>NC_141693.1:1811493995-1813982328 GCF_964263255.1 Lissotriton vulgaris
CCAGGATACAAAAACAGCCGGAAAGCGCAGCGCGCTGATTTAATTCATGTTGCTTCCCTAAGGCGGAAGCCAGGGGATTAGCCTACTCATATTGTATTTTTTAAACTGTTTATTTCCTAATTTGCGCCGTGCATTCACGTTTTTAATTTAACACCTGCACTCTGTGACCTGCCCTCGCTCGAACCTCGATCCTCGGCACACACAACTAGGTGTGGACGCCCCCGGAGATAGGGTAACAGCCGCAATCTTTAGTGGAGGAAAGGGTGGTGGTCCAGCTGTTGGACGCCTCCCGCCCTCCCAGGATACAAAAACAGCCGGAAAGCGCAGCCCGCTGATTTAATTCATGTTGCTCCCCTGTGGTGGAAGCCGGGGGATTAGCCTGCTCATATTGTATTTTTAAAACTGTTTATTTCCTAATTTGCGCCGTGCATTAACGTTTTTAATTTAATACCTGCACTCTGTGACCTGCCCTCGCTCGAACCCCGATCCTCGGCGCACACGACTAGGTCTGGACGCCCCCGGAGATAGGTCAACAGCTGCCATCTTTAGTGGAGGAAAGGGTGGCGGTCCAGCTGTTGGACGCCTCCCCCCCTCCCAGGATACAAAAACAGCCCGAAAGCGCAGCGCGCTGATTTAATTCATGTTGCTCCCCTGAGGCGGAAGCCGGGGGATTAGCCTGCTCATATTGTATTTTTAAAACTGTTTATTAACTAATTTGCGCCGTGCATTAATGTTTTTAATTTAATACCTGCACTCTGTGACCTGCCCTTGCTCGAACCCCGATCCTCTGTGCACACGACTAGGTGTGGACGCCCCCGGAGATAGGGTAACAGCCGCCATCTTTAGTGGAGGAAAGGGTGGCGGTCCAGCTGTTGGACGCCTCCCACCCTCCTCTGAGTCAGATATAAGAACAATGCCATCCCGTCTGCGCAGCGGGCGCGCCAAAGGCAAGCCTAAGGCGCGCCAAAGGCAAGCCCGTCTGCGCCCGTCCGCACCGGGCCTAGGGCCACGACCCCTGGAGGATCACAGGTCGGCTACCCCCTCTCTAAGACAGAATTACTACAACTAAGATCTCCCACAAATGGCCATTGTTCATTGCACGACCCTGACATCATCCCTTCGCTGCTTAATATCATTTGCCCTCACTGTAAATCTACCCTTCTTTTTATTACAAATAACGTTCTACTCAATAAAAAGAGTGCCAAAAGGAATATCAATATTTTGATACGACTTATTAATGCGCGATCACTAGTGAGACATCGACAGGAAATAGCAGACCTTATTAAGGACAGGAACCTAGATATTCTGTTTGTTACAGAGACCTGGATGGATAGTGCCTCAGATCCTGACTTAGTGGTTGCAATTCCTACAGGATACAAGGTCTACCAACAGGACAGACAGAGAAAGAAAGGTGGTTGTCTGGCAATAATTGTCCGTAACAACTTTACTGTAACAATGTCTCCCATTTTGTCACCAACTTGTGAATCAATTTTGTTCACCATTTTACTCACACCTTCGCATAATTTCAAAGGAGTGCTTTTGTATAGACCACCTGGAACACGCACTGGCTTTCTTGCAGACCTGAATACAATGCTTGAGTCATTGGCAATTGAGGATTCCTACACAGTCTTAGTGATTTTAACTTTCACCTAGATAATTATGACAATAGGGAAACCTCGGCACTATTGTCAGATATGGAAACATTAGGTCTTTCCCAGTTAATTGCTTCTCCCACGCACGAGGCCGGTCATACTCTGGACGGCATCTTTTCCAATTACAATGGGATATCTGTACAAGACGTCCTCCCGCTTTCTTGGTCCGATCATCACGTCATTCTGTGCTCTATTCCCATCAATGATGCCCCATTAGACAGACCACCTGATGCTTGTCGTACACCTTTTAAAGCTTCCGAAGGACCTTAATACTGTAGATTTTAGAGCATTACTTAACAACACTTGCCCGACGATTTCATCAGACCCAAATACAGCTACGAATCAATACTCTGAGTGGTTGGGTGAGGGTGTTAATGCTCTAGTGCCCCACAAAATTATATCTAGGAACAGAACAGCCCCCTCTGCGCCATGGTTCTCGGAAGACCTTAGGAGACAAAAACAGACCTGTAGGAATGCCGAAAGACTCTGGCGGAAAAATTATGACCAAGAAAGTAAACTCCGCTATAAGGAAATGCTTGCTAACTGCAAAAAAATGATCATTACTGCTAAAAAACAGTTTTTTAGTAATCCAATAGAAAAGGCCAAAAACTCCAGTAAACAGCTTTACGAAGTAGTGAAGGAATTAGTAGGGAAAACCCCAGATTTGGCTCGCAATCTCTCTGCGACGCACTGGCCAACTTTTTCTATACTAAGGTCAATGATATCTATCTGGCCTTCTCTTCCAGGCAAGCTTCCCATCTAACCAGTACGACATCCACCGAATGTACTCTAACTCATTTTAAAGAGATGACAGAGCAACAAATTTTGGACATCATCAACACCATAAAATCAGGATCTGCTTTAGATCCATGTCCTCCAGAAATCCTTCCACCGGTCTTGGACCTATTAAACCCTGTTGTCACGCAAATATGTAATGTAATCTTTAAATCAGCATTATTTCCCAACACTTTGAAAAATACGCTTTTAAAACCCCTCCTAAAAAAACCACACCTGGCGAAAGATGATTTAAAAAAGTATCCACCTATAGCCAGTCTTCCTTTTTTGGCTAAGGTGGTAGAGAAAGCTATGAATTATCAACTATCGGAGTATATTGAAGAACACGCCCTGCTGGATAATACCCAGTTTGGGTTCCGCAAACATCACGACACAGAAACAGCTTTAATTAAAGCCGCTGATGACATTAGAACCATCAAAGATCAGGGAGGAGCGGCAGTACTTGTACTGCTGGACTTATCTGCGGCCTTCGACACGGTCAATCATTCCATCCTGATTGACCGTGTCGGAAAGATGGGAATCCAACAGCGAGCAAAGAACCTTCTTACTTCCTTCTTGTCTGATAGGACCCAGGCAGTTACCTTGGGCCCATTCAAATCAAGTGAGCTTTCTCTACCTTGTGGGGTGCCTCAAGGCTCATCCCTGAATCCGACACTTTTTAATATCTATGTATCGGACCTAGCTAAAGTCATCAAGCAATACGTGATGGGCCTTACCTCCTACGCAGATGACACCCAGCTGATTATAGCCATTAACAATGATGGAGAAGATGTGGGAAACATTTTCAGGAGGGTATGCTGACGATTGGGGATTGGATGTCCGCTAGTTCCCTTAAATTAAACTCTCAAAAGACTGAGGTTGTAATTTTTGGAAAACTTTCTCCCTGCTGGTCTCCTGTTTGGTGGCCTTCAACTTTTGGAACCCTGCCAAATCCTGTCCCAAGGGTCAGGAATTTGGGAGTGGTATTTGACGAAAATCTTAACTTTTCAGCTCACGCCAACCAAATTGCGGCTACATTCTGTTTCTACCCGATACCGCAGGTAAAACCCTGGTAAGTACACTGGTACTATCGTCACTTGATTATTGCAATGGATTATTTACTAATGCACAAATAAGGGTCGTCAATAAAATGCAATCAGTACAGAATGCGGCGGCAAGAAGTTTCCTGCGGAGACAGACGGTTTACAGTTGCCGCAACCAGACTCTGGAACTACCTTCCTCTATCAATTCGGATGAGTCACACCCTGCTGTCCTTCAGGAAGAACTTAAAGACCTGGTTGTTTAACCAATAACTTTGCCGGTATCCAATTGTAGGAGAGTCATGAATTGAATCTTTAGCGCCAAGACGCCCTTGGGCATATGTTCGCGCTCTACAAATCTCACAAATAAATAAGTATGTGGTCCTAAATTTCCACTCCCTGACCTCCATCCTGTATGCAATTTGTGCCTCTCTCCAGAACATCGAGAGGACAATTGAGAAGCCTGTCTTTCATTTAAATCCAAAAAGACTATCTGGGATCGTCGAGCTAGACGCCGAGACATGCAGCGAGGCAAAGGCTCCATACCGGACATCTTGAATCCAGGTCCTGATAACCTTCCGGAGCCAGAAGAGATCCTGGACTCCGAAGCAGACGTCTCCGATGCCGATGATATCACTCCAGCTCAAAGGAGCTTGAGTACTGAAACACCGGCCCGACCAAGCCCAAAACAATGGCACCGGTAACACCTTTGCCTTCGGGCTCCGGTTCACACCATACAAAGACTTCGAACGCCCCGCCCTCGGGCTCGACACCAAAGGACAGACAAAAGCCATCCGGCTCGAGGCAACCACTCTGCGCCGAAAAACCACCCTCGGCACCAAAAATACAACCATCCGAGTTGCCATGCCCTCTTCCGTCGTCGCCCACAAAGCACTTGATGCAGAAACCTATAAAAGACGCCTCAGCACCGAAAGACTCTGATACAAAGTCGGCGCCGAAGCAACTAGATAAGGCATCAACACCAAAACTGGCAGATAAACCAGCGGCACCGAAAAAAACGGATAAAACTTCAGTCCCAGTCATGTCCGGCGCAACCCTCAAGTCCTTTGCAGACCTCCGAGTGGAATTCCAAATGCCTCAGTCCCAGTTCTTCCGTTACTTACAGCTGCGACATGCCCTCACCCCAAGCATTGCCGGCCTTGACTCCCTCCCGGAGTTCAGCCCGATTGAGGCGAAAGTCTTTATGGGAGACTTGGGAGACAAGAAGGTTTCCAAGATTTATCAGACTCTTGTTACTCACTGCTCGTCTACTCTCAGCTCCCTCCGGGAAGCCTGGGAGGTGGACGTGGGCACCCTGGACGAGGACGACTGGAGAGAGGCACTGGAGTCCCCACGTGGCACCGCTATCGCGGTTCGGCTCCGCCTCATACAATTCAAGTATCTGCATCGTGCCTATTACACGCGTGAACGACTGTGGAAGGCTGGTTTGATTGAGTCGTCGGAGTGCCTGCGGTGTGGGGAAGTGCCTGGCACCTTGTTGCATACAGTATGGTCATGTGGTCGCCTGGCTGGCTTCTGGAGGGGTGTATGGAATTGCCTGGCTAAGGTCCTGGGCTGGGATCTTCCCCGTACCCACCGGCTAGGCCTGCTGCACGTCATGGAAGGGGTTGGGGGCAACATCTATAAACGTCATCTGTTGCTTCTGGGCCTGGTGGTTGCTAAGCGTGACCTGGCTCGGGCCTGGAAATCTGTGAGGGCCCCCCCCCTGTCGGCATGGAAGGCGGGGCTGGACTATTTTATGGGTCTTGAGAAACCGATTTTTGAGGCGCGGGGCTGCCCACGCAAGCACTTCAAGATCTGGAAGCGGTGGGCCGACTACCGTGGCCTATCCTTGGAACCCCCGGCGGAACCGGAGGAGGACATTTGATCGCAGCGCTGTCTCTGGCCCTAATGGCACAACCCAGGTTGCACCATACCTGCTTCTCTTATGTGAACCATCTTTATATTGCCTCTGTACATGTGTGGAAGGGGGGGGGGGGATAGTGGGTACGGGTGGGGGTGTAGTTGGGGTTGGGATGGGTAGTTGGGGCTTTTAAAGCTGAGCTTCATTGATACTTGCTTAGTACTTCTTATGTATGTTATCAATACATTGATCTTGATGTGGTGATCTTGGTGTGGGAAGGTGCCACATGCTTGTCATTCTTTTGCTCAATAAACTTGGTTGTGAAAAAAAAAAACTTCAGTCCCGAAACAAACTGAAAAAACCTTCGGCACTGAAGCACATAGAAAAGACTTTGGTATCATCAAAACACAAGGCACCGAAAACTTCAGAACCGAGTAAAGCTGTTGTACAGGACAATGTCCCAAAACACCCAAAATCAGTTCCTAAAGACAATTCTTCGATGCCAAGCACGTCTGTGGAGTCCGAAGATTATTTCTTTCCAGCTCCAAAGCAGATTACCATATTTATCCACCCAAAGACTGGTCATATAGTCACCAAGCTACCTGCAAAGAGGAAACCAGAACATTTACCCCAAGTTCCAGTTCCTACAAAGAAAATTCATATATCTACTAACACTTCTCCTCCACCTTCACCTCCATCACCTGCTAACCCTAACTTACTAATTTCACCACCAAACTCTCCAGATTTACAGGATAGTGATGATTCACAGGGACATGGAGATTTAGATGAGGATGTAATGCCATTAAGTCCTATTAATTAACCACTGGACCCAGATCCATGGCATGATTATAACACGGATCCTGATTTAACAAATTATCCATATTTCTACCCCTCAAAGCCATCCCCGCCAGATGATGATGTGGGGTTTGCACAGCTTATTAATAAAGCAGCGGCATATCATAAATTCAAACTTCATGCTGACCCGGTAGAGGAGGATTTTTTGCTGGAAACTTTTGCACAGCCACAAAAATCTACTCATGTCTTACCTATGCTAAAAGGCCTTATCAGACATGCTCCTGAGGTGTTTAAAGACGCAGTCAGAGCTAGGGTTCTTAACCCCAGAGTTGATAAAAAGTACAAGGTAGCTCCTAGTGACCTTATCTACGTTAAGAGCCAACTCCCCTTAGATTCATTAGTAGTAGCAAATGCACGTAAAAGGGCAAACTCCCAGGGATTCGGTGACACACCACCTCCTGACAAAGAATCTAAACTGTTAGACGCATCAGGTAAACGTATGGCGTCTCAGGCTGCTAATTCATGGAAAATTGCAAACCCACAAGCCCTACTAGCAAGATATGACAGGGGCCACTATGACGAGCTTGAAAAGGTCATTGAACATCTTTTACCAGAGTACAAGGACAAAGCTAATGATCTTGTACAAGAAGGGAAACTAATTACTAATACCTCAATAAAATGTGCACTAGATGCAGCAGACACCGCCTCACGTGCTATAAATACTAGTGTGCTACTACGTAGACACACATGGCTTAGAGTGTCTGGTTTTAAGCAAGAGGTGTAAAATGCAATTCCAAACCAACCATTTGATCAACAGCTCCTTTTTGGACCTGCAGTTGATGCATCTTTCGAAAAAATAAAAAAGGATACAGAAACAGCAAAGTCTATAGGGGCCCTACAGTCACCATCTGCCAGATGTTGCTTTCGTCGCTCCTTTTACAGAGTAGGTTCCAAAACTAACACATCAGGACACCCTACATCCTCCTATAAAAGTCCCAACCAAGGCTCCTTTTCTAGGTGATATAATAGAGGAGGTTCCAGAGGTAACAACAACAAGGGTAGAGGCAGAGGTAACAACACCTGCAACTCCCCTAACAATAAACAGTGACTTCCCTACGCTTCCCCCGATCATCCTGACTATCTGTCTGGAATTCCATCACAACAGACAGGTGGGTAAGACAAATTACCCTGTATGGTTATTGCCTGGAACTCACTTCTATACTCCCAAACATTTCGCCAAGACAGCGCCCAATGTCATCAGAACATCTAACGCTACTGAGACCAGAAGTCTTGGCAATGTTACAAAACGATGCAATAGAAACAGTTCCTCTAATTCATCAAGGGACAGGAGTTTACTCCCTTTACTTCCTTATCCCAAAAAAGGACGGCTCTCTAAGATCAATACTGGATCTCAGACCGCTAAACTGTTACATTCATTCAGACCACTTCCACATGGTCACTTTCCAACAAGTGCTTCCACTACTGCAGCAAGGCGACTTGCTCTCCAATATAGATCTAAAAGACACCTACTTCCACATTCCAATACATCCCTCTCACAGAAAATATCAGATTTGTGGCAGATGGTCAACACTACCAGTTCAAGGTGCTTCCGTTTGGAATCACCACAGCACACAGAGTCTTTACCAATTGCCTCACAGTAGTTGCAGCCCATCTCAGAAGACAACAAATTCATGGCTTCCCCTACCTAGACAATTGGCTTATGAAAGCAAACTCCCAAAACAGCGGTATGCAACACATGCTTCAGACAATACGGTTGCTTCACAATCTAGGATTCACAGTAAATCTAGCCAAATCCCATCTCCAACCGTCTACAAGGCAACAATATCTAGTGGCAACAGTGAACACTCACAGCCAAAGCTTATCCCAATACCATCAGGATAAATGCTATACAAACATTAGTTCAAAGATTTCAACCACAACACACTCTACTAGCAAGAGTGTTCATGCAACTAATAGGAATGATGGCATCATGCATTTTTCTCGTCCCTCATGCAAAACTACAAATGTGCCCATTACAAGAATGTCTAGCACATCAGTGGAATCAGGCTCAACTAACAGAACTGGTGTTGGTAGACGACCGCACCCATCGCTCTCTGCAGTGGTGGAACACAAAAAACCTTGCCAAAGGACGGTCGTTCCCCGAGCCACTTCCACAGCTAGTGCTAACAACAGATGCGTCGCTAACTGGCTGGGGAGAACATCTCAAGAACCATACCACTTAAGGGTTATGGACCACTCAGCAAAAACAATTCCACATCAACTGTCTGGAATTGTTAGCAAACTCTCTTCAGTTATCCCATCTAGCACAGACCATCTGGAGGTGGGCCATTCCGCGAAACATAAACCTCCTAGCAGAACATCTACCAGGAGTACACAATCAAATAGCGGATCTGCTCAGTCGTCAGGCACAACAGATCTACGAATGGGAACTTCATCCTCAAGTTCTTCTTCCATTTTTTCGCACATGGGGACAGCCAGACATAGATCTGTTCGCAACACACAAAAACACAAAATGCCAAAACTCCGCATCCAGGTACCCACACCCATTGTCCAAAGGCAATACGCTCTGGATGAACTGGTCAGGAAAATTTGCTTACGCTTTTCCACCTCTCCCACTCATTCCATTGCTAGTGAGGAAGCTCCAACAGCATTCCCTTACAATGATCCTAGTAGCTCCAACATGGGCAAGGCAACCATGGTTCACAACTCTGTTGCAGCTATCAGTAGTGCCACATCAAAAGCTGCACCTCTCTCCCAAGTTTCTCACTCAGAACCATGGAGAGATCCCAATCAGCTCAATCTGGCGATCTGGCTCCTGAAATCCTATTGTTTGGATACCTCACTCTTCCATGAGAATGTCTGAACGTTATCAAAGAAGCTAGACGCCCTACAACAAGAGAGTGCTACGCTGCAAAGTGGAAAAGGTTTGTCATTTATTGCTCTAACAATAAAATTGACCCACTAGATGCTTCCATTCAAAACATAATTTGTTACCTTTTGCATCTACAACATTGTAATCTAGCGCATACATCAATAAGATAACATCTAGCTGCCATAGCAGCCTACTTGCAGAACAGACATTTATCGCTTTTTAAATTTCCACCAATAAAAGCTTTTATGGAAGGGCTTAAAAGAATAATTCCACCAAGAGCTCCACCCTCCCCAGGGTGGAATCTTAATAAAGTCCTTACCAGACTAATGGGCCCTCCATTGGAACCTCTACACAAATGTGAATTACAATATCTTACTTGGAAAATTGCGTTTTTAGTCGCCATCACATCTCTCAGAAGAGTGAGCGAACTCCAGGCATTAACCATACAAGAACCATTCTTACAAATTCGTCACAACAAAGTGTTTCTTAGAACAAATCCTACTTTTCTACCCAAAGTAGTTTCTGCCTTCCATCTAAACCAGACAGTTGAACTACCAGTATTCTTTCCTCAACCAGACTCAGTGGCAGAAAGAGCAATACACACTCTTGATGTCAAAAGAGCATTGCTCTATTACATAGAAAGAACAAAACCATTTAGGAAAACCGAACCACTTTTCGTAGCTTTCTCCCCACCTCATAAAGGCAATCCTATATCTAAGACAGGAATTGCAAGGTGGATTGTAAAATGTATACAAATATGCTACCTTAAAGCTAAACACACATTGACCATTCTCCCTAAATCCCATTCTACACACAAACTGGGGGCATCTATGGCATTCTTAGGAAACATTCCTCTAGATGACATATGCAAAGCAGCAACTTGAACCACGCCACACACCTTCACAAAACACTATTGTGTAGATGTGCAAGCCAAACAACAAGCTAGTGTGGGCCAGGCTGTATTAAAAACTTATTTTCAAACTACTGCAACAGATACAGCTAGCCACCGCTGAGGAGGATACTGCTATATAGTCTATGCAAAGTGTACAATCTGCAGCTCATATGCCTCAAACGGAAAATGCTACTTACCAGTATACATCTGTTCTTGGCAAGTAGAGCTGCAGAGATGTACACACCCACCCTCCTCCCCGGATACCTCGATCTGATCCAGTATTATCTTAATTAGATACATCACACATGGACATTTCTCTATTTATCACTACTCCATCTACCCCTGCTGGCAAAACAATCTAACGATGGAGCCGAAGCCCATGCGCACTGTACACCGAAGGAGGAGTCACCGGTCTCGTGACTACAAGACTTCTTCAAAGACAAAAACAACATGTAATCATACGAGCCCAACACCAGATGGAGATCTATGCAAAGTGTACAACTCTGCAGCTCTACATGCCAGGAACAGATGCATACTGGTAAGTAGCATTTTCCATATATATATTTATATATATATATATATATTTATATATATATATATCTTCAGAACACGTTTACTGCCCAAAGTAACTTGCGCTCTGGCGTGGCGGGTGTCGCAGCCCATAGGGGCAATTCCGTGTATAACAACAGCTAGAAAAGTTCCAAGAACTACGCTGCGCACTCAGGCTCCTTCGATTTTAAAGAGATTTATTCTTCCATGCCTCTCGGGAAAAACAAAAAAAGACAAACGTGTTTCAGATGCCTCGCCTTCGCCTGTGTCAGTGAATACACGCCACATTGGGCCTTTTAACATCATTAAATTTCATTGGTTAGCAGCAGCCGTCATAAAACATTGACATAGTTAATGGACTATATTTTTACCGGTATACCTGTAAAAGAATTTCAGCCTGACTGGAATGACTACATTATGGATTGTTAAGTTAGTAAATACATTACAATCAACCTCCAAAGAAGAATCTTCTGATATATGTGGATAATTACATTGAAAATCACAATTTTATAATTTACAGTCATCCATGTTGTGAGAAGTTGGCCTGGCATATGCTGTCCACTATTCTAGTGGGCACCTTGCACCAGCCCAAACGATCCTTTTTGATGGTAGGGTTAAAGACAACCTATATAGAAAACTATCCTAGTGGTAGCTGTCAGGAGTAGCCTTCAGGTTAAGTCTTAAGGAATGTAAAGCTGCTTCTTTTACCAGTCTATAAGCTCATGTAATGACCAAATGAAAGGAGAACCACACCAGATGTATATATAAATTTATATGTATTTATTCTAAACACATCCCTCTAGTCTCTTTATGAGGCTAGAGGCAAAAGGACATGACAAACTTATTTAGCACACAGTAAATTAGCACAATATATGATTAGCCCTAGGGGCGTCACAAACCATATACTAAGAAAGTGGTATAAGAACCACGACTGACATAGATACATGGCCTAAAGCCTTTAGAACCGCTGAGGCCACCAGGAACCACCCAAGGTAGTGACACAGGGGACCCACGGGGGACGCGTGCACAAACACAGCCATGTATCACCATTAACTTATATGGGGAATGTCGTGGTTGGAAAATTACAATTAAAGGATACCTGGAAAAGGACTTGGAGCAAACCCCTCTAGAACTAGGTAGTTCTAGAGTCAATACCCACGGGAGCACCGGAGTACTTGAGTTACCTCACCCAGGGAAGGCGGGTGCATAGGTGTCTTTTGGTGTTGGGTTTTGTTGTCGTTTTCAATGGCGAGCTGCTGAAAAGTGCTGCAGGCGACCAAGTCGAAAGTGTCTGGGTCGATCCAAGGGTGGATCGAAGATCTGAAGAACCTGAAAGCAGAGGGGACAGAGTCTGGGTCACTAGCCAGGAAGGCGAGGAGAAGATATCAACCAATGTCTGGTGAATTCAGGTGAAGAAGGTGAAGCTTGACTCTTTAGCCACAAGGACCAAGAAGTGTTGAGGAGGACGAGGAGCTGAATTCCAGCTGTCCCATGAAGGATGTAGAGTGCTGCTGTGTCGGTTTCCGGATTGGACCCAACAAGTCTTGGCAACAGCAACCCACGTAGAAAGCAAAGATTGGCTTTGGTGCAGACCAGCAAGGTCTGAGGGACTCACCCTTTGGAGGGGAGTCAGGGCACGCCTGGAGCCACCAGGAAAGCCCAAGAAGCAGAAGAGTTATCTTCGTGGGGAACCACCAGTCGACGGACCAGGGATCGCAAAGGAGCCTCAAGCAGAAATGCTAGAAGCGGGCCCATGGAACACTCGTGAAGTGTAGGCCCACAATCTTCGGTGCAAATGGTGCTCGGGCTTGGACTGCAAGTAGCCCATTGCACAACTTCGGGAAAGCTGGGAAGTCGATGCACTAGCAAATGTGCATGGTGTCCAGGAGTTCCGGTCCCACGTCTCTCATGATGGCTAAAGGTCTCAGCTTTGCTGTGATCTTGTGTCTGCCTCGGAGATGTCTGGAAGTCCATGTCCTGTGTCGCAAAACCTTTGAGTTCCGGCGGGAGCCTTAGAAATGCAGACCAGCAAGATGCTTCTTTGGTTCCTGTTTGAACAGGTGAGTCACTCCTTGACCCCAAGGGAGATTCTTCCGTCTTATAGTCAAAATAGAATGTCGAAGGTCCAATATATATGTTGCAGAGTTTCGTCCAGGGTAATCTAAAGTCCTATGGACTGGGTTTCTATACTTGTACTAAGTTTAGGGGTTGGACTTACTCTAGGGTCCCACCTATGGGAGGAACCAGGGTGGGGGTGGTTACACCCCTTTCCCTTTGTCCAGTTTCACGCCAGAGCAGGGGCTGAGTGCCCTGAAACCGGTTTGAACTGGGGTATGCACAGGGACACCAAGTGTGCCCCCAGCATTGCCTGAAAAGCATTCTCTGAATGCACCCACCCAGCCCCAATACACTAAATCCTGTCTGGGGAGGTGGTTACACCTCCTTGTGACAGAAAACCTATTGTCCAGGCCTCCCCTGCTGGAGTTTCGTCCAGCAGCAGGAGGTCAGACTTGTGTCTGTGGCTGCAACATCCGTTTTGTGATGTTGGGGCTCTTTTCAACTATTACCGGTTAGGTAAGTGTGAAAATGTCTTCTCCCTGTAGAAGGGTGGAATTCTACCCTCGCTTCAATTTAGAGAGCAAGCAGCTAAGCCGGGGCCCTGATTAGCAGGGATCCCAGCTAAACAAAGTCAAAAAACATCAAAACACCAGGAAAAAATGGGAGCAACCATGCAGTAAGATTCCATCTTTCTACACATATATAATTACATTGCTCATGATTGGCAGTGTTACCTGGTTACAATGCTATAGGGATCGATAAATATCTGAGTTTCCACCACCCAATATATATCGCCAAATTTGGCCCGTGTTTACACTGTTTTTGTCTCACATATATTATGATTATATGAAGTTGAATGTTTAACTTCACATTCTCCTTCTCAATCACACCCTTAATGGGCAAGGTCGTAGTCCAAAATTCATTTATGCTACAAATCCAGGTTTCAAATGTGTAATGGTTCAGAAAAAGAAAAGAAAATTATAAGTCTACATACAGAATGTATATGTGGAGAAATAAGTGGTGCAGAGAAGCGCAAGTACAGCTCGAGAGAAACTCTCTATCACCCAATATAGGACCACAGTTCCTCCTCCGTATTCAATTCCAGTGGTACACGAGTCTTCAGTTCTACGATCAGCTTCGATTCTAACTGTCTAAGGAGCTTGACTTTATCGCCCCCTCTTTCTGTCAGAAGAATCCGATCCAGACAAAAGTAGCAGAGTTTATCACTTTTAGCATTGTGAAACTTGGCAAAATATCTCGCTACTGGGTATGAGGTATCTTTGTTCGCAATTGCTCCTGCATGCTCTAGTACACGTTTTTTGGCAGAATGAATGGTGCTGCCGATGTACTGGAGACCACAGGGGCAGACCAAACAATATACAACAAAACTTGAATTGCAATTCAAAAGCTTGTTGATATTTTGCTTGTTTTTTCTTTCCTGGGATTGTGTAGTCTTTCCCTTTAGTACTGTTCCAGCAAGCCTTGCATTTTGTACAATGAAAAAATCCTGTTAATGGTATTATTTTTATAGTAGGTTCTTCTGTATAATGACTATACACTAAGATGTCTTTTAGTGAGGAATTTTTCTTATATGTAATATTAGGTCCATCTGATACTAGGCATCCAATGACATCTGTTTGTAGGATCCCCCCAATTCCTTTGGACCAGATCCCTAATCTTGGGTGATTCCTCTGAAAAAGCAAGGATTAACCTCACTGCTGTAGAATCCTCTGCTGTATTTAATGCTTTCTCAGGTTTTTTAGTTATCAAATCATCTCTGTCTTGGAGACGGACGTTCTCTATAGCACTTGTTAATACATTTTGTTTGTAATCCCTGCCTTTAAATCTACACATAGACTCTGTCGGCAACTTCATAATCTCCAGAAAAAGAGCAATTTCTTTTAAGCCTCAACAGCTCCCCAGAGGGGATGCTGTAGATCAGACTACGGGGTGCTGGCTTTGTGAATGCAGGACTATATTTTCTGATGTAGGCTTACGATAGAGCTTGGTGCATAGTTTTCCTCAGATCTAAAAACAAGCAGATCCAAGAAGGCAATCTCCTCTCTATTAAAGTTGCTGGTGAATTTCAGATTTAGATCATTGTTATTTAAATATCTGATATACTCCTCTGCTTCTGCTGTTGTTCCTCTCCATACTATGAAGTGATCGTCAATGTATCTTGCCCACAATTCTATTTTGTCTACCCATTTTTCACCGTCATCTGCCCAGGCCACGTGCTTCTCCCACCAGCCCATGAAGAGATTCGCATAGCTGGGGGCAAAGCACGTACCCATAGCAGTACCCTGGATATGACTGTATACTTGGCCAGCAAACAAGAAAATGTTGCTAAACAAACAAAATTCAACAATTTCAAGTATCATTTTGCTGTGCAATTAAACGGTCTCAATGTCAAAAAAGATTTGAGAGCAGACAGACCTTGTCCATGTGGAATGCAGGTGTAAAATCTGGTAATGTCTAAAGTAATCAGAAGAAAATTCTCCTCCCAGCAAATATTTTGTGTCAAAGTAAGGAAATCGGTAGAATCCTGTATAAAGGAACTTAAATCCTTTACCAGAGGAAAGAATCTACATGTATAGAAGCTTTTTCTAATAGACTACCCTTACTGGACACTATTGGACGACCCGGAGGTCTCCTCATGTCTTTATGTATTTTTGGAAGGTGGTAAAAGGTCGGTAGAATTGGATGATCCACCTTCAGAAATTGAGATATATATATATATCATCAAAACACAAGGCAACGAAAACTTCAGAACCGAGTAAAGCTGTTGTACAGGACAATGTCCCAAAACACCCAAAATCAGTTCCTAAAGACAATTCTTCGACGCCAAGCACGTCTGTGGAGTCCGAAGACTATTTCTTTCCAGCTCCAAAGCAGATAACTATATTTATCCACCCAAAGACTGGTCATATAGTCACCAAGCTACCTGCAAAGAGGAAACCAGAACATTTACCCCAAGTTCCAGTTCATCCAAAGAAAATTCATATATCTACTAACACTTCTCCTCCACCTTCACCTCCACCACCTGCTAACCCTAATTTACTAATTTCACCACCAAACTCTCCAGATTTACAGGATAGTGATGATTCACAGGGACATGGAGATTTAGATGAGGATGTAATGCCATTAAGTCCTATTAATTAACCACTGTACCCAGATCCATGGCATGATTATAACACGGATCCTGATTTAACAAATGATCCAGATTTCTACCCCTCAAAGCCATCCCCGCCAGATGATGATGTGGGGTTTGCACAGCTTATTAATAAAGCAGCGGCATATCATAAATTCAAACTTCATGCTGACCCGGTAGAGGAGGATTTTTTGCTGGAAACTTTTGCACAGCCACAAAAATCTACTCATGTCTTACCTATGCTAAAAGGCCTTATCAGACATGCTCCTGAGGTGTTTAAAGACGCAGTCAGAGCTAGGGTTCTTAACCCCAGAGTTGATAAAAAGTACAAGGTAGCTCCTAGTGACCTTATCTACGTTAAGAGCCAACTCCCCTTAGATTCATTAGTAGTAGCAAATGCACGTAAAAGGGCAAACTCCCAGGGATTCGGTGACACACCACCTCCTGACAAAGAATCTAAACTGTTAGACGCATCAGGTAAACGTATGGCGTCTCAGGCTGCTAATTCATGGAAAATTGCAAACCCACAAGCCCTACTAGCAAGATATGACAGGGCCCACTATGACGAGCTTGAAAAGCTCATTGAACATCTTCCACCAGAGTACAAGGACAAAGCTAATGATCTTGTACAAGAAGGGAAACTAATTACTAATACCTCAATAAAATGTGCACTAGATGCAGCAGACACCGCCTCACGTGCTATAAATACTAGTGTGCTACTACGTAGACACACATGGCTTAGAGTGTCTGGTTTTAAGCAAGAGGTGTAAAATGCAATTCCAAACCAACCATTTGATCAACAGCTCCTTTTTGGACCTGCAGTTGATGCATCTTTAGAAAAAATAAAAAAGGATACAGAAACAGCAAAGTCTATAGGGGCCCTACAGTCACCATCTGCCAGATGTTGCTTTCGTCGCTCCTTTTACAGAGTAGGTTCCAAAACTAACACATCAGGACACCCTACATCCTCCTATAAAAGTCCCAACCAAGGCTCCTTTTCTAGGTGATATAATAGAGGAGGTTCCAGAGGTAACAACAACAAGGGTAGAGGCAGAGGTAACAACACCTGCAACTCCCCTAACAATAAACAGTGACTTCCCTACGCTTCCCCCGATCATCCTGACTATCTGTCTGGAATTCCATCACAACAGACAGGTGGGTAAGACAAATTACCCAGTATGGTTATTGCTACTGAGACCAGAAGTCTTGGCAATGTTACAAAACGATGCAATAGAAACAGTTCCTCTAATTCATCAAGGGACAGGAGTTTACTCCCTTTACTTCCTTATCCCAAAAAAGGACGGCTCTCTAAGATCAATACTGGATCTCAGACCGCTAAACTGTTACATTCATTCAGACCACTGCCACATGGTCACTTTCCAACAAGTGCTTCCACTACTGCAGCAAGGCGACTTGCTCTCCAATATAGATCTAAAAGACACCTACTTCCACATTCCAATACATCCCTCTCACAGAAAATATCTCAGATTTGTGGCAGATGGTCAACACTACCAGTTCAAGGTGCTTCCGTTTGGAGTCACCACAGCACACAGAGTCTTTACCAATTGCCTCACAGTAGTTGCAGCCCATCTCAGAAGACAACAAATTCATGGCTTCCCCTACCTAGACGATTGGCTTATGAAAGCAAACTCCCAAAACAGCGGTATGCAACACATGCTTCAGACAATACGGTTGCTTCACAATCTAGGATTCACAGTAAATCTAGCCAAATCCCATCTCCAACCATCTACAAGGCAACAATATCTAGTGGCAACAGTGAACACTCACAGCCAAAGCTTATCCCAATACCATCAGGATAAATGCTATACAAACATTAGTTCAAAGATTTCAACCACAACACACTCTACTAGCAAGAGTGTTCATGCAACTAATAGGAATGATGGCATCATGCATTTTTCTCGTCCCTCATGCAAAACTACAAATGTGCCCATTACAAGAATGTCTAGCACATCAGTGGAATCAGGCTCAACTAACAGAACTGGTGTTGGTAGACGACCGCACCCATCGCTCTCTGCAGTGGTGGAACACAAAAAACCTTGCCAAAGGACGGTCGTTCCCCGAGCCACTTCCACAGCTAGTGCTAACAACAGATGCGTCGCTAACTGGCTGGGGAGAACATCTCAAGAACCATACCACTTAAGGGTTATGGACCTCTCAGCAAAAACAATTCCACATCAACTGTCTGGAATTGTTAGCAAACTCTCTTCAGTTATCCCATCTAGCACAGACCATCTGGAGGTGGGCCATTCCGCGAAACATAAACCTCCTAGCAGAACATCTACCAGGAGTACACAATCAAATAGCGGATCTGCTCAGTCGTCAGGCACAACAGATCTACGAATGGGAACTTCATCCTCAAGTTCTTCTTCCATTTTTTCGCACATGGGGACAGCCAGACATAGATCTGTTCGCAACACACAAAAACACAAAATGCCAAAACTCCGCATCCAGGTACCCACACCTGATGGAGAGGTAATCTCTTCTGGTAATTTCTCAATGCAAAACCCTCATGCTACCTCTAATTTACCGCTCAAAAGGTGTTGGGACCTTCACACCATGTATTACCTTCAGGAGACTTTAATAATCATGAACAGTCAAAAATGCAATTATTATTTAAGCCAATAAAGAGAGTTGTTGAGTTTTAAAGGGTTTTATTTTCTAGTAAAAAGTTAATTTTCTCTGACCCTTTATTCATTAATAAAATATCAATCAGGTTAAAGAATTTGAAAACCAGGAAAAATAGCACTAATACAGAACATTTTACAGTCTGCAAATCAGCATTACATATAGGAATGTGGCGCAAAATGTCATTCAAGATTCTTAAAGAGTTTCTAAGAAAAAATAGTCTTGCAAGGCTAACCAAAAATCAAATAGTTTGCAAAAATCTCCCATTAAGAGAAATAAATGCATAAGTCAAAAAAAATCTTTTCAGACCTAATTAATTAGTCAAAGCATAACTGAAGTTTAGCATCTAATTCTATTTAATCAGCTGCACTCTCTGTCTGTCTGTGTCTAAAGAGCAAGCAGGGAGTGAGACAGCCCCTCCTTCACCAGACCTCATAGGAATGCGCCTGCAGTGCCAAGATATGACGTGGAAGCAAGAAACCTCCCCCTGAATCTCCTCGGACGCACCTCCCCTTCAGCAATCTCCCGGGACGTTCTCGTACCTAACCCATAGGCTGTCTGGCCTAATCTGTTCCTTCTCTTCAAGAGCTCACACACCCCCTAATGAGCCTAGAAGCCAGCTGAGCTGAGAAAGCCAGCCCCTGTCAGTTTTTATACACAACATTTTGGCAGACTACACAAAATGTTGCATTTCAGGAAAACCTGTATGTTGATTGGTTAGTCATGGTGGCATGAGTTCCCATCACCCTGACGCATTCAAAAAAACAGTTTTAACAAAAGAAGCATACATGAATAATACATTTATAAACATTTGCAACATTTACTAGGGAAAATGTTTCATTTTAATTCTTCCTTCCTTTTCTCAGCGCAGTAGGACGGATACTTTAGTTAGCTGGTACATTGGCACAATCACAAGAATGTACAGTTCAAGCTGTCCTTCACTTCTTGGCATGAGGAAAGCTGCCACAGTCTGCGCATGCTCCCTTCTTATTTAAAGCAAGCCATAGCTTTTGATGGTTTCACAGGCAGCCATTTAATGGTAGGCCCCAAAAATAAAATAAACAAAAAGATAATGTTAATGTCATGTAAATCAGCCCATTAGGTTTCCCAACTTCATACTAATACTCCTTATAAATGTTTACCTAGCCAAGCTACTAGTGTAAACCAGCTTTTCTATTATTTATGTACAATATGCAAAATAAATGTGCAATGTACAACAAAGAAAAAGAGGTGTTATTAACTGAAAATATTTATCAAAATATGCAACAAGTCAAAGTCTCTTTAGACAGAAATAGTGGATTTAGATTACATGGGATGAGCTGGGAAGAGAGAAACACATTCTATTAATCTTCAAAGCTAAAAAGGCCACTTTTCTCTACATTGCAAAAACACATGTTAATTCAGCAAAAGCATGTCAGACTGAATTGGCCTCACTTTCATATTTTTTTATGTGCCATGTTTTTAACTTGCACCAAAATGTGCGTGGCAATTTAAATGCAGTCTGTCTGAAGCACAAAAATAAAACAATGCCTGACTGCAGAGGAAATCTGCTCCATCAATCCACCCTTCTGATAATTCAAATCATAATAAAATGATTTATAATTAATCACACATTTCATTTTCAAAAGTGACTTTTTTTTTTTTTTTTTAATTGCAAAAGCTGAGCATATAACAATTTTACATCTATTTCTAAGGCAAACACAAGTCTATCTGTAATCCGATCATATATAGCCAAGCTCAAATGTTTTAGTGCAGAGTTCTGTAAGTAGCTTCTTGAAACAGTTAGTCTTCTTTAAAATAAGTAACTAAAATAATAAAAAAGGAATTCAACAGGACAGTTTCAGCATTTCTTTTCTCTTTGTCATCAGCTTGCCATCAGAATGGCTCATTGGCATTCTGTACCTTTTTCAATGCAAATTAGACTACTTAGGTGCTGAGAAACTCTGACAGAGCACCATCAATCTCTTGCACTTTTTCAACCAATGCCTTTCACTCTTATCTTCACTTTGATCAGATTCAGATGATTCACCACTTCATCTCTCAGACCAAAGCCGTTGCACCATCCATTATGCAGATCTTGTGTAGCAGCTGCAATCTGGTGAGAAACTGCACACTGTACATCAACCTGACCTACACAGCCATGGCTAGTGTTCTCCTCAGTGTTTTCCACAAGTGCATTTGCATATGCATTTTCAAGCCACTTTGGTGTTGGTGAGACACCGTCTTTTACAAAAGGTAACTCAGTGCTCCCATTGTGATGCTTTATTATGCTTGACACTTCAGGCAGATAGCTGCAATCCATTCCTTGTCCAATCTGTTGTTCTGCACTCATTATCTTTGAGACCACATTATGATCTGATTTCAGAGAAACTGGCAATCTATACCTGGGCATCAGTCTTTGCAATAACACTTTTGCCACTATGCAGTTGTCACTTTTCTCAAAAACAGTTCTGATACAACCCTGTTGTCCTGCTTCAAAAACATTTTCTTGAGCCTCTTTTAATTCACCTGTGAAGATTCCATAGAATGTACATGCTAACAAAATACAAATGTGTGCAACTGAATAAGCATTTCTCTCTCCCATGACAACAGTGACTCTCATTTGAGCAGATATACTGCATGTTATGGTAAGGGCAATCAATTTCTAATTTTGGACTGGGGTAATTACTAAAAGCCATGAAGCTTTGACAACATAATGTATAAGGAGCACAGCATGTGCTGCTTTTAATGTGTCACCTTTCAAACATGGGCCATCTACAAAATGGACATTGTTGGGCTGACTCAGACATTCATCATTAAAGTCTGATTTTGGCTTTGTGCATATTTTCATGATATTTAGACACTCATATTCAGTTTCATCACAATTCAAATCATTTGCTGACATTTCTGTGAAGTTAGGGTCAAAGGTCATTGGGCAATACATCACAGAGCTTTGAACACGGTCATCTTTTTGAATAGGCAATGAGAGAGTGCAGCCCTCCCTCTCACTGCAAATTGGTGTATTTTCTTTTAAATAAACTTTCATTCCTAGTGCTGGGGCGCAACATTGTTTCTCTTTCAACTCTAGGAATGCTTTTGTGCAATTGTTGTCCAATGGAAGCGGATCAGACACATCCTCATGTGTCAGCCTCAGTAAAGGCTTAGCCACTAGGGAAAGGTTTAGTAACCACTCTCTGCAGCAGCTAACCATTCCCAAAAATGTCCTGACTTCTTTCTTTATTTGAGGTGGATTCATCTTGGAAATTATTTCCACCCTTTCTGGTGACACCTTTCTACCTCCCTTTCCAATTTTGTGTCCCAGGTATTCATGTTCTTTTTGACAGTACTCCTGACTATTGTCATGCATTGGCACTGTGACATGAACTTTACAAAAATCAATAAAAGTAAGCCATTCTTCAGCACATGGAATGTGAAAAAATATATTGGCTGGATTCGGTACCACAGGACAACATGGAAAAAATATGCTTTTAATCTCCTGCACTATTCTGTTCTTTTCATTTATTTTCTGTGAGCCTGTGATCAGAAAGTTACACAAACTTCCAATCAATTCCATCAAAAATCCTTTTATTGGTAAAATTCCTGCAACTGATGGTGTTCCTGAATACATGTCACTTGGTTCTAATTTTAATAAGACATGTTCTGCACATTTTATTAATCTGGCATCCTTCTCTGTGAACTCTCTAATTTCTGTTTTTTCCAAAGCCGAAGGTAATTTTTCAACTGTCTTTTCTGAAAATAATGCTACAGCTGTTTCTTGTTGGGCCATTTTAAAATGTACATCGTCATCAGGAATCTGAAAAATAACACTATCTGATGTACAGTATTCTGTGCTGTTTAATTTGCAAAACAATTGGTTTTCTGCTAGGCCAGAGTCACAGACAACTGTTTTGCAGTTTTCCTCAAATGGGCCTAATTTTGGGGCAAATTTTTCTAAAACTGGGTTTATAATTTCTTTGTTTAAAACTCCTGCAACTAAATCTGGACTTTCCACTGCCTTCACAATGGACTTGGTAAATTCAGAATTGTGAGGGTTAAAACTCTCATTTTCAAACACAGCAACCTGTTGGACTGGGTTCTGATTTTGCCTCTGGAAATAATTCACATTTGCTCTGGACATCTTATTTAAATTAATTTTAGCATTTTCCATATTTTGTGGGACCATCTTTGCTTGGAAAATTCCTGCCATAGGTACCTGTTTCTGATTTGACATTTGCATTTGCTTAGCTGGCATATTTTGCATCTGTATTTCTCCATGTTTTTGTGCATCATGTTTAAATTTATTTTTCTTCTTCAAATGCTCAAATCTGCTATAAAGATGGCAAAAGGACACATTTTCCAGCAGTACAACATCCATACCTGAATTTGCACAAACCAAAACACCTTTATTTCCATTATGTGTTCTTTTAATCTGTACCCAATCAACACCCTTTTTTTGGCACTCCACCCTTCAGGAAAATAAGCACTGCTATATTTTCCTCCATAACAACAGAAAATGATGGTGCATTCATGCAAACCCTTTTCACTGTCTCCTCACCTGGCCTTTGCAAAACTTTAGATTCAAACCACAATTCAGTCTGCATGACAATGTAAAAGAACATTTCCAAATTAATGCACAACTCTTTTAAAATTTCAACAAATCCCTCAACATTTGGGCACCACATCATAATTCTGTCTCTCAATTGTGGGATTGTGTTCAGAAATGCTGCAAGTTCACTTTTATTCTGTGGCATAGGAACATGCACTTCTCCCACCTTTTCTCTCAATGAGTAAGCAAAAGCTTCTCCCTCATTCTGCTTATTATTTTTCTCAACTAAATCTGATGGCTTCTTTTCCTTATCCAGTTTCAATGCAAGGTCTGGTGGTTTCTTTTTCTTCTCATGTTTGCTTGCCCATTTGTCTCCTAATTTCTCAAACCCATTGCATTTAAAAACATACTTTATTTCTGCAATGTGCAAATGCATTCCTGAAGAACACATTTTCTCATTTGCTTCATCATCCATATGTACCCTGAAACTTTTCTGAAATGGGAAACTTCCCGAAACATCAAATTCATAATTTTGAGTCAAATCTGTCAGGCCATTATGGGTAGTTAATGCACATGCAACTGTTTCCTTACTCAGGGCAATTAATTCTTTTTCCTGACACTTGTTCAAATTTTCATTATTTAAACAGCATGGACTGTTATTTTCTCCATGTTCAAGTGCTGAATTTAAAACACTAAGCTGTCTCTCTTTTTCAGGGCCTGTGTTAATATGTTCTCCCATGTTTTCTATCTTTTTAATCACTGCTGCTTCCTCTAAGCAGGTTTGAAAAATCACATTTTCAATTACATTAATTTTATTCTGAGCTGCAGATGTTATAAATACCATTTTTCCTTCACCGTTCAGTGCTTGGGGTAATTTCTGTTCAATAATCTGTGAATTCTGAGTTTCTGAAATAAACCCTGCCATAATCACTCCTTCTGCAGCTCTTTGAACCTTTTCAGTAGGGACCATATTAATTGGGACAGTCATAATTTTTCTATGCATTATCTGTGCATCTGCAGTTAGCAATTCTTGGACTGAATCAGGCACATTTGAAGCAGTAACACCTGGAGGTATCACTGTCAGTGCTGAATCAACAGGTAATGTGTCATTCTGAAATGTCTGCACAGTTTTCTCAATCTGTGTTTTTCTCTGCTCAACAGAAGCAGTAGCCACTGTAGTGCTTACTAGTACACTATTTTCAGTATTTTTCATGGGAACCACATAAAGTGGTGGACACTCAGTTAACAATGCATCCATTATTTCATCACCTGAATCATTATTTATTCGAAGCACTTTATCATCATTAATTCTCTTCTCCTGCATTTGGTGCTTTACCTTTTTATCCTCACTTGCTTTCTCTCTTGCTGTCTTTTCCCACATGCTTAAGGCCTCAAATTGTGCAGCTTTAGATGGTGTCTTTATTTCACATAACACTTCCCTTAATTTGTCAATAATTTGCAATTCAAAAGTACAATTTTTTGGAAACCTCAAAGCACCCTCTTTTTCAGTAATCTTGCACCATTGTTGAACCCACATACATGCATTTTGTCCCGAATTGGTAGACATAAAATGCACAGGTGTTCCTTCAGGAGCATCACCAATAAAAAAAACGAATTTTTCACTTTACCTCCTAACAGCTTCTTTAAGCCTTCAAACAATTTCATTTTTGCAATAGTTCAATGCAATTTCTCTTTTACAAAGCTGTCAGTCTCAATTTCAGTCAGTTTTACTCCTACTACTGACCCTCCACTAAATCTTACTGCAATATTTCTCTTAATCAATAAATCTGTTAGTAACAACATAAATACATTCGCTACTCTGTCTGTTGTGCTAAATAAAGGATAGATTTATATTCACTGCGAGTAACACATTCCGCTTACCCTTCACAAAGTAAGACCTTCAGTTTACTCTTCAAACACTACAGGTAAACCCCTTCCGCTTACCTGTCACACAAGCTCAGAAGAACCTGCTACTCCTTTGGACTTATCCTTCAGGATATATCTTAGTCCAAAGTTTCACCAGCGAACCGTTTTGCTGTCAATCAAGCTCAGAAGAACCTGCTACTCCTTCAGTGTGACCCTTTCTAGGTGATATCAGACTAAAGTTTCACCAGCGAACTCTTTGCTACAATCACTCATACAGGAAATAGTCCCTAATTTAACACTGCCAGCCCTACCTAGCTTCTCAGTGCTATTCCAACAGACGAGTAACCTCAGTGCAGTGTGGCTTCCATTTACCACCCGCTATTCCTTCCCGGGATTCCACAGGTGTGCATACCTGCGTTTTCAGACAATATAGAACAAGACACTAACTTAACATGAAGAGTTAAAACATGTAATCAATAACCAAAAAGTATGTCCTATGAAATTACCAATATAATCAATAACACCATCAATTCAAAATGAGCAAAATGTCACCAACAGTAAAAATCCTTACTATTTTCAACGCTTTAAAAATACATACATGCTAGCATATTAACAACATTTTACAACCCTATTAATACTCACACCACTTCTTGCATCACCTTCCAGTACTGCTTTGCCAGCCTTCAGGTTCTGAGCATTGGAGTCAGGAATCAGGACTTGGACATTTATCTAACTTGGGTAATTATTTTATTTCCCTTCTAAGGTCAATGATCCATTAGTTGAGTAGTTGATGGTGAAATCAATAATCATTAATCACCAAACTAATCAATAATAACCATCCTCCGATTACCAAAAACTGATGAAGAGGTAATCTCTTCTGGTAATTTCTCAATGCAAAACCCTCATGCTACCTCTAATTTACCGCTCAAAAGGTGTTGGGCCCTTCACACCATGTATTACCTTCAGGAGACTTTAATAATCATGAACAGTCAAAAATGCAATTATTATTTAAGCCAATAAAGAGAGTTGTTGAGTTTTAAAGGGTTTTATTTTCTAGTAAAAAGTTAATTTTCTCTGACCCTTTATTCATTAATAAAATATCAATCAGGTTAAAGAATTTGAAAACCAGGAAAAATAGCATTAATACAGAACATTTTACAGTCTGCAAATCAGCATTACGTATAGGAATGTGGCGCAAAATGTCATTCAAGATTCTTAAAGAGTTTCTAAGAAAAAATAGTCTTGCAAGGCTAACCAAAAATCAAATAGTTTGCAAAAATCTCCCATTAAGAGAAATAAATGCATAAGTCAAAAAAAATCTTTTCAGACCTTATTAATTAGTCAAAGCATAACTGAAGTTTAGCATCTAATTCTATTTAATCAGCTGCACTCTCTGTCTAAAGAGCAAGCAGGGAGTGAGACAGCCCCTCCTTCACCAGACCTCATAGGAATGCGCCTGCAGTGCCAAGATATGACGTGGAAGCAAGAAACCTCCCCCTGAATCTCCTCGGACGCACCTCCCCTTCAGCAATCTCCCCGGACGCACCTCCCCTTCAGCAATCTCCCGGGACGTTCTCGTACCTAACCCATAGGCTGTCTGGCCTAATCTGTTCCTTCTCTTCAAGAGCTCACACACCCCCTAATGAGCCTAGAAGCCAGCTGAGCTGAGAAAGCCAGCCCCTGTCAGTTTTTATACACAAAATTTTGGCAGACTACACAAAATGTTGCATTTCAGGAAAACCTGTATGTTGATTGGTTAGTCATGGTGGCATGAGTTCTCATCACCCTGACGCATTCAAAAAAACAGTTTTAACAAAAGAAGCATACATGAATAATACATTTATAAACATTTGCAACATTTACTAGGGAAAATGTTTCATTTTAATTCTTCCTTCCTTTTCTCAGCGCAGTAGGACGGATACTTTAGTTAGCTGGTACATTGGCACAATCACAAGAATGTACAGTTCAAGCTGTCCTTCACTTCTTGGCATGAGGAAAGCTGCCACAGTCTGCGCATGCTTCCTTCTCATTCAAAGCAAGCCATAGCTTTTGATGGTTTCACAGGCAGCCATTTAATGGTAGGCCCCAAAAATAAAATAAACAAAAAGATAATGTTAATGTCATGTAAATCAGCCCATTATGTTTCCCAACTTCATACTAATACTCCTTATAAATGTTTACCTAGCCAAGCTACTAGTGTAAACCAGCTTTTCTATTATTTATGTACAATATGCAAAATAAATGTGCAATGTACAACAAAGAAAAAGAGGTGTTATTAACTGAAAATATTTATCAAAATATGCAACAAGTCAAAGTCTCTTTAGACAGAAATAGTGGATTTAGATTACATGGGATGAGCTGGGAAGAGAGAAACACATTCTATTAATCTTCAAAGCTAAAAAGGCCACTTTTCTCTACATTGCAAAAACACATGTTAATTCAGCAAAAGCATATCAGACTGAATTGGCCTCACTTTCATACTTTTTTATGTGCCATGTTTTTAACTTGCACCAAAATGTGCGTGGCAATTTAAATGCAGTCTGTCTGAAGCACAAAAATAAAACAATGCCTGACTGCAGAGGAAATCTGCTCCATCACACCCATTGTCCAAAGGCAATACGCTATGGATGAACTGGTCAGGAAAATTTGCTTACACTTTTCCACCTCTCCCACTCATTCCATTGCTAGTGAGGAAGCTCCAACAGCATACCCTTACAATGATCCTGTAGCTCCAACATGGGCAAGGCAACCATGGTTCACAACTCTGTTGCAGCTATCAGTAGTGCCACATCAAAAGCTGCACCTCTCTCCCAAGTTTATCACTCAGAACCATGGAGAGATCCCAATCAGCTCAACCTGGCGATCTGGCTCCTGAAATCCTATAGTTTGGATACCTCACTCTTCCATGAGAATGTCTGAACGTTATCAAAGAAGCTAGACGCCCTACAACAAGAGCGTGCTACACTGCAAAGTGGAAAAGGTTTGTCATTTATTGCTCTAACAATAAAATTGACCCACTAGATGCTTCCATTCAAAACATAATTTGTTACCTTTTGCATCTACAACATTGTAATCTAGTGCATACCTCAATAAGATAACTCTAGCCGCCATAGCAGCCTACTTGCAGAACAGACATTTATCGCTTTTTAAATTTCCACCAATAAAAGCTTTTATGGAAGGGCTTAAAAGAATAATTCCACCAAGAGCTCCACCCTCCCCAGGGTGGAATCTTAATAAAGTCCTTACCAGACTATTGGGCCCTCCATTGGAACCTCTACACAAATGTGAATTACAATATCTTACTTGGAAAATGGCGTTTTTAGTCGCCATCACATCTCTCAGAAGAGTGAGCGAACTCCAGGCATTAACCATACAAGAACCATTCTTACAAATTCGTCACAACAAAGTGGTTCTTAGAACAAATCCTACTTTTCTACCCAAAGTAGTTTCTGCCTTCCATCTAAACCAGACAGTTGAACTACCAGTATTCTTTCCTCAACCAGACTCAGTGGCAGAAAGAGCAATACACACTCTTGATGTCAAAAGAGCATTGCTCTATTACATAGAAAGAACAAAACCATTTAGGAAAACCGAACCACTTTTCGTAGCTTTCTCCCCACCTCATAAAGGCAATCCTATATCTAAGACAGGAATTGCGAGGTGGATTGTAAAATGTATACAAATATGCTACCTTAAAGCTAAACACACATTGACCATTCTCCCTAAATCCCATTCTACACACAAACTGGGGGCATCTATGGCATTCTTAGGAAACATTCCTCTAGATGACATATGCAAAGCAGCAACTTGAACCACGCCACACACCTTCACAAAACACTATTGTGTAGATGTGCAAGCCAAACAACAAGGTAGTGTGGGCCAGGCTGTATTAAAAACTTATTTTCAAACTACTGCAACAGATACAGGTAGCCACCGCTGAGGAGGATACTGCTATATAGTCTATGCAAAGTGTACAATCTGCAGCTCATATGCCTCAAACGGAAAATGCTACTTACCAGTATACATCTGTTCTTGGCAAGTAGAGCTGCAGAGATGTACACACCCACCCTCCTCCCCGGATACCTCGATCTGATCCAGTATTATCTTAATTAGATACATCACACATGGACATTTCTCTATTTATCACTACTCCATCTACCCCTGCTGGCAAAACAATCTAACGATGGAGCCGAAGCCCATGCGCACTGTACACCGAAGGAGGAGTCACCGGTCTCGTGACTACAAGACTTCTTCAAAGACAAAAACAACATGTAATCATACGAGCCCAACACCAGATGGAGATCTATGCAAAGTGTACAACTCTGCAGCTCTACATGCCAGGAACAGATGCATACTGGTAAGTAGCATTTTCCATATATATATTTATATATATCCACCGCTTGGCTCCCTTTCCCTTCGCTAGGCGCTCCTTGATTCTCGGTCGCGTTGCTCCTGCGGTTGAGCCAACCGCTGTAAATTTTCACAGGGTTTCCCCGGTCCCGGGGAAGAATGGAGTCGCAGAAAGACGGCTCTGACACGCTTGTTTCAATGAAGAAGGTTTATTTTCATCAATCCATGTGGGGGGATTTAAACAACAAAAAGCAACCAACGCGTTTCGACAGCGTCCGCTGTCTTGATCACGGTCAATTTGGTTAGTGAAGCTCACAGTTTTATAAAACAAACAAAACATTACAGTTACACCCCCTTAATCACTGGCACCGCCCATAACTTTGGGTTTTGTGGGATATGTAGTTCGTGATCTATCCATTTTACTTTGGGATGATGGTGTAGTTCTTTCCCCCAGTGAATGTGTGGGAATGCATGGCAATTTTACATATAACTTGCTGTTCACATTAGTTATATACACGTTTGAATTAGCAGTTGGTATATTTCCTTATGGTATTACGAGAGTCTTCAATTTCTAAGGGTTTCTCATGACTCTCGTTTATGAAAAGTGACGCATCGCTACGAGAAAACAGCGATGCGTCACTTTTCATTGCGACCTCCTTGCGACCCCAATGATGCGTCATATTTACAATATGACGCATCATTGCGCAAGGAATTACAGATACGTCAATATTTCTGACGTATCTGTAAGCGCAAAAGAAGTGACGCATTGCTGGAGTGTGTCACAAAAGTGACGCAACTCCAGCAATGCGTCCTTTTACATGGGGAAAGCCCCATGTGAAAGGGCTTACGTCAGTCTTACGCCTGCTGTGAGGCAGGCGCAAGATTTTGACGCAACAGCGTCCTAAAAGTGACGCAGTGAAATCTCATAGATTTCACTGCGTCACTATTGCGAGGCTTTTTGCGGGGGAACGCCCCCTCTGCATACATTATACCTGACGCAGGTATAATGTAGAGCAGGGGTTTACAAAGTGACGCATCTGCTTAGATGCGTCACTTTATAAATAGTGCGCAACAGGAGGCATGTTTTATGCAGCAGATGCGTCACAAAAAGTGACGCACCGGCGGCGTAAAAGTGACGCACGGCCTCATAAATGAGGCCCTAGGAACCTATGACACCTGTGAGTTCCACAGAACTTTACAGGAAGTGTGGGGGAGGATCAGGGCATTCCCGTCAAGGATAGCGCAGGGAGAGCCTGGGGGTAGCCAGTCTCCTACAAAACAGATGTAACAACAAGGGCACAGGCAATAGAGAAGAGGTAAGTAAGGTATCTGTGTCTTTGTGGTCAGTTACTGTGAATCCAGAGACTTAATACGTCACTGTGTAATGTGGAGCATGCACTTCATGATTTGCCTACTGCGAAAGGTCACCTTTTATTCAGTGCACATGGTCGATCCATCCGTATAGGGAAGCTCAATGGCAGGGGCGTAGCCAGGTCAGTAACATGGGAGGTGGTGAGCTTTATATTTTCTTATTTGGGGGTGGGGGGTCTTTTTATAAACTTTGCTCAAAAGACCATAGTTTACATAAATTACTGATGTTCTCACATGGTAGGGTTTCAACATCACAATGATGATATGCGACAGAGAGGCAAGGCTGTAAACCGCCAGTGGTGCCAAATGTACAAACTGTTGTGAATTTTAGATTTTCTAACAACTAAACTGCATATCTTCACAACATACATTACCTGAAAAACAGGACATGAGGGGGCTTAAGAGACTGTCGAAATGAACAATAGTGCAGATTGGTTAGCAGTACTTAAAATATTTTGTAAAATAACCAACATTTTTTAAGAACTTTAGAGAGAGAGAGAGAGAGTGTCTGTGTTTGTGTATATATATAAAAAGAAATCCTAGGTGAAATCCTACAGACCCTCATCACACCGACTGAAAGCATCTGTTCCCAACTATTTTCTGCGAAAAATAGTTTTTTAGGACGGTGTAACACCCCAAACACCCCCCTAAGCTACGCCCCTGGCCAATGTCCCTTAGGGACACCAAGTTAAATGAAATTCAATCTGGAAAACGATTAAAAAAAACAAGTAGCACAGATTGTAAGGTTTACCTGTGGTGTGTTTATAGGGCCACCAGACCATTAGGGAGACCTGTATGTCCAGAAAACATTGTGCAGAGGACTTTTTTTCCTAGATCCAGTCTCCTACCATTATTCAACAAGATTTTTTTTCACAAGAGGTGCGTGCTCGCTTAAAAATTGTCTTGCGAGATACCTATAAACCACATTTCATTTTGAAAGCATCATGTTCATCTATTTTTGCGAAATAAACTACACAGTTGTACCCACCCCTAAGCAGATTCTCACCTATAAACATACTTTGCCAGCAATATAATATTAATGGCGTGGCCTAAAAAAGCTGTATAGCAATGTTCCAGAGAGGTTATTGTTCTGCAAGATGAAAGCAATATGATAAGCAAGGAACCCTTGTTTCCAAGCATTTGGTCAACTGCAATCATTGCTGCGGTGTTTCCAAGGGCAGGGGCTGGAGATGCCATTCTCTTCTTGGGAGAATTCCATTAGGAGAGGGATTTTACTACTGTGTATCACCACCCACCCCAATAGTTTTGTGGTGTAACAATATTCAGGTCAGAGTATCGGGGACAAAATATCAAAAGGTGAGTGCTTATAGGGAAGTATAGACGTACTATTGCTACCTAAATGGTGGTGGTGGTGGTGGCCTAGAAAGCTTAGTGCGGGCACATGGGACTCTGAATGCCTCTGATCTGATGCTCATCCGGTCTGCAGGGGCTCTGAGGATGTTGTGGTGCAGTCCAGGTTGGAGTAGGGGCCCTCACATGTGTGGTCTGGATGCCGTGCTTCTGTACCTTTGCCGGCAGTACATGTTGCTCTTTTATTACAGATAACTCATGTGAATCTCTGGAGGAGCACTCCACAATTTCCATGGAGTGCTATGAAGCGAAGGTGGGGATCAGTTCTTGGAGCCAGGGATGCAGTTAGCAGGGGGCCTCTCTCTGTGTCAACCCTGAGTCTCATGGGCAGTAAAAATGTGCCTCTGCCCTGGAGCAAGCTGGCGCTATTTCACGAAGTGGCTGAAGCTACTTGGGGCCATATGTACAATGAAGTGGCGGAGAGAGGCGTTAGCATTCCTGGTTTCACGCCTCTCTCAGCCACTTCAGAAACGCAAGGATGCACCATATTTACAAGAATGTGGTGCAGCCTTGCGTTTCCCCCTGCGATGGCGCTGAGTTTAGCAATTTAGCGCCAACGCAGGCACCCTTGCACCAGAGTGAAAGGGTGTCTGTGTACAGGGGAGTATTGTTTATGTGTAGGAAGGTGTCCCGTCCTGCACATAAGCAATCCTAGAAATGCCATTCCGACCCTTTCATGTGAAAAGTGAAAAAATTGCATTTCTTTTTTAAAGTTTGTTTATGTAAAGGAATTCACACCTTCCTACACATAAACAAGCAATGGCAAAGCAAAGCAAACATGGGGAGAAATAATGCATTTCTCCTCGTTTCGCCATCTTAAGATGGGATTTTACCTGGTCTTAATTTTGGCGCTCCCTCGTATGTACACCACCCTTGTACATAGAGGGCAGGGTCAAAATGAATCGGTGTTGCGATCGAATGCCCACCGCAATACCCACTGCTCACCCCTTTCACACTAACCATAGCGTGACTGGGGGCCGTCAGTAGAAGGCAGGGTTAAGACACACTGCCTTGTACATATGGCGCAGCCCCATATCACCACAACACCGTCAATATAGGTGACGTTGTGGTGGTGGCGATAGGGGCATGTACATATGCCCTTGGTGTCTTGTGTCTTCATATCCTATTCTGGTTCAATTCAACAACTAGACTGATAAACTATTGAATAGAAATAGAACTACTAATGGGCGGCAGCCATTTTGAAAGAAATTATGGCCACTCCTCATGAGCTAACTCTCAACCACTATTGACCTTAGCTCTCTGTCTCTAGGTATTCACCTTCCGCACCTCAAATCACCGTTGACTTTCCAGTTTTTCACCAAATCTAATCTTGGCTCCTTTCAATGCACTAATCAACAAAAAGACTAGCGTGAGACTGGACAGGACTGGAAGCGGCTTCAAAGTGACCGACCGTTCCCATCCAAGGCACCCACATAAGACTCTTTTTAGATGTAGTATCCTGTATGACAAACTTCCTTTCTTGCTTGATGATCTGCTATAAACTTAGAAACTATAATGCAACCAACCTAAATGTGCTTATGTATTGAAACTATTTTATGTAAAGCGCTATGGTACCCATTTCGGTCACGTTTGTCCACTATAATACAGCCATACATAAATAAATAAACTTTTCGTACCACTTATCATGGCATACTCCAGTGCACCAGTTGTTTTCTTCCTCTATTCCTTCTTACTCTTACTAACAATATAGGTTACCATAGCTACATGTAAGCAATAAACAACACAAATAAATACATATGCGAGTGTGGATGTTTTAAAGCAACTAAAGGCAGAGAAGTATCTCAAACGTGTGGGAGTTAAGGAAAGAGCTCAAAATCATGTACTTGCTGCAGAGATGAAGAGGACAGTTCACTTGTGACCTTCTTATGAGCGAAATATAACACCGATTTCCACTGATAAGAAAGACAAATTCAAAGCAGAAATGTGAGATATACTGATATGTTGACATTTTACGTGTGTCTTTAATAGTGCCAGTTATTGGATCTTTATCGTAATCGCGCAATAGTGTTTTTTGTTTTGTTTGGCACGTGCCTGTCGAGCTCTGTGAGAGAAAGCGGGTTAAGTGAGAGTAATGACGGGTTCGAGATACATAACTAGAACGACAGCGGGCAGTGGCCGGATGTGTGTGTGTGTGGGGGCTGCAAATGTGAAGAAACAATGAGACCGAGGCGAGAGATGGAAAAAGATAAAACACAAGAAGCCTGGTGGAGTCCTTTAACCTAGTTTTCGATTGAGGAAGTTGAGGTAACAACTGTACCAGCAGCGAAAACTGCCCCGTACCCGCAGGCGCCTCCTGAGGTGAGACATTTCCTCTGTCTGGCCTCACTGGCCTGGTTGGGATGGTGGGCTGGGCATGCGGCTAACAGCAGGGAAGTGCCACTGTCTTTAGACGGTCTTCTGTGTTTATTTATTTATTTTATTTATTTATGCGTTTTTATATAGCGTGGACTTTACCCGAAGGCGTCAGAGCGCTTCACAATAGGAACAGAACGGATACATGAGGAGAACATTACACGTGAACAGATAACAAAAGGAAACGTTAAGTTACATGAGGTAAAAGTGACAATTGTCAGCAAACAAAATACATGATCTAGCAAACAGTGCACAGGAGGAAAAAGTGACAAGTGTGCAGGTTACAAGAGAAAACAAAGAACAATTAGAGGTATAATACTGCAATATATGCTAGACACTCAGGCACAAGAGCAAACGTTACGTAGGCAATGGTGGCACTTGTGCAAGTATCAAAGGCAAACAAAATGTGAGAGGTAGCAAACAGTGTGTTACAAGAGAAAAGTGGTGTGTGCATGTTACAAAAGGGTACCAAACACAGGTACAAGGATAATACTGCAATAAATGGCAAACACTCCAACCACAAGAACACACTGGGAAAGCACTTCCATAGTCATGGAGAATAGAATTTTCAGTAATGGGAGGTCTTCCTTCAGATAATAGAGAGGACGTGAATCACTTTTGGAGGTGTCTTTGGAGGAGGAGAACTTTGAGGTCCGTTTTGAAGGCCTGGGAGGGGGTGGTGGTCCAGAGCTGAGGCGCAAGGGAGTTCCAGATTCTCACCGCATTGCCTGAAAAGGATTGGGCCATCAATCTTTCCTTCTTGAAAGTGGGAGGTTCAAGCAGTAGATTTTCCGCATTACGTGATGGTCTAGAGCCTCCAGAGAGTTTCAGTTTATTCGCCAGGTAGCGAGGAGAGGCGTGCAAGGCTTTGTGGGTGATAAGGCAGTCTTGTAGATAGCTCTAGCCTTGATGGAAAGCCAGCGGAGGGTGGATAACATTGGTGTGATGTGGTCGCTTCTTTTGGCCCCATAAATGAAACGAGCTGCTGAATGGAGAACAGATTTAAGGGGGGACAAGTGGGATTTGGGGAGGCTAGTAAGAAGGGAATTGCAGTAGTCCAGTCTGGAGAGGACTAGCGATTGCACCAGGGTTATAAGGTCCTGCTCCGGGAAGAAGCGAGGGATTCCCCAAAAAAGGCGCAGTTGGTATCGAGCAGACTTTGCAATGGAATTGATGTGGGAGATTAGATTGAGTTTTTTATTGAGTATGACACCAAGGGATTTTGCGCTGTCGACAATGATGGGTTTATGTCTCCACAGACTCCCAATCCCTCCCTTGTTTATTCTCATCTCGTCCACTGTTCTTCCCTTTCAGTCATCTGCTGCTTTCTCCTCACCACAGCTCTTTGTCATATTTGTTCTTTACCTCTTCCTTCTTAAATTCTCAAGAGTACTTCTATATGATTTTATTTTTTATATCTCTCCACTTTCCGTCCATCACCCAAACGTTGCATTTCACTGTATTCAGACTTCTCTACTCTCGTCCGGCATGTCTCCACCCTTCTGATGAATGTATACACGTGGGTGCATGTGCCCAACATGGCCTGAATGTGATTGACCGGTGGGAGAGGGGTGAGGGAATAGATGCTGCTTCTGGGCCAGGCACCACAGGGGGGGTGAGGTGGGAATGTACACAAGCCTGGCCCAGGTGAAGTGAAGATGGCCCAACAGCTAGAGCAACACCTGCCCCCAAATGAGGCCTATTCCCAGACTCACTCCCTACCCTGCCCACCATAACCTCAGTGCGATGGCCTGGCAGGGGAAGATTGAAGGGCTGATACTTGCACTTACCACTACAACCATTTTTATCTGAGAACTTCAGAGCCACACTAGCGATTACAATTTACAAATGAAAATGCTACAAATCAGAAAGTTGGCATAATAATCACACTAGCGATTACTCAAGCTAGACTGGACCTCTGCTGCTCCCATTACTCCTTTCCAGGCTCCAAAAAAATAAAACACACCCCTCTAAGGGCAGTCTCAGTGGATAAACTTTGGCGTAACATAACCCGACACTCACAGAGGCTCCCAATTGTGGACAGAGTAAAATATCATGTTTTGGTCATAATATGTAATGCCACGTATCAAGTTGGCCCATCCCAATGACCTCTCAGATCAAATTGTATGCCCTAGCCAGACTTTCTTGGTACTATGATCAGGCTCTGCTGGCCTCCCACAAATTGAAAGAGCCTGGATTGAGTCAGAGAAGTTTTAAGGCATTGACAAAGTGGGTGCTGGCACAGGGCCCCAACCCTTCAAAGGGCCCTGATAGAGTCACCTCTGTTTCACAGACAGTTTTGCCCTGTTGAACTTGAATAATTCTTCAACAAATTGTTTTAAACACCATTGTCCTTCAGTTTATTTTCAATGTGGGTGATCTGTGGAAGTCTATTAAAGACATTTTGCTGAGAAATACTAAGTTTATGTTTCATACAACATCCGTACAAAAGTTTCTATTAGAGCAAAACAGGAATTCAAATAGAAGAAATGGGAAGGGGTGATATAGATCATTTGAAATAATAGTAGTGATTTGCAGCTGTGTTACCATATTGAAAATACACGTCACGATCCGTAAATATTAGATGTAAATACATTTAGAATTTGGGCCAATTTGCCTGTGCACTGTCAGTGACCTGGACAAAGAGGGCACAAAAAAGCACTTATTGGATCACAAATTCAAAACTGCTCTGAACAGTGGCCCCTGAAATATGTTTGGCCCACACTCCATGGGGCTGGTATGTTTTGAGACACACTCTATGGGCTTGGACACTTAGGGCCCGATGTAGGTGCCCTAATACCGGTCGGAAACGGCCGAATTCGGCCGTTTCCGACCGGTATTACTATTTTTAGATGTAGGGCATGCATTTACAGAATCGGTATTTTACCGATTCTGTATTTACCGATTCAGTAAAATTACCGAATCGGTAAATACAGACACGGTAAAATACTGATTCTGTAAATGCAGATGTAGCTGGCACATGTCAGAGTGCCACAGGGCTTTAAGAATCGGTATTTTACCACCCAATCCAATTGGGTGGTAAAATACCGAATGCAGGTGTGCATGCACATCTGTGCATGCACACCTGTGCAATGTGACACACAGACATGCCCTTAGGGCATGTCTGTGTGCCACATGGCACACAAGTCCGGAATTGGGGTGCAAGAGGGTGTCGAAGTGACACCTCCTGCACCCTTGCAAAAATCGGTATTTACCGAATCGGTAAATACCGATTCGATAATGACCATTGATTCCTAATGGCTGCAATGCCCATAGGAATCAATGGGCTTTACCGATTCGGTATTTACAGAATCGGTAAATACCGAATCTTAACGATTCGATATTTACCGAATCTGAAATGCCTACATTTCCCCCCTTCTAATTTACCACTTCTTAAATACCGAATCGGTATGATTCCGTATTTTAGAAGTGGTAAATTAGAATTACCTACATCGGTCCCTAAAGGCCTTATTTATGAAAACTATTGCATCTCTGCGTGAAAACAGCAATGCAACAGTTTTCACTGCACCCTCCTTGCGACAAGATGGAATCATTATAGTTACTGTATGACTCATCATGTCGCAAGGAGTTACAGATACGTTATTATTTCTGATGTATCTGTAGGCGCAGTAAAGACGCATTGCTGGAGTGTGTCACAAAAGTCAGTCTTATGCCTGCTGTGAGACAGGCGTAAGATTTTAACGCAGTGGCTTCCTAGAAGTGGCACAGTGAAATCTGATAGATTTCCCTGCGCCACTTCTATAAAGCTTTTTAAGTGGGAATGCCTGATCCAGGTATAATGTAGCGTAGTGCTTTACAAAGTGGCGCATCTGCTTAGATGAGTCACTTTGTAAATAGGGCGCAACATAGCGCATTTTTTACGCCACCGCTGCAGGGCTACAAAAAGTGACACAATGGGGGCGCAAGGGTGTTGCAAGCTAATTGATGAGACACCCTTTTTGTGAAGATTTTTCACAAAGTTGTATAGAGCAGCATAATATGAGACATGACATGCAGGCTCGGATTTGCCCAGGGAGGAGTAAAGAGAGGGCTACAATAGATGTTTAGTAACACTTGGGGCCTCTCTGCGGCTTTTAGCGTGACAAATCACACAAGCCTTTCTGCCTCATCTCCAGCAGGCAGCAGGGGCCACCTCAGCTTCTCCCAAATGGTCTGAGGGCTTTCTCTCAAACAGACCCTTCTAGGTTATGATATGAGAAACGGGAAGTGCGCACATGCACGCGACATGCTGACTTCTTAAGGTGCAGGAGTGTGATGACACATGACTGGTTCTACCTTTCAGCAATGACTATGAGAGGAATGGTGACTATCTGACAGGCCTGGTCACTGAAGTTCAAAACAAATGAAGCAGATCTAGTTTGGTATTAATTCTGGCCAAATTGAGGTGCTGCATGTGAGACCAAGGACTACGGCGTTCAAAATATTCACCACAAATAATTATATAATGATTTTGCACACAGAAATGAAATAAACAAAAAATGCTTGGGCCAAGATTTACAAAGGTTTTGCATCAGGCTGTGTACATTTTTTTGCTGCGGGCTGTGTATTTTTTTTTTGCCAACCCGCCACAAAATCCTTTCTTTAATTTACAAACCAAGGGAAGTTGGTATTTGCATTGGTTTATAAGTAAAAGTAACGCGCACCACGTGTCTCCAAACAAATTTGGCTTCCAAAATCCTCAAGATGTCCCTGCATTTGTTTTTAAAACATTGTTCTAGTCCATCAGAGATTTGTGCCAACGCAACCCATAGATTTAGGTGCCTTTACTTGACTCGCCGTAGATGTACGTCCTCACCACAAAAATATGCAGGCCGCAGACTGAAATCCCCATCAAAAGAGCATCGCGTGCTGATGGGACGTTGTGCCAGCCTGCTGTCAGCCCTATGAAGAGGCCTTCAGCAAGAAAGTCTCATGCGTTTGAGGCCTTTTGCCGTGAGAAGCGGCCTCCCCGAGGCAGCACCGACGCATGGGAGATGCACTGTTCATCCGCTCGCGCAGCCCACGTGCACTTTCACTTCAGCTAGTCTAGACCACAAATCTCGATGCAGCGGCCCGCCGACGCCCACACCGAGAGTTTGATTCACCCAGGCAGGCGCGATTCACTTTCTCTGGATTCTCAGTCTGCACTGTGTGGATATCGACTTTGGGGGATTTTCTGCCTGCCCTTGGGCCCCCTTCTGGATGCAGAGTTCCATGTCAAGGGCATACTAGAAACCCTCTTTCATCACGAGATGAACCAAACCATCACACTGGCACTCACCTTGAATACACGTTTCACAGCATTAAAACCAATCTGCATACTGATAAAGGCCCCTTCGAAAAACGGCGCCGGGAACCACAGGAGGGGGAACGAATCTAACCAGGTGTACCCGCCTGTTAACCAGATTTCGAGCGTTACAGCTTCAATCTCTTCTCCTCCCGGTCATGGCCTCCTTATGACCCTATTAAGGAACCATCCAACTACACTTTTAAAGCGCATTATCCATAACTGTTGCCACATCACTACTTCCGGCTTTTCTCTCAAGAGGCCCTGAAGATTCGCAGTCTGTTTCCCTGCGATGAAACACGTGTTGGCCAGAACAAGAGGAACAATAAACTGTTTTCCATAACAAGGATTCTACTTCTTTGAAATTTCTGTCTTGATACAACGCTATCTATTGACTTTGAAACACTATCGATGTGCGCATTTCACTATTGTTACCACAACTAGGACTCACTGAGATTCTATGATAATTTCCTAGAGCAGGGGCTTTCGTTGTTTTTGGTACAATTAGTGTGGATTTGCGATCCACCTTTTAGCGGTTACGAGGGATTACCGCCCGCCCCTTTGCCTGGAGTCAGATACCTTACAATACCATAGTACCCTGCGGTTACTTGAGAGCGCGCCTGTCCTATACTGGAATACCTTAAACCCTCCCAGTGGATCAATAACACACCGAGAGTTTGATTCACCCAGGCAGGCGCGATTCACTTTATCTGGATTCTCAGTCTGCACTGTGTGGATATCGACTTTGGGGGATTTTCTGCCTGCCCTTGGGCCCCCTTCTGGATGCAGAGTTCCATGTCAAGGGCATACTAGAAACCCTCTTTCATCACGAGATGAACCAAACCATCACACTGGCACTCACCTTGAATACACATTTCACAGCATTAAAACCAATCTGCATACTGATAAAGGCCCCATACACATTTTGACACCTTTTAGCTGGCTGTTTTTTTGCTAAAAAAAAAGCAAACGTGAATTCTGTGACTTTCCGTTTTACTGGCACTGCTATAAGTGTGTGTAAACAAATGGTAGCTTTAGAAATCTTTTTGATCAGAAACCCAGAACTCGGTTAAGGTATCACGCTGTAAGTGTGGCCTCATGGCAGCTGTGTGGCGGCTCGTGCGTGTCCCTTAGTGAGTAGTAAATGCCTCTATGGGCACCTCTTTCATTTTTGCGTATACATGGATGAATGAACATGTAGTTTTATTTGCATAGTTCCCTACTTGTGTGATGAATGCGTGCCTAGGTACCTGAATGTGTTGATCAATTTTAAAAAGGGAGTGCATGGAAGTCTATTACTGTTGCGATGCCTACATAGTGCAAGTACATTTGCATCATTTTCTGTATGTTGTGTGTAAATGTGTGCATGGCGAAAACAAACTGTTAAAATTTGGGTTACTGGTTTACTGGGGCGTGAGCCCTGGCCAAGCAGCAACTATAGTCCTAGTCATGGTAAGGCTCAAGCAAACTCCAAATTAACCTCTTCTCACCCACACCCCTTCAGCCAGGCTTAACTTAGTGGCAATGTGTGTAAAGTATTTGTGCAACACATCAAACAGTGAAAACACCACCTAAAAGACCCCACACCATGTTAGAAAAATGGAGCTTAATTTAATAAAGAAAACAAGAACAAAATGACAAATCCAAAAATCCAGTCAGTAGATCCGGAATAATTAATTTTAAAAGAATAAACTGCAATGTAGCACCTTAAAGCATAATGCACCAACTGTGGATGTCTGGTCATGTTGGCCTGGGTTAAAGTTAAAAGTTCAGGCCGACCACGACAGAGCATAGATCGCATACAGTCCTAGATTAGTCCAGCTAAGCGTTTACCTTCTCAACTTTGTGCTATGAGTCCTGTTCGTGTTGGAGAGGGTCTCCAGGAGGAAGAGCAGGCCAGGTATCGAGGATAGGCGGGCTGGAGCTTCACGTTGGCATTCCCACGTGGCTGATGATGTTGCTTAGCGAAGAGACAGACTTGAGGCGTCTTGCGCTGATTTTTGGTGCCAGCGACATAGTCCTGGTGCGAACGGGTTCATTCGCAGTGACGAAGAGCACAAGAGCTTGAATTTAAGAGTTCAAGAGCCACACCAAGGGTCCAGGACCTGAGAGGCACCTCTTGTGGGTCAGGAACTCAATGAATACAGGCCCAGGAGCTGTTGGGGAGCCTGTTATGCCCTCGAGGCTTAGATCAGGAGGCCAGCAGACTAGCCCTTTGAGTCACTCTGGAGTCCAGGTTTCAAGATGGAGTTGTCCCCAGGCTAGAGGACAGCAGTCAACAGGTCTGCACAGCAAGGCAGCAGTTCTTTGTAGAGCAGCTGTCCATCAGAGTTGTAGTTCTTGTAGCAGAACAGCGGTCCTTCTTCCTGGCACAGTATCCATAGGTCCAAAAGTGTACTGAAGTGATGGTGTCTGAGGTCCTCATATTATAAACTGGTGCCCTGGGTCTTGAAAGTGGGAGAAGCTTCTAAGCAGTGTCTTTGAAGTGCTTGGAGTTCCTTGCCTTCCTGCCCTATCTCCAAGCGTCCTTAAGCCCTTTGTGTGGAGACAGGACACAGTCTCTTCAGGTGTAAGTGAGGCTGGCTCCAGCTCCTCCTTCCCATCCTGCCAGGGATTGCCTACCCAGTCACACCTAGGCTCCCATTTTGTGTGGCTATCTAGGAGGAATATACAAAGCCTGACTGCCAAGTGCACCCAGTCATGTGACCAGAGAAAGGCAGTAGGCACCAAATAGCTAAGGCAAGAAAATGCCAACTTTCTGATTTATGGCATTTTCAGGATCGTAATTTAAAATCTGACTTCACCATAAGTTAGGATTTTAAATGAGGACTCCAGAGACAGTAGCCATGGACTGGTTATCTCCTCACATTCATTTGTAAATTACACTTATAAAATGTAATATGACAAGCCCAATGTTATCCTGTAGGAGAGATGCCTTGCAGCAGTGAAAAACGAATAATGTAAGTTATTTTTCACCACTAGAGCATGTAAACCATAAAAGTTCATGTCCCACATTTTAAATACATTGCACCCTGCCCACTGGGCTGTCCAGGGCCTACCATAAGGGTGGCATATGTAATAAAAAGTAAGGTTTGTTTCTGGCAAAGGGTTTATTTTGCCAGGCCAACATGGCAGTTTAAAACTGCATACAGGCTCAGGTCCACTAGTAGCATTTAATTTGCAGAACCTGAGTTCATGTGGTGCCTCTTTACTCAGAGCTTACAACCAAATTAAATATGGTACTCGGGGATATGGCAATATTACCATGTTTTAACCCCTTCGGTGCTCATGACGAGCTCAGCTTGTCATGAGGTACACTGCTCGTGTGCTCATGACGAGCTGAGCTCGTCATGACCACGACCATTTCCATTATGGCCCAGCACAGGAGAGGAATATCAATAGCAGGGATGGTGTTAAGGAGTGAGCACATGCACTGTAGCACTGAGTGTTGAAAGACAGACATGGCAATGTTTCTGCATTAATCAGGGAATATGGTAGTGTCCATTGTGTAAGCTGCGGAAGATGGCGACCTTCATGGACCAAATGGGGCCGGGGCCTACATAGGATGGAGTCGGACCTTAGGGACTTAGGGGCATATGCAAGAAGCCGTTTGCGATTCGCAAACGCTGGAATTCTGCGAATTCCGGAGTTTGCGGATCGCAAACGGCGTTTTGGTATGTATGGGCCACATAGCAAAATAAGGAATCGCAAAAATTGCGATTCCTTACTTTGCTCAAGCATTTAAGGAATCACGATTTTGCGATTCCTTAAATGCTATGTAGGTGTGCCTAGCAAATTGCGATTTTGGCTTAAGGAATCGCAAAATACCGCCTACTCCAAGTAGATGGTATTTGGTGATTTCCTGTTAAAATGCATTTTTTTTAAAAAAATTCAAAGTGCCATGTGGCGCACAGACATGGCCTTAGGGCATGTATGTGTGCCACATGTACTTACATGCACATTCCAGGGGTGTAACAGGTGTCCTTTGGACACCCTGGCACCCTTGGAATTGCGATTCTCAAATTGCGATTTTCTCATAGAAAATCGCAATTTGAGAATGTATCCCCATTCATTCCTGGCCCACAGGAATGAATGGGACACTCATTCCTTAATTGCGATTCGCAATTTGCTAATCGCAATTAATGAATTTTTGAGATTCGCAAAAAAATTGCGATTTATTACATACATTCCATTTTGCAATTCTCAAATAGCGATTCCTTAAAAATCGCTATTTTAGAATCGCAAAATGTAAATTACATACATATCCCCCTTTATGTCATCCCCAGCGTATACATCCGATTGTAACATCTTAAGGACGTGTCTGGCCAATAGAGATTCAACTAAAATGTAGAAACAGCCATGCTGTCAAACTATTATTATCTAAAACATTTTGACTTAAAACACATATATAGATAATGTATACAGTGTGCTTGTAGCATAAAACAAAAGTCATTAATACATTGTAGATAAAGAGGATAGGTAAACATATATGTGGCAGTGTTTGGTTCACACAGTGAAGCAGGAATATTTATTAGCCTTGCATAGTTACAGCTGATTAATGAATGCATTCTCTCTAAAGAGTTTTATGCATGTTGACAAATAAACACACCAATGATCATAAAAAATAGGCCAGACTACAAATGTGCAGTAATAAAAGCAAACATTAGGTGGGTTTATTAAAAAGAGAAAATGTTTTCTTTTCAGTCCACAGTTTGTACAGGCTTTGTGGTACATATGGGAAAAGCATGTCGGGATTCGTTGGTCAACTTACTTGTGGAGTTCATTCCTCATCAGAGGACATGATAAACATTGGCAGGTGCACAGGCAGCATACGTGTGATCTTTGCGAAAACCATACAGAGCATGTTCATGGTAAATAGTCTGTGTGTTAGATGGACCAGCAACTGACTGTTTTAGCTCTTCTTCAGGGGGATAGAAGAATAACAGTCAAGCCATTTGTAAAGAGCTGCGTCGAAAAATGCCACTGGTGATACTGCTATGTCATAGGTAGCGGCCTGTCTAGGGGAAGGTGCATCGCTTGACATTGTCTCTGGTGCTCATAGAGTGGTTGAATGATTCTTTCCATATCAAGGTAAGTCACCGGGGGATGCTCCAGATGTAAGTCCAAGGGGATGAATGTTGGACAACTTATTCACCAGAAAACAGGTTTTAGTTGCATGGCCTTCCCTTTGCAAAAAGTGAGCATCCAATGCTCACTGTGTTCGGATAGTCAAGCATATGTCCAATATTGCGTGCTAGAGTCTCTCTGCTAATTTATTCAGTCATGGGTACTCCAAGTTGTTGATTTCCTTGGCAGAACAGGAGAAAGATGATGATACCACTGCCAATTAGCAGTCTTATGATCAAAAATCCTCCAAAAAGACTGAAGAAATTACAATGGTGGTATCAGTCAAAATACTGCTTTAAATTCAGCTGCAGTTTCTTTTCAAGGGCAGGGGAGCGCCGCTCCCCCCCCCCCCCCAATCACTGCGAACCTTGCAGGAAAAATAAAATGACAATGAAAAGATTTAATTCATTGCCATTTTATTTTTCTGACGTGGTCACTTCAGCAGTCAGCCTGGTCCCAGGCCCAGAGACATGAGAGCAGTGCCCTCTGCTGCTGGTTGGCATCAGAGGGCAGGAGCAGTGACTGGCTGAATGCTCCAAAGTGTGCAAGTTATTTTGTCCGGCTGTTTTGCACCAGCCAAAGCGACATGCAGACTTTGAAGCTCTCCACTCAGTGATCTTAGACAGCTGACTGGAGACCAAGCACAGGTGTACAGGGCCTCAAGGAGCATCCAGCCAGCCTCCCTGTTCCATCCAATCCTAGTGCTGCTCTCATTGCATGAAAACAGTCCCTGGATTGGTTAAAGGAGTTGGCTGGGCCCCTGCTAGAGGAGACAAAGCGACCGGGACCAGAGCGAGGACGTGGAGGCATGTATGTGACTTATTTTCTTTTTAAATTGAAGCGTTTTGTCTGTGTATGTATGCAAACTGCCCTGCATGGAAATACATTCTGTGTATATTGTTTCTGACTGTCATTTGTTCCTTGGGTGAGGAAGGTGCATGCAGGAGGACATTCCTTCTGCACCCTGGCTGCTAAACTTTGGAACTCTTTCCCTGTGCACATCCACAGCATGGACAACTCCCTGGCTTTTCGCATGGCCATTAAAACTCACCTTTTCCCTTTGACTTTGATCTGCCTTCATTTTGTAGCCTCCCAATTCCTGCCGGTTAGCGCTGGGATGCCCCTTTGCTGGGGCAGCCATGCCTATAAAACTCCATAACATAACATAACATAACATGAGGCTCGGACCATTTCATAGATTAATACGGAGAGAGCATTATATTGATGCGGAAGCACACTGTGTATGTGCGCTGACTATATGATAATGCTGCTAGAATGAGCCCCTGGAATCACACTTGACGTTTTGAGGTAGTTTTAAAGGCAATGGGCAAACTAGACTTCGCAGTAAAGAGTGCAATGCATTTGGGATTAGGGGAGTGTGCACGGTATAGGAGTTCCCGCATCTCGGTGAACAAGGGCCTGAAAGCTGCTGCTAATATGTTTTTAAGGATATTATACAAAGCTCCAATGCCTTTATAACTGAAGTTCAATTACTAGTGGCTGCTCCTATGGCAGGTTGAGAGCATGGAATAGAGTGTATAAGTCCGTGCAGTGCATTTGAAGTGTGGACATAGCACAAGGAGAGGAGCAGTGCACGAGGCAGGGGTGCAGTGCACAGTCAGGAGTAGGTCATGAAAGGGGTGCAGTGCCCAGTCAGGAGTAGGTCATGAAAGGGGTGCAGTGGCAGTTACTGAACAGCAGGAGAAGTCTACAGGTTGCCAGTATTGAGGAGCAACTGAGAGGTGCAGCGGAGGAGCTGCAGGGCTCCTCAGCATGGCTAACGACGAACAGAGCTGCAGTGCCCCCGCGGAGGGAGTGCAAGAACGGCAGCAGCGGACAGAGTAACGTACTGAGCAGCAGCGGTTTGCCCACCCCACCACTGTTTAAATCCAGTCACTAGACCAAAGCCAATGTTCTTAAAAAGATGCACAACACCAGTTGGTATAGATTAATTAAATATCATTTGAACAATATATGTAAAAGGGGTCGCGTATTGTGTGTGTAACAGCCACTGAAACTCTGAAGTAGCCTGGGCTGTCTGCAGATGATGAACTTTTTGGAAGAGAACAGACAGTAGTTTGTTCAAATCACCAAAACACATGGGGGCAGATTTACAGGAAAGTGGTGCATCTGTAGAGATCCGTCACTTTCCCTGCGCCACCCTGAGAAACCCTTGCGCCAACATGCATGTGCCATATTTACAATACGGCGCACCATGGCGCAAGGATTGACAGATGCGTCAGAAATTCTGACGCATCTGTTACTGCAAAACTTGCACATTGCTGGAGTTGTGTCTCAAGCAGGACGCAACTCCAGCAATGCATCGGGAGGCCTATCCTCATTGTGCTGCGTCACTCATTACGCCTGATCCAAGGAGGTATAAGGTTTTGACGCAGTGGCGTCCTAGAAGTGGTGCAGTGAAATCATGTAGATTTCACTGCGTCACTTCTACGAGGCTTTTTTGCTCGGGAATGCCCACCCAGCATACATTATACCTGACACAGGTATAATGTGACCCAAGGCTTTACAACTTGACGCATCTCCATAGATGCGTCACATTGTAAATGGGCCACATTGTTACGCCGCCGCTGCATCACAAAAATGACGCAAGAGGCTTGTAAATCTGCCCCAAAGATTTCATACTAAGATGTTTCCAATAATATTTCTATGAGGGGGACACAAGGTCCTTCCACAACACAGTAGTGTTTCTGAAACCGTTATTAGGTACAGCTGGTCAGGCTCCAACACACAGCAAGTAACATTTGATAGGAACAAATAAGAGCTGTTATTCAGAAATTTGTGTGAGATAATAATGAATGCAAGGGGTAAACAGCTAAGATACAGCTTAACCCTGGCATTAAAACACTACACATTCCAAGCAAAGATATGATGTCCCACAGAAGGGAGTGTCCAAGAGGATTTTTGCAATTTGCTGTACTGATATACACAGGGTCATCTTCATTTTAATTTAAACATATGTGGGTGAAAGGGAATTTCCATGAATGGAACAGTTGCGAATTTTGCATTGTTTCATACCAACCAATAGATTTATAATTTTGACAACCATGAAAATGAGAGGTTGTTATGGATAAAGAAATAAAACCATGAATTAACCAGGTAATAGGTGGCATGTCACTGAATGTAAATGTTGTCTCTTCAACTTGTTCTATACTTAATAAAGTGTATGCAGATTGTTTCTTGGCAATTGCTTTTTTATGAGTGTCAAACTATATTGTTCAAATAAGGCTGTTTCATTTAAAAGTTTCCAAGACACAAAACCTGATCTAAGTGTTTGTAATGCCCAATTAAGTTGTATAAGTTCTCTTAAATGAGCCATCCTATATTGTAACAAATTCAGATCCCCTTTCAGGAAGTCTAGGACTGAAGACAAGATGTGAGTTTTTCTTTGTTGTTTTTTTTATTTTTATTAAATTAGCACAGTTAATTAAAACCATTGCAGTAGAGTGTCATCATAGCGTAGTTACCACATTAAAAGCAAAAACTAAGAAAACCATCAATGTTTAAGTTCATATACATATAACTAACAAGACGATCTTGTAGTTCCCATTATAATCACATAACAGGATTCCAAAGCCAAGAATAAAATAGATTAGTACAGGAATACTAGGACAGGGGCGAAAAAAGTCGGTGATAAGTTTTTTGGGGGGAGGAACTGGAAGAGCAGGGGCCAAAGAGGGTAAAAAGAGATTGTCCAGGAGTCCCACATATTTCCCAGTCCTTACAAGCACTTGAGTGTCTAAGGAAGTAAAGCAAAGGGCTGATGCCTCCCAACATGTTCTGATGCCCTATTTTAAAAATAAGGGTTTTAAAAGAAGTCTTCTGGGAGCGTCAAAGGCGGGACAACAGCACAGAAGATGCAACAATGATTCGGACCTGTCGTTGCACAGTCTGCAGGCCCCCTCCTCACTTGTTGGAGCCCATCAATTGAAGGCAGTGGATTGCAGACCTAAGAGTTGCATGAACATTATGTTCTTCTGGGCCACTGCGTTCAGATTTTCCAGGAGGTAAGATTTAGGTACCCCAGGAAGGTATGAAATATTCAAGATATTCAAGGGAAGCAGGATAGTTGATGTTTTTAGAACCTGGATGTCCATCCGGTAGGAAATTTGTCTGTCCTGCTTATTGATAACCTTTTTCCAGACTGTGTGTGGAATAATGTCTGCGGTTAGTAATGAGTTATCGATGTCTGGCGTTCTTATGGCCTTTATGATTTGACGATTCCACGGATTCACAGAGCTGGCAAGAGTTTCTTTTGTGTTGTCTGCGGCTTTTAGTGTCCTTATAAAGTATTTCAGGGTATCAGCCTCACAGAAAATAGATTGTCTTTGAAGGCCCAGCTCCAGTTGTAGTCTTGCCCTGTGGATGAAATTCGGAAGATGGAAGATTTTTAAAAAAATGAAGACTTGGGCTTGGTCGACACTGGCCGAGCATGCGCCAGGAAATGCCTGATGCCCATAGTTTAAGGCGGGAGAAGAGTGGCTTTAATCACCTTCAGAATGGGTTCTGCAGAAGGACAACTCAGGGACTTGTTGAGTCGGGTCAGAGAGTATGTTATTGCTCCAGCTCTCTTTTTCAAGGCGGATAGGTGAACTGATGGTCTAGAAGACTTGCTAAACCAGACCCCCAAGTAATTGTATTTTGATGTTGTTTTGATCTTTGCGGGCCCAATGTTCCACCTTAAACTTTTCTTGTTCTTGCAACAGCCGAATATCAAAACCTTTGTCTTTTCCTGGTTGATTTTTAGAGCGTTTGCACTATTATATTTGTGGAGCGTGCTTAAGGCTGTCTGGAGGCCAGATTTTGCCTGGTCCATTATAACAATATCGTTGGCATATTACAAAATGTGCAGGTTCGTTGTTAATCAGTTCACTCTTTTAGAAAGTGTGTCCATTCCATTGTCAATATGTTTAAAAACCACATGTTTTCTTGATCTATTTGCCTAATTCTTTCTGAAACTTATTTTTCCTAACATTTATTTAACTCATTGTATACAGCATATATTCCTGTAGCAAGTAATTGTTTTTATTTATTTGTGGTTGTGGCCCCAGAAGGAAGTTAGCAAAATCCATAGTCTCATTAATGGAAGAAAAGTGTTCCTTCACGACTAGGAGACCAGAGTGTTCTAGCCATCTTTGGCATAACTTGCATACATTGTATTTGGTAATCACTACAGGTGTTTGTATATTGCAACGTGGATCAGGATAATTAAGTGTGGGTCTTGGAGTGTTAGAAAGGAAATGCTGCATGCATGTGTGCATAAGAAAATATGCATGGATGCATGTAGGCATAAGGCTAAACCTTCAAAAGAAAGTTGCATTGCATTGCATTGCATTAAAATGGACAGGTTCCATTCTGTATCATATCATTTGTCTAGCTTTCTCTTCTGAATACCCGAGCAAGACTTTAACACCATCAGTGCTGCAGCAATTCCCCCTCTGTGCTACTTCTGATTTATTCCCATTATTCCTGACGAGCTCAGCTCGTCATGAGCACACGACCAGTGTACTGCATGACGAGCTGAGCTCGTCATGAGCATCGAAGGGGTTAAACCACCAGGATACAACAGGCCTCTACACACTTTAGAGTACCAAAACACAACATAAACAAAAGCCCAACACTCATTTGCCAAGTAAAGAGGAATATTTATTGCAGCAAGTTCCCATATATCAAATAGCAAAAATGCACATGTAAAGTAAATGCATATAGCATAGACAAATAACTGCATATACACAAGAATAGGTAATTAGAACTGAAAATACTTCACCAGTTGTCTGTCTTGCATCATCCTGCCAGCAGGACTGGGGAACCCGTTAACCATCTCGGCAGAAGCTCTTCAACCAGGAAAGGTCTCTAGGCTGTACATCCACCCCCAGAATAGTTTCTGACAAAATGCCAAGAGGACTCCATCTTTATACTCTTAACTAACACAGAGAGAGACTTCTAGAAGACCCCTCCTTCCTTCATCTGCACTGTAGATGCTGGCTGCACTCTCTGCCTCTTGATCATTCAGTGGAGCTGGCCAGGCTCCGATGAGAGCTGAGGCGGAATTCTTCACTTTCTTATCCTTGGGCTACGCTGCCCACACTGTCTGTATGGCTGAGATACCCGCCACCCCCTCTCAACACAATCCCCAAATGAGGGAAACCGGAAACGGTTCTTGAAGTTTTTGGAAGTGGGAGGGAGTGACCCTCCCGGCCGTATTTATTAAAAACAAAAAATTAGAACATTTAAACATTAATGTACAATTTCATACCACACTGCGATGTTTGGCTAACCTTAACAGATTCTCTAATACAGAGGTTCTCCTAGCCGATCTAACATCCTACAAAACATTTACTTGAAATATTGAAATTGTACATCCTAACGTTTAAGGGCCAACGGCAAGGTCGTAACCGGTGTCAAGATCCCTAACCAGACATACCCCCCCCCACTTGGGAGGGGCGACAGCACTGAGGCGTACTCACGTGCAACTACTACAATTTCCCTTGTCTTGACGGGGGCACTTATCAACTCGACGCCAGTTAAAGGTCGTTCGAAGACTCGTGTGAGGTATCTAGAAGGTATCGTAGACCTCCCCCCAACCCCACACAACTTACCGCATCTGCCGTCGCAGATGTCACTGGCCCCGGGAAATTCCCCAGGAGGGGGCTGTAACCCCTCCTACACAGGAAGGGGCCTTGACCGCCTTTCCTCTTCTTCCGGCGACCCATCCTTAGAAGGGACCGCCTCCCCGTTGAGGGGCCAAAGGCCACCTCCCCCGAGCGCTCCCATCCGTGTTGGGTGACGCCCACTCATAGGGATCTTCCAATTAGTGCTCACCGATCATGACCTTACCGCCTACCGCCTGACCGAAATAAATACGACAAGTGCTAACTAAACGAAACTACATTGGCCACTATGACCGAAAAACCTGTGTCTAAATGGACCTTAAATCCGACATTCTTTAATCACCAACTTGTAACATTATACCAATCTTTATTACACATTAAATATCAACATAACACCAAAACAACCTGAAAACGAAATAGAATAACTGATCAACTTTATTAAAACAACTAGCTGTCCTCAGGGGCTGGTGGGTGGGTCAAAAATGGCTCTTCGTTCCGTCTCGAGCTCACGTGCAGCGGGGAGGTGCAGCTTCAGAGCACAGGAACAAGAGGATGTCTTCTGGTCTTGCGTCTCTTTTTATCCATCTTCAGGGCGGGCGTAAACCCGCCCCTGCCTGCCCCGAGGGCGTGGCCGGCGGCGTCCGTGTCTAGGCCAGCCCACTCAAGGGCGGGAAAAAGCGCGCCCCGGCTACGCCGCTTCGGGCATACCAGCCGAGACGCGCCTCCCGCCCAAAAATGTCTTCCCGGGGGGATCGAGGCACTCTGCCATACGTTCGGGGGGACCGAGTGGTCGCCCCTTTCCATATGGCTGAGATACCCGCCACCCCCTCTCAACACAATCCCCAAATGAGGGAAACCGGAAACGGTTCTTGAAGTTTTTGGAAGTGGGAGGGAGTGACCCTCCCGGCCGTATTTATTAAAAACAAAAAATTAGAACATTTAAACATTAATGTACAATTTCATACCACACTGCGATGTTTGGCTAACCTTAACAGATTCTCTAATACAGAGGTTCTCCTAGCCGATCTAACATCCTACAAAACATTTACTTGAAATATTGAAATTGTACATCCTAACGTTTAAGGGCCAACGGCAAGGTCGTAACCGGTGTCAAGATCCCTAACCAGACATACCCCCCCCACTTGGGAGGGGCGACAGCACTGAGGCGTACTCACGTGCAACTACTACAATTTCCCTTGTCTTGACGGGGGCACTTATCAACTCGACGCCAGTTAAAGGTCGTTCGAAGACTCGTGTGAGGTATCTAGAAGGTATCGTAGACCTCCCCCCAACCCCACACAACTTACCGCATCTGCCGTCGCAGATGTCACTGGCCCCGGGAAATTCCCCAGGAGGGGGCTGTAACCCCTCCTACACAGGAAGGGGCCTTGACCGCCTTTCCTCTTCTTCCGGCGACCCATCCTTAGAAGGGACCGCCTCCCCGTTGAGGGGCCAAAGGCCACCTCCCCCGAGCGCTCCCATCCGTGTTGGGTGACGCCCACTCATAGGGATCTTCCAATTAGTGCTCACCGATCATGACCTTACCGCCACAGGCCGGATAGTTGACCGGCTATCCGGACCCCCCACAAAACTCCTACCTAAAGGTCATGTTTCAAAGATTTCAACCATGCTAAGAAGTCTCCTAAGAACAACTCATTCCCCTCCCAAGACAAATGCACACCATCCCCCGAATACATCCTGTCATCATTAATACAGCTATGAGAAATAGAATGCAATGTCCTGGAACGGAACAACCTACTCACTTTATTGTTAAGCTTTCTAACAGAGTGATTCAAAGCAGGTATAGAGATAGCCCCCCGCCACACCTTTCGTGGAATCAAATGGGACCATGCAATCGTGCACCCCGGAACTCTCCTCGCCAACCAACTTACAGTGGAAAGCATTGCCTCCAGGAGTAGTCGTCTACCGATGGTGACCAAATCATTGCCCCCAACATGCACTATAACTATAGACGGCGGTGACCTTGTCCGCCCTAACCAACCCTCAAAAAATGTTTGAAACTGGTCAATACAGAGACCGCCCCTTCCGTAGAAGGACATCCTGTACCCGTATTCCCCAGCTACGTGAATCATGTCACCTGCTTTGAATACGTCTGCGGCACGCCTCACGAATGAGTGGCCCACGACCCACACCTCCTTTTTCACAGCCGGTGATGTCTGACCGCTGGCCCGGTGTAAGGTCGACTGCATAGTCCGCCCCGCCTCGTAGGCTTGCGTAACTGAAACCAAACAAAAACAAGAAGCGTGAGTACAGAGTACATAATTACAGCTTCACAACATGTGCAACCGCACATATCTTTTATAACAATTGGAGGACCAACGCCCAATTCGTTTCACTTGCTCAACATTAAGACCCCTGGCTGTAGCTTCCGTAGCAGCCCCTATCCGAAAGGAATGGGTCCCAAATTCGCCCGGGTTCAAGCCCGCAGCGGCAACTGACATCGCAAGCACCCGCTGAAACTGAAATTTCGTCAGTGGGGTGGCGTCCGCGTGTCTTAACAAAGTCCCCCCCCATGATGCCACCCTTCGTGCTAGGTAATCCTCTAAACACTTTACCGGACATATGGAGGACCCAGGAATCCTGCGTATGATGACGCAGTCACCCATCCCATCCTGGTCAGTCTTAGACCTTACAAAGGAGACAGTCACTGTTTCTCCCCTGATCTGAACGTGTTCCCGGCACAAACCCCCCGCCACATCCAGTTTGTTCCTTGCAACTAGTTCGCCTACCCGCATTGCTCCGTGAAATGCTAGCGTAAACGCGGCTCGGAACAGCACTGCCTCAAACTGAGATGAACATGTGGCAGGAAGTGTAGCCAACAACTGGGACAATCTATCCAAACCTATCGGGCGCCTTTCATCTACTCTGCGACCCTCAAGGCGTTGCCACCCACGCAGCGCTTTCTGTACAACGAAGGACGCTGTTGGGTCCTGGATAGCGTGTGCTCTGGCAACAAAGGAAATGGCAGCACGATGCCTCTGGGCCGTAGCCACCGATTTCCCAGCCCTACGTAAGGACATCAGGAAATTCACCACCCATTCCTCATGACCCCAAAGTCGCTCTCTATCACTCCCCAAAAAGGCTAAATAGGCCCGAAACGCCCCTTCATATGCCTTCCTCGTCCTTGGTGCTAGACTCTCTCCCACGAGGTGACGAAGTTCGGGGCACCGAGAGACCAGAGAGCTTCGGTAAAGGGTGCCGGCTCCGGGTCCGCTGAGGGAAGGAAACCCGAAAAAGCCTGCATTTGAAAACGAGACAGTGCGTCAGCTGCCTGATTCATCACCCCTGGCACGTGTTTTGCTCTGAATAGCACGTTCAATTGCATACATAGTAAAACAATTTCTTTAAGCAGTCTTAAGATCAGTTTACAACGTGCTGCCTGACTATTGATGCACTCGACCACAGTCATATTGTCCGACCAAAATATGACCGAGTGATTTTTGAACCCATCGGGCCATGTTCTCAAGGCCACCAAGATGGGAAACAGTTCGAGGAAAGCAATATTACTCGTCAGACCCTTCTCATGCCACCAAGTCGGCCATCTTTGTGCCGACCATTTTGTGCCGAAAATGGCGCCAAAACCTATGCTTCCCGCCGAATCTGTCCATAGCCCCAGCTCCTCAGAAGACACGGCTGGTTTGTTCCAGACGATTCTACCATTGAAATCCGCCAAGAATGCTAACCAAATACGCATGTCCTGGCGGATCTCGGCCGATAGTCTCGTGCGATGATGGCCTTCTTTAAGGCCGACCATCGCTTGGGCAATTGAACGGGAAAAGGGGCGGGCCATTGGTATCACCCTCAGGGCAAAATTCAACTGTCCCACCACTTGCTGTAATTGTTGCAGCGTAACTTTTGATGCATTTATACACAGTTGCAGCGCAGCCCTGAACTTCAACACTTTCTCGGCTGGCAAACGGAAACACCCCTCAATGGAGTCCAACTCGATCCCCAGAAACTCGAGGCAAGTCGTAGGACCCACTGTTTTACCCGGCGCCAATGGCACGCCTAACTGTTTCATCAACACACAAAATTCGGCCAAGGCCCGGCCACATTCAAGACCCCCGGCTGCCCCAAGAAATAAGAAATCATCAAGGTAGTGCATTACATCTTGGAAACCCGTTTTCTTTGTGAAAACCCATTGTAGAAAACAACTGAATTTCTCGAAATAAGCACAGGATATAGAACACCCCATTGGCATACACCTATCCATGTAATAACAACCCTGAAACATGAAACCTAGGAGACGCTGGTCGTCTGGGTGTACCGGGAGCAATCGGAACGCTGACTCGATATCTGACTTCGCCATCAGCGCCCCGGGCCCCAGGCGATTCAAAATGGCTACGGCCTCATCGAAGGATGCGTACCGCACCGAACACACTTCTGGATCGATTGCCTCATTTACGGAAAGACCTCGTGGAGCTGATAAGTTATGAATTAGTCGGAACTCTCCAGGGTCTTTCTTGGGGACTACCCCTAAGGGAGAACAAACAAAATTCTGGACTGGGGGTACACTAAACGGGCCAGCGACCCGACCTCGAGTCACCTCTTTTCGGATCTTTTCCTGTACTACGGTTGTATGCTGCAGGACGGAAAGTTGGTTTTTACACTTATCCACACCCTGAAAGTCCCCTACCGGGATGCGGAAACCATACGAAAAACCGTTTCGCAGCACCCCAGCAGAAGTACGATCCGGGTAATCACTGAGCCAAGGGATCATTGCCAGGGTATCAATGGGAGTGGGTAAAGGCGCCCCTCGGACTATATTAGACCTGTTTGGCACCTCCTCTCCCCCCGTTATCACCCGTTCTGGCTCTGCACGAGGCCTCAGGATGGGACGACCCACAACCACTACATTCATGTTTGAATTTACACGATCCCTGCGGTCTCGTACATTTTCCTCTGTTGTAATTAAAACAGAAACCCTTTCTTCCGGTATTGCCGGTAGGTTTCGAGTGATCGTCGGCCCCCGAACCTGATCGAAAGGGCGTCCCCGCATATTGTCGGGAGGATTCACCCACATTACTTCCCACCAATGGCATTTTTAACATCCCTGACTCCTTCATTTTATCCCAGGTCAAGGCATCATAACAATCCCAGGTTAAACTTTTATTATGCTCCTTTTCCTTTCTGAACATATTATCGTAACAAAACCAATGATTCCCCTGGTGCGATGTCGAGTACCCCATGATTCGTGATTGGTAGATTGGGAACTCGGAAAGCAACTCAGGCCTACGTTCGCCCAGGATTGATGTAAAGATTCCCCAGGCATTGCCCCAATTGGCGATATTCTCATTCACTTTAAAGGCGGCCATTTTTGCGCGCCAAACACTCGGATGCATTAGGTCCTTCTGACTCTTTACATGCTCCACCTCATAATGATCAACAAGTAACGAAAAAATGTTCACATACTCCCCCGCCCAAATCTTTTCCTTAATTGCCAAAGGAACATGTTGCCCCAACTTTTCTCTCCGAGAGGGTGTTGACTCATCCCTCGCGATCGGCAATGGCCGCTTACCTGCACCTGACGCTGCCTCTGTGGTCGCAACCGTCCCTGGTGTCTTGTCCCCCACTGCAGCCGGCACGGGCACCTTGGCTGCTTCCCGCTTCTCACGCAATTGCTTAATCAGCTCCTGCGCTTCGACAGCCGTGGCGCCCTCGTTACCTTTTCCCAACCACGCTGCCAATTGTGCTGCCAACTCGGGCGGCATATCATCCTCGGACACGGGGGTGATCGGATTCCCCTCCTCTGGCACGGGAGTTGGAGCCTCGAGCGGAGCACTGGGACCGGGGATCTCCTCTCCCGCTGCCCCCCTCCTGGGCCTCTTGACTTTCCCTCCCGGGGCTGCTCCCGCCAAAGGACGTTTTGGACCCCTTTCCTCATTCATGTCCACCCGCTTCCTTAGCTCGGACATCTCCTTCATGAGAACACGCAGCATCTGGTCGGTATTCATGCGCTTTCCAACCTTCTTCGGCATTCTCCAACAAAGTAACTGAAAAACAAACAAGAACGATTAAAACGCTCAAAAATGGCTCTTCGTTCCGTCTCGAGCTCACGTGCAGCGGGGAGGTGCAGCTTCAGAGCACAGGAACAAGAGGATGTCTTCTGGTCTTGCGTCTCTTTTTATCCATCTTCAGGGCGGGCGTAAACCCGCCCCTGCCTGCCCCGAGGGCGTGGCCGGCGGCGTCCGTGTCTAGGCCAGCCCACTCAAGGGCGGGAAAAAGCGCGCCCCGGCTACGCCGCTTCGGGCATACCAGCCGAGACGCGCCTCCCGCCCAAAAATGTCTTCCCGGGGGGATCGAGGCACTCTGCCATACGTTCGGGGGGACCGAGTGGTCGCCCCTTTCCATTCTAGCAGCATATTTCTCCCGCTCGGTGCATTCGCAGCTGAAAGGCAGCATCAAACAGAAACAAGATGAAACTGTGCTCATAAAATAAATTGAAGTCAACTCATGATCTCACAATATATATAATTGCCTATAGCATTATTTCAATTATATCTGATTCAGACATATTCATTGATAATTGGCAATTATTGAACATAGTCAGCTTGATTTTTGGAATAGAAGGTTTCTTTAAAACTTTCATTTTCCTGAATCCCAGACAAGTACTCTGCTGAAGAGTTTTCTTTGGAAATATTAGTTCTTTGGTATAATACAGGCTCGAAATAAGGTTTCTTTGCCTTGGATCTGCCAGAATTTGGTTCCCAAATGCTTTTGTCATCAACATTTGCTTTCCAATACTCGTATCCTTGAATAGCCAGGTTTTAACTACACTCAGTAGAGTAAATCAGCTTGTTGGCAGTGATCAGGTTTTCAGAAAGTCACACTTTTCATAGTCTCAATGTCCCAACCATCTGAAAGAGAACCGGGTATTACAACATCATTCATTGAAAACTTTACCACATAAGGCAATTGTAATGTTTCAGTAGGGGCCATAATCTGATATCTGTGGAACAGGAAAAGCTGTCAAATGTAAGGCATAGAAATCTCTTTGAGTTCTGTGGGATAAAGAGTGAAGCTGTAGTTCACAAACCACAGGTGATACAATTTTTCTTGCAGGGACTAAATGTCCATTGAGCAGCAGTAGAACAATGAATATCGTTGACAACCACATGATGAGAAGAAAAGTTCCCAATAAGATCCATCCATAGGACCACAGAAGAATCATATATTTGTCATGAAACCATTGACAGGCAAGAAGCCGTCTTTGGTGATGAGTGTCTGTGATAGCGGTTGAAAAGTAGGGGTGGACAGATCTCACAGAGTTCTACTCTACAGAATTCTGCAGAGTAACATAAAAACTCAGTGAGATTCCGTGGAATTTCACATCTTAAGGAACTAACGACTCAAGCTCCGAAAATGTCACGCAACTTTTTAAATGATGCAATAAACTGCTGAAATCTCTAGTGCATGCCCCACCTTAGCCACAAGTTGACAGCACTAGCATACGAATGTATTGTTGCGGCCATCGTGATAATCGATTGGGTTACTTTCAGACCTAAACTTATTGTTAGGCTTGTCAATAATAATCCAGTCTTATAAAAGCAGTGTGACTCCACACAGCACTGCTAGGACCATCCCTCAGTTCAAGGAGAGTGGTGCATGACATTTTTTCACGTCCTCTGATGTGGAACCGAGAAAAGTAGCAGGAAACTGTCCTTAAAAGAGACTTCCGGCCCTTTGTTTCATAGCATGTGTTACAAAACAGGGTGGAACCATGTATTGTATTGTGTAGTTAGAGCGGCATCAAGCATGCAAAATAGTACTTTAGTCATAAGGTACCATGATTACTCTTTGAATACGAACAGTGAATGGAACAGGCTTTTTTTGGGTGTCGGCACCGGTGAAAGGTGACACTTATACTTGAATAGATGACCATGGCTAGATGATACATACTTTATCTCAATATGTGTGTTTGTCCAAAGCAACTCTGCATTTTGAATTTGATTCTTGTAGGGTTATTTTGGGGAAGTAATGCAACAGTCGGGTCATCAAATAAAATGTATATCATCAATAAGATGCTTTATAACAGTGCACAAATGTGTTTTCCCCACAGTGCTCCTTACACTTCACTGGAGTATATATGAGTATGTATGTCAGAATAACATATATATTATAATACACAGTAAATACCCACGGTTGAAGGCTGCATCCAAAGGTTGTGCTGGTAGGAAGGAGCCTTGGGTTCAGGGGTTCTCTGTCTCATTATCTGCGGTCCCAGAGCAGAGTTGCCACATTTAATAAGCTTCCAATATGAGACTTCTGGTCTTCTCTGACACTAAATAGCAGGGAATGGGATGTCCAGAGTCAGCTGAGATGAAGCTCACCTCTGCTGCTCTGTTACGGTATCTGTGGCCGGGCTGATGGGGACATATTTTCTTGGTCATGCTAGACTTTATTGTTTTGGTTGTACTATAAAGTCTACAAAGAGCTAATCGCCATCTACACAAGACTTCCCTCTTACCGTACAGCATAGAGATGCACCATCATGTCCCTTTGGTTCATCCATGCTCATTCCAGGACACAGTGCAAGGTTGGCTCCCTGCAGGATCCTGAGGAAAGACCGGCCATTAAAGCGGTGAGGTGAACAACACCCGACAGCTTGCTCCTTAGGTCTGTAGACAGCTGTATTACCTTCCTCTCAAAACCTCACGCTAAGAACCACGTCTCGTTTCAACGTTAGCCACAGCAATGCACATGCACAGCACAGTACCTCTAGTGGCCCTTCCAGTTGAAACTGGGCAGATAAGCTTAGCTTCCTAATTGACTAATCCACTGGGTTTAACGTCACAGCTTGGGTTGGGCACCGCATGACAGTAAACTCTGCTCTCAGTGGTAGACAGAATTTTTGCCAAACTCTGTGTTCCAAGCAGAGTGTAGAGTAGCAAAACTCTGGAAACTCTACTGATGGAGTGGAGTTTACTGACTACCCCTGTTGAAAGGTCTTCTGAGAAATATCCAGAGTCATTTTCGGCATCGTTGGTCTCTCGGAACTCTTGAAAAGGTACCACTTTAAATGGCGTAGCATCAAGTGGTATTTCATAGTATACCATGCAACCGCATGATTTCAGCAGCAACAGCTGTGTTTGTCGCATTCAGTGTTCTGCAGAGAGTATTAAGCTAAAACATCCTGGCCCGGGAAGTAGAGTTAGAAATCTTACTGGTTAGTTCTGGGGGTATGGTATTCAGAGTAGGTAGAGGCTGGGAGGCACACTCTGAATCCTTCCTGGTGTCTGCTATGGCCAGCGGCAGATGACTGGCCACAAAGTGGTTTTTAATGTGGTCGACAGCCACCTGCCTGTTTCTTCTTAATCTAGGCAGGGGCGACAGGATAACAGTTCTGTTGCCTTTTACCTCAAGAACATTGACGGGTTGTCAATAGGATGGTTCTAAAGCTTGTTTGTCGTGGATTTTCTCCTGCACTAAGTAAGTGCCCAACTTTGGGAACCCACCCCCCAGCAGCAGTAATGACCTTCTCTTCACAGGTGACGGCATCAGAGTGTGTTGTGTTTGACAGCTGGACTCTGACCTCTTGGATACTCTGTAAAACATTCAATGTTACCTCTTGTCAAATTTATCATCATCAGTCACTGTCCCAGAATTATCTAAGCCAGTCACACACATAGGAACTCCAAAGAGAAACTCATATGGAGTGCCTCCTCCCAATAGTCATGTAGGCAAGTTATTCAGTGCTCTCTGAACTCCATACAGATTATGATACCAACTAAGACTTGAACTTAACACCCCAGCAGTCAAAGCTTGTTAAATTATGTCATTGTCCCTCTCTACAACACTATTCATCCACTTTAAATGAGTTGCTGAATTTCCGAAAAACTAACAGAGCAGACATTAAATCCCTGTAAGCCTTGGAGGAAAACACAGTACCGTTATCCGAATTAAATGAATGAACTGCCCCTATTGACATCAGGCACTGCAAATCTTTTATGAATGCTGAAGCATTTGCATTTCTCTGTGGCCAAATCCATCGGAATTGAGAGTATGAATCAATAGCAACCAATATGGGCCCGATTCACAGAATGAACTTAAGACTCAGTCCTAAACTTACTACTATTTTGGTATTCACAGAACGCACTTATTACTTTTGGCATTCACAGAGTGAACTTACTACTTTTGGTATTCACAGAAGTTAGGATGTTGTCTTAAGTCTGTCTTAAGTCTGTCTTAAGACAAACTTAAGACAAAATCCTAACTTCTGTGAATACCAAAAGTAGTAAGTTCACTCTGTGGCTACTTGAGCCTGGAAGGGGTTAATATATCTATGTTAATCTTTGTTTGAGATCTAGTTAAGACTGCTACTCTGACAATCTGCATTGCAGCTTTTGCAGCCTGGTCAGCTGCACAGGCGCCCTTTAGCATGAATAGCACTAAGCTGATGGCCCAAAATGTACCTCACATGGACAAGTGGAAGCATGTCTTCTAAGACAGCTACCTTTCTTCAAAGCTGTTTATTTTATATAGGCTTTCCCTTTGAATCCTTGAATCCCTTCAATCGCCAATGTTGCAAATCAACATTGTAACCTCACACACAGAAAGCTGAGTCAGACACAATTAGTGTGGGAACCGATGAGTCAGTCTTTAGTAATGGAATTATCAGGGCAAGTAACTCTTCATGTTGAGCAGTACATTATTATATATTATTATTATATAAAATTTATAACGCGCTTAGTTACCCAGGGGCATCCCGGCGCTGTAAGGAACGAGAAGGGAAAGCTCAGACTCAGTCACTACACCGGAAACAAATGCGTCTTCAAAAGTTTCCTAAAGTGCAGGATATTGGGCTCTGAACGAATCTTAAAGGGCAAGGAGTTCCACAGTGCCGCCACTTGCACTGAAAAACGCCGGCCCCCAGAACGAGCTCTTTTTACTCAGGCTGACTGCAAAAGATGTCTTTGGTCCGAACGCAGTGGGCGTGTGGGCTTATAGGGGCGTGCCATAATGGACGTGCCACATTCACCAAAGAGTTTTGTTTGGGTGCATTGTAAGATGAACTCACTATTCTTCCCTATACCTCGCTCTGCTGCACAGGGTATGGAGTACTGACATTTGGTTCCTACCGCAGATTGGACAGAACCATCTGTGTAAAATATACTCTAGTAAGACTTGACAAGTAAAGTTTCTGGAGTCGGAACAGTATCCTGTTCATATTGGAGAAAAGGGTATAGAGACAAAATATCGACTCCAAAATATCGACTGGACATAATATCGAGTTTAAAATATAGACTGGACAAAATATCGACTGGACATAATATCGACTACAAAAATATCGTTTTTCAGGTAAGTGAAGTAATATCGACTGTATAAAATATAGATAGCAAAAATATCGATTTTTTAATAATATATAATATTTTATAGTGTGTTTTTATGTAATAATATGTGTGAATAGTGTGTATTAATGTTATTAAATATTTTATTACATGAATTTTGTTTTGATAATAATTGCGTAATGTAATTCTGTAGCGGGTTGTGGGTTTATAGGGGAATAGGGTGGGAAGTAATTTAATAATAATTGATTAATTAATATATGTTTGTTATTATTTTTAATTAATAATTAATTGATAATTAATTAATATTAATTAGTTAATTAATATAATTTTGAATATATTTTGTATTAGTAAATAATTGTTAATTAATTAATTGTAATTAGTTAATTACATTAATTAGAGTACATTTTTTATATATATAATTTTGTGTTATTTTTAAGTAATTAATTTTGATAAAATAATATTAATTATTAAAATAATTACGCCTAATGTTCTAATATATTTACTTTATTGTTATTGTTAATTAATAATTAATTGGTAATTAAATAATATTGATAAATTTTGGGTAAAGGAGCATTTTTAGGGTTCAGGGTCAGTTTTCAGGTCATGGGTAAAGGGGTATTTTTAGGGTTCAGGGTCAGTTTTCAGTTCATGGGTAAAGGGGTATTTTTAGGGTTCAGGGTCAGTTTTCAGGTCATGGGTAAAGGGGTATTTTTAGGGTTCAGGGTCAGTTTTCAGTTCATGGGTAAAGGGGTATTTTTAGGGTTCAGGGTCAGTTTTCAGGTCATGGGTAAAGGGGTATTTTTAGGGTTCAGGGTCAGTTTTCAGTTCATGGGTAAAGGGGTATTTTTAGGGTTCAGGGTCAGTTTTCAGGTCATGGGTAAAGGGGTATTTTTAGGGTTCAGGGTCAGTTTTCAGGTCATGGGTAAAGGGGTATTTTTAGGGTTTAGGGTCAGTTTTCAGTTCATGGGTAAAGGGGTATTTTTAGGGTTCAGGGTCAGTTTTCAGGTCATGGGTAAAGGGGTATTTTTAGGGTTCAGGGTCAGTTTTCAGTTCATGGGTAAAGGGGTATTTTTAGGGTTCAGGGTCAGTTTTCAGGTCATGGGTAAAGGGGTATTTTTAGGGTTCAGGGTCAGTTTTGGGTTTTTGGGTAAAGGGGTATTTTTAGGGTTCAGGGTCAGTTTTGGGTTTTTGGGTAAAGGGGTATTTTTAGGGTTCAGGGTCAACAAATAAGATTTTAAAAAATTATTTTTATTATTTTCATTTATTATTTTATTATTATAATTTAATTTAAGTCGTTTTAAGTATATTTTAGTAATTAAAATTTAATATTAATTTAATTTAACACTGTTTTTAATAAAGTCGATATTTTTTACATCTATATTTTTGTTAACGATATTTTGTACTCGATATTTTTGTACTTACCTGTTTGTAGATACAAACTCGATATTTTGACTGTCGATATTTTGTCCACGATATTTTGGCAAGTCGATATTTTGGCAGTCGATATTATTTCAGTGATCCGGAGAAAAGCTTGTGTATGAAGATAAGGACCATACTGAAACTTTACATCCACTTCACTTGAAGAAATGGCCCACTGTACTCATCTCGGGTGTAGGGAATGAGTATTAGGAATGCTTGCCTTTGTGGAAGCCTCTAGTGTTGAAATGGGAGGAACAATATTGATATGTTTTCCTTGCTCCAACCGGGGTTCCTTTAGAATAGCTATTTTTACAGCCGTAAGTACTTTATCAATAGAAACAAATCATGCTTCAGCCGGGGATTACAAGTGAGATTTGTAAGCAATGGGAAGAGTCTGTCATTCACTGTAATTCAGGAGGTGTAACCCCAGTGGCTGGGTTTGACTATGATAGCTAGGTTGCTTTGTTGTCCCTAGTTTGTAAATATTTTGTCTCAAGCATGTCTGCTTGTAGAGCACACAAGATATCGGTATGTGGGTTCCACCACTATTTGGAGGAACACGAGGGAGAAACCAGGTAATACAGAGGATTCACTTTCTTTGCATAATGAGGCATACAAGTCCATCCAAAGATAAGAAACCTCAACAATGATTGCAACTTTTTCAATGTTGTCAGGCTGCAAGGTAGCACACTTCTGGAGGAAGTCCAGAGCTAAACCTTGGACCTCGCTGGATAATTCATATCCAAGGAAGGTCACAGTCCGGTAGGCAATCTTTGATTTAAAAAAAATGAATTTTGTAACTACTCTGTCTACCCTAGAAATGTGTAGATTAATGTCATCATCAGTTCAGTATATATCATCAATATATGACAATACCTTGGCATCTGATTGTAAGACCTCCATGATTCATGCTGATAATATACCAGGACTATTCTTATAGCCCACAGGCAAATGTTGGAATGAGATCTGCACTCTTTTGAAACAGAAAGCAGTTAGATACTCACTTTCAGGTGCTATATTTTGAATGCAAAACCCATTGGAAATATCCAGGGTTGTTTCATATTTTTTCCGCACCAGGTTCGTCATTAAACCTGTGCTATGTGCATTTTGACTGCATATGTTTGTGTGTGGAAATTCAGATTGCTATAGTTCAAGATTATTCTATAAGAACCATCTGGCTTGGAGATCACGAAAAAGGCATGTGTTCATAGGTGATAGACAAGGCACTTGCAATTGGTCTAGTATTGCTTGAATATGAATACTACGTTTTGCTTCAGGTTTTAAAGGGTATTTTGCTAGTAGTTGTGGTTCACTATTTAAAGGAATAACATGTGAACAGATTGTTTGTACCACCCTGCTTGATTTCGGTATAGGACTTGTGCTTACCTCATACTCCATTCATTGGCATACACTTCCCCGAGTCACTATGGGAATGACGGCTACTCTCATGGCTTCCTCTTCCCGGGTGTTTCCCTAATGAAGGCTGAAGGCCAGTCTTCTTATGCTAAGATGATGTCATAATCCTATGATAATTGGGTCCAGAAGACTGCTTTGATAAAACATGGTATGTTCCCTTCAATGTGTATTTATAGGTTGGAAACCCTATCAGGATGAATAACTGTTAGTCTGGAGTTTCAATCTGTCAAGTCAAGTCAAGTCAGAGAATTTATATAGCGCACTACATACCCAGAGGGTTTCAAGGCGCTTAGGAAGGGGAGGAGGATTATTTGTCAAATATCCACGTTTTAAGTTGCTTTCTGAATGCTAGGTGGTGAGAGAGCGCAATTTGAACGAAGAGTATATCGTAGCCATATTTAGATGTGTATATTATAAACGTAGGAATGAAACGCATATCGTAATATAAAGTTGGCGACTATAACGTAAAGGCCAACGAAAAGTGATAACATGATGTAAATGTATTCACACGTTAAAATGCATTAGATTTAGAAGACCCGTATACATGATGGGTATATATATAGAACTGTGTAGAAATGCTTAGGAAATATCGAACGTGCACAGTAGAATTCGTGTACGTGTGTAACTTTAAACATGTGTAACTTTAAATTGGAGAAGCGGCGAGAAATATAACGTGGAAAGACGTAAACGTGGATAAATGTATAAGAGAACTCACATAAAGATGTAACCAAGGAAAATGCATAAGTTATATTCTATGCAGTCGCATTCTATGTATGTCATATATTTGATGTAGAATGTATTTATGTATAACTAAGGCTTTTGCTGAAGTACGAATATATAAATGTATGCCAAAGGTTATGCTGTGTAGAAGGTTTCTGTAGGAATGCTGGAAGAGTTTAGGTCATTTGTGTTTGTAACCTAACTGGTCAAGAGTTCGAAGGAGCATAGTCACATGAATGTAATTTAGAGGGCTTGTGAAGGTCGTAAATAGCTTGATGTAGACGTGAGAGCCAAGAAGTCTAGCACTTGTTAGATTTAAGGTGACAATGCCGGACGGAGCTTATTGCTCGAACGTGAGGAGAGACACTTTGAATGTAGGCTATGTTTTGACAAGACCATTCACAGGACCTAGCAGGGTCAAGTTAAGAGACATAGAGTTAAGGCCTTGTCTAAATTCATATGTTACATGATCTGAAAGAATCAATAAATGTCGACGATGAAATGATGAAGATGACATCTAAAGGAGAAGGGTCAACTTAACGGACGACGCGAGGAGTGGACCAATGGAAGAAGCAGGAAGTTGACATCATCGGGGAAAGTCCGTGGTGGGCGTCAAGGGGCGTTCCACCCACACGGTGATTGTGTATTTTAGGGACAGCACCCCGGGGATAAGATAGCGAACAGCCCAGCAGGGAGCTCAGAGAGAGAAGGGCGAGGGTAGATGCCTTGAGCAGATGCGCTGAGACATCAGAGCGCAAGGGAGCAGTAGGCCGAGGACCCTTAGAGAGAGCGGATGGGTAGGCAGATAGGGTACTGCTTCTGAAACTTAAGATTTCCTTTAGAGGCTAAAGAGAGTTTGAACTTCTTTGGAAGTCAAACTGCTGACACCTTTTTAGGGAAGAAACTTGCGAATTAGGATTGTCACGTAGCATAGAGTAGGGACAGATTAACTTGATGATATTTTTATCTTACTGCAGATGACGCAGAAGGAACCACTTCACACCGAAGCTTAAGCAGCTGATATTGTAACCGATTTTGTATTTTGTATACTTTGAGATTTTATCCTGAGTGGATTGTATTGCATTCAAATTAACTTTATATAAATTCTTAAAACTTTATCAGTTGTAAGTGGTTCTTCAGAGTGGCGTCAGTTAATGGGGTTTGTCTAACCAATGCGGGGGTGGTCCTTTCCTCAATGACAGATATAAGCGGTCCAGAACAGATGAATGGGATTCTTTATTAAATTTATCATAATCATAAATTGATATCAAAATCTCGTTCCCCGCAGTTGGTAGCAGAGTATGATGGTTATCTTCTTGAGGAAGACGACCTAGGTCAGGTTAGTTTACCCCAAGGTCCCTAGTCATCGTCGACCAGAAGAAGAATTGCAGCCGAAGACGGTGCTGACGGTGCGTCGAGAGAAAAGCAGCAGAGTCGGTCGAGAGTGAGTATAAGGGTCATGCGTTGTAAGATTGCGGTGTTTTATGTTGTTCCTGTGTTGTAATGTCAAGCGGAGTTGAATGCCTGTAGTGTGATTGGGGGAAGGTTGTGAGCGCGCGCAACCGGATGAAATCTTATGTCCAGAGGACTTAAGTGGTTCGGGTGTATCGAACACTCAGAGTAATTTGTCTACCATTGAAAGGGGGTCATGAGGTACCATTGATTTCCCGACAGACCGATGATAGGGGGAGCGTATGTGTGAGTGAATGAGTAGCGGACGCTGGTCGTACGTTTACTGCGTGTAAGTAACCTATCAGTTAAGGCAAGTGTCCGACCGTAAGAGGAAAGACGCTGTGCCAGTTGAGGTAGCAATTACAGTTAGACTGTGGCCGTACAGTCAGAGAAAAGTGATCGCTTGGACGGAAGTAGTCATTTTTCAGTGTATGAATGAAAACGCATATGAGATCGTGAGACGAGTTGAGAAACGAGGGAAGCTGCTGAAGAAGGGAGAAGTGACGTCAGCATAGAGCCGCGCTGAGATTGGTCGGTTAGCATAGAACCGTGCTGGGATAGACTGATTAGCAAGAGTCGTACAGGGATTGGTGGTTGTTATCAAGTACGCAAATAAGTAAGAAATATCGTACGTTATCAAAATGAAGTGTTTTAAGGGTTTAGGAAAAATCTTTAAAAAGAAAAGGAGAAATTTGTATGCCGGAGAAGAAGCTCCACCAGAAGGCACACCTGCATATCATATGGCAGTAAATGTAGGCCTACACTCGATATTATGGATTTCCGAGTGGCACAGGCTAACTGAAGGGCAAAAAGAACTAACGTTTCCAAGATTTGGAACGTTTAAATTAGAAGTGTTGAATCAACTGAAGGCGACGATGCTTTCAATGAGACCTCTACCGAGGCCAACACAATTTGAAGCTCTTGGTGTGTGGTTTAGAACAGCACACGAGAGGGGCGTAAAGAGGCGACAAGAAAGAGTGAGAAGATCGGTAAAAGCAGTGCAGGATGCTAAATGGGACGATGAAGCTAAGAAATGGAGGGTACAAAAGATAGAAGCGGACAAACTGTTCACCATGATAGAGGCTACGGGAGAAAGGAAACCTCTAGAACAAGATGATGAGGAAAGCGAGTCGGAGGAGGATCTAATAGAAAGGTTGTTAACAGATAGACCACCTCCATACAGCGGTGAACTTGCGAGTCCCATATTACCGCAAACGGACGGAGCTAGGTGGGGGGAGTATAAGTCGATCCCAGTAACAGAGTGGGACGCTACTAAGACTGTAGAAATACCCCAAGCTAGTCCTGAACAGAGAGTAGTGGGAAGATTTGTGGTCCAGAAGGTGCCGGAGACGCAATGTGCCAGGTCGTACCAAATGCCAGACGCTTTGCAGGTCCCGGTCACCATAGGCCCTATTGTGTCAATCTATAACCCAGAAGGGGTCCAGCAGGAGGAACAGGCACGATGGGACAATGAAAGAGCAGAAGAGGAGAATAGGAACGCCAGAATGAATTCCCACAGGCAGATACGAGCACCAATAAGTCGGAGTACCCCATTAGATTCTGCAACAGGTCCCAGAGTAGAACAGGGAGGTCGAAGAGGGCCAATGGATTTGAGGGGTCCTAAACCAAAAACCCATAAGGAATTAAGGGAATACCTGAGAGAATGGGACGCGGCCGAAGAAGCTCGGAATAAAACTTTAGAAACGGGATCCGAATGGAGAGAGCAGGATAACAGGATTCTCTCTCATTGTGGAGCTGGCGAAAGCAGCCCCGAGTGGGAGGGAGGAAGCCAAGAGAGCAGAAGGGATACTTATCCTGCTGATAACAGCAATAGGCTAATGTGCGAAGACAGAAGTGCAGGGTGTGGCGAAGTGCCTCGCGTCACCTTCAGTGAAGGGGAACGTAGGACACAGGAGTACCGGAATACCTTTAGGTGCACACACCATGCCCCAGGTGAGAATGTGAGACATTGGAGTCACGGAAACATAGAGAGTCGCGAACCGTCTCGACATGCATCCGGGGATAGTGGACGGAGTCATGAGAATTTAGGGAGTCGCGAAACGTCTCGCCATGCATCCGGTGATCACGAAAGAGATCACGGGAACACGGAAGACCGGCGAGGGCCTTTCATCTTATTAAGCGACACCAGACAACAAGCAAGTTATAATGGGTTAGAACTGAACAGTGGATCCTATCTCACATCTGGAGAAACCGAGCCTAAAAATCGGAACATAGGGTTGGGGGACGGAGCATTATTCCACCATACCCCACGTGGAGATGGAAAGGCTTGGGATCTAGAAGGGTGGGAACGAAAAGATGAAAGGAAGACTCCTCATAACTCACCTGTGCTCAGGCGTAGGGCGCATAGTGGAGGTGAGAGGGATATGAGAGAGGAACATAGAACTGAAATGCTGAAAGCTGAAATAAAAGCAAAACGGCTAGACGTGATGAGTTTGAAGGCAGATCTGGATGAGTTGATTGATGGCACAGTGGCACTAGAGAGATTAGACTCGTATACACCAGATGAGATACTGTTTCTATCCAAAGATATTACTCGGAGAGCGAGGACAGTTCATGAGAACTTATCAAATTTAGCAAACAGGTACATGGTAGACCTGTCACGAACTAAGGCTTTACAGAGTAACCATAGGCTAACTTGCACGGATCAGGATTTGGATGATCGCAGAACGATCGCGCTGAAAGTACACATAAGGGAATTGATCGTAAGTATCAGAATATGGAGAGATCTAGATAGATGGGAGGAAAGATGGTCCAGAAAGGGCTCTGTTAGACGGAGTGTACTTGAGGGCTCCCAGGACACAGGCTTGATGCGAATGGAAGCCTTCCCTTTGCGAGAAATCGCGAATGGAAGCTACGTTCATGTGCCCTGGAGTAGGGGGGATTTGGCGGCATTCACCAATTCCTTCCCAAAGCTTAGGGATAATCCCGTCGAGTGGTATAAGCAGGTAGAAAGATTTGTGAAGATCTCGAAGGTACTGTGGATCGATTTGAACACACTGTTCGATATCGTAGTACCCGGAGACCTATGGACGGCGTGCAAGCTTAGTGTTGAGTGGCCCACTTGTGAGCCATCAAGAGACGCCAGGACGAATGGTCCATCTGATAGAGTCATGGAAAAATACGAGAGAGTAATAACGTGGTTAAAAGAGAAAGTGCCGGTGCAAGACATAGACTGGGTAAAGATAGATCGAACTACTCAGGAGCCGAAAGAGACAGTTCATGAGTTTTACGAGAGATTGCTGAAAGCATTCAAGCAATACAGCGGGTTAGATGTGATGGATCCCAAGGATATAGGACAGTTTGTTTCAAAGTTTGTCCTCGGATTGAGACCAGAAATATGCCTAATGATCCAACAGCATCTGATCTGTTGGCAGAACAAACCTTTAGATGAAATTCTGAGGTATGCAAGGTATTGTAGTGACGAGATAGACTCGAAGGCAAAGAAGCTTAAAGAAAAGTTAATGTTAGTGCAAATGCAAGCTGCTGGAAAGGATAAACCGCGGCAGCAGGGAACAGGAACGCAGGCAAAGAAACAGAATAATCAGAGCAGAGACGAGGAAGAAAGACCGAGACCGAGAATGGATATCGCGACACTGAAAAAGACGACGAGATGCCATCAGTGTAATGAGGTGGGACACTGGCGACGCGAGTGTCCTTACAATGTTGAGTCAGGGGAATTAGAGCAGGAGGAGGAAGAGGTCCAGAACAACGTGGTTAAGGGAGCCATAGTCCCGAAGGGCAGGTTTGTCAAAGGGGGGACTCAGACTCCTCGAGCCCCGTTTCCTCAACCACCTCGCATCACAAACGGAGGGAAAACCTACAGACAGATGCCATTGTTTGTAGGAGGAGAGGAATGCTACTACGTTGATCCTCTTACAGGGCAGCGGGCGAATAGGGGGGAAGATTGTACTCTAGGAGCCGCTTTGGAAGTAGATCAGAGAGGACCATACGTAGAGGCGGAAATAGCGGGATGTCCTACGACCTTTTTGGTGGATACGGGGGCCACTCGATCCACGTTGAGATCGGCGGTAGTCCCGGGTCTGCCAATATCAGGAGAAACGGTTCAGGTGGTAGGAGTTGCGAACAAAAGGATGACGAATCCCTTGACCGAACCAGTGTCAGTAAGGATAGGGAATTACAGTGACGAACATCAGTTTGTGATCTGCGATTCTAGTCCTGTGTGCTTATTAGGGAGAGATTTGCTGTGCAAACTAAATTGCACGATACATTGCACACCTGAGGGAGTAGAAGTGCAGACCAATGATGAGGACGCTGATTTTAAAGTTGTAAACTCAAGGGAATGTGTGGAACTTTATCCTACCTTAACAGTGGAGGAGCTTCCGCAAGACTTGAGAGAGAAAGTCTCAGCTGAGGTATGGGATTTTACTGGGGAAGAAATTGGATTGATCAAAGGAGTGGAACCGGTAAAAATCTTGGTTAGACCCCATGCTGAGTATCCAAGAACACCACAGTATAAGCTAACGCCAGAGACGATTGCAGGAATAAAGCCTGTGATCGAATCCATGATTAAGCAGGGAATATTGAAGGAGATCGTGGGAAGTCCATGTAACTCCCCGATCATGGGTTTGCAGAAACCTAGTGGAAAATACAGAATAGTGCAGGATCTTCGGAAGATTAATAACATTGTTGTCTCATGTTGTCCAGTGGTACCGAATCCATCAGTCATATTGTTTCAGATACCGTTCCAAGCTGAATGGTTTACCGTGATAGATTTGTGTCAGGCTTTCTTTTCGATACCGTTAGACGAAGAGAGCCAGTATCTTTTCGCTTTCAAGCTGGAAGATCGCGTCTTAACATGGTGTCGTATCCCTCAGGGGTATACAGAGAGCCCATCGATCTTTAACCAGTTATTGAAACGAAATCTTGAGAGTCTGGTACTGCCCAAGAATTCAGTTCTAGTCCAGTACATAGACGACCTCCTAGTTGCGTCAGAAACTAAGGAAGCTTGCAGAGAAGACACCATCACCTTGTTAAATCACTTGGCCGAGAACGGGCACAAGGTGTCTCCAAGTAAATTGCAATATTGTAAGACTGAGGTGCAATACTTGGGCCATAGGATTGAAAAGGGAAAGCGGAAGGTGTCTCCAGACGGAATAGAGGCGATTATGAAAATGAACGCGCCTACGACACAAAGAGAAGTCAGGATGTTTCTAGGCATGGTTGGTTACTGTCGACAGTGGATAGCAAACTTTTCACTGAAGGCAAAACCGTTATTACAACTGACGCACAAAGGAGTAAGTGATCCGGTACCATGGGACAAAGATTGTTTGATGGCGTTTTTGCAGCTGAGGGAGGACTTATGTCGTGCCCCGGCTTTAGGAATGCCCGATTACACCAAACCTTTTTTGCTTTACTGCTGCGAGAGAGAGGGATGCGCTTTAGCGGTATTAGCACAGGTCCATGGAGATGCGCGCAGGCCAGTGGCGTACTTTTCGGCTACATTAGATCCAGTAGCCGCAGCGTTGCCCGGATGTCTCAAATCCGTAGCTGCAACGGGTGTCAGCATTGAAAGATCTGAAAGCGTAGTTATGGGTCATCAGTTAGAAGTGTATGTACCACATTCTGTAGAACTGTTAATGACCAGGACTAAGACTCAGCATCTGACGAATAGCAGGCTCACACGCTACGAGCAGGTCATACTGGCTGCCGAGAATGTGACCCTAAAGAGATGCTCTGTCTTGAATCCTGCAACCTTGATGCCACTTCCGAATGAAGTGGACGACGACAATTGTACAGAACATGACTGCCTCGATGTGACTGAACTATGTACCAAACCGAGACCTGATATCGTAGATGAGCCATTGACAGACCCAGACGAAATTTTCTTCGTCGATGGTTCATGCGTAAGAAGCGATGTCGGTCAGCTGAGAGCAGCTTATGCAGTATGCACGATTACCAGAGTTATAGAAGCCGCTTGCCTGGAAGGAGTACACTCCGCACAGGTAGCTGAAATTGTGGCTTTGACTCGTGCTTGCTTAGCAGGCGATAGACTTCGAGTCACCATATACACCGATAGTCAGTATGGTTTCGGCGTAGTTCATGATTACGGGCAGTTGTGGTCTCAAAGAGGTTATATGACCTCCTCGGGTTCTCCTATTAGGAATGGAGAATTCGTGAAACTATTGTTAGAGGCTTTGCAAAAACCTATGGCCATAGCTGTGGTCAAATGTGTAGCACATACCAAAAATACGGATTTTGTATCACTAGGAAATAAATATGCAGATGAGGTAGCGCGTTACTGCGCAGAGCAGGGATATTCTCACACTGATGCAAAAGTGGGGGGAATCCAGGAAATGACTGAATTGACCATGTTGTTAGACACTGTAGATACGTGGGATGAATTGAGAGCAGTACAGGAAAATGCACCAGATGATGAGAAAAAGGGCTGGGAAACAGCAGGGTGCGAAAAAAGTGAGATCAATTTCTGGGTGTCTGCCGACGGAAGGGCAGTATTACCAAATGAACTCATTAGTCCAATGGCAAGGAAATTGCATGGATCAGCTCACATAGGAAGAGATGCTATGGTGAGAGTATTCAGACAAACGTGGTTTAACCCTAAATTTAGAGTAGCGGCAGAAGCAGTGTGTCAGCGATGTGCGATCTGTCAGCAACTAAATGTGGGAAAGAGAACACCAGTTACCTTGAGTCACATAGGAAGGTCTGGGGGGCCTTTCAATAGAATGCAGATTGACTTCATAGAAATGCCTCCGTGCAACAGACTCAGATACGTGTTAGTGATCGTTTGCATATTTTCTAGATGGGTTGAGGCTTACCCTACACGTAGGTGCGATACACTTACAGTAGCAAAATTGTTACTTAGAGAGTTGATACCAAGATTTGGGGTGCCATCCTCTTTGGAATCGGACAGAGGAACTCATTTCAATAGCGAAGTGGTGAAGATGCTGTGTTCAGCTTTAAATATCGATCAGAAGCTACACTGCAGCTATCGACCAGAAGCTTCAGGGATCGTAGAGCAAATTAACAGTACTATCAAGTCCAGACTGGCTAAAGTTTGTTCGTCGACATCCCTGAGTTGGCCAGACGCACTTCCAGTAGTTCTTATGAGTATACGTAGCACACCTGATAGAAGAACAGGCCTCTCCCCACATGAAGTGTTAATGGGGAGAGCTATGAGACTGCCATCGGTTCCGACTGCAGCGCTAGTGAACATCACAGACGATTTGATCTTGGACTACTGCAAGGGACTATCTGATGCCGTTAATTCTGTGTCCCTCCAGGTCCAGGCTGCAGAGGTTCCATCAGTACAAGACTTGTGCCATGACCTGAGTCCAGGAGACTGGGTCCTGGTGAAGAAACATGTCAGGAAGAACTGCTTAGACGTGCGTTGGAGAGGACCGTTTCAAGTCATACTTGTAACGAATACCGCAGTGAAGTGTGGAGGTCTGCCAAACTGGATACATGCCTCACACACCCGAAGAGTGCCAACACCTCCAGAAGACACAGCTCCTCTCTCGGATGAGAATCCGGCGGGAAGCGGAGAAGCCATAGAGGGGGAAAGCCAAGCTGTGGAGGTGATCGAAGAAACTGAAACTGTGTTGGAACAGGGCGACGAAGGTCAGGACACGAGTGGGACCGAAGTTGCCTCAGGAGAAGAAAGTAATTGGGAATCCGACACAGATATCGAGCAAACTGAGAGTGACCAAGAGACAGGTCCTGGAACAAGGAGCGGAAAGACAAAGAGTAAAGAAGCCAGTTGGCCGGAGAGAAGGAAAAGGCCAAGCTCGGAGAGGAAAAAGGAAAGAACTCTTGCCCCGATCGCTGAAGAATCGGATCAGGAGGAAGAAACAACAGACTCAGGAACGGAGAGTCCACGAAGATCGAGAAGGGTACGTGTGCCCTGCAGAAGGTACGCCACCCCAGAGTGGACTTATCTAGCAGATGTATTGGGGACAGAAATCTGGGAGAGTGAAGAGTGTGAAAGTAATCAATCTCGATCCATTTGTGGCAGTGGAGATATGGATGTTGGCGCCTGGACTCGAGACTGAGGGGTTACTGACTTTCACACTTCCCATACCCCCACGTTTGAGTAAAATTCAAGATCTAGTGCTAAAAAGATTACAATTTCCAACAGTTGGTCAGCAAATGACAGAAGAAGAAGAAAAAGTTATTCGCTTTGAACTGTTAATCATTGTTGTGAAAGCTGCAGGTCCGAAAATAATTGTTGATGCATAAAAGACTTTTGTACTTATGTTATAAAGAAGAAGATAACCTAGCGCCGAGTGGAAAGAAGAATAAAATTAGGGATTACATTTAGAGGACGGAGAAGGGCTAGGGTTGTCTGCTGCTAAAAAGAGAAAAAGACATTGTGGTGAAAAAGATATCTGTTGATAAAAAGCACTTTAAAGACTGTGAAAGCAACAAGCAACCAAAGACTGGAAAGGGAATTTTCGCTAGAGAACGAGGTACGCTGTTTTGATAACATGGAGAACGGCAACCCAAACCGAAAAGCTAGATGTATAGTAGGTACATTTATAGCAATAGTGATACTTCTCATAATCATAGTAGTAACGATATCTTACATGACAGGACATGAGAATGATAAAAGAATAGCAAATGTAAAAATTGTAACGACTTTGAAACCTGCTCTTGTGGGAAAGAAGGAGGAGAGCAATGTTATACGTGAAAAGGCGTTACTTGCAGATGAAGCTCGTAGATTACACATAGACGAGTCTCAGGGAAACTTTAGGTCAAATGCATATGCTAAATTATTGTATGAATATATCGATGCCATGGAGGCCAAAGATTGCTACGTTTGTATGCAATTGCCGGCTTCTGTAGACGAAGGCATTAGATATCACCATCTCCCATTGACTTATGGGATAACTTGTAGTTTACTGCTTAGTATATTTTATGGTAGAGAAGGATTTGAGTACTACTTTTCAAATTATGATTCGGTACTGCCCGAAGTTCCGAATTATAAGCAAATGAATAAGTGGGACTACTACAAAAAGGAAGATAGACTAGCTAAATTCTTTCTTCCTTGGGACACATTAGATACATCATATGCACGAAGAAATAATCTGACTTGCAAAATATCAGAAGTAGAGAAAAGGTTTATAGCACAAGTAGATGATCGATGCAGACGGCAGAAGATTCTAAAAATGTCAGGACAATGGAAAATAGATTGGACCGAAGAAGAGAAGGCACATAAAAAGAAAGGTAGTAATGGTCCAATAGCATTGGATAGAACACAGAAAGGAAAGTTATGTTTAACTCGAAGCAAAACGTATTATGAGAGTGAATTTGTAGGTGAAGTTAGTTGCGAGCACTCTTTTAGACTGGAGTACTACACGAAAGATTTTATGAAAGGGATGCAAGCTATTCCGAATGTGTATTTTGTATGTGGGAGAAATGCCTATGTAAAACTTCCAGACAATTGGTATGGTTCGTGTTACTTGGCAATTGTCTTCCCCAAAATATATCATGCAAAGGATTTAGCGATCATAGAAGGAAAGGCTTCGACGAGAACGAAAAGGGAAGTAGGAGATGCAGAAGTAGTAGGAGATGTATTTGGAGCGATGTTTCCATTGTTAGGTTTGATTCTTAACGATGTTAAGATTAGAAGGTTAGCGACAGTCGTGGATAGATTGTCTGCCAACACTGCAAGATCATTAATGTTAGTAGAAGGTGAGATGCAGTCGATTAGAGCAATGGTTTTACAGAACAGACTTGCTTTAGATGTAATATTAGCAAAAGAAGGCGGAGTTTGTAAAGCTTTGAAAGTTCAGGAATGTTGTACTTATATTCCTGATAATTCAAAACCACTTGAGAAAGTCATACAGAACATTACACAGATTCATCAAGAAATTGAAGATTTATCAAAAATAAATGTTTGGGAAAAAGTAGGAAATGGAGTGGGAAAAGTTGGAAGTTGGTTTGCTAATCTAGGCAAAAGTATAGTTTGGTACATATTAAAGCCTGTATTAATAGTATTAATTTGTATAATTACATTATTAGGATTAGTAAAATTGTATAAATGGTATAGGTCGAACCAGTTACAAAGATCGATGAGAGACCAAGAAAGGAGACTAGCTGTTCTACAAGATCAACAGTATAAAAGTCTGAGAACACTTGAGTCGATAAAAAGGGGAACTGATGTAACTAGTTCTATATAATGGACGTATTCAAATTGCTTTTAGTGATGACTCCTAAAAGTCATCAAAGGGGGGAACTGAGAGAGCGCAATTTGAACGAAGAGTATATCGTAGCCATATTTAGATGTGTATATTATAAACGTAGGAATGAAACGCATATCGTAATATAAAGTTGGCGACTATAACGTAAAGGCCAACGAAAAGTGATAACATGATGTAAATGTATTCACACGTTAAAATGCATTAGATTTAGAAGACCCGTATACATGATGGGTATATATATAGAACTGTGTAGAAATGCTTAGGAAATATCGAACGTGCACAGTAGAATTCGTGTACGTGTGTAACTTTAAACATGTGTAACTTTAAATTGGAGAAGCGGCGAGAAATATAACGTGGAAAGACGTAAACGTGGATAAATGTATAAGAGAACTCACATAAAGATGTAACCAAGGAAAATGCATAAGTTATATTCTATGCAGTCGCATTCTATGTATGTCATATATTTGATGTAGAATGTATTTATGTATAACTAAGGCTTTTGCTGAAGTACGAATATATAAATGTATGCCAAAGGTTATGCTGTGTAGAAGGTTTCTGTAGGAATGCTGGAAGAGTTTAGGTCATTTGTGTTTGTAACCTAACTGGTCAAGAGTTCGAAGGAGCATAGTCACATGAATGTAATTTAGAGGGCTTGTGAAGGTCGTAAATAGCTTGATGTAGACGTGAGAGCCAAGAAGTCTAGCACTTGTTAGATTTAAGGTGACAATGCCGGACGGAGCTTATTGCTCGAACGTGAGGAGAGACACTTTGAATGTAGGCTATGTTTTGACAAGACCATTCACAGGACCTAGCAGGGTCAAGTTAAGAGACATAGAGTTAAGGCCTTGTCTAAATTCATATGTTACATGATCTGAAAGAATCAATAAATGTCGACGATGAAATGATGAAGATGACATCTAAAGGAGAAGGGTCAACTTAACGGACGACGCGAGGAGTGGACCAATGGAAGAAGCAGGAAGTTGACATCATCGGGGAAAGTCCGTGGTGGGCGTCAAGGGGCGTTCCACCCACACGGTGATTGTGTATTTTAGGGACAGCACCCCGGGGATAAGATAGCGAACAGCCCAGCAGGGAGCTCAGAGAGAGAAGGGCGAGGGTAGATGCCTTGAGCAGATGCGCTGAGACATCAGAGCGCAAGGGAGCAGTAGGCCGAGGACCCTTAGAGAGAGCGGATGGGTAGGCAGATAGGGTACTGCTTCTGAAACTTAAGATTTCCTTTAGAGGCTAAAGAGAGTTTGAACTTCTTTGGAAGTCAAACTGCTGACACCTTTTTAGGGAAGAAACTTGCGAAGTAGGATTGTCACGTAGCATAGAGTAGGGACAGATTAACTTGATGATATTTTTATCTTACTGCAGATGACGCAGAAGGAACCACTTCACACCGAAGCTTAAGCAGCTGATATTGTAACCGATTTTGTATTTTGTATACTTTGAGATTTTATCCTGAGTGGATTGTATTGCATTCAAATTAACTTTATATAAATTCTTAAAACTTTATCAGTTGTAAGTGGTTCTTCAGAGTGGCGTCAGTTAATGGGGTTTGTCTAACCAATGCGGGGGTGGTCCTTTCCTCAATGACAGATATAAGCGGTCCAGAACAGATGAATGGGATTCTTTATTAAATTTATCATAATCATAAATTGATATCAAAATCTCGTTCCCCGCAGTGGTTCTGGGTAAGGCGAAGGTAAGCGGGGAGTGAATTCCATGTTTTAGCAGCCAGGTATGAGAAGGATCTGCCTCCCATGGTGGTCTTGTTGATGCGAGGTACAGTGGCGAGGGCTTGGCTGGAAGAACGTAGTTGGCGGGAGGGGGTGTAGAAGGACAGTCGTGAGTTGAGGCATTCTGGTCCGATGTCGTAGAGTGATTTGTGAGCGTGGGTAAGCAGTCGGAAAGTGATCCTCTTATTGACGGGTAGCCAGTGGAGGTCTTTAAGGTGACCAGGGATGTGTTCGTTACGTGGGATGTCTAATATGATCCTGGCTGAGGCGTTTTGGATTCGTTGGAGTTTCTTCTGGAGTTTAGCGGTAGTGCCTGCGTAGAGGGTGTTTCCGTAGTCCAGTCGGCTCGTGACCAGAGCGTGGGTGACTGTTTTCCTTGTTTCGGAGGGGATCCAGCGAAATGTTTTTCTGAGCATGCGAAGAATGTTGAAGCAGGAAGAGGATACGGCGCTGACTTGTCTGTTCATTGAGAGTGAAGAGTCCAGGATGACGCCTAGGTTCCGTGCGTGGTCTGTCGGGATGGGTGCTTTTCCGAGGGCTTCCGGCCACCAGGAGTCGTCCCATGCAGAGGGGGATGTACCTAAGATGAGGACTTCTGTTTTGTCTGAGTTCAGTTTCAGACGGCTTTGTTTCATCCATTCGGCAACTTCTTTCATTCCTTCGTGTAGGTTAGTTTTGGCGGTGCTGGGGTCATTGGTGAGAGAAAGGATTAGTTGAGTGTCATCCGCGTAGGAGATGATGTTGAGGTTGTGTTGGCGGGCGATGGCCGCGAGGGGGCTCATGTATACGTTGAAGAGGGTGGGGCTGAGTGAGGATCCTTGTGGTACGCCACAGATGACTTCGGTGGCCTCTGACTTGAAAGGTGGGAGGCAGACTCTCTGGGTTCTTCCGGTGAGGAACGAGGTGATCCAATCAAGTGCTTTTCCTTGGATTCCGATGTTATTGAGGCGTTGTAAAAGGGTGCTGTGGCAGACTGTGTCGAATGCTGCAGAGAGGTCAAGGAGGATGAGGGCGACTGTGTCTCCATTGTCCAGTAGAGTTCGAATGTCGTCTGTTGCTGCGATGAGGGCGGTCTCAGTGCTGTGTTTTGCTCGGAAGCCAGATTGTGAAGTCATCTGTTGCACTCGCATCGAGAAACGTCTGAAGTGTCTGATGTATTGTTGTGACTTCTGCGGCACGGTCTAAGAGTGCTAACGCCCATGTTCCGCATTGCAGGAGCACTCAGAGTTGAATTTGCCAGTACTGCTATGTTCCTCTTTACTGAGGTTTTAGAGTTCAATCCTTTCTCTTCCCTCTTTACGGCGATGTCAGTCTTGCGTCCACCTTCACTTTTCCTACTGCATTCCTCTTTTCTTCGGTACTCAGATCTGCTCCCACTTTCTGTCCTTTTACCTTCATTGACCTGAAGAGAAAGAGAAGAACGGTTATTAGAATACTGATACCGGTCAGGTTTTTTAATTTGTTTGTGGTCTGTTAAGTTATCACCACCCCTGTTAGATTCCTGAGCAGTGGGTGATCCAGACCGTTTTTTATTTTTGTATTTTCTTCCCTTCCGTAGCAGATTTTTTCTTAACTGAACTATCGGAGTCATGTTTAGGTTTTAAGTGTGGTTTTATAGGCCAAGTACCTAAGGTATCTCTACCTACAGAGGTGTAAACTTTTGTGAATATTTTAGGTAGATCCCATTCACGGTCTTAAACAGGAACTACTTCCAGTCTCTGACATACATCCATAAATGAAGCTTCTTTCTTTATGTTGCTCAGAATGATGGAGAAGTCTCTGGGAAAATTCCCCATTAACTACATTCCTAAATCCAGTGTTGGTGCAGCTCTGTGCTTGTTTTGTACTAGTTTAAGAACATCAGGGAGGACCGCCAATAAAGGCGTACCATACATACTGGTATAAATGCATGCAAAGATGCTTCCCAACGAGTTGCACTCTTCTACGGGAGGCACCATTCCAAGAGGAAGACATATAGTCAATATTCTGTGTTTTTATCATGGGGCGTAGTGTACAGATACACTGTTTCTAACTGTTTGGTCTTGCAAGCAATCCAGAAAGCAATGTCATCGCTCTTTGCTGGCGTTTTGACCATGATAGCACTAATAGCCTAAGGATTAATGGTCTGTATTTGTGCGGGAGCAGCAGATCCTGCTTCGATAGCAGGTCTGGAGCTCATAGTACGTTGCAAAAACAGCACAAGTCTCCGGTATAAGGCAACAGTGTTATGTAATACCTCTACTACCTCTACATGGGACAGAGTTCAGGGTGAGGAACGGGAGTGTAACCAGCCAAGATTGACCACATAGCCCCCTTGTTGCTTAGAGGCTCCAAACGAACATGTCTGTGCATTTGTGGCAAATGACCACCAAGCCAACTTTGGTGTTCTTGGTTTGTTAAAGTGACTTCAGTTCATAGTAGGTCCTATAGTTAGCAGGTGGATCTACCACTGTATATATTGATATTCATGAAACTGCCCTAAGGCAACAGCAATAGACTTAAACTCCACCCAGCAATAAAACGTCTCAAAGGCATATGCTGGATGTGCAAGTATTACAAAAGTAACTGCCACCTGCTCATCCGGGACACCTCGAGCTTTGAAGTGTTGAGTAACTGCTTCCCTGCAATTGGCCCCTATGGTGATAGGTGCTGCCATGACGAATGGATTCAATATGTAATTGGGATCAAATAATTAGAAATCTACAGAATTGAGAACAATTTTTTATGAGTCAAGCTTGACAAACCTATAGAAATAGATGCTTCCTTATTCCCTAGGAGGTAACCATGATAAATACGGATGTCTCTGTAGTTATGTGATAATGGTTTAAATGTGTGTGATAAGTATAAACTACTCAAGACGTAGCTATATGATATGAACCCCACGCTGAACCTCAACTGTTGCATAAGTTGCGACTTTGATGCATCTCTACAAGGGGTGCTTTCCTTGTAATTGAAGTATTGCTTTTGGCTTACTAGCAATTCCGTAAAGGGACCAGGGGCACAGTGAAAACAGCAACAAACCTTATTTTGTTATTTACAGTATCACACACACTGTATTAAGAGTAATCAACACTTTTACATTGAAAGTGTTTATTCCTACAGGAACAATCTGTTTCTGAATATATCTATAAAAGCTACACAGATTAATATAAAAACAGCAACTAAACAGGATATTAATAACAAAAACAAAATTTCCAGCATTGTTAAAATGTCATTTAAAATGTTATCTAGAACCTAACACCCTAAGGCCTACTTCTATGCGCTGTAATATGAAGCATTAAAGCTAAAGCGACTTGCAGTCTAGAGTTTCTTATGGGAAAGGGCACACTGCACCCCTTGTTGACAGCAAAGGCTGTCCTTATCAGCGGAGGCATGGAGACAAAGTCCCCTGCGAAGGGCAAAGACCCACTTTGGTAGCTGTCAGCCGGTTTTCCTCTGGAATGTGGCTGTATCGGTGGGTTTCAAGCTAGCCAGGGTGATGAGGGGTGTACCCCGAAACTGGTCCCAGGATGTTTGTTTCTTGTCCAGGGAGGACCTCACTTGGCAATTCGAGCTTGACTGTTACCATGAGGAGTAAGGTCAAGACTGATTTGCATATGGGTGGGTATAAACTGGGGTGGGATGGATTTAACCCAGATTTCTTGACTTGGGGGTGACTGTTTCATTTGTTACGCATTCCGTCAATCATTTGCTTGTCTTTTGCTACACGCAGTGAAGCTATACATTATCAGGCATCCAGTAGAAGAATTTCACCTTGCCATGCCCATCCACTATGTATTCAATATCCATAGTCTTTCATAAAAGTGGTTGGAAACATAGTTGAAGCCTATAATCTGGCAGAGTGAAACTGTAAAAGGGCTTACTCGCTGATGTCAGGGAATGCGCCTCACCTCACCCTGGCATATAAGGCAGGGGACTCGCCATCCTATAAAGTATCATAGGAAGGCATTGTAAGAAAATTAATATATGGGGAAGGAATTCTAGCAATCCACATAAAGTGTTCAGACAAATAGGGTTGCACCAGTGAGTCTTAATTTGCACATTTCATGCATCAGATTGGTGTAGGTAGGCAGATGGAAGTGGGAGATTAAGAACAGCGAAGGCTACCCTTACAGACCAAAGGACCCTTTTGTCTGAACACTTTATGTGGATTACGTAGAATGCCTTTTCCTCTATATTAATGTTCTTACAAAGTTCCACCTCCTATGATTTTTTATAGGACGGTGAGTTCCCTGTGCCACATGTCGGGATGAGGTGAGACACGTTCCCCGACATCAGCGGGTAAGCACTCTTACAAATTCACTGTGCCAGATCTTGAGCCTTAACTATGGTTCTAATCACTTGTATGACATATTATTGATATGTAGTACATAGTGGATGGGTATGGCAATACTTGATAATGTATAGCTTCACTGCCTTTAGCAAGCACAACTGTTTGAGGTTGACCTAGCATTTTAAGTTACTTACTCTGTTTATCTTTATGTGCACTTTTTTGTTTCAGGTACTGAAGTAATCAGGGTTCCCAAGGCCTACATGCTCCAAAGACAACCCAATTACACTCAAGAACTGTTGGCACGGAAACTGTAAAAGGCAAAGAACAAGTTTATTAAGACCCCATGGGGTGGTGGTACACTCAAACAGCACCCTTCGGTAATGCAAGAGGTATCACACCGAACACCGGTGTGACCCCGATTTATATACAGTTTTGGGGAAATAAAAGATAGGCGGCACAAGTTAGAACACATTCAGGTACATATATGGTCATGTTTTGGAACACAGCCAGCTCATTGGAGGGGGCACAACTCCGCTGGTCAGTTTGGCGCACATTCCTAAAGGCTTACTGGTCAGTTGGGACTGCGCATGTGCAAGCTTGACCAGTACTAAAAATAGCCTGTTGCTGGGCAGACTGGAGTGGTCAGTGGTACGGACAACGGACTAAAGGGCACGCCGGCCACGAGGCCGCTTATGGTCTAAGATGGCCGCCGCAACATTCAAAATGGCGTTTTCATATATAGCCAAGTTAAGGAGGACAACGTGTAGTTTCAGCTAATCGCTAACGCGGCCATGCCAATTACGACAGACGACCCTTTTAGCGTTTAGCTGAATCTACCTCATAGTGAACATAATCAGGATGTTCGTCCTCGATGTCTATTAACATTATTTGGGTTACTTCTTTATGAAGCATCATTTTGTCAAGGGCAAGAGCTCGTCTTGATGGTATGCAAGCTGATAGGCACATAGAACATAAGGCTGGGCCACATTGAATACATAAGCATATAAAAAACATTGCCCCCACGATTATACATAGAATTGTCAACAGTTTCCAGCCCCAGGTAGTAAGCATGGACCAGAACCATCCTGAAAGTGTCCAAGTTCCATTGTCCGGATGTATCTCAGCTGCAATCTTGTGGAGTTTTGATATGGAATCATAAACAGATGTAGAATTGTCCGGTATGTATACACAGCAGCTGCTTCCGATAATTCTGCATGCCCCCCCACGGTCAGCCAAAACTACATCCAGCACCATCCTATTTTGGAGCGTAACAATTCTGGAAATCTGTAGTTCCTCAGTGATGTTTCCCAGGGCAATGGCAGTGTCATTCGCTACAGCCTCAACAACACGTGTCAGTCGTCTTATTTTCCGGCTGTTCAATGCAGCCCCCACAAAGGAAAATAGTCCCAAATTAAAGTCCACATACTGTTGCAAAGCAGTATCGGTTTGGTCTATGTCATCCAGAACAACAGTCCGCTTAACCCTATTCAGGACAAAATCATGATACAAGATATAATCATTGTGATACATTGGTGGGGCAATGAATACAGGAGGTAGCACAAACGATACGTAGCACGTGCCGAACCATCCCAATGGAAGCTGATGGTAACCCTTCGTTTCACAAATAAAATACCTGTTTCGAGATGCTACAAATGAAATGCCATTCGGGCTATCAAAAGTAAGAGTAGTGTTACATTCGCTTTTCCCCACTGCAATCGAACCCTTATTCCTAATACACAAATCAGCTTTAGTAGAAATGACATTAATGACATGTGCGCTGGATACATTAATATTTCTTTGATTGCTGTACACACGCGGGGCAGACACGTTGTCGGGCCTGTACTCTTCCCATTCAAATCGAGTACCCTCAGCCCGTGGAAACCCATCCTTGTCATGGGAGCATACTTTATTCAAACGGAAAAGCACCCCCCCTTTTGTTGGCCATCTCAAAGTAAAGAGGAGGGTGTACCAGGCGTTGCATGATCCATTATGCGAAAACGGAAGTGGAATGAGTGGGGTGCCCGCTCTCTTCTGATGCCCCGGCAACATCCCACACACCCAGCAATTCGAGGTATTGGTCATATTATGTGTGTGATGAAGAATCTGAATAAAACTGTTATTCAGATAAGTTTGCCGATGTCGTTCTTCATGATAGGGTAATGTAAAGTGAAAATGTTCAGATGGAGCCGGGGTAGTCGGCAGCAAATGTTCACGTGCAGGCACCACAAGTTCAACTACCCAGGCTATTACAGCTATTACCACAATAGTCAGAACAAAAAGAATGGCACCTAATATTCGTTTATCTCGTGATGCCGTTGATGCCATAGTTCAGGAATGTTCGTGCAAAGTCTCAAATAGCACAAATCGTTCACAGAGTCTCAGATACACGTACGTGTATACCTAAAAAAAGAAAAATGCTGTGCTGAACTCCGAGGTAGCCGTTGTTTTCTTCTCCGGGCCAAGACGGGTGTCGCTACACTGGGCAGAACTGATCCCCCCCCCTTGGAATTCCCGGTTTCCGTTTCACAAACCTGGAGCGGTAACCAACCAGTCACGTAAAAAAAAAAAAAAAAATCTTCTTATCGAGGACGCAGGTTGTAGCGCTCTCGTCCGGCAACAGCGTGGTCCGGGAAGGCTCCCTCAAATTCGGCCGACGTCGCAGCTGGGCTCTTTTCTTTCTCCAAAATCTCCTTGTAGTCGGTCAGCACAACAGGAGTCACCAGATCCGGAGAGACACGGCGGCAGTGTGTCGAATGCACCCACCGCTTCCTGTTGGTCACTCGTACAGCGGTTCGGGTTGCAAGGAGGACATGTTCGGGGCCCTTCCACCTGGGCTCCAGACTGCTCGCTCTTTCAAACGACCGAATCATCACGTGGTCACCAGGGCGGAGATCATGGCCCTCTCCAGTAGAGTTGTCAGGGAGCGCTTCTCGAACCTGTTGATGAATAGAAAGCAAATCATTTGTTAATCGTGCCAAATAGTCGTTCATCATAACACAAGGCACATCATGTATTAATCGCGGCTTAGGCACCCCCAAGATATTCATGGGGCGCCCAAATACCACCTCGTAGGGTGTAAGGCCAATTCGTGAATGAGGTACTGATCTAAGAGAGAGCAGTGCTAGCGGCAAAGCATCTGGCCACTTCAACGATGTAGATGCCACAATTTTGGCCAGCTTAAGTTTCAACGTAGCATTGTACCGCTCAACCAGACCTGCCGACTGAGGGTGGAATACAGCGTGGAACTTCTGCTGAATCCCTAACCCCTTCAGTACATACTCCACAATCTTTCCAACAAAATGAGGCCCATTATCGCTCCACAGAAATTTGCAAACTCCAAAGCGAGGAAAGAATTCCTTAAGCAACACCTTAGCTGTTGTCAAAGCCGTATTGTCTTTCGTGGGGAAGGCCTCAACCCATTTGCTAAAGGCACATACCACCACTAGGACATACTTCAGGTTGTTGCAGCGCTCGAGTTGGATGTAATTCATTTGGAGTACCTCAAATGGTGCAGAAGGTGGAACGAACCCTCCTTTCGGAGTATGGGTCCCCTTTCCAGGATTGTGTTGTAAACAAACCAGGCAGGTCTGCACTACTCTCTTCGCAGTATTAGCAATCTCAGGATGTTCCCAAACTCGTGTTAACAGCCGAGTCATTGCAAGAGCTCCGACATGCGCCAGTCCATGTGTCATCTGGACCATCGCCTGCAAGTAAGCCGCAGGCAATTTCCATTTCTCCATGTCTTTGCTTCTCCAACAACCCTCGTCATCTAGTACCCCATCTGCTGCCCATGCCGCAAGTTCAGATTCAGTAGCTGATTTTTGAATGTCCAATATTTCTGCTCTAGCATCACTCCATCGCTCAGCCTGCGATTGTATCACATACATGGGGGAGCTAGTTCGGGACATAGCCGTTTGTCTCGCTATGCTGTCTGCAAAGGCATTTCCTTGGCCCACTTTATCCATGATCTTTTTGTGGGCACTGCACTTTACTATCGCTACTTTCTTTGGACCAAGCAACGCGTTTAGGAGATCACGCACTAGCTCTCCGTGCATAATGTGTTCTCCGTGAGATGTCAAAAACCCACGCTCTCTCCAGAGTAGCCCGAAGTCATGTGCCACTCCGAAGGCGTACCGGCTGTCTGTGTATATGTTCACACATAGACCAACACTCAATTCGCAGGCTCTTGTTAAGGCTATCAGCTCTGCTGCCTGAGCCGATTTCTGTGGTATCCTAGCTGTTTCTACCACTGTCTTAAGTGTCGTGATCGCATAGGCTGCGGAAGTCGTGCCATCTGGCAGCCTTAAACATGATCCATCAACCCACAGTTCCCCATCCACATCTGGAAGTGGCATATCCTGTAAGTCGACACGACCCTTTGTCTGTTCCTCGGTCAGGAAAACACAATCGTGATGTTTTTCTTCCTGACCCTCCTCGGCCGGATAGGGCAATAAAGTGGCAGGGTTCAAAGTTGCGCATCTTTTCAGTGTAATATGTGGCGCCAAAAGTGTCAGCTCATATCCTGTTAGCCGTGCACTCGTGAGGTATTGGGTCTTTGTTTGGTTTAGCAGAGCATCTACTGCGTGAGGAACTAACACCAGCAGTTTGTGCGATAACACTATTCCCTCACTCTGTCGTATGGCTACTGCCGTTGATGCTACCGCTCGAAAACACCCAGGCAACCCTCGTGCTACAGGATCCAGAATGGCAGAGAAGTATGCACATGGTCTCTGCTTATCCCCGTGTAATTGCACTAACACTGACAACGCACACCCATCATTCTCGTGCACGTACAATGTGAAAAGTTTCGTGTAGTCTGGTGTGCCTAACACGGGTGCGGAACAAAGGGCCTGCCTCAACTGTTCAAAAGCCTTCTGACATTCATCTGTCCATTCTAAGGGCATTGGTGTAGCTTTGGACAATAACGCTAGCAAGGGTTTTATGATGTGTGAAAAACCCATGATCCACTGTCTACAAAAGGATGTCAACCCTATGAAGGCACGTACATCTCTCTGCGTGCGGGGGACTAGTGTGTCTAGAATTGCTTGAATCCGATCAGATGTTAATGCACGCCCCTCCTTAGACAACAGATGACCGAGGTAGGTCACCTGAGGTCTACAGTATTGAAGCTTTTTCTTCGAAACCTTATGATTGTTCTGTGCCAAAAAGGAAAGCAACGCAAGTGTACTTTCTTCACATTGTGCATAAGAGTCAGCAGCAAGCAGGAGGTCATCCACGTACTGGATGAGAGCAACGCCAGTCTGCAATTTAAAGGAATCTAGCTGCCTTTTCAAAGCCTGGCTGTAGATGCTAGGGCTTTCAGTATAACCTTGAGGAACACGACAAAATCTATACGATTTATTATTTAACGTGAAGCCAAACAAGTATCTGCTATCAGGATGAACAGGGATGGAAAAGAACGCATTTTTCAAATCAATTACACTAAACGTGCTGGCCGTGGGTGGGACCAATGTAAGCAAGGTCGTAATATCAGATACCACCGGGTATTGGGGAATGACAATTTTGTTGATCTCTCTCAAGTCAATAATAAAGCGATAGACTTTGTCGTCAGTATCTCTCTTAAGGATCGGAACAATAGGACTGTTGCAAACATTGTAAGGGACCTCCTCCACGACCCCTGCAGAAATTAAATCCTGAACAATATGTGTCAATGCAATTTCACCTTCTCTCGAAATCTTATACTGTGGCACTCGTGGTAGAGGGGCCCCCTCCTTAACAGTAATATGTATTGGTGGAATACGCATCTCTCCCACATCCGTATCTGAGGTCGCCCATAACGTATGCGGTAGAGAGGCCAAAGCTGGAATATCTAAGATAGCATAAAACCTATCGGGGTCAGGATAATTGTCATTCAGAATAACCCGCACTCCCTCAGGAGCGCACCGTATCGTTGCTCGAAAATATTTAAGCAAATCAATACCCAGGATATTATCTGGCGTATGGGGTGATAACAAAAATTGACCAAAACTGAAATATTTGTCAAGACATAGTGCAAGGGGCTTTGACAATGGGCTAGGGGAGGGTGTGCCATCGAACCCTACACATGTAATCATTTCGCCAGACAGGGGAGCCCTCGGAACCAAGTTTTTCGACAAAGCGCTACGTGTAGCTCCTGTGTCGACTAGAAATTGATCAGTAGAACCCAGAATACCCGCTGTTACATATGGACCCTGCTGATCTACCGGCACTTCAACTGATTCCTTACCCCATCCTACGCAGTCCTATGCATGCACATAATCCTGGTGCTCCACATTCTCACCTTCCGAAATCTGATATTGATTTCGTCTATCAAACGTGTTTCGCTCATCCTGGCCACGGCCCCTCTCCTCAACTCTTCCACGATCATTTCTGCCACCTCTCGCTCCCGTATAACCTCCTCTCGACCTACCACCTCCTCGACCACGCTGACTACGCTGCTCACAAAGTACCGGACAATCATCAGCCCAATGCCCAAACTCCTTACAATAAGCACACTGATCCTCTGCTATATCCGTACGACCATACGACGTATTCCCCCCACCTCGTCTACCTCTATCACTCCCTCTGCCCTGTGTTCCCCGAACCTGCGCCAACATCACCTTCGTTTTCAATTCCTTCGCCTTTTTCTCAACACTTTCTTTAGCCTCCAATTCCTGCCGCTCATAATACTGAGCTATAGTTAACAAAGATGCAGGGGTCGCCGTGGCCCAGGAACTTTCACTCGATTTCAATCGTTTTGCAATCTCCGGTAGGAGATTAGCCACATACTTATCTACAAACAAATGCCGACCCGTATCGTCTGTTAAAGATTGACCACTGTAATCATGGAATGCCTCCTCGAAGCGTGTAAAGAAATCTGAAACCGTTTCATCGGGTTTCTGTTTACACGAAGTTAACATAGTCCAATCAATCTTTTTAGAGGGAACAAGCGTCTTTAATTTAATCAAGATAGCTGCCGGAAGATCTAGAATTAACTGACAAGGCTTACATGCCGGTTCCCTATCTAAATCGGCAGCATTGATTTCTTTCCATGTGCCCCCCAATATTGTTTCATCATTATTTTTACGAATTTGCCTCCACATATCAGGTGGTAGAATGAGCCCAAAAAACAAATCTATATCAACAAGAGTCATCACACAAGACGAAATAGCCCCTTCCACCCCTTCATAAAATGCCGCCGGATTTTTCCGAAGGTCAGGTAGAGAATTTTTCAATGCCATAACATCTGCTCTATTCCAGGGCGTGTACACCCAATTGTATACAAAATACCCCTTCGCATCCTTCGACAATTTATCCTCATCTGTACCTAGCCCTTTAGGAGGGACATACAAAGGTGCAGCTTCACGCATAGGCATAACATGCAATGCAGAACTCTTATCTGAACCACGGAGAGAACACTCTTTAATCTGCTCATCAGGCTCCGACTCAGCCGCCTTTTGCCTCCTCTTTCGCTCCTCCCGCAATCTGGTCGTTTCATCCCGTAGCTGGATCAGCTGCTTGAAAAGGTCATCAACATCTGAAAGATCAAATTCACCTTTAACCAAATTCTCATGATACACTGACACAGATTTAGATTCTAGCGTGTCTGAAAGTTCTCGATACGCGGTAACAACTTCATCCGCCAAACTAGACAAAAAATACATTAACTCAAGATCCGACCATGTACACTTCTCCGCAATCACCTCATCCTGAGAAACACATTTCTTATTCACTTTACGAGCCCAACTGTGTAAATGTGCAGACCTCGCCGCAGTAAACCTGAGAGCGGATACACCCTTCTGTTCCGACTTATCCTGTCCATCATCCTCCGAATCTGCAGCCGGAGCCGTCGGCGAAACATACGGAGGCGGTGACCGATCTAGCAATGAAAAATCATCAGTTTCATTATTAAGGACAGGATAAAGCGGTCGGCGAATAGGAAATTGACCAGTCGTTTGCAATTTACGTTCCCGTTCCTCCCTTTCTTTCTTCTCCTGAACCTCCTTTTCCTCAAGCTGTAAAGCCTTATCCCGAGCAGCCTTGCGCTGCTCTTTGTCCGCCAAGGCAATTTCACGCTTCATTCGCTCACGCACCGCTTTCTCCCACATTCGCTCACAATCAAACACGTTTTGTCTAGACCTGCGTTGAAACAAACATTGCTCCACAAACTGCACTTTTCGTAAATCGAACGACCCATGTAGAGGCCATTGCAATTCGGGATCAGCCTTTGTATACTTATGCCATAGTTTGCTGTACATAATAGGGGGAAGGCCAAATTTTATGTACATCTCGCGGTTTGGTGTTCCTTCTGGGGGAGCCGGCTGTGCTTCCGCTAACCTAATTGTGGTACCATTTCCAAGACAGCACATCCCTCGGAGTGTGCTGAAAACAGGCATGTTCAAAAAGTATCACGAAAGCGTGACACCGTACAAAAATGGCACTTACAGTACTTCACACAAATGTGCCGCTCAGAGGAAAAAAACAAAGTTAGAGAAACATCTCTACATGCCTGCCTATGTGAAGTGCACTACACATATAAGTTCAAAGGTCACAAAGTCACAATGTTAGCTAACTCAAATCAAGACGTAGATCGTAGGACTTCGGCAAGCGTCCGAGGACTACCTTACCGATCACAAATCATAGAACTTCAGTAAGCGTCCGAAGACTACCTTACCGAACACAAATCTTACCCAAATTCTCAAATGTCCAGATTCCAACTGCCAAGGTCTTGTAATTCAAATCAGCCAAACGGCACTTTCCCAGCAACGCAGACACTCGAAAACTCAGTCGGAGACCGGCGCCACCTGGAAGGTCAGATCGGAAGGAAAGGAAGAAACACCGTGGGAGCCAAGACTCGGGTCACTCAGTGGCAGCGCGCGTCCATGGCGAGTTTCCAAGCCTTCGTCACGACCTCTCCTTCGGGCATCCGAGTCGCCGATGAGTCCCTGGTCGTGGTCGCCAATTTGAAGTAATCAGGGTTCCCAAGGCCTACATGCTCCGAAGACAACCCACTTACACTCAAGAACTGTTGGCACGGAAACTGTAAAAGGCAAAGAACAAGTTTATTAAGACCCCATGGGGTGGTGGTACACTCAAACAGCACCCTTCGGTAATGCAAGAGGTATCACACCGAACACCGGTGTGACCCCGATTTATATACAGTTTTGGGGCAATAAAAGATAGGCGGCACAAGTTAGAACACATTCAGGTACATATATGGTCATGTTTTGGAACACAGCCAGCTCATTGGAGGGAGCACAACTCCGCTGGTCAGTTTGGCGCACATTCCTAAAGGCTTACTGGTCAGTTGGGACTGCGCATGTGCAAGCTTGACCAGTACTAAAAATAGCCTGTTGCTGGGCAGACTGGAGTGGTCAGTGGTACGGACAACGGACTAAAGGGCACGCCGGCCACGAGGCCGCTTATGGTCTAAGATGGCCGCCGCAACATTCAAAATGGCGTTTTCATATATAGCCAAGTTAAGGAGGACAACGTGTAGTTTCAGCTAATCGCTAACGCGGCCATGCCAATTACGACAGTACTACTAATGAATACACAACTCTATGATGATCCTATTAGGTTCACTGGATGTTTTTTTTATATTTGTTCTTACCCACTTGTCTTTTTCCACTTATCGGCACATTGAGCAGCAGCACTTAAAAGTAAGTCCTTAAGAAAGATGCAACACTTTTGGTTGAGGGTATTAGGCTGAAACATGTGAACCACATACTGATACGAACTGCGGGTAAATTTGGTTCCTGCGAGTGCCCTGTTTTTAATCCTGGCCCAGTGGTACATCAATAAAGGGTTTTTGCGTACCCTGTAGCCAGTTTTATTATCACCTTCACTTGCTCTGCTGCCCTCACTACCTTAAATTCATTACTGTGGTATGTAGTATACTGTCGCAGGGATTCCGTGCTCAGACAGAACTGTGCCTAGAGGCTTGGAACCTCAGTGAATTAGGGTGTGCCAAAACTCACCTTAGTACCTAAAAATCCCCAACCAGACTAGCCTACAGTGTCTCATTGGTCATCATAAACTCCCAATGCTAAGACAAACCAGAACATGAACTTAGTACACCTCAGGTAACGTGGAACACATGAACACTCTTTCGTTATACAATCACAATCCAGAACAAGGAGTAAAAGAGGGCACGTGCATATTTGAAATGTTTATTCACTAATGCAGTGTTCTCATGCGCAGTATCTTAGCTAATACAAGCAAACATATTATAAGAAACAAAGTAATCAGCATAGTCACTAGTCCATAGAACACAAACGGTGCAAGCATAGTATTATGCTAAAATGAATAGGGTTTAACAAAACCTAATTCTCACCCTCCATAGCTAGTATATTATATTATATCTAAGAAGGTCTCTTGTGGGTTTTAGCAGAGCGGCCCCATACCTGAAGATCCTAGTGTTAAGGGATCACATCATCAGCAACCAGCTCTCTGCATGCGAAGCACCATCAAGTGTGTATATGCTCTTTTGCAAAGCAGTATAAAAACGCGCCTAAAGCCAGAACTTGGCTGCAGCTGCATGTATGTTATGTCTAGAGACGTGCGAAGATCAGTGCTCATAACAACTACTGTGTTGAGATATCCTTGAAGGTTTTAGCACTCACTGTACAGACACAGCTCGCCAAGCAAGGCTGATATCAGTGTAATAACATATTATTCTCGTATGAACCGAAAACATTTTACTAGGCTCAAAGCTAAAGCAAGATGGGTGTCGTGTGCAAAAGCAGCAGAAAGGAAAAATGGCGTTTAAACTCACAAAAATCTCACGCTAACTTAACACAGTAATCAGGCTACATCTATCCATATATCACCCTCCCTTGATCCGAGCACGTATCGGATAAGATAAGATAAGATAAGGGACTCAATTTGTTGAAAGCAGAGTTCAATAAAACGCTCATTTCGAATTCGAGTAGGGGAGATACATTTTTTTTTCGATTTTGTCTGCATAAAAATCCAAAATCTCACCAGCATGACATTGTAACATCCACTGACAGTAAAGCCAATAGGTCTGTTTTATTAGAAAATGTCCATAATAATTTGGAAAAATTTTGAGAAAAGAGAGAAAAAAAAATGACATCAATGGCTTCAATAGGAGTCAGCCTAAAACTGAGTAGGCGAAATAAGCAGCAACCGCTTCCAAAAGGAAGTCACTGTTATCATCCGAAAACAACTCAGCCATCCAATTTAATAGAGAGAAAGAACATACATGCTCTTCAATTACCGGAGCCTCTAGTATCATCAGAGGACAACTCAGTGGGTTCTCAATGAAGCTGTGTGCCAAGAAATCTTGCGCCGCTGCGAATATATTCCAATGACCCAGAACTCCATGCATCGCTGCAAAGGCCATAATCCCTCTGTCAGAACAAAGCAATTCATGAGCAACTAAGGGACTCATGAGATGATCATAATCTACTTCAGGAGACACCAAACTGCAGAGACACAAATCCAGGGCCCACATGAAATCACAGCTCAGGCAATGAAATACAGGCTGGACACAGGTGAAATAGGAAAATAAAAACGATAATCCATATGAAGCACTCAAGGTGGCAAGTGGCAGCACACCATAGTACTCAAGCATTCTGTTGCGAAACAGAGCTAACTGCTCCAGCTCGTTTGCGAAGACAGGACAGACATCCATTTTGCAATAAACAAAATAGTAACAAAAAACCAGCAGCCAGTGCCAGCAAAACAGGAAGTCCACCAAATAGACCGGAGAATATCGAGTGAAGGAAAGCAGGAATGACTCCAAATATTTTCTGGAAAGAAGTCACTAAGCCACCGCTTACTACTTTAAAAAAATGAGCCAGCCCCGAAGTGGAGGATGCGTTAAAGATTGTGTGAATCAGCTCACCAAAATGTAAAGGAAGGTCAGTATTTAGCAAGGCATGCACTTCTGTGCGGTTGTTAGCAACGTGAAGGACAAATGTTTTGCGAGCAGATGTCAGGGCAACTTCTTTTTGTGACAATAAGGCTCTTATTCTGCTCATCTTATTGAACTCTGACTTCAAGGCCGGAATTCTCGGCCAGATGGAAACATCCAGGTTCCCATGCGGGGGCGGATAAAGCACATTCTTGCTGCAAACCACACGCTCACTTACTGTTACAATGTAAGCTTTGCCGTTCAATAACCCACAACACTCTTCATTGTTAAAAGTAAATAACTACCGTTAACCAATAAGGTAAAAGTCCGGACTATAGCAGGCACCGGTGTACCTTTCAAAACACATCCTAAATTAGGACGGTCCTGGTTACATGAACCATGCAACTGGATGTGTCTACACATCAACGAGTGATACAGTGATTCTGTACACTCATCTCCATTCAGATATACCTCTTTCCCGTCCCTAAGGCATCTATAAGTAAAAGGGAGCGACCAGGCTTCATGTAAGTAGGAGGCACCCAGGCGCTCATATCTGCCTATGGCAAAATACTTCATGCAATTTGAAAACTGGAAGAGCGGGAAAGGGAGAGTAATCACTCCGTGGATTAGCCACGTTGCAGCCGTGGCCTCGGCCACTGAAAAGGGTAAAGACTCTAAGCGTTCACTGTGTAACATCGAAAAAGAAGCATCTCTCATGGAAAGCAAACGCTGTTTTTCAGTCAAATTAAAAGGTGCAAACAGAGAAGTGACATTAACACAGGCCCAAGGCACTTTACCATTTTTCAGTGTCTGTAAGGTCCATGCAAATTGCATAACAGAACGCAATTGATTTTGACCATGGTACAAAACAGAAACTTCATCATGTACAATTTCAACTACAGATGAAACAATATTATCTAATGTATAAATTCGGGAGGAAAGGGTATTAATGCTGTTGTGCACAACTGCAAGTACTTTTTCTAAATTAGCTTGGTCAATGGTCCTAAGTAGGGTAGCCGCTTCAATCTGTGATGTTTACCAGAGTTCATTATAAATGGCATAGATCCATCTTTTAGATCTACCTTTGGCCGGGCCCTTGATGAAATCATTTAAGTCAACCTCGTCTGTCAGTTTAGACAAATGTTATTTCACCGACTCCAATGTAGAGTGTTTGAGGCAATTCTGACATAATTTGCCCACTGAATAAGTGGTTACAGAATGGTCACTCTCAAAACGGGGATCAACTCTGACCTGGGTCCTCAGAGGCTCCGTCCATCGCCAACCCCTTTTGTACCGCTTTTGGCCGCCATAAGTGTGGCAGGGTATACTCAGACGCGAGTCCCTTGCTCACTTTGCCACTGGATTCAAGCAAGCCGGGCTGAAGAAGGCTGGAATGCCAGAAACCGGTCCTCGGAAGCTTGTTTCCGGTCCAGGGAAGACATGGCTTGGCAGTTTGGGCTGCATTGTTCCCATGAGGCACAGGGTCAGACTGATTTGCATATAGCCATGTCTGAACTGGGGTGGCAGAGTGGGCTAAAGAACGGTGATGGATTAAACCCAGATCTCTTGACTGGGTGTGAGTGTCTGATTGATTCAGAGGCTCCGTCCATCGCCAACCCCTTTTGTACCGCTGGGTAAAACCCTCAGCCAGGCCCAAAAAACGATGCTGGCACGAATCTGCACTTTGGTTCCACATCAACCAACCCTTGGGATCCAAACTGCATGTGTTGAAGGATGAATTTAGCAAAAGGGTCTGCAACTCTTCAATTGAAAATGTAGTTGAATTTTCCCAACCCGAATATTCTTCCAAACCAGGGAAGGAAGGAGAATAAATTTTTTTAGAAGTAGCCAATCCAAAGCATGTTGTCTGTGAGATGCTAGAATTAAAAAACAACATATGATTTGGGATGAGACATGCACGGTGCAAAGCCTCAGTGCCTTGTACCTACCAACTTTTAGATCCCCAAGCTGATTTAAGGTCAAAAGTTTCCTTCCATAACTCGTAGCCACCAACAGCTAGTTGGTCTAGAAAGGACTTCGAATACAGCAACTTAGTATTGGTAAGTCTAACTTTGGAATTGGATTTGTCTGTCATTTTAAAATAAAATGACGTGGGATTGGACTGATTAAAATCAGTAAAATATGTATATTTTTTCAAAAACGTTTCTGAGCTGCCTCGTAAAGGAGCAGGGCAATGTTCCCACTGCGTATAATTCACAGTACTCCTCCTGGAATTAGTTTTATGCAAATAGTGATTGCCAAAATGTTGGAAGCAAAACAAATCACCATAATTAGCAGATTCTAAATATAAATCTTCAGCATCAAAGGCAGCATAATATTTCAAATCAGCAAACAAAGCCTCTACGGCCCGAACTTCCCAATCATCAGAACGTATATTTTGTTGAACTACATCCCCCATATTAACTCTAAGTACAATAGGAACATTAACAACTTCAGTCGGGCCATGGATTTGAAATTCAACTGCATCCCAGACTATTCCATCCAGGACAGGCCACGCGGTGATGTTAAGAAAGGCCAAGTCTCTTTTCAACCTGTGTGCTGAATGTGACGAGGAGTGGGGAGCCAAAGTTCCATTCAGATGTTTAATGTATGTTCTCTCCTCAACATAATGTCCATTGACCAATCGGAAAAAATAAAACACAAAACCAATTGACATAAAAATATAAAGAGCAAAAAGCCCCAGCCAAATGTAAGTCCAAGGGGGTATCCAAAAATGTTTTTTAAACAAAGACGCATAGGCTCTCAGCCTTGTGGGCTTCTCTGATGTACGTGAAACAGTTTCAAATGAAAATCTGGATTCTGTGGCTAAACGAGTTTGCAAATCAGGCATCGATAAGTCAGCTGGGTAGGTGTAATCTGTATCATCAAGGTGAGTATCAGGTAAGGCACTCAATAATGGACTGGATATTGCAGGCATCTCGAGGACCACCTCCAGAGCACAATCCGAAGAAGTGGCCAAAACAGAATTTCTCACCATCGAAGGACATGAGACTGCCGGTGTCATGCTAAGAAGTATCGGCCACTCTGTATTTTGATGTTGTCAATGGAGATATACCTGTTCTCTTTACGACCTGGAAGTGGTGGTAAAATGACTGTTCTTGTTCCCTTCACTCCAAGCACGGGAACCGGAGCACGGTATGAGGGACCAAATTCCTTTTTGTTATCGATCTTCTCCCGAACTAGTTCTCCAACTTGGGGTAGCCAGCCAACTACCGGGATCTGCAAGGCATCATCCGAGGTGGAGGGCAAGTGTTCCTTTGCGAGACTGTCTCTGGTCTCTTGTAGAGTCTGTAAAACATTGAAATGTTCATCTACGTCAAAGGAGACAGCCGAACCGACCGCGTCTAGTCGGTCAAGGTCCGGGACATACATCTTGATACCAAAGAGCATTTCGTATGGGGTCCTCCCACCCAGAGACCTTCTAGGGAGATTATTAAGGGCAAGCTGCACGATATTAAGATGGGCCAACCAGTTTCTGCCAGTGCCTATAACTTGAGCTGTCAGTGATTGCTTTAAGTCACGGTTCATTCGCTCCACAACAATATTACCCTCAGGTCTGTATGGAGACGAAAACTTGACTTGGACCCCCATCAAAGCCATGGCATCCCTATACGCCTTAGAGGCAAAAGCAGGACCCTGATCCGAATGGAAGGTACCACAGGCAAAAATCCCTACAAAGACACGCAAATCCCTGATGACAGTCCGTGAATCAGCGCTGCGATGAGGCCAGACCCAAACAAAGCGTGTGCATGAATCAACTGCTACCAAGATGTACTTGTATGCAGTATCAGAAGAAAAAGGACCGCAGTGATCTAAATAAACACAACCAAACGGTTTATTAGAAATGAACAACTGTGTTTGTGGTGGACGCGTAGCAGTTGAAGGCTTAATCTTCTGGCAAATGTCACATTGAAGGACATAGTAAGGCGTCTGTTTGTATAGTCCCGCCACCAAAAACGTTGTTGCAACTGAGCCACAGTAGCTGAAACGCTCGCATGCGCAGACGCAACTCCTTCATGGGCTTCCGTGATCAGTGAATGTCTGCGATCAGAGTTGGGAATCAACCACTCGCCAACTTCCGGAATTTTCACATAAGGAACCTTATCTGGACCTAAGTGGTATGTGTACTTCGAAGGGAACCCCATAGGATATTTATCTCCCTTCTCAGTGGCAGCAACAGCCACCAAGATATCATTGTCAATCTTACTTTTGGACCGTGTGACTGCTGCAACTAAATATGTCGATACCGCTGATTTTGCTGCTTCATCAGCAAGCGAGTTGCCAACAGCTTGGACTCCCACGCGCTGGTGACCGAGAGTATGAATCACAAACACGAGTGGCAACTGCTCTTTAAGCTCAGCCACTCGGACCCAGATCATTTTAAGTTTTATTGTGCTACCCTTGGAATCACGAAAATCATTCTGAATCCAAAAGAACAAGTTTTCATTGTAAGACTGGACACAGTAGTAAGAATCACTTACGATTAGTGTTGTCACACTAGGATCAGCGTACTCCAATGCAAGCATTAGGGCACGGAGCTCTGCTAATTGTGCGGTGCAGTCCCCTAGAGTATGCGTGTGCACGACTCTAGACTTGAACTCATCGTTCACCATGGTACCTACCACAATGGTGCATGCGGAAACGTTGGCGTGTTTAGAACCATGCGCAACCTGCGCCGAACCATCAGTGTATATGATACAATGGAAATCCTCCAAAGGCCGCACAGCTAAAGGTGCAGGATGAACAAACTCATATTGCAAAAACTCTTGCGACCGCAAGAAGGCGTCAAAAATGAACGTGACATCCGGAGACGTCAATGACGCAGCCCATTGTATCCACTGAGGGTGCAAAGCTTTAGAATTCGGTACACTGGCTTTCGTAACTGCCTCCAAAGCAGGACACAGTGAAACTACCAACATGCGTTTTCCCTGTGACAGAGCGCGTTCCTTTAGAATCGCCATCTGCACAGCAGTCAAAATTTTCTCCACAGTAGAAAATAGCATTTCAGCCGAAGTGTACAAGTGTGACTTGTAAGCAATAGGTACTGTATCTCCTTCGTTAAAAGTAAGGTATGTGAAACCCACCGTCCCAGGGATGATTCTTATCACCAGGTTGGTGTGATTATCACGAGTCAATAAGTATTTAGAAGTGAGCAGACCAGCCTGCAAAGACTGCAGTATAGCTGAATGCTCAGGCAGCCAGTTCGATTTCGTATTAGTTGGTTGTATCAAAGCATACAAAGGCTTGATACGCTGAGCATAATCCAGAATGTATGTCCTTCCGAAATTAAAAAAGCCCAGCAAGGACTGTAATTTTTTCAGAGTTGTTGGAGCCCGCAATTGTGCGCATTTCTCCAAGAAGTGAGGAGCCAATCCTCGTCCTTCATTGTTGAGCTCGTAGCCCAGGAACAACACTGTGTACTCTGCAATGTGCGATTTTTGAAAGTTAAACTTGTAACCGAAGTCCGCAAAGATACAAATTAAGCGGTCAACTCGACATAGATGCTCCCACCGTTCATCATCCGTGAGATAAATGTCATCCACATATGACCAAGCATCCGGGTCAACCCTCTCTAAGAGAGAGATTATGCGAGCAGCAAACACTCCAGGACTATTCTTGTAGCCCATCGGTAACCGTTTGAAATGTTTTTTGACACCGCCGCAAGTAAAGGAGGTCGATTGGGAACTAAGACCATCCAAATGGTGGGCATAAAAACCATTGGATATGTGAAGCGTGGTTTTAAACCACTCACGCACAAGACTATCCAATAAAGCAGAGCCGTGAGTATTCTGTACTGCACAGGTACGGCAATGCGAGTTTAAATGCCGGTAATCCAATACCAAACAATATGAACCGTCAGGCTTGGTTACAGTAAAAAGAGGGTTATTCATTGGTGACACACAAGTTTCAATAACACCCTGATATTCCAATTGTTCAAGGATTTCCACAACGGAAGCCTTCGCTTCACGCTTTAAGGGATATTGGGGTTGAGGCTGAGGCATAGACTGCAAAGGAATCTCGTGGTGAGGGGAAAATTTATCCCATCCACAGTGAGTACGGTACAGAGCCGGCGCAAGGGCCTTAGCCCACTCTTCTGCAAAATTCAGCACATGCTCCTTCGAGACTGTGTGCGCGAAACTAGGGAGGATTACCTCCTCCCCTCTCGGAGCTGCGAGCACAAAAGGTGGGGGCCAGTCAGCCTCCGCTAACAAAATATCATAGGTAGTCATAAGATTCTCCCAAAATACCCCCTTTATGTATGGTGCGTTGAATGTCACCTTCAATGAATAAGACTATTTCATAGATCCTGTCAGGGGGAGCTACTCTAGTGTCAGCTGTCTCCACAACAACATAACGGTCAGTCGCTGTCACCTTCAGTAGTGGACACAGGGCCTCTCGCAGTATGGTAATCTCCGCTGCGCTGTCCAGCAAGGTCTGATTCCGAAGCTGGGTTCTCACTATCTGTGGCATATCTGTGTGCTGTTAAAGCAGCGACTTTCTTTTTCTGAAACTGGGGTCTCTTCGGTGTAGAATCGTCCTGCTTGCCTTTGCCTTCTTTCGGGCGGGGCTGGTCGCGTCCTTGCTGGCCACCCCGACCTTTGCCGCCTCCTCCACCACCGGATGAAAAAGCCGATGTGTCCTGTAAAGAACGAGGAGAGCGTTGATCAGAAACCTGAAAACGATCAGGTGATTTTATCGTCGCGCGATCGCGCAAGTCATAAACACGTTCTGTGGGTGCAGGCAATGGAGACACAGGACGGGACTCCTGTTTCTGTTGTTTTCCCTGTTTCTGTTTTTTAGGCCAATTTTGTTTTTTGGACTTGGGCTGTTCGTCGCTTTCCGACTTCTGCCCTTAGGGTTGTTTTTTCTCTTTAGTAGAAAAGGGCTTGAGACCCCTACTATTGCGGCCCGCGGTTTTATAAGCAGCCACAATCATTTTCGCCAACTGCGGGGGTTTATCGGCGTCGGGAACCGCCTGCAAAGCATTGGCTTCCTGAAAGTTCACTGCATCCCCCTTGACATTAGTAAGGATGAGATCGCAAACCACATCAAAGGTGCCACAGAGGCGCATTCCCAAATAAACCGCAGCCTCTGGTCCGTGGTCATCTTGAACACGTTTAAGGATCGTCGGCAGGACAGCCATAGACGGAGTGCCGTAACACCTCGCGTAGACTGCCGCAAATGTTTTTCTCCACGACTCACAGTCACTGATTTCGGGTGTCAAGTCCTTAGGTAAGCTAATTGTCAGAATCCTGTGTTTTTCACCAGGAGACGTGTTAGGAAATACTGCTTCCAGCTGGTCAAACTTTTCGGCAAGCCAGAAAGGAAAATCATCCTGTTCTTGGGGACGCCTGCCCATCACAGCGTTGACCATAATGGGACTGAGTTTCATACCGCCCTGTCCGGCAGGAAGCGCTGCACCACCCGGGGCCCCGCCCGGGAGATTGCGGGTAATGTATTGCACTAACGACCTGATCACGCTGATTGAGACTACATGTAGTCTGCGTAGCTCAGCTACTGAACATGCTCCATGTTGAGGATGAGGGGTAAACCCAGCCAAAACAGGCCAAGTAGCGCCTGGAATGGACACAGGACCCAACCTTGGAGCTGCCAATGGATGGGGTAGGGCGCCATTAAACCAAACTCAATGCTGCCAAGTATCAATAGGAACCTCCTGTGCCCTATAGAGAGTATATTCATTCGGCACAGCTGAGGGAGTATACGTATGGAACACACCAGAAGTATCGTCCACAGCAGGGAAGGTCACCCATGAATAAAAAAATTCGTATGGGTAAGCCACTTCCGCGCTCACCACCATTATGACCGCCATGCCATCCACGGGAACATTATAATTTTGCAAATGATTGCCTACCGCAATGCGACTATGCTGCGGAATGTCCACCGCTGCCATAGCGACACAGAAAGGTGAAGGTACAAAGTCAACCCTGAAGCACAACTGGGTAGTAATTCAAGGAAACCGTTTAGAAAGATTCAAGCTTGAAAGACCTATACTAATATAGGTAGGTTTATCCTACACCCGTTAACCGGAAACAGCAGTGAAGGTGTTAAAGACTGAAATGATGTACTACTCAAGTATCATGCCATAAGACCACCAACGATCGGGCGCCATGTTGCAGGGATTCCGTACTCAGACAGATCTGTGCATGGAGGCTTGGAACCTCAGTGAATTAGGGTGTGCCAAAACTCACCTTAGTACCCAAAAATCCCCTACCAGACTAGCCTACAGTGTCTCATTGGTCATCATAAACTCCCAATGCTTAGACAAACCAGAACATGAACTTAGTACACCTCAGGTAACGTGGAACACATGAACACTCTTTCGTTATACAATCATTTCAATCCAGAACAAGGAGTAAAAGAGGACACGTGCATATTTGAAATGGTTATTCGCTAATGCAGTGTTCTCATGCGCAGTATCTTAGCTAATACAAGCAAACATATTATAAGAAACAAAGTAATCAGCATAGTCACTAGTCCATAGAACACAAACGGTGCAAGCATAGTATTATGCTAAAATGAATAGGGTTTAACAAAACCTAATTCTCACCCTCCCTAGCTAGTATATTATATTATATCTAAGAAGGTCTCTTGTGGGTTTTAGCAGAGCGGCCCCATACCTGAAGATCCTAGTGTTAAGGGATCACATCATCAGCAATCAGCTCTCTGCATGCGAAGCACCATCAAGTGTGTATATGCTCTTGTGCAAAGCAGTATAAAAACACGCCTAAAGCCAGAACTTGGCTGCAGCTGCATGTATGTTATGTCTAGAGACGTGCGAAGATCAGTGCTCATAACAACTTCTGTGATGAGATATCCTTGAAGGTTTTAGCACTCACTGTACAGACACAGCTCGCCAAGCAAGGCTGATATCAGTGTAACAACATATTATTCTCGTATGAACCGAAAACATTTTACTAGGCTCAAAGCTAAAGCAGCAGATGCGTGTAGAGTGCCAAAGCAGCAGAAAGGAAAAATGGCGTTTAAACTCACAAAAAGCTCATGCTAACTTAACACAGCAATCAGGCTACATCTATCCATATATCAATACCCTCCTCTACATATAAAAACATCCCTGAGCTCCGTCCTCTCAGAGAGTGGATTGTACCCCTTACAGTGACTAGGCATCATGGTATGAGGAGATTCCCAATGATGAAGCATGCCTCCTCTGTTGGATGAGTGAATTTGTCCATTTAAAAGCCCCCCTTTTTAAGCTAGGTTTTCCTCTATTGCAGTTGTACTTTTCCTAGACACGGGGATTTCTTGCTTGGAATATCCACTATTACCATTTTTTGAGAAATGAGCATATGAACTTTAGCGCTGGGTAGCAGTAGTAAAGTACACAGAGTCCTAATGCCAGCAAAAATAAAATCAGAAAAAATGGAGGAGGAATGCAAAATATTGGGGGGAAGACCACCCTAAGGCTGACAGGTCAATCAATCAATCAATCAATCAGTGACACTTATAAAGCGCGCTACATACCCGTGGGGTCTCAAGGCGCTGGGGGGGGGGGGGAGCCGCTACTGCTCGAACAGCCAGGTCTTCAGCTTCTTCCTGAAGGAGAGGTGGTCTTGGGTCAGGTGCAGGTCGGTCGGGAGGGAGTTCCAGGTCTTGGCGGCCAGGTGGGAGAAGGACCTTCCTCCTGTAGTCGCTCTTCGGATGCGGGGGACGGTGGCGAGGGCGTGGTTGGCTGATCGGAGGTGGCGTTTGGGAGCGTAGAAGTTGGCTGTTGAGGTAGCTCGGGCCTTGGTCGTGTAGGGCTTTGTGTGCGTGGGTGAGGAGGCGGAAGGTGATTCTTTTGTTGACGGGGAGCCAGTGAAGGTCTCGCAGATGTCCGGAGATGTGGCTGGTTCGTGGGATGTCGAGGATGAGTCTGGCTGAGGCGTTCTGGATCCGCTGGAGTCTCTTCTGGAGCTTGGCGGTGGTCCCGGCGTAGAGGGCGTTGCCGTAGTCCAGTCGGCTGGTGACGAGGGCCTGGGTGACGGTCTTCCTGGTCTCGGTGGGGATCCACCAGAAGATCTTCCGTAGCATGCGTAGGATGTTGAAGCATGCCGAGGAGACGTTGTTGACTTGCCTGGTCATGGAGAGGGAGGAGTCCAGGATGAAGCCCAGGTTGCGTGCATGGTCTGTCGGTTTGGGTGCGGTGCCCAGGGCGGGAGGCCACCAGGAGTCGTCCCAGGCGGAGGGAGAGGAGCCCAGGATGAGGACCTCCGTCTTGTCCGAGTTCAGTTTCAGGCGGCTGGTCGTCATCCACTCGGCTACCTCTTTCATCCCTTCGTGCAGGTTGGCTCTGGCGGCGGCGGGGTCGTTGGTCAGGGAGAGGATCAGCTGGGTGTCGTCGGCGTAGGAGATTATGCTGAGGTTGTGTTTGCGTACGATGGCCGCGAGGGGGCTCATGTAGACGTTGAAGAGGGTGGGGCTCAGAGATGATCCTTGGGGGACGCCGCAGATGACTTCGGTGGCCTCTGACTTGTACGGTGGTAGGCGGACTCTCTGTGTTCTCCCGTCGAGGAAGGAGGTGATCCACTCCAGCGCCTTGTCCTGGATTCCGACGTTGCTGAGGCGCCGTACTAGGGTGCGGTGGCAGACCGTGTCGAATGCCGCGGAGAGGTCTAGGAGGATGAGGGCCGCTGTTTCTCCATTGTCCATCAGGGCTCGGATGTCGTCGGTGGCGGCGATGAGGGCGGTCTCGGTGCTGTGGTTGGCTCGGAAGCCGGACTGTGAGGGGTCGAGGGATCCGTTCGTCTCGAGGAAAGCGGCCATCTGCTTGTTGACGGTCTTCTCGATGACTTTGGCTGGAAACGGGAGGAGCGAGATGGGGCGGTAATTCTTGAGGTCGGTGGGGTCCGCTGTTGGTTTCTTGAGTAGGGCGCTGAGTTCGGCGTGTTTCCAGCTCTCGGGGAAGATGGTGGTGTCGAGGGATGTGTTGATGATGTCTCGCAGGTGGGGTGCGATGACAGCGTCGGCTTTGTTGAAGACGTGGTGAGGGCAGGGGTCGGTCGGTGATCCGGAGTGGATGGAGTTCATCGTGCGGATGGTGTCTTCGGTGCTGATCGGGGTCCAGGCGCGGAGGGTGGTGGTGGGGGGTGGTTGTTCGGTCATGGTGTGCGTTGGTTGGTTGTTGAAGCTGTTGTGTATGTCCGCGATCTTGTTGTGGAAGTATGAAGCCAGGGAGTTGCAGAGGTCTTGCGATGGGGTGATGTCGCGATGGGGACAGGTCTAACACAAATGCAAACATATTGGCTTTGGTAATGCTTGTTGTAAGGTATTGTTGCTGTTGTCCTCAAGCAATTGTTGTGAAAGTATTCTATGCTAAGAGCTAATCTGTGCCCTTAAGAATGGCTTGTGAATTAAGGTGGAATTTTAATGTAAATAACTCGATAATATGACAAAAAAAATCAAGTACTACCAATTTTTGTGGCTTTCAGAAGCAGTTGCAATTAATGTTTTTTTTGCAGGTGTAAAAGAATGGATTTTGCTCATTTAATCTGCCCGGATTTTTATCTTTTTAATCACCCAGCTTTCAACTTTTTTCTGTGGGAGAGCCTCATAACCTGTGACTCAACCACGGTAAACTCATGGTAAATGCATTGCACATTTACTTTCAGTGCCTGCCTGTTAAGATAAGGCTGCTGAAATACAGCAAGGGTAAGAGGCACTTGGATGGTTACACGTGAACACGTGTGCACATTTGTGTGCACACCTGTAACGGCTGCACGTGGGAGAATCCTGTTGTGCGCAGTCGATAACTGGCATAGAGGGGACTCTGAAGGATTGGATATTGAACGGGGATAGACCTCATAATGTTAGTGTACACTCATAGGGAAAGTCACTATGGTTTACTGTCTTGTCTGCAGTGACACTGAGCGTACACCAATGGGGAGGACTGCCATAGAGTGCAGCTTTTCTTTCCGTTTGCCTACAGAGATCAGTGTCGAATTAGGGCGCAACCTGTGCTGGAAGATCAATTGTTCAAACTCCAAAAATATTTCTGTACAGCTTATAGGTCATGCAGTATTAACATATTTTCTGACTCAGCTCAGGATCAGAGCCCAGGCCTTTTGTCACCCTGCTGTGACTAGTTAATTACATTTCTCTCCAGCGGCAGGAACAAAGACCTCCCCACACGAAGGGAGCAATTAACGGTGCTTCACTCAGCTTCTGAGGAGGAAAGGGGTGGAGCGGAATGCTCTGCATCAATCAATCCCTTGCCACACTGGACCAGGGATGGGTCTGTCAAAGCCCACTGAACAAAGGAGGGAGCCTGACGTCTGGAGCCAAGCGATACCAAAGGGGATGATGGACGGAGCATTTGAGCAAATCAAACACTCACCCCCAGTCGACTGATCTGGGTTTAATCTATCATCATTCTTTAGTTCACTGCACCACCACAGTTCAGACATGGCCATATGCAAATCAGCCTGACTGTGTGCCTCATGGGAACAGTCCAGCCCGAACTGCCAAGCCATGTCTTCCCTGGACCGGAAACAAGCATCCTGGAACCGGTTTTGGGTTAATAACCCTCATTAGCCCGGCTATCTTGAATCCAGTGGCAAAGTGAACAAGGGACCCACGTCTGGGCATACCCTGCCAACTAAGGGCGAACAAAGGGATACCAAAGGGGATGATGGACGGAGCATTTGAGCAAATCAAACACTCACCCCCAGTCAACTGATCTTGGTTTAATCTATCATCATTCTTTAGCTCACTCCACCACCCCAGTTCAGACATATGCAAATTAGTCTGACCCTGTGCCTCATGGGAACAGTCCAGCCCGAACTGCCAAGCCATGTCTTCCCCGGTCCGGAAACAAGCATCCTGGGATCGGTTTCGGGTTAATAACCTTCATAAGCCAGGCTATCTTGAATCCAGTGGCAAAGTGAGCAAGGGACCCACGTCTGGGCATACCCTGCCAACTTAGGGCGAAGAAAGCCATACCAAAGGGGATGATGGACGGAGCATTGGAGCAAATCAAACACTCACCCCCAGTCAACTAATCTGGGTTTAATCTATCATCATTCTTGAGCTCACTCCACCACCCCACTTCAGACATGGCCATATGCAAATCAGTCTGACCCTGTGCCTCATGGGAAAAGTCCAGCACGAACTGCCAAACCATGTCTTCCGTGGACCGGAAACAAGCATCCTGGGACCGGTTTCATGGTTAATAACCCTCATCAGCCAGGCTATCTTGAATCCAGTGGCAAAGTGAGCAGGGGACCCATGTCTCGGCATACCTCTAGAGCCAACACAGGAGGGGGCTCCCTTTGAAGATTTTGTGGGAAAAGCTCTGTCACTGATGTCAGCAAGGGGCGGAGCTGAGGTCCCAAAAGCAAATGTGGCAAGTGACGCTGTTTTGAAATGTTCCAGAAGGCTGTGCAGGAAGGTTGGGACAGGGGTGGAGAGGTGATGTGGCAACTCAGGATAGGCTAGAGGTGCCTCACTACTGGAACCTACTGACCCCACTTTAAAGGTCTTGCGCAAGGGGGGCTCTCTCTTGGTTGTGTGACTTTCTGCTGGACACTGGTAGGGAAGTTGGCAGCTATGGACAACTGGAAGGTGGAACTCCCTTACACCCAGAGCAAAATGAGCCCAAAAGCATGTAAAGTGGCCCAACAAGGCCTGAAATATGAGACCTTTGAAACTCTACACAAGTGCACGGTTCTCACTCGGGACTGCCGTATTTATGGCAGCTCGAGCGCATTTACGCACTCTCAGACAAAGTCATTGATAGTTAACACGACGCTCAGTAAGTGAACTTTTAACTCTCTACCACTTGATGGCAGTCTGCCACTATTGTATAAACGTAAACGTGGGGAACTAAGTGCATTCCTTTCAGTTATCACTTCTCAGAAACCACCAAACCTCTATTGGTGATTGTATTGAGCGAGGTGAGTTATGAGTTACTGCTTTTAACTGTGTAAGGGCATGCTTTACTAATAGTCTGGAAATATTGAATTACCCCATTATTTGCATATTTTTCAGGAACACCGATCCCCTGACGGTAGTTTCCTTTGCTGCTGGATATCCTGCACCAGCCCCCAACCCACAATAGTCATTGATTGACAGCTCTATGCATGTGGGGATGGACTTCCTCTTCAATGGGCCCATCCTGCTTATATTGATTCAGAGCAGGACCAGTTTTGCATCCGTTAATGGTGACCCAATAATTTGCCAAACCCAGTAGGTCTGATGTTGGCATCCAAATATTAAGAGGGGGCTTATTGCACTGTAGTGCCAGGCCCTGAAGTGAGCTACTTGGTGAGTGGATGCACTACTTGTAAAAGAGCAGAATGCCGTCACTCACAGTAAAGATAGCCCATGTAGTATACTTTAGTGAGCAGATGAAAAATGTGAATGACTCAGCATACCAATGTATGTGGAGGGCTGTCTGAAAAACCCTATGAGTAAGCTTATTATATATATAATTTTAGTAAAATCTAAAGGTCTTGGTTAACACCAGATTTAAAGAATGGACTTGTAAAATGTACAATGAAAATATCTATAAGGAGATTTAAAACTATAAAAAAATTCAAAGCAAATAAAAGTGTCAAAAAATGTTATGAAAACAACAGTGGGGGTGTAAATGGATGGCAGAATTCTGGAAACTTAAAGGCATCTGTGGAAACAGGGCTGAGGGACGTCTTGCCTTATTAATTGATCTTATTGTAATGCTTTGAGTGTGTGTGAACATTTACACACTGTAGTGCACTTTGCAAATTTGATTTCCACTAATAACTTTCACACTTTTGCAGCGTGTTGGGATGGAACAGTTCTCTGTACAGAGAGGAGTACCCCTGCCCTGTGCCCTACCTGTACTGTTGTCTGGATCCCCAATGATGATTTTTTGTCATATGCAAACACGGATCATGGATGTGGGCAATGACGAGGTCCTCTCTCATGGACTGTGGTTTTGTGGGATCGTTAAGGGTGCCCAAAGTGCTACCCTCATAGTGGTAGAACGCTACTGCCTTCACCAAGAGTTAGAACAAGGTGGTCACAATGGATGAATGAACCATCAAATAAATCACAGCACCCATAAAGTTATATTTATATCAGCATTTAAGTCTTGCGACAGGCTACACGTCTGGATTCGTCCACGTTTTTAGAGGTCTTTGGATTAACTACGCCACTGATGCTTACAGCCACCAATATCACACATGGTTGGATTCATCTACGTATACCCACGAAGACCTTTAAAGGGACGGTGTTGATGTTTGAATCTCTCTGCCATAGGAGCCCATGGGCCCATTGATGTGTCTTTCTTTCACCTACTTTTGAGGTGGATTTAAGGTGGCTCTCATTGCCCTGATGAAGACCTCTTTTTAAGGATCCAATGTACCTCCATTTGTCTATGGGGTCGAAACGTAGACTGTCATTTTGTACCTGTACTGTTTTTTGTTTTGCAGCATAGATAACAGCAATTGTTTTACTGTGTCTACTTTCTGACTGTATTTTCAAAGTTTCTTAGCCAATTAGGCGACTGGACAGGACTACTTTTAATAGAACATTGTTAATATTGAACACAACCCCTGTTTTACACCATTAAACCCTCACAAGAGCACTTTGTTGAACACGTCTGACCCTCCTCCCCCCCCAGGAGCACCTATTTACAAATGTATAGCCCATTCGCAGACTTAAATGCTGATATAAATATACTTGAATTTGCAAAAAGTGTCTGCATAGTTCTTTATGGGTGCTGTGATTGATTGGATGGTTCATCCACTGTGACCAGCTTGTTCTGTACTGCTATTGACCCAGATCCCGTGGAAGTTTGGGTTTCCCCATTGTAGTGTAACATTCACCAAGAGTTAAGCAGCGCAAGCATGGTGGTGGCAACATACCTTTAGTGATCAGTAGTTGAGACCAGGACCTTTTAATCCTGTGTCACTTGAGTGAGGCCTACAGGCTCCCTCACCTTTTTAAAAGTTCCACTGCTGTGTGTTTAACTAACACTTGGGCTAAATCAGGTAGATGTGGAGTGCTGTGTAGTGCAGAGTTCCGACTCAGTGCTGGATGTATGTGTGCCTGAGAAGGTTACAGTACAGAGATAGGCAGTACTGTGTAGTACTTGTGGGATTAGTTCAGGTGCTGAGTGTACATATGCCTGCGAGGAATACATGACATGAAAGATGTAGTGCTGTGCAGTGCATGCACAATTAAAACATGTGCTGGGTGTATATGTGCTTGCGTGAAGTACTATACATTAAGGGTGAAGTGTTGTGAAGCGAGCACATAGTGGGTCTGTGTGCTGGCAGTATGGGTTTGCAAATAGCACACACTGAGACAGTATAGATCGCTTCAGTGCTGAACAGGTAATGCAGTTGAATGTATGGAATTAATTTATGGTTACTTGTAATGGTACAATCCATGGAGGTAACACCATGGTTGAATGTATGGAATTAATTTATGGTTACTTGTAATGGTACAATCCATGGAGGTAACACTGCTGGACAGTAAGTGTGCTGAAAAAATGCACACTGAGTAAGTGTGTCTGCATTGGTACATTACATGGAGGACCCAGAGCTCCATTTTGGGAAGCCCAGGCCCACCGGGTGAAGACGAGAGGAGTAGCAGAATCCCCTAGACAGAATTGTGATTTGCTGCATTCCTATGAGTTGGATGGTACACACATGAGGAAAAATGGAAGGAACCCTCAGGGTAAACTGGCACTCTGTCCAGCCACTACCCTCCTACAGCTAACCAGTGGCTACTGGATTAGTGGGACTCCAGTAAACTGTGCCAAGACATCAGGCACCTATGATCAGATCCCTGACACCACTAGATGGGTGTCCTCACTCACAACGGGAGGGCACTTCTGTTGCTTTGGGTGGGAGGTTATGGGGCTGATCAAGAACATTTGACTTCACATCATATGCTGAAACTATATTCTTTCAATCTAAAGATTGGTATCAAGGCTCTTGTAAATGAGAGCAGCCCTGTGTAACATAATCTGTAAAATGCAATGCTTACTGTGTGTTTTCATGTTAACTGTGTTTTTATAGTGCTTGGCGTCCAGGCGCTATAATACTGTTTAGGGTCAGACATCTGTCCCAGAGGGTTGTAGAGACATCTGGTTTTCACTGTTTATCCTAGTTTTATGTGTAGTATAATTATCTTGTGTGTATTAAAGTACTTTTCTTTTATAAAAAGTAAAGCACTGACTGGACAATGAGTTTATCAGCTGGTGGTACGGTTTACACTGTATTCTGAATGTCTAACCCCACCTCACCTCCTTGAGTAAGGCTTGGACTGCTCTGTCTCGCTACCCCGAGAGAGTCAAGTGCTGGAGAGGAGTACTTGGTTATCCAGTTTTGGGTCCACTAGTACTGAGGCCCCAGGACACCAGTGAGGGAACACTCCAGTTGATGCGATTGGAGCACAGTTACCCCGGAGTGCCCTGGTGCCCAGGAAGCCGGGTCTAACATTGGTGGCAAGCGTTGAGGGATCACTAGACTTTAGGCTCAGTGGACACTGAGGCCAGTTGATAATTCCAGCAGATACCCATAAGCTATATGTGAAATGGCAGATAACATTGGAGAGGAATTGGAACTGCGGAACTTGACTGTGGAGCAATTAAAGCAAATGTGTGCTTACAGGGGGTGAAAAGTCCCAAGGTCTAAGGACAGGGAGCACTTGATTAGCCACATTACAAAATGCTTTGAGCAAGAGGTCACTGTTGTGCAAGAGTTGGAGAGCACTGTTACCACAAGTCTGCCAAGTCAGTCAGTGCAGGCTTCTCCTATACCAGCCCCACGGCATTCCCCTATGCTTTCCCCTGGGTATTCCCCTAGATCTGTCCCTAGATTTTCACCCCCCCTATCTCCAGGGCTACCTTTTCCCCTGCCCCAGGATTCGACTCCTTAGGAGGGACTGAGCTAGCAGAGACCCTTAAACTTCAGCTGAAACTCCAGGAAGCTAAGGATTTAGCAGAGGAGAAAGCAAGGGAGTTTGAGAGGGAGAAGCTAAGGATGGCCCGCCAGGCAGAAGAGGAGCAGCGAAGGGTCAGACAGGAAGAGTGGACTTGGAAGGAGAAGGAGAGGGAAAGGGAGAGACAAGAGACAGAAAGGAAGAGACAGGAGAAAGAGAAGGAAAGGGAATTGGAGAAAAAGCGGATAGCCCTGGAGAAAGAGAAGCTCAAGTTAGCAGCTGATAGAGGGCTTAGCTCTGTGGATGGTGAGTCCACTTCAAAGTCCCAGGGAAAAGAAAACACCACCAAGGTACCAAAAGTATTTATACACATGTATGTCCCTGGCACTGATATTCTCAGTTGGATGTGTGCCTTTTATCTAGCATGTAAGGCTCGAGGTCTTAATGTTCACTCGAAATCAGCGACTTTACTGAGTCGCCTCCTTCGGGAAGGGACTGAAGTTATTGAAAGGATGCGTGAGAAAGACAGTCTGACATATGAGTGCATGAAGGATGCTTTGATTAGGCGGTTTGGGTTGAAACCAGCCCAGTACTTGCAGAGGTTCCATGAGAACAAGAAGGCAGAGGGGGTTCCTTTTGAGAATTGGGCCCATGACATACTGAGAGATTGGAATGAGTGGGTGAGAGGGATGGAAGCAAATGATTACAAGTCCCTAAATCAGGTGATGATTGCAGAGCGTCTCCGGGAGGAGTGCTCTATCCCACTCAGACAGTATCTGTCTGACCTTCCTGAGAGGGATCCTGAGAAACTTGAAGTGATGGCGGATAAGTGACTTGCCAATAGAGTGAACAGGGAGCAGGGGCAACCCCTTTCCAAGCCCAAGGGGGAGAAGAACTCCCAGCAGGCTGGCCCTAAACCAGAGAGGAAGGGCCAGAACGGTTCCCAAGTCTCTTAGTCAGGACAAGAGTAGAAGGGGAACAGGCTCTAGTCAGTACCAGAAGGAGAAAGGAGGAAAGGGTCCTTTTACTCCGAAGGGGATTACATGCTATAAGTGCCACTGAGAGGGACGCGTAAAGCCAGACTGCCCACTGAAGGACGTGGTGCCAGTGGCACCCGTGATAGCAAGTGTGCTTTCAGTGGGGGCAGACATGAAGGGAGGCCCAAGTGAGTTTAACTTAGACACCAGGGACATCTGGGAACTTGACCCAAAGCCCGTAAGCATATTCACCCTACCTCAATGGGGTATATGAGTGTGGCAAGATCAATGGAAGGAAAATTCCTGCCATGAGGGATACTGGTGCCCACAGGACTATGGTTGAATGCAAATATCTCAAACCCAAAGACATAATCCCTGGTTCCAAGGGGTATGGACTTGTAGCTAGTGGTGATGACATGGACCCTCTTGCTAGAGTGGATATAGAGGTGAATGGTAAAAATGGCCATGGTCAACGTGGGGGTGCGAGAGAAGAAGGGTGCTGGGTGCTTTCTGGGGAATGATCTTGTTGAACCCGGGTTAGTACCAGGCCCTGAGGCCTATATGGCCTGGATTTCATCAGCTGTGCTCACTAGGGAACAGACTGAAAACTGATTCCTAGTGAAGTGGGGACCACTCTAGTGGAAGAGACACTAGAGGGGAACAGGCCAGAAAAAGGACCAAGGGCAGATTCTGAGAAGGCACTTGTCCTGGTGTCTGCACCTCCTGCTCCAGTTGGAGAGGAGGGTGAAATTCCAGAGGCGTATAAGGTGTTGGAGTCTGAGTCCCTGCCAGAGCTGCAGGAGCTGCTTGTGGCAGGAGGACCGTCCTGTGAGGAGTATTGTAAGCCTCAGGCTGAGTGTCCTGCACTTGTTGACCTGCGGAAAGCTGCTCAGGAACTGGAGTAGTCGTAAAGTACAAGGTGGCTTAGGAAGATGGACTCCTTTACAGTGAGCCTGCTTACCCAGAGCCAAGAGCCAGCAAAAGGTTGGTGATTCCTCAGGTGCACAGGAATTTCCTGCTGCAGCTAGCCCATGAAGTACCCCTAGCTGGGCACTTGGGCATCAAAAAGACAAAGGACAGGTTAGCACCTCTGTTTTACTGGCCAGGAGTTGGTCAGGATGTGGATACATTTTGCCGAACCTGTCCGGTCTGTCAGGCCAGTGGCAAGTTTGGTAGTCAGACAAAGGCACCCTTGGTGCCCCTACCTGTCATGGGGGTACCCTTTGAAAGGGTGGGGATTGTTTTAGTTGGTCCGTTTGACCCTCCATCCTCCTCGGGCAACAAATACATTCTTGTTGTGGTGGAACATGCCACCAGGTACCCTGAGGCTGTGGCTTTGAGGAGCACTACTGCTAAGGTGGTAGCTAGGGCTCTTATAGGGATCTTTTCCAGGGTTGGATTTCCACAGATTGTGGTTGCTGATAGGGGAACCAACTTCATCTCATCTTATATGAAGGCCATGTGGGACGAGGTAGGGGTGACTTATCACTTCTCCACCGCTCACCATCCTGCAACCAAACGGTTTGGTGGAGCGCTTCAATAAGACCCTAAAGAGCATGATGGGGACTCTGTCTGATCCCCCCAAGAGGAAGTGGGATCTCTTCTTGCCAGGGCTGTTGTTTGCTTACAGCGAGATACCACAAAAAGGAGTAGGGTTCAGTCCCTTTGAACTACTTTTTGGGCATCCTGTCCGAGGGCTTGGAAGGCAACCCTAAGTCCCCTACCCATGATGTGGTGGACTATGTCTTGGGTCTCCGTAGGCAGCTCATGAGTAAAGCAAAGAACAATGTTCAAGCCAGCCAACAGCTCATGAAGGAGTGGTATGACCAGAAGGCTAAGCTGACTGGGTTCCAAGGAGGACCAGGAAGTGTGGGTCCTATAGCCGATTTGTCCCCGGGCTCTGGAGGACAAGTGGTGTGGCCCCTACAAAGTTGTTAGGAAGATTTCTGATGTCAACTATTTAGTTGACACAGATGCTGCGCAGGAGCCCAAAAGGGCACTCCATGTCAATCGTCTGAAGCTGTGTCTTCGCAGGGAGTACACTGTTTCTTTACTTGCAATGGCTGAAGAGGTAGAAGAAGGGAGTGAGCCCCTCCCTGACTTATTGCAAGGTGATGAGAAGGATGGTTCAGTTGAGGGAATTAAGCTTACCTCTGAACTGACACCCGAACAGCAGGTGGAGTGTAAAGAGCTGCTGGGGAGATTTTCCCATCTCTTTTTACTTACCCCTGGGCTGACGCCTGTCTGTGTGCACGACTTTGACACAGAGGACACCCTGCCTGTTAAGAGCAAGACATATAGGATGTCAGACCGGGTTCAAGAATGCATCTAGATTGAGGTGGCCAAGATGCTTCACCTGGGGGTTGTTGAACACTCCCATAGTCCCTGGGCCAGTCCAGTGGTGTTGGTACCTAAGCAGGGGTCAGCTGACCTGCGCTTTTGTGTGGACTATCGCGCTTTAAATACTGTGACAAAAACTGATGCCCATCCTATTCCCCGAGCTGATGAGCTGGTGGATAGGTTGGGTGCCGCAAAGTACCTTAGTAATTTTGATCTAATCAGCGGTTACTGTCAGTTTGCATTAACACCTGGTGCCAAGGAGAAAACAGCATTTTTAACCCCAGGGGGGCTCTACCAATTTAAAGTTATGGTTTTTGGATTGAAGAATGCTCCCGCCACTTTCCAGCGCCTAGTCAATCATGTATTGGCAAGCCTGGAAGAGTTCTGTGTGGCGTACCTGGATGACATTGCTGTCTACAGCTCCTCCTGGGAGGACCACATGGGACACCTGGAGCAGGTGTTGGTGAGGATGCAGGGGGCCAAGCTGACCATCAAGGAAACCAAGTGTCAAGTTGGGCAGTCCTCTGTTGTTTATCTTGGACATCAGGTGGGTAATGGGAAGGTTCGCTCCCTGGAGGCTAAAGTCCAGGCGGTGCTGGACTGAGAGACTCCCACTACTCAGACCCAGGTAAGTGCCTTTCTGGGCCTTACTGGTTACTATCGGAACTTTGTAGCAAACTATGGGACCATTGTTGCTCCATTGACAGCCCTGACCTCTAAGAAGTAGCCCAGGAAGGTGATCTAGACTGAAGAGTGTTAGAAGGCATTTGATGAATTGAAGACTGCACTATGCAATGCACCTGTGTTGAAGGCCCCTGATTACAGTCAGACCTTCATTGCGCAGACAGATGCTTCAAACAAGGGTGTTGGGGCAGTTCTTGCCCAGCTCAATGCAAAGGGAAGGGAGCATCCGGTGGCCTTTATCATCCGCCGACTACTCCCCAGGGAGCAGAACTAGTCTGCAGTTGAAAAAGAATGCTTTGCCATAGTGTGGGCCCGGGAAACAACACTTACAACACAACTTTTACAACGCACTACCTTTACAACAAAACTTTTACACCGCAACATCCATTACAACGCATGCCATTACAACGCAACCATTACAACGCATGTCACTACAACGCATACCACTACAACGCATATCATTACAATGCAGTCATTACAACGCATACCATTACAACACATACCTACTCTATCCAACACTTACCCTACTGTTGCACGCCCTGGAGTTAGAATAGTAATTTTTACCCCTACACTATCCAATACTTACCGTACTGTTGCACCCCCTGGAGTTAGAATAGTAATTTTTACCCCTACACTATCTAACACTTACCCTACTGTTGCACCCCCCCCCCCCCCCCCGGAGTTAGAATAGTAATCTTTAGCCCTACACTATCCACATGCAATGTAATGGTATGCGTTGTAATGGTATGCATTGTAAATGTTGTATGTGTTGTAGTGGGATGCGTTGTAAAGGTAGTTTTAAAGAATTTGTTGTAATGGCATGCGTTGTAATGGAATGCGTTGTAATGGATGTTGCGGTGTAAAAAATGCGTTACGGTATGCGTTGTAAAAGTATGTGTAGTAACGACATACATCCTGTGGGCCCTTCGAAGATTCAGGCCTTACTTGTTTGCCGCAAGGTTTGTGGTTCAGACAGATCACAACAAGCCCCTCAAGTGGCTCATGGCAATGAAGGGGGAGAACCCAAAGTTGCTCAGGTGGTCCATATCTCTGCAAGGACTAGATTTTACTGTGGAACATAAAGCAGGCTTACAGCATGTTAATGCAGATGGACTTTCCCGCTGGTTTAACCAATCAGATGATCAGTCTTCTCCCACTGGGGAGTAAGTACCGGCCATTCTGATCTGGGGAGGGCATATGTTGGGACGGGAAGTCTCCTGCATGTCTCTGGAGAGAGTGCTTCCCCTGCCTTATGCTAATCTCCAGGCAAGTCACTGAAAAGCTACTGTATAGTTTCTAGATCCCTGCCTCAGTGAGCAAGACAATCATACATGTCCACTGAGGGTCTCCATGTTTACATGGATTGAGACCCTAGAGCTTGGATGTGAGGTCGAAGGAGCATGCCTAGTGCATCCCTATTTTTCAGAGAGTGGCTACTGCCTTCTCTATTAAGGCTGTGGTAGACTGACAGTGGTGGCAGCAATAAATCTATAGTCTTGAGGGGTGAGTCCCTAGGCACCCTCCCGACCAAGTCTGTACAGTTTGCCATGCCTGTGGGCCTGGTGTCTTTGTCTGACTGCTGTATGTTTGAAAGCCCGTGGGTGTACAGGGGAAGAATGGTGATTTGAGCCAGTGTGGGAATTGCTAGCTGTTCTGCTGGACATCCCAGCTCCCCATGCCCCTCCCAATTTCCTTGGAAAGGCCAGTGGGCTGGGGTAGACACTCAGCTCTTATCTGGGTTTAGCTGCACTACCTCTGCGAAGAGGACCCTCCCCCACTGGTCAAGGCCTCCTGGGCTGGAGTTAATTAAAATTCCTCTCTAGGGAGTTGCACAGCCTGATACCAGGAGAGCATGGGGGTGGACTGGGGCATGCTTTACCCATGCATTGAACACGCCATGAATGGTTTGTGATTGGAGGTGTATTCAGGATGCACAAGTAGCAGACCCTCTGATTGGATGAGCCTATCAATCAGAGGTTATAAAAGTCTGGCCCGAGTGCTCAGCTGTTGTTCAAGACTGGTCTAATACTGAAGAGGCGGCCACACCAGGTCCATCTGAAGATAACCAGGTGCGACCCGCCGTGTGAAGGCAGGAGATAAGACTCTGTTCACTGCGTCTGGAACTAAGGCATCAGCAACATTAAGGACCAGCTGTTCTGTGAGGCTTGGGGGAGCCTGCGCTTTAGACCAAGGAAATTACAGACAGCTGCCCAAGGTGTGGAAAGGAGGCTTACAGCCCCATCACAGAGGCTGGTGGAAAGAATCTTGCGGCACATCAATTAAAGCGGGCAGAAAGAAGCTAGCAGCCCAGGTAGTGAGCCAGAGAGGAGGAAGCTTGATTCTAGTCATTAAAAGTGAGATCAAATTCCCTCTAAGCTCCTCCCTTGCGCCGTGGGACCCTGTACAAGCAGTAGCTGGGAATAGAGGCCAGTGAAGCAGGCCCCCACCTTTCTTTTTGTGATCTCTGAGGGTATCAGGGTGAACTGGCACTCTGTCCAGCCACTACCCTCCTACAGCTAGCCAGTGGGTCCTGGACTAGAGTCGCCAGTAAACTGTGCCAAGACATCAGGCACCTGTGATCAGATTCCTGACACCACTAGGGGGGTGTCCTCACTCACGACGGGAGGGCACTTCTGTTGCTTTGGGTGGGGGGTTATGGGGCTGATCAAGAACATTTAACTTCACATCATATGCTGAAACTATATCCTTTCAATCTAAAGATTGGTATCAAGGCTCTATTGAATGAGAGCAGCCCTGTGTAACATGATCTATAAATTGCAATACTTATTGTGTGTTTTTATGTTAACTGTGTTTTTATAGTGCTTGGCGTCTAGGCTCTATAATACTGTTTGGTGTCAGAACTCTGTCCCAGAGGGTTGTAGAGACAACTGGTTTTCACTGTTTATCCTAGTTTAATGTGTAGTATAATTATCTTGTGAGTATTAAAGTACTTTTCTTTTATAAAAAGTAAAGCACTGACTGGACATTGAGTTTATCAGCTGGTGGTACGGTTTACACTGTATTCTGAATGTCTAATCCCACCTCACCTCCTTGACAAAGCCTTGGACTGCTCTGTCTCGCTACCCTGAGAGAGTCAAGTGCTGGAGAGGAGTACTAGGTTATCCAATTTTGCAGCCACTAGTACTGAGGCCCCAGGACACCAGTGAGGGAAAACTCCAGTTGATGCAATTGGAGCACAGTTACCCTGAGTGCCCTGGTGCCCAGGAAGCCGGGTCTAACATAAGGGAATCATAAAGAGTAACCTTTTGATGCACATATAACTGTGGCTGACATCCATGTGTAAACAGAGGCAAGGGAGTAGTCAGAAAAGTAAACTACCCCCACTTTCATCTAAATATCCATCCATTCACCCTCCTGCTGATATCTACCATTTTACCTTTGCATTCTGTCATCCATTCATTCTTTCATCCATCATTCAGTCTTTCACCATTCTGCCCATTCTCCCATCAATATCCAAACCTATCCATAAATCTCCAAATCTATGAATCATACCTATCCATCCATCCGACCTTTCATCTATCCATCTCTCCATTCACCCATTTAACTCATCATTTCAGTCAATCATCCATCTATCCTTTTGCTCATTCATCCATCAATCCACTCTATCCATCCATCCATCCATCCATCCACCCTTTCACGCAGCCATCCTTCCTTTCACTAATCCATCCGCCCTTCCACCCATACATCTTCTCATCCATCCATCCTTTAACCCATTCACTCATCCATCCGCGCTTTCACTCATCTGTGCATGAATTCTCCGTGCCTTTCACTCATCCATACATGCTTTCACTCATCTTTCCATCCACCCATCCACCCTCCCTTTCACTCAGCCATCCATTCTTTCACTCATCAATTTATTTATTTATTTTATTTTGAAAGTTTTATATAGCGCGAACAAGATCTTCGCAGATATCAGAGCGCTTTACAGAGGAGGGGAGCATATATACACAGATACATCAATAGTGTTAAAAGTACAGTGAAGTGATATCATAAACAATCAAGTAAGTCAATTTCAAAGTCAAACAAAAATGCAAAGGGTTCGAACAAGTAGTACAGATCAGTATTGAGTCTTTGAAGTTGATCCCCAGTAGTGGTTCAAGTTTATTTAGCCATGAGGATCTCTTTTACTTCTTTCTTGAAAAGTATGGTAGAGGGGATGAGCCTGGTTTCAGGGGGGAGTGAGTTCCAAATCCTGGGAGCCATTCCTGAGAAAGAGCGTTTATAGGTTTTTTCCTTGCGGAATCTTTTAGGCTTTAGCAAAAGATTGTTTGTGCCTCTAGTGTTTCTGGAGCCTCCAGAAATCGTCAGCTTCTGAGCGAGGTATCTAGGTGAGCACAGGTGGACAGCCTTGTGCGTCAAACAAGCGATTTTCAGGTGTATTCTAGCTTCAAAATGCAGCCAGTTCAGGGATTTGAAGTCAGGGGAAATGTGTGAGTGTTTTTTTGATCCAGTGATAAGTCTCGCTGCGGCGTTTAAAGAGGCTCTTATGGGTGCCGTAGTAGCTAGGGGGAGACCGCAGAGGGCGGTGCTGCCGTATTCTATTCAAGGTATGACTAGTGATTGTACTGCAGTTTGGAAGTCTTTGGCTGGAAGGAAAGGTTTAAGTTTCCTAAGGGTGTTGATTTGGTAGTTCGCTCCCTTAGTTGCTTTGTTGATGTGTTCCTGCATGCTGAAATTGGTGTCAAGTGTTATGCCCAAAGATTTCGTGGAGTCCACGATGGTGGGTTGGACATTGAGTGCCGTTAGGTGTTTAAGCCACATTTGTGCGGTAGTGATCTTCGCGGGAGGTGAGATCAGAAGGAACTCTGTTTTAAGGGCATTGAGTTTGAGGTGGTTAGCGGCCAGCCAGGATTGGGTGCTTCTGATCGTTGAGTTCAAGAGCGTGATGTCTTTGGGTGATTGTAGTTTGAGATAAAGTTGGGTGTCATCAGCATACATGTGGAAGTGTACATTGGATTCTTGTAGCAAAGTGGTGAGAGGTTCCATAACTAGGTTGAACAGAGTTGGGGATAGGGAGGAACCTTGTGGTACGCCTAGCGATACAGGTCTTGGCGCGGACATCAAGTTGTTGCTCTTGAATTTCTGCGACCTGTTATGCAGAAAGGACGTGAACCATTTGAGCACAGTTCCTGATAGGCCCATTCTTGTGTTTAATAGTTCGAGTAAATTCTCATGTTTGACGGTGTCAAATGCGGAGGAGAGATCAAGGAGGATGAGGAGGCAGGTATTGTTATGATCTAGGATTTGGAGGGCGTCGTCAATTATGTGAGTCATAGCAGTTTCAGTACTGTGATTTGCTTGGAAGCCTGATTGATGAGAGTTGAGGAGATCAAACTGGGTAATGTGTTTAGTCAATTGTATTTGTGCGCATTTTTCCAGCAGTTTGGCAAGAGTCGGAATGTTGGTAATGGGACGGTAGTTGTTTAGGTCAGAGGGGTCGGCTGTAGGTTACTTTAGCAAAGGTGTGACTTGTCCAACTTTGAGGGAGTCGGGAATGGTCCCTTGTTGAAGTGAGCTGTTAATGATTTTAGTCCAGAGTGGAAGGAGCGACGGGGTAAGGACTTTGACAGCGTTAGCAGGAAGGGGGTCCATGAGGTGATTGGATGGTTTCAGAGTGCTGAGCAGTCTGCCAATTTCTTCTTCCGTGTAGGTGACAAAGGTTGACCAGGTGGCATTGTTTTTTGGTTTAGTGGGTGCTATGCAGTGGGGTTTGGGATAGAGGCTTGCGTCCATGAGGAGATCATTCTTTATGTTGTCAGTTTTTTGGTTAAAGAAAGAGGCGAAGTCTTTGCAGGAGGGAGCTTCGCACATAGTGTTGAGAGGTTGGGGTTGTTCTTTGGATTGTGTTCGGATAAGCTCAAACAGCTTTCTCAGACGATTTTTGGCTTGGTCTAGCTGACGGCTGAAGAAGTCTGATTTTGAGCGTTTTATTTTCCTGAAGTAGGCATTTCTCTTTTTCTTCAGGGTTTTTAGGTTCAGTGCAGAGGGAGCTGATCTCCGGGTGCGCTCTGTCATTCGCATGGCGCGTCTATCGTCATTGAGACTCCCGTCGTACCAGGGATTGGAAATTTTTGCGGAGGCTTTTTTTAGCTGCAAGGGTGCGACTTCATTAATTATTGAGGTCATATTGTTAAGATAGTGATCAGTCAATGATTGGACGTCCTTAACGCCAGCAGGAGGAAGTAGTAAGTTGCAGCTGTTGGGGGGCAGAGAGTTTGAGTTTAGTTTTTTCATGTCTCTTTTCCAGACTTTGGGCCTGGCTGATTGAACAGGGTTAAATTTAACTTTTTCATTGATGAAGAATGTGATAATATGATGGTCTGACCAGTCACAGGGTTGGATAGATTCGAGTTGGATAGAGGCCTCTTTGGAGATGATAAGGTTGAGGATAGAGCCTTTCTCGTGTGTTGGACTGTTGCAAATTTGAGTGAGGTCAAGGGCGTTAAGGAAATTCTTCAGACCTTTTACCACCGCATCATTATGATCGTTCCAGTGGAGGTTTAAGTCACCAAGGTATATTTGTGTGAGTTGTCGCCCGGAGTTGGTTGAGATCATATCCATGATTTGTTGGGAGAAGGTAAGGTTGTCGCCGGGTGGGTGGTAAACGCCGTGAAGAGTGCAGATCGGTTTGCCCTCACTGATAATATCGAGGCAGATGTATTCACAGGAGGTTGGGGAGGGTAGGGAAGGGGAAGTTACTTTCAAGACAGAGAGGTTGCTCCTGTATATACATGCGATTCCGCCACCTTTTTTATTGCCAGACCTGTCAAGTCTAGTGATGTGGTAGTTGGGGGGAACCAGAATGTCCATTATAGGTGTAGAAGATTCTGTTAGCCATGTTTCAGTCATGATGATTAAGTCAAGATCCAATTTTAGGATGAGATCGGCGATAGCGGAGGAGTGTCTAGCGGCTGATCTGCAGTTGAGGAGAGTGCATTTGAGACGGGGTGTGTCGAGGTTGGAAGGGGGTTCTAGAGCGAGGGGGACTTTACTCAGATTACTATGGATAGCGATTCTGTTGTTCAGTGTGGGGGGTGTAAGGGGATTGGAGTGAATCGTAGGAATGGCAGTGAGAGTGTCGGGTGTGTTGCTATGGGGAGCTGAGCCGTAGGAGCGGAGGAGGGTGATTGTGTCGAGGTCTGAGAGAGGGTTGGAGGAGCGATGGGGGCGGTTTTCACGGTTGTGAACAGGGATTGAGGTCCAGTGCGGTGGGAGTCGAGTGCGAGAGTTCGCCGCCCGGGTGGAGGACCAGTTGGGAGGGGAGGTGATGGTGGAGGCGCGTGAGTGGTGTCTGGGGTGTGTGCTGAGTAATTGTCTGATGATGTGAATGTCTTGTTTGATCTGGTGAAGGGTGTTGGGTGAGGGGTGACTGGAGTGTGATAGACAGAGTAGTTGTTGTTTGATGATGTGCATGTCTTCTTTGAGCTGGAGGAGGGAGGCCGTAATGTAGTTCAGTGTGGGAAGTGTGTTGGAGGTGGGGATGGGAGGGTCGGGCGTGGATGACATAGGGGAGAGGTTGGTGGTGTGGATGAGAGTATTGGTGGTAGGCGGAGAGTGCAGGGTGGAGGATGGACGTTTATTAGTGGTGAAAGGGGTGGAGGTTGGGTAGTGGGGGTGAGACTGGGGGGGAAGTGGGATTGTAGATGGTTCTTTTTTGAGGGGGTGGAGTTGAGTTGATGGAGGTGGTGTGTTCTGTGTGATTAGTTAATGGGTTGAAGTGCGGGCTGAGAATGGGGGGGGATAAAGGGTGGGGTTTGCCTTTGTGTGTGTCGGTCTGATGTTGATCTAGGTTAGGTGGGTTGCGGGTGGGAGCTGTGGTATCAGGGGTGAGAGGAACGGAGATGAGGGCTGGTGTGTAGGGGGAAGAGGTGAGGTGGTTGGTGTAAGAGGGAGAGAGATCTATGTCTGTGCTTGAGGGTTGTGGGGTAGCTACGGTAGGTGGGTGAATGACTAAGGTGCCGGAAGTACAGGAGTGGTGCATGTCGTTTTGGGTGGGAGCTGTGGTATCAGGGGTGAGAGGAAAGGGGATGAGGGCTGGTGTGTGAGGGGAAGGGGTGAGGTGGTTGGTGTAAGAGGGGGAGTGATCTATGTCTGTGCTCGAGGGGAGTGGGGTAGCTACGGTAGGTGGGTGAATGACTAGGGTGTCGGGAGTAAAGGAGAGGTGCATGTTGTTTTGGGGCTGGGCTAGGTTAGAATGAATGTGGTTTGAGGCTGTGGTGTCAGGGGTGACAGGAATGGGTGTGGTATGAGAGGATGACAAGGTGAGGTTGGAGGGGGGGAGAGGGTGCCGCCGGAATGTGTGGGTGAGGGATCTATGTCTGTAAATGTGGAGTGCGAGGTAGCTACATTAGGTGGGTGAATGTCCAAGGTGCCGGGGGTGGAGGAAAGGTTCGTGTCGTTTTGGGGTTGAGCTAGGTTAGAAAGGTTGTGATTGGGGGCTGTGAATTCAAGGGTGATAGGCCTGAGGGTGCTATGAGTGGGGGTCCGATGATTGGCGAGGTGTTGTTTGAACGTGGGGAACAGGTTGTCTAGTAGTTCCAGGTTCTTGTCTGTGGATTGAATTAGGATAATCCCGTTATTGTATATAGTGATGGTGGTTCTGCCCGGGAAGAGTTGGGATGGTGTGATGGAGAGTTTTAGGCCATGCGCGAAATTCCTGGAGGTGGAGACGGTGAGTAAGGTGAGGAACGCTTTTCTCCATTGGGCTCTGCGTGTGGTGTGGAAGATGATATCAATGTTCAGTGAACCATTGACTGGTGAGAAGTAGGTGTCTGCACAGGGAGTTTCAGGGTGGGACCTCAGGAAGTTGTGTTTAAAGCGTTTAGCGGCTTTTTTAGTGAGTGAGGGTGGGTAGTTGACTCTATATGTGTGCTTGCCGACGGGTTCCATGATGGGAGGACAGTCTAGGTAGGTGTAGTAGGGAGGGTGCACTGTCCTAAACAGTTGCGTGGGCCTAAAGTGACACTAGTGAGTGCACAATAATGCTATACGCAGAGTACAGATGCAGACAATAATAGTGAGATAATGGGAAGTGACACTAGTGAGCTGCCAAGGTATTTGAGGTAGTAATCGGTGCATACAAGACTAACACTTGAGATGGGTGCGAGTTGCACAAGTGTAGGGTGCACAATAAAGATATAAGGGAGCAGAATACTGATGAGGACTGTAAGTTACATGGAGCAGGGGTGACACCAATGAGCAGCTAACAAATATGAGGTAGTAATCAGTGTATAAGGGAAGGAACAATGTAAGTGCAGGTTACATCAGTGACAAGTCTATGTGAGATATTCGTCAGTACATTTTAGGAATAGGAGTGAATTCAATGTAGGTTATAAACAAGAGCAGAATAAGTAGAAATATAATACTGACAAAATACTGGAATAAAATAACTGTGCAAACCATAAAAATATCTAATCGAAGGTGACAATAGTGAGTAGTCAAAAATATGTAAGGTACAGGAGTCCGTGACAGAATACAATTGCACACACAAATTATATGAAACAACAAGTGGCATTAGTGAGCAGCAAAGAAAAAATATATGAGGTATAATATATGAGATATAAAACTGACAAAATACTGGAATAAAATAACTGTGCAAACCATAAAAATATCTAAATCGAAGGTGACAATAGTGAGTAGTCAAAAATATGTAAGGTACAGGAGTCAGTGACAGAATACAATTGCACACACAGATTAAATGAAACAACAAATGGCATTAGCGAGCAGCAAAAGAAAACTATATGAGGTAGCAAACGGTGCATTACCGGTGACGATAAAGTGGGACGTGCAAGATACCATTAGGAATATAGAATATAATGCCACTGTAAAAGGCAATAATATATGGGTAGCAGTAGGTGCAGAAAAAGTGAAATGTGCTGGATACAATTAGGAATATATTAATAAATATCACTGTAAAAAAGCAGACTATCTAAATCCGACGTGAAAACGCCAAGCTGTGTAAATTGTGCAGCCGATAAAAGTAGTCTAAGAGTCTTTAGGTCGATGGTAGAAATGACTAGTCCATGATGGTCTCCTAAAGATAGACAAACTAATATGGTCGAACCGATAGGGGAGATAGAAATATTGGTCCTTTGTCTGTTGCTGTTACTTTGGGCTCAGAGCAGGACCGTTTCACTTTCTATTCGAGCAGGCACTGCTCATAGCTTGCTGGGAGGGAAAAGTGGGGGAGTTAAAGCTGTGGAGCCTCGTGGACATCAAAGGTACCAGCGAGGATTTATTTCTACAGTTTTATGGCCCCGGCCATGTTGCTCAAGGAGGTAGTTTACGAATGTGAGCAGTTTTATGGCCCCAGCCATTTTGTACAAAGGAGGTAGTCTAAAAATGTGAGCAGGCGGGTGGGGTGAAATAAATACCTTATGCCTCCATAAGCGTGTTGAGCTTGCCAGCAATGCTTTGATCCAGGTGTGACGCAGATAGATCTGACTGCAGCTATGTGTTTGCCTCGATGTTCCAAACCTGTATTTCCCTGCGCGGTGGGGGACTCAAAGACAAATAGCTACTCCTGGTGGGGGGCGGCTCCTGTCGGCCCTCTAGCTCTCGTTGGTCCCAGAGCCCAGTTCAGCAATTACCCAGCGCCTCTACCCCTTCACGTCCGTTTCCCGGTGCCTCCGGGAGCCGACTCCACTCAACCGGCGTCCTTCCTGGTTCCGCATCCAACCTCCTGTGCTGTGGTGCAGGCGGGAGGGGGTGACCGCCGACGTCCCCCGGCCAGTCCAGGCACAGCAACCAGCAGCCTGCGCCTTGGAGCGGGCGGGCCACTCTCCGGTGCAGCCGAGCGTACACGGTAGTCAGTACTCCTCGCGGGGTCATTGGAGATGGTTTCCCGGCTTCAGAGTTATGCGTTCCACTGCGGCCATTTTTGAAATTGCGCGATTCGGTGGAACGCACGCCGAGTTTGATGTTTTTCTTCTTTGTTTGTTGTTCGCCAAGTAGCCGGCGCTAACTGCAAACTCCTGGGCTTCTGAGCGGCGATCCTCCAGAGGCTCGAGGCTCGTCCAGCGCTGGAGCCCATCAGTAGATCCACTGCTCCGATGCAGGGGTGGGGGAGGGGGTCAGCTTCAGGTCGCTCCACAACCCACCGTGAGCACGAGACTCGTCGATGGCAAGAGCCCTTTGCGTGATCGCAATCGTGCCGGGGGAGCCTCAGAGCGGAGCTTCAGAGTGCCGACCCTCCGCAGGCTCGGGACATCCGATTCCCGTGTTCAGCAGACGTCCGTTGAGAGTGGTGATGTCTCCAGCTGACCCAGGCTGCGACGGGTGGCTCCAACCTTCCACCAGACAGGTATGAGGAAATAAAAAAGATTCTGGTTACATCCTGTTACTCTTACGAATTCGGTTCCGCGGAGCAGTGGGCGCTGACAGGGATAAATCCACCTAGAGGGATCCCAGGCACCAGGAGCTCTTAGCAGGCTCCTGCTCCGGTGGCCATCTTGCCTTCTTGCAATCCATCCACCCTTTTATCCATCCTGCTATCCATTCACCCTTTTTTTTCATCTATCCATCCTTTCACACATCCATCCTTTCTCTCATCAATCCATCCAATCACTCAACCAGCCATCCTTTCTCTCATCCATCCATCCACTGTCTACTCCATCCATCTGCCCATCCTCCCTTTCACATATCCCATCCATCCTTTCACTCACTCATCCATTATTTCATCCATCCACCCTCCCTTTCACCCATCCATCCATTCTTTCTGTCTTCCATCCATCCACCATTTTATCCATCCATCCTCCCTTTCAACCATCCATCCATCCATCCTTTCATCCATCTATCCACCCTCCCTTTCACTCATCCATCCATTCATTCACTCATCCATCCTTTTAGGCATTCATTCATCTACCCATCCATCCATCCTTCACTCACCCATCCATCCACCATTTCACCCATCCTTTCACTCACTCAACCATCCATCTTTTCATCCATCAATCTACCCATCCATTCACCCACCCTCCCTTTCACCCATCCATTCTTCCTTTTATTCATCCATCCACTAATTTAACCATCCATGCACCCACCCATCCACCCACCCTCCCTGTCACTCCTCCAACCATTTATTCACTCATCCATCCTTTCATTCATTCATCTACCCATCCACCCTTCAGTCACCCAATCATCCACCTTTTCACCTACATCTATCCATCCTATCACTCACATTTGTCTGCTAAGTTGCAGACAGAAGAGGACTTCATCCTGCTGTAGGTGCAAAAAGTGGGATTTTTGACACACCAGCACTAGTCCTTTTACTCCTCCATCCATCTTTTTGCTTATCCATCTATCCACCCTTTCAATTCGTCCATCAATCCACCCATCTATACATTCCATCCACCCTTTCATCCATTCATCCATCAAAAACTTTGCCCGCTGTAGTTGCTAAAATTGGGAATTTGTGACACACCAGCGTCAATCCTTTTACTCACCCATTCATCCTTTCACTCATCCATCTATCCACCCTTTCAATTTGCCCATCCTTCCACCCTTACCCCTCCCATCCATCCACCAATTCACTCGTTTATTCATCCATCCATTTTTTCACTTATCCATCCATCCTTTAATCCAGCCATCCATCCTCCCTTTTACTCATCCATCCATTCCTTCCCTCATCCATCCATCCTAACATCCAACTTGTCACTCATTCACCCATTTACCCATCCACTCTTTCATTCACCCATCCAACCTTTCACTCACACACCCATACATGGAGAGGGTCAACACCACCCTCTCCAGTTTCATCGAAGCGACAGGGGGTCTGGACCAATCCCAATCTGGATTCAGGCCCAACCACAGCACTGAATCAGCTCTCCTCTCTGTGACAGATCAGATCAAAATGTCACAAGATAGAGGGGGCTCTATGATTCTAGTGCTGTTGGACCTGTCTGCAGCCTTCGATACCGTGTCTCATAACACCCTATTGAATCGGCTGCAGAGAGTAGGAATCGGAGGCGTAGCACTATCTTGGTTGGAGAGTTTCTTGGCCGGGAGATCACAATCTATCAGCCTGGGCCCCTTTCGTTCCATCTCAAGGGGGCTCACGAAGGGGGTGCCACAGGGCTCATGTCTTAGCCCTACACTGTTTAATGTCTATGTGGCCCCCCTTGCTGAGATTGTGCGGAAATATGGGTTCATACCGGTTTCCTAAAATCAAGGGGAATTTTGCTGAGGGTATGAGAGCGGTGTCACACTGGATGGCAAGGAATTGCCTCCAGTGCAATGTAACAAAGACTGAGGTCTTGCTCTTTGGCAAAGCAAGCATCCTCTGGACCCCCGACTGGTGGCCACTCGACCTTGGCCCAGTACCGGTACCCAAAACACACGTTAAAAATCTTGGTGTGAAGTTTGATCAAAAACTGACCATGAAAGAACACACCAACTACATTGCGGGTCTGTGCTTTCACACCATTGGTTTACTCAGACGTGTCTTTCCTTTCCTTCCGGCCACATGCAGAAAGACACTGGTACAGGCCCTGGTAATCAGCCGCCTGGACTACTGTAACGGCCTGCTGACATTAGCTAGTACGGATGCAGTAGGCCGTTTGCAGGTGGTCCAGAATACGGCAGCCAGATTGGTCATGGGTGTACCTGCCAGGACTCCCTCCAAGCCCTTGCTGAAAGAACTGCATTGGCTTCCCATACGACAGCGCATCCACTTTAAGATCTGTTGTACGGTACATAAATGTCTGTATGGAGTAAGCCCCAAATACCTAGCCCAATCTCTTGAACTGTACCAGCCTAGCAGGTCCCTGCGCTCCTGCAATCAAGCCCTGTTAAAACCTCCCATCACAAAGAAGACTAGACAGGGTGACCGTGCCTTCTCCGCTGTTGGTCCTGCCCTCTGGAACAACCTTCCCATTAATCTAAGAACCACTATAAACCACCTGTCCTTTAGAAAGGCATTAAAAACCGTCCTCTTCCAAGAAGCATTTCCATCTACATAAACTTCAGGCTGCCCTACCTAAAAACTGTCTTAGCTGGCAAAGCGCGGAGATACCCCTCCGGGATTGATTCCTGCGCTCTATAAGAAATTAAAATAAATAAATAAAATAAATAAATACATCCATCCATACTTTCACTCACTCATGCATCCACCCTTTCACGTTATTTATGAACTTTTGTCTGCCGAGTTGCAGGCAGAAAAAGCCCATCAAAAACTCCACCCCCGGTGTAGCTGCTAAAGCTGGGGGTTCACGACGCTCCTGAACTCTGCTCCCTACCATGAATTGTGTTGTGGGTCAATCAGCTACGGAGCCATGCCTTCTGTGACTGACTTCCTTTCAAGGGTAAAGAAGAAAAAGAAAAGTGGACACTTCAATAGAAGCAGAACCTCAACATAAAACTTCAAAGAACCTAAATTACATTTTGGTGTCTGGGAATGGACTATAGGAAGGGGAGGTTAAGACCCGAAAAATTGGTCATCTGCCAAGCAACCAGACAGGCTGTGTGAGGAGAAGCATTTCTGCAAGACTTCTGGTTGTGACCAGGACTGGGGCCATGGCATGATAGTCTCCCAGGAGTGCGAGGAGACATCATCCAGGACAACCAAGACCACCTGCCTTGGAGCCTAGAGCACCAGTGCCTGCCTGCTTCTCAAGACCAGTGTGTCCTGTGAGGAAGAGGTAAGCGTTGGATGGAGCCCTGTCCAGTGGGGAGGCCTGTGCAAGGTGCGAGGGTTCGACTGTGCACTAATTGGGTTGTTGCCCATCTGAGTCGTGTGTTGAGAGCCATGTGGGTCTTGTGCAGCCCATACTGCCATGCTGAGGTAGCCCTGTATGCCAGAGGAGGCAACTGGTAAAGTTGCTACCGTGAGAAGTGCTGAGAATTGTAATCTTCTTGGCAGGGGCACCTGTGCCAGAGGAGCCTGCACATTAATGTTCTGTACCAAGGCAACCCCATATGCCAGGTGAGGCTGCTGGTACTAATGTTTCTGAAGGATTAGGGGAGCCACTGACGTCGAACCCTTGTTGGCTCCAGTTGAGACCCCTGCTGGGTGAAGCCAATGTACTGCATCTTTGTGAACTGGGAGCCGCTCCGACAACTAAGAGAACTCCAGCAGCCCCACTTTGGAGTGAGAACTTGCACTGCCAGGTGCTGCTGCGTAGGTTCTAGGCAGCTCTTCTTCTCCAAGAAGAGCAGGACTTGCAGGTGCACATGCTGAGGGCACCTGCTGCACCACTGAACTCTTCCGTGCTGCAAGAGTGGGTAAGATGTGACTGTGAAGGTTGGGTCCCAGGAGACTCACTGCTAACAGTGCTGCGGCACCATAGACACTTTTGACTAGGAATCAAAGGGTAACTCTTGGGTACGGGCTAATAGTGAGCATTCCCTGAATGTGGCCACAAGTGAATTGGGTATAATCCCGAACATGTTACACGAAGCAGGGTGGGACAGGGAGTTGCCTGACAACTATGAGGGCCCGACCTCAAGGGAATTCTGTTGTTGTCATATTTCTTTGCCTCTGTAGAGAACAAAGTTCAGCCTGACAGACACTCTTATTGTTCAGGTCAGGCATGCAGGAGATAGACCCACACTAAATGCACAGGTGCCTAGAAGCCTGAGCTGAACTTTGCTACCTCCTCAGCCAGCAAAAGTACCTTGAGGCCCTCCCCCTGATGACGAGGGGGAGCATCACTGATTGCCTTGGACCTGGGCGCTTCATTTTTAAGCCCTGATGTGCCCAGGCCAGAGTCTCAATCAGCAACACTTTATTAAAGAGTAGGGTGGGGTCCGCAGTCTCACTGACCCCATTCCACTCTGTCATGAGGTTGGCATGGCTGCAAATAAAGGAAGGCAGCAGTCCTAATCCTTTTGGGCTTTCCTCTCAGAGAGCGGCAGGTAAGGTTAGTTTTATGTGTTTTTTATGTTTGGTGCGTGCATGTGTGCATGTATGTATGTGTATGGGCTAGTGAGTTGTTAATGGGTTTGTGTGGGAATACATGGGTGTGGGTGAGGTAAATCCTGTACATAAAGTGAGTGCTCAAGAAGTGCCAAAAAGGTTTTTTGTAGAATGTTCAAGAAGTTGATATTGAAGCATTTTCTTGAGAACCTTATCCCATGTAAAATACAGTCCTTCAAACATCCAATGAAGTAGGAGCCATGAAATTATGTTTCCATCTAAAGTTTTCTTTTATTGAATCATTTAGTAATACTCCAACATTAGCCAAGCCAACATGTTTCATCCCCAAAAATGAGACTTCTGTCGGGCTGAAAGCACAATAAAATACACATATATATTTAAATGACTAAAAAGAACACACACATAAATAAGACATGACATGAAATCCATCACATTAACATTACAAAGTTACATAAAACAGATCATGGCATCCTACATGTACCAAAAACAGATACACTAACATATAGCATCCTCCAATGCATTTTGCCTGACATATTCTCCCACAGATGTTATATGTTATGTTATGTTATATGTTATAGAGAATTTGTATCGCGCACTAATACTCTAGAGTGTCCTGGCGCTGAAGTGGGCTGGGGGAGGGGAAGGAGCCAATTAGACAGTCTGACTAAACAGATGTGTTTTTAATTGTTTTTTAAAGAGTTAAAAAACTTGAATAAGCTGAAGGTCCATGGGGAGCGAATTCCAGGCCGCTGCTGATTTAACAGAAAGTGACTGGCCTCCCATACGATCTCTGCGGAAACGCGGGGTAGTCATCCGGCAGAAAGAAGCAGACCGCAGATGTTGATTCGGCACAAAGAAAGTTAAACGCTTCCTAATATAAATGGGACCATGGCCATGGAGGGCCCGGTGAGCCAGGGTAATGACTTTGAACTGTACTCGCTGAGCCACCGGCAGCCAATGCAGATCCCGTAGATATTGCCGAGCACTGGATCTCCTCGCTGCGTTAAAAATGAGTCTAGCCACGGCATTCTGTAAAATTTGTAGTTTTTTGTAGCAAATAGCTAGGCATGCCTATGAACAGAGCATTGTCATAGTCTAGCCGAGAAAGAATCAGAGCACGGGCAACCGTCTCTTTGGCCACTCTCGGGAGCAGAGGGAAGATCTTTCTAAGTGCTTTGAGGGTGCCAAAGCAGACCCCAGTCAGTTTTTTACATGGTAAGTAAACCGAAGATCCTCACTAAACCACCCCCCCAAGTTTTTTGCCGGTCCACCCTCAGAACGGGGGCAGGGGAAGTTTGGCGGCCATAAACATTGTCTGAAGTCCAAAGGAAACTGGCCGTACAGGAGAACCTCAGATTTGTCCTCATTGCACTTCAGAGAGGCCTAGGCTGGCCAGCAGAATACCGATGCTAGGCACATCTGGGCGGAGTTAGTGTCCAGATCCGAGCCCCTCCAGGTAAATAGCAGCTGAGTGTCGTCAGCATACGCTATAACTTTTGCTCCAAGCTCCTCTGCTACATAAACCAAAGGGGTTAAGTATATATTAAATAGCAGAGGGCTCAAAGTGGAGCCCTGTGGTGCCCTCTTAGCGAGGTTCCTAACAGTGGAAGAACAGGGAGCCATGCAGACCTGCTGCGAGCGGGAATCCAAAAAAGATTTAACCCACTCACAGACCAGGCCCGAAATGCCAATCGCAGATAGCCGGGCCAGGAGCAGCTGGTGGGGCACCATATTGAAGGCAGCAGAGAGGTCAAGTAAAATCAGGGCCGCCCTGCCGCCCTCGTCAAGACACTCCCTGATTTCCTCTGACATCTCCACCAGAGTGGTCTCCGTGATATAAGCAGATCTAAACCCTGACTGAGCTAGATGCAAAGCACCTGATGATTCCACAAAGGTCTCGAGCTGCCGAAAAGCCACTTTTTCACAGACCTTGGCCAAGGCCCGTAGTAGAGAGATAGGCCAGTAATTGGCAGGGACCAAAGGGTCAAGTGAAGGTTTCTCAAGAAGGGGTAGCAATTTAGCCTGTTTCCATTGAGATGGAACAAAAGCGGTCTGAAGGGAAAGAGGCAAACCTCCTCGACTACCCCGGCCAATACCCGAGCCGGGCAGGGATCAGAGGGTGAGCCAGACTTAAGGGAACTAAGAATGGCCAAAATGTCTGACTCAGCAGCAGGCACAAATGAAGTGAGCTGAGGGGTGACAGCACATGAAATAGAGGGGGACCCTGAGGAAGGGGTCTCCACAGTTCTCAAATGCGAACCTACACTATCCTGAATCCTTAATATCTTGTCCACGAAGAAAGTGGACAGCTCCTCACACCATTGTTGGGAGACAGGAAGTTACCTTTGTTCCGCACAGGAAGATAAAAAGCTCTTGACAATAGCAAAGATCTCTTTACTATTGTTCCGAGCCAGCGCAATCCTCCCGGCAAAGTAGTCGCTTTTAGCTTTTCTAATGGCCATATAGTACTTCCTCTGTGCTAAGCGCAGGGTCATCTTAGCCGACATGCAATACTTCTGGCGCCAACATTGCTCCAGCTTTTTGCACCCCAGTTTCAGATTCCTGAGCTTATTAGAATACCAGGGCTTCAAGGGGAGAAAGCGCTGTTTGCTGCCATGAGTAGCTTTGGAGCTGGCGCTGACCCCCTGACTGATCCAGTGATCAAAACTGTCCACCGCCCCTTCCAAATCAGAGGCGGGAGATGGACGGGACTGAAGTAGGGCATCGAAAGGGCTGGAAGATTAATCTTCCCCGGGTGTAGGTCGGGAGACAGGATAGGGCTTCTAGAAGGCCTGCCCGACGTCCAGGAGAACCTAATCAGGTGATGGTCAGACCACGTAACAGGTTCAGGATCTTCTACCTTAATGGCAAAATTAGTACAGACCAAATCTATGAGATGGCCGCCCGAGTGGGATGGCAACTTCACATATTGTGTCAGCTGAGCTAAGCCCAAAGAGTCCAAGAGAGCCCCCGCATCATGAGCGGCCAGGGTATCCAGATTGATATTAAAATCCCCCAAAAGAAGAAACTTAGGGTAACGGAGGGTGCGTGGAATAATAATATTGTCAAAAGCCTTGAGGAAGGCTCCGGAAGGACCCGGCGGACGATAGACCAGTGTACCGCCCAGTGTAAAGTGAGGGGAAAGGGTGAAAGTGAAATCCAAGGCTTCACCCTCCACCCAATCTCCTATGGCTTCACTGGTAAAAGACCACGTGTCCCTAAACCCCACGCCGTCCCCCCTCCTCTCCCGGTTCTGCGATCACCCCAGGCAATTTTGTATCACCTAGGAATTGCGAACTCTACTACCGGAGCACAAGACTCATTAAGCCAAGTCTCTGTGATGAAGAGAACGTCCAATTTGGTGTCTGACAAAAGCTCATGAATGTCAGATGCATGCTTGACTATCGAGCGTGCATTAATGAGCGCTGCCAAAATCCTAGGTTCACCGGAGACTGAGATAAGGGGGGTGATCAAATTGGTGTGAAAGCAGAATTTACAGACCAGGCAGGTTCTAGATAAACTGTGGAAGACATCCCTTTGCTTACCTCCGCCACAGCTAGTGCCTTTCAGCTTTAGCAGTTCATTGTGGGTGTAATCAATCAAACAGTCAATCAATCAATCAATCATAGTACTTGTAGAGTGCGCTACATACCTGTGAGGGTCTCAAGGCGCTGAGGGGAGGGGAGTGCTGCTACTGCTCGAAGAGTCAGGTCTTTAGGAGTCTTCTTAAGGTGAGTAGGTCTTGGGTCTGCCGTATGTGAGTAGGGAGGGTGTTCCAGGTCTTGGCAGCGAGGTAGGAGAAGGATCTGCCGCCGGAGGTCGTTCGTTGGATGCGGGGTACAGCAGCGAGGGCGAGGCTGGTGAAGCGGAGTTGGCAGGAGGGGGTGTAGAAGCTGAGTCTGCTGTTCTGGTAGGCTGGTCTGGCATTGTGGAGTGCTTTGTGTGCGTGGATGAGGAGCTTGAAGGTGATCCTCTTGTCGATGGGGAGCCAGTGTAGGTCTCTCAGGTGGGGGGTGATGTGGCTGCGATGGGGGACGTTGACGATCAGTCGGGCAGAGGCGTTGTAGTCGACGTAGGTGTTTGGCTGGGATTCCTGAGTAGAGTATGTTGCCGTAGTCCAGTCTGCTGCTGACGAGGGCCTGTGTCACCGTTCTTCTTGTTTCGGTCGGTATCCACTTGTAGATCCTGCAGAGCATGCAGAGGGTGCTGTAGCAGGAGGAGGAGACGGGGTTGACCTGTTTAGACATGGAGAGGGAGAAGTTGAGGATGAATCCTAGGTTGCGTGCATGGTCGGTGGGTGTTGGTGCTGCTCCCAGTGTGGTTGGCCAGCAGGAGTCGTCCCAGGCTGAGTGGGTGGGTCCGAGGATGAGTACCTCCATCTTGTCCGATTTTAGCTTCAGACGGCTGCTCCTCATCCAGTCGGCGACGTAAACACTCTTCCTTCTGGCAAGAACAGCCACAGCCCGACCAGAGTGGCTAGCGCTGGTCGCTTCCAGGGCACGGACGGGTGCAGACAAGCTTGCCTTTGGCGCACCTTTAGTGCACCAAAGGCGCGCCCGCTGCGCGCGTCCGCTCCGCGGCCCGACAGACATGTGCACTATATACCCAAACCCCTCTCCCAGCTAGACCGCTACCTATGGTCCCGCCAGGATCCTGGACTCACCCAAGATGACGCCCTGCCCTCCACTCAAACGGCACAGAAAGCCGGGGTAGGGGGAGCGCACCTCCTTGCACAGGTGAGTGTCTACTAGGATCGTAAGGCTTTTTAAAAACAGGCCACAATTAAAAATGATGTTAAAAGCACTTAAAACAGATAGTGATCAGGAAATGTTTAAAGGAAGCAGAAGAGTAATCACACCAACAAGTGACTCGCAGTCTGCCCCAGAGCACGAGCGGGTAGTGCAGGAGCTGCCACCACCTATGTTTGCCGCATCGCGCCCCACACTGCCTAAGACCATATATGTCTGGTGACATTTTTTTTGTATTAGTTAATTGTTTCTCATACCAGACAATATGTATCAAGTTCATACTTTAGGCACATAAAGCATGGAGTATCATCACATTAATTGCAAATATTTTCAACATAGTATTAGTTATATGTTAAAAAAAACTTTATTGTTACAAAATATCATGTTATCTTGTAGTATGTTAAAGACAGCACTGTTACATATCACCCTCCGTACTGGACTTCACCAGTAACATAAGTAATTATTAAGCACAGGATTTGTTTATTAGGTATGGTCTCACAGCAGTAAGGCCACAGAGAGATTGAGTGCTGTACTTGTTGACTACGTTCAATAACACCTGTGCAGCTGTTTTTCTGCCATTACTGCTTTTTCTAGTGGTTCCTGGGTGTGAGTGAGGTGTATGTGTGCATGTGTTCCCCCACCCACCCCAGCCTGTGGTAAAATTAACATCCGCCACTGCTCTGGATTTTCTCTTTTATCTTGCATAGCAGCTGCCCAGCTGTCCATAATCGTTAAAAAAGTATTTTAAAACAAACAGCACTTCTTTACAGCCATTCATGTCTGTGGTGGGGAAGTGACCTAAAGAACGATGATGGATTCAACCCAGTTCTAATAGTGACTGGGGGTGAGTGTCTGAAAAGTTTCAGTGCTCCATCCATCATCTCCTTGTGTTTGCTTTGTTTTCCCTAAGTTGGAAGGGTATATCCCGATGTGGGTCCCTTGCTCACTTTTCCACTGGGTTCAAGTTAACCTTGCTGATAAGGGGCAGTACCTCGAAACTGGTCCTAGGATGCTTGTTTCCGGTCCAGAGAAGACCTGGCTTGGCAGTTCAGGCTAGACTGTTCCCATGAGGAACAGGGTCAAGACTGATTTGCGTATGACTGGGTCCGAACTGGGGTGGCGAATTGAGCTAAAAAACGATGATGGATTCAATCCAGATCTAATAGTGAATGGGGTGAGTGTCTTTAAAGTTTTAGCACTCCGTCCATCATCTTGTGTTTGCTTTGTTTGCCCTAAGTTGGCAGGGTATGCCCAGATGTAGGTCCATTGCTCACTTTGCCACTGGATTGAAGCGGGCCTGGCTGATGGGGAGTGGTACCCCGAAACCGGTCCCAGCATGCTTGTTTTCGGTCCAGGGAAGACCTGGCTTGGTAGTTCAGGCTAGACTTTTCCCATGAGGAAAAGGGTCAAGACTGATTTGCATATGGCTGGGTCTGAACTGGGGTAATGAAGTGACCTAAAGAACAAAGATGGATTCAACTCAGATCTAATAGTGACTGGGGGTGACTGTCTAAAAAGTTTCAGTGCTCCGTCCATCATCTACTTGCGTTTGCTTTTTAACGTACAGGACTCAAAATGGTCCTGTACTTGCACAGGAGTCTTGCATAGTGGTGGAAGTACTCATTTTGTTTCTTGTGAAATGCCATGAAAAGTGTATCAACAATTCAACAAATTATGGGGCATATTATCAACAACTAGCGATATTTATCGCTAAATGAGCTTAGCGATATTTTTTTTATTGCCACGCTTCTCCGGATTTTATCGCAGAGATAACGTGCTATTAGCAACATGTATCTCCAAAGCGATAAGATATCCGGCAATAGCGGAAAAATGCGTGAATCTCGCTGAAAATCCAGCGGTATTCAGGCATTATCACTTTTAGGGTCTTAACCTGAATATCCACCTCCCATTGGATATACAGCTTAAGAAGTGGTCAGAGCAGGCGTTAGGTTTTGGCGATATTCGCCCTTAGCGCAAATATTTTCATCGCTATGCCTGCGTTGATAATAGGCGATAGCGATGTTAGCGACTGCTTTCAGTCGCTAACAGGTTGGGCACGCCCACTTTGCATGTCATTAGCGAAAAATATCGCTGACATGCAAAGCGGGCCCCAAACCGGTTGCTATCGCCTACAAGCTGTCACTAACTGCTGTTAGCCACAGCTTGCTAATAGGGCGATAAAATTATCGCCGCTTTTCGGCCAAAAACGGCCGCAAAAGCGGCGATATTCTCACCCGCCTTGATAATATGCCCCTATGTCTTTTGAGGGAAAAAAACTGGTATAGTGCATTATTTTTTTTACCTGAGCACACACTTCAATTAAAAATGTCTTGAGAGATACCAGCAGACTTTCTCAAGCAGAAAACATCTGTTGACGAGACATCTGTCGATTCCTTACCTCAGGAGACCTTTTTTTAATGCAAGATGTTCCCTTGGGCACAATAAATTATACTAAATTTCATAAAGCAAAATTTCGAGAAAGTCAGGAATTTCACAGATTTCAACTGCGTAATAAAAATTCCCCATAGGTCTGGTGTTGCGCTCTTCTGTGTGACACAGTTTATGAACTAAAATAATGTGGAGCCTCCTTGCATGGCAGAGGATGACACAGTGCTGCATAATGAAATGTAGCTTTCGCTGTCCTGTTTATGACTTTAGCATAGATGTATATACGGCTGAGGAATTTAACCCGGAGAATGGAAGCCCAAGTGCTTCTGTGTAGTGTGCGCAGTATTTATATTAGAACAAACAACTGGGATTAAATCCTAGCGCTGACATTTCAGTTTGTTTTGCGCTCCTTCGGGAATATTTACAAGCCCCTAACGCCAACAGAGCATCACTGTTTCTGACTCTCCATTGGCATTTACCATTCCCCATATTTACAAGGTGGTGCTAAGCCACTTAATGAGGCTTAACGCCACCTTGTCAATAGGCCTCTTTCAGCAGCAATCTGCTGCGGTAAAGGTGCGTGCAATGGGTGTTGCAGTGTGTGTTCCAATGCAGCACCCTTTGCTTTTTGACGCTGCCCCAGATTTACAAGGCTGGGGCAGCGCCAAAAACTGAGGCCAAGTAATACCTGGTCTTAGAACGGCGAAACAATGTGAAATTATTAATTTCTCCTCATGTTTTGCTCTTTCCATGTGTGTTGCATTCTGCAGCACACATGGAAAGATCAAATTGTCATTATTGATTGTGTGTGTGCAGGATGGTGTCCCTTACCGCTCATAAATAATCGTCCCGGCAGCACAGGCATCTTTGTAACATGGCAGCATGGTGCCTGCGATGGTGTTAGGCATCTTTTTTAGCGCCAGCACTAGGGGAAACGCAGAGGTGTGCTGTATATTTGTAAATATGGTGCATCCCTGCATTTTGAAAATTGCAGAGTGCGGAGTTGCGAAATTTGGCATAAAACCGTGCTCCGGCAGTTTCTTGTAAATATATCCCCCCTGTTTTAGCATTTTACCCAGCTTCCACTCACAGTAACCATCATATTATGGGGCATATTTACAAAACAATGTCCCTATAGAGTGCTACGCTAGGCCAATTTTAGCAGCACTGATCTCTGACATTTTTAAAACACAAAAATATGGAGCCCCCTGTGTTTCTCCTAGCAGAAATAAAGCTGCCAAGTGCCAGCGCAGGCACCCTGCCGCCACGTTTCAAAGGTGCCTGCGCTGCAGGGGCGATTGTTTATGTGCAGTAAGGGACACCTTCCTGCATATAAACAATCATTCATGGGGATTTGCTCTTTCTTAGAGAGCTGCATTCTGCAGAACAGCTAGAAAGAGCAAAAAACGCCTGGCCTTAGTTTTGGCGCTGCCCCAGCCTTGTTATGTTATGTTATGTTATGTTATGTTATGTTATTAGATTTTTTAAGCGCAACAGCTGCCCCAGCAAAGGGGCGTCCCGGCGCTGCCAGATCAAGAAACAAAGGTGGAGGCCGTCCAGGGAAACATCAAGGGGGCAGACTATGGTGATGGAAACAGAAAAGTTTTAATGGCTTTCCGGAAGTCTAGCATATTCTCAATGTCACGGATGTAGGTCGGCAGAGAGTTCCATAGTTTAGCTGCCAGCACCCGAAAAGAGCGACCACCCATGCGGCAAAATTTGAAGCGCGGCACCTTCGCCAGATGTTGCCCCAGCGAGCGCAGACTACGCTGCGGGACGTACCAGGTCAACAAAGGCCTTAATAAGGTCAGGCTCTCAGTCTTCAGGATCTTGAAGGCCATCACCAAGGCTTTAAACTGGATCCGAGCCGAAATCGGTAGCCAGTGTAGTTTTTTCATTGTAGCTCTGACAGAGCACCAACGGGGGAGCCCAATCAAAGTTCTCGCGGCCATATTTTGAACTCTTTGCAGACGTAGGATCTCAGATTTATTGGCACCCAGAAGCAACACGCTGGCATAATCCAAGCGTTAGGATATCAAGGCTTGTAGGATGATCTGCCGCACCGTAGGTTCAAAATATTTCAAGATGGGTTTAAGGCCTCTCAACATACCCACGCAGGTAGCTGCCACTCTCTTCGTATGAGTCTGGAAGGCTAGTGAGGAGTCCATCCAGACTCCCAAGTTCTTAACAAGAGTTGTTGGTATTGGCATTTCGCCCAGCGATGCTGGCCACCAGTGCTCAGACCATAGGGCGGTGTTCTTCCCTGCCAGCAGAACCTCGGTTTTGCTGGTGTTGAGCAGCAAATAGTTGTCCGTCATCCACTGGGCAACAGCTGTCATTCCATCTCTAAACCTGGTAGCCGAGTCAGATGGTCCTTCGGATAGAGTGATGACCAGCTGGGTATCGTCTGCATATGATACCAGAGTAAGGCCCCACTTTTTTGCTACATCGGCCAGGGGTTGCACATAAAGATTGAAAAGTGATGGACTGAGTGCAGAGCCTTGTGGGACCCCCTGACCGATGGGTGAGGCTTAGAGATGAACGTTGGAGCTGAGACCCGAAAGGATCTCTCCTCGAGGAACGAACGGAACCACTTAAGGGAGGATCCCGTGATCCCTATCGCTTCCAGCCGAGACAATAGGATGTCATGCGGCACTGTGTCGAAGGCAGCACTAAGGTCTAATAAAATCAAAGCTGCACTCCGACCGGTGTCAAGGATCATCCTAAGATGTTCAGCTGTGGCAAGTAGGGCAGACTCGGTGCTGTGTCCCGGCCTGAACCCGTTTTGAGACGGGTCCAGGATATCATTGTTGTTCAGATACCGGGACAGCACTTCACTCACATGGGCTTCCGCAATCTTTGTAGCCCACAGAAGGAGAGAAATGGGCCTCAAGTTTTCAGGCTTAGCAGGGTCTAGAGAGGGTTTTTTAATAATGGGGGAGACCAAGCCTGTTTCCAGGCTCTAGGTACCTTAGCAGAGGAGAAGTATAAATTAATGATGTCACCAAGCAGCTGTTGGAAGTGCGCCAGGGACTCCAGGAATTGTGCTGGCCTCATTGGATCCGCTGGGGAACCAGATTTCACCTTCCTGCAGAGTTTACCTAGCTCAGTATCAGAAATTTTAGGGATGGTTTCCAAAATAGGGCCATCTACCTCAGCTTCGCCAGGAATTTGGGGGCTTGATACGTACTGTTGGAAGGTCTCATATATCTTTTGCACTTTTTCAATAAAGAAAGTGGCTAGTTCCTCACAGTGCTGTATTGAGGATATTTTGGATGCTGTACTTCTGAGGTTCTTTAGTTCTTGCAAAATTTTGAAGATGAATTTAGTAGGGTTTGGGCTGGTTTGTATTTCCTCCGCATAAAATGATGCCCTAGCGGAGCAAATTGCTTTATGGTACACCTTCAACTTAGCCAGATAAAAGGCTTTGTCCCCCTCCTTGTAATCTTTCCTCCATGACCGTTCAGCTCTCTTACATTCCTTCCTCAACGCTCTTAGGGCATCATCGTACCATGGATTTGAGATGGACCTGCGTCCCTTTGTACGTTTCATGGGTATACAGGCGTCCAAGCCTTTGGTAATCCATTCACAGAAGGCGGTGTACGCCGCATCCGGATCTACCAAATTTTCCAAGGAGAGCACTCCCAGAAACGCATGGAATTCCTTTAATTTGAGCTTATGCCAAGGTCTTTTCAGGGCCCTCTTCGCCTCCTCTACCCTAAAAGGCGCCGGAATCTCCAAGCTGGCTCTTATCAAAAAGTGATCGGTCCAGCCCATAGGTTACCGGGATAGCTAAGGACATTTCTGAGATGTTAGAGAATACTGGATCGAGGGTATGACCAGCTACGTGCGTAGCCCCTCTCACTAACGAGTCCAGCTGTAAGGCCGCTAGGTCGGCCAGTAGGCTGTGAATAGTTGGGTCCCGGGTCAGATCAAAGTGTAGATTCAGGTCCCCAAGGATTGTGAAATTGGCAGACCTCGCCACGAGCGAGTTAGCTGTGTCTATCAGGGCTTCAATGAACTTAGCGGCAGGCCCTGGTGGGCGATAGATGTATAGTTCTGAGAGTGTAAAATGTGCACTGATGGTAATCTTAAAACGAGCACATTCCCCTCCACATATCTCTTCCTCAATAAAGGAGCAGGGGTACTGGGCTTTATGAATTACTGCGATGCCACCGCCTCTAGTCTCCCTGTTTATTGCCTTCATTAGGTAACCTGCCGGAAGAGTAAGGTTAATTATCCCTGTCATATCGTCATCTCGCAGCCAAGTTTCACATATGAAAAGTACATCCGGAGATTCTTCACTGATGAGCGTCTGGACTTCTAAATGGTGTTTGCCAAGTGATCTAACATTCAGCTGGAGGACCGATATTGAGGCCAAAGTTCCTGGATTTCCAGCTGGTCTCACTCGGCCAGGGACGGGGGTTCTGAACTGACAGACAGTACATTCCATACAGGTATCACCCAGCTGAGACAGCGGTCTTGTACATAGTTCCCCCCCTTGGTTCGAAGATAGTAGTACCTCTCTCTCATAGAACGGGACATCCGGTATAAATCGTCCAGCGGTCCTGGGGAGAGGCGAGGACTTGGCGAGGACGGGCGCAGACGGGCTTGCCTTTGGTGTGCCTTCGGCGCGCCCGTGGCGCGCCCGCTGCGCGGACGTTTAATGGTGGCCATAAGTAGAGGAGAGAGGGGGCGGGCGTCTGCAAGCAACTAGACCGTCACCACCAGACAGTAGGAAAAATGGCGCCCACGTAAATCCCTGAACAGCTCCTATTCAGCTGCAGGGTTCGCGGTGGCAGTGCAGGAGGGAGTGAACTAACGTGTGGTGAGCAACAATCAATTTTAAGTAATAACACACAAGAGTTTAAAAATTAGCAATCAATTTTTAAAATCACGATACAATGCTCCTAGCTCCTAAATCTGGGGAGCATCAAAAAACATTGGGTGTTGCGGTGGAACGCCCACAGCAACACCTTTGCACACCCCTTTGCCGTTCAAGACTGCGGCGGAAAGGAGTATATTTACAAAGTGGCGTTAAGACACTTTAAGTGGCCTAGTGCAACCATGTAAATATGGAGAATAGCGCAACGCCACCGGATCATCAAAAAAGTCACTCTAAGAGGACGCACAGAACATGAGCAAATAGTGCAGCCAGCTCTAAATTGGCGTTCGTTCTAAAACAGGTGCAAATTCCGCCTGTGCCCGTTTTACCGCTTCCACGCTGTCTAAATGCGCATTAGAAAGCTGGACGACTTTCTGCACCAATCTCTGATTGTCACCCCTCCCTCGCCTCCCTTGAGAGACCGAGAATAATACACACATCGACGGATTTCGTGGAAACCCCCCTCTCCGTGACCTTTTTGTTTTGAACTCGTACTGTCTTTGGGGTTGTACTTCAGAGATGAAAGGGCAGTCTCTGGAACGGAAAAGCAGAAAGCGGGGCCGGGCTGCCTCTCTGTGCAGAGTTGCAGACTTCCTTCTGAGAAGTGCAGGCACTGTTCCATTAGAGTGCAGCAGCGCTTCTGAGAAGTGCCGGGACTGTCCCATGAGAACCATCTGTCATCAGGCTGACCATCACAAGGGTTGTCAATGCTTCCCTATGTCAAAGGTCACTGCCCAGAAAATGAACCAATGTGTTCAAGATGTCCGGCAAACAACAGACCCATCTCAGCCAGCCACCCTCTGAGAAAATGCTTGAAGGTTTACAGTTCCTTGCCTGACCCCTTAGCGATGTCCAGTCATGTCTGTGACTAAGGAGAGCATTACATCAATGGTACTGAGCATTAACTCCATTGAACTGAGCATCGAATCTATGGTACTGAGCATCAAATCTGCGGTACTGAGTATCAAATCTAGGGTACTGAGCATCATATCTATGGCACTGAGCATCAAATCTATGGTACCTAGCATAGCATCAAATCTATTGTACTGAGCATTGAATACGTAGTACCGAGCATCATACCTACAGTATGAAATCTATGATGCTGAGCATCAAATTTAAGGTACTGACATCAAATCTATGGTATGAGAATCAAATATATGGTACTGAGCATCACATCTATGGCACTGAGCATCACATCCATGGTACCTAGCATCAAATCTATTGTACTGAGCATCGAATCCCTGGTACTGAGCATCAAATCTAAGGTACTGAGCATCAAATCTGTGATACTGAGAATCGAATCTATGGTACTGAGCATCACATCTATGTCACTGGGCATCACATCTATGTCACTGAGCATCAAATCTATTGTACTGAGCATCATACCTATGTTATGAAATCTATGGAGCTGAGAATCAAATCTAATATGTGTCAGTAAGGAGAGTGATCCAATTGAGGACAGGGGGGCTGGGATCAATTTATACTTATCATCGAGAGATTACCCCCAAGAACTTCAAACATATAATCTCTAACTGGAATTTTTTTTTTTCCAAACGTCTATAACTTGACTTGTTCTAATTTGAAAAACATTTCAAAGATGTACACATAATCTGATCGCACCAAAAGAAATAATCAAAACAGTGATCTTCAATAATTATATAAGTGGGAATATGCAAGGTATCATGTTCTATTCATTTGTGGTAATTTTTATGTAAACTATATGAACACTTTACATTTGCTATTTTACATACTCCGACAAAAGATTACACTTATTGCCTCATAATTTAGAAACAAGACGTATATAAACCGAAATACAATACAACACATCAAATAAAACAATAAAGTGTACGCAAGTATATGCTAAACGTTAACCATGAATCATTAACAGACAGCTTTGAGTGTCTAGTGTCCTACGCTATCATGTATTGGGGCAAGTCTCAATTTATACCATCTTGTTTATCCGTCTAAACCAGTACTGCTGTCCTATTTTGAAATGTGGTCAGAGCATCGTTTATTATCCACATGGGATCATGAATTCCATCACTGGTAATGCACACAAGAATGGGCAATATTATATATTGAATGATAACTCTTTGCCACTTAATCTAAGGCACTGTGCTACAAATCTATGGTACTAAGCATCGAATCTGTGGTAGTGAGATTTGAATCTATGGCACTGAGCATCAAACCTATGGTACTGAGCATCAAATCTATGGTTTCAAATCTATGGTACTGAGCATCAAACCCAAGGTACTGAGCTACAAATCTATGGTACTGAGCATCAAAAATATGGTGCTGAGCATCAAATCTATGGTACTGAGCAGCAAATCCATTGAATTGAACATCAAATCTATGGTACTGAGCATCAAATCTATGAAACAGAGAATCAAATATAAGGTACTGAGCTACACAGCTATGGTCCTGAGCATCAAATCTATGGTACTGAGCATCAAATCTATGGCACTGAGCATCAAATCCATGGTACTGAGCATCAAATCTATGGTACTGAGCATCAGGCATCAAAGCTATGGTACTGAGCATCACATATATGGTACTGAGCATCAAATCTGTGGTACTGAGCCAAAAATCTTTGATACTGAGCATCAAATCTATTGCAATGAGCATCACATCAATAGTACCTAGCATCAAAAATATGATACTGAGCATCAAATCCATGGTTCTGAGCATCAAATTTATGGAATGAAATTTATGGTGCCAAACATCAGATTCTAAAAGCACAGAGCTACAAACCTATGGTACTGAGCATCAAATTTAAGGTACTGAGCATCAAGCATCAAATATATGGTACAGTGCATCGTATCCATGGTACTGAGCATCAAATCTATGGTACTGAGTATCAAAGCCTTGGTACTGAGCATCAAATCTATGGTACTTATCAGATCTATGGCTCTGAGCATCAGATCTATGGCACTGAGCATCACATCTATGGTAGTGAGCACTGCATATATGGTACTGAGCCTCAAGCATGACATCTATGGTACTGAGCATCAAAGCCATTGTACTGAGCATTAAATCTATGGTTTCAAATCTATGGCACTGAGCATCAAATCTAAGGTACTGAGCCGCAAATCTATGGTACTGAGCAACAAATCTATGGTACTGAGCATCAAATCTATGATACAGAGCATCAAATATATTTATTTATTTATTTATTTATTATAAAGTTTTGTATAGCGCGAACAAGACCCGTGAGTATCAGAGCGCTTCACAGTATGAGGTCGGTTATAATTCACATATGTAGTAACACTTTTAAAGTCAATCAGAATATGAGGTAGATACTTGTGTGGAATACTGAGGTAGATCCTTATATGCCATTAGGGTTGGGAGTATTTATACATTTACATATAAGTTTACAATAAGAGTTAGATTAGAGGTTAGGATATATAGCATATGGTTCACTTGTAGAATAACTATGAGGTAGGTAGTTATAAGGCATTCCGGAGGTAGATTAGGTAAAAATGCGTATACATATTAGCAAGATGTAATAGGAAGGTTACAAAATATGGGTATAAGTATTAGCAAGAGGTAATAGTAAGGATACAACTAGGTCTCAGGGGAGACTCCTGACCCGAATCAGTGTTCCGCATTATCTTTTATCAAGTCAGCATCTTTCCCTTTTAGTTATGTTGATGCTATGAATTAGGACAACAATAGCTCCAATCAGTGATCATCAGTCTTCACTATGTAAGGTATTTACTCATCAAAATGCTTTTCACTTCCCTCTTAAATGTTCCTGTATTCTGAGTCTTCCTAATGTTTGGAGGTAGTGAGTTCCAGATTCTGGGGGCTGCTCCCGAGAATGCTCGATCGTAGGTTTTTTTCTTCCGGAAAAAGGCTGGTCGCAGCAGCAGCTCCTTGGCACTCCTGGCTGGTCTCTTTCCCCCTGATAGCTCAATTTTCCCTGCTAGGTATCTGGGAGTGTTGTAGTGGAGCACTTTATGGGTGATGCATGCTATTTTTAGTTGAATTCTGGCTTCATAGGAGAGCCAGTTTAATGCTTTCATGTGAGGAGAGATATGATCAAATTTCCTCGATCCAGTGATAAGTCTTGCCGCTGCGTTGAGACATGCTTTTAGTGGTGCTGTGGATATTTTTGGTAGACCGGCTAAGGTGGAGCACCCATATTCAATCCTTGAAACAACTAATGATTGGACTGCCAGTTTAAGATCCGCCTCTGATATGTATGGTTTCAGTTTCCTTAAGTAGTTCAGGTGGAAACGGGCATTTCTAGCCATTGACTTAATGTGGGCTTGCATGTCGAGGTTCTCATCTAAGGTGATTCCTAGCGATTTCGCTGAGTTGACTAGGGTTGGGGTGTAGTTTAGCGCAGTCACCAGCTTGGTCCATTCCTTTATTTCCATGTGGTTTCTTGGTGGTGCGATTAATAGGAACTCAGTTTTGTTCGCATTTAGCTTCAGATGATTGGTTGTTAGCCATTCCAATGTCATTTTTAATGTCTCGTTCATTCGTTCAATGTCTTCCATGGACACGATCTTTATGTATATTTGCGTGTCATCCGCGTACATGTGATAGGATATCTGTGAATTACGGAGAATTTCTGTAAGAGGTTCAACATACAAGTTAAATAGATCTGGGGATAAAGTCGATCCTTGAGGGACTCCAATTGAGTTAGGGCATGATGGTGAGAGTGCTTGGTTGACCAGGAATCTCTGTGTTCTGTTTTGCAGGAATGATTCGAACCACTTCAACACGGTGAACAGACAAAATATCGACTCCAAAATATCGACTAGACATAATATCGACTTTTAAATATAGACTGGACAAAATATCGACTGGACAGAATATCGACTACAAAAATATCGTTCTTAAGGTAAGTGAAGTAATATCGACTGTATAAAATATAGATAGCAAAAATATCGAATTTTTAATAATATATAATACTTTATAGTGTATAGTGTATTTTTATGTAATAATATGTGTGAAAAGTGTGTATTAATGTTATAAAATATTTTATTAAATGAATTTTGTTTTTCGGGTTTTAGCACGGAAACTGCATTATTAGAAGTCTCTGAGACTGTTCGAGAGTGTGTGGATAAGGGCGAGGAGGCCATGTTGGTTCTCCTCGACCTGTCCGCCGCTTTCGATACGGTGTCTCATCAAATACTCTTAGACCGACTGGAGCAGATTGGACTGGGTGGCTCTGCACTGTCTTGGATCACATCTTTTCTCCAGGGCCGATCACAGAGGGTTCTCCTCAGACCTTTTAAATCAGGGTCCAAACCTCTTGTCTGTGGAGTCCCTCAGGGCTCGGCATTGAGCCCTCTGTTCTTTAATGTCTACCTGGCTCCGTTAGCCAAGGTTGTGGAGGCATGCGGAGTCAGAGTGATTTCATATGCTGATGACACACAGCTGATATTCTCCTTTAGAGATCACTCTGACTCCAGCCTCTCTAGCTTCCGCCACTGTTTGGGAGAAATCTGTTCATGGATGGCCTCGAGTCACCTTCGTCTTAATACGGATAAGACGGAGGTCCTGTTCTTCAATCAAAAAATGACAATACCCCCCTCTCTGTGGTGGCCTACAGTACTTAACCCACCCCCTATTCCGGTGCACACGGCCCGTAATCTGGGATTCCAGTTTGACGATACGCTCTCCTGCGGCCCTCAAATTAACAAAGTCACGGCGGCCTGCTTTGGTAAGCTAAAAATGATGAAAAAAATCTTTCCATTCTTGCCTATGGATGCGCGCCGAACAGTCACCCAGGCGCTAATAACGTCCCATTTGGATTATGCCAACAGTCTTTATGCAGGGGCCCCTCTATATCAAATTGAACGCCTGCAAGCAGTTCAAAACGCGGCAGCAAGACTGATTGGCAATATCCCTTTCCGACATTCTATCTCCATGTTTCGTAAAAAGCTCCACTGGCTGCCTATAGCTTCTCGGATTAAGTTCAAAACACTTACTCTTGCTTTCCGTGCTCTCAACGGGACCGGTCCTGAATACTTAAGAAAGAGACTGACATTATCCCATTCAGTGAGAGACCTACGTTCCAACAGCCTACGCCTTATGGTTGTGCCACGCTTTCGCCGCACACGAATGGGCGGCAGAGCTTTCGCTGTCCTGGCTGCGAAACATTGGAACTGCCTCCCTTTAGACCTCAGATTTGCCTCATCTGTAACACTGTTCCGCAGCCGCCTGAAAACTTGGCTATTTTCCTCATCCTAGATAGATACTTCTTTATCTCTACTGACAGTTTTTAGCGCCGGGACACCTCCGACGGAGGTAGCCGTGCGCTCTACAAGATCCATAAATAAATAAATAAATAATAATTGCGTAATGTAATTCTGTAGCGGGTTGTGGGTTTATAGGGGAATAGGGTGGGAAGTAATTTAATAATAATTAATTAATTAATATATGTTTGTAAATATTTTTTATTAATAATTAATTGATAATTAATTAATATTAATTAGTTAATTAATTAATATAATTTAGTACATATTTTTTATTAGTAATTAATTGGTAATTAATTAATTGTAATTAGTTAATTACATTAATTAGAGTAAATTTTAAATATATATAATTTTTGGTTATTGTAAAGTAATTAATTGGGGTAAAATAATATTAATTATTAAATTAATTACAGCTAATGTGCTAATATATTTACTTTATTGTTATTGTTAATTAATAATTAATTGGTAATTAAATAATATTGAATAATTTTGGGTAATGGAGTATTTTTAGGGTTCAGGGTCAGTTTTCAGTTTTTGGGTAAAGGGGTATTTTTAGGGTTCAGGGTCAATTTTCAGTTTTTGGGTAAAGGGGTATTTTTAGGGTTCAGGGTCAGTTTTCAGTTTTAGGGTAAAGGGGTATTTTTAGGGTTCAGGGTCAGTTTTCAGTTTTAGGGTAAAGGGGTATTTTTAGGGTTCAGGGTCAGTTTTCAGTTTTTGGGTAAAGGGGTATTTTTAGGGTTCAGGGTCAGTTTTCAGTTTTTGGGTAAAGGGGTATTTTTAGGGTTTAGGGTCAGTTTTTAGTTTTTGGGTAAAGGGGTATTTTTAGGGTTCAGGGTCAGTTTTGGGTTTTTGGGTAAAGGGGTATTTTTAGGGTTTAGGGTCAGTTTTGGGTTTTTGGGTAAAGGGGTATTTTTAGGGTTCAGGGTCAGTTTTCAGTATCTTATTTAATTATAGTATGTTACTATATATATATATATGTTTTAACAAATAATATTGTAAAACATTTTTTAATTACTTTCATTTATTATTTCATTATTATAAGTAAATGTAAGTATTTTTAAGTATATTTTAGTAATTACATTTTAATATTAATTTAATTTAACACTGTTTTTTATAAAGTCGATATTTTTTACAACTATATTATTGTAAACGATATTTTGTACTCGATATTTTTGTACTTACCTGTTTGTAGATACAAACTCGATATTTTGACTGTCGATATTTTGTCCACGATATTTTGGCTAGTCGATATTTTGACCCTCGATATTATTTCAGTGATCCCTTCAACACATTTCCAGATATTCCCATCCTCTCTTGCAGCCTGGTCAGTAATGCTTCACCCAAATATGGTCCTGTGCATCAAATCTAAGATAATGAGCAACAAATCCATGGTTCTGAGCATCAAATCTATTTTACGGAGCAACAAATCTAAAGTACTGAGCTACACATCTATGGTACTGAGCATCAAATCTATGGTGCTGAGCATAAAATCCATGGTACTGAGCATCACATCTTTGGTATCAAATCTATGGTACTGAGCATCAAATCTATGGTACTTAGCTGCAAACCTATGGTACTTAGCATCAAATCCATGGTCCAGAGCATCAAATCCATGGTACTGAGCGTCAAATCTTTGGTATCAAATCTATGGTACTGAGCCTCAAATCTATGATACTGAGCATCAAATCTATGGTACTGAGCATCAAATCTATGCTAGAGAGCCACACATCTGAGCCACCCAGCATTACATCTATTATACTGAGCATCACATCTATGATACTGAGCAACACATCTAAGGTATTGAGCATCAAATCTATGGTACTGATCTACAAATCTATGGTACTGAGCATCAAATCTATGGTACTGAGCATCAACCGTGGTGCTGAGCATAAAATCTATGGTACTGAGCCTCAAATCTATGATACTGAGCACCAAAACATTTGTAAAGAGCACAAAATCTATGGTACTGAGCATGTGAGAAACCCTGTTTATGACCTGGAACCAGGGCCTGGACCGTGCCGTGATCCTCACCAACATACCTGTGGCTTTCAACACGTTTCAGCGACACCTGCTACTCAGTCAACTCGAGTCTTTGTGTAGAACAGGTCACACTTGGTCACGTCAGTCCTCTTAAATCATATACAGCAGTTGGAATGCTGGTCCTCCGTCCCCAAAGTCACGTTAGGATGTTGTAGCCTTACGGCTAGAGTGGTCGACCTCGTAGCTGGGGAACCGGGTTCGAGTCTCGGCAACACTGCTCAACATCCTGTGATTCTGGGCAAATCACTTAATCTCCCCGTGCCTAACAAAAATGAATGTGTCCATCTGTAACGAAACTGGTGCTCATGTAAAGCGCTCTGATACCCGATGTCTCGGGTCTAGTTTGCGCAATACAAAACTCTAAAAAACATTTTAAAAGGGCTCAGCAAAATGCCCTAAGGTTTGCTCTTCCCCTTGATTTCCCTCATGACCATCTCAACATTTATAATTTTGGTTATCACATTAATGCGGATGATGGCCAGACATGTAAAAATGTGCTAAACCATAGGTTTCTCTGTACTTGTCTCTCCCACTAGGGACAATGAAAGAATCATGAGTGGCCCTGCATGAACAGTCAGAAACCCAAGGTTCAGAAATCCTAGATTCTGTTTTGGACCCGTTAGACTGAACCCTTTCTGAGTTGTCAGCCAAACTGCAAGTAAACAATCAAACCAAGAATTTGTTTTTCACTAGTTTTTTGGGGGTTGCTAGTGCTACCCCTACTTCTGATTCATCTCCTTATCCCCTATGCCTTGCAATTGCCCTCCTGCTCATCCACGATTGCAACGAGGTACAAAAAGGTCTTCTCATTAAAAGACAGCCATGCTCGCACTGTTGATACCCAACTCGTTCTCGGTTAATGAAGAACAGGCAGGACATCTCCTGCAGTGATGATGCTTCACTGGTTGGCAACTTTGCCTGGTCCAGAAGGCCTTTCATAGCAGTTCATCGGGATAAGTAATGTAAATGTAATGTAAATGTATAGGCATTTATATAGCGCACTACTTACCCGTAGGGTCCCAAGGCGCTTCGACCGCTGCGAAACCCTTCCTGGCTTCCCTGAGAGATGGTCCCTTAATGGGTATCTCCAGGGTGAGACCAGGCATCCCCGGCGGTCTGGTGGGGCCGTTAGTGAAGATGAGGCAAGCTAATGCCCAGAGTTGCCGAGTGGGAACGCTGATCAGAGTGGGCACCGAGGCGAGAGAATTATCGAGTCCGCTGACCCTGGTCCAGAAACCTGCCGCGCCGGGCAGGGGCGTAACAAACGCCCCCGCAGACCCCGCAGTGCGGGGGGCCTCACTCTCTACAGTTAATGAAGGGGCCCCCCGGGGGCCCCGGCCCCCTCAGCTCTTCTGAGAGCTGTGAGAGAGGTCTGTGCTGCAGCAAGCCTCTCTCCCTCTGTGTCTTAAGCAGGTGCAGCCTGCTCCGTTCCCCTCACCCCCTCCCTCTGACTGAAGAGAAACAAAGTATCAATATACATTGTTTCTCTTCAGTCAGAGCCAGAGGCAGTCCCGGAAAGAGGATGGGGGCACCAGAGACAGCAGTCTCCACTGCTCCTCTGAGGCAGCACAGAGCCCGCCCCACTCTCTCCTCTCCTCCCCCAGCCCAGAGAAGAGACAGGGACAAGGATGGGGTGGGGGCTTCACCCCACAAGAGAAGAGACAGGGACAAGAGAAGAGAAGAGAAGAGACAGGGACAGGCCCCCATCCGAGAAGAGACAGGGACAAGGATGGGGTGGGGGGGCCACCCCACAAGAGAAGAGAAGAGAAGAGAAAGGGACAGGCCCCCATCCGAGAAGAGACAGGGACAAGGATGGGGTGGGCTGGGGGGCCCACCCTTAAGAGAGCAGAAGAGACAGGGACAAGGATGGGGTGGGTGGCCCACCCCACAAGAGAAGAGAAGAGAAGGGACAGGCCCCCATCCGAGAAGAGACAGGGACAAGGATGGGGTGGGGGGCCCACCCACAAGAGAGCAGAAGAGACAGGGACAAGGATGAGGTGGGGGGCCCACCCCACAAGAGAAGAGAAGAGAAGAGAGGGTGGGGGGTCCACCCCACAAGAGAAGAGAAGAGACAGGGACAAGAAGAGACAGGGACAAGGATGGGGTGGGGGGGGCCCACCCGGGGGGGCCCACCCGGACAAGGATGGGGTGGGGGGGCCCACCCACAAGAGAAGAGAAGAGACAGGGACAAGGATGGGATGGGGGCCTCAGAGAGCAAGAGCAAGAGACAGCACAGAGCAGTGCTCGGGACCCTGACAAGGGTGGGAGTGGGGGCCCCCAGACAGAGTATTCTCCAGGGCAAAGCTCACATGAGAAGGGAGGAGGCAGCAAAATGGTGCCCTCAGGTAAGCACGCTTGTTAGAACACACCATGGGCGTCCACAGGGAGAGGGAAATGGGGGGCCGAGAAGGGTGCAAGGCAGAGGGGGAGAAGGGTGCAAGGCAGAGGGGGAGAAGAATGCATGGTAGACGGTAGAGAAGGGTGCAAGGCAGAGGGGAGAAGGGTGCAAGGCAGAGGGGAGAGGGTGCAAGGCAGAGAGGAGAAGGAGGCAAGGCAGAGGGGAGAAGGGTGCAAGGCAGAGAGGAGAAGGGTGCAAGGCAGCGAGGAGAAGGGTGCAAGGCAAAGAGGAGAAGGGTGCAAGGCAGAGAAGAGAAGGGTGCAAGGCACAGAGGAGAAGGGTGCAAGGCAAAGAGGAGAAGGGTGCAAGGAAGAGAGGAGAAGGGTGCAAGGCGGAGAAGGGTGCAAGGTAGAGAAGGGTGCAAGGCGGAGAAGGGAGCAAGGTAGAGGGGAGAAGGGTGCAAGGCAGAGGGGAGAAGGGTGCAAGGCAGAGAGGAGAAGGGTGCAAGGTAGAGGGGAGAAGGGTGCAAGGCAGAGAGGAGAAGGGTGCAAGGCAGAGAGGAGAAGGGTGCAAGGCAGAGAGGAGAAGGGTGCAGGGAAAAGAGGAGAAGGGTGCAAGGCAGAAAAGAGAAGGGTGCAAGGCACAGAGGAGAAGGGTGCAAGGCAAAGAGGAGAAGGGTGCAAGGAAGAGAGGAGAAGGGTGCTAGGTAGAGAAGGGTGCAAGGCGGAGAAGGGTGCAAGGTAGAGAGATGAAGGGTGCAAGGCGGAGGGGAGAAGGGTGCAAGGCGGAGGGGAGAAGGGCGCAAGGCAGATAGGAGAAGGGTGCAAGGCGGAGGGGAGAAGGGTGCAAGGCAAAGAGGAGAAGGGTGCAAGGCAAAGAGGAGAAGGGTGCAAGGTAGAGAAGAGAAGGGTGCAAGGCAAAGAGGAGAAGGTGCAAGGCAAAGAGGAGAAGGGTGCAAGGAAGAGAGGAGAAGGGTGCAAGGTAGAGAAGGGTGCAAGGCGGAGGGGGAGAAGGGTGCAAGGTAGAGAGGAGAAGGGTGCAAGGCGGAGGGGAGAAGGGTGCAAGGCAGATAGGAGAAGGGTGCAAGGCGGAGGGGAGAAGGGTGCAAGGCGGAGGGGAGAAGAGTGCAAGCCGGAGGGGAGAAGGGTGCAAGGTGGAGGGGAGAAGGGTGCAAGGTGAAGGGGAGAAGGGTGCAAGGCAGATGGGAGAAGGGTGCAAGGCAGAGGGGAGAAGGGTGCAAGGGAGAGAGGAGAAGGGTGCAAGGGAGAGAGGGAGAGAGGAGAAGGGTGCAAGGTAGAGAAGGGTGCAAGGCAGAGGGGGAGAAGGGTGCATGGCAGATGGGATAAGGGTGAAAGGCAGAGGGGAGAAGGGTGAAAGGCAGAGGGGAGAAGGGTGAAAGGTAGAGGGGAGAAGGGTGCAAGGCAGAGGGGAGAAGAGTGCAAGGCAGAGGGGAGAAGTGTGCAAGGCAGAGAAGAGAAGGGTGCAAGGCAAAGAGGAGAAGGGTGCAAGGCAAAGAGGAGAAGGGTGCAAGGAAGAGAGGAGAAGGGTGGAAGGTAGAGAAGGGTGCAAGGCGGAGGGGGAGAAGGGTGCAAGGTAGAGGGGAGAAGGGTGCAAGGCAGAGTGGAGAAGGGTGCAAGGCGGAGGGGAGAAGGGTGCAAGGCAGAGGGGAGAAGGGTGCAAGGCGGAGGGGAGAAGGGTGCAAGGTGGAGGGGAGAAGGGTGCAAGGCAGAGGGGAGAAGATTGCAAGGCAGAGGGGAGAAGGGTGCAAGGCAGAGGGGAGAAGGGTGCAAGGCAGAGGGGAGAAGGGTGCAAGGCAGAGAGGAGAAGGGTGCAAGGTAGAGAAGGGTGCAAGGCGGAGGGGGAGAAGGGTGCATGGCAGATGGGAGAAGGGTGAAAGGCAGAGGGGAGAAGGGTGCAAGGAAGAGAGGAGAAGGGTGCAAGGTAGAGAAGGGTGCAAGGCGGAGGGGGAGAAGGGTGCAAGGCAGAGGTGAGAAGGGTGCAAGGCAGAGGTGAGAAGGGTGCAAGGCAGAGAGGAGAAGGGTGCAAGGCAAAGGGGAGAAGGGTACAAGGCAAAGGGGAGATGGGCGCAAGGCAGAGGGGAAAAGGGTGCAAGGCAGAGGGGAGAAGGATGCAGGGTAGAGAAGGGTGCAAGGCGGCGGGGGAGAAGGGTGCAAGGCAGAGAGGAGAAGGATGCAAGGTAAGTGTTACTTATAACGACTGTATTGGTGACAGTGGCATAACAATCGCCCCGCATCCCCAGCAGTATGGCGGGTCGCTGGCCTGAGAGCTCCAGACTGGCACGGAGAATGGGAGGGGGGCCCCCTCCATGTAGTTTGCAGGAGGGCCCCCTCATGTTTTGTTACGCCACTGGCGCCGGGAATCGAACCCTGGTCCCGGGCCGTCCTCTGCTCTCGGGTCTGCCACCTCTAACCAGTGAGCCACACTAATCAATCTGCATCTCCCATGGAACCTCTAAAAATGTTCCTATTGGTACACAAACGCTTCGCGTGACTCCCTCTTTACTGGCATAGCTCTACTCACTGGAGAGGATTACCTTTGGCCATTAATTTCCAGGACGTTCCTATGCACTTGAAGACCAGGGGCCTCATTTATGAGAAATGATGCATCGCTGCGTGAAAGCAGCGACGCGTCACTTCTCGGTGCGCATTCTTTGCGACATTCCTGATGCGTCATATTTAATGTATGACGCATCATGTCGCAAGGAGTTACAGATACATCGGTATTTCTGACGTATCTGTAAGCGCAAATGTGACGCATTGCTGGAGTGTGTCACAAAAGTGACGCAACTCCAGCAATGCGTCCTTTCACATGGTGCAAGCCCAAAGTGAAAGGGCCAGCGACAGTCTTACGCCTGCTGTGCAACAGCGTCCTAAAAGTGACGCAGTGAAATCTTATAGATTTCACTGCGTCACTTCTATGACCCTTCCTTGCGTCAATACGCCCCCTTGCATACATTATACCTGGCGCAGGTATAATGTTGCGCAGGGGTTTACAAAGTGACGCATCTACCTAGATGCGTCAATTTGTAAATATGGCAGAACAAGGCACATGTTTAACGCCACTGGTGCGTCACAAGAAGTGGCGTAAAAGTGACGCACAGCCTCATAAATGAGGCCCCAGCTTTTTCATCCCACATAGACTTCACATAGTACATTATTATAGCATTTATTCAGAGCCGGCTTTTGTTAAGATAGCGCCCTGGGCTTGGACGGAGAGAAATTTGGTACCCTTGCTGATAGTAGTGAATTAAATGAGGCAGCGGTGGAGGTGGGGTTGGGGGGCTCTTGTGTCCACTGGTCAGTACCTGGAGGAGCAGGGACTGGTCCCTGAACAAAAACATCCCGGAACTCCCCCAGCTCACCTAAATCAAAGATAGCTGAGCTGCCTCACGAAGATGATGGTTTTGTTGATGTTTGTCGGCAGGGGTCAAAGGGTGAAGGGTGGGCAAAGATGGGGGCTAAAGGGATGTTCAAAACATCGCCCGCTGTATGATAATGAAGGACTAACACTACTTTAAAGTGGCAAATCAGAAACTAACAGGCAGGGACAAGGCTGGAGCAAGATGAGAAGGACGCTGCTGTAGGCATGACCTTAATGCACACAGCTCCATGCGCCCCTCAAATGATTGGTGCCCTGGGCCCAGCTCACCCACTCTAAAGACCTTCCCTGCTTGTATTGATATAACCCTTCATACCGCACTGTAGCTGTTTCTATAGTGTGCTATAAATAACACCTGTTACTATTCCCCAATGTCAGGTTCTCAATGTATTCACTGCTTGGAAGATGGTGTCTGGGATAGGAACTTGCCGATCACTGCTTTGTGTGCAGCTCTTCTGTTACCTGTACTTTCTTCTTCCTCCATGCATGTGCTACATGTGCCTTGAAGCCTCCCTAGAGTGGTGTGAGTGCTTTGTACAGAGAGGTTCGATATTTAAAGTATAACAGTTTCGTGAAAAGTTATGTTCTGTAATTGTATTATGTTTAGTTTTGAAGTTCTTTGTGTGGTTTAGTGTCAAGGTAACATGAGCATCATTTTGGAAGGTCTGGCTGGTACTGTCTTCTTAAGTTTAACATCCACGTGGGTACTTGCTTGTACTTTCCTATCACTAGTCCAGTTGCCTGCCAGAGAAGTGCCTGCACCTCTTTAGGAGCTATGTCATTGCATGTTGGATTTCTTCACTTACAAATTTAAGGGACTTTCTGTCAAATATCCTGGTACTCTCCATTTCAACTATGACACATGCTTGTTTTCTTTTTTTAAAGTAGTAATTAAATGACTTCCTCCTGACCATAAGTAGTTCGCTTGCAAGAGGGGAAGCTCCTCAGCTTTAATTTGTGTTCACGTTCACTCTGTTTTTCACTCTGTTTTTTGGATCGTCTGCCCTGGAGGCTAAGTTTGTAATATAGAAATAGTCCAAACAAAAGAAGAAATAAATGCACGTGCATGTTGGCAGAGCACTGCATTTCCATTCATTGGTTTTCATTTTAAAATCGGTGCTTCATGAGCTCTGCAGACTTATTTCACTGGACCAGAACCCACTGGACTGGCATTGTTTTGGGTGACTGTGCTTGGCTTGAGGTGATTAGAACACTGGGGGCCATATGTACAAGGACTGGCAAAAATTACCTCTAACGCTAGTTAGCGGCAGTTTTCTTACCACAGTGTACCGCTGAAAACTATTGCCTTGTTAGTGACATATTTACAAGACGTCGCTACATGGCGGTAGCTTCAAAGATCAGCAGTGAAAAGTGCCTGGAACATTAGCGTGATGGCGGGTACACAGACAAAATATCGAGATTTAAATTTCGATATACAATTATATCGAAGTTTAAATATCGAAGGGATACAATATCAAAGGTAAGTAATATCGACACTCTTAATATCAATATTATTAATATCGAAGTTTTAAATATCAATGTCAGTAATATCGATGTAAATAATTTCGATGTTACTAATATCGGATTTTTTATCATTTGTGTGTATATTTTATTATATTTATTATGTATTTTAAATTTTTTCATGTAATTTAATTACATTTTGTTTTTTAGTACTGTAGCGAGTTGTGGGTTTATAGGTAAATAGGGTGGGAAGTAATTTAATTATGTTAAATTATTTATTAATTAGTAGGAATAATTAATTAAATGTAATTAATTAGTAATTATTTATAATAATTTTAATTAATTGATTAATAGATAAATATGTTCTGTAGCGGGTTATGGGTTTATAGGGGAATAGGGTGGGAAGTAATTTAATTATTTAAAAATAATTATTAATTAGGAGTTATTATTAATTTAATTAAAAAAATTGGTAATAACATTTAATTAATTGGTTAATCATTTTAATTAATTGATTAATTGATAAATATGTTCTGTAGTGGGTTGTGGGTTTATAGGGGAATAGGGTGGGAAGTAATTTAATTATGTAGAACTAATTATTAATTAGTAGGAATTATAAATTAATGATAATTAATTGGTAATTAATTATAATTAATTGGTAATTAATGTTAATTAAATCATTAATTGATAAATGTGTTCTGTTGCGGCTTGTGGGTTTATAGGGGAATATGGTGGGAAGTAATTTAAATGTAATTAAGTAATATTGTATTTAAAAGAATTGATTTGTTAATTGTATAATTGTTAATTAATTATTAATTGGTAAATAAATATTATAATATGGTATTTTTAAAAAAAATACGTTAAATATAGTTTGCTAATCATGTTTTCAATAATTATGTATATGTATTGTAAATGTTTTTTATTTATTTAATAGTTTATATTTTTATTAAAAAAAATAAACATTTATTTATAGGTATATCATTTTAATCTCTACGCTATCCAACAGTTTCCCAACTGTTGCACTCTTTGGAGTTGGAATAGTAATTTTTACCACTACGCTATCCAACACTTTCCCTACTGTTGCACTCTCTGGAGTTTGAATAGTAATTTTTACCCCTACGCTATCCAACACTTTCCCTACTGTTGCACTCTCTGGAGTTGGAATAGTAATTGTTACCCCTACGCTATCCAATACTTTCCCTACTGTTGCACTCTCTGGAGTTGGAATAGTAATTGTTACCCCTACGCTATCCAACACTGTCCCTACTGTTGCACTCTCTGGAGTGGGAATAGTAATTGTTACCCCTTCGCTATCCAACACTTTCCCCACTGTTGCAGTCTCTGGAGTTGGAATAGTAATTTTTACCCCTACGCTATCCAACACTTTCCCTACTGTTGCACTCTCTGGATTTGGAATAGTAATTTTTACCCCTACGCTATCCAACACTTACCCTACTGTTGCACTTGCTGGAGTGGTAATAGTAATTGTTACCCCTACGCTATCCAACACTTTCCCTACTGTTGCACTCTCTGGAGTGGGAATAGTAATTGTTAACCCTACGCTATCCAACACTTTCCCTACTAATGCACTCTCTGGAGTGGGAATAGTAATTGTTACCCCTACGCTATCCAACATTTTCCCTACTGTTGCACTCTCTGGAGTGGGAATAGTAATTTTTACCCCTACTCTATCCAACACTTTCCCCAACTGTTGCACTCTCTGGAGTGGGAATAGTAATTGTTACCCCTACGCTATCCAACACTTTCCCTACTGTTGCACTCTCTGGAGTGGGAATAGTAATTTTTACCCCTATGCTATCCAACACTTTCCCTACTGTAGCACTTACTGGAGAGGGAATAGTAATTTTTACCCCTACGCTATCCAACACTTTCCCTACTGTTGCGCTCTCTGGAGTGGGAATAGTAATTTTTACCCCTACGCTATCCAACATTTTTCACAACTGTTGCACTCTCTGGAGTGGGAATAGTAATTGTTACCCCTACGCTATCCAACACTTTCCCTACTGTTGCACTTTCTGGAGTGGGAATAGTAATTTTTACCCCTACGCTATCCAACACTTTCCCTACTGTTGCACTCTCTGGAGTGGGAATGGTAATTTTTACCCCTACGCTATCCAACACTTTCCCTACTGTTGCACTCTCTGGAGTGGGAATAGTAATTTTTACTCATACGCTATCTAAAATGTATTTATTTATTTTTATTAGTTTTATGTTGTTATTAATTGTTATTTATATTATTATTTTATGTATATAAATTTATTTGTAATTTATTATATATTTATTTATTTATAAGTTATTAAAATAATTAATGTAGAGTTATTTTGTAATGAAAAATATATTATGTATTATATCTTAATTATTATTAATTTGCATTACATTATGTAATATTTTTTAATATTATAATATCATTTTAAATATATTTATTACATTTATAAGTATTATTTTGTTAATATTAAATTTTTATTTTAATAAAACAAAACGATATTTTACAAAAAACGATATTTTTGACATTCTATATTATTTTTTCGATATTTTTGTACTTACCTTGTTAGGTATAGGATCCTGATATTTTTGCCATCGATATTTTTGTTGCGATAATTGTGTATGTCGATATTAGTGTATTCGATATTTTGTCATAGATTCGTGATGGCGATAGGAATTCCAGAGTTAGCGGACAAAAACTAACAAAAGGCCCATTAGCGGCAAAAACATGCACGTTAGTCAGCCCAACGTGAGTTTTTTTGTCTCTCTTGGAAAAAATAGCCTAGCAGTCAACCTCCAATAGAAAATAGGCACACAAAAAAATTAAATGCAGAATGGAGCAGCCGGGGCCCAGTGCAGCACACATCACCAACCCTCTCAAGCCACCCAACATCCAGGATGACCAGGATGAGAGCCTGGACACCTCGCCGGACCTGCGTCTGCAGCCTGGATACCTTGCTGAACCTGCGTCTGGAGCCTGGATACCTCCCTGTACCTGCATCTGGAACCTGGATGCCTCACTGGACCTGCATCTGGAGATTGGATGCCTTGCTGGACCTGCTTCTGGAGCATGGAGTGGTATATGGAGGAGTTGTGGAGTTGATGAGCTGTGGCGGTAGACATTGAGGCGCTGTGATCGCCCGTATCTGGTGGTGAAGTCGGGCAGGTCGCATGGAGACACATATCTGACCTGTGTGAGAAAACCACCTTGAGCCACTTGTAGTTGTGAATGGTAGAGGCGCTCCTGTGCACTAGTGTATGGAGGTCTGTATTGTATACTACGATCCACCACTACACCAGGGTACACTGAGGGGATTACCAACGGTGGGCGTCACCTCTCTGCATCACAGGCCAGATGATGTTGCCCTGGCCGGACGCTGTGGATGGTGAGGCCCCTGAGCTGTGCCAAAATTGTGTTGCGGTAGCGCTGCAAATTCACACCTAAGAGGGCCCTCCTGCATCAACTGCATCAGGAGGTTCACCACCGGACTTGTCGGCGTCTTCTGTACCCAGGCTTGTGAAATCCCACCTGGCTGAGGTTCCTGCTGGCTGAGTCACAGATTTGGAGAGAGTGCTGCAGATTGTGCCATGGTGTCAATGTCCAGGTAAGGAGAAGGGATGTGTAGCGGAGGAGGCCCTGGGGTCAGGTCACCCAGGCTAGCACCTGTAGATGACGCACCCCCAGTGGCTTCTCATCCGCTATAGCAGAAGAGTGCCACCCCTCTGCGTTCAAGCAGTGTTAGAAGAGGGAAAATCATCACATGATAACTTCCTGATATAATTGTGCTATGTCTCCTTTGCTCAGGGCTGCTCCACTCACGGAGCAGGGCAGGGGCAGAGTGCAATGCCCACTCAAGTGCGCAATGACTGTTAGTCAGCCCACTCAGGCCACCCAAAGCTGTCATGTGCACTGTCCTGTTTGCAATGCAGGCTGCATTACAGCCTGCATGGAGAACATGCCCACCCCTCCAGCCCCTGGCTGAACGTCTTGTCCCGGCGCCAGTGACCAATCCCAACGCCGCATTGCAGCGTTGTGATTGGCTTAGGGGAAGGAACCTGGCTGCATACTTCCTGTTCCTGGAACAGACTCAGGAGAGCAGGAGCAACGAAGACACAGGACCTGGCCTCTAGGTAAGATTTCTCTCATTTAAATATTTACAACACCCCCTCACACACACACCCCTGCGTCCACGCCCCATCTAGTGTCCTTTTCAGCATTTCCCATCTCCCAGCTGTTCAGTCCTCCCCCGCAGCACTTCTCAATGGCAGCCGCTGTGCGGCCATACACAGAGGGCGTACTGCTGGTGTGCCAAAGGTATACATGAAGTTATGACGCATACCATTACATCGCATTCCGTTACAGTGCATACTAACACTAAGCATATAGCAACAGTAGAGAAGGTGTTGGATAGCGGAGATGTAAATATTACTATTCCCTCTTCATTGAGTGCAACCCTAAAACTAACCCTTGCACCCCAAAGCAAACCCTGAACCCTAAAATTCATCTTTGAGCCCAAAAAACACACCCCAAAAATCATATTTGACCCAAATGCACACCCCAAATTTCATAATTAACCCCAAAACACACCCCAAATGTCTAATTTTACCCCAAAACTTTAATTTAAAATGTTACCACATAATACACATCAAATTTTATCTCCAACACCCAAAACTCATATCCACCCTAAAACTTAAAAAATATCCCATTACTGACCTTACAATGCATTGTAATGGAATACGATGTAAAGGCACCTTCATTGTTAGGGTTGCATTGTAAAGGCATTACAATGTAATGCCTGCGTTGTCATGGGTGTCTCCCATGCCAAAGGCAAGTCGTAGGCAAGCCTGTCCGTCTGCCCCTAGAAGGCGCTCAGCACCAAGCACCCTTCCATTCGGACACTCCACCGCTACAGCACCAGCACCTTCCTTGCCATCAACCCTGGACACCACATCGCCTGCCAAGGCCACCTCTGTTCCGGACCGGACATCGCCATTGCCATCGCTGATGGCTACTAAATCACCAGCAAAGACCAGCCTGGCCATCCAGGAGGCATTGCTATCACCTACAGAAGCACACTCCGACTGACCACGCACTCTAATGACCCAACGGTGACAATGGAACACCTCAACTTCCAGATCCGGACCAACCCCAAGCCAATCCTCTGCGGCACCCTCATGTGCATGCCCCCCCGGGCCATGTACCCCCATTCTCCAATTCCATTGTAGACCTCATTGCACTCCAGGCTCTCCTATCCACCAACAACATCCTACTCGGTGAACTCAAGGTCCACCTGGACAACCCTAGTGATCAGAACACCACCCTCTCCTGGGGAAGCTCCCCAACATCAGACTCAAGCAGCTTGTCACCGCAGTAAGCCACATAGCAGGACACACAGTCGAGCACGTCTCCTCCACCAGCCGGAACGTCATCTAAAGCCACACCACTGGACTCTCCTGGACTGACCATAAGTGTTTACATCACGTCTTCATGATGCCCACTGTACACCACCACCATTATCGCCCCCAGTTGCAGCTGGATCAAGGACACTGATGAATGTCTCGTCAACTCCCTCAGCACCACCACTCCGCCAATACTTACAGGCGATGACACTGCAGCGCACAGCCGCCACCGATGGATCTACAACTGAGCCGACACCCTGGCACACCTCGAGGACGGCACTGCATCAGTACCTTACGCCTGCCTGATGGTAGGCGTACAGGTGACGCAGTGCCACAGTGATAGGCTGGCCCCATGCATTGCTGGAGTTACATCATGCTTGTGACACAACTGCAGCAATGTGTGACTTTAGCTCAGACAGATATTTCAGGATTCCAGGCGTATCTGTCATTCCTTGTGTCATGGAGCGCTGTCCAGTGAATACAGAGCATCCATGGTGTCACAAGAAAGGCATAGTGAAAAGTGTTGCAACGCTATCTTTTTGCAGCACTGCAATACTTTTGATGGCTGAGGCCCAGGAAAGCGCACTATCTTATTGATGGTGTGCATTCCTGCCCTGTAGTTTTGTCGCAGCGCAGCAACATTGCTTGCAGCGCTATCCCGCACCGAAACCTGCTGGAATGAGGCCCATTTCAATTTTTAGGACTAGCTATTTTATGCTCTTAAAAAACTGCCTCTAACTGCAGTTGGAAGCAGTTTTTTTGGTCCTCCTACCTTCAAGAGTTCCCTTGTAAATATCGTGAAGTGGGGTTAGCTGCCGCTTTTGCACGGGAACGCCTCCCTTGTATGTCATTATCACTAACAGAAGTGGCAATCTTTTCTATGGATGTTTTCGCCAGAAAACTTCAGCTAACAGAGGTTAGCGACAGCTTGTACATATAGTGATAAAATTAGCGCCGCAAAACCACCGGAAAGGTGCTGCTAATGCGGTGTTAACTCCTTGTACATATGCCCCTAGGTTTCTGATGCTAGCACAAAAGTGATGGTCACAGCCTTCTGACACTGAATTACACAAGTGCCCTGGGAGGGCAGCAGGCACTTGCACCCATATGCTTATGATGCATGTCTGCACTACAATAGGGGTCACTGATGCTTGTGTGGCACCTTCTGTAGTAGGTAATATATGCAGTCACAGTTTTTGCTCCTTTGCAAACTGAAGAGGGTCTTCCCTCATTGAACGAGGTTGAATGCAGCTGTGGTACCAATGAAAGGAGGCAGTGCTCTTCCGTGGGCCTCTCGATATTACAGAGAAGGGTGCAAGGCAAAGAGGTCCTGGAGATCTCACCAGCTGTGGGCCCCCTAGACTGCACCCTCAGTGGGGTGGACACTGCCCCCTCCACAGGCAGACTAGATTCCAACTGCAGTGAAATATGTCAGGGTGTTTTAACTTCCTCCCTTCCCTTTCACTATTTTTCAAGGGAGGGCGGGCCGCCGTGGGTGCACTAACTTGGGGAACATTTTAAGGTAATGGGGTGTATTGATCCTGGTCTGAACCGGGCACACCCGATGAAGGTGAGCTCTGGTGCAAAATCAGATTGGCCCTGGGTAAATAATCCAGTTCAGGTGCTCACACTTCGTGAGTGAGATAACGATGGTGATGATTTTATTCTTTTTGGTGACGATCCACTTGTGGTGAACACGCAATTTCTACTTAACTGTTTGCTTTCGGTGTTGACGGCACTGTTCTTGGGTAGTAGTGATTGCTGGTGACCTCTATTTTCGATTAACTAGCTGCACATTTGTTAGATGCCAGTGTGTTTTGAGGTACCATCCAGGTGCAATCACGGGCCTTTGGATGGCAGCACGCTGTCCTTTGGTGGTCACATACTCATACAGTCTCTTGAGCATCACGCTTTTGCGGAATTTTATACTGCAGGATGATGGTGGCTTCAATGTGCTTTATGTGACCGCGCGCTGTCGTTTGTTGGCACCTGTTGGACCTGAGGACACACAGTAACCTGTATGTCAGTGTTTGGTGACCCCGCATTGTTGATGGCAGCACAGTGGTAATACCAGCTCTGCGTGGCACTTGGTGCCCACCTCCTGTTAGTGATCTTTGCTTACTGACAGCACCCTGTATCACTGACAGTGCTCTTAGGGTGCCCAAGTGTGCCCATGTCACCAGGACACAAATTTTCCAACCCAGTCCTGCCCATTGGAATCCAATTGTGTCAGTTCAACGAAAACGAACTCCAGAACGGTCAGAATTCACTGATTTGAGACCGGAAGCATTGGGTTTATTGACTCATCTACCTATGGCACCTGTTGATTATTTTGTGTAGCACCAAAACCTGGCATGAGTGGATCCCACAGACCCATCTAAATACAGTGTCTGATGCACCATCACTGCTCCTGGGTGGACCCCACAGACACATCTATGTAAGTGCCTGATGTACCATCACTACTCCTGGCTGGACCCCACAGACACATCTATGTAAGTGCCTGATGTACCATCACTGTTCCTGGCTGGACCCCACAGACACATCTATGAAAGTGCCTGATGTACCATCACTGCTCCTGGGTGGACCCCCACAGACACATCTACGTAAGTGCCTGATGTACCATCACTACTCCTGGCTGGACCCCACAGACACATCTATGTAAGTGCCTGATGTACCATCACTGTTCCTGGGTGAACCCCACAGACCCGTCTACGTAAGTGCCTGATGTACCATCACTGCTCCTAGCTGGACCCCACAGACACATCTATGTAAGTGCCTGATGTACCATCACTGTTCCTAGGTGAACCCCACTGACCCGTCTACGTAAGTGCCTGATGTACCATCACTGTTCCTGGCTGTGCCTCACAGACCCATCTAAGTGAGTGCCTGATGCACCATCACTGTTCCTGGCTGTGCCTCACAGACCCATCTACATACAGTGTCTGATGCAACATCACTGCTCCTGGGTGGACCCCACAGACACATCTATGTAAGTGCCTGATGTACCATCACTGCTCCTGGGTGGACCCCACAGACACATCTATGTAAGTGCCTGATGTACCATCACTGCTCCTGGCTGAACCCCACAGACACATCTATGTAAGGCCCTGATGTACCATCACTGTTCCTGGGTGAACCCCACAGACCCGTCTACGTAAGTGCCTGATGTACCATCACTACCCCTGGCTGGACCCCACAGACACATCTATGTAAGGCCCTGATGTACCATCACTGTTCCTGGGTGAACCCCACAGACCCGTCTACGTAAGTGCCTGATGTACCATCACTGCTCCTGGCTGGACCCCACAGACACATCTATGTAAGTGCCTGATGTACCATCACTACTCCTGGCTGGACCCCACAGACACATCTATGTAAGTGCCTGATGTACCATCACTACTCCTGGCTGGACCCCACAGACACATCTATGTAAGTGCCTGATGTACCATCACTGTTCCTGGGTGAACCCCACAGACCCGTCTACGTAAGTGCCTGATGTACCATCTCTGCTCCTGGCTGGACCCCACAGGCACATCTATGTAAGTGCCTGATGTACCATCACTACCCCTGGCTGGACCCCACAGACACATCTACATAAGGCCCTGATGTACCATCGCTGCTCCTGGGTGGAACCCACAGACCCATCTACGTAAGTGCCTGATGTACCATTGCTGCTCCTGGCTGGACCTCACAGACCCATCTACGTAAGTGCCTGATGTACAATTGCTGTTCCTGGCTGGACCCCACAGACCCATCCATGTAAGTGCCTGATGCACCATCACTGTTCCTTGGTGTACCCTATTGACCCGTCTACGTAAGTGCCTGATGCACCATCGGTGTTCCTGGCTGGACCCCACAGACCCCTCTACATAAGTGCCTGACGTACCATCACTGCTCCTGGGTGAACCCCATAGACCCATCTATGTAAGTGCCTGATGTACCATCGCTGCTCCTGGCTTGACCCCACGGACCCATCTATGTAAGTGCCTGACGTACCATCGCTGCTCCTGGCTTGACCCCACGGACCCATCTACGTAAGTGCCTGATGCACCATTGCTGCTCCTAAATGGACCCCACAGACCCATCTACATTAGTGCCTGGTGCACCATCGCTGCTCCTAGGTGGACCCCACAGACCCATCTACGTAAGTGCCTGATGTACCATCGCTGCTCCTAGGAGGACCCCACAGACCCATCTACGTAAGTGCCTGATGTACCATCGCCGCTCCTGGCTGGACCTCACAGACTGATCTACGTAAGTGCCTGATGTACCATCGCTGTTCCTGGCTCGACCCCACAGACCCATCCATGTAAGTGCCTGATGCACCATCACTGTTCCTTGGTGAATCCCATAGACCAATCTACGTAAGTGCCTGATGTACCATCCCTGTTTCTGGGTGAACCCCACAGACACATCTACATAAGTGCCTGATGCACCATCGCTGTTTCTGGGTGAATCGCACAGACCCCTCTACATAAGTGCCTGGACCCCCCAGACCCATCCATGTAAGTGCCTGATGCACCATCACTGTTCCTTGGTGTACCCTATTGACCCGTCTACGTAAGTGCCTGATGCACCATCGCTGTTCCTGGCTGGACCCCACAGACCCCTCTACATAAGTGCCTGATGTACCATCGCTGCTCCTGGCTTGACCCCACGGACCCATCTATGTAAGTGCCTGACGTACCATCGCTGCTCTTGGCTGGACTCCACGGACCCATCTACGTAAGTGCCTGATGCACCATTGCTGCTCCTAAATGGACCCCACAGACCCATCTACATTAGTGCCTGGTGCACCATCGCTGCTCCTAGGAGGACCCCACAGACCCATCTACGTAAGTGCCTGATGTACCATCGCCGCTCCTAGGAGGACCCCACAGACCCATCTACGTAAGTGCCTGATGTACTATCGCTGCTCGTGGCTGGACCCCACAGACGCATCTACGTAGGTGCCTGACGTACCATCACTGTTCCTGGCTGGACCCAACAAACCTGTCTATGTAAGTGCCTGATGTACTATCGCTGCTCGTGGCTGGACCCCACAGACCCAGCTGGACCCCACAGGCCCATCTACATTAGTGCCTGATGTACCATCACTGCTCCTGGCTGGACCCCACAAACCTGTCTATGTAAGTGCCTGATGTACTATCGCTGCTCGTGGCTGGACCCCACAGACCCAGCTACGTATGTGCATGATGTACCATCCCTGCTCCTGGGTGAACCTCACAGATCCATCTACGTAAGTGCCTGATGCACCATCGCTGCTCCTTGGTGGATGCCACAGACACATCTATGTAAGTGCCTGTTGTACCATCACTGTTCCTGTCTGGACCCCACAAACCTGTCTATGTAAGTGCCTGATGTACTATCGCTGCTCGTGGCTGGACCCCACAGACGCATCTACGTAAGTGCCTGATGTACCATCGCTGCTCCTGACTGGACCCCACAGACCCATCTACGTAAGTGCCTGATGTACCATCACTGTTCCTGGCTGGACCCCCACAAACCCGTCTACGTAAGTGCCAGATGTATCATCTCTGTTCCTGACTGGACCCCACAGACCCAGCTGGACCCCACAGGCCCATCTACATTAGTGCCTGATGTACCATCACTGCTCCTGGCTGGACCCCACAAACCTGTCTATGTAAGAGCCTGATGTACTATCGCTGCTCATGGCTGGACCCCACAGACCCAGCTACGTATGTGCATGATGTACCATCCCTGCTCCTGGGTGAACCTCACAGATCCATCTACGTAAGTGCCTGATGCACCATCGCTGCTCCTTGGTGGATGCCACAGACACATCTATGTAAGTGCCTGTTGTACCTTCATTGTTCCTGGGTGGACCCCACAAACCCGTCTACGTAAATGTAAATTGTAAATTGATACTTGTATAGCGCACTACTCACCCGCAAGGGTCTCAAGGCGCTTGTACGAATACCGCTGTGGAACCCATCCTGGCTTTCCCTGTGAGGCGTCCACTCCTGGGCACCCCCAAGGTGGAGGCCAGGCATCCTTAGCGTTGTGGGGGCCGTTGTGGAGATTAAGCAAGCTATTGCCCAGAGTTGCAGAGTGGGACTCCATGATTGGAATAGGCACCGAGGTTAGAATTATCAGGTCCGTGGAAATTTTGTGTCCAAGACCCGCCGAGGCAGGGAATTGAACCCTGGTCCCGGGCTAGACCTCTGCATCAGGGTCTGCCGCTCTAATCATTGAGCCACACTTCACACGTAAGTGCCTGATGCACCATCACTGCTCCTGGGTGAACCTCACAGACCCATCTACATATGGAGCGCATGGACTTGTTTGTGTAGCTCGAACACCTGTCCTGGGTGGACCCCACAGACCCACGTGCACACAGTATTGCCTAACTTCCTTGTGTCACACCTAAACCATATTACAAACAAACTCCAACTCACCAAGCACAGTCAACGAGATGCTTCTCACAGACTCAACATATTAAAACATGATTATTCATTTGACTACTGTATGAAATGCAACGTTCCTCTCCCACACCTCCCCGCTTCACCTCATGCTCGTGGAACTGCCACAACGAATGCCACATCCCCGTAAGAGCACATTTTGGACCTCATACAACCTCATGGATCGAAAATACTTCCAGGCCAGCGAAGGTCACTCTACAAAACACACACTCAGTCATTCACAATAAAGTGAGCAACTGACCTATTTGGCCATCCAGAAAGCGCTTTGAGGCCCTGCTGGGGGTAGGGGAGTGATTACACACATGCAGCAATGAACTACCACGGGGCCGGGCAGTAGGCAGCCTGCGCCCTGCTCCCTCTTTCGTGTCTTGCTTTCTAACCGCACGCGCACTCCTGCCTCGTGACCTTCTTGCAAGGGTTTTGAAGTGGCTTTTTGTTTTCTTGCTTCTTCTGCTTGTCTCCTGAGTGCCGGAGCTTTGAACAGTACGTTTGCTCATCTACAAGGAGCACGTGCTTCCTCAGTGCTGGCGGTAAACAACTGCTTACAGGCACGAACGTCCCGTGGCACAGGGGCCTAGTGAAGCCAGTTCTGTTACTATGAGCAAGGGCACCATTTGTCCTGTCCTCTCTTTCAGTGGATAAAAGCAGCGCTGTGTGGGATTTGTAAATTATGTCGAGTGTGTATAAATCAATAGTTCTAACATATCTGCAAACAATGACCTGTAAAAGGAAAGCCAAGGGCTGCGCACGTGGGGCTGCATCAAACATAGTACCCCAGCGGGGCAACGGGCGTGTATCAGGCCGGCAACTAGAGCCAAATTTCGGGGAGGCTGAAAAATATTTCGGGGGGGGGGGGGGGGGGGGGAGGCTAATTATTCCAACCATAGACAGAGTGGCTGTTAGAAGGAGTGAAACACAACAAAAGCCTTCCAGACAGGGCCGCAGACTCCTGTGCAGCCCCTCCTATAAGACTGATAGAGTTGGTGCATGTGTAGCGCCAGCGCCATCTGCAGAGGGTGTACACTCATTTGCATGGGGGTGTGGCCCCATGCCTATGAGGGAAACACATTGCCTCTGCACTGCGCCATATTACTCATGCAGGTGCACAGGCCACTGATGGCCGGCACAGGTAAGAACGGCACGGTGGGGTGGGGTCAGGTAAGTCAACATACGACGGGATAGTTAAATAAAACTTAAAAAAAAGTAATAACACTTATCTTGCTCTTGCCGCATTGCTGACTCGGCAATGCAGAGAGTGCAAGGTAAGTGTTTTTTAAAAAAAATTTTTATTTAACTCATCCCGTTGTATGTCGACTTACCTAACACCTCTCCCCAACCCGCCTCGTTCCACCTTCTCACCGCTCCTACCTGTGCCAGCCGCGGCTGGCAGTGGCAAACATGCCCACAGGAAGTTCACTGAAAATGTGCAACAAAAGGGTGGTGCACTGTCAGTGTGTCCCCTGAGGACAGCCCTATGGAAGGGAGGAAGCAGACCCATGGGCTCCTGCAGGCCGGTGCCTTCACTCACTGCCTGCAGGGGGATCTCCAACCCCCTCTTTAAAGCGCAGGGGGGTTGCCGTTTGCACAGATAAACAAGGAGCGGCTTTGATGCAGCAGTTCTGATTTTCACTGGATGTGCTGCCCTCTGAGCAGTGTGAGTTGGCAGCTGCCTGTGGGCATCACATCCATTATAATAGGGTGCACAGTTCCTCTTTGTGCCTGGCGAACCTGATTGGAAGTGCACTGTGATGCAAACATGGATAGTGTGCCTTAAATGTAATATAGGCCATGGTGTCCTGATGTCATTTAATGATCTGACACCTCTGTGAACAGGCTCCACCTGGAAAAGGAATAAACAAAGCTGGCCAGTGGCTCTGTCTTGCTGCAAACATTTGGCCAGCCACGGGTTCTAGTATCCTAGGATTCACTAATCTTATGATAGAAAGTGTTAACTATCAAGTGTCACCATTGTCAAAATCCCATGCAAAATGGCATTTTGTTGTTTGTGTAATTCGTACCATCAAGACCAGTTTTCTAGCTATTTGGTTGTATTATAGTTGTGGTGATGTAAGGCAGGTGCCTACAATAGACTTAATATAGCAGCGCCCTGATAAACAAGTACTGGCGTTGCCAATAGGTCTCGCAGTAGGAAAGTTGGAGCTATTGGTTTTGTAAATGACATTTTATATTTATGTTTTGTGATTTACAATGCCAATACTTTTAACTTTAGCATATGTGACACTTTTAGTATTTGTAATGTCACATGTTTTGTATTGACGTGACTTAAATGTATTGATATTACAATTAACAATCGCTTTTAATTTTTTTAAATAATTAATACTTAAATAAAAGTGATTGTAATTTTTAATGGCAATAGCTTAAACTTTTGTAAATAACTTTTGTGAAGATTATGTTCAGTGACGAAAATCCAAGAACAGAAGTGAAATATTAACATTTTTGTTTGTGACATTTGTAATAAAGCTTGAAACATTGAGAGAACATATTTGAACCAGTGATGCTGTGGTGGTGCTGAGTGATGCTGTGGTGGTGCTGAGTGATGCTGTAGTTGCGCTGAGTGATGAGGGCTGTGTGCACTGAGTGAGGCCTGGGTGCAGTGTGAGTGAGGCCTGTGTGCAATGTGAGTGAGGCCTGTGTGCAGTGTGAGTGAGGCCTGGGTGCAGTGTGAGTGAGTCCTGTGTGCAGGGCGAGTGAGAGCTGTGTGCACTGAGTGAGTGCTGTGTGCACTGAGTGAGTGCTGTGTGAACTGTGAGTTAGGGCAGTGTGCACTGAGTGTGTGCAGTATGTACTGAGTGTGGACTGTATGCAGTGTGATTGAAGGCTGTGTGCACTGAGTGAGGCCTGTGTGCAGTGTGAGTGAGGCCTGTGTGCAGTGTGAGTGATCCCTGTGTGCAGTGCGAGTGAGAGCTGTGTGCACTGAGTGAGCGCTGTGTGCACTGAGTGCGAACTGTATGCAGTGTGATTGAGGGCTGTGTGCACTGAGTGAGGCCTGTGTGCAGTGTGAGTGAAGCCTGTGTGCAGTGTGAGTTAGGGCTGTGTGCACTGAGTGATGGCTGTATGCACTGAGTGAGGCCTGTATGCAGTGCGATCAAAGACTTTGTGCAGTGTGAGTGAGGCCTGTGTGCAGTGCGAGTGAGGCCTGTGTGCAGTGTGAGTGAGGGCTGTGTGCACTGTGAGTGAGGCCTGTGTGGAGTGTGAGTGAGGCCTGTGTGCAGTGTGAGTGAGACCTGTGCACAGTGTGAGTGAGGGCTGTGTGCACTGTGAGTGCGGGGGTAAACAGACAAAATATCGACTCCAAAATATCGACTGGACATAATATCGAGTTTTAAATATAGACTGGACAAAATATCGACTGGACATAATATCGACTACAAAAATATCGTTTTTCAGGTAAGTGAAGTAATATCGACTGTTTAAAATATAGATAGCAAAAATATCGAATTTTTAATAATATATAATATTTTATAGTGTATTTTTATGTAATAATATGTGTGAAAAGTGTGTATTAATGTTATAAAATATTTTATTAAATGGAATTTGTTTTTTTAATAATTGCGTTATGTAATTCTGTAGCGGGTTGTGGGTTTATAGGGGAATAGGGTGGGAAGTAATTTAATAATAATTAATTAATTAATGTATGTTTGTAAATATTTATAATTAATAATTAATTGATAATTAATAATAATTAGTTAATTAATTAATATAATTTTGTACATATTTTGAATTAGTAATTAATTGGTAATTGATTAATTGTAATTAGTTAATTACATTAATTTGAGTACATTTTAATATATATAATTTTGTGTTATTCTTAAGTAATTAATTGGGAAAAAATAATATTAATTATTAAAATAATTACAGCTAATGTGCTAATATATTTACTTTATTGTTATTGTTAATTAATAATTAATTGGTAATTAAATAATATTGATACATTTTGGGAAAAGGAGTATTTTTAGGGTTCAGGGTCAGTTTTTAGTTTTTGGGTAAAGGGGTATTTTTAGGGTTCAGGGTCAGTTTTCAGTTTTCGGGTAAAGGGGCATTTTTAGGGTTCAGGGTCAGTTTTCAGTTTTTGGGTAAAGGGGCATTTTTAGGGTTCAGGGTCAGTTTTCAGTTTTTGGGTAAAGGGGTATTTTTAGGGTTCAGGGTCAGTTTTCAGTTTTTGGGTAAAGGGGCATTTTTAGGGTTCAGGGTCAGTTTTCAGTTTTTGGGTAAAGGGGCATTTTTAGGGTTCAGGGTCAGTTTTTAGTTTTTGGGTAAAGGGGTATTTTTAGGGTTCAGGGTCAGTTTTCAGTTTTTGGGTAAAGGGGCATTTTTAGGGTTCAGGGTCAGTTTTTAGTTTTTGGGTAAAGGGGTATTTTTAGGGTTCAGGGTCAGTTTTGGGTTTTTGGGTAAAGGGGTATATTTTAGGGTTCAGGGTCAACAAATAAGATTGTAAATTTTTTTTATTATTATTTTCATTTATTATTTAATTATTATAATTTAATTTAAGTATTTTTAAGTATATTTTAGTCATTTAAATTTAATATTAATTTAATTTAACACTGTTTTTAATAAAGTCGATATTTTTTACATCTATATTATTGTTAACGATATTTTGTACTCGATATTTTTGTACTTACCTGTTTGTAGATAGAAAGTCGATATTTTGTCTGTCGATATTTTGGCAACGATATTTTTGCAGGTCGATATTTTGGCAGTCTATATTATGTCAGTGATCCGAGTGCGGCCTGTGTGCAGTGTGAGTGAGGGCTGTGTGCACTGAGTGAGGGCTGTTTGCACTGAGTAACACCTGTGTGCAGTGTGAGTGATCACTGTGTGCAGTGTGAGTGAGTGAGTGCTGTGTGCACTGAGTGAGTGCTGTGTGCACTGTGAGTTAGGGCAGTGTGCACTGAGTGTGTGCAGTATGCACTGAGTGCGTACTGTATGGAGTGTGATTGAAGGCTGTGTGCACTGAGTGAGGCCTGTGTGCAGTGTGAGTGAAGCCTGTGTGCAGTGTGAGTTAGGGCTGTGTGCACTGAGTGACAGCTGTATGCACTGAGTGAGGCCTGTATGCAGTGCAATCAAAGACTTTGTGCAGTGTGAGTGAGGCCTGTGTGCAATGTGAGTGAGGCCTGTGTGCAGTGTGAGTGAGGCCTGGGTGCAATGTGAGTGAGTCCTGTGTGCAGGGCGAGTGAGAGCTGTGTGCACTGTGAGTTAGGGCAGTGTGTACTGAGTGTGTGCAGTACGCACTGAGTGCGGACTGTATGCAGTGTGAGTGAGGCCTGTGTGCAGTGTGAGTGATCCCTGTGTGCAGTGCGAGTGAGAGCTGTACGCACTGAGTGAGTGCTGTGTGCACAGAGTGAGTGCTGTGTGCACTGTTAGGGCAGTGTGCACTGAGTGTGTGCAGTATGCACTGAGTGCGGACTGTATGCAGTGTGAGTGAGGGCTGTGTGCACTGAGTGAAGTCTGTGTGCACTGAGTGAGGCCTGTGTGCAGTGTGAGTGATCACTGTGTGCAGTGCGAATGAGTGAGTGCTGTGTGCACTGAGTGAGGCCTGTGTGCAGTGTGAGTGATCACTGTGTGCAGTGCGAGTGAGTGAGTGCTGTGTGCACTGAGTGAGTGCTGTGTGCACTGTGAGTTAGGGCAGTGTGCACTGAGTGTGTGCAGTATGCACTGAGTGCGGACTGTATGCAGTGTGATTGAAGGCTGTGTGCACTGAGCGAGGCCTGTGTGCAGTGTGAGTGAAGGCTGTGTGCACTGAGTGACGTCTGTATGCACTGAGTAAGTTTCAATTCACTGAGAATTTACTGTGATTTACCCTTGTATTTATGGCTTACTCCTGCATTCCAGAAGAAAGTCAGGAGTAATGCAAGCAAGTGTAAGCCCCACCAACTCTGCAAAATCTTTGCAAAGACTGTACTACCCAATCTGGCTATGGCTATTTTCAAAGCATGGAGGGCTAAAATGGCTCAACCATTGCTTGTTGGCCTCAGTGTGCTGGTTTGAGTGTTTTCCTAGTCTTATGTTGATTTACAGTCTGGTCCTGATGTTTGTGGATTGCGATCAGCAACCGTAGCACACCATCAAAAGCAGATTCAGTTCACGGTCCACTATGGTAACCTCTGGACCGCCGAAGGTACCACAAGGTGGTAGAATGTGCGCAATACAAATGCCAGTATCACAACAATAAACGGTAGTGTTTCCTATCGCGCTGAAACGACATGTAGCATTTTAACTTGGCTCATCTGCTGCTGACGTGTTGTATTAATCGTTAGTGCCCCTTAGACCTTGCCTAGCGAGAACTCTACTGCTACTGCAGCAAGTTGAAGATGACACCTGCCACCACCTCCCCCTTGGGCCTGTAGCACTCCAGCCCAGAGCAGGGAATCATTGCAGTGCTGCTGGAGCGGGCAGGGCGGTGCTTTATGTGGAGTCATGCTGGCTGCGGTTGGTATTCTTTTATATTGACCGCTCAGAGTGCCTCGGAGCTCTGCCCACCACGCAGGATTTCATGCTCATGGGGAATCTGGCGTTCAGCCGAAGGAATGCCTTGACGGGTCCGAGACGCCTCCTTCGCGGAGGCATTTTTCACGACCTGCATTAGCATGACAATGATAAAGGTTAGCAGTCCAGCTCCCTGGCTGGCTTTAACTCTGAACATCCCTGTTGGGGAAAGTGGCGTGACGCAAAATGACGCGTCCCTCTGCAGAACAGAATGAGGGTCCGGGAGTCTCCCATATTTACGATGTATTTATTGGCCATAGGCTGGTTGCTGGACCCCTAAAGCAGTGGGGCCCCTCTGCGCTATGCCTATAGTTGGAAGCTTAATGTTCCTTGTCGCAGCGCTACACGGGTAGTAAGCGCTATAAATTACAAGAAGAGATAACCCCCTCTGTGCAGGAATGCAACATGAGACGGTGGGGCTGGGGAGGACGACAAGTGACCTTCTATCAATATTTTCATGCGTTGTGTCTATTCAAGACATTTCCCTTTTGTAGAAATTGTCCACCGTTAATTTACAGGACTGTTTCCTGGTATCTCTGACTGCAACGCAGGGCCCTCGTGCCGCCCTGTATTATATTAATCTAAATCTGTGGTCACTTTTTACCCCCAGTACTACCCACCCCTCGTTTTCTGCTGGTTTGATTTCCCTTGGGTATGTATGTAATTGCAGCCACAAACAGTTCACATTCACTTGAGAACCGTAGCTACATTACGGTAAACTGCACAGTTCTCTCAAAAATGGACTTCTCAAAAACACCTTACTATGTGTACGTGTACATCGGTGTGTCCATTGATTGTTTCACGCTGATTTACTTGCCCACTCCTGTAATCTGAATTAGCCTGTATCCCTCCTTCCCTGCCCTAAAAAGAAGGTAGCCATTATGGTATGTATGGTATGGTAACGCAGCTTAAACGTAATCATCACGAAGCCCGCACCGAGACTTTTCCTGAGAACAGATCTACAAACCTTTTGACCATGGTAAGTGACCCTGACCAGCTGATCGCCTGACTGTCAAAGTTGCTTTGTGTGAGACTACATTGTCTCACTCGTAGGGGGCTGTATTACACCTCAGCATAATTTAATGTGTGCTTACATTTAAAGCGGGCCAAGGAATATGACTGCAGTTTTGTATTTGAAGCATTGTTGTAACAATTACGTATTGTTACATCAATCCCGATGCATTTCTATCATAGCAAGTTATCTTGGAGACACAAAAGGTAGGAAAACAAGAGCGGCCGGGAAACTGAAAGTACGGAAGAGGAAGCATGAAAAGGAGGGGAAGAGAGAAAAAGAGAGGAATCATGAAAGAGAGTGAGAGAAAGAAAGGAATAAAAATAAAGGTAAGAGAGAGTGCAGTGAAAGGGACAGAAAAGAGTGAGGTGAACAAGCGAAGTTTATAAAGTGGAGAGATACAGGGGAGAAGGTGTAGAGGTAGCAAGCGAGAAGATGAGCGTCCGGGAAACTGAAAGTACGGCCGGCCAGCCATGAATAATTAGGGGAGGAGAAGCCGCAGAGCGCACGCTGGGAGAAGCCCTTTGATGTGGTGGCGGCCGTGAAAAAATGCAATTAGGAGGAAGGAAGGGAGGCTGATGCGCGTGCTTGTTTGGTCACGTGATTCACGTGAACTCGAAGAAAACCGCACAGAAAAAGCCTTAGTTTGACGATTATTTTGAGCACTAGAATTCTCTCCATTTTCCATTCCTGTGGAATGGAAAAGGCGAGACCTAAAAGTCAAGACAAGCTGCATGTGTCACCAATGTCTGCTATGATCATAGATTTTAGAGCCTCCTTCAAGAGTAGTGATAATCTGTCAATATTGTCAAATATGTTTTTGCTGATGATGTTTGTGTGTGCTTGAGCCTAGGGTATTCTAACAGACTCAACATTGGCATTTCCTAGAAGGGCATTCCTGATCTCCTGGGGACACAGAACAATGAGTTGAAACTGTGCCTTAATCTAAGGAAACCTCAGCCGTGAAAGAACTTCCACAGCTCTCGTGGAAAAAAGAATACAGTTCAATGTCCTGTATAAATGGAGAACTTCTCTAGAATGAAATTAGTACCTAATTTGCAAAATAATAAGAGCAGAGGCCCAAAGTCCTTCTGAGAAGTCCGCTGTCAGCGCTAGCGAATGTTAGGGTGCCACATTCCAAGGTCCGAGTGCAGAGATCCACCAAAAATCCTGTAAATGGTATACCATCAGTACCTTCGTGAGCAGTGGGCTCACATCAATAAAGGTGGCGGAACGGTATCCAGCTGGTTGGGCTGGGTGTGGACGGTGCTAGAGGATACTTACTGGCCTTGTGGCGGCCGGCACGGTGAAGACAAAATGTAAAAAGGTGGCCGCCTGGCACTGCTGAACAGGCCTGAAGTGCTGCGGTGGTGCTGATACATAAGTGGCGAGAGCGTTCCTGCTACGCGGCATCCAACTGAGGAGGTGGGAAGCTGCAGCTGAAGCAGGAAAGAAAATTAGCCCAAGGGTGAGTCGTGAGCTGAAGGGGCCCTGTTTGGTGCTGGACGGACAGGTGTAGGCCCGCTATGATAAAAGGATGTTGCTGGGAGGCAAGGAAAAGTTGCGGTTAGAGAAGTGAGTGCCTGCTGTGTGAACGCTGACCCCTCTGAATGAGTGGAGCTCTGGGAGTTGCTGCCAGCTGATAAGACAGGGCTGGTGGGATTGAGACTCAGCTGTGCTGCGGCATTGCATAAGCGATGAACCCCCTGAGTGTGGGTACCGCGGCTGAGTGCAGACTGCCAGAGAAGCTGCTGACTCTGTGCTGGCTGATACGACACGGCCAGAGACACTGGGGGGCATAGTGCTGATTGGCTGTTATTGCGCTCTAGTCGCCAGGAGGACGCTAGGCGTATACTTAAGAGAGGTAAATCTCATGCTCTTCCTCTATAGCTGGCAGTTGATTTGTGCATGCGCTTAATGCACCTCAGGAACCGAGCTGCTGCTCGTTTTTAAAACAACCTTGTTTTTATTTACTTTGTGATTTGAGTTATTATCCCCTGTTCTTAACTTGCGCTGACAGCGCCTGGCCCTCACTTGCATTTTAACTCAGGGACACTCACCGCTGTTTGGCGGGTCCGCTTCCCGGCGCAGGTCCGTTTTTTAGCGCCATCTTGGATGGGGATGGTCGAGCATTAGCGCTGATTGGCTGTTATTGCGCTCTAGTCGCCAGGAGGACGCTAGGCGTATACTTAAGAGAGCCATGCTGACGCGCAGCGGATACGCGCTGCGGGGACGCCAGACTGACGCCGGAGTTACGCCAGAGTTCAGCCCGTCGGCGCCCGTCCGCGCTGAGGACGCGCTGGACCCTGGGCCTCCTGGCGTGCATCCTCCCCCATCACTGGAGAACTTGTACGGTACGCTTCTTTCCCTGAGACCCCCTGCGCTCTGTTGTCATCATCGGCTTAGACCCGAGGTTCTGAGCCGGGCCCGTTTGTGTCCCTCTTGCAACAGTTCTTTTGCTTGTCCTACTCAGGCCCGTATCCATTCTATCCCTTCTCAGTCCACCAGTCATATCTCCCAACCCAAACAGGGTTTTTTGATCAATGCTCGTTCTCTGATCAAACATGGGATTGAATTTCACGACTTTGTCAGTTCGAGGAATCCTGACTGGGTCTTTGTCACAGAAACTTGGGCTTCTGAGTCCGCTGGCCACGATTTGCTTTTGGCCATACCTGAAGGATACACCTTCCTAAGGTTAGATAGAGAACGTTGCAGAGGTGGTGGAATAGCCATTCTTTTTAAATCTACTCTTTCTTGCACCATAAAACCCTTATCGGTCTCTACGGATCCCGTTGAGGCGCTATACTTTTGTATTGTGCACACTCCGGTGAGCTCCTTTTCCGGCATTTTACTCTATAGGCCCCCTGGGTCCAGAGTCAACTTCTGCCCAGAACTCTTCAGAATTCTGGAACCTTATTTTGGTAGACCTCACTTCACCATTCTGGGCGATATTAATTTCCATTTAGAGGATTCTGCTTCGAAAGACACTTCCTCTTTGCTTAATTCCCTGGAGGCATGCGATTTTGTCCAACTAGTTCTCCACCCGACCCACAAGGCGGGGCATATCCTTGACGGGATTTTTTCTAACGATTCCAGACTAGAGGTCGGTATACCGGTTCCAATTACCTGGTCTGACCATCTAGCAGTCCCGCTGTCTTTAGACATTCCCTGCCCTGATGTTCCGGTGGGCACTGGCAAAAAACAATCTAAAAGGAGCTTCAAAAACTTCACTAAGGAAGCTCTTGCCCCTTTTATTCGCAACATCAGTATTTCAACTCAGCGGAAGGTGGATGAATCGGCCCAAGAACTCACTGATGCCATTACCAGAGCCGTTGACGAACTAGCCCCCCCCTCCTTGAAATCTGCAGCTAGACAGAAGCCATCTGCCCCCTGGTTTTCTGCTGATCTGAGGCTTCTCAGACAAAAATGCAGACAGAAGGAACGTGGCTGGCGTAAATCCTGGGATCACAAAGATAGAGAAGGCTATAAGAGCCTACTACGAGAGTATAAAAAGAGAGTCATCAAGGAAAAACAGGACTATTTTTCCAACCTAACCTGTTCTCTAACATCCTCCAAAGAGCTTTTCAAAATTGTAGACTCCCTCTGCTCTCTTCAGGTTCCTGACCCAGTAGTTTGAATTTGAATTTGAATTTAAAAACTTTTCTATAGCGCACTTTTACCATGCGGTTTCATGGCGCTGTTAGATTGTGAGAAGCGGGCAGGAGCAGAGGGGGATTAAGCATTATAGGCTCGAGAGAACAGAAAAGTTTTGAGACCCTTCCGGAACTCCATATAGGAAGATGACATGCGGAGTTCCAAGGGGAGGGAGTTCCAAAACGAAGGAGCAAGCACTGCAAATTTCGTACCACCAGTCTTTTTCTTACTGAAGCGGGGGATAGTTAGCAGAGCCTGATGAGTGGACCTAAGCTCTCGTCCAGGTATGTAGGGGGTGATGGCAGAACAGATGAATTCCGGGGCGGTGCCTGTTTTAGCCTGGAAGGTGGTGCAACCAAGTTTAAACAAGGCACGCTCTTTCACCGGCAGCCAGTGCAATGCCTGCAGTAAGGGAGTGGCTCGATGGTATTTAGGCAGGCCATGAATCAGGCGGGCAGCCTGGTTCTGCACTAGCTGCAAACGGCGAATGGCGTAAGCTGGAGCGCCGTTGTAAATGATGTTCCCGTAATCGAGGCGCGAGAGCACCATGGCCATCACTATAATCTTTAGGGCGGGTAAAGAAAAAAAACGAGAAATCTTTCTGATGATTCGGAGGGAAAAGAAACAGGAGGAAACAACTGAACTGACCTGGGAGTGGACGGAAAGTGAAGGATCCAGGAAGATGCCGAGGGTCTTGACCTTGGGGACTGGGAGTGGGGGAACACCAAGTGAAGGGGGCCAGTGAGAGGGGGACCAGGGGCTGCAACCACCTCTAGTCAAGACTAACTCCGTCTTGTCTGGGTTGAGTTTGAGGTGGTTGCAGTTCATCCAATCCTGGATGAGTAACCAGTAGCGGTGGGTGAGATTTTCAAGTGGTGGGGCGCAAACTAATTAGCATACAGCACCGTAGCGAGCGAAAAAAAAAAATCGTGCATTTTCAAGCAAATTTGATAAAGCAGGAAGGTCAATAAAGCAATTGTGAAAGTGCAGTTATTACATTAATAGATGGCATAACATAGGTAGCTGCTTATTCAGTATTACCACAGAGCTTCATACATTCTGTCCTATTATGCTCACTTCTTTGGGTCGCCCTCGGCACAGAAGGCTATTGCAGTGCAGCTGCAGGGAGGTGTAAACATCTGCTTTTATTGGTCAGGCCACTTGATATGAATCACACACTCTAGACAAGTCGTAACACTAGCATCTTCATTCCGTCAGGTGGCAGTATTATGTCTGCATATTATTTACTGTGGAACTCTGCCAGTAAGCTTGCATTAGGTAGAGTAGAATTAATCTCTACAGTCAAAGTGTTCCTGGAATATCAGTATTGCAATAAATATTATGGCAGTATGCTCAATTTAATGTACCCTCAGCCTAGGCGATTCGGCCACCATAACAGTCTACTGGTGGAGAAGGACCTGGGTGTGTTTATTGCTAGAAAAAATGTATTTGTTAATTCAGGAACCTGAATTCATCCAAGGCCTTTTACAGCGTTTTTGCAGTGGCTGGTAGCGGTCTGCAATCTGACCAAAAGCTACTGTGGACTAGAAAACGAGCAATCACACCAATGGCAAAATAAAACAACTCCAGTGGTGGAGACACCGATGGTCATTCCGGACCACAACCCTTTGCACCTATCTCCCAGTCAGCAGTTTATTCGTATAAGACTGGACCCAGCGTATGATAAACCAGCTTCATTTCCTAAACCACCATCTGCTGCTGCCATACAATTAGACACCTCCAAAAATTCCTATGGATAAAATGAGGTGCCACCCTATGAGCTACAGCTTTAGAACATCAGTCAAGGGCATCCCCACACACTCGTGCAGCGAACACAGCAGCACTGTGTACCCCATGTGGAACTGTATCCACCTCTCAGGCCTCCATCAAGCTCAATTAACTCCTAATAATTTGGGACTGGTGTCACAAGGGAACATTCCTGGGGTATTTATATTGTAAGAAATGTCCTCCACAGAAAAAACACACTAGGCGTTTAGTTAATTGCCCTTTGTGCATATTACGGTACAAGCCCACGTGTTTCTAATCCCGTTTATTATTTCACGGGATTTTCATCAGGGCTGTGTCGGTGTAACCTGTTGGCGTAATAAAAGGGACAATTGACTATAATCGCCTTCTCCTAAAAATCACCTAATGCAGACGATAATGGTAAAGGCATTACCTTCTTCTGTCAGAAATAAATCTCATTCAAATGTCCCCTTGCGCTTCAGGATCAACCTGTAGCGGTAGACATAAAAAGACGGACATTTTCTTTTAAATTAAACTGATATTTCACGAGACTTTTATTTATGCTGGGCTATGATGGCTCCAGCGTGATTGAACTGGCCAGAGCCGAACTCAAATGGATTGAAGTATCTTTGAGCAAGTTAGCGATTAGCCACAGTTCTTTGCGCTGTACATAATGAAGTCTTAATGACCCAACTAACAGTCAGTTGGCCTGCGTGCATTCATTGTATTGCGTGCAAAAAGTTTTCTAAAGCACTAAACAAGCCCAACAGCATCAGAAAAGAATCTTAAAAGTAACAATACTGTCTGTACACAGAAAAAGAAAGAAGATACAAGACAAAGCTGCATGAATCAAGTCCCAAAATGTACATTTTTATGTCATTTAAAACTGCTTTCTAATGGGTGGCCACTCAGTCGGTTATAATCAAGAATGTGCACTAACTCCTGAGTACACGTGATTTTCAAAATAGTAAAACCCATGGAGGATGCGTGTGTGTGTTCCTCGAGGAATTCAGAAGAGTGGGGTCGAGGAGAAGGGCCCGGGAGTCGGGACATGGGGGAGAAGCGAACTGGAAGCGAAGGAGAGACAGCCTCAGGGGTGAAGCCGTGAAGGTCAAGGTAGGATAGGAGACAAAAAAGACAGAGACCAGTGGAGACGACGAGCTGTACTCACATCGATCACACACTAGAAGAATGAGTCGACTCCACTCCAGAAAGAAAGGCGGCGGCGTCAGGGAATCAAAGGGCACTGTCTCGTGAGTCGTCTCCACTCCACACACCGTCCACGAGGCGAGTGAACCGTTACCTGGCTGAACCGGATCCAATGACACTGCAGCGCCGCAAATGGCAGGGGGCCAATCACTGCATGACTACAGAGACAGTGATTGGCCATTGCAGGGCACCCACGCTCGGCATCCAATATGGATTGCCCCTGCTGTGCTGCGCGGTGACCGGCCAATCCTGGGCTTGAAGAGGGCACACTAACTGCTCGCCCTGTCGCCCTTTTGCTGCCAGGGGGTGCCGCCAGCATAAACCTGCACCTCCCCCTCCCTAGCTAATGGGCCCTGGGGACTTTCATGCGCATGCTCGGGCAAGTTGCTGCCCGAAGCATACATGCGGGAAAACAGCTAGAAGAAGACTCGTCGTGACGTCGTGATGTCAATCACCAGCGTGACCACACCAGCCCGCCCCCCCCCCCCCCCCCCCCGCACTCCCGATTCAGTCAGGTGCTGCCCGGCGGCGCCGAATCAATATCGTGCTAAATATATTTAATGTCACACAGTGAGTAAAAACTTTTATTTTAATTATTTTACGGCAGCCGCGGGTCCAGGCAGGGCTGGTGGGGCTACGCCCCTACGCCCCAATGGACGCACCGCTGCTGTGAGTAACATGACGGATTGGACATTTGAAGCAGAGGAGGAGGGGTGGGAAAGGTTGAAAATTAGCTGGAGGTCATCGGCGTAGTTGAACACCGTGACCTCGAGCTGCTGTAACATAAAAATGAGGGGGTAGATGTATAAATTAAACAAAAGAGGGGAGAGGGAAGAGCCTTGGGGAACTCCACATGCGACCTTACGAGAGGCAGCAGTGAAACCAGCAAGATGGACTGCCTGAGCCCTGTCACTCAGGAAGGACTTGAGCCAGGCGAGGGCCAGGCCCTCTATACCCGCCGCCTTGACACGGGTGAGAAGGATGGAGTGGTCCACCGTGTCAAATGCGGCGGATAAGTCTAAAAGAATGAGGGCCTGGGGGACGTTGGTATCAATGCCCTCGCGTAGGCTGTCCATCACTGAGATCACTACCTTCTCCGTCGAGTGGAGGGGGCAAAAGCCCGCCTGCCGGGGGGAGAGGCAGTGGTTGGCTTCCACGTAGGTGCTCAGGGTGCTGGTTACGTGGGTCTCCAAGACCTTGGCCAGATAGGGTAAAAGGGACATGGGATGGTAGTTTGAAGGAGATGAAGGGTCGGCACCAGGTTTTTTTAGAATGGGGATAACTGCCGCAAACTTATGGGCAGTGGGGACAACTCCGGATTTAAGTGAGTCATTTAAAAGTGTGAGGGGAGGGGTAGGACAGTGTAGGAAGACTTCTCGCAAAATACGAGCGGGGGCAAAGTCTAGGGGTGAGCCAGACTTTACCTTTTGAAGCAGAGGAGAGAGTGTAGCTGTGGTCAGAGGGGGAAAGGACGTGAGTTTGGAAGTGATAACCGGGGGGGAGGGATTGATGAAGGCCGAAGAGGGAGGAGAGATTTTAGCCTTGATCGTTGCGACCTTGTCAATGAAAAAATCATTGAGGGAGTCGCAGAGTGGTTGGGAAGGGGGGATCAGGGCCGTGGCTCTGTTGGATGAGGCACGCTCATGTACTGTGGCGAAAATCTCTTTGGATTGAGATTCGGCTGCTAGTATCCTGTTTGAGTAGAACAGGGTCTTGGCATCAAGTATGCTTTGTTTGTAAACTTTGAGCACAGAGAGATAGGTGGTTTTTTTGGCAGGGCAGTATTCTCTTCTCCATGCGCGCTCTGCTCTGCGTGCGGCCAACTTCTTCTCCCTGAGGTCGGAGGTGAACCAACGATTGGCCGCATGGGCGCGCTTCACCGTGATCCGTCTCAGGGGAGCGAAGTCGTCGCCTACTCGGGTCAGCCAGCCATCGATGGTAGTCAGCTGGTCTAGGGCGGCGAGGCCCGAGAGGTCAGGGCAGGAGTTGGCCAGGGATAGACAGAAGGCAGGCATATCTGCCTTACCCCACTTTCTAGCCCAGGTGTTCTTAGGGAGAGGGGGTTTAGATGCTGGGGCTAGCGCGAGGGAGAAGGAAATTGAAAAATGGTCCGACCAAGAGCAGGGGGAGATGACAGGCGGAGTAGTGGGGATATTTAAGGTCCAGACCTGATCAAGCGAGTGGCCGTGGGCATGTGTGGGGCTGTGGACGAGGGGACAGAAATTCAGACTGGTCATGAGGCTGGTAAAATCTTTGGAAAGGGGGGTTTCGGCGGGGTCGTTAGGCCAAAAGTTGAAGTCACCCAACACCAACACTGAGGAGTTGTTAATAACCAGTGTGGCGAGGGTGTCTTGGAGACAAGAGACAAAATTGGAAGTTGCATGAGGGGGTCGATAGATGAGAACAGCCGTGAGGGGGGTCAAGTAAGAGCTAGCACGAATTATTAGGCAGTCTACCTCAGGGATAGGAGGAGAGGGAAGTATCTGAAAGTGGGAGTCAGAATGTGTTATCAGGGCTACTCCACCACCTCTCTTACCCTCCGGGCGATCCGCCCGGATGATGGAGTAGGAAGGGGGGAGTGCGGCTAGGACATTGGGAAGGGAATCAGCCTGGAGCCAGGTCTCAGTTAAGAACAAGAGATCCGGGTTATGGGAGTCAAGGAAGTCGTGCAGCTCGTGCTGATGGCTGACAACAGATCGAGTATTGAGGAGCGTGGCAATGGTGTTGTAAGACGGCGTGGGGGGGGCGGGTAAGAGGGGGCGAGTAGGCGCGGAGGCGCAAGGCAGAAGATAACTTTGAATAACGGCGGGGGGGGGCAGCAGGGGGGCTCGTAAGGAGATTTAAGAGCTGTAGTGAATTAACCATAGTAGAGCTGATGGTGCCGGGGATCCAGTGAGAGAGAAGCTCAGAGGAGGTATAAGGCAGCGAGAGGGCATAAGGGGGAGCCCCTAGCCCCGGCCTGCCGCGGACGGACGCAGACGGGCAGGACTCTGGCTTGACTCCGGCGCGCCTACGGCGCGCCCGCTGCGCTCGTCCGCTGCGCTGACACATAAGGGACGTTTAAATAGAGGAGCAGCGTGGGGGGAGTGGCGTGGGTGGGGTCGGGCGAACCAGCCCGATCCAAGATGGCGGCCACTACCGCTCGGCGCCTGAGATGGAATCAGCTGCCAGCCAGCCTCGCTGGGCCCCTAGAAAGGCAAGATGAAGGTTAAAAGGTACCTGTTGATGTTCAGTACAGGTTAGTCGACAAGATTATACAATTTAAAAGTAAGTGCGTGTCACCGCTTTTTATCGGCGTGACAGCGCGCTAAATGAACTTAAAAGCTCAGTCGCAGCCCTCAGCTCCCACGAGCAAGCCCGCTGCCACCGGGCCGCTCGCAATCGCTGGGGAGACTGTGAAACGCTCCTAAATAGAGGAGCAGCGTGGGGGGAGTGGCGTGGGTGGGGTCGGGCGAACCAGCCCGATCCAAGATGGCGGCCACTACCGCTCGGCGCCTGAGATGGAATCAGCTGCCAGCCAGCCTCGCTGGGCCCCTAGAAAGGCAAGATGAAGGTTAAGAGGTACCTGTTGATGTTCAGTACAGGTTAGTCGACAAGATTATACAATTTAAAAGTAAGTGCTTGTCACCGCTTTTTATCGGCGTGACAGCGCGCTAAATGAACTTAAAAGCTCAGTCGCAGCCCTCAGCTCCCACGAGCAAGCCCACTGCCAGGAGCTATGTGATGACATATCAAACTTTTTCTACAAAAAGATAGACGATATTTACATAGCCCTAAAGTCGCAGAGGAACTTGCTTAGTTCTGAGGACTCCTCGCAAATTACACGACTGGAAGCTTGGAATAAAGACTCCCCTCAGTCCCTGGAACACTTCCCTGCTCTCTCTCTAGAAGATCTTAATAGCCTGTTGGATAAAACAAAATCTTCATCCCCACTTGATCCAGTTCCTCTGAAAGTACTTAAGAACTGCAGAGAGATCATTCTTCCCCCGATGCTGGAAGTAATGAATGGAGCCTTGGAACAGGGTATCTTTCCGTCACTCTGGAAGAGAGCCATCGTAAAGCCGCTTCTGAAAAAGACCACCTTAGACCCTGGAGTGCTGAAGAATTTTAGACCCATCTCTCTGCTGCCGGCCCCTGCTAAGATGTTGGAGACCCATTTGAATTTCCATCTTTCAAACTTCCTTGACACCTCAGGCTTCCTGGACGGGTCCCAACATGGCTTCAGAAAGCTGCATAGCACGGAGTCTGCCTTGACGAAAGTCATGGATAACATCCGCAGAAAAGTAGATTTGGGTCTCACCACCGTACTGGTGCTGCTAGATCTTTCAGCAGCATTCGACACCCTGTCTCCCCTAACTTTAACATCTAGGTTAAGGGAGGCAGGGGTAGATGGACCGGCGCTCAGCCTCCTGAGCTCCTTTTTACATCAACGAGAGCAGCGTGTCATGCTAGGTGAATACCTCTCCCCTGCCAAGTCTTTGCAATGTGGGGTGCCACAGGGGTTGGCATTGAGTCCGACCCTATTCAACATCTACGTGGCCCCCCTTGCAAGACTAGTAAGATCTCAGGGGATGGAGGTAGTGTCGTATGCTGACGACACGCAGATTATGGTATCCCTGACCCACTCTGTAAGTGAAACTGCTTCTAACTTTAGGGCCTGCATGCAACTTGTTGCAGAGTGGATGGTCTCTAACTCCCTGAAGTTGAACGGGGACAAGACAGAGGTCCTGGTCTTTGGCAAGGACCAGGACATGTGGTCAGGTGATTGGTGGCCTCCTTCTTTAGGTAGCTGCCCTATACCCACACAATCTGCCAGGAACCTAGGCGTCATCTTTGACACCCAGCTCTCCATGGAGCTTCAGGTCAACAGAACGGTGGCTACCTGTTGGGGTGTCATCAAGACCCTGAAAAGGATCGTGCACTTTCTGTCCCCACAGGCACGGAAACAGGTGGTGATTGCCCTTGTTGGCTCAAGGCTTGACTACTGCAACTCAGTATACGCCGGGGCCAACAAGGGCCTGCTTCAGCGTTTGCAGGTCATACAGAACGCTGCAGCGCGGTTTGCTCTCGCTTTGCCCTGGTTGGCATCTATGACCCTAGCGAGGAAGAACCTCCACTGGCTCCCCATTCCTTCAAGGATCACTTTTAAACTCCTTTGCCTTACATATAAGGCTCTAACTGCAGGCTCGGCTGATGCCCTTGGTTCATTACTCACCAGATATGTTCCGAGCAGATGTTTACGATCCAGCGAGCTTAACCAACTGGTAATTCCCAGAGCCAAGAAGGCTAGATGGGGGAGCAAAGCTTTCTCCATACTGGCACCTCTGACGTGGAATTCACTCCCCCTTGAAATCAAACTACTTCCTTCCCTCGATCTCTTTAGGAAGTCACTGAAAACTTGGCTCTTTATTAAGGCATACCAGTAGGCTCTGTTCCTGTCTGCTAACAGCTTTTTATTTGGTTTAGGCGCCTTGACGCCCACTGTGCATAGTTGCGCATTACAAATGATATTTCATTCATTCATTCATTCATATTATCAATGTTGTGCGATAATTATCGCAAAGCGCGTTAGCGCGTTTATTTCTATTGCCGACTATCGCTGGATTTCATCTCTGAGATAGTGCGTTCTTATCAACGCTTATCTCACAGGCGATGCAAAATCCAGTGATAGTGGCGATAACCAGCAATAGCACGAGAAAACAAGCGCTATTTCCACTGCGTTATTGCAAAGCTTGCTAATAAGCAAGTGCGGACTCAGCCTGACAATCCACCTCCCATTGACAAGATGGGTAAGTCAGGGATTAAACAGATGTTAGTAACCAGCGATAATCGTGGTTAGGGCGACTTTTGTTATCGCTACGTGGGTCCGGGCAAGATTGATAATAGAGGAAAGTTGAGTTAGCAACAGTATTCATGTCATTTTAGTGAGGAACGCCCACTTTGCCAGTCATTAGCTATAAATATTGCTGACATGCAAAGTGGAGAAAAGACGGCTGCTACCTCACGGAGACACGTGTTAGCATGTCCTTGATAATAGAGCAATATTTATATTGCTGCTGTTCTGCTGTAAACGGCTGCTAAAGCCGCCAAATTGGGCTTGATAATATGCCCCTTGGAGGTCTGCTGAGGTCCGGTGTGCGGGGTCGGTCGAGGCTGCCTGGGCTACGAGACGAAAGGACTCAATGATTGGGGCCTTGCATGGCCTGGGCTGAAGGGGTTGGGTGTAGGCCCTGACCTGGAGGTGAGATTCAGCCCGGGCACGAGCAGTAAATACAGCGGAGTGTCACTGTAACTGCTGCGTTGATCCAAGTCGGACATATATCGAGGCTGAGGAAAGGTGATTACAACTACACCGTCCTAACAGAGGGTGTGCATCAGTGAGTGTACCAACTAAGGGCCTCATTTATGAGGTTTTGCTGTAGGGCAATGCAGCAGGCCTTCCAGCTGCACTGACCTACGGCAAAAGAAATGGGCAGGAATGCGCCGTATCTATAAGATACAGCGCATTCCTGTCCTTTTCTCCTTTGCCGGTGTACAATTGGCTGCAGTGCGCCAGCGCAGGCACCTTTGCACCGTGCGGCAAGGGTACCTCCTTTGCGGGGATGAATATTTATGTACAGGAAGGGAAAGCTTTCGGTACAAAAATAATCACAAGAGGCTTTTACCTCTTTCTATTTGTGCTGCAGAATGCAGCACACATAGAAAAAGGAACAACGAGGAGAAAGAAAGATTTTCTCCTTGTTGTGCCTCCCTCACACTTCCCCTGAGGAGGCGTAAGCTTTTAGCGCTGCCTCAGATTCATGATTTCTTGTAAATCTGGGGCAATGTCAAAAGGCCATGGATGTTGCTTGGAACACCCTCAGCAACACCCATTGCACGCCCCTTTAACACAGAACACTGCATTAAAGGATTGATATTTATCAGGCAGCATTAAGCCCAAAAAAGTGGCTTAGTGCTGCCTGATAAATAGCACGCAGGCTTCTGCGCCATGGAACATCACAAAAAGTGATGTTCCGGAGGCGCAAGGAGTCTCAAAATGAGGCCCTAAATCTCTCAGTATTGCCTTCGTAACAGTTTAAGCGGCCACCCGCGGGGAAGCTTGGCCTGCAAGCACTATGGGGAAGACAACTAAAAACCAGGCAAGCCTCAACTTTGAAACACGAAAACCTGCAAGATCTCAGCAGCACGCACTATACGACTCTTAGGAGGAGTCCCCCGCCAAGGGTGCCACAGCATTGGAGGCAACACTACTAGCGATGCTGAGCAGTCTGCAGTCAATAGACAGCAAAATAGATGTGCAAAATTTGCGTATGGATCACCTAACGGCAAAGTTAGAAAAGCAGGGTGCCAGGCTGGGAGATGCAGACAGAAAAGCACATATCTACAGCTGGAGATGGTTTACAAACTGTCTCTTCTAAATCCCTGAATATGGAGAAGGTGCTGGCAGTGATTCAGGCAAATAATGAGGATTTAGAGGCGCGGTCATGGCACAACAACTTACAAGATTACTGGCCTGCTGGAGTCGACAAACATGGGCAGGCCGGAGATGTATGATAAATCCACGCTTAAGGAGATATTTGGGCCTGAAAACATGTCTGTGGTCCTGATTGAGGAAAGAGCCCATAGGTCTTTGATGGTGCGAACTGTCCCGGGAGCACCTCCACGCCCGATTATTGCGAGATTGCTTAATTATAGGGATCAGGATCGGGATATGGTCCTGCGACTCATGAGGAAAAAACAGACCATCAGCTATAAGGGAAATGACATTGCATTTTACCTATACTTCCCTTCCAGTCCAAGTGGTGCGGTGTGAATTTCTGCCATTTAAGAAGAAGTTACAGGCTGAACATGTCCCGTATGCAATGCTGTACCCGGCCCGTCTGCACATAAAAGCATAGAGGAAAACAAAGATTTTTTAACACTCCGAAATCTGCTATGGATTTCTTCAAATCCTTAAAGAAGAGTCAGCGTGAACAAGAGGAAAGGCCAGATAAGGAGGCATTGGCGAGAGACTAGGTAACAGGCATGCAGTGATGTGAGGGCCTGGTATACGTGGCAGTGGTGTTGGAGGTAAGACTGGTGTTGGAGAGATGTCCACACCATATTGCTTGTTAGATTTGGCACGCTAGGGGTGAGAAACTGAAGCCAGAGGCCCTAACAGTGGAGAGATGCTGGCGGGTCCCATGCAATTTCGATTGGGCTATTGGTGAGTGGCTCCTTCTGCTGGGGTCCTGAGCCTACCATGTGCAATGTAAAGTTATCATACTGTATTAGTGGATACACCCAGCCACCTCCCACTTCAACGGGAGGGATTTCGAGCACTACCGACCCTGATGGGTATACCCCTAGGACAAATATGGAAAACTGTTTTACTTCTGTACATGTTAGGGTTAATCTGGGATGGCTTTAGCAAGTTGAGTGTGCTGAAGTGGGTGGGGGATGGGTAAAAGTTTGTTTCAAGATGCATATGCATTGCATGTCATGTACAAGGGAGATTTATTGCTGCTCACCTGGGTTGGGGGTCACCTCAAAGGGCTGAAAACGCCAAAAACCAGAAATGTCGCACATGGTGGTTTAGTCAAATTGTTAACATGGAATGTACGGGGTCTCAATAACCCCCAAAAGATACGGCATGTGCTGGCATACCTAGACAGACATGATATTCAAGTGGCATTTTTATAAGAAACACACCTCACAAAACACACAGAGCACAATGTAGGGAAGAGATGGGTGGCCTTGTCGTATTCACATATTCAAGGGGAGTATTGTTACTAGTGAAAAAGGGAACTCCATATGGTCTCACACACAGAGATTGACAAAAATAGGAGACTCCTGCTGATTCAGGGATGCATGGGTGACTTGAAGACACTGTTCACAAAGGACCACTGATACAACATCAACTCATATATTATCAAACTACAAAATTATTGAGTCACTAATATGGTATGCAAAAATATCACCACCCAATACACAAAACTAAAATAAGACAAACATCGATAAAACAATATTGTAAAAAAAATATCTATGACAAAAATATTGACTAAAAAACCCCACAAAAATATCGAAAACATTAAAATAACATATAACACAACAAACACATTGATATAAACAATATCGACAACACAAACATCGATAAAATTCATATAAACAAAACCAAAAAATTACATTTAAATATAAGAATAAACTATTTTCAATAATATAATCAAATAACATATATCAAACATTAAAAATAAACACAAAAAGTTAAAAATGTATAAAACTAAAACACAAATACACAGAAAAACCTAAAACAAATAAATAAATAAACAAACACTACAATATAAATACAATATCACAACTATAAAACATATACATATGACATATATAAAAATACATAAAATGTATTTACAAATACATTTTAATTATACTACTAAATAAATAAAAACAAACATTAAATAAACATAGTTAACATTAAACAAATTAAATTATAACTGCCCAAAGATTTTTTTAAAGCTATCTTTCCCAATAAATTTCAACACCACAACACAAACCAATAGAAAACTCTAACTAATTAAATAAACACTGTGAAAGCAATCAATTAATTAACACAACATTTACAGTGAAACAGACAAACACTCAAGAAGCATGAAACTTTATGAGATAGAAAACAGAACGAAAAAGAACTACAGAAACAACTAATCAGAAAAACTCATTAAAGGTAAGAGCAAAACTTTTAAAATAATAAAATAACATTTGCGTAAAAGAAAAAATATATAAACCAATTAACTAAAACTATAATATGTTTTCCTTTATATTTCACAGATTAAACTTCACTAAAATTCCACCTAAAAAATTCAAAACAACGATTTACTTCCAAAACCACTACAAAATCAACATTAACAAAAAATATAAAACAAAGTAAGCATATAACTTAACCAATAAATACAGTTAACTGAAAAATTAAAACATTTAATAAAAAAGCAAAACATAATTAACAAATACTTTTATTTTAATAGCTTCTACAGACTTCAACAAAACAACAACATCAATGAAATAAGTTTCATTCATTAAAAATAGTACATTTTATTTTGTACAACTAAATTAAAATAGAGTCTAAATACACAAAATAATCAAACTAAATGTAACACTTTAATAACAATAACATTTTCCTTTTAAACCAACAGAAAAAAAGAAACCACAAACATCAGAAAAATATCCAACAAGAAACACAAAACAAGATATATGTAATGAAAAGAAGTCTCTTACAAACACCGCCAGGTAAGAGGTTGCTTTATTCGGTCCAGTTACAGCGGCTCCCCGGCAGCAACTGCCCAACTCGGAACCCCAAGGAATCGAACCAATACAATAAACACTCCAAGGTAGAATGGAGCACAAGACCCAACACACCACCTTCCTTCATAAAAATAGTAAAGAAACCAAAGTAAGAAAAACAGGAACGCAAGAAAACAAATCCCATCCTCGTCGCCAATGAAAAGAAGTCTCTTACAAACACCGTCAGGTAAGAGGTTGCTTTATTCGGTCCAGTTACAGCGGCTCCCCGGCAGCAACTGCCCAACTGGGAACCCCAAGGAATCGAACCAATACAATAAACACTCCAAGGTAGAATGAAGCACGATACCCAACATGTAAGTATATTTTCAAATGTAATTATTTTAAAAACATGTTTGCTATTCAATACATAATAATTAATAAATCCATATACATAAATATATTCACAGATATACAAAAAAAGTGACAGAAGGAGCAAAATTCATCACTTCACAAACGGGAAAACTATTTCTGTGCTACATGGGCTATAATTACACGCAAGAGAAAATGACAGGAAACAAAACCCAATGGAAATGTAGTAAATACTACTCCAATTCTTGCATTAGGAGATCAGCAACAGTCAAAACAAATGTTTTTAATGTCAGGGAACATAACCATTCCCCCAATGTCACAGAAATGGAGGTGAGAGTTGCTTTAGAAACCATCAAAGAGGCAAGCACCAGCTCCAAACAAACCAGTACCCAAATATTGAAAAACGTACTAACTAGAGTCCCTGAACAATTACCAGGACAATTACCATCCATCCCCACTCTGAAGCGCCTAATACTAAAAGAACTAAAAGATCTACTGCTCAAACCCACCCCTCAAAGTTTTGCAGAAATTGAAATTTTACAAGAATACACAGTCACACACAAAGATGAAAAATTCATTATTTATGACAATAACATTCACGAAAATGAATGGTCATCTATGCCACCAACAGTCAAAAGTAATAAAATAGCAAAACATGGATGTGGATGGTACATTTAAAGTTTTCCCCAAGCCTTTTTGCCAACTCTCTACCATCCATGGCGAATATGAAGAAACTAACATCCCATTCATACACGCACTACTCCCCAACAAACAAAATGCTACCTACATGGAACTCCTTACAATACTAAAACAACAGACCAACAACTACTTCACACAAAAAATAATATTAGGTTTTGAACAAGCAATGATTCCGTCAATTTTAAAAATATCCCCACACACTGCAATACAAGGTGGCTATAATCACTTCAACCAAAGTATCTAGAGACATCTCCAAAAATCTACTCTAAGTATAGATTATGCCACAAATAGCAACTTCGCTTACCAATTCAAAAAATTAATAGCCCTGGCCTATGTACCAACAACAGAAGTAGCCAACCATGATAATATACTTTTTGAAAACACTTTCTACCAAGCCAACAAAGCAAAACGACTTTGAAGATACCTGGGTAGGAAGACTACATAAGGTCAGGGCACTGAAGGCAACCAAAGTTCAAAATTCCCTGGTGGAACATCTATGATAGTACCCTAGCTCAAAAAGCTAAAACAAATAACGCAGTGGAAGGGTGGTATAATACCTTTCAAGCCACAATAGGAAAAGGACAACCAACTTTACACAAAGTAAAAGAACAGAGCTATCAAGAACCTAAGGCTAGGACAATCCCTCATTAAAATAGGTCCTAAACTTAGTAAGAAAACAAAACAATGTATGAATACCTACAACACAAAACTCGACTCTTTCCAAATACCTAGGACTAGAATACTTAGAGACAATAGCCAAATCTATTCTTTAAACAAAAAACAATATCAAACATCATGCAACATTTTAAAATGGCAAAATATTTAAAGAACATAATTCTACTCTTTTTTAAATTAATAATTATAAATATATCATTTAAAAATTAAAAATATATGACATAATATAATTATTAAAATAAAAAAGAAACAAGTAAACCAAATGTTACCAAAAACATTTCCCACCCATAATAATAAAAAATAACTTACAGTTATGCCTCAGTAGATGTTCCTCAAAAAAGAACAAATTTATAGTAGACAAAATCCTCAAACACCCAAAAATTTGCTTGAAAACATAAACGCTCCAACAAACCTAAAAAATAAAAGGAAATGTACTTCAGCACCATCTGTTAACGGAACGGGAAACCTGTAAAAAAAAAAACAACACCCTCCCACAAAAACATATATAAACCAACACATTAATTTCAACATTAAATACAACATAACATAATTAAACAACACATTACTAACACTATATAACACTCTAGTACTCTTCAACACTACGTCAAACACATCAAAAACTAAACTACCAAAACAACACTAAACTATACAAAAAATGAACATTTAACACAATAACAAGTCTAACTACATTATTACTACCTCACCCTACCCTATAACTATCTTAAAAGTAAATTAAGTCAAACTTACCTTAACTGAGGAAACACAGCTCCCAACCGCGAGGTACCATCTTCCAAAATGACCTAAAAACGAAACAGATAGACAGAAAAGTAAGGCAAAGGAAAAAATGGCTGCAGAGTAAAAATGGAAAAAAGACTAACTCCCCAGAGACAAGAATGAAGACATAAAAAAATCCCCAAAATTAAATTTATATTTTTATATTTTAAAAATATAGAAAAAATGTAAAAGAAATGTTCAATATATATTAAAATGTATATTTCTTTGATGAACTCAACTTCAACAAATACAATTACAAGAAGTCTATTGTAAATGTGCAACCAATATAACGATGTTTAATTAATAATATATCATACAAAAATATATTTGGGAAGTAAATTATTTAATATATTAAATATTTAATATACAATATACTAAATAATAAAAACAAAATGTACAAACTATAACAATGTAAAATACATATTATATAATTATATGACAAGAATAAAATGATATAAAATGTATTAAAACACATGTAAATACAAATGTACTAAAATGTTTACTTTTCTTTAAAACAATTATAAAAGTCTATCATGAAAGAACTGTTATTATACTTACTTTACTATTACATGACTATGCTTCATAAAAATGTACCATTTTTCAAACATGTTTAAAAAGTATATATGTAAAAATATATTTTAAATTTTGCAAATAGACATTAAAAATATATGTTAAAATATGTTATGCTTTATAATGTATTCTGAATAACATCAAAATGTGTTAATTATACTTTCCAATATTCTCAAAAATTGTATAACAAAACCAAATAAAAACAATTGAGGGCCTGATTCCGATGCGGTCAGGAAGGCCTCCTAACAGCATTTGCTCTGACCTAATCAGATCGGGAACGTGTCTTTCCGACCGACTGAGTACGTTGCTAGTTGGGCATTAGGAATATCCCAATCAAAACGCGACGGCATTCGTAATGACCGAGCCATAGGGAACAGAATCGTATGCCTCTATGTGCCGCATTTCTGAACGACCGCTTACGATGCTAGATTCAGACAGCCTTTCCGATTCGTGCTGTCCGACTCGAATTGGCAGTTGGAATCAGACTTTGGGGGCCGTAGCGAGCCGCCCTGCACCTGGAGCCTCCCCGATCGGGCCCATGTGGGTACCCAGGGGACCCCCCTTACTATCCATGCACAGTGTGGCAGGCACCAGGGGGTGTCCACTAAGGGTGCTTGATTTTCCCCAGTCACCCATTTCTTCAATGGGAGCCCATGTATTTGGTCAGGACATAGGCTCCCATTGAAGTCAATGGAAGTCCAACCAAATCATATCTGGAAGCTCAGGATGCATCGTTCTCGGTCGGTCGGACTCTCCCTTTCCGAGTCGGTCAGAAACCATTCCCAAACCAATTCGGTCAGAATGGTTTCCTAACCGCATCGGAATCGTACCCTGAATTGTGGCTCCAAAACCAACTAAACTCAGGGAAAGTGCAGGATAATAAACTATAAAAAATTACTATTCCAACTCCAACACCAACTAAACTCAGGGAAAGTGCTGGATAACAAAGCACAAAAGAATTTACTATTGCGCGCCAAAACCAACTAAACTCAGGGAAAGTGTTGGACAATAAACCTTAAAAAAATACTATTTCAACTCCAAAACCAATTAAACTTAGGTAAAGTGCTGGATAATAAACCATAAAATAATTACTATTACAACTTCAAACCAACTAAAGTCATAGAAAGGGCTTGATAATAAACGTTTTAAAAAATTACTATTCAAACTCCAAAATAAATAAACTCAGGGAAAGTGCTGAATAATGTACACGTTAAACATATACAAAAAAACTATAAAAAAAGCATTCATTTATTAAAATATACAAATGTTTTCAAATTTAAAAATGTAACACAAATATTTACAAAACATTGTCAAAACATTTACATAAAAAACAACATAATATAAATTACAATATTTTAAAAACACAATTTAATACAATTTTGTTTTTTTTCTTCTTACAAAAATTCAAGAAATTCAAATATGAAATTATACATTTCCAATAATTTTATATAAAATTTAAAATTCTACATTTTTCAAATTTACAAAAAAAGTTACTAATGTTTAAAACATTTGCAAAACAAAAACAATACAAAATAATATATCAATACAAATAAACAATTTCACTATCATATATATATTTAAATATTTTTTTAATTAAAAGAAATGTTTTAAATATTTTTATGCAATTTACATGAAAATATTTCCACCCCACAAAAACCTTAAAAATTGTTTTAATTAAAAAAAATGATTTACATTGTTCAATAATTAGTTTTTTAATTAAAATATTTTAAACCAACATTTTTATAATACTCCCCACCCTTACGCCCTATAAACCCAACAACCTGCTCCTATAATTCCACATAAAGTTTAAAAAATAATTAACACTTTAAACAAATATTTTTAAATTACTCCCAATCCTTATCCCCTATAAACCTAACATCCCACTCCTACAAATAAGTGAAAATGCAATAAAAACAGACAACATAACATTAAAAAATAAATGTAAACATATAAAATACCTACAACTAAAGGATTAAAAAAATAATTTTAACATTCAGTGCGTCGGACCTCCCCCGGCCGTCTCGCACATGGCACAGAGTACCCCTCTGGTGCGGGCACCAGAGGGATTCCCTTTACCCCCCCAACAGCCGCAGGAGCTGGGAAAGAGCTTCCCCAGCTCCTGAGGCTGCTCTGGTTTCCCTGAAATGATGATCAGCGTGCACATCACGCTGATGTAATTTCAGTGAAACCAAAACTGAAATGAGCCAAGAGGCTCATTTCAGTTTCACTTTCTATGTGCTCAGGGGCCTATCTGTCCTTTCCAATGGTACCCCTCCCCAGTGTATCCCTGCCTGGGGATCGCCCCGGAGGGTGATCCCCAAGCAGGGATCCACCCACTAGGCACCAGGGAGAGGGGAGCGGTCCCTTGGACAAGGGCCTTTGCTCCCCCCATATTTTCTGGAGCACATTGTCTTTTTGACCCACTGGGGGCAGAAAGCCCACTAGACACCAGGGATTTATTTTACTTGGAATTAGGGGTGCGGGCTGCCCAATATGGGCATGCCAATGCCCCCACCCCGCTGCAAAATGACAGGTCTCTCTACCCCCCTAGGGAACAGATGGGGGCAGTAGCCCTGAATCTGCCCCTGAAGGGGCAGAAAGCCCACTAGATACCAGGGATTTAAAAAAATAGTTATAATTAGGTGTGGAGGCATCCCAATATGGGCATTTCAATGCCACCACTCCCTCGCCGCAAAAGTACAGTCTTTCTGCTCCTCTGTGGGGGCAGATGAGGGAAGTAGCCCCCAATCTGCCCCCCAGGGGCAGAAAGCCTACTAGAAACCAGAGATTAAAAAAATATATGCAAATTAGGGGTGGGGGCTGCCCACTATGTGGATGCCAATTAACCCGGGGTGTAGTGTGTGTAGTAGGGCTACGCGAGGGCCACAGAGTTGAGAACAAACTTCGTGGAACTCCACTCCGCTACGCCACCCGCCTCCATCCCCCCATTAACAATCAATTATAAATGACGCAAAACAAAAAAAAAAACACTTACCTGGACTGCGACGTCCCCGGGCTGCCCTCTTCCTCTTCCCCACCATCTCTGCAAAAACTGTGCATGCGCCAGCGCGCACGCATGGGCAGTTTTCATTGAGACGGCGAGGAAGAGAAGCAGGCAAGCCCGGGGACACCACAGTTAACTGCACTTGCGCGCGCCCCTGCGCATTTCTCGAAAGAAATGCACGGGCGGGTGCGCGCGCATGCGCATGTGCAGTATTCGCAGAGACGACGAGGAAGAGGAGGAGAACAGCCCGGGGACGCCGCAGTCCAGGTAAGTTGTTTTTATTTACTGTTATGTCATTTATAATTAATTGATAATAGGGGGATGGAGGCGGGTCTGGCCAACTCCGCTCTGCTGTGGAGTGTGCGGAGATTCGCCTTCTCCACGGAAAGCGGAGTAGGCATATCCACGCACATTCTGCGGGCGGAGCGGAGGTCATTGCCCGGGCTTAGTTCAGAATACAGCAACCCATTTGGCTCTTAACATGCGCCCTAGAACTCCTACCCGGTTATTGTTACGGCAGCTCACTGGCTTCCCATCCACCAGAGAATCAAGTTAAAAATGTGCAATCTAGTCCACAAGTCACTACATGGCAGAGGCCCTAGTTATCTTGCCGAAAAACTTAAATACTATCTGCCTGGAAGATCTCTTCGCTTGGGTGATAAGGCTCTGTTAGCGCTCCCCCATTACAGAAAACTTAGGGCAGGAGGCAAAGCTTTTACATATCTGGCGTTGTGTACTGGAACCAATTGTCCATCCAATTACGGAAGTGCACTAATCTTCTCCACTTCAGGAAACTATTCAAGACTAAGGCCCCTTTACGATGGCGGGTGGACTTTGCCCGGCCGCCACCATATCGGGCCGACCGAAAAGAGGTGCGGCGGTCCCGCGAGGCCAATTAGGATGCGACTGCCACCCTGGTGGTCGCATCCAGCATCTTTATCCTTGTGGCGGGTGGTGTTGTAAGCAGCACCCACCACAATGTTAGAGTGGCGTGTTGTGCATTGCCATGCACAACGTGACAGGCACTGTGCGGTGCCTCCCACCTTGTGCGTGGCAATGAAGGGGGGCACCATAGGTACCCCCAAGTGTAGCACCCATCCCCCCACCCCTTAGGGGCCCAAATTGGGCCCCCAAAGTGATTTACCATATGCCTTTCCATGGCGGAGTCTCCGCATGGAAAGGCATACCCACCTCCAGCATCATAATATGGATGGCGGTCTTTTCTACCCGGCCGGCAAACGTACGGATTGCTGACCAGCGGAAAAGCGGTAGACGAGCTTCCTTCCCCTGCAGTCCCCCCTCCCTGATAATATGGTGGGGGTAAATGGCGGGCGGTGAGTTATGGCAGTCAAATCACCACTGCCGGTAGGGCGGTGGGGATCTGCCCACCATCATAAGGGCCCCCTAAATTGTTCAGTAATTAACCTACCTAACCCTGCATATATCACTCCTAGCGCAGAGATACCCCTTCGGAGATGATTCCTGCGCTTTACAAATTCAAATTCAAATATGTGGACAGACGCTTCTGTGTTCGGACTACTATATTCAACAGAGGAGAACAAGTTATCATCAGGCAGAAACAGAAGCAGAAGTCTAATGCTCCTTTTGATACTGACCCACTGAGGGTTGTGACTAGTAAAGGACACATGGTGGCTGCTCACCATTCTAGAAACATCTACTCCAGCAGCAGAAAGAAGCAGTGCCCTCTTGCTCTGCGCATGGTGCCGTTCGTGTTCATTTTACAGAGTAGGACAAACACCCGGTGCTAAAAATCAGCTCAAGCAGGGCGACGTATCGCACTCCGCTGCTCGTGGAACTCCACGTAGCGCAGCAGACTCTTTTGGTCACTACAGGAGTTCCGTTCCGCGAACGATATATGAATGTGATATTATTGCTTCAAAATCCAAGCTTTCCCTCTTTTTCAGGTATTTTCCTGCAATATATTGATATGTTGTGACAGGTGTACCCTCGCGAAATTCTCCAGGAGAAAATTGCTAGAGTGCAATATTTCTCACACAACTCCTGAGATGCCTGTGCAAAGGCATGTTTGCACAGGGATGGAAATGTAATGCTTTACTCTTAATCAGGTCTTCAGGTCCTGCCATCCACTGGAGGAAGTGTTAGCTTGCACTGAGTCCTTGGCCCTGTTGTTACCAGATACAATCTCTAACAGTATGGCTATATTCTTCAGCACAATTTTTAACTGATACGGGAAGATGATCAATAATATTCCTAATCTGGTTTAATTCATGCTATATCAATAGACTGTGTTTGTGGGAGGACTTGTTTATTTTAAAGCTACTACGTAGTGTTGAATCAGTCCTTTCATATCTATCATAATATGGCACTGATCACTTGTATTGCTCACCAGCTTTTACCCCTTGGCACGCAGCCGCTGGCGAAGGACTGCTCACCCTATTTAGAGATCCCAGAAACCCTGGGGGATCTCTTAGCCTGCAGAGCAGCTGCCACACCATCAGCTCCACTCTAGGCGGTGGAAAATGCAGAGTGACCGCCATGTTGTTTTGGCATGTCTGCTTGTTTTTAAAAAACTTCGAAGGCAGGAGTTTGTTTTTGAAAAATGAACTCTCAGTGGCCTTGATGCATAGGGACTTTATTCCCTGTGCATTGAGACCAATAATTGACCAGCCAGCATTATGGGAGTTGTAATTGTGCTTTTACCATTTCAACTGTTCACCCAAAAGTCTCAACATGTAAAGTGTTCTTTGTTTAAAACCCAGGCATGGAGCCTCATGGGAGCGGTGTCCCTGAGTGCCAGAAGAACTTTCCTTGTAGTCTTCCATTGGGAGCAATAATTGACACATGAGTTTTGGAGGGTGCCGTTTCCTGAGCCAGTGCTTAATTTGAGCTGGTGGATGCAGATTGGACCCACAGGCACACATGCCAGTGTAAATAGACTGCACCTTCTCCTATTCAAACTTTTTTTTTTAAAAGCAGCAGTCTTAAGCCAGACCTATGACATCAGGTCTATGAGCAAGGTACCACAGATGCTTGTGCTGCCCCTTCTGTAATACTGATAATGCTGTTGCACATATAGTGCCAGTGCTATCATGAGAGGGCATTTCCTTATTTGCATGGGGGCGTGGCCTCATCCAGATGTGGATATCTCCCTACCTCTGCGCCCGTGCCATAGTATGGATGTGGGCTCTAAGGCAAATAAACGGTCAGGAGTCACAGTGACAGTGCGCCACAAAAAGGTGGTACATTGTCAGTGTGTCCCCTGAGAGAAGCCCTCTCAAGGGGACAAAGCGGATCTCATGTACCCTTCAGACATCCCCGGGAGGCTTGTGCAGTCACTCACTACACTTGGCTCCAGGGGAATCTCTGTCCCCTTTCTAAAGTGCATGCAAGTGCCGCCTGCACAGTGAAACACCGAGTGGCTGATTAAAGCAGACTCTCTGTATTTCACTCAGTGTGCTGCCCTCAGGGCAGCCTTGAGTTCATGTTTGTGGCCCGCACACCTGTTGAAAAGTGCTCCGTGGCACAAACATGAACAGTGTGCCAGTAGCGCCTGGCATGGCTCGCGGGCGGGGGTGGTTCACGCGGGGGTGGTCATGCGGGTAGGGGGTCATAATGTAAAAAAAATATTTAAAACCTAATTTTTCACTGGGTCCCACGTCTTTACTGCTCCTGCTATCTTGCTCTCCTGCCTCTGACAGGAAGCATGATTCAGAAAAGGGGGTGGTGATGAACAGAGTGTCTGAATTAAGCAGACCACTCTTACCCAGTCCAAAGATCAGGGCTTGATACATCACCGTTTTTTAGCTCACTGCACCGTCCCAGCTCAGAACTTGGCTATATGCAAATTAGTCTGACCCTGGCCCAGTGCATCATGGGAACAGGGCAGACCAAACTACCAAGCCAATTCTTATACTGGGAAGGAAACAAGCTACCGGGGACCGGTTTCTGGCATTTCAGCCGTCTTCGGCCCGGCTTGCTTGAATCCTGATGGTGCAATGAGCTAGGGACTCACATCTGAGTATACCCTTCCACGCTTATGGTGGACAAAAATGATTCAGAAAAGGGGGTGGTGATGAACAGAGTGTCTGAATTAAGCAGACCACTCTTACCCAGTCCAAAGATCAGGGCTTGATCCATCACCGTTTTTTAGCTCACTGCACCATCCCAGCTCAGAACTTGGCTATATGCAAATTAGTCTGACCCTGGCCCAGTGCATCATGGGAACAGGGCAGACCAAACTACCAAGCCAATTCTTATACTGGGAAGGAAACAAGCTACCGGGGACCGGTTTCTGGCATTTCAGCCGTCTTCAGCCCGGCTTGCTTGAATCCTGATGGTGCAATGAGCTAGGGACTCACATCTGAGTATACCCTTCCACGCTTATGGTGGACAAAAATGATTCAGAAAAGGGGGTGGTGATGAACAGAGTGTCTGAATTAAGCAGACCACTCTTACCCAGTCCAAAGATCAGGGCTTGATCCATCACCGTTTTTTAGCTCACTGCACCATCCCAGCTCAGAACTTGGCTATATGCAAATTAGTCTGACCCTGTCCCAGTGCATCATGGGAACAGGGCAGACCAAACTACCAAGCCAATTCTTATACTGGGAAGGAAACAAGCTACCGGGGACCGGTTTCTGGCATTTCAGCCGTCTTTGGCCCTGCTTGCTTGAATCCTGATGGTGCAATGAGCTAGGGACTCACATCTGAGTATACCCTTCCACGCTTATGGTGGACAAAAATGATTCAGAAAAGGGGGTGGTGATGAACAGAGTGTCTGAATTAAGCAGACCACTCTTACCCAGTCCAAAGATCAGGGCTTGATCCATCACCGTTTTTTAGCTCACTGCACCATCCCAGCTCAGAACTTGGCTATATGCAAATTAGTCTGACCCTGGCCCAGTGCATCATGGGAACAGGGCAGACCAAACTACCAAGCCAATTCTTATACTGGGAAGGAAACAAGCTACCGGGGACCGGTTTCTGGCATTTCAGCCGTCTTCAGCCCGGCTTGCTTGAATCCTGATGGTGCAATTAGCTAGGGACTCACATCTGAGTATACCCCTCCACGCTTATGGTGGACAAAAATGATTCAGAAAAGGGGGTGGTGATGAACAGAGTGTCTGAATTAAGCAGACCACTCTTACCCAGTCCAAAGATCAGGGCTTGATCCATCACCGTTTTTTAGCTCACTGCACCATCCCTGCTCAGAACTTGGCTATATGCAAATTAGTCTGACCCTGGCCCAGTGCATCATGGGAACAGGGCAGACCAAACTACCAAGCCAATTCTTATACTGGGAAGGAAACAAGCTACCGGGGACCGGTTTCTGGCATTTCAGCCGTCTTCGGCCCGGCTTGCTTGAATCCTGATGGTGCAATGAGCTAGGGTCTCACATCTGAGTATACCCTTCCACGCTTATCGTGGACAAAAATGATTCAGAAAAGGGGGTGGTGATGAACAGAGTCTCTGAATTAAGCAGACCACTCTTACCCAGTCCAAAGATCAGGGCTTGATCCATCACCGTTTTTGTAAATATTTCTGACAGGAAGCAGGCAGCCAGGCTCCCTCACCTAAGCCAATCACAACGCTGCATGCAGCATTGTGATTGGTCTGCACCACTGTGTCACGGCGCTCCGCCATTGACTAGAGGGGTGTGCATGTTCTTCATGCAGGCTGCACTGCAGCCTGCATGGAGAGGGGCAAAGTGGGCAAACTTTTTACCGTTTTATGTTTTGGCTTCTCGCACTGCGTCAAAGTGGAAGAGGCGCCCCTGCAGTGTGCCTGATACATAATACTGCCCTCGAAGTGCAAACTCTCATCATACCGCATCCTTAGTAAATAGGCTTCAATCAGGGCCCAATGGCTTTTTTTAGTGGAAGGTGGGGACTCTGCTGAAAACCCCGTATACTTATTTGAAATTTTCTCAGTTCAATCAGTTTCGAAATTAGATACGTGTGAGAATTACTTAAACTAAAACATGTAAATTATTGGGTTTTCAGCCACTAATAAACCTCTGAGTGTGAAACAGATGGTATTATTGAGGACAAGTGTGACTTCCTGCCCGGACAACATCTGCATGACATGTTTGTTACATTATTTCTGCAAGGAGCAATTAAAAATAAACCTTATGCCTCTAAAGGTAGTCAGAGGTATTGATGACAGATAAGGACCACCAGTCCATATAATATGCATGCTGACATACCGTCACCCATGCTTTGGCTTCAGCTCTTTCATTGATCTCAGATTAAATATATTCTATGTAAACTCCTCTGCTGTGGCTGGCACTTGAGAAGTTAGGTCCCATGAGCACAGCTCCACTGTGCCTCATGACGAGCCGAGCTCGTCACAAGCATGGCGGTGCCGCGCACGGCACCCTATCCCCGCACAGCATGTGAAAGCGCCCCGCAGCGAAGGGGTTAATGAGCCTTCTGAGAGCCGCATCTTGGTAACGGGTAAAGTGGAGGAGGGTTGATGCCTGGATCAACAGCACCCCAGATTTGAAAAGTCACCGTGCTGAAAGATACCTCTGCCTGTCAGTTCTATCCCTAATGTGCATGGACGTTGGTCTGCCCCAAAATGTTAGGGGTAGGAGAAGTGATATCACCCACCATTTGACCCCAATGTCATCACAGGAAGTAATGTCATGACCTTTGACCCTGAATCGTCCAAAGAAGTGATGGCACATGACCAAACCCTGACGAAATTGCTAACAAATCATAAAAATTGCAAGATTAATATTACAACACAACACAGAAAAACCTATTTTTTTGATACCACTTGTATGTTAATAAAGTTGCAGACATGATGTGTTGGCAAAATATTACCCATTTCTCTTTGTCAGAGGATGAAACAGGCCACAAAACACAGAACAACATTGAGAACCTAAATTATGATTTAATGGTCCCTCTGGTGTATACATCAATGAGAAGGGACTGGCACAAAGGACATTTAAAAAGAAACCAATAGTACTTAAGTCCACCTATATTTTATATTTTAATTGATATGAACCAACACTTTTCAAGAGCACCAGTTAAGGGCACGTTAATTTATGGCAAGATTAAGTGATTTGCCCAGAATCACATGATGTTGAGCGACACCGAGACTCGAACCTGGTTCCCCAGCTCTGACCATTATGCCACATCCTCTCCCCACTTTCATGCTTAGTAGTTGGTTCTATTTTAAGCGGCACTAACAAGAGAAATGGGCTGGTGCAAGCTGCCTCCCGACTAGAGACCTGGCACTTATTTTTTCACAAATTAACCACTGGGACCCAGCCTCACACAACACTGGCTACCTCAACCTTCTGGAGGATGAAGAACAGTTGGCAGGAAAGAGTATGGGCCAAGTTCACTAGAAACAAATGGACACAACATGAGCAGGCTATCAGTATGAGCAGTAACTCACAGACTGGTGGCTGTTCTTCTGAGAACAGACAGTGACTCCAGATCCAGACTGGGGCACCACAAAGAACGCTGGCAACATTTTTTAATCCAGCCCATCTCCTTTCATCTCCTCGTGTTACCTTGCTCTTTCCATCTATCCACTCTCTCTCTTTCAACTTCTTTCTTCTGTCTGTTCTTCTTGTCTGGTCACTTTTTAGGTCGAGCCTAGACGTGCAAGCAATGCGGAGCATTGCTTGCTGTCTGCTCGTTAGGTTGAGCCTAGACGTGCAAGCAATGCGAAGCATTGCTTGCTGTCTGCTCGACAACTATTGTTGCCCGTTTCTGGGAATGTAGACACAAGTCGGACGTGCGCTTTTCCAGTGTCAGTTTTGTCCGTGTGAGCGCGCTTTTGAGACGCGCTTGCGCAGACGCACACACAGGCCCTGCTTTCACTTGGCTCGCATGCACTAATGGCGCACACACACACACACAGCCAGCCCCCACCCCCCTGCACACACACACACACAGGCGCGCCCACACATACACACGCTGCCACCCCCCCCACACCCCTGCACACACACACATACACACACACAGACACGCACGCATACACACGCCGCCGCCCCCTACCCGCCCTGCACACACACACAGACACACACCCCCGCCCCCCTTACAACTAAGCCCCACTCACCGCATCGCCGCCACTCCTGACTTCTGCAGCCAACGCAGGGCTCTCCCTCAGGCATGGGAGCCCTGCCTCACCAATGCTGCTCTCTGGCACTCCGTGGATGCGGGCTTCACGCAGAAGGTGGAAGTCCCGCCACACGACCGGCTTCACGCTGCCGAATTTCCGGTTGCTAGGCCAGGTTACAATCCTTGTTTGCTATTTGTTGATTGTATTCATAGTTTGAGGCGAAAAAAATTGTTCTACAAGAATGCTGCATATTAACCAAGTCCATCAAAGTAGGCGTCCATAATACTTTTTTTTCCATTTCGACTTAATTATATTTTATTACCTGTTCAAAATCAGTTTTTGCGTTTTGAATCGTGGCATTAGTACGTGCTCCGTTCAGCGTTACAATTATCAAGGAAACAGCTTCAAGATGGCCGCTTTATTTACTTACAATAAACTTCCCTTCCGTTGCTTTACGTGCATGGGTTGTAGCCCTATCCTCTTCGTTTTTTTTTTTCTTTATTTAAAGTTCGAGCTTTCAGACGCGCCCCCTGTTGTGTTGATTTTTTAGGTCCAATTAAAAGCGGTTCGGTATGTTTTTTGTTTAAATTTTTTTAGAACTGTATTGCGTCTGCACTCCAGCCATCTGGTCTCCGCTTCCCTCCTTTCTTCGTGTAGCTTCCCTTCGCACCCCCGTCCTCCTCCACATGGCTGGCTCGCTCTGCTTCTGTCTTGCTCACCCCTCCCCTTCACCAGCAGCCCTTATTGTCCCCTCGGCTTACACACACCCCTCCTTTCTCCCCTTTTGGCCGCATTCGGACGCTTTGTTAACAGCAGAGTTTTTTTTTTTCGCTCTCCTCCTCTCCTGTCGGACCATGCCTCCCTCCTCTCCTTCCGTACCACAGCCTCTCGTCCTTTTCTCCCCACTCCTCCACTCTGGTTTCCTAAACCCTCCCTGCTCAGCTTTCTTCTCTCTTTCTCCCCGTCTCCACTTCCCCCACTAGCTTCTCCTGTTCGTAAACAAGCTCGGCACACACAACTCAGCTGCCCCAGACTGGCGCGAAGTAACGCACAGCATTGCTTCAAGTTACTTCCTTTTCAAACTCCCGTGGGCATGATGCAAAAGTGCACAAAGCCACTCAAGCAACCCTTAGCAAAAAAACCTAGAGTGCTTTGAAGTGTCCATCAGGCACCATGACAGCACTATATACAACGAACAATATTGGCCATTATCTCTGTCCAACGCTCCCATCATTTTCACTATGTCATTAAGATGCTACTGTACTGTTTTCACTCATGTTGTTATTTTAATACTCTTCGCATGTCTAATTTGATTAAAGATGGGTGCATCATCTTTGAAGTCATTTGCACCATTTGTTTAGTAAACTGCATTTCGTGAATGGGCCGTCTGCACTCCAGTCATCTGGTCTCCGCTTCCCTCCTTTCTCTGCGCAGCTTCCCTTCGCACTCTTGTCCTTTTCACCCACTCTCTGACTTTCCTTCGACAATTCGCGCTCCCCGCCCGCCTTTCCGATCTCGTTTTCCACCGTTGCCTGGGGTTTATATTATCCCCGTCACACTTTCTCCATCTGCTGATTCACTAGTCCCACAAAAATAGAGAACTAGTCCTAACTCCTGGATGGTTTTAGTAAATAATAAAGCCGTTTTCCCTTCACTATGGATAGTTTTAAAAATTAATCCGAGACAAAAGTGCTGATGATGAACATGTAGTTCTCGTACTTGCCTCGGCATCTGTTCCAGGTGTTGTTCTCAGTTCTCAGATTGTTGGGAGGCCCTGGGGTCAGAGCTACATATGGTATAAAGTGAGACACATTTCTCCAGAACTTTCTTTCACATCCGCTAATATTAACGTTATGTGCCCTGGCTTCACGCGCTGCAGTGGCTGTGATGAACCCTTCTGTTCACCCCACCCCAGAGCGCCCCTTTATTGTAAATTAATCTCAGTCCCAACTTTTCTTTGCAGCGACCCACCATCGATTCCACTGCCCCTCCACAGGCAAGGTTCAATATGTAAAAGGGTCCGAAACGAGCTTCGTAAATCGAGTTTATAGGCTGAAATACCGCTTCAGGCACTGGTGAATTTAGGCACTCAACTCATCATACAATGCCCTCTGTCATTCATCCTTGCACTCATACACCCATTCATCTGCCCACTGACGCATTGTTGCCTCAGCTTACTCACCCATTAACAACACATACAAACTCAATAAGTGTATACACACACATATCTATAAATTAAAAGGAAAAATAAAAAATGGCACCTAAACTTGGCATGGGTATGCTTGCTATCAAATAATAAAGTAAAAAAGTTAAACACTGCAAAGAGTTACCATCCTGGAATGAAATTATATGTGTAATAATAAGCTGCCAACTCTTCCTGCATCCTGATTGTTGCTGCCAGTGGGGAAGTGAGCCCTGCCGCACCGCTGGGGACTTTACTTCCCATGTTTGTGCCTTTCTGCCCTGTGCATCACCACATCATCACTCAGCGCTACCCCAGCATCACTCAGCACCACCACATTATCTCTCAGCACCACCACATTATCACTCAGCACCACCACATTATCACTCAGCACCACCACAGCACCACTCAGCTCCACCACATTATCACTCAGCACCACCACATTATCACTTAGCGCCACCACATTATCACTCAGCACCACCACAGCACCACTCAGCACCACCACCACAGCACCACCACCACAGCACCACTCAGCACCACCACAGCACCACTCAGCACCACCACAGCATCACTCAGCACCACCACAGCACCACTCAGCACCACCACATTATCACTCAGCACCACCACAGCACCACTCAGCACCACCACAGCACCACTCAGCACCACCACAGCACCACTCAGTGCAACCACAGCATCACTTACTCGAACCACAGCATCACTCAGCGTAACCACAGCATCACTCAGCGCAACCACAGCATCACTCAGCACTACCACAGCATCACTCAGCACCACCACTGCATCACTGATTCAAATATGTTCTCTCAATGTTTCAAGCTTTATTACAAATGTCACAAAAAGATGTTAATATTTCACTTCTGTTCTTGGATTTTCGTCACAATAAAATACACTGAACATAATCTTCACAAAAGTTATTTACAAAAGTTTAAGCTATTGCCATTATAAATTACAATCACTTTTATTTAAGTATTAATTATTTAAAAAATTAAAAGCCATTGTTATTTGTAATATCAAAACATCTAAGTCATGTAAATACAAAACATGTTGCAATACAAATGCTATAGGTGTCACATTTGCGAAAGTTATAACTATTGGCATTGTAAATGACAAAGCTATTAATTTAGCTATTTTCAAAAACAACACATAAGTAAAAAAATTGTCATTTACAAGACCAATAGCTCAAACTTTCCTAATGCGAGACCTATTGCATTGCAAATGCTTGTTCTTTATCCCTCTCTCTCTCTCTCTTTTGATGCCTCCTAACAATTACAATTAAACTCCGTGAGCTGGGAAAGTGACAGACGCACCATGGTCGACTGGGGCTTTCAAAAATGGCCTGCAAGGGCCCCAACCCACCAGGAAAATGCCCAGTGGAATAAAAAGGTTGTCTCGGTCTGGGAAACTTCTTCAACACTTCTTCTCCTTCATTTGTGGATTGCCAAACACTTCCAAGAAACTTTAGCTAACGAAGAAAAAAACTATTGTTGCCCGTTTCTGGGAATGTAGACACAAGTCGGACGTGCGCTTTTCCAGTGTCAGTTTTGTCTGTGTGAGCGCGCTTTTGAGACACGCTTGCGCAGACGCACACACAGGTCCTGCTTTCACTTGGCTCGCATGCACTAATGGCGCACACACACACACACAGCCAGCCCCTACCCCCCTGCACACACACACACAGGCGCGCCCACACATACACACGCTGCCACCCCCCCACATCCCTGCACACACACACATACACACACACAGACACGCACACACAGACACACACGCATACACACGCCGCCGCCCCCTACCCGCCCTGCACACACACACAGACACACACCCCCGCCCCCCTTACAACTAAGCCCCACTCACCGCATCGCCGCCACTCCTGACTTCTGCAGCCAACGCAGGGCTCTCCCTCAGGCATGGGAGCCCTGCCTCACCAATGCTGCTCTCTGGCACTCCGTGGATGCGGGCTTCACGCAGAAGGCGGAAGTCCCGCCACACGACCGGCTTCACGCTGCCGAATTTCCGGTTGCTATGCCAGGTTACAATCCTTGTTTGCTATTTGTTGATTGTATTCATAGTTTGAGGCGAAAAAAATTGTTCTACAAGAACGCTGCATATTAACCAAGTCCATCAAAGTAGGCGTCCATAATACTTTATTTTCCATTTCGACTTAATTATATTTTATTACCTGTTCAAAATCAGTTTTCGCGTTTTGAATCGTGGCATTAGTACGTGCTCCGTTCAGCGTTACAATTATCAAGGAAACAGCTTCAAGATGGCCGCTTTATTTACTTACAATAAACTTCCCTTCCGTTGCTTTACGTGCATGGGTTGTAGCCCTATCCTCTTCGTGTTTTTTTTTCTTTATTTAAAGTTCGAGCTTTCAGACGCGCCCCCTGTTGTGTTGATTTTTAGGTCCAATTAGAAGCGGTTCGGTATGTTTTTTGTTTAAATTTTTTTAGAACTGTATTGCGTCTGCACTCCAGCCATCTGGTCTCCGCTTCCCTCCTTTCTTCGTGTAGCTTCCCTTCGCACCCCCGTCCTCCTCCACATCGCTGGCTCGCTCTGCCTCTGTCTTGCTCACCCCTCCCCCTCCAGAGCAGCCCTTATTGTCCCCTCGGCTTACACACACCCCTCCTTTCTCCCCTTTTGGCCGCATTCGGACGCTTTGTTAACAGCAGAGTTTTTTTTTTCGCTCTCCTCCTCTCCTGTCAGACCATGCCTCCCTCCTCTCCTTCCGTACCACAGCCTCTCGTCCTTTTCTCCCCACTCCTCCACTCTGGTTTCCTAAACCCTCCCTGCTCAGCTTTCTTCTCTCTTTCTCCCCGTCTCCACTTCCCCCACTAGCTTCTCCTGTTCGTAAACAAGCTCGGCACACACAACTCAGCTGCCCCGGACTGGCGCGAAGTAACGCACAGCATTGCTTCAAGTTACTTCCTTTTCAAACTCCCGTGGGCATGATGCAAAAGTGCACAAAGCCACTCAAGCAACCCTTAGCAATAAAACCTAGAGTGCTTTGAAGTGTCCATCAGGCACCATGACAGCACTATATACAACGAACAATATTGGCCATTATCTCTGTCCAACGCTCCCATCATTTTCACTATGTCATTAAGATGCTACTGTACTGTTTTCACTCATGTTGTTATTTTAATACTCTTCGCATGTCTAATTTGATTAAAGATGGGTGCATCATCTTTGAAGTCATTTGCACCATTTGTTTAGTAAACTGCATTTCGTGAATGGGCCGTCTGCACTCCAGTCGTCTGGTCTCCGCTTCCCTCCTTTCTCTGCGCAGCTTCCCTTCGCACTCTCGTCCTTTTCACCCACTCTCTGACTTTCCTTCGACAATTCGCGCTCCCCACCCGCCTTTCCGCTCTCGTTTTCCACCGTTGCCTGGGGTTTATATTATCCCCGTCACACTTTCTCCATCTGCTGATTCACTAGTCCCACAAAAATAGAGAACTAGTCCTAACTCCTGGATGGTTTTAGTAAATAATAAAGCCGTTTTCCCTTCACTATGGATAGTTTTAAAACTTAATCCGAGACAAAAGTGCTGATGATAAACATGTAGTTCTCGTACTTGCCTCGGCATCTGTTCCAGGTGTTGTTCTCAGTTCTCAGATTGTTGGGAGGCCCTGGGGTCAGAGCTACATATGGTATAAATTGAGACACATTTCTCCAGAACTTTCTTTCACACCCGCTAATATTAACGTTATGTGCCCGGGCTTCACGCGCTGCAGTGGCTGTGATGAACCCTTCTGTTCACCCCACCCCAGAGCGCCCCTTTATTGTCAATTAATCTCAGTCCCAACTTTTCTTTGCAGCCACCCACCATCGATTCCACGGCCCCTCCACAGGCAAGGTTCAATATGTAAAAGGGTCCGAAACGAGCTTCGTAAATCGAGTTTATAGGCTGAAATACCGCTTCAGGCACTGGTGAATTTAGGCACTCAACTCATCATACAATGCCCTCTGTCATTCATCCTTGCACTCATACACCCATTCATCTGCCCACTGACGCATTGTTGCCTCAGCTTACTCACCCATTAACAACACATACAAACTAAATAAGTGTATACACACACATATCTATAAATTAAAAGGAAAAATGAAAAATGGCACCTAAATTGGCATGGGTATGCTTGCTATCAAATAATAAAGTAAAAAAGTTAAACACTGCAAAGAGTTACCATCCTGGATTGAAATTATATGTGTAATAATAAGCTGCCAACTCTTCCTGCATCCTGATTGTTGCTGCCAGTGGGGAGTGAGCCCTGCCGCACCGCTGGGGACTTTACTTCCCATGTTTGTGCCTTTCTGCCCTGTGCATCACCACATCATCACTCAGCGCTACCCCAGCATCACTCAGCACCACCACATTATCTCTCAGCACCACCACATTATCACTCAGCACCACCACATTATCACTCAGCACCACCACATTATCACTCAGCACCACCACAGCACCACTCAGCTCCACCACAATTTCACTCAGCACCCCCACATTATCACTTAGCACCACCACATTATCACTCAGCACCACCACAGCACCACTCAGCACCACCACCACCACAGCACCACTCAGCACCACCACAGCACCACTCAGCACCACCACAGCATCACTCAGCACCACCACAGCACCACTCAGCACCACCACATTATCACTCAGCACCACCACAGCACCACTCAGCACCACCACAGCACCACACAGCACCACCACAGCACCACTCAGTGCAACCACAGCATCACTTACTCGAACCACAGCATCACTCAGCGTAACCACAGCATCACTCAGCGCAACCACAGCATCACTCAGCACTACCACAACATCACTCAGCACCACCACAGCATCACTGATTCAAATATGTTCTCTCAATGTTTCAAGCTTTATTACAAATGTCACAAAAAGATGTTAATATTTCACTTCTGTTCTTGGATTTTCGTCACAATAAAATACACTGAACATAATCTTCACAAAAGTTATTTACAAAAGTTTAAGCTATTGCCATTATAAATTACAATCACTTTTATTTAAGTATTAATTATTTAAAAAATTAAAAGCCATTGTTATTTGTAATATCAAAACATCTAAGTCATGTAAATACAAAACATGTTGCAATACAAATGCTATAGGTGTCACATTTGCGAAAGTTATAACTATTGGCATTGTAAATGACAAAGCTATTAATTTAGCTATTTTCAAAAACAACACATAAGTAAAAAAATTGTCATTTACAAGACCAATAGCTCAAACTTTCCTAATGCGAGACCTATTGCATTGCAAATGCTTGTTCTTTATCCCTCTCTCTCTCTCTCTTTTGATGCCTCCTAACAATTACAATTAAACTCCGTGAGCTGGGAAAGTGACAGACGCACCATGGTCGACTGGGGCTTTCAAAAATGGCCTGCAAGGGCCCCAACCCACCAGGAAAATGCCCAGTGGAATAAAAAGGTTGTCTCGGTCTGGGAAACTTCTTCAACACTTCTTCTCCTTCATTTGTGGATTGCCAAACACTTCCAAGAAACTTTAGCTAACGAAGAAAAAAACGTGTGTTTACTCAAATAGAAAAGTACGAGTTTTCCCTATGGGGAGTATTATTTCCTGCTCCTAAATCAGGACTCAAACTGACAAACACAAATCACACCTTTCATTTTGTGGAACGGGAGAACACTTACCAGAAAGGAACACACCCAGTCTAATTATAATTAAAAAGTGTACAATTTATTATAAAAAATACAAAGATATCAATGAATCATTAATTAAAAACATGAAATACACGGATAAAATGCACAAATAAAACCACCTAATGTGGACGTGGAGAAATTAATCAAAAGAGACACTTGTATCTGTCTTTGTTATATCATTTCGGGCACTTGTTTGTCAACAATAGGGGGAATAATATTCCTTTGGACCAAATTGATTGTTGGCAACGCCGAATATGACTTGGAAATTGGCGTCGACGCGTTTCGGAAGCTTAAGATGATAATGGCTTCCTTCCTCAGGACAGTTTGTATATATATTCTCCACAGGTTAGTATCAAACCGTAATGGTTGTTATTTCCAGTAGAAATCTACCAAATGTGTAGTATTCCTCTGATGATCGCCTGTAGTAGTCTCAGGCTTCCACAATCCTATCTCGATATGTAGAAAGGCACATTTATTCCAACACTAGTCTGTTTGAAAACTTATTCAGTGATGGGCTTTGCACGATCCTTGTTTGTTGCACAAAGGGGCGTACTCAATTTGGTGCCTCCCATTCACTCTTAGTGCTATTCTTTACGAGAGTTTGTGAATCAAATTCCCGAAATGGGGTTCCTGTCGGGCAGCCGGGTAGTATAATGCACGTGGCTAATGTGGGCGCACGGCTGGCTTTCCCGGTGCTGTTCTGCGTGGCGTCTCTCCGATCACCGCTACGTTAACTGTTATGTACCATTACGGTTTGATACTAACCTGTGGAGAATATATATACAAACTGTCCTGAGGAAGGAAGCCATTATCATCTTAAGCTTCCGAAACGCGTCGACGCCAATTTCCAAGTCATATTCGGCGTTGCCAACAATCAATTTGGTCCAAAGGAATATTATTCCCCCTATTGTTGACAAACAAGTGCCCGAAATGATATAACAAAGACAGATACAAGTGTCTTTTTTGATTAATTTCTCCACGTCCACATTAGGTGGTTTTATTTGTGCATTTTATCCGTGTATTTCATGTTTTTAATTAATGATTCATTGATATCTTTGTATTTTTTATAATAAATTGTACACTTTTTAATTATAATTAGACTGGGTGTGTTCCTTTCTGGTAAGTGTTCTCCCATTCCACAAAATGAAAGGTGTGATTTGTGTTTGTCAGTTTGAGTCCTGATTTAGGAGCAGGAAATAATACTCCCCATAGGGAAAACTCTTTGTTTTACTTTTCAGTATACTGGTGCTCTATTTCCCTATGGGTTACTAAGAGCCCCTCTCGTCCCTTTATACCTTCACTCAAATAGATCCCAAACACGCACACTGAATTCAGATGAATTTGAATGATTAACCATCTATTTAAAATCTAGTAATTTATTGGGTCAAGGTGGATCAATCGCGGGCAGTATCTGCTAATCTTTCCTTGCTTCATGCTACTTAGGTACAACCCTAGGAACCATTGACACTCGTGACCTAGGTAAACATGAGAGCATTGACTCAGGAGCACTGTTCACTTTTTCTAATTTCAACTCCTCGCCCTTCCCTATATCAATAAATAAGAGGTTGTGAGTGTCTAAATGCAGTGCCTAATTTGAGCTGGTGGTTCCAAGGGGGTCCACCCATAGTCATTTTGGTGGACTGGCACTTGTTTTTATACATAAGACTTTCACACAGAGCAAGAAGAAATAAAGAGAAACATGGAAAAAAAATTAACAAAGAAACAAAGCAGGAATAAAAAAGAACCTGAAAGAGTGAGATAAAGGGGCAGGGAAAGTCTGGAGGGGGATGAAAGAGTCATGAAGTAGAATTAACACCATGCAGACTTGGTATTCAGCACCCCTGTCATTCAGTATGTCTGGCTGCAGGCTTCTAAGTAAGGTCCTGGCCACCAGTACCTATTCTTTTGCAAATTAAGCACTGGGTAAGTATGGGACAAGAGGTTAATATAGGGATGTTATTTTGGGGTCAAAAGGATGTTCTTCTACTTCCGGTCAATCGACATACTTCATTAATGCATTCACCTCAGCTTTTGCTAGCATCACTAGAGAGGCTCTTTGGCTCCGCCCACAAGTTGGGAGCCAGGAGTACACGTTTTGATTGGGCAGAAGTTGTGTGCTTCTGCAAAAGAATTGTTTGGCCTCCACACAGCTATGATCATTTATTTGTTTATGCAGCTGCCTAAGATTGAACTACAGGGGCATACACATGGAATTCTATTAAAATGTTTTGGATAACTATATAATTTTTGTTGGTTTTATCTGACAGAAGTATGGATGGGAAGAGGACTGTCATTAACCAACATAGATTTTTAGGTCTGGCTTGACAGTGCAACTGTCACCTGACCTTTTAACCTACACCATTATTATTCTGCAATTCTTTGCTTCCACTCAAACACATATCTATTCCTCTACGATTTACTTGTAATGCTTAGCGTTACCAAACAATAGTCCATTAAAACCAGACCTAGCTATTGGCATTGAAAATTTAGCGAGGGAGTACGTGTTCCCACGCTTTCGAGGTCAGTAAGAGATGACTGTTTGTGTGTAGACAATGAAACTGGTGGCCGCTGAATGACTTTGAGATAGTTTCTGATACAATAGTTCATCAAGTCGTACATTTCCATTCACAATGAAACTATTGCCCTGCTCGATTTTAATAATAAAGAGAGTTTTTCAGAAATGTTTTGATGTACGCTGTGCAGAAAAGATTGGCTTTCATTGTGAAGCAAGGTGAATGACGAAAGAGCGTATGTTGGGGCTTTTAGCTGCCCCATTGGATGGCGGTAGGGTTCATTCGTAAGATTAAATAGCGTCTAAGGAGAAGAAGGCAAACCCATAAACTTTGTGCATGGAATAGGTTGTCTTCCATGAGGCTAGCTTTCAGTTCAATAATTCCCTGTTTTTTAATTTAATTTATTTATTTTCTTAAGCATGAAAAATGGCAAAGGCGTGTCGGTGCTGTTCAACAATCATAAGTTCAAGGGGGACAGATTCAGTGGCAACGTCCATAAATGATATATACAAGTGCAAAACCTGTAGAGTTTTGTTAAAAGAAATTTCAAAAAAAGGGAAAATCAGAAATTCTGAAAAGAACGTCATACAAGAAATATTTATAAAAAAATGATTTTTTAAAACTTTCTTTCTGAACGAACGTAATTAGGAGTCGCATCAACAAGACCACCATGGGAGGCAGATCCTTTTCATACCTGGCTGCCAAAACATGGAACTCACTCCCCGCTTACCTTCGCCTCACCCAGAATCACCTAGCGTTCAGAAAGCAGCTTAAAACGTGGATATTTGACAAATAATTAGGCATGGGCGGAAAATCCGTTCCGCTCGCGGATTTTGCGGATTTTCGGGAAATCCGCAATCCGCGAGATTTGCGAATTTCCTGCAAAATCCGCAAATCCGCGAGCAGCGGATTTTGCTCGCACTGCTCGCACTGTTCGCGTGAGTTCGCGCCCCGCGAATAAGTGCGAAATTGCAGAAATATGATCTAAGCAAAACTGAAAGTAACTACTTACCAGGTTCAAAAGTTCAGGCACATCATTAGTAGCCATTTCCTGTAGTGCTTCCTGAGGGGCCCCTCCAGAGTTCAGTTGCCAGTTGAAACTATTATGTGACCCTGCTCTGAACCTCAGAATAGTTACACATATGCCACAAAGGTCATGAATTACAGCTAAGGGAGACAAGCAGGAGCCAGGCTGGAAGTTAAAATCCATTAATCAGCCCCTAATTCATTATTGTCAGTTGGGGCAGGGCAGGTGTTGTAACTAATTTTGCAACAATGAAAGCACTTAGCAAGTGCAAAAGATCACTAATCAGGGCGCACTAAGGAAGCAGGTGCCAGCTAAAAAAATATTCTGTGACACATTAATCAGCCCCAAATTAATTCAGGTCACTTGAGGCAGGGAAGGTGTGCTTTGCTTTGCCGAAAATAATGTACACTGGACAACCAGAGGGTGTGGTGATGAAACAGAGGGTGGCATGGGTGGGCCAGAGGGTGGCATGAGTAGTCAGAGAGTGGCAGTGGTGACAGAGAGTGGCAGTGATGAAGAAGAGTGTCCCAAACAGGTTGGACACGTAGAAACAACAAGTTCGCAAAACTTGCGACCCGACAGGTAAGTTCGCAAATTGCGAAATTGTAAAAACCCTCGCGAACTGGCAGAAACACGGGCGAACACAAAAAAAAAAAAAATCCGCAAATTCGCGGGAATTCGCGGATTTTGCGGATTGCGAGTTCGCAAATCCGCAAATTCGCGGATTGCCAATCCGCAAAATCCGCTCATGCCTACAAATAATCCCCCTCCCCTTCCTAAGCGCCTTGAAACCCTCTGGGTATGTAGTGCGCTATACAAATTTTATGACTTGACTTGACTTGACTACTGAGCTCCATTGAAAGGGACCTCTAGAGTCTAGACCTTGATTGCAATCCCAGCAAAGGGCTGTGACTAGGACCTGTGTTTCCACAATTAAACATGACTCCGTGACTCTGGGGACCTGATTCACAAAGATATTTACGGGTAGTAAAGTTATGACTACTGAGTCTCTGCACTCAAAGTTTCGACTGCGGAGTCCCTGCAGTCTGGGCGTTATCTCTGCCGTTATCACGTCAGTACTCAGTGCGGATATTACGCCCTGAGTGTCTAGACTCCACAGTCGTAACTTTACTACATGTAAATACCTTTGTGAATCAGGCCTTGTGTGTCCACTTGAGGGGGTTCTGTTTCTCTACCACACTTTGGAGCTTTTGGTACTGAATAACTTTAAAAATAGATCTTGACAACAAGTCCTAATACAATAAAATACAATACAGGACTATTCAGTTTGTTTTGGTTTGCAAAACCCACAAAATCTCTCAACAAGATTTGAGATATTAGACGGGTTCTGCAACTAAGGGCCACATGCATCATTGTAGGAATTTGCGATTCCTAAATTGCGAAAATTCAGGAATCGCAATTGAGAAATCGCAAATTCCAATGCATCAAAAAATCACAAATATTTATGAGAATTCTTAATTTTCCTTAATTGCGATTCACATTTTGGGAATCACAATTAAGGAAAACCTTCCCATTGATTCCTATGGGCCAAAAGGCCCATAGGAATCAATGGGAAGGCATTAACATTTTGCGATTTTCATTTTGCGAATCGCAATTTGTTAATGCATTTCAAGGGTGCTGAGGGGGGTCCAAAGGACCCCCCCCTGCACCCTTGAAATGTTATTTTAAGTGCAAGTCTCACACATACATGTCCAAAGGACATGTGTGTGTGTAACATGACACTTTCAAAAATGCTTTTTTGAGCATATTTGAAAGATTTCGCAAATTAACACGAGGTTCACCCTCGTGTTAATTTGCTCCCCCTATTTGCGAATTCGCATTTTTATAAACATTCATGCATTGCATTTAAGGAATCACAAAAATGCGATTCCTTAAATGCAATCGCATTTTTAGAAATCGCAAAAAATTGCGATTTCTAAAAAAATGTTTAATGCATCCCAAAAAGTGATTTTGGAATCGCAAACAACCGAATTTTGCGATTCGCACCGTTTGCAACTCCAAAATCACTTGATGCATGTGCCCCTATGTCACTTATAGGTCAAATCTCCTTGAACCATGTTGAATTTAACAATATGCTGATGGATAGCATTGCTATATGGTCAAATTAGAAATTTCTCAACCCGTAAATTTACATTGTCAACAGTGCTTGAGAGGCAAAATTATAAAGGCAAAATGAATGCCAAACCCCTTAAAACTCGAACCACAAAAATATTTTAAGAGTTTGTTGAACCTCAATTCAGATCAAAATTCGAATCCTTAAGTTGAACCCTATTACATTTACTCAAACTCTGTACATATCTCAATAAAGTGGTGTTGTATGATCACATTTGCAGTAAGAATACGTCATGTTTTCAATACACACCAACCAAGTTTCCCTACTGATACTGTGCAACAGCAGTAACTTTTAGCTCGTGTATAATTTCAGAAAAATGTGGAAATCATGTACATGGTACCACTTCCGACATACATGCAAGCGAGTGCAAATTTTTACATTAGCTGTAAAAGGGTTCTAGTACTGTCACATGGCCCATAACTGAGCATGAGCTCATTGCAGCTTGCGTGCTGCTTTGCACACGTTACTACACGCCTTTAGTTTTTGCAATATTCTCTAAGACTCCTTAGACATGAGAACTCATCGCTGTGTTCGCTCTCTGCATGTTCCTGGGATTTTGATTGAACATTATGTGCAAGATCGAACAACAATGCCCCTTGTTATTTTGTTCTGGCCAGTCCTTAGCACTTAAACAAAACATACTGATGCAGCTGTTGTTTGGACGGCGTACGTGGGTTTTTAGTGGGGTGCACGAATAGGTAACACACACTTGGAGAGGGACCTTTCCAGGGTGACGAGCATCCATGATGTAGATCTACCATCTATAGGCTAAGGTATGGGGTCTTCTGATAAAGCCCAGAGATCTGCTATTATATTATAATGCAACTTCTTAGCATAGGAAGGGAGGTTAGGCACTTTAGTCCTTTCTCCATTGTCTTTTTATGATGACATCTCCCTTCATAGTTTATAGACTGACTGCTATGCTGACAATATTTGTACTACACATTTCCCTGCTTGTTGCGGCACATATACTGCATGTTAGAGCACGTTTCTTATAATAAATATTTAACCCCTTCAGTGCTGATGACGAGCCCAGGCTCGTCATGCAGCACGGTGCTCGTGTGCTCATGACGGAGCCGTGGAACGCTCACACGCGGGGCTAATCCCCCCGCTGTGTTGAGCGTTCCATTGCGCGGGCGGGTTCATGACGAGCCCAGGCTCGTCATGAGCACACGAGCACCGTGCTGCATGACGAGCCTGGGCTCGTCATCAGCACCGCGGCTCCGTGCGCCCCCCCCCCCCCGCACCGCGGGGGAATTAGCCCCGCAGCGAAGGGGTTAAACTGTTTTGTGTCTTCATCAGATCTTTTTGTGGACGAGTACAGGAGAGTGAACGTAAAGGTGTGTCTTGGTACAGCGATTTCTGAGAGATCTGGGAGTCCTGTGTTCTGAGATGCCTAATCATTTGTTTCCCTGTCAGTGAGTAGAAGAGCAAGTGAGGTACTATAGCTAGTCGGTCCTGGATTTGTGGGTACTACGGTGGCAGGAAGACTCAGGGGCAGATTTACAAGCCCCTTGCGCCACTTTTACGTCACTTTTAACATGGTAAAAGTGACGCAAAAGTGGAGCAAGGGGACTGTAAATCTGCCCCTCAGTCCCTATACACCAAGGTCCCATTTCCTGCGTATAGTTCTGTATTTGTGCAGAATCCCTACAACAGTGTTATAAATGTCTACGGGCCAGATGTAGGTGGCCAAATAGTGAGCTGACATTTGCAGAATTTCAGAGTTTGCTATATGGCTGCGAGCAATGTAGGCGAGTTTAAACCTACTAACAAAATAAGGAATCGCAAAATAGCAATTCCTTATTTTGCTCTTGCATTTAAGGAATCGAAAATTGCGATTCCTTAAATGCAATGTAAGTAGCACAAAAGAAAGCGCACTTTAACCATAAGGAACCGCTAATTACCACTAACTTCAAGTTGGTGGTAATTAATGATTTCCTTTAAAAAAGCACTTTTTTGCTTTTTTTAAAGTGCCATGTGGCACACATTCATGCCATTAGGGCATGTATGTGCGCCACATGTGCACACATGCACATTTTAGGGTGGCAACAGGGTGTCCTTTTGACACCCTGGCACCCTTGAAATAGTGCCCGCTATTTGCGATTCACTAATAGCGAATCGCAAATGGAGAATGTCTTCCCATTCATTTCTATGGGCCTCCTAGTCCATAGGAATAAATGGGTAGGTATTCCTTAATAGCAAATCTCAATTTGCGATTCGTTATTAAGGATTCGCTAATATTTTAGCGATTCCTACCTACATTCAATTTAGCGAGACCTTTATAGCGAATCGGTAACATTCGCTATTAAGGATTCGCAAATTTGATTTTACCTACATCTGGCCCTAAATGAGGTATCTTCAGATTTACTTAACCGCATGCGCGCTAGCGGAATTCCACTTGCACGCTGGGTTTTGCGAAAACGCATGTTACGTGACGAGCTGGGCTCGTCATCAGCGTGCGAGCGGCCTACGCCATGACGAGCCCAGCTCATCATCAGTGTCGAAGGGGTTAAGAACCAGGTAAAATAATGTGCAAAAATAATGGGTATTTTCCTTGATGCAGTTAGTACGTGAAATTTGCTGATATTTCTCCCTTTGGCTTTAAACTAGGGCTCCCGGTTTCACAGTATTTATGTTTTAGACATTTCAGTTTATATCCATATGCATTTTTTGTTTTTTTTATCTGTATTTATCCCTGTTGATTGCGTGCTTTATCAGAAAATAAACTTAAGAATTGTATATTTATTTAGTCAATGAAGGGACACTTGAATTAGATGCCTCAGGAGTTTTAGTGCAATAAGAAGCTATTTATTATGCATCACGTATATGCCCTACCCTCATTCCATAAGTATTTAGCACCCATAAACATCCACAACTGTTACAAGCTTCATTAGGAACACTTATCTATATGTGCTTAGTTAGGCATAGGATTTAATCCTGGCAGGGCTTAACTCTACTCAGGCTTGTAAAAGTCATTCGAGTCCGTTGAGTAATGACAAAAAGAATTCTAATTGTAATATATATGCAGGTAATACATTTGGTATTGTGAAGGAAAGTATACCTGTCTACTCTTTATCTTGTTATTTTGACCTTCTCCAAGTTGGATGCTTTGAAAACCCTCTGGGTAGCTGTTGCGCCATACAAATGGAATAAATAAATAAATAAATAAATAAATATCTATCACAGCACTTCATGAAGTGCCTCTTTGTGCCCCCTGCTGGCATACTGAGTGCACTGTTCAAGTCAGTGCTTAATTTGAGTTGGTCTTTTCCGGTGCTCAACACTGGCACTTAATTGTCAACACCAGGTCTGTGACAGTCTGTCACAAGGTGGCGCTGTCTTGCTAATTTAGAGATGACCAAAACAACAGTTGTTTATTAACTCAATATACATTAAAAATGAATATTACCTGCCACCCAAGCCATTCTTATAGCTTTGGGGGCCCGAAATAGTCAAAATTGTCACACGAGTAGAAGTGTAAATGTTAGTACTTGTGTTTGAACTATCATTGGCAGAACTGGCAGGGGCAATGTGTGGCACAAGGTGCAGTGGCTTTCTGAAGAGAGCCCTTGTACTTATTTTTTTTTAATTAAGCACTGGTTCAAGTGTGAATTGACTTTTGAAACCTCATCCAGGACAATCAAGACTACAATTACAAAGTGGCTGGGGCATATTTTACTTAACAAACCTATGCTCTAGTTTATGGCCAGAAGCCCGCCAGCAGTGCATGGCCAGATGATCTCTTTTGCTCTGGGGCTCGCACCCCTCTGAGCAAGGCGCCAAGCCCACACGGCTGAGAGCAGCCTTCCACTGCTTGAAGTCATTGAAAACAAGGGTAGTGTGATGTTGCTTCCTATGTTGTCATCAGTGTTTTTGGATTCATGATGTTACTTCCTTAATTCCTGGTATTTTGATAAACAGATATTCATGGGCAAAGACAGTCCTTTGTGCCAAATAGATAAACCTAGAAGCAGTGGCGGCTGCCACTAATAAAGGGTGGTGGGTGGGTGGAGGGAGTGCGGGAAGGGGATTTAAGCGGCAGGGGTGTTAAAAATAAGAGATAAAAAAACCTAAAAAACGTACCTTTAGCCGCCTACAGCGTCATGTCGCGTTTGCTACCTCTTCTATTCCTTGGTCCTAATAGCCCCTGTGACAGACTCCCATCCAATCCCTGTGCTGCAGAGCAGCGCGGGGATTGGCCTGAGCAGGCTGAAGAGATGCCCTGCTAAGGTCAGGGAGTGTGTGTGGGGTTTCTACAGCCCAGCTGCTCAATGCAGCTGGGCTGCAGAAAACCGAAGTGCACATGTGTGTTTTGGTCGGCCTCAGGCGGCCGACCAAACACACATGAGGACTTAGGGAGTGGAGTGCATGTAGCACTCCCCCTCCCCCTCCCATGCCCAGGCCCGCCCCTCCCTACAGCGCTGGCTAAGAGCTGGCGAATGCAAAATAAAACGATGCAAACACATTGTTGTATTTTTCAGCTGCTGGCTCTGACCCAGGCAGGGGGGAGACACTCCTCCTCCGCCATTGCAGAGGAGCCACCTCTGCCCAGGAGTGAAGGATTAATGACTGAATGTGCCAGTACATGATGCTTATTTATATTGATAAAACACATCTGTAGTATGATCGCACCAGCTAGGCTCAACAGAGATGGAACAAGAGGCAATGCATTTAACCTCCACGTCCAGAGTGAAACGTTGAGACAAGTAACCATCATAAGAACAATGTATGTTTAGAAAAACGAAATATTGCTGTCACAGTGTGCGGTAGGATTGATTTCACAACCTACCTTGGTTCCAAGCTGGTGAAGCCCAACACATGCTTTCGGTTTCCAATGGATCACGTGATGCTGACTCTCTTGCGACCTATTATGAGTGACATGATAGTTGGGTGCTTTCAGCTGTATCCGGTGTGAGGAAGTTCATGAATCTGCTGACTGTGACCTCATGTTTCCCTTCATTGACTTGGCAGGGCGCATACAAATTATTTCTTATTTACAGAACAACTCCTTCCTTTTTTCAGCACACCGACTGCTTTGCAACCAATCTCTCCATTGCATGAAGTTTAGTAGCTACTAGAGGCAGCTAGTAATCAGAACTAGTAATGACAAGCTAGTGACAGAAACTGTTAGCAAGCATACCTAGTACTAACAAGGTCACATAAAAATGCTCAAGGACACATCCTCAAACAAGGATACCTGACTCAATCCATAAATCTAATACAAAATAATCAATTTCTTTTGGCTGCCTGATCACAGACTATGGCACAAGAGGTTCAGGTCGAATCAGCATAGAGCTTTGAGTAAATATGGCAAGCTTGCCCATGCCAACTCACTGACTACATATTCTTCTCAAAGTCACAAGTGAGGTTGACAAGGTGGATTAGAGGCCAGAAGTCAAGGCACAAGATAAGTGAAAATTAAAAAGGAACCTTGTGGATGGAGTGGTTGTCACTAAATGGTATTACTTCACATGATGTAGCAACAATATATTGTGTAGGTTAGAGAGAAAGGAAGGTGCACTACATGAACAAATCAAGAGATTATGATTTATTTGAAGGTTCTTCTTTTATTTGATTTCTTTGTGAACAACAAAGGCACACAGCCAACGCGTTTCGTTCCCTCGTGCCACAGGAACTTCGTCAGGGCTAGTATGATATAAAAACGGTTTCCAAAGTTCGCTCCTGAATATATCGTATGTCCATATAATATTATCTCCAAAGGACATCTTGCCGGAAAAGTGTAGAAAAGTCTGACAAATAACAGAGGTAATCAGAAAAGCGAAATTCGGAAACAGTACGTAATCCACACGAATTGCAAGTGAGTGCTAGAGCAGACCAGGTCCTGATGCTTCCGAATATTATGAACTAAGCATAAGGTATATTCCCTGGGGGTGAAAAAGTATCCTTCACAAGTGAGCGATACTTCCCAATGACAGGCAATGGTAGTTTCGGCTTCTTAAAGTGGCGTTTTCGGTAATGAAGCAAATCCGTGCCTCCATAATACGAGGTGCACGGACTGGGTAGCGTGGACTTCCAAAAGTGTTATTGTGTGTAGCTGCACTCAGAGCAGTAGGGTGAGTTGCCTGTGCCTAGGGCACAAGTGTCCTTCCACTTCTCTTGTAAAATGTTGTGCCTCTAAGAATTTTGCGCCCAGGGCAATCGCCCCTTTTGCCCCGCCCACACCATAAGGCAATGGCCGCACTGGTACCTGTGTGAAAAGCTGGTGCATGAAAGATAAATATGCCAAGGGGTTATGAGAGGACAGGCGCAAACAGGAAGAGGACTGAGGCAGTGGGAGTGTCAGTGAGAGGAATCAAGGCGTGGCAGAGGGTTAGATCTCACAGTGTCCTGTTCTAGAGAAGCAAGGCTTGCCAGAGAATGCCCCTGGTAACTAAGAAGGCGCTGCCTCTCCTCTCTGAACAGTGTCTACAGTTTGACTTCCTAGTCAGCTTTCCCAAATAGATAGGTTTAATGGCAGGGCCACAATTCAAGTGAGAGCTGGAGGGAGGTAAACTGAGTGACTAGTCAATGTTCAAGCTGCACAGGATTCTGGGAGGCCAGAGACATTAGTGTTTGAGGAGGAGTGTGTTGCATGGACCAGGTGCTGACGACTTCACCAGGGCTTGCAATATGACAGAGAATACAGATTGTCTAAAACAGCTTGTAGGTTCTGCTTGAAAATGTTTGAAAAGGTTTAGGGCAAGGCTGCTGAGCATGAATATATCTACAAATATACAGGGCTCTACATTTGAAAACCTCCCTACTGGAAACACTGAGATTCACTCAAAGTCTGCCCTTGAAAATGCAAAGACTCATTCAGAGCTCTTCTCTTGTGTTGGAGAGAGTGTGATTTATTGTGAGAGTGTGATGAATGTAAGGAGTGTCTGTTACTCAAGCGTTCGATGCCACTAAGGAACTGTGTATATTTACAACAAGGGGTGGTGAGGGACAGAGTCTCTGAATTAAACAGAATACTCTCACCCAGTCAAGAGATCAGGGCTAGATCCAACACCGTTTTTTAGCTCACTGCACCATCCCAGTTTCAGAACCTGGCTGTATGCAAATTAGTCTGTTCCTGTCCCAGTGCATGATGGGAACAGGGCAAACCAAACTACAAAAGCCAATTCTTACACTGGGAAGGAAACAAGCTACCGGGGACCGGTTTCTGGCATTTCAGCCGTCTTCGGCCCGGCTTGCTTGAATCCTGATGGTGCAATGAGCAAGGGACTCACATCTGAGTATACCCTTCCACGCTTAGGGTGGACAAAAATATTTACAACAAGGGGTGGTGAGGGACAGGCTTGGTAGTTTAGTCTGCCCTGTTCCCATGATGCACTGGGCCAGGGACAGACTGATTTGCATATAGCCAGATTCTGAGCTGGGATGGGGCAGTGAGATAAATAACGGTGATGGATCAAGCCCTGATCTTTGGACTGGGTAAGAGTGGTCTGCTCAATTCAGACACTTTTGACTCAGATTTTGGCCACTATAGGTGTGGCAGGGTATACTCAGACATGAGTCCCTTTCTCACTGCTCCATCAGGATTCAAGCAAGCCGGGCCGAAGAGGCTGAAATGCCAGAAACCGGTCCCCGGTAGCTTGTCTCCTTTCTGGTAAAGAATTGGCTTGGTAGTTTAGTCTGCCCTGTTCCCATGATGCACTGGGCCAGGGACAGACTGATTTGCATATAGCCAGATTCTGAGCTGGGATGGGGCAGTGAGATAAATAACGGTGATGGATCAAGCCCTGATCTTTGGACTGGGTAAGAGTGGTCTGCTCAATTCAGACATTCTGTTCATCACCACCCCCTTTTGTAAATCGATTTTGGCCACTATAGGTGTGGCAGGGTATACTCAGACATGAGTCCCTTTCTCACTGCTCCATCAGGATTCAAGCAAGCCGGGCCGAAGAGGCTGAAATGCCAGAAACCGGTCCCCGGTAGCTTGTCTCCTTTCTGGTAAAGAATTGGCTTGGTAGTTTAGTCTGCCCTGTTCCCATGATGCACTGGGCCAGGGACAGACTGATTTGCATATAGCCAGATTCTGAGCTGGGATGGGGCAGTGAGATAAATAACGGTGATGGATCAAGCCCTGATCTTTGGACTGGGTAAGAGTGGTCTGCTCAATTCAGACACTCTGTTCATCACCACCCCCTTTTGTAAATCGATTTTGGCCACTATAGGTGTGGCAGGGTATACTCAGACATGAGTCCCTTTCTCACTGCTCCATCAGGATTCAAGCAAGCCGGGCCGAAGAGGCTGAAATGCCAGAAACCGGTCCCCGGTAGCTTGTCTCCTTTCTGGTAAAGAATTGGCTTGGTAGTTTAGTCTGCCCTGTTCCCATGATGCACTGGGCCAGGGACAGACTGATTTGCATATAGCCAGATTCTGAGCTGGGATGGGGCAGTGAGATAAATAACGGTGATGGATCAAGCCCTGATCTTTGGACTGGGTAAGAGTGGTCTGCTCAATTCAGACACTCTGTTCATCACCACCCCCTTTTGTAAATCGATTTTGGCCACTATAGGTGTGGCAGGGTATACTCAGACATGAGTCCCTTTCTCACTGCTCCATCAGGATTCAAGCAAGCCGGGCCGAAGAGGCTGAAATGCCAGAAACCGGTCCCCGGTAGCTTGTCTCCTTTCTGGTAAAGAATTGGCTTGGTAGTTTAGTCTGCCCTGTTCCCATGATGCACTGGGCCAGGGACAGACTGATTTGCATATAGCCAGATTCTGAGCTGGGATGGGGCAGTGAGATAAATAACGGTGATGGATCAAGCCCTGATCTTTGGACTGGGTAAGAGTGGTCTGCTCAATTCAGACACTCTGTTCATCACCACCCCCTTTTGTAAATCGATTTTGGCCACTATAGGTGTGGCAGGGTATACTCAGACATGAGTCCCTTTCTCACTGCTCCATCAGGATTCAAGCAAGCCGGGCCGAAGAGGCTGAAATGCCAGAAACCGGTCCCCGGTAGCTTGTCTCCTTTCTGGTAAAGAATTGGCTTGGTAGTTTAGTCTGCCCTGTTCCCATGATGCACTGGGCCAGGGACAGACTGATTTGCATATAGCCAGATTCTGAGCTGGGATGGGGCAGTGAGATAAATAACGGTGATGGATCAAGCCCTGATCTTTGGACTGGGTAAGAGTGGTCTGCTCAATTCAGACACTCTGTTCATCACCACCCCCTTTTGTAAATCGATTTTGGCCACTATAGGTGTGGCAGGGTATACTCAGACATGAGTCCCTTTCTCACTGCTCCATCAGGATTCAAGCAAGCCGGGCCGAAGAGGCTGAAATGCCAGAAACCGGTCCCCGGTAGCTTGTCTCCTTTCTGGTAAAGAATTGGCTTGGTAGTTTAGTCTGCCCTGTTCCCATGATGCACTGGGCCAGGGACAGACTGATTTGCATATAGCCAGATTCTGAGCTGGGATGGGGCAGTGAGATAAATAACGGTGATGGATCAAGCCCTGATCTTTGGACTGGGTAAGAGTGGTCTGCTCAATTCAGACACTCTGTTCATCACCACCCCCTTTTGTAAATCGACTAAGGAACTGTGGGCACATATCTTATATATCAGACCCTCCTGCGTCTCTGGTTCTGAATTTCAGTCTTTGGTCCTGCAGGCTGTTTTCTCTCTTTTGTCACTGTAACCAAATCTACTTTTGTGTTTTAAGTGCTCTGCCACTCCTGAGTTTGGGTCTCGTTCATGCTATTTAAAAACCCAGAAAAAAATATATAGTAAAATCAGGGCTACTGGCTTGGCATACTATGTGCTGTAAAGGATCCCTAAATGGCTGAAAACGTTACCAAAGTGCTCATTGAAAAGCACAATACTGTAACACTGCATTTGCAAAACTGCAGAAAGCTTAAGCAAACTTTGCAAAAAACAATGATCATGGTCGTCAGCTGACTGTGATAAATGCACTCCCACGTGAAGGCTGGGCAATTATTATTCTAAAATCGAATAGTATGTTATGAGCCGGTAACATTAACTGCTTACCACCGCACGGTTTGTGCGCCACTAAAACACTACACAACAATGCACATGCAATGGCAAACAACAGATTGTGCAGCTGGCAACCTACAAAAACAAGGGGCAGTGTCCTGCATGACCGCAGCAGGGTGATCAACAGACAAACCCGCTACTCCCATTAACTGTCACACCTTGGTAGATCAGTAGACATGTAATGTGCAATTGTAACTACCAAGCCAAGTGTTTTGACTGTAACTATGTAAAGTGTCGTGAAAAAGTAAATAAAAATGGTTTACAAATAAAAAAAAACAAGGGGCAGTGTGTCCGAAATCAGAAGGTGTGTTTAGCGGCTCCATGAAAGTAAGCCTCCCTCATGGGATAATGATGTCATCACCCAAAATGGGTATATCTGTCTACTCAGATGCTCTCGGTGTGCGACCTTCACTTCCCCCGGAAGCCCCATCGCGCAATAACTACAGTCCACGCTGTTACTTGAAGTGTAAAAGGCCCTTTTATTAGGACAAAGTTGTAATCATTTAGACTTTATTAACAGTACATAAATGCAAGAAATATAATTTCCCATCCCATACCCACACATTCTCCATTCAGCCTTCTCAAAACCATCTCACCTGTTTGACTCTTCCCCATTCACTCAGTAGCCTCCTTCCTTTCCCCATTCTCACCTTCACTTGCCCTCCAAGCATCCTCTGTTGACTTTGCCTTCATTGCTCATTGCCTCCCGCACCCGCTATCAGTCACCTGTGTATGTTCTCCTCCCCGAGGGGTGGATCCGCCCGTATGTGACTCCCCACCCCTCCAAAGTACCTGTGCACCTAAACGCTTCCCCACTCTGCAGCACCCGGTGAATGACCATCCACCACCTCAACGTGCGTCCCTTGTAAACAAGGAAATTTCCCGGGCCAACCTCAACCATGAAAGATGCCCACAAGTAACATTTCATGGGGCCACTCCTTGCTGTAAACGGTGCCCACCATTGCGGTGAATGACCATCCACCACCTGGACCTGGGTCCCGTGTAAACTAGCAAAATCTTTGGGCCAATCTTTGTCCAGGAAAAGTGCCCTCTCGCCGTGAACGGCCATTCACCACCCGGACCTGCGTCCTGTGTAAACGTTTAGGCTCTTCTGGCCAATCCCTGTCCGTAAAAATGGTTCCCCCATTGCAGTGGATGACTATACACCCCCTGGACCTGCGTCCCGGGTAAACAAGCAACATTTCTGGGCCAGTCCATTGTCCAACACAAGGTGCCCCCCTCGCAGTGAATGCGATCCACCCCTTGGACCTACGTCCCTTGTAAACAAGAACCTTGTGGACCAATCCTTGTCCATAAAAAGGTGCCCCCCACCACAGTGAACGACCATTCACCACCTGGATCTGCGTCCATTTAAACACGTAACATACTCGGGCCAATCTTTGTCCATGAGAGGGGCGCCTGTCCCCGGTGGACGACCTACCACTACCTGCAACTGTGTCCAAAAAGTAACTGATGAACAGTTCCAGGACAATCCCAGTCCGTGAAACACGCCCCCTTTTGAACAAGATCACCTATTTCTCCTAGAAACAGTCACATCACCAGCGTGCCATGACCTGGCCAGCCAGTTCAATAACCCCCAATCCCTTCTTCTGCGATGCACAATTCATTCATGTGACCAGGGTGCCCCATGTTCTGTTCCCTTGAACCATATCCCCGCCCAGGCATCATAGGGTAACGCCAGTCTTGACATATCCAAAAATACTCTTTCCCCCCCACATGTATCCTCATATTGGGGCAACCTCTTATTACTTGTGACACAATGTCAGCCATACTGGCAACAAACACCCCCCCTAATTCCATTCAACTGTTTCCCCCATACTCTCACAGCACGATGACTGTGGTCCCCGCCCAGTGATGTCTGTCCACCTGCTAGTTTGCTTCCTGTGCTGTCCAATTGCCGTGAGAATGGCCACCCCATCCAGGCGACCGCCCTGGCTCCTGCTCTACTCCCAGGTTCTGTGGTAGAAAAGAAAGATCAGTCCTGCAAGAAATACAACCTTTTCCCTCAGCCCTCGTTCGTCAGTCAACCTCAAATCCATTCGAAAGGCCCCTAGTCCAGTACCCATGTCGCCACAGAACACCTTACTGTCATCCCATTGTCCTCATTCTTCAGCCTCCTCCTCACGGGCCCTCCTGACACCACAGCCTTTACAGCCCCCAATAAGCAAGCACCATATGTCTCTGCACAATAGTCCCACCACAAATGGCTTGCCTTCGTATGAGACCAATAATGACCTGTGGAACTGACCTCCCACATTCGGAACAACAACATCCCCTATCCAATGGTCTTCACTCTAATGCCCCCAATCACAGCTGCCTCATGCCCTCTCCTCGTTTCCCCTTGCTATTGTGACACACACACCATCTGGCCCCGCAAACTGCCACCATCAGAGCTGCTACACCCCACCCCAACTGCTCTAAAGCCCGGGTACACAGCTTTCACATCTGTGCCGTACAGAAACGACGCTGCTCTGCTCAAAATGCATGTGCCCCATTCTTTCACCCCCAAACGCCAGGCGCTACATAGCCTGTCATTTCAACCACCGGCCCCCTTTGTCTGCTGGTCCCCTGGACCATAACCTCCCGCCTCCAGGGTTTGCACTACCATAACCCAGTTCAACGAAAAACCCTTGGAATATATCATATTATCAGTGTCTTTACGACACTACCACAGTGTTCTGGCTTCCTGTTCCCTACCTCTTCGGCCATCCCCGCACATACCCTACTTCACACGTATTTACCTTACCATTTGCACGTGTCCAAACAATGGCCCTCCCCGAGCCACCACATGCACTCTTGCACTCATGCCTCGGGCATTCGGCATCCCCTTGTTCCCCCATCTAAAAATAAACACCCCCTACTGTACCGCAAACCTGCCCCAGCCATGCCTGCCAACTGAAAAGGGGTTAGGAACATAGCTCTCCCCAAACGCTGTTCCAAATCACACAGGGCAGCCATAAAGCCCTGGGAGGTCACTGGGGCAGAGAACAGGGCACAGGAAGGCCAGCATGCAGGGTCCCCTAGAAGAGGGGCAGTCCCTGCAGCCACCCAGCAGGCAGCAGGCAGCAGGTAGTGCCAGATGGCAGTTCCTCCTGGCACAAAGCAGTCCTCTTGGCAGTCCACACAGTATCTTCCCCCTTTCATGGGGTCACATGCCCCCTCCTTATAGTACTAGTGTCTTTGTTCTGAGGGGCACTTCAAACACTATTGAAGTGCACAACACCCCCATTCACATTTTCATCCCAGATACACCACAGGAGGTGGAGCCAGCATTATGGAAGGTAGGCACAGCCCTATTCAGGTGCAACTCCTCCCATTACTCCAAATGCAGACCAGGCTTTTTCAGCCTAGCACTGACTCATCCAGTCTCTCTAGAGCCACTGCACCTCCCACGCCCCTGTCAGTCCAAGGCCAGATAGCTTGAATCCATTGGCCAGTGAGCCTGGGACCCACGTCTGGCTATCCTGGCTGATGAGGGGTGAAACACCGAAACCGGACATAGGATGCTTGTTTCCAGTCCAGGGGGGACTTGGCTTGGCAGTTCGGGCTGGACTGTTCCCATGAGGCACAGGGTCAAGACTGATTTGCATATGGCCAGGTCTAAACTGGGTTGGCATGGTGAGCAAAAGTGGGATGGATTTAACCCAGATCTCTTTACTTGGGGCGAATGTTTTGATTTGATCTGCATTCCGTCCATCAATTGTGTCTTTTACTTCTAAAAGTGGTATTTCCAAAATAGTAATAATAAATCTGCGTTCTCCAATTATCAGGATTTATCAGCACTATTTCAAACATACCAAACACAGTCATGCTACCGCTCATGTCAGGAATTTCATCTGAAGCACATTTCAGGGAATCTCACATGCATCCCTATGAGAGGGCAGCCTCACAGCAGTGAGAAACCAAATAGGCTGTTTGTCACTACCAGGCCATGACACACAGTTAAGGCACATGTCCTACCTTTTACCTACACAGCACCCTGCCAATAGGGCTAGATAGGGCCTACCTTAGGAGTAACTGATATGTAGTAAAAGGGGAGCTGCAGTTGTGGCAACTACTTTATATGTCACATCACAGCAGCAGTTAACTGCGCGCCCAGGCCCTGCAGTGACAGAGGCCTAAGACAGGTTTGAAAGGCTACTTCAGTGGGTTGCGCATGCAGTGCTGCAAGCCCACCAGTAGCATTTAATTTACTAGCCCTGGCATATGGAATACCATTGTACAAGGGACTTACAGGTAAATTAATTGGGCTAAACAGGTATAGACCAATCTTACCAAGTTTACAAGAGAGAGCACATGTACTTTAGCACTCATCAGCAGTGAGAAAGTACCCGGAGTCATAAAACCACTAACAACACGTCAGAAAAAATGCAGGAGTAAGGCAGGGCCGAACTGGGAAGCAAAACCGGCCCTGGCAAAGTGCTCGACCGGCCTCTTTGCCAGGGCCGGTTTTCGGCCGATTTTGTTACAGGGCCGATTTTGCAGCTATGCTGCAAAAACGGCCCTGTAACAAAATCGGCCCCCAGGTGCCCAAAACTGGCCCCCACCCATTCGGCCAACCGGGGGATTGCTCGGTGCTCGGAACGGTCAGTCCGGGCCTGGAGGAAGGCAACACGTTCTTGGGTGACCAAGGGCAGGATACAAAAGCTTCAGGGTGTTGTGCCTTCATATCTAGGGCCTCAAGGGTAACTAAGGGCTTCCTAGTAGAGAATGTCAGCAGCAGCAGCGGGACGGCAGCATGGATGTCAATTCACCAAAATGTCTGGGGTAGTGGAAGTGACATTATATGCCCTTAGACTCTCTGTAACATTACGGCAAATTACATCACTTGATCCCAGTGACGTCACATGACCTTTGACTGATGTGATAGAAGTGACATGATGCTGCATTGAAACACAGGGCATTGCAGGTGGTATCATCACAGATTAAAGACTGTCCTAAATTCACTAAAACACTTTGAAATGTCATTGGACAACCTGCAAGCACTACAAAATAAACATTATAATGCGCCCAAATCATTTCAAATTGTTACCAAATAACTCTACGATAAAAAGATAAATGTATGGAACCTGAAAATAACATGCAAAGATGTTAAAAAGAAACAGACCTAGTTGTAAAATATGCATGCATAGTAGACAGTGGCTGCATGTGCTGCTTTAGCCTGCAGTGGGTCAACTCAGGAGTAGATCAGAGACTCTTTGCCACCGCTGCTGGCGATAATAGAAAGCAATAGCAGTGACACTGCGCAGTACGCATACAGGAATCTAGGGCCAGATGTACAACCACTCCGTTTTGAGAGAAGCAAATTGCGTCGAATTGCGACTTGCAATTTGCGACTCGCAAAAGTGAATACACAACAGTGTCTAAGACACTGTTAGCAATTCCCAATAGGGTCGCAAATTGCGTGCCTCATTAATATTCATGAGGCAATCGCAATTTGCGACCCCATCGGAAAAGGCTAGCTCTCCCAGGGATGGTGGCCTGCTGGAGTCAGCAGACCACTATGTCTGGGAATGTTTTTTAAATAAAGCTGTTTTTTTTAAATACAGCCCGTTTTCCTTAAAGGAAAACGGGATGCATTTAAAAAAGAAAAAGAAAACTTTTCAGTTAGATTTTTTAAGGGCAGCCAGTGGTCCCTGGGACCCCTGCCTGCTCTTAAAAATAATTTACGCACCCATTCACAAAGACGAAGTGGTCCCCTGGGGACCCCTTCCCGTTTGCGACTAGTTTGCCACCTATTTGGAGTAGGTGGTAAACTACAAGTGTTTTGCGGCCGCAAATGCGGTTGCAAAACAATAGTTAATGGCATTGAGTCTCACTATTAGGAGGGGACCCCCTTCCTAATAGCCCACCCCTGTTTTTCCAGTACTGATACCAGATCTGTAGCACTCACCGGGCACTACTTCTGTTCTTCTGTACTGCGGCCCAGTGCCATGCACCTCAGCCATGACTTACCAACCTGCTAATCAACTTTGTGTTTTCTTGCATAATTGTACTGGAAACAACATGTGTCATGCTAGAATAAACAATATAGAACAGACAACATACAGAGTCTTTTGGTGGCTGTCCCTTAGTTAATTAAAGTTGTATGTTCTGTCCAATTCCAATGCAGAAATACATGGCCCAGAATTCAACGAGTCCTTTGATTTAAAGCCATGGCAGGCTTAATGTGTCATACAAATAAGATGCAGCATATTGGCGATCATGTCAAAGAATGCCAAATTTGCATGATCAAAAAACCAGAGGACATTACATGCCTGGATGCCTATGTTTCTGCTAGAAGCTGTAGTCCCTAGTTACTCATGGCAACTTTTAATAAAAATGGTGCAAAATGGAACATTAACGAAAAGTCTACTAAATGAAAGATTACCTGGTTCTGATGTTTCACCACAATCTTGCACAATTGGTAGTAAAAATTCATGACTTGCCTGTAAGATTTCACAAAGAATATCATTGTGCACACCTCCCACCCACACACAGATACATGGCCTCTGTCAGGCATTTTAGTAGTGGGTAAAATAATGTTATTGTGACAATCACTAGAGAACGTTTTCAAACCTGAAATGATCAGACAAATAAGGTACGTGTCCAAAATGATGAAATGTATAGTTTTGAAACAATTTCAAACCTTACCCACAGCATGGAATCATTGTTCTACCAATTTTTATCAAGTGTGAAAATATTTTTTTCCTCAAAACCTGTAACTACCTGCTATGAAAACTTAAGCTGGCGGCTAGTGCAGCAGCTTCAAGTCATGACCAGGTGCACAAGTTGTTGTCCGTCATAGTTGTCAAGTGACCGCATCAAATAACATTGTCAGCCAGAACGACTTTTTAGTCACTATATTGTTGCATTCTGGGCGATGAAGTTTTGCTTGTCATTATTACAAATATGCTGGGTTGGCTAAAGCGCCACGACTGGCTGGAAGTATCACGCATGATAGTGTCTGCGCGTTACATCATTCGGTTGCTGACCTTTACTTATTATAATGGTAAGAGTGGTGGTAGGGTGCTGTGGAAGGGGTTCTGTCAAAGAATAAACAAAACTTTAAAAAACACCAATGTAATTAAAAGTGTACTGGCGACTTCTGTAAACATTAATAGTCTTTTGTGGGCTGAAAAACAAATTGTGTTTTCAGAACATGAACTTGTGGAAAATATTTCCGTCTGAACAGGAGATGGCAGGAGAGAAAGGTGGAGGATTCGGGTGAGTAACTCAGACTACGCTGCTGAGGTGAGACTGCAGCGCCTGTGGGCAGACTCCTCCCTTCCTCTCAGTGACACAGTTCCTCACCTCCACAGACTGTTCATTGACGCTCACCACCACAGCATGAGGCAACAATCTTTGCCCGAAATAAAACTATCATGCCTTTGGTAACTCTTCACCTTATGATTGGCCCTGAATAAAAGAAGTGTCCCTGCTAGCTAAACTTACACCATCCTCTGCATGTCGAGGTTGACACTTGTCAGCCACTCACTTCTGAATTAACCCTCTGCAGGTTGGCAGAGGCAAGTCTGAAATCTGGACTTTCACTTTATAAAACCAGACTTGTCTGTTGCCCTGTAGATAGGCGACTAGTAGAGTCCTTGTTCGCCAGCGGTGCAGATTCCAGATTTGAAAGAAGCGCCAAGACTCTGCAAAGGAGTGGGTCCAAGGCACCACACTCTCCATGACTGAGAGAGGGAAACTGAGAGAGGGAAGAGGGGAATGAAAACACCTGATGCCCTGGGGCATACCTATCAGTGGTGCAGCTGGTGCAGTGGTACAAGGTCCCAGAGGTCTGAGGGGCCTGATGAAACTGATTACCACTGTACTGTACGACTCACACAGCAGGTAGAGCGCCCATTGGAAATGCATGCACTGGGACCGTTTGACAATTGCCGCACCACTGCTGAACTATAGTGTCTTAAAAAATGTCATGGTAAAGTAGCAGCAAACTAAGCATGTGCATATGTAAATAGAAGCAAAGTTAATGAAAGCACCACCGACTGACCAGTGCTTAATTTCTTCTTCTAGGCTGCTAATACCTCATCATGCCAAGTTATATGAGGTGTATAGGGGGGAGGGGGTGCACTGAATATTTTATTAGAATGCATGTCCATCCAGACCTTGCAAGGTATTTCTACTTTCCCATGATTGGCTGACATATATCCTTCCACTGATGACATGCAGGGTTAACTTTTCCATTTTTCTTGCAGCACTCCATAGGAGTGCATCAGATTCCTAGCTCTACTTACCTTTTCCATATTTGCTTTATTTTTATTTAATGAATTCTTTATATTATTATTATTTTATTAAGGGCCTAGCAGTTGCACACATGCTACTGTGCCACTCGCTTTTCAGTTGTCGCTCACATCGCCGTCATCTTTCTCTGTACTTCTGTTCTGCAATTTTATATTGCCTTTTACAATAATTTTTTCGTTTTCATTATTTTATTTGGCAAGGCCAACTGCACACTGCTTACATTTGTGACCCCTCCACGCCTGCCCACATCTTTTCACACTATGGGGTCCATTAGGATGGCGGGCGGACTTAGTCCCCCTGCCATCCCATCGGTAATCGGGACCGCCCGCCATAAGTGCGGGGGTCCTGCGGGGGGTATTAGGATGCGCCCGCCACTGTGGCGGGTGCATCCTGTATTTTTAGCATTGTGGCGGGCAGTGCTCTCAGCACCGCCCGCCACAATGCTAAAAATACAGTATGCACCCGCCACAGTGGTGGGCGCATCCTAATACCCGTGTGCACCCCCCACCTCACCTTCACTATGGAGGCCCGCAGGGGGCCCCCAGAGTGAAGACCGCATGCCTTTCCGTGGCAGCATCACTGCCACGGAAAGGCATCTCCCTAAGCCCATTGTAATATGGCTGGCGGTGTCTAATAGACACCGCCATCATATTAATCGGAAAAGCGGCAGACGGTCTTTCCGTCCGCCGAGATCCCCCGCATACTAATATGGCGGAGGGAATTCGAATGTGGATGTCGGGCGAATTGCCCCCACCAACCTGGTGGGGGCAATCCGCCCGACATCCTAATGGGGCCCTAAACCTCTAGCTTTTTAGGACTCGCAGGTGTTAGCAGCGCGAAGCGCTGTGTCCAGCGAAAGACCTTATGTTGTTCACTTGCCGGGAATGTTGGACAGGGGAAGGATACGCGCTTTCCCTCAGCGATTTCATCTCTAGGACGCGCTTCTGGTGGCGTTCTTTCATTACGTGTGCAGAATCTCTTGGGGCTGCTGGTGTTGTGAGCGCGCCTAATGACTTCCGTGTCTCGCTTTGTTTTTTAGGTCGAGCTGTGTTAGCAGTGCGAAGCACTGCGTCAGCGATTGTTGCCGACTTGCTGGGAATGTGAGACAGAGAGTGGGCACGCGCTTCGCTGTCTGAGATTTCAGCGTGTGTGCGCGCTTTTGCTGCTGGGTGGTCACGCAGGGCCGTTTCAGATTTCAGAGTGTGTGCGCGCTTTTGTCCTTCGCATCACGTGTACAGGCAATCTGCGGCCTCCTTTTCGGGCACCCGACCCCCACTCACGTGCACATTAAGTGATCTTTAATACAACTTTCTAAACGCTGGTGGCAAGCTTGCTTTTACGTTAATTGTATGTGCTATTGTAAATATACAGCCTGTTTTTTTGCAAAGCTGGCGCCATGCTACGTCCATTCTTTTGGAGTCACTATTCACTGCAAGTGTTAAAAGTTTCATGGAGAAACTTTGAAAGTAGGTTTTAAACAGCGTGTTCTTTTGGGAGCTGGCTCCATGTCAGGGTCATTCTTTTCATGCTTGGTTATTCAGTGTGACTGTTAAAAGCCTCAACAAGGGACTTCCTAGGCTGCTTTTAATCAACGTGTTTTTGGTGCAACATGGCGCCATGCACGTTTATTTATTTCATGCTTTAAGTCTACAGTGCGAATGTTAAAAGCTTCACAAAACAGCTCCTTCACGAAAGGTCTTCTGAAGCAGTCTTACTGCCACTATGTCTGCTTTTTTATAAAACGTGCACCTTATGACGTATACAACAGCCCGTTCCCAACCACCCCACTCACAAGCTCACACGCGCACACTCAGCTACGCACGCACCACCCACCCACCCCACTCACAGCCTCACACGCACACACTCAGCCATGCACACCCACCCCCCCACCCAACCCACTCACAGCCTCACGCGCACACACACAGCCATGCACGCACACCCCCCTCCACCCCACTCACATGCTCACACGTGCACACACAGCCATGCACGCACACCAGCCACCCCGCTCACAAGCTCACGCGCACACACACAGCTACGCATGCACCCCCTGCCCCCTTCACCCCACTCACAAGCTCACGCACACACATACAGCCACGCACGCACCCCACCCACCCAATTCACTCACCAGCTCACGGGCACACACACAGCCATGCATGCACACCCCCTTCCCCCCCCCCCCGCACCCATCCCACTCACACGCTCACGCGCACAAACACAGCACAGGGAGCTGCAACAAGAAGCAGAGCAGCGGTGAGGGCGTGCATATTGGGCACACTTGGCTCGCATATATACACATACGAGAAGCGTGAGATCATATGCATAAGGCAAAGAGCTAACACGAGAGACAGAGCACAGGTGACGGAAGCACACTGTCACGCATATATGCACATATAACAAATTGAAAGTAAAATGCACAGGGCAAGGAGGTGCAGCGATGGCACAGCAGGGGTGAGGGCGCGCACATTGAGCACAGTGGGCTTACATATATGCCCATAAGACAAACGTGAAGTCAAATTAATTAAATTAATTAATGTTTCAGCTTGTAAAGCGCACTGCTACCCGTAGGTTTCCTAGTGCTGTATAATGCTGGGGAACCCGTCCTGGCTTTCCCTGTGGGATGGTCCCTGCTGGGATTCCCTAAGGTGGAGCCAGGCATCCCCGGCGTTGATGGGGCCGTTGTGGAGATTAGGCAAACTAATGCCCAGACTTGCCGAGTGGGACCCATGATTAGAGTAGGCACCGAAGCGAGAATTATCGAGTCCGCTGACCCAAGTCCACGACACTGCCGCGTCGGGAATTGAACCCTGGTCCCGGCCGACTTCTGCTCCCGGGTCTGCTGCCTCTAACCAGTGAGCCACACCACTCCGTGCACGGGACAAGAAGCTGCAGCAAGACGCAAAGCAGGGTTGAGGGCGAGCACAGTAGGCTTATGCCCTTAGAACAAACGTAAAGTGAAATGCAGGACAGAGAGCTGCAGCGAGAGGCAGCGCAGAGGTGAAGGCGAACATACTGGGCCTGCATATATGCCTATAGCACAAACTCAACGTCAGATGCACGCACAGCCACGCATGCACACCCCCTTACCCCACGATGTCTTCATCGGCATACTGCAGCACAGCGAGGGGCTCCGTCTTGATCACAGGAGCCCCCTAAAGTCTGCCTCGCCGCCACTGTACACGAGACGCAGATCCAGGAACAGCGCATGCGCGAGCAGCCCTCACGCTCCTATCCCCCCTCTGTCTCCTCCCCGGCCCGGATGTGGAGCACAGGTGCCGCGATGCTTGTTTCCAAATGTTCCCCGAAGGAGCTGTAAAACAACAACTTTGCTGCAGAAGAAAACTCCATAAGGGAATTCAAGCAAAATAAAAGAAATATAGGAGAAAATAAGATTCACATGACGTCAGACACGTTTCTGTTCTTATTCATTTTTTTTTTAATACAATGGGGGCGTGTATGGGTGAGGAGGAAAGCTTAACCCCTTAAGGAGGTTGTCCCCAAAAAACACGGAATGTCAGTCAGACTCATCTACAACAAGCTGTAGGAGCACGTGAGCGGGAAGGAAAGGAACATCTATTCTACAAGTAACACACATTGGTAAAACAATAAGTCTTAGTTTAATGCACCTAAGCGTGCAGTGTAAATTCATGAAATCCAGGCAACCAACAAAAGGAAGAGTGAATTGAAGGCTCCTTTGCCGTCTTTACAGAATACTTTTTTTGTTATTTCAAGTGAAGAGGTCTTTAGATGCAAAGTTGTCCCTCGTGCAAGTTACAGCAAACACTTGAGTGGAAGTGGAAGGATACATCACAATTAGCTTCAGGTGTAAGATGATGATCAGCTGATTGAGCTGCCCCAAAACTAGGGTCTAAAAAAAATGGCGAGCAAAAATGTTTTACACGTATGTGAGCCTCTTTTCATGTTTTGTGACAGGAATACCTGGTCAGACCTAAAGGCAGTCTTTCAGAGACACTGACTCGGCAGAGGTTCTTGGGCCCTTTTGCAGACTATGCAGCAATCTTAGCGGACTTTCAGAGGCACATACATGTAAATAAATCCCCATTAAACATCTCAACTGACTTTTTCCCAGCCCCACCTGATAGAGCGCGCAGGTCACCCGGCTCTGATTTTACCGGATTTTCACGCACTTGGGCCCATGACGTGATTTTGACACTAATTTGTGAGTCGGGCGAGTTTACACACCACTATCAGTACTTTATAAGTGTCTTCTTTAACACTATTACCATGGCACCTGACTTACCACAGGTACTTACTCTTCCTGGTGGATCAGGAGCTATTAGAGGACAGGTGACAAGATAAATCTAAACATTTAATTTATTCATGTATCAACACTTTGTAATTCTTTAATGACCACAGACACCTGAAGGGTTTTAAGGGTTTTTATATAGAAAGTAAAATTCAAAGTGACAAGATAATAAGACTGATGCAAATCAGAACATCAATAATCAAAATTACCACAATTATATAACTAAGGATAAGGGCAAGCACCATTTGAGTGTAAGAAGCAAATCTACTGGGTAAGGGAAACAGGGAACATACTATTCAGTTTCAGGCTTAAACTAGGGAAGGTAAGTTTAAACATATTAGTCAGTGAATTCCTAAAACCTATAAGTGATTCAAACCCTAAATTTAGTCTATCTATTAACCTAAACTTAGATCCTAAACATCAATAAAGTTCATCACACTATTCAAACAAAACCAGTTTCAATACGTCCTACAGGAAGGGGAAAAAGTGGAACATACTAATAAACAGTTTGCAAATGCGACATTAGAGAGAACAGGAAGAATATCATGGGCATAGAGGCTTTATTGGAAGAGTAGGAGGAAGGTGGATAGAAAGACGAATACCCACAGATATATAATTACCTAGGACAGGAATGAGGACTAACCCTGGCCACGGGTCAGCTCAGAAGGGACAAGGACAAGGACCCTCAAGGATTTAGGATGCCAGTAGATGAGCAGGTACAGCTCACGGAAAATCAGGACAGGATACCCCTCAGGACTTGGGTCAGGACTGGGCTCACCAAAGGGCACGACCAACACCTGCAGCTTCGGATGCAATACCTGCGCTACCCCCTCACTGCACAGAATCCGCCAGTAACCCCGATTGGGTTCTTGAATCTCCCAGCAAAGTGCTTCGCCAGCACTTAAGACTATTTCCACCCCTTGGAGTTTGTGGAAAATTCGGAGAGAGGGCTCCGCAGCTCTCTGTATCAATCACCTATAGTGTCGTGGGGTCGGTGACAGGTCAGCTATTCAGACAAGTCGGACAATTTTTCCTAACTAAACTAGGCCAGTTATACTCTTTGCGGGTCCATAGACCACCCACAAATGTTGCAAGTGACAGGGTCCCAGCTTACGATTGGTCAGGAGAGGTGGTTAGGTCATTGTCACCACCTAAAATTCTGGGTTCCCATGATTAATATGTATTTTCAAGTACCCACCCCTTACATTCCTGTTCCCAGGCATATGTGTAGAAGAGGACAATAGAGCACACAGTAATGTATCAATATGTTTCGAATTCAGGTACAGCTCGGCTTCCCTGGTCAGGTCACAGTTCACTTTCTCATGAGCATCCCAGCTTCAGCAGCCAGCTGGCGGGGTATTGCTTCTGCGCAGTTTGAATTCTCCCTCATCACATGACGGGGTCGTGATGGATTTCAAAGATGGCGCTGCTCCCCACTCCCAGGCCCCAGATACGCGGTACATGGAAAGTAAGCGAAAACAAATTAGGAACACAGGAGAAAATGAATGCACTGTATACCATGATAACCTACACTGCACCCCTTACTTCATAATAACTATAGCGGTTAAGAGTTAAGCAAAAATAGATAGAAATGCAAAGCGGCATGGGCAAGCAGAAAGCGTGTTTAGAGACAAGCGGCCATTTTGAGCTACAATGCGCATGAGCGACATCTCCCTCCAAAACTGCAAGTGCGTCACATCACATGGGTATGACCGACGCATGCGCAGACTGGATTTCTGCGAAGCGGCCATTCTGTAGTATGCAAGCGTGATTAAGATTAGTAGACACATAAGCAAGCGTCTCTGGGACACCCGCGTGCACTGGAAAAAGTGAAATATTAATAACAAACGGGATTGATTAATACGATTACAAGTTAACGAGGTTCATGAAAGAAAGCAAGTCGCTTTACGTGCGAATCCTTGCTCCATCAATCCCCTCTTTGATGATATTTACTATCATCACTATTAATGGAAACAGATGCCAACTTCTTTCTTACATCTCACTCATCTCGATCTCAATAAATTTGTTGTTGACCTTCTTCTCAGCATCCTTATTAAGATGGAAACTCTTGGCCTTCTTATAAATCTGATTTCTTAATTCCTCTAACTCCAACTCATCCACATTTCGTTTCACTCCCCTCCTATTTACAATATACTTCTTTCTTTTTTGGCATTCGCAGCAAATTATTATAATGAACACAATCAGACTTATTCCAGCTATTGGCATCAGTATTTTCCCCACAAGACTACGACCTATGTTAGTAAACCAACTACCTACAGAGGAGAGATCATCAGTCAGTCTCTTCCAGGCACTATCAACCTCCAGTGGTTTGAGTTCTTTTTCCAAATTAGTTATGTTTTGTACATATTTCTTAATTTCTACACTCTTATCAGGAATGTAAGTGCAACAATGTTGCGCCTTCAACATCCTGCAGACTCCGCCCTCTTTTGCCAATAAGGTATCAAGAGCAAGAGCAAGGCGATTCTGTAAAACCATTGATCTGATCGCAACCATTTCAGTATTGACCAGCAGGAATCCAGCAGCAGTGTCAGTTGACAACCGATCCACTACTGTAGATAATTTACAAATACGGTGAGTATTGAGAACCACTCCCACTCCAGGTATCAGTGCACTAAATATATCACCTATAATTTCTCCTACACTTTCACGTCTACTACGTACTAAACCATTAGTATTTTTATTGCTTCCAGCGGCGTTGTTCACATGGTATATTTTCGGGAAGACAATGCCAAAATAGCAGCTTCCATACCAGTGATCCGACAATTTGAAATAAGCCTTGTTTCCACATATATAATAAATCCCGGGAAACACAGGTTCTGACCCATTTTTGAAACCCCAACCTCCAATTACCTTGTAATTATGTTCGCATTCACTGGAACCGATGAATACATTGTTATAATAACTAGTCTTCTCTCTATGAAGACAGAGTTTCCCTTTCCGTTCAAAATCCAACAACAACGCAGGATTTGCTTCGCCATTTGAGGTGCTCTCCATATTCTCAGCCCATTTAGGAGTTTTCTGTCTCTTATCATTGGCCTTTCTTTGGAAACTCTCCCTTCTCTTTTCTGCCATTTTCAAAAACATTTTCTCTTGTTCATGTAATGAACATGTCAAATTATCTCTGCGAGCTTCATTTAAATCTATGTCACCTATAGTCAGGAAGTATTCTCCCATGTAACGAGTCACCTCGCTTCTAACATGTACAATGTTCAGGTTTCCCCGAATAGGAAGTTCAGAAAAGATTACGTCAGTGTTTGAATAGTAGTATTGTAAAGTGCTTCTATAAAATAAGCTTGCTAATATACTACAGGAAATGCCATAGGTCAGGGGTAAATGGTGATAGGTCACACCTTCAGCTACGGAAGTAGGTAGCTTCATGCAGTCATAACAATCTTCTATTTCCATAGCTTCTACGTAATGCACTAAAAGATTTGCAAAGACATTTAAATGTGATCTGTTTCTCATCTTGTGAAAATGTAGTCCTTCCTCATCTGGTGCTTCTAAGTCAGGTCGTGTTTGTCTCAGGCTGACTGAATTGTCACGTCTTTCTACACTTCGTGGTGTTTCTTCGGTATGTACAACTTCTGTGTCTGGCGTCATGGATTTAGTAGGGTATAGGTTAGTATTTTTACTTATCATAAAAGGTATAAAGGCTGTTAGTCCTATCCATACTACTATAACTATTGCTACGCTGTATAAGCATATTTTACAGCAAGTTTTACAACAATTCCCTCTAGGTCTTCCATTCACACTTGAATCAGACATTTTAGCTTACAGGTGGTTTTACCAACCCCCTCTTTGTTTCTCAACACGAGAGGCTTGCGCAGTTTCTCTTTCAGGTTGGATCCTCTTCCTCAGGGCTCAGATCCTCGATCGAATCTTGATCGCTTCTGTCACTCACTTCAGGATCATCAATCTCTTCCAACACCAAATAGGTCCATTCAGGACTCCGATAGTTTTTATTTAGTCTTTTTACTCTAGTACTGCGTCTGTTTTGCTGAGTTACTGCTCTCTGTCTTTCGTTAGCAGCTCTTTTTCGGTCTTCTATTTTCTCTTCTACTGTTTTCAATCTTAATTTCAGTCTCTTTATGTATCTGGGTTCACTTTTCTTCTTGAGCCTTTTAGTTGTCGAGGTAACTTGGCCCTCTTCACGAGCTCTTTTATTTTCGCTCTGTTGTGGCACTATTGTTTTGGCAGTGTCCTTTTCCCTTCCTGTCTGACTAGTTCCAGGTCTTTCTTCAGTTTCTTCTGCCTGGTTTCTAAGCTGGCCTTGTTCAGGTATATTCTGTATTTGACTTTGGTTATCAACTGGTTTGGACTCTGCTTCCTGAACACGTTCGTCTATGTCTATCTGTTCCTGTTCATGCACTTCGAACCCTTGATTTTCTTCCGCATGAACTTCAGCTTTAATTACTATCTGTCCCTTTCAAGTTTCTGGAGTCTTAGGAGGAGTGTCGATGACTTGGTCTGTCCCTACTTGACCTATTCCCTGATCAGGTCTGACATGAATCTCGATAAACTGACCCTCTTCTTCTAGCCCTGTCTCGTCCTCACTATCCCACTCTCTATCTAGGTAGGAATATTTTCTGGTTCTTATTGGATCAAGAATCAGGTCGTCTGCTGGGAACCATTCGTCTTGACTGGTGCTTGGTAGTATTACATCAGCTAGATCCGGACCCTCGTCTGGAGTCTCCTCAGCCGCACCACCTTCAGCCTCAGCCGCCTCTTCTTCGGTCACCTTCTTGGTATGGCTGGCATGAATCCACTTTGGCACGCCAGCGCACTTCACAGCAGTGGTAGTGACAAGGATCACTTGCCTCGGTTTTCCCCACTTTGGTCCAAGGCAACTCTTCCGGGTATGCTTCTTCAACACAACCCAATCCCCAGGTTTCAATTTATGGGCTGGAGTGGTTGGCCATTCGACAGCAGCCTCCCCAATCTGGTGAGAGATAGAACGCACTTGGTCACCCAGCTGCCTGCAGTATTCTAGCACCAAAACATCAGAAATACTCAGCAGTTTGTGTCGAGGTACCCATGCCTGTCGCATCACTCTTCCCATTAGTACTTCATGGGGGCTCAGGCCTGTCTTTCGGTTTGGAATGCTTCTCAATCACATCAAGACAAGGGGTAAAGCTTCTATCCAGTTCAATTTTGTAGAATTACACATATTGGCCAATCTTGACTTTATAGTGCCATTCACTTGCTCGACTATTCCAGAAGCCTCTGGACGATATGCACAGTGTAGCTTAGGTTCAATCTTGAAAGCTGTATAGAGCTCTTTTAAAATCTCGTTGGCAAAGTGCCCACCTCTGTCTGTTTCAATTGTCTCTGGAAAACCATACCTAGGTATTAGTTCCCTGAGTAACAATTTGGCTACTGTAAGGGCATCATTTTTCTTCGCTGGGTAAGCTTCCACCCACCTTGAGAATAGGCAAACTATTACTAAGACATATTTGTATCCTCTACACATGGGCAACTGAATAAAGTCTGCCTGTAGTCTGACAAAGGGGCCTTCTGCCCTTCCAATTGTACTTTGCTCTACTACAGTCCTCTTCCCTGCGTTGAACTGCTGGCACACTAAGCACCTCTGGCAAAGCATCTCCGCGATGTTCCTGAATTTTGAGTCATAGAACACTTGGTGAAACATACGGCACATTGCATTCCTCCCAATATGGGTATCTCCATGAATCATCCGGGCCATTGGGGCAGCCATGCTATCTGGTAGCACAGGCACACCTGTCTTATCAACCATAACACCATCTCTTTCCCTAGGCTGACATTCCTCAGTCTCCCATCTTTGCTTTTCCTCCTCCTCTGCTGCTTGCTGCAACTCTTTCAGTTCCCTCCAAGTAGATACATTCTCAAACACCATAAGTTGGCAGCTTTTTCCGCCCCCCCATAATTAAATTTTTAGGGACATTTTGTATCGGGCGTAGTATTGGGCAATTTGGTCAGCATATCTATTTTCGGCTGTCACATCATCATTACCCGACTTGTGAGAAGCACATTTGACTACCGCCAATTCTTTGGGTAACTGGATGGCTTCCAGTAGGTTTTGTACCACTTTTCCATTTCTGATAGGGGTACCTGAGGAAGTCATGAATTCTCTTTGTAACCATAGCTGGCCGAAGTCATGAACAACCCCGTAACCATATTGAATGTCAGTGTATACGGTTACTCTTTTATTTTTCCCTTGTTTGCAAGCTCTGCTTGCAAGCTCTGGCTAATGCTATTAACTCGGCTACTTGGGCAGATTTTATTTCACTTAGATAGGATGCCTCTAGGGTTGTTTCCAGTGTGACTACAGCATAGGCAGCACTCAACCCGCCATCCTCATGTCTCAAACAGGAACCATCCACAAACATCACAAGATCCTCTATGGGAAGGGCCGTTTCTTTTATATCAGGACGTGGTTTGGTGCTGAACTCAGTTAAGTCAATGCAATTATGCTCAATTTCGCCCTCCACTTCTGCATTTTGGGTGAGAGGCAACAAGGTTGCAGGGTTTAAAATATTGCATCGGGAAATTATCACATTCTCTGCACCAATAAGAATTCTCTCATACTTAGTCAGCCGACTAGGTGTGAGATACTGGGTCTTGGTTCGGGTTAACAAAATCACAACTGAATGGGGAACATAAACCGTTACAGGATGTCCCATTACAATGTTTTCCCTCTGTTCCAGACTCGTGCAAGTAGCAGCCACTGCTTTCAGACACCCGGGTAACCCAGCAGCCACTGGGTCCAGAGTGGCTGAAAAGTAGGCCACTGGACGTCTAGTCAGACCATGTTCTTGTGTTAGGACTGAGAGCGCACAATTGTCTTGTGTATCACAGAATAATTCAAAGTTTTTGAAATAATCAGGCATTCCTAATGCAGGAGCTGAACACAGACAATTTTGCAATTTTATCCAGGCTGTCATGCTTTCGTCATCCCAGCTAACTGGATCGTCTACTCCTTTCTTGGTCATTTTTATCAATGGTTTGGCCAGAACAGCAAATCCCACAATCCACTGTCTGCAGTAGCCCACAACTCCTAAGAACATTCTGACTTCTTTCTGGGTTCTAGGTCTCCATATCTCGAATTATTCTAATTCTTTCTGAAGTAAACCTTCTGATACCTTTTTCAATCTGGTGCCCAAGATATTTCACTGAATTTTTACAAAACTGCAATTTGTCAGGCGATACTTTATGTCCTCCTTTACCCAAATGATTCAGCAGGGCAATGGTATCAGTAACACAGTCGCTTTGACGTTTAGACGCCACCAAAAGGTCGTCTATGTACTGAACCAAGACGGACTCCTTTGGCAGGACTAAGGATTCAAGACATCTTTTTAGAATTTGATTAAATATCGAGGGGCTTTCTGTGCACCCCTGAGGGACACGATTCCAGACGTAGACATGACTGTCAAACTCGAACGAGAAAAGAAATTTGCTGTCTGGGTGCAATGGGATGGAAAAGAACGCATGGCACAAATCAATGACAGTGAACCATTCCGCATTCCATGGGATATGATACAAGATTACTGCAGGGTTTGGCACAATGGGACAGCAAGGTACAACAATCTGGTTTACCTTTCGCAGGTCCTGCACTACCCTGTATTTTCCGCTAGGCTTTTTAATTCCAATTATGGGTGAATTACAAGGACTGCTCATTACTTCCTGTATTATGTTTGCCTCCAGTAGTCTTTTTATTTCGAATGCGACTCCAGCTTTCACTTCTGCACTCATTTTATACTGTCTAGTTTTCGGGTAGGTAGCATTGGGTTTAATGGCTATTTTAACTGGGTCTACATTTGCCATCAATCCTACATCTCTCCCGGTGAAATCCCACACCTCTGGTATCACCTTTTGTTGGAGTTCTTCAGGTAAGTCGTGAATTGTTAGAGCTTTAACTGCTGTATCGGGCCTTAACAACATTAGTTTGTACAGGCCATCTTCATCTGGGGTCTGAATTTCGACGCCCTTTGGTGTGAAAAAGATGGTACAGTTCATTTTGCACAACAAATCACGTCCTAGTAGATTCACTGGACTAGAATCACAGACAACAAATCTGTGAAATTCCCTATAGAAATCTCCATTGGCTCAGTTACAGGTGTACTAATTATCTGATTTGATACGCCCACTACTTGGATTGCTTCTCCCGAGAAGCGTAGGTTTGGAACGTCCGCTGTTCTCACAGAGGAACGGGTAGCACCAGTGTCCAACAGAAAGGTGACATCATTTCCTTCTACCTTTCCTTCAATGTATGGCCCTGTCTGGTCTACCGGTAAGGAGGCGCCAAGCACGCACTCCCCTTCCTCCCCCCTCAGGCCCCGTCAGTATGGTTCATCACAGAGGAATGTATCATTTAACAGGAATTGTGAAGTTGCTGTATGTCTCTCATTCCCTCCTTCCCATACCTCAACCCTCTCATTCTGTTGAGCCTGATTCTTGTAATTAGGTCTAGGAGCTTGAGGTAAGGGAGGCGGATTTACCTGTTTCTGATTCTTTCGTGGCCCCTCTTTCTGCACCTGTGGATTTAAACCATTTATGGGGGCATTACCAGCCTGCAAATGTGGACACTCGTCTCTCCAGTGCCCTATCTGACTGCACCCGTGACAGGGAAACTTCTTTTTGGCCTCTTCTTTACTCATTTTTACTCGAGGTTTCCCTCCCCCCCCAGGGTTAGTGTTTGGAGCATTATTATTCAATTTACTTAACTGTTTCTCTTGTTGCTCAGCCAATTTTACTTGTGCCCACATCACCTTTTCCTTCAGGGCCTTCTTTTTGTTCTCCATTTCATCCTCGCAGTACTTAGCATACTTGAGGACATCATCTATGGGCTTTCCCTGCCAACAGATTTTATTGTCTATAATCCACTGAGATATTTCGGGTCTCAAACCCAACACGAATCGATAAATGAAATGAGTCATATCCTTAATTTCAATATTATCGATGCCACTGTAGGTTTTGAATACCTGCAATAGTCTTTCATAATAGGAATGCACCGTTTCATTACGATCCTGGGTAGTTCTATCTATTCGGGTCCAATCAGTTTCTTTCGCTGGTACCTTTCCTTTTAGGTATTGTATGACTTGGTCATATTTTCTCATTACATCTGGGGAAGGAGCTCCAGTTCGGGAGTCCCTTGCATATTCGTCACTGGGCCAATCAATTGCTATCTTGCAATCGGTCCATAAATCTACAGGAACTACAATGTCAAAGAACCCATCCAGGTCCTTTAGGAGACATTTTTGGACTTTCACAAATCGCTCCACCTGCCTATACCACTCCACTGGCTTCTCTCTCAATTTTGGGAAGTCATTGGTAAAAGACACAATGTCTTGGCGGGACCACGGGACATGTACATATTTCCCACCTGGTACTTCTCTCATGGGGTACAGTTTTTCTGCTGGGCCTACTTCTTTTAACACGTATTCAGAAGCCTTTGGTTTGACCTTACTATCTTCCTTTTTCTTTGCCCACCTGGCTTTCCATTTATCTAGATCTCCCCATTTCTGCAGTATGTTCAGCAATTCCTTTATCTGTATTTTCTTTCCCGATACATTCATGTTCTCCAGATCTTTATCAGAGAATTCTGCTCTATAGGGTTTCTGCAAGACTTTGGATTGACTTACATCAATTCCCATGTCAGCAGCAGTGTCCATTAATTTTTCATGGAGCACTCTAGTGTTCCGTGTAAGGCTTTTGCTGATAAACAGCAACTCTTCTTCGTTAAGGGCATTCAATCTGTCTAATCCCACATTTCCGGCCATTAGTTCCTCTATTTCTATCCTTAGCCTGTAAATATCCAGAGGTTTGGGCGGGGGAGTTTCTCTGTCTATCTCTTTAGTCCATCTATCTAGTTCCTCTGGAGTCACCACGGTGGCACTCCGGATCCCTGATGTCGTTTCAATTAAGACTTCCTTTGCCTTGGCCTGACTTCCTGCCCGAGGCTCACTGGTCCCAGGTTCCCTTATAGGTAAATCCATTAGGGAGATCACGGACTCACATTCACTTGCCTGATCATCAACTATAAGCGGCTCTTTTCTTGGAGGGGCTGCGATTGGAGTAATGACTGGAGTTCTGGGGCTAGCCTGCCTATCTCCGTAAAGGGGTATAGCAGGACCAATAGTCACTGGGATTGTCAGGGCGTCAGGATTTGGATGTATCTGAGCTATAGTCTGAATTAAATCATTTTGCTGCTTAATCAGGGCATCCCTATCTCTCTCATGCAAAACCCTTTCTGACGAGTTGTCATGCATTATTTGGGGCACTAAAGGAGGGTATATATTCGGGGCAGTGGGGATGGCTAACCCTGGTCTGTCTTCACCAAAAGGTCGGTAATTTGGGACTGCTGTACTAGGGCTGCAAAATTCATCACTATTATTGGGTTTGCTACCAGCCCCAGTTACATCAGTCTCGCTGGCCCTCCTACTTCTAGGATGTCGGAAAAAAGGATTTTTTGAACTTAGGGTTCCCGACGCTTCAGCATAAAGAGGTGGATTTTTCATCAACAAATCCTCCAGATATTCATCCTCTGAATCCCCCATGGCCATTAGATGGCGAGTTTTCTCTGACTTTTTCCCTTCACCCTGTTCGGTTACCCCAAACATCGGAAATAGTCCCTCGACCCTCATATTCTGTCTCCACTGCTTCATCTTCTGCTCCTTTGTTTCTCGCTGTAATTTTGGATACCATTTGCTCACTCCCTTATCCATTCGGGGTCTGTCTCGTTCTAGAGCCTCAATCTCCCATTCCTCTAAAGCTTCGTACTGCGTTAATCTGGGTCGGGGTGTAATTAATTCATTCGGGTTCTCAAGTTAAACAGGATTCTACCATTAAAGGTACCATTGAGGAGAAATGCTAGGACTCCATCGTCTTTAGTGTACTTTACCCAATTTTCCAACCACACGCAGGTATGATACCCTTTGTCAAACATCATAAAGGATGCGGGAGTATTAGGAGGTGGAATGATCACACCCTCCCTAGTTCTAATGGGTTTGTCTTTCTTGAAATAACTCTTGATCTTTTCGGCAAGCGTCAATTTTCTCTTTCCTCCGTACATATTGTAAGGTCTACCTCTTAGCATCTGCTCCTTATGAAAACCTAGGTTTTGCGGATTAGGTAAAAATTCAGGATACCACATACACCTCTCCAAACTATCCTCAAGCTCGGATTGATTAATTTTGTTTACTTATGGGCTTTCAATGCTAGCGCGTCTTTCAACTCACGGCAACCAATCAGCACTGATATTCCAAAATCTGTCAACCAATGGGTGCGCGGCCCCTTCGTGAGACGCGGTCTCACTCTGCGGCACTCACCCCTCCCTTACAATTCTGGCTTCGCTACACACCCGCTGGCTCAACCAATACCAGCGCGGCACGGAGTGACGTCAGTGCAGCCTTGCGACCGACTCCCTCCTTCACAAGGTAACGGAAACTTTGAATTTTCCTTAAAGTGCAAATGCGAATTTTAGTTAACAACGTATAACGTTCGCCACTGTGCTTGAGGGTTTTAAAAAGAAAGAGGGTTTTTTCTTTTACTGCAAGTAAACCACTTTGCCTACTTTTCAATCACTACGGATAGATCTCTTCTGCCTATCCTTTTCACACAAGCAATAGAGAACCTGCTACTCTTTTGCCTAATCCACTTCTTTCCGGGATATATACTAAGTCAATTTTCGCCAGCGTCCTCCCTTGCTGTCATTCAAGCTCCAAAGAACCTATTATTCCTGCCGTCTGTGACCCTTACTAGGTGATATCACAACGGGAGTTTCATCAAGAAATTGGTAGCTAACATTTACACATCAATGAATTTTTGAAGATCCTAATTAGCGCTTCCAGTTCTGCCTAACCATGCACTAATCTCCCGCCTAGCCAGTGACCTCACAGCCAAGTGGATTCTACTCACCACCTGCTATTTCATTTCCCCGGGGATCCCCACAACACGAAAACAATCACTCACAATTGGTTAGTAATATACTTAATATTTCATGAGATATAACAAACTTATTCTATGACATTTAAATGAAATAACAATCCTTATTATAGCAGCAAAAATATTCAGCAGCACATTTTATTTTTCACGGTTCAATAGCAACTATCTTATCTACCTATCTTAACTAGTCCTAACCATATCCTCTGCTACCAGAAAAATACTGATAGAGCGCGCAGGTCACCCGGCGCTGATTTTACCAGATTTTCACGCACTTGGGCCCATGACGTGATTTTGACACTAATTTGTGAGTCGGGCGAGTTTACACACCACTATCAGTACTTTATAAGTGTCTTCTTTAACACTATTACCATGGCACCTGACTTACCACAGGTACTTACTCTTCCTGACGGATCAGGAGCTATTAGAGGACAGGTGACAAGATAAATCTAAACATTTAATTTATTCATGTATCAACACTTTGTAATTCTTTAATGACCACAGACACCTGAAGGGTTTTAAGGGTTTTTATATAGAAAGTAAAATTCAAAGTGACAAGATAATAAGACTGATGCAAATCAGAACATCAATAATCAAAATTACCACAGTTATATAACTAAGGATAAGGGCAAGCACCATTTGAGTGTAAGAAGCAAATCTACTGGGTAAGGGAAACAGGGAACATACTATTCAGTTTCAGGCTTAAACTAGGGAAGGTAAGTTTAAACATATTAGTCACTGAATTCCTAAAACCTATAAGTGATTCAAACCCTAAACTTAGTCTATCTATTAACCTAAACTTAGATCCTAAACATCAATAAAGTTCATCACACTATTCAAACAAAACCAGTTTCAATACGTCCTACAGGAAGGGGAAAAAGTGGAACATACTAATAAACAGTTTGCAAATGCGACATTAGAGAGAACAGGAAGAATATCATGGGCATAGAGGCTTTATTGGAAGAGTAGGAGGAAGGTGGATAGAAAGACGAACACCCACAGATATATAATTACCTAGGACAGGAATGAGGACTAACCCTGGCCACGGGTCAGCTCGGAAGGGACAAGGACAAGGACCCTCAAGGATTTAGGATGCCAGTAGATGAGCAGGTACAGCTCACGGAAAATCAGGACAGGATACCCCTCAGGACTTGGGTCAGGACTGGGCTCACCAAAGGGCACAACCAACATCTACAGCTTCGGATGCAACGCCTGCGCTACCCCCTCACTGCACAGAATCCGCCAGTAACCCCGATTGGGTTCTCGAATCTCCCAGCAAAGTGCTTCGCCAGCACTTAAGACTATATCCACCCCTTGGAGTTTGTGGAAAATTCGGACAGAGGGCTCCGCAGCTCTCTGTATCAATCACCTATAGTGTCGTGGGGTCGGTGACAGGTCAGCTATTCAGACAAGTCGGACAATTTTTCCTAACTAAACTAGGCTAGTTATACTCTTTTCGGTCCCTAGACCACCCACAAATGTTGCAAGTGACAGGGTCCCAGCTTACGATTGGTCAGGAGAGGTGGTTAGGTCATTGTCACCACCTAAAATTCTGGGTTCCCATGATTAATATGTATTTTCAAGTACCCACCCCTTACATTCCTGTTCCCAGGCATACGTGTAGAAGAGGACAATAGAGTACACAGTAATGTATCAATATGTTTCGAATTCAGGTACAGCTCGGCTCCCCTGGTCAGGTCACAGTTCACTTTCTCATGAGCATCCCAGCCTCAGCAGCCAGCTGGCGGGGTATTGCTTCTGCGCAGTTTGACTTCTCCCTCATCACATGACAGGGTCGTGATGGGTTTCAAAGATGGCGCTGCTCCCCACTCCCAGGCCCCAGATACGCGGTACATGGAAAGTAAGCGAAAACAAATTAGGAACACAGGAGAAAATGAATGCACTGTATACCATGATAACCTACACTGCACCCCTTACTTCATAATAACTATAGCGGTTAAGAGTTAAGCAGAAATAGATAGAAATGCAAAGCGGCATGGGCAAGCAGAAAGCGTGTTTAGAGACAAGCGGCCATTTTGAGCTACAATGCGCATGAGCGACATCTCCCTCCAAAACTGCAAGTGCGTCACATCACATGGGTATGACCGATGCATGCGCAGACTGGATTTCTGCGAAGCGGCCATTCTGTAGTATGCAAGCGTGATTAAGATTAGTAGACACATAAGCAAGCGTCTCTGGGACACCCGCGTGTACTGGAAAAAGTGAAATATTAATAACAAACGGGATTGATTAATACGATTACAAGTTAACGAGGTTCATGAAAGAAAGCAAGTCGCTTTACGTGCGAATCCTTGCTCCATCACACCAGCCTTTCAGAAGGTGTTTGGGAAGTACATATGGCCAGGCAGTCCCTTGTGATACAGATGCCCTCTCTCACTGCATGTCAAAGCCCCCAAAACATGAATACCGTCTGACCCATGGAAGATATTTATAGGGGGATTGTTGTATATTCTTACTTGGTTCAATATGGCTACTTGGTGTCTGTAGTCCTTTCTTAGAATTTCTATCTTCTAACCTAAGCGTGTTCTATCTGGTGTATGTGGATTCCAGCCTTGGCAGTTGGTCTGGTCAGCTGTGAGGTTTACTGCTCTGCTGTCTTATCTTATGTAATTCAATAAACCTATCTTAATATCCTGAAGACGTGTCCTGCTACCTACTTAATCCTATTCACAACAGGGACATGACAATGCAGTCTCTGCCAGCGACAAGTCACTCACCCAGAAGGAGACACTCTTACCCACGGCCCCTAATTAAATTATGATAATGTCACCTGCTCCCCCTGTAAATGGCTGTAATTGGTTCAGCCCCTGCTGGTTCTTTTAATCTCATCGGACCCCAGGGAGTAACCCCTAATGGTCTAAAATACACACTAAACAAATTACACGCAGATTTCAGAAATCCACAGGGGAGTGGTGAGATTGGGAGGCCTCACTCTCGGGTACTTAATTCTTACTGCGTGGGTGCTCTTTCAGAAACGGGAGAAATAAATACAGAGTTGGTGTAGTGTCAACGAAAAGTTGTAACACAACTGAAGGGTGAAACACGTGTCTTCGAGCGAATTAATGGAGCAAAGTCTCCTCACTCCAAAAGCAGTGCGACGGTTCCACTTATAAATACATTTCTCAGCCGCAACACACACGCCTACACTCCCCTCTCTGCTGACATCTGCACGTAATCTGCAGGTCACGTGGTTGATACGTGGCAGGGCCAGTTTAGTATTTTATTCCCAGGTTCCATGAAGTCGATAAAATAAGTACTATGAAATTACTGAATTGAAACACCATTTATTTTATAATCCAAGTACAGTGGCAATAAGTCACTTATAAACATGCATCAATGGTTTTATTAAAATCACTTGCCCACACCCCCTCACCCTCACATCCCCTCCCCCTCACATCCCCTCACCCTCCCCCTCACACCCCCTCACCCTCACACCCTCACCCTCAGACACCCTCTCACCATCACCCTCACACACCCTCACTTACCCTCACCCTCACACCCCTCACCCTCACACACCCTGACTCACCCTCACCCCCCTCTATGCTATATTATGCCATAGAATAGCAAAACATAGCAAAGTATAACAAAACATAGGATAGCGTAACAAAACATAGCATAGCATACAGCATCACTCAGCACCACCACAGCATTACTCAGGGGCACCACAACATCACTATGCGCTACCACAGCATCACTGAACGCCACAGCATCACTCGTTTGCCATACCATCACTCAGCGCCACCACAGCATCAATCTGTGCAACCATTCAACAACGCCTGGTTCAAATATGTTCTATCAATGTTTCAAGCTGTATTACAAATGTAACAAAAAGATGTTAATATTTCTCTTCTGTTCTTGGATTTTCGTCACAATAAAATACATTGAACGTAATCTTCACAAAAGTTATTTACAAAAGTTTAAGCTATTGCCATTATAAATTACAATAACTTTTATTTATGTATTAATTATTTTAAAAAATTAAAAGCCATTGTTATTTGTAATATTGATACATGTAAGTCACGTAAATACAACACATATTGCATTACAAATGCTATAGGTGTCACATTTGCGAAAGTTATAACTATTTGCATTGTAAATGACAAAGCTATTAATTTTGCTATTTTCAAAAACAAAACATTAATAAAAAATGTGTCATTTACAATACCAATAGCTCAACCTTTCCTAATGCGAGACCTATTGCATTGCAAATACTTGTTTATTCCTATTATTTGTTTATCATTATTTATTGTGAGGGCACAGTAGCTACACTCTGTTACTAGGCTGCACAGTGACCTTTTAGGAATAGGTTTTCCTAAGTGTTAAAAAAATCATTAAAAGATGGCCGCCATCCATGCGGATACACAACATGTGGCAATCATGTTATTATATTTAGTTTACGCTTAATTTACCATTCCAAGGTAATGGACGGCAATCTTGGAACTTTTTTTTTTTTTTTTAAAGCTGGCAAAGCAATTAGGTTTTACTGGACAGACCTGTTGAATTTGCAATGTTTTCTGATGTATGTTAGTATTTGCTGAGGCATAGCACTCTATTTCATAATAGAGTAAAATAGGTAGACTCTAGATTTCGGCCTCGACAGGGTTTTTTCTGTGATTTCATCCGTTTTCTTTATTGTTGAGCGTAACAGCTGAACAGTAGCACATGTTTCGCACATAATCATAACATCAGTCGAGCTTTCTCAAAACAGTCACCAGTTAAAGTAATCCTTTCGGTCTTGGGATAAGTCATTTCACTTATTTGAATGTCTAAATACGTCCAAGCATTGCTTTACTCCAACACCTGGGCCGGAGTAAAATTAGAAATATTAATACAATTTCCAGTAAACCATCACGGTGTTAAACAAGGTTGCGTGTTGGACCCTGCACTTTTTAATTTGAAGATCTGCTTCCACTGCCTAAATTGGACTGCATTGTCAGCCATTCTCAAAAACTTTCAAACTGCGCTATAACTGTGCTGCTCTATGCGGACGATGTAGTCCTCCTCAGTCAAACAGTCATGGGGTTGCAAAAATTGATTAACGCACTGCACAGACAAAGCAGTTCAAACGCAATGACAGTAAATTTAGAAAAAACAAACGTAGTATTTGGAAGAAAAAGATAGAAAACAGCCGTCTGGTTCATGAACAAACACAGTTTGCCTCAATCTGACAAATATAAGTACCTCAGATGCTGGTTGGATGATCAAGGAGGTCACTTAACGCATCTATTCAGTCTGAAACCAAAAACTACATCTCTTCAATTTGCCTTTCAAACCCTGTTACAAACAACAAAACAGCCTACTTTTGAAACCATCTTGAAGATAGTCAGCACAAAATTAATTCTAACACTGGCGTATGATACATAGGCCTTTCCAGGGGAGATTTGGCATCTTTTTTCAATAAAGTATAGAGTAACATCCTCAGGTCTTTGTTTCAGCTGTCGCACTGTACATCACCGACCAAGATCAGTCTGGGATTCAAACTAAGTGACCAACAAGTTGTGCAGGAAGCTAGTTTTCTGAAATATATGCACCCAGCATGAGTTGTCAACATAGGATCCTTTAAGACTCTAATCTGGACTGAAGTAATGACCTGAAAACCACAGGTCAAATGCCATTACAGAAGATCTAGAAATGGAAGGTGTTGCTGACTTATGGAACCTACATCTGCCCCATCATCAGTACAAAATAGCGCTAACTAAAGTGGTACATACTGCTTCCCTTAGGATGGACCGACATAGCTCAAATAGAAGAAAGCATACCCACCTCCTCATAGACAGCTACGAGCATCAAGGGATTCAAAGGTACCTTCCTGGACCATTGACTGTTTATTATAAACTGAGGATTTGCCAGATACGGATGGGATGGTTTTCATCACTATACCTTCTTCTGTTATGGGTGACCCAACCAGCCTCCAACACGTGCTGCCTATCTTGTCTGCATCAGGAAATGATAGCACATCTTATTTCCATTTGTCCTTTTCTAGTCAGTGAATGTAGATCATACCTTTGAGGGCCCCAGATTCACCGGGGTGTTCGGTTGGTTAAAAGAACTGGGTCAGGCGTGCACCATCCTAAGTTGCGGTAATAAAGCAATGATCTAATAATCACAATAGTTTTTAGACATACACCATACAGTCCAGTCTAAATTTGGAATCACAACAAGTTGTTCGAGACAGGAAGAACAAATCAGTGTCCTTAAAGTTTGGAAATCTTCATTCCGTTTATTCATTAATTCATCACAATGAGAACAGCCGACACTTGTTTCGTTAGTACTGGATAAGTACCACAACCTCCTCAAGGCTGATAAGGATTCTGAAGTAAGACAGGATGAAAAAATAGGGAGTATATAACGTCCTATTCCAATGTGGCCGTGAAGTGTAAAAGTTCCAAAGTCACAGAATCTCGTCCGTGTTGACACCAAATATGGAGACGTTGCCTAATAAGTGTTGGTGAAGTAGTGTGATAACAAGTAATATGGTGGAAAGAATCCAACAAATTTCTCACGTGAAGGAGATCGGGTCCGGCAGAGGGTGCGAGGAAAGACTTTACTTCGCTATAAGGAAGATCATTAAGGAATGCGGTTTTCTCAGCTTCTCCTACAGGCACCTGGCAACCCCTACTGGGGTGGCTTTAGCCGAATAAAGGAGTGCATGTAGTCAAAGTGGTCAGGCTACTAGTGGAGGGTTGTCATCTTTCTCCAATTTCCGTTCACAAACAATTTCTTCAGCGGCAGTCTTAATTTGATTACTCAATCTTTCCTGCCATTTTAAGTAACCCAAAGCACAGTAGTCTATTTATTGCCTTATGAGTGATTACTGTCTTTTTAGCCCTCGGTGCACCAAGGTTTTACAATCATTGGCGTCTCTTTACACAGCCCTTCTTTTGATTATCAGTCAATTCCGTACCTCTGCCCTGACCAAAGACAGTTTGAAGCATTTGGCACTCTGAATTCTCCAGTATTTTTAATCGATGATGACACTGGAGGACAGGGCCTTGGGACATATTTTGATGTGCAGCTATTTGTATGCAATCTTTAACCTTTTAATCTCCTTTAGCTAGAAAAGTCAACTGGCTTTTATAATGTTTGCTTGTAACTTCTGATTTGCCCTAGACTTAGCACTTACTTCTACAAAGAGCATATCACTTTACAAATTAAGGCAGTACCGTAAATAACAGTGTTCCCTTATGTATTGTTGTAGGCGTTGATAGACATAATTAACCTTAACCAACCAACAAACTAGGCTTTAGAATTTCCGGGCCAAAATTGCGGACCTGCTGAGGTTTTTTTTGTTAAATAACTTCATGATCATTTAGTCGCTCTTACTATGCATAGCCACATCTTATTGGAAATTTCAACAAGTCTTTTATGTGTTTTGAGCAGTTTGTAATGAGAATCCTGTGCTTGATTTGTATTTTTTTTTAACTTGCCTGCACTTTAACGGACTTAATTGTCCACATAAAATAAAGTAAATTGTCACGTCCAGGCATTACGTTTTTGGGAGTAAATTGACAACAAAATCAAAGTCATTTGCACGCTAACTCATATTTTTTGTTTCATTTGGTTATTTTGTTTTGTGGTCTTCAAATAGCCCAGAAATGGCATAAAGGAAGCACGAACACGAGTTGTATCCTTTATGGCCCACAAAAGTCACAGGAAGTGTAAATAATATGTTATTGTTGATTTCGACTACTTGGCCTCAATGTTCCTATAAAGCTGCATTGATTGACCTGCAGCTTGTAACTAAAATACTTGTTTGCCCAGTCTTCTTGATTCATAGCTGCTGATTACCAAACTCAGTGGTACAAGGAATATTACATTTCTCAGAATGAAAAGGGCAATCAGCACTTATGGAATTCAAACCACAAAGGGCAGCAGTTTGTATGAAGATTTCAACAAAGAGTACCTTGGACCATTGACTTGTCTCACCTTTAATTTGATTTATTATGCAGACTTAAAGACGCCCATATCTGAAAAAAGTGATATGGCAGGATGTGGCTTCACGCCTCTTATAAAACTGAAACCGTCAAAAGTAAGGTGGACAGGAAATTGTGGTTGTGCCTGTGCCTGGACGAAATGTGTTTTAACTGTTTCATAAGGCAGGATAAACAACACACATGTAAAAAAAGCAGAGATAGACTAAACAAGTCATAACTGATTCACATGTTTCGCCATACCACTCATTCTGATTGGACAAAGTTCCAGCATCTGAATCAGATTCCCTGAAAAATACCATGGCTGGCTCTGAATATCAAAAGCATAATGTACTGCATTCTCCTTAGGGAAGATAACAGGAAGATAACAGAAAGGGTCAGATGTATCAAAGTTCCATTTTGCATTCCCTAAATAGCTAATTTTAGGTAATCGCTATTTAGGGAATGCAAAATGGAATGTGAGAAAATAGCGATTTCCGAATAGCCACCCTCAGAGTCGCATTTGCAATTACGGAATCACTGGTTGGAAATGCTACTCCATTCAGAAATGGTTTTGTATTATCTAATTTGCGATTACCTAATTGGTCATTTCAAATTAGGAAATGCATAACTCAGGGGCATATATATAAGTGGTGGCGCAGTGATGCGTTATCCGTCATGGCATAACGCAGTGCTACGCCACTTCAGAAACCTAAGGCTGCACCATATTTACAAGAATATGTGCAGCCTTGCATTTCCTCCGGCGCTGCCGCTACACTTAGCTGCCTAGCGTCAACGCAGGCACCATTGCACCAGAGTGCAAGGGTGTCTGCGAGGAGGGGAAGATTGTTGATGCCTAGGAAGATGTCCCTTCCTGCACATAAACAATCTTTAAATGCCGTTTTGTCACTTGTACGTGTGCTGCTTAATGCAGCCCACATGAAAGTTACAAAATGTCCTTTTTTTTTAAAGAATCTTTATGTGCAAGAAGGGACACCTTCCTACACATAAACAATCAAAGGTGTTTTGATTTTTCCATGTGTGCTGCACAAGGCAGTACACATGGGGGAAATAAAAACGAGGTGAAATAAAGCATTTCTTCTCGTCTTGCGTAGTTAAGACCAGATTTTTGTGCATTTCAAAAATTGTACATGGTTACCATCGACTTGGAAAATTATGATTACCTAAAATGCCAAAGACTTTCATACATCTTGAAAGGCTATTTTGCATTCGCAAATGGTCAAATTTAGTGACTTGCACCATGTGCAAATGCAAAATACATATGGCCCAAAGCAACAAAAAGCAAGAGCAATCATCCCACCACCCAACATACTTAAGACACCCACCCTCAAGATGCTCTCACTGTGAGACCAATCAGGGATCCCAGTGTTCTCAAGAACAGCCAAAGCCGGTCTAGTGACTTCATCCACAGCTGAGCCCTCTGTGTGTAACCAGGTAGTTGCAGGAGGGTTTGAGATTGATGGAATGATCACGAAGATTTGGGAAACAACAAACATCTGTTATAGGGAGAACAAACTGCTTCAGTGATGAACCTGTGCTTTACAAAATAAAACTGGTATTTGGTGTAATAAGGACACCGCCCACTCGTCTACCATCCTAAAAACAATTACCAGAGAAGCACTCACTGAAGTCCTCAACATAGTAAATTAATCCTTCACATTAGGCGTCTTTATAGACATTCTCAAAATTGGACAGATTGTCCTATTGCTGAAGCCTCCTGCTGACCAATCACCTCACTGCAAAACGAATTATCAAATTACTTATGAGAGATTACCGTGGTAATAAACCCAGCTTCAAGATACATTACAACACCAAACAGCCACCATACAACTCATGGGGAAAGCCCTTTTAATAGCAGACTAGCGCGACCCAGGCCTCCACATCCTGCCTGACCTTGCAACTGCCCTTGACACCATTGACAAGTGAAGTTTCATCAGCACCCTCTCAACATCCACGGAATCACTCACACCACGTTTAGTTCTTGTCCTACCACTTGAATCACCAGCCATTCGTCTAGATGAGCATATCTGAAGCCAAGCATTTGGCCGTGACTTCTGGAATTCCTCACCTGTGATCCTTAAGTTGTAAGTGAGACCACTCGGAGTTTTATCACCAAACCTGCAACCAAAAGTCACCAATATTAAGTTAATGCCGAACAATCACTGAAAATCTTCTTAATCAAGGATATTGTCTGTCTGTCTCAAAGGTTGACCCGTGCACCGACATCGACAGACTCCCTCTACTTTTATTCACAAAATTAAGTCCTACTGGCATGTTGTAAATGCTTTTTTTCTGCTGTAAAACATTGCAGTGTGCTGGCTGTTTATGTGGTTTGTCGCTCTGTGTTGAATCTTCAGGCTGAGCTGAACACAGAAAACACATGAGGGAAGATACAAGGTATTTCTGTGTGTATTAGCAATGCAGGGCTCATTTTGAGTCGAGTCTTTATTTGTTTGCTTAGGAGCAAGTTACAGCTTGGTAAGGGGCAGCACACCAGGCGTAGCATCTGCTCTGTGTACCCCCCCACCCCCCTTACTAACTCATTCCCAGTGCTCGCCATCTTTGATATACACAACATTCTACAACATTCTGGGGAGAGGATGTGGCCTAACGGCAAGGGTGGTCGACCTCAAATCTGGGGAACCGGGTTCGAGTCTCGGCAAGGTCGCGCAACATCCTGTGATTCTGGGCAAATCACTTAGGGGCAGATTTACACGGAAGTGCCGCAGCGCGGTAACCCACACCCTTTGGCTGAGCCACGCTGCAGCACTTCCAAAGCACAGGAATGTGACATACAGCCTGATTCATGAAAGACCCGTTTTGCTAGTCTTTAATAGCGATTCATAAGGAATCGCTATTACAGGCTCGCAAAACGGGATTCATGTAGGAATCGCAAAAAAAAAAATGCGATTCCTACATATTCCTTATTTGCGATTAGCAAATTGCTAATCGCAAATAAGGAATAACTCCCCATTCATTCCTATGGGCCAAAAGGCCTATAGGAATGAATGGGGAGTATTCCTTATTTGCGATTAGCAATTAGCTAATCGCAAATAAGATAGCGATTTAAAGGGTGCCAGGGGTGTCCAAAGGACACCCTGTAGCACCCCTTAAATGCAAATTTACACAGGTGTTGCGCACACACATGTCCAAAGGACATGTGTGTGTGCAACATGCAACTTAGAAAAATGCTTTTAAAAGCATTTTTCTAAGTTTTCGCTATTTACCATGAGGTTTGACCTCGTGGTAAATAGCGGGCCGAAATTGCGAATTCGCAATTTTTATATGGATGATGAATTGCATTTAAGGAATCTCAAATAGAGATTTCTTAAATGTAATTCCTCGCAAAATAGCGAAATCGCTATTACCGATTTTTGCATTTGGGATGATGAATCCCAAATGCAAAAATCGCACTCGCAAAGGGCCAGATTCTCAGATTCTGGCCCTTTGCGAGCGCAATTCAGCATGATGAATCAGGCTGTTATTTACAATAATATATGTGGCATTCCTGTGCTCTCCCCTGCACTGGCGCACAAACTGCTGCTATGCGCCAGCTCAGGCACCCTCGCACCATGGTGCAAGGATGCCTGCGTCATGGGAAGATTGTTTTTGTGCAGGTAGGGGCACCTTCCTGCACAAAAACAATCACTAATGCAGCACACATTAAAAGAGGGACAAACGAAGAGAAATGAAAAAATTTCTCCTCGTGGCGCTTTGCTACGTCACCTATAGGGTGGTGTAGCATTCAGACGCGTTTCCAGATTTACGATTCTTCGTAAATATGGAAATGTGTCTTGTTCCATGGGTGTTGCGTGGGAACACCCACAGCAACACCCATGGAACGCCCCTTTCACGCAAAGTGCTGCGTGTAAAGGGGCCATATTTACAAGGACAGGAAAAGCCACGCAGGGTGGCTTTTCCTGTCCTTGTAAATATGGAGCGGTAACATGCGCCACCAGTACGTCAAAAAAATGAAGTACTGGTGGCGCAGGGGGCTTGTAAATCTGCCCCTTAATCTCCCCATGCCAAGCAAAAAATAATGTGTCCTCATGTAATAAGGCAAGACACACAAATACCTCCAGGAAGCAGACTTTAGAACCACTATTTAAGCCATGGTCCCCTTCCCACCTCAGTGTAGCAATGCTAGGACTGTTGACATTCCTGACACCTCCTTCAGCCCACTCTAGAGCATCTTTCGTGCCTTTGCATGACTCATCTGTGAAATTAAAATGTTTAACCACATCACGGTCACAGAGTTCAGTATCCAGTGGCTGCCCCCCTCCCCCCTCCTCCAGACCCTTATTGTGTTGACGACTTGCTACATCCCAACACCCAAACTTGGAGAAATACTGACTGTCTGTGGTGGCCACAGCAACTCGAGGAGCCAGGACATTGGCAGACCATCCTACCAAAGGATAAAAAAGCCTTGAGTTGAGCCTTTTCAACTCTGCATCCATAATCTGGAACAGCATCCCTCCACACATAGGATTTGTCCCATTGTTCCTCCATTTCAGAGAAGAGCTGAAGACATAGCTCTTTAAAGAACACTTCGTCTATTATTTCAAAAAATGTATCATTATAGTTTTTTACAACTACAAACCAACAAATTAAACTATGACCCAGGTGGTCAGCCAATGGATACAACCACACATAAGTGAGGGCATGGCAGTGATATAGCAAGTTATTTCATGACAACACTACCCATTCTTGACAGACAGAGCGGCATATGTGCAATTGAAGTCAGCAATAAAATGCAATTCAATGGCCCAGCGGAGTAGAGGGAGGGGTCCAGGTTTTGTCCAGCGAGGGGTTAAGAGTGGGGAAAATCCCAACTCACTATCTTGACATCCCATATCGAGGGTACCACCAGTGAGGTAAGTTCTGGAGATCAATGAGATGAGAGTGTGGGTAGCCACAGAAGTTAACGGGGCGTAATTCCTAGTGGAGAGTTAGTAAGTATTGGAGCCGAGCAACCTCCAGGACATGGAAGTCTCTCTTACCTCGCTCCAAAGATTTGACTGAGGTTCCCTGGAAGAGATCACTACCCACATTCAGTTTGTGAACAATTTTGAGTTAAGGGTTCGAGTAAATTCAGAGTTGCATGCCAAGGGGGTATTTGGAGAGGGGAAAGTTGTAGCTAAGTGTTCCCAAATGTTCAGCACAGTTTTCATGGGGGTAGCTTGATACGTGCTCCTAGGGCGACTAGTTTTCGGGAACAGACTAAATCCCACAGTGTTTTGCTTGTCACTGCTCGGTCCATATGAAACCATGCTTTTTTCACTTTCTTGGACCACCCTTCTGACACATAAATGAAGTGAGCTGCCCAATAGTATTTCACCAAATTCAGATGATTTGATTTGGAGGATTCTAATTTCAGCCTAGAGGATGGGTGAGGGCAGCGTTTGGAACAGGTACAAGCACCCTGGGTAGTACATTCATTGTGACCACATTTATGCACTCCAACTAGAATATGACTAGGGGTCTCCATCTTCCTGGGTCTTCAATAATAGTGTGCCACAAGGCAGGCTCATTTGCCTTTATCTACACAGCAAGGTGTGGTGTGATTTTAAGGCAAAGGTAATGGATAAATCTCGGAGCCCAGGTGAAAGGAGCCAGGGACTACAAGAAGGGAACCAGCTCGCCTGGTATGGTAAGATTGAGGGCTTGAGTTTGTCAGTGTAAACTGATGAGTTTAACCGCTTTGAGCAGGCGAACCACTTCTATTAAGGATTTAGAGGGATTTGTTAGAGTACGGAAAAGGTCATCAGCAAAGATGTGCACTTGGTGGGTGCTCCCTCCCAAAGTCATCCCCAAGACCCCGTGGGTAGATCTAAGCTGGATGGTCAGCAGCTCTTCCATTAACATGATGGGGAGGGGGGAAAGAGGGCAGTCCTGTCTTAATACCTGTTTCATTCTTTATGGGGTGGAATGTTGTCCATTAAGATGTATGAAGGCAGATGGAGATGTGTAGGCCACCATGATCCTAGCGATCCTCCACAATCCCATTGCAATCTTACACAGGACCACGTGCAGGAAGGCCCAGCTCATCTTAATCAAAAGCCTCTGCACCCAGCGAGAGAAGCAGTGTTGGGATTTTACATTTGCGAGCATTTTCCACCAGGTGCGCTAGCTGCCTGACACGGTCTGTACCTTGGAAATTACAGATGAAATCCACCTGGTCTGGGTCGATGAGGTTCCGGAGGAGGGGTTTGAGGTGCAGCGTGAGGACTTTAGTGTAAGGTTTGGCGTCAGTGTTCAATAGTGCAATAGGGCTGTAGGACGCACAATTGGTGGGGGTCTTTCTAGGGGCTTGCAATTGATCAGATTTCAGCCTCACACAAGGCGGGGGTCTGACTCATTGGTCTGAAGGAGATACAGAACTGTGTTATTTAGCCCTGTAAAAGTGGTTGAAACATTTTGTAGAATTTGACAGGGAGACCATTAGGCCGCAGGGATTTCCCAGTGGGTATTGTCTGGAATGCCTTCCGGATTTCTTCAGGTTTAATTGGAGCCTCATGGAGTTCCCTAGGTAGGGGGAAATGGGAGTCCAATCGCATGCATGAATTTACGCCTTTATATCAGGGGGTTGTTCATTGTCATGTCAATAACGGGCTTGATTGAAGTTGTGAAACTCTGTGTTTATCAGATTCTTTTATTTCCCAGGTGCCATCCTGAAGTTTAAGCTGTGCTATATGTATATTGTCCCTGTAGAGGTGCAGTTTGAATGCATGAGTAGAAGGAGTAGTCTCAATGGTTAGGGTACATGTGGCACCCGCCAAGGTCTGTAATTTCCATTTTAAGGAGGGCTGACATCGCCTCTACTCCTTTAAAGGAGTTGCAGTTCCTGTATCATGATGGATTCCATACTAGATTGAGGTTGCCCCCCACTGCACTATCCTCTACAGTGTCCCTAAGCTGTTCTCTTAGCAGGGAGCGTCAGAAGGTGTCTTGGGCGGAGTTAGGTGCATAGCTTTGTTTTTATATCAGGTACACCCGCCTTTTGGATGTGGAGCTTGATAAAGTGCCCCTCCTTATCATTGGACACAGAATGTTGTTTGAGCACACTGTGAGGTTTGCAGAGAATGACCATTCCTACAGTTTTCCCTGATGTGGAGGCCCAGAACAAGTGGGGTGATTTTGTGTGATGCATGCAAGGCTGGTCTTTGAGAAGGAGATTTGTCTCCTGTTATTAAATATTGTCCAGGTCATGCTGGGATAGGGATCTCCAGACTTGTTTGCATTTCTTGGGGAAATTGAGCCCCCTTTTATTGAGGGTCAGAAGCTTAGTGGAGTGTGTCTTCTATAGAAGTAGCCCTGCAACATTCCGGTGTTCCACCCTGAGTTTTCCCTGTCAAACTTTTCCCTCAGAAAAAAAGAACCAAAACAACCAAATAACAACATAGGAACTGCAGTCAATGTGGGCGAACTTGTATCGCCCATCGGCTTATGAGGGAGGGTGATGAGCTCCAAATGTCTCTGCAGAGGTGCTACCCTCTGAAACTGAGGATGTCTTGTACAAGATAAAGACTCCCAGGGGGGTGGCAGCCTGCCCAGAAGCCAGGAACATGATCATCCAACATATCATACACATTTATCCTTTCTGTGCCCTGCCCAAAACCCTGCCTAGGGCCTAGCCCTACTCGTAAAAGATATAAAATGATCTTGGAGAGTATCTCATTGTACTGGCAGTAAGGGATCAGGCTATGAAAGCTTTGAGTTGGGCGATAATGTATGCTTTGATTCTATTAGAGGAACCAGGTGTGGCACCACGATACCTGGAGGTACATTCAAACTTATACCACTCACAGCATCGTCCAGACCATGATGCCTGTGTTGTCAAGGTGATTGCAGTTGTGGTCTCCTCCAAGAGAATGCCCAGTAGTGCTGTGAATTCCACGAGGAAGGAAATCAATTTGGTTTTCCCCTTACAGGGAAAGATCAAGCTGAATGGATGCCCCCACTTACATTTCATATAATGTTCTCAGAAAGAATTCTGTGACCTGTCGAAAGTCCCTGCATCTTTTGAGCATGTTGGGGAATAAGTGGGCACAACTGGAGAGAACCAACCAGTGGGCCTGTTGGTGGTGCACACGTGAGGGGTCATTGTGCCACTCTCACATTTTTTTCGTAGCACTGAAAGTGTGAATGATTGGGTTTTTTAGTTAAAAGGAGAAACTTAACCCTTTCCTGTTTTGGCGACTGCCTTTTATAAAGATTTTTGTTGTGTTTAGCAGAGGTGCTAAACGTGTTGCGGCTACCTTATAGGAGTTGTTCGAATGCTGTTTGATATAGCATATCGCACACAGTGTAGAAAGCAATTAGGAAGTATGCACCTTAGAGACCAGGTCTTGTTGTAAAGATTATTTCGTGAGTGGAGGGCGACCTGTTGTTTCTTTTTCCCTCTTAGGCTCCTTTTGTGAATGTATAATCATGTCTTACCTGGGGTGCATCAGCTTGACCTCTGATTGCATGAAGTAAGCCACATGTGAAGGACAAAAATGTCATAGCCCTCTGTTCCTTTGGAAAAGCCACAGATGCGGATGTTATTTCACCTGCTCTTATTCTCTAAGTCCTTCTGCTTCATCTGTAGATCCTGGTATTAGTCCTCCAAAGTATAGATTTGCTTCCAGAGCATCTCCTGTTCCTCTGATCTGGATTCCAGGAAGTGTTCGACGCTGTCTACCCTGTTGTGCAATTTCGCAATCTCCCTGCAGACCTCGTGGATGCAGAATTTGAACTCGCAATTTAGGGAGCCGATTTTGGAGCATATCTCGCTTAGGAAGTCGCTCATACATTCCTGTGTGATGGAGGAAAATGGGGGCATCTCTGAAGCCTCTGAGGTTGCGGCATCCTGTTTAGAGTTTGCCCCCACTGTGTTTCTTCTCCAGATGTCAGCAATATTTTGGTTGCTTCCCTTTGACAATTAATCTGCCAAGGTGGTCGTCAGGGTGCAAGAGGATTCTGTGGTCTTTGTGGTATGTGGCAACAGGTTGGAGTTAAGCGGCCTCTCCCAGGTGCAAGAGTACCTCACTACACAGCAAGTGATAGAGGCTAGATGTAGTTTGAAGTGAAGGGGACCACCATCAGGTATCCTTGCCTTAACTTCTCCTCGCCGGCCGGGGTGTCTGGGGCCTGGGGCCTTTGGAGGGACTTGTTGTTCTGGGTTTGGTGGGGGCACTTACTCCCCCTTCCTTGTTGTGTCAGGCACCATCATGGCACTGCTGGGTTTTGGCTCCCTGCTGCTCCCCTCTAGTTTCAAAGTAGTGAATGAATGAATGAATGAATATTTTATTTTATATTGCACAGTTACTTAAAACCATTTACAATATGACTTACATACAATTTAAAAGAAGATTAGAACAACAATTGTTTGAAAGAAAAACATTCTTATAAACATGGGTTTACATACAGCATCATCAATACCGAATAAGAAGATATATTATATACATTAATAAATCGGCAAACGATTGTCAGTTCAACCTTTTTGCAAATTTTATACAGGTAACCGAGTAAGAAGATATGTTATGGACATTAGTAAAACAGTAAAAAATTGTCGGGTCAAACTTTTTGCAGATTTGATACTGGTACTGAGATTTAATAATAATAAAAAACGACGTCTTTACGATCTGATTGCTGGAGACTACTTGTTTAACAAACCAGATTGCCTTTTATATTGCCTGGCACCTCTTCTTCCATAAGCCTAAGACGCAACATGGCCATGTATCTCCTGAATCTGGCCAAGTCTTGCGGTATGGTGCAGGAAAAGAGTACTGAGGTTGCTTCTTTCACTGTCCGGACCCCGTTACACAGCCATATCTGTTTTAAAAGGTTCTGACGAGACTGCAACATACCGTGACAACAATAAATGAAGTGTAACAGAGATTCAAATTTAAAGTCGCAGATTCTACATCTGATTTTGTGTTCAAGGGATTTCCACCCGGGACTAATTCTTTAATTGGGAGGGGGACTAGTCTGGCCCATACAATGTTTTTTTAGTGATTTCCTTCCAGAGCTTGATTGAGATAGGGCTGGATTTTGCGCCCTGCATATGATGTTATCAACCCTGGTGGACCCCTTCCTGTTGCATATTCTGCAAGATCAGTTCTATGCGTTTTTGATGGCCAGATAATTTATCGACCCCAGGTCCCAATTTTCAATTGCTAATCCCAACTTTTCCACTGCTTCCCCCGTGTAACGTTGCCACGGGTTGATTGACCCCCTGTAGATTGGCTTCAGAATGCTCTTTAGGCTTCCGGCCGGAGCTGTTAGGACTTGATAATAATATTTCATGTGCGTTCCCAAGCATTCTTTACTTTGTTGCTTCAGTCCGAATTCCAAGCGAATTAGGCTTTTGCGTGTGTATTTAGGCAGTTTGAAAATGCGTTTATAGGCCTGGCATTGTGCTTTGTCTAACATTGATTCCATTTTACATGGGAATGCCTGCTGTGCATAACCTGCAATTGCCCTGATTATGGCTTGTATTATTTTCCTAATGGGAGCTGTTGTGGGTTTTGCATTATCTCATTTAGTTTGCATAGGGCATAAGTTGTTGACTGTGCTTTAGCCTTCATTTTATGCAGATGTAGTGTTACTTTTCCCGTTTCACTTAGCCAGCACCCAAGGTAATTGTAGGATTTCGCGGTATTTTCAAAGTAGTGCCTCCAGGATGGCCCCCGGTGTGATTCTAGGGAGTGAGGCGGTATGGATCTGGTGGCTTTGCAAATCAATCTTGCTCCTCCGCACACCTGGACTGATATTTTTCAGGCTGGGTATTGGGAGAGGAGTCACCTGCGTCTCCACAAAGACTGACCACCACTTGCAATCCCGCCTTCTGACCGACTTGGTGGTGCCAGGTTACACTGACCGGGTGTTCCGGTCTTGTGCCTCTCGACCCCATGGAGGGCAGCCCTGTCTTCCTTGGCCACTCACAAGTCCTCAGAGGCCCCACCTCCACATCTGAGGGTTGCTACAGTGTGGCTCGTTCCGGCAGGGAGGGTGCCATAAAGTATGGAGCAAGATGGTGGCTGAGTAATCTCCAGAGTTGCAGTCACCTGCAACTGGGCACATTTTTGCAGTAGTTCCGCACCTGGAGGCTTTCGCTGTGACCTGCTGCACTCAAGAGCCCCTTTGGGGCAGGAGAGGTTGTCAACAGCAGGAATTGACCAAGATTGGATGCTTATGTAGACATTTTATGCTGAGATGGTACTGGACCACAGACTTCAGCATCCTACTCCATTCCTGGCCAGCCCCATCCTATAGTATTCTTAAAGAAACTTCCCAGATCTCACTGTTCCCCGTGGTCCATCACAAAGGAGACTCAATGTTCACCCTCCACGCCTGCCCCTGTGGGCCTGTGACACTTGAATACCCCAAGTGAGAGACAGTCAGCTACTGGAGATGGGGCTTTGGTCTGCTACGAGGGGTTGCTGACACTCATCTGAGTGACCTGTGAGCATTTCTAGCCACTAGCTCAATAGCAGACCCAAGGGGGGTTTTAGTGAGAGGTCTGGTGCAAGAATGCCAAGGGGAAAAAAAAACACATAACACAGCAAATCAAGGTAAACTATTATCCCTCCCATATCTGGAGAGTTTGCAACAACCAGGACACAACATGTCTCATTTCTCGATAAACAAGCCAACACCTAACCAAAGTTATGCAAATTCTTCTATTGGAGCTGTCATTCTGTCTCTTTTGACAAGGCGGCTGTGGCCGAGCTTGGGTTATAGGAAACACACCCTTCTAGAAGCCACACCCTGAGCAGGCGTCAAGGGGCCCCGAGCTCTGCTGTCACTGAGTAACTTCAAGCCGTGGTTTGGGAGCCATCTTGACAGGAAGTGGTCCACTCCCTCTCTGTCTCTCTCCAGCAGGCCTAAATGAAGATTTACGGTTTCACGTGTGTAGCTGCGGTGAACCTCTACACTGAGACGAGTCGGGGTCTCCTTTCTAAAAGGAGCATAAAAACTTGTTGGCTGCAGCTTGAATTCGATAGAGCAATTTCTGTTTTAGAGGCATTCTGGAAATCATAGAGTTAAACATTGTTATCAAAATGTCCTGTCCTGGAGTAAATCTAGAGGAAAATGTATCACTCTGCAAGTCTCCGAAGTTTAGCATAATATAGGCTGATAAAATGGTGCCTGGGGATAGCTTGGTCCGAGATGCCATTTACCACCGCTTACAATTGTGAATGAGTGTGAATATTTTTATAGCAAACGGTGATTACTTACCCATCTCATGGTGCTGGTTGTTTTTCTACCCGCTCAAGCAAAAAGAAAATTGGAAATAAGATGATCTTTTTAGTGATCATTTTCCAGAACTCCAGCATATTATCTTTATAGTACACTGCTCCCCGTATTCAGCCTTCACAATGCTGGGTTTATTTTATTTTATTCGAGTTTTATATAGCGTGAACTAGACCCGAAGACATCGGGTATCAGAGCGCTTTACATAACACCAGGGGGCATATTACCAACAAGTAGCGATATTTATCGCTAAATAGGCTTAGCGACAATTTTTTTATCGCTGCCTATCGCTGGATATGTTAGTGGAGAAAACATGCTATTAGCAATGTTTTTCTCCATTGTGCTAAAATATCCAGCGATAGCGGCGAAATGCGTGAATATCGCTGAGAATACAGCGATATTCACGCATTAGCGACGAAATGCTCTTAGCCATGTTATCCACCTCCAATTGGATAACATGGCTAAAAACTGGTCTGGGCAGGTGTTAGTATTTGGAGATATTCGTGCTTAGCGCAAATATTTACAACGCTACGCCTGCCTTACTAATAGGCGATAGCGACGTTAGCGACTGCTTTCAGTCGCTAACTGGTTGGGTACGCCCACTTTGCATGTCATCAGCCATAAACATCGCTGACATGCAAAGCGGGCCCCAAACCGCTCGCTATCGCCTTAAAGCTGTCGCTAACATCACTTAGCGACAGCTTGCTAATAGGGCGATAGAATTATCGCCGCTTAGCGGCCGAAAACGGCCGCTAAATCGGCGATAATTGCCTATCGCCCCCCTTGGTAATATGCCCCCAGTTTCGTTACACGAGGACACAACCATTTTTGGTAGGCACACAGAGGTTAAATGATTTGCCCAGAATCACAGGATGTTTAGCTTCGTTGCCAAAACTCAAACCCGGGGCCATATTAGCAAGGGCAATATCGCCGCTTTAGCAGGACTTTTTCCCGCTAAAGCAGTGATATTTTTATCGCCCTATTAGCAAGCTGTCGCTAACAGCTGTTAGCGACAGCTTTTAGGCGATAGCTACAGGTTTGGGGCCCGCTTTGCATGTCAGCGATATTTATCGCTAATGACATGCAAAGTGGGCGTACCCAAACTGTTAGCGACTGAAAACAGTCGCTAACACAGCTATCGCCTATTAGCAAGGCAGGTGAAGCGATAAAAAAAATCGAGCTAATCGCGATTATCGCTATAAACTAACACCTGCTAAAAAGTTGACTTACCTGTATAGTCAATGGGAGGTGGATTTTCAGATTAAGCCCCCATTGGCATTAATGCGAGAATAGAGAATATCGCTGGATTTCCTGCGATATTCTCGCATTTCGCCGCTATCGCTGGATATTTTAGCACAATGGAGAAAAACGTTGCTAATAGCATGATTTCTCTGCTAAAATATCCAGCGATAGCCAGCAATAAAAAAAAAGTTGCTAACCTCGTTTAGCGATAAATATCGCTATTTCTTGCTAATAGGCCCCCCCCCGGTTCCCCCAGCGTCGGCATCGACTGCTCTAGCCAGAAGGCTACATCCTCTCCAAACTGTAGGACATCACCAGCATGCCTTTACTATGCAAAAAACTACCACATAGGCTTTTTTTTAATACTTTACCATGTGGCAAAAATAGCACTAAATGTACTCTTGAAGTAGGTAGGATTTTCCCCTAACTTACTCCAGGCATTTAGTAATATTTTCTTACAGCAAAATGCACTCTTGCATCCATAATGGATGCGAGGATTCATTTAGCTTTAAAAAATAGTGCTAAATGCAAAACATGCGAGCACCGACGCCACTCATGCTTGTTAAATGTGCTTTCACCGTAGGGTTGTTTCCCCCCAAATTACTCTTAATTACGCGAGCAGGGCCGGCTCTAGGCATGTGCAAGCTGTGCACCTGCACAGGGCCACCAAACCCCAGGGGCCACCACGCCAATATTTATCCTTAATATATTAATCCTCTGAGGATGGATACATATTTGCGTGGTGGCCCCTGGCAGGGATTTGGCGGCCTCTGGCTCTGTTCCACTTCTAAACTCCCTGACCCCCTCCCCTCTTTACTGGCCTCCGCGCTCCGCCCCGCCCGGACCCCCTCTTCCGGGCCCCCTACCTACACTCCCTGCCCAGGGCCACCATGAGCCTAGAGCCGGCCCTGACGCGAGCAGGTGTAATCGTTAATCGTATAGTGTTATGATATGTTATTATTGGTAATTCTGCGTCAAAGAGTAACTAGAAATTACCAAAATTACACTGGTTACTCATGGTGATGGCTGCAGGCCAAGGCAACACATTTCTCCCCTGGACATGAACGTCATTTAAGGGTTGCCAGGAGTAGTGCCTGTCACCTCTAGCCTGACATTTGGTATCCTTGACACTGTACCTTGCTATGAGTCATGAAGGCAGATGTGTGAACATAAAGTAAACACAGATCTGAAATCCCTAGTTATTTTATGTCGTTTCTACTTGTTGCCTTTTCACCTGCCCCTCAGCAGCAACAAACAGAGGAGCAGAGGGTAGGATTAAGGGCCAATGCTGTGATGTGATTGGTGATCAAAGAGTTTTTAATATCACTTTTGCTACCACTGACATTTTAGTACGTTGAACGTCCCTGCCACAAGACCCTAATAATGTACAAACATTGTCCCAGGATGTTCACACTATGATTGGAGGAATATTTGGTCAGTGTAAAACTCTACATAATTCAGAGCAACTCTGTAACACTCAAGAAAATAAATCATTGCTAAACATTAGGGTTACACCAGCTTTATGATAAGGTTTACAAAATTGATTTGTATTTTGGGCCGGGCTGTAGATTAGAATTTACTTCTACCCATTTTTAGGTCGAGCATTCCAGACCTCTTGATATACTACAGTATATACTTCTCTTGTGTGTTTAACCCCTCGCATGCTCATGACTGCCCCTGGCCGTCATGCGTCACGTGGGCGTTTGCTGACAACGGCCGGGGGCCGTCCAAATCCCGCCCACTATGTAAATCACCCGCACAGCGCAAAAATTTGCTGCGCATGCAAGAGGTTAAAGCCATCCCCCTGCTTTTTGTTTGTTTATTTCAGTGTCCTTCAGGAATCTGTGCTAGCTAGTGGTCAGAACTGCCTCATTGTCCCTCCTTTTCTCTTTTGTTTCCTTCCACGGAGCTGGGACCAAGTATTGTATCATGACACTTTGTTTGTTTATCTGTCATTCTGGGAATATTTTTCCTTTGTGTCCTGCTTGTATTTCAGTGGGTGCATGTTCTGCTTCAGTGCCCCCAGCCTCTTCAATATATATAATTTCTCTATGACTGCTTTAAAACTTGGTAGGATAGGGATGCATGTTCCCATCCTGCATCACTCTTATGACAAAGAACTGCCAGCAAGGATTCTTGTGCCTACCCCCGCTTTTCTCCGTAAACCATTACACGTGCTGGTAAGTTCACGCACTTCAGGCAGCAGCACTAAGTGGGCACATTTGCTTCGTGCCTCCCCCTGCTGCTATCCTCACACCAGTACACTTGTATGCATCAAGCAGCAGTGGCATTACTAATGGTATTAGTCACGGCACTCGTCTACGTATAAGCGGCGAATCTGCAACCAGGCAGAAGAATTGATGGCAAGAACTTTTTTGTTCTTGCTAATTTTCATTAGCTGATTAGTTAATGTATTTAATTTCTGGTTTGACTTCAGTGTTGTTTTTCTTAATTTGTAATTGAGCACCCTGGTGGGTGCACGCCGCGCTTTATAATAATGAATAAATGAAAGCATGGCACCATCACCATCGAGTTCTTCTGCCAGCACTCTCGTTGATCTTGTTAGGCCTCCATAACCGAGGCAGTCATTCGCATCACCAGGCTTGTTGTGGTCCTCTATAACTCCGCGGAGTGTGGGAAATTTGCCTCCTCCACGTCCCGCGGAGAATGCGGAGAAGGCAAATCTCCACACACTCCACAGCGGAGCGGATTTGGCCAGCCCCCACCTCTACTCCCTATATTAACAATTAATTTACATTACTAAAAATTAAATTAAAAATACTTACCTGGCAAGTGGAATCCCCGGGCTGCCCTCCTACTCTTCCTCTCCGTCTGGGTAATTCTTTGCGAAAACTGCGCATGCACATGCGCAGGCACACAGGCATGCACAGTTTTCTCAAATAATTACCCAGACGGCGAGGAAGAGGAAGAGGGCAGCCATGGGACACGGCATGCCAGGTAAGTGGTTTTAATGTAATTTTAAGACATGTAAATTAATTACCTGCCCTTTTCTTTTGACACACGGCAACACAGCAGGAAGGACTCTCATGCTGCTGTGCGTCAAAAGTTTGTACATGAGGACCATGGCGCCTTCCTGGTGATGGAGGCATTGCCGTCCCTCCACCTTCCAGACCATTAAAGCAGTTCTTTCCCAGGGAAGGGGGCAGCAGCAGCAGCACCAGGGACTCCGGGGAATTGTATAGGGGCAGTCTCCATTGTTAGTGATCTGTGAGTTTTGTTAATAAAACATGATTAGGATTGCTTTTGGTGGCAATTGTGGGTCTGTCGCTGCTGTTTCACAAACTGCAAGTCATGGTATTTGTGGCTGGTGTACATTAAAATCGAAAATGGTAAAGTTGTGTCTGCTGTGCTTTTGGTCTAAATTGCCTGTGTTTGGATGGGACCCTCTGCACTCTATAGGTTGTACAGCTTTTTTTGGCACATTTTGTAGCAGAACGTTCTGTTTCTTTAGCATGACTTATGTGACAGCCTGCACTTCAAGGTTTGACAATTGGACCTCTGCCAACCCTTTGGGGTTCAGACCTGAGTTTGGTCTCAAGAGATTCTATGCCTGGTATGTCTCACTGGCTGCCAGTTTGAAGTGATGAATTGTTAAATCAAAAGCTTGCACATGATTTTTCTGTAAAACCAACATCATAGGGGATAACTAGACATTGGGGTGAAAATGGTGAGGTTTTCGCTACCAACATTTTCTAAGCAATTTGTGCTGTTGCTGTGAGTGAAGCATGGTTTTGATACCTGCATGTTGCTTCAGACACAATGTAGTGAGAGAATTGCAATTAGTCCAAACCATCAGCAATTACTGGGAAGCATTAACAACCCAATGTTTTAGCCAGCCATGCCACTGTAGACAGAGGCCCACCTTATGGAAATAGCTGCTGATCTCACTCCTCACGGGAAACACATTCTGAACTGCCAAAGGAGGCAACCTTATGTTTATGTTTTGTAAAATGCATGGCTACACAAGGGCTTCCCCGCACTGGTGAGTGCTGTGCTGAGAATTAGGCCTAAGGTGCGTTAACAGGGAATCAACCAAGTCTTGATTTTCTACCTAAAGGAGAGTTAATTTTCCAGTGCTCAGAGACTGGGTGGAAGATCGTTCCGCAACTTCGGTACTAAGTGTGAAAACGATCGTCCTCCCCATCTCGTCCTTTTTATCCTGGTTGTACTGAGGAGATGGAGATGCATGGTTCTCAGATGTCTAGTTAGAGCATAAGTGGTTACCAACTCTCTGAGCTTTACAGGACCCTTGTTATTTATGACCCTATGCGCAATACAAAGGGATTTAAACTTAATCTATGCCTCAATTGGGAGCCAATGCAGCTGTTTGAGGGATTCTCTAGCGAAGACATAAGTAGGAACCTTTAAGAGGAGCCTTGCTTCCACATTTTGTACGATCTGAAGTCTCTTTATTATGTATTTGGGCACACCAACATAAAGATTGTTGCCGTAATCCAGACAGGAAACTATGAGGGATTGAAAGACCAGTTTCCTTAGATGCTCTTGGATCAATGACAGAACCTTCCTGAGCATTCGGAGTAGAGAGAAGCAAATGGCAGACAATTTATTTGCTTGGTGGTCCATTGTTAGTGAACTGTCCAACCAGATTCCCAAGTTTTTTATCACTGGTATCTCCGGTTCAGAAAGGAACATGAACAACCCGAGAGTAGTTCACCTCTCTGTGAGGTGTAGCTTGGATCCTGTGGCACAGTGAGCAAGGGGCCTAAGTCTGGGAGCACACTTGCGCTTAACGCATTGCATCAAATACAAATGATGGTGATATGAGTGCTTGCAAATAGTCTCACTGACAAGCGCTCAAGATAGCATTCCAACCCATTGTTTTTGTCCACCGTAGCACTCCAGAAAATGTGAAGATTTAATCATTTTAATGAGTTTTACCGCCTAACTACATACTGCCAAATGGTATTTTTGTACTGTTGTGAGTGGAGTGAGCTCCCATGCTGGCGTGCTTTGGGATGCACACACAGATGGGCACGTTCAAATTTAGTCCCGCTGGTAATTCTTTGCTACCCTTCAAGCAACTGTTGACTACCACGGATATGGCCTTGTTGGTGAGGGAGGCATATACCAAGATGAGAGAGAATGCTATTGAAGAAATGGCTATACATGATGTCAGCTTAGCCCATCTGTGCTGTAAGGCTCAATTCTATTGGCGAAATAAAAATTAATCAAGTTTGTCTTCCATATTTAGCCTTTCTCATAAAATCTAATAAAAAGAAATCTTAAAAATAATTGAACTTCACAAGAAATGAGTTACTAGCCAAACATTAGTTCTATTTCTAGGAAAAGATCTGGAGCTTAAATTGTTAACTATGGAACCAGTAGACTTGAGTTTTGATCCCGACTCTCTCACTTAACTACATTGTGTAATCTTGGGCAAATCCGGTAATATTCTTTAATGTGAACCCTATCTGGATAGTCTGAAGAAGATGCAGAACAAAGAGAATCGTTCCACTCGCCTGGGTACCTTGTGGCAAACCTGAATGTTTAGTGCAACTTACAACACAATTCCACACCACACAATTCACGGCCACACAATTCAACACCACCCAGCGTAATTACACACCACAAATCCCATCTAATGCAACATCATTCAACTCCTCATAATTACACTCTACTCAATACCACAGAAATGCACCCCACTTAAAACCACTCTAAACCACGCAGCAACAATCCACATAGTTTCACGACACACCATGCCACATAATTCAATTCAGCGTAATTTCACTCAACTCTACACAGTTCAACGACACACAATTTAACTCCACACATCTCTATTCCACACCACATAATTCGACAACAAAGCACATAATTCAACTCAAGAACACAATTACATAACACACCACATCCATTCAATCCACACCAACAAATTCCACATCATGGTACAAAATTCAACACAAAACCACATAAAAAACTCTAGTACATACCACTCCACAACACAAAATACCATTTCACATAATTGAACTCCATAACACAGAATCCCACTCCACATAATTCCAGTACACTCACTACCACATAATTATGTTCCACATAATTCCACTGCACACCATGCAACATCATTCCGCTACACAAATCCACTCCACACCTCTCAATTCCACATTACACAATTCCACAACTAACAATTTCAATCCCAATCCAATCCACATAGTTTCACTCAACATCACATACATCCACTCCACTCCATACACATGGATAAAAGACATTGCCATTTACAACACCAACAACTCTAACTGTCGCAAACGCGAGACCTATAGACTTTGCTGATGCTTGTTTTTAACTTAATATAGCCCCAGACCTTCTAGTCTTCAATGTATTATTCTACTTATCCTGTAAAATCTGGGTAAACCTAACAATAAGGTTACTTCCTAAGGACCTGCATGATGCACATCACTCATATGCCTGGGGCATGCTTAGTGTGCTGAAGACATAAGCTTCCTGCCTCATGCTGTCATGTGGTTGGCCCTAGAACTGGAGATTACTCTGCTGCAGTTTCTAGGTGTGGTGTGGTTACTCAGAAGAGGGTGGAGAACTGAGGGGCATTTCCTGATTCCTGTGGGGTACCCAAGCGTCTCTTGCAAGATGTAGAGATACAGTGACAACAAATATATTTACCACTTGCAGCTCAACTTCACACCTCCATCTTTTTACCAGCATCCCATGGTCCCGCACGCACTGAGCAAAACTTCTGTTCCTTACCAGAATCTTTTCATGACTTTCTCTTCAAGTCTATCTGTGAAATCTACAACCTTGTAACAACTATATTTGGGGATTGTGCTTTAAAATAGATTGTTTTGGCCCCGGGTTGAGTTCTCCTGCAGAGTGCGCTAGAGAGGATTGGGCACCCTCGCTCTGTGTAATATTGAGCTGGTATTAAAAAGTTTTCCAGGATTCATTTTTACCTCCCAATCCAGCTTGGTCTCCGAAAGACTGCAACATTTTATGGCTCTTTGGAAGACATGTGCAAGATTACAGTGCGTGTCCAGCCATTCTGGTAGAAAAAGATTGATGGCCCTAAGTGATATTCTGAACATCCCGAGAGGAGGAGGACTATCCATTGAAGAACTGCAGTAAAATAGCAAGATATAATATTAATGATGTGCACAACGTACATTGCCAAATGATTTGAGATTTTCTCAACTAACTTAAGCCCTCATTACAGGTAGTCAAATTCCATCAAGGGCGATAACTCAGGTGAAATTATTTCACTCCCAACAGGTGCACTCAATTGTTAGATCCTCAAACTCTGGATTGATAATGCCAGGCCTAGAAACACCTGACCCAGAGCCTAATTTGAGCCAGTGGTTACCGGTGCTTGGCACTGGCACTTAATTGTCAGCAACAGGGCTTGTAATAGTCTGCCACATGGTGGCGCTGTCTGTCTAATTTAAATATGAGCACAACAACAGTTGTTTATTAACTTAATATACATTAAAAATGACTATTGGCTACCACCCAAGCCATGCTTATAGCTTTTGGGGCCTGGAGTAGACTGAATTGTAAAAAAGGAATAGAGTGTTCCCTGGGTTTTTGCTTCAAATGGGGAACCAAGTCATTCACTCATCTCACTATGTTGTCACTCAGCCTATTCATCAAATCTGTGCTATAGTAGAACCACAAAGACATAAATTATGTGTACAAACACTTCAGAAACTTTATTGTAAAAAATGTTTGTTTTAAAAAATTATTCGATACATTATAAGACATGGATTCATCACAAATGTTTAAAAACAAAATCTGTCTATTTCAGTGGTGCCTAGATTTCGGTGTTTTTTTTGGTCAAATTCATAGGCAAAAAGATACACAGATCAACACATTTTCCAAGACATCAATTGCAATAAAAATGATAATAAAATATACACAATTAATACATCCCCAACTGAATTGTCACACTTGTTGGAGTGTGATGATTAGTCATTGTGTTGCCAGTGCCATTGGAAGCGCTGGCAGGGATCCCGGAGCCATTTAAGGCACTCTGTTGGGCACACACAGGGTTATATCGAGAAGGCCCTGGCTTCTTTCAAGAAACCTTCAAATGGTACACCGTCACCAGTGCCTGATAATCCAGCTCAGCAAAAAAGCAGTACTGGTTCCCAGAATAAAAAATCCAACTGGGAGGAAGAAGCTTTCTTCTCCTTGCCTCCAAGGGGTGGAATAACTTACCATCTCATCTGAGAAACCAACCTAATCTGTTAAAGTTTAGGACGGATCTTAAAAACCGTATATTCTCAAATCTATAGTGCTTCTTTTGGACACCTGTTGTGTCGTACTCTACAGGGATACATTTCAGTAGCTGTCAAGTCGTTTCTTAACATTAGCGCCAAGACGCCCTTTAGGCATTAGCACGCTTATAAACCTTACATAACATAACATCACATATAGCATACAACAATGGGTGGTGCAATGTGCAGAGGCCTCCTGACGAGGGCCCTGACACTAATTGTTTTACAATTTAAGCACTGACTGATCCATCTTTACTGTTCAGGGGCAGGGGCTGCAGCAGTGAGACAGTCCAGCCCCCAGTGTGGGGGACAGACAATGTTCCATAAAGACAGCGTGAAGCCTATCCTAACACCCTGCGTACCCACGAGCCATCCTGCTGACACTTCCTACCTCCTCTGAGTAGGTGTAAAATATATTTCTGCCTTGAAATGATAAAATGCACACCAGAGAAGTAGTATTTTCGGGTCTGTGGAGTTTCCCCCATTCTGGGAGTAAAGTCGTAATACGGGACTAAATAATATTCATTACCGCCTCATCTCCCTCCTCGACCCATTCTTTATGTGATAAGGAGAGGCAAGCTTCTCCCACACTGGTACCCTGTACAAAAGCTCTCTTTTTTACAGTGCTTCCTTGAAAAGCGAGTTTTACCACGCTCCCTTAACATGCCAAAAGTGATTGGTGCTACCCAATGCTTCCTGTTATTTTCGTCCTTAAGTGGATTCCCCGTTCTCCGGCTGGGCCAAAGTGTTCCTGGTTCTCTTTTATGCATCTGTACCTTCATTTATAAAGTCAAGGGGGCATATGTATGAAAATCCCTGTTTGCGATTCTCAAATAGCGATTTTTTGAGAATCGCTATTTGAGAATTGCAAAAAGGGATGTATGTAAAAAAATCGCAATTTTTGGGCGATTTCTTAGTATTCCTTAATTGCGATTAGCAAATTGCAAAATCGCAATTAAGGAATACTTTCCCATTCTTTTATGGGCCAGGAGGCCCATAGGAATGAATGGGAAGTCATTCTCAATTTGCGATTCACAATTTGAGAATCGCAAATTGAGAATAATTTCAAGGGTGCAAGGGTGTCATAAGGACAACCTGATGCACCCCTGAAATGAACATGTGTGCACATATGGTGCACATACATGCCCTTAGGGCATAGGGCATGTATGTGCGCCACATGGCACCTTCGCAAATGCCAAAAAGTGCATTTGTGAAAGAAATCGCAAATTACCACCAAGTTGAAGTTGGTGGTAATTTGCGATTTCCTAAGGAGAAACCGCTATACTTGAGTGCTTGCTGCATAGCATGTAAGGAATCACAATTTGTGATTCCTTAAATGCTTACGCAAAATGAAGGAATCGCTAATTTTGCAATTCCTTAATTTTGCGATGCGCTTTCCTATTACATCCCGTTTTGCGAATTTTTAGTCGCAAACGCTGCTTTTTTGTGATTCCCAGCATTTGCGAGTAAAAATTCCATTCATACATATGCCCCTTGATTAAGCCTGTGCTTCAGACATCAAGGGCATTGCTTGGAAAATGAGTAAGGGTATTGTCAAGTAAGGTGTAAATAAATCGTTTTTTAGGTAATACTCAGAAGAGCAGAGTAACTTTTTTCTTTTTTATTATTTTGGTAATATCCCATTGAGGTTTGTGACATAGAACCTGGCAACACGTGTTTCCCCCTCTTATGGCACGCAGGTCTGTGGCTTTTTCAAACCAATTCTCCAGTAATGATCAAACAATCGATCTGTAGTCTAATAGGAACACTATCAGATTTTCAGTCTCTGTATACCAGAAGAGGAATCACAAGTTACAGTGGTGAGAGTTATGACAAAACACTACTAATAGCTGGTGAAGAAACCGTCTATGTGAGCCGATATAGATGTTTTTTTTTAATGATGCTTCAACCCACTGTGAGGCTGTCTTCAGCTCTGCAGCAGTAAGCAAAGTTGGGATGTAAACAGCAAGTGCAGTGCATTGGCCTATCGTTTTTATTTGGCGATGCTTCTGCCCACCATTAGGCTGTCTTGAGATCTGTAACAGCGTGTGAAGCCTGGGTGTAAACAGCTTGGACAGTGCAAGGGCCCGCCTGTTTTATTTGGTGATGCTTCATCCCACTATGAGGGTCTCGAGCCCTGCAGCAGTGAGTGTAGCCAGCACTTTGACATCTCATAGTAGTTGAGCTGCAGGGAGTTGAAAGTTCTCTTTAAATTTCTCCTGCAAGGGGAACCAAGCTTTCCTTGTGTAATACATAGTTATATTGGTAAGATGAGATTTGTGATCTTCGAGTAACTCACCAACAATGCACTATTTATTGAATACAGCCCTGTGTGTATGCACTAACAGAAACTAGAAAAAGGAAAAGTGTGTTCTTGTGGATATATATATATATATATAGATACATATATATATGTATATATATATATATATATATATCAACACACACACGCACACAATATATATATATATATGTGTGTGTGTGTGTATATATATATTTATATATATATATATATATATATATATATATATATATATATATATATATATGCATACAAACCCCTCCATTCACTGAAAAAACCATAGGTTATAGGCCATATATAGTTAGGAATTTGCATTTACAAAACCTTGAAAATTCACTGAAAAAACCATTGGTTATAGACCATATATAGTTAGGGATTAGCCTTTTCAAAACCTTATTTTACTCACACAAAACCATTGAAATTTCATATATAGTTAGTTCCACTAACTATATATCGCGCACCCGCAATCCACTGCTGATGATGTCACATATTACATCATTCATGACATGGTTAGTGACATCACTGATGACATCACTGATGACATCTCAAATGACATCACTGATGACATCACTGATGACAACATCCAGTGACTGTATGTTTCTGTAAAGTTAAAATATGTCTTACATATTGAAGAATGAGTGGATGTATAAGTGTCTGGATGAAGGATTTAGTAGGTGCATGACTGACTGTATGAGTGAGTGATTAAATGTGTCTCACTGAGTGCATGGGTTAGTGACTAAACTGTTTTAATTTGTGCATCATTATATCTGTTGTTCTACAAACTGCTGCATATGTTGATCAGTAGCTATATGAGTAACTGTATGGGTTATTCATTGGTTGTCCAAGTATTTGTATGGGAAACTGAGTGTGTGTGTATGGGTGGCTGGGAGGTGTGTGACTCTGTACATAGATGTGTGAGTAGTTGATTCACTATATGTATGGGTTCAAAAGTGCATGTGGAAACAGCTGTATGGGCGGTTGACTGTGCATGAGTGTATTAGTGAGTGAATGGATATCTCAGTGCTACATGTCAAAGTAAGTACATATGTAAAACACAGTACATGTGAGAGTTGACATATATAAATAACTGTGCATAAGAGCCAGTGAATGTGTGAGTGGCTGTATGGATCATTGTGAACATGTATCAGGGATTGTATAAGAGAGTAAAGTAAATATGTGTTAGTATATGTTTGAATAAGTAAGGTGTGTATAACTGTATAGTTGAGAAAATGGAGGTGTGATTGATTTTTTGCATAACTGACTAGGTGTGTGAGTAACTCCATGGATGAGTGACAGTCTGTGACTGTCTGTTTACACTGATTGTATCTAAGGTTATATTAGAGTCTGAAGAGGTTCATGGTATTATCACATGAATGATATCATCAGTGATGTGATCAGTCATGTCAAATGAGATGTTATCAGTGATTTTATCAGTGATGTCATTTGAGATGTCATCAGTGATGTCATTTGAGATGTCATCAGTGATGTCATTTGAGATGTCATCAGTGATGTCATCAGTGATGTCACTAACCATGTCATGAATGATGTAATATGTGACATCATCAGCAGTGGATTGCGGGTGCGCGATATATAGTTAGTGGAACTAACTATATATGAAATTTCAATGGTTTTGTGTGAGTAAAATAAGGTTTTGAAAAGGCTAATCCCTAACTATATATGGTCTATAACCAATGGTTTTTTCAGTGAATTTTCAAGGTTTTGTAAATGCAAATTCCTAACTATATATGGCCTATAACCTATGTTTTTTTCAGTGAATTTCATTGGTTTTTTAATAGCAAATATCAAAAGCTGTAAAATGTCAAGTACGTGATAGGTAAAAACTTTTTCGTGTTTATGCACGCTGATGTGCTTTGAACGCTGCCCCCCTCCCCTCTTTTCTCTTAGTAGTACTCTCTCTTTGCAGATAGTGAAGAGTAGTTAACGCAGGCCTTTACCCCCGTTGTAATCCGTCGTGCCTGCTTGTCTCTCCATTTGATTGATTGTTATCCAAGCATTTACTGTTTTACAATTGATTCTCTTTGGTTCATTCTCTATTTACAAACAAGCACAAAGTCGCAATACTCTGTTTAGTCTTTGCAGATAGTGAAAAATCGTGAAAAATCGTGTAAAAAAATAAAAGTAATCGAGCAAAATCAGTAGGCCACTAATTGGATCTCTTTTTGACCTTGCTAAAATAGAAACATTAGGAACAACCCTTCATGAGAAATACGAAAATAGTGAGATGAACTGAGCTCCACACCATGAGGGCTGCAAGACAGCTCGGCTCCGTCACCCACCCCGCCCAAAATAACGACAAACCCTATGCAAATATTAAAAATATAGACAACACACCAGCAAAGTAACAGGGTAAAACATTTTATTAAATAACTATTTACATTACGTTGGTTTATGAGATGATGTCAGTAGTGGACCGATGTGTGAATAGGTCGGAAGCAGCACAAGGCGCCAAGATCCGGATGGCAAGTCCTGGATGTTGGGTGCCATAGTTCAGAGTTCTGAGTTTGAGCCTTTTTCAATGCCTGTTTTTTGTTGTTTCCCCTCCATCCAAAACAAAAAAAAAATATAAAACTGTGCAAAAATACAAAAAAATCAAAACATGTTTAGAAAAGCAGTGCTTGTAAGACTGTCTGAAGCTTATTTCCACCTACTGCAGCTTCACTATTCTCAAAGTAAGTGAGGGTCGTTTGTGGACCTGACTGCATTTGAAAACAATGTTATATGGTACCTCCCTAAACCGCTTGACGGAGGCCCCCGAGGGGCGGTGTGATGGCACGGACTCAGAGAAGACGCTTGGCTCCGACCCCCTCCCCAAGTCTTATAGCACTGGTGTAGCCTGAGATCGCCCCCGACATAGGCGGCCGGCTCCCGGGGTCCGGCGGAACTTTTTGCCTTTTGATGACTCTTCTATTCTGGACTTTGTCCCACAATCCGTTTGACCTGAAGACACGCTGTAGTGGGGCGCCCCTTTACCGTTTTAGTTGCCATTCCGCCCGCTTTTGCTACACTGTGCCTCTTCCGCCATTCAGCTGTTTACCGCCCGCTCTTGCGACTACAGCGTCTCGCTCACCATGTAGTTGAGTTGCTCCCGCTCTTGCGGTGCAGCGATAGGCGACTGCCACAGGACTCTCAAAATGGCGGCCGACTCTTCGGTTTTGGGCCTGGTCCACTAAAATGGCCCTGGGACACCTTGGAACTCGGACGCTTCCCTGATAGGGCTTGGGTCCCATTCTCGAAAGCGTCCCCTCAGCCGTGAAGATTCTACAAAAGTCTTGGGGGCCCCCGACTCCCGCAGGCTTCTGGTGGGGAGCGGCTGCCATGTCTGCTCGTGGAATGGCCACGACGGAGCTACGAGATGGTAGTGCTCTCATGCTGACGCCAGCTTTAGTCTGAAACATCCAGAAACACTGTAGACTACCAATTCGATCAGTTCCGGTAGCGCCCCAACATGACCCGGTAGAGAAGAACTTGCCCTCCCCTCTTTGACGGATGGTTCTTGTTGCCTGTCCCCTCTGTTGTCATTTAACAGAACTTTTTGGACTGCTGAAAGGGGTTGTGTTCCGAACGCTGGTTGGTGGAGACATTTTGACTATATTCTTGACCTACGTTGTCGCGTAATGCGTTATATGACACGCTGCGTTAGCGCACCCGGAAGTGATCCTGGGCGCGGCGCGCAGCGCGTAACGTAAGCATAACAGGTCATGTGACTTGTTAATAAAACTTTTCATTGGTTCATTTTACTTTTGTTATTTTAATGATCAAAAGCTTGGTCATATGACCTAAAAATTACGCTTTTTATTGGTTTCGAACATTATTTTTTTTTAAACATATATGTTATAATATTCCAGGCTAATGTACTTTCCCGGAAAATTTACAACTGTCCTGCAAGTAAAATATATTCCTTTTTCGAGAAAAAGGGCGTTTCTTCGTTCCATGACGGAGCCGTTGAGTAAAAGAGACTCGGCCTGCTGTCTTAGTCGCCGATACGCCTGATTATCAGATTCTTATCGATCACTTTATGTTGCAGGAGTAGAAAACACAACTGCCCTTGACCATTTATCTTTACTGCGTTCCTACATATTATACCTTTTATCCGTCATGTAATTGGACTGCTATATTTCACTTGCCTTTTACTGATTCGAAAACAGTGACTAAAAGTAAAAACTTTACCAATGTAAATACTACTACCATGTTTTGTTTTAAAAACCTTTATTGTGAAAATGTCAGTATACAAATACGGGCCTATAACCACGTGGGCCGGCCACGGAGCAAACTGAAATCGTATATGATGAGGAGACATTTACATTATAGAGGAACGTAACGAGCGAGCCATTAGGTTGCAAGAACTAAGATGTCTAACAGTTGCGGAATCGGTGGACGTACATTTTGTAATTAAAATACGACAGGGCCACTTACAAAAAAGTTATCTAGATATACATTTGCGTGCAAGTACCATGGGTGACGTTAATTCGAACTTTCAATAGTACAGTAATAAATAACACATCAGAACTTAATATCAATAGGGATGTCGAAATATTCAATCAATTCTCGTCCCCGCCCGCCATGAGCATCAAAACTGCATTCATATCTCGTGATATCAAGGTTGTTCAACCAGTACACAACAAGGAGTTACGAGTCCCATTTATACCGGCGCCATTTTGGGCGAGGCCGGGCAGGTCCAAGATATAGTCAAAATGTCTCCACCAACCATCGGCCAGACCAGAACCCCTTTCGGCCCTTTATGCTACAAGATGGTGTCTTCCATTCAGAAAATATTGTTGGCAGCATTTTGAAAGGAAAGATAAACAGCCGTTCTCCTAGTGAGTCTCACATTGTTACATTTAGGAAGAATGTTGAAGAGTAATATGTGGAAAATCTGAAGCCATTTTTCTACAAACTCTCAATCAGCCTTGGATGGAAAAAAAAATCCTGAAGAATGTACAAACTGAAAACCAATTTTTGTCTGTATAGCATCAACAGCAACGCTTGAGTCAGCTTTGTGTCAAGCTGCCATTTTCATTCAATCAATAGCGTCCCCCTGCACACATTCAGGGACCTGGTCGTGTCTTCAGGTGAAACGGATTGTGGGACAAGAAGCAGAAAGGAAAAGGAAAAAAGTTCCGCCGGACCTCGCGAGCCGGCCGCCTATGTCATGGGCGATCTTTGGCCACACCAGGGCAATAGTGAAGCTGCAGCAGGTGCAAATAAGCTTCAGACAGTCTTACAAGCACTGCTTTTCTAAACATTTTTTGATTTTTTTGTATTTTTGCACAGTTTTATATATTTTTTTTGTTTTTGATGGAGGGGAAACAACCAAAAACAGGCATTGAAAAAGGCTCAACAGTGCAGGGCGCCTTGTGCTGGTTCCGACCTATTCACACATCGGTCCACTACTGACATCACCTCATAAGCCAACGGGGCACCCCACGCCGACTTTCGGCACAGCATTGTAGGATGGCCACACCAGTGCGGCAACTTGCTGGACACCACCTCGGTGCCATCCGGATCTCGGCGCGTTCGAGTCACTGTACCGCAAGAGTGACCGGAACTCAGCTGGACACGCCGTTTTTCGGCGCAGCATTGTAGGATAGCCACACCAGTGCAGCAACTTGCTGGACACTAACTCGGTGCCATCCGGATCTCGGCGCGTTGTGCTGCCTTCGGCCTATTCGCACACCGGTCCGCTACTGACGCCGCCTCACGTGCCAACGGATTTTCTACGCTTTTTGTAGCCCTATGCCGCATAACAGATCATGTGACTTGTTTATAAAACTTTTCATTGGTTCATTTTACTTTTGTTTTCCTAAAGATGGAAGGCTTGGTCATATGACCTAAAAATAACACTTTTCATTGGTTTAGAACATTTTTTTTTCCCAAACGATGAAAGCCCCACCTTGTTTCTGGATGATTCAGACTGAAGCTGGCGTCAGCATGAGAGCACCACCATCTCGTGGCTCCGTCGTGGTCATTCCGCGAGCAATCATGGCAGCCGCTCCCCACCGGAAGCCTGCAGGAGTCGAGGGCCCCCAAGACTTTTGTAGAATCTTCACGGCTGAGGGGACGCTTTCGAGAATGGAGCCCAAGCCCTAGCAGGCAAGCGTCCGAGTTCCAAGGTGTCCCAGGGCCATTTTAGTGGACCAGGCCCAAAACCGAAGAGCCGGCCGCCATTTTAAGAGTCCTGTGGCAGCCGCCTATCGCTGCACTGCAAGAGTGGGAGCAACTCAACTACATGGTGAGCGAGACGCTGTAGCCGCAAGAGCGGGCGCAACTCAGCTGGATGGCCGCCACCTGGGGAGGCCCGTTCACGCCGCCTCCCCCACGCCCCCCCCCGGGCCGCCCCACGCCAATTTTCGGAGCAGCATTGTAGGATACCAAAACCAGTGCGGCAGTTTACTGGACATCACCTGGGTGCCATCCACATCTCAGCGCGTTCTGCTGCCTTGGGACTATTCGCACAACAGACCGCTACTGACGAGGCCTCCCCCCGCACCACCCGGGACGCCCCACGCTGTTTTTCTGAGCTGCATTGTAGGATCCCAAAAACCAGTGCGGCACCCAGGTGACATCACCTGGGTGCCGTCCAGAACTCAGCACGTTGTGCTGCCTTGGGACTATTCGCACAAAAGACAGCTTCTGACCATTGTTGCTTTTTTTTGTCAAAAATGTTTAAATGTTTGTTACAGTTTTTGTTCCGTTCGTTATATTTAAAAGTTAATAAAGTTTTATAATCCTACTTTGTTGGAGTGCTATATATTTTTAAAAAATCGGGTGAATGGGGCCTTGAATCGGGTTATTGTCATGTGTGGGCTTTGCAAGTGTACTGCTACAGGATCGGACATTTCAAACTCAAATGCACGTTCTTTTTCTTACCTTTCCGAAGCATGGAGCGCAATAGCAGGCAGAGAAAGGGTGATGCAAGTGTTGAACACTGCCTGGCCTGGCAAGTTGCTGGCAGTGCCCCCCCCCCCCCCCGCCCGCTCCTGAAAGAGGACACACACACACCGCCGCCCCGAGTACTTCACAGATCTTTAAAAGACCATGCGCTTGTTCATGAGGCTTAAATGGTTTATCACCCCTTCTAGAACCCCTGCATCGACCCTCTGACGTTTCCTGGAAGAATTACCAGGTAACACAATACCAAGCCTTGTCAGCTGAAACCCCCGAGGAATCGTGGGGCATATTATCAAGGGGGTTTATCTCCGCTTTTTTGGCTTTAAAAGCCAAGAAAGCGGAGATAAAATTATCTCCCTATTACCAAGCTGTCGCTAACACCAGTTAGTGACAGCTAAAAGGAGATAGCGACCATCTTGGGCCCCGCTTTGCATGTCAGTGATATTTATCACTAATGACATGCAAAGTGGGCGTGCCAAGATGTTAGCGACTGGAAACAGTCTCTAACATCGCTATCTCCTATTACCAACTTTTGGAGATATTCGCGCTAAGCGCGAATATCTCAAAAAGCTAACACCTGCCCTGAGCAGTTCTTAGCCATGTTATCCAATGGGAGGTGGATAACATGGCTAAGAGCATTTGCTCGATAATGCATGAATATCGCTGACTTTTCAGCGATATTCATGCATTGCGGCCGTTTTTTATCGCATTTGCGATAAACCTTGCTAATAGCAAGGTTTTTTTGCGATAAAAATCGCCGATGTGCGGCGATAATTTTTGTCTCTAAACAAGTTAGAGACAAAAATTATCGCTAGTTGTTGGTAATATGCCCCCGGGTTTTTGCTTGCAGAAATCGGGAGGCGGGAGACTAGCACTGAAATCAGTAGTCTCACGCCTGAATCGGGAGGGTTGGCATGTCTGGATTCTCTACAGCTGGGGCCATAAACTACATCCGCAGGGCTAGGTGATAGCCTGGGACCGGCCTGGCATCTAAAATGGCTGCCGTGCATGACAAAATTGTGGCATTGGAAAAAAGGCAAGATGGCGCAGACAATGTTTATCAATAAGGATTCATTTATAACAAAATATTTTATCGCAGTGACAAATTGGCGGTCAACACTTCCTGATTTCCATCGAATCGAACGTTAACAGACGTCACGCAGCAAAAAAAAAAAAAAAACACGCACTGCCGCTGGAAGACATGTATCAACATATATGAGCCTCCTCGGCCACCCTCAGAAAACATAAGGGATTAGGATACGTCTCCCGCACCCCCTTATACCTAGTAATTTAATTAAAACAAAGCACAAAATGGCGAATTCCCGTTTCGCTACCAGTTTGCGGCCCAGTTCGTGGCCCGTGAAGCGCTTCTACCGTGAACATTTTTATTTTTTTTATTTTCCCCATGGGACCCTTTAATAACCCCAACAACATTCCTAGGGGGTCAAGAGGGGTATACCTTGCCCCCTTTCATTAAATTCCCCCTTCGTTTTTCACCTCTTCTTCTCTCTCGATCCTACCGAGAGATAAGATGGCGGCCGCTCAGGACTGTTTAGAATGTTGACAGACACCGGGGAGCCAATCAGCTTCGCATCGCAAAGTTCCGTTTCGCGAAAAGTAAGCGGACCGGAGCGCAGCCCGGAGCGCTGTTACAGATATATATCTTGTTTTGAACGTTAATTTCTCAAAATCCACTGGAGCACATATATTGAGACCTAGCAAAGGCACATCGGGCTAACAGTCCCTACAATTTTGCCAAGTTTCGTGCAAATCCATTCAGCCGTTCGAGCTAAAAGTGAGGCCAAAGGCCCTAGGGAAATTAACATGGGAAAAACGCGTTTTGGGACCCCCCTTTTTTCTCGGCCCCACCTTGACAAAACCCCCCCAAATTTTCAGGGGCTGCTCAGAAACAAAATGTGCCATTTTCCTGAAAATTTCAGCCGATTCCGTCCACAAACGCCAAAGTTATTAGACATAGAATTTTCAAAAGTCCCATAGACAAAAAATCCTAACTATATATACCTACTGGCGAGACGCCAGTAGGTAATATATACATATGTATATATATATATATATATATATATATATATATATATATATCGTGGCTACTTTCTTCTCGTCTTCCCCAAAGAAGAGACACCACTCACGGGAGGAGGATCAAAGGTTTTATTTTAGACCCTCAGAGCACCAGACGCGTTTCCGCTACTGCCTTTGCCTGGTACCACTGACAAAGGCAGTAGCCGAAACGCGTCTGGTGCTCTGAGGGTCTAAAATAAAACCTTTGATCCTCCTCCCGTGAGTGCTGTCTCTTCTTTGGGGAAGACGAGAAGAAAGTAGCCACGATAATAGCGGGGCACGCCCCTCGCAAACAAGCACCCGTGCTGGAGTGCATGGCCCGGCGGAATAAGGTAGCAACAATATATATAAATATATATATACTTATTTATTATATATATGCACTGCAGTACCAGATCTCACTCACCACAGCACTAGAATGCACGCACGGCTGTTGCCACTGCACTAGATTGCACCCACAGCACCAGATTGCACCCAAAACATTGCCACAGCACCTGCAATAAACCGACAGCACTTGACTTTTAACTGGATGGCATCAACATCACGAGATATAATCCCACATCACCCGGTATAACCCCACAACACCAGATATAACCCCCATGGCAAAACGGATCTCAACGATGCAATCAGGAAAGGAGATACGGGGCTTAGACCTAACTCTTCATTCATCCCTCCTCCGCACACGGTACCAGCAGCCATCACGGCCTTTGAGCAGGCAGTCTTCAAGGATTTGGAGGCTAGCCAGAACCCCAAAATATTTGGAAATTTCACGACTGCGGAATTCAAGGCACTAGAAGCTCTACAAAATGACAATTCTATAACCATAAAACCAGCTGATAAAGGCGGTGGCATTGTCATACTAAACACCAATGATTATGATAAAACCTGTGAGGATCTTCTAAATGACAACAGGAACTATACTCAATTAATGACTGATCCCTCTTCTGATCTAACGAAAAGGATCACTTCCTTAGTTAAAGAGGCTGTAGATAATGATCACATTTCCAAAAATGAAGCAGAATTTCTGAATACCAATGACAACATCATTCCATATTTCTATACACTACCTAAACTGCATAAAAACCGGTTACCACCACCAGGTCGCCCAATTGTATCCGGGATCGGATCAATTCTGGAACCTCTTTCTAGGTTCTGTGACCAATTTTTGAAACCCTTGGTACAGGCAACTCCTTCGTACCTGAAAGATACAAAAAGTTTACTACATCTCTTGACAGACATTACATTCGAGGCCAACTCAGTCACATTAGTAACCTTGGATGTTGAAAGCTTGTACACAAGCATCCCCCAGGACGATACCATCAAAGTCCTGGGGAAGGCATTGGATTCAATCGAATGGGAATATCAAACCCCCAAAAAATTCATTATTGATTGTGCGACAATAGCACTTAAAGAAAACTTCTTCTCTTTTAAGGATAAGCTGTTCCTTCAACGCTCGGGCACCTCGATGGGGAGTACCTTTGCTCCTAGTGTGGCCGGGCTGTATGTGGCGGATTTTGAAGCCCAGCACATTCTTCCTCCAACTGCAAAATTTCGGTCATCAATGCTTCTATGGAAGCGCTACATTGATGATATCTTGCTATTATGGACAGGCAATGAGAGTAATCTGGAAGCTTTCCTGTTGTGGATTAACACTCTAGACAACAATTTGAGATTCACAAATACTACAAGTAAAACTGATATTGTTTTTCTGGATGTACTGATCACAATATCTGGCACATGTTTAACCACAAAAACTCATCATAAACCAACAGCAAAGAATAATCTATTAGAATTCAGTAGCTTTCATCCACGCCCCCTAAAAGAGAACCTTCCCTATGGGCAATACCTGAGGTTAAGGCGGAACTGCAGTACACTCACTGATTTCAAGGAACAAGCCTCAAGTTTAACTGAAAAACTGAAAGACCGAGGATATCCTTCTGCTATCCTCAACAAAGGCTTTAAGAGAGCCAGGAATCAGCCGAGAGAAGTCCTACTAGAAGAAAAAGTCAACAACCAAGAACTAGTGCCACTTACTTGTGTGACAACATTCAATGGGCTATCAAATTACATGAAAAAAACCATAAATAAACATTGGAGCATCATAAAGTCAGCAAAAAAAGACTGGGAAAAACCTATGTTCTCTTTTAAAAAAGGCAGAAGCTTAAGAGATGCCTTAGTTCACACCCGCCCTAAAACTAAGACTGACCCTCAGACACCTTCAGTCACAACAGCATGGGGTCTTCCTCCCATCACAGGACATTATCCCTGCTCAGACTGTAGTATATGCCATCTTACAGAAGCTACAAAATCACTGTCTTTGGAACCAGGTAAAATCTGGACACAAGTTGCCCATACAAATTGCAACTCAAACAATGTGATATATCTGATAACTTGTCCCTGTTCCTTACGCTACATCGGCATGACTACAAGAAAGGTGAAACAGCGCATTGGTGAGCACCGGAGCAATATCCGATGCAAGAAATTAACAACCAAATTGAGCCGACATTTTTTTGAACACAACCATACCCCGAATGATATGAAATGGACAATAATTGAAAAAATTACCGGTACCACAAACATCCCTACCAGACTCTTTGAGAAAGAACAGCGGTGGGTGTACCGTCTAGGAACCAACATCATTGGGCTCAATGATGACATTCCATGGAACACTGTACTCAACTAAAAGCCTTTGATTCTAATGTCTGCTAAAGTCACCAACCATGTATGTCCGATCAGTAGCGCTCCAGTTAAAAACAAACGCCAATGCTGTAAACACCAAGAACCTAATTTCCTGGTTCTGATAATATTCATATTCATGTAAAACATTGCGCGTAATTTACCCTGCGCTCTTACTAAACGGTTATATATAAGCAGATCTCAATCAAACACACAAGCCAATTCAAATGGTGTTATACTGGCGTAATAGTAAGCCCCGATGTAAAATAAACACCATGAATGTTTTACATGGCAACAAATACTAGCATGTGTTGCCGCCATACACATCCTTTATTATGTGTTTGATTCTGCTTCCTGTAAAAATCCAAAAACCGAAGCCTAAAAATCAAGGATCGGCCCACTAAAAGTAAACCTCGGTCAGGAGACATTACACGAGGTTTCCATGGCAACGAGGACAGCCAAGCCTCGTTGTGAAGGATTGGCCCGCTAGTAGCGAGCCTCTCTCTGAAGAAATAACAAGAGGTTACTATAACAACGAGTGCATCCAAGCCTCGTTTTCACTTATTTTCACCGACCGCGCCCACGGGATAGAACACCCTGGCCTCGGTCGGGTTGAGCCACGCCCACCCGGAAGAGCGCGAACAGCGTTTCACAGCCCCTTAAAAACAAATCCACCGGCCCCGCTCTCCATCGTCGGGGTCCGGTAGAGGCAGTACTAGGTGTACAAGCGGGCTGAGAGTGCTGAGGGCGTGAGTAATGCTGCAGAGAGGATCGGACCAACTCCATACTATCGAGCTAAGTCAATCGCGATTCCGTATGTTTCTAGCCTATGTTTTCTTACCTTTAGGATGTGCCAGGGACACTCCATCCCCCCTCCTGAGACCCATGGTGCAGATAGCGCCAATCTTTAAAGTGAGACTTGTTTTTATATTATACTTGCGTGAGGGGGTCACTGACTCTTTGTCTATTGATCCTCTGAAACACTCATACCATGTGATTTTAACCCCTTGAAGCCATTGATGGCTTATTTTAAATCACTATTTTCACTACACTTCCCAGAACTAGTTGTATCATCCCTAGAGGGTATGTGGAAGGTGCTTAATGCTAGCAGTTATTCTGGGAACACGTTTGCTGCCACTGATTTGGAACACCATGAACCGTAAAGTACTTTGGCAGAGCCCTACAAATAATTGTTTGTTTGTCTTATATGTCTGTTCGTACTTTTTGTTCTACAGGTGCCGAGACACTCCAAATTAGGAGTGATTTTTGGAATGAGCATTCGCTCTTCCTATTTTTATGCACTTTAAACACTTTTTATTTTTTCACTTTCACGTCCCCAGGTTAGGGTGGACGATTAGAGAGTCCATACCGCCGGGGTTTATCATTGTCCTGACGAATGCCTAGGTAAAATCAAACCAATACTAAGGCTGAAACATGTTGACATACTAATGATATATTAATTCTGAATTAAACCAACCATTACCTTGGCTTTACAATTCAGACACATAGAACTCTTGTATTTGTGTCCTAGGGATCACTAATAAACTTTTTTTAGATACCCTTTAGACACTTTTAAGTTTAAGTTTATTTATCCTCACAACACTCCCGTTACACAATACCAGCTCCGCAGTCTTCTGGCGTCGCAGCACACCGAAGAGGCACTAGGTCTCTTCGGTGGGGCCCGATGATGAAGCATGACACTGACTAGGTCAGAGTGTGAGGGCTTTCCTTCAAACCCAAATAGGGTGCGATTATCTTAAATCTGGTGGCTCCATCCAAGTGGCTTATAAGAGACATTAACCTCTCTTTTTTTGTTTATTGACAAGATATAAACCTACAGCTTTCTCCTGCTTTTGCCGTGTTTTTTACTGCTTACTCCTTCTTCTCCCTTATCTTTCGAGGTACTTTCTCTTTTGCCTCGTTTTTGTTGTTCTCTCTCCTTCCACTCGCCCCGTTTCTCAGAGTGTTTCTCCTGCTTTTGCCTTGTTTTTTTAACTGCTTTTGGAGAAGTGTGGCTCAGGGGTTAGAGGCGGCAGACCTGGAGCTTGAGTTCGGTCCTGGACCAGGGTTCAATTCCCCGCCTCGGCGGGTCTTGGGCTCAAAAATTCCATGGACTCGTTAATTCTCGCTCCGGTGCCTTCTCGACTCATGGGTTCACACTCTGCGACTCTGGGCAATAGCTTGCTTAATCTCCACAACGGCCCCTCGCAGTGGGATGCCTGGCTTTCACCTTGTGGATACCCTGCCAGGGTTATCTCACAGGGGAATACCAGGACGGGTTCCCTAAGCAAGCACGGAGATGTCCCAGGGTAAGTCGTGCGCTATATAAGTTTAATTCATTTAATTTCATTTCATTTTCCTTCCTCTCCCCTGTTCTTCTGAGTGCTTTCTCAAGCTTGTGCCTCATTTTTTTACTGCTTTTTTTCCTTTCCCCCATTTTACTGAGTGCTTTCCCTCGTTTTTCACTGCTTCCCCTTGTTTTTTTCCTCAACAGAACTGGGTATAGTTTCTAAACTGCCCAACCTGAGGTAACCTCTTACAAAAAAAGCTGACAGTAAAGACAAGAAGCACCATGACAAGGCCAATGCTGGCCTCATCATACTCAAATCATGCTGTTCGTGCCTCATTCTTTCTTTAAATATGAGTCTCACTGTGTTTCTCCTTCCTTTGTTATTTCTCGCTGTCTCACTTTATGTTGTCTCTCTTATTTTTTCTATCAGGTGCTCCTTCTCTCTCCATCTTTATCTTTCCATACATGCTCCTTTGTCTCTCTTTTGCTCTATGCAATTTACTTGTCCTTCCTCTCGCTTGCTCTCTCTCACCCTTTCCCTGTCTTGCTTTATTTTGTTTATCTCCTTCTCTCCCTATTTCTTCCTTCTTTGTTCTTGCTTCCACTATCTCAGTATCTCACAGCTTTAGGAGCCATGTATATCCATGTGACATCCACCGACTGCAGCTAAACATATCACTGGTGATGTGCTCGAGCGGAGCCTAATTTTCATATTCCCAGTGCCAGTCAGCAAACTATGAGGGAAGTTTGTTAAAATGCAACAGGTCGGAGCCAAACATCGCTTTGAGCCACAGTGAACAGGGCCTGTGCAAAGTGCTGCTTCAGCGCATGACACATGCTGCTGCTTCTTCTCTGTCCTCTCAGTCTCCGAGGCGCGAGCCTGTGCACTATGCTGGGGGCCATGCCGCGGTGGGCGCTGGGCGGGTGAATTTGTGGAGGTGACGAGGTTGGACACATATTGATCTGACTCGAGACACATGAGGCGGCTTCTGCATGGAAGGAGGGACCGGCTATGTACTCGCACTGTCCTTGGTAGCGCTCAGCTGTCAATGACAGTGGTAGCTACCTAGGACCCAGCCACCACCTGGGACCTGGACTTTTGTTGGCACCGTATTTGCAGTGCAGCGCAACACTACGGCGGCTGTTTTGTGGATGCTGCGCGTTCTAAATACACCAGGTAGCCAGTGAGTAGTGCTTTTTCCCACACAAATGAGAAACAATGTAGCTCACGTGTGGGAAGTCTCCCAATCTGATTAAGTAACCAGAACCCCTCAACCCAGCCCCCCTAGTCCCCCATCACGGACACCCAGGGCAGTGAGTGAAGCCAGCATGTAAACAGCTCGGATAGTGCATGGGCCTGCCTGTTGCACTTGGCGATGCTTCAGCCATCCTGAGGCTTTCTTCAGCTCTGCAGCAGTGACTGAAGCAGGATGTAATCTGTCCTCCTGTTTTATGCTTGTTGACAAGTCTGTTACATTATATTTAATTTACGGACAGTGGTGCCTGGGTCTGGCCTGGGCGCAGTCACAAAAGCCACTTGCGTCTGCTCAGTAGTAAAATTGACAGCATCCAGTCTTTCTACTTTTAAACAAGAGGCAGCGCAGTTGGCCCAGACTGTGGGGCAGATTTACAGGAAAGTGCTGCAGCCTTGCACCGCAAGCCCTTTGGCTGCGCCACGCATTGAAAGAGGAAAAAAACTAGGAGAAATGAAAATATTTCTCCTCGTTGCGCCTTGCTACGCCAGCATACTGACGCATTTCCAGGTTTACGATTCCTTGTAAATCTGGAAATGTGTCTGGAACACCCATAGCAACACCCCTTTCACGCAAAGTTCTACGTGTAAAGGGGCCGTACTACAAGGACAGGAAAAGCCACGCAGGGTGGCTTTTCCTGTCCTTGTAAATACGGCCCCTTTACACGCAGCACTTTGCGTGAAAGGGGAGTTTCATGGGTGTTGCTGTGGGTGTTCCCACGCAACATGGTGGCTTTTCCTGTCCTTGTAAATATGGGGCAGACAAATGTGCTGCCAGTGCGTCACAAAAAGTGACGTACTGGCAGCGCAAGGGGCTTGTAAATCTGACCTTGTATTTCTTTTATGCTGGTGGTGCAGAGTCCCGCTTGGTTCCAAGACACATTGTGAGGAATGAGTGGACCTTCAGTTGTGTTCAGGTGATGCCTGGGCCTTCCTCGGATTCCTTTGGCTGTGCTGGCTTCGTAATTGAAAAAATTACGACATCCAAAAGAGGGGGCAACATTGAGATTAAGCGTAAAAACAGAGAACAGTGGTATATTTCCACACTAGACACTGTAAATAGGGGACTCAACACAAAAGAAGACTGGATGAAAATTGTGTCATAAGCACTTCATGAGTTACCATTTATACCGCTGTCATGCATATCCAACTCGAAGTAGATAAAATCACTGAATCACTGAATGCCGTGAATAGAAAGTGACTAGCATAATCCCTTAACATCTCTCTTCACTATAGAACTCTGTCGGAATAATGCTGAGGGTTCTGTGACCCTTTATATACAATTAAATATTTCCCCCATTTTTAAGTTTAGTACAAACAACCTGTGTGAGATTACACACTATAAAATAAAATAAACATTATATCGAGATAAAACATTCTGCGCTTAGCTAACAAATGTATTAAATAACACCGGTTATTTTTGGTACATATTCTTTGCTCAACTTTAAACCGGACCCTTCACGAGGGGACAATTATCCAAATCTGACAAAGCTATGTCATAGCGATGAACACCACAGCTTAACAACAGTTAAATAGAAATAATATCATTGCCGATTTAGAACAATAAAGTTTATTTAGGAGCAGTCATTTTCCCTTTGTAAATAAATAAAACAAGCATTTACAATGCAATGGTTTCGCCTTTGTTAAAGTTTGAGCTTTTGGTATTGCTTTTGACAAATGGTCTTTTCTAACTTCTTTGAAATATGTGTAAAACGTTGATGTGTTTTACTTTACACAGAAATATGGATTGCATTTATAATGCAATTAGTTGCAGATGCACAGTGAATTAGAATACACGTTATTTCATAAAGCTTGTTAGCATGTTAGTGTAGCCAGGAGTGTGAGAGAAGACAGGAGAAAGAGGGCAAGAAGGAGAGAGTGCAAGATAAAGAGAGGGCAAGAGGGAGAGAGATGGAGACTGAGTGCAAGAGAAGAAGTGATAGATATAGAAGTTAAGGAGAGCAGGAGTAAGAAGGAAGAAGGAAGAGAGGTCAAAAGGAAGAGAGGGCAGGAGAGAGAGAGAGGGCAGGAAGGAAAAGAGGCAGAAAGGAGTGAGAGGGCAGGAGGGAAGGTAGGAGTGTGTGAGAGGGCAGAAAGGAGAGGGAGGCAGGTAGGAGAGGGAGGGCAGGAAGGAGAAGGATGGCTAGAGGAGGAGAGGACAGGAAGGAGAGAGAACAAGAGAGAGGTGGAGGACAAGAAGGTGAAAGAAAGCAGAAGAGAGAGGTGGAAAGGGAGGGCAGGAGGGAGTAAGAAGGCAGAAAAGAGAGGGATGGTAGAAGAGAGAGAGCAAGAAGGAGGGCGGAGGGAATAGAGCCACTAGAATAAAGTATTTTTCATGGATGTGTTCTGTCCATAGAAAGTGCCTCTGGGACGCCAGACAACCTGAACAAAAACATTTGTAACTGGTCAACTGGAATGTCCACTCTCAAGCGCTCTTCCGTTCTCTTCAATCCAGAAGCGCCCATCTACTTTTTTTACGGGAACACATCAGTGGAAAATAATAAAACACAGTCCTGCTCCGCTGCTGTCACTACAGCCACCTCATAAACTGTGATGAAACGCGCTAGGATCTTCCAAAACAAAGTGGCCAAGGCTGAGGGCAAAGTCAAACCTCCTGAGGGGGGCGGCTGAGGCTGGCTTCAGAGTATCCCGCTGCGGCCCACGGACACACATTGCAGGGTTTCCGGGACGTCCCAAAGCTGGGCCCTTACCCCTGAGTACCATCCAGAGTGCGGGCCTCACAGGCTCCCGTGTGAAAAGGAAGTGTGGAATCCTGCCAGCCGCCTCACACATGGGAGTCTGCACCAAAGCGAGCGCAGATCCCACGGGCCACAGTCCCGCATGTTGAGGTTCTATGCAGTCTCGGTTCCAAATATGTCTGCAGTGGCAACCGGAGTTCGCTTTGTTATAAGGAATTCTTACACAAAACTTCTGTTGAAAAACTTGGATGTGAATGAAAAAAACTCAAACAGCAGGGTGCGGGGCAGAGAGTATTAACGTGTTGCTCGCGGTCAAATGTCAGCGGTATACGTCATAGTGGCCTCAATGAAATCTTCAGAAATGTAGAATTCGAAGACACTTATGCAAGCGCCTTGAAACTATTTGATTTTTAAAATAAGTACTTTCCGACCTGTAGCTTAGTCAGGGGGCCACAATAATACTGACCAAACCGCGTTTTCAACACTTCTTTTCATTTGAATGTTCCAATGTGTGTGAAGAACTGGACGAAACGCTGAGATTCCAAGTAGATAACACTTCTGTGTTATCAGAAGGCATAGCGTGCAGTTGATGAAGAGCAGAAGACTGTGGAGGGGGTTCCTGAGACCCCGGATGCTGCCCACTGGGTTGGCCCCTGCCTGTACTGGGGTCTCGGCTTGTCACAGCTCGTGACCCCCTAACGCCAGTTCTATTAAGGAAAGGCGCCCTTTGGTGCCAAAAGTGTCATTTGTCATTTATGTGTGTATGGGGGAAGGGAGGGGGGTCAGGGGTGCTGCACCTCCAAACTTTACCTTCTGTTCTTTCCTCCCACCACCCGTACCGTCTTGTTCCTTGCAGGATCACCCATTAGTGTCCGCTAACTTTCGTAACCGTGCAAAGTGGCTTCTGGGCGCTATCGATAACAGCAGAAACAAATGCATGCTCGAGGGTCGCACCTTTATAACTAGCCGTGAACAGAGACAGCACAAATCCAGACTGTCAAAACATCTGTCCACGGAGCCGAATCAGGGTTAAGAGTTACACGGACAGCGGAAGGGGGGGGGGGGGGGGCGGATGAACGGGCTCACGGACAGCGGGAGGGGGGGGCGGGCACACGGACAGTGGGAGGGGGGACGGAGGAAGGCAGGACAGCAGCAAGCACTCACCAGAGGTCGGGGCAAATGACAAAATAAAAGGCGGCCAAAAAAAAAAAAGTAAACGCCCACTGCCGCATTGACTTTGTCAAAGGGGCAGGATGAGAAAAATCGTCGGGAACGCCCACCAATCGCCTCGCTGAAAGACGGACGCCTCTCTCTTCCAATGGCTAGCCTCCATTTATGGAGCTAGCCAATGGAACAGAGAGGCGGGACTTTTGTCCATTCTAGTAAACAAAAGTTTTCGCCTTGCGCGACCGTCTGCTTGCGCAGCTTTCGGCGAGGCGAAACCTAAAACAAAAAATGCAGGAGGTTTAATTGTAGGGCGGAATGAAGGGCAGATTAATGATACAAACAAATCAATACAATTTACACTAAAAGCATTTGTTCTTGATTGACCAGCAGCAGGCAGAGGTGCAACACTCTAGGGTCAAGAGAACAAGAGCATCAGTGATGTTTAAAAGACCACCATATGCGCAAAACTAGATGATGCATTAATGACCACCTTGGGGACGCAAGTTTTAACCTGGTTATAGAGACAGGAATTTAAAAAAAAATCTAATTCAGAGGAGATGGAATAACAGCGTGGTTTGACCAGAAACGTGAAATTGACATTGTTTTCTATTACTAAAACTTAAGGTTCGCCATTAAAATCACACTGAAAAGAACACTACAAAATATTTTAAGTCGCATAACGGTGCATTATCTTGGTGAGAAACAGTTTATTAATGCAACTCTGAAAATATGTTCACAATAGTTTTGTGACCTATTGAGACATTTTAATAAAAACTGCAACTAGAAAGTGTGAACAGTAGGACAGACCTTCTAAAACACTTGGGATTCAACCATGTACTGAAAATAGATTTTTTTTTTCACATTAGCAAGCAAAGCAGTTTCATTTAAACGCGTATTAGTGCAAATACCTATAGTAAATACCTAATTTGTAGAGAAAATGTTTTTAGTCAGTATGCAGGTAAAGAATTCATTCAAATTATTACGCATGCCCCTAGATAACCTCCCATTTGCACTGCTTGCTTATTCGCTCCCTAATTTTACATTATGAGATAAACCGTGGTTAAATTTGGCCAACCATAGATCACCAAGAATTAACCGTGTTTCTTGCTGTGTGTCTGACCAGCAAGCAAAGATGCATTGCTAAATTACACTGCTTCCCTCTTCCACCTTGATGGAAAATAGGCAGCAAGATTTTGGTGTTGGAAAGGATTTCGTTTCTTAAATGACACTTCATATGACAGGGGCTCTCCAGATGTTTGGGCTGCAAAGATTCTATAGCAGACCAAAGCTAGGTTTCCCAGAGCAGATCTTGCGAGGTGCCACTCAAGTATCACATATACAGTATAAATGCCACTGGGTAAACGTATCTTTTTATCAAAGAGATAACAAACAAAAAAATTCCATCAGGCAGGCACGCTTATCTTCAGGATTGACACACAGACCAAGCAAGGAGCACTTAATTAGCGCTTTGGTGTATTGGCCTTCACGGAGATCCATATTTCTACAACATGCCGCACAAAAGCAAGGAGCAGGTGCGTCGCGCGTGGTGGAGGCATTACAAATATCATTGATGTAACCACCACACGGGCGTTACTACAAGTGTTAAGGATAGTTCCACAAGAACACAATTCCATATAATGCACAGGATGTAATTGCTGCTCGAGCCAGGCATGCAGTCATTCGTCATCCAGTTCAAAAACATGCATTCTGTAAGGAAGTAAAGAAAAGAGGGAGAATACATTTGCAAATCAGCAGATTTTAACAATGGCAACGGATGCCATAACTGGTTGTAAGCGATCATGAAAATCTTGCCTTAGAAATCACGCGGCCTCAAAAACCATCACGGTTTTTGATGCCGCGTGAGCACAGAGAAGTATCTTGGTTAACCTGGCTTCCTAATTTCCAATAGTCAGTTTAATTTGTGTTGATGGTATCGTTTTTCTAATGTCGCTTTCAGACGCCTTTTTCCAATTACAAAGAGGAAATAAAAAGAAAGTAACAGTTTTATGTATAGTTAATCCATCTGTCGTTTTGCTGCATCCCGCTCTATAAACCTGTGATCCTCGACCAGAAGGAGTTACCGGAAGCTGGAGGCGAGGTCATGCCCCGATTCCACCATCCGTTATCCCCGTCAAGTTAATGCTGCTTGCTCCACCATATGGCCTGGGTGCACATTCAACAAAGGCGCTGCCTAGAACTTGGTATAATCAGCGCTTTCAGGGGTGCACAGGCAAATGAGACGGCGTTGGTGAATTTGGTGTATTTCGGCGCGTGGATTACCGCAGCACCGACGGTGCATTAACACAGTTCTACGATTGTGAGGTCATAAGGGGTCTCACAATCACTTAGTTAATATCAGCGGGGCCGCACAGAATCCTCCCGGTGTACCAGAACGCTCAGCCGGTGCTCTACAAAGATCCACGGCTGTGAGGTCATAAGGGGTCTTCCAATCACGGGGCCGAGCAGAATCCTCTCCAGAGTCCCAGACCAGCAACAAACGCACCCGCGCGACCTCGGCTGCGTGCAAATGAAAAGGATACAGGGCGACAAGCCCGCGTCAATCTATACGCCGAAACTTGGAAGGAATGTCCTTAAAATAGAAACAACGAGAGGGAAAATATATTTCGCTCTAATCCATTTGATGATACGACGTGCATATCGTCTTCGCAAATGCATTCTGCGAGTACACATCCACTGCTTGCTATAGGCACATGAAGAAAAAACGAGCCGAAACGCAAATGAAAACCTGGCACCGTCCAACTTTTTGTGAAGGCGGGACACAGCGGGAGGGGGGAGGCAGGAACGGACACGCAAATGAAAACCTGGCACCGTTCAACTTTTTGTGACGGCGGACACAACGGGAGGGAGAGGGGGGGGGCAGGAAGGCAAGAAAATTAAACAAAGCACTCACCTGGACTTCTTCCGGCGGCTTTTGGGCTTCAAATTCGGGAGTCTACCGCCTCCCGAAAACGAGCTGTCGACTGAAGGCACAGCGCGCCCTGTAGGGATTCGGGGCCGTGCTGTGATTGGCTGACGTCACGGGGGTGTCCCGGGCGGCAGCCAATCACAGCGCGGCCCGGGAAATGACGTCACTGGGGTGTCCCGGGCCGGCAGCCAATCACAGCGCGGCCCGGGACACACGGCAAGAAGGGGCGGGGCTTAAAAAAAGACCCAGAAACGCCCCCGAATCGCGTTTTCACTGGAAAACGTGATTGACGGCCAATCTCTTCCAATGGCTAGCCTCCATTTATGGAGCTAGCCAATGAAAGAAGGGGCGGATTCAAGTCCCCCATATAGTATACAATAGCTTTCGACTGGGAGGGGCACTGCTTCGCAGTGCCCTCCCCAAGGTCGAAACCTAAAAACAGACTAAAGCAGGGAGAATCCATGAATACTGACCCACCCTTTTTTAATCACGTGACTTCTACACGAGATTAAAATGCGACGCCGAATGGGACGTGCAAACATTTCCCTACGATAGCGGTGATTGAACAAACGCCACGAGATAGAGCACCGGGAACGCGAGCCGTGTGCATCCACTAGGTAAGGACAGTCAGGAAATGGGTGCTCAGACTAAAAGAAACGAAGCTTCCGTTATCGAGCGGAATTTTTCAGTAAAACCTTCTTAATCTTCTTGTATGCAGCCACGCGCATTAAAGTACCCGGTTGCAGAACAAGAACCCCAATTAAGGATTCCGGATCCCGGGTAAGATTAAATTCTGAAAGTGGAAGGGTTGTTTAGAATTGAATACGCTAAACCTTCCTTTCTTAAGTTACCCCCTAATAACAACTCTCATCATTTGTTTCTGCATGTAGCCTCGTGCACTACTATAACCAGCAGCAAGATAACAGCCCTATTTACGGATAGAAAACCCACTTAATTCGGGTAAGATGAAACACGTGACTTTGAAACTTGGGTGATAAGTTAAACTACGCCCTGGATTTTAGCTGATGTAATGCGCTTGTCTCCGCTTTTGCAGCAAAAAACAGCACCTGAAAGACCTATATCTTCAAATAGAGATCGCATTGAGCGGCTGTTAAGGTACTCCCCTGCTTTATCCTTGCAGAGATTAGAAAAAGACGAGTGTCATGATAAAAAACATCTTTCAAAATTTGAAGGTGAATATAATTCGAACCTAGCACATTAGGTGATAATTGAATAAATGTAAGCTTATACCTAATTGAATATCGCTCTAACCCATAGGTGGGGCATGAAAGAAAAGCCAGGTGACTGTCACGGGAGAAAAACTGAGGATCATCATACATTGGGTGGCCTCTTCACGAAAATAACAATCATTTCGGTTAGTGTATCATCGCTGCCAGTGAGTATGATTGAAGCATGAATGTGGTATTTCTTGCAAAAGAACGTGGATAACATGAACCAAAAGGCAAAATGTACTTTATAGACAGCGAAAAATAACAAATGTCTCTTACGTTGTAATTAGGTTTGAAAATGGATGGATAGATGGTTTCAGTTGTAGAGATGTGTGTTTTATACTGGGAATGTTTATGTGTAGTCATCCTGCTCTGATGTGTATAAATTCTGCCGGTGTTTTTTAAAATAAATTAGGACCCAGTGTGGTAGATGCTAATCCCGCAGGGTTAAAACGTTATGTAAGTAGCGTGCAAAAAGAGGATCTAGATGCATAAATCAGTTGTCAGCCCGACATGTTGTTCTGTGTTGATGTTTTTTTCAAAAAATCTTTCCAATGAGTGTAACTGGGTGTATAACCAACTTTGGGTAAGAAATGGTTAGTATCTCGCATGGGAATCATGTAAAAAACAAAGCTTCTAAAATTACTGACAGGCATTATGAATTGTTGTTGCTGTTGTTATCACCCTTATCGTGATTTATAAAAAGAGTATAAAGTTTGTGTGTAACCAAAATAGTAATGCTAATAATAGTAACATGTGTAAAATAGAAGAGGGTACTAATAGTTATATTTTATGTTATTTATACATTAGGTTGTCTATCAATTTGTGGAGAATACATATACAAACCGTCCTGAGGAAGGAAGCCCCTATCAATTCCTAAGCTTCCGAAACGCGTCGACGCCAACTCCAAAGTCATATTCGGCATTGCCAACATTCTAACTGAACGAAAGGAATATTTTTTCCTCGTAGTGTTGACAAAAGAGGGCCTGAAATGACGGACTAAAGACAGATTTAAGTGTCTTTTTAGATTAACTTTCTCCACTTCCACACTAGGTGATTTTTTTAATTGTGTATTCAATTGTGTTTTTTAAGTGTCCTTTTTTATTAATTTTTGACTTATCAATTAGTGTTGTAAATTTTAGAATAAAGTGTACAATTTTTACTATATTTTTCACTGTATTATTATATTAGGTGGTTTTTCTTTCTGGTGAGTGTTTTCCCGTTCCATAATAATGAATGGTGTGAATGGTGTTTGAGAGTTGAGCCCTGATCTATGAGCAGGAAACAGTATATCCCATTGGGAAACCTTTTGTTTTACTTTTCAAGTACATTGGCGCTCCATTTCCCTTTGGGTAATTAAGAGCCCCTCTCTTTTCTTCTTACCTGTGCTGGCTTCAGGTACACCTTTTAAGGGAATTCCATGTTTTCTTCTTAAATCTTGTAAAGCTCCAGGCACATCTCTAATTGTCTTAGTTGGCCTTGTGGCTTGCAGATAGACCCCCCAAGGTCTGAGTTTAGGTTGTTCTCCCCTTTCGACTTTGGACAGTCGGAAGATCAAAGTTTCGACACCTACTGTCTCTTCAATGAAGAAAACACACTTATTTTTGTGACACTGAAAGAGTAAAGTCTGGTGTGAAAATCTAAGACTTTAGGTCTGTAGATTGTGAGTTTAAGGTCCACTCTGTCCTGAGTCTGGTGGATCAGTTTACAAGTGTATCCACTCCATGTATATGTGTTTGATCCAAACATGGTCAAGTGCTTTGGTTTTTGCGGGTTTGCTTCGTCTTGCATCCTCTGTAGCTCTTAGAAGGGCCTGCTGGTCCTCATAAGGGATGTGGATGACTGGTATTAATCATGTATCGGATTAAGGTTCTTATCAAGTTTTAAAAAAATGGAACCAGTGAAATATATATAGCATGCAAAGTGTTCACATTTCCACCATGTGTGACCTCCCAGTGAAGTGTTGAAACGACAGCCAGGTCAACCCAGTGAACGATGGGGAGGCAACATTCTTCAATAGCCTATTATTTTTCTCTGGTGGTGATTAAGGTTGGCACAGTGGTTTTGTATTGAGCAAATAAGATGCAAATGGTATCTGCCACTATACATCCTCTCCTAGGCAGAACACGAGCTGCTGACCTATGAGCATGGGAGGCAAGCCAGCAAGCTTGTATCATAGATTTTGTAAAGAAGTTAGCAGTCCAGTAGCTGGGTGGGCGGAGTTAGGTGGGCAGAGGGGAAGAGGTGGGGTCAGGACAGGAAGAGGGCAGTTAGAGTAGGGACAGGGCATGAGTAACAAGTAGTTAATAAAGCTCGAGTTAAGACAATCATATGTGTCTGTATTTAATGTAGCAGGACGCTACAACTGGCGACGAGGGTGGGATCCAGTCAAACCCACTGCCTGCAGAAAGTCTAGAGAGACACCCTGTCCCCGGCAGCACCAAGAACAGAAAACGCTGCCGAGAAGTGCGAGCCGCTGATGCCCCAGGAGAAGAGGCCAGCCGCAGGCAACCTGCGCTCCCCCCCCCCTCATGAGAGAGCTGTGAGGGGCTGCGCACCCGAGCACTGAAAGGCTCGAGGAAAGGAGAAGCAGAGCGCGCCGACGCGCGACCCCGCCAGAAGCGTAAGCACTAGCAGTGCAGAGATCGGGAGCCTACTCCGACCCTGCTGTGTGCCCCAAAGTGAAGGAGAAGCAACCCCAACGTCGAGGACGACGCCCGTCACGACCGCCCAGCGAGGGCGACCAAGCGCCGGAAAGCCCGGGCCTGAGATCCCGCCGTCGGTGAAATCCCCACGCGTGATGCGTATAAGTCGGCAGGTCGCCGCGAAGAAAAAAGCGGGAACGTGCAGAGCAAGGCGGGAGCCCACCCCAACCTCACCTGGTTGCTGTGGTGGCCAAAGAACAGTGATAGCTGGAGCGCGCTGCCCTGTGACTGCTAGCCGGTGAGTCTGGAGTGCCTGAGCTGAGAGAGGGAGAGATAACCTCGTGTACCGGTACTGACGGCGGCCATCTTTAAGTCAGGCGCTCGTCAGGACAGACCCCTTGACTATCACAGAGCGGCCATCTTGGAGTCAGGCAACAGCAAGAAATCATCAAGCATTGGCAAGAAGTGAACAAGCATTGGCACGAACAAAGAAACAAACATTGGTAAACGCAAATCAACAAGCATTGGTACATGCAAAGACAAGTATTGGCGAAGAAGAAACAAGCATTAACCCATGCAAAGAGCATAAAAGCATTGACACAGGCAAAGAAACGTACGTTGACACACGCAGATCAACAAGCATTGGTGAAAGCCAAACAAGCATTGGGAAAGACCAAAACAAGCATTGATAGTGGACATAAACGAACATTGAAGACCCACCGTCAAGATGTCCAACCCTCCCGCGCGAACGGAAGTCAAAGGAGGAAGGCATCTACGAGCACCAGTGCCACTCACAGTAACAACTGGAAGCAGCATGGGCCAGAAGTGGCAAGAATGGCTAGAGGACTTCGAGGATTATATTGAAGGGTCCAAAATAGAGCCGGACAAAGAAAAAATAATAGCCCTCCGCAACCTAGGGGGGCGTGAGATAAGTAAAATTGTGCGAGAAATCCCAACCACAGAGGGCGACACCTATGCCAAGGTAAAAGATGTGCTAAATAAACGTTTTCTGCACAAGAGAAATGTCGACTACGAACGGCACAAGTTCCACCAGCAGCGCCAAGGAAAGGAAGAACCATTGAGCTCGTTCATACACCGACTGCGACGACAATCACAATACTGTGATTTTACAAACTTCTCGCCTGATGCAGCCATCAAATCCCAGATAATCACGGGTTGTCATTCTGAATCTCTAAGACGACGATTGCTAAGAAAACCGCAAGAACTAGAAGAAATTGAAGAAAACTCCCGGTTGTACGACAAAGCTGAAGAAGACGCGGCAGACATTGAAGCCAGTCCCAGCACCAGTCACGAACACGCCAACCGCATCTCGGAGCGAAGTCATGGAAGACAGACACGGCGCAACAGCGGAAGAAGACACCCGCGAGACAGATCACGTCGCTCTAGATTCTCGCCCAGACGACGCCCGGAGTACCGGAGGAAGGAACCTGAGAGGAGGGATCGACGTCCCGAACGCACGAGGCGGTGTTTCAGATGCGGATACGACTACCCTCACATCGACTCCTGCCCTGCCATGGGCCAACGATGCAGAAAATGTGGCCGGTCCAACCACTTTGAAGCCATGTGTGGGGACTACCACAGAGAAAGACGTAGTGATAACGACAGACGCGATGGCCCGCAGAGGCCCTCGAGATCAGAGACCAAACGTCACCACATCAGAGCGGTTCAAGGGGAATCCACTAGATCTCCAGCATCCTCACATTCCAGCCATGACTCCCAACGCTCCAGATGGGACCGCCGCTCTCCGTCAAGAGAATCAAGATCGTCCTCATCCAAGCGGTCTTCATACACCATTGAATACGTCAACATTGCTGATAACAATCAGCTCAAACGATACCCACGTCTCAACATCAAAGTGGGCAACCACGCTGCCAGATTTGTGATGGACAGTGGAGCGTCGCTCAACTACATATCGGTTGCAGAACATGAACGCATGGACCCAAAACCTCGTTTGCGGTTCGCGCCTGTCCGTGTATACACCTGGATGTCGAGGAAGCCGCTCCCATGTCTGGGCAAATTTGACACAACCCTAACGCACGGCGACATCTCCATCCCAGCAGTAATCCACGTCATCAAAGGGCCTGATGCTGACTGTCTACTAAGCCTTCCCACCACAGAACGTCTCCGGCTGGTACACGTCCTCTTTAACGTGAGTGACAGCTCGGACTGTGCTGGGAAATTTCCATCGCTATTCCAGGGCTTGGGAAAATTGAAGGGCCGGCAAATCCATCTGCACATAAATGAGCAAGTCAAACCGGTGGCCCAGCATCCGCGACGGGTGCCCTTTCACCTACAATCGGCGGTTGAAAATGAACTGCAGGAACTCTTGGACGCTGACATAATCGAGCGCACTGAGGGCCCCACTCCCTGGGTGTCCCCGGTGGTCATCGTTCCCAAGAAAGGGACCCCCAACAAGGTCCGTCTCTGTGTGGACATGCGCCTCCCGAACACGGCCATTGAAAGGGAGAGACACCCCGGCCCACACTTGAGCGACATGATCACAGCGCTCAATGGGGCAAAAGTGTTTTCTAAGCTGGACTTGAACAAGGGCTACCATCAGCTCGAGCTGGATGACAGTTCTCGCCCCATCACGACATTCGCCACGCACCTTGGTCTATTCCGGTACAAACGGCTCAGTTTTGGCGTATCATCGGCCGCCGAAATCTTCCAGGAGGCCATACGACTTGTCATCCAACACATACCTAACGCCCTCAATTACAGCGATGATATTTTAGTCTACGGTTCTGACACTCGAAAACATGACATCGCCCTTGACCGCGTCTGCCACGCCCTGATGGACGCCAACTTGACCCTCAATAGAGGAAAATGTGAATTTCATCAATCCACCTTGAAATTCTTCGGTCACATCTTCTCGGCGAGTGGCATGAAACCAGACCCTGACAAGATCGCCACACTCAATAACACCAAGAGTCCGGCTGACGTCAACGACCTACGCTCCTTCCTCGGGATGGCGAGTTACTGCGCCCGCTACATTCGTGATTATGCTACTGTAAGTCACCCACTGAGGCTCCTCACGAAAGCTGGCCAGCCATTTGTATGGACCCCGGAGTGTGAACGTGCTTTCAAAGACATCAAACACGCCGTGGAATCGGCCGATTGCCTCTCATATTTCAACCCCAAGAGGAAAACAGAAATCACTGTGGACGCAAGCCCTGTGGGCCTGGGAGCCATCCTGGCACAATACGACAACGAGTCAGATCAGAGGCGGATCATCGCTTACGCCAGTCGGAGCCTAACTGACCCCGAAAGAAAGTATTCTCAACCAGAGAAGGAGAGCCTGGCCGTTGTGTGGGCGTGTGAGCACTTCCACATCTTTATATACGGGAAACATTTCACGCTCATAACCGATCATCAAGCACTCGTCACGATCTACGGAAACCCCAAATGCAAGATGCCCCCCAGGATCGAAAGATGGGGTCTAAGGCTACAAGAATACACCTTCACAATCGTCCACAAACCGGGGAAGGCGGAGAATCCAGCCGACTACATGTCCCGCCACCCCCGAGAATCCTCAGAGACTGAGCCTTCCATCGCGGAGGAATACATCCACTTTGTGACTGGGCATGCTCGCCCACCGGCTATCCCCATGCACACCATTCGGGAAGCGACCAATCAGGATAACATCCTACAAACAGTACTGAAGCGTATACAATCCAACCGGTGGAGATACCACCCGCAGGAGGAAGAGGAAGACCCTGCCGTCAGGAAAGAACTCCAGGCCTTCCGACATATCTCTGATGAACTCTCTGTAACTACTGATGGCATCCTTCTGAGAGATCACAGACTAGTCATTCCGGCGACACTGAGGCAAGGAGTAATCGACCTCGCTCACGAAGGCCATCGAGGAGTCGTGTCCACCAAAAGAGCACTGAGAGAGCGTGTCTGGTTTCCGGCCCTCGACCAGGTGGTTGAGGACACGTTGAAGGACTGCCACCTCTGTCAACTGACCAGCCACAGCAGTCCACCCGCACCTTTGCAAATGACCCCATTGCCTGATGGGGTGTGGCAGGAGGTTGCCATGGACTTTTATCGGCCCCTGCAATCAGGGAAATACGTGGTCGTCATCATGGACGAATATTCTAGATTCCCTGTGGCTCAGTTCATATCATCCACCAGTGCCGCCTGCACCCTCAAGGTGCTTGAAGAAGCCTTCGCGACATGGGGCGTCCCCAAGGTCATCAAGACGGACAACGGACCCCCATTCAACAGTCGTGAGTTCAGTGATTTCGCGAAGCAAATGGACTTTCAACACCGCAAAGTCACGCCCCTCTGGCCACAAGCCAACGGCACCGTAGAGAGATTCATGTCCACCATTAAGAGGACTTTCCAACAAGCCACTGCCGACAAGAGAGATCTGAGGTCAGCGTTGAACGAGGTCCTCAGCGCCTACCGAACCACTCCACACTCCACGACAGGCCAATGCCCCGCCACTCTCATGCTTGGGAGGACAATGAGAAATCGGATCCCAACATGGGACGGAGCACTGAGAGTACCCCTCTCGGATCAACAACATCGAGAGATGGCAATGACAGATCGACTCCACAAAGACAAAATGAAGGAGTATGCTGACCGCAAGCGGAGAGCCCGGTCACCCTCTCTGAAGGAAGACGACAGAGTCCTTGTCAAGCAGGAACAACGCCAAAAGACTGACTGCCGTTTCAAGGATGATCCTCTAACGGTTGTCCAACAAAAGGGCACCATGGTGACTGCGGAATCAGAAACCCGGCGAATCACTCGCAACGCTTCCCACTTCAAGAAGTGTTCTCCTGCAGATCAGGAAAGTACTACGTCAACCCCCACGCCTGAGAGCCAGGACAATCCTGAATCTATCGCACCAAACACCGAACACTCGTTAGTAGAGGGACCACCTGAAGAGGGCCCTGTGCCCACTCCGACGAGACCCGGACGTCATGTGCAGCCTCCCAAGAGACTGATCGTTGAGATGGACTAATCTCTATCTTCATTTGTTCGCTTTAATAAGAAAAGGGGAGATGTAAAGAAGTTAGCAGTCCAGTAGCTGGGTGGGCGGAGTTAGGTGGGCAGAGGGGAAGAGGTGGGGTCAGGACAGGAAGAGGGCAGTTAGAGTAGGGACAGGGCATGAGTAACAAGTAGTTAATAAAGCTTGAGTTAAGACAATCATATGTGTCTGTATTTAATGTAGCAGGACGCTACAGATTTGAACCCTGTTCCCATGACGGCATGAAGGTAGCTGACTCTGGGCCTGTGTATTTTTTTGTACCCGCCGGCTCCTCCCTAAAGTGGAAGCTTGTATTTCTCTGGGCTTTCGATCAGGTTTAATTTTAGTTTTACATTAATGAGTTAATAGCAACATGTTGAAGCACATTTATGCATAATCACAATTCCACATTTGTTTCAGTCATCGAAGGTACTAACTTGGAAACGTGTCTATTCAGGAGTTTGTAGGTTGTCTTTCCCCTTTGTCCCTCAATTTTCTGGATACCACAGTTGGTGGTAGACAACTATTCTTATTCCATTCAATTAGGGAGCATTTCTCGTTTTCTTTTTCATGTCACTGTTGATGGTTCACCAACAAGGGCGTAGCCACAAAATAAAAATATACCCCACTTTGAACCAAAGCTGCTATGGCACAAAGTAAACAAAGCAAATCCTCACCACCCTCCCTAAAAGAGCTCTCTTGTCTCTTTCATCCAAGTAACTATCCATTCATCCTTTCATCCACTTGCTGATATCTATCATTTCACCTTTCCGTTCTGTCAGCCATTCATTCATCCATCTATAGTTCAGTCTTTCAACATTCCGTCTGTCACCAAACATACCCAAACCTATTTTTTAAATCAACCCACCCATCCATCTTTTTGTTAAGCATATTTCCACGCACCCTTTCACTCATCCAGCCTTCCATCCTTCCAGTCATTCATGCATCCATCCATCATTTCACTCGTCCATCCAGCCACACTTTCATTCCATCCATCCATCCCCCCTTTGAATCCATCCATCCTTCCTTTCATTCAGCCATCCATCCTTTCACAAATTACCCCACCCTTTCACCCATCTATCCACTCACCCATCCATCCATGTATCCTTTTACTCATCCATCCATCCTTTCACTCACTCACCCGTCCATGCTTTCACTCATTCAGTCATCCATTTTTCATTCATCCTTCCATCCACCCTTTCATCCATTCATCCCCCCTCCCTTTCCCTCATTCATCTATCATTGTATCCTTTCTTACATCCACCTCTTTTACTCATCCATCCATTCTTTTACTCATCCATACATCATTTCACTCATCCACCCATCCTTTTATCATCCATCTATCCACCATTTCACCCCATAAATCCATCTACCCTTCCTTTCACTAATCTGCCCATTCTTTATCTCATACTTTCATCCACCCTTTCATCCATCCATTCAGCCTCCCTTTCACTCATCCATCCATTCTTTCACTCATCCAGCCTTGCATCCTTCATTTCATCCATTCATCCACCTACCCATCCATCCCTTCACTCACCCATACATTCGTCTTTTCACTCACATCCATCTAGCCATCATAGTTACAAACAGAAGAGGCCCATCAAAAACGTCACCACTGCTGTAGCTGCTAAAGTGTGGGGTTCGTGGAGCCACTGGATTCAAGCTAGCCTGCCTGAAGAGGAGGGTTACCCCCAAACCGGTCCCAAGATGCTTGTTTCCGGTTCAGGGAAGACCTGGCTTGGCAGTTCGGGCTGGACTGTTCCCATGAGGCACAGGTTCAAGACTGATTAGCAAGTAGCTGGGTATGAACTGAGGTGGCGAAGTGGGCTAAAGAAAGATAATGGGTTCAACCCAGATCTGTGACTGGGGGTGAGTGTCTGAAAAGTTTCAGTGCTCCGTTCATCATTTCCTTGTTTTTGCTTTGTTCTCCCAAAGTTGGCAAGGTATGCCCAGACGTGGGACCCTTGCTCACTTTGCCACTGGATACAAGCTAGCCTGGCCGAAGAAGGGTGTTACTCCGAAACTGGTCCCAGGGTGCTTGTTTCCGGTTCAAGGAAGACCTGGCTTGGCAGTTCGGGCTGGACGGTTCCCATGAGGCACAGGGTCAAGACTGATTTGCATATAGCTGGGTCTGAACTGAGGTGGTGAAGTGAGCTAAAGCACGAAATGAGCTAAAGAGCGGTGAGCTAAAAATTGGGGGTGAGTGTCTGAAAAGTTTCAGCGCTCCGTACATCATCTCATTGTGTTTGCTTGGGGTTCATGTAGCTCCAGCATACATCCTTTCACTCACCCATCCACCCTTTCACTCATTCATCTATCCGCTCTTGCACTTCATTCATCCATCCACCCTTCTAATCAATCTATCCATCTATCCTTTCACTCAGCCTTCCGTACTTTCTCTCACTCATGCGTCCACACTTTCTCTCATCACCCAGTCACCCTTTCATTCATCCATCCATCCATTCTTTCAGTTGTCCATCCATCCACCCTCTCTATCACTCATTCATCTATTCTTTCACTCACCCATCCTTACATCCATCCTTACACTCACCCATCTACCCATCCATCCTTTCACTCCCCCATCCATCCATCCATTCATCCATACTTTCACTCACTCAGGCACTCACCCACCCTTTGTGTTATTTATGAGTCTTTGCTGAGTTGCGAACATAAAAGGCCCATCAAGAACTCCTCCCCTGCTGGAGCTGCTAAGGAGGGGGTTCACGACTCCCCTGTTCACCACGAGCTATTGGCAGCATGGTTATTGCTGTTTGCAGCTTCGTTTCATGGTATATTGAGAGTCTGCATGCTCTGCTGTGATAAATGACTTCTTTAGCTTCAACATACATACATACATGTTACATAATTGATATATTTTATAATTTAAACAATTTATAATTTTCTTGTCTTTGACTTGTTCTGGAACTTCAGATCTTTGGATGGGGACAGAAGAGGTATTTTCCTTATCGGTTACCTTTCGTTTTATGCCAGATGCAAGGTTGTTGATCATGTATGGTAAGGTCACCCGTTTACAATGTTTTGTTAGACCTCATGGTGTCTGGAACAAGGGAAACAGCCACCTTATGGAGAGTTGCATGGTTATTGCAAATCTGAGAAGGTTATATATAAAGCTCTACGCAACAAGCAAGTAATTCGCCAGCATTACCTGGGTTATGTGGTGATTGAAAATTGACAATTCTGCATTTTCTTATCTGGACAGTAGCAACTTCCTGTTTAACATAAATCACAAGCCTGGTGGTAAGAAGTGATAAGAGTAATGCCCACATAGGCAATTGGTTTCAGATGTCAATAGGTTCAGGATTCTTGAGACACTGCATTTACCATTTGTCATTTTGCAGCACTGTGCTGGGTTAACCTGTTGCCTGTCAGTTGTTTTCTTATGGATGTCAGAAGGAGTTCTTTCTTTATTGTAGTTCTCTTCTTGAATGATGACGAACTGTACATGAGACAAGGATAAGGTTAGTACCTGCCTTCTCCAGGGAGATGTCTTTATGTCTTCAAAGTCTTGAGATTCTCTGCTATTTGTTGATCATTTTCAGGAATCAATTTTTGGCAGTCACATATAAGCCTCAGGTTTGTTCAGTTTTGTTTTTTCGGTTTCTTCTACATGAAGTCTGCCAGTTTACCTCTTACCCAGAATTTGGCAAGGTAATGCCTTACTCATAGAAAATTAAGACTTAGCAGAAGCCTATATTGAATCAGGTGCGTGATCACCCTGGAACCTCGTGCTGTGGTGTTTTTCTAGGCTAAACTATTGCCTATGCTCTTTTGGGGTGTTATGCAAAGTGAATTCAATAATAGGCTTTTTCGGGATATGATCTTCGGGGTGACCTCCCTTTGCTTAGCAGTCTGAATGCATTTCTCTTGAGGGTTTTTTCCTTGTGGCGACAGGAGGATTTGGGGTATTAACTACCTCTTCAATGCTTGGAGTTGGAAAGGTTCTTACCGCATGTATTTATTACCCTTCCACAGTGTTTTAAACTTGTTTTTGCACCTTCAAAAATTGGTTTGAGTTTTAACAATTTTTCTAAACAGTTGTTCAGTATTCTGAAGGTATGATATATTATTTTCTATTTTGTTTTCATAGGGTCTCCAAACCTCTTCTTTGACTTTAGGCCATTGGAGAAATTATGGAATCTATTTGGATAATTTAGCCGTTTGACTTTCCCTTGTATTGTCCTCAAGCTATACCCAGGCAAGTTGGCACCTTCATGATCGCAGTGGTGGTGCCTCTACGTTGACTTTCCTCCATCGTTTTGATTTGGTTGTGGTCTACGGGATATGTCTTTTCCTCTTATTGCGCTAATATGGCCATTATTTTCAGTAATGCAGCAGTAAAAACATGGTATTGCATTTTTTGGATTTCTGTATATCTTATCATTTGTCTGGTTGATCACAATGAAGGCTTTATGTTTAGGTATATCCTCAATACGTAAGAAATGGGAAGAGTAAGGACATGGGGCGGCAATGATTAGATCACTTACTGGTATCCTTCACTACTCCGATTCTTCTTTCCTCGTGCCAGAACTTACGCCGCACCCCAGGAGTGAGGCTTCGTTGATGATTTTGGTCCTTTTGCTTTGTATTAACAGGAAGGTGCTGAGTGCACCAATCCCTTTTCAATGGCCACGTAAGGCATGGTAAGGGAGAAAGGTAAAACTCCCTTTTCAAGGGAGTACTGCAAAAAAAAAGAGTTTTTGTACAGGGTGCCAGTCTGGGAGAGGCAGGCCTTGCCTCATAACGTAAGTACTTGTACTAGGAAGGAAGATATGAAATTATAATGATCGCTGATAAGTAATCTAAACATGTTATTGACCTCCAAAGAATGACAGGAGGAGTCAGAAGGAGCTTTGACACATGAGAAATACAGATTACACCACACATAGACTCCCCAGACTCCAGTCTGTGATGTAAACATTTAGGGCCCGAGTATGACTATGTTACAAACACAGTAGTCCCTGACAGGGAAGATACGTGGAAAGGACAATAAATATAGGCCTGGCATCAGTGCTATATTAAGGCTGTCCAGCCGGACAGAGTGATTTTAATAATGTTTCAGATCACAAAAGCAAGAGTAAAGTGGGACACAATCCTGCTTCCAACGCAATACATATAAAACAAAACACAATTAACAGAAAACTCAGGCAGGACTAAAGGGCTTGTAAGTCATATAAGAAATTAAACAAGCAAAGATAGGTAGCAACAGCTTTACACTTAAATAATAATTTGGATTTCGTTTACGGTGTATATAAGGTCGACAACGTTTCCATCCCATAAAACCAATACTGGGAACATCATCAGGACGTAAAGTTACATGCCTGAGAGAAATTTACCTGTAAAACACTATGAAGAGATAAAAAAACAGAAAGAAACAGTGAATAGATCATGGTAATAGAGAACACATCCTTCTTTGTATTCCCCAAGAATATAAAAGATCACTTGGTTAGAGCCCCACTTCCGGCCACCAAACCAGCAGGTACACTCAATGAACACTTGGACATGCCAAATATGGTAACTGCAGTGTTTGCAAATTCACTATTGAGGGCAAAGAATTCACTTTCAATAACACTAAGGTTCAATCCAAGCAGTTCGCCAATTGTAATACATGTAATGTTATTTATGCTATCATGTGTCAGTGCAATAAGATCTACATTGGACAAACCACTCAAAAAGTGTGAATCCGGATTTGTCAGCACCACAACTGAATCCGATGCAAAACACCCAATGCCCCTGTGGTGGAACATTTCTCCAACAATGCCCATAGCGAGGACGACATAAGATGGACTGTAATCAGTGTGATCAAACCCCGCCAAGAGGAGCAGACATAGGGCAATTGCTGAATAAAGATGAACTCAAGTGGATTCTGTGCACTGGCAGCATCAAAACTGGACTCAACAGACTGGAGGATTGGACTACTTTACCATAGTTACAACAGCGCCACAAAGTCCTACTCTACATACCTACCTTAATTACACTTGGGCACCACCATAATCAGCCCTCTGAAGTGTTTGCTCTTTTAAACTGTTTTATTTCCACTGGTCTCCTTTACAACACCTCTATGAAAATCCGCAATTTGCCAAAGTAATTGCATTGGTTTTGTACTCAATGTACTTTTTGCCACAAGAAATTCCATTACAAATCTCATATGTGAATGGACTGTACCTAGAGAGGTATTCAGACACCCCCATGTCAATTTTGTATATATCTTTTCCTTTCACTGCCTTCAAACAATCCTTTCATGGTATTTGGCTCAGAAGCTACCTGAACAGATACCAGTTACTCTGTTTTGATGTACCAATGCTTTCCTTATATTCTAAAGCCCTTTCTTGATTCTCATTTGCATACATTCAAAATTAATTGAATGTTTTGCTGGAATCTGTCCATACCATTCTTTACATATCGTACCCCTTTGCATATTTTTTAATCTACCTTTACCACTCCAAGATGTCCGCCCATTGCTATGACGGCGGTTTTACCTTCCAAATCATGCGACCCAATGCAGAAATTGGTCTCTCAAACTAAATGTACCTCTAATGTGGTTTTAAGTTTGTTTGTATTTACATGAAAAATCTGCATATGATTTGAATATAAATAATTTACTTATTTTCAAATCTGTCATTCTTATCTCTATACATCGGAATTCTTTGCTCTTTCACCACTTAAACATGACCGCCAAGGCGCCCCTTTCACCCCCGTCACGTGAGTTATCACGTGGTTATTGCAGACCATTTACCGCCGTACACGGCGTCCGGCTCACTCGTCCACCGAGCTCACCCGGACACCATTGGAATTTGATGTAAGCCCCCTAGCCGTTGGGAAATTACGGAGACCTTGCAATCATGTGGTATTTACAAGGTCTCTCTCCCCCAATTGCAGGTCATTGTGCCTCCTCCAGCGCTGCGGCTCCCGCATTGTAGGCACCATTGTGGTGCAACTTTTGGCTTATTATCTTTGGATCAAGTCAGCATTGATCCACAACAAGATAAGCCACACAGCGGTTTGCTTACATGCTGTTACCTGTCACTATAGCCGTTTTCACACTTATTCTTCCTTATTCTCAGGTCATCTTGCCTCCCCGCAAGCGCCGCTGGTCCCTCTTTCGACACGCAAACACGGTCCACCTAATGTCCTCTTCATTTTGTCATACTCACATGGTAAGACTAGGTTTATGACCCTACGGTACACAACCACTTAGTTACTGGCCCGGCCTCGCCTTAATTCTCTTATTTCTCCCACCAGCGTCATCTCGCCTTGTGATACTGTGCTCGGTTCAGCCAACTGGCGACCTTGATTTATTCCAATTCACATTGCCCCACCATGCCATTAATTGCCACACCTTAACAGGAACACTTGCCTTGTGGAATTTCGCATGGTAAGCAATGCCACAGGTCTTGGTGTTTTAATTGGGGTTATTAGGTATCCAGTAGTCATTCACGCTGCAACATAGCTTGACGAGTAGCTCGCTACTGTGCTCATGACTATGGTTCCATGACATTATCCCCACAAGTTGTTCTAATGTCCTTTCCAGAAACCTTGGAACTACTTAGTTCTTCACTTTCTAACTGACTCGCTTTAACACTTAAGGCCTTGCTCCGTATCATGTTTCGATACTTATTTGCTATAAACCTTTTTCTCCCAGCATGTGTTCCATGATGATACCTAGCACACAACTTTATCTGAGTGGATGGATACTTTACCACCAGTTTCTTCACCAGCACTATGTTTTGAAGGCTGTGTTCTCTATTTCCATGATCTACTCACTGTTTCTTTCTGTTTTTTCTACCTCTTCATACTGTTTTATAGGTAAATTTCTCTCAGGCATGTAACTTTACGTCCTGATAATGATCCCAGTATTGGTTTTACAGGATCGAAACCTGCATCATGTTAGCTGATCCTGACTGTCATGGAGCTGGCTGCGAGCCACTGTGACATACTCGAAATGTGGAGGCAAGATGGCTGCATGCGAAGCGGGACTGCTGCGTCCCTGAGTGGCTGAGCCCTGCTGAACCTTATTGCTGGCGGTCAGCCGAGGCAGTGGACCCGGGTTGAGATGACCCATGAACGGCAGTGACAGCACTGAGTAAGTGCAGGGACGTGGTGGGGGACTTGTGGAGCGCCTACTTCCATCTGGGCGAGTGACTGGAGCCATGACGGGGTTGATAGAGTGACGGCGGCCCCCGAGTGGAGAGAAGTTGATCCAGGGATGCTGGCATGTGGAGCAGCGCTGTGTGGGGATGAGCAGAATGTAGCACATGAGCGAGCTCTGATGCCCTCGCATACCCTGGGGAGGGAATAGTCACCGCGGACGCAGACTCCACACGCAAGTTCGCAGGGACCGCAGTGGAGGCGGTTCATGTTCTCTTGCCCAGCAAGCACCTGGACTCAGCCAGGCTGCCCGGGGGGCCACGTAGGGGACCTCCCAACAGGGCGGCCACCTTAGTGCCACAGAAAGGCACAGGTTTCAGCACACCAGGCTCCCTGGTCTAGGGACCAGGGGGTCAGTCGGCCGCGTCACATCCGGCCGTGCGGTGGGGGAGGACACTGTACAGCCTCTTGACCGCTGCCCGTCTTGCTGTTTCCCGCCCTACCGCTTACACTGGAGACGGCCAAAGGGTGGTAGGGGGAGGGGATGAATCTAACTTATTGTTTTGTGTTGCAGGAGGAGTTACAGGGTGATCCGGAGTCTGCAAGGTACAGAAGGGTACTACATGCAGCAGCACAATAAGGGTGCTAAGCCAAGGATTCCCAGGGATGCCTTAGTGTGTCCACTGGAAGATCAACAGCACCCCATTAGTCCTACGGGTGGTTGTGGGCCTGAGCAACCAAGGGCTGCTTGGAACCCCCCCCCCTTTGGGGGGCATTAGTAAGGGCGTGGACTGGGGGTCCACGGATGGGAGGGGTGGCCACTCCCAAAATTGGTAACCACCAATTGGCGACGGCCACGGTGTAATTTGGCTCATGAGGTGGGCAGCCAAAATAAGGGCTGGCCTGCCCTTGGATCGCCCGTAAGATAACCCACCATGTTGGCATATTTGTTATGCAAATAAACTTGCTGCAAATTTCTCCACTAAAAAAGTTGTTGTGTGGTTTATTTATGTACTTTGCTGTACGAAAAACTGAGAAGGTATCTTGTGGTTTATTTATCTATGTTGCTGTATGAGAACTGAAAAGTGTTGCCGATATTGGCACTATGCAGGTTGTCTTTCTTGGGATTGGTCTCATGTGCAGACACGGGTAGTGCAACCCAAATGTGTAGATGGACTCGGCCTACAGGTAAACCTGCCTGCCTCGGGGTGCGTTCCTGAAACTTACAACAACAGGTACAAAGTGGCTGCGTTTGAAGCAACTTCCTCCCCCTGCTACCTTACTGGGAGCCTGGATTCCACAGTGGACCTTTGCCGGGGTGGCCACACTGTCAACTAACTGTAATATGGCTTTTCTGCATATTTTTACATAAGTTTGCCTGTGGTCTTTGCCAGAGTGACGGTAAGGAAAGCATACCCTACAGAATTTCCGCAACTAAGAACGGGGGCCTCGCCTAGGATAACCTACCCCCACCTCCCTGTTTTTGAGCCTGTTGGAGGTCAAGACTGTGCTGTACCACAGTTGGCCCTATAGGAGCAGCTGTTATCCACCACTTACCTTGACGTGCGGGGCATTGAGTAACGCCCAGGCCTGCAACATCCTATTTGAGCGCAGTGGGGAAAAAGGAACTTCAATCAGTACGGCGTTGCATTACCTGTTGGCCCAGCTGGTATACTCCCCTCCCCCACTTGTGGCCTGTATTACAGCTAGAACCGAGACAGTGAAGCGATCTATCCAACCCCCGGGTGTTGTGACCACACTCCATGCAAAAGGGGAAAGTTGATACAAATGGCAGTCCAAAACTAAGATTGCACCTTAGCTGAATCAGCTGATGATGAGGAAGCCAAGGGGCAGAGGGACTGGAGCAGTGGCAGAACAGGCGGAGGAAGTCCCTGGCCATCATGTGGAAGCTCTTTGTGGGTCTGACCTTATACAACAACAACTGGCTAAGATCCTGGAGGCCATAGCAGACACCAAGTTCACCCTCCACCAGGATATTAGTACAGTATCAGTGGGTCTGGGGCTGCTCTGCGTGTAGCATCTCAAACTGGCAGAGAGAGTTGGAACTGTAGAACCCTCGGTGGCAGAGCTCCAGCCCACACAAAAAATGCTAGCCCACGCATTCAAGGACCTCACAAACCGAGTAACCACCCAAGAGCGACGGGCAGAAGATGCCGAAAGTGATAATAGATTAAATAATATCAGAGTGGTTGGTTTGCCGGAGGGTACGGAAGGGGAGGGTATGCTGACCTTCCTAGAGAACTGGCTCCAAACCGTGGTTGCCCCGGCAGACCTCTCCACTTTTTACTCTTGTGAGAAAGTCAATTGGGTCCGGGGCTGCCCACTAGAACCAATAAGACAACCGCACGCAGAGGTAGCAAGGCTTTTGCACTTGAAGGACAGACACTCTTCATCAGAAAGAAAGAGCAGCAGGTCCCTTTGTGATCAACAACAGCAACATATCTGTACTCCTAGACTACACGCCTAACGTGCAGCGACGAAGAGCATTGTTCACTGAGGTGAAGAGGTCGTTAAGAGAAGAGGGACTACAGTACTTCCTAATATTCCAGGCCAGGCTGCAAATAACTCTGAAAGGGAAAATCCACTTCTGTGAAGATTCCAGTATGGTGTGGGGGTGGCTTAAAACCGACATATCGGGGAGCTCGTCCTTAAAGTCAGGCTCTGCTGTGAATGGTAGCTGTGGTTCGGCTGGGAAGTGGACTCGGAGGAGACTCAGGAACAGGCCATCTAAGAAACCAAGCCTCTCCCAGAGAGAGACAGAAAGAGCAGCAGCTCTTTTGGCAGTGGCCGAGATCATGGATCCTAAGGGATCAGTCTCGGAGGCTGTTTCATCCACGTGGAGGGGGTCTCGGGACTCTTAATCAGACTCCTCTAAGCATTTTATTGCCACGGGTCAATCCCAGGACCACAGATGATCTCTGAACAGTTGGCTTTGTTAATAGTGAGATGATGGTAGGGCGTCCTGACCCACTCTAGGGACGCAGTGGGCTCGGATGACCAAGACTGCGAATGTTCAGGCTTGCGCAGGCTGGTGGAACCCTCGTGGTTTATACCCGATAACCTACCCCCACTTAGATGTCCACAATTAGATTTGGTTGGGGCCTTCTGTCGAGTTGAATGTACTATTTGCAGTTTGGGCGGCTGGCTGTTGCCAGGCTACTTGGGGGAAAGGGAGTTTGGACTTCTGCAGTTTTTTTTTTATAACTCAGTTTTGTTTTGTTTGAGTTCAATTGTAGGTTGGTGCTGCACAATGCTCGGGATGGGGGGGCTGGGAGACGGGGTGGGTTTAGGGGGGTTTGTCTGAATAATGCATGCACACAACACGCTGAAAATTATGACATAAAATATTAGGGGGTTGGAGACCGCTAAAAAACGCCACAATATACACAGGTTCCTATGAAGGAGAGGTGTACAGAGTGCCCTATTACAATAGACGCACCTTATACATAGCGAAATCGAAAGGTTGCGTAGGTGTTGGAGAAGGCAAGACTTCGCAACATCGTACTCTGCATATGCTAGAGGGGTGTTGATTTGGATCTGGGCTGGGGTGGCCTTTGAGCCCACCGCATGGTGATAGACAAAGAAGGTAGATATATATTCTTGTCACGGAGGCTGTGTGGACGGGACGTGATATATATATATCCAACCAGGAACAGGTTCCCTTCCTACAAGGCCTTTCAGCATATATAGCTGATGGGGTGGGGTCGGAGGTAATCCTGGGAGGAGATTTTAACTGTGCAGTAGATGTTACACTGGACAGATCACACCCACCACTGCTTAGAGCCCAAGCCCACCGTACTGCAGCGGGATTTAGGGAATGAACGAACCACTGGGGGCTGGAAGACATCTGGAAGACATCTGGAGGACACAGCATCCACAAGACAGAGACTACTCATTCTACTCTCCGATACACCAATTACATATACGGATAAATACCTTTGTGTGCTCCCCGGACCTAGGACAAGCCATCACACACATTGAGTATTTGGGCCATACTTTCTCAGACCACAGCCCCCTGATATTGACTTTCCAACTCATGGAACAATGCCTGTTGGTTTCGGTGTGTCGCCTTAAAGTACAAATGCTAGTAGACACCTGCTTTAGGGAATCCTTAAGCTCTGCCATAGACACATACTTTGCGATAAGTGCACGCACAGCCTCGACAGTGCTAGTGGAATGGGAGGCATTTAAAGTGGTGACAAAAGGTTTTTGCTTGGGGCAATCAATTTGGGCCCAACGGGAATTACAACAGGAAATAAAGTCACTAGAGGACAAACTACATGAGTGAGATAATGCACATAATCAGGGTCCTATGCAGCAAAAGCAACTGAAGGAAACACAGACACTGTATTACCAGACTCTTGAACGATTGCGGAATTATGATTATAAGAGATATTTAACTAGAGCGCATGAAGAAGAAGGGAGACCTGGTGTTAGAAATGGGATCTCTAATTGGCTAAGGCTTGCGGCAAAGTCAGGCAGAGACCACCACTCTAGTCAGGGCAAGGGAGTTACATGCCAAAATAACCCCTGCTCACCCCCTTGGTAGCTTGGCACGAGCAATCAGGCTTATCCCGGAAGCAATGTGTTAAGCATTTGCACAACACACACACACAGCAGCAACACACTAGGCACACCACAAAAGGAACTCCACAAAAGGTCATATATAAAAATAGCTTTTGTATTACAATAAACACATTCGATCATAATCACACAATGTACACTGTCCCAACTGGCACTGGGCCAAATTTACAGGGGAATATTTACACACGACAGAGCCAATGGGCCACTGTCACAACCATCACAAACCACCAATTGTAAATATAGCACAAATAGTGAAGGTAGAACACAACCAGTAACTACTGGTGAGATACTGAACTGAGAATTAGATCTGGTAACATAACATATAGGATGCCTAAACCATATCAGGCACGAATCCCTTTTGCATTAATTAGCATGAACACAGTGTGACCCAATCCGGGGCGCAACACAAGGAAACTGGCCCTAGGCCAACAGGCCTCTCTCACAGGGGCTCAATTGTAGGGTAGCAGCGTTGTGCTGCCTCTCTCCTCTCTGTGTGGCACGCGGGGCTTCCCCGCCTTACATCACGCACTGTGCCGTTCTGTTTTCCTCACCGGCTGCAGGCTTCCCTCACGCCTGGGGAGCTTCTGGCTTGGAGCACGCACCGCTCCAACTTCTGTGTAACTGCGGGGCTCTCTCTGATTCACAAGAGCCACGCTCAGGCCCGCACCCCTTCCGGCTCCTTTCTCGACCGGACATCCTGCAGGGCGTGTAGCAGCTCTCTCCCAAGGCCTCGGGATGTTGCTAGGCAACGTAGGGATTTCCAGGCTCCCTTGCCGCGGCTTCACTTCCTGCTTTTCGGCCGGCAGCCACTCCCACAACCAGGCCACAACTGCCTGGCTTCCTGGCCAGCCGTGCTTCTCGGAGCAAAGCCTCCGCTGCTCCTGTGGCTCCTTCTCTTCTTCCACGAGTAGGGAAATCACGAGCGCTGGCAGGCGGGAGCCCCTTTCTTGGGCTCCAAGGAAAACAGTTCAAAGAGTGCCCACCACACGCTCCTGTTGCGAAGGCACATTGCTAGGGACACAGTGGGGGGCAAGGAGCAAAAAACGCTCAGCCCGCGCTCCCAGCCGATCACTTTCCTCACTCCTGGCAGTGTTCTCCTCTTTCTAGGGCTCAAAGGAAAACAGTTCAGAGAATGCTCACCACGCGCTCCTGTTACAAAGGCACAGTGCTAGGGACACCATGGGGAGCCAGGAGCAAGAAGCGCTGCGCTCTCAGCAGATCACTTACCTCACTCCTGGCAGTGTTATCCTCTTTCTGGGGCTCCAAGGAAAACAGTGCAAAGAATGCTCACCATGCGCTCCTGTTATAAAGGCACAGCGCTAGGGACACAGTGGGGAGCAAGGAGCAAAAAGCACTGCGCTTTCAGCAGATCACTTTCCTCACTCCTGGCGGTGTTCTCCTCACACTGAGTGTGCTTCTTCAGTGTAATGGCAGGCAGCTCCCCAGCAAACCAGGGGGAATGTCCAATGCCAGGCATAGGCAGCCCAGCACATAGGGACCCCCAGGTAGCAACAGCTGGGTCCCACGGCGGTTCCTCCTTGCCCAGCAGTCCTTTGGCCTCACGGCTCCTAGTAAGCACCCAAGCACGCCAGAACTCTGGGGTCACAGCCCCTACATTTATACACCTCTTTCCTTTTGTGACACAGCACAGGGCTTGGATACCAGTTAGCTTGTCTCCTTTCTGGTGAAGAATTGGCTTGGTAGTTTAGTCTGCCCTGTTCCCATGATGCACTGGGCCTGGGACAAACTGATTTGCATATAGCCAGGTTCTGAGCTGGGATGGTGCAGTGAGATAAATAACGGTGATGGATCAAGCCCTGATCTTTGGACTGGGTAAGAGTGGTCTGCTTAATTCAGACACTCTGTTCATCACCACCCCCTTTTCTGAATCGTTTTTGGCCACTATAGGTGTGGCAGGGTATACTCAGACATGAGTCCCTTTCTCACTGCACCATTAGGATTCAAGCAAGCCGGGCCGAAGACGGCTGAAATGCCAGAAACCGGTCCCCGGTAGCTTGTCTCCTTTCTGGTGAAGAATTGGCTTGGTAGTTTAGTCTGCCCTGTTCCCATGATGCACTGGGCCAGGGACAAACTGATTTGCATATAGCCAGGTTCTGAGCTGGGATGGTGCAGTGAGATAAATAACGATGATGGATCAAGCCCTGATCTTTGGACTGGGTAAGAGTGGTCTGCTTAATTCAGACACTCTGTTCATCACCACCCCCTTTTCTGAATCGTTTTTGGCCACTATAGGTGTGGCAGGGTATACTCAGACATGAGTCCCTTTCTCACTGCACCATTAGGATTCAAGCAAGCCGGGCCGAAGACGGCTGAAATGCCAGAAACCGGTCCCCGGTAGCTTGTCTCCTTTCTGGTGAAGAATTGGCTTGGTAGTTTAGTCTGCCCTGTTCCCATGATGCACTGGGCCAGGGACAAACTGATTTGCATATAGCCAGGTTCTGAGCTGGGATGGTGCAGTGAGATAAATAACGGTGATGGATCAAGCCCTGATCTTTGGACTGGGTAAGAGTGGTCTGCTTAATTCAGACACTCTGTTCATCACCACCCCCTTTTCTGAATCTTTTTTGGCCACTATAGGTGTGGCAGGGTTTATTCAGACATGAGTCCCTTTCTCACTGCACCATTAGGATTCAAGCAAGCCGGGCCGAAGACGGCTGAAATGCCAGAAACCGGTCCCCGGTAGCTTGTCTCCTTTCTGGTGAAGAATTGGCTTGGTAGTTTAGTCTGCCCTGTTCCCATGATGCACTGGGCCAGGGACAAACTGATTTGCATATAGCCAGGTTCTGAGCTGGGATGGTGCAGTGAGATAAATACCGGTGATGGATCAAGCCCTGATCTTTGGACTGGGTAAGAGTGGTCTGCTTAATTCAGACACTCTGTTCATCACCACCCCCTTTTCTGAATCGTTTTTGGCCACTATAGGTGTGGCAGGGTATACTCAGACATGAGTCCCTTTCTCACTGCACCATTAGGATTCAAGCAAGCCGGGCCGAAGACGGCTGAAATGCCAGAAACCGGTCCCCCGCAGCTTGTCTCCTTTCTGGTGAAGAATTGGCTTGGTAGTTTAGTCTGCCCTGTTCCCATGATGCACTGGGCCAGGGACAAACTGATTTGCATATAGCCAGGTTCTGAGCTGGGATGGTGCAGTGAGATAAATAATGGTGATGGAGCAAGCCCTGATCTTTGGACTGGGTAAGAGTGGTCTGCTTAATTCAGACACTCTGTTCATCACCACCCCTTTTCTGAATTGGATACCAGTTAGAACTGGTATAGGGGAGCTTTGGAGCACTTTGTTGTGCTCAGCTCCTCTCTCCTTTGTCAGGTGGGGGCTAAGTGCTCAGACGCACCACAGGGGGCGGAGCCAGCATTGTGGAGAGAAGGCACAGCCCTATTCAGGTCCCAGGTGCAACTCCTCCCTCCCATCTACATGCAGATCTCCCTATTCACCACTGGGCAGAGTCATTCTGGCTCTTGGAGCCACCCACACCATCCAGCCCCTGTCAATCACAAGCCAGACATGCAATTCACATCAGGCAGGCAGACACACCACACACAGAAATGCCAACTTCTAAAAGTGGCATTTCTCCACCAGTCACCATACATCAGCGCACACCATTGCGCAGCATTTATTTTCACGAGTCAGCACATACTAAACTCGCCCCTGCACTCCTCTCATACCAGGAATTACCAGGGACACACATATCCCCACATGCATTCCTATGGTAGGGCAAGCCAATCTCACCACATGCACTCAGAGAGTGCATACTTTACACTGGGCCACAGTGCTAAAGTGCAAATATGCTCAAAACTACTAATCTCAGGTCACAGAAAAGGCAAAAAGTTTAGGGGTGAACCTGCTAAAAGGGCCAAGTCCAGCACCTGGATGCCTATTAGCCTGGATAATTAAATCAGAGACTTGGGGCTCCCCAATCACCCATGTGTATACTAACATGAACGAATCAATTCATGACACTGAGAGCATTAATGACCTCTTCGGCGATTATTACCAGACCCTATACAAAGCCTTCATGACTCGGCTCCCTCTGGTTGTGCTGGATTCGCAAGATAGGGAGACACTGGGCCCTCCAATTATAGCCCAAGAAATTCAGACAGCAATCAAAGGTATGGCCACTGGGTAAACCCCCTGGTCGGATGGTTTACCAGCAGAGTTTTAGTCAGCACATGTCTCGATCATGGCACCCAGTCTGGTCTCAATGTATGTGGAATCATTGCAAATAGGGAGACTCCCCGCATCGGGTAGGGATGCAATGGTGATCCCCCTCACCAAGACAGTACTTAGGGGGCACAAGTATCCGATTTTTGACACCTATCCATGCTCAACTTGGATTTTAAAATATTGAGTGTGACGTTGGCGCTTTGGCTTCTGCCACTCATGCCTGGATTGGTTAATACTGATCAAAATGACTTTTTTACATCTATCAACACTTCCAACAATCGGCCCAGACTGTACTTAGTACTCTACCACCCTGATGTACAGCTGCAACCCGGGGCGGCTCTCCTATCGATAGACCTGGAGAAGGCCTTTGACACTGTCAGGTGGGACTTCCTATTTTGCGCCAGAAAGAGTCTGGCGCAAAAACTATGAGTTGGCAGAGAAAGAGAAATATATATATTAATGCTTGCTGAATATTAGAAAAAAATAATTACAGAAAAAAAACAATACTTTACACAAAAAATAGAGACTGCAGGTAACTCAAGTAAAAAACTCTTTAGGGTCATAAACAACTTGACATCTGCTAAAAAGGACGATATGGCTAACTGCACCCAAGACTTCTGTAATAACAGCGCAGGCGTTTAAGGAAAAGGTTGATCAGTTCGCCTTACATCTGCCTAATACTAGTTTAAGAGAAGAAGAAGCAATAAATATAACACCCCTGCTACACTTTACCACGACAGCTTCAGGGCAAATTGCTACCCTTCTTATAAAAACAAAACCTGGCTCCCCGGAAGATCCTTGCCCGCCTAGAGTCCTCCATCGCATTAACCATCTTGTCAGTCCAAGACTCTCAGACATATTTAATCAGATACTCACCCACCAGGTGAAAACAAGCGTGCATTCTTCCTTTAATAAAGAAAGCTAATTTAGAGCTTATGGATACGGCCAACTACCGACCGATTGTGAGACTTTCGCTTCCGGCAAAAATTTTGGAGAAGATTGTATGTACAGAACTCTCCAAGCATATAATGGAAAATAATATTTTAGATCATAGTCAGTTTGATTTTAGATCATACCACAGCACAGACAGAGTTAATAAAGACAACTGAAGAAATCCGAGCCAACATGGATTGGGGAGGCTCGGCAGCTCTTATTCTTCTGGACCTGTCCGCGGCATTTGATACCGTGGACCATACTTTACTGCTTAAATGCCTAAAGTATATAGGTCTGGGAGGTAATGCTCTCAAGCTTTTACGATCTTTTTTAACGGATAGAACTCAGACAGTTCAGCTAGGTGATTTTAAATCAGCACCTTTTATCCTGCTATGGGGGTACCGCAGGGCTCCTCCTTAAGCCCCACTCTTTTAATATATATGTATCTGAACTGGCTCCGCTGATCAGAAGTTTTGATCTACTCCCGACCTCATATGCTGATGACACATAGTTGGTGATTTCCACCATTGACAAAGATGTCAACTATTCTACCAAACTCCACGACTGTATGGTCTCCTTTAATGAGTGGATGAGTAGGCACTGCCTGAAACTAAACTCAGGTAAAACTGAGGTGGTGCTTTTTGGTAACCTTTCTCCTAGTTGGTCTCCTGTTTGGTGGCTGGATTCTTTAGGCCCCCCCTCCAACACCAGTGGCAAAAGCAAAAAATCTGGGTGTCATAATAGATGAAAAACTTCAATTCAAAGCCCAGATCTCAAAAGTGGTGTCCTCGGCATTTAACACTATCAGAACAGTGCGCAAAATTCTTCCTTACATTCCTAGAAAGGCTAGGAAAACGGTTCTAACTTCACTAGTCCTTACTAAGTTGGACTACTGCAATGCCGTGTACATCAATGTGCAGTCCAAGCAACTTAGAAGACTGCAATCAGCCCAGAATGCCACCGCCAGATTTGTCTTGGATGTGCCTAAATCCAGTCCATTAGAGCGGGGAATTCAAGATCTGCACTGGCTTCCGGTTGGCCAACGGGTGAAGTTCAAAGCACTTTGTATTGCTCACAAAGCACTTCATGGAGAGGGTCCTCTGTTTCTACATCATGCTTTTAAGTGGTACACCCCCAGCAGATCTCTATGTTCAGCCACAGCCTTCTTAATGCTTACACCCCGAGTTAAAACAATGAACTGGGGAGGAAAGAACTTTAGGCACAGCACCATCAGACTTTGGAATACTCTTCCTCTTGCTCTTAGGAAGATCCCATCATTGCTGCAATTCAGAAAACATCTTAAACCTGGCTTTTTAAAAACTAATTTTTATCAATTTCCTCTCGGCAGTATGAGGTCCGCAAAGTGCATAGAGACCTATGGGTAGTAGTGCGCGCTATAAATTGGCATAACATAACATAACATATTCGAAACAATGACACGTATGGGCCTGGGCGACGACTGGGTAAAATGGGTAAGGTTGCTCTATGACCACCCTACTTCTAGGGTTAAGACGGGCCAGGTGGTCTCAACACAGTATCAAATATTTTGCAGCACAAGGCAGAGGTGCCCGCTGTCGCCCCTTCTATTTGTTCTGGCGATAGAGCCATTGGCGGTGCTGTTCTGTCAGGGTGGCGCCTGATTGGGGTTGCCAGTGGGAGACCGGGATCATATCATCTAACTGTATGTAGATGACCTTTTAATTTATCTTAATGATACAGTGATAGGCACTGCAACAGCATTAGACCTTCTAGCCCAGTTCGAACACGTGTCTGGCTTGCGGGTTAATAGACGAAAGACAAACGCATTCCAAGTGTCATCGACCACTCCTTGCCCTGAGAGCCCACCGCTGGATCTCAATTGGGCCGCTTTCACTTTTAAGTACTTGGGGATCCATATTTTTCACTCTTTAGAAGACCTGAGGGATGTAAACCTCGGACAGGCATTTAGATCCCTTAAGGCTTGCGCCCCATTCTGGTGCTCATTGCGCCTTCAAATCGTGGCCCCCATCTCATTGTCAAAGATGGTCATGTTGCTGCGCCTGCTACACTTTTTTGTCAACCTCCCACTGGGAATACCCACAGGCTAGTTTCGACAGCTTGATGTCTTGCTCCGAGATCTGATATATGAAAGGAGGCGGTGGAGAGTGTCACTCAGCACACTACAGCGCCCTTTGGCTGAGGGGGGTCTGGGAGTACCGACCTTTTGAATATTACTACCTGGCCTCCCAGCTACAATGGATTTCACAGGGGCTGGAGGGCATAGATACGGCAGGAACAAATCTCACGAATTCACAAGACCGCACCCCCTTACTGATGCCCAAAATGCTCAATACTACAGTGGTGATTCCACACCAATCCCTATTACAGACCACTGCCCTATGATGCTGGGGGCGATGTGTGATGAAACAACCAGGGGCACCCTTATATGCCCCAACCCTGCCCTTAATTGGATTGCCATATGGCAACCCTAAGAAAACATCTGCCACTGAGCAATTGTCCCACTGGACTGCTGTGGGTTTAAAAATGGTAGGTGACTGCTATCAGCAGTCCTCATTGATACCTCTAGAAGAAATGATAAAAGGTGCAGGACTGCACCCAATATGAAGCCCTAAGTGAACATTCAAGAGACTGTGGGGCAGAGGGGGCAAGGAACCCGAGACACACGGGTGCTACAATCCTTACTTACACTAGGAAGGGCATAACACCAGATAACATTGTTTTATATCTCACTATTGGAGATGTTTCGAACCCCCCCTTCAGCGGTTACGTAATAAATGGGACGCCATACTAAACAGGGAGCTCTCGGTTGCAGAATGGAATAAAATCCTGGAACATCCCATAAAAGTTTCCCGCAATACCAGGATGAGATATATACAATTCAACTACACACATTTAACTTACATGACGCCTCACCGGCTACTGGTGGTCTACGGAGGTGATGCGCGATGTTTCCAGAGATGCAGACTTCATACCCATGACATGGGAATGTATGGCAGTCAACACATTTTGGGAGGACGTTTTAGTATCAATAAAGTCAGAAGTTGGATGAACTCTTGCTCACACACCTGAAGTCTGTATTTTGGGCCTCTTCCCGAGGTCGCCCGAGTGGAACGTGGGCACGAAATTTGTAGACCTGGCCCTCGTCCTAGCCAAAGAAGAATAGCATTGGCCTGGGAGTAGGCATGGGCGGAAAATCCGTTCCGCTCGCGGATTTTGCGGATTTTCGGGAAATCCGCAATCCGCGAGATTTGCGAATTTCCTGAAAAATCCGCAAATCCGCGAGCAGCGGATTTTGCTCGCACTGCTCGCACTGTTCGCGTGAGTTCGCGCCCCGCGAATAAGTGCGAAATTGCAGAAATACGATTTTAGCAAAACTGAAAGTAACTACTTACCAGGTTCAAAAGTTCAGGCTCATCATTAGTAGCCATTTCCTGTAGTGCTTCCTGAGGGGCCCCTCCAGAGTTCAGTTGCCAGTTGCAACTATTATGTGACCCTGCTCTGAACCTCAGAATAGTTACACATATGCCACAAAGGTCCTGAATTACAGCTAAGGGAGACAAGCAGGAGCCAGGCTGGAAGTTAAAATCCATTAATCAGCCCCTAATTCATTATTGTCAGTTGGGGCAGGGCAGGTGTTGTAACTAATTTTGCAACAATGAAAGCACTTAGCAAGTGCAAAAGATCACTAATCAGGGCGCACTAAGGAAGCAGGTGCCAGCTAAAAAAATATTCTGTGACACATTAATCAGCCCCAAATTAATTCAGGTCACTTGAGGCAGGGAAGGTGTGCTTTGCTTTGCCAAAAATAATGTACACTGGACAACCAGAGGGTGTGGTGATGAAACAGAGGGTGGCATGGGTGGGCCAGAGGGTGGCATGAGTAGTCAGAGAGTGGCAGTGGTGACAGAGAGTGGCAGTGATGAAGAAGAGTGTCCCAAACAGGTTGGACACGTAGAAACAACAAGTTCGCAAAACTTGCGACCCGACAGGTAAGTTCGCAAATTGCGAAATTGTAAAAACCCTCGCGAACTGGCAGAAACACGGGCGAACACAAAAAAAAAAAAAATCCGCAAATTCGCGGGAATTCGCGGATTTTGCGGATTGCGAGTTCGCAAATCCGCAAATTCGCGGATTGCCAATCCGCAAAATCCGCTCATGCCTATTACACACCCACTAGCTTAATCACACTCACATTTTTAATATAGGTCCTGAAGAAAGCCAGCATATTCATAAGGCACTGGCTGAAACATGTCGACCCACCACTGGATGTGGGAGGTCGTAACTCGCCTCTAACATCCAACAGCCTTATTTTTAACCGCTGACGGAGGCCCAGGTATTAAAGTTTAATTTACCCTTGGGTACTGGGACCCCCGCCAAGCCGTTTTAAAATTACTTCCTTAACACTCTTCACTGCACACTCAGCGACATACCTGCTCTGCTGTAATCAGGCGGGAATTCGCGGATTTTGCGGATTGCGAGTTTGCAAATCCGCAAATTCGCGGATTGCCAATCCGCAAAATCCGCTCATGCTTACCTGGGAGCTGGCAAGTGGCCCCATAGTAAAGGACTGGAAACGGGACATGATACACTATGGGTACTAGGGGCTTGTTTATATGGATCTGAATTATGGGGATTCTCAAACCTGAGAGAACTGGGCCGTGCAGAAAACAGGTTTCTGCGAGGGCTTGTGATGGTCCCACAAAGCACACCCACAACTCCACTAAAATTGGACCTCGGTAGAAAAAGTATAGAGGACATAGCTAGGCTGCGGCCTCTCCTATACTGGAGACGGCTCATGGTGACCCCAGAACTAAGCCACTATGCGGCGGCCTTGATGGACGTCATTAAGTTCGATCGTTTCCATAGTATCCCATGGCTAAAGGAACTCCGGGGACTCCTTGTAAAACTGAAATTGGAATATCTATGGGATACTAAAGATGTGGCCAGCTTCCCCACGAAAGCAAAGCTGAAAGAACTATATTGGGAAATGGTGTACCTTACAATGTCTTGTGATGGTTCAAGTTCAAGTTTAACAACTCGCTTCTTGGATATAAAAATGTACCCTTCATGCGAACCTTTCTGGGACGTTATTGAACGACCATATGACAGAAAATTATATTTTCAATTTCGCATAGGTACACTTCTGGTGAATGCCTTTAAGAATCATTGGTCCCCAGCTTGGGACGAACATTGTCACCATTGTAATGAACAAACTGAGCACATTTCCCATTTGTTGTTCTGTTGTCCACTGTATTCGATCCCTAGGCGTAAATGGCTAAAACCAGTGTGCTTAAATATGGGAACTCGCAGCCAATCTGTAGCCCTTAGGATACTTGTATCTGATTGTTCCACTGTGTTTGTGGTTGGTGTAGCAACATTTTTGGCCTGGGCATGGTTAATTCGCACTCGTTCATTAATGGCAATTACATCCCAATGAATTATGTACACTATTAATTCTGCACTTTGCCACATGAATTATCATACTCTAAATTTTAAGATCTACATTTTATATGATTTGTGACAATGCTTTGTATTTTACTATGTATTTATTCGACAATCTACGTTTAATATGCATTTTAGAAAGTATTTTATGTGTAGTATTTATTGTATTAGGGTTAGGTGAATGCTTTTATGACAAATGTCGAATAAAGCTTTAAAACTGAACTGAACTACACTATGGGTGGGAGCGGAGGGAAGAGCATTGGTCAGGGAGGGTGCACGGGGTATTTGTAGGCACCTATTGGCGGGCCTCTGGAAACAGGTACTGGAAACTTGAGAACATCCAGACGGACGACACTGTAACTAGCTCAGGACTGGAAAGTGATTAGGAACAGTCTATCTAGGCATTGAGATGGTGGACCCCCTGGGGCTTGGAACCCCCCATCTCCTTTGCCCGCAATGGAACTCACTTCCTATCTTCCCTTGTATTGGGCTCACCCGGGGCCGGCCTTCCCCACCTTCTCTTTATTCTCCACCCCAGATGGAAATGCTTAAATAACGCACCATACCGCAAAGTTTAAAGTTTACAGTTTAACACTTCAATGCTTGAATCTTGTTTTAGGGTACAGATATCCTACAGCTCTCTTCCACTAGAGGCACTGCATTTATTCATGAGATACTTAACTAGACATTACATCACTTCACATACTATAGCAGTGCACCTCATTGACTACACCTACGGGAAGATACCACTAGGCTTTAAGCACTGTCATATGCACAGAGACTAGACTTGAAAAGGGAGGAAATATGAAGTAAAATATGTTGTGCAAACTTGGTATATTTATTTATTTTATTTATTTATTTATTTAAACTTTTACCGCGCACAGCTACCCACAGTGGGTTTCCCGGCGCTAGGGACAGACTGGAGAAGAAGATTAATAAAGAGTAATATATAATCCTGTTATGACTTGTACCAAATGCAAAAAAATAAGCTGTCACGTGTGCATCAAATTGTCCTAAATAACAATAAAAATATGTTTTAAAAAAGGAATCAGTGAATCTGCTGTTCAATTTAAATTAAATATCAATATTTAGATGTTTCAGGACAGTGTAACTTCAATTCCGAAGTATGTTGTTCAATATAGGGATCGAATGATATACAATAATAATTGAACAATGACTTATGAATGAATAATCTGTATGTCTCCTTTTTCCTCTCAATGTTTTCCTTTCTTGACTATTTGCTTGTGTCACAAATGAGATTCGAAAATTCGAAAAATCTGCATTGGATATATGTGGATGTAGAATCACATTTGTAACATGTTTTGCCCTGAGGAAGCTACCAATTAATGATAGTGGCTCGAAAAGTGTTAGAAATCCTGACAATTTCCAATCTTTGTTAAAAATAACACGAGCAAACCTATTTTTCCTTGCTGCTTTACACCAAATTAGAAAATGTAATTTGAGCTTTGACTTTTTACTTATAATCCAACTCTGATAAAAGAATGGGCTTTAAATAATCTTTGGCCCTCTCTGGCCTTCCTGAATATTCCATTAGGCTTTGCTAGCATTGGAGCTTTGTGTCTAGGTGGTCTATATTGAGGTTTCCCTCCCAACATTTTACAGGGAAGGCTGCTTCCAATTCTAATTAAAATATAGCTTGTTGATTTCTTCAAAACTTGAAGACAAGCCTGTGAAAGATAGACGAGTGAATCCTAATAACCGTCTAAACAAGGACATGCATTCAATATATATACAGAGAGAACACGTTTCTGTCTGCACCTGGTACACAATAAAGACTTCTTCACCTTTCATTCAAATACCTTGAGTGTACATGGCATGTCGTATAGAAGTTTTGTATTTTTAGGTTGTTTTGTATAAGTTCTGCTTTGCCTGGAATCGGAGCAGCAGCTAGGTATTCTGGCTGTTATTTTGGTGTAATTCTTATACTAAGCCCATCTGCCCATTTACTACCAAGTTTATCTCAGTTCTCTGTACAAAAAACGGATCCACATCTTTGTTTGTCAAATTAATGGCTTAAATACGGAACAGATACTTATGATAGATTCCTAAATATTATTATAGGTGATTATTTTTCAGTCTTTCAAATGATATAAGTCTATTATGAATCAATAAATTCTGTCTATTTTCAATTTCCGTTGTTACCACTCACATTCAATGTATCCAAATTGAATGACTGAAACCCAGTAGCTATGGCAGAGAGGGGAAATTATTATCACATTTGTGAAATCTAGGGTCCTATTTATTTCAGGCCAGATGTGTACCACACTAAGGGGCCTATTAGGATGGCGGGCGGACTCAGGCCCGCCTGCCATCCTAGTGGGAACGGGACCGCCCGCCTGCCATGTGGCTGTCCCTCAATGGCAGGCGGGCCTCACCCCTTATCATGATGCGACATCTGGCATTTTAACATTGAGGCGGGTGAAAATACCATGTTGCGCATTTCCATGAACAACGTGGCAGGCACCGCGCAGTGCCTGCCACCTTATGCATGGATATGTAGGGGGGTGCCAGAGGAAACCCCCCAGTGCACCCTTCCACCCCGCACCCCCGACCCCCTCGGGGGACCGCAACGGGCCCCAAAAGCAAATCCTCACCAGCCTTTCCATGGCAGCATCGTCGTCATGGAAAGGCCTTAAAATCCTATATCCCAATATGGCCAGCGGTGCCTGTTAGGCACTGCCACCATATGTGAGCCCCTGCTCTGTCCGGCCGGCAATCGTAATGATTACTGACCGGCAGAAAAGCGGCGGATGGACTTTCCGTCCGCCACGATACTAACAGCCATCGTAATATGGCGGTGGGTAATTCACGTTACTATGGCATAACAGTCGTCACCGCTGCCTGGCAGTGGCGATCTTTACGCCTTCGTAATGGGCCCCTAAGTATCCACTTCAATTTGTTTATATTTTTTTTAAATATGCTGGATCTTTAAAATTCAGCAGACAGTCACCTGTGGCTGTATCAGAGGAATAAGCCCATGGCCTGATCCACAACAAGCATAGACAGTGGTAATGGTTACACCACCTTTGTGAAAAAGAAGACACATGACTTGCGATTGGAGAACTTCTGCAAAAAACTGCAAAGTTTGAGTCATTTATCTGTTATGGCCCCAGCACATCTCAGTGTTAAGTGACTTTAAACTCATTAAGGTGTGATAAAGTTTCAATCATTTAGCAGCTCGTCAGACAGCCCTATATTCCCAGATGCTGTAAGTTAATATCACCTGAAAATAGCATAATGATTGATGGCATAGAAATGGACTCACAAGATATAGGAAGGATGGAACATTGATATTTTGTATCATATTAATCCTAGATAATATAGTAAGAGGGTGGTCAGCCTTTAACCGTATCCTCCATAATTTTGTTCTACCAAAATATTGACAAAAAAAATATTGTCTGTCCATATCATGGTCAAAATATCGAGATTTCTAAACTATTGTCGCCTAAACCCTGGGCGTAGTTTTGCAAGTGGAGGAGTGTTCTTGCTGCTCGGGTAGAAATTCTACCCGAGCTGCAGCTCGCACTCGCGAATTTATCGTACGCGAGCAGGGAAAAAACTCCACTACACTATGTGTTATGTTATGTTATGTTATAATGCGTTTATATAGCGCACGGCTACTCAAGTGAGTGTCCCGGCGCTTTCCACATGCAGCTCAGAGAAGAATAACACAACAGAGCACAAACAAACAACAGATGGGAAGGGGAAAACAAAAAAGGCCTAAAGGTTAAAAAGCCAGGTCTTCAGACTCTTCCTGAACTGAAGCAGATTGGCGGTGCTGCGTAGCGTTAGCGGAAGCGAATTCCACAGCTGGGGAGCCTTACAGCTGAAAGAGTGCCCCCCAGCGCGGGCCTTCCTCACACGCGGAACTACAGCATTAAAGAGGGATTCAGACCGCAGAGAGCGGGCTGGACGGTAGAAGGCCAATCTCCGCTGCAGATATCCAGCACCTGAGCCAAACAATGCTTTGTGCATCAGCGTCAGGGATTTGAACATGATCCGCTTCCGGATGGGCAGCCAATGGAGCGTCTGTAGCAACCCGGAAGCTCGAGCTCGCCTGTGCAGGCCGAAAATTGCCCGGGCGGCAGAGTTCTGCGCCACCTGCAGGCGTTGGACCAGATAGTCAGGAAGGCCAAGGAAGAGGGCATTGGCGTAATCCAGCCTGGATCCAATGAGAGCTTGCACAGTAATCCGCCTATGCTCCACAGACAGCAGTAGTAAGAAATTGCGGAGCATTTTCAAAATGCCATAGCAGGTGCCGGCCAGACCGAGAACATGCGTTCTCAGCGAAAGCTGATTGTCCAGCTTGACTCCCAGGTTTTTGGCAACCAATGATGACTGTACAGGAGGACACATATCAGACGGCCACCATTCCCGCCATTCAGGATCGGTGGCAAAGCCGAAGAATAAAACCTCCGATTTACTCGAATTGGCTTTCAGACTGTTCCGCTGGAACCAGTCGAAGACCATTCCCAGGCAGCCCCGAATACTCTCTCCATCAATGCGAAGCAGAGTTTTCTGCACTCCGGGGGCTCCGCGGAGTGCAGAAAATTCTGCAAACTCCGCGAACGAAGCGGAGTTCACCGCCCATGCCTATTGTCGACCAAAGTATTAAGGCTAAGTACATCGATTTTTTAGTGGTTAGTTATTACATTGTTTAGGTTAAAAATATTGTTTAAAATATCATCATCTTTTATATTATGGTGTTTTATTGTATTGTTTTATGCTTTTATATATATATTTATCAAGTTTTTAATGTGCATGGTTACACCTCAGGTGTGTCCCCGCGCTGGCGCAAGGTCTCAGTAAAGTTGGCCAGAAAACTACTTAAAAAGAATATCCGGAAGCATGAGGCGGCCCTCGAAGATCAAGATATTAATTTGACGGTGGAAACAGCAATGTCTTTAATCTCTTGAGAAAAATAATTTTTCAAGGTTCGGTTCTTAGCCCCACTGGCAAAATATTCCAGATGTTGGCTGCGAGGTATCCAAAAGAGCGAGCTCCCATCCTGGCTTTCTATATTCTAGGCACAGTGACCAGTGCAATGCCTTTAGATCTTAGATTCTGTGCCGGTGTGTAGGCAGTTATCAAAGACTGGAGATATCATGGTCCTTTTTTCCACAGAATTCTGTGGCAGTAGCACATGGCCTTAAACGTGATCCTCTTCTCCACAGGCAACCAATGCAGGGTTGCCTGGGCCCTCGTGGCCGCTGCTCTTTTAGGAAGGTTCAAAACTAGGCGAGTGGCTGCATTTTGGTTCGAGTGGAGCTTAGTCAGTCCTTTCTTAGATGCTCCCAGATAGAGAATATTACCATAGTCTTTCTGAGAGGTGACCAAGACATGTACAATTGTTTTCCTGTCAGTGATGGGTAAAAGGTCAAGAAGTTTCCTTAGGACTTTGAGTGTCCCGAAACATTTCCCCGCCACTTTCTGGATTTGACTTTCAAACGTTAGTTTAGAATCAACCCAGACCCCAAGATTCTTTACTTCCGCTTTCAGAGCAAGAATTTGCCCTAATTTCTCGGGCCACCATGCTGATGTCGATTTCCAGGGGGCCTTTCCGACTATCAAGACCTCAGTTTTGTTACCACTGAGTTTCAAACAGTGGTTGGACATCCATGCGGCTGGCTCCTCTAAGCATAGAGAGATTTGATTAGCTGCCTAAGCCGGATTCTGAGATAAGGTGAAAATCAACTGTGTATCATTGGCGTATGAGACAACAGTCACATTGTGTCCTTCCACTAATTCTGCAAGAGGACCCATAGAGATTAAACAACGTAGGGCTTAAAATCGAGCCTTGTGGGACTACCTGCAGGATGGGGATGCTCTTGGATGTATATGGGTGTTGTGCAACTTGAAACCTCTGTGATGAGAGAAAGGACGTCATCCAGCGTAGCGCTGAACACCTGACACCGCATTTACATAGTCTTTTTAAAAGAAGACTATGAGTTACAGTGTCAAATGCCGCGTTGAGGTCCAACAGAATCAGTGCAGCAGTCTGCCCTGCATCTGAGCATTTCCTTAAAGTTTCCGCAGCAAGGACTAGAGCCGACTCTGTGAAGTGAGCGGCTCTGAAACTAGATTGCGAAGGGTGAAATAGGTCATTCAGATTATTGTATTATATATGTCATTGTAAAGTGATTTATTTATTTTATTTTATTTTACAGATTTGTAAAGCGCATGGCTGCCCGTAAGCGTCCCAGCGCTAGTGATAGAAACAAAGTGCGAAGGGGAAGCTTTATGGGGACAGCCAGGTCTTGAGTGCCTTACGAAATGAGAGTAGATTGGGCTGGGCCCGGATATCTGGGGGCAGAGAGTTCCACAGCCTGGAAGCATTATAAGCAAAGAGTCGACCTCCAGAGCGGGCTTTCTAGATTCTGGGTACCGATGCCAGGTTACAGTTTGAGGATCGGAGAGTAGAATAGGTGGGGCCTTTCCGTGGAGAATTTTGTATGTAGTGCAAAGTGCCTTGAACTGTACTCTCTCCTGGATTGGTAGCCAGTGCAAGGCATTCAGGGCAGGTTTGGCTGAACAGCGACGATGGGTTCCTGTGAGAAGACGGGCGGCGGAATTTTGTACTGTCTGAAGTTTTGCTAGTACTTTTTTGGGGGCCCCCAGGTAGAGAGCATTGCCGTAGTCTAAGCGGGACATCACGAGGCCCTGAATCAGGAGTTTTTGAGATTGTGCTGGAAGTAAGGGCAGAATTTTTCTAGCAGTCCTTAGAAGGCCATGACACACGCCGGCCGTTTTCCTTGCTGGGTGGAGAAGTTGAGACCTTCATCGAGCCAAATTCCTAGACTCTTGATTTCCTGTTTAGGGGTAGGAGGTGGACCCATACAGGGGGGCCACAGGGATTCGGTTTGAAAGAGTGACTGATTGCCTAGAACCAATATCTCTGTCTTTTCACTGTTGAGTTTAGATGTGAGATGTTCATCCATTTAGTGATATCACTAAGACAGTTGTAGAGATTAGTAAAAGATTGATCTTGCTGACTTAGGGAGACTACCAATTGGGTGTCGTCTGCGTAAGTTAGCAGCTTGATCCCGAAAGGGGTGACGATTTTCTCAAGGGGGGACATGTAAACATTAAAAAGGGTCGGGCTCAGGGATGACCCCTGAGGGACCCCACAATGAATGGCGGTGGGATTGGAGATGAAATTACCATCTGCTACCTGGAAGGACCTATCGTTTAAGAAGGATTCCAGCCAGGATAGGGCCGTCCCTGTGATTCCAAGGTCTCTGAGCCTAAGGGCCAGTACCGCGTGGTTGACGGTGTCGAAGGCTGCGCTAAGGTCCAGAAGGATCACTGCCACTGATCCTCCTGAGTCTACGATCTTTCTTGCTTCTTCGACAACCGCCAACAACGCGGTTTCGGTGCTCTGGCCCGGCCTAAATCCCGTCTGGGAGGGTTCTAGAAGGCCATTAGTTTCAAGGTATTCAGAGAGTTGACGGTTGACACATTTTTCGGCTATCATACTGATGCCAGGGAGCAGTGAAATCAGCCGATAGTTACTCAGCTCTAGTGGAACAAGATGCAGTTTTTTAATTAGGGCTTTGACAATTGCTTTTTTCCAGCTGGGAGGGACGACACCATGGAGAAGCGAGGTGTTAATGAGAGATGCCAGGTAAGGAAGAATGGTAGGGGCAACTGATTTTAAGATGTTAAAGGGTGCGGGGTCGCCTGGATATCCAGTTTTGATCGAGTGTAGTATTGGGGAAAGAGAGTCTATAGTTAGGGGGGCGAAATGGGTCAGTTGATGTACTGATGTTTGGGAACTGGGGCTGGGCATGTTGACAAGGGGGGGAGCATCAGAAGTTTGTAACGGGAGGGAATTGAGAATATTTTTGATCTTTGAGTCAACAAATTCGGCAAGTTCATTGCACCGGTTACCTGAGGGCTCCACTGGAGGGGGAGGGTCAGGTGCTTTGAGAAGTTTTTTTGTGATCAATTGATTAAAGTAAATATTATCGCTAGTTATATTTTTTGGATTTGTTAGGTTTATTGGAGGATTGGGTGGGAAGTATTTTTTCTAAATATATATTGATTAATGTTAATGAATATTTTAATTAATTTGTTTACTATGCTTTATTTTATTTATTACTGTTTATAATATTTAAAAGATTATATAATTATATTTTACATTTTTATTTGTGTTGTTTGGTTTATTGGGGCATTGGAAGGGATGAGTGTTTAATTACTCAGATATTAATTATTATTAATTAACAGATGTGTCTATTATTTTATATATTTTAATTGTTTAATAGTATAGTACAAATGAATTTATGTATCAATTTGTAAGTTCAGGTTGAGGGTCTTTTGGAGATGTCAGTGGATCGTTTTTTAAGTACAATGCTTATTAATATGAACTAATTAATATATTATTGATGTTGATTTTCAAATTGTAATGAATATTTTAAAATCATTTTTAAAATCATAATTATTAATTTACATGATTTTGAAAAAATACATATTATTACTCTTAATGGACTGTATGGAATTTTGGTCATTGGACTGTGTTTTTAAAAATTAATTGTGTTATTTATTTAACATTTGTTTTGCAAATATTTGTTATGATAACAAGAATTATTGTCTTAGTGTGTGTGTTTTTTTGGTGGCCTTGAGGTGTGTTGTTAATTGTAACATAACTTGAAATAATGTTATTATATATTGTATTAATATGTATGACATTTAAAAGGCAGATTTACTTTAAAAACAATTTTCAGCACCAATTTTCAGATGCCATCCAGCGGTGCTGCATGCTGTGTCTGAGGGCCTGACATATGTGTGGAGAAGTGTGGCTCAATGATTAGAGCGGCAGACCTTGATGCAGAGGTCTAGCCTGGGACCAGGGTTCAATTCCCCACCTCGGCGGGTCTTGGGCTCCAAATTCCACAGACGTGATAATTCTAGCCTCGGTGCCTATTCCAATCATGGAGTCCCACTCTGCAACTCTGGGCAATAGCTTGCTTAATCTCCACAATGCTAAGGATGCCTGGCCTCCACCTTGGCCGTCCACCAGTAGTGGACACTTCACAGGGAAAGCCAGGATGGGTTCCACAGCGGCATTCGTACAAGCCCCTTGAGACTCTTGACCGTGAGTAGTGCGCTATACAAGTATCAATTTACATTTACATATATCCAAAGCAGACTTCTAGGTCCTGAAGAAAGTGTGCATTAGAAGGTTCATTCTGCAAAGTGAATTCATTCAAGTAGTGCACATTTTGCTTTGTAAACAAACTTTATTAGTGTTCTATATAATGGCAGAGGACAACCAGTGATGCAAACCTATATGATCATAACAATGTAGACACCATCAGGTAAGCTACCCCCTAGTATGTAATAACAAACAAGATCCATCTATGAAAACTCAAGCCGGTGTACTCAATCAGGGAGTATCAAGCCCCCCCACAGGTGTAGAAAGTTTACACAATTGTCATTCTGATAGTGAAAAAGGATATATTTCATATCAGCTAGCGAACGTGTCCTCATCCACATCCCTTCCCCCCCCCCCAAACTCCAGTGGGGTGTGCTCCACTCTCCTGTCAAGCCGGATGAGTAAACTAAATATAGGTAAGACAAGTGCCAACATCCTTCAGGACCCCACTAGAACTGAGGACTCTCCAACATTGCTATGGGGGTGCAGGCCAGCCCCACTGCACCTCAGCAGTCCAATGACCAGAAACAAGCCAGTATCAGGTCACCACATGAGTCCAGCATACAACCCCTAACCAGAAATGGAATCATCACTTCTGCTCAGGTCCCCCTGCAGGTCGGTCAGCAGTGCTTCCTAGGCTCGCGTTTACTCTATAGGCCTCCTGCCCTGATGTGCCTCTCTCAACAACCCATCCCCTTTCCAGGCTACCCATCGTATAAGGTCCGCCTCCAGCGCTCAATTCCAGGGCACACTGGCTGATTCCAGTGCATCATAATTCTGTGTTTAGATAACACTAGGGCCAAATTAATTAACTGAGTTTTGACTGAGTTGTGACTTTGGGGTCTATTAAAATGTTGGGCGGATCGCCACCGCCCGCATGGGGGTGGCGATCTGCCCGACATTATCTCCCGTCCACCTCCCATTTTCCCCTGCCCTATTATGATGGCGGGGGTACTGCGGCGGATGGGAAGACTGGGCAAATGGGGGTACCTATCGTACCCCCCCAATCGCATTTGCATGCACAACGTGGCAGGCACCGCGCGGTGCCTGCCACGATGTGCATGCAAATGCACAAATGCCTTTTTCCATTGCGGTGGGTGCTGCTGACAGCACCGCCGGCCGCAATGTAAAATATGCGGGATGCGCATCCTAATTGTGTATGCGGGACCGCCGCACACATAGCGGGTGGTCCCATTTCACAATGCAATGGCGGGCGGACTTTGTTCGTCCACCATCATAATAGACCCCTTTGTGTTTAGACGGCCAAAGGTATAGACCCGACAGGCACAACTTGGGCAATGGGTTCAGGCAATGCTCCATACCTTCATCCAGGAGGGGCACCACCTACGTCCAGTAGGAGTTTAAGGCAGCACAGCTCCATAGCACGTTTAGGATGTAAACAATATCAGCATGGCAGCAAGGGCATTCAGGGGGGGACGGCTGGAAATAGACGAAAGCTTCTGGGCATGAGATACGCTCTGTGCAATATGTGATAATGGATAAGCTTGAAATGAGCATTGTGGTAGATCTTGGGTGCCACCGCCCACATTTTACTCCAGTTCCCGCTGGTCACCAAAGAACCGAGGTCAGTCTCACACTGGTGGCGCAACAATGTGAGGGGGGAGATCACATCTGAATGTAGCATACCGTATAGTCCAGAGACCAATCTACGAGTGTTAGTAGCATAAAAAAGAAATGGGCAGCTATGAAGTGCCTGTGCTTCCTCCTCCCGTCTTCCCCACTTTCCACACATTGTTGCCCATAGGGTACCCTATCATAGGAACTGCCCCGTTGGGAGATCAAACCCCTCTCACAAATCTACGAAGGGGCATATCACGTCATCCACATAAAGCACGCCAACTGTAAACAAACCCACATCAGTATCTGGCAAAGCACTCTCAGCAAGCAGGTCCGAAGTACCCAGGGCCTCATTTATGAGGCTGTGCGTCACTTTTACTCTGCTGGTGTGTCACTTTTTGTGACGCACCAGTGGCGTAAAAAATGCGCCTTGTTGCGCCATATTTACAAAGTGACGCATCTAGGTAGATGCGTCACTTTGTAAACCCCTGCGCCACATTATACCTGCGCCAGGTATAATGTATGCAAGGGGGGGGTATTGACGCAAGAAAGGGTCATAGAAGTGACGCAGTAAATCTATGAGATTTCACTGCGCCACTTCTAGGACGCAAATGCATCAATATCTTACGCCTGCCTCACAGCAGGCGTAAGACTAACGCAGGCCCTTTGACATGTGGCTTGCCCCATGTGAAAAAACACATTGCTCGAGTTGCGTCACTTATGTGACACACTCCAGCAATGCGTCACTTTTGCGCCATACAGATACGTCAGAAATACTGACGTATCTGTAACTCCTTGCGACATGATGCGTCATACAGTAAATATGACGCATCAATCATGTCGCAAGGAGGGCGCACTGAGAAGTGACGCATCGCTTCTTTCACGCAGCGATGCGTCACTTCTCATAAATGAGGCCCCCAGGGTTTAAGTTTCCTCGCAGTGGAGGCCCGTTTAGGATTAAGCAAGAGGTTCCATAGCAGCACTTGCTCAGAGGGGTCTGGCAGCCTTAGCAGTCCCGTAGCCCACCTCTCCTGCAGCCACCCCACACACCACTGCAGCTGCACCGCCAGGTAATAAGACTGGAAGTCTGGGGCATTCATCGCCCCGTCCTTGGATGGCTGCTGTAACTTAACAAGTGCAAAACACCTTCGACCTTTATTCCAAAAATCTGTCAATTAAGAACGCATCCAGATCCCAAAACATGATTGGGAGACCGCAAAAAAAGTAGGAGGACACGGGGCGGTGCTGTTATCTTCGCTATGGTGATCCTGCCTGTCACTGACAGGCAGCATCTTCCAGAAGTTTGCACTCGCCCTGAAGGCCACCTCTGCCGACCCCACATTGTCCTCTAATGAGTCATGGGCATACGGTATATCTGGATCCCTAAATATTTGACTGTGTCCTACTCCCATTTCATCCCACACAATTTTTGGGGCTCAGGTCTGTTGCCGCGGACCGGAAACAAACTGGTCTTGAACCAAATCACGGAAAGCCTGAGACCTCCCCAAAGGCTGCGTAAAGACTCACCGCTTTCTCAGGTTCCATGCATGTCACCAGGTAGAGCAGCATATCATCGGGATAGAGAGAGATATAGGGGCATATGTAGGAAGGCATTCGCGATTCGCAAATGGCGTTTGCGAATCGCAAACGGCCATTTGGCATGTAGGTGCCACATAGCAATTCCTTATTTTGCTCAAGCATTTAAGGAATCGCAATTTTGCGATTCCTTAAATGCTTTGTAGGTGTGAATTTTAAAATGCGATTTTGGCTTAAGGAATCGCAAAATACCACCTACTCCAAGTCGATGGTATTTAGCGATTTCATGTCAAAATGCTTTTTTTTTTTTATTCAAAGTGCCATGTAGCACACAGACATGCCCTTAGGGCATGTATGTGTGCCACATGTACTTACAGGTACATTCCAGGGGTGCAACAGGTGTCCTTTGGACACCCTGGCACCCTTGGAATTGCGATTCTCAAATTGCGATTTTCTCATAGAAAATCGCAATTTGTGAATGTATCCCTATTCATTCCTATGGACCTATTGGCCCATAGGAATGAATGGGACACTCATTCCTTAATTGCGATTCGCAATTTGCTAATCGCAATTAAAGAATTTTAGCAATTCTCAAAAAAATTGCTAGTTTTTTACCTACATTCCATTTTGCAATTTTCAAATAGCGATTCCTTAAAAATCGCTATTTGAGAATCGCAAAATGGAAATTACCTACATATGCCCCATAATGCAAGATTCCACGAGATGGAATACCCATATAAATATGTTCACACTGGGCCATGCATAACAGGGGGTCCACTGCGAGGGCAAATAGCTGGGGAGACAACGACCAACCCTGTCAGGTGACTCTTTCCACTGCACCCTGCTCGGAGATCCCATTCTGATCCTCGCCACTGGGTGCGCTTTGAGCAGCAAAGCGCACTCACTCTACAAAGCGCACTCTACAAAGCAGCATCCCAGACCCATATGGAGCTTTATGACCTTGCTGGTGTGCCGCTTACCCACGTTGGAGTCTTGACACTGAATTGGAGCCCCTCAGCTGTTTGTTCTTGCACTGTGAGCGCGCTGTGTCCCTGGTTGCCGGTCCCCCCTGCTGCCGCCTACACTTCCATCACCAAGCGGCCGCCGAGCGGGGGGACTACAACCCCCAGAAACCTTGGCGACTCTTCCCCTCCCACCCACGCCCACTTCCGCGCCCGGAGGCGCTAAAAACATCGCTGCTTCCTAGGTGGAGCGGGAGACCTTGGTGGTGTGTTGCTTACCCACGTTGGAGTCTTGACACTGAATTGGAGCCCCTCAGCTGTTTGTTCTTGCGCTGTGAGCGCGCTGTGTCCCTGGTTGCCGATCCCCCCCGCTGCCGCCTACACTTCCATCACCAAGCGGCCGCCGAACGGGGGGACTACAACCCCCAGAATCCTTGGCGACTCTTCCCTGCCCACCCATGCCCACTTCCGCGCCCGGAGGCGCTAAAAAGATCGCTACTTCCTCCGCGTCGTGGGACCAGCCGGGCTAAGCCCGGGCAAAGGGCGGGCCGTCTGTGGCCGTCCGTGGCTGGCCAAGGCTGGGCTGGGCTACCCCCTTTTTTGCTTTCAAATATCCAGAAGACTTAAGTAAGAACATACCATCATTGGACACTATATGCATTATAAGTAGGGTATTTTGCCTTTTTTTCATCTGCTTATTTAGCTGTAGCGATTTTGTAGAAAATGAATACTAGGCCTAGTTCTGGCAGGAAATCGTTGGTGGGGGGTTCTGTCAGAGGGACTTCAGATAACTTTATTACAAGGGCCGCTTCAGTGTTAGAACGTGAAATCGCATACACTAAGCGGCGTATATCCTCTGAATGGCAGAACAAACGCTCCTCCTTAGGGGCCATCCAGTCAGCAACTACCCCATCCCAGCATGGTATTAGTATAGAACAAATAAGTCACATAGGTATTCCTCCACAGTTACAAGACCTACCTGAAAGACCAGCGAGATCGGGGGAATCTAACTCCATAGACACCAGTATAGAATCACTAATTGAAACCTCTATTTAGGAGCAATTATTAGTGACACCTAGTAAGCCTACTACCAAGAAGATCACCACTACAAAAATACTAGGGCCAGGCCCCCTAACAAAAAAAAAGTGGGGTGGAAATAAGCAAAAAGGATCCCGAGCAAAAACCTCCAAAGTTGCCTCGAGTCCCATGAATTCTAGAAACCCTGCAAAAAGTAAAACTGACCAAGATCATTTGACCACATACTCTCATCAAGACCTAATGAGAAACATAGAGGAATTGGTCAAATCTTTATTACTACCTCTCGTAGCGAGGGTAAAGAAATGGCGGAGCAACTTGGGTCTATTCAAGATACTGGTATTGCTAACACAAATTTACTTAAAGAACTGTCAGTTAACAGGCATTCCCTGACCACCTCCGTGCCGGTGACAGTATCAAAACCAACTAATTGTGTAAATAGTGATAAGCTGTTACCCTCTGTCCATGATAACACCACGGCCACACAGATTTCCAACACAGTCCCCAAATCTATTAATCCCAGGGAAGCAAGAGTCAGTGGGCAAGCAAATAAGGGAGGTCAGGAACATGGTAACATTGGGAGGAGCCCCCATATGGATAAAAACCCCAAAGTTCCTGCTCAGCATATAGATCTTCCACCGGAGGCAGAACTCTATGTTATGGTACTTACTGGGGTACCAGAGCTGGTAACGGGGAAATTTGAAAGTCATCAGAATCTTAATAACAAGGTTATGCACTGGCTAAGATTGAACAGGCCACTACCTCCAAACTTAGACGGCGAAATTTTACATGTCAGAAAACTAGGCTGGTTGGTCCGAAGACCAAAGGATGTACATGGGGATAACGTTATCATCAATTTCAGGGATCATAGGGTGACAAATCACATTAGAAATTGGTACACTGAGGGCTATTAGGGAGGTATATCTACTCGAGTTTTAAGTTATTTATATCCAAAGGCCCTCGTTTGAAATCCCATGAGACCAGGGTATTTAAATATCAGGACTACGGTGGGCCCCAGGTTTAACATTGCCACCTCTACCCGTTTTGCCTCTCTCTCTGGATTGGAGGGGGTAGATTGACCTTTAAGCGAGATCGATGAGATCGCGAGGAAAGTGATATATATAGGTGATGACATAACAAATAAGGAAGAAGGCCAACTTGATATTAGTCCCAGGGTGGGAGCAGCTGACATCACTGATAAGATTATACATAAAGGTCAGCTGATCATGACTTGGAACTTAGCAGGTCCCAAGGATAAAGTGGACCGTCCAGATTGGCTTGAAATAATAAACAAACACTATATATTGTGTTTTCAAGAAACATGGATGGCCCACGAGACTCACATAAGGGAATATCAAACCTTTAATACACCTGCTATTGTAAGCAAGCATGGTAGATATAAAGGGGATTTATGCACCTATATTTCAAATACTTTAGGGATAACGGTTATTAAATTTATTTCAGCGGAATGTTATCAGATCTTATTGGTTAGCTGGCCGGGTATAAAGAAGATGACTATCATAAATTTTTATAATAATGCCCATGCTTCCTTATGGGAAGGGACCATTACTAGTCTTAGAAGATCAATAAAGGAACTTGAAAAGACAGGAGATGCACTCTTATGGGTGGGCGATTTCAATTGTTTTCTTTGCACCACCTATGATACGGGTACCTGTCCTCTGATGGAGAACAAGGAAGCTGCACCTACCCACTTTGTTCACTATAGGTTAGGGTATTTGTTAAACTCACTGATTTATGAGTTTGATTTGGGTTTTATCAACGAAAGCTGTTCTCCAGCGGAGGAGTTTAAACCAACCTTCAATGGGAGAGGGGTGAATTCTGTAATAGACTTTACTCTTTTATCCTTTAGATATCGGTTTCAAGTCTTGTCTTGGGAGACACTAGATGCCGCCTTGAGCGACCATTATCCCATTTCATTCCGCTTGATAATAAAGGTACAAGAACCAACTATTGAGGTGATTTATAACACCTCAATAAACCTGGCAAGTACTAAGGGCTATTCCATGAAATGGGCAAGGGTAGACCCTGAAATTTTTATGCATTAACTGGTCATCAAAGTTTTTGACCATCTACAAACTTGCCTTTCTTTATCTGAAAGTAACCAGCAAGTTCTTGACTCCTTTGGGGAAATCACGAGTGAAATAAAAAAAACTGCTGACAAGAGTACATAAAAAACTTTCAAAAAAAGTGAAGGGTTGGTTCAATAAAGACTGCTCAAAGGCTCACTAAAACCTGAAATTGACCTTACATGAAACCCCCAGATCATTAGAATTGGTAAGACAGATGCGAAAACTTTATCGTACTGCCCTAGCCAGAAGGAAACTAGAGTTAAAAAATGAAATCTGGCAGAATCTTCATGAGGCTTGCCTAAAAAATGATAATACAGCTTTTTGGAGAGCAGTTAACGCCCTTTTTTGTCAGATAAAGACGCAGACATTATTGACATAGCAGTTCCAGGGGATGTTTGGGCTAAGTATTTTTCTAACTTATATAAGAACCCAAACCCACTGGAGATTAATAATTCCACTGATAATTAGGAGCATCTAGACTTGTTCCCACTGGAGATTGTCTTTGATCACGCGGAGGTTGCTAAGGCAATTAAGGATAGAGCTTCGGGGAAGGCACCGGGACCGGACGGTGTTCCGATCGACATATATAAATCTGATCTATCGTTATGGTCACCCCTATTAACAAATGTCCTAAATTGCGCCAATGCTTCTGGCTTTATCTCAACTTAGCCAGAAGCAGTTGTCATACCAATCTTCAAAAAAGGGGATAAGAACAACCCCGCTTGTTATCAGCCAATATCTCTTTTGGATGCCTTAATGAAGGTAGCGGGCAGGATAATTCTTAATAGGCTGCAGGTATGGGCAGAGGGAAAAGAAATCCTCTCTAATTTACAATACGGATTCCGTACAGGCAAGGGCACGATAGAACAGGGTTTAAATTTAGCATTGCTAACTGCAAAGTATACTCAAGCGAAGAAAAAAAGCCTATTTATTACATTCGTGGACCTTAGTTCTGCGTTTGATTGTGTGGACCACTCTATGTTATGGAAGACGCTTACCGATATAGGTATAGACCGTCAGATTCTATTATTTATTAAAGAAGTGTATAGGGATGCAGGGGCGAGGGTACGGTACGGGAGGGGGGGCCTGTTCCGATAAATTTAGCATAAAGAGAGGAGTGAGACAAGGGTGCATTAACAGCGTGGGACAACACCTAAAGGATTTTCAGTTTGACTATCCTGCTGTAGGTGGAATACCAATCCCCATCCTTTTGTATGCGGATGACGCGGCAATAATGTCACGCACTGTCATTGGCCTATAAAAGGGCGATGGTCGAATATTCAGATTACATGAGTACCCGTGGGTTAGTAATTAATGTCTCCAAAATGTATTCTATGACATGTAGCGCTGTGACAAAATCTAGTAAGACAATCTATTTGAAAAAAAATAAGATTGAAAATACTAGTAGCTTCTCTTACCTAGGAGTTTATTTTGACAGTAGGGGGAGCTGGAAAGAGGCAGTCCATGCAAGAAAATTGACCTTTAGTAGGGCCAAGGGTGCTTGATAAACTTCTCCAGGAAATTAGGTGGGCGACCAGTTAGGGAACTTATCCGAATTTATAAAGCTAAATGCATTCCAACCGGCTTTTATGGGGCTGGGCTATGGGGGATTGTCAAAGCAGAGAAGATACAACGCTCTGAAAACGACTTCATTCGTTATTTTTTGGCAACCCCTAAATCCATGCCTATTTACTTTAGCCATAGTGAACTTGGGATTCCATACATCGAGGATACGATTAAATCCTCCCCTCTTCTCTTGTGGCATAAGATTTGGATAACCCCGGAGACATCCTTAAATAGGGATGTCGTCTTAGATTGCTTACAGTTAGACGGAGCAGTAAACATTAAATGGTTACACTACATCAAAACCATGGCATCGGATATGGGCCATAAAGAATACTTTGATAATCCAACGTGCTTAGAATTGGTTCCAAGGCGTATGCTTAAAAAATTGACCTTGGAATTTTTAGATAATAAAAGGTGGCACGCTGAAAAGGATAAATGCACCGCCAAGGCAAACCAATCTCTCATTTCTTATGTAGGCTTACAGCCCTATTTATTGATAGATTCTAGTCCTTTCTCGAGAATGTTACTGACTAGGTTTCAGGTGGACACTTATTTTCGCTTGGTAACATTTCCTAACTGTAATTATTGGTCCAAACATCTAGTGAAGTGTCCCTGTGATGATTTATCCGACCAATCTAATATCCACTCCATTCTGTTTTGTAAATTTTATGTGACCCCCAGGAAAAGGTTCTTGAAGCCGATCCTCACTAAGTGGGGAATTAGGGGATGCAGAGCGGCTTATTACAAGTTAAAGCAATTGGAAACAGAATTTGTGGTAAAAGCAGTTTCTTCCTATTTGAGAATATTAATTTCTTGAGGAAGACCATGTGATCTGGGCGACCCCTGTTCTAGAGTCTGTAACTTGTTCTTTTTAGCTTTTTTTTTATAACGAAAATATTTATGGATTTTATGAAAATTAATTGATTACCCCTGTTTAATTTTAGCTTAGAAAATGTTAGCAATAGGGATGCGCATATGTGTTTCATTCCACTTGCTTTTTTCTAACATGGTTTAATAGGAGACAATTCGATGATTATTTTTAGTCTGTGTAAATATTTATGATTGTCATTTTTTTAAAAGCTTTTAAATGTCCAATTTGATTGTATTATACATTTGTGCTTTTATGATTTTGCAACTAAAAATCGAATAAAGCTAATTTTGAACTTTGAACTTTGACCTGGAGCAAGTCGCAGTCCAAACTATCAAAGGCCTTCTTGATGTCCAAAAACATGAGGCTGGCCCAGTCTGGTAAAACTGGGTCATCTTCCAGAACCACCAGCAAGCGTCGAATATTAAGCGCCTTGCTACAGCCAGGAATAAACCCAGATTGATCAGGATGGATCAGATCCTGTATTTAGGGCAGCAACTGCTGCACTAGGACTCCACTGATAAGCAGCTAATCGACATTCAACTTCGATAATGGCCTATATGCTGTTACATTGGTAGCAGTCTTCCTAGATTTGACCAGGGGGACAATAAGGGCCTCTCGTGGAGTAGGAGGCATGGCATGAGCTGTTAGTGCCTCCTTATATAATGCAGTGAAGTGGGGAGCCAACAGATCAATATAGGTCTTGTACAATTCCACAGGGAAGACATTGGTCCCTGAAACCTTCCAAAGGGCCATATGGCGTACCTCAGCACGGATCTCTTCCTCCGAAATGTCCCCCTGTATTGCTTCCACCACCTCCAACAGTATTCGGTTTAGCAGATCAGCCAGCCACTCACAAGTGGAATACGGCACAGCACCCTTGGTGTATAGTCTGGCATAATAAATAGCAAAGGATCTGTTAATCTCAGCCTGCATATAGAGTCTGGGCCCCATGAGAGCTACCAACTCCAGGATGGGGGAGCCACTTCTAGTGGGATTATCCAACCATCCTAATAGGGGCCCTGTCTTGTCTTGCTCATCGTGTGCATGAATCATGTACTCTTTCTAGTCGAAACAGCAGAGGCACTACACATGTTCTGCAACTATTTCTTTCACTTCCAATACATCCTGCTGAAGGTCCAGCCTCTCAAGTCTTCCTAGCTCTCGCTCTCTAAGAGCCTGTTCAATCAATCAATCAATCATATAATTTGTAAAGCGCACTACATACCCGCAAGGGTTTCAAGGCACTGAGGGGTGGGGAGGAAGGGGGTGGTGTTGCTACTGGTCGAACAACCAGGTCTTGAGTTGTCTCCTGAAGCTTAGAAGGTCTTCGGTTTGTCGTAGGATGAGGTCTCGGTGGCGCGGTGGGAGAAGGATTTGCCTCTGCGGATGCGTGGGATGGTAGCCAGGGAGAGGTCTGCGGACCGGAGATTCCTGTTGGGTACGTAGAAGGAGATTCGGCTGTTGAGATAGGCTGGGCCGGTCTTGTGTAGTGCCTTGTGTGCGTGGATCAGGAGCTTGAAGGAGATTCTTCTGTCGACAGGGAGCCAGTGCAGGTTCCTCAGGTGGGGGGTGATGTGGTTGCGGCAAGGGACGTTGAGGATTAGGCGTGCAGAGGCATTCTGGATTCTTTGCAGTCTGTTTATGAACTTGGTCGGGGCTCCGGCGTAGAGGGCGTTTCCGTAGTCGAGTCTGCTGCTGACTAGGGCCTGGGTGACTATTTTCCTTGTGTCTGTCGGGATCCATGTGCAGATTTTGCAGAGCATCCGGAGGTTGTTGAAGCAGGAGGAGGAGACAGCGTTGATTTGTTTGGTCATGGTGAGTTTCGAGTCGAGGATGAGTCCCAGGTTGCGTGTGTGGTTGGTGGGCGCAGGGGGGGTCCCCAGTGATGTGGGCCACCAGCAATCATCCCACGCTGAGGGTTGGGCCCAAGCATGAGGATCTCCATCTTTTCTGTGTTCAGTTTAAGGTGGCTATCCTCCATCCAGTCGGCGTCGGCCTTCATTCCCTGGTGTAGGTTGGATTTGGCAGTGAGGGGGTCCTTGGTGAGGGAAAGGATCAGTTGCGTGTCGTAGGAGTAGGAGATTATGTTGAGGTTGTGATGTCGGGCAATGCATGTGGGAGGCGCCATGTAGACGTTGAAGAGCGTCGGGCTGAGGGAGGATCCCTGTAGGAACGCCGCAGATGATCTCAGAGGCTTCGGATTGGAACGGGGGGAGGCGGACTCTCTAGATTTTGCCGGAGAGGAAGGAGGAAGTCCAGTCCAGGGCCTTGTCTAGGATCTCTGGGTCATGGAGTCGTGGGCGTAGTGTGCGATGGTAGACGGTATCGAAGGCGGCGGAGAGGTCCAGGAGGATAAGGGCCCCCGTATCGCCATTGTTCAGTAGTATCCTGATGTCGTCTGTGGCAGCGATGAGGGCGGTCTCGGTGCTGTGGTTGCTGCGGAAACCTGACTGGGAGGGGTCCAGGATGCTGTTGTCTTCGAGGTAGCGGGTGAATTGGATGTTGACTATCTTCTTGATGACCTTAGCTGGGAACGGAAGCAGGGAGATGGGCCGGAAGTTTTTCAGTTTGCTCTGGCCGCCTTGGGTTTCTTCCGTAGAACGTTGATCTTGGCGTGTTTCCAGCTTTCAGGGAAGGTCGCGGTCTCGAAGGAAAGATTGATGATGTTACGTAGGTGGGGTGGGATGGAACTGCCGGCTTTGTTAAAGATTTGGTGTGGGAAAGGGTCAGACGGCGAGCCGGAATGGATTGTGCCCATGGTCTTGATTGTGTCTTCGATGCTCATGTTTGCCCAGGTTGTCAGGGGGTTGTTGTCGGTGGGGTGAGGTTGTTTCAGCATGTTGGGGCCCATCAGGGACATCCGGGGGTTGAAGCTATTGTGGATGTCGGCGATCTTGAGGTAGAAGAAGGAGGCGAGGGAGTCGCAGAGGGCTTGCGACGGTGGAATGTTGTTGGCTTTGGAGCTGGGGTTGGAGAGTTCCTTCACGACGTTGAAGAGCTCCTTGCTGTTGTGTGTGTTGTTGTCGAGGTTGTCTTTGAAGGAGGTTCTCTTGGCGGTCCTGATGAGGTGGTGGGCTGTGCAGCTGTGCGGCGACTTCTCGCTGAGCCATATGTTCTCCAACTTCCGACAGGTGCGTTTTAATGTTAGGAGTTCCGGGGTGAACCAGTTGGCTCTCTTGTTGGTGTCTCTGAGGGTTGGTTTATTCAGCGGGGCTAAGGTGTTAGCGCAGTCGTCCATCCAACGTCTGAGGGTGCGTGCACCCTCGTCGGGGTTGGAGGGGTTGGTCGGTGGGTTGAGTGCGAGGTTTGTCTGTAGCTGTACTTCAGTGATTTTGCCCCAGCAGCGACGAGGGACCTATAGGGTGCGGTGAGGTGCAACGGGTTTCCGGAAGGTGAAGTGGATGCAGTGGTGGTCGGTCCAGGTGGGTTCAGAGATGTGGCTGAAGGAGACATGTGGGCTAGAGGAGAAGATGGTGTAGAGCTTGTGTCCGGCGATGTGGGTTGGCGATGTGACGAGCTGTTCCAGTCCGAGGTTGGCAACGTTGTCTAACATGGTGGCGGAGTTGCTGTCATTGTTGTTCTCCAGGTGGAAGTTCAGGTCTCCGAGGAGGATGTAGTTGGTGGAGGTCAGTGCGTGCGTGCTGATGGAGTCGGCGATGGCGTCACAGAATTGCGGTCGGGGTCCGGGTGGTCTGTAGATGAGGGTGCCTCTTAGAGTGGTCTTGGGGTCCGTGTGGATCTGGAAGTGCATGTGTTCGGCGGTGCTGAGAGTGTCGTCGGTGTTTGTTGAGACCCTGATGGTTTTCCTGTGGACAATGGCAATTCCTCCTCCAACTACGTCGGTGCGGTCTCTGCGGGGGATCTTATATCCGTCGGGGATGGCAAAGGCGATGTCTGGGGAGGAGGCTTCGTTCATCCAGGTCTCGGTCAGGAAGGCGACGTCTGGAGATGCGGTGTTGAGTAGGTCCCAGAGCTCGCAAGGCATGTTTGCGTGCGGAGTGGGTTTGATCATGCAACAGAGCTGGTTGTGTTTTGTCGCGGCGGGTGTCTCTGCGTCTTCGATGCAGGAGATTCAGCAGTTCTGGCAGGCAAAGGGGCCGTGGTTGAGCTTCGGGGTGGCTCTGCAGCAGGCGGGGGTTTTCGTCCTGGGTTGAGAGCGATGAGGTTGCTGATGTCGTATCGGAGGCGGTCTTCATGGCTGGTGCGGGGCCAGGGGTTCTGGCGCTGGGCGCGGTACAGGCGCAGCCTTCGGCGTGCCAGCGGCGCGCCCGCTGCGCCATTTTAAGGGAAGCTAGGAGGGAGGAGCAGCTGGGAGGCGGGAACCGGGAGGCAGGGGTCAACTAGTGGCGCACGGGGGGCGGGGCCACAGGGGCAGCAGCGGTGGGAAAGTGATCAGTGGGCAAGGGGGGGCAAGGAAGCAGCGCACAGGAATGGGTAGCAAGCAAGGAACAATCCAAGGGCACAGGGCACAAAGCGCTGGTGGAGCTGCAGCGGGGTGGGGGGAGCGACCTACCTGGAAGGTCAAGGGTCGCTCTCCTCACCACGCAGCTGCCGCCAATTTAAGGGGAGCTGGGAGGGAGGAGCAGCAGGGAGGCGGGAGGCAGTCGTCAGCGAGTGGTCGCGGGGGCAGGGCCAGCAGCAGCGGGAAAGCGATCAGTGGGCAAGGCGGGAGCGAGGAATCAGCGCACAGGAATGGGCAGCAAGCAAGTACCAAAGCCAAGGGCACAGGGCACAAAGCGCTGGTGGAGCTGCAGCGGGGGAGGGGAGAGACCTACCTGGAAGGTCAAGGGTTGACCTGTTGGTGGAATGGAATGAAATTTGTAAAGCTCACTAATCCCAAAGGCCTCAAAGCACTAGGGCCTGTACGGAAACATCCATGGAGACAAGAAAAAACATTCATAGAAGGAAAACCGACAGGTTTTAAGTTGCTTATGGAGCACCAAAAAAGAGTCCAAAATCACAATCTGTACAGGAAAGGTGTTCCATAAATTAGTCGCTGCTACCAAGAAGGAGTGGCCACCCCACCTGGTTTTGTGGAATCTGTAGGTGGTCCCCTTTCTGAAAGCGGTTATCATCATCCCCAAGAGGGTCCGCAGCACCCCCACAGACTCCGATATGCATTTCTCCTGAATAATCTGGCGGAACGCCGAGTCCTCTAGGCTGGCAGTCTTCAGATACCAGTTTGGGATGCATGGATGAGCTTCCCCCAATATAATGTCAACAATAGGGGGTTGTGATCAGAAATGGTTCTGGCCAGATATTCTATGCCCGTGAGAGCTTCCAGCATGTTCCAGCATGTTAGGGGAGCATAGAAAGATGTCGAGGTGGACAGGAATTTCATGCACAGTCGAGTAGAATCGCAGTGCAAGAAGCAGAAACGTGAAATGGTATTTAAAATACCGTTGTATGTTCCTGCTTCTTGCACTGCAAGAAAGCAGTGGGGCGACACTCCTCTGCCCACGTGGAGGAGCCGCCCCTGGTGACCACACCCCTGTAGCAGATAGGGGTACCTAGAAAGGGTGAGGGGGGATCCAGTCAGCTCACACCTCTGTGGTTAACCATAAAAGTTCCACCTCTGGGGGGGAGGGGAGGCGTGCAGCAGCACCCTCCTCAGCACAGCTGCAAAGCCGCACAGGTCACACTTAGAGCCCCCATCTGCTGTGGTGTCAAATTTTGGAAGCCGCCCTTCAAAGGTGATTGGGCCACTCACCCTGATGCTTATGGCAATAGGTGTGCCCCAGCAAGTCTCAGAATGTGTTTTCAGAAATCGCGGCCGCTCCACAGGAGAGGTTGCACTGCCCAGGAGAATACGTGGGCCCTGAGTGCCATCCACCGGGGCCCTGCAATGGCGTCCGCTGCCGGAAACTGCTCCTTGCCCTCTATTGAGGCAGCCGTTGCTCCCCAGGGAGCCAATGATTGCAGTCATATGCACCCAGGCCGCCTGTTGGCATAGGGCCCACGGGCAGGAGGAACGCACAGGCTCCGTGTGGCATCTCCTGTGTCCCCCCCGCAGGCGTGTCAGGTGTTGGGGGGGTCGCTTAACGTGTTAGGCGAAGCCCTAGTAGTGCTCCCCGCCAGTGTCTTCAACAGCGAGGTGTCAGCGGTCAAAGGAGAGCAGAACTGGGAGCCGCCAACTTATCACTGCCGCACACCGCCGCACAGCGCAGCAGAGGCTGGGCAGCACCCCAGGTCAAACAAGCATTTACAATGCAACGGTTTCTCCTTTGAAAAAGTTAGAGCTATTGGCATTGTAAATGACACATTTTTTATCTATGTGTTGGTTTTGAAAACAGATAAAAAAATGGCATTGTCATTTACATTGCCAATAGCTTAATCTCTCGCAAATGTGAGACCTATTGTACCCTACGGACGAGCTCAGCAGACAGCAATTACTACCACACACACACACCCAGAGCCACACACACACACCCAGAGCCACACATACACACACCCAGAGCCAGCCACACACACCCACCCAGAGCCACACACACACACACATACACACCCAGAGCCACACCCACACACACACCCACCCAGAGCCACACACACACACCCAGAGCCATACACACCCACCCAGAGCCACACATACACACACCCAGAGCCAGCCACACACACCCACCCAGAGCCACACACACCCACCCAGAGCCACACACACACACACACACCCACCCAGAGCCACACCCACACACACACCCACCCAGAGCCACACACACACACCCAGAGCCACACACACCCACCCAGAGCCACACACACCCACCCAGAGCCACACACACTCACCCAGAGCCACACACACCCACCCAGAGCCACACACCTGTCTGGCTACGGCCAAAGGAGATATGCAATCTGACACATCAATCAGTTCTATGACCCCACAATTTATCAACTACTCAAGTTCCTTGGAAACGTCCTCCCTCACCATAAAATGAATACTCCGTACTTTGTGAACTATGAGCTTTGCATCAGTTACCAAGATAATCTTGTGCTTGAATCCTTTAAAATGTCCTAGCTTACAACGGAAAACATTTAGAAACTTTGTAGTCAACTCATTACTCATTTGTATCCCTTCATCAATCACCTGGCTGGTTGGATCAAGCATGATGTGTAAATTACATTGGTCAAACGAACCGAGCGCAGGTGATCCATGCTTAGCAACATAAAATTTGCCTCTAGCCTGTCTAGTCCTAAAATCTAAAGGTTAACCACCTAAACCCTATGATGTCAATCCTGCCCCAGCTATATACTTCTGGGTTCATACCAGAAGTATATAGCTCATATATGACCTCAAGAAGTCCAAGAAACTGTGCCGCTCCCTTGAGAAGGCCTGGAAAAAAGACCCATCCACCAGCAACAAGAACGCCTTCAAAAGCGCCATCCGTACTCACCACCAACTGATCCGAAAAGCCAAGAAAACAGCATTCAAGGATCGACTTCACAACAACGCCCACAACAGCAAGGAACTTTTCAACATCGTCAAGGAATTTTCCAACCCCTCGGCCAACTCCAACGACATCACCCCCTCTCAAACCCTCTGTGATTCCCTAGCCTCTTTTTTCCACAACAAGATTGCAGACATCCACAACAGCTTTGACAACCAACCCGGAAGCCAACCCACCCTACCATCAGCTGACCATCTTCCCCCCGTCAACACCCTTGACGCCTGGAAACCAATCTCCACTGAGGACACCATCCGCCTGATGAATTCCATCCACTCTGGATCCCCCACAGACCCATGCCCTCACCACATCTTCAACAAAGCAGACTCCGTCATAGCTCCGCACCTCCGAGACGTCATCAACTGCTCCTTCAACTCCGCTACCTTCCCAGAAGACTGGAAACACGCTGAACTCACCGCCCTTCTGAAAAAACCAACAGCAGACCCCACCGAACTCAAAAACTACCGCCCCATCTCGCTTCTTCCATTCCCGGCCAAAGTCATCGAGAAAGCTGTCAACAACCAGCTCGCCGCCTTCCTCGAAGCCAACAAATCACTCGACCCCTCACAATCTGGCTTCCGAGCCAAACACAGCACTGAGACCGCCCTCATCGCAGCAACAGACGACATTCGAACTCTACTGGACAATGGAGACACAGTCGCCCTCATCCTCCTCGACCTCTCTGCAGCCTTCGACACAGTCTGCCACAACACCCTTTTACAACGCCTCAGAAACATCGGAATCCAAGAAAAGGCACTGGAATGGATCACCTCGTTCCTCACCGGAAGAACCCAGAGAGTCCGCCTCCCACCATTCAAGTCCGAGGCCTCTGAAATCATCTGCGGCGTACCACAAGGATCCTCACTCAGTCCCACCCTCTTCAACGTATACATGAGCCCCCTCGCAGCCATCGCCCGCCAACACTACCTCAACATCATCTCTTACGCGGATGACACTCAACTGATCCTATCTCTCACCAAGGACCCCAGCACCGCCAAAACTAACCTACACGAAGGAATGAAAGAAGTCGCCGAATGGATGAAACAAAGCCGTCTGAAACTGAACTCAGACAAAACAGAAGTCCTCATCTTAGGTAAATCCCCCTCTGCATGGGACGACTCCTGGTGGCCGGAAGCCCTCGGAAATGCACCCATCCCGACAGACCACGCACGGAACCTTGGCGTCATCCTGGATTCTTCACTCTCAATGAACAGACAAGTCAGCGCCGTATCCTCCTCCTGCTTTAACATTCTTCGCATGCTCAGAAAAACATTTCGCTGGATCCCCTCCGAAACAAGGAAAACAGTCACCCACGCTCTAGTCACGAGCCGACTGGACTACGGAAACACCCTCTACGCAGGTACCACCGCTAAACTCCAGAAGAAACTACAACGAATCCAAAACGCCTCAGCCAGGCTCATATTAGACATCCCACGCAACGAACACATCTCTGGTCACCTTAAAGACCTCCACTGGCTACCCGTCAATAAGAGAATCACTTTCCGACTGCTTACCCACGCACACAAATCACTCTACGACATCGGATCAGATTGCCTCAACTCTCGACTGTCCTTCTACACCCCCTCCCGCCAACTTCGCTCTTCCAGCCAAGCCTACGCCACTGTACCTCGCATCAACAAGACCACCATGGGAGGCAGATCCTTCTCATACCTGGCTGCCAAAACATGGAACTCACTCCCCGCTTACCTTCGCCTCACCCAGAATCACCTAGCGTTCAGAAAGCAGCTTAAAACGTGGATATTTGACAAATAATCCTCCTCCCCTTCCTAAGCGCCTTGAAACCCTCTGGGTATGTAGTGCGCTATATAAATGTTATGACTTGACTTGACTTGACTTCAATAGTTTTTCACCCACTTTCTTTACAAAATAGTCCCTCCCAAGTTCCTTATTGATGTTTGGACAATAATACAGCACAACTCGCCTACTGAGATGGCAGCGGGAGATGCACGCCAAGCTGGGTTGCTATAGATCTGCGCACAGGCGCGACAACCCAGAAGCCGGCCACAGAGGCACGAAAACCGAGGCTCAAGCAGGGAACAGCAGAAACAGCTCACCGGCTTCTCCTGCTGTTGCGGTTCCGGCAGGATGCGGGGCCCTCCTCAGCGCATGGAGGTCCCGTGGCTGGACAGGCGGACGGCTCCTTTCTCCTGGGCGGCGGGGTTCTCCTCCTGGCAACAGAGCCCCGCCTGCACCATCCGCCGCCTCTCTTCTTCCGGGTGAGTGCACCGGGGCGCAGAGTAGGCTCCTGCCTGCCCCGGTGCCCAATGCAGCCGCGATTTTTCCGGGGGAGGCGGGGTAGGCTCCCGCCCTCCCACTTCCGGTTCCGGGTGTCCCGGAGGCCCGCCCCCGGCCTGCTTGACTTCCTGGTCGGGCGCCGGGCGGCGGCAGGGACGATTTCATGGGCAATGAATTTTTGGCTTTTGGCAGACGTAGCCTGACGTAGCCAAAAGCCAAAAATTCTCGGGAACGCCCCCGAATCTGGTCCGGCCATGACGGACGCCTCTCTGTTCCAATGGCTAGCCTCCATTTATGGAGCTAGCCAATGGAACAGAGGGCGGATTCCCGAGCAACATACTGTACTCATTAGCTTTCTCCTGCGCAAAAGCTGCTTGCGCAGCTTTTTTTGCAGTCGAAACCTAAAAAGGCCACTGCACCCCCCAGACAAACAGGGGGTGCACGAAACAATGCCTGTGAATACCAGGGCCTCCTACAATGGCAGGGACGGCAATTTACACCAGGATGGGGCCAGATGCGTGAGCCCCTCTTGGAGCACCTGTAGACCGTGTCCTATTCCGTCAGGCCACTCCCCATCATTCATGCAGTACACATATACGCTCTTCCCGCAATTATTGCTATTTTGGAATTAGAATAGTCTATCTAACCTCCACAATCAATTTACGTTCCACAGTGTTTGTTAGACTGTGATTAGAATAGTAAATCTGACCCCTCCAATGTATGCACTTTCCCCAGCGTTTGTTCGATTAGAGTTAGAATATTAAATATGATCACCACAATGTATGCACTTTCCCTAATGTTTGTTATAATGGAGTTAGAATAGCAAATGTGACCCTCCCCCCATCTTTTCGACTATCCCAACATTTGCTACAATTGAGTTAGAATAGTAAATCCAATCTCTCTAATAAATGCACTTCCCCCAATTGTGGTTAAACTGGAGTTAGAACAATAAATATGACCCTCCCAATGTATATATTACCCCCATGTTTGGTAGACTATAGTTAGAATAGCAAATATGACCAATCCAATGTATTAACTTTTGTCAACGTGTGTTAGACTGGAGCTAATATGGTAAATTGACTGCCCCCAACGCTTGCCCATCCCCTGGCACTTATTAGAATGGAGTTATAATAGTATATCTAACTCTCCTATTGTATGTACTTTCCCCAATATTTTTTAGATTGGATTAACCCCTTCCCCGCGGGGCTAATTCTCACTCTGTGCTGGGCGGTGAGGGAGCGCGGTGCTTGTGACGAGCTCAGCTCACGGTTTCGCCATTGTCCAGCAGGGCTCTGATGTCATCAGTGGCGGCGATGATGGCAGTTTCGGTACTGTGGTTGCTGCGGAACCCGGACTGGGACGGATCCAATATGTTGTTCTCCTCGAGGTAGCGGGTCAGTTGTCTGTTGACGGTTTTCTCGATGACCTTCGCAGGAACGAAAGCAGGGAGATAGGCCGGAAGTTCTTGAGGTCCTTCGGGTCCGCCTTGGGTTTCTTGAGTAAGGCGTTGATTTCGGCGTTCTTCCAGCTCTCTGGGAAGGTCGCGGTCTCAAAGGAGACGTTGATGGCCTTGCGGAGATGGAGTGCGATGGTGGCGCTTGCTTCGTTGAAGATGTGGTGTGGGCATAGGCCTGACGGAGAGCCGGAGTGGATGGTGTTCATGATTTTGATGGTGTTGTTGTCGTTTATGTTGGTCCAGGTGAGCAGGAGATCGGAGTGGGTGGTGGCCGTGGGATCTGAGGTGTCGGTGGTTGACGGGGTGTCCAGATTGTTGAAGCTGTTGTGGATTTCTGTGATCTTGAAATGGAAGAAGGTGGCATGGGGGTCGCATAGGTCCTGCGATGGTGGGATGTCGTTGGTGTTGGTGCTGGGGTTGGAGAGGTCCTTCACGATGTGGAAGAGCTCTTTGCTGTTGTGCGCGTTGTTGTCGAGGCTGTCCCTGAAGGAGGCCCTTTTGGCAGATCTGATGAGGTGATGATGTCTGCGGCTCGCATTTTTGTAGGCTGCGTGGTACTCGGGTGTCTGTTCGCTGTGCCATTTCTTCTCTAGTTTTTGGCAGTTTTGCTTAGAGGCCTGGAGGTCTGCAGTGAACCAGCTGGCTTTCTTTTTGGTGTGTCTGTTGGAGGGTTTCTTGTCCAAGGTTGCGGGCGGCAGTGTTGGGGTCAGTGGGATCGGCGGGTGGGCAAGGGTGGTGTTTAGCTGGTCTTCGGTGACTTTGCACCAGATGCGGTGGGGGAACTGTTGAGTGTGGTGGTGCGAGGTGCGTTCCGGAAGGTGAAATGGATGCAGAGATTGTCGATCCAGTGGAGTTCGGTGGTGTTGTTGAAGGTGATGTGGGAGCTTGCGGAGAAGATGGGGTCGAGCATGTGGCTGGCGGAGTGGGTGGGCCTTGTGACAAGCTGTCTGAATCCGAGGTTGGCGAGGTTGTCAATCAGGGTGGTGGAGTTGGTGTTGTTTTTGTACTGGAGGTGGAAGTTCAGGTCTCCGAGGAGGATGTAGACTGTGGAGGCAAGGGCGTGCTGATGAGGTCGGCGATGGAGTCGCTGAGCTGAGGCCGTGGTCTGGGGGGTCTGTAGATGAGTGTTTCTCTGAGGGTGGTGTTGGGGTCGGTGTGGATCTGGAAGTGCAGGTGTTCGGCGGTGTTGAGGGTGTCATTGGTGCTGGTTGAGACCCAGAGGGTGTTCTTGTAGATGATGGCGATTCCACCTCCTACTCTGTCGGTGCGATGCCTGTGGGTGATCTTGTAGCCGTTGAGGATGGCTATGGCGATGTCGGGTGCCAAGGAGGCATTCATCCAGGTCTCTGTCAGGGGAGGATGTGTCAAGCAGGTCCCAGAGTTTGACGGCGTGTTTGCATGCCGAGCAGGTGTTCAGCAGTAGGCACCTTAGGTGGTTGCGTCCTGTCACAGTGGTGGGTTTGGCGGCTCGAAGGGTCCATTGGTGTGCTTCAGGGTTGCCAGGAAGCAGGTGTGCGGTTGTCCAGTGTTGAGTGCGTGGAGGGCGCTGGCGGTGTAGTTGCAGTGGTCGGTGTGGCGTTCACGGGGACCAGGGCGTCTGGTGCTAGGTGTGGTCCAGGCACGGACGGGCGTAGGCAAGCCTTCAGCGCACCAGCAGTGCACCCGTTTCATGCGTCCGCTGCGCGACCGGGCAGCGGTCGTCAAATAAAGGGGAGGGGGCGGGAGCAGAGGCAGGGAGAAGGGAGCGGTTGGAGCGCTGGATCAACAGCGGTGGGGAAACGCCGAGCAAAGGGCAACCAAGTTGGGAAAAACACAACACAGTACAGTAAAAAATAAAAACAAAGTGCAATAATTGAATTAACAGCACCAGAAGACATCAGCAACAGAAGGAAGGAAGTGGGGTTACCAGAAGGCAGCCAGGCGGGCCTGGCGCGTATTGCCGGGTAGCTGACTCAAACCCTGCACATCGTAGGTCTCAGTCCTGGCGACAGAGCAGCTGGGGAGAGTCCTGGTAAGGCGGAGTTGCTGGGGAGAGTTCTGGCCTTGGCCCGGAGGTCAAGGTCTCACAGTAGGGAAAGTGCTGGATACCACACCTTAATACCTTCCTCTCACTTCTTCCTCCGGATCACGCGCCAACTTTCCAAATGTTTTTAGACTGGAGTTTTTAATAGTAAATTTGATCTCCCCTGTAAATGTACTTCCCCCAGTGTTTGTTAGAATGGTGTTAGAATAGCAAATATGAACCTCCCAATGTTTATATCTACCCAAAGTTTGTTGACTATAGTTAGAATAGTAAATATAACCTCCCAATGTATACACTTTTTTCAAAGTGTGTTAGAGTACAGTTAGTATAGTGAATCGGCTGCCACGATGTATGTACATTTCCAAATGAGTTAGACCCCCAGAATTAGTTAGAATAGTAAATCTGCCTAATGCACTTTCCCCAATGTTTTTAGACTTAAGTTAGAATTGTAAAGTTAACTCCCTCCAAATATATACATTTTCTCCAATGTTAGCTAAACTTTCTTTCAAATTGTAAATTTGAACCCCTTATCCACTGTTTGCACCTTCCCCAATTTTTGCTAGAGTGGATTAGTAAAATTGTATTTTGGTAAACAGACAGAATATCAAGGTTTTTTTTCTGACATGCACTAATATCGAGTGTAAAATATCGGGATACAAAAATATCGACTGTCAGAATATCGTGGTAAAGAATATTGAATATTGAATATTTAGTCCCCTCCTAATTGCTGTGCGACTCCCTTGGCTCTTATTTCTTTGATAAAATTGCCACCATCAAAGCCAGCATACCCAAATCCATCTCCCCTCCAGAGCCCTCACCGAAACAGCATAACCCCTCTTCATTCGATCTTTTTCCACCCATCACACAAGAGGTTTTTGCTTTGCTTCTTAATAAAGTCCGCTCGGGCTCCCCCACAGATAGCTGTCCCCCTCCACATTGCACGTCAGATCTTTCTTCAGTTTCCCGAAGTCCCACTGTCTCTTCTCAACAATTTCCTGTCTTCAGGCATCGTCCCCAACTGCTTCAAAATGGCAGAAGTACGACCCATTCTGAAGAAACCAGGTGCTGACCCCTCTGTACCCTGCAATTTTCGGCCCATTTCCCTTCTACCTTTCCTGGGGAAAATCCTTGAGGCCTATGTCACAAGCTGTCTCAGTACTTTCATAGAACACTCACACTACCTGGACCCCCACCAGGCGGGCTTCAGACCCGAGCACTCCACGGAATCCATCCTTCTTGCTGTCCATGATGAACTAAGACGGGGCGCAGACCTTAACTTCCCACAGGCGCTCGTCCTCCTGGATTTGTGGGCCGCCTTCGACACCATTGACCGCAAACTTCTGGTCGACCGTGTCGAGGGCGCCGGCATCCAGGGGGTCCTCCTTAAATGGATTTCCTCCTTCCTCAGTAACCTCCACCAAGCCTTCCGCTTATCCGACTTCATCTCGGAAAGAAGGGAGCTCACCTGTGGGGTTCCCCAGGGCTCCTCCATCTCCCCGCTCCTCTTTAATCTGTATATCCGACCCCTTATATCTGACCTGCGGAGGAGGGACGTGACCGTTTTCAATTACGCTGATGACATTCAGCTCATCTTCACCATCGACCTTTCCCCCTCGCAATTGAATCCTTCCAGTCCACCTTGACATCTATCCGTACTTGGATGAACACAAGTCAACTTAAATTGAACCCAGATAAGACAGAGCTTGTTCTTACTAGGCCCTCAGCTAATCCCTGGAGCCCCAGCTTCTGGCCACCTACCCTGGGTCCCCCCCTACCCCATCACGAGCAGTCAAGAGCCTCAGAGTCACCATAAGCAGTGACCTTTCACTCAAGCCCCAGGTTAACTCCGTAGTCTCCTCCTGTTTCTATCACCTGCGTAGGATCCGGAAAATCTGCAAGTTTCTTTCTCCCGAGGCGCCGGTCCAGGTCACCCTGGCCCTAGTCATGTCACAAATTGACTACTCCAACTCCTTGTACGCAGGGATCCCCGCCTACCAGCTGCAGAAGCTTCAGCTGGTCCAGAACCAGGCGGCAAGACTTGTGCAAGGCTTCTCCAAGTCTCACCATGTGAAACCCCTCCTTAGGGATCTCCACTGGCTCCCTGTGGCACAACGCTGCCTCTTTAAGATGGGTTGTCTTACCTATAGAGCTCTCTCTTCCAATGGGCCAGTTTTCGTGTCAGACCGAATCCAGCGTTACACCCCGAGCCGTTCCCTCCGCTCTGCCACAGCCAATCTTCTGACACCCCTCGCCGCTAAGCGGAAAAACCATGGAGGGCTAAGATTCACCGTTCAAGCACCGCAACTCTGGAACTCACTGCCACCCTCACTACGTCAAATTGAATCCTACCCCCTGTTCAGGAAATCTCTAAAAACTTGGCTGTTCTCTCAGGCCTAGAACCCCTAACTCACATCCCCCCTCCCGTCTGGTCACGTGCCCTCCACCCCAACGCCAAGGAACCGTTGGTGAACAAGCGCTTTAAAAATCCTTTTATCATATCATATCATATCATATCTAAGGTAAGTAATATCGTTTTTAATAATATTAAAGTCATTAATATTGTTTTAAAAAATATCAGTCATTATTATTGTTTACAAAAATATCGTTTTTTTAGTTAGTGTCATGTATTTTAGTATGTATTTTAAATGCATGTGTTCTTTTTTTTGTCTAAAGGGCCTAATACAAAGGCAGGTGGACTTTGTCCACCCGCCACCGTAACGGAACATGGCACTGACCGCCTAAGTTGTGGGGGTCCCACCAGGCCAATTGGGATGTGCCCCTCACACTGGTGGGCGCATCCTCGACATTAACATTGAGGCGGGCGATACTGTAAGCAGCACCCACCTCAATGTTAAGGCCTATGTTGTGCATTGCCATGGACAACGTGACAGGCACCGCGCGGTGCCTGGCACCTTGTGCATGGCAAGGATGTGGGGCACCAATGGTACCCCCCAGTGCAGCCATCCACACCCCCCACCCTCCCCGGGGGCCCGCAATGGGGCCCCACGGTGATTATCTACATTCCTTTCCATGGCGGAGTCTCCCACATGGTAAGGCAGGCATCCTAATATGGATGGCGGTGCCTGCAAGGCCCCGCCAGCATATCCTGTGCCTTTACCGCCCGGCCGACAATTCGACCGGCAGAAAAGTGGCGTACGATCTTACCGTCCGCCGCGGTGCCCCTCGCCATACTAATATGGCGGGGTGATACTGGGTCATTTGGCGGGTGGATCACCACTGCCAGGCCGGCGGTGACGACCTCTGGCCCGGCAGTGGCGATCCGCCCAACATCCTAATAGGCCCTAAATATTGCATTCGTTTTTTAATATATGTATTACATTTGTAGAAGTTATTAATTTTATTTTGAATACATTTTGCGTTTTAGTTCTGTAGCGGGTTGTGGGTTTATAGGGGAATAGGGTGGGAAGTAATTTAGTTATAATACATTAACAATTTTTAGAAGTTTTAATTTTATTTTAATTAAATTTTGTGTTTAGTTCCATAGCGGGTTGTGGGTTTTTAGGGGAATAGGATGGGAAGTAATTTTAGAAAAATGAATTAATTAATATTTATGTATTTAATATTTTGTATTATTAATTGTGGTAATGAATTCTTTATTAATTATTTATTAATTGATTGTTAATTATTATGAATTAATTGATAAATATGTTAATGGTGTCATTTTTTTAGGTTCGGGTTATAGGTTGATAGGGTGGGAAGTAATTTAATTATAAATAATTAATTAATATTTTTTATTAATTATTAGTTATGTATTTATTATTTTGTATTAGTGATTGTGGTAATAATGTAGTATTACTTATTTATTAATGGGTTGTTAATCATCAATTAATTGGTAATTATGTTAATTGTGTCTTTTTTTAGGAGCGGGTTGTGGGTTGATAGAGGAGTAGGGTGTGAAGTAATTTAATTATAATTAATTGATTAATATATATATATAATATTTATGTATTTCATATTTTTATTGTTGATTGTGGCAATTAATGTATTATGAATTATTAATGAATTGGTTGTTAATTATTAATAATCAATTGCGTCATTTCTTTAGGAGTGGGTTGTGGGTTGATAGGGGAATAGGGTAGGAAGTAATTTAATTTTAATACTTTTGTAAAAAATGTATTATAAAATTTAGGTATTTTTGTTTTATAGTTTTAATGGTGTGAATTAATTTAATATTAATTGTTTTTATTCTGCTTGTTAATTGTTATTAATTAATTAATTGTTAGTTCATTATGTTAATTGTGTCATGTTTTACAACATTGGTGGTGTCATTTATAGGGGAATATGGTGGGAAGTGAATTATTTATAATTAATTAATTATTTGTTAATTAGTGCTAATTAATTATTTAAAATGAAATATGCTAATTGTGGAATCATTTTGATGTCTGAGTTGTGGGGTATATAGTTGTACATTTTGGGAAGAATTAAAAGAAATGTATTTCTGATTTGTTGTTAATAGTTATTAATTTATTCATGTTAAATTAGTAATGGAAATTGTTCAACAAAACTTTAAGTGTGTGTTTTGGTATTTTTGGGGTAGAGTGGAAAGTAATTTAGTTTAAATAAATTAATCATTTGATGATCAATAATATTTATTTATTAATTGATAAATCTTTTTGGTAATTGTGTTGTTTTTATTTTCTTTGGGGATTTAGGTTCAATACCTGTAATCCTTGGTTTTATCCCCTCCGCTACCCAGCACTTTTCCTACTGTTGTACTCATTGGAGTGGGAATAGTAATTTATTCCCCACCGTAATCCAACACCTTCCCTACTTTTGCATTCTCTGGAATGGGAATAGTGATTTTTATCCCTCTGCTATTCAACACTTTCCCTACTGTTGCACTCCTGGAGTGGGAATAGTAATCTTTATATGTCCGCTATCCAACACATTCCCTACTGTTGCACTTGCTGGAGTGGGAATAGTAAATTATTCCACTCCGCTATCCAACACTTACCCTACTGTTGCACTTGCTGGAGTGGGAATAGACATTTTTACCCCTCCCTATCCAACATTTTCCCTACTGTTGCACTCCCTGGAGTGGGAATAGTCATTTTATCCCTTCCGCTATCCAACAATTTCCCTACTATTGCACTCGCTGGAGTAGGAATAGTAAATTATTCCCCTCCGCTATCCAACACCTTCCCTACTGTTGCACTCCTGGAGTGAGAATAGTAATTTTTATGTGTCCGCTATCCAACACTTACCCTACTGTTGCACTTGCTGGAGTGGGAATAGAAATTTTTACCCCTCCCTATCCAACATTTTCCCTACTGTTGCACTCCCTGGAGTGGGAATTGTAATTTTATCCGCTCCGCTATCCAACACTTTCCCTACTGTTGCACTCATTGGAGTGGGTATAGTAAAATTATTCCCCTCGCTATCCAACACTTTCCCTACTGTTGCACTTGCTGGAGTGGGAATAGTAAATTATTCCCCTTGACTATCCAACACTTTCCCTACTGTTGCACTAGATGGAGTGGGAATAGTAATTTATTCACCTCTGCTATCCAACACTTTCTCTACTGTTGCACATAATGTAGTGTAAAATGTAGTTTTAACAACTAATATATATTTTAATAATTTAATTTATGATATATATATATATTTTTTTTTAATTTTTAATGTTACAGATGTATATATATATATACACATATATATATATATGTATATATATATATATATATATATACGTATATATATATATATATATATATATATATATATATATATATATATATATATATATATATATATATGAAGGAGAGAACTCTGGGTAGTTCTCCAGTTTAGGTGGAAAGCAGCTCCTGTTAGAGCACTCTCAACACCAGCGACACTCTAGATCTGCTCGCCTCAAATGTCTGTTTTTCTATCAAAGTCTTGACACATAAATTATGCAAAAAAGAAGGAGAGAACTCTGGGTTCTAACCCAGAGTTCTCTCCTTCTTTTTTGCATAATTTATGTGTCACTCTATGCCTGAAAGGGTTTTGTTTTGACTTATACTGGGTGCTCCCTTATGTCTGGACAAAGCTATACCTCTCTGAAGAGCTCTAATTAGAGTGAAACACTGTGCCAGGGGTTGCTTTTACTCAATTCAGGTTGGCGTGAGTTGTATTTTACCAATTCAAAGCTGTAATACTGCGCCTGGAATGATAAATGGCTTTTGTCATTTTACAGCTCGGCAAGGACAGCACTGTGCTAGTCCTATGCTTAAAGACTTTGCTGTAGAAATGGCAAAAGACTTTGTCCTTTTCTATCTCGGCGTGGATAGCACTGTGCTAATCCTATGCTTAAAGACTTTGATAGAAAAACAGGCATTTGAGGTGAGCAGATCTAGAGTGTCGCTGGTGTTGAGAGTGCTCTAACAGGAGCTGCTTTCCACCTAAACTGGGTGCTCTCTTATGTCTGGACAAAGCTATACCTCTCTGAAGAGCTCTAATTAGAGCGAAACACTGTGTCAGGGGTTGCTTTTACTCATTTCAGGTTGGCTTGAGTTGGTATTTTACCAATTCAAAGCTGTAATACTGTGCCTGGAATGATAAATGACTTTTGTCATTTTACATCTCGGCAAGGACAGCACTGTGCTAGTCCTATGCTTAAAGACTTTGCTGTAGAAATGGCAAAAGACTTTGTCCTTTTCTATCTCGGCGTGGATAGCACTGTGCTAATCCTATGCTTAAAGACTTTGATAGAAAAATAGACATTTGAGGTGAGCAGATCTAGAGTGTCACTGGTGTTGAGAGTGCTCTAACAGGAGCTGCTTTCCACCTAAACTGGAGAACTACCCAGAGTTCTCTCCTTCTTTTTTGCATAATTTATGTGTCACTCTAAGCCTGAAAGGGTTTTGTTTTGATATATATATATATATATATCAAACACACCGTCACTTTTCTCTTGCTATGGACCAACTCCAGCCAGGAAGAAACCAACGGACACGGACCAGTTGTAGTGCTCCAAATTCTATTTCAGGTGCAGTAGAAGTCTCATATATATATATATATATTACCTACTGGCGGTCGCCAGTAGGTAGTTATAGTTAGGATTTTTTTCAATGCAAAATCTCAAAATTCTATTTGGAATAACTTTGGCGCCGGTTGACGAATCTGCCTGACAATTTCCTCAAATTTGCCTCGCGGAGCTCCGGTCCTTCCTTGAAAGTTTGGGGGGGATTCATCAAGCGGGGGCCGAGATAAAAGGGGGGTCCCAAAACGTGTTTTCCCCATGTTAATTAGAATAGGGCGGTCGAACTCACTTTTAGCCCGAACGGCTGAATGGATTTCCACCAAACTTGGCAAAATTGTAGGGACTGGTAGCCAGATGTGCCTTTGCTATGTCTCAAGATATGTGCTCCAGTGGATTATGAGTAATTTAGGTTCAAAAAAATATATATATCTATGGCCGCGCCCCAGTACGCGCACCGGGGAGCACAGCGGGCGCGACACGCGAGGTGCGCAAGGAAAGCTGATTGGCTCTCGGGTGTCTGTAAACATTCCAGACCGGCCGCCATCTTGTGTCTCGGTAGGATAGAGACACAAAAGGTGGGAAAAAAAAGGGGGAAATGACCATAAGGGGGCAGGGTAGACCCCCTGATCTCCTAGGTTTGATGTGGGGGCTATAAAATGGCCCCGCGGTGCAAAATGTAAATGTAAATGTAAATGTAGTTGAGCTTATATAGCGCACAGCTACCCGCAGTGGGTGTCCCGGCGCTTGCTTAGGGAACCCGTCCTGATATTCCCCTGTGTGATAGCCCCAGCGGGTATCCACAAGGTGAAAGTCAGGCATCCCGCCACGAGGGGCCATTGTGAAGATTAAGCAAGCTATTGCCCAGAGTCGCAGAGTGTGAACCCGTGAGTCGAGAAGGCACCGGAGCGAGAATTATCGAGTCCGTGGAATTTTTAGCCCAAGACCCGCCGAGGCGGGGAATTGAACCCTGGTACAGGACCGATCTCAGCTTCTGGGTCTGCCGCCTCTAACCCCTGAGCCACACTTCTCCACAATATAATATATATATATATTTTTTTGATTTGCGCGGGGGGAGCGCCCGGTACGCGCACCGGGGAGCGGACCGGGGAGCGGCCCATGGGGAAAGAAGAATGACAGAGTTATTCAAAAATGTAGCCGTTTTTTATAAATTGGAGGTAGTTCTAAAAAGAACTGTTTTTTTTCTTCTTTTTGTTGTTTTATATTTTTTATTGTGTTTTTGGAACATTTTGTACTTTTTTTGTCTTTTATGAACTATTTTATATATTTTTTGGTATTTTTATGGGGATAAACGAAAAAACAGGGAATTGAAAATGGCTCAACTGGAGCAGAAAAAAAAATAAGAAAAAATTAGGGGTTTTTGGGGCATTTGTGGTTGTCCCGAGCAAGGACGATGAGCTTTATGCTCAGTTCACCATAGGAGATGGTCTTACCACAATGTATGCATGTTATACGGAAATCCCCAAACCGTGGCTGAATGCAAGGGATCGTCTCCCTTGCCTCTGTTCCCGTTGGAGTGGGTTGATTTCTTTGGGAGGTGGAACTTGAAGATTGGGGAAGGTTACTGGCCAGTTCCCTCATCTCTGCAGGAGAATAGTTGATTGGATGCCTGCACTGCATGTTGCGAATCATGGTGTTGTTTCCAAAAGAGTATTTCTTATTAGGGTTTCCCCTGGAAAGTTCAATGACACAGATTAGGCAGGTCACCTTGGCCGCATTCACTTTTTTCTTGCACTCTGGGATCGAAAAAAACTCCCATACAATGTGTGGTTTTGGCTTGTATGGGGTATTGTGTTCTTGCAGCCATCTTCTCCTCCCCTCCTCCTCCTTCTCCTCCTCCTCCTCCTCTTGTTGACCACCAATGTAATCTTGTGGTGGTCCTCTTGGTGGTTGTGGTGGTGGTGCAGATGCTCCAGCTGCTGCTGCTATTGAAGCCATTTCAAAGTACAAAATATACCTTAAAGATTGCAATACAGGTCTTCCTAAGTCAAAGGACAAAGTCAGAATAAGGAAAAAAGGTGGGATCTTTCATCATTTGGGAAAAAAAGGCCTGAACCAATGAGAAGTGTTATTTTCAGGTCACAAGACCAGGGATTTCGTCATTATAACACCAAAACTGTTCTGCATCAATAAACGGGCGCGTCGCTTAAGCGCGTCACATGTTTACTTTGCGCGATCGTATTCGCTCGAGTGCTTCCGGGTGCGCTAACGCCGTGCGTATCACGTGGACGCAGCTACACGATACGTCACGATGATGTTTTCGTTCGTGGCAATAGCGCTAACGGGACGCTCTCCGGAGCGCGCCCTGGGGCGCTTCAAAAGACTACGCTTTCCGGGGCGCTCACCGGGGCGTGCCCCGGGAGCGCTCCAGGGTAAAAAAAATATATATATATATATTAAAAAAATTGTTTTAAATACAAATAAAATGTAGGATTCATTCTTTTTCAAAAATATTACATTTTATAGCTACAGACATTTGCTTTTAACAAAATTTTGAAATTCAAAGAAAAAAATATAGGTTCGGGGCCTTATATATAGTTAGGAATTAGCATTTAAAAAAACTATGAAATTCACTCAAAAAAACATAGGTTTCACACCAGTTATAGTTAGGAATTAGCATTTAAAAAACCTATGAAATTCACTGAAAAAACCATAGGTTTCACACCAGTTATAGTTAGGAATTAGCATTTAAAAAACCTATGAAATTCACTGAAAAAACCATAGGTTTCACATCCGTTATAGTTAGGAATTAGCATTTAAAAAACCTATTAAATTCACTGAAAAAACCATAGGTTTCACACCAGTTATAGTTAGCTGCAAATTTTACTGACATAAAACCATTGAAATTCCACGTTATAGTTAGTTGGACTCACTATAACTTGCGCGTGTAATGCACTGCTGATGACGTCACATATTACATCACTCATGACATGGTCAGTGACATCACTCATGACATCATGACTTGCATAACCATAAAGGTTTCTATCCCTGTGGACACTGTAAAGCCTGTTAAGCGAGCCATATGGTTAAAGATTTTAGCATTCCACACACTGACAAGAAAAAAGCCATTTCCCAATTTTTGACATGTAGCTCAACATGTCATTTACATCTTGACATGTCCTTGTGACAAACGCTACGTAGGGAGTATGACTCACATGGCCAAAAAACGGTCCCCATTATTCCATGGCGAAGCATTTTGCAGAGTTTCATCTATCAAACAGTTCATTGATGAATTATTTTATTATTGAATAAGTATGAGGGTGTCCTAGAGGGGGAAACAGGGAGCTGACACTCAGGAAAAAGGAATCCAAATGGATTATTGAGCTTGAGACCCGTCACCCTAAAGGGCATAACCAAGATGAAGAACTTGCCACACATTTGATTGAGGAATAATAGATGTTATTGAATGTCTGTACTTTCTAACCGAATGTTCTGTTGACTTTTTTCTAACATGATGCTTGATGAATAATAAAGAAGTATCTATTCTAAATGCTTTTTTGTATTGGCATATATATATATATGCATTTCATGAATATCCTTTTTAAGTGGAAATTTGTTTTAATCTTTCTATCCGCAGGAGGAAAGGAAGGGGCCCACTTCACGGGCTACCTCCCTTTTTTTCACCTCACCTCTTGGATGAGTGCACCACAAAGTTATAGATAGGACTTTTGATTTCTTTATTTCCCTTTCTGTTTGCTTTATAATAGTTTTTTCTCACATATAGTCACAATATTATGTTCTTGTCTTTAGTCTCTAGGACTTGTTACGTCTACTACAGTTTAGTATGTCAGAGCCACTTGGCGTTTGTATTGCACCTTATAGCTTCGGAATTTTTGCAATTTTTGCTGTTTATCAACTGCTTTACGCCACTGGGCACATGTATTGGCTTTATAGCATTGACATGGGGTAGGTTATAATTTGCGCTGTGACACATGCCACTTTGCCAATGTCCCCTATAGAGGTCCAATGGCCTTGTAGCCTACCTATAGCACAGCAGTCACGCTTTTGAACCGAGCTCCTCCGTTTGCCATCCAAATTTTAACAACGATCTTGGGTTGTATTAAATTAACATGAGGTTGGTACTAGCACACTCTTACAATTCAAATTGCCACTGGGCGCTAGTATTGGTATGTATGCTATTTACCTTGGGTAGCGTTTACGGGCTCATCAGGGCTATTCTCAGTTCTCCGTATCCCGCTTGGTTACGTGCAACACAGCACTTACTTCCTGGTCATACCCCGGCCGGACTCATTCCTGATACGAATAAGGTATAACTTTCTAAACAAATGAGACGTTCTTAAACATGGAATTCAATGTTTAAAACCTGATCACGTGTTTTGGTATTACGGCTACATGTCTAGAACTGTTATTTGTTTGACGATGTATGTAAGTTTCTTTAACAGTAAGATGGCCGCCATGATTTTCCTGGATACCTCCACATGTTGTCCTTCGTCTATTGCTACCACAGAGACTATGTAATGAGTGTGTTTTCAATGGGTTTGTGTTGAAAAAGGAAGTCCACTTCCGAAATGTGTAACCATAACCTGTAATAAAACCCTTATACCAGGATCCTGAGAGCACGTATTATTGCAGCTGAATGTGGATCTTATTGCCGGATTGCTCTACCGGCTGTAATCGCGCCACCGGCCAAGAGGAGCATCAGAACCCGGAAACATATATATATATATATATATATATATATCCTAACCCTGAACTCATTAGTGAATGGATGGACAATAACCATACCTGTTCACTTAATATGCTAAGAATGCTGATCAAGAATGCGGAAAAGGAGTGTACACAACTGAATACAGAAGGTGAAGCACTAATCATGAAACTGAAAGCCAAGTACAAGTGAATTTACCACGGAGATGGAGAAAATGAACAAACGTCTTGAAAAAATAGAGGAGGAAATAAAAGAGAAAAAACAGAGAAAATTTCATTGCGATGAGATTGACTATAGCAAAGGCCAATACCTGACCTTTGCCAAGAGATATGATGTTATCAGGGATGCTGCAAAGAAAACCAAAGCACATACACCGGCAACAAAGAAGAAAGTGCTGAATCAAACGGAAGTAATTCAGGGGGAACCCGTAAACCTGGATGAGGATAATGAATCGGTCGAGAGTGATATTTCCGAGCCAGCTGAAGCCATCCCAGCAAAAGATCTAATTTTAAAGGAGGTAGCCCTAATGGCAAAGGGACGCCAAACAGGCACCCCATCAAAAGGGCGTGGAAGAGGCGGCAGAGGCGGATACGGAAGAGGCAACAAATCATTTGAGGCAGCACAGAGTCCGGTGGGCGTCGTAACCAGAGTCAAAGCGGCCAAGAAGTGAACCCCATGACTGTGGTAAACCTTTCAAAACTTATTTTAACACCTATACAACTTGAGGTTTTATCTAAAGGGCTATCATTCTGTCCTACATCCACATTTAATTTTACTAATGCCTGTATTGATCTGTTCTGCTTCGCACGCAAACTCAAGTTAAAGAAATGGTTTGCGACTAAACCACGACTGAGAAAAGATGTAATGGTTGATAAACCCAGAGCTCTAAGCGCAAACGATGCTGAACGTTTACAATCCGTTCATATACTAGCAGGCTGTGACAATGTTTGCGACGATGCATTATTTAACTTAGTAGACACTGAGATCTCAGTTGAAATGAGCAGCAACAGTGGGTTTAAACCCAAATCGGTTTTTGTACCACAAATTACAAACAGCTATATTGATAGCTTTGAACAAGGCATGATACAAGAAATGAGAAGGATGGACAGAATGAAGCCCAAAGTGAATTGGAATTTAAACAAACAACAGTTTCTGGCTTTAAGGGAGATGGAGAGTTGGGCTGATGTGGTCATTAAAAACAGTGACAAAGGCGGGAATGTAGTGGTCTGGCCACTTGATATGTATCTAGAAGAAGGTCGCATGCAATTATCTGATGTGAATAACTATGTCAGAGCAACTAAAGAGGAATACAATGTATCAAAATGTGTATATGGTGATAAATTAAGAGATTGGAAAGCAAGGGGGTTGATAGAAGATGATGAGTACAATTACCTCCATGTGAAATATCCCAAACTATCTGCACTGTATTTACTGCCCAAGTTACACAAAAGTCTTCAGACACCACCCGGTAGACCAATTGTTTCATCGATAGGGGGCTTATATGAAAATACTTCTAGATACATAGACCACTTCCTGCAACCCTTTGTCACCAGTTTGTCCTCATATGTGAGGGACTCATCTGATTTTCTAAAAATCATAAAAGATATCGCATGGAATCCTGAGTACTGGCTGGTGAGCTTTGACGTCACCAGTTTGTACACAAGCATTCCACAAGAACTTGGGGTGGAAGCATGTAAATATTATCTAAAGGAGAGATCTATCTCTCATCTTGTCACATACTAACATGCTCCTAGACATGATGTGGGAATGCCTGACAAATAACTTCTTCATCTTCAATAAACTTTTGTTCAAACAAACCAGGGGGGTGGCGATGGGTACTTGCTTCGCCCCCAACCTGGCATGTCTTTATCTAGGCTGATGGGAGGAGCAGGTGGTGAGTAAGATCACCCACTTCAGTACCCACGTCATCCTCTGGAGAAGATATATTGATGACATCTTCTGTATTTGGAATGGTACCCTTGAGCAACTACAGGAATGTGAGTCTATCCTGAACCAAAATTCTCTGAACCTGAGGTTTACCAGTGTTATCAGTAAAGACAAGTTGGAATTTCTGGACATTAGACTGGAAATCATTGAGGGAAAGTTAAGAAGCTCCTTATTTTGGAAAACTACCGCGGGAAATAGCCTTCTCCATGCGGGTAGTTGCCACCCCCCCAGTTTAATACGCAGCATACCAGTGGGGGAATTGATCAGAGCCAAAAGAAACTGTAGCTCTACTGAGAGTTTTTCCAATGAAAGTAAGACAATGGTGGAACGGTTCTTAGAGAGGGGCTACAGTCAGAAAGTAATTCAGCAGGCCATAGACAGGGTCAACAATATGGACAGAGATGAACTGTTAGTCCCAAAACAACGTGTAAAAGATGAAAAAATAAGTTTCATCACTACATACAATAGCCAATCTTGGAAACTGCGTAAAGGCTTATCCAAGTACTGGGATACACTTAAGCTGGACAAAGATATACAAGAAGTGATACATGACATTCCCTCTTTGACTTTCAGGAAAGCCAGATCATTGAAAGATGCATTGCCGAGGAACATAACAGAAACCCCAACTTGATAAAATTCTGTGTTCTTGACAGTGTTGAGAGTAATGAGAGGGGTGGAAACAGGTGGTTGGAGTTGAGGAAACTGGAATCAAGGTACATTATTATGTACAACACAATGCAGCCTGTAGGACATAACTTGGGGGAAGAACTAGCTATTCACCTCCAAAAATGAAATTGGGTTATAATGTGGTCTATTGAGAAGCTGCTGCCTCTTAGGTAACTGAAGTTTGATATTTTAACCATGGTTTTAATAGTACACGGATCTGGAATGAAATATTTGTTACATATAGCAATGTTCTCTTTTCTTTCCTTGCAGGAACGGAGACACCATTGTGATTTTGCCCACTTGGGCGTAATCGGATAAGTCACTGCAAATGGCGATTTTGAATTGTGCTACTTAAGCCCACTGGGGCAGTAATGTTATTTCAAGGACTGTTTTCTGGCTGTATGTTTGGACATAACACAGCCATTTCTGCCGGGGGACTTTTAGCCCAAGCATGCTGACCTTAAGCAGCCACACATGGCTTTCATTTAATTTTGGTTTACTTGTACCTTGACGTTTGCACTGCTAAATATGATCGCTAATGAATTGTGACATTTATTGCTGGTGTGCCGTTCCATATTGGATAAGTAACTAGATTGTTTACACGAAACTTTAATCAATTTTTGTTGACAACATTGCTTTAAGTTAATGTGTTCACTATGACTATGATCACGTGTGAAAATGCTCAACACAGTATGTTTCTTTAAAAAGAACGATGTTATCGGTAAGCTCCACCCGTGAGCAAGAGATCGGCTGATCTCGAAACGCATAGGGTGTTTTTCTTCTGTCAATTAAATCTGACAACACCGTTCCATACTTGGGCTCCGACTCTGGTTTTTTCTACAAAGGAATTTGAACCTGGAGTGTGTGTAATTTGAGGGGCTGGCGAACCCCGTCGTGAGCCCTCCGTCTAAGTGGCTTAAGCACGCCATCCTAGCGTGTGTTGATATATATATATATATGTATATATATATGAAATACTTGCAAAGTGGTTCCTTCTGAGATCCAGCCCGAAGCCAGGTGGTGCATGATGCCGGTGGAGCCACTGCCGGACTTCGTAATCCAAACAAATCCTAAATGAACACGCACACTCGAAAGTCCTTTGCAAGTGCAGAAAGTTTTAAATCCTCAAACATTACACTTTTCGACAAACAGATGTCTTGATCAAGGAGTGGGAGTGTTTATTTGAGATTTGTTTGGATATATATATATATATATTCACTGAAAAAACCATAGGTTATAGACCATATATAGTTAGGAATTCGCATTCACAAAACCTTATTTTACTCACACAAAACCATTGAAATTCCATATATAGTTAGTTGCACTAACTATATATCGCGCACCCGCAATCCACTGCTGATGATGTCACATATTACATCATTCATGACATGGTCAGTGACATCACTGATGACATCACTGATGACATCTCAAATGACATCACTGATGACATCTCAAATGACATCACTGATGACATCTCATTTGACATTACTGATCACATCACTGATGATATCATTCATGTGATAATAGGATGAACCTCTTCAGACTCTAATATAACCTTAGATACAATCAGTGTAAACAGACAATCACAGACTGTCACTCATCCATGGAGTTACTCACACACCTAGTCAGTCATGCAAAGAATCAATCACACCTCCATTTCCTCAACTATACAGTTATACAAACTTTACTTATTCAAAAATATACTAACACATATTTACTCTCTTATACAATCCCTGATACAAGTTCACAATGATCCATACAGCCACTCACACATTCACTGGCTCTTATGCACAGTTATTTATATATGTCAACTCTCACATGTACTGTGTTTTACATATGTACTTACTTTGACATGTAGCACTGAGATATCCATTCACTCACCAATACACTCATGCACACAGTCAACCGCCCATACAGCTGTTTCCACATGCACTTTTGAAACCATACATCTAGTGAATCAACTGCTCACACATCTATGCACAGAGTCATACACCTCCCAGCCACCCACACACACACTCAGTCTCCCATACAAATACTTGGGCAACCAATCAATAACCCATATAGTTACTCATATAGCTACTTATCAACACATGCAACAGTTTACAGAACAACAGACATAATGATGCACAAATTAAGACAGTTTAGTCACTAACCCATGCACTCAGTGAGACACATTTAATCACTCACTCATACAGTCAGTCATGCACCTACTAAATCCTTCATCCAGACACTTATACATCCACTCATTCTTCAATATGTAAGACATATTTTAACTTTACAGAAACATACAGTCACTGGATGTTGTCATCAGTGATGTCATCAGTGATGTCATTTGAGATGTCATCAGTGATGTCATCAGTGATGTCACTGACCATGTCATGAATGATGTAATATGTGACATCATCAGCAGTGGATTGCGGGTGCGCGATATATAGTTAGTGCAACTAACTATATATGGAATTTCAATGGTTTTGTGTGAGTAAAATAAGGTTTTGTGAATGCGAATTCCTAACTATATATGGTCTATAACCTATGGTTTTTTCAGTGAATTTTCAAGGTTTTGTAAATGCTAATTCCTAACTATATATGGTCTATAACCTATGGTTTTTTCAGTGAATTTTCAAGGTTTTGTAAATGCTAATTCCTAACTATATATGGTCTATAACCTATGGTTTTTTCAGTGAATATATATATACATACATATATAAACATATATCATCTGTATATCTATATAAATACAAACATAAATGCATGCATACATATACTTATATGCATACAGATGCATGTTATTTACATGAAAGTTGAAAAAACACTAATAAAAGCAAAGCTAAAAAGCCACCTCATTACAAACAGAATGGCTTTAACTTAAACGAGGGCGAGATCTATTGCATTTTCAATGCTTGTTTACTTTGGTTCCATCAAGAAGGCATTCAGATGTGTCACACATTTGCCATAAATTCTGAATGTTAGCACTCTAGTTGCACATTAGATCACTGTAGTAAAGCTACTGCTCACCAGGGACGTCTGCTGCTGGTATTCAAAGTGCATGTTTCAGTCTGCATGTCAGAATTTTTTTAATGAAATAGAAGAGGATTTGAGAAGTCACTCAAAATGATCCCTAATTTTTCTTTCTGAAGCACTAATCATACTTTCTATGGCAAAATTAACCCCCTCATGTTGTTCCTTTTTAAATTGAGTGTTTTCAGACTTACCACTTCATTCCAATCAAGATGGCTTCTGGTGTGCCATACTTTTGTCATAAGTAAGACTGTTAGCGCTTTAGTTGTTCTTTAGAACACTCTGGGACATTCTGTCATTGGGCTATACTTGGGGTACATCTGGGTGATATTTGGGCTACATTTAGTCTCTTTTGTCTCTGGTGGCCATCTTGGGAGACTGTATGTCAGAATTTTTTAATGAAATTGAAGAGGGTTTGAGAAGTCACTCAAAATGTGCCCTAATTTTTCTTTCTGCAGCACTAATCATAATTCATATGGCAAAATATACCCCCTCATTTTGTTCCTTTTTAAATTAAATGTTTTAAGAGTTACCACTTTATTCCAATCAAGATGGCTTCATGTGTGCCATACCTTTGTAATAAGTAGGACTGTTAGCGCTCTAGTTGTTCTTTCGAACACTCTGGGACATTCTGTCATTGGGCTATACTTGGGCTACTTCTGGGTGATATTTGGGCTACATTTGGGCTCTTTTGTCTCTGGTGGCCATTTTGGGAGACTGCATGTCAGAATTTTTTAATGAAATAGAAGAGGATTTGAAAAGTCACTCAAAATGTGCCCTAATTTTTCTTTCTGCAGCACTAATAATACCTTCTATTGCATAATATACCCCCTCATTTTGTTCCTTTTTAAATTAAATGTTTTAAAAGTTACCACTTTATTCCCATCACGATGGCTCCAGGTGTGCTATACCTTTGTAATAAGTAGGACTGTTAGCGCTCTAGTTGTTCTTTAGAACACTCTGGGACATTCTGTCATTGGGCTCTACTTGGGCTACATCTGGGTGATATTTGGGCTACATTTGGGCTCTTTTGTCTCTGGTGGCCATTTTGGGAGACTGCATGTCAGAATGTTTTAATGAAATAGAAAAGGATTTGAGAAGTCACTCAAAATGTGCCCTAATTTTTCATTCTGCAGCACTAATCATACTTTCTATGGCAAAATATACCCCCTCATGTTGTTTCTTTTTAAATTAAATGTTTTAAGAGTTACCACTGTATTCCAATCAAGATGGCTTCAGGTGTGCCATACCTTTGTAATAAGTAGGACTGTTAGCGCTCTAGTTGTTCTTTAGAACACTCTGGGACATTCTGTCATTGGGCTATACTTGGGCTACATCTGGGTGATATTTGGGCTACATTTGGGCTCTTTTGTCTCTGGTGGCCATTTTGGGAGACTGCATGTCAGAATGTTTTAATGAAATAGAAAAGGATTTGAGAAGTCACTCAAAATGTGCCCTAATTTTTCATTCTGCAGCACTAATCATACTTTCTATGGCAAAATATACCCCCTCATGTTGTTTCTTTTTAAATTAAATGTTTTAAGAGTTACCACTTTATTCCAATCAAGATGGCTTCAGGTGTGCCATACCTTTGTAATAAGTAGGACTGTTAGCGCTCTAGTTGTTCTTTAGAACACTCTAGGAGGCTGCAGTAGAACACAAAGGAATCAACTGACAGTCTCTGTCCTTGTTGGATGTACATGTTTTACTGAGAATGTCAGACTTCATTTTCACATGACTGAGAAAGATAATGTGAATTTACAGAAAATATGCTTTCAGTTTAGCTTATAGATCCCCTTCCAAACCACTGTGGGAAAATCATGAGATATTAGTTTTCTTTCAAACAATATTCATGATATCACAGCAGAAGGTTTTTTCAGATGGTAAAATCACCTTAGAACCCACCACAATTCCTAAAACGAGTCCTAAAACCCTCTATTAACTACAATGCTTTTTAATGAGGTGCTATCATGTATATTGGTCCCAAGATGGCTGCCAACACTTCTTGGATGAAGTGCTGACAGCCAATCAGATCAGATGTGTGGTTAGGCTCCGCCCAGATATATATCTTTTTTTGAACCTAAATTACTCAAAATCCACTGGAGCACATATATTGAGACCTAGCAAAGGCACATCGGGCTAACAGTCCCTACAATTTTGCCAAGTTTCGTGCAAATCCATTCAGCCGTTCGAGCTAAAAGTGAGGCCAACCGCCCTATGGAAATTAACATGGGAAAAACGTGTTTTGGGACCCCCCTTTTTTCTCGGCCCCCCCTTGATGAAACCCCCCCAAATTGTCAGGGGCTGCTCAGAAACAAAATGTTCCATTTTCCTGAAAATTTCAGCCAATTCCGTCCACAAACGCCAAAGTTATTAGACATAGAATTTTCAAAAATCCCATAGAGAAAAAATCCTAACTATATATACCTACTGGCGACCGCCAGTAGGTAATATATATATATATATATATATATATATATATATATATATATATATATATATATATATATATATATATATATATATATATATATATATATATATATATATATATTCTATATGTAGCCGGGTCTCTGCTGATACCGGCAAGGGGCACGCCCTCTCGTTCTGGAGCTCCTTGTGATCAGCAAAAACTGTGGTGTAGTGTGAGAAGCACAACACGGCGCCCCCCCTAGCAGAGGTACTAACCAGCTGGTGTGTGTCTGCGCGAAGGGGAGAGAGGAGGCGGCATTGCGCTGCCTGACAAGGGCTCATCTGAAGGTACTGGCCGGAATAATATGCCCAGGACCCCTGTGGTGGAGTGCAAGAAGCGCCAAGCAATTGGGGTCACGAAAGTGAGTCTGTTGTCCCATACACTGGTATACGGGACCTCGTGGACTGCAGGTTCCATCAGGCAGTGCTCCTGGGAGGTGCAACGCTGTTATTACACTCACCTGGAGGAGGAGGAGCCAAGGGACTGCTGATATTGAAGTGGTCTCTGGAGCGCTTGAAATTTTGTTTTCTTGTGGGACTGGCACTGATGACGGCCAATGGGGCCAGAAACGCGTCTGCCATGGCATTTCACAGACTTCAGGAAGCGACTGCATGTTTGCCAAATAAATCCTTCATTTGAGCCCGGAGCATGTGTCTCGCTGATTTCTAAAGAGGTCAGCATTGGTTTTCTATATGTAGCCGGGTCTCTGCTGATACCGGCAAGGGGCACGCCCTCTCGTTCTGGAGCTCCGTGTGATCAGCAAAAACTGTGGTGGAGTGTGAGAAGCACAACACGGCGCCCCCCCTAGCAGAGGTACCAACCAGCTGGTGTGTGTCTGCGCGAAGGGGAGAGAGGAGGCGGCATTGCGCTGCCTGACAAGGGCTCATCTGAAGGTACTGGCCGGAATAATATGCCCAGGACCCCTGTGGTGGAGTGCAAGAAGCGCCAAGCAATTGGGGTCACGAAAGTGAGTCTGTTGTCCCATACACTGGTATACGGGACCTCGTGGACTGCAGGTTCCATCAGGCAGTGCTCCTGGGAGGTGCAACGCTGTTATTACACTCACCTGGAGGAGGAGGAGCCAAGGGACTGCTGATATTGAAGTGGTCTCTGGAGCGCTTGAAATGTTGTTTTCTTGTGGGACTGGCACTGATGACGGCCAATGGGGCCAGAAACGCGTCTGCCATGGCGTTTCACAGACTTCAGGAAGCGACTGCATGTTTGCCAAATAAATCCTTCATTTGAGCCCGGAGCATGTGTCTCGCTGATTTCTAAAGAGGTCAGCATTGGTTTTATATATATATATATATATATATATATATATATATATATATATGTATATATATATATATATCTCCACTCCACCAATGCCGGAAAAGGATTGCGGGCTGTCACGGGCAGTCCGAGTTCCAAAAGCCGGCACTTTCGAATTATTCACTCAGCAAGTTCCTACTTTCCACAGGAACCACTCGGACACTCCAGTTGCTTGCAGAAAAATGTATTCAGGCAAGAGAAAAACGACGCGTTTCAGTAATAAACCTTGTTCACGCTCGTAAATTCATGTGGTTACCTTGTTTAACACCTTGACTGCTGCAGTAATTCCCCCTCTGTGCTGCAGTTCCTTGAACACTACTATTCATGACGAGCTCAGCTCGTCATCAGCACAGCTCAACTGTGCCTCATGACGAGCTGAGCTCGTCATGAGCATGGAAGGGGTTAAATACACTTCAAACATTACGTGATAAAACGTTACACCCACGTGATTCAAAGAGCAACTTTAGCGGCCATCTTGTAATGTACAAAAGTACATAGTAGAGTCTTATTCCGACCTACAAAACCCTATTTATGTAAAATACACATTTCATTACTTAGAATTAGATCTTGTAATAGTCACACAAATTATGAAACATTTTAGATAAAAAATATATGTACATATGTCATTCCCACGAAAAAGCATTAGTTGCATGCGTTATGGGCTACTACATTTTTGGTTAAATGCCTCGGTCACATTGCCCAATAATTATCAATCCAACATATGTTCTTGTATACACTCGTGATCTGACAAGTCTCAATGTATAACTCTATTGAGACCAACATTAGCGTCATTGCGAACTTCGAATATATATATATATATATATGTCTTTATAATTAATTTTTAATATATTTCTAAAAGTTTATAATTTATCAAAATTATATTATTAAGTAAATATATATATATTCCATTTTATATATCAATGTTTATTTATTTTTACATAACATGTATTACTTATAATTGTTAACATTTTCTAATAATTCTAAATATTTTTCTAAGTTATATGTATTATTTAATTTATTTTACATTATTTTTTATACATTTAAAAAAAACTATGGGGTCTATTAGGATGGCGGGCGGACTCCAGTCCGTCCGCCACCCTAGCGGTGCTGGGACCGGCAGACAGTTGTGCGGCAGTCCCGCACCGCCAATTAGGATGCGACCGCCATCATGGTGGTCGCTTCCTGTATATTTAACATTGTGGCGGGCAGTGCTGTATTCAGCACCCGCCACAATATTAAAAGGGCATGCACAACGTGACAGGCACCGCGTGGCGCCTGCCACCTTGTGCATGCAAATGCCGGGGGGGTACCAGTGGTACACCCCAAGTGCAGCCACCCCCTCCAATCTCCTGGGGACCCCGCAACGGGCCCCCAAAGGCATTCTCTGCATGTCTTTCCATGGCAAAGTCTCCGCCATGGAAAGGCATGGGACCACCATCATTGTAATATGGATGGATTTTCCGCACGGTAGGCAATCGGGCGGATTGCCTACCTGCAGACGGTTTCCCCGTCCGCCTGAGTCTTCACCGCCATCATGATATGGTGGGGGGGAATTGTTAGGCGGGTGGATAGAAATGGCGGGCGGATCGCCACCGCAATGCGGGGGTCGGGATCCGCCCGCCATGCTAATAGAACCCTACATTTTTAACTACGATATTTTTAACAACTATATATTTTTTTCGATATTTTAGTACTTACCCTTATGAAGATAGGATGTCGATATTTTTGACATCGATATTTACGTCCCGATATTTTGGGAACACAATATTTTGTCCTTCAATATTTTGTCAGTGTCATTTTATTTGACCCCTCATACTTTGCTTTTTCATAACGTCTGTTAACTAAGATTTAGAGTAGTAAATGTAATTTCTTCCCCCAAAATATAAATAGTTTATCCGATGTATCTAGAATTTCACTAACAGTAACTTATTGGAATATTATTTTTATTGGATATTGAATATTATTATTTCTAAATATTTTGAATACTTATTTTAGTTTTTGTTTTATAGAAAAAGATTCGATTGTTAATGCTATTACTTTGTTTTAGTTTTCTAAATTATATTTTATTGTGTTACATTTCTTCATGTTTTTAATATTTTTTTGTAATTTATTTTAAAAATATACTTTTTACCGTTTAATAATTGTATTGTTGCTTTACAGTTTTTAACAGAATATATACGAATATTACATATTTTTTGGTTTTAATATCTAATATTATTAATTGATATTACCTACTATATTTGACAATTATATGAATGTATTTTTTTAATACATGTGTGTGAATTTATAATGAAATCTAAACGTGTATTTGTTTGAATTATTTTATAGTAAAATGTATTTGTATGGATTTAAATTGTTTTATGAGAAAAAGTGGTAGAAGACATCCAAAAGGGACATGCGCAAAAGGAAGAGTCAGAGATGTCAGAGAGGGCAACAGAAGAGCAGGATCTCGGCGAGAATAAGAGCATGACTCAAACCAGAGAGCAACAAGAAGCACAAGGAAATAGAGGTAAAAGACACATTTAAGACTTTTATTGATTTGTTATCCAGGGCCTTGTCTAACAAGGAAGAACACTTATTATCATTGGGCCTCTCTTTTTGCCCTCAACAAACTTTTAATTGACATCCTCACATTTTCAAACTTGCCAAGTATCATTCTTCTAAAATGATATGATAACACCAAAAATCAGTAAGACACTGATATATTCGTGTAGGGCTTAGCCCTTTTGGCTAAAGTTCCCTAAACTTTTTGCTTTCCCCCTAGACCTTTTTTCTGACATGGTGTTGCTAACTTAGATGCTTTGGACACTTTGCCACTGCTAAACAGTGTCCAAGTGCAAGTGCTCCCTGTATAAAGTGTAATGGTAATTGGTTGTCCATGTTTAGTATGTTTGCCTTACTAGTAAAGTGCACTATGCGTGCCAGGGCTGGTAATGCAAATGCTACTAGTGGGACTGCAGCACCAATTGTGCCACCCACACAAGTAACTTTAAAAAGGGAACTCAGGCCTACTATTGCAGGGCCTGTGCGCAGTTTGTTAACCTGCCCTGTTGTTCTGTAAAGTGCACTCACTTTCCAGACCTTACTCATTCCTATTTATGCACATCAGGCACCCCTATGGTAGGTCCAGGGTAACCCCGGGCAGGCTGCAGTGCATGTGAAAGGTATGACATGTACTAAGGTGTGTACTATGCCCTGACAGTGAAATAATCTCCATTTCGTTTTTCACTGTAGAAAGGCCATCTTGCCCATTGGATAGAATGGGAAGTCTGTGTAACATATTTTCCAGCCTATCTTCCAGAAGGCTTAAGATGGAAAGGTGAAGTTTATTATGCCTGAACTCACAGTATAATAACACATCTTTTTATGAAGGTGGTTCTTTAATTGTGTGTTTTAAAAGCCACTGTTTTAGAAGTGGCGGAGTTTTTGTGCTCTAACATTTCTGTGTGTCTCTGCCTGGCTGTGGATTGACTGTCTGGATTTGAAAGCGATAGGACCTGGGGAATATCTTGACCCAGGGGAGGAGGTGAGACAGCAACAGGCTGACCTGCATCTGGAGTGTAGGGGGAGGAGAAGCCCCTAGAGGTGAAGAGGCCTGGGTAGCTGCTATAAAACAATTGGCTCATCTCCTGCTGAGTGATTGAGAATCAATGACCCCCACTAATCAAAGGAAGAAAGGTGTCACTGGCAGGGAGGTACCCAGAACTGGTTTGAACAGGGGGTCAGTGCCCCCTGAAACACAAAGACTTCAAAGCCATTGAGGGGTATAACTATGAGAGCTGAAGAACCTGAACTTTGGAGAATGGCTTGATCAAGTGTGAACAAGACTGGAGCTACTTCGTGGTCTAGAGGACCTTTTCCAAGGAAGAAACAACTGTAGAGAATTAAGGATTGGACTGACCCTTGCTGTTTGTTCTGGGGCTTGCCTGCAGTTTGCTGTTTTAACCAAGGAAAGGCTAAAGGGACTTTGCTGTGTGCTGTGTCCCCCTGCTCGGAGGACTTTGCTGTGTACTGTGTCCTGAAGTAACTTATCCCCAAGGGCCCGAGGTAAGCTGCCTCCCTGTTCGGATCCACAGGAACATAAAAGTTTTCATGAGAGTCTTAGAGACGCTTTGAGTGCATGCCTGTTGCAGCTGAGACCCTCGAAAGGCGTGCCCTGTGATCATGGGCATCTGGAGTCTAAGCAAGGATCAGTGACGCAGTGTGCGTGTACTTTGTGCAACCTGAACCCCTTTGTGAGGATTGTCCAGTGATTGTGTGCACCGGAATCCAAGTGAGTCTCATCGGCGCTGTGTGCGTTGTGTACTGTGAGACCTTTGTGAGGATTTGCCTTGTTATCGTGTGCACCGGAATCCAAGTGAGTCTCATCGACGCTATGTGCGGGTGCGTTGTGCACCGGGAGACCTTCTTGAGGATTTACCTTGTTATCGTGTGCACCGGAGTTAAAGTGAGTCTCAGCAACGCTGTACGCGTGATTTTTGTGCAGCCTGAGACCTGTGGGTGGAGTGCCAAGTGTTCGTGCATCCGAAGGTTAAGGAAGACTCAGTGACGCTGTGTGTGCTTTGTGGCTGCCTGAGATCTTCGTAGCTGAAGCGGCATGGACCAACAGTACCGGAGGAGCTGAGTTGCTGTCAGGAACCGCCGTTGCCAATTCACAAAGCTGCATTGGAGGCCCAGCCACTGGACGGGCAGAGGAGAGTGGGTTCGTGTCCCCCAGGTAACGTGTGTCGACTCCTGGAGCGTGGTGCTGGGCACGGGCCCTGAGAGAGACACTCTCTGCCCCTCTCTCATGTTGGCAGTGCAAGCCTCTGTTTCGGCTCATACCGCAGCCCATATTGCCAAGGCAGTACAGGGGGACAGAGTGCGGAGCTGCACTTTTGATTCCAATGTACCCATGTTGAGGGCAACTGTTGAGAGGCTGACTGTAAGTCAGTAGGAGAGGCGGAGAGACCGCCTAAAGCCCGTTGATGGGGGCCTGAGTGTATTACGCATTATTCCATTTTCTGCAGAACGGAGTACCTGACTGTCGTATTACACATTGCATCATTTCTGCATAACGGAGTACCGTATTGGAGTTTTACGCATGGCATTATTCCTGCATAACGAAGTACCTTATTAGTGTATGACACATGGCATTTGATCTGCATAACGAACGACCTGATTGTTGTATGACGCATTGCATTGATTCTGCATAACGAACTACCTGATTAGTGTATTACGCATTGCATTGTTCCTGCATAACGAATTACCTGATTAGTGTATTACTCATTGCCTTATTTCTGCATAACAACATACCTGATGGTTGTATTATGCATTGCATTATTTATCCTTGCAAAGTGCCTGATTCTAGCATTACAAACTGTATGACATGATATTAGGAGTACAGGGGAATGCTTAGAAGTGCTCATTAATACCACCAGAACTTACAAGGGCTGGCGGCCTAACAACCTACCAAAGTCTGATTCCGACTGCCGTTTCCAGTCGGACGGCACGACGCAGAAAGGCTATCCAAATCCAGCATCGTAATTGGGCTTTTGGAAGCACAGCCGGTAGGGACGTACAAGTCTGCTCCGTACGGCTCGGTCATTCTGAATGCCGTCAGGTTCGGATTAGATATTAGGATGTATGTGAAAGGTCCTGATAGTGAAATACTGCCAATATCATTTTTTACTATTGCAAGGGCTGTCTCCCATAGGTTATCATTGGAGATGCCTTGTAACACCTTACAACTGTACCTTTCAGTTAGGAAGAGATAGAAATTTTGAGTATGGATTCCCTGAACTCATGATTTAAAAAAAAATCTTTCTGTGCTGGTGGTTTTTAAATTGAGTTTGAAAATGCCACTTTTAGAATGTGGGCATTTTCTTGCTTCAACATCCCTAGCGTACACAGATTAAGGACTTGTTGTCTGTTTTCCAGGTTAAGTCTGGGACAATTTCGGGATGTTATAAGTTGGTTGGTTTCAACAGGAGACAGAAGGATGATAATGTATGAAAAAAAAAAATTTGAGTAGTAAGTTTGCATATCACTAGGGGGTGTGAATATTATAGGGCTGGGGGGATTGTGTTTATGTTTAAATATTACTCTAGTTTTTCGCGCAAATTGTACAGTATATTTCATTGTATTTTTCAGAAACCCCTGAGGAAGAGCTTAAGGCTTAAAATGCATTGGGTTACATGAACAAGGTCTATCTTGAAGTTTATTTTGGTACACGTGTTGTTTAAAAACCTGGATGGGAAAGCAGCAGCACCTGAAAATGTTTAATAAACATCAAAATTGGAATTTCGCTGTCTCCGTGGTTTCTACAAAGAGAAAAGATGGATCAAAATTTGTGATTATGGTGTTGAAGTTTTGAGAAAACATGGATTAAAATCAGATATTGTAAGGGAAAAGGTCCCACACATAGCAGTGCATCTGTTTTGGCGCGTTAGTTATGTGCCTTTGCGCTTTCAATTTCAATAATAGTGACCGGGGACGGGTCACTCTGAACGGTTTGCACGCACTTGAAGAATATGCTTGATTACATGGATTAGACGTAAGGGAAGGAGTGCACCTTGGATCAAACTTTTTTCTTGTTGTTCACAAACTACAGCATTGGCATTGGTTCCCTCTCAGTATATTAGGAAGGTGTAATATAATAAAAATTAACATACTACCCAAATTTCTTTATTTATTCCGCTCAATCCCTCTCCACAACCTGGTTCTTTTCTTAAGCTTCTGGAAAGTGTGATTGGCAGCTTCATTTAAGGGTATAGGATGGCCAGACGTGCTATATCTTTTATTAAACTAACATTTAAGCAAGGGAGTTATAAGCTTTCAGATTTTAAATTATACTTGTGGGCTTTATTTTCTAGATGGATCAAGAGCCTGTTAACAGGGCGTGAAGCCAGACTGCTCTCACTGGTCTATCAACTTGCAAGCGGTCTGCTATTGAATTCGTACTTCACAAACTCACAGACCCAAATTAATATGAGAGGGTTAGGTTCAAGATAGTAAGGGACTATGGGGCAGATTTACAATAACTGGCGCATCTCTGCATAGCAGCAGGGATGCGCCAGTTATTGTGCGCCGCAGCTCCGCCACCCTGGATGCGCCGCATTTACAATGCAGCGCACCATGGGGCAATCTGTGCCGTGAAAGTGGCGCATTGCTGGAGTTGCGTCGCAAGCCCGACGCAGCTCCAGCAATGCTCTGAGGGGCCCTATCTCCACAATGCTGCGTCAATCCTTACGCCTGCTTCAAGCAGGCGCAGAGTTTTGACGCAGCATGGGCCCAAAAGTGACTGAGTGAAATCTTGTAGATTTCACTCAGCTGCTTTTGGGGGGCGTTCCTGCGCCGGAACGCCCCCCCCCTGCGATGCAACGCCTCCTTCTGGCGCAGGGCTTTACAAAGTGACGCATCTGGGAGATGTGTCACATTGTAAATACCCCGTACCATGGCGCATCTTTTGTGCCGCCGCTGGGTAACAAAAGTGACGCAACGGTGGTGTAAAAGAGGCGCCGGGGGCTTGTAAATCTGCCCCATAGTAAGGATATAGCAGGAAACCCGCAAGAAATACTCTCTACCTACACTTCATATTTATACACTACTGTGGGCTATCCCAATATTTCCAGACATATTCCATGATAATGTGGGGAAAAGGTGGGAACGTTGGGGTATTAAGAATCTTGGCTATTTGTATGATTACCAGGGGTTTCAAACATTCCACTCACTCCAAGAGGAATATGGCATCCCACATCATTCTTTTTTAAGTATCTAGAAGTAATAGATTATCTCCTGAATGGGCGCAAACTGCAAATATAACAGGCAACATTGGAAATTTTGGCCTGTCTATATGAGACTACTGATAAGATTCCTTTCTGCTGATTTTATCAGAAACTTATCTCACAGGTACAAGATGATAGCTTGCAAATAGCTTCAAGATGGAGTCAGCTTTTATCCTCTGAGATAACGGCTAATTACATACAGGTGGCTTTAGCAATCTTAGATCGGTCAGTGACTTCTGTTAGTCTTGAGCTTCAATATTTCAGGACGATTTGGATGCTGTATTACATGCCTAAACGCATCCCTAAACGGGTATTGTCTCGAGCCCCTTGTAAATCACACTGTCCGAAATGTAATCTGTATGCAGCTGATCTAAATGATATGTTTGTGGATTGCCCAATGCTTGAGAAATTCTGAGCCAACTTATCTTCACTTCTTCCTGAACATTTAGGGTACAAATTTCAACTCACTGATAAAGAAATCCTTTTAGGACATAAGAAAGGTTGTGCGGGCCATGCAGGGTCATTATTATGAATGCCAGCTTATGTATTGCTAGAGCCTGGATCAATCCCACTTCACCAACTATCACAGAATGGTAGGCAACATTGCAACAAGTTTATGAGTCCTAAGTGGCTCTAGCCAAGGCTAGAGATCCGAGATCTCTAATAAAGTTTAAAAGGACCTGGCCTAGCTTGAATTGGGAATAGTCCTGGAACAGATAAATTGTAGAAATGGAGTAAGATTTAGGGGCTCATTATGATGGAGGGCGGACTGATGTCTGCGCGTCATCGCTGCGGAGCTGGGACCACCCGCCAGTAAGGCGGCGGTCCTGCTGAGTGTATTAGGATGTGCCTGCCACTATGGCGGGTACATCCAGGCCCCTAATCATTGCGGACGGTGCTGCTGGGTGCAGCACCGTTCGCAATGCGCAAATGCCACGTAGTGCATTTCCATGCAAAAAGAGGGGGTCCGCAACAGGCCCCAAAACCGAGCCTCCGCAAGCCATTCCATGGCAGTGGAACCGCCATGGAAAGGCTGACATCAGCATTGTAATCTGGCGGCCGCCAGCCAGCCCGGCCAGCCCGGCGGTGGCTGTCCCTCCACCATCGTAATGAGCCCCCTAGATCTAATATATATTATATATATATATATATATATATATATATATATATATATATATATATATATATATATATATATATATATATATATATATATATATATATATATATATATATATTACCTACTGGCGATAGCCAGTAGGTATATATAGTTAGGATTTTTTCTCTATGGAACTTTTGAAAATTCTATGTCTAATAACTTTGGCGTTTGTGGACGGAATTGGCTGAAATTTTCAGGAAAATGGCACATTTCGTTTCTGAGCAGCCTCTGAAAATTTGGGGGGGGTTCGTCAAGGGGGGGCCGAGAAAAAAGGGGGGTCCCAAAACGCGTTTTTCCCATGTTAATTTCCATAGGGCGGTTGGCCTCACTTTTAGCCCGAACGGCTGAATGGATTTCCACGAAACTTGGCAAAATTGTAGGGACTGTTAGCCCGATGTGCCTTTGCTAGGTCTCAATATATGTGCTTCAGTGGATTTTGAGAAATTAACGTTTAAAACAAGATATATATCTGTAACAGCGCTCCGGGTAGCGCTCCGGTTCGCGAACTTTTCGCGTATCGGAACTTTGCGAAGCGAAGCTGATTGGCTCTCCGGTGTCTGTCAACATTCTAAACAGTCCGGAGCGGCCGCCATCTTGTCTCTCGGTAGGATCGAGAGACAAGAGGAGGCCAAAACAAACGGGGAAATGAAGGAAAGGGGGCAAGGTAGACCCCTTCTGACCCCCTAGGATTAATGAGGGGGATATTATAGAGCCACGCGGGGCCCAAAAAAAAAAAAAAAAATCCGATTTTTTCGCCGTAGAGACGCGTCTTGGTACGCGAACCGGGCAGCTAACCGGGCAGCTAACCGGGAAGCTAACCGGCAGTGTAACGGGAGTCTGAGGAGTAGCTGATTGGCTGTCAACATTGTAAACAGTCCGGAGCGGCCGCCATCTTGTCTCTCGGTAGGATCGAGAGACAAGAGGAGGCCAAAACAAAGGGGGAAATGAAGGAAAGAGGGCAAGGTAGACCCCTTCTGACCCCCTAGGATTGATGAGGGGGATATTATAAAGCCACGCGGGGCCAAAAAAAAAAAAAAAAATCCGATTTTTTCGCCGTAGAGACGCGGCCGCCATCTTGTCTCTCTGTGGGATCGAGAGACAAGAGGTGGAAAAAAAAAAGGTGTAAATGAATGAAAGGGGTAAGGCAGACCCCTCCTGAACCCCTAGGATTGATGAGGGGGCTATTAAAGTTCCCTGCGGGGCAAAAGAAAAAAAAATTGCGATTTTTCGCGGTAAAGGTGCTTCCTGGTACGTTAACCGGGCAGTTAACCGGCAGCGTAACGGGAGTCCGACATATTGTGTTTTTTGAACGTTTGTGATATGTGCACGTGTGGATTTTGTCTAATTAAGGTTAAAAAAATATATATATATCTTTAAGCGTGTTCTGGCGCGCTTACGTTTTGGGTTTGGTTTGCGCTGCAGAGACGATACGTCACGGTTATGCGATGCATCATGAGGCGTCTCACGGGCTACGTGATACGTCACTTAATGAAGAATATATTTTACAGCTATAGATATTAGCTTTTAAAAAACCAATGAAATTCACAGAAAAAACCATAGGTTATAGACCATATATAGTTAGGAATTTGCATTTACAAAACCTTGAAAATTCAATGAAAAAACCATAGGTTATAGACCATATATAGTTAGGGATTAGCATTTAAAAAACCTTATTTTATTTGCACAAAACCATTGAAATTCCATATATAGTTAGTTGCACTAACTATATATCGCGGACCCGCAATCCACTGCTAATGATGTCACATATTACATCATTCATGACATGGTCAGTGACATCACTGATGACATCACTGATGACATCTCAAATGACATCACTGATGACATCACTGATGACATCTCAAATGACATCACTGATGACATCACTGACATCTCATTTGACATTACTGATTACATCACTGATGATATCATTTATGTGATAATACATCTTCAGACTCTAATATAACCATAGATACACTCAGTGTAAACAGGCACTCACAGACTGTTACACATCCATGGAGTTACTCACACACCTAGTCAGTCATGCAAAGAATCAATCGCATCTCCATTTCCTCAACTATACAGTTATACACACCTTACTTATTCAAACATATACTAACACATATTTACTCTCTTATACAATCCTTGATACAAGTTCACAATGATTCATACAGCCACTCTCACATTCACTGGCTCTTATGTTCAGTTATTTATATATGTCAACTCTCACATGGAGTGTGTTTTACATATGTACTTACTTTGACATGTAGCACTGAGATATCCATTCACTCACCAATATACTCATGCACACAGTCAACTGTCCATACAGCTGTTTCTACATGCACTTTTGAACCCATACACCTAGGGAATCAACTGCTCACACATCTATGCACAGAGTTATACACCTCCCAGCCACCTACACACATACTCAGTCTCCCATACAAATACTTGGGCAACCATTCAATAACCCATATAGTTTCTGATATAGCTACTGATTTAAACATGCAGCAGTTTACAGAACAACATAAATAATGATTGCCAAATGAAGACACTTTAATCACTAACCCATGCACTCAGTGAGACACATTTAATCATTCTCTCATACAGTCAGTCATGCACCTACTAAATCCTTCATCCAGACACTTATACATCCACTCATTCTTCAATATGTAAGACATATTTTAACTTTACAGAAACATACAGTCACTGGGTGTTGTCATCAGTGATGTCATCAGTGATGTCATTTGAGATGTCATCAGTGATGTCATCAGTGATGTCATTTGAGATGTCATCAGTGATGTCATCAGTGATGTCACTGACCATGTCATGAATGATGTAATATGTGACATCATTAGCAGTGGATTGCGGGTCCGCGATATATAGTTAGTGCAACTAACTATATATGGAATTTCAATGGTTTTGTGCAAATAAAATAAGGTTTTTTAAATGCTAATCCCTAACTATATATGGTCTATAACCTATGGTTTTTTCAGTGAATATATATATATATATATATATATATATATATATATATATATTCACTGAAAAAACCATAGGTTATAGACCATATATAGTTAGGAATTCGCATTTACAAAACCTTATTTTACTCACACAAAACCATTGAAATTCCATATATAGTTAGTTGCACTAACTATATATCGCGCACCCGCAATCCACTGCTGATGATGTCACATATTACATCATTCATGACATGGTCAGTGACATCACTGATGACATCACTGATGACATCTCAAATGACATCACTGATGACATCTCAAATGACATCACTGATGACATCACTGATGACATCTCATTTGACATTACTGATCACATCACTGATGATATCATTCATGTGATAATACGATGAACCTCTTCAGACTCTAATATAACCTTAGATACAATCAGTGTAAACAGACACTCACAGACTGTCACTCATCCATGGAGTTACTCACACACCTAGTCAGTCATGCAAAGAATCAATCACACCTCCATTTCCTCAACTATACAGTTATACAAACTTTACTTATTCAAACATATACTAACACATATTTACTCTCTTATACAATCCCTGATACAAGTTCACAATGATCCATACAGCCACTCACACATTCACTGGCTCTTATGCACAGTTATTTATATATGTCAACTCTCACATGTACTGTGTTTTACATATGTACTTACTTTGACATGTAGCACTGAGATATCCATTCACTCACCAATACACTCATGCACACAGTCAACCGCCCATACAGCTGTTTCCACATGCACTTTTGAAACCATACATCTAGTGAATCAACTGCTCACACATATATGCACAGAGTCATACACCTCCCAGCCACCCACACACACACTCAGTTTCCCATACAAATACTTGGGCAACCAATCAATAACCCATATAGTTACTCATATAGCTACTTATCAACACATGCAACAGTTTACAGAACAACAGACATAATGATGCACAAATTAAGACAGTTTAGTCACTAACCCATGCACTCAGTGAGACACATTTAATCGCTCACTCATACAGTCAGTCATGCACCTACTAAATCCTTCATCCAGACACTTATACATCCACTCATTCTTCAATATGTAAGACATATTTTAACTTTACAGAAACATACAGTCACTGGATGTTGTCATCAGTGATGTCATCAGTGATGTCATTTGAGATGTCATCAGTGATGTCATCAGTGATGTCACTGACCATGTCATGAATGATGTAATATGTGACATCATCAGCAGTGGATTGCGGGTGCGCGATATATAGTTAGTGCAACTAACTATATATGGAATTTCAATGGTTTTGTGTGAGTAAAATAAGGTTTTGTAAATGCGAATTCCTAACTATATATGGTCTATAACCTATGGTTTTTTCAGTGAATTTTCAAGGTTTTGTAAATGCTAATTCCTAACTATATATGGTCTATAACCTATGGTTTTTTCAGTGAATTTTCAAGGTTTTTTAAATGCTAATTCCTAACTATGTATGGTCTATAACCTATGGTTTTTTCAGTGAATATATATATATACATACATATATAAACATATATCATCTGTATATCTATATAAATACAAACATAAATGCATGCATACATATACTTATATGCATACAAATGCATGTTATTTACATGAAAGTTGAAAAAACACTAATAAAAGCAAAGCTAAAAAGCCACCTCATTACAAACAGAATGGCTTTAACTTAAACGAGGGCGAGATCTATTGCATTTTCAATGCTTGTTTACTTTGGTTCCATCAAGAAGGCATTCAGATGTGTCACACATTTGCCATACATTCTGAATGTTAGCACTCTAGTTGCACATTAGATCACTGTAGTAAAGCTACTGCTCACCAGGGACGTCTGCTGCTGGTATTCAAAGTGCATGTTTCAGTCTGCATGTCAGAGTTTTTTTAATGAAATAGAAGAGGATTTGAGAAGTCACTCAAAATGATCCCTAATTTTTCTTTCTGAAGCACTAATCATTCTTTCTAAGGCAAAATTAACCCCCTCATGTTGTTCCTTTTTAAATTGAGTGTTTTCAGACTTACCACTTCATTCCAATCAAGATGGCTTCTGGTGTGCCATACTTTTGTCATAAGTAAGACTGTTGGCGCTCTAGTTGTTCTTTAGAACACTGAGACATCTGTCATTGGGCTATACTTGGGGTACATCTGGGTGATATTTGGGCTACATTTAGGCTCTTTTGTCTCTGGTGGCCATCTTGGGAGACTGTATGTCAGAATTTTTTAATGAAATTGAAGAGGGTTTGAGAAGTCACTCAAAATGTGCCCTAATTTTTCTTTCTGCAGCACTAATCATAATTCATATGGCAAAATATACCCCCTCATTTTGTTCCTTTTTAAATTAAATGTTTTAAGAGTTACCACTTTATTCCAATCAAGATGGCTTCAGGTGTGCCATACCTTTGTAATAAGTAGGACTGTTAGCGCTCTAGTTGTTCTTTAGAACACTCTGGGACATTCTGTCATTGGGCTATACTTGGGCTACATCTGGGTGATATTTGGTCTACATTTGGGCTCTTTTGTCTCTGGTGGCCATTTTTGGAGACTGCATGTCAGAATTTTTTAATGAAATAGAAGAGGATTTGAAAAGTCACTCAAAATGTGCCCTAATTTTTCTTTCTGCAGCACTAATAATACCTTCTATTGCATAATATACCCCCTCATTTTGTTCCTTTTTAAATTAAATGTCTTAAGAGTTACCACTTTATTCCCATCACGATGGCTCCAGGTGTGCTATACCTTTGTAATAAGTAGGACTGTTAGCGCTCTAGTTGTTCTTCAGAACACTCTGGGACATTCTGTCATTGGGCTATACTTGGGCTACATCTGGGTGATATTTGGGCTACATTTAGGCTCTTTTGTCTCTGGTGGCCATTTTGGGAGACTGCATGTCAGAATGTTTTAATGAAATAGAAAAGGATTTGAGAAGTCACTCAAAATGTGCCCTAATTTTTCATTCTGCAGCACTAATCATACTTTCTATGGCAAAATATACCCCCTCATGTTGATTCTTTTTAAATAAAATGTTTTAAGAGTTACCACTTTTTTCCAATCAAGATGGCTTCAGGTGTGCCATACCTTTGTAATAAGTAGGACTGTTAGCGCTCTAGTTGTTCTTTAGAACACTCTGGGACATTCTGTCATTGGGCTATACTTGGGCTACATCTGGGTGATATTTGGGCTACATTTGGGCTCTTTTGTCTCTGGTGGCCATTTTGGGAGACTGCATGTCAGAATGTTTTAATGAAATAGAAAAGGATTTGAGAAGTCACTCAAAATGTGCCCTAATTTTTCATTCTGCAGCACTAATCATACTTTCTATGGCAAAATATACCCCCTCATGTTGTTTCTTTTTAAATTAAATGTTTTAAGAGTTACCACTTTATTCCAATCAAGATGGCTTCAGCTGTGCCATACCTTTGTAATAAGTAGGACTGTTAGCGCTCTAGTTGTTCTTTAGAACACTCTAGGAGGCTGCAGTAGAACACAAAGGAATCAACTGACAGTCTCTGTCCTTGTTGGATGTACATGTTTTACTGAGAATGTCAGACTTCATTTTCACATGACTGAGAAAGATAATGTGAATTTACAGAAAATATGCTTTCAGTTTAGCTTATAGATCCCCTTCCAAACCACTGTGGGAAAATCATGAGATATTAGTTTTCTTTCAAACAATATTCATGATATCACAGCAGAAGGTTTTTTCACATGGTAAAATCACCTTAGAACCCACCACAATTCCTAAAACGAGTATGGTACCATCAACAAATGATTTATAATGTAACTAAAGTCCTAAAACCCTCTATTAACTACAATGCTTTTTAATGAGGTGCTATCATGTATATTGGTCCCAAGATGGCTGCCAACACTTCTTGGATGAAGTGCTGACAGCCAATCAGATCAGATGTGTGGTTAGGCTCCGCCCAGATATATATCTTTTTTTGAACCTAAATTACTCAAAATCCACTGGAGCACATATATTGAGACCTAGCAAAGGCACATTGGGCTAACAGTCCCTACAATTTTGCCAAGTTTCGTGCAAATCCATTCAGCCGTTCGAGCTAAAAGTGAGGCCAACCGCCCTATGGGAATTAACATGGGAAAAACGCATTTTGGGACCCCCCTTTTTTCTCGGCCCCCCCTTGATGAAACCCCCCCAAATTGTCGGGGGCTGCTCAGAAACAAAATGTTCCATTTTCCTGAAAATTTCAGCCAATTCCGTCCACAAACGCCAAAGTTATTAGACATAGAATTTTCAAAAATCCCATAGAGAAAAAATCCTAACTATATATACCTACTGGCGATCGCCAGTAGGTAATATATATATATAGATATATATATAGATATATATATATATATATATATAGATATATATCTATATATATATATATATATATATATATATATATATATATATATAGATATATATATATATATATATATATATATATATATATAGATATATATATATATATATATATATAAGAAAGATATCACAGGAGTCTATATGACTGGAAAGCGGCGGGGACCATTTCAAAAAATGAATTTGAGTTCTTACGGAACAACTATCCAATCACGCCAAACCTGTATCTAATCCCAAAAGTGCATAAAAACCCTACCTGCCCCCCGGGAAGACCAATAATCTCCGCTATCGGAGGTTTGTTCGAAAATACAAGCCGATTTGTGGACTCCTTTCTGCAACCCTTTGTAAAGGCTCTACCTTCATACACAAGAGACAGTGGCGATTTTTTGAAAAAAATCTATGATGTGAAGTGGGACTCAGATTATGTTTTTGTGACACTTGATGTTCAAAGCCTTTATACAAGCATAAGACACCAAGATGGGCTCAATGCAATCAGACACTTCTTGGGAGGCCGTAGCCTAGAGTTGTATAAACATACACAGATGTTACTCCAAATGACCGAGTGGTGTTTGGAAAATAACACATTTAGTTTTAACAAACTGCTGTACAAACAGACACAAGGGACGGCCATGGGTACTTGCTTCGCCCCCAGCTATGCTAATTTGCATATGGGCTGGTGGGAGGAGCAAGTACTCAGGGTGAAACATATGGAGGAAATGACACAAAATGTAACATTCTATTGTCGTTACATAGACGATATCTTTTTAATTTGGAAAGGTAGCGAAACGAGTGCCAGAGAGTTTGCAGAAAGGCTAAATGAGAATAGTCTAAACTTAAAATTTACCTGCGAAATAAGTAACAGTAGGATAAATTTCTTAGACTTGGAACTGTTGGTCGTGGATAATGAAATAGAAACCAACACCTATCGCAAACCTACTGCAGGAAACACTATCTTGCATGCCTCCAGTTTTCACCCTCCAAACCTAATTGATAGCATACCATATGCAGAATGTCTTCGAATGAAAAGAAACTGTAGCACAACCACAAGCTACAAAAATTCGAAAACAAAATTGTTCAGCAGGTTAAAATTTAGAGGCTATCCAGAACATATATTGAAAACGGCAGAACAGAAATGTGACATTAAGGACAGAAAAGACCTATTGTTCACAGCCAAGTTTGAAAATCCCAAATCTGAACAAAACACAGGAACCCCACGCCTCATCACAGGGTATAATGCATACCACAAGCAAGTGAGAAACATAATTTACAGACATTGGCCCATAGTTCGGAATGATCCGATAATAGGCAAAAGTTGTAACAAAAACCCACAACTCACTTTCAGAAAAGCTAAAAGTATGAGAGAAGAGCTGGTAGATAATGCCCCAGTGTTGAAAAAGAAAGAGCCGCCATGGTTAAAAACTAAAAATGTTTTTTTTAAATGTACAAAATGCAAAGCGTGTCAGTATGGTACCAATGTTACCAAGGTAAATGTTCCATACAGAAAAACCCCACTAGAGATACGAGCGAATTACACTTGCAAAACAGACTTCGCAGTCTATGTTTTGCAATGTAGTTGCAATAAAAGATACGTGGGGAGTACAATACACCCGGTCCACGTAAGAGTGCTTCAGCATCTCAGGGCCATAAAAAATAATGAATAAATATGACACATGAAGGCAATGCAGACAACATCAAATACTTCGTCATAGACCATGTGAAAAAAAGCATCAGAGGGGGAAACAGACAACTAGCCCTCAGGAGATTAGAGTCGAGGTATATCATTCTCCTAGATAGCAAGACGCCGCAAGGTCTAAATGCAGACGAAGCACTTAGTGTACATTTATGATTCCTATATAAAGTAATGAATATCGAAGCTCCCAAACCATTCCTCCGAAAACAGAGTCCTAGATATAAGTTTATGCATAAGATATATGTCATTCATCTGAAATAGCAGTATACATGCTCACAGAATCCAATTTTTTATGGTTTCCTCTAAAAACAATGAGATCTCACTGTTAAAGCATTACAGAGTATATTTATGTAATGAGTAGAATAAGAATTTAATTGGTTTGGACAAATAATTTTGCGATGTGTTACCATTGCCCACTTGGGCTCAATTCAGAATTAATCAAATGTGGGTTTACAAAAATGAACCGTGAAATGTTTTTAGGTTCATGATTATTAATTGGGCACTAGACCCATTATTAATTTTTAAGTACAACTCTGAAATGATGGTACTTATAATGCAGATTTATCTGGTTTATTTTTAACACATTGCGAAAACCGAATTTACATGCAAACTTTTACTAAGCTTATAAATTGTAAAATGCTTTTTGTTTTATTTTATTTTAATTTCTATAATCGGCAATGACACCAATTGCCTATTATTTAACGCAAAATGGAAAATGTGTAGCGTAACATTAAGGATGTTGTTTCTATGTAACAGCAGTTGTACTACATGGAAAACGCTGTAAATTTCCAGTGAGGTTCGAACTGGTAGTCATGACTACGGGGAAACCATTCTGAGATCCAATCACATGTTGACATGTTAAAAGCAATGACGAATTTTTGCTCTGTGTTGTGAGCAAGGCGGCTGTGACCGTCGAAACGCGTCAATCCAAGCACTAAGAAAATAAATACTTGTTTCTGAAATAAGACCCCACGGAGTCAGCGCCTGATTGCTAATGTGATCGTCAGGATTGGAGAAAATATATATATATAGATATATATATATATATATATATATATATATATATATATATATATATATATATATATATATATATATATATATATATATATAGATAGATATAGATAGATATATATCTATATATATATATATATATATAGATATATATCTATATATATATATATATATATAGATATATATAGAGATATATCTATATATATCTATATATATAGATATATATAGATATATCTATATATATCTATATATATATATATATTCACTGAAAAAACCATAGGTTAGAGACCATATATAGTTAGCTGGACATTTTATTGATATAAAACCAGTGAAATTCCATATATAGTTAGTTGCACTAACTATATATTTCGCGCATCCGCAATCCAATGCTGATGACGTCACATATTACATCATTCATGACATGGTCAGTGACATCACTGATGACATCACTGATGACATCTCAAATGGCATCACTGATTACATCACTGATGACAACATCCAGTGACTGTATGTTTCTGTAAAGTTAAAATATGTCTTACATATTGAAGAATGAGTGGATGTATAAATGTCTGGATGAAGGATTTAGTAGGTGCATGACTGACTGTATGAGTGAGTGATTAAATGTGTCTCACTGAGTGCATGGGTTAGTGACTAAACTGTCTTAATGTGTGCATCATTAAGTCTGTTGTTCTGTAAACTGCTGCATGTGTTGATCAGTAGCTATATGAGTAACTATATGGGTTATTGATTGGTTGCCCAAGTATTTGTATGGGAGACTGAGTGTGTGTGTGGGTGGCTGGGAGGTGTATGATTCTGTGCATATAGGTGTGAGCAGTTGATTCACTAGATGTATGGGTTCAAAAGTGCATGTGGAAACAGCTGTATGGGCGGTTGACTGTGTGCATGAGTGTATTGGTGAGTGAATGGATATCTCATTGCTACATGTCAAAGTAAGTACATATGTAAAACACAGTACATGTGAGAGTTGACATATATAAATAACTGTGCATAAGAGCCAGTGAATGTGTGAGTGACTGTATGGATCATTGTGAACTTGTATCAGGGATTGTATAAGAGAGTAAATATGTGTTAGTATATGTTTGAATAAGTAAGGTGTGTATAACTGTATAGTTGAGGAAATGGAGGTGTGATTGATTCTTTGCATGACTGACTAGATGTGTGAGTAACTCCATGGATGAGTGACAGTCTGTGAGTGTCTGTTTACACTGAGTGTATCTAAGGTTATATTAGAGTCTGAAGAGGTTCATTGTATAATCACATGAATGATGTCATCAGTGATGTGATCAGTAATATCAAATGAGATGTCATCAGTGATGTCATCAGTGATGTCATTTGAGATGTCATCAGTGATGTCATCAGTGATGTCATTTGAGATGTCATCAGTGATGTCATTTGAGATGTCATCAGTGATGTCATCAGTGATGTCACTGACCATGTCACGAATGATGTAATAGGTGACATCATCCGCATTGGATTGCGGATGCACGAAATATATAGTTAGTGCAACTAACTATATATGGAATTTCATTGGTTTTATATCAATAAAATGTCCAGCTAACTATATATGGTCTCTAACCTATGTTTTTTTCAGTGAATTTTCAAGGTTTTGTAAATGCAAATTCCTAACTATATATGGTCTATAACCTATGGTTTTTTCAGTGAATTTCATTGGTTTTTTAAAAGCTAATATCTATAGCTGTAAAATATATTCTTTATTACGTGACATATCACGTAGCCACGTGAGACGCCTCATGACGCGTCGCATAACCGTGACGTATCGGCTCTGCAGCGCAAACAAAACCCGTAACGTAAACGCGCCGGAGCACGCTTACAGATATATATATTTTTTTTAACCTTAATTAGACAAAATCCACACGTGCACATATCTTGAGGCCTTCAAACAAACAGTCCCTACAATTTTGCCAAGTTGGGTGGAAATCTATTCCCTTAAATTTTATTTTACTGTTTCTCTTGGTTTTCCCCTTGTTACGTTTACCGGAACGCTACCCGGTACGCGAACCGGACGCTCCAAAAACACAAGATGGCGGACTCCTGTTACGCTGCCGGTTAGCTGCCCGGTTCACGTACCGGGAAGCGCCTCTACCGCGAAAAATCGCAAAAAAAAATTTATTTTTATTTTTTGCCCCGCGGGGCACTTTAATAGCCCCCTCATCAATCCTAGGGGGTCAGGAGAGGTCTACCTTACCCCCTTTCCTTCATTTACACCTTTTTTTCTCCACCTCTTGTCTCTCGATCCTACCGAGAGACAAGATGGCGGCCGGTCCGGACTGTTTAGAATGTTTACAGACACCGGAGAGCCAATCAGCTTCACTTCGCGAAGTTCCGTTACGCGTCAGGTACGCGAACCGGGGTGCTAACCGGAGCGCTGTCACAAATATATCTGTTTTTTAAAACATTAATTTCTCAAAATCCACTGGAGCACATATATTGAGACATAGCAAAGGCACGTTGGGCAAACCATATCTACAATTTTGCCAAGTTTCGTGTAAATCCATTCAGCCGTTCGAGCTAAAAGTGATTCCAACCGCCCTATGGAAAAATGAATGGGAAAAACGCGTTTTGGGACCCCCCTTTTTTCTCAGCCCCCCCTTGACAAAACCCCCCCCAAATTTCAGGGGCTGCTCAGAAACAAAATGTGCCATTTTCCTGAAAATTTCAGCCAATTCCGTCCACAGACGCCAAAGTTATTCGACATAGAATTTTCAGAAATCCCATAGGAAAAAAATATATACCTACTGGCGACCGCCAGTAGGTAATATATATATATATATATATTTATGTATATATATATATATATATATATATATATATATATATATATATATATATATATATATATATATATATATATATATATATATATATCCCAATTCCTTGTCTCACACAAGCATCCCTTGACCCAGGAAAAAGACGATGTGGACCCAATTTGCTGGTGCTGTTTTTTATTTTGCTGTGTGCCCTGCACCAACCATCATAACGCATTTCAGCCTTCCAAAGGCCTTGATCACATGACGTGCGTCATCAAATTTACTTCCATTTAAAGTGACAGTGCAAGAAACTCGTGACTAAATCAATGATAGACATAGAAGAGTCTATTACAACATCAGCAGAATTGACTGCATGTAACAGTGAATTAATAGATGTAAAATACATTCACAAACAGATTGATATAATATCAATAAATATGCATCCATGAAAATAAATATTTAAACAGTTGCAAAATCTGTAAAAAAAACTGTAAATGCAAAATACAGCTGGAATAGTCAAATGCATGGTAAATTACACAATAAAAAAGTTCTTTAAATAAAAACCTTTTCAAAAGTGAAAATTACTCATCTGTACATAACCATCTTGAGCTGTTGATTGTGCTAGATGTTAAATCAATGATGCCCAAGTGGGCCTTCTTGACCTTTAAAGTCTACTCATCATAAAAGTGCAAGTGCCAATAACATAAAGTGCCATCAAAGCGTACGAATGTGTAAAAAATGCAATAAATAGATGATGATAAAAACAATTGCAGAGGCAGGGGATAAAAGTATATACATATGATTGATCACAACTTGGGAACTAAAGACAAGTATAAAAATCCTCACTAGAGTTGAGACCCTGAGGTGTTTTACAGTCCAACTCTAGTATATATCTAGTCTCAAGTTGTCTGAGGAGAGCGTCACTGTCACCCCCTCGTTTTCACCCCCTCGTCTCAACGGGGGGACTGTGTCCACCACAAAATATTTAAGGACACTGACATCCTTTTCATGAAACTCTCCAAAATGCCTGGCAACGGGATAAGCCTGGTCACCATTAATGATAGCACTTATGTGCTGGAGTATCCTCTTGTGGACCTGCAGCCTCGTACTGCCCAGGTAGACCAGGCCACAGGGACACTCCAGCACATAAACTGCAAACTCTGTTTTGCATGTTAGTTTTTTGTCAATGCATATGGGCTCATCCTTAAATGATGTTTTATATTCTGTTTTGTTGATTCCGTATTTACAGGCCTTGCAAATTACACATTTACGGAAACACTTGCTGGCATCCAAACAGGTACTACTTGATCTTAACTCTTGGTTGCTCTTAAGTAGAGAATTACTCATGGACCTTGCCTTCCCGAATGTTATATTAGGTGACTTCGAAAGATTAACACCCAGTACAGGATCGTTTTTTACCAGTATCCAGTTTTTATGTACTATCTTACGGATAGCCTTATGCTGGTTACTGTAGGTCAGAATGAGCCTTGATGGTTGTTCAGCTAATGAGAAAGTTCCCTAGCACACGTCATAGATTAATGTTCTTCACAGTATACAAGTGTTTCCACCATTCATCATTCTTGCATTCATAAATAATTCTTGTCCTTAGGGTCCTGTAGATTCTTTTGTAGTTTTATTTCTGGAGATTCACAGCCGACACGTGTTTCGTCGTATTGGGAATGTAACCCACAACTTTATCAAGGCTGTACATGTAAAAAAGAAAACAACATAGAATACTGTTTTTTGGGACTTATAACAATGTCCTCAAAATTAGTGCTTAAACAGTTGCACAGAAAAAAAGTGTGTCAGTGTCCGTACTAAGCTATCATTGTGCATTAGTACTGTGATTAGAACGTCTTGGTGATGGTAAGAAGAGAAATATTTTTTATTATTTAAACTTGTGAGGGTTATTCTTATATTATTAAGCATTTTTAAGTTTAACACATAATGTACCTCTGATATTCAGTAGGTCTATGAGCCTATTATAGAACGGAGAGACCAAGTGTTGAATAACTATTCACCGTGGTAAGTGCTTCGTCATTAATTCTTAATTGGTGTTGACAGTGATAATGTCTCAGTGGAGCACCGCATGCATTGTATCTGATTAAGACTTTATAGTTACGTTGAAATACCTATTTCCAGATAAGACGGTTGTATCTGTGAAGATGATGAAGGGGAAAGACTATCAGTGAATATTAAATGATGGAATACATAACTAGCACCTTGCTGAGTTACATCGTACTTCTACTTACTTATTATGCAGTGATATTTCCAACCCGCAATGGGGTTCAATTGGGGACGTCTGTTGTGTGGTGATCCTATTTGTTGAAGTAGCCAATATGTAACTTCCAATCCAAGAGCAGTGGCTGAAATGGTAAGGTGGTGTCTAATATTAGAGTCTAAATAATCCGAGCGTAGTTAGGTTATTATTTAGTCGTGTAGTTGTTATTGTCACTTTCATTGACATGGTCCTTTAGATTTACATGCAATTTGACTGACAACCCAAGTCTATAGGATTTCTTATTTTATTTTGTCTTATTTGGTTGTTCAAAGTCTATTCTGTAGCAACCACTAAATCGTTCAGCTATATACGTGCGCTTTATTTGTAGTGCCGTCTGCTGTGCTGTCTTATGAAAGTTAATTTGCACACGTATGTTTAAATATCTAATACGCTATACAAGTTCAGCTATACCATACTCACTGGCAATGAAGGTCGCTCTGCAGTTTTTTGAGCTTTGCACATCAGAACCTGTGATCTTTCCATCTTCCTAGTTTTCTCTATGGCTTGGTTAATTTCACCTATAGAGTAGCCCCTAGCCAAGAATCTCCTACAGCTATCTTGTGGGGTTTTTCACATTCAGAGTCAGTGCTGCCAATTCTATGAATTCGCAGCATTTCGCCATAGGTATGCTGCGGACCAAATGTGCGGGATGGTGACTGGTGGCATGTAATAATGTGTTGCCGGCCGTTGGTTTAAAAAACAATCTAGTTTCAAGATTGTTGCCGACAACCATTATTTCAACATCCAAAAAGAAAATGGAATCCCTGCTGAGTTGGCCGGTAAATTGCAAATTTAGGCTATTAACGTTGATCTGCTCATCAGTGCCCTTCCAAATTATAAGCTTACCTTTGATGTAGCGGTACCAGCGCATAACATGATTAGACACAGTATCGGCAAACACCCCCCGAAGGACCTGTTCTTTCCAGAACCCCATGTGTAAAGAGGTATAGCTGGGGGAAAAACATGCCCCCATAGCCACACCTTTCACTTGTTGGAATACCTGGTTCTGAAAAAGAAAATAATTATGTTCCAAGCAGGTTGTAATCATGGCTAGTAACATCTTATTGTGCTCATGAAGGTACATAGGTTGAGTGTCTAAATAGTGTTTGATCGCCTTCAGTCCATCTCTATGATTGATGCTTTTATATAGAGATGATACATCAAGCAAAATCAAAAGATATTCAGGGTGCCGCTTGATATTGGTCAATTTTCTCAGCAGGTCACTGGTGTCTTGCACGTAGGAAGGGAGACTTTCACATTTTCCTGCAAATAGTAATCAACATACTTCTACACATTTTCCATTATGCTTTTACAGACAGATATTATAGGCCTTCTAGGTGGGTTTTTCACATCTTTGTAGATTTTAGGTATAAAATATACCACCGGCATAACAGGATGGTCGTTTTTTAAGAATTTGAATTAATCGACGGTCAAAAGTCCAGCACTTTTCCCCAAATATACTGTCTATGTTTAAGTTATTAATGATGTATATGTTATGTTTTGAATAAACATTTACTGTGGAATGTATGCTGGTTCCATCTGAAAAAAAGTACAAAAAGAAAAATACTTTACACACTACCTCTGAGATAGGCCTGACTGCTCATGCCAAACTACTAAGGAGGTGAGCAGGGGTTATCTTGAGTGTGTAACTTCCTTATCCTGGCTAGAAGGAACAGTCCTACTAACATTGGTGGTCATTGGTGAGGATAGGACTTGGCATACAATGATAGGTGTACACTACTGCATAGTGCAGATGATTACGCAACCACATACTGTTTTCCAATTTTTCTGTTCTTGACAACCCTTGAGTTTTTGTCTACAAATCATGTCTCAACTTGGTGAGCAATCAGTTGAAGTTGCAGAAGTTGAGTTTGAGATAGAAAGGCTGAGATGCTATAAGGTGCCTCAACTTGAACAGACCTGAAAGGATCTTAATAGCCCTGTTAAAAGTTCCGCTGGGAAAGAGGAAATACAAAAGGCGAAGAGGGCCTGGTGGGAAGCAAGAGAAGCTGATGAAGCTGAGAATGAGGATGTGTATCTGGAGGTACAAAGCCACCAAGGGGATTTTGGAGCACAGGAACTGCCTGTGGGGGCAGCCCCTTCTAGGACTGGGAGCAGTATGTCATCTAGAAATCTGTCCCCAGAGGAGCTGGGGGACAGGAGACAGGCCAGAGAGCATGAGTAAGAGCTTGAGAAGCTCAAGTGGGAAAGGGAAAACAAAACGTTGGAATTGGAAAGTAAAACGTTTGAAATGGCGCACACGCAACAAGAAAAAGAGAAGGAGCAAACCCTTGCTCTAGAGGAAGGAAATTGCTTTTGCTCATGAGTTGAGTATGAAGGAGCTGGACATCAGGGCCAAGCAAGCAGAGTCCAGCACAAATGGTGGCAGCGTGCGTCTGGTGCAATCCAGGGGGAGGGTGTACATTCCCAAGGATATAGTAAAAGATTACAGAAGGGAGGATGACAAACAGTTGATTTTTGGGGTATGAGTCAGATCTCCACATGTATCAGGTCCTTGACATACAGTGAGGGGTGGGTCTATGGAAGCACTTTGAGGTAGAGGGTAGGGACACTGTAACTTCCCTTGGACCAGCACAGAATCTCACCTACTCTGCCATGAAGGATGCCCTGATCCCTAGGTATGGTCTCACCCCAGAGCAGTACAAGGTAAAATTTAGAACACACAAGAAGTCTGATTCACAAACTTGGCTTGAGTGTGTGTATTCTTTTTGTAGAGCACTGGGTGATTGGCTGAATAGCAGTCAGGTAACAGACTATAAGAGGCCGTATAATTTAATATTATGGGAGCACTTGTATAGCCTTTGTTTTCCAGAACTGCACCAGCATCTGATTGACAGCAAGCTGACTGACCCCAGAAAGCTTGTTCAGGAGGCAGACCGCTTGATGAGTACCAGGGTCACAAGGTGTATGCGGGAGACCAAGCCAGGAAGGGTGGTTCGGGTTCCCCCCAGCAGAACCAGGGGAGCCAAGGGAGGCACAAACAGGCCCCAGGGAAAGGGGGAAGGAAATGAATCCCAAGCCCCTTCTGAGAAACAGGGGGGGTTCTGGTGGGCAATGGTGCAGGGCATCCCATTTCCAACCCGCTGCTTTGAGTGTTCCTAGTTAGGACACAAACAGGGGCATCCGGTCTGTCCAAAAAAATCACCCACTGATGGTACCCCTACAGGGGTGACCAATGTGGCCTATGGGGAAGGTGTTCCCCAGGGGCAGGATGTAGACCATGCTATAATCTCCCTTAGATGGGAGTTGGGCTCAGAGGGTAAGTTAGTGATCCCTTAGGGTGGGAGTCACTGCTCTGAGACACACTGGGGTTAGCCACACCATGATAGTGAAAAGGCTAATTACTCCATAACAGTACACCAGCCAGGTGTGTAGGGTAACACCAGCCCATGGGCAGGACTTCTTTCGCCCTTTGGCCCGGGTGTACCTAGAATAGGGTGGGGAGGTGACCCAGAGGAGGGTAATAGTTAGTCCCCAGATGTCCATAGACTGCATTCTGGGAAATGAGTTGCCACCGGTTTCATGGGAACTGGGGGGGTGGCCGCCACTGGCGCCCCTAACAGTTCAGTTGTCAGGGGGTACCTCTCCCAAGCGGAAGGTACAGGGCCCCAGAAGGAGGATTAGGGTGAGGGAGAGCCCACCCCTGTCTCATGTTCAGCCGCAGGGTACAGACCCTGGCTGAGGGACCAGCCTCAGGAAAGCACCCATGAGCTGGTGGGAGATGAAGTGTAAATAGGGTGCAAGGCACCTGGGGCTACTGCCCCCCGCTTTGAGAAACCCCAGAAGTCTGAGACCCCTGGATGGCCTGAGGCTTTTCTCTTGACACTGATAGCTGTACGAGGTCTCTGTTAGTTTTTGTCCCTACGAACACACTTTTGTCTGGGTTGGGGACCGAAGTCAGACCTAAGGGGTGGAATGGGCTACTTCACTCTATTGGCCATGGTGGTACTATCTGCTTGCTGGGATGCATCTGTGAGCAAGGTAAAGTTAGGTTCTTCGCAGATGGGGTCCACAGATGAGGAGAAGGGTTCCCCATGGGTTAGCTTGGTGGGTCCTGGGACGATAGACAGAGAGATTTAGAGAGGAGTACAACTGGAACAGGCCCCTACACCCTTTTTGCAGGGTTATCCCCAAACCTTTTGACTTCCTCCTGTGTTTTTCTGGCTAATTTTTTGCTGGTGTTTTAACCGTGGGCTCTTTGTCACTACTGTTCAGTGCTAAAGTGCAAGTGCTTCTTGTGTAAATTGTGATTAGGATTGGTTATTCTTGATTGGCATATTTGATTAAATGGTAAGTCCCTAGTAAAGTGCAATGTGTGTGCCCAGAGCCTGTAAATCAAATGCTATTAGTGAGCCTTCAACACTGGTTTTGTCACCCACATGAATAGCCCTGCAAACATGTCTCAGTCCTGCCACTACAGCGTCTGCAAGTGCAGTTTTAAACAGCCATATCGATATGACAAGTGCACCAACTTGCCAGGCCAAAAGCTTACCTTTTTCTACATGTAAAGCACCCCTATGGTAGGCCCACAGTAGTTCCGTGGGAAAGGTGCAGTGTATGTTAAAGGTAGGATATGTACTGGTATGTTTTACATGCCCTGATAGTGAAATACTACCAATCTCATTTTTCACTATTGCAAGGGCTATCTCTCCTATAGATTATCATCGGAGCTGCCTTGTAACACCTTACTAGTGTACTTGAAACTTGAAGTTTGGGTTCTCTGACCTCAGGATTTAAAAATACATCTTTCTGTGATGTGGTCTTTGAATTGTGTGTTTGAAAATGCAACTTTTAGAAAGAGGGCATTTTCTTGCTTTACCATCCTATGCCTCTGTCTGCCTGTGGAATCAAAGTCTGATTTAGACTGACAGTTGGGCTGTTTGCACATTCACTCTAAACAGTCACACAAAGGGAGCTGAGGTGTGGCCTGCATTTCCCAGTTGCCCATCACCAGGCTGAAATGCCTTCCTGAGCTACAGTGGTGGAAGGAGTTGACACTGACTCCTGAATAGGGATGTGCCTGTCCTCACACAATACTGTCTCCACCCTCTTGTAGTGTTTCAGGAGCCAGGTCAGGTCAAGGCAGAAACTTATGGACTACAAAGTCTTTCCTTTGAAGTATGCCTACTTCAAAGGCAGAACGGGGTATAAGTACTGGACCTCTGACCCCACATTTTTAGAACACTTCTGGACTGAGGACTCTGCCAAGAAGAAGAGCTGGCAAGCTGACCGGAGGAGTACTGGCCCCTTTACTGTATTGCCTTGCCTGCTTGGTTGGCCTGCAGTTGCTGCTTCTGTCTGTGAGCAGTGAAAGAACTGGACTTTGCTTTTTGGAATCCTACTTTGCAGGCTCTCCTAGGGCTTGTGTGTGGTTGCCTCCTGTTGGAAGTCTCAAGGCCAGAAAAGACTTCATCTGCAGCTCCTCTGAACTCCTCTGCTGGGAGTTCTGACCTGCCAAGTGGTGCCAACTCCAGTTCTGGGCCTTTGGAGGTGGTTTTGCTGCTTCAAAAGCTGAAAATCTATGCATCGCCCTTCAGCGCCTTTTTTCCCCCCACAAGCTTACTGCGTGGTTGAAAAACCAATGCATCACCGCGGTGTGGCCGAAAAATCGATACAGCACCTGTTTGCAGCTGGAAGAAATGCCACAGCCTGAATCCAGAACATCGTGTCTCTGACGTCCGATACCCCTGCTCTGACTTTGATGCATGCCCTATTGTACAGATTCTGAGATCCCGGATGGGAGGCCGATCCTTTAGGTTTACTGCAGCAAGACTGTGGAACTCCTTGCCGCTGGGGTTGAGAACTATGGAAGATATTACTTCCTTCAAGAAAGCCTTAAAAACTCACCTCTTTCCCAGAGCAGAGTAAGTGGGACAGTAGCTGATAACATCTTGTATGGATGATCAAAGTCTAAGCGCCAGGATGCCCGTTGGGTGACAGACATAGCGCTATATAAGTATGCCAATACATACAATACATACAGCTGAAGGAATCGATGCATCAGCTGCCTGTGGCTGGAAGAATCAACACAGCACCTGTTGCTTTGCCACATTGACCCAGCACACAGGATGTTCCACTGCATCACCCCGCAGTAAGGTGCTGCCTCTGTAAACCGATGTATTGCTTCTCCTCTCAGTAAGGAATCAACATAACACTTCTCCTGAGGGGAGCAGCAGAACTGATGCCTCCATTCCCCTGGAACTCAAGAATCAATGCATGACACTTCCCTCCTTTGTGGCTGTTTTTCATCTTGGATTTTAACGCATCAATGGTACTTTGTGCTAAAATCAATGCATCCATAGAGTTCTACGGACTAAATTGCATAAACCCTTAAAAAAGTTATATCTTGGCTTATGTATGTTGGAATTTTGTCATTTGGTCTTTTTTGGTTTAGATAAAGATTGGTTATTATTCTAAAGGGGTGTGGTGTCCATTTGTAGTGTTTGCACTGTATTACTGTGTGTGTTATGTAGAAATACTTTACACACTGCCTCTGATATAGGCCTGACTGCTCGTGCCGAGCTACCAAGACGGTACGCCAGGGTTATCTTGGGTGTGTAACTCCATTATCCTGACTAGAAGAAAGGGTCCCTACTTGGACAGGGTGCATACCACTACCAACTAGCGACCCCCATGTCTAACAGACACCATTTGTGACAGGTGTGTTGTCCAAGATCAATGGTATTCCATGGCTCAAAGGTTATGTTACAATCACAATTAATGTAACATCACTGGGTACTTCAATTGAGAATGAACAAGGTACTCAGACTTGCAAGTATTATTTGAACACATAGTCAATACAATTTTTGTAATACAGCAATGTATGCATGAGTTTTGTTTTGTGTATGAGACTTTTTTTTCTGGAATACTTCCTATCAGTAGATTTGGTTACAGCCTGCTGATGGGAGGACCAGGTAGTTTGTATTAACCAAATATCCCGCTAAACCAAGCATGTAGTACTTTGGCTCAGGTACACTGATTATCTTTTTGTCATTTGGTCTGGAGACATTAAATGTGCTGGTGAATTCTTGAGCACCCTCAATGGCAGTGATTTAAATTTGAATTTCCATTCCACAGTAGCAGCTGTGGCCCATCCATATGGGCGGATGGGCACGCCCCCCGCCTTTTTGCCCCACAAGAACAGTGTCTGTCAAGATGAACAAAGGTCAGCCTTACAGACACTCTTCTTGTTCAGGTCAGGCGGCAAGCAGCTGGACATGCACAAAATGCATAGGCACCAAGATGCCTGAGCTAAATAAATTTTGCCAGGCTAAGGATTTTACAACCTGTGGCAGTGAACTCCTGAGCTGAATCTGGCCAGGCTGAGGATTTCACAGCCTGTGGACGAGACCTCCTGAATCTAGCAAAAGTGCCTCGAGGACCTTCCCTTGATGATGAGGGTGAGTATCACTGACATCCTCGGACGTGGGGGCTTCAGTTTTAAGCCCTGAAGTGCCCATGGCGGAGTGTCTATCATTGACTCCAGGTCACAGAGTAGGGTGGGGTCAGCAGTCTCACTGACTCAACCCACTCTGGGATGAGCGAGGGACTGCTGCCTTCCCTCCTTGGCTGACAAGCAGAAGTTCCAACTCTCCTGAGACTTCTGAGGCTTACCTACTGGAGAGCTGCAGTGAAGGTAAGTTTTATGTTTTTTTATGTTTAGTACGTGCCTGCGTGTATGTATGAATGTATGTATGTATGTGTATTTGTGAGTGAGTGTTGTTAATCGGTATGTGTGTCTCGTCTACTGGTTTGTGTCCCCGTCGCCCTTCCCCTCCTCTTTCCATGCAACGTCCTTCACCGTCCCCTCCTCTTTCCCGCCTTCATTACCTGTCTACTTCCCCAGCTCTTTCCCCACTCCCCTGAATTTTTTCTCCTTCCTTGCTTTTCCCCTTTCGTATTTGTGCTTATTGATTATCTTGACCTTACGAGTAACTATGTTGCCATGCTCTAATAACTGTGTAACCTTTGTAATGATGTAACCTGTAACTATGATCTGATGCTCATGTAAAGCTCTCTGATACCTCTGGGTCTAGCTAGCGCTATATAAAACCTTTAAAATAAATAAATAAATAATGCATGGGTTTGCGTGAGTGTGTAGGTGTGCATGGGTGGTCTCCCATCCACCTCCATCCTTCTAAAATTACCATCCGCCACTGCTCAACAGACAAACAAAAAGTGACCTATATTGATGTCTTTGTGAAAACAGAAGGCAATCACCAGCGGACATCATTATACTGCAAACCAGCAGATGAAACCAGCCTATTGTATGCCAATAGTTGCCACCCTACAAAATTTCAGTGGATCATTCATTTTAGAGAGCTCATCAACACCTGTAGAAACTGTAGTGCAGACTGTTTTTGAACAAGAACAGGAAAAAACTCTTGAAAGATTCAGAGAATAGAGATACCCCAAATATGTGCTAATGAAGGCAGTACATTCACAAAGAGAACCTACTGAGCCCCCACAATAGGGACACCATAGAGTGCCAATCAACATGGGAGCCTCCTACAGGCTGAGGGAAAACGTGTGGGTAGCACTGGTTTTAGCTGAAGCATTCAGCAGAGTCCAGTCACTGAAAGATGATCCAGCAAAAACTTCCAACTCGGCTGTGAAAACTTTAGGTTTTCATATATGTTTCAATTGTAAGGCCTGCAAGGACAATGAGGACAAAGACCATCACACCAGGCACCAAGCTCATTAAAAGTATTAGCAAGTTTATAGCTTGCAACATTCTGTTTGTAGAATAAATCTTGGAATGTCCTTGCAACAGATAATGGGGTGGAGCCCAATTTGTCCTGTTAAAACACAAATGTATGATGTTACAACACATACATTTACACCACATGCCTTTACAACACAGTTTTTTACATTGCAACATCCATACAATGCATGATTGTACATTGCATGCCATCACAACGCATTTTTAGAAACTACAGTTACAACACATTCCATTACAACACATACCATTACAACACATACCATTACAACGCATATTACTATTAGGGCACAGTATGGTAAGTGTTGGATAGTTTAGAAGATAACAATTACGATTCCCACTCCAGTGAGTGCAACAGTAGGGTAAGTGTTGGATAGTGTAAGGGTAAAAAACTATTCCCACACCAGTGAGTGCAACAGTAGGGTAAGTGTTGGATAGTGTAAGGGTACAAATTACTATTCCCACTCCAGTGAGTGCAACAGTAGGGTAAATGTTGTATAGTGTAGGGGTAAAAATTACTATTCCCCATTACTTACCTTATATTGCATTGTAATGGCATGCATTGTAGTGACATGCGTTGTAATGACATGCGTTGTAGTGATGTTGCATTGTAATGACTGCGTTGTAAAGGTAGTGCGATGTAACAACTGCGTTGTAAAGGTCGTTTCTCGTTAAAAACACACCCTGGAAGGTAAAAGAGTGATTACTAATAATGACATAACCCACACTTTTGCAAGACACTTTCAAGAGAAACGTAATTCAAATTGGAAAAAATTAATATTCCTTGGTATTGACAAAGTAGTGAGCCACCATTGGGATGTTAATAAGGAATTAACACTGAGAAAACTGGACTACGGCTACTTTTGTGATCTTTAGACGACTTGTCGAGTAGAAGGCCGGCCTCAATTCAGATGAAGAATTAGCGATACACTTACGAGAATAACATAATTCACAGTATTATCATATATCACATTTCTTGCTTTCATTTTGCATTATTCCCTTTTGCATCTGTTTATGACATATATGTGTTTTTTCTGTTATTTGAATGTTGTTGTTATTATACTATTTCTTTTTCATCTTGCCTAAAAGGCACACGGGAATGTGAATAATACCCGGAATTCGGAGAGATACAAATTAAAGATGTATATTATGTTGAAGCTGTTAATAGAAAACGTTTTGCCCATTTGGCCGATGTGATTTGATAAGTGAGAACTGACAGCATTGCAATGGCATTTCTAGCACATGAGTTCCACAATGTGTAGGGTTTTGATTCATGTGCTTTTGATGGTAAGTATTATCACATCCCACGGGATTCATTTATAAAGCCAAAACCTCAGTGCCTGTTTGTGTAGGTGTCGGATATATCTGATAATCTGAATACCTTTGACTGCCTGTTTCACTTCGTCATTTGGAGAGATTCACCTCTGATATCAATACTTGGCTGTGGGTAGAGGGTCAGCCCGGAAAAAGGGAAGGAGGGTGGACAGATGCCTAATCTAAAAGGGCAAATAGAGGAAAATGGATAGGGTCTTGATGATTTGCGTCCTGAAGAGGTCAGAGGGTATACAGAAAGTGTTGACTGCTTTGAGAATGAGTATTAATTCAGAGCGGGCTTGGGGTAAGTTAAAGAGTTTTACAGGGTGTTATGTGTGGGTGAATTAAAGGATGCAGGAGGTGGATTTGAAGCGAGCATTGCTAGGCTCGATCTGACGTTTAAAGACCTTGGAGAAGTATCAGGTAGTTATTAACTCAGCAGGAGGATAGAAGATAATGCTTCAATTACTTACCGGTAATTGCATTACTCTGAGTCTTACTCCCTCGCTTCCCTTCCTTACAAAATTGAGGCATCCCTGCCTCACCAGACACCCGTACCCACGTGATTTGTCACGTGGGGACTATATATAGCCCCCAGCCCCCTCGTACCTCCTGCAATACCACATAGATCGAAACCACACCAAAAGGTTGGCCTGGACCATCAGGGAGGGAGGGAGGGATGTAAGTAAGGGAAGCGAGGGAGTAGGACTCAGAGTAATGCAATTACCGGTAAGTAATTGAAGCATTACCTCATCGTCCCTCCCTCGCTTCCCTTCCTTACAAAATTGAGATGTACAAAGCCAAACAGGACAACCAAAGAAGGTATGCAAAAAACAGGTTTATTAAAAAACACAGAAGACCAGTGAAAAACCACTATTCAGGAATCATAGTGGAAAGAACCCTGTGTCCAAAGACATCAGCACAGTCAACCTCCTGTCCAATCCTGTAATGAGAGGCAAAGGTCAGCGGGGAAGCCCAGGTGGCAGCCCGGCAGATCTCCGAAATGGAAGCCCCTTGGACCTCCGCACAAGAAGCAGCCATGGAGCGAGTGGAATAACCCTGAACCCCCAAAGGAGAAAGATGCCCCCCTCTTTCTATGCCAAAGAAATCAGAGAACGAACCCAACGACTCAAGGAAGGAGTAGAAGGACGCAAACCCCGATTCACAGGACCAAAATTAACAAAAAGGGAATCTGAGAGACGGAAAGGAGCGACCCGCTCCAAATAAACCAGGAGAGCCCGCCTAACATCCAAAGAGTGAAGCCGCACCTCAGACTCCGAGGACGGGGAACCAAAAAAGGAAGGAAGAACCAACTCCTGATCCCTGTGGAAATGAGAGTCCACCTTAGGACGAAAGGAAAGAATCGGTCGCAACACGATCCTGTCATCAAAAACCCGACAAAAAGGGTGTTTGGAAGAAAGAGCACCCAGTTCACCCAGGCGGCGAGCAGACGAAATGGCCACCAAAAAGAAAGTCTTGAAGGACAACAGGCACAGATCCACAGAAACCAACGGTTCAAAGGGAGAAGACATCAAGGAGTCCAAGACCAGAGACAGATCCCAAGTCGGAAAATGCCGCCGAGGGGTAGGAAGAACATTACCCAAACCCTTAAAAAGGCGACTGACCAACCCCTCAGAATCCGAGAGATTGCCCCAAGAGCTTCTAAACGCCTTAATCGCAGCCCACTGCAAACGAAGGGAAGACACCTTCAAGCCCAAGGAAGCACCCTCCTGAAGAAATAGCATCACCTCAAACAAAGAAGAGGAAGTGGGGTCCAAACCTTTGACAAGACACCACCGACTGAAAGAACGCCAGTGCCAAAGGTAAGACTTGTTGGTCGAAGCGCACCTAGCCGCCTGCAGAGTAAAGGTCAAACCAGCCAGAACCCTCGTCGCAGAAGACCTAAGCGTTCAACCCCCAAGCCGCCAAGCGCATCCGTCCCAGAACATCCTGTTGAAACGCCGGGAAGACCAAAGGGGGAGGAGACAGAGGCAGCAACCACTCCACCTCCGACCTCAACTCCATCAGAAGAGGAAACCAGGAGGCACGAGGCCACGCCGGAGCCACCAGCATCACAGAAGCCCCCGAGGACCGGACCCGCAGCAGGAAGCGGAGAAGAAGGGGGAAAGGAGGAAACGCATACAGAAGCCCGCGGGGCCAAGGGCAGGAGAGAGCATCCACCGCCCAGGCCGACCCCTCCCGACAGCGGGACACAAACCGGGACACCAAGGCATTTCCCACATTAGCAAAGAGGTCCACCACCGGAACACCCCAACGCAACGTCAGAGCCACAAACAACTCCTGACGAAGGCAGAAATCCACAGACGACGGAATGGCCCTGCTGAGGGCATCCGCCCGGGAATTGGACACCCCCCGAATATGGATCGCCGAGAGCTCCAACAGATGAGATTCTGCCCAAACAAACAACCGCCTCGCCACTAGGGCTAGAGAAGAGGACCTCGTCCCCCCTTGCCTGTTGACGTAAGCCATGGCAGTGATATTGTCCGTTCTGACCAGGACCACGGAACCCTGCAGAAACATTGAGAAGGCCAACAGAGCCAAACGGACAGCCTCCATCTCCCTCCAGTTCGACGACATCCTGCTCTGAGCGGGAGACCAGGAGCCCCTGGACTGATGAACCCCCAGCCAGGCCCCCCATCCAGAGAGGCTGGCATCGGAGGTCACCACAACCGGAGCCGGAGGAGAGAGAGAGACACCCTTCAACAAATGACCCCGAACCAGCCACCAACTCAGAGAAGATCTGATCTGTGGGGAAACCGGGATCGGAGAAGAGAGGGGAAGGCAATGGGGAGACCAAGGCGCCAGAACATGAGCCATCAGAGCGTGCAAAAGAAATCTGGCCCAAGGAACCAGAAAGACCGTGGCAGCCATATCCCCCTGAACCTGCAGCCAACGTGCCGCCACCTGCACCGGATCGGACAGAAGAGACAGGATGTGAGACTGAATCTTGACCACCCGAGCCTTGGGCAGAGTGACCACACCCAAATATGTCCGAAACCTGGCCCCAATGAAGAGACGATCCTGGGAAGGAGCAAGGAACGATTTGCCCAGATTGACAAGAAAGCCGTGCCCCCTCAAAACGGCCAGCACCACGTCTGTGTGATCGAGAGTCAACTGGAAAGAGGGAGCATGAACCAACCAGTCGTCTAGATATGGATGCAAATATATCCCCTGACAGTGGACCAGGGCCACCAAAGGGGCCAAGAGCTTGGTGAAGACCCGAGGGGCGGACTTCAGCTCGAATGGCAAAACCGCAAACTGGAAGTGGAAGCTGCCAACCGCAAAGCGAAGAAACTGCTGATGAGACCGAGCCACAAGAACGTGAAGGTAGGCGTCCTGCAAATTGATAGACGTCATGAAGTCCCGGACCCCCACCAATGGGATGATGGACTGCAAAGTCACCATCTTGAAGTGGACGGTCCGAACCCAACCATTCACCCTCTTCAGGTCCAGAACCGGCCGGAATCCCCCTGACACCTTCTGGACCAGAAACAAAATGGAATAACAACCCAGACCCCGCTGTGCCAGCGGGACCGGAACGATCGCCTTCTTCGACAGAAGATCCCGAACCCCCTCCAGCAGAGCCTCCCTCTTGGATGGAGACTTGGGGATAGGAGTAAGGATGGTGCCCCAACCGGGCGGAATGGCGACAAAGTCTATAAGATAGCCTCTCCTGATAATAGTCAACGCCCAGCGATCCCTTACATCCAGTCGCCAAGCGTCCAGGTAAGACATCAGCCTCCCGCCCACAGGACCTGCGGGCGAAACACAGTCGACGTCAGGACTTCCTCTTGAAGGTATCCGCCGGAAGCTTTGGACCAGGCAAGGCCGAAGATTTCCTGGGCCTGAAATGGCGTTGACGAGCAGAAAAGTTCCTGGAGGACTGGCGGGAAGACTGAAAAGACGCAGAGGAGGAAGGAGCCGTGTTGGACCCGGCCCATTAGGCAGGTTCACCCCTAGACTTTTTGCTTCTTCCTAGCCTGTTTATGGAACCTGGTGTTGGGGATTTTAGGCCTCTGCGCACTTTTTCACTGTGGTACAGTGTAAAGTGCTTGAGCTCTCTGTATGTGTGGTGAGTTACCTGCCCTCCCATAGGAATGAATGGGGAATATGTATGCCCATGGTAGTTCCTGATGTGTGGGAGGTGCAGGGGCGAGTTTGGTATGTATGAACTCGTGAGAGTGAATGCTGCAAAATGATGTATGCGGCATGACTGTGTCTAGTCTAGAAGTACTACTTTTGGAAGTTGGCATATTTGTGTAAGTTGGTGCTAGCGTGTGATTGGCTGGTGAGCCTGGCCCAGAGTGCCTGGGCCTGCTTGTGGATTGACTGTCTGGTTTGAGGATGACAGGGGCTGGAGAGCCCAGGAGGTTGTCTGAGTCAGCCCATGGATGAAAGGCAGCATCTGCTGCCAGGGAAGTGGGAGGAGATGGCACCTGATAGTGAAGGGCTGTGCCTGCCTGACTACAAAGCTGGCTCCACCTCCCGCTGGGCGACTGTCACCTCTGTCCCTGATACTGAAGGGGACTTCCCTCTAAACCAGTCCAGCTGGTTCTCACACTGAGACTTCAAAGGCTTCAAAGACTTTTCACTGTATAAGAAGGGGCTGTGTCCCCTTCCAAAATGTTCTTGTTTCTAACTTGAATCTGCCAGGGGCATGCTGCTGCTGGGGCTCAAGGGGAATCCCTGGGCCCTGCCCAGCTCCTGGACATCTGATGGACTGCTGGGGGACTCTTCCTGGCTGTCCCCCTACTTTGCTGCATCTCCTGAGAGACTTTGCTGGACTTTGGATGTCCTTGTAGCGCTGGGGGCGCTGTAATTGGATTCTTGGCGCTGATGGCGCTTTGTCTGTGCTCCTGGGCTTGAGGGCGAGTGTTCTTGCCCTTTAGTGCTTTTGGAGCGCCTTATTTTGCCCGAAAACGATCCTGTGACGGGGAGGGCGGTCTCGTTGTGACCTGTGCCCTTCTAAATTCTCTTCCGCCTGATCAACGCCGCAGCCCGGGGGCCAGAAGCACCCTGCAAAGATCGTTCGCCCTGATCGGAGGCTGCCGCGGTGAAGATCGAGCCGCTGCGCTCCCATTGGCTGAGAGAGCCGAGCCCCCTCACCAACGCCGCGACGGGATAGGCCCGTGCGGCGCAGCGTCATTGCCGTTGTCGTGCCGTGATTGGCTGCAGAGCGGAGCGTCATCGTAGGCCTGACCCGGGAGCCGCACTGCCATTGTCTGACTCCCGGGTGAACAGGGAGGCTCGTCGCAAGTGCCGCGACGTGATAGGCTGGTCCATCGGGACCTCCGGAGGAGCCGCCGAGAGCCGGGATGGAAGTGCACCTCGGCGAGGAGAGAGTGAGCTGACCCCGCCGAGGGATCCTGCGTGAAGGATCTCTGCCCCCCTGGCCTGAGTCCCCGCGCTGGAGCGCCGAGTCAGCTCCATGAGGACCTGAGAGCGGGCGGAGGGCTGCCGGGACCAGCCGGGGCAGGGAGGAAGCAGAGAGTGCTGTCGCGTAGGCGCTGAGTCCATCAGCGGTGCAGGTCGGCCCTGGGGTGACCCGGGGCCACGCGGTGAGGCGCTCTTTCAGCACTTGATGATCCTGAAGCGTGAGGGCTTCAAGGGCGGTCCCGGTTGGCAGTGGGTCGCCCCAACGTGTTTTGAGAGCCCCGTGGGGTCCAGTGTTGGTGGTGCAATTAGGGCGGCCCCAGTTGGCAGCGGGTCGCCCCAACGCAGTCCAGAGCCCCGAGAGGCTCCCTGAAGGCATGTTTTGTGCCAGAGCCTGAGAGCTCCAACGTCTGGGGCATGTGTGATATGCCCAGAGCCTGTGTGGCTCCAGCAGTGGCGCAGTTGGCGCCTAAGGGCCAGTGAGGGCCCTGGCGCAGAGTTGTTGATTCTCCAGTTGCCCAGCACTTTGTGGGCAGCTGCCACGTTTAGGCTTTTGGTACTTTTGAAACTGGCGCTGCATGGCAGCGCACCCTGACTTTGGACTCAGGGCATCTTTGCCCCACAAGGCCAGTTGGCCTAGGGACTGCCACAGGTAGTGGCTTATGTAGTGTTGGCGCAATGTGATTTCTATGCTCTTTAATAGTTATTGCTAATGTGAGTTTTTGCGCTATTGATTTATTATGCACCTCTGAATGTTTAGTCATCATGTGTCTTCTTGCGCTGCACCCCTGAATGTATTTTATTGCATCATGTGCTTTATTCTTAAACACCTCTGAATGTATTTTATGGCATCATGTGTTTCTCTTTATTACCCCTCTGACTGTGGTTCATGCATCATGGGTAATGTGTTCTGGTGTACCCCTAAATGTGGTTATTCTTAGGTGGTTGTCTTTTCTACTCCTCTGAATGTAGGTTTATTGCATCATGAGTAATGTATTCTTTCTTAGACCCCTAAATGCTGTGTGATACTTAGGTGGTTCTTCTTTCTTAGTACAGGTGGTCCTAGTAAGGTCCTGGTTCCTGTTACCAGTGGTTACTGGTTGTTATCTGTGATTATTATTTTATGTTACATTTATTCTTTATTCTAGAAGTGACTTTATATTCTACATTTTATCTAGAAGTACTATATCTGATTCTGACAGGCGCCCATGTGGCCCTGTCGGGTGTACATAATCCCTGTGAATATTGCCCGTGCCAGTTGGCACAAGGTATATGTGTGATTTTATCTGATATGTTTTTACAATACAAAAGTTATTTTTATAATAACCTTGTGTGGAGTCTCTTTTGTGGTGTGCCTAGTATGTTGTTGCTGTTGTACGCTGGCGCAAATGCTTTACACATTGCCTCCGAGTTTAGCCTTACTGCTTGAGCCAAGCTACAAAGGGGGTGAGCAGAGGTTATCTTGGCGTGTGACTTCCTTGCCCTGACTAGAATGGTGGTTTCTGCCTGGCTTTGGCGTCAGCCTTAGCCTACCAGAAATAACCAGTTCTAACAAGCCGGATTTCAAAAACGGCGAGAACCAGAGGCAGACGCCTTGCCCTTGTAAGGCAGAGCATACTTACGGTCCTTGAAGGCCTTACTGACCATACTATCCAGCTGGTCACCAAAGAGCAACTTGCCATCAAAGGGAATCTTAAGGAGTGAGGACTTCTCCGAAGAATCAGCCTTCCAGTCACGCATCCATAAGTTCCGACGAGCCAATACCAAGGAGCCAGAGGTCATGGCCGCAGAGCGAAGTACATCCGAAGAGACGCCAGCCAAGAGCTTAGCCTGCTGCTCCATGTGGACAAGCAAGCCAGAGCAGTCCAATTCCTCCTGAATGACGTGGCCAGCTTGCCAAAGTCATACACCAAAGACTGCGCCGCATACGCCGAGTAGATGCCAGCACGCAAAGACAAATTCCCAGCGGAAAAGGCTTTCTTCAGCGCACCATCCACCTTCTTATCCGTGGCATCCGAAGGCGAACAATCCTCGGGATTAATAGAAGTGCGACCAATAAGAGTGGCCAACATGGCATCCACCTTCACAGAATGAGGAAGAGAGACTTTCCACTCCTCCAGGGAATAAAGCTTCTGTAAAAAGCGAGGAACAGAGGCGCGCTCAAGGTCCCGCCATTCCCCCGAAATTAAGTCTTTGATGCGGCCATGAAAGGGCATAGCGAGCGCAGGAGGCTTAACATATTGGGGAAAAATGTCCTCGGACCCCATGGGAGCAGCAAAAGGAGTAAACCCCAAGTTCTCCCTGATGTGCTGGAGAATAGCAGGCACCTCCTCCCTACGCACAAACTTCCCCGAAGACGTAGAAGGCATGGCAGAGTCCGAAGAAGAAGAAGAGTCCTCAGAGGGAGAGTCCACCGGACCCCCCGCAACACGAGAAGACCTGCGCCTTGGCTTAGCACCTCTCACCTCCAGAGCACGAGACACAGCAGCCTCAATCATGGACTGCACCTCAGAAGCAGACAGGAGGGCAGAAGAATCCACCGGACCCTGAGACCTAGTCCGACGAGCCGGGACAGGCACCTCACCATCTTCATCGGAGGAAGACAAAACCCTCAAGCGCTTCGAAGTCCGTTTAGCCATAACGAAACTGACAGGGCAGAAGAGCTGAGGCAAGCCCTTAAATAACGTGCAACACAGCCCCAGCCGGGTGAAATCCAATAGTTACAAAGACACACGAGGCAACCAATGAAGAAGCCTCGCAGAAACAGAAACCAATCATAAAACATCAAAAATTTATAAAAAACTACCTCAAACGAGGCCCCTACCACAAAGGAGCATCGGAAACAGCCAGCCGAGAAGCCACAGCACATCCGCCAGCCGCCGTCTCCATTCCGGCCATCCGAACCGGAACCACAGCCCCAGCCACTCAGGGCCGGTGACTCCGTCACCCGGAACCCGACCGCCCAGCCGCCGAGAAGTGCATCGCAATCCCATAACGCGGTGGGGAAGGCTCGCGCACACCAGGTTGGCGCCGCCAGACCCAGGATGGTAACAGCAGAGAAGACCGCAGCTCCGCAGAACGGCCAGCACGTGGGACGCGCGTCTCACATTGGTGAGACAGAAAAAAACAGGAGGTATGAGGGGGCTGGGGGCTATATATAGTCCCCACGTGACAAATCACGTGGGTACGGGTGTCTGGTGAGGCAGGGATGCCTCAATTCTGTAAGGAAGGGAAGCGAGGGAGGGACGATGAGGTAATGGTAATTGTACAGCAGTGTCTTTGTTGGTGTGAACCTATAGAGGGTATTGGGTCTTGATTGTATAATGAGATGATGGAGATGAGGGTGGATCTGAGGGTAGTCAGGGAATTTTTGGGAACAACTGGTACCCATTCATATAAGTATATGCAACCTTTAACCTGTATTCACAATGTGCTTCTCCTCTTTTGGTCCTAAGTTGAGCCAATATTATTTATCCGGCTGCCTGTATCCAGTGCACACCAAGTGCTAATTCTCCCTTGCGCCTAGTTCAAGTTCAAGTTCAAGTTCGGGAATTTGTATAGCGCACTACTCACCCATAGGGTCTCAAGGCGCTTGAGGGGGGGGTGCATTATTTGTCGAATATCCAAGTTTTTAGTTGCTTTCTGAAGGCGAGGTGGTTCTGTGTAAGTCGGAGGTGGGTGGGGAGGGAATTCCACGTTTTGGCCGCTAGGTAGGAGAAGGATCTTCCCCCCATGGTGGATTTGTTGATGCGCGGAATGGCGGCGAGGGCTTGATTGGACGATCGTAGTTGGCGGGAGGGGAAGTAGAAGGACAGTCGCGTGTTGAGGCAATCGGGTCCTTGGTTGTAGAGGGCTTTGTGTGCATGGTTGAGGAGGCGGAACGTTATTCTCTTGTTGACGGGGAGCCAATGGAGGTCTTTGAGGTGGTCAGATATGTGAGCTTGCCGAGGAATGTCCAATATGAGTCTGGCATTGGCGTTTTGGATTCGTTGGAGTTTTTCTGTAGTTTGGCTGTGGTTCCGGTGTAAAGTGTGTTTCCGTAGTCCAGTCGGCTGGTGACCAGTGCGTGGGTGACTGTCTTTCTTGTTTCGGTGGCGATCCAACGGAAGATTTTTTTGAGCATGCGGAGGATGTTGAAGCAAGATGATGAGACTGCGTTGGCTTGTCTGGTCATCGAGAGGGAGGAGTCCAGGATGAAGCCAAGGTTACGTGCGTGGTCCGTAGGTCTGGGTGCGGTTCCCAGGTCTGGTGGCCACCAAGAGTCGTCCCAGGCGGAGGGGGATGATCCTAAGATGAGGACTTCCGTTTTGTCCGAGTTCAGTTTTAGGCGGCTGTTCTTCATCCATTCGGCTAAGTCTTTCATCCCTTTGTGTAGGTTGGTTTTGGCGGTGTATGGGTCTTTGGTGAGGTATAGGATCAGCTGAGTGTCGTCTGCGTAGGAGATGATGTTGAGGTTGTGTTGGCGTGCTATTGATGCGAGGGGGCTCATGTATACGTTGAAGAGGGTGGGACTGAGTGATGATCCTTGTGGTACGCTGCAGATGACTTCGGTGGCCTCTGATCTAAAAGGGGGGAGGCGGACTCTCCGGGTTCTTCCGGTGAGGAACGAGATGATCCAATCCAAAGCTTTCCCTTGTATTCCGATGTTGCTGAGGCGTTGTATGAGGGTGCTATGACAGACTGTGTCGAAGGCTGCGGAGAGGTCGAGTAGGATGAGGGCAACTGTTTCATCGTTGTATAGTAGAGTTCGAATGTCGTCTGTTGCTGCGATGAGGTTGGTTTCAGTACTGTGTTTGGCTCGGAAGCCGGACTGTGACGGGTCGAGGGATTTGTTGGATTTGAGGAAGGCGGCGAGTTGACTGTTGACGGCTTTCTCAATGACTTTGGCAGGGAATGGGAGGAGCGAAATGGGGCGGTAGTTCTTAAGTTCAGTGGGGTCTGCTGTGGGCTTCTTCAGAACGGCGCTGAGTTCGGCATGTTTCCAGCTTTCCAGGAAGGTAGCGGAGTTGAAGGAACAGTTGATGACATCGCGGAGATGGGGTGCGATCATTTATATGGCTGCTTGTCACAAGTGCACACCATGCCGAGTGGCTTTGGACAGCCGCCATAGGCTAGGATTCGGTTACTCATGGGGTGACTCCTATTGCATTTCCTGGTGGCCAAGCTCTACAAACAGAGGCTGCAATTCAGTCACTTCTACTATGACTTCCCGTAGTATTTTATTGCTACAGCTGTTCCAGATGATAGTTATAGGTTTGCATGATTGCTTTCATGACCGCTTCTACGATCACTAGGCAACTGTATGCACAGTCACCTAAATGACTGTCTACGTGGCAGGTTGCATAACCTCTAAAGGACATATGGTTTGACAGATTATGTGAAAGCTTGTGATATCTTTAAATAACAGATTGTATCCCAGAAGGCATTACAAACTATCAACAAACTAGGTGATATTAAGCAGCATAACTCTTTTGATCTCAATTTGACCAATAAATGTATCTAATGTTGTAAATATCCCAGAGTGCTACTCTCCAGCAAAGCATCTCAGCATCTTGTCAAGAGTCTATAAAGACAAATAAAATACAATACAATGTCACATTTCCTCATGTCTTGAAACATCCCATATAACTCAAAACAGATAACTTCTTTAAACTTCATATTTCAGGTATTGCACAACATGTGCATAACAGCATGAAAAAGTATAATAAATGGTAACCCTTATGCATTAAAACGAAGCTCACTAATTTGCCTGTTCTCATAAATTTTTTACAATCATACTTAGTTCTGAATCTTTTTTCTTAGGTTTGGCTGTTGCTGTTATTGTAGTTTGATCTTAGCTTTATTGCAATACTACTTTGGACTGTTTTAACACATTTATTTTGATTTGACACCTGCTCCTTGCGAATTACAGTTCATTTAGTTATTTTCTTACCTGTCTTCTTAGTTGTTGTATAGAATGCAAGATCGGGTAGCTTCAGCTCCAGTCTGGCAGTCACCACTAATTCCTCACAGTCTTCATCTTCAGTTTCCTGTCTCACATTTTACTCATCACCACTGAGATCTAGGAAACCATCACCTCCCTCACCCCCAACATTGTCTTCTCACCGATAACTGGCTCAATTCTGCATCAGCACACCACATCAGCATGGCCATGGCCAACGGCTACAAGATAGCACACTGGGACCACATCAACAAACACAGAGGTGGGATTGCCATCATCTACGAAGAATCCATCCTCTGCACCACCACCACGGACAATACTATCCCGATCATGGAACACCTCAGCTTCTGTGATGCCATCCCCTAAATCATCGATCGTCAGGCCATCAACAGCGAGACAACGTCTTCCTTGGAGATCTCAATTCTCACCTCGATGACCCCAGCGACTCCAGCACAGACAACCTCCTCAAACGCTGAACAACATCAGCCTCACCCAGCTAGTCACTGACCCCACACACATTGCAGGGCACACACTGTACCCTATCTTTACAGACACAACAGAGTAACGTACAGCCATGTCACCGAGCTCACCTCGATGGACCATTAAATTGTCCGCTTCATCTTTACAGCAGCCCCCAGTTCCACCATCAGATCCCACACCATCTCACACCCCAGCTGAAACAAATTATCTAAAAGCCAATGGACCAAAGCCTTCAACACCTCCAACCCTGACACCACTATCAACCTTGAACAGGCTGTCAAAAACTTCACCACCTGGATTTCCGACTACGCCAACAGATTTACCCCCATCACACCCTTCAAACTCAAGAAATCCACCAAACTAGCCAGCTGGCACACCCCAGAGCTAAGAACCACTAAACGCAACTGCAAGCAACGGAAAGGAAATGGTGCACCAGCAAGAAGCCAATCCACTGTAACAACTTCAACACATCGTATAATCACTACTACTGACTCCTAAAATAGACGAGCAGGAACACCTTAGCAAACCACATCAAAACCAGCTCCAACCACAGCAATTAACTTTTCAGCATCGTCAAGGAGTTCTCCAAACCTTCAGCAATAGAAAACATCGTCACCTCCTCCCAAGAATTCTGTCACACCACAGTGGACTTCTTCCATGACAAGATCTCCACCATCCACAACCACTTTGAACCCCAACCCACTGCTGCTGACATCCCCAGCCTCCTCACTACCAGAGTTAAAATCTCCATTCACCAGATAACTTCTTCGGACCACCTCACCACGCAGAGCACCACAGACATAATGCACTCTATCCACTCTGGAGCACTCAAGGACCTCTTTCCCCATTACTTGTTCAACCTCTGCAACAGGACCATCAGCAGCAAGCTCACAGCCATCTTCATCACGTCCATCACCTTACCCACCTTCCCAAATGAGTGGAAACACACTCAAGTCAAACCCTTTCTCAAGAAACCGTTTGCCGACCCTAACGAGCTCAAGAACTACAAGCCCATCTCCCCGCTCCCCTTTCCTGTTAAAGTCCTCGAAAAGGCCCTCAACCATGAACTCATGGACTACCTCAAGAACAGTGATCTTGTGGATGCATCTCAATCCAGATTCCGCACAAACCACAGCACCGAAACCACCCTGATCACAGCCACTGACATCAGAACCATCATCTGCCCTGATCTTCCTCAACCTCTCAGCTGTCTTTAATACTTTGCCACCACACCCTGCTCAGGAGACTTCATCAAATCGGAACCAAAGAGGACACCCTCAAATGGATCGCATCCTTCCTCACTGGTAGAACACAGCATTTCACCTTGGAGCCCAAGAACATCATCGGCGACATTCCTCAAGGCTCAGCCCCACTCTGTTCAACGTCTACTTGATCCTCCCGGACAACATCATCAGAAAGCATGGACTGACCATTATCTCTTATGCAGATGACACCCAGCTCCTCCTCTTTCTATCCGAAGACCCATCCATCACAAGAGCCAACTTCCACCTTTGCATGACCAGTGTCACCAACTGAATGCAAAACAACTGCCTCAAGGTCAACACTGACAAGACAGTAGTACTGATCTTGGGGAACAACACCTTCCAGTGGAATGACTCCTGGTGGCCTGCTGAACTGGGACCCCCTTCCACCACCACGGACCATGGCAAGAACCATGGCGGCATCATCTTGGAAAGCAAACTCACCATGAAGAACCAGATCAATGCAGTCTCCTATGCCTTGTTTTGCACTCTGCACATGCTCCAAAAAATCTTCAAATGGCTCCCAGTCTCCACCAGATGCACCGTCACTCAAGCCCTTGTCATCAGCAGCAGCACACTCTACACAGGAATTATGACACATCTCCTGAAGAGACTGCAGGCCATTCAGAACACAGCAGTCAGACTTATCCTCGACTTCACCAGATGGATCCACATCACCCCTCAGGTGAAGAAGCTCCACTGGCTCCCAGTCCACAGGAGATGCAAATTCAAGATTCTAAACCACAACTACAAAGCCTTGCACAACCAAGGACCAGCATACATCAACCATCGCCTGAGCTTCCACAAACCCTCTAGACTCCTGCGTTCTCCCTCGCTCACACCGCTGCATCGGCCGAAGCGAAAGTGGAGGATGCTCCTTCTCCTATCTCGCCTCGAATTCCTGGATCAGTCTCCGCCTTCATCTCCGGACCTTACACTCTCTCCAGGAATTCAGAAGGGGACTCAAGTCGTGACTATTCACCTGAAGTCACCCGAGCAGCTTGGTTCTCAGCGCCTCGATACCCCCAGGGGTGATTAGCTACGCTTTATAATTCCTGTTTGATTGATTGATTTATCTTTTTTTCCTGCCACCATCTTGGTTGAACCCAGGTTGTTGTTCTAATAGCGGGGAGGTCATGTGCTTAGCATCTCTATACTAAATAAGGAGTGATTCAGTGCATCTGCGCAGAGGGTTACACAGAGGGTGTGCTAGAGGTGCGCTAAAGCTCACATAAGGCAAGCCCATCTCAGCTGTCCACACCTCAGATGCAACATGCGCCAGCCTTGCTGCTGGTTATTACTTCGATCCCCTGGTTAGTACTTTGTTAATTGTTTACTTCTATTTCTAACTTATTTCTCTTCATCCGTCAGTTAGGTCCCCTGTTCTCTTACTGGTGCTCCTCACCATTGCACTGCAGTGTTCCGATTAGGCTCCTCCCTGTTCTTCGGTACCCCACGATCACCTCTCTTCTATTTCCCCTGCTTCTGCTCAGGACAGGTTTGTTTCAGATTTTTTCGGCTACTGCTCCAATTCCCTCAGTCTCTTAGTGTAACTCCAAAGCAGATTGAATATTTTTGATCAAGATGAGATCCTTCAAAAACACATAGCTGAAATTCTATACATTGGGCATGGGAATTAACTAAACATTCTCTTTATCACTGAACCCTGGACCCATGATGCCTCAGCACCTGATTTGGCTTTTTCTACTCTCACATTATAAATCTTCTTGAAAAAAGGCAGCAGTTTTTCCATTATATATAAAAATTCTCAGTTAGTATTTAAGGTCAACTTGGATCCACTTTCTCATGCTATATTGGCTTAAATTCACACTTTTCCCTTCATATTCACTGTTGCTGATGAATTAACGGCCTGGATCCATCACCAGCATTGTCTCTTCTTTTTCAAATTTTCTAGCCCCAATTCTTCTGGGTTTTTCTTATTATCTTGTTTAATATCTTGATCAATCAACCATCCAAACTCAAAACCCATAGCTTCAACTACTCCTGCTCTGCTTTAGGCATTTTACAATCTTTGGTTGGTCCTCCTCGTCATGCGGGACACACACTGAACCTTACCTTTGACCCTTCAGAACATGTTGCTTTCTTCACTCTCTCCCTGGCATTTGTCCATCGCCATACAATTAGGGGTGGGCAAAGAATCCCCCTCCACCTGCAAAGTTCACAGAGTTTTGCCCTCTTTGCACTCCATGTGGAGTTTTGCAAAACTCTGCGAAGTGACGCGTAGCAGATTATTTCCTCTAATGCTGCTCACCAGCGGTAATTTGGCAAGTGCTCGCGAGAAAAAATCGTACTAGACCTCCTCTTGGCAAGATTTCTAAATGCGGGCAGTTGCAGCAGGTCGCGACCGCACGCATTCAGAAATCCGCCACTTGCATTGAGGAAGCTGCCGCTCGAGTAGAATGTCTACCTCCTGCATGACATGGAGTGCCTTTCACACTGATTTTACAGCACAGGACAAATTCCTGATGCTTGAAATCAGTGTGAGCAACGCGATTTAACATACATTCTGTTACTTGCGGAACTCCGTGGAGCATGGCAGAGTTTTTCTGTCACTTTTGTAGAGTTTTGCGGAGTAAAACTCAGCAAATTCCAGCCAGACCCGCATACAATGCAATTAAATTCAATACAATTCATACTCTCTTCTTAGTTCGCCCTTCCATTTCTCATTGCCTGTGTTTTCCCTAGATCACCAGTTTTACTTCATACATCTACCTCATCCTTTTTCTCTCCTCATCATCTACGTGTTCTACTTTCTATCGTCTTTGTTATTATGTAGTGATTTCTATAAAGATATATTTTTTGTAGTTACTTTTGGTAAGCATGTTAGCCATTAACCAGAGTAACTGGTATTTTTTTAAATTAATGAATGCGTATCAAGAGAGAGAGAGAGGACCAGAAAGCTAGTCCTTATCCCCGGGGTTTATATACCGGTATGCGAAGGAGGCACTACAGGTCCAGAGCAGGCTCTGCCCAGAAAAGCTGGTCAACCCCTTGCCACCTCTCTACTTTGAAGCCACAACTGCTAAAACTAGCGTGTTTTTGAGAAGGGAATCTCCCTCTCACACATAGATAAACACTTTAGGGCGTGTATACACATAGTCTGAATTACACACTAGGCATGGGCGGAAAATCCGTTCCGCTCGCGGATTTTGCGGATTTTCGGGAAATCCGCAATCCGCGAGATTTGCGAATTTCCTGCAAAATCCGCAAATCCGCGAGCAGCGGATTTTGCTCGCACTGCTCGCACTGTTCGCGTGAGTTCGCGCCCCGCGAATAAGTGCGAAATTGCAGAAATACGATCTAAGCAAAACTGAAAGTAACTACTTACCAGGTTCAAAAGTTCAGGCACATCATTAGTAGCCATTTCCTGTAGTGCTTCCTGAGGGGCCCCTCCAGAGTTCAGTTGCCAGTTGAAACTATTATGTGACCCTGCTCTGAACCTCAGAATAGTTACACATATGCCACAAAGGTCATGAATTACAGCTAAGGGAGACAAGCAGGAGCCAGGCTGGAAGTTAAAATCCATTAATCAGCCCCTAATTCATTATTGTCAGTTGGGGCAGGGCAGGTGTTGTAACTAATTTTGCAACAATGAAAGCACTTAGCAAGTGCAAAAGATCACTAATCAGGGCGCACTAAGGAAGCAGGTGCCAGCTAAAAAAATATTCTGTGACACATTAATCAGCCCCAAATTAATTCAGGTCACTTGAGGCAGGGAAGGTGTGCTTTGCTTTGCCGAAAATAATGTACACTGGACAACCAGAGGGTGTGGTGATGAAACAGAGGGTGGCATGGGTGGGCCAGAGGGTGGCATGAGTAGTCAGAGAGTGGCAGTGGTGACAGAGAGTGGCAGTGATGAAGAAGAGTGTCCCAAACAGGTTGGACACGTAGAAACAACAAGTTCGCAAAACTTGCGACCCGACAGGTAAGTTCGCAAATTGCGAAATTGTAAAAACCCTCGCGAACTGGCAGAAACACGGGCGAACACAAAAAAAAAAAAAATCCGCAAATTCGCGGGAATTCGCGGATTTTGCGGATTGCGAGTTCGCAAATCCGCAAATTCGCGGATTGCCAATCCGCAAAATCCGCTCATGCCTATTACACACCCACTAGCTTAATCACACTCACATTTTTAATATAGGTCCTGAAGAAAGCCAGCATATTCATAAGGCACTGGCTGAAACATGTCGACCCACCACTGGATGTGGGAGGTCGTAACTCGCCTCTAACATCCAACAGCCTTATTTTTAACCGCTGACGGAGGCCCAGGTATTAAAGTTTAATTTACCCTTGGGTACTGGGACCCCCGCCAAGCCGTTTTAAAATTACTTCCTTAACACTCTTCACTGCACACTCAGCGACATACCTGCTCTGCTGTAATCAGGCGTCGAAGCACTGCCGGGACACGCTAGGTGTCACTGGGTGGGCCCGATGATGAAGCATGCCACCAACTAGGTTGGTGGGTGAGGGCTTCATGAGCACACTTATCAGGTGTTCCTACCCCCTGACGAAACATACTTGAGTCCTTTACTTTTGGTAATTTCGTAATACATGAGCTAGTCTCCTTTTGATTAACCACTTTTTTAAATTAAACTTCAGAAGGATGAAAAGCTGATTTCATTTGAAAGAACTATATGTCAAAGGCATCCTACTTTTGAACTAGTCTCCAAGTCTTCTCTGTCACCCTTTTCTCTCTTAATGTTCTTTTTCTATTTCCCTTCTTCTCTTTCTCTGTGTGGTCTCCCTCCTTCCTTAATCAACCATTGTCTTGGCCTCCTCTCTCTCCATTTTGTATTTCCCCATGCTGTCTTCTTCTTTTATCTTTTGCCCTTTTCTTTGTCTCTGTTAGATCTGACATCCTTGGTGCAGTAGTCCCTCAGATGTTTTGCCTTCTTGCCCCTGTTTTTGATGTCTTGCTTTATTATTGGCATTAGGATCTGTGCACTTTACCCCGGCTAACCAGTGGTAAAGTGCTTGTACTCTCGCCCTTAAACATGGTAACATTGGCATACATCTAATGGGCACATTTAATTTACTTATACATTGTTGGGAAGCTGTACTACATGTATCCAGGGCATGTAAAATAAATGCTACTAGTGGACATCTGCACTCCTTATATCACACACTGAAGTAGCACTGTAAAATATTCCACAGGCCTTCCATTGCAGCCTGTAATGCAGTTTTTAACTGCCATTTAACCTGGCAAAATATACTTTTATGGTAGGCCCTAATAACTCCTAGGGCAGGTGGAGGATATTTAAAAAGTAGGACATATGTATTTAAGTTTTACGTGCCTTGACCCTGACAAACTCCTAGAGTGTTTTTCACTGTTGTAAAACTATCTCTACAATAAACTAACTGTGGGTTACACTTAATAATGTATAACTTTAGTTTGGAACCGATAGAGAAATGCGTCTTCCACTCAAATGAATTGTAATTTAAAATTCCCTTTAATGGTAAAATCTGATTTTAAGTTACTATTCTGAAAATGGAAGTTTTAGAAACTTGAGAGTGTGAATCCAAAGCCGTGGAAAACCACCGCCTACGTGAAGCACAGCTATAGACAATTCTGTCTCTACAAATATAAACACACTTCAAAAATGTAAATTAGAAAATTCTATGTATTTAAAATCAACAAGAATAATTTTTTATGCAAATTCAGTAAGCAACTCAATGCAAAGTTGATGTCACTTCTCATGAGTTCAAAACCATATTTGTGTTGATCAAAGGTATTATACATTAGTAAAATTCAAATCAGCAAAATACTCGATATATTGCCTATTTACAAAATCCAAAATCAGAAAATCAATCACAAACTACAACAAAACATAAATGAATAATCAATGAGACACTAATTCGACATCATAACATAGTGTTAATAGGATGTGGTTGAAGGAGTCAGTTTAAAATAAAAAAACACACCTTCTTACAACGGTAAAATACCGTCACTCCGCATTTTTTACTCCGCATACTTTCACTCCTCATACCATTATAACGCAGGTACCTTTATTCCGCATTTTTTTATAACGCATGCCTTTATATATTATATGCTTTTATCTCGCATGCTTTTACGACGAAAATCATTGTAAAAGCATGATTGGTAAAAGTATATGTTTTAAGGTAAGTTGTAAGGTAAGTATATGGGTTTTTTTTGGGTTCAGGGGTATTTTAAGGGTTCAGGGGTTGTTTTGGGTTTTGGGGTACAGGGGTATTTTTAGGGTTCAGGGGTTGTTTTGGGTTTTGGGGTACAGGGGTATTTTTAGGGTTCAGGGGTAGGTTTGCGTTTTGGGGTACAGGGGTATTTTTAGGGTTCAGGGGTTGTTTTGGGTTTTGGGGTACAGGGGTATTTTTAGGGTTTAGGGCTGGGTTTGGGTTATGGGGTACAGGGGTATTTTTAGGGTTCAAGGGTTGTTTTGGGTTTTGGGGTACAGGGGTATTTTTAGGGTTCAGGGGTTGTTTGGGGTTTTGGGGTACAGGGGTATTTTTAGGGTTCAGGGGTTGTTTTGGGTTTTGGGGTTCAGGGGTATTTTTAGAGTTCAGGGGTTGTTTTGGGGTACAGGGGTATTTTTAGGGTTGAGGTTGTTTTGGGTTTTGGGGTACAGGGGTATTTTTAGGGTCCAGGGGTTGTTTTGGGTTTTGGGGTACAGGGTTTTGGGGTACAGGGGTATTTTTAGGGTTCAGAGGTTGTTTTGGGTTTTGGGGTACAGGGGTATTTTTAGGGTTCAGGGGTTGTTTTGGGTTTTGGGGTACAGGGGTATTTTTAGGGTTCAGGGGTAGGTTTGGGTTTTGGGGTACAGGGGTATTTTTAGAGTTCAGGGGTTGTTTTGGGTTTTGGGGTACAGGGGTATTTTTAGGGTTCAGGAGTAGGTTTGGGTTTTGGGGTACAGGGGTATTTTTAGGGTTCAGGGGTTGTTTTGGGTTTTGGGGTACAGGGGTATTTTTGGGGTTCAGGGGTTGTTTTGGGTTTTGGGGTACAGGGGTATTTTTAGGGTTCAGGGGTGGTTTTGTGTTTTGGGGTACAGGGGTATTTTTAGGGTTCAGGGGTATGTTTGGGTTTTGGGGTACAGGGGTATTTTTAGGGTTCAGGGGTGGTTTTGGGTTTTGGGGTACAGGGGTATTTTTAGGGTCAGGATGGGTTAGTGTTTAAGGGTGCTGGGGTATTTAAAGGGACTAGGGTGGAATTCGTTTTTAGGGTGTTTATACATATATATATATATATATATATATATATATATATATATATATATATATATATATATATATATATATATATATATATAGATATATATATATATATATATATATATATATATCTATATATATATATATATATATATATATATATAGATATATATATATATATATATGTATTATTAATATAGTTCTAAATATAATGTAATTTTAAAGAAATAATGCTTCATTTTATTTAAAAATATATATATATGTGTGTATATATATATTTGTTTATGCCCTAAATAAACAACTTTTCCGGTACCTGGTGGTGTGGCTCGTCATCCTTTTTCTGATTAAGAGGAGTCCGTGGATATATATATTTATATATAAATATTTATATATATTTTTTTAAAAATAAAGTACTTTTACAAAGTATATGACTTCACCACACATGCATTTGCGTTGTAATTGCATGCGGAGTGAAGTCATATGCGTTGTAAAAATTTGCGGAATTATGGCTTGAGGAGTAATGGTTTTTGCGGACTTAAAAATGTGGAGTGATGGTATGCTGGATTTTTTTTGCGGAATGGAAAGATATATTCTCTTACAACACGTTTCACATGGTACAATCACTTGTGGAGGTTATATTTCTTGCTTTTGGCCTCACATCTCCTTTTTTCACTTATGACTTTCCCCGAGTGCAAATCCTATTAACACTATGTTATGATGTCGAATTAGTGTCTCATTGATTAGTCATTTATGTTTTGTTGTAGTTCGCGAGCGAGGACATCAAGATATAACCACTAATTCTATTGTTTATTATATTTCCCCTGACAAAGGGTTTAGTATTAACCTGAAATGCATTGGAATTGATTTTTTGATTTTGGATTTTGTAAATAGGCAATATATTGAGTATTTTGATGATTTTAATTTTACTAATGTTCAATACCTTTGATCAACACAAATATGGTTTTGAACTCATGAGAAGTGACATCAACTTTGCATTTAGTTGCTTACTAAATTTGCATTAAAATGATTCTTGTTGATTTCAAATACATAGAATTTTTTGATTTACATTTTTGAAGTGTGTTTATATTCGTAGAGACAGAATTGTCTATAGCTGTGCTTCACGTAGGTGGTGGTTTTCCACTGCGTCGGATTCACACTCTCATATCACACAGGGACGCAGGGCTACATCCCTTAAACGTGAAGGCACACAAAAAACAGATAGAAGATTGGAGAAATATCTTTCAAAATCAGAATAAAATAGAAATACTTAGGTGTGCAGGCCCACTCTCTGTTTTCACAGTTTTAGAAACTTGGCATTCTTCTGCCTAAACCAAAAGCACCGTTCTGCCAGTGTCCAGGATCACGTGACTGTGAATGACTCTCCCTTGGTGTTTTATGTATTCCTTTCAGACATTGGGACCAAAGGGACTTAGGTATTGGGCAGAGTGTTTCTCACATGAGCAGAATGTCCTGGGGGTGTACTCACCCTTCCTGAGCTTCAAAGGGTAGCCTCAAGGCTATGCCCATTTCCTTCCAGACTTCAATAGGGATGCCTGCCTTGCCACTGACAAATGCAGCTACACTTAGGCCAGTCTGCTATTTGTTACCCTAAGCAGTTTAAAGCCAAAATACAGGAAAGGAGAAAGCTACACAAAGAGGGCACCCCTCATTCACAGGCTGGCACTAGGGATAAAAGTGGCACCTTCGGAACCTCTCATCTCAAAATGCCTTGACCTGTGGAAGATTCAGAAGAAAGACTGCCCGGCTGTCTGAAGAATGAAGACTGGGCCTGTTTGCATTGATCCCACCTTCCTCAAATGAGACTCTAAGGTTACATTGGCTGGCCTCCTGTTTAAGCTATAGGGACACAGCAAGCTTCTGGAGGCCTTTCCTGTAACTGCCCAGCTTTTCAGCACCAACTGGATGTACCTGAGCCCTGCTGCTGCCTCTGCTGAAGTAAGTCCTGATCCCCAAACGGTGCCCCTCCAGGTATTGGACAGTCGACCGCCAATGCGAAGCTCCAGGGATGACCGGCTCTTTTTTGTGTCATCTTATTTATTAAAATGAACTCTATTCTCTAAATTGATTTGGCATTTATACTGTGTTGTGTTTCCACTTTAGTACTGTTTGAGTGCTGCATAAACATTTTACACATTGCCCTTAAATTAAGCTTGACTGCTTTTGTGACAAGTTGACAGAAGGTTAAGCACAGGTTTATTCAGTAGCATTTATGGTTTACCCTGACAAGGACTGTGTTTATTTTCTGATTGGGGATCTCATCTTTCTCAACTAATAACCCAACTTCTTACAGTCTCCCACTCACTATCTTGATGTCCCACCTTCTCATTTTCTAATCCACTGTTCCACAGGGGCTGCAAGGGCATTTTTTACACGCACGCACCTGTTGCTGATGGGTATTGGCTTTGACAATGCTTGCTTGCTGCTCCAGCATCTTGAAATGGTGTTTTCCATACTTTATTATTTTGGCATTCTAAAATAGCATCAATGTTGCATCTCGATACTACATTGAATACCTTTTCAAAAAGGCTACTCAGTGGTAGTGTCCTTGCCAGTGTTTGGGTGGCAAACCTGCACCTTGTGCATGACAATGCTGTGCTGTGAGCACCGCTTGCCACAATGCTGGGAATGGAGGATACCACCGCCACGGTGGTGGTGGCATCCTAATCACCGGTGTGGGACCACCGCACCACTGGTGGCTGGTCCCAGCACCGGTAGGGTGCGCCATCCTAATGGGCCCCCTAGTCTTGACACAAAATAGGGTTATAAATAGGGCTCCCGGTTATATGGTATTTAATTTTTTAACATTTCTGTCTGTATTTATCCATATTTATTTTTGGGACATTTTATCTGTATTCATCCATATTTATTTTGTGTTTTGGGTATGAATTAAGTTGTTACATATTTATTTAGCTGATAGACACACACTCATACTTTGATGTCTGTCGTGATTTAGCTATTTAAGCTGCCAGATATATTGTAACAATACATCCACTAAATATTAGCATTATACCACAAAAATGTGTTGACATATAACATTATTTAAATCAATTTCATCCTGTTTTTTTATTTCCCATGCTGTCCATCTGCTCAGCTGTTGAGCTACAATTCACGAAAGACAGCACGGAGAGTCACTTAAAAGAAGCACAATTATCTGTATTTGTCCACTTTTAAAAATAAAAGCAGACAAAAAAAACATTTTTTTCTGTCTGTATTTATCTGTAAAAATCTGAAAGAATGGAAGACAGGGAGCCTTAGTTATAAGTAGAAACATATGTATTCATGGATGGATTAGTGGAGGAGTGTGGCTCACTGCTTAGAGCGGCAGTCCTTGGTACAGAGGTCTGGTCGGGACCAGGGTTCAAATCCCGCCTCGGCTGATATTGGCGGTTCTTGGGCTCATAATTCCTCGGACCTGATTTCTCGCCTCGGTGCCTACTCTGAGCATGGGTCCCACGCTGCAACTCTGGGCAATAGATTGCTTAGCCTCCACAACGGCCCCCTACAGCGCTGGGAAGGCCTGGTTGCACCCAGGAGTGGACATTTCACAGGGAAAAGCCAGGACGGGTTCCCTAGCGGTATGAGTACAGCGCCAGGACACACTGCTTGCTGGGGTATCAGTGCGCTTTACAAATACATCTACATTTACATTTATTCATGTGTAATTTGTTATGTGACTTTTCTGTCTTTGTTCCCTTTAAATATCAGTCATGGATCATTCACGCATCCCTACAACACAGCTTTCTATTTATATTTGCTGTACAAATTAAGCACCGATAAGTGCTGAAAATACAGCTTTAGGTGAGTGCTTATTTTTGCACCGTATAGGACATCAAAATAATGAGCCGGCAACCCTAATCATGAGACTGGAAGTTTGTTGCAGGATCAGCACATTATATATTTCCTCCACTCTCAATCCCTAATTAATGTCATAATAGCAATAGTTGAACTTATATCTGAAACCCTATGCCACCATCAATAACATGCTCAGTTACTTCTAGTGTCTGGGAGTGCACCCTGAATTCAGACAACTCACTCCTTATTCTCGCCCTTCATTTTCACGCTTCCCCTGCACTCACAGCCATCACAATGCACTCACACTGATCACCATGCACTCATCACCATTCACCCGCTCACATTGCACTCACAGTGATCACTCTGCACGCACAATGCACTTGCGCTGTTCATCCTGTACCTCACCCTGCAGTCACACAAGCACACTACTCACCCTGCACTCATGTGACACTTCACTCACCTATCCTCTGAAATGAGGTAGGAGGCAGAGGCAGCAAGTTGATTGTAGATGAAGATATTTTATTAAGTAAGTAATAAGAACACTCCAGCCTCAGTAGTTAATCTGGCATCAGGATCAAATCCAGGCTTCTAATAACTGCCTGTTCTTTAAACCCTAACATTCTATCGCTATGGAGAACTAGAATGAACTACAAATATTTTATTGGGCTAACACTGATTCACAGCATACATCAGTGTTAGCCATAAGATACTACACACCTCCCTTCTTTCCCAACAACAGAAAACAAAACCATACCAGAAAAACACAACAAAAGAGAAAGGAAAAACGAAACACAAGCGAATTAAACATATTCCTTCAGATAAGACGGTCTCTTAGATATTCTTGAAGATTTCCTTACTCTAGTGCTGTAACTACTTACTTCTTTTTCAGGGACATGTACAACATGTTTGTCATCATTTTTACTCTGAAAGATTTTTACTATACAATTCAGATACCAGATATGATGATCTTCTGTTTTGACAGCATTTCCAAATAGTTTGATTAGCCCTATTGGAGATAAATATTTTGAACCTGAACTACTGACACCACCATGATGGTTCTTAATTTTGACTAGATCACCAACCTGAACATCAGTTTTTCTAGTAGCCTTACGTGAATCAAATAAAGTTTTCCTCCTATATGCCAACTTGGGTTCTCTCTTTTCCTTACACTCATCTTTTTGAAAAAGAGACAAACCATCCTCATTTAAATCATTCACCCAGGGAGGGCATACCAAAGAATTTGCCCTGTTTCTTCTAAATAATTCAAATGGAGAAAAACCAGTGCTTGAATGAGGAGTAATTCTATAGTTTTTCACTTTACAAAAAACGTCATGTTTCCAACAAAGATTGTTAGAAACAGCGCGCTGAATGGTCTCTTTTGATACTCTATTAAATCTTTCGACCATGCCATTAGTCTTGGGATGATATAAGGGCAATTTCTTATGTCAAATGCCCCTTTCTTTCAAAAATTCATCCATCTCATGGGAGACCAACTGCACACCATTATCTGTCAAAATTGAATTGGGAAAGCCTTCTCTTTCAAAACCTGTTTAAGAAACATTATAACATCGCAAGACTCCTTGGAATTTGTAATGGAAACTTCTGGCCACCTAGAAAACATGTCTAAAAGAACCAATACATATTTGTAAATACTTCCAAGGCGAATAGGACCCAAAATGTCGAAAGACACTTCTTTCCAGGGTTCTATTGGAATATCTCTTATAATCATGGGTTGCACTCTGCATTTGAAAGTTTTATCAGCATTGCAGCACTCTCAACACGCTCTACCTGGATGTCCATTCCCGGCCACCAGTACATAAGTCTCAATCTTCCTTTTGTTTTTGAGATTCCAGGATGACTATAACAAACAATGTGTAACAATGGGTCAACAGAAAAAATATAATGCAGCTAACTACGTGTCTGTGTGTGAGAAGGGGACACAATCCCTGAATCCCAAGTATTCTTGGTGAAAAATATGTTCCCATCAGATACCCGTCCTGACATCAAAACAGATCTCTTGGTGTCATTTGATGTCGAAAGCCTATACACCTCTATACCGCAGACGGAGACACTCCAAGTAATAGAAGATCTGTTACTGTCTCGGGAACTCAATTCCATCACCCCAGTCAGACTCATTATGAACCTTGCAACCGTGGCCATGACGGAGAACTTCTTCGCCTTTGAGGACTCCTTGTATCTGCAGATTAGCGGGACTAGCATGGGCAGCGTTTTTGCCCCTAGTCTCGCTAATCTGTATGTGCATCAGTTTGAGCAACAGCACGTGCTCGCAGACACCAACCCCCATCTTAAGTGTCTGCGAGCGTGGAAACGCTACATTGATGACATTCTGGTGGTGTGGCGAGGGACAGAAACCCAACTGAAAGAATTTCATGAGTGGTTGAACCTAAGAAATCGGTTCCTGAAATTCACCATGGAATTTAACACAGATAGACTGGCCTTTCTGGACCTAATGATTATCGGCACTGTGGATGGACTGAAGTCTGAGCTCTATCAAAAACCCATGGCCCGCAACTCCCTATTGAACTATCACAGCTGCCACCCCAAGGCCCTTCGAGACAATTTGCCATATGGGCAGTTTCTTCGTATACATAGAAACTGCTCGGACAAGGGTTCTTTCGAAAATCATGCTAACAACCTAAGAAAAGACCTCTTAGAGAAAGACTACCCCAAACAATTGATAAACCGCTCCAAGAAAAGAGCACAAAACAACAACCGAGCGAGTCTTCTGGAGATCTCAACACCAAAAGAGAAAACAGAAAGAATGACATGTGTAACAACATTTGGCACAATGTCTAACCAAATAACTAGTGTCATTAAAAAACACTGGGGCATTTTGAACACGGGGAATGACACACTACCAGTTCCCCTATTTGCCTTTAAACGGGGTCCCAGTCTTAGGGACAAATTGGTCCATACAAGACCCAAAACTGAAATCCCGAGGAATACAGGCACCCTGTGGGACATGCCAGCTGTAACTGGACACCACCCGTGCGGACAATGTGCAGCATGCCCTCAGACCCGCAAATCCACAACACTCGATATTGGCACAGAACACCCCTGGGAACAGCGGAGGTTCACGAACTGTAACAGTTCCAACCTCATTTATTTAATTAGCTGTCCCTGCGAAAAAAGGTACGTGGGTATGACCACGAGAAAAGTGAAGACAAGGATCTCTGAGCACAAGAGCTCAATACGTTGTAACAAACAAACAACTCGTATGACAAAACACTTTCTGGAGGCACACCATGCACCAACAGACCTCCAATGGACTGTGCTCGAACAGCCGATGATCCCTAAACATATCACTGACATCAGTACATTTCTACACCACAGAGAACAGAGATGGGTGTACAAACTCCGAACCGACATCACGGGTCTAAATGAAGACATTCCGTGGATGTCCCTATAAATCAAGACACCCAGTGTATAGTACCCAGAGTGTTCATTTTCAAATACCAATTGAGAGTAGCAATATATTTATTTCCATACTGCTCCTCATCAGTCCTTTATCAAGAGAGTGTAATTTACGAATACCATTGTTTGGCCATTCTATTCTGTGCCGAATTCCCTTTAGTAAAGGACTCAATCAGCTTGAAACTACAGACATGCCAGTCCGTCGGTTTTTACATTTCCAGTCACCACCCTGAATCTAGTGAGAAATAAACTATAAAAAAAAATTTTGTGTCTTAGAACGCATTATAGATTTTTTAAAACAAGAAAAGGGTTTTAGGGCTGCAATTTAACTCCTAGATCCGTAATTCTATATGGTAATATCAAACTTTTTCAAACTAGACACACCTTGGTTTTTTTTAAAACAACACGGGGATCAAGCGCCATAATCGAACTACAAATCCCATCTATTTTGTAGTTCAAGTACTGATTACGCGCTTTTTGCTACATACATTCAGCCAGAACTACAAATCCCATTCATTTTGTAGTTCCAGCGCCGATTATACACTAATTGTTATATACACTGCCTAGCAACCAAGCATGCACGCTATCGCGAGGCTTATTTTGCCACTTTAGCAGATAGTCAACACAGAGACTACCCAACGGGCGCTCCCGGACTACATTTCCGGACTACGCGCTTGGTGACGCGCGGCAACACGGAGCACACATGCCGTGCGCCTGACCAATCAGCGCAGGGATAAGTATCTCGCTTCCTGTCCAGTCGGTACCTCCCACTAGTCAGCCTAGAGGAAGGCGAGGAGTACCGACGGACAGGTAAGCGCAACGGGGTGTTATGGAGGAAATCTCCGTGGCTTCTGGTTCTTCCTTTTTAAAAGACCACGTTGGGGTTGTTGAATTCTACTCTGTGAGGCGGGAGAACTCGAAGGAGGGGACCGGATAGGCACCGGGGCAAACATAAATAGAATAGTTGTTTTCCGGATTTACAATGCACCGGCAATACAAACGCACGTGCCGATTACCTTGGAAAACACGATCGTTTTTTTAGCGTCATGTGCCTAATATGAATAGCCACTGCAAAATTTAGTTGACATTATGGTACTCTAAAAACACTCAGTATACCGTGTCAGAGCTTGGTTGCTTACTACATATATTGAGCCACATGTCTCCCTTCTGCCGCTCTGAGCAAAGCGTCTTTACAGTAGCTCTTAAAAGGCGGTTTTAGACTTAATAATGTAGACAGTGCTAACGGAAGCATGAGATTACATTTGCCCATGCTAGAAGATCATAGGGTGACATAAACATCAGTAACTCACTTCTACTTCTGATAAGAAACACCCAATGACAGAGGTAATGTGTTGTCGGATTGAGTTCTAGCGAACTCTTCCTCTTTCATTTATCCTGTTTTTGTTCACATCTAATAGAGCGGTGCTCCATTTGTACCTGAGCTGTAGCCGGGTGAGGTGGAGAGTGCATTCCCCAGAACTTGGGTGAGTGAAAAAAACTTGATTCAAGCCCAGGATATATGCACCTGGCTCATATGTTTGATTGATGCTACAAACACTGACCATGAATTGCTTGGCATATAAGTACCTCACGAGCATATCTCTGTGTTTTGCAGCTTTCGTCCTTAATTGTGTGCATTTTATTGTCTTTTATGTGTGTTTGTCCATTGCTCACTGACTGGACCATATCCACTGGCGCTCGCAGGTGATATGATTCTTTTTTACACATTTCACATTTGATAACAGCAGTTGCACTTTATTCATAAGAAGGTCCTGATGAAGCAGACTGGTATCTTTTGAACCAACTAATACTGCAGAAACATGTCGACCTAGTTAAAATCTGAGTAGTTATTTGTTACCACTACTTGCACTGTTTTTTAGCCTTGGGTGTGGGTAGGACCTCATTAAATTCTGTTTCCACTCCCACAACCCAATATTAATTCCTTCACTTTCACTTGCCACATTGAGCACTTCATGCACTGCTTTTTGTTAATTCTTTGTGCCCCCTGATACCTTCATAAAGTCTAAACCCACACACTCTACATTCCTTCACACTTTGATTAGGCCACAATCTACCTAATCCTAAGTGGTTCTTTCCACTTCCTTCTGGTGAAGGATCCCAAGTGATGTAGGGCGGTACAGGACGGGTATCTGATGGGAACATATTTTTCACCAAGAATACTTGGGATTCAGGGATTGTGTCCCCTTCTCACACACAGACACGTAGTTAGCTGCATTATATTTTTTCTGTTGACCCATTGTTACACATTGTTTGTTATATTGTTATAGGGACTGTAACAATGCTAGGTCATTAAACATTTTCCCACCCATGCCCCCCTTAGTGTATTATTATTCCAGGATGACTCTCATGAGCTAAGGAAATCAATCCTTCCCTCAACGGCAGAGGAGGAATAAGTCTAGTTCCTCTGAACACAATTCTGCCATGAAAAGATAATTAATCTCCAAAATGGTTGTAAAGTTTCATCATTCTTATCCACATAGGACCAGGTTTCTTTTATTTTCTTAGCTACAGTTTGAAGTGCCAAATCTTTTTTTACCTCTTCCAACCCCCCATCTTCACCAATGATTCCTTCTCTAATCTCACACACATCCAAAATGTTCTTCTTCATCACTGATGTCATCAACTGAAACAGTAACATCGAATAAAACGAGAACAACAATCTGCTACCCAATTCTTGAAACCTGGAACATACTCCACTAAAAAGTTAAATTCTTGCAAGCCGATGACCCAACGCCTAATCCTTGCCGAGATTGCATCCAAACCTTTTCTCTCAAAAATGTCCTTGAGAGGTTTATGATTAGTTTTCACTGTAAATTTGTTACCCTATAAAACGTCCTAAATTTTAGTATAGCCCAGGACACGGCTAAAGCTTCCTTTTCTATAACTGAATAATTCAGTTCTGCTCCTCTAAGACTTCTAGAAATGAACAAAATAGTCCTTTCAACACTGTTATGTCTTTGTAACAAAACAGCCCCAAGAACTTTCGAGCTGGCATCAGACATCACAATAGACTCAGGTCCTGGTTCAAAAATTTGCAGACTGAAAGCCTTTCTAAGTAAATCCTTGTCCATGCAAAACTCTAATTCACACTTATCACTCCAATCAAATGAAATTCCCTTTTTTAGAAGAGCTCTCAAATTCTTTGTCTTTTCTGCAAAGTTTGGAATAAATTTGTTATAATACTCAGTCCTACCCAAAAATTTAACAACTTCTTTTGATGACGGACTGACAAGATTGTTTATGGTGTCAACCAATTCTCTCTTAGTCTCAATACCATTTGAAGTTATCTTGTGACCCAGATAATGTATTTCCATTAAATAAAATTTGCATTTACTGGGTTTTAAAGTAACACCAATCTCTTTAAGTAAAGTACTTACTTACTTTACTTACAAACACCATTCTCTTTAAATATCTGTAACACTTCATGTACCCTTTCATTGTGAATAGAGACATTTTCAGCATAAATAAGTATATCATCTTGATGTATTTTAATACCTTAAATACCATCCAACATCTTTCCCATCACACACTGAAAAACTGCAGCAGCAGATGTCAAACCAAATGGCATGCGAACATATTTAAATGTACCAAATGGGGTGATGAATGCTGTTAAATCTTGAGAATCATGGTGAAGTCTAACCTGGTGATATGCTGATGTAAGATCCACCGTCGTGAAACACTTAGCTCCCCCCAGCTTTACCAACATTTCATTTATGTTGGGAAGAGGATAGTGATCCACAACAACGCACTCATTTAACTTGCGCAAATCAACACAAAGCCGAACTTTACCATTGGACTTGTTCACCATAACTACTGGAGCCAACCATTGTGTGGCTTCAACCTCTTCTATGATACCATTTATTTTTATTTTTCTAATTCAGCTTTCATCTTTTCCTTGACAATTAATGGTGCATTCCTAACCTTACTAACCACAGGTTAAGCTCCTTCTTTTATTTTAATCTTGTGTATATATTTTTTTATACAATCAAGATGTTCATCAAACACATCTGGACACTCCTCTACAAAATTAACATCATTAGGAGTCACACTATTCACATGAAAGTTTTGTATTAATTTGACTGAGGGAGACTCATTAGCATCTAAATATACACCTAAATCTTTTTGATGAATCCAACTAATAAGAGAGTCAACCCGGACTGAAATAGAAATTTTCCCTGCAGTTGACCTATCTTTGAACTGAATTGATCCATTAATATAACCTACAACTTAAATGGGTTGTCCTCCATATCCTTTGAGAGAGATATCAGGTTTTAGTAACTTTACTCTGTGTGCTAGATTATTCTCATAGAAAATCTTAGGAATTAAGGTTATCTTTGAGCCAGAATCAAATAGCATGGAGACAGGTGCCCTATTGATTTCAACTGTTTCCAGGGACCTCCTGTACATCTTGTATTTGCATAATAATTTCATCCTCCGATGAATCGCCAACAAATTCACAAGAAACCTCTTGAATTTTCTTTTTCAAATTAAAAGTAGCAGAACTGCGACAACAATTTGAAATATGACCTTTCTTCTCACACTTCTTGCAAGTGGATTTCCAACCCACACAACCTTTAAAATTAGCAAAATGTCAAACATCACCACACCTGTAACATTTTCCTGGGTTGTATTGAGAAGTATTAGTAAAATCTTTTTGTTGCGGACGTGAGGTGGTCCCAGAATCCTTTTGAGAAGAACGTGAAGTGTAGGTATTCATATTTTTCTTGCGTCCAGAAACAATTTGAGTAGAGTCATATTTTTGTATAATTTCTTCTTTTGGTGTTATACTATTTTTTTATCACTTCAACACAAGTTTTACTGTGTTCAAAACTCTCTGCAAGAGTAATAACTGCTGAAAGAGATGGGTCATCTTTATGCCAAAAACTTTCCCTAGTTTTCTCTACACAACAGCCTAACATAAATTGATCACGTACTCTTTCTTCAGAACTAGCACCAAAAGAACATGTTTAGCAAGTTTGCTTAATGTAGAAACACATTCTTCAACAGATTCACCTGATGTTTGCATACGCTTACCAAACTGATAGCGTTTTAAAACTCTTGAAATTTAAGTCCAATTTCCATAAATAATTTCATATTCATTTAAATCATTGCTTATTTCGGGCGATAAATCAGGAAGATGTTGAAAAACTTCTTGGCCTTCTGAACCAAGACAATGAAGTAATAAGGCTGTTTTGCGTTCCGCACTTAACGAAGTTCCACATACCCTTGCATAAGTGATGAAAACAGTTTTCTATTTTTTCCAAGGGATAAGTGGCTCTCCTGGATTCATAAGAAAAAATGGAGGTGGTGGTACGTTTTGCATATTGATGTAAATATGGAAATTGATTTCTAATATAAATAAAATAAGTAACTAGAATAAACTACAAATATTCTATTGGGCTAACACTGATTTACAGCATACATCAGTGTTAGCCATAAGATACTACATCCTCCTCACTACTCAATCTGAAATTTCACTAAAACAAGCCCATCCCTAACCATGCATTAATTTGTCCAACTCTGCACTTACATCCGCACCCAAATTCATATGGTCACCTTACTCACCCTGCAGTCACTCCTGTTTCCCTACTCTCACACTGTCTCATCACTCACTGTGCACTCACATGGGTACTCCTGCCACCCACCCAGCGCAGAGGGTTAACGTGCCTGCTACAAAGAACGTTTACCATACAGATCTGAGTGTGAGTAAACTGTGAGTAGCGCTGTTAAAAAATGAAATGTTTGACAGTGCTACAGAGAGATGAGATACATTGTCGGTGACTGGTAGTGAGAGAATCCATGGAAAAGGAGGAAATGGGGGAGAGGGCGCCAAAAAAGACTGTTGCACTGTGTGCGGCCAGTGCTAGTCTCAGCCCTGTCTGGGATTGTTAGCCCCCCCACCCCGAAGCTCGGGTCTAGATGCGCCCCTGTTGTATACTACGTACTTCTACCAGCAGGTTCCATCTTTCTTCCTCTCCTCAGATTTACCGGTTCCTCTTTCTTGGTTTTGTTCCTTCCTTGTGTCTTTCCCTTCTCCCCTTTATTTATTATTTTTGTAATATGTCCCCGTATGTTTTACGTCGTTGTTTTACGTTTATCTTGTTTTCTTGATTCCTTTGCTACGTTTAATATGTTCAGCTGGTAAATCTTCCCCTGATGCTGCTTTGTTTTTGCCACAGGGGCCGAGGTGGTGAATTAAAGTGTTCTGTTAAAAGCTAGAAGTGTAGGAGAGTTTGCTGTTATGTGCTGCTGTCCAGACAGGAAGCACCTGAGCCTCGAAGGCCCCCCGCCGGGCACAGGGGGCGGGGCGGAGGGGGGGATGAACGCCTTTATATGGCGCGGAGACGTTCGTTATCTCACCCGCACGTGCTGAGCGCTGGAGCGCATCCCACAACAAAGGAAGGGGTGGCTGAGAGGCGAGAACAGAATAATAGGGCGGCACGGAGTTCTTCACGCATTCACACAGAACAGTACAGGCTGGCATAAGGGCAACCTGGGATACGCCATGGCTCAAGACAACGGTGAGTACCCTCCAACCCCACTCCAACATGTCTGGGGTGCACTTCCAACCTGCAGCATCCTAACGCCTGTTAATCATAGCGCTACAAAGCAGCTGTCCTGCTGGGGCAAGCACTGTATGAAACAAATCATATCAATTGCCAAAACGAATGAATACAACATTATACTTTTAATATAGTTAACAGTTAGCAAGCTTAAACTTACACTTGTATAATTAATGTGTGTTGTCGCTGGTGTACTCTTGTTTTTGGCAAGATTTAAGATTGAGATAGCGTCATTATCCTTCATATTGTCGTTCTTGTCATGGCGTTGTTATCACTTTTGTAATTGTAAATATACATTGTATTTATATAGCACTTAGTAAAACCTACGGGACTTTGAAGCGCTTTGCGGCGAGTAGTGTTAAAAAACTAGTAGATTGGTAAAAAAAAAAATCTTGTTTCCTTGTGGATTAGTTATGGTAATTGTGTAAATTAGTGCTTACTGAGATCTGATGTTTTTACTGTATTGTTTTGAAGGGCTAGATCTGTTATTATTATCTCAAGTGGCAGTCATTAACACCAAGATATTTAACGCTTAGTTATAAAGCGTTCCCTGCGGGGTTCTGCTTCTAACCTGCAGGTCAAAAGTTTGAATCTCAGCAGGGCCGATGCAGCCTTTCATCCTTCAATAAGAATCAATAATTTGAGTTTGGTAATAGTGAACCATGTTGTTTGATACACTGAACAGTAAGAGCTAAACCCGTGATAGCAAATGTTCATAATTTAAAGCAGGATGATAGCCCCTATTGCTTCTAGCCGGGTGGCCTCTAACAGCCACCCCATGTTCGCCAAGAGTCGCCAGCATAGCCGCCTTCAGCTCCTACCCTGCCCTGCACACAGCGAGCTCCAGCCCCTAAGGACATAGTGCCAATATCGGCCCGTACCGGCTTACACACAACCCCCCCATCCCACAATAACGGACACCACACAAGTTGATGGAGAAAGTTGTTGCAGTTTATTAGCATATACATTATGCCAACATGTTGGGTTAACTTACGGGCGATCCAGAGCAGGCCGCCCCTCGCGACCCGCCCACCTGACCGAGCTATAACCCCCCGCGGTGTTAAACCTTAGGGGCGTTATCAGTTTGGGGGGGAAGGTCTAATCCCTCCCCCGGCGAACCTCTCGTTCGCCCATTTACTCAAACCCCCCCCCTCGGGGGGCAGAGCGTTGGCAACCCCCGGTTGCTCAGGTACACAACCGCCCGAAGGACTAACGGGGCGCCGTCAGTCCCCCAGGATCCTTTTACTGTGGATCTCCCTGGGGGATATATCGCCCACGCACCCTTCCGGTGCTCCTGTAGAGGGTACCCTTCTGTACCTTCCTGTATTGGATCGCCCTGTAACTCCGCCTGCAACACAAAAACAATTCATTAGTAGTAGCCCCCCCCCCACCCCGATCTGCCCAAGAGCAGGGTAAGCGGATGGGAGGGAAAAGAACGCCGGGCAGTCCGGGTCCGCGCTGCGGGATTCTCCAGAGGCGGGGGGCGAGGGTCTACGCGCCGCTGCACAGGAACAAAAGAGGACGCCTGACCCTCGCCCCCCGGGCTATATAGCCCTCCCCCCCTCTCCCCCAGGACCGGAAATGACCTCACGCGTGGGGGGAATCTCAGGTTGACCACTGGCTGACCACCGCGTCAGCCAACCACTAGACCGCTCAGGGTCCGTGCCATCCTATGGCACTAAGGATGGCCGCCCTCGCAGGTAGCCACCTTTGGTGTCCCGGGGCAGCCTGTCATAGTGCCAATATCGGCCCGTACCGGCTTACACACAACCCCCCCATCCCACAATAACGGACACCACACAAGTTGATGGAGAAAGTTGTTGCAGTTTATTAGCATATACATTATGCCAACATGTTGGGTTAACTTACGGGCGATCCAGAGCAGGCCGCCCCTCGCGACCCGCCCACCTGACCGAGCTATAACCCCCCGCGGTGTTAAACCTTAGGGGCGTTATCAGTTTGGGGGGGAAGGTCTAATCCCTCCCCCGGCGAACCTCTCGTTCGCCCATTTACTCAAACCCCCCCCCTCGGGGGGCAGAGCGTTGGCAACCCCCGGTTGCTCAGGTACACAACCGCCCGAAGGACTAACGGGGCGCCGTCAGTCCCCCAGGATCCTTTTACTGTGGATCTCCCTGGGGGATATATCGCCCACGCACCCTTCCGGTGCTCCTGTAGAGGGTACCCTTCTGTACCTTCCTGTATTGGATCGCCCTGTAACTCCGCCAAGGCTCTCGGCGCGGCAGCCGCCGTCCGAGAGTCCCCCCAACCTTTATCTTTCCTCTATTTACCACCCGCTGCCCCCATCGCTTCAGATAGGTCCAGCAGGAAAATGGCTATCCCTACTTCTGATAGATGAACGCCATCCTCATCAAAACAACCCCTACATTTGGTGTGCAACAAACTGTCTTATGACGCTGAAACCCCTCTGCTCTGTGAATGTGCGCATGGCACTGTTCACTCGTTTGCGGGAAGTTTGGATGACCCCCCCTGATCTAGCGCCCTTCCAATGCAGTATAGGCGTGATCCCAGACCACCCTACTTGCCACGGCCCCAACAGATTGCTCAAATCGCTCAGCGTGCCCCTCATTAACTGCAGCAGGGCCCTGCGCTCCAAGGGGACCAATTCCTCGCCTCCCCAATGCACAATTAGCAAGTCTGGTGGATATTCACCCCCGTCCAATAGTTGCTGAAATACGCGCTGCATGCTACTCAATGACCGCCAACCAGTCTTGTGTCACCCGCTCATGAGCGTATGTACCGTTTGCAACAGCTGGACTCCCAGCGCCCCCCCTGCTTTATATTGCCACTGGCAGCCATGCCTGAAAAGCTGTAGTCGCAGCACCTCTCCTAAATGAATGGGTACAAAACCTTTTTCCCTGTCTGTTGTAGCCAGCCAATTCTAAGCAAGCGTCCTTGACGCGCCGCAGCTGGTACTTGGTCAGGGCTTTTCATCTGCATGAATCAGCAGGTAACCTTCCCCTGCGGGCGCCGCGCAAGATAAGTTCCCACCAGTTGTACGGGGCAATACCTGGCGATTCCCAACCTGTTCAGCACTATTACATTGCCTACACCTCCTTGGTCTGTTGTATATTGCCTCTACATTATATAGAACGTCCTGGGATCAGACTGGGGGAGGTATGTGTGGCTAATGCAGGCCCAAAATTCTGAGCAAACAGACAATGCATCAACCAAGTGGCAATTAGCCGGAGAATCGCAAACTGGCAATGCTGTGGTCCCACTAAATGAGTGTCTTGGCGTGGGCCAGGAAGTATGGGTTATCTGTGTGGCTCATGCAGGCCCATCTAAAATGTAGTGCTAACCATCTATTCAGGTGCAGCGCTGATCATGCCTGAAAAGGCTGCTACGCCATAGCCTCCCTAAATTTCTTACAAAAGGAGCCCTACACTCCCAACCGCCCATCTGTTGACATGGTCGATGCTGCTTAGTGCACAAGCTTAAGAGGCCACAATAAAGCTTTCTCGCATAGTCCCTCATGAACTGGCCACCATTTTTTTTTTTTTTTTTTTTTGAGCTACACGGGTTCCCCTGAACAACCATTTAACTACTGTCTGTGATCAAACGCTCACCAGAGTACCTAACCGAGGGCCCTCGGCCCCGTGTAAACCCTTGCCGTTCAATAGACTATTGTTGCTACTTGCCCACCTCTGGGCCCTACCAGCAACTCTTGCCAAGAGAAATGCAGATCCTCCTGTCGAGACATAACCCTATCTGGCCAGAAACGTGCCAGCAAGAGTCGAATTATTCTGGGCCCCAGGAATCACAACACGCTATTTCAACGGCAAAGGCCACCCATGGTCTTGACTTACTTCGTGCCTGTTGTAGTGGACATATCCAAAAGCCCAGCAGTGCTACTTAGCGATCATGAAGGGATGGTGCATTGTACCAGCAACCCCCACCCTGGCTCAAAAGCCGTTATCTTGTTGTAGAAAGTAGCATCGGCGGGCCGTCTCCACCATGAAGAAGTCCAGCCTAAACTTTCTCGCCTAGCTGGGTTAGACATTACCAGTATGACCAGTGAGTACCCCATGACCAAGTGGCGAGGAGATTAGAAAGGGCACCCCTCCTCCTTTTGCCGGAGGTGACTTGCCATGACAGGAAGCATAACATAGTTATACTTCAGTGAGTACCGGTGTATTATTGTACATCAAGTGAACACGTTCCACAATGTTTGCTCACAACCCAGCATAGCTTCATAGACAATTCCACCAGTTACACTATTAAAGTGACGCCCTCCTGCGAGCCCTGTCAGCGAATACTTAAACATAGTCAGTCCCTCCTTGTGCATGATATCACAAGCTAATGTATCCCTGAGTATAACCCCAATCTTAAGTGCAACAAGCACACCCTTTTATTCCCAAACTTTAAGGCCTTGACTGTATACTACGGGTGGAGCCTGTGTACTTGTTCCCATTGTCATGCAATTTGGAAAACAGTTACACTAAACCCTGGACGTGCTGACCCAGAAACCCAATCACTGGACCCCAGTGTATTGTTCCCTAGATCGTGCTCCGCGCCCAGCAGGCCACCCAGCAAGGCAAGGGATTGACCATGAAGACGAAGACTGTGCGTTTCTAGAAGAGAGAGAAGATCCCTGAGAACAGCCTGTAACCAGTAATACAAGAAAGCGACATGCTAACTCGCTCGCAGCTCCTGGTCCCTTACTTACGCACCAGGTCCTGTACAAAGAACATGTACTGTCCCAGCACGGGAGATGCCTGCAAAACTGACCCTCCAACTGCCAGTTGGAAGAGGCACCCAATCATTCTATTACTAATAGTGAGTTGCTGCGAAAACGTATAGCAAACGCGTACCCCGTCCCTGTATAAAGATGGAACCACCTTCTGAAATAGCAGGAAATATGCCCAGGCCTGTCAGTAACCCTTCCCTAAGAGGGCGTGACAGAGCTGTACTGTATAAAGTCAAATTAGATCCCAACAGCTGGACTGTATCGAATACAAAGCTGATCCAAACCCGGGGCCCCCGGCTAAGTATCTACCAAGGGTAACCTAAATTACTACCGCATGTGTGTTGTGCCCTGAATGCACTCCTGCCTGGTTTGGGGAAATTACAAAATGACATGGAAAGGTATGCTATGCCCTTCTATACACCTGCATGGAATTAGCGTGCAGGACACCGAAATGAGCATGGCCAGAAGCTGCCCTTTGCATGGGGAAGGAGGAAGACAAGCAAGCTTGCCCTAATAAAATGCGCAGCCAAGATGACAAATGCACATAGGAGTGAGTAACATTGTTCACCCCTTACCATTCTACCCAGAACACCTCACCCCAGGCCTCCAAAATGACCTCAACCAAATACAATTATGCCCTCTAATAAAAGAATGGGAACCATACATAAGGCTAGCGATAATCCCCTTGATCCAGGAAGTGTCTTACCCGTGTGTTCATGAGCTATGAATCAGCCATCTAGTACAGAGTAGCTTTCTACCTGCGTTAGGTACCCTTATGTAACATATACTCAACAAATATCTCTTGGAACATAATTAATGCTCCATCTGTAACATGCATTTATGCTTCCCGTGGTTGGCCACGTGCCACCATGGCCTACGGAACTTTAAGTGCCTGAGATTGACTGCCTTTCAAGCAATCCAGAAAGCTCTCTACCTAAACCTAGAAAGCTTCTGTAACTAGTATTCACGCCACCTTACTTCCTGCAACGTACCTTTTGCTACCCCTAGTTTAGCCTAATTAAAATCAAGCCATAGTCATATTAGTCTCCACAAGATACTCCAATTCGTATGCAGGTGACATAAGTTCCCTATATACCCAATGTTACTTGGGGAAGGGGGCCCCAATATGGAATATCGCACAGATGCGTAAGGCATCCTCCCGCGTGGCACCGCCATAATGCCCGCCATACTAGAAAACCGGAGTCTGTCACCCCTGGACCTAAATTGAGAGACATGCTGGCGCAATCTGACATGAGGTGTACCCCAGAGCACCTTCTACGTGGTGAGGAGGTAGACTGGCTTGAAGAACATTCCGGAAGTAAACATAATTCCCCATAACCTCCTGGAGCTACTGCATTGAAGAAACGAGGTTCCCCCCTAGTACCTGTCATACTGCCTACAATATTAGAGTCTCGTCACTGGCCAGGGCAACAAACTAAAACACACACCTAACAGAATGCCGATAAAAGGCCGCGCCCGGTCAATAATACCCCACAAAGTAATAAACCCACGTCGTACAGAAGTCCGACCATGTCCATCCAACCTCTATGCCAATCACAGGCACCGTAACTGATACACAAGCCTCCAGCGGGGCCAGGTATCTCCACCTAGCGTGCGCGGCTAAGATCTCTTATAACTTCTCCTGCTGCCTCCTCTACAGCAACCTCACGCAAGGCACATAGCGTCATGTGAATTGCCGACGGCCACCACGGAGCGCGCCCGCAGGCCCACTAGTTCAGGCGCAATGCGGAGTCGCGCAGGACCATGCAAGCATTAAGCAGAGTGCGCCTAAATAATACTCAACAGTTGCAAACAAAGGAAGCACGTGCACCGTATTCCCCTTAAACCAATAATATCGGAGGGGCTGCTATGCATAAGACCGCCCCGGACTGTTCCCAAACAAGCACATACTAAAAACGTTGTGCCTCCAAAATGTCCGCCCACAAAGACATACACAAGAGTCAGACAATAAGCCAATCTGTCCCTACAAAATGGCCGCGCTGGGCGCCATTAACTCTCTGCACCGGACCTTAGTGCCCCACCAATGGGCCGTACCTGGCCGCCATTACCACGTGGTGCTCAAACTATAGCAGACCTTCTACTCAACTTTTAATTTATTTTGTAATTATTTATTTATTTATTTATTATTTTAAAGGCAACTGGCTCCTGATAAAGGCTGCGAGTTAGTAGACAAACATCCTTGAACCGGGCTGCATACCTTGCGCTGTTGATCTTTTCTACAGGCGAGACCTAACCCCAAAGCGACCAACAAGTAAAGCTAACATTCTGCGCCAACAGACCTAGCAATCCAAACGGGAAGAATAAACTCGAGAACTGTGGTAAGTGAGCAGAACAGATGACAGTGTTTGCGACTGAATGGCTCTTTGGCCGCCTGGGCCCAACACTCCCACCTACTTGCAGCATTCCCTGGATTATGGCAGGAATTGCCTGTGCACGTTAATTACAAGCAAGAGCGTTTGCGTCCCTCTTCTTACACGTGCGCTTGCCAAGTTGCTTCCTAATAAGACGTATGCCTTGGTAATGTTCACATGTATCAGATTTGTCCCTATTGTGCAACGCTCCGACACCTTCGGGTCAAGTCCACGCTATATAGATCACATAAATAAAATGCAGAAACTGTGCCTACTAAACCCGACACAGCCCGACTGCGTGTAAACTCGGATGTTGCCGCCAAACTTGCCAAGATACACTTAAAGGAGAAGTGTAGTCAGCGCTTGAAGTACTAGCGAAGAGAAGTAACTCGCCCCGCCTCCGCTCCTCCTGTTGTGAGGGGGGTCAGGAAAACGAGAACCCTAGCTCCCAGGCGCAGCTAAGGGCAGGATATTACGCCCAGTCACTATACTGATCAATAAATATACTTGTGGTCAAAGCATCAAGTGGCCCCTAGCGGTAGACGATCCCCAAGACCCGACCGCTCCTTGCCTGGCAAAGCAGACCCCTGCAACTGGTGTCCAATCACGCCCGAAAAAACCCACGACCTCGGGGAGATAACCGGGCCAATTCCAGTCCTGCCAGGGCCTCTAAACCCCACCCAAGGAAACAAGCCACAATTACAGCACTACCACGAAGCCGAATGTATGTGACCAGAATACCCCGCATTCCAAAGCATAACCAACGTGACATCCCAAAACACTGTCACGGAGCTATCCTTCCCCTGCTGAATGAGCACACACAGAGCAGAGGAGGCAAAGGAAAAGGAGGAGGTGACAGAGGGGAGTGGGAGGAAGAAGAGAAGGACGAACAGAGACAGGTCGAACGAAATACTACCATGGCGAAAATTAAAATACTGTTTTAGCGCGTTGGAGCGGAGGACTGAATGACCGAACAAAAGCCGAATGTATGTAACTAGAATACCCCGCACTCCAGATCCCACAGGAATCACATGTGCTTTCCACGGATGCAAGAAATGCGCCGCGTATCATAGCCCCCGTGGAGCAGACTGCTCCTCCACCCCCACCAAAGTGCACCGCCCCATCCCTGGGCAGGGTGTATACCGTTACCACATCACCGCCTCCTGTGAGGACGGGGGCGGCGGGCGGCGGCTTGTATTGGGCAGTGGAGCCTCTGCTGACGTCATCTGTCCCTCCATGAAAAGGGGCGATAGAAAATAAATGCCGAAAGGTGGCGGGGAGGGACGGGCGATAGCAGGCTACTTCCCACTCTGAATCAGTGATAACTTATACCTACGACCGAGGGACAATGACTGAGACCAACTTATAACTACGACCGAGGGGCAATGACTGAGACCACGGCTATCAAAGACACACACCCGCTATGCATGATCTTAAGTAATTTACCGAAGCTCAGCGCCACGACGTTAAATATGCACCACTGTTTACCCACTCCACGCACCCGTGAAACCGAACATGACATGACTGAAAATATGCAAAGCGAACATGACATGCCTGAAAATATGCCACGTATACAAACAGAGTGCTACCCCCACTGGAGCAGTATAAAATTAGCCTTTTTGCCCTCGTCAATTGCACGGCCCGAGAACAGGTCACACTAACCTCATAAAGAGGGCCCGCCGCTTCCTAGTCCCTAAAACCCCGCATAGCAAAATGAACTCCCCTTACCGCAACCAGAGCACTTTCCCAGGAATACGGGATGCTAAGAAAGTGCCGAGAATGAGACTCGAACTCTAGTACACCGGTCCGAGGTCGCACGCCCAAACAGCCAGGCCAAATCAACACCCAGCAAAGATACACAAGGCGGCCGAAGCATTTCATCACACAACACAGCTATGACCCGGGCCTCTCTGCCCCCCCCTCCCCCCAACCCCCGCTCCTTAGCGTCGAACTCGCTGCCAGAAGCGAGGACCCCCTCAACCCTGACTCACCTAATTACCCGGACGACAAAACAGCACAACGATCCCCGGCGTAAAGGAACACCGCGGCCAGACCGCATGGCTGGAGAGACAGCCCAAAACGGCCTCAGGGTGAGGGGACAGCGGACCACGAAAAAGAACGCCGGGCAGTCCGGGTCCGCGCTGCGGGATTCTCCAGAGGCGGGGGGCGAGGGTCTACGCGCCGCTGCACAGGAACAAAAGAGGACGCCTGACCCTCGCCCCCCGGGCTATATAGCCCTCCCCCCCTCTCCCCCAGGACCGGAAATGACCTCACGCGTGGGGGGAATCTCAGGTTGACCACTGGCTGACCACCGCGTCAGCCAACCACTAGACCGCTCAGGGTCCGTGCCATCCTATGGCACTAAGGATGGCCGCCCTCGCAGGTAGCCACCTTTGGTGTCCCGGGGCAGCCTGTCAGACACAGCCCTACACCGAGCATCGCAGCACACCGACCAACAGCTGCTGGGAGTGCATGCGCCTACAACTAACTCCCGGAGAGCCTCACGCGCCGGACAGCTAATACCCGGAGAGCCTCACGCGCCGGAGCTGAATGCTGCTACAGCTAACACCCGAAGAGCCTCACGCGCCGGATCTTCATGCTCCTACACTAACACCCGGAGAGCCTCACGCGCCGGATCTGCATGCTCCTACACTAACACCCGAAGAGCCTCACGCGCCGGATCTGCATGCTCCTACAGCTAACACCCGAAGAGCCTCACGCGCCGGATCTTCATGCTCCTACACTAACACCCGGAGAGCCTCACGCGCCGGATCTGCATGCGCCTACACTAACACCCGGAGAGCCTCACGCGCCGGATCTGCATGCGCCTACACTAACACCTGGAGAGCCTCACGCGCCGGATCTGCATGCTTCTACAGCTAACACCCGGAGAGCATCACGCGCCGGATCTTCATGCTCCTACACTAACACCCGGAGAGCCCCCCCCCCCCCCCACGCCCCCCCCCTCCCCCAACTGTAAGTTTGCAAGAGCTTAGATGCCAATGAGGACTTTGGAGACCAGGGAGAAGAATGAGGCTGAAGGCTGGGACCCTCCATAAGGCGGAGAGGCTTGCAATATCCATTTTGCACATGGGGGGGGGGGGGTACTTTATAAATACAGTTTACAGTCACATCATCATCTCCGTTTGACTCCCTCCCAGTGGTGCTCGTTCTTAGGAGAGATCTCTGAGGGCAGCTGCGTAAAATACATGTGTATTGTGTCTTGTGAAATCAGCACACCATTATGCAGCTTGCAATCTAACACAGGCCACAATCAAGCCTAGCTTTGTAATTAGAGTATGTGACAGCGAGCTGAAAAAATCCCCCCCCTGCTACTCAAGTCAGGCAGTGAAATAAATCAACATTTGTGTCTCCCTAACAGTTATGCCTGTGAACCTTCAATTAAATAGGTTGAGTCGAAGAACACGTGGACCATTGAACAGCTGCAGAGTCCACGGCCCTTCCGCCTGGGCAGGCAGTTGTTTTTGAGACTCTGTTTGTGTTGTCAGAACAAAACAGTAATATGGCATTACACAAGAGTGGTGATGTAATTGTCCAATTACCGGCGAGTACTGATATCCTAGCTAGACGGTGATAAGAACTTTCAGAGCATATTCAGTTTGGGTATTTCATTCTTCTCCATCAGCTCTCTGCTTTTTGTTCTTTTTTTAATGGAGCTCCCAAAATGTCAAAGTTCTACAAGACATTATTAATTTTATGTACCCCTTTCATAAAATCCCTTTGTATGCCTTATCTACTTGACAGTACATACACTGTCTGTGAGGCGAAATATTAACCCATTGCTTACCATTGGCTGGCTTCATTCTCACTCTCCTTCCCTTCTCTTGTGTTTATACCACCCCTGTAACATAGACACATTCGTTGTGTCCTTCCACTGCTCATTTTGCAAGCACTACTTGTTTCTCCTTGTTTAGGCACTCCATGAGAGTGCATGTGTTTTCTACCTGTCTCCCTAGTGTGCTTCTCACCCCCTCCACTATCTGTTTCACACCATCTCCTTGTCCTGTGCTTCTCCCATACCTGCTCCCATTACTGTCCCACCTGTTTACTTTTTCTCTCCCCCTCTATGTTGCTCTCCCTCCCCATTAGTTTGCTTCCCACCTTGGACGCTGCATGTGTCTCACTTCCCAGCACCCAGTGTTGCTTTCGCTCTGCTCTTGGCTTACCCTTCCCTCTTGTTACACCTGCCACCCCCTTTCGCCCTCCATGATTACATCACTCACCCTCCCTATGCTTCTGCTCCCCATGTGCTTCATGTTGCTGTCTCTCGCCCATGGTTCTCTCTTTGTGCTTGACTCCCAACGTAGCTGAGAATATTTGGATCCACTGCACCAGGGAGCAAACGGCCTCCATGACTTTTGGATCAATGACAAGGGGACACACATACTGCAGCTCCCCCTTTTAGGGAGCTTAGTAGCACCAAGACCTCCAGGAGTTACAATTACAGCCTGTAGTCTCACAGTGGGGAAGGTGAAGTCCTTGGATTTCTTTCACTGAAGTGCATAACTCCCCCTGTGACTCACATCACCAGCTGTGCTCCTGTCCTCCCAGAGATGCAGCAGTGGAGCAAAGCAGTCAGTCCTTGTTCCTGTATCACAAGTCTTAGATTTGACTACAAGGACTCCATAGTTTCACAACTTTAACATTTTTAGTTCTCACCTACAAGACACTTTCAAGCTGTCTGTAGGCAAAAGTCTATTGTGGACCACAGTGGTTTGAGTGGGATGAAAACATGTAGTTTGGGGTCTCTAAAAGAGGTCTGGGCACATTAAGGGTGCAGCTTAAACATGTGAACTACAATCCTATGACTAACTTTCATGTCTCTCAGTTAAAGCCTTTTGCACCTGATGCTTTTTATTGGATCTCTCCTCCTCCCATCATTGTAGATGGGGAACTGGAATATGAGGGCTGCGAAATTTGAGACTCTCGAATTTTCAGAGGTTTTTGCAGTTCTTCGTTTAATGGAAGGGCTATCCTACCAGCGAGTGTCCTTGGGTTCCTGCCTCTTCAGTCCACGCCCCAAGACTGGCTTATCAATTTTTCCAGCCTTTCTTGGCAAATTCTAGGAATTGGCAGAGGAGCATTCTGTTGTGTATGTGACTTCTCAACCGGATTGGATGAGCATGTATTCTGAACACTATTATAGTTCAGTGACGCACACTGCCTTCAGGCTGAGAATGAAGGCAGAGTCATTTGTACAAATGAATGATTAGTGCACAGCCTAATGTTCTAGTAGTACATAAAAACAATCTTTGTTTTATGGGTCCTTCAAAGGTAGCGCCTCTTGTCCTGGGCGTTCTGATTCAAGCAAATCCATGATGTTTACCCCGATTTTTTTCGTCCACAGCTTTCACATAGCTTATATGCCTGAACAACACGAGTCTGGCATGTTAGTATCGTTCGTTTTTCTTGCGCACTTTCTTTTTCCGTTGGCACAAGCATGATAACTCACTTTACATTTCACCACATTGGGCATGGTTTATCATGAGTTTATCATTGTCATGCATTAATAGAATGTAAGTAATGAATATATGAATTATGCTGATATGACACATATACATATATATCTCTTCTTTTTAGTGATGCTCCCTGATGAAGGGCCCTTGCCCGAAATGCATAGGAGAAGTTAAAGCCAGATGCATTTAAGTAATGTTGCAACTATGTGAAAAAAACATATTGACATAATATTGCCTCTGAAAGGATAGACATGCAACATTAAAACGTTTATTTCGAAAATTTAACTAAAGAAGTTTGGAAAATCATTTATTTTGAGATCTTGGCACTATTCCCGAGAACAAGTAGGTGTGCTCAAAGGGATGGGTTTCCAAAAAGGGACACTGTTCCTAATGCAGGGTGCAGAAAGTCACCAATGCATGAGGGTGCTAATGTCACACATACGTTAAAAAAGGAAAATAAAAAGGGGAGAAGAAACAGAATCCCTAGGTAAAGGGACCCACAGAAAACAGGGAAACCATTTTGTGTCCTCTGTTGCCCTCACACACCTCGAAAGGTGTCATGCTTCATCATCGGGCAGTTGCTCCTCATAGGGCCGGCGCTGCAATTCCCTACGGGTCCCCCGAGGGGTCTCTTTATCGGAGATCTTTTATAGGACTGCCGGATGGTGCATGCGGGTGTGTGTGTGTGGGGGTGTCGGGGGGGGGGGAGGGGTGGGTCAAATGAGGGTAATAAAAATGCGTGCAAGTGTAAAGTGAAATTCATAATGGGTAACCATGCAGCAATTGTTTTAATCATGTACCCTGAACAGATTTAACAGCTGAATAAGATCTAGCCCCAGTAGCATACTATGCCTGGGTATAGAGAGACATAGGTCAACATGTTTCGCGCCTGCGTCACCTTAAGGGTCGTTGGCGCTTCGTCAGGCACAGAATTATAAAATGTAAAGTGCACGTGATAAACGAATTAAAAATACCCTCATAATCGATCAGGACGGGCAGTAACCTGTATACCCAACATCTGGCTACAGCTGCATGTTTGTAACCGCTCCTGGTCAGTACCTAGGAAAGAACAAAATAGGGTATACATTTACATTAAATTTGAATTCAATCCAAATTTGAGCACCAGGAACACCTTGATGGGACCAGCAGTTTGTTAGAGTCAATTGTACCCCATTATATACACCTTCCCACACCCAGAACTCACTCAGACACCTAAATGCGTCTCACCTCACACGTGCCAAACAAGCATTGGAAAATCCAATAGATCAGCCTTTTAGAGCCAGGACCTCTTGACTTAGTAATGTCAATTCCAATAACCCTACAAAATGTAAACGAAGGCAAAAGAGATTTTATCGATATTAAAAAATTCAGAGTCATAACTTATGTAAAATATGTAATGTATAAACATTAACATATTGCTGAAATTATTGCCAAGGCACTCCCAAAGGCAAGAGCTATTGGCTTTGCAAGTGCATGTTTTGTCTGGCTTTAGTAAGACCTTTTAATTTTACTGATATTATATATATAATATATTTACTTGCAGAGGATTTCATCCAGCCTTTTTCATCCATTGGTCTTCTGTGGTGTCAATCACGTTTTTTTCCACCAACTAGAGCATACAGCATCGGGCACTGCGTCAGCCCATTTCAGCCATTGGCTAACCTCACAGTGAGTGATGGCATGCTGCTCTGTCACAAGGAGACCCTCCACACGTAAAGCAGATCAAACGGTTCGAGGGGCTACTATGGCAATGTGTGTTTTTGAGACCAAAGAAATGTTTCCATAAGCTAGTGTTTTATTGTTTTAGATTAATTAGGACTTGGTAGCTTCCTCAACAATGTTTTGCAAAAACCGCATCAAAACAAGCACTGACAAAGCCAAAGGCTGGCAGACAATTCCAGACCTACAGGCTTTGTCAATGCTTGTTTATTTACTGTACGCAGGCTTACAGCCTGTGGGGGTGTGTGAACGAATCTCACTAGAGGTAGAGCGCGTACCGCTGATGGTAATTGTGAGCGAGTGGGTGGAATGTAGCAAACAATGAAGTGTGAAACTTTCATGTCAGTAGCTTATTAGCCCTCAGTGCTTCTGAAATGACGCACAATACTTAAAACAGAAATCTCTGTGCCTGCAAAATACGCACACTGTTAGAAAAGTGAAAGTAGGTGAGTAAATCTGAAAGTACAGAAAGATAGTGTGAAAGAGAGGCTGCATCCAAACATCTCCATTTTTGATGCAAATATGACCAACTATCTGTCACTAACAGTGCTACATGAAAATGTCAGATCACTGTAAAAATAGCCTTCACTGTGACTTTGATTTTGCATTTCTAAGAAGTTTCATCTTGATCGATGTTGAGAAGATCAAAGAAACCCCCATTTAAGAAATGATAGTTTCAACTGAGTGATGGTCACGGGACAGGGTGCTTTTTTCTATAGGTTGTAGAATCTCACTTCTCAACTCACCTTTCAATACTTCCTTTGAAACTAATAAAACAGTACTGACTGCTCACTCAATCATGTCACCCCGTCCTAAATCCCCCCAGTCTCCTTACCAGCACATCATAGTGAAAGCTTTTGAATATACCCTTGTTAGACCTGGAATCCTTGGTATGGTTCCCCTAACTTTTTGCCTTCAGACCTCCTGTTTTAGCTGAATTTGTTTTTGCTGGCCTAAGGATTCTGCACCTTTTACCACTATTAACCAGTGCTAAAGGTCTTGTGCTTTTTTCCCAAAAACATGGTAAAATTGGCTTACACCAAATTGGTGTATTAAAAAAGTCCCCAGTAAAGTGCACTATGTGTGCACAGGGCCTGTAAATTAAATGATAATAGTGGGCCTGCAGCATTGATTGAGAGATCCACTTAAGTTGCCCTTTAAACATATCTCAGACCTGCCATTGCAGAGCCTGAATGCGCAGTTTTAAACAGCCATGTCGAGCTGGTAAGGTAAACCTCTTGCCAAACCTTCCTTGTTAATACATATAAGTCAGCCCTAAGGTAGGCTCTGGACAGTCCAGAGGGCAAGGTACAATGTATTTAAATAGCAGGACATGGACCTTTAAGTTTTACATGTCCTGTTAGTGAAAAACTCATACATTTGTTTTACACTGCTGCAAGGCCTATATCTGCCATAGTATAACATCGGGATTACATTATTACATTTTATATGTGTAATTTCCAAATGGGAGGATATAATTGGCTTATGTCTTGTGCCTCTGGAATACCAAGTTAAAATCCTACCTAATGGTGAAATCAAATTTTAAATTACAATTCTGAAAATGCCACTTTTAAACATGCGTGCTCGACCTCTGCTGTCATCTGAAGCGTAAAACCAGGAAGTAACGCATCTCAGTACTTCAAAGAGCGACGCCAAGAACAAAGAAGACAACAGCTATTCCAGGAGCTACCCTGCAAAAATTGCAAGATAAAAGTAAGAAAGGAAGATGTGCTCAGCCTTCCTGAGCACACCACCGAAGATTGCCCTCCACGAAGGAGCTGGCCTCCAAATCATGGCTAGGTCAACTCTAATAAGAACACACAAGTCCACACTAAGAACACCTGGCACTGAAGAAGATTTTTCATTAAACACCGCTGAGGTCCCCTCATGAAGGTAGAAATGCTTCGGCATATACCATCCTTAGGTCAAGAGACTAGTTGAACCACTAAAAAGTGCATATAAGGCAATGAGCAGTAAGTGCAAAGAAAGGCGCTACTTAAAACTTTTGATCAATATCTCTGAACTTCCCAGGACCGCTAAATAACACAATCACTTGAAAGCATTAGAGGACATGATGCAACTAGGTCCCTATACATAATAAAAAGGACACACGATACTGTTTTTAAAGTACCGTTTGTTAAAGCAATGTTTGTACCTTGCGCTATCATGAAGTAACAATGGTATACGTCATAGATGTGTAATATAAATTATGTTTCTGCACCATAAGAAGTTAGTCACTAGTGTATATGTAATTTAAGTTCATGTATTTTGTCATAACAAATTGTGGTTGATTTGGTTCACTTCCTTTGTGAGTTTGTCACAAGCTCACATGTCTAAACTAAATGTCAACACAACCATTTGTTTGTATTTATAAATGTTTGTCTTTGCCATTTCACAAATTGAAAACAATAAAATGTAATATAAAGAAATGAAAGAAGTCCTAGTGAAAGCATGGCTCATTAATTGTGCAGGTCTGTAAATCAACATTTTGGAAGAGGGGATTTTTGAAAGATATCTTCAGTGCCAAACTTTTTTGAAAGTATAACAAGGTTAATGAGAGAAACCCACTAAGGATAATGGTTCAGATCCTTGGGTAATAATTCATACCAATTGATGGTCTGGGAGGCAACCTACTATAGAGAAGTGATTTTCTGTTTCCAGCCCCCACAGCCCTTATTTGAATCACTCCCCCTTAGGAGACTAACTTTTAGAAAGTTGGCATTTTCTTGCCTTCGCCATTTGGTGCCTACAGCCTGTCTCTGGCCACATTACTGGATGTAGTTGGCAATTGGGCTTTGGGTATTACTCCTAGACAGCAACACAACACGGGAACTTAAGTGTTACTGAACAGGTCATCACTGACAGGATATGAGGGAGGAGCTGGACCCAGCCTCACTTACAACTGAATAGGCTGTGTCCTGTCCCCACACAAAAAGTTGCATACCCCCTGTAGTTAGTCTGAAGCCAGAGCTAGCCGGGCAGGACATCTGTGCACTTCAAAGACATGCCTCTAGGAGCTTTGATCCACTTCAAAGACAATGTGTATAAAACAAGCATTTGCAATGCAATCGGTCTTGCCATTGGGACCTTATAAGTATTTATCCATGCAGCCATAGTTTAAATACAATCAATAACAATAGAAAAAGCTATTCAATGCTGATCAAAAATTGAACTGACTTTTTCTGTTTTAAGGTAAGATGCTCTTACTACTAAACTGCTGAGTGCCAATACTATGGTCTTCTGAAAGATCACTAATTTTGCCACCCTTTAGTGTTTTTAAATAGAGAATCCTCCCAGTGGGCGAAGAGGGCACCCCTCTCTCCTTTGATTGATATAGTTATTGCAAATGGCTACTTTCCTGGCAGCACAAGCCTTAATTCGAATAAAAGCAGAATCACTCGTTCAGAAAAATTAATTACTGACAAAGGAGTAGGTTTGTGATGCCACCAAATTTGCATATGTATGCATTCACTTCACTTTCATTCCACTAAAGACATTAATTATATGCTACAAATAGCAAAGATTGCCGTCCAGTTAAAAAGAAGTCTAAAAAAATACACAAAGGGAAACTTGAAAATGATCACAGTGCTTTTTACTTGTGAACGGCATAATTCTACTTCACTGGAACAGAGTGAGAAAACATAGAAACACCTAATATTTTCTAGCCAGCCATATCGAATTCATGTACAATGAAATGAAAGCGAAATAATGGCGGTTCCCAGAGAAGAAAATATTAGCATTATTTTAGCTTTTCACCGAGTGCCACACGTGCTCTCTGGTTTGTAGATTTCCTGCCTCGACCCCCAGACAGACAGAGAACTGGTGTTAAAAGAAGTGTCACCCTCCGGTCTGAAGTCATACGAAATATCCTGCCAACCTCCATTGAGTATACTCACCTTTGTTTACTGTTAGGTATGCAGCTCGGCTGAGGTGAAAGCAGCAGGAGTGTCAGGGAGGTTTTATTTGTTGGGTTAAATTGGAGGAAGCTGCTAGGGATGGGAGGAGTTTTGGGGGGTGGGAGGCATGGGGAGATTAAGTGATCCCATAGGCCGCGGCTCTCCAACAAATGGATGCCAGAGGCAGTTTTGTGACAGAGCAGAGCGCAAAATAGACAAGCAAAAGCAAGAAAGTATTTTTACCAGAAAAGGAAACCAAAATACGTGGTTGTTTTTTCTAGAAAGCAGCGCGGTCAGGTCACGTGCTTTCACATTTTAAAATGACTTACTAAATATCCATTGAGTATACTCGCCTTTGTTTGCTGTTAGGTATGCAGCTCAGCTGAGGTGAAAGCAGTGGGAGTGTCAGGGAGGTTTTATTTGTAGAGTTAAATTGGAGGAAGCTGCTAGGGGTGAGAGGAGTTGCGGGGGTGGGAGGCATTGGGGGATTAAGTGAAGTGAAATTAGCGCCAGCGAGCAGAGGGCTAAAACAATAGGCAGAGGCAGACTTTTGGTGCGCATGTGTACGATGTAAATCATTACACGCATGAGAGAGTCTGGACAGATCAGGGAAAATAGAGTGAGAATGCAGGCAGCCAATCACGGGGGAAAAAAGCATTTACAAATGCAATAGGACTCTTATTTACGCAAGACCTATTGCACTGTAAACAAAAATGCAGGCGTCCAAGAAGGCAGGAACTGGAGTGGGTGTGGGGGTGGTGGTAGGCAGAGAAGTCAAAGACTGTGGGAGGGAACGGGGGATGCAGGGGAACTAAATACTTTTTAAAGTAAAGGAGCTGATAGCAATGGAAGGAAAAAAATGACGACATGGTCGTCAGGAGGCGGGACTAACTTGCCGATAACCAATCACAACGCAGCATTTATGATTTCGATCAATAAAAAAGATAGGTAGAGCTAGGATAAAAGTGGGCGGAGTTTCCCCACTATACTGTATACAGCATCTCTCAACGAGACAGCGCATGCACTGCCTAGGCGAGACCTAAAAAGGACCTCAGACACCACCACTTCAGTACATTTTTGGACCTGTGGATGCTCTGTCAGGAAGAAGGACTGCTGTGCTGCTTAAAGGCTGCCACACTGCTAGGCTGCTACTCTGCTGTACTCCTGCTTTGCTGGGCTGACCTGCTGCCCTCTTGCCTGCGTGAGAAGGACTGAACTTGCCTCTCTTGACCCCCAAAATCCAGAATGCCTGCAAGGGCTAGTTGAGTGGCTTCCAGATGTATAGGCCTTAGAGACATACCAGGCTTCCAACAACTTTGTACCTGCACCTGGACTTTGCTATGTGTGAGTCTTCCTTGCCAAGTAGTGCCACCCCAGTCCCGGACCCTGGGAAGTGGCCCTAAGGTGCTTAACCTTTGAACTGATGCATCTTCTCTGTCGAACGGCGTATCCTTGAGCCGAACCAATGCATCTCCTCTGCTGGGCAGTGCATCATTGAGCTGAGCCGATGCATCGCCACTGCTGCAGGGATTGTACCAGGTGCAGAAGGACTGCATCACCCTCGCCGTCCTTGGACGATGCATCACTGAAGGCGCGACATGTGTCTGGCCCAGTGCCTCGAATCCCTTGTCAACAGCAGCCTTTATGACGATGCTGGACTCCGCCTAGCAGCCTCACAGCTCTTCAGAACCAATGCATTGCCCGGTGTGAGTCGCATTCCTGATGCCAGGACTTCGCATAGCAATCCCTGTCACCTGAATCCTCGCCGACGACATAACAGGACCTTTCTTCCGCTGCACTGCACTTCTTAGACCCGGATCCATGCAACGCTCAGCAACCAGGATTTAAGTTACTTTGTTCAGCGGGCCTACCTGGATCCTTTTAGTTTGCCCAGTCTTCATCGTGGACGGCCTGAACATGTGACTTTGTCCTGGTTCGGTGCGACCAGATCTCCCTTGTTGGTGCTTTGTGCTTTTCAACTTAAAACATTCAAATTCAATATCTTCGGTTTACTGATTGGAATTTTCCTACCATGATTCTTTTTTATTTCTTATGATTTACTCTATTATTCTAGACCTGGTGTGGGATCATTTTGTGTGGAATTTTCACTCTTTTACTGTTAGAAGTGTTACACAAATACTCTAAACATTGCCTTCAAGTTAAGCCTGACTGCTATGTGCCAAGGTACCAGAAGGTGAACACAGGGTAATTTGGGGTCTGCTTGCACCTTACCCTGGCTAGGATTGTGTTTGCTGCTTGACCAGGGCTCACAACCCAGTCAACCAGGAAGCCCATTGCTAACAACCCTTAAAAGCTCATCAAAAAGACAGGCTAGGGCAAAGTGAGACCTATGACCCGCTGAAGCCTGTGTAAGTGTGGCTGAAAACCGCCACATCCAGCAGCGGTCCAGCAGGGCAAAAACTGACCATGACCACTATCATATCAAAGAATTCAGACTTAGCACCAGGTGAAAGCTAGCTTAGCATCAGCCTGTACAGTCCTCATTGGTCTATCGTCTTTAAAGAGGACCTTGTGACAATTTCAGGTACTACTGGTACCACTGACCAAATGTCTCACAAACTAAATTCACATGCAGGATTCCGTATGATAGTGTCAGGGTTAGACTCTTCACAGGAAATGCTTTAAAAACACCATGATAGTCTGGCAACAGGTGGCTGTGTTTGGATTGGCTGAGATGTCCACGCCCATGCAGCTCTGAAATAACTTACCAGAGATGGCATATAATTATAATTTCTATGGGTATTATTTAAAGCAATACAATGTTATCCTAAGGCATTTCAGCTAATATATATAAAAAATTATCAGTTCAAGTATTTAATATAAAAGTCTTCAGGTAGAACTACCCCCAAGTTGCAGTGAAGAGTGATGTGCTTGCTGCATTAATACAGACTCTGTTTACTTAGAAAGGAGAGGGACAGTGATGAGATATCGATGACCTCAAGTCTTGATGCACTGCCTGTTCCTTGTAAAATTGCAACAAATCCCTTGATAGCTCAGTGAGCTGAATGCCAGACGATGAGCTATGTGTTAATCTGTAGGTCACGATTTTGAATGCTGGCAATGCTGACTCATCCCCCATTCTTCCAAGGTTGGTAAATTGAGTACCATAAATTAGGAAATAGTCACATTTGTTATTTAAATCAGGTAGAATTGGTCACATCCTGCTATGAACTGTGAGTTATTATTATTTTCATATTAGTTTCCCATCTTGAGCAACAACATGCATTATTAGTGTGCTTTAACTCAATAACAGATTGCCATGTATCGAACTGATTGTGTTATGTTAAACTGTACTGTGTACTAAGCATAGCACCACCTGATAATGTATGGACTGTTTGATATAGACTGTTTTATTCTCTTTGTTTTGTAATAATCTAACACATAATTTGTTACACGTATCCAACACCATCAGGCCAGCTACATAGTTGGCTTTTGTAGAGCTAACAGCAACTCACCCAATAGATCCAACTTAGATGGATCATGTCACATCCATGCTAGAGCCAGAAGTCACGGAGCTCCCAACAACAGTTACCACTAATCACCCTTCAGAGCACCCCATTGCAACGAGTCCAGATCAGATGTCGAAGTGGGCCTGGTCTCAGGAGCATGACGTGCCCATAAGTTATTAATTTGACAAAAACATTTCCCCTACTTTATATTAAAGTCAACCATCACGGGACGGTTAATTCTGACATTTTAGAGGCCTTAGCTGAAGTAGAAGGGGAGAAAGTCTCTATTGCTGGGAAGCCACGGTAGGGACAGACAGCTGAACAAGAAACACGCCTTCTTGCCAGGGTGTTTGCTGCCTGAAAGAAATGTAAATGTGTGCATTTGGTTCATCTGCAAATGTAAAGGCTGCTTGGAAGCTGGTATTGGCTTTAATTGATAGACTCAATTGAAGAGTATTCTTTTTGAGAGGTATTGTAAGGTGACCTGAAGAGCAGTCAAGTGTGTGCTTTTAATGGACAGCTTTAAAAAATGTTTGCACTAGGTACAGTCTGTATTTTACTCAGATCTATATTTTTCTAAGCTCTTTTTTGACTTTAACCTAAATTTTGTGTGCACTTTGTGGCAGCCTATCTTATGCTGTGTGCAATACTATATTTATTTGCAGTGCTTGCTGTTAAAGGTGGGAACCTCGTAACACTAAAAATACACAAATCACTATTGCCACACCAACCGGAATCAAATTCTGTGGCTCTCTGGTTACACACACAGATTTCTGCAGTGATCACATTTACCAATAGAGGTTTCACCATATAAAAAGTTTATCTCCCACAGAATAGTTTAGCTTGCATTTATTTTTCATTTAAGGTGAGCATTGTTTTATGTGCATTTATTTGAAGGTGAAAGACCAACAAAAAAATTACAGAACATGTTTTCTTAGCCACACCTTTGATCCTATCCCCACACTCACTGACCCCATTCCTATCTGGACTCGGGATCATAGTTCCTTCCCATACTTTGTTTATTGCACTTCGACCGCTGGCCCAGATGCATTTACAACTCCAACTCCAAGGAAACATGCATGAATGTTACCCTGGCACGTTCATGTGCAGCATACTTCACCAAAGCCCTATTTTGACAGAGCAATATTTGACAAACCAACAGAACATTTTAGTGAGACCGCAGCACAGTTTCAGGGGCGCAACAGCCCTCAGAGCATATAACAGACCACGGTGTGGCTTCTCCAGCAACAAACCTCGCTTGTTAAATCCCGTTTGTGGAATCAGACCAAGCCACAGTCTGCCGCCACGGTCTCTCCCCCATTGAAGGTTCTGGTCCCTCGGGTCATCTGAAGACTCTTAGCTCGTCTCCTCTCTATATTTGGGACCTCTCAGGGCTACTCCATGGTTGTTGTCACAGCTTGAGAACTGAGCAGTCCAGAACACCTGTCTCCAGAGGTTCTTATATACAACGCATCCGATGATGTCACCTAGATTTGTAAATGATTATTTCTCTTATAAGCATTCGGGAGAACTGTAATTGTTTAAGCTTGGTTCTGACATGTATCATTCCCTCGAAGTCATCACAATCAGTGGCTGCGGCCAGTGCAAAACGACAAGCCAGACTGAAATCTGAAACTAAGACGAGGGAGACATCTTCCAGGGCCATACCAGCCCCCTGCTGCCAATCAGCACGTCATACACTAAATCAAAGCCTTTGAACATACACAAGAAAATCTGCTCCCAACAGGTGACGCCAGCGACCCACGACCAATTCAAGATTATTTGGGTGCTTAAAAAAACTCTGTGAACAATTCAAGACATGGCACCTCTTAAAGCTTCATAAAATACACCAGCATGAAATTCACGAGCTTGCACTGTATTTCGGTAATACACACTCTATTCGAAAGAGGGCAGTGCAACATAAGAAATCAGTACTGATACATTGATTGGTCCATGCTCAATATATGTCCAGTGTAAAGGCACTTGGATTTAGGATGACATTTTCAAGATGGATTTTGCATCGCTCTCTCAGGAGCAGGACGTGACGAAGCACTCTCTCTGGAAAGTAAGCATTGGCAAACCCAATAGGTCTTGGCTTTGGGCTCTATTGGCTTTGCCAATGTTTTTAGCTATGCTGTAGGGGCGGTTTCTCCACTAGGGCAGAGGAGCGTCGCCCCACTGCTTTCTCGCAGTGCGAGAAGCAACAACATAAAATGGTAATTACTACCATTTTGTGTTTCTGCTTCTCGCACTGCGAGAAAGCAGAGGGGTTTGGTTGCGGGCGGGCAGGAGGGTTGGGCTGCTCTGCGAGCAGGGTTGGGGAGCAGTGGTGTGCCCACTCCTGAGTGCGCATGGCAGGTTTGGTCGACCCTCTGGGGCAGACTAAACCAGTCATGCGCACTCTGCCCTCCTCGGAGAACATGGCCGGGCCATTAGCCCCTGGCTGGGCGGTGTCCTGACCAATCTCAACGCTCCTTGCAGCGTTGCGATCGGCTTAGGGGTGGGAGCCTGGCTGCCTGCTTCACATCCCAGAGCAGAGACGACGCGGGACCCGACTGGCGGGAAAGTAAGTTTAATATATTTTTTTAATTATTAAATTAACACCCTCCCCAAACAATCCTCCTTCCCCCCCTCCCACCCCACCCACGAGTCATGCCAACAGCGACTGTGTGGAGTATGCCAGATGCTGAGCAGCATGTCTAAAGAAGAATTAAAAAATGCTTCTAACTCTGACATCCGCATCAACTTGTAAGCATGCGCACCATGCTGGCACGAGCTTACAAAACTATGTGGTCACCTTTTTGTCTTTTTACTTAACAAATCTGATTTGGTTTGGTAAATAAAAAGAAAGCCAAGTTCAAAGAAACACACAATTTGGAAGATAGACAGGGATAGCACGCACAAGTCCCGACTAAAACATTAAAAAAACTTGCAGCAGTAAAAGAAACACAAATCAAAGGGATTGCTTTGAGTATTCAATGCATGTGTGATGATTCAGTGTACTTTTGAGATGTAAAATGGTCCCTCATTCATTGTAATGAAAACACTCCAAAGGAGGCGGAATAAAACACCAAGCAGCTGATAGCATGAAGTAAGAGCGATGTATACTTCTCTGGGAGAGGCCAAAGCCCACAGTATGTATATTTTAAAGACTTGGGAGCATATTATCAAGGAACGGCGTTAAAATTATCGCCGCTTTAGCGGCATGAAACTGCCGCTAAAGCGGCGATAATGGGCTTGATAATATGCATTTGAGAATTCCAATAGAAGTCCATGTTCTAGTGTTAACATTGGCATATTATCAAGCCCATTATCGCTGCTTTAGCTACAGTTTCCTGCCGCTAAAGCGGCCATAATTTTAACTCCGTTCCTTGATAATATGCCCACAGGTAACAAAAGGTCTGGAGTTAGAAGCTTTATTAATCCAGACCTAAAAAAGAAGTTGCCCTCAAACTGACTTGTACTCTTTGTTAAATTTTCATGGTCTAGATCAGGGGTCTCCAACCAGTAGTTCGTGAGCTACTGTAGCTCTCCTGCTACCTCCGAGTAGGCACTCACTACAGGTGATTTCTTTATCTCTATAGAGTAGTACTGGTTCTTTGTCAATGGTTGTTGGAGTTCAAGCTTTCAAATGCTTTATAGATGTAACTTTTGCTTTCAGCACTTTAGGAAATAGGAAAAGAGTTAACAGCAGCAGGTTCTTTTTATGTCATTCACTCTCTAGCTTTTGCATTTCCCCTGAAAATACACCTTTAACTGTAATGCACCATACAGTACGCGGCGTGAATCCATGTGTTTCTTAACCCCTTCCGTGCTCCCGTTGGCCGTTGGCCGACGGGAGCACTACCTTGCTGGTGCTGCCGTTGGTCAACGGCGGACGGAGCCCCGCCCACTCTTCAGAACGCCCGCACCGTGGCGGAAAAACCGCTGCGGTTAAGGCGCTAAGAAGGGGCGTGGCGATCTTTTTTTTGTCATACACATGCATGAGTAGTTTAGTAATTGGTCTGCGTTGTCCTACAGGGCAAGGGAGTGCTAAACTGGAATAGAAATCAAGAAGCAAAGTCGATGTCTCCCAAAGCCAATCTTATTTCAAACCTGCTGCCATCTAAATTCCAGTGTGGCTGCTGTGGGTCAGTCGGTCTGCTGTTCAGATTTGGTCAAATGCCATTAATATGACAGCATACAGTAGCCAAAATGAAATAACCATCATTAGCGTAAATTCAGAATGTAAAGCATTCCAGGGCAGTGACCGATGTAGTAGCAACAAGCGTCTACAAAATCAATAGTCTGTTAGCCTCAAAAGTAATCATTTTCATTGTGCATGGACGGGAATAATACATTTCAGTCTTTATTTACCCCATCCCAGCAGCAGAATACAGGAGGCCTTATTTACAAGAAAGTGACGCACCGGCAGTGCAAGGGGCTTGTAAATATGTTCCAGGATATCTAAGACTCACCCTCTTCACCTTCCTGTACTATATTGTACATTAGGCATTAGCGGTACCTCGCATCATCAAAAGGGATATGCAGGAGAGTGTCTATATTCTGTCATCTCTTTTGAGGTCCTAACAATTCTATAGTATCTTTTGAGGGTGCCATACTCCTGGGCTACATTTCCCCCTTTAAATACTCTGTGAGCCAGTATACTACAGTTGTTTTGCTCCTACTGCAGCTATGACATGTTCTGACATAAACAATAATGCATTTGTGGGATGTGGAAGTAGTGTCCTTTGCACAACTTCTGCATTTCATTACATATCTCATAGTGTGCCAGGGGTGCAGATAGGTCGTCGCAGCAGTTACCCACACACGTGACAAAGCAACAATGTCCTCCATATTGGGCCTATGGCAGAAGTAAACACATGGAAACCATCTCTATAGGAAATATTAAAACACAAAAATGTTGACTTTCTTGAACAGTGTATAATAGGTGCAAAAATTCCCAAACCAGAGCTATATAAAACAATCTATTCACCCTTGCACCACGTGGCAAAGGGTGTCTGAGTTACAAGAAGATTTTTTTTCGTGCAGGAAGGAATGTCTTCCTGCACGAAAGCAATCTCTGGAGGTATTTTTCTCTTTCTATGTGTGCTGCAAGGAAGAGTAAATAACGAGGAGAATTCATTTTTTCTCCTCGTTACGGCATCCTCTTGGAGGCGTAGCGATTTAACACAATCCCAGGTTTGCAAACCTTTGTAAATCTGGTATTGTGTGAAATTCATGGGGTGATGCATGTGAATGCCCATGTTCCACCCATGGACGACTCCCAGAATCAAATGTAACGCAATGCAGTGCAAGCCGTTGCATTGCGTTATATAAATATTTTTTTTTTACAAAAAGGCACAAATCGTACCATGTGTGGCTTTGCAAATATCTACTAACATTTTGCGTCATGGATGCGCCACAAAGGGGGTAAAGCCGTGATGCAAAATGTTAGTAAATATTGCCCTTAACCCTCTGACTGAGTCGATAAAACCTTCGAGGCACCTTATCACTCAGACACTTCTGTGGTTAAAATTCCTAAGCAAGGTGCTATAGCAATTTGTTTTTTGTCGTCTGTTCTTGTTTACCAAAACGTCCTTCCCCTTTAATTTAACTCAATTAAAATTCTTCGATGTGTACAGTATATTCTAATGTGCAGATTATCCAACTTCGGGTCATTTATGGCTTAGGAAGCCCTTCTTCGGGGGACTTCGGCACATATGCCTGTATCTGCTCTCCGTTAAAGTCAGGCTCTCTGGGACTTGATGATTCTGTATTAGATCCATACTGTAGACCCCAGAAGAACAAGCATTTGCAATGCAATAGGTCTCGCATTAGTAAAAGTTTAAGCTTTTGGCATTGTAAATTAGATTGTTTTTTTTATTTTTTGTGTTTGTACGTACATTAACACATAAACAAAGATTATGTTCAGTGTATTTTATAGTGACGAAAATCCAAGAACAGAAGTGAAATATTAATATCTTTTTGTGACATTTGTAATAAAGCTTGAAACATTGAGAGAACATATTCGAACCAGTGATGCTGTGGTGGTGCTGGGAGATGCTGTGGTTGCGCTGAGTGATGCTGTGGTTGCACTGAGGGATGCTGTGGTTATGCTGAGTGATGCTGTGGTTGCACTGAGTGGTGCTGTGGTGGTGCTGAGTGGTGCTGTGGTGGTGCTGAGTGGTGCTGTGGTGGTGCTGAGTGGTGCTGGGGTGGTGCTGGGTGGTACTGTGGTGGTGCTGAGTGGTGCTGGGGTGGTGCTGGGTGGTACTGTGGTGGTGCTGTGGTGATGCTGTGGTGGTGCTGTGGTGGTGCTGAGTGATGCTGTTGTGGTGCTTAGTGGTGCTGTGGTGGTGCTGAGTGATGCTGTGGTGGTGCTGAGTGGTGCTGTGGTGGTGCTGAGTGGTGCTGTGGTGGTGCTGAGTGATGCTGTGGTGGTGCTGAGTGGTGCTGGGGTGGTGCTGGGTGGTACTGTGGTGGTGCTGTGGTGATGCTGTGGTGGTGCTGTGGTGGTGCTGAGTGATGCTGTTGTGGTGCTTAGTGGTGCTGTGGTGGTGCTGAGTGATGCTGTGGTGGTGCTGAGTGATGTGGTGGCGCTGAGTGATAATGTGGTGGTGCTGAGTGATAATGTGGTGGTGCTGAGTGGTGCTGTGGTGGTGCTGAGTGGTGCTGTGGTGGTGCAGAGTGGTGCTATGGTGGTGTTGAGTGATAATGTGGTGGTTCTGAGTGATAATGTGGTGGTGCTGAGTGGTGCTGTGGTGGTGCTGGGTGGTACTGTGGTGGTGCTGTGGTGGTGCTGAGTGATGCTGTGGTGGTGCTTAGTGGTGCTGTAGTGGTGCTGAGTGATGCTGTGGTGGTGCTGAGTGATGTGGTGGCGCTGAGTGATAATGTGGTGGTGCTGAGTGATAATGTGGTGGTGCTGAGTGGTGCTGTGGTGGTGCTGAGTGGTGCTGTGGTGATGCAGAGTGGTGCTATGGTGGTGTTGAGTGATAATGTGGTGGTTATGAGTGATAATGTGGTGGTGCTGAGTGTTAATGTGGTGGTGCTGTGGTGGTGCTGAGTGGTGCTGCTGAGTGATGTTGTGGTGGTGCTGAGTGGTGCTGTGGTAGTGCTGGGTGGTGCTGTGGTGGTTCTGAGTGGTGCTGTGGTGGTGCTGAGTGATAATGTGGTGGTGCTGAGTGATGCTGGGGTTGCGCTGAGTGATGCTGTGGTTGTGCTGAGTGATGCTGTGGTTCCGCTGAGTGGTGCTGTGGTGGTGCTGTGGTGGTGCTGAATTATGCTGTTGTGGTGCAGAGTGGTGCTGTGGTGGTGCTGAGTGAGAATGTGGTGGTGCTGAGTGATAATGTGGTGGTGCTGAGTGGTGCTGTGGTGGTGCTGAGTGGTGCTGCAGAGTGGTGCTGTGGTGGTGCTGGGTGGTGCTGTGGTGGTGCTGAGTGATAATATGGTGGTGCTGAGTGAAAATGTGGTGGTGCTGAGTGATGCTGGGGTAGCGCTGAGTGATGATGTGGTGATGCAGAGGGCAGAAAGGCACAAAAAACGAGTCTAACAGAGGGCAGAAAGGCAGAAAAAGAAGCGAAAAACGAGTCTAACAGAGGGCAGAAGGGCACAAAAAACGAGTCTAACAGGGAGAAGAAAGGCACAAAAAACGAGTCTAACAGAGGGCAGAAAGGCACAAAAATCCGAGTCTAACAGAGGGCACAAAGGCACAAAAAACGAGTCTAACAGAGGGCATAGGGGCAGAAAAACAAGGGAAAAACGAGTCTAACAGAGGCCACAAAGACACAAAAAATAGACACACAGTACTCTCTCAGCAAACAGTGCACAGCGGGCCCACGCATGCGTGTTGCCAAGATGTGTCTCTGGAGGGTGAGCTGGGGCCATTGGGAAATGCAGATACAGAGGAGGGGATGTCACTCTGCATGAAGCACCGTGACAGTTAAACAAGTACATGGATGCATTTAACGAAAAGCCCCGGTATTATAAAGGACAGGTCATCTTTGCGGCCCATCTTAGTCCTTTCCCAATTCATTCAATCCCAGTTCAGCATTCATTTTCATAAAAGATCAATGAGCCGTATGCAGGGTGCGATGATGCGAGCAACTGGACACGCTTCAGCGGAGGCCAAACGTGAGCCAGTTTGTCAGTCTGTGGCTTGCTGGACACCAGGGCCATCTGTAGCAGTCACTGAGCCCTTCACCCACAGACCACCCGGAAGTGAACAGATAGAAAAACACGGACAGTGGAAACGTGCTGATCTTTATTACTGAGTGGGTAGAGAGAAAGCCCGAAGTGCACGGCGAGCACTGGGGCCAGAGTAGATACTGGAAGACTGCATCTTTACTTCTCTTGGGAGGTTTGGTAAATCTCGAACAGAAAGGCCTGCACGAGATGTCCCACCTCGTGTTACAAGGGAGCACCTCGGCCACTAGCTAGATGTAAATGCATTTTCACTCGCCAGAACTTACAACCCAAACAGGGGCGTAACACAGGCCCCCGCAGCCTACGCGGTGCGGGGGGGCCCAAAGCTCTAGGGGCCCCCTCGGCACTCCACTCTGTCCGGAGAGCTCCTAATTGAACCCGGAGGGGGCCCCTCTGCATACCTTGCAGGGAGGCCCCCTTAATTTTCGTTACGCCAGTGAACCCAAAGAACGTAGCGGTGTCCCGGGGGGGGAGGGGGAGGGGGCTGGGGTCTGTCTGGATGGCATAACAAAATGCTACAGCACTTCAGCGAGCAGTTACACAAGTCTGGGATCTTGGAAAGGGTGGGTGGAAAGCTGGTTCCGCAACTCAGTAAAGTAAAGAGCTTTGGCAGGAGTCGGGGTTTCAATTGACTTCTGTAATAATCTTAGTACACTTCCATCTGTGCCTCCTGTTTTTTTTTTTAAGTGCAACACTATGGACAGAATTGTGAGTGTCAAGGCATGTGTACCACCAATGAATCCAACAGAAGGTCCACCGGGTCCTTGGGGAAATATCGGTGATATATTGGGGATCTTTAAAGAGCCTACTGTTGTAGGGATAGCTAAATGGTGGCCGATAACCACAAAATCCGAGTCTAACAGAGGGCACAAAGGCACAAAAAACGAGTCTAACAGAGGGCATAAGGGCAGAAACACAAAGGAAAAACGAGTCTAACAGGGCAGAAAGGCACAAAAAACGAGTCTAACAGAGGGTAGAAAGGCACAAAAAATAGACACACAGTACTCTCTCAGCAAACAGTGCACAGCGGGCCCACGCATGCGTGTTGCCAAGATGTGTCTCTGGAGGGTGAGCTGGGGCCGTTGGGAAATGCAGATACAGAGGAGGGGATGTCACTCTGCATGAAGCACGTGAAAGCTAAACAAATACATGGATGCATTTAACGAAAAGCCCCGGTATTATAAAGGACAGGTCATCCTTGCGGCCCATCTTAGTCCTTTCCCAATTCATTCAATCCCAGTTCAACATTCATTTGCATAAAAGATCAGTGAGCCATATGCAGGGTGGCATGATGCGAACAACTGGACACGCTTCAGCGGAGGCCAAATGTGAGCCAGTTTGTCAGTCTGTGGCTTGCTGGACACCAGGGCCATCTGTGGCAGTCACTGAGCCCTTCACCCACGGACTACCCGGAAGTGAACAGATAGAAAAATACGGACAGTGGAAACGTACAGATCTTTATTACTGAGTGGGGTGAGAGAAAGCCTGAAGTGCACGGCAAGCACTGGGGCCAGAGTAGGTACTGGAAGACTGCATCTTTACTTCTCTTGGGAGGTTTGGTAAATCTCGAACAGACAGGCCTGCACGAGATGTCCCACCTCGTGTTACAAGGGAGCACCTCGGCCACTAGCTAGATGTACATGCATTTTCACATGCATTTTCACTTGCCAGAACTTACAACCCAAACAACGGAGTGGTGTCCCGGGGGAAGGGGCTGGGGTATGTCTGGATGGCATGACAAAATGCTACAGCACTTCAGCGAGCAGTTCTACAAGTCTGGGATCTTGGAGAGGGTGGGTGGAAAGCTGGTTCCGCAACTCAGTAAAGTAAAGAGCTTTGGCAGGAGTTGGGGTTTCAATTGACTTCTGTAATAAACTTAATACAACTTCCATCTGTGCCTCCTGTTTTTTTTTTTAAGTGCAACACTATGGACGGAATTATGAGTGTCAAGGCATGTGTACCACCAATGAATCCAACAGAAGGTCCACCGGGTCCTTGGGGAAATATCGGTGATATATTGGGGATCTTTAGAGAGCCTACTGTTGTAGGAATAGCTAAATGGTGGCCGATAACGGGACAGCTTCTACACGAAAAGATGCCAATGGCCAAGCAGCTGAAATGAGGGCCGTACACCCTACTTCAGATCTACTTACAGGGCAACCCACTGTTCTGTGAGAAGGAACACTCAGTCGAATGGCATAAGGTAAACCCCGGTCATTGACTTACGACAAGTGATAGTCAAGTGGAAAACTGAGGGATAAAAAGAAGACATCAGTGGAGTCTGGAGAGAGGGAAGTTGGATAAACAGCAAAGTGAGAACAAGTTCCACAAAGATATGAACAGAGTGGTAGAATGGCGGTGCTAAAATTGAAACTGGTGACTGCGCAATTACGCTATGAAACGTGGCTCGAGGACAGCTATGCTGATCAGAAGCAAAGAGGGTAATTACGATGTGGAGAAATTCAGTGATACTGCACTAAGGTAAAATTAAACCAGCAGAAGCACAGGCTTGCAATGCAGCCGCGGGTAACTCCAGAGATGGCGAATGTGGGAAGGAAGATATTCTGCAAGCAGCTCTCACCTCAGCTAAACGCTGACACAAACAAGCTCTTGGCATTGCGGTGGGGGGTGCGGGGGAGAGCATTCCTTTAAAGTGTGAGCACAGGCTTGCAATGCAGCCGCTGGTAATTCCGAAGATGGCGAGGGTGGGAAGGAAGATATTCTGCAAGCTGCTCTCACCTCAGCCAAACGTGGCTCGAGGCCAGCTATGCTGATCAGATGCAAAGAGGGTAATTACGATGTGGAGAAATTCAGTGACATTGCACGAAGGTAAAATTAAACCAGCAGAGGCAGAGTCTTGCAATGCAGCCGCGGGTAACTCCGCAGATGGCGAGGGTGGGAAGGAAGATATTCTGAAAGCAACTCTCACCTCAGCTAAACGCTGCCACAATCAAGCTCTTTCCATTGCTGTGGGGGCGGGGGAGAGCATTCCTTTAAGGTGTGAAGCATGGGGCGGGGGCGCGGATCCCTTTGAAGCACAGCCTTGCGGCCGTGAAAGCGAAACAGCCTGAGGCCGAGCGCTCGCTGGGGGAAGCTTCAGATGCCTGTGAGAGGGAGGCTGATGGCTTTGATGTGGACGCGCTTTCCGCACGAGTGCACCACACGAACTGTAGGAAATCCGCAATGGTTTCAGACCTTGGTTTGGCCTCTATACTCTCGTCCTATTATCCCTTGCGGGATTAATAGGCGAGACCTAAAAACCTGTAGCAATATCTTCAGCTTTATTATTTAAAGATAGAAGAGAAGGAGGATTGACCATTACACATTTGTGAAGAAAGAAGATGAGAAAGAGGCTTGAAACCTATCAATTATCGAGAAGACTTACACAGGAGGATCCTCAGCAAATAGAGGGAAAGAGAGCACTGGATTGAGGAAGGAGGCACAAGTCAGGAGCTCACAGCAGAATATACATGGGATCAGAGGAAATAATTAAAGAGAGAATACAACAGTTCCTTTGTTGTAGCTGAGCATGTTCGACAGTAGAAAAAATGAAGTGCACAAAATGGTGTCATTTTAGCCGAGATTATTTTTATGGCAACAAAGCCCTATGAGACAGAGAAGTTCACTGGGATCAGTGGTAGCTCCTCCCGTAAAGTGGCAGAGCATCACCCCACTTCTCGTAGAGCAGTGAAAAAGGGAAAAATACAATGCTAAGAACAACATTATTATCATTTCATTTTTTGTTACTGCAGGACTGCGTTAGGACGGGCGGGGCTGTTGGCTCAAGGAACAGGAGTGGTTTGGGTACACGTAAGTGCGCATGACTGCTTGGCCGGCCATCTTGGCCCGGCCAAACATTCATGCACACTTTGCATGTTCCCCACCAGGCTGTAATGCACAGCCTGGAGGAGAATATGCACACCCCACCCGCATTACATACGACGCCACCACCCTCTTAGCCCTAAACCCCGGTCGACACCCCAACTGCGCCCAAGCCGCTCCTGGACACATCCATGGACCCTTCTCTTGCAACTCCTGCAAGTTCGACGGCACCAAGTACAACTCCTCATCCACGAACACAAAACAGATATCTGACACCAACCACCTACAATGCATCCTGCTCAACACCCGCTCGGTCCACAGACACGCCATCGACCTTTGGAATCTACTCGACACCATCTCTCCTGACGTCGCCTTCCTAACAGAAACATGGATGAACGTTTCATCAGCCCCAGACATCTCCATTGCCATCCCGGAAGGCTATAAGATCATCCGAAGGACCGCATGAAGCAAACAGGAGGAGGCATCGCCATTGTTCATAAGAATTCCATCCGCATCTCAACCAGCTCAGACGTCAACCTGGCCAGCGCCGAACACCTTCACTTCTAGATCCACACCGACCCCAAGACCACACTCAGAGGCACCCTCCTCTACCGGCCTCCAGGACCCCATGCACAATTCAGTGATGACATCACTGACTTTATCACCCCTCATGCCCTCCCCTCCGAGGACTACATTCTTTTGGGAGACCTCAATTTTCACCTGGAAAAGAGCAATGACAGTAACGCCACCACCCTTCTGGACAATCTTGCCAACCTCGGACTCAAACAACTCGTCAATACCCCCACCCACAATGCAGGTCACACACTCGACCCTATCTTCACCTCCAGCAAACATGTCTCCTTCAGTCACACCACAGTTCTCCATTGGACAGACCACAGCTGCGTTCACTTCATCTACAATAAGACCACAACCCACAACCATCCTCAACCTACTCTGCGAAGAAACTGGAACAAAATCACCATCGACCAGATCTCCTCATCGCTTCTTCAAAACCCCCCTGCCCACTCATCGAACGCCAACCAAGCTGCCATTAACCTCACTCAATGGCTAACCAACAGCTCCGACACCCTAGCACCGTTGAAAAAATGCCAAATCAAACTAGGCAGAAAAAACGCCTCCTGGTTCAACGATGATCTTAAGAAATCTAAGAAATTCTGCCGCTCCCTCGAGAAGGCCTGGAAAAAAGACCCAAACACCAGCACCAAGGACGCCTTCAAAAACGCTACCCGCATTCACCACCAACTAATCCGGTCCGCCAAGAAAGCCGCACTCAAAGACCGACTAGATAACAACGCCCACAACAGCAAGGAATTATTCAACATCGTCAAAGAATTTACCAACCCCTCAGCCAACTCCAACGACATCACCCCCTCTCAAGCCCTTTGCGACTCCCTAGCTTCGTTCTTCCACGACAAAATCGCAGACATCCACAACAGCTTCGACAACCAACCCAGAGACCAACCCACCCAACCTTCTGCCGTACCCTCACCCCCCTCTAACATCCTCAACGACTGGAACCCAATCTCCACTGAGGACACCATCCGCCTGATGAACTCCATCCACTCTGGATCCCCCACAGACCCTTGCCCTCACCACATCTTCAACAAAGCAGACTCCATCATAGCACCACACCTCCGAGACGTCATCAACTGCTCCCTCAACTCCGCCACCTTCCCGGAAAGCTGGAAACACGCAGAACTCAGCGCCCTTCTGAAAAAACCCACAGCTGACCCCACCGAACTCAAAAACTACCGCCCCATCTCGCTCCTTCCATTCCCGGCCAAAGTCATATTGAAAGCTATCAACAACCAGCTCGCCGCCTTCCTCGAAAACAACAAATCCCTCGACTCCTCACCGTCCGGCTTCCAAGCCAAACACAGCACTGAGACCGCCCTCATCGCAGCAACAGACGACATCCGAACTCTACTGGACAATGGAGACACAGTCGCCCTCATCCTTCTTGACCTCTCTGCAGCCTTCGACACAGTCTGCCATAGCACCCTATTACAACGCCTCAGAAACATCGGAATCCAAGGAAAAGCACTGGATTGGATCACCTCGTTCCTCACCGGAAGAACTCAGAGAGTCCGCCTCCCACCATTCAAATCAGAGGCCACTGAAGTCATTTGCGACGTGCCACAAGGATCTTCACTCAGCCCCACCCTCTTCAACGTATACATGAGCCCCCTCGCGACCATCGCACGCCAACACAACCTCAACATCATCTCCTATGCTGATGACACCCAACTGATCCTCTCACTCACCAATGACCCGAACACCGCCAAAACCAACCTACATGAAGGAATGAAAAAAGTAGCCGAGTGGATGAAGCACAGCCGTCTGAAACTGAACTCAGATAAAACAGAAGTCCTTATCTTAGGTACCTCCCCCTCCGCCTGGGACAACTCTTGGTGGCCAGAGGCCCTTGGAAAAGCACCCATCCCGACGGACCACGCACGGAACCTGGGCGTCATCCTGGACTCCTCACTCTCAATGAACAGACAAGTCAACGCCGTTTCATCATCTTGCTTCAACATTCTTCGCATGCTCAAAAAAACATTTAGTTGGATCCCAACCGAAACTAGAAAAACGGTCACCCACGCACTGGTCACGAGCCGCCTGGACTACGGAAACACCCTATATGCCGGTACCACCGCAAAACTCCAGAAAAAACTCCAACGCATCCAGAACGCTTCAGCCAGACTCATACTAGACATCCCGCGTAAAGACCACATTTCCGGTCACCTGAAAAACCTCCACTGGCTCCCCGTCAATAAGAGGATTACATTCCGCCTCCTAACCCACGCACACAAAGCACTTTACGAACTTGGACCCGAATGCCTCAACACACGACTTTCCTTCTACACCCCCTCCCGCCAGCTACGATCCTCCAACCAAACCTTTGCTACTGTACCTCGCATCAGCAAAACCACCATGGGAGGAAGATCCTTCTCCTACCTAGCAGCTAAAACCTGGAACTCACTTCCCACTCACCTTCGCCTCACTCAGAACCACCTAGCATTCAGAAAGCAACTTAAAACTTGGATATTCGACAAATAATTCCCCTCCCTTCTTCAAGCGCCTTGAGACCCTATGGGTATGTAGCGTGCTATATAAATTATTTGACTTGACTTGACTAGACTCCCTTTCCCTATCTGAGCGCCTATCCACAGCGGAATCGTGAAGCATGAAGAGATTCTGCAGTACGTAGATACTAGAGATGACATTCCCCACAGGCACCCAGAGTATGTATTGGCAACCAGTAAACACCTTTTAATGTCTAATTAATCAAAGATGCTCACTGTCCCAACTCTAAAGAGGCCTCCTGAAAAGTCACCAACACCAAAAGCAGGCCTCAAGCCTCTACCACTGCATGCTCCTTCACAAACCCCCAAAGCAATTTGAAAACAAAATTATTCAGTGCCCTCCAGATCACTCATGAGTCCATTGACACTTTAACATTGATCACCCTTTTTCCCAAAAAACAAAACTGTCATATGTGCACTCTCTGTCTCTGGATGAGGCACAATAATAGAAGGAGGACATGGGAAAACTAAACCTGACAAGTACCATGAATTAGCCTCCTTACTTTGCATTGGAACAGCTATTGGAGGGTGAGGCAAGCCCACTGTAAGATCACAAACGTCAGATCTTGCTAGAAGAGGAAGCCATCTTAGGGCCAGGTGAGTCTCATTAAATTACACTGGGACTGCCATCGGAGGGACAAGCCTCAGAACAGCAAAAAAAGGAACCCCAGGAGCAGAAAGATCCACTCACCAACCACAGAGCAACAAAATACAGAAAAGCGGTGGTGAAACTCACCACACGAATAGTGCTACACCACCCATGAGCCTATAGGCAATGCCCAATAGCTCCTGACGGACACAAGGGTGCCCTTCATCCACTTTAAACAGAGAAATTGCACAGATAGAGGAGGACTCAGGGAAGACCAACAGACAAACTCTGCAATGAAAATCATGTGTTCAGAAGTCTGGATGGTCAGATTCATCGTCCACCGCTCACCACCGTTTAACCTTATGAGCTCCCAAACTCAAGATCCCAGATGGGTAAAAGAGCATCGCTCGTTAGAGCACACCTTGTGCACCTCATGCAAAATTCACACTTCTGTGCAAGCCAGATGCCTTTTTAGGTGTCGCCTAGCGTTGCAGCGCGCATCCGCTGCTCGCTCTGCGAGAGCCATAGTAATTGATAACATTTCAGAAGGGGACTTGAAGCCCCGCCCCTCTTTTCTATTGGCTTGCATCATTGTTTATGTTAAACGCTGCCGTGTGATTGGAAATCATGCTTTTTTGTTACCGCCCTGTCCAATTTTAGGACGGCCCATCTGGACAGGCGGACGCCATCCTTCTTTTCCGTGATGTAGGAAGTCGTGCTGCTAGCTTATTCTGCTCTCGTTTTCTGTGCGCTATGCATTGAACCTAGACCTCAGGCGCATGTTACACATTACAAGCACTAAACAATTATATGAATTTTTGAAGACTGCCGGGACGCCACAGGTGCCCTGTCCACTCGGCGCAGCCGAGGATGCTGTGTGCTCTCTTTGTCGCTCGCACGGGAACCGGTGCGCTCGTCCAACCGAGAAGCGTCACTACTATAAATTGTAGTGCACATCGCCGTTACAGTTTCTGTCAACACAGCCAGCGCTGCCCAGGTCAGCAAGGCTGCGAGCCACATGTTCCAGCGCACACACTCAACGCCTGCTCTTTGCCGTGGGTACGCTTCAGGACCCGTGGGGGTACCAAACAAGCAGACAGGTCGGCACAGAAGCAACGCACCGCCGGGGTGGGGAGTGGTAATGGCGCAGCCGTCTCCGCAGTTTGACTCCGAGAAAGTCAGCTCGGCTGTTCACTTATTAGAGCGTCTCCTTTCGCTTTCTACAGCTCGGGCACTACCAGACGGAAGCACGGAACCTCTCGAGTATGAAGCAGGCGCCCCGGTGCCTGCAGCGATAAAAGTGCAGCACTGAGGTGCGCCAGTGTGCTGAGAGCAGCCCTGCGTTTGAACCAGACACCCCTCCATCTCCCACCTGGGGTACTCACCGGAGGGAAATGACATTTTGGGGGTCCCTATCCTGGCCCCGTGTGTGTCATCTTGCCCTGCACAGCCTATGAGGGGGTTAGAGGGCTTCTTTGGGCCACGACGAGCTGCATCAGTGTGATGTGACTTTCATCATGCTCCAGACTGCACATCACCAGGAGGAGGCGCGTGCCGGGAGACACACTTTCTGCACACTTTGCTGCTGGTGCTACACACGCTGATGCACCACACATCTCATGAACATGGGAGAGTGGCGGCTTCCCAGCAAGGGTAAGTTCAAGGGCGAACTGGGGAAACAAGGACGAGGTGACATGCAAACCTCCATGGAATGCAACAAGTTGGTGTTTCAATCTCCTAGGTCATCGGACAAGCCAGGACTACACAAGGCTGCAGCACACTGTCACTACACACACATGAATCAACACAACTCTTCATGCTTTCTAGCTCCTCTAATAGACCTTTGGGAATGGCCAATTCACTGAATGATGTCACCATACAGCTCAAAACACACGTTAAAGTGGCATTCTAGAATTCTTATTGTAGGGTTTGCAGGTGAAATTAAATGGGTGGAGAATTTCTTTTTTGTTTTAACGGTTAAAGTGCTTTAATGTCAGAACATGGGATCATGTTCGGAAAAACAATGGCACTCTGAGATACGCAGTCTCACTAGCACAGAATTATAAGAGTAATACGGTTGTCTTGATTAAATGATGTCAACAGCTCGACATTACTGCAGGGGCAACAAGGAACTGAGGGGCATATTAGCAAGAAGAGGCGATATTATCGCTAATCCAGGTTTGCAGCATTTTGTTACCGCTGGATTTCATCGCCGAGATAGCGCGTTATTAGCAACGCTTATCTCTAAGGCGATAAAAAATCCAGTGATAGCGGCGAAAACCAGAAATAGCGTGAGAATACCAGCGCTAAATTAACTGCGCTAATGAAAAGCTTGCTAATAGGCAAGTGTGTACTTAACCTAACAATCCACCCCCCATTGACAAGATGGCTAAGTCAAGTTTTTATCAGGCGTTAAAATCAAGCGATAATCTCGGTTAGCAAGACTTTTTTTATCGCTTCGGGGCCTTGATAAAAGGGGAAGTTGTGTTAGCGACTGTTTCCCTTTACTTTTAGTGAGGAACGCCTACTTTGCATGTCATTAGAGATAAATATCGTTGACATGCAAAACGCCCAAAAAATGGGCTCTATTGCCAGTAAACTGTCGCTAACAGCTGTTATCGACAGCTTGCTAATAGGGAAATAAAAATATTGCTGCTTTAGCGGCAAAAAGTGCCGCTAAAGCAGCAATACAGCCCTTGATAATATGCCCCTGACTTTGTGCTGTCCATAAATATATTACCTTTCAATAATCAATGAAAGTAAGAATTGCATATACATGTGCTTCCATTGTGCTTTCCTCACTGCTAAGTATTTGCTGATATATTTTGAAATATTTGGACAGTTATTTATAGGTATTCAAACGTCAGGAAGAATAAAATTGACATCCTTATTCACTCAACTAATATTGATCGACTAATAACTAACCAAAGTTCAAGTACCTCACTACTAATTAGAAAAATATACATTTGCTCCATTACAACTACCAGAATCCACCTCACAATTCATTGTGTGATCTTTAGGGCACTCCACATGAGTAAACCAGACTACCTTTTTTCTAAACTCAACAGGTCTGGTGGGGCTGCACTACTAGGATTACTTTCCTTGCCAGGCCAGAATCCAAGGCTACTCAGAAGGAACGTACAAGACAAAAGGCTATCTGCGCAACATTTTGGGAAGTCTTTCCTGTGCACCTCAGAGTTGCTCCTTTGTTGGTGTAATGTTATGTTATGTTATGTTATGTTATGTTATGTTATGTTAGTTGATTCTTGTATAGCGCGTAATCACCGGCAGGTCTCTTAGCGCTTTTAGAGAGAGGGCCAGAGGACGTTAGAGCAGTTACATAACATCATAGGGAGGGGGGTTAAACTGAGTGCAAGGCCTCCCTGAACAGGACCGTTTTGAGCTGTTTCCTGAAGGGGAGGAGTGCAGGTTCCTTACGTAGGTGATCAGGCAATAGGTTCCATAGTTGTGGGAGTAGGACAGAGAACGTTCTTCCTCTTGTGGAAGCGATATTGTATTGTGGAGGGACCAGGGGGCAGGCCTCGGATGACCGCAGTGTGTGACTCAGGATGTAATTCTCAAGGCGTTCTTTGATGTAGACTAGGGCTTGGCCGTAGATTGCTTTATGAGCGATGCAGAGGCCCTTGAATTTTGCTCTTTGCTAAATAGGGAGCCAATGCAGATTGCACAGCAGGGGGTGGTGTGGGTCCTTCTGGGCTGCCTAAAAATCAATATGGCTGTGTCGTTCAGTACCACCTGTAGTTTATTGATAAGATTCTGGGGGAGGCCAATAAATAAGGCGTTGCCATAGTCTAATCTGGAGACTATTGTTGCTGATACAATCATCTGTAGTGAGGAGTTGAAAGGAGGGGATCAAGTTTCCATAATTGTCTCAGGAGACCTATACAGGTTCTGACCACTGTGGTGACCTGATTGGCCATAGAGAGCTCGGAGTCTATCTTGATGTCTAGGCTTTTCTCGACGGGTAGTGGTGTGGGGAAGGTACCCAGTTCTTGGGGCCAGAAACGGTCGCTCCAGGGATTGATTTTCGTAGGTATGACGAGGACTTCGGTTTTGTCTGGGCTAATTTTTAGGGAATTGGCCGCCATCCAGTTTACTATGAATCTGAGGATGTTTTGTGCCAGGTCTTCGGCATGCGCGTAATTGAAAACTCAGCAGTCCATACGGGCTAGAGCCGCCACCAGAGGCTGTAGGTATATGTTGAAGAGAAGCGGTGACAGTGCAGGGCCCTGGGGGACGAGGTGAGGTGCTCACCCAACTGGATCCTCTGAGACCCGCCTGACAAGAAGGATGTGAGCCACTGGTGTGCCTGCCCGCGAATGCCCAAGTCAGTGATTGAGGCCAGCAGTTGTGTATGGCTGACCGTATCGAACGCCGCTGATAGATCTAATAATATCAGGGCGCTCGGTTTTTTATTGTCAGCCATAGTTCTGAGCTCATCGAGTACAGACAGCATCACCAGCTCAGTACTGTGGTGGGCTCTAAAACCCACCTGTCGGGCTTGGAGTAGCTGATGTTCCTCCAAGAAGGACGAGAGTGTCTTAAGGACATGTTGTTTGACCACTTTTGCCAGGAAGGGGAGCTGTGAGATGGTCCTATACTTTTTAAGGATAGTGATGTCTGCTCCAGGTTTCTTTAGCAGGGGGGTCACTCTGGCCTCCTTCAGGTTGGAGGGTAAGTAGCCTGTCTCTAAGGAGTTGTTCAGAAGGGCGAGGATCTGCCTTTCCAGTCCGGGCAGAGCCATTCGGAAGATACTCGGGGGCAGGGGTTTGCAGGGGAGCCCAATTTAGTGCACTTCATCAGTAGTGTCAGGGATGGGGAATAATCTAGATTAGGGAAGATGGTGAGTTGCTTGCAAGTTGGAGGAGGGACCTGATTCTGGACTAGAGAGCCCTGGTTGACAGGGGTGTTATCAATCCCAGAGATGATATCCCTGACTTTCTGGAGAAAGAAGGTCTGGAACATGTTGCAGTCGACGGGCACGGCTGTGGACTTCAGTTCAGACTTTTGACTGAGTTCTTTCAGTATTCTCTCAGTCTCTTTCTGTTTGTTCGGCATGTCTACAATTCGTGCCTCGTAATATTCGGCTTTCCTGGTCATAATGGATACAAGGTGAGTAGGGTGTAATAGGTTGTCAGCTCCGTTGGATCATATGATGTATGCCATCGCCTTTGGGCTTGGCGGAGACTTTGCTTCTTTTCCCTCAACATCTCGTTAAACCAGGGGGCCCCCTTGCCCTTGTCTGTAAGTCTTTCTCTCCGCTCCAGTACCACTAAATCTATGGCACAGCATAGGGTGGTAGTGAGGGCTTCACTCTCCTGGTCAATTTTCCCTTCCTTAAATATTAGTGGGGGAGCCTATGAAGGGTATCTACTAGGTTGTCCGCCTCTATATTTTTCCAGCTTCACAATCTTCACTCTCAGGGAGGTTGCGATAGTTGGATATCAAGCAGGACCCAGCAGCTAATTAGCGAGTGGTCTGACCAGGCACAGGGGCTGATGTCCATTAAACTGGCCCGTGGTTGCAAGGTCCAGATGAGGTCCAGGGTATGCCCTTTAATGTGGGTGGGCCATCCACCAGTTGATGGAGTCCCATCGAGCTCATTGCTATCTCGAATTGCCTAATGAGCGGTTCTCTCGGTACAATATCCCAGTGATAGTTGAAGTCGCCTACCACTAGGAGACGTTGGTACCGTGAGCATCGGTCAGTAATAATCTCTGAAAAGAGATCATTAAATCTGGAGGTTGATCGTCGGGGCTGTAAGCAACCAGGAGTAGGAGCAGGAGGATTTAAGTGAGATTTCAACCCCTACTATATCTGCCTTGTCAATACTTTCTGACACAATCTTGGCAACCATCATACGAGTGTTAAAGAAGATGGCCACACCCCCTCCTCTCGTCTTACCTTGTCTATTATGCCAGGGGGCATCAAAGTCCCCTGGGAGGGCTGCAATGATGTCTGGGACCGAGGTATCGCCCAGCCAGGTTTCTGTGAGTGACAAGATATCTATGTCTCCGTCCTGGAGGAGTGGGAAGACTTTGAGGCAGTGTTTCTGCAGAGTGCTCATGTTAAGAACTGCCACCTTTAGACCTGGTGGGTTACCTGTTACTGTGTTTTTGTGAAGAGCTGGATGCGGGGTCGTAGGTTTGTCCGCTCCATTTCTCAGATTTTTTGGGGCTCTCAGCTTGTCTACTATATTTTCGCCTAAGGCGTAGCTCCCTGTGGCTGGCTAGGGTCTGTAATTGTGCTGAGTAGATCCGGATTGAACAGGGGATCTGGCCCCGGGCCCCGGTCGGACGCGGATGGGGCGCAGACAGGCTTGCTCCAGCGTGGCTATTAAGCTTCTTCCTTCTGCCCACCAACCAATCAGTTCCGCTTAGCAGCAGCTGTTCTCCCCCTAAGCACTAGACAGCGTTAGCAGAGCCGAAGTGCTGGGACCTGGGAGGGCAGTGCAGGCGAGGAATAGGTGAGCTTTAAGTTTTAATAGCAAGTGCAAATTCAGTTTTAAAAACGAGTGCAATTCAGGTTTTAAACCAGTGTCAAATTCACACAAGTTTCAATTAGCAGCAGGGTAACGTTATAAAAACAGTAAAATGCTAAAACAGTATTTCCAAACACCAACTGTTAGCATGCCATGAGGACCGCCTTGTTGGCTATGGCGTGTCTCTCTCAGGAAAGATCCAAAATCCACCTCTTCACAATCTTCCTACGACGTATGACTCTCCCTTCCTTCTCCACCTCACTTCCCGGCGATGCCATGTTTTTCTGTATTAGAATCCTCAATTTCATTGCAAATGTACTTACAAGTATCAGTATCCTCGCATATTCGCTATGTATTCTCTTCCGCAGTGCAGTGCTCACCAGCCTTTCGGGGCGACGTTTGTGTTTCATAAATAATCTCAATAAAATAAATACAAAAATACAGGTCAAGTTTTAATTTCATCCAGATAGAACCAGCATTTGCAGTGCAATAGGTCACGCATTTGCGAGAGTTTAAGCTATTAGCATTGTAAATGAAAATGCCTTTTATTTAGGGCTTAAAACCAAAACATAAACAAAAGACATTGTCATTTACAATGCCATTAGCTCAAACTAAGGTAAATGCGAGACCTATTGCATTGCAAATGCTTGTTCTCAACTTAGAGTGAGATGAAGCGGAAGATCTCCTGGTAACTTTCACTTCTGAGTCAGTCACAAGGTACAAAGGCCTGGCAAAGTGCCTAAATGATACGTTTGATCCACAGCCCAGCATCAATTATGGGGGATTCATCTTCACTACCACACACCAGGGACAACTTTGTCAGGAGTTTGCGAAAATTGTTAACCTTCTGTGAATTTGACAATACTGAAGATGTACGCCTGTAAATCACTGAAAGGGCTACTCTTCGGCATTCTGGAACAGAGTTCTAAAGGAGGAACTCATCCTGGCTTTGATACCTCAAAGCACCTGCACTGGCTGATGGTCAGTGAGGCTTACAATCAACATAGAGGCTGGAGGACCTCAAATGGGCTATTCAGAAGGGGGGAACTGAGAGATTGGAGGCAAACCTCAATGGCCAGGTGCCACAAGGCATTCTTCTCACTGTGCTCTGCAGTCCAGCAGAAATGTCGGAATTTCAACCAAGAAAACCACTTTTTAAGTGTTTGCAGGGACACCACAGACGTGCAGGGACAAAAACTCACTCATGACACTAGACATATGGACAATGAAAGTCATGCCTCATCCACTGAAGCCTACCCAGAAACAGGAGACTGTGAGCACCTGTACTTGATGTCGGCAATGAACGAATGTAGGGGTCAGTACTTGCAGAGTCCGATCCTAGCTACAGAGCAACTGAGCATTGAACAAGAATAAGCACCCCTAGATAAGTTTCAGAATCATTTACTAGTTAGTTGCATACATTACGCTAAAGCTGTCTTGAATAAGTGAGACTCCATTGAGGTGCAGATTAGCAGTGTTGGCAATGTGAAATTTACACATTTCGTTGGACCATGTAAATATGGATTCTAGCACCAGAATGCCAAATGGAGCATGCTCACGTGCTAGACCCAAAGTAATCAAGAAAACTGTATCCATAACACTACAAGTGAGGCGACATGTTGTCATGTTTGTTCTGGACAGTCTAGCCACGTGCAACATCACTTGTGCATTGGAGCACGACAAGATGTCAATTCCTCTGAAACCGTCACCATCCAATGCAGATGTCTTCAGTTGTGCGGTGAAGTGCTGAGTGACAAATCTGGGAAAGTTCTGTGAGGGTCTCATGTATGACCCACCTCACTCCAAGAAGAGGCTCATGTGCTCAAAGGTGTAGGTACCCGCACTGGGTCTTGCCAGCAACATCAAGGCAGAATTCCCAGTACTGATCGTCAAGATCTACAATGTGTCGTCCCATGATCAAATCATGAGCCAACATGGGGTGGTATTTCAAGGACTGGTGAGAATGAAAGATGTGAAAGTGGTCCAAAATGACCAATGTGTGCCTGTTCACCTCACCGAAGCAACCGACCTAGCTTATGTGGACTACCTAAGATCTACCCTAGGCATAGAAAGCTGCTGTTTCTGCTACATAAAAGACCTCACCACAGTGAGGCACTACTCATGAAACTCACCAAAGACAACATCTTTCATGGTCACAAGACGCCTCAGGACCTTTAATCATATACAAGGAGAAAAAGTCTTATTCATGGGACTGAAGGCCCTGGTAGATGAGACCATAAGACATGGCACATTTATTAGAGAAGAAGGAAAGCTCCTGGACTGGACCAACTATGGATATCTGACCTCCCAGATACAGAGTGGTCAACGATGGTAGTGAACTTCTATGGACCCATAAAACTCTGGTCACTCCTGGTGGTTATCATTGGACACCCTCACTTTCCTTTAGTGCGTCAACCACATCTGCTGCAGCCATTGTATTTGCACTCAGTGGTGATAGGGCACTGCAGTCGCTCCCTGCCCAGGCCCCTCCTCTGGATACTGACCACCACTTCCTTGTGCAGTTTAGAGGACAAGAAGTGGGAGGAGGAGGGACAAAGAAAAGGGGCCGAGGAGAGGAGTTCATGGATGGAGTTAAGCTCCCTAGAAGTGGTTACTGAGCGTACTAGTCATGGAATCCAGGAATAAAGACTTCCACGTGGGTACCAACCTCGATTCAGTGTGATCATTGCAGCCAGGCTCAAGGGCCGTACAGGAAGTGGCGCTCAGCCACGGATCAGTGCTTCTCCAACAAGCTCCCTTTCCTTATCGGAGCCTCTGCTGAGTCCTCTCCACGGGAATCCACCCGCCGCTTACCTCTTGGTAAGTAAGGCTGGGGCCAGGAAGGTGGATGGCCTTAGCTGGAGGGTATATCCAGGTTGAGGGATCCCATTAGGAGGTTGAAATTGAACTGGGACCTGGAAGGGGGTGAATCTCTCCAAGAGAAGCAATGCTGGGGTCTCGAGGCCGGCTCTGCTGACTGGAAGAGGTCTGGCTTCAGGGTCAGGCCAGAGTCACGCAGAGATATCTGGTGTGTATGACGTCAGGGCCTTGTGTAATGAGTGATACTACATTTACTCTGTCACTGATACCCGACAGCTCTAGGTAACATCACCCCTTACCTAAAGAGACAGGGATACTACATTGAAGTGTATGAGACGAGTGACGTGGCTGATCGTGATAAACTGGACTTCAGTGAAAGGAAACGAACCACCGGCCAGGGCCGGCTCTAGGCTCATGCTGGCCCTGGGCAGGGAGCGTAGGTAGGGGGCCCGGAAGAGGGGGTCCGGGCGGGGCGGAGCGCGCAGGCCAGTAAAGAGGGGAGGGGGTCAGGGAGTTTAGAAGTGGAATAGAGCCGGAGGCCGCCAAATCCCTGCCAGGGGCCACCACGCAAATATGTATCCATCCTCAGAGGATTAATATATTAAGGATATGTATTGGCGTGGTGGCCCCTGGGGTTTGGTGGCCCTGTGCAGGTGCACAGCTTGCACATGCCTAGAGCCGGCCCTGCACCGGCGTTGATGTTGAGAGGCCATGAGCTAATTTAGTCCGCGGTAAGGCACGTGCCGGAGACCCCTAGGCAGGGTCTGACATCTGTGCTGCAGCGAATGATGGATGTATCCTGCCCACGAGACGCTTCAACCGCGCGAGGCTGCTTTATTCCGGTTCTGTGGGCCTGGCTGGGCACTGCTATGGGTTTATTGAGCCTCGGTCTCTGCGGGAGGTTATTCGCTCTTTTTGCACATGAGTTGCGGTGGACCCATGACATGCCCAGGTGTAAGACGCTGAGCCAACAGGATGCGTTGTATGGCTGGGTCTCCAAAAATACACTTCAAAAACGTGCCCTGGAACTCCTATTACTGCAAGTGAAAAACACTATGTAGTATTTGTTATATTAGCGCTGGGACACCTCACATAAGGTAGCTATGCGCCTTAGAAAATGCATTATTATTATTATTTCTACAGTATTTCTTTACATCAGATGTTTTATAGGGTGAAAAGCATAGTGACTTACAGACGGCTCAAAACACTGATATTGATGAACAATGTATATGAAAAAATATTTATACTCCCAAAAAATCGTGTTCATGCTTGTCTAGAGCGGGTTGTGTTCTGAGGTATTTTCTATGGAGAACTTTCACTAACCAGCTTTTAATTGCCTCTCTTTGGGGGTTAAGTCAACTGCAGTTTTGGCAGGTTGCATTTACATTTAGGTTCTCATAATGTGGTACTCCACCACTGGTTTCTCCTTGAGTTTGTGAACAATTGTCGCCTCATTATGCGGCAGATTTACAATAACTGGCTCATCCCTGCTTATCAGCAGGGATGCGCCAGTTATTGTGCGTCACGGCTCCGCCACCATGGATGCGCCGCATTTACAATGCGGCGCACCATGGGGCAAAAATGGACAGATGCGTGACGCATCTGCTGCTGTAAAGGCAGCGCATTGCTGGAGTTGCGTCGCAAGCGCAACGCAGCTCCAGCAAGGCTCGGGGTGCCCTATCCTTACAATGCTGCGTCAATCCTTGCGCCTTCTAGCAGGCGCAGGGTTTTGACGCAGCATGACCTTAAAAGTGGCTGAGTGAAATCTTGTAGATTTCACTCAGCCACTTTTAGGAGGCGTTCCTGCGCAGGGACGCCCCCCCCCCCACCTGCGCAGGAACGCCTACATGTGGTGCAGGGCTTTAGAACATGACGCATCTCCCAGATGCGTCACGTTGTAAGTACCCCGCACCATGGTGATGGATTTGCGCTGCCGCTGCGTCACTAAAGTGACACAACTGCGGCATAAAAGAGGCGCAAGGGGCTTGTAAATCTGCCCCTATGAGTGCACCGGTAATCCCGATTCAGGCACAGGTAGTAGTTTGTATCCGGATACAGTGTACTACCATGGCAGTTTTACCCCATTTTTGAGCTGGCTTCCCTATGCAAATTTCCCCAGGCAAATGAAATCTACTTTGGGAAAAGAGGCGGGCAAGAGGCAAAAAGGTAATAGGGTAGCCAAATTTCAATACCCCAAAATAGGCCTCGATCCAACTGGTAATTCCAAACTGGTAATCATTACCCGTGGCAATGCCGCCCCATATGGTATCAGTTTTTGGCGTGTTGTTATATAGCCAGGTGGTGTTACTGGCAAGGCCGGACTGGGAACCAAAACCGGCCTTGGCAAAGTGCTCGGCCGCCTCCCACCCCTCCCCGGGGGGTCGGGGGTGCCGCTGAGCTCTTTGTCGGGCCGGTTTTCGGCCGATTTTGTTACAGGGCCGATTTTGCAGCTATTCTGCAAAAACGGCCCTGTAACAAAAACAGCCCCCAGGGGCCCAAAACCGGCCCCCACCCGTGCGGCACACCGGGGGATTGCCCGGTGCCCACTACGGCCAGTCTGACTCTGGTTACTGGGCCAATTTATCCTGGTTCTCCTAATGAGGCCTGAATATCTTTGCCTATGAGCAGTGTTCAGGAACTGGCTCCCTTCTTTGGGCAATGCTGTAATTTTGGCAATCTGCATTTCAATGAACTTTTAGACCGGTGTGGGGGCTGAGAAACCTGGACAAGGTATTCTCTATTTTAAAGCAAGTGAATTATGCACGAAAAACTAAGAGGCATATTTATTAAGGATTTTCATCACCCTTGCGCCACGTTGCTCAAGAGTGACGCAACTCTTAAGTTTTATTCATCAAGCCATGCAAGGCCACCATGTGTGGCCTTGAGCGGAATCTAAAGTAGCGCAATGCATTGCAAATCGCTACATTTCAGATCAGTTCAATATCATATGCCGACGACACCCAACTCATCCTGGTGTTGGACAGGGAACGGCCTGGTGCCGAGGAAGATCTCAAGGAATGTCTAACAGCAACATTTAAATGGATGACTGACAATCATTTAAAATATAATGCTGGAAAGATAGAAATCCTACCGTTTGGGAGTCATAATTTGTTTTCCCCAAAAATGTGTTGGCCTGTGGATGCAGAAGCCCCTCCCAACACAATCACATCCGCTCGTAATTTGGGCATCAAATTCGATGACCAACTGTCTTTTAAACATCAAGCGGTGGCAGTAGCTGGGACGTGCTTCCAGATTATAAAAGCCTTGAGGAAGTTTTTCGATCTTCTCCCGTTGTCGGCTAGAAAAACAGTTGCAGTGGCTTTAATAAACTCCAGGTTGGACTATTGTAACGGCTTATATGCTGGAGCCAACAAAACTGTTCTACACAGGTTACAAATGGTTCAACATGCAGCGGCCCGCCTTGTACTACGTTGGCCTCGCAGGTCCTCAGCCTCAGCAGCACTTAAAACACTCCACTGGCTACCAATAGGTAAAAGAATCCTGTTCAAGATCCTTATAATTACCTTCAGGGCATTCCATCAACAAGTTCCAAAATACCTGTGCAATGGTTTTAAAAGATATCACCCGACACGCTTTCTGAGGTCTGCCAGTCAGAATCTACTTACAATTCCCCGATTCAAGCTGGTAACAAAGGGTGGTAAATCACTTTTTGTACTAGGTTCCAAGGCCTGGAATAAGCTCCCGCCCTTTTTACGATCATTGTCCCAAGAAATCCACTTCAGGAAAGCACTAAAAACTTGGGTCTTTTCTTTATCCGATGCGGCCTGTTGGGCGTTGGTGTAATATGTAGTGCAGTGTGCAAGTCATTTCTTTTCCCTCCAACCTCTTCATCCAGGTTGGGTGAGCGCCAAGATACTCCTTAGAGTGAAAGATGCGCTATAGAAGTGTTCTTTACATTACATTACATTACATTGCACAACTCTGCCCCGCGGAGGAGTTCGATTGGTGCAGCATGGGTGTTACCATGCATCCACCCATGGATTATGGCGCATTCCCAGATGGGAATGCGTCAAAATGTTACACCTCGCCAGGTGAGGCTTAAAAAAGAGAAACATCTTTATTTCTCCTCATTTTGTCCTTTATGTGTGCTGCAGAAGACGAAAATGCCTCTCTGAACTGTTTTTGTGCAGGAAAGTGTCCCTTCCTGCACAAACACAGGCCTGCTTACAACACAGGCACCCTCACATCATGGTACAAAGGTGGCTGTGATAGCACTAGGAGCACATTGTGCACCAGCGCTGGAAAATTACAGGAATGCACCGTATAATAGTAAATACAGCCCCTGCTGCCCTTTCCCTATCTCGCAGTGCAGCAAGGTGACTTGCTGCGTTTTGTTGCATGAATATTAAAATATGCCACTACTGTATGCCTCAGTTTCCTGTGTGCATAGGCTGCAGCAAGCCCCCTTCACTTTCAGGAAAAATTGCCGACCAGTGAACAGAGCGGGTGTGCGGACCAGGCGCAATCAGAACATAGCACCCAAACACATTTTTCATTAAACAAAGGCTTCCAAGTATCTTTTGCTGTTCACCTGGAAGTTCAGACTCTCCCAACGCAATCAGTATCTGGACTGGTATCTGAGTTGAGAAATTACCGAAGGAGAACATTACAAACTGCATTCCACAGGGTTTATTAAATGTAAGGACAGGGGGGCTTATTTATGACCCGTAGTGACACTTTTCATGACGCAGCATTTACAAGGTGAAGTATCTAGGTAGATGCGTGACCTTGCAAAGCCCTGCGCCACATTACCTGTGTCAGGCCTAATGTATGGAGAGTGGGCGTTCCCAAGCATCAAAGCCTCATAGGAGTGGCGCAGTGAAATCTAGGAAAGTGTCCCTTCCTGCACAAACACAGGCCTGCTTACAACACAGGCACCACCACTTTGTGTATTTTAAGTGGCTGTGTAACTTCACCTTACTGTGTATTTCTCCTTTCTCTCCTCCTTTCTACACCTGAGGTGGAAAGCCGGGTGTACTCTTACTATCTCCTTCTCTTTTCTGACGCTCGATCCCTCCGCTTTGTTGGGTGGCAACGGCATCGCGGGGGATCCTCTTCCACTTTCTCCATACCCACACCGCTGACAAGGTGCCGCAGGGTATCTCGGGAATTGTAGGCTGCCTGCATTGGGAACGGCCATTTTTGGAGGAGTCAGTGATGCGGGCTGCCTCACTCTGCCTGCTCAGGTATAAAATTAGAGGCACTTTCCTCCGCGCAGCGGACGCGCTGTGCGGTCGCGCCTATCCCGCGCCAATCCCGTGCCAAAGGAGCGCCTAAGGTAAGCCCGTCTGCGCCCGTCAGCGTCCCGGAGGCGGACTGGTGCAGGCGGGGCTATCTGCCTTGGACTCTCATAAAGCATGCTCACCTACACCTCGCTGGAGCTTCTCTCCCTTAGGGGCAATACAGGCAACTGTAGTAGTATTTTTCCTGGGAGGCACGCCTTGAAAAAGCAATGTCCTATTTGTGGCTGGCGACTTACCCGTGTGCCGGCTACACCTCCCCATGATCCCCCCAAACTTCTCCCTTGTCTGCTTCTCAACACTAGATCCCTCACTAGGCACTCCCTAGACATCTACAACCTCTTGATCGAGGCAAACCCTATATGTCTCTTTCTAACTGAGACCTGGTTGGGTGATGCCGCGGTCCCGGACCTTGCAACAGCTATTCCCCCCAACTATGTCATTATCAGGAAGGATAGGACTTCGGGCAGGGGCGGTGGCATTGCTTTGATTGTTGACAAATGCTTTTCGTGCACTATTACTCCTACTGATGACATTTGGAGCTGGGAATTCTTTGGATTCTCCCTATCCCTGTCACCTCACCAAGTGTGTGCAGGGCTTCTTATATATAGACCCCCTGGTCCCTTGGGTTCTTTTTTTGACGATCTCCTTGCAGCGGTCTCTGCCTTATGCATGAGAACGACTCACTGCCTATTGCTGGAAGACTTTAACATTCATTTGGACTCTAATACCGACACTGATGCCATTAAGCTCCTGGATATTACTGCCCCACTAGGTTTGTCGCCTTCTATCACCGTCCCTACGCATGAGAAAGCCATACTCTCGACCAAGTGTTTTCCACCTCACCTATTGTTGTATTTCGTCCCGAACCTGTGCTATGGTCGGATCACCACTTAGTCAACTTTCAGATCCCAGTGACAGATACAACTTTATTCAGGTCTCTAGAACGCTTGCGGCAAACGTCAAGAGCCTTCCATCGTGTATCCCCTGACATGCTGGCGCATGCTCTTTCCATCCATCCGTGCCAGCTGTCAGGTAGTCTAGAGGCTGATCTCGATCTTCTGCACAGATGGCTAGTCGATAGATTCGACGAGTTAGCACCTGAGACTAGTTCTCGCAAAGCCAACAGTCTGGCATCTGCCCCGTGTTTCACGGCCTTGCTCTCCAAACAGCGGCGTAGGTGCAAGAAAGCGGAACGTACCTGGCGCCGGCATTATGAGGTAGCGGATAAAACTACATATAGGGAAGCCATCAAACTATACCATAGTAACATCATGTTAGAGAAAAAAGCCTACTATGCCAGAAGAATCGAGGCCGCCGCAGACACTAGTAAAGAAATGTTTCTTATATTAAAGGAGTTTACTTCACCTAGCTCTGTTCTGCCCACACACTTTCACTCTGAATCATGGGTGTTGCATCTCGCTAATTTCTTTACTACCAAAATCAAAACTATTTAAGACTCTTTCCCCTCCACAAATCTGATTTCACCCCCAGACACTAATCTCCCTCTGTACACGTCCTTCTCCGGCGAGGGTCCCTCCCTGTCGGAATTTCCCTCTCTATCTCTCTCTTCTTCTTCCGAGCTTCTTTCCAGACTCAAATCTGGATCACCTCAGGATCCTTGCCCGGCAAAATATCTTGGGAAAATCGCCTCAGTGATCAATTCGTTGATCAATCCGATGCTCAATCTCTCCTTGAGCACGGGTGAGGTCCCTCAGGCCTGGAAGCACGCCCTGATTCTGCCGTTGTTAAAGAAGCCTAATCTTGATCCTTTGGCCTATGCCAACTACAGGCCCATCTCCCTCCTCCCGTCACTGGCAAAAGTGGTGGAGAAGCATGTCCACATCTCTCTCTCCAACTTCTTGGAATGTAACAACATCCTTCATGACACCCAGTCAGGTTTCCGTGCCAACATGAGTACGGAGACCGCACTCCTTGAAGTCACCAATGCCATCCGTGAGGTGTTAGACGAAGGTGGAAAGGCCATGCTGGTGATGCTGGACTTGTCGGCGGCCTTCGACACCATTCCCCATGGCGGTCTTCTTTTAAGACTCTGGGAGATCGGGCTACGGGGAGTGGTGTTCAGCTGGTTTAAGTCCTTCTTAGCGGGCCGCCGCCAAACGGTCTGGGCCCCCCGTTCTCTGCTGAAGTGCCGCTATTGGAGGTCGGGGTGCCTCAGGGCTCAGTCTTGAGCCTCACCCTCTTTAACATCTACCTGGCACCCTTGGTGGCCTTGGCAGAGTCCTTCGGTGCCCAGATCGTTTCTTACCCTGATGACACCCAGCTTCTCTTCACCTGCAAGAAGGGCTTGGACTTTGACGGCGTGCAGATCAGAGGCTGCCTGGGGGCAGTGTTTAAATGGTTTGAACATCATAGCCTCAAATGCAACTCCGATAAATCGGAGCTGCTGTTTTTTGGCTGTCCCGCCGATCCCAGATGGCAGTCTTGGTGGCCTCCGGCCATGTTTCCTCCGTCGGCTGTTTCCTCCAAGGCAAAGAATCTGGGAGTGCAGATTGATGAGGGTCTTACTCTGAAACCGCAGATCCTAGGTCTTGTTGGAAAGTGTTTCGGCATTTTGAAAATGCTTAGGAAATTTCTTCCTATGCTCTCTCTTACTCATCGAAAAGTCACTGTACAGGCCATGATAGGCTCCCGCTTGGATTATTCCAACGTCCTCTACCTGGGCATGCCTGAATACCTGTTATCACGCATACAGGTAGTGCAGAATTCGGCTGCTAGAACCATTTATGGCCTTCATCGTAGAACCAGCGCAAAAGAGCTATTGGAAAAATTGCGTTGGCTCCCAATTAAGAAACGGGTGGCTTTCAAAGCACTTACACTAACTTTCAAAGCACTTCACGACTCTTGAGGTCAGCCTCTCTGGCCTTGGCATTTGTTCCATCCATACGTCGGGCCCGGATAGGGGGTCACTCCTTCCGTTATCTGGCACCCAAGCTATGGAACTCCCTGCCAGCTCCTCTGAGGAAAACCACAAATTTGTTTCCTGTCCCTCCACTGCTCCCATCAGTCGCATCAGGTTTTTAAAGCGCCGGGACACTCCTCGGAGTAGCTGAGTGCTATATAAAATCATTAATAACATAACATAACATAACATAAGATTTCACTGTGCCACTTCTAGGACGCCACTTCATCAAAACCTTACGCCTGCCTTATAGCAGGCATAAGGGTGACGCAGTGCTATGTGTGTGGGCCTGCCTCATGCATTGCTGGAATTGCATCTTGCTTGCGACTCAACTTCAGCAATGTGTGACTTTTGCGCCGACAGATACACCAGGATTCCTGACGCATTTGTCATTCCTTGCGACATAGAGCGCCATACATGAACTACAGTGCAACCATCATGTCGCATGGAAGGTACAGTGAAAACTGTTATATCACTGTTTTCATGCAGCAATGCAAATGTTTTCATAAATAAGCGCTACGGTTGGAAGTGAGGTGAGCACATCTAGAGGAAGCTGCCATACCTTCCTCTTAGGCTCATCTTCTGGCAGCTGTCAATTTGTAAATAAATCAGGTTAATTGGGTATTAGGAGATAATTTGCGAGGGGGGGCCTGCAATTCCGACTGCCTACGGGCCCCCACATGTATTAATCCAGCACTGCATCTCTTTCTGTCAGACATTTTGCAGGCAGTGTATCGCAGGGCACATTAAAAAAAATATTTTGCAGTAGTACAGCCAGCACAGCGGACGTCGTGAGTACAAAGTACCAATCCTCCATGCACAAACGCTCATTACAATGTACTGTTGGTATTGACAACTGCAGTATATACATGGCAAATCTTTGCAAGCTGCTAGCAGAAGTGGGTAGTAAAGGATCTTATCTCTAGGCACGTGGCGCTCGCAGTGGAAGGCACAGTGGCTTGGACTGGTGATTGACGACCAATGGAGGCAGTAACTATTTGCAAAGTGTTCATTGTCAACATCTGACAAAGTTAAGCTGTCAATATCTGATGTCTTATACTCTGTACAAACGTCTGAAGGAGGTAATAGCAACCCTGATGTCCTATTCACAATCTGACACCTTTTATGGCGTTGGATGCTGAGTCAGAGATCTGTTGTCCTTACAGGCCTGAGCTCCATTGTGTTTAAAAGAAGACCAAGAGATCTGTGTCATCTTCTAAAATCTTTATCACTAAAAGTACTGACCAGACAAAGGCTCAGTTAGAACTGCCAACCGTCCAGTCATAACTTGGTAATATTCTTGAGCCACTTTACTGATCTACATTCTACATCCTTCTTAATCGGGAACACATAAGACAGTACACATCTCCCCCTTATACATAATACTTCACAACAAAAGACACACAAAACATTACCACCCCAAAACATTACAAATAATCATAAACAAAGAATTTTAAATAATTTACATCTCCTGAAGACAGTTTCGTCCAAGATAAACCACCATCATGTGGAAAAGTTGTGGAATTTCTAGGGAACATAATTTATTAGTTGTGAAACACTATCATGTGCAGAGCTCACATTCCTGGTTCGTAACTCATGACTCCACACACTCCTTTGCCTTCCAGAATGATGACTAGGGCACTACTGGCAACTTGTCCTTATTCCACCACTTACCGTCCTCCAATTGCACAACAAACTCCTTATGATGATGATGACTTGCTTGACAACAGAGAACCTAGCACACGTTTCAGAATTATGGCTGGCAATTTCACTGTTGCAAAATCACACACAGACACATTCAGTTTTCTCTTCTTCCTTTCGGCATACCTGGGCTGAGCCTGTTCTCTTTTCATCAAGATCAATCAAAACATTTGCTCTACATTGAATATTTTCACATCCAAGATCTTAACAACTTAGACATAGGCACCATACCCCGTAAGAGCATAAAATGAGATACTCCTGATGGGCAAAGTCCTTATAGCCTCAAAGGTTTCCTTAATTTTTGCATACAATGTAAAATATTGGTCAAAGACAGTTGAAAATTATCTTAGATGGTCCTATTGCACCTCTCGGCAAGATCATTAATTCTAGAATGATACAAGTATCTTTTGGTATGCCTCACACATAAGCACTCCAGGAATCCTTTGAACTTGAAAGACGTGAATCATGTCGCATTGTCATTTAGAATTTTGTCAGGAATACCTTCACAGGCAAACACAGATTCCCAAATATGTATAAAATTTATATTATTTGCAACAATCACAAATTTGACTTCAGACTAACCAGTAGAGTAATGGACCATAGCAACAGAAATTGCCCTAAGTATCCTAAGGTAACTATAACTCACACCCTCGCCACTGCTAATTACCCTACATATTACATCAGTCATGACATCTTCTATAACATCCATACTAATATAATAAAGAGAGAGCCCAAACCTTTGAGGCGGTTAATCTGAGGAACCACAGCACCAATCACAACACCCAATACAGCGTTGGAAAGGGCAGTTGCAGCAGAAGGACATAGGCTATGCAAGCCGCCCACCACAAACATTTAAAAGGTGAAAGAACCGTGCCAGCAAAGGAGTCCCTTGTGGGTGTGTCAGCGTTGTGCTGTGGGCGTGTGCTGGGGGCATGACAAACGCTGGGGGCGTGTGGTACATTCCGCCCTTCATGCCATGTCTCATATCGTGTGCTAATCCCACTCTGCTCCCTTTAAATACCCCTGAACCCATAATCATAACCCACCCTTACTCCCTAAAATACCCCAACACCCTTAAACACTAACCCATTTTAACCCTATAAATATACCCTGTACCCCAAAACCCAAACCTATCCCTAAACCCTAAAAATACCCCTGTACCCCAAAACCCAAACCTAGCCCTGAACCCTATAAATACCCCTGTACCTCAAAACCCAAACCTACCCCTTAACCCTAAAAATACTCCTGTACCCCAAAACCCAAACCTTGTCCTGAACCCTAAAAATGCCACTGTACTCCAAAACCCAAACCTACCCCTGAATCCTAAAATACCCCTGTACCCCAAAACCCAAACCTAGCCCTGAACCCTTAAACTACCCCTGTACCTCAAAACCCAAACCTAGCCCTGAACCCTAAAAATACCCCTGTACCCCAAAACCCAAACCTAGCCCTGAACCCTAAAAATAACCCTGTACCCCAAAACCCAAACCTACCCCTGAACCCTAAAATACCCCTGTGCCCCAAAACCCAAACCTAGCCCTGAACCCCTAAAATACCCCTGTACCCCAAAACCCAAACCTACCCCTGAACCCTAAAAATACCCCTATACCCCAAAACCCAAATCTAGCCCTGAACCCTAAAAATACCCCTGTACCCCAAAACAAATACCTATCCCTAAACCCTAAAACTACCCCTGTACCCCATAACCCAAAACTATATCTGAACCCTTAAAATACCCAAACACCCCAAAACATATACCTCAGTACCCCAAAACATATACCCCTATACCCATACTTACCTTATCCAAACATTAAAAAAACATGCTTTTACCATTCATGCATTTACAACGAATTTCGTTGTAAATGTATGCGTGGTAAAAGCATATAAAATGTAATGCCATGCGTTATAAGGGCATTGCGGAGTCATGGTACTTTCGTAATGAAAGTATGCGGAGTGATGGTATGCGGAAAGAAAGTTGGGGAATAATGGGTGTTTACCCTCCCCCGGTAAGTACAATTGGTGGCATGGCGGCCCACATCTCCAGCAACATACTCCTATTTTTTCACCACCCATTTGAAAAATGCACAGGTCTCTCTCATTGATGGCCAGCACTGACATACACTTTTAGACACACCTCCCACCACAAGTTCTAGAATTGCGAACTATAGAGCTGGGGAGCTACGTTCGAATCTCGGCATCAGCTCAACATCCTGTGATTCCAGGCAAATCGCTTTGTCTCCCAGTGCCGACCACAAATGAATGTGTTCTTCTGTAATGTAAATTGTGCTCATGCCATGTTGTCAAGTTCGTTCTATATAATATTGCAAGGAAAAATAAAGATGGAAACTCGAGTTCACACACTACAGAACGCGCACTCTTAAGTGCATCAGCAGTGCACTGTGAATCGGAGCGTTTCACAGGCCTGTCACAGATAAGAAATGCTACCAAAACGAAATCCTACAAAACAATATACTACTGGCCGGTAGCAATTCATACCCGACAACGTCGGGACGGGCTGCTAGTCATTTATAAAATCACTGCAACATTTGCAATAAAATTATTGATGAAAAAAAGTGGATGGCGAGGGCACAAGTTACCTCAGGGCAAGAGCTATAGTATCTTGTGATAACTATAACTATACCTGCTGAATTTCTATGGTTGTCAGTGAAGATATATATATATATGTCCAGAACCCGCTCCAAAGAAAAAAGGCAGAGACCACGGTAGGGGAACAGCTTGGAGTCTCTTTATTGCAGAACTGGCAGATGGCCGTATGCATTTCGGCCGTGTGGCCTCGTCAGCACCCAGGTTGTAACAGGAGGTGAGTATGCTGCCCAAAGTGTCCTGCCCCAAATATAGTTCCCGTTGGCTCCACCCATAAGCTGAGATCAATGTCACCTACTTCAGATTACCAATGGTGGAACAAACTGCAAATCCCAGCATGCAGTAGTTTTCCAGGATCAAACGGCCGCATGACCGCGGGAACTGCAGGCACCTCGAGCAGCTCTCTCCCAAAATCCTACAAAGCCCTCCACAACATCGATGCTCCTTACGTCCCCTGACTGCACAGCCACCGCAATCAGGTATGTTTTTCACGGGGACAAGTCTGACATTGCGCATCGCCCAATGCGGAGTTCCATGACTCCGACACCGCTTCTATTGCTCCTGCGTGCAGTGGTGGGCCTGGTCCTTCCGATAACTCGGATGCAACAAAGATTCTGCCGAAACAAAACAGCGCCAGTGATGACCAGGTCAGCTTGTGTGCAGGGGTCTCTGATGCACGCCGCTGGCTAGCAGTGCGAATTATGTCCAGAACCCTCTCCAAAGAAAAAAGGCAGAGACCACGGTAGGGGAACAGCTTGGAGTCTCTTTATTGCAGAACTGGCAGATGGCCGTATGCATTTCGGCCGTGTGGCCTCGTCAGCACCCAGGTTGTAACAGGAGGTGAGTATGCTGCCCAAAGTGTCCTGCCCCAAATATAGTTCCGGTTGGCTCCACCAATAAGCTGAGATCAATGTCACCTGCTTCAGATTACCAATGGTGGAACAAACTGCAAATCCCAGCATGCAGTAGTTTGCCAGGATCAAATGGCCGCATGACCGCGGGAACTGCAGGCACCGCAGGGCAGCTCTCTCCCAATATCCTGCAAAGCCCTCCACAACATCGATGCTCCTTACGTCCCCTGACTGCACAGCCACCGCAATCAGGTATGTTTTCCACGGGTACAAGTCCGACATTGCGCCTCGCCCAATGTGGAGTTCCATGACTCCGACACCGCTTCTATTGCTCCTGCGTGCAGTGGTGGGCCTGGTCCTTCCGATAACTCGGATGCAACGAAGATTCAGTCGAAACAAAACAGCGCCAGTGATGACCATGTCAGATTGTGTGCAGGGGTCTCTGATGCACGCCGCTGGCTAGCAGTTCGAATTACGTCCAGAATCCTCTCCAAAGAAAAAAGGCAGAGACCACGGTAGGGAAATAGCTTGGAGTCTCTTTATTGCAGAATTGGCAGATGGGCGTATGCATTTCGGCCGTGTAGCCTCGTCAGCGCCCAGGTTGTAACAGGAGGTGAGTATGCTGCCCAATATCTGCCTTATCGACGGCAGAAAATAAGCGCGCCAAAATAAAGGATGGTATTGCAGGCAATACAACTCCCAGACTTCCATTAACGTGAATTAGGGGCGTGACATTATGTAGTAACTTAGTCCACGTTGCTTGTGATGTTTCAAGAGGATTTATTAAGATAGGTCACAGCATTGAAGTATAGATGTAATCAGCCCCATCAGGAGCAGCCAGCAAGGCTGTCAGCCCTTCTCCAACTGTCTGCTTCATGCACCAACATTCTAAATGACATCAACATTATAGTGTTCTACAGATGGAGGAGTGTAAAGCATGTAAAACATTTAACTAAGATATTACACATTAATTAAGGAGTTGTTGCCTACCATCAGAGCAATCTTTTCCAGCTGCCTCTGATGAAGGGATCACCCAGAAACGCATTGACATACGAGAAGCTGCTTACAGTACCAGTCTATGTGCCCATCAGTACCTGTAATTTAGGCTGGTAACCTACATGTCGTTCGTGTGCAGCTCATCTTGGGACACCACGTGTTATTGATTTATATGCGACAACCCAGCCACAGAGTCTGCACCACCCCATGACACCCAGGGGGCCACGACAATAGATTCACTGTTTCCACATGTGGAGCGCCATGCCAGGATTTATGATGGACACGATGACTGGGGCCCAAGTCGGGCCTTATCGACGGCAGAAAATAAGCGCGCCGTATTAAAGGAAGGTATTGCAGGCACTACAACTCCCAGACTTCCATTAACGTGAATTAAGGGCATGACATTTATTAAGGAGTTGTTGCCTACCAGCAGCACGATCTTTTTCAACTGCCTTTGATGAAGGGATCACCCAGAAACGCGTCAGGCATACGAGAAGCTGCTTACAGTACCAGTCTATGTGCCCATCAGTACCTGTAATTTAGGCTGGTAACTTACATGCCGTTTCTGTGCAGGTCATCTTTGGACACCACGTGTTATTGATATATATATATATATATATATATATATATATATATATATATATAAATATATATATATATATATATATATACATATATATATATATATATATATACATACATATATATATATATATATATATATATATATATATATATATATATATATATATATATATATATATATATATATATATATATATATATATTCATTATAGGACTACCCTTCATTTCCTGAAATAACCATCCGGCAGGTTTTTTGACACTCGGATGTCATTTGAGATGTCATGAATGATGTAATATGTGACATCATCAGCAGTGGATTGCGGGTGCGCGATATATAGTTAGTCCAACTAACTATATAGGAGCAATTTCAATGGTTTTTTATATGTTAATTCCTAACTATATAAGGCCTGAAACCTATGTTTTTTTCAGTGAATTTTCAAGGTTTTTTAAATGCTAATTCCTAACTATATAAGGCCTAAAACCTATGGTTTTTTCAGTGAATTTCAAAGGTTTTTTAAATGCTAATTCCTAACTAAATAAGGCCTGAAACCTATGGTTTTTTCAGTGAATTTGCAAGGTTTTTAAAATGCTAATTCTATTAGCGGATAACGTTTAAATTTGTTAATATCCTTGTGGGACCACCTGAGCAGCCCTAGGGATCCGATTTTTGGACCGGAGCAAGATGCTCTCTGATTGTGCCGTATTTCTTGCCTACTGCTCCCCTGATTGTGCCATATTTCTTAATTCTGCCCCCCTGATTGTGCCAGAGGAGCGGAGCGGGCCATCTTCTTTGAGAAATTTGCGAAGATTCATCAACCAGCGCCAAAGTTATTCCCAATAGAATGTTGCGGATTTCCTATGGAAACTAGGTCCTAACTATATATACCCACTGGCTATCGCCAGTAGGTAATATATAGGTAATATATGGAGTTTTTTCGGATGCAAATTACGGAAGCTGGCTTGCTTTCGTTTCGGACCCCCTTTCCAATTTGAGGCGCCACTACAAGCCACTTCGTTTTCTACGTTTCCTGGAGGAAATTACATGTGGCAGCCCCCTCACGCAACCTGGAAGAAGACACTCTGAACCGGCTGTGCAACGCGAGCATTCATCGGCGGATTCGGAAGGCTCCGCTTGACGAGTGACTGCGGTAAACGCGGTGAGTTTAAAGTTGTCAAAAGAAGCGGAGGTGGAAAGGTTTTTCCCGTCTGTAGGGAAACAGCGCATATCATACACACCACGTGAAAACGCCAAATCATCTCGGTGGTGTCAATTTGCATATTGTGTTTAGCCGGGTAACCAGAGGTGATGTCTGCGGAGGAGTTCCGTGCAAGGGAGGAGGAGGCGGAGTTACTGTTCAGTGGAGTGATGGCGCCAACCAACAACACCAGTGCGCCGATTACAAACACAGAAGCACAGGACAAACCTAACCTAAAATCATTATACAAAGAACTTGAAAAACAAAAAAGACTGGAAATAACGAAATGGTGGGAGCATTATTCCCTTTCCAAATATGCAGAAGTAAAAAGGGTGCCGCGAGGACTGAGAATTATGCTAGCACCTAGCTTCGAAAATCCCAACCCATCCATGCTAAAAGAATGGGGTCAGAACAACCTTGCGGCTTCAATGAATTTAGTTCTCATCCTCATTAAATATGCCGCCATTGACAGAGAAGCCATTCTTAAAACAATCACGGAGTTGGAAGATCAGATAAACGCATTGGGGGAAGTGGAAGGGGCAAAACAGTTGAAAGAAGCCATGAATGACCGCTTAAAAAAGCATGCTGATAAAATTAAAACGAGAAAAATCAGCAAATTTGCCCGAGATGCCTCTGACTACGCAAATGGACAAATATTTACCTTTGCCAGAAAATACAATGCTACTAAGAGGCAACAATTCAGAGGTGCATCCAATTCCACACCCAATGCACAACCTACAGTATCTGAAATTAATACTCATGAGGAAGCTGCAGGTGGCGCCAGTAGTGACTCGCTATCCAGCTACAGTGGATCTAGTGGATCTAGCACAGATCTAAGTGTCAACAACCAACCCCTGCCTGTTTTGGAAATTGATGAGGAGCTGGGTTTTTTAGTGGAAGAAAAACTGCGCACATTGAGGCCACGCCAAAAAGCAACGACAAAACCCGCCGCAACCAAAAACGCCGGGAAAGGCGAAGAAGAAGAAAACAAAGGGTCCAAGAAACCACAAAAAAACAACCAGCAATGGAAGAAAAAGAAACAGTAATGGACAGATCAATTATCAACCTGTCTAATGTAGTTCTGACCAAGGCGGAGCAACAACTTCTCGCTTTGGGCTTAAACTACTGTCCTAAACAAAAATTCAACTATGCTTCCACCAGGGTGGATGTTTACTGTTACATCCGAAAATTAAAACTTCAGAAATTCTTTGCTCTACAACGACTTAAAACTCCGATTGGCACCAACAGCTCTGCCAATTCAAATACTACTGACACAAATCAACCTTTTGCAGTGTCGGATGCCCCGGCGCTTCTTGCAATACATGGTTTAATAAATGATGACAATGTGGAAGTAATCGGAGAAAGTGAAATGGAGAGTACGCAAATCCGATTAGAAAGAATCAACATCGCTAAATCAGGAGCAGGTATTACTCCTTTTAAGCGTAAATCGGATTTCGTACCTATCATGACCCGTGATGCAGTTGATGTTTTTCAAGATTGTGTCATTACTGAAATGAAGGAACTGCATAAAACCACCAACATCCACAAAAAAACAAGAAAGAAATTTGATGCCAAACAAGCGCAATACTCTGCATTAATGAAGAAATTGAAAGACAATCCGGACATTGTTGTTAAAACGGCAGATAAAGGTGGTAACCTTGTTATTTGGCCAAAGGCAGCATATATTCAAGAGGCTCAAAGACAGTTATCAGATCCAGTTTGTTATAAAAAATCTACAAACAAAGAATACATCAAGGCTAATGAGAATTTGAACAAACTGCTACAGAAACATCGAAGAGAGGGCCTTATCTCAGAAGAAGAGTATTTATTTATGCTCAATGAACATCCAACTCTACCTACTATGTACTTGATCCCGAAAGTGCATAAAGGACAATCACCGATACCCGGGAGGCCAATAATCTCGGCAATTAACAGCTGTGGTGAAAGAGTTGGTCAATACGTGGATTTCTTTCTGCAAAAGTGGGTAAGCGGACTACCTAGTTTTGTACGCGACACTGGAGACTTTCTTGCCAAAATAGAGGATTTAGAATGGCAGAATGATATGCTCCTAATAACTTTGGATGTTGAACAATTATATACCAGCATTGCACACACAGATGGTATAAATGCAGTTTCTCACTTTCTAGGCCAACGGCCAATAGATTTCTATGAACACAACAAAGTGATTCTGGGCTTAATAGAATGGTGTTTGTATAACAACTATTTTTTATTTGGCAAAGAGATTTGGAAGCAACTGAGAGGCGTGGCTATGGGGGCCTGCTTCTCCCCCAGCTATGCGTGCTTGCACGTTGGCTGGTGGGAGGAGCGGGTCCTCAATGTCACGCATCAGGTGTGGGTACGTGAAAAAATTGTCCGTTACCTTCGCTAGATTGATGATATCTTCTTAGTGTGGCAAGGTGATGAAACAGAAGCATGTGCGTTTATTAATGCCATCAATGATAACCCATATAACCTCAAGTTTACATCTAAAATAAGTAACAAACAAGCAGAATTTTTAGATGTTACTGTCTACATTGATGCACATGATAGAGTGCAAACTACTCTCCATCGCAAAGCTACTGCAGGCAACACTACTCTTCACGCCTCTAGTTTACACCCAAGGCACACGATCCAAAGCATTCCCTATGGGGAAATACTCAGGCTGAAAAGAATTTGCAGTAATGTTAATGATTTTGAGAGTAGTGTTAATGACTTACGCATTCGCATGAAAGCCCGAGGTTACACTGAAAAAATGTTTAATCAAGCATTAGCAAAATCAAAAGACAGAACCAGGGCAAGTCTGTTAAGCACTTCTTCTGAAACTACTAACTTACCTGGCGAGACAATTGATACCACCAAACAGGAATGTCCCAGGTTCATCACCAATTACAGTAGCCAACAAAATAAAATAAGACAGATCATTAACCATAATTGGCCTATTGTATTAACGGACAACGTATTAGGTAACATGCTTCCTAACAAACCCATGGTTACTTTTCGACGTGCTCTCAGTATGGGTGCTGTGCTTGACCAAAGTAGCCCGGAACTCAAGTGCAAACAGAACTGGCTAGTCAAGGAGGGATTCCGGAAATGCTCTACTTGTAGAGCATGTAAATTCGGAATAAATAAGACTCATTACACTACTCCCTTCAGTGATACAGAGACCCCAATTAAAGGCCAGCACACTTGCAAAACAGAATATGCTGTATACGTCCTGACATGTACGTGCGGCCTCAATTATGTAGGCAGCACCATACAACCTGTACATGTCAGAATTTTACAGCATATACGAGCAATTTTGCACTCTGATCCAGCATACCCAGTAGCACGTCACTTTTTGAGCACTCACAGCAAAGATATCAATTGTCTATCTTACTACGTGATAGCCTCGATTCCAAAGCTAAGACGTGGGGGCAACCGTGAGCTTAAACTCAGGCAATTGGAATCACGAATGATCCTCGAATTCGACAGTAAATGGCCCAATGGGCTTAATATTACTGAGGATCTTCGTCACTTTCTATGAGATGCTCTGTAGTAAACAGTACCTTGGTTTCTTTTCCACTAGATAGTCAGGTTCCCTGTTATCTAGTGGGTCAAATCTTCTAAGTCCAAACAACGTATGATGGTGCCGAATTCACTAGCTGTATAGTTGACCAGTCAAGTTCCTTGTTGGTCAACCTACCATTGATAAATGTAACTCCTTACCTTCCTCTAATATTGTAAATATTGTTATATAATAATTTAAATACACGTATTTTATCAAAAAAATGAAAAAATATTTTTGTACACTTTTTATCACTGTATTTTACACCGGGTATTTTTAGCAACTATGAATTTTACACATGGTGGTTTTATTAAGTATCCATTGTTTTAAACTTTTGTATGAGATCTATAGGTTCATGTTCCTATCTCTGACTTCATGCATTTATGCAATGATTACAAAAGGTACTCAACAACATGTGGATTCAGCACTTTATCCTCACCTACCTCTCCTCCCTATGCACTTTATCACTCTCCACCATTCGCAGACTTGGAACCAGTCTAAAATGTAAATATTGGCACTTTCAGCAATCCTATAATTCCCCAGTCACCACAATACTATATATAGACATTTTTACGGTTATGTATATAAGGATTTATCCTGTTATGAATTTTGTGATACCGTATTTATCAAATCTGCCTACAATCTTGGTTTTAAAACTTGACATCCCATGTTTATTTTTATATTAATTTGTATGCAAACAATATATAATATATAATATTGAAATGTGGTTTGTTTGAAAACAAGGGAAAACTGTAGACTGGGCAGTACCTCTCTCCTCAAGATATGGGAGTAAAATGTTTTTTATGTCTATGCAGTTGTATACCATGTGACAGGGCGGGCCAATTGGGTGTGCACAGCAGTATAAAATTAAAAAGTTGAAACTGGTTCATTTGCATGTGAACAAGGGCTTTTCCAGCCCGAAACGCGTAGTGCCCTCTGGCTTACCGGCTTCTCTGCAAATAAAGATCCTGTGCAGCGCATTCTGTGGTCCGTCTCCTATGTTCCCTCGCCGGCTCGACGTTGGTTGACCAGGAAGTGGTATTTTGGAGTTTTTTCGGATATATATATATATATATATATATATATATATATATATATATATAATGTATGTATGTATGACCAAGCTCCTTCTTGGAGTGAAACGCGTCAAGGAAGACACTTGTCTCATTATGCCTAATAAATGAGCTACACTGCTTGCACTTTCATCTTGTGTGGTGGTCCGTGATTGAAAGGAATTCTGAAGAGGTCCGCACCTGCAGTTTGCCTGCCTTGCATTTGGCGGTCAGGAGTTCTTTTGCATATATATATATATATATATATATATATATATATATATATATATATATATATATATATATATATATATATATATATATATATATATATATATATATATATATATATATACATACACACACATGAATTATAGCTAAATAAATATCATGGAATTTGTTCAACAAAACAGCAATTGGATGGTACGAGTTTATATGATGAAGAACTAAAGAACTATCGAATGGAATAATTGATCTAAGAAAAAAGAAGAGAAGAAGGAACCATTAAACAGTGCAAACAATCTGAGAAAAACAACCGAATGAAACAGAAGAGTTAAGAAAGAACAGTGAGGTTAAACAGATGAATTAACAAATATGAAAGGAATAGAATGTAATGATTGATCTGAGAACAACAATTTGTGACGACATCTGAGCTAACACAATCTGAACTGATAAGAAAACCAATCGGACGGAACAGATGCGATTAATAATACAACGAAACAGCTCTAAAATAGTACTGTGCAATGTTATTTCATGTAGGAGTAGGCTAAAGTAATTCAAGAACATATTATTTTGAGTCAGATAAATATTGTAGATATGTCTGCATATATTGTATTTTTCTATGACCAATGAAATATCCCTTCAATTGTTTTTCCATGTAAAATGGAGTGAAGTACAGATCTAATACATACACCTGAGATGTAGAAAGTCATCGAAGCAAGCAAAAAATTGCTAGAGTGAAAAAACGGATCTACAAAACAGTCTGGAATACTAGCAGAGCTAATTGGATGAAGCACGTAAACACAGAAAGAGAAAAGAGGACACAAGTAGAGTTAATAGTAAACATTTGAACTACAAATTTGTTTTAAAAAGTAATTTGTGTTGCAAATCATGTTTAATTTCCCCGGACTAAGGAATAATTAATACTTATGAATGTCAGGGAAAACATGGTGGCCGCTAGCTAGAGCGGTGCGCACGTCCCGACGGAGGCTCCAGCCCTGATGCCCCCACCTTAATAGAAACCTCTACGCAGTTAGATACAGCGTCTTCACGGTGGGCTTACCTGCCTGAGGGGTCCTGAGCGTCGGCCGGAGGTGGTTTCGGCACGCTTGCTGAGTGCTTGGTGCTCGGCTCGGCTTCTGCTCTTCCTGACTCGGCTCGGCAGTTCGACGGCTCGCCGGCTTGGCTCAGCGGATCTCCTGGTTGCCGAGGTCGGAGCAATCGATGTGCTGGGGGCGGGTCTCTCTCCCACACCCTTCCGCTGGTGCGAGGCAGCCGTGGAGCTGCGGAGGAGCAGGAGGGCGGCAGCATACAACATTTTCACAAGAGGAGCCACCTCAGCCTCAGCAATACGGTGCGGTAAGCGGGGTCTTCGGGTGGAGGGTGCCTTACTAGAGGAGCAGTTGGAGGCTAATAAGATAGCAGTTTTGGACAGTTATACCAACACTAATAGTGCTTCAGGTGTCAATGCTGATCACGACTGCCCTAGCCACAAGCACTCAGAACCTGATGTAACAGACAGATGTTTTTTTGACTTCAAAACTACAAAATCGAGGAGTAAGTTCTGTGCAGCTCCCGAGGAAAGACTTTTACCCAGCTCCCACCCCAGACCTGATTATTGTTAAGAGTAAACTGCAAGCCCTCTCCAGTGCAGTCTTATCTCAGAAAAATAATAAGGCACAGTTCAAAAAGAAGAGAGCAGAAACAAAGAAAGGGTTCACTAGCGACAACCTGGGGAAGCGAAAGGCAAAGGGAAAGGGGAAAGGAAGGCAGAAGGACATAGATCTGGAAGACGCAGACAAGAGTGTCGGTCCAGACTCAGAGAAAGTGCTTGAAGGGAGTCCTGAAAAAGAAACAGAAACAGAAATAGAAACAGAGTCAGAAACTGTGTCAGAGTCAGATTCACTACAATCACTGGCTCTTAAAGTTCCAAGTGGCAAAAAGAGGCACTCGGCAACACACACCACTAAATCAGTAGTGGTGCAGCCAAGCAACAGCCAGAAGGAGTCAACCCAGGGCAAAGGTAATTCTAAAAAATCTAAAGCTACAAGAATTACACCTTCTCTGAAGTCCTACTTTAAGATCCTACCCCAGGTCCTAAACATAAATCAAGATCGCCAGGGCCTGACCACCACACAGGCTACGTCCATCTCAACTAAAGTCCCTGCCTCACTAGCTATACCCAGCGGCACCGAGCTCCTAGCAGCGGAGGTAATGGAACAGGAGAAAAATTCAGGCTTGGATAACGATGCGGTAAAGCGGAGCAGCGCCACGATGCCACCAACAGAGCATTCGGTCATCAACTCAGTAGGAACAGAAACTACGAGCATAGAAAAGGTTTCGGATCCAAGCTCAGGTGGCAACAAAGAAGACAGTGAAGATACTATCCAGCACATACTCCTCAATATGAGAAAGGGGATCAAATCTGGATTTGAAGAGTCATAGAAATGCTTTGCGGAATCAAGGGAAAACCAATCCGAGATCCGGACCATGTGCGAGAATTTGGAAACCAAAGTGGACGGGCTTTTCGAAAGAACCGGGAGCTTAGAGAATACCATGGGGGAGCTTAAAGCAAAATTAGACCACGCGGAAACGAGGATTCTGACTCTGAGAAGAGAGGGGGAAGCAGTAAAGGAAAGAGTGGAGTCTTTAGAGAACTATTCAAGGAGGAACAATCTTAGGATTTTAAAAATCCCGGAAGGAAAAGAGGGAAGCGAAATAAAGAATTATGTTGCGACTCTGCTTAAGGATGCTCTTAACCTAGAGGAGTCGGTATCAGATTTGGAGTCTGACATACAAAGGATACACCGTGATCCCTTCCGTCTCAACCCAGGCAGGACCAAACCCCGGAAGATCCTTGTGAATTTCTTAACTTACGCAACGAAGGAAAAGATTCTCAACTTAGCATTTAAAGCTAAGACATTGAAGACCCCTGACTTCTCCTTCGAAGTAAGGTCAGACTTATCTAAAACCACATTAGAAAGGCAATGGGAGTTGGGACAACGGATGGAAAAGTTTAGAGCCCTAGGAGCCACGGTACAGATGCGATTCCCCGCCTTCTTGACGATTATGTTCAACAACAAAATGTACAACATCAAGACTCCTCTTGAGGCAGATGAGTTATTAGTCTCCATCAGCGAATTTTCCCATACTTCCTGATTTAAGGAGGGGTCAACAGAGATAGAGTACAGGAGGAAAAAACGTGTAAATTAAACGAATAACAACTGTGTTTCCCAGTCTAATAAAAAAATATATATATATAAATATGAACAAATCATTCATAAAGATAAATAATGGGAAAAAGGAAAAAAATAATGAAAATGAGAGAGATAGTTACAACTGACTCTCCAAAAAAAAAAAAAAAAGGGGTTATAACATGTGCACCTAAAAAGGGAAAAAGGGCAAAGGCCCAAATAAAAAGGGGTGGAGAATAAAAAAACAAATTTAAAAAAAACTCCTTCCTCTTTCTCCCCTTAGTCTTTTCATTGATTTAAGATTTGATCTCGACCTACCCTTTTGTTTACTCCTTAGAGACGTTAATCATGCCTATCTCTAATGAGGGGAAAAAAAACCACACACACCACCACATAATATTGATTAGACTGACCGAACAATGAGATAGATGGGGCCTCAGGCGAGAGTACATCGGGGGCGACAACCTGGCTAGCCATCCGGCCAGAGTAAGTAGGGGGGGGGGTTTCCAGGAGAGGGAGGGGAGTAGGCGGGGGGTGGGGAAAACACATAAAAGTTCTCATAAGCAAAAATCTAAATTCCGAAACTCACTGATTCCAGGGTGTACTATGTAAACTGAGTGGTCGATATCAAAAACAATATACAGATAATTGATGGATGGACGATTAATGGAAAATATATATATATATATATAATGGGGAGAGCAGGTCAATTGAATGGTAAAGAAAAATGAGAGACATTAAATTTCTCTCCTGGAACGTAAATGGCTTGCGCGTACGAGGGAGAAGACATAAAATTATGCAGTACCTTAGAGACTCGCCCGCGCAGATCATAACGATCCAGGAGACCACTTAAATAAGCAAGAGATTACAGACATCCTTAAAAAATTGAAATGGGTTGATAAGGTGATTAGCACAGACCACAACGCCAGTATTCGTGGATTTGTCATCATCTTCAAAAAAGGTGCCAGGGCTCATAGTGAGGATTGGAAGACAGATCTGAGTGGTAGATGGTTGATAGCTAACGTTCAGCTAGACCTAAGGCGATTCCCCCTAGTGGGTTATTATGGTCCTAACCAGGATAACCCCTCCTATCTAAATATATTACAAAATCACTTGATTACCATCACCGATCCAATAATCTGGATGGGAGATTTTAATCTAGTGTTGGACCCCAAATTGGAAAAATTCCCTAGCTCTAGGGCAATAGTCCATAATAAAACAAAGACGCACTTTTGTGCTGCATGTCCAATTTGGGACTGGAAGACTTTTGGAGACAAAGAGCCGGGAAAACATTGGGAGTCTCTTTTCATAATTACAAATATAAGCATAAATCCCAAATTGACTATGCTCTATTTAGTTTCTCCTTAAAAGACTCTATAAAGACCATAATATATTTACCACAGCATTTGTCAGATCATTCAGCCATCCTCTTCTCGCTAACACTAGATCAGCAACCTACTTTTGCCTCATGGTCTTTTGACTGTACCCTCTTATTAGAGGAAGTGGAAAGAGAGCACCTCATATCTGAAACCACCTCTTTTCTAGAGTGGAACATAGACTCTGCTCCCCTGGTTAGCGTGTGGGAGACATGGAAAGCGTACATAAGAGGCTGTATTACCAACCGGGCTTCCTACAGAAAAAAGAAATACAGAGAGGAGCTACTATCAATAGAGCAAGATCTGGCCCGATTGGACTTAGTAGATCAAGCGCCCTCGGTTAACCTAGAAAAGAAGAGAGAGCTAAAAGATAAACTGGAAACACTACTACAGGAGAGATTAAATAAACGATGGCAGGCCAGTAAACTTTCCCATTTTGAATATGGGGAATCAGCAGGGAAGCTGCTAGCCTGGAAAATAAAAGCGGACCAGGCCAGAAATCATATAAAAGAAGTGAGAGTAGATGGAAATTGGATAATAGGAAGACTGATCTCGAAATTGGCGAAGCCTTGAGTGCTTTCTTTCATAATATTTATACAGACGAGATTAATGTTAATATTGAGAGAAGAAATGAATGGCTGGAAAAAATGAACCTTCCCAGGTTAAACGAGCACCAGAGTGAAAATCTGGATAAAGAGATAACTGAGGCGGAAGTCGAAAGTGTCATTAAACAATTAAAATTGGGGAAAGCTGCAGGACCGGATGGCATTCCGGATGAACTATACCGAGCGCTTATTTCTACACTCACCCCAGTTCTAACAAAGCTATTTAACAACATACTAAGAGGGGAGACACCACCTAGTTCCTGGGGAGAAGCAAACATCGCCTTAATCTTAAAAGCAGGCAAGGACCCAGCAGAATGCGGCTCGTATCGTCCAATCTCGCTTCTCAACAACGTCTATAAGATCTTTTAGTCAATTCTGGCTGCACGTTTGGGAAGCGAGATTGGAACAATTATTCATCATGATCAAAAGGGATTCATAAGAGGCCGACAACTAGCCGACTTAACATACAATCTAGTCGGAGCTATAGATATTGCCTCAACCTTTGCTCTACCTCTGGCAATTATGACCCTCGATGCAACAAAAGCATTCGACAGGGTAAACTGGTCCTACCTAAATGCAGCCATGGAAAAGTTTAAATTAGGCCCCAAATTTTGTAGAGCAGTAGGCTTATTATATAAAAACCCAAGGGCAAGTCTGTTACTTCATGGCACACGCACAAATCCCTTTGAAATCAGCAGAGGGACAAGACAGGGGTGTCCTCTTTCCCCCCTACTATTTAATATTTATCTGGAAACATTTGTCCACACTATAAGAGAGGATACCAATATTCCGCCTTTCTCTTTCTCTGGTTGGGAGAAGAAAGTCGGTCTGTATGCCGATGACATTCTTATTTATACAACAGATCCGACACAGGCATTTCCTACGGTCATCAGAAGCGCGGAGGAATTTGGGAAACACTCAGGTTATGAAATAAACGCTGGAAAGACAGAGATAATGGCTTGGAACATTACAAATCTTCAGCTTCCGGTAAAAATCTCAATGCGTTACCTGGGGATAAAAATTACAAAAGACCCAAACCTTCTGGCCCAGACTAATTTAGATCGGATCTCTCGTGAATCCAAATCATTGATGAAATCCTGGTCTTTTCTCCCTCTCACCATCTTTGGGAGAACCAGCCTAGTAAAAATGTCCATTCTCCCCAAATATACATTCATCTTCAATACCATTCCATTAATATTCGATACCAAACAACTACTAAAATGTCAACAAAACATCAACTCATTTATTTGGTGCTACAAGTCAACCAGGCTGGCATGGAAGAAGTTAAGAAGGAGAAGGGAAAAAGGAGGGCTCGCCTTGCCAGACCTGGAATACTATGCTTGGGACTTCCATCTGACCCACTCCAGGATGTTACTAAAGACCCCACTAGGCAACTCGAACGGCCATATGTTTAAAGCAATGTTACTGGGTTCTGATCTTCCATTGGACGGATTCCTATTCAAGTTTGGGCACCAGAGATTCTTCAAAAAAGTCAGGCTAAAGTCATTACATTGTCCCATAAAAGAATGGTCGCAAATCAAATTCAAGGTTGGGATTGCATACTTTTCTAACTACGCACCGATCTGGGATTTGCCAGGGCTCTCACTGCATTACACACAGATGATTAAAACAGACCTACAGGAAGCAGGAATAATACGATGGGGAGAGCTAGTGGCAGAAGGCTCCTTCATGGAATGGGAAATATTCTCAGACAGGGTAACCTCACCCCTATCCTGGTTTGTTTATAGACAACTATCCAGCTGGTTGTGGTCTCAAACTAAGAAAAAGATCAAATTTGGAGGATATAGCTCCCTAGAAAAAAAATCTATTTGAGAAACCCTACAGAGGTAAGGAGGTTGCCTCTCACTACTGGAACATCATGGAAGAAAGGAGGACAAGCTTAACTTTCCGATAAAATTATGGGGAGGAGATGACCCCAGGCAGAAAAGAAATGGATAGAATCATTTACCCTTCTCTATAAGATCATAAAACCCGCCTGGTTAAGGCGCAATCAACTATTTACATTACACCGGGCATATTATTCCCCCAAAAAACTCTCGAAGTTCCAACCAGGGAAGTGTTGTAGTAAATGTTTTTTTCCAGCAGCCTCAGACCTACATATGTTCTGGGAATGTCCGAACATCACTACTTTTTGGCAAGAAATCAAGATATCACTTGAATCAATTCTCAGAATCTCTATTCCTCTCTCATGGTCTTTAGTCATTTTTGGGCTAAGTAATAACATCAAGGGTTTAGAAAGAGAATTTCTATACTATGCTATCCTACTAGCAAGAAGACAAATTTTCAAAAACTGGGTCAACACTAATCCACCGACCCATGCAGAGTGGCTGTCTTCACTTTATGTAACATCGAAAGTAGATTTAGCTAAAACTTGTAGCCCCCGTACCGTGAGATTTTGGAATTTCTTAATTGAGTAGAGAAGGAACAGTTAAGATGAGGGTTTTTTTTTTTATCCCGGGGTTAGATGATTAAGCCTGAGTCTCCATGTCCTACGGGTGGCACCCCAAACCATAGTGACATTGGACCATCAGCCAACAATGGGCTTGTACGGAGTTAGTTCGTGTGGGTTTCTCTTTCTCTGCGGTGACATCAGGCCAGCCTTTCTGGAAATTATGAGACCACTTTATGGTTTCTTGATGGTACAGAGGCGACTGTGTCTTGCGGCTGGAATGCCCCTGGATCGGCTAAGTGGCTAATGAGGACAATTTTTTTTTTTTTTTTAAATTAATGTCAGCATTGCATTCCTTTGTTATAATTATGAAGCCGTGGGTGTCTACCAGTTCAGTGAGTGAGGTGGCGCCCTCTCTTTAAAGGCAGTTCCAAGTACACTTAGCACAAATATTAAAATCTGATTCAAGTAATGCATTTTGGAACATTTGGTATAGTTCAGTTTATCTGCAGGAAAATGTGTGGAAAAACATTATTTTGCAAATGTTTAAAAAGGCATTAGGTTTGCTGTGCTTGCTTATAGTGCATCCCACTTTTTGACTGATAGCACCGCTCTCGGAATGCACCTGTTCAAAGAGAGATTTCTCACTTCTCCTGTCTGTTTCTCTGCAGGTGCAGGGATGCAGGCCTCAGTTTGGTTGGCACTTATTAGTTTTCAGGTAAGTGATACAAAAACATAGATTCTATGGTATGCTAGTAAAAATAAATGTGCAGTACACCTTTCATTTTAACACAATGAAAAAACTTGTTATGAAAGTATGTGTGGCGTGGAACTTGTATTAGAACATTGGAATGTTGGGAGCTCCATTGCAGACAATGGAGTGCTCCCTGCTTTTACGGGCCGGTAAAGGCCCGCAGAGCAAGAATCCGATGTTCTACAAAGGCTTCTCGAAGCTCGAGGGGATTTATATTCCCTCGAACTTCGAGAACCCTTTGTTTAATTTGTTAGAACATTCTGCCCTCTAGTGGCAGAATGTTCTAATAGTCTTATAGCCCTTCGTAGCAGGGCTATACTAGCTATTAAAGTCCCGATGTCTCGTTAAAGTCCCTTGCCTTCGGCTAGGGCCTTTAACTATTCAGCGGGCCTTTAATAACCGGCATAGCCTGCTACGGCGGGCTATAAGGCTATAATCAGGCCTGTGCAGAGTTTTACTCAGTGAAACTCAACGAAGTCCCAAAAAAACTCTGCCACACTCGGCAGAGTTCGGTCGGTAAGTCGGGCTGCTTTTTAGAGCTGGGAGTTTGTCCTGCGCTGAAAAATCAGCACGAACAGCACTATGTGCTAGAGGACGCTGCTGCTTTCTGCGACTCGAGTAGATATTCTCCCGGAGCGGCAGCTTCCTTAACACGAGTAGCAGATTTCTCAACGCAAGCGTTCCCGACCTGCTGCCGCCACGGCTGCGTCAAGAAATCTTGCTGGGAGGAGGTCTAGTGCTTGATTTTTTCTTGGGAGCACTCTCCAACTTAACGTTAGCGAGTGGCTCAAGATTAAAAACCCTGCTCTGTGTCACTTTGCAGACTTTTTCAGAACTTTGAGCTCTGTGCAAAGTGGACAAAACTCTGTAAACTCAGTTGAAGGAGCGGAATTCTTCGCCCACCCATACTTCACATCTCCCTGTGAATAAAGTAACTGCCTCTAGCTGCCTAGCTATTCACTCTCAGTGGGACATGAGGTATAGCTTCTACCTGACTTGTGTTGCGATGCAACATAATTAACAAACTTGAAATATTTTATTCCTTCACTTACAATTCTTGCAAAATATACTAGAACTCTAATAACTTGTGCTTTGAGACCTATTCCTAACAATAATACATGATCCTGACTTAATATGCCTTCCTATTCTATCAAAGGAAAGCTTCAAGTCAAATACAACAAACTGGGGGTCAGATTTACTAGTTTGTCATGTAGCACAATGCAGCAGCCACAAATACGGTGCTGCATGAGAAGGAGAGCTCCAAATTTGCTGAAATATGGGACTCTCTGACCTTCTCCCTAATGCCGATGCAGAATTGCGCGGCTGTGTGCCACGGACATACTTTTGCACCATGGTGCAAGGGTGTCTCTATGAATCTAGCATAGGTTTTGTACTGAAAGTATACCTTCCAGTACATAATACTATGTTTAGACTAACTCTAATCCTTTTCTCTCTTTGTATGTGTGCTGCACAGTGCAGCACGCATGCAAAGTCAGAAAAGAAAGGAGAAATAAAAACATTTCTCCGTGATAGGGCCTATCTGAAAAAGGCGGTATTTTGTGAAGCTAAACCTTGTCTACTCTTTTATGTAAATAGAGCTTAGCGGCAGAAACCTTGGGTGGTTGTATGGTAACGGCCATACACCACCTATGGTATGCCTCTTTGGTGCTAAGTAATGCAAAGCATTCAAGTGAATTTCCAGCGCTAAAAACCTTTAGAGCTGGAAAGTAAATTATTAAAAATAGATTTAGGGTCATTTTGCATCACGTTGTGACTCAAACACGGTGCTAAAACATAGGTAATATACACCTCAGTCTCAAATGAGTTCATAAAAAGGTTTAGGTATTTTAAAGTTTGTTTCCATTAACTACACAACTTCCAGAAATACTCTCTGTATTCTTAATGTCCTTCAATATAATCCAATCCAAAGAAGCAACTGGTTATAGCAGAGGTAATTCCAGATGTGCATAGCAAAGCCCTGGATGCATCAACAATATATATATTTGTGCAAACTGTGAAAAGGAATATATATATATATATATATATATATATATATATATATATATATATATAATATATATATATATATATATATATATATGTATATATATATATATATATATATATATACGTATATATACGTATATATACGTATATATATACATATATATATATATATATATATATATATATATATATATATATATATAAAATTGCCCAGCAAAGATGCCATGGGCCACAAGGAAAGTTATACCACCAAAAGTGTGTACTACGTGAGAGACTATTGCCTGCTGGTAAGCGTAATTTGTTGTCGGACCAATGTCATGTAGTGAGTTGCCCATGTTTGCAAAGCCTTAGTCCAGACAACGCTTCTTGACAGCTACTTGACAAGTGAGTGTGTGTGTGTGCACATATAGCTGCATCATGCAGCATTACACGTGATTTTTGTGAAGGTTAAGCTACAGATGTCTCTTGCTAGAGGATGAGGAGCCTGAGAACACTGCACAACATCTCACTAGTGGAGAGGTGTGGCTCACTGGTTAGAGGCGGCAGACCCGGAAGCAGAGAACGGCCCGGGACCAGGGTTCAATTCCCGACGCGGCAGGGTCGTGGACCAGGTCAGCAGACTCGATAATTCTCGCCTCGGTGCCTACTCTAACCAGGGATCACACTCAGCAACTCTGGGCATTAGCTTGCCTCATCTCTACAACGGCCCCCCACATTCGCCGGGGATGCCTGGTTTCACCTTGGAGATACCCAGTAGGGACCATCTCACAGGGATAGCCAGGACGGGTTCCCCAGCGGTCTACAGCGCCACGACGCCTCAGGGCAGCAGTGCGCTTTACAAGACCACATACACTAGCTATGCCATGTGCAATGCGCTAAACCTTAAAGAAGTCCTAGTGCTTGGCGGCAAGCTGTCAAAAGAAGGTGGGCCGCAAATGGTGACTTACAAGCCACTTTTTCCAACCCAGCTGGGCCAACCCGAACTTGTCTCTGAGGATTCTCAAGTATTGTATCTTTGGATGATGAAAAGAACCTCCCATCCATGTTATGCAGTTCAAGAGCAAGCTATGATAATAATGACACATTTTTCTGTAGGATCAGAAAAATCAGCTGGTGCTTTTTGTGGTTTCTTAGAGCACATTTTAGTCATCCAGAAAAAAGTTTAACACCTAATTTGAGTAGTGAAGGGCACATGTCAGTCTCAGTGGCAACTCCTCTGCTATGGCGTAGGAGCGTCACCCCACTGCTTTTAAGCAGTGCAAAGTGGAAACATAAAATGAAAATAACTATAATTATTATCATTTTATGCTTCGTGCTGCTTTGCAGGTGTGCGGGTGGGCGGACTGCTCTGCTCTCAGTGCAGGGCAGGGGAGGAGTGTTTTGCGCACTTTCCCTGTTCTCCATGCAGGCTGTCATGGAGAACATGGCCGGCCCCCCCTTTCCTGGCTGAGCGTCGAACCAGGACACTCAGACAAATGGTCAGTGGGGCCTAGTTGTGTTTCCTGTTCCTCCAGTTCGACGAGGGGAACAGGAGCAGAAACGCGGGATCAGGCGGCAAGGTAAGTTCAGTTTACTTTTTTTATATTGCGCAACCACCATCTCTGCGTGCGACCCCCCACCTGCAACTCTCTCTTCTCCACCACTGACCCTGCCTCACCCCGACGCCCACGAGCCATGCCGGCCACCACTAGTCAGTCTCAAGATTAAAAGCTGACTGGAAAACATTTTTTACAGGTACAGTTAATGAAGCTTCATGTGCTCTGCAGAAGAGCCTTCAAGGCGGTATGAAGCTACGTGTGTCATGGCTGGGGCGGCCTTAGGCATGTGCAAGGTGTGCACCTGCACAGGGCCACCAAACCCCAGGGGCCACCACGCCAATATATATCCTTAATATAATAATCCTCTGAGGATGGATACATATTTGCGTGGCTGCCCCTGGCATGGATTTGGTGGCCTCCGGCTCTGTTCCACTTCCAAACACCCTGACCCCCCCCCCTCTTCGCTGGCCTCCGCACTCCGCCCCGCCCGGACCCCCTCTTCCGGGGCCCCCTACCTACGCTTCCTGCCCAGGGCCGCCAAGAGCCTAGAGCCGGCCCTGGTCATGGCACTAAGAAATGAACATTTGTTGGAAGAATCGTTTGAGGGCTGATTGACCAACCTAAGCTAATCATTCAGTTTCCATAGATTAGCATTTGTTGAAGGCGTGCATCAACTTTCAAGTAGTTGATTGCATTTCCAAGCACTTGTGGATGGTACCATGAGAATACCTGGAAAAGGACAACATACAATACCTTATGAAAAACATGTACACTTCACAATCCATCAGAAAATACACTTTGGTCGAGTCACTAAGTCATTTATGAGTACAAGAAGTAGTACTACAGGAGTATTGTTTCCCGTACTTTTAAATGCATTTGTGCCTTGGCCACGAAATGTCCAACTACCTATTAGTAGACATAAAAGAGGGCACAGTTCTACCAATTTTTACTAATTGTATATGATTTTTCTTTGAATATTCAAATTGTACTCCCATTTTAGATGTTTTTGGGTCCAATCCACAAAGACATTTATTAGTACGTAAACTACTATAGGAATACAATTTTTTGGATCCATAAAAGTCTTTGTAAGTCTGCTACTCTGCACAGAGCCGACCACCTCTGAGGTAAAGATTTTGAAGCAGGTAGATTTACCCACCTAGCACAATCCACCGGACTGACTTTGGTTGGGGCAGTCCCTTTGTTTTCTACTGCAGGCTCAAATCAAGCCATGGAGAGGGGCAGGAAACATACAACATCACACACTCTCAGTCATAGGCTTTCACTTTACTTGCTTGTGTTCGATCACTTTTGGGCACTGTCGTGTGGAGCTCTCGGGGTGACTGAGATCTATTTCACATCTGTGAACCTCTGGCGAACATAAGATGTTCGTCTGGGGTTGATGACTCATACCTGTAGAAGCCAATCACGTTTCTCCTAAGCCCTTAGTACCCCCCTCCTAACCTTACTATAAAAGTCTGTGTTCCTTGACTTCAATTTCCAACCCTACCATGGTATTAAAACCATTAAACACCAAATGCATACAATAGTCCCTTTCTCTGTTCAAATTGCATATTTAAAATTTCTGGCGGTGAGCCAGTGGACAGTCAGCTTCAAGGCCTCATTCAAGGAGAGAATGTCCTCAGAGACTTTGATGTAGATTTGTGTATCGTCGGCGTACATAAGGTATGAGATATTGGCGAAATAGCACCTCTGTGAGCCATTCAAGGTAAAGATTGAAGAGGGTAGGGGAAAGGGTTGATCCTTGGGGACTCCAATCATGATCAGAGAGGGAGGGGATAGATTACAGTTGATAAGGACTCTCTGTGAGTGATTTTGGAGGAAAGACCTAAACCATTCAAGGACGGTGCTATCCAAACCCATCCTGATTTTGAGGCATTCAAGAAGAATTTCGTAGTTAACCATATCGAATGCCAAAAATAGGTCTAGGAGGATTAGGAGACAGGTTTTGCCTTGGTCAAGGGCTTGGAGGGCGTTATCCATGATGTGGAGGAGGGTGGTTTCAGTGCTGTGTCCAGGTCTGAACCCGGATTGGAAGTCATCTAGAAGGTGGAAGTTGGTGATGTGTAGGCTCAGGTACTGTTGCACACATTTTTCCAGAACTTTGGCTAGGAGTGGGATGTTAGATATGGGTCTATAGTTGTCGGCGGAAGCAGGATCCAGCATACATTTTTTTAAGATGGGCACGACTTAGCCAGCCTTAAGCGAATCAGGTATTGAACCCTGTAGGAGAGAAGTGTTGACTATTGCAGTCCAGGAAAGGATGACAGCCTGAGAGGCAGCAGCTAGGCAGTTAGAGGGGAAAGGATCATTGAAGTGATTGTTCTGCTTTAAGGAGGTTATAATTCTCGAGATAGAGTGTTCGTCATAGACTTTAAAGTTGGATTAAATTACTTACATTTTTGTTTTTGATTCACTATATTGAAAATAATTAACACATTCACATAACATAGAGGAATGTGCTAGGTGAAGCCTGTTAGTTATTCGCAGTAGGAGAAGGGATGGATCACTAAAAGGAGATATCAGGCTGTGGCTATAGCTAAAAGAACCCAACATGAAATAAAGAAATTGGGGTCAGACGCATGAAAGCTTTTTGTAGTTGCAAACTGACCAATTCACAGTCAGGCCATTTGTGATCACAAAAATTCTGTACTTACAAACAACAAACGGCTATTTGGTAAAATGCTTTTGGGGAATTGTTTATTTGGAAGGGGCATGTTCAAGATGTCCCTTTCTAATGCTGAATCTAAATTGTATGTATTAATGTTTTGCATATGAAATCCAGTCGGCTACTAACACGTAGCAGTAGGCCATTTGCAGACAGGAAAGGGTCTGTAAGGGACCCCTTCACCTTTGAAAATTATGCAAAAATATTTTGCTAAATGTAGGCAGAGATCCAAAGGACCACTGCTTACTTATTAAAAAATGTTAGTTACATTTTTATAGTTTAAAAAAAAAAAACAGTTTTTCGTTAAGGAATATGCCCTACATTTGAAAAAAATTCTTAGTTTATCCCATTTGCCGTGGCCGCGATTTCGTGGCAGTGCAGCACTTCCGCAAAACGGGCGGTGCCGCGTCGGCCGTTGGACGTTCGCAGCACCAGCGAGGTAGTGCTTGCGACGTCCAACGGTTGACGGCAGCACGCAAGGGGTTAAAAACAATCATAGACATGGTGGTCTGCTGGCCCTAGTGGGCCACACATGGGTGGCTGCTCCATTGGAGCGGAGGACCAACAATCCACTTAAATTACTCCCATAGCCCCAAAGATTAAAAATAAAACGGTAATTCATTACCATTTTATTTTTCTTCCCCCGGCCCTAAACAGAGCGTCGAGGCGAGGCTTGCTGAGTGACAGCAGCAGGGAGGAAGCTGGGCTGCCTTTTGTACTTGTTTAAAGTACCCATGTCTTTTTGGCCGGCGGTCTTGCGACGGCCAGCCACACATGGGCACTTTAAACATCTCTAACCTAGCTGTGTTAAGACAGCTGGGTTAGGACAAGTGCAGGCCTCCAGAGTGATATGGAGCGCCGAGTGAGGCCGCTCCCTCCATTAGGGCACTGCTCTCACCCTGCATGAGATCAGGGCCAGGAATGGTCATGGGAGTTTCCTGGTGGCTGGGTTGCAGATAGAAGAAGTCCTGTGTGGAGGGAAGTGTATAATTATTTTTTAAATGTATATTATTTGTGCTCGCACGCACTGGTCCCCAGGCCCCTGTAGGCGACTGTCACCACTGTAGCCACACACCCTTTGATGGCTGCGATTCCTTGTTGGTCGCAATATTCACGAGGTAGGTCAATTTGCGAGGAATCAGTATTTTGCAAAACAACCTATTAGCAGATAGGCCGGTTCACAAAATACTGGTTGCAAATTAGGACCGATGTTTTGTGAACAAGTGATTTGTACATCTGGCCCTTCTTCACCTTGTATGTGGATGGCTCAGATTTTGAGTGAAAACCCTGCCCTTTAACTACTACACCCTGACTAAATAGATAAGCCTCAAATGGCCACCCTGGATTTTGGGGTAAAAAATGCTTTTATGCTTTTCTAAAAAGCAAACTTTTAAAACTTTTCTTTCACTTTTCCAAGAATTTTACTGGCTATTTTTTCTGAAAATATTGAATGTGTGAGATTTGATTTCTGTGAAGAATGCAGCATTTCCCTGTCTTTCACTTGGTTTGGCACACCGACTGACTCCCTGTCATAAAACGTCTTGCTTGCTTCATTTGGTCTGGTTCTGTAATATAACTTCAAGCCAGTCTTCTTCTTTGGTACGTTCCCGTCACTCCACATGCGACTTGTAGTTCCCATCAGACATAAACATAACAACTGTCTGTGGTTACAGGGCTAATGTCCTTTGGTTATGTCTAGGGAGGTGATAGTGTGTGTACAGTTAGCGAGGCAGGAGAAACTGACTTTATGCACATGAAACAGAAGCTAGGAGGTTAAGACCTACATGTGGGATGTTTGGGATGTTTCCACAGACCAGTTTACAACGTTTTCCGATCTTAACAGCTGCTAGTTTGGCAGTGTCTACACGAATGAAGAGATGGAACTAGACCCCGGTGTTTAAGGACCATCGCCCATGCCTGGGCTGTTCTTGCTGCAATGCCTTAACGTTGCTTCATGTGAAGTGCCTGGTTCCACTGCTGCAGCTAATCTGTGATCTTGGTCCTCATGCACAGCGAAGAGGATTTTGGATTTTGCAATGAACTCTGTAGCGATTTTAAGTCACGTTGCAAGCACTCTCGTTCGGGGATCGTCCTGCAGTCTGTCTCTGTAACCATTATACCCCTTAAAGTTTTTCTGGGAACCCAGTGTACAGTGCTTAATCTGAGCAGGAGTTTTCTGCTGCTCGACGCCATCACTTAATTGTCAACACTGCACTTATGACAGTCTGCCATATGGTGGCGCTGCTCATCCAAGTTAGAGATGAGCAAAACAAAGGTTGTTTATGAATACAATGTACCTTTAACTTTGGGGACCTGGAATAATCTGAACTGTCGAACTGCAGGCAAGAGAGATGGTTAGTAGATGTTTTGGTACCGTCATCGGCAGCAATGACGGGATATGGGTGTTGCAGACAGTGGCCTTATTACAGCCCTAACATTTGTTATTTTACAAATTAAGCACTGCCAGTGTAGATTGTGTTGCAATAGTGTAGGCATACCAAGACCCAGGATATGGGAACTCCACTCAGTGAGTTGTAATAGGATCTTATGGAGCATGGGTTCTCACAGATTTCCTAGTCGATTAGCACAAGAGAAATGCATCCCCACAGCCTCCCTATTCGATAAGCGTCAATTGGAGCTCGTGGCCTGTTGATAAACGTGACTTTGCAATTCCTACGCAGCTGACGTAAGGCTAAACCTCCCCCTCCCAGGTTTACACCTTTTCTAAAAGACACATCTCTTCATCTAAAGTCGTACAATTTACTGTGAATTTGGAAGAAACCGATTGCACAGTGTCAAGGTTCGCTCACATATAGAGCACTTCATAAACGCCTTTATTACATTCATATTCAAACCCCACCACTGACAATGTTCTGCGATGTGTCTGCAGCAAAAGGGTTAATGGGAGATGAAAACATACAAAATTTGAGTAACTTCATAAACTTTAGAACTGAGGGCATATTATCAAGATAGAAGATAAAATGATCGCCGCTTTATCGGCAGAAAACTACTGATAAAGCGGCGATAATGGGCTTGATAATATGCTCTATGGAATTCCAATCCAAGCCCATGTTAGATGTCTTCACATCTATCATGGGCGTCGATTGGAATTCCATAGAGCATATTATCAAGCCCATTATCGCCGCTTTATCTGTAGTTTTCTGCCGATAAAGCAGCGATAATTTTATCCCCTGTCTTGATAATATGCCCCTGAGGGCCTTTTTCAATAGCGCATTTCTTATGGATCTGGACTGGTAGAATTAAAACAAAATAGTAATCATCCATTTAATTTCCAACCTTAGACTCCATTACCCACCTAGCCTTCAATTCCTGTATTTATGTAATAAACACATTTAATCCTGCTATCACAATACTGCAATCAGACCTCAACCAGTCAACTCTGAGCGATACATAGTTTTCTCTTTTCCTGTACAGGGAAACAATAGTGCAAGTGTTTGTGTTCGGTTGTCACTCTCCTCACTGCAGACAGAAGGTTGGAAGGAAGTGGTTAGACAGAGAGATGCTCTCTGAAGGTGCTGGGCTAGGCTTCCTTCCGCCGAGAACTCTCACTATCTCTCTCTTGCACACCTACAACGTTGGAAAGACCCTTAATTCGAGATTACACATGTCTTGCAATTTTCAGAAACAAGAAACGTACTGTGCAATCAATTAGTTTGTGATAGACTGACATGTTACGGGACTCCTTTGGACCTGAGGACTCCTGCTTCAGAGGTCAGTGGTGGGATGGCTTGAGATCCGAACTGGAAGGGTTGTTGCATGCTTATGTCTGCCTGTCGTGGTCGCAGTCAATTAGAGGAACATCTTGGCAGTCTACAATATATATGCATATAAATATGATTGAAAACAGATATATTCACACAGGAGGTACATATATATGAGCGCACCGTCCTTGCACTGTCCTTGCACGTGCGCGGACCTTAGCGTGCGCGAGCTGCAGGCTGATTGGCTGCCAATGTCTGGCAACACTCCAAAACAGAAATTGTTGGCAGCCATCTTGTGCCTCGGTAGACTGAGGCACAGGAAAGCAGAAAAACAAATGTGTAGAACTCAAAAAGGGGGCAGGGTAGAAGTACCCTGACCCCCTAGGCCTACTCAGGGGGTCCCACAAGGACCCCCCAGGCCCCCCCCAATTTCTTTTTTTTTTTAAATCGCGGGGTCCGCGCACGGTGCGCGCACCCCGTGCCAAAAAAAAAAAAAAATTAAAACATTATTTGGGTGGGGGCCTGGGGGGTCCTTGTGGGACCCCCTGAGCAGGCCTAGGGGGTCATGGTGCTTCTACCCTGCCCCCTTTGCATGTTTTGCACCTTTGTTTCACTGCTTGGTTCTACCGAGTCACAAGATGGCTGCCAACACTTCCTGGTTTGGAGTGTTGACAGACAGTGGCAGCCAATCAGCATGCCTTTCACAGGAAAGCAGCTTGCTCATTGGCTGTCAACACTTCTAACCAGGAAGTGTTGACATTCATCTTGTGCTAGGTAGACCGAGGCACAAAAGAAGCAGAAAAACAAATGTGTAGAACGCAAAAAGGGGGCAGGGTAGAAACACCCTGACCCCCTAGGGCTGCTCAGGTGGTCCCAGAAGGATATTTACATATTTAAACGTTATCCGCTAATAGAATTAGCATTTAAAAAACCTTTGAAATTTATTGAAAAAAGCAATAGGTTTCACGCCTGACATAGTTAGGAATTAGCATTTAAAAAGTGGTCCCAGAAGGATATTAACATATTTAAATGTTATCCGCTAATAGAATTAGCATTTAAAAAACCTTGCAAATTCACTTAAAAAACATAGGTTTTAGGTCATATATAGTTAGGAATTAGCATTTAAAAAACCTTGCAAATTCACTTAAAAAACCATAGGTTTCAGGTCATATATAGTTAGGGGTTAGCATTTAAAAAACCTTTGAAATTCACTGAAAAAACCATAGGTTTCGGGCCTTATATAGTTAGGAATTAGCATTTAAAAAACCATTGAAATTGCTTCTATATAGTTAGTTGTACTAACAATATTTCGCGCACCCGCAATCCACTGCTGATGATGCCACATATTACATCATTCATGACATGGTCAATGACATCACTGATGACATCTCAAATGACATCACTGATGACATCATCCACGTGACAATCACATACACCTTTTTATACACTAGTAAAATCTTTCATCACTCTTTGTAAAATACAGAGTATTATATTTGAATCCATTGACACAGCAATACAAGTATCTAAAAACCCACTCATTGATTCCTAGATGTATACACACATCTAATCACTTACCTGTAGATTCACTCATACATGCTGTCAATGATCAATAGAACACTATCAAAAATACTTATACACCTATATCGACATTACACACCAAAACACAACCTATTCACATATGAAGTTATCCTACTCACTTATGCAAACAATGGATCATACTTACATACTTACTTAGCTACACACTTATACAAACACCACTTCATCTATTTATTTAGATAGTAAGTCAAATTTAGCGTAGAATAAAATCATTATTACAAGTATACAGTTATCCATACAGTCACGCACACAATCATTGAGTCTTATGTATACTTATTTATATACAACAATTGACACATACACTGCCTTTTATTTTTCTAGTTTATCTACTGAATCCACTATTCACACATCTTTGGGCAGTCACACACCCTCCACCGAACCTCACACACATTTACTCTCCCATACAAATACTCTGTTAACTAATCAATAACTAATATAGACTTTCACATAGCTAGTAACCAACTGGAGAACCAGTTTACACAACAACTGGCAAAGTGATACAGATATTCACACAGTTTAGTCACTATCCACTATATTTAGTGAGACACTATAAATTGGTAAAGTCCTCCATCCAAATATTTATTTTTATATATCCACTCATACTTCAAGGCAAATTGCTCTATATATAATGCATATTTAAATAACGAAGCAAACCACATTCACTGGATGATGTCATCAGTGATGTCATTTGAGATGTCATCATTGATTGTTACTGACCATGTCATGAGTGACGTAATATGTGACAATGTGACATCATCAGCAGTGCATTGCAGGCACGCAAGTTATAGTTAGCTGAACTAACCATAACGAGGGAATTTCAATGGTTTTGTATGACTGAAATGTCCAGCTAACTATAACATGTGTGAAACCTATGGTTTTTTCAGTGAATTTCCAAGGTTTTTTAAATGCTAATTCCTAACTATAACGTGTGTGAAACCTATGGTTTTTTTCAGTGAATTTCAAAGGTTTTTTAAATGCTAATTCCTAAATATAGCGTGCCTAAAACCTATGTTTTTTTGTGTGAATTTCATAGGTTTTGTAAATGCCAATTTTTAAATGTATTAATTGGTATATTTTTTATACCGATTTACTACATTGTTTTAAACTATTTATTTTTAGATATTTCATTTTTTGAATTACATTACATATTTTTAATATACATTGAAAAAAAATGTTTTAAAAATATTGAAATTGTAATATTTGTGTTTTTTTATTTTATATATTTTTTAATGTAGATATAATTTATATAACAGGCAATGATATCCTATGGAAGGAAATTCAAGTTACTGGTAAGTACGGTTAAAATCACTTTTCAAGATCCATACTGGGCTGAAAGATGCAGCACTGAGGCCTCTCCTGATAACAGGTGAGTAAATCGGAATTCGTAGTTCGGCTGATTTTTTTATTAATATTTTAAAGTTCCAAAACTCCACACACAGAAGAATTTAAAAGTGAAACCAGTCAATGTTAGCCTATCAAAGGAAATTCAAGTTAATGTAAGTACGGTTAGAATTACTTTTCAGGATAAGTATTGGCCTGAAAGATGCAGCACTGAGGTCTCTACTGATAACAGGTGAGTAAATCGGAATTCGTAGTTCGGCTGATTTTATATGAATATTTTAAAATTCCAAAACTCCACACACAAAAGAATTTCCAAGTGAAACCAGTCATTGTTAGCCTATGGAAGGAAATTCAAGTTAATGTAAGTACGGTTAGAATTACTTTTCAGGATCAGTAGTGGCCTGAAAGATGCAGCACTGAGGTCTCTCCTGATAACAGGTGAGTAAATCGGAATTCGTAGTTCGGCTGATTTTATATGAATATTTTAAAGTTCCAAAACTCCACACACAGAAAGATTTCCAAGTGAAACCAGTCAATGTTAGCCTATCAAAGGAAATTCAAGTTAATGTAAGTACGGTTAGAATTACTTTTCAGGATAAGTATTGGCCTGAAAGATGCAGCACTGAGGTCTCTACTGATAACAGGTGAGTAAATCGGAATTCGTAGTTCGGCTGATTTTATATGAATATTTTAAAATTCCAAAACTCCACACACAAAAGAATTTCCAAGTGAAACCAGTCATTGTTAGCCTATGGAAGGAAATTGAAGTTAATGTAAGTACGGTTAGAATTACTTTTCAGGATCAGTAGTGGCCTGAAAGATGCAGCACTGAGGTCTCTCCTGATAACAGGTGAGTAAATCGGAATTCGTAGTTCGGCTGATTTTATATGAATATTTTAAAGTTCCAAAACTCCACACACAGAAAGATTTCCAAGTGAAACCAGTCAATGTTAGCCTATGGAAGGAAATTCAAGTTACTGTAAGTACGTTTAGAATTACTTTTCAGGATCAGTACTGGGCTATTTGGCCCTCAGGGGCCATCAGTATTGAAAGAAAATTAATTCCTCAACTTAAAACACGCCACGTGGCGCGTTTGCACAGTGGTGAAGGAAAGGGGCATGGCCTGAAGTTACATGTCTGCAAACACATCCTGTGGTGTATTTTAAGTTGGGGAATTAATTCTTCCTCAATCCTGAGGGTCCCTGGGGGCCAACTAGCCCACCAGGTACCTCCAGTATACGCCAGGGGGCTGCGTTGCAGAGAGCTGTTCAGAGGTCACGCCCCTTTTTACAACACTCTGCAACGCAGCTCCGTGGCGCTTCCACTTGAACCTTCATCTTTCTAACTTCCTCGATGCCTCAGGTTTCTTGGACGGGTCCCAACATGGCTTTAGAAAGCTGCATAGCACGGAGTCTGCCTTGACTAAGGTCATGGATAACATCCGCAGAAAAGTTGATTTGGGTCAAACCACCATGCTGGTGCTGCTGGACCTTACAGCAGCATTCGACACCCTGTCTCCCCTTACTTTAACATCCAGGTTAAGGGAGGCAGGGGTAGAAGGACCGGCTCTCAGTCTCCTGAGCTCCTTCTTACATCAACGAGAGCAGCGTGTCATGCTAGGTGAGTACCTCTCCCCTGCTAAGTCTTTGCAATGTGGGGTGCCACAGGGGTCGGCATTGAGCCCGACCCTGTTCAATATCTACGTGGCCCCCCTTGCAAGACTAGTAAGATCTCAGGGGATGGAGGTAGTGTCGTATGCCGACGACACGCAGATTATGGTATCCCTGACCCACTCTGTGAATGAAGCCGCGTCAAACTTTAGGGCCTGCATGCAACTTGTTGCAGAGTGGATGATTTCCAACTCCCTAAAGTTGAACGGGGACAAGACAGAGGTCCTGGTCTTTGGCAAAGATCAGGGCATGTGGTCAGGTGAGTGGTGGCCTCCTTCCTTAGGCATCTGCCCCACACCTACTCAATCTGCCAGGAACCTTGGTATCATCTTTGACACCCAGCTCTCTATGGAGCTTCAGGTCAACAGAACGGTGGCTACCTGTTGGGGCGTCATCAGGACCCTGAAAAGGATTGTCCATTATCTTTCCCCACAGGCACGGAAACAGGTGGTGATCGCCCTTGTTGGTTCAAGGCTCGATTACTGTAATTCACTGTACGCCGGGGCCAACAAGGGCCTTCTGCAGCGCTTGCAGGTCATACAAAATGCGGCAGCGAGGTTCGCCCTTGCCCTGCCCTGGTTGTCATCAATGACCTTGGCGAGGAAGAATCTCCATTGGCTGCCTATACCCTCAAGGATCACGTTTAAACTTTTATGTCTAACATATAAGGCTTTAAGTGCAGATTCGGCTGACGCCCTTGGATCCCTATTAACTAGATATGTCCCGAACAGATGCCTACGCTCTAGCGAGCTCAATCAACTGGTAATCCCACGAGCCAAGAAGGCTAGATGGGGGAGCAAAGCTTTTTCCATTCTGGCACCCCAGATGTGGAATTCACTCCCCCTGGAGATCAAGTCACTGCCCTCTCTTGACCTTTTCAGGAAGTCATTGAAAACTTGGCTTTTTATTAAAGCATACCAGTAAGCTCTGTTTCTGACTGCTGACAGCTAGTCATTTGATTTAGGCGCCTTGACGCCCATTGGGCATAGCTGCGCATTATAAATGCCATTTCATTCATTCATTCATTCCTGGAGGTACCTGGTGGGCTAGTTGGCCCCCAGGGAACCTCAGGATTGACAAGGAATTAATTCCCCAACTTAAACCAGGCCACAGGGTGTGTTTGCACACGTGTGAACTCAGACCCGCCCCCTCCCTTCACCACTGTGCAAACACGCCCCGTGGCGCGTTTTAAGTTGGGGGATTAACTCCTCTTGAATCCCGAGGTTGCCTGGGGTGCAACTAGCCCACCAGCTACCTCTAGTAAGCACCACAGTGCTGTGTTGCAGAAAGGTGTAAAAAGGGGCATGGCCTCAGAACACCACTCTGCAACACAGCCCCCTGGCGCATACTGGAGGTTCCTGGTGGGCTATTTGGCCCCCAGGGACCCCGAGTATTCAATGTGAATTCATTCCCCCTCTGCAAACGCGCCAGGGGGCGCGTTTGCAGAGTGCTGCATGAAGGGGGCGTGGCCTCTGGTGGGATGCCGGTGTTTTTCTTTTTTTTTTTTAAGAAGGGGGGCTGTGTAGCCCCCCTTCTTTTTCTATTTTTCTTTGCCCTGGGGACCCCATCCCCAAAGGCTTGCCCTCCAATTTTTTTTTTATAAAAAAAAGGGGAGGGGGGCTACGTGGTCCCTCTCCTGAGGCTTCTTTTAGCCCCGGGGACCCCATCCCTCGGGGCTCTGCGTCGTTTTTTAAAAAACATTTGTTGTGGAGGGGGGCCACGTGGCCCCCCTCCCGGGCCACTTCTGGCCCCGGGGACCCCATCCAGCTAGACTGCGTACTGCCTTAACCACGAATATTCGTTGTTAAGGCATATGCGTGTTTAAGGCAAGCATTGTTGAGCTTGCGTAGTCGGAACACACATGGTTAAGACTGTTTCCCGAGATACAGGAGCCTGCCACACTTTTTTTTTGTGAGTGGGTGCCTTGGTCCCACCCAGGAGGGAGGAGCCTGGTGGGAGCAGGTTATGTTTCTGATCCTGTTTGGAAGGGACTTCCACTTCTGTTCCCTGACTGCGCTGTCCCATGCAAGAAACAATACAGTGTCCCGGGTCCTGGGGTCCCCAGGACACGGGCCGCATTGGGGTTCCCAGTGCCATATTATAGCTTGGGGAGGGGAGGCCATACGTTCCCTAACCAACTTGTTTTATGGGCCCCGGGAGATGGGGGACCCAAGAGTCTATTTAATTGCTTGGAGAGGTGGCCACATGCCTCTGGGAATCACTGCCAAGTATTGAGAGTCCAGGTATCCCTAACCTGCTCCCCTATATGCTTTTTTTTCCAAAACATGGGGACTGAGACCCTGAGCCCTACATCTTTGTTGATGTTGTCAATCAGATCACTATCTTTTGATCTGTTGCTTCCGCAGATGTTTTGATTTGCTAATAACTTTAATGCCATTCGGGATAATTCCCCAAATAAAATTCCCCCAAAAAATCTGAACATGTCAGCTCATTGCTGGAAATTTTTGGGCTGAACCATCAAGCTGACACTGAGAAAAAGGGGGGCTCCCAAAACCATTACCCTCATGCAATTTACCATAGGAAATTTGAACAGCTTTGCTGCAAAAAAGGCTGAACGGAATTACACCAAACTTTGTAGAAAGCCAGAAAGTGTACTTTGTGGTGATTTGATGTAAATCCATTCACTAGTTTTGGCTGAAAATGTAAGTAGATTTCATGCCACGGTTCAACCGTAGATACACCATGGTGGATCCGCAAGCTTAAGCATACGTTGAGATTGGCTAGCTTCACCCTGAAGGAAAAGTTGCACCCGCCATCCTAGGACTTGGGGACTTGGTGTACAAGTTTAGCAAAATTAAATGAAACATGATATAACGAGGCAGGATACCGGTACCCAGACCGCCTGGGCCTTGTGGGGAGGGGGCAAAATAAAAAAGACCTGGAGCCATTGCCAGGGCTATTGCGGCCCCTGAAGAATCAAGGCAGATCCACAGTGTTACAACATTTTTTAAAAAGGGGAGTTGGAGGGATGGGGGCTTTGCCAAAGGCTGTGTGCATCGGGAGCTGCCCATTCGCAGAGGTTGGGCACAGGGTCTGGCCACAGAGAAGGAACTGCTCCCAACACCATGTTTCACACAGTGGACATCTCATTTTATTGCTTTGATATATCTATAGATCGATATTTTTCTCTATATACATGCATGTATGTGTATACATATGTGTGTGTGTGTGTGTATGTATATATATATATATATTCACTGAAAAAAACATAGGTTATAGACCATATATAGTTAGGGATTAGCATTTAAAAAACCTTATTTTATTTGCACAAAACCATTGAAATTCCATATATAGTTAGTTGCACTAACTATATATCGCGGACCCGCAATCCACTGCTAATGATGTCACATATTACATCATTCATGACATGGTCAGTGACATCACTGATGACATCACTGATTACATCTCAAATGACATCACTGATGACATCACTGATGACAACACCCAGTGACTGTATGTTTCTGTAAAGTTAAAATATGTCTTACATATTGAAGAATGAGTGGATGTATAAGTGTCTGGATGAAGGATTTAGTAGGTGCATGACTGACTGTATGAGAGAATGAATAAATGTGTCTCACTGAGTGTATGGGTTAGTGATTAAAGTGTCTTAATTTGGCAATCATTATTTATGTTGTTCTGTAAACTGCTGCATGTTTAAATCAGTAGCTATATCAGTAACTATATGGGTTATTGAATGGTTGCCCAAGTATTTGTATGGGAGACTGAGTATGTGTGTGGGTGGCTGGGAGGTGTATAACTCTGTGCATAGATGTGTGAGCAGTTGATTCCCTAGGTGTATGGGTTCAAAAGTGCATGTAGAAACAGCTGTATGGACAGTTGACTGTGTGCATGAGTATATTGGTGAGTGAATGGATATCTCAGTGCAACATGTCAAAGTAAGTACATATGTAAAACACACTCCATGTGAGAGTTGACATATATAAATAACTGAACATAAGAGCCAGTGAATGTGTGAGTGGCTGTATGAATCATTGTGAACTTGTATCAAGGATTGTATAAGAGAGTAAATATGTGTTACTATATGTTTGAATAAGTAAGGTATGTATAACTGTATAGTTGAGGAAATGGAGATGTGATTGATTCTTTGCATGACTGACTAGGTGTGTGAGTAACTCCATGGATGTGTGACAGTCTGTGAGTGCCTGTTTACACTGAGTGTATCTAAGGTTATATTAGAGTCTGAAGATGTATTATCACATAAATGATATCATCAGTGATGTAATCAGTAATGTCAAATGAGATGTCAGTGATGTCATCAGTGATGTCATTTGAGATGTCATCAGTGATGTCATCAGTGATGTCATTTGAGATGTCATCAGTGATGTCATCGGTGATGTCACTGACCATGTCATGAATGATGTAATATGTGACATCATTAGCAGTGGATTGCGGGTCCGCGATATATAGTTAGTGCAACTAACTATATATAGAATTTCAATGGTTTTGTGCAAATAAAATAAGGTTTTTTAAATGCTAATCCCTAACTATATATGGTCTATAACCTATGGTTTTTTCAGTGAATTTTCAAGGTTTTGTAAATGCAAATTCCTAACTATATATGGTCTATAACCTATGGTTTTTTCTGTGAATTTCATTGGTTTTTTAAAAGCTAATATCTATAGCTGTAAAATATATTCTTTATTAAGTGACGTATCACGTAGCCCGTGAGACGCCTCATGATGCATCGCATAACCGTGACGTATCGTCTCTGCAGCGCAAACCAAACCCAAAACGTAAGCGCGCCAGAACACGCTTAAAGATATATATATATTTTTTTAACCTTAATTAGACAAAATCCACACGTGCACATATCACAAACGTTCAAAAAACACAATATGTCGGACTCCCGTTACGCTGCCGGTTAGCTGCCCGGTTAACGTACCAGGAAGCACCTTTACCGCGAAAAATCGCAATTCTTTTTTCTTTTGCCCCGCAGGGAACTTTAATAGCCCCCTCATCAATCCTAGGGGTTCAGGAGGGGTCTGCCTTACCCCTTTCATTCATTTACACCTTTTTTTTTTCCACCTCTTGTCTCTCGATCCTACCGAGAGACAAGATGGCGGCCGCTCCGGACTGTTTACAATGTTGACAGCCAATCAGCTACTCCTCAGACTCCCGTTACACTGCCGGTTAGCTTCCCGGTTAGCTGCCCGGTTAGCTGCCCGGTTCGCGTACCAAGACGCGTCTCTACGGCGAAAAAATCGGATTTTTTTTTTTTTGGGGCCCCGCGTGGCTCTATAATATCCCCCTCATCAATCCTAGGGGGTCAGAAGGGGTCTACCTTGCCCCCTTTCCTTCATTTCCCCCTTTGTTTTGGCCTCCTCTTGTCTCTCGATCCTACCGAGAGACAAGATGGCGGCCGCTCCGGACTGTTTAGAATGTTGACAGACACCGGAGAGCCAATCAGCTTCGCTTCGCAAAGTTCCGATACGCGAAAAGTTCGCTAACCGGAGCGCTACCCGGAGCGCTGTTACAGATATATATCTTGTTTTAAACGTTAATTTCTCAAAATCCACTGAAGCACATATATTGAGACCTAGCAAAGGCACATCGGGCTAACTATTTTGCCAAGTTTCGTGGAAATCCATTCAGCCGTTCGGGCTACAAGTGAGGCCAACCGCCCTATGGAAATTAACATGGGAAAAACGCGTTTTGGGACCCCCCTTTTTTCTCGGCCCCCCCTTGACGAACCCCCCCCAAATTTTCAGGAGCTGCTCAGAAACAAAATGTGCCATTTTCCTGAAAATTTCAGCCAATTCCGTCCACAAACCCCAAAGTTATTAGGCATAGAATTTTCAAAAGTTCCATAGAGAAAAAATCCTAACTATATATACCTACTGGCTATCGCCAGTAGGTAATATATATATATATAAATATATATATATATATATATATATATATATATATATATATATATATATTCACTTAAAAAACCATAGGTTTCAGGTCATATATAGTTAGGAGTTAGCATTTAAAAATCCTTTGAAATTCACTATTATGTGAAGAAAGAGACCCCAGCAATAACATTAGTTTAATCACCACATTCAATGGTGAGGAGAAGAAAGTGAGAGGGATACTAAAAAAGCATTGGCCACTACTTAAAACTGACATCAGTTTAGCTTCTCTGATTCCAAATGAACCCTCTATTGTGTTTAAAAGGGCTCCTTCAATGAGGGATGCCTTGGTTAGATCTAACCCAGAGGTGATTCCTAAAACTAATTGGTTATCAAATAAGTGCGGCTTCTTCAAATGCATCTCTTGCAGAGCATGCAAGTTTGGGATTAATACCAGCGAGTTTCATTCTGCTTTTGATCCCAAACCCATTAAAATCAGAAACCATTACACCTGCCGTACAGATTTTGCGGTTTATGTGCTCAAATGTACTTGTGGACTCAAGTACATTGGAAGCACTAAACTTCAGACCTTTAATCGTATCCTGCAGCATCTCAGAGCCATTGTAAATTCTGATGCAAATTATCCGGTGGCTCGCCATTTTGAATTAATCCACAACAAAAATGTAAACGACCTTAAATATTACATCATTGATGCGGTGCCTAAAAACATCAGGGGAGGAAATAGGGAGAAAACCCTCAGACAATTGGAGAGTAAATATATCTTACTGTTAGACACTAGGATCCCTAAGGGGATGAATACAGGAGAGGATCTTTACTGCTTTCTATGAACTGCCATTATATATTACGGTACTGCGAACCTCATGTATGTAAATTTTGAGGGGCATTATGTGTTTCTTTCTAGCTCTAACATTTATGTCAACGTGTGAGTAATCAACTTGTCTGTTGCACTCCATAAGTCTGTATATTTGTAGGGTGTGCTACCCGTGGACTTGCACCTGTTTATCTGTTCAGGTTGTTACGATCTATGACCTTTTGTCGTTAGTAAATTTAAGACATGGATTTAGTTGTGCCTTTGGGGGGACAGATTTCTCTTGTAACATTATAAAATGAATGAATTTAGGCACTATGCCATAATTTTTTTGTTGGGGGGCAGATTTCTCGTGTAACATTATAAAATGAATGAATTTAGGCACTATGCTATAATGTTTTTTTGTTTGTAAATATATTTATTCATAATTGTTCCACTTCCCCGCTGCCATTTATTGGGTTGCATTTTCATCCGGTGTCATGTCATGTAACCCTCCTAATGGGGGTTAACGTGCCATCCCATGTGCTTCCTGTATTTTGATATGTCCTTTAGGAATTGCACTAGTTGTTTTGCACATCTGCACTTTCACATTAATCGATTTTTAGCACTTGCACTTTCAAGCAGATTGAGTTTATCGATCAATTGTTGCATTCAGCACTTTAATGGAAGACTTGTTTTACAAGAGAAACTTTTGTAATTTGTAAATATTGCCTCCGATATACCTACGGGGTATAAGAACTTTACATTGTGTATAGAGATGAATTTAGCATTTTTTAAACAAGTTCGTATTAATGTACTATTTATAATTATCTACTCGGAGATGAATCAGTAGTATGTCTTCTATGTTTATTTTTGCTGACGTTGCACCAATCTGCATTTGCACCTTATTTAAACACAAGCATTGGTTCCTTATGTCATGTGATCAAGGCTACCATGTTGTAGCCGAAACGCGTCATGCTGGTGACTGTGGAGCAATAAACTTACCTTAAAGGATTTTCGGAGCGTTGCTGTGGTCTGTTCCTACGTTGTGTATCCGGCGGCCAGTGCCGGTTGGTGGGAGTTTTGAACGGATATATATATATATATATATATATAAATATCCCTCAGCCCAGCGTAAGACGGGTAGGAGCGGACTGGTAAGACAAAACATCAAATATCATGCTCTTGCAGGAATGGGTGTGGCAGTGTGTGGATGATTTATAGACGAAACTGATGCTACGTTTTGGCCAACAAGTGCCTTGATCACATGATCAACAGAGCTCAGTGATACCATAAATCAAGTGCAAAAGATACAGGACATATAAAGCAGACTGGGTAAATGTGAAAACGGGGGCCATCTTGGAACTGGCTGCCAAACATACGGAAGTATTTCAGTAACATAATAAAAGCAATACAAAATACATGCGGTCCGCCTAATATTCTTCTTGGACAATATTAATATACTGGTGTGTAGATACAATTTATTCTAACAAATCATAATAATGATCGTGCCTGGACTTATCCAAGTGGTGTGTATAACATGTCAAGAATCAAATGAATGATGAGGCATAACATAAGAAGACAAACAACATCTAAACTCAAAATACATCATCAAGCCCAAGTGGGCAATATATATAATGCACATACACATACAACTGCACTAGGATCTGCAGACAGGCAAAAATCGATGCAGCAAAGTGTACCACCAATCAGGATCAACAAATTAGATCGATGGGCTTAGGCACATTAAACAATCAGACCCTCCAGGATATCGCAATTTTGCGATTTTCAAAAAAATCGCGAAATCGGCAGTTTTGTAAAAATGCAGCGGTTTTTACAAAACTGCCTGCGAAATCCGGCACTTTCTATTGGCTCCGTTGCTCGCATCACCACGGAGCCAATAGAAAGGGTCAGGGGGTCAGGTCAAAGGGTCTCCCGTGTGCATTACCCCCCTCACCTGTGTGCCGCCTCCTCACTCACCAGAGCAGTGTCTCCGGCTGCCGGTAAGGATAGCTACAGGGACTTGGCATGGTGACTTGGCATGGTGACGGAGAGGCAGGAGCGACTTTTATTTACACAGAAGTAGGTCCTGAGACCCCCGCTCAACGACAATTCGCAGTGCAACATGAATGAGGGGGATGAGTGGAGCAATGACCATCAATGAAGAAGCACAGTTTAGATGAATCCACGTTCAGTAAGCTATCAGTGATTGCAAGCTTTCTCATGAGTCCTGCCTTCGGTAGAACACTGTTCCCTACGCGGGTCTCGCTGTAAAAACAAGACGCAGAATGCACTGTGAACCATCTCTTCCTATGTTGTGAATAGAGCAGGCCACTGTGTGCTCGTGTAAAGCATGTTTAATCTTATGACTCATTTATGGAATATTATTAGCGTCACTGATGCTGCTTTACAACTTATACCATTCAGTTCAGATAGAATCGCGGAAAAAGACTCAGCATGATAACAAACATACACAAACAAATACAGATACGTTTTTACAACTAGGTTACATGATCTATGATCTATTTAATGCATATTGTAAACCTCTGAAATGCACCAAAAGTGTTTATTTCTGAAATTATTATAACATGGATAGAACATGCAATAAAATGTCATTCCAAGTGCCACATATGAATGTCACGTACAAGCACTCGACCTATGTGGAAATCTCACACATATCGCAAGGGTAAACTTGGCAGCTACGTCATACTAGAGCTTAATTAACATCAGGACCTTAACGTGATAAGGCACTTTCTTGTAGCAATGTTTAGGTAGAAACCTGTCCCCAGATAACACCATGAAAGCAAATGTGTGGGAATCCATAGACATTTTGGGTGCAGTCACGCCTCGGTCACTAAGAACTCAGGGGCATATTACCAAAGGCATTATCGCTGCATTAGCGGGACTTTTTCCCGCTAATGCGGCGATAATTTTATCGCCCTATTACCAAGCTGTCGCTAACACCAGTTAGCGACAGCTTGTAGGCGATAGCGGGCATTTAGGGGCCCACTTTGCATGTCAGCGATAATTATCGCTAATGACATGCAAAGTGGGCGTGCCAAGATGTTAGCGACAGAAACAGTCGCTAACATCTCTAACTCCTATTAACAACTTTTGGAAATATTCGCGCTAAGCGCGAATATCTCCAAAAGCTAACGCCAGCTAAAAGCAGTTCTTAGCCATGTTATCCAATGGAAGGAGGATAACATGGCTAAGAGCATTGTCACGATAATGCATGAATATCGCTGATTTTTCAGCGATATTAATGCATTTCACAGGATGTTTACCGCTTTTGAGATAAACCTTGATAATATCAAGGTATCTCAGCTGTAAAAATCCTCGGTGCTCGGCGATATTTTTTTCCCGCTAACCAAGCAATAGCGATAATTATCGCTATTGCTTGGTAATATGCCCCTCAATTGCTAGTTTGTGACTCGAGGGTGGATGGCAGAGAGGTTTTAAAGCATGGACACAGTGGGTAATTGCCCAGGGCCCTTCAGTATTTCCTGGTCGCCTGAACCAAAGGGGAGAGAATGTGGTCTCACAGCTAAACTGTCGACTTTGGTGCTGGGAAACCAAGTGAAATCGACTGTGTGATTCTGGGCAAATCACTTAATCTCCCCGTGCCTACCGAAAAAAAAACGAGGAGCATGAATCTGCAAAAAAAAAAAAAGAAAACAAACAATGAGGTTACATAGTCAACGTACATGGTCAAGATTAACATGCCTTTTAACCAAAACAAATGGGCTGAATTGTAAATAAACAAAATGTACATAGCTCCATGTTGTAAAATAACTCAAACAATAAGATATCTGTGTTTGTTGTAAAAAAAAACCAAAATAAAATGCCGCTAAATGCCGCTAAATTTCCATTTTTGTGGTGCAAAATTTTAATTTTTGTGCCGCTAAATTTGCCAATCCATGCCGCTATATCCTGGGGGTCTGAACAATAAGGAAGGGGGATCACACTGCAAACATCCCCTGTAATAGAACAGTTGACTGATAGACAAAAGATAAACAAAGATACAGATGCCCTACAAAAAATGTTTAAAAAAATCTTATCTGTGCAGGAGCCAAATATCCAGGTGCAGTTCATAAGAGAAGGCTAGGGGGCTCCCGCCAGGAGGCAACACCACAGCTAGACGAGATTTCCTTCCATTCTTCCTGAAATAGAAATAACCATACAACTCTTAAAACAAATATACAAACAATAAAAGCTAGCGAGTTGACAATAGTGTGTACGGATGTGAGCGAGTTATAGTAATTTGAAGGTTGTGTACAAATTGTCAATTTGAGGTATAACTATAGTTTCAGAATTTCTAATGTTTGTGTAGTTTAAGTTTGGTTTGTATAGAAAGAATAAATAAAATGTCCCTAACTATAATCTTTAGCCTTTTTTTCATTGATATATATATATATATATATATATATATATATATATATATATATATATATATATATATATATATATATATATATTCAAAGAAAACCAGGTTAAAGTTGCGCTCTCAGGTAATCAGACAAACGAATCCAGAGTGTAATATGAGCAGTTTATTACACAACGCGTTTCAGCATAGAAGCCTTGTTCACGTGAACAAGGCTTCTATGCTGAAACGCGTTGTGTAATAAACTGCTCATATTACACTCTGGATTCGTTTGTCTGATTACCTGAGAGCGCAACTTTAACCTGGTTTTCTTTGAATACTGATTTACCGGACTGCTTCGCCGGCATTTGCGCCAACTCCCATGGGTCCCAGCACCCCAGAAGAAGCGTTTCTCTTGTCTTTTATATATATATATATATATATATATATATATATATATATATATATATATATCCATACTAATATAATAAAGAGTGAGCCCAAACCTTTGAGGCGGGTAATCTCAGGAACCACAGCACCAATCACAACACCCAATACAGCGTTGGAAAGGGCAGTTGCAACAGAAGGACATAGGCTATGCAGACGCCCACCATATACATTTAAAAGGTAAAAGAACCGTGCCAGCAAAGTAGTCCCTTGTGGGCGTGTCTGCGTTGTGCTGTGGGCGTGTTCTGGGGGCGTGACAAACGCTGGGGGCGTGTGGTACGGTCCGCCCTTCATGCCATGTCTCATATCGTGTGCTAATTCCACCCTGCTCCCTTTAAATACACCTGCACCACATAATCATAACCGACCCTTACTCCTTAAAATACCCCAACACCCTTAACCACTAACCCATCTTAACCCTATAAATATACCTTGTACCCCAAAACCCAAATCTATCCCTAAACCCTAAAAATACCCCTATACCCCAAAACCCAAACCTAGCCCTGAACCCTATAAATACCCCTGTACCTCAAAACCCAAACCTACCCCTGAACACTAAAAATACCCCTGTACCCCAAAACCCAAACCTAGCCCTGAACCCTTAAAATACCCCTGTACCCCAAAACCCAAACCTAGCCCTGAACCCTAAAAATAACCCTGTACCCCAAAACCCAAACCTACCCCTGAACCCTAAAATACCCCTGTACCCCAAAACCCAAACCTAGCCCTGAATCCTAAAAATACCCCTGTACCCCAAAACCCAAACCTAGCCCTGGACCCTTAAAATACCCCTGTACCCCAAAACCCAAACCTAATCCTGAACCCTAAAAATACCCCTATACCCAAAACTCAAACCTAGCCCTGAACCCTAAAAATACCCCTGTACCCCAAAACCCATACCTATCCCTAAACCCTAAAACTACCCCGGTACCCCATAACCCAAAACTATATTTGAGCCCTTAAAATAACCAAACACCCCAAATTATATACCTCAGTACCCCAAAACATATACCCCTATACCCATACTTACCTTATCCAAACATTAAAAAAACATGCTTTTACCATTCATGCATTTACAACGAATTTTGTTGTAAATGTATGTGTGGTAAAAGCATATAAAATGTAATGCCATGCGTTATAATGGCATTGCGGAGTCATGGTACTTTCGTAATGAAAGTATGCGGAGTGATGGTATGCGGAAAGAAAGTTGCGGTAAGTACATTGGTGGCACGGTGGCCCACATCTCCAGCAACATACTCATATTTTTTCACCACCCATTTGAAAAATGCACAGGTCTCTCTCAATGATGGCCAGCACCTACATACACTTTTAGACACACCTCCCGCCACAAGTTCTAGAATTGCGAACTTTAGAGCTGGGGAGCTACGTTCGAATCTCGGCATCAGGTCAACATCCTGTGATTCCAGGCAAATCGCTTTGTATCCCCGTGCCTACCACATATGAATGTGTTCTTCTGTAATGTAAATTGTGCTCATGCCATGTTGTCGAGTTTGCGCTATATAATATTGCAAGTATAGATAAAGTAGGGAAACTCAAGTTTACCCACTACTGAACGCGCACTCTTAAGTGCATCAGCAGTGCACTGTGAATCTGAGCGTTTCACAGGCCTGTCACAGATAAGAAATGCTATCAAAACGAAATCCTACAAAACAATATACTACTGGCCGGCAGCTATTCATACCCGGACAACGTCGGGACGGGCTGCTAGTATATATATATATATATATATATATATATATATATATATATATATATATATATATATATATATATATATATATATATCCAAAAGGTCGTCGTAGTACACTCTGCCTTCCGCGCAGAACAACGAAGAAAGCGAGACCACAAGATAAGTGCAGTTTCTTAGTGTAGTTTATTTCGTGCCAAAGTTAGAGCCTGCAATTCCGCCATGAAGCGTTTCACCTCGAGAGAGGCTTGTTCACATATATATATATATTTGTGGGTTTTACTTACCTTATTATGAATACCATGCATTGTAACATCAGGTGCGTGGTAGAGGCAGCATGGAAAAAGTGGTAAAAGCATTCGTTGTATCATCATACAACCGTTCTCCTCATTGCAAGTCACAAAGGAATGTAGCAATACTTTGTTACCCCAAATGCGGTCGCAAAGCTGTAAAAGGTTAAGGCATCTTAAGCTGGGGTGAGAATTAATGTGCAAAAATGTAGTCATCCCTGTAGGACAGCTTCTCCATTGGAAATCGATTTGAATGCTCCACCCACTGTCTTTCAAAATTGGAAACACTTTTTAGAGGTAGCATCTGTCTCTTTAATGGATGTGGGAAGCTTTAAAACAAAGTTTACTGTTTGGGAGAGCAAAAGCAAGGACCGTGGCCCCGGCAGACCACCATCACTGCATTAACAGCCTTTCAGAGCGGCTCGAAAAATGCAACCTACGTAATTAATATTCATTAGCCTGCTGGTTTTGCTATGCCCTCTAAATGCTGCAAATGGGTAATTCGCATTTCGGCTTTTCTGTACCACATCCTCAAATATGTTGTTGTGCACTTTGCCCATCCCCAGTTTATGAACGGGGAAAGTACATCAGAAACTTAGGGGCATATTACCAACGATTAGCGATATTTATCGCTAACTAGGCTTAGCAACGATTGTTTTATCGCTAAGCATCACCGGATATTATCGCTAAGATAACGTGCTATTAGCTACGTTTATCTCCAAAGTGATAATTTTTCCAGCGATAGCGTGAATATCACTGAGTATACAGCGATATTCACGCATTAGCGACTAAATGTTCTTAGCCATGTTATCCACCTCCCAGTGTATAGCATGGCTAAGAACTGGTCTGGGCAGGTGTTCGTTTTTGGCGATATTCGCGCTTAGCACGAATATTGCCATCGCTAAGCCTGCCTTGCTAATAAGCGTTAGCGACGTTAGCGACTGCTTTCAGTCGCTAACGGGTTGGGAACGCCCACTTTGCATGTCATTAGCGATAATTATCGCTAACATGCAAAGCGGGCCCCAAACCGCTCGCTATCCCCTACAAGCTATTGCTAACTGCTGTTAGCGACAGCTTGCTAATAGGGCGATAGAATTTTCGCCGCTTAGCGGCCGAAAACGGCCGCTAAAGCGGCGAAAATTGCCTATTGCCGCCCTTGATAATATGCCCCTTAGTTCCTTTAACTGTGTGGTTGTAATTGGCGTGTGAGCAAGCCCTATAACAGGACTTTTGCATAACATAATAGTGGGAGGTGTAGTACTCAGCTAGTCTGCTGCCCACCATCGTCGCCAAATAGCCACGGAGCAGGTGTAGGCACCTTGCTGGGGGGTCAAGGTGCGGGCTCAGGCTCTCTCACATAGATTCTGGGGAGTTCCATTTTGTAGATCCCTGCTCACAATGATTGAGTAAGGAACATGTGGAGCTTGCAATATGCGTACCTGTGACCTATACTGTATTCCCATCACTACTCTGCATATTTCTTGAACTCGCCGCTCCCTGCTTTTGTCTCCTCTCTTGGCGGTTGAATAACTGTGCGCTTCAGAATGATATAAAATATAATACCATTAATGTCTGTCTGAACATGTTCTTCTTTTCTCCTTTTAGCTTTGTGCTGGTGTCCAGAATACTACTGATTTATTTGACGACTATGATTATGATCCCAACTCCACCTTAGATTATAAGAACTATGAGTCTCCATGCCAGAAGGGGGATGTGCGCCACTTCAGGGCGGTGTTCTTGCCAATAATGTATGCTGGCATCTGCTTCGTGGGCCTTGCTGGGAATGGCCTGGTGATGCTCACCAACATCTACTTCAAGAGACTGAAGACTATGACTGACCTATACTTGCTGAACCTGGCCCTGGCAGATATCCTCTTCCTCCTCACCCTCCCGTTCTGGGCTGTCAGTATTGCACAATACTGGTGGTTTGGTAACTTCTTTTGCAAGATGATCTACTGTGTCTTCAAAATGAGCTTCTTCAGTGGCATGCTTCTCCTCATGGGCATCAGCATTGACCGCTACTTCTGCATTGTCCAGGCGGCTTCGGCACACCGCCACCGCCCCCGGACAGCATTCATTGGAAAGCTCTCCTGCATCCTCATATGGATTGTAGCCTTGATTCTCGCCATCCCGGAGATGGTGCATAGTGGAGTGAAAAAGACCAACAATCTGGAGCACTGCACCATCACTTCCATCAACACTGTGAACTTCACAACAAGCCTAAAAGTATCTCAGATCATCCTTGGCTTCCTTGTTCCTTTGCTGGTGATGTCCTTTTGCTACTTCATGATCATCAAGACTCTCCTGCAGGCACGGAACTTTGAGAAATACAAGGCCATCAAGGTGATCATTGCTGTGGTCATTGTTTTCATTCTCTTTCAGCTTCCCCACAACAGTGTCCTTTTGGCCAAGACTATCTCGACATTTAACTCAACTTTGGACTGTGAGAGGAGCAAGCAGATGGATATTGCAGACGATGTGACCTATAGCTTGGCCTGCTTCCGATGCTGCCTCAACCCCTTCCTCTACGCCTTCATCGGTGTGAAGTTCCGCAATGACCTTTTCAAGCTCCTGAAGGAGCTTGGATGCCTGAGCCAAGAACAGCTGCTCCAATGGTCTACCTGCAGGCATCACAGAAGAATCTCTGTTGTGATGGAGACAGAAACAACAACCACATTTTCCCCCTAAGAGAAGTAAAAACAGCTATACTTATCTAGAAAGTATGGATGCTTTAGAAACTTGTTAACAAGATTCTGCACAAGCTAGTCCTCCTAATTTGCTTGTGAAGATCCCACACTGTTACTCTCTCTTCTAATATGGCCACCACAGATATTGAAAGAGTCTCTTTTAATTACGTCTGTGAAAAGGGCCTCAGACAGGTGTTTTTAAGTGGACCAGTAACCCGACCCCAGGAGAAGAAAAATTATCAAAGACCTCAAGTTGATCTCCTGGATATTCTATTCAACTGCTGATGTATATGATTACCTGGGTTGAATGAATGCACAACATTCTGTGGAAAAAGGGCTGTCAATTAATGACCATGGAAGACCAGGATGGAAGATGGTATCAATGAACTTGAGAACCAAAACATCTTTAAATCCAGATATCATCTTGAACTGAGGACTCAGAGAATCATGCTTCATAAAACCTTGAGCTGATCCAAGGGTTGGACCAGAAACAACATCGATATTGTCATCATTCTTTCATGGATCGGTTAATGCAAATTTAACTATGAACAATGAGAAGCTCTTGCTCTGATGCCTAGACATGGACCATAGGCTTCTCTCCCCTCACAACATCCCACTTACATCTACAAGCATAACATAAGATTGCATCACTAGAAGTACAAGATCTAAGTTGCAGTGGAGAAAAATATGGTCCGAATTTTCGAACTGCAGAGGCAGCATGTGATGTACGAAAACGAGAAAATGTGGGACATGCAAAATCTGTTTAAGCCGACCAATGGTACAAACAAAACAACTTTTTAATTTTGACCGTGCCATTTGTGAGATACAATATTGAGCTACCAATCATCACGCATCTTTGGGTGCCAAATGGACCAATGAACTAAGACAATCTTCCATATTGTAATGGGAATTTCTATAAACAATATGAACAATATAAGCTAACGCTCTATATTTTATATTAACTCAAAGATCTGTTGCTGCATGCTTAATGTTTTAAGGTTGTCAATATCTCAAGCTTTCTAATAGAGTTTTTTTCTTGGATGTTAATAGAATTAATATTCATTATTTTCAAAGGCATGAAGAGAACTTTCCACATCTGGATTGGAGTGCAATGCAAGCAATAGCCGCCTCTTACTAAAACTGAAATGAAAGTCCATTGCAAAAGGGAGAACTCAAATCCACATGCTTCCAAAATTTCTTGAACAGAAGACATAGATCTTATTTTAGAAATGGAGTAATCACTTGATTTCCAGAACAGGAAAATTAGAGACATTGTTTCAGAAGCTATTCAGAACCTCCAGGGTCATTTATCCCTGCATTGAATAATGGCCAAGACATCAAACCTATTAATGATTTAAAGTGGCCATGCAGGGAAAAGAGAACATTCTAGTTTTTAATTAAAATATGAATTCACACAAAGGATAATTTTATTGTTCATCTTAATTATCAAGATACTGCTGAAGTGTTGCAAATATCTTAATTGTTCTGAATGGTGAAAATTCTGTACACTTGACCCCTCATTGAAGGTAATCAGGAGAACAGTTTTCGAGGCCAGGGGATTTTCTTCAGAGGCATAGGTTCAGTTGGTGGAATAAAGCAATCAATGAAAATGCCCAAACGTAAGAGTGTCAAAGCACAGGAATGGGAAAGATTGTATCCTGGCGACACGGAGCGGGGTGATAACCTTACCATTCTAAGATGGTCAGTCTCAACTCAACCAAAATGTACCAGACAGAAATGACCACCCAAATTAAAGCGTTTTAAGTGCATGAGACCCTCGGGTTCTACATTTGTTTGATAATGCTCAATTCTGTTTTTGTGATTGTGTAAATGAACATGCGTCCTTTTCATAATCTGGAAAATGTTGTATGATATACAAGACACCAGAGGTATCAAGCCTGCAGGAACCCACTCATGCCAAGCTGTGTGATCTGAGGTTCCTGGTCATTAGGCCAATTTAAAAGCGTGCTGACAGATACCCAGGAGGAATGTTGCATGTGTGCATGACATTTTTTTGTGCAGGGAATTATAGTCCTGTGTGTTTTACATACACATCAATCAATCAATCAATCAGAGTACTTGTAAAGCACGCTACTTACCCGTGAGGGTCTCAAGGCGCTGAGGGGAAGGGGTGCTGCTACTGCTGGAAGAGCCAGGTCTTGCGGAGTCTTCTGAAGGCGAGTAGGTCTTGCGTCTGCTGTAGGTGGGTAGGGAGAGTGTTCCAGGTCTTGGCGGCGAGGTAGGAGAAGGATCTGCCACTGGAGGTTGTTCGTTGGATGCGGGGGACATCGGCGAGGGCGAGGCTGGCGGAGCGGACCTGGCGGGTCGGGGTGTAGAAGTTGAGTCTGCTGTTCAGGTAGGCTGGTCCGGCGGTGTAGAGTGCTTTGTGTGCGTGGGTGAGGAGCTTGAAGGTGTTCTTCTTGTCGATGGGGAGCCAGTGTCGGTCTCTCAGGTGGGAGGTGATGTGGCTGCGCGGGGGACATTGACGATCAGTCGGGCGGAGGAGTTTTGGATGCGTTGTAGTCGTCGTAGGTGTTTGGCTGGGATTCCTGCATAGAGTGCATTTCCGTAGTCCAGTCTGCTGCTGACGAGGGCCTGTGTCACCGTTCTTCTTGTTTCGGTCGGTCCACTTGTTGATCCTGCGGAGCATGCAGAGGGTATTGTAGCAGGAGACGTTGTTGACCTGTTTGGACATGGAGAGGGAGGAGTCGAGGATGAATCCTAAGTTGCGTGCATGGTCAGTGGGTTTCGGTACTGTTCCCAGTGTGGTCAGCCACCAGGAGTCGTCCCAGGCTGAGGGGGTGGGTCCGAGGATGAGTACATCTGTCTTGTCCAAGTTCAGCTTCAGACGGCTGTTCTGCATCCAGTCGGCGACGGTCTTCATTCCCTCGTGGAGGTTGGTTTTGGCGGTGTGCAGGTTCTTGGTGAGGTAGAGGATGAGCTGGGTGTCATCGGCATAGGAGATAATGTTGAGGTCGTGTTGGCGGGCCACTTGTGTGAGGGGGGCCATGTAGACATTGAACAGCATCGGGCTGAGGGATTAGCCCTGGGGGACGCCGCAGATGATGTTGGTGGTCTCGGATCGGAAGGGCGGGAGGCGGATGCTCTGAGTTCTGCCGGAGAAGAAGGACGTGGTCCAGTCAAGGGCCTTCTCTTGGATTCCGGCTTCTAGGAGGGGTGTCTTAAGAGTGCGGTGGCAGACCGTGTCGTAGGCGGCTGACAGGTCCAGGAGGACGAGGGCTGATGTTTCGCCGTTGTCTAGTTCGCGCCTGATGTCGTCTGTGGCAGCGATGAGGGCTGTCTCGGTGCTGTGGTTTCGTCTGGACCCGGCCTGGGATGGGTCCAAGATGTTGTCTTCCAGGTGGCGGGCCAGTTGCATGTTGACAATTTTCTCTATGACCTTTGCCGGGAGCAGGGAGATGGGCCGGAGGTTCTTGAGGTCCTTGGAGTCCGCCTTGGGCTTCTTGAGGAGGGCGTTGATTTTGGCGTGTTTCCAGCTTTCCGGGAATGTTGCTGTTTCGAAAGAGATGTTGATGACCTTCCGTAGTTGGGGTGCGATGGCAGCGTCTGCTTTGTTGAATATGTGGTGTGGGCACGGGTCTGATGGAGATCCTGAGTGGATGGAGTTCATGACCTTGCATGTCTTGTCGTCGTTGACGTTGGACCAGGAGGTCAGGCGGTTGGCGCTGGTGGTGGTCCCATAGGGGGTGGGGTCTGGCGTAGTTGGGGCGGTCATGGTGTTGAATCTGTCATGGATGGCAGCGATTTTGCGGTGGAAGAAGATGGCTAGTGAGTTACACAGTTCTTGTGAGGGCGGTATGCTGTTGGCGTTAGCCCTGGGGTCGGAGAGTTCTTTTACGATGCCGAAGAGCTCTTTGCTGTTGTGAGCATTGTTATCCAGGTGGTCTTTGAAGGAGGATCTCTTGGCTATTCTCATGAGGTGGTGATGTCTGCGAGGGGTGTCCTTGTGGGCTGCGCGGTTGTCCGGAGTGCGTTTGTGGCGCCATATCTTCTCCAGTTTACAGCAGGCGCGTTAGGAGGTCTGCAGATCGTCGGTGAACCAGGTGGCTCTCTTGCTGGCGTGGTTGTTGGACGGTTTCCTGAGTGGGGCGAGGGTGTTGGCGCAGTCGTCGATCCACTGTCTGAGGTTGCGGGCTGCGTCGTCTGGGTTGTTGGGTTCGGTGGGTGGGTTCTGGGCGAGGGTGGTGATCAGCTGGTCTTTGGTGGTTTTGCTCCAGCAGCGGCGAGGCAGGTGTTGGGTGCAGTGGTGCGTGGTTGGTTTGTTGAAGGTGAAATAGATGCAGCGGTGGTCGGTCCAGTGGAGTTCGGTGGTGTGGTCGAAGGTGACGTGGGTGCCTGTGGAGAAGATGGGGTCCAGTGTGTGGCCAGTGGCATGGGTGGGTGCGGTGACAAGTTGTCTGAGGCCGAATTTGGAGAGGTTGTCGATCAGGGTGGCGGGGTTGGCGTAGTTGTTGTTCTCAAGGTGGAAATTCAGGTCCCCGAGGAGGATGTAGTCTGTGGAGGCGAGTGCGTGGGTGCTGGCGAGGTCGGCGATGGAGTCGCTGAATTGTGCGCGGGGTCTGGGTGGTCTGTAGATGAGTGTTCCTCAGAAGGTGGTGGTGGGGTCGGTGTGGATACGGAAGTGCAGGTGTTCGGCGGTTTTAAGGGTGTCATCTGCATGGGTGGCGACCTTGAAGGTGGACTTGTGGACGATGGCTATTCCTCCTCCGATTCCATTGGCGCGATCCCTGCGGGTGATCTTGTAGCCGTCCGGGATGGCAATGGCGATGTCGGGCGCCGAGGAGTCGTTCCACCAGGTCTCAGTCAGAAAGGCCACGTCTGGGGCAGAGGTGCCGAGCAGGCCCAGAGCTCAACTGCGTGTTTGCATGCGGAGCGGATGTTGAGGAGTATGCATTGGAGGTGTTTGGGTCCGGTCCTTGGAGGTTTGGTGGTTCTGTTGCAGGTGAAGCTGCAGGTGTGGCAGGTAAAAGGTCCGTGAGTCCGTTTCGGTGTGGCTTGGAAGCAGGTGTGGTTTCGGCCGCCGTTGAGTGCATAGACCGTGCTGGTGTCGTAGCGGAGTCTGTGGTTGTGGCCTTCACGGGGTCCAGGGGTTCTGGCGCTGGGCGCGGTCTAGGCACGGACGGGCACAGACGGGCTTGCCTCTGGTGCGACAGCGGCGAGCCCGCTGCGAGCGTCCGCTGCGTGGCCGCGTAGCGGACGCCATTAAAGGCGGGGAGGGAGGGAGGAGCAGCTGGGAGGCACGAGCGGGGCGGGCAGTGGATGACGAGGGGGCGGGGCCACAGGGGAGCAGCGGCGGGAGAGGGTACAGAAGGGAAAAGGGGGTGGGGGGGCGAGCGGTCGCAAGGGCGGGGAAGGCTGAAATTTCAATCAAAAAAATGAAGTAAGCACAGCTCAGCGTTCAATAAACACAGTACAGTGCACAGAGCAGAAAACAGTGGCAGAACGAGCACGGCACAATTAACAGGCACAACTGGGCACAGATACTTTACACAAATAGCAGTGCTGCAGGGGACTGCTGACGAGCGGCACGATCAGGGGGAGCAGCAGGAACGAACTCCTGATGAGAGCGGTAGCGAGGGGGAAGGGAGAGGCTCACAGGTGGTGCTGTGCGGCAGGAGGGGGGCGACCTGGCCTGTTATAACAATGATTTTATGGATACGTGCTGCTTTTTAATCATACATATAAGACTAGTGTAAGAGATCTAAATGCTAGAAAGAGTTGGACCAGTCCCACCAACATGTATCATGAGTTAGAAATTAATAACACTAACTTTCTTTAGACTATGACTTCACATTGCCGTTCTTTCAAAGTAGTATAAATAACAGGTGTTATTGCAACCTAATTGAAACCTTCTTAGTTTATCAGCCCTAGCTTTCACCTTTAACAAACGCGGAAACCCGCAGTGGCGATTTCTAGCCGATCCATGCTGCTTCATTCAGCCGATCCTTGCTGCGACAATCAGCTTAGGTTCATATCCACAGATCCCGTCCCTGGAACCCCACGGAGTACGCAGCCTCCACTCATCTTTAACCACATCCCCCAAGGTGTGTCCCCCAGAACTACAGGATTTCATGCCATGATAGTCTACCGGACTTCCATATCTATTTCCGCAATTTCATTCAACACCATTCCTTCTACCTCAACCCAGTCCTGAAGATGATCCCAACTAAGACCGCTCGAAACGTCGTCGACTATTCAGCGCAATAAAAGGCGCATATCCAAGTGTGGCTCTTCCATATCATCACTGAAAACTAAACACTTTCGCATTGCAATTTATTTAGAGGCACATTGTGTCTTTCTAATTCACTGTATATATGTAACATTTCTTCACCATGCGCCGTTCTTGCTGATCACAATTGTCACTTGCGTCGCCACCTCGATGTCACTTGCACATTTTAAGCACCAAGTACAATTCGGGTTGTTTTACTATCAATTTAAGTATAGTGCTGATACAACTGTACAAATTGTTTTTTCCTTTTTCTATTTCTCTTCCTAATTATATGATGCCATGACCACACTTCGTAAACAAACAAGTCTCCTTGTTTTTGTTCGCGTAATGCCTTTCGCATATATGTTTAATTGTCTTACTTGAATAATACCAGTTGGGATATTGTGTTTGTTACTCAGATTGTTCACCCTAATCCCAACGTGGTTTATGGGTCACACTCCTGTTATACTCTACTAGCTTTAACCTGGGCATACCAGTTTGAATTTGCCAGGATTAAACTCCTTAACCTGGAGAAGTCACAAAGACGGCAGCAGTAAACTCTTAACTTGGCTAACTGTATTGTGGAAGGGAAAAATAGAAGCATAGGACAGATAGAAGGAAATCCTAAACTAAACACTTTTGCAAGGTAATCAGTCAGGCAAAGCACAGCACAACAGAGATGTTCAAGACAATATTAAAAGAGGCCTAGCTCAGCAGCAGTTCCTCCATGGGATGGGAGAAGCCTCGCCCCAATATATACACACACACACACACACGCTGCTGGACAGAAAGCGTCAATAATGAAATGGTAATAAAATGATTGTCAGCAGTGAGGAGTGGCCACTTAACTTTGCATTGCGCATCTTGGTTTGGCCGGCTACCTTGCAACGTCCAAACCGACATGCGCAATTCAAACCTTTCCTACCCTGTCTTGAACAGCCAGGTTGGAGAGCAGGCTCAGACCTACAGCGCCGTTTGGATCGTGGAGCCAGCCTACCCCAGCCAATCAAGTTGCTTTAGAACAGCGTCTTCATTGGATGAGAGAGTTTGCTGTGGGCTTCGCACTCAGAGGACGTGCTGCAGAACGACCAGGACGTACTGCAGAACATTAAGCAACAGTGTAAGGTAAGTGATTTTTTTATGTGCATATTTCTGTTAATGTGTATATTAGTGTGTATTTGTTATGTGTATATGCGTATGTGTTATGTGTATTATGTGTATATGTATATATGTGTATATGTTATGTGTAATTGTTATGTGTATATTTTTTGTCCCCCCCCCCCTAATGTGATTTGCCACCAACCGCAACTGCTGATGCTGACATCTGGAACTGAAGGTTACCCCACAAAGGAGACCTATGAACATCTGTGGGATATCATCTAAAAAAATCAGCCTTGTTGGGCAAATGATTACTGATTCTGCTGTATTGCTTTGGCCTTTAAATAGTGCTTACCCTTTATGGTGAGGAACTGGAGCGCTTTGTGAATGGGCACAATCATTCTTTAGCTCACTCCGTCACCCCAGTTCAGACATGGCCATATGCAAATCAGTCTGACCTTGTGCCTCATGGGAACAGTCCAGCCCAAACTGCCAAGCCATGTCTTCCCTGGACCGGAAACAATCATCCTGGGACCGGTTTCTGGCTAATCAGCCGCCATCAGCCAGGGTAGCTTGAATCCAGTGGCAAAGTGAGCAAGGGACCCACGTCTGGGCATACCCTGCCAACTTAGGGCGAGCAAAGCAAAACCAAAGGGGATGATGGACGGAGTGTTGAACATTGCAAGCACTCACCCCCAGTCAACTGATCTGGCTTTAATCCATCATCATTCTTTAGCTCACTTTGCCACCCCAGTTCAGACATGAACATATGCAAATCAGTCTGACCCTGTGCCTCATGAAAACACTCCAGCCCGAACTGCCAAGCCATGTCTTCCCTGGACCGGAAACAAGCATCCTGGGACCGGTTTCTGGCTAATCAGCCGTCATCACCCAGTCTAGCTTGAATCCAGTGGCAAAGTGAGCAAGGGACCCACGTCTGCTGATACCGCATGTATCCTGACACCTGCATGCCCCCAGGTATGCTGACCCCTGCATGCCAAACGGATGGGGTTGTGCGGCACTCAGTTGGTTAATCTTTTATTCTAGGTAATCCAATTATCGTGAATCCTTATTTGACTGTTTGGGTGCTGGTGGGTTTGCTCCCTCCGACCTGTGGGGAGTTAACGAGTAATGTCTTGTTTGTACAGCACAACTGAGAAGACACTCATGACACATGAAGAAAGTTAATTCCTCCTTGAATGTACTTTTTGTGCACTTTTGTCTACTTTGATTCAAGAAATTTGCGAAGATTGTTGTATCTCCTAAAGGAGTGCGGTTGGGTTCACTGTCAAGCTTGACAGCATACAAACAAGACCCCTGCATGCCACCATGTATCCTGACCCCTGCATTTCTCTCCATGTATCCAGAGCCCTGCATGCCCCATTGTGTATCATAGCCCCTGCATGGCCGGGCCTAGCTATCAAGAAAAGGAGGATCAATAAAGAAAGGTTTGCGAAATTAGTTTTTGCAAACTTATTGAAGAGTTTTGTTAACAAAATTCATAATGTAGGCAACGTTTTTTTGTTTAAAAGCAAATTTTGAAGTCCTGTAAAAAGTAGTTTTTCTGAAGCATCCCAAAGAAAAAAAACCTTTTTCGGAACAATTTTAATGAAAAAACACTTTTTCATAAAAATCTTCTTCAAAATGTTATTCTTAAGTTAAGGTTATCTGCCAGGCATGAAGCAAGGGTTGTAGGGATCAAGTCAAGGATGGCATAACCTCTGTAATATTTCACTTAGTGAAGTGAAAGGAGGGAGTGCTTCCTCATTGTGACTATATACTTCCACTACTTCTTGTGCAACTGTTCATATTCTGCTAGTAAGAGGCGGTTCCTGTAGAATAGAGAAGCCGCAGCAACCTGCACTTCCAGGTTCTCGGGGGTTAGGTCAGCGCTCTAGCTGAGCTGACTAATATCTTTAAATAGCGGGGAGGAGCTCAGTGACGAGGCGGAGAAGGGAAAGCCGGTGGCAGAGGCTATCTCGATCTGCTTTAGCGCTGGACTAACGCTGCATGCGCTGAAACGAGCGTTTTTAAAATTGGCGATTTACGGCTGTGTTTTTAAAACTGTAAGCGTGTGTAGTGATTTAACTGTGTGCACCTTAACCCCGGGCTGAGTCATAGCTCGTGGGTACTCACCCTTGTTATTTCCCGCCCCGGTCCCCCGCGTCCATTCGGGACGTTTGTAGCGGAGGGCGAGGTGGAGCCCTGCACTTCCGGGTTCTCGGGGGTTAGGTCAGCCCTCTAGCTGACACGCCCCTCCCTTTAAATGTGCATGGGAAAGCGGACTCGCAGCGGACGCGTGCAGCGGGCGCGACGAAGGCGCGCCGAAGTCTCGCCTAAGTCAAGCCGGTCTGCGCCCGTCCGCGGCCGGTCGGGGCCTGGGGCCACGACCCCTATGCTTTCCAGGCAGCCCCCCATACGTTATGGGAGACAACAACTACTAGATATATGCCCCTCCAATATGGGAAAATGCTGGCACACTATGGAGGCATTAACCCTTCACAACTGCCCTTTATGCCCTTTTAAATTTTGTCGGGACCCAGCTAGCGATACTGACACAGGAAGGGTCATCGGCGGCTTACTTAACTGTAGATCTTTAAGCAAGCACAACACTCAGATATGGGATCTCCTCGAGGATGAGAAGATGGATGTTCTCTTCCTGACTGAGACATGGCTTAATGAACATTCAGAGCCTGATATCATCGAAGCCATCCCGCCTGCCTACTCTCTAACCAGACTTGATAGGAAGGACGGGAGGGGTGGAGGCATCGCTATTGTCGTAAAGGCCCCGTTTGAATGCTCCCTGGTGCCCATACACATAGATAACTCGGAGGCTGGCCTTTTCACTCTCAAATTGGGACCCCAGACTACTATATCTGGAATCCTGGTATATAGACCCCCTGGGAATTTGAAAGAATTTAAACCCTACTTAGTGGAGGCGATTGCGCATTTAGCTATTAGGCAAAGCAGACTTCTGATATTAGGAGATTTTAACATCCATCTGGAGGATGAATTATCCAGGGAAGCTTTAGACCTCAAGCTAGATTTGCTGGCCCTACAAATAGAATTAAAGAATAATGCCCCCACTCATATACATGGTCATCTATTAGACCCTGTTTTCAGCAGCTGGAATGGTGTGAGCGTGAATCAGCCCGTCCCTGTTCCCTGGTCCGACCACTTCCTAATACCATTCACTATTCATTGCCCTAATATAGACACTCGCCGAGGAGAAAAAAACTGCTATCCCAGACGTAAATGGAAGAACTTCTCATCTGACACCTTTAGTAAACTATTAGAGATTGGAGGTCCACCAGGAGGTGATGACTGCGAAAGTGCCAACAGGAATCTGGAGAAGCGTATTCTAGACGCATTAAATGAGGCAGCCCCGAGGTGTCCTACAAAGACTAAAACCCGAGAAAAAAAGTCTGCCCCCTTGTTTACGTTGTAATTACAAATGGCCAAATCCGAATGCAAAAAATTAGAGCGCAAATGGCGGGTTGATTTTTGCCCTCAAATCAAGAACGCGTACAAGGAGGCTCAGAGAAAATATAAAATTTCACTTCGCAGAACTAAGGCTGGGCACTATAAAAGTCGTATTGAGGAGGCAGATAACTCCTCGCGTAAATTATTTAAAATCTTCAAAGAAATCTCTGTAGTAGCCAGCGAAAACACTCCTGAAAAAGACTCAGTAGAGGAATGCAACAGAATAGCAAATTTTTTCGCTGGAAAGGTTCAAGATATATATGCCACCTTCTCGGGCGACATAATCTGTGGACGTGACTTCGAGGAAACTGTAGGAGTAAGCAAGGTAGAGAACTGCTTTAGAACCTTTCTGGTACCCCCTACAGAGAGACTGTTAAACATCTGTCGTAGTATCAAATCAGGCTCCCCTAGAGACCGTGCACCCCCCCGGGTGCTGGGTGAAAGCATCTCGGTACTGGAACCTTACATTAGGCACGTTCTCCAAGTCTCCTTCACCACCGGCACTCTTCCGGGTGAATGGAAGAAAGCTATAGTTCTGCCTATCAAAAAGAAACCTAATATTAGTCAGGAGGTGCTAGCAAATTTGAGACCCATTTCCCTGCTGCCCTATTTAGCTAAAGTGGCAGAGAAAGTGGCTAATATACAACTTATGGCTCACTTGGAGAAGAACAAACTCCTACACCCCTCTCAGTCTGGGTTCCGACCGGGCTTCTCCACTGAGACGGCCCTGTTGAAAGCAACTGAGACCCTGCGTCAAAAGGTGGACTCCGGACACACCATGGCACTGATAATGCTTGACCTTAGTGCAGCGTTCGACACTGTAGCTCATTCCATCCTGCTACAGTGTCTGAACAAAGCCGGGTTCACGGAGTCCGCACTAAGATGGCTTAAAACATTCCTTACGGACCGCAGCTTTCAGGTCCAAAAGGGCTCGTTTAAATCCTCTGCCATTGCACTTGAACAGGGAGTGCCTCAGGGCTCAGCTTTAAGCCCTAGCCTGTTCAATCTCTATTTGGCCCCCTTGGCAGAAGTGGGGCAAGCGTTTGGTGTAGATTTAGTCTCATACGCTGACGACACCCAACTGCTGATCTCCCTGTCCCAAGCCCCTAACACAGCTGCCTCCAACTTCAAGGCCTGTATGCAGGCCTTAGCAGGATGGATGAGCTCACATTGTCTGAAACTCAATGGCTCAAAAACTGAGGTTGTGGTGATCGGAGGGAACAACTCTAGCTGGACAGGAGACTGGTGGCCAGGAAGCCTGGGCCCCACGCCCAAGCCGAGCAAGGAGGCCAAGAATTTGGGAATCTGGGTTGATCCCAGCTTGTCCTATGAGGGCCATGTAAATCGAGTAGTGGGAAAATGTTTTGGAATACTCAAAACCCTCAACCGCACGCTGGATCTACTTCCGTTAGAGGCCCGGCGAACCTTGACTCAAGCCCTGGTTACATCCCGTATGGACTACGGGAATGTGCTACTCTTAGGTACCTCCGAAAAAAACCTTAAACGATTGCAAGTCCTCCAGAATACCGCTGCCAGGTTAGTACTGAGACTCCCGAAAAGAGCAGCTTCCCAACCTGCCTTGGCGTCGCTACACTGGCTTCCGGTCAGAAAGAGAGTGCTATACAAAGCACTCCTAATATGCCATAGGATTGTCTGGCATAAAGCCCCATCCTATCTTTCTGACCTGATACAGACATATGAACCCACCAGAGAATTACGCTCTGCAGGAGCAGGACTACTAAAAAATCCTCGTGTCAGAAGAGCAAAAATGGGTGGACGCTCTTTCAGACATCTGGCAGCCAGCAATTGGAATAAACTCCCCATCAGCCTTAGGCTAGAAGGATCTGAAATTAAGTTCAGAAAACTTCTCAAGACCTATCTGTATAAAAACTAGCTATCTGGTTGATCGCAGGGTGGTAGTCTGCCTCTCTCTTTTTGGTTTTCTTTTTTCTCCGTAGCGCGGGGACACGCCGTGAAGGCGTCACCAGGCGCTTTATAAATTTCTTTATTATTATTATTATTATTAACCAGTTCTAGTCAGTCAGTCACCTAATTCAATTAACAGTAAAATCATATAACTTCAGAGACACGTAATTAAACATTAATAATATAGGTATTAAAATCTTTTAATGGAACTTCCCTTGTCAGCTCAGACCATCTTCAATACCAGCTGCATCATCTAGCACTCCCAATTATCTTGCAGACAAGCTCACCATCTGTGATGGGTCGCAGCACATAAGCAAGCAGGACACCACTGGGCTGCAGATTAAGAAGTGTAACAAATAAAATATGAGACAACAGGCCTTTTCCATTCTTTGCTCCCAGGATCTTGAACAGCATCCCCGTATCCATCTGGAGAGCCCTCATGCTGCTCCAATTTAAGAAAGAGTTGAGAACTCATCTATTTACAGAATGCTGCATCACAATGCACTCATCGTCTACAACTCAGCTTCCTTTCCTGTTATTCGCCAGTTTTAAGGTTGCCTTTGACCATTTACAGCGTTCTGCTACTTTTGGCTTGTGTTTGCGCTATAAAACTACCAAATAAATACATACAATGCATACATTTTACTAATATACCCATCATAATCAGATTTTCCACACTATTTGGCTTTATTACAAATTATACTGCATTAAAAAAATATAGGGCCTAATTATGATGGTGGTCCAACGCCATCTACTGCTGCGGTCGATTGTGATTTTGATGTGTGTGGTCGGAGGCAGCAGTCTGAGGGACAGACCGACACTTTCCGACGTGCTCCAGGAGCCTGTTGGTCGGTAGGAAACTCACCATAATCCCATAAGGAGGACGTTTCTCCCATCGGGATTATGATGTAGGTTACCAACAGCCATTCCATGTCAGCCTTCAGAAAGTGACATTGGGGACCCTAGCAGGGCCCCCGTACCTCCATGGCCTCCGCATACTGCCCTGGGGGCAACTATGGTGCCCCCCCTGAACATTCCTGCATCGTGTGGCAGACACCATAAGGTGCCACAAAAACAAGTGAGAGGGACCCATTTTGCACCATAGGAATAGGGTTCCGTCTTAGGCTCAATAAACATCAGTATATCCTTTGGTGGACCATATAATGCAAACTGATCTTCACATTCATTCAAACCACGTACGTCACTTCACACAAAGATAGTGCAAAGGAAAGTTCCCAACTTTTGCTAAATACAGTGTGACACTACACAGATGTAATAATCAGCTCATGTAAATAGATTTATTAAAAATGCTTTAAAAAAATTGTTAATTCATTACAATAAAACCCATTATCAAAGGGTATCAAATCCCAAATGTTACATACAAATACAATGCACAGATTACATATACAGGAAACAAAACATAATAAGGAAAAGGAAATAAGGAAAAGTATTTTTTTTAAAGAAGAAAGTGAGAGTATCTACAAGACAATACACTTTGTCATCATAAAAACCCATCTATAACGAGGTAAAATTAAAGCTGGAACTCGATATGTTGAAAATATTTCCTCTATTGTGCCAGCCAATATCACAGAATAGGAGAAAAGGCGTTGACGGGTTTCAATGGTATCGTCCTTGTTTAAACCATCTTTATCAAGATTATTATGTTAGCCCTGCGGGAGCCGGATTCTACCCTTTCAACGGTTATTACAATGGCTGACACTGGTATACTAACAAGGAATGTCCGGGGGATGCTCCTGTAGATATACGGTGTATTCATACTTGTGCTAGTGGATGAAGCATATAGCGTTCCTGCAGGAATCCCACCTCTCACAGGTAGAGGTCATGCAGTTACAGAAATGGTGCAGGGGTCAAGTATACTCTACCAACTACTCTACTTATACTCGCAGGGTTTTGATGTGGATAAAGGCAGGGGCCATTTTCGTTGCAGATAATACTGTCATAGACATGGGGGGTCGCTATGTCTTTGTTGAGGGCTGCCTGGAATTATACTGTGTGCCGCCTGGAGCAATAGACAAGAAGTAAGGAGGCGGGATCGACTATGGCACTCTGGATGGGATCTAAAGGATAGGGAAGCACATAAGACTCTGCTGAGGAAATATAAGGCTGAAATCATAAAGGCCAAACAAGAGCATTTTATGGCCTTGACAACCTCACTGTCCTCTCCTAAAGAGCTCTTTAGGGTAGTGGACTCCCTTATAACCCTCCAAACCCCAGATCCCGTAGTAGCATTCCAAGAGCTTTGCAATAATATTGCCTCTTTTTTCCAGGCAAAAATATTAGACATCTACTCTGCCTTGGAGCTGCAAAGATCTCTCATCAGTGGGCCTCCCGCCCCGGGGGCTATGGACCATACCCCTGCAGAAAAACTCCCTTTGGGAACTCTAGATTCTTTTCCCCCTCTTACTTTAGAGGATCTGGATAGCCTCCTCAATAAAACCAAATCTGGCTCCCCTCTGGATGTATGCCCTCTCAGGATTCTTAAACAGTGTAGGGATACTCTCCTGCCCCCTCTGGTTGATATTATGAATAGAGCCATGAGGGATGGCCTCTTCCCCACCCAATGGAAAAACGCGGAGGTAAAACCTTTACTTAAAAAGGCCTCGCTGAATGCTGCGGTTCTAAAAAAATTCCGGCCCATATCACTGCTTTCAGCTCCAGCAAAGATGTTAGAAGCACATCTTAACAAGCATCTTGCCGCATTTGTAGAGAGCTCGGGCTGTCTTGACTCTTCCCAACATGGCTTCAGGAGGGAACACAGAACCGAGTCGGCCCTCACCATAGTGTTGGACAATATCCGCACGCGTGTCGATGGGGGACAGACCACCCTTCTGATCCTACTGGATCTGACGGCGGCCTTCGATACCCTCTCTCCCTCAGTGTTAACAGCTCGGCTGAGGGAGGTTGGGGTTCAGGGGGCAGCCCTAGATCTACTCACTTCTTTCCTCCATCATCGAGTGCAAATAGTGATGTTGGGGGAGTACCTATCTCCATCCCTGCCTGTGCAATGTGGGATCCCTCAGGGGTCGGCTCTTAGTCCGACCCTATTCAACATCTATGTGACCCCACTTGCCAGGCTCATCAGATCCAATGGGATGGAGATAGTATCCTATGCGGATGACACCCAGATCCTTGTCTCTCTCTCCCAGTCAGGCGCCCCGACTGCCTCCAATTTTAGATCTTGTATGGAGGCAGTCGGTCAATGGATGGTTCTTAATTCATTGAAACTGAATGGAGAGAAGACGGAGGTGATGGTGTTTGGAGGGAAAGATGACGTATGGTCATCCTGTTGGTGGCCAGACTCATTAGGAGTTTGCCCCACCCCTACCTCCTCTGCAAAAAATCTTGGGGTCATGATTGATCCTGCCCTCAACTTGGGTAAACAGGTCAGCAGAACCATCTCTACCTGTTGGGGCATTATCCACATCCTGAGGAGGATCAGGCACTACCTATCACTAAAGGCAAGGAAACAGCTTGCAGTTGCCCTCATTGGCTCCCGGCTGGACTACTGCAATGCGCTGTATGTGGGACTGAATAAAAGTCTACTACAGCGCTTGCAGGTAGTCCAGAACGCTGCTGCCAGGTTTGTCTTGGATCTCCCCAATCGTGCCTCAGCTACAGCGGCTAGAAAGCTGTTACACTGGCTTCCTGTTGAGGACCGTATCCACTTCAAGACCCTATGTATGACCTATAGGGCCCTAGCTAAAAATAGTCCCACTGGTGTAGGATCTATCTTGTCGCGCTATATTCCCTCTAGGGAGCTGCGTTCCTCTAGCAGACTTCTTTTGCCAGCCCCTCGATTCAGGAGAGCTAAATGGGGTGGCAGGGCTTTTTTCCACCTTGGCGCCCAAGTGGTGGAATGCCCTCCCACTGGAACTAAGATCCCTACCCACTCTTCAGGCATTCAGAAGTGCTCTGAAGACGCATCTCTTTGTGCAGGCCTATCTGTAATGGTGTCATGCCTATGTTTATGATATGCTTTGTTAGGCGCCTTGATGCCTTCGGGTTATTGTTTGCGCGATATACATTTTATTCAAATCAAATCAAATCATATATGCCCCTAACTCTGAACAGGCGGCGTTCTTGGGTGCCCTGAGGGGGGTTTGTCATTATGTGGCAGACTTCCCTGGCTACAGGGCAGTGACTTTAACAGTGTCATTAGTGTAGACTTAGACGATCCTTCCCACCTTTCCTCCACATCACCGCCAACTCAAATGCTCATGTTTTAGCTAACCAGCTACATCACTGGAACCTGCTTGACATTTGGTGGTGCATAATGCTCTCACAAGAGTATATTCGTTTTACTCGCATTCCCACAGCCTACATGTCCATGTAGATCACATTGTTAGCACACCAGATCTAATCCCTCATGTTACAGACATAGACCACCTTGTTAGCACACCAGATCTAATCCCTAATGTTACACACATAGGCCACCTTGTTAGCACACCAGATCTAATCCCTCATGTTACAGACATAGACCACCTTGTTAGCACACCAGATCTAATCCCTAATGTTACACACATAGACCACCTTGTTAGCACACCAGATATAATCCCTAATGTTACACACATAGGCCACCTTGTTAGCACACCAGATCTAATCCCTCATGTTACACACATAGACCATCTTGGTAGTACACACTCTGACAATAATCCCCAAACTCGATGACTATGCTGGGATTATGGCCCTACCCCTATCCCAACATGGCTCTTACAAGCTACAGCTTTGGATAATCCACCATTTCGGGCTTCCCTTAATGATAGCATATTGAACAATTTTGGTATAAAGGCGCACTCTGCCACCTCTCGGCTGACGAGTGTGACGCCCTCAATGTGGTGATTAGACAACATTGCCTGGGCAATACCCTGAACATGCGCCACGAGACTGACCATGAAGTCTTACAGGTGGAACGGATGCTGCTCCAACTTGAGAGGCAAGTTTGGACGTCTGCTGTAGGCTTGACGCGCCTAGGTCTGGCAAGACACAAACATGCCACTTTGCTAGAGAGTAAACAGGTCAGTTTGCCAACAAGGGATTTGTTTGTAAGATTAATTTTCGTTTGCAAAAAAATAATTTTCAATCTCTTTGGTCAATAAAGCAACTCTTATAGTTTTAGGTTTCCTACACATATAACAACGTCAGATTTAGTCAAAAAATAATAATACTTGAAACACGGGTGTATAGTAGAAAAATACATTTTATCATATTGAAAAATCAAGGGATACTGGAATTTGTCAAGCTCACAATGTAACAGGAAGTTCTATGGCACCCCAGGTTTTTTTGCTGGGTTTCCAACGCTGCCTAGCGCGTTACTAGCGCAGATTGTAGACAGTGCTTTCCCAGCGCTGATTGTATACAGCTCTTCAAAGCGCCGCCTGAGCTCCAGCGTACTCCCGGATAGTAGAGGATGGGGCGGCCCGTTTCTTGATTGTTCTGTTACGTAGAGTGGTCTATGGGGGTGTGCTGTGGAGTGTGCTGGAGGCCCAGCGGGGCACCCATATTTGGAGAGTGGAGTGAAGCAGGGGCGTGGCTACCCCTGGTGCAGCTGGTGCAGTGCTTGGGGCAAGAGCCTGTGGGTGGCTTCCTTGAAAAGAAGGTAAAGCTGGATACTCCGATAACCACCATCAACACTCAAACATTCTCTGTCTATCAAACCACACGGAGAACAATCCCCGCCCCAACCGTTTTCAGTAAGATCACCTGCGGCCACCTCTCTTGACTGCTGTTCACCCCTTTTGCTCCTTTCTCGCCCCGGCTCCTTGCCCGACCAGGTTTCAGGCCGGGCAGGGGGCCAGTTAGGACTGCGCGGTCGAGTGCGGCTACAGCTCTGAACACGCTCCTATCCGGAGGCGCGGAGCACAAGAGCAAGGATTGGTGTGGGTCATGGGACACCTCTGGGGTGCCCTGTCAACTTGTGCGGTGTGGTTTTGTGTTCGAGGGTTGGTGTATTAACCAGCTATCGCAAACATGGGCTTTGCTGGGTTTTGGCAGCTTTGATTCTGCCTCATAGATGGTGGCTTTAGGCACAGACTGAGGAGAGTACATGTTGGCACCAAGGGGCTGCGCGGCCATTTTTCTTTCGGAGTTGGCATTGTTACTGAGCAAAACTTACCCTGACTGACAATCGTTTGATTGGAAGCACAGTCCGTCAAGCTGACTGCTCCGTAGAGCACAGCTTTTCAAACTTTCCATGTTGGTGACACACATATTTGTGAAAAAAATTTCAGGGACACGGTAAAGCGAGCGAGCGAGCACGACCCACCCAAGAGGGGTTTGGGGGGGTTCTCCCCCGAGACATTTTTGAAAAAGTAGTGGGCAAATGGTGCATTGCCAAGCAAATTTGAGAAAGCATGAAGGTTAATAAAGCAATTGTTAATCTGGTCTAACAAAGCCAGTGACTGGCAAAACTGAGTGTAAGAAAGGTTAGGTTTGTTTGTGCATGACCTGTGCATGCTGTACAGACAGTTCAGTCCTGGTCCATAATTTATATATTGGTCCTGTGCCAGTGCATTACTGACGCTGCTGGCGTTATCCCCCCCTCAACCCATTGTAACCTCCTTCAGCGCTGTGCACCGCTTCACACACTCGCACATAGTTGATCATTGCTGCGTATTCTCTTCAGAGAGGCCAGGTATTGGATGGGCGTACATCAGCCATGTGATGTGACTACAGGCCAGGTAATGTCCCCCAAGTGACTTATGTTCATAATATCTTTCCGCAGCTTGCGCCTGTTTAGTCCCCCCATGCACCCAAATGTGTTGTATATACCGAATATTTTGGCCTCTTTTTTTTATTATTTTTTTTATACCCAAACCTGCCGCATACTACAGCAAAGCCATTGTTCCTGCTTATTTATCTTATGCAAATAACAACCATTGACAAAGCCAAAAGACCCGACATATTGTCAGTATGCTGCTACTCGATGTATCATATATCTGGATGCAATGACAGAAACAGCCGAAATACGAGTGGGGCAGCACACTAAGCTAAGCACGAATTATTATTTTTGTTTTTGCACGTTATTTAAGCCACTCCCTTTATTACATTACCCATGCTGCTGGCGTTATCCTTTCAATCCACTTTTTGCTGCTGTACTGTCCCTCACATTTTAGGAAATTAAGCCGTTATGTGGGGCTGTTAGACAGGACGATGGTATGTGATAATACAAGTTATTTCACCCTTCACCCCCTCTAAACCTGTTGTAACCTCCTTCAGCGCTGTGCACCCCTTCTCACACTCGCACATAGCTGACCATCGCTACATGCTCTCTTCAGAGAGGCCAGGTATTGGATGGGCGTTCATCAGCCGTGTTATGTGACTACAGGCAGATAATGTCCCCCAAGGGACTTGTGTTCACACTATCTTTCAGCAGCTTACACCTGTTTAGTCCCCCATGCACCCAAATGTGCTGCATTATACCGCATAATTTGGCCTCTTTTTAAAATAAAGAAATTTTTCTACACAACCTTGCTGCATACTATAGCCCAAGCCATCTTGCTGCTTATTTATCTTATGCAAATAACAACTATCGCTGCGTGCTCTTTTCAGAGAGGCCAGGTATTGGATGGGCGTACATCAGCTGTGTGATGTGACTACAGGGCAGGTAATGTCCCCCAAGTGTTGATATATATGTCGCCCATGTAATTGCGCAGAGAAGTCTCTGAGATAGGAACAAGAGGAGTTGCGGTGTGGAGAGCAAACAGACATTGGGTGTCGATATTTTTCATGATGATTCCAACAACAAGGCAATTCCCAATAGAAGCACGGCTCAAGGAAGGCATTATACTGATCTTTGTTTCTTACCAACCGTGAACCATAAACATGCTAAACTAAAAATGCACTGGTGCCATCTCAAATGCCAGTCGTTGGTTGTGTCTGATGGTAATAAGTTATGAAGAAAGAAGGGGGAGAGGGGGTCTAGAAGGGGATGGAGAAATACTGGGGATAACTTGTCAGCGTGGGAGTAATAAAAGAGGAAAGGCCAAGGCACACCGAGAAATCATTGGGTCAAGCTCTCAGCTATGGTGGCGGTTGTCAGCACTTCCGCTTCTACATGGTTCATACATAAAGCGAGGAGGATGCACCTATGCATATTTCCGCAGTCCAAGTGTGTCCTCTCTGTGAAGCGCCACACTTTCAGCCTGCGCCCAGTTGTTCATTGACCGCTGCCTGGTCTGTGGGAGATATCCATCTTGTAGTAATACGACATTTGCCAATAATAAACCCCAAATCCAGAAAGAAGGGGGGTGGGGAGGGTCGCTCTGTGTTTTTTATTCGTGGGATATAGTCCCAGCAGGCATGTCTCCCAGTAGCATTGGTCTGCGCACTCAGTGAAGTAGATAGGGCTGCTGTAACGGCACACCACTAATTATGTAGAGATGGGCAAGCCCATATAAAGTGTAACAAATCCACAACTATACCCGAGTATTTTGGGCATACATAATCTGTTTTGGTATCAGCGCCGGGGCGGGATAAATCTGTCTCCCAGCACCGCCGCAAAATGAGGAGTTTTTGGGTGGCGTGAATGCGCACACATTCTGCAAGCCATCGCGCAAGATGCTTGCCGACCCCCAAATCACCTGTAAGTAGTGGCCTTTGAGATCTGTTGGATGTTCCTTGCATAATAAAAACAACAATTCCCGGAATGAAAGTCCACTGGCACTGTTCGTGTGCGTGTGTGTATGGAGGCGAGCTTACCTGCTGTATCAAGTTCCAGATCACGAGGCTCCGCTGTGCAGCTGCTCTGCCCTCCGCCTTCCGCCTTGTCGCGTGCACGTCGTAATCCTTAGGTGAGAGGGCTCAAGTCGCATTCCCCGGCCTAATATCGGCCGGCCTACGTCGTCGCATCTCGCGACTCACCTACGTGTGGGGCGCGACACAGTAACGTGTCACGCCACACAGTTTGGAAAGCACTGCCGTAGAGGCTGATGGTTTGCCATCATCAAGAATGGGACCTCCATGTTTTGTGCCTGGCCTGCTTGACTGTGGGTGGCGAGGGAGAGGATGCAGCTTGGGGGACTCAGCATCCATCTGAGGTTCTGTAATTCTCGAGACTGACTCCATTTTATATTGTGCCATCATTTTGTGTTGCCCTCACGTAGGCCTGTGAAGGTAGCCTGGCGAATAAAGTGGCCTGGCCTTCTTTGTCCATGTATGCATTATTAAGGTTTCTTTTTGACTCTGAAATGAACTGTAAGAAACTGACCTCTTCACCTGAAACTGACCTCGCAAAGCCAATTTCCCTGATTGATCTTTGTATGAGATTGCCAATCAATGTTCAGGACATCAATAACTTTTAGTTTCCTAGCACATGCCTTATCTTTTTCATCATCTATTACTGTTTCTTTTTATGTTTCTTCATTACATGGGTTATGCTTTCAATTATAGGTTTGTCCGGCTTTTGGAGGTTGAATTTGGGACATTCTTAATGATTAACTTTTGGGTTGGGATACTGTACATGTAATCATGCCATGCCCTGCAGTGCCATCTAAATCAGATTAACCTTTGTGAACTATGTAATTATAATGTTTTGCCGATATCCTGCTAAAACCCCAAAGGCTACTCACCTGCTTACCCTCCAGATTTTCCATTTGTTTAGGAATGTAATAAAAAGTTAACTGATACAACTCCCTTACATGCCTGGGGCAGGATAAAGAGTATATAATATGTGAAGTGAGACCATTCGGGCAGACTGCCTCATTCAGTTGCTAAGGCTTCTGTGTGACGTAGTCTCACTCATTTGAGTTTAATAAAGATGTTATTTTATATTCCAGCTTCTGTGTCAACTTCTTTGTATTAGTGGAACCCCTGAGAAGTGGATTTTTGATTTCTACAAATGGCGCCCATCAGAGAAGTGGCTATCTGAGGAAGTGATCTTGTCAGAAGACAGCAATCTACTGAGGAGGACAGGACAGGACTCTACTAGGAGGTACTCTGTGCACGGAGGTTCTGGGGATTCTTTGTGTCTGCAGCCCAGTATATTTCTGATCTTCCTGATTTTGATCCTCCACATGATGTCACTCCTGACTGAGAACCTTTTTGGTGTGAGTATTTAAAAAAAAAGACCGTTAGGTCATTTAGAACTTGGCAGTTAAAATTTTGTACAACCATTTGTTTGGTATAGCTTTGGAATTTTGGAATTTGTGTTGGCCAACTTTGGATTTGTATAGGTTTGTATATGCGAATTGCAATTTGTGATTTGTGTAGGCAAGTAATGAGGAGATTTTTCTCTATCTGATTTTGTTGAACAGTGCACGTACGAAGAGTACTTTAAGCACTACTCTGGGTATAATATTGTATATTCTTCAATATTTTTGGCAAGCCTGTTTTCAAACGCACATCAAAGAATGTGTTGCTTTTTGGAAGGTACCATAGTGAGATGTGAACTAAAATTAGCTAGCTCCCCTAGAAGGAATACTTAAATAGGTTTGGGTATAAAAACATATTTCTTCCTTGGTGATTTTGTATTCCCAGGGAATTAAAATATGGACATAATACATACAAGGATCCTCTGTTCTGTGCAATTTTATGAATGGAGATATGCAGAGCGATTTTTGGTGCTCTGCCAGCAAAAACTAGTGAATTGAGTGTATGTTGGCTTCTTGGACATACACCAGTCTGTTGGACTGTTTTTTTGGCAGTCTTTTGGAACACTATTGAGAAGCGTTTCTTGTAAATATGACTTACAACTAGTATTTACAAATGGTTTGGTTTAAGTACAGTCTGTGGCTGTCCTTTGTTTCCGTCCTATATGTTGATCTGTGGGTTAAATGTGTATTTAATTGTCTATGTGGTTTTTCCCATTAGTGTCACTTCTGTAAGTGAATAGCGATTGCGCAATTTATGAAACAAATGGCTAAAGCGCTATATTGTGTGTCCTGAGTGTTTGAACCCTCTATGTTTATGTCTGAAATGAGCTCAATGTGTGTTTGTGTTTTTTTTTTATGTTTTCAGTCTGTTAAGTAAAATATCAGATTAATTAATATTAAGTAGAAATTAAATAAAAATCCAGCAATTTACCATGTGATATGCTAAAATAGCTATATGTTGCTATATAATTTATAGAGTAAGCAATTACACACATGTACAAACTGTTAAATGCTTAATTTTTTTTTTTTTAAATCACATTCACTAGGAATAAAAAAGCCCTCAAAAACGAAATTGTGTATTTTGCAAAAAATAAACTTACAGCATTTTCCTTTAATACATTGTATTAGATGTTAACAGGCAAACACATCATCTGAATACATTGGATTTTGCTGTATTGCACACACATTTTAAAACTTGAAATGTCTGTTTTAAGTAAGACTGCCACCGTGCTCAGGTTTCAACACTGTGCAGGGCTCTTTTTTGAAGGCCATGAATAACATCGGAATGTTTATTTAGCCAGGACTTAGCCGTTAGTTAATCACAGTTGGAACTTTGCATTTCAGAATAGTGTTTTAGAGGGTTACAAAAATAAGGTTCATTATTTTGTAGCACAGGAAGACATTTCAATTGCTGTTTTCCTCTCTTTAAGCATTTTTTGTAAGCATATTCTTGGTTCTGCTGCTAAATAATGATTGTCCTTTTTAAAAAAAAGTAGCGCGAAAATCTGTCATGTTTTAAGTTAGGCTTTTGTGCTTAGGCTCTGTGACGACCGGATTTTCGGACCAGATAGAATCAGCTCACAAAACACCATCAATCCAGCCGAAACGTAACCATCTTCCTCCTCAGGACCCATTTATCCAGGCACCTGGGTACCTACCTGAGGATGGGGAATTAGCAATATACAAGCTCATATCATCAAAAACACCACTAAATCTATAGGATTACTAGGAATACTCACTGATTACTAAGGACTTCTAGGCTCTACACCACACTCATACCTTATAGTCTCGCGGTAACTCAGACCCAGACTATGCTACCCTCCTACTCATAGTGAAGGGGGGAGGTCCAATTACTTACCATTACACACTGATCACACTCAGTGCTCACGCAAGCCCATCTATCTTTAGAGTCCTGTAAGACTGTTTTCTATCTTTAGAGTCCCGTAAGACTGTTCTCTATCTTTAGAGTCCCGTAAGACTGTTCTCTATCTTTAGAGTCCCATAAGACTGTTATCTATCTTTAGAGTCCCGTAAGACTGTTCTCTATCTTTAGAGTCCCGTAAGACTGTTCTCTATCTTTAGAGTCCCGTAAGACTGTTCCTTTTACACAAGCCACAATCCTCTGGGTATACACACTGACCACAATCAGTGCTCTCACTAATGCCACTCTCTCTCTAGTGGCAATCTCTGTGCTATGAATACCTTCAGCTCTCTCTCTCTCTGTTGGGAAGTTTCTCTCTCTATATATATATAATATCTACTGGGAATGTCTCATCATATTTTATGTGGTACACAAGAATGGCCAAATCACAATATGCAAAGGTTATTATCAGTGCTCCTCTACTCCCTTGCTCAGTTACCATTTACCTGGACGGGAGTCGCATCCGTTCACATAACAGCATCTGACTAGAAGAAAGGTTAACTTTATTATGAATAATAAAGATTGCACAATGGTTCACTAAGAACTGGGGTTCCTTTATTAATTAATAACATCAACAATAACTAGCAATCTAGACATAGCCTGAAAAGTAAAAGGGGAATAGACACATACACAGATCTGCGGGGTCTCTGTATTATAATGGAAAGCTTTGTTACTAACACATAACTGTAGATAGCTAAAAAGGGAACTGGATTATAACAGACTGCACACCGCTGAAAGAAAAGGGGTTAGTTAATACAGTAGGGAATCTAACCTAGGAAATAAAAGACAAGATTAATGTATATGGGCACTAATATAACAGGACAGATATCACCTGATTAGTATGAAGTCTTGTTCTAGCTGTCATCTGGGTTCCTCTCTCGTCTGTGCCTTGGCTCATCTCAGATTCTCCCCTGCACTCTTGGATACACATCTGCGCTGATCACTCTGCACTGGATTCCTCTCCCCCACGAACTGTCTTCAGCTTTTAACTTCAGTCTAATGATATAGTTTCTGCCGCTCTGATAACCGTCTGCTTCACTAGCTTCTTCACTCTGTCTGATTATCCCAGCTCCAATGTCCAACTCACTCCAGCTGCTCCCACAGACTAATCCACAATATAACTTCAGTCTCTTCCAAGAGGCATCACTCCAGACTCCAGCTGTTAACTGCCTGCTCCAACTGATCACAACTCCTTCTGATAAGTAACTCCTTCTGACTGCTTTCTTCAGCTCCAAATATAATCTGATCACAACTGCTTCTGACAACTCCAGCAACCAACTGAACTGAACTGTTCCAAAGACCAACTGACTTCTACTATTCCAAGAACCGACTGACTGCTCCGCCTCTTCTGCACTTCGCTAATATGGAATGCTCTCCTCTAGTGGAAAGTTCCAGCCAGTAGCCTCCTCCCACCAAATCCATGTACCAGGCTCCCTGCTCCAGACGCCCTCACAGTGATCAGCTGCTTGTTTCGTCTAGAGACTTGAGCCCAGGGACACTTCTTGTTAAGATTCAGCTCTGGCCGGTTCTCTCTAGTTTGCAAAGAGCGAACAACACCTCATAACTAAAACATCACCTTTACCCTGCAAGCATCTCAGTCTGCAGAGGCAGGAAGCAAAATGGAGTCTCTCTGGTTCTGGGCCTTGTAGGCCCGAAAAGGATGAAATAGACACTTAACTCTATCAGAGTACATACACAAACCATACCAATATGTAATATAAAGTCAGAACTACAGGATCCACCCTCTACTATAGGTAGGATGATGAAAGGACACATAATTATGTCAAAGCCAATAGGCAATAGATGGATTAGAGTCAAGAATAAGGGATATAAAGCAGCGATCCTCTAGTTTATGCTTCTAGGTCTGAAAAGGGGCCTAAAAGGACCAAAACAAGCTAAGAATAGGGATCCAGGATGGTAGCAAGCTTAAAGTCACCATCACTCAGAAATAGAGCCAAAAACCCGGTCAGAACAGGCTCATAAATGAATGCGTCTAAAAATGATAGGCAAGAGATGCAGTTTGCTTTTATTTGTGGAATTATCAAAAATGATTGGGTTTAGTAAAAATATTTATTAATTATGAAAAATAATTATTAAAAATAAGTGCTTCTGAATTCGTTTTTTAATATTTATAAAGCTTAATACTCATACTATGACTTCCTAGCATTAAAATTTAATTTAAGTTGTGTTCTATCACATACTGAGGACATTTGCATATGGAATTTCACTTCGCGCAGGCGTAAAAAACTCATTTTTCCAAGGATTTACATGAGATATGTCTAATGTCCAATCTCTGCAATCTGTAAAGAACATTCTGAGGATGATTAATATGTAGCACAATTATAGGATATTTATTTTTAAGTGCCCCAGGTGGCAAAGTCGAAATTGGGTGAGGGCACTATTTAGGCAGCATTTTTTTCATTTAGAGTAGCTTTTAAAGTGCCTTAGGCTTCAGTAAATGCATACATTTAAGTATAATACAAATTTGCAGGTTGTTCTCATTCGGGGTTGCTTTTAGTGGCTCAGTGAGCCAATGTGCCCGGTATAGAGGTTTGTGTTTAATATCAGGGTTGAAGGTTCTAACTTTAGCTGGACCTACTGAGACGTTCATCCATTTGAGGTTGATGAAATGGGTGGTAGCAAACATTTGTTCTAAAGCTGGTATGTTATGTTATTATGTTCTGCGAATTATTCACAGTAAATATTTTAATAATCTAAGAATAAATACATTTTAGCCCCTAAAAGAACCTTTGGGTTGGGATACTGTACATGTAATCATGCCATGCCCTGCAGTGCCATCTAAATCAGATTAACCTTTGTGAACTATGTAATTATAATGTTTTGCCGATATCCTGCTAAAACTCCAAAGGCTACTCACCTGCTGACCCTCCAGATTTTCCATTTGTTTAGGAATGTAATAAAAAGTTAACTGATACAACTCCCTTACATGCCTGGGGCAGGATAAGGAGTATATAATATGTGAAGTGAGACCATTAGGGCAGATTGCCTCATTCAGTTGCTAAGGCTTCTGTGTGACGTAGTCTCACTCATTTGAGTTTAATAAAGATGTTATTTTATATTCCAGCTTCTGTGTCAACTTCTTTGTATTAGTGGAACCCCTGAGAAGTGGATTTTTGATTTCTACACAACTGGGGAGCCAGTCCTGGCGTCGGCAGAACATCCGGTGTTGCTTGCGAGCCAGAGCCCCCCCCCCCTCCCAAGCTGAAGAAGAATAGCCGTGTTCTGGTGAATGTGGTGGAGAGAACGGCGCCATGAGCCTGGATTTCTCAGGAGGTGTGTGAGCGGTTCGAGCAGGTATGTGGGGTGGGGACCAGTCTCGAGTCCCGACATCGGTTAGCCTCTTTTACCCTGGGCATACAAATGCAGGTTCCTTTCACCCTGAGTCAGGCTGGCCTTGTGCCATGTTGAGGTATGTTTTGGTTTGCTGCAGCACAGGCCGCGTTCCAGCATTCGGATGCGGCAGATTATCCTCACTGGCTTCGCTGACGGGAGTGGGGGGGTTCTGCCTGGCTTGGGTGCATACCCTGGTCAACCAGAAACTCCATATACAATATTGGTAGAGAATACCCAGGAGTGGTGTGCGATCCTGTTGAAACTGCCCCACAGGCGAATGTCTTAGGCCACATGGCTTGTGGAACGCTCCTGTTGGGGGGGCCTGGCTGAAGGGCTAGTGGCAAGTAGTCTTGCGCTATCATCGCACTGTTAAGCCTAGTCATGAGCTGATGGAATCAGGGGAGCTGGCCGTGGGTCAGTGAGCGCGGATGCACTTAGCAGCTTGCAGCCAAATGTGACACGGTTGGTATCCGATGCAAGGGGCATATGACCTGCACACTGATGTATCCCGGATGACTAGCCCTTGACCATTATTTGCTCCTGCTCACTCAGAACTCGGTGTAACGGACGGTACCCTTCCCTAGAGGCACGACGCCGAGCTGTTCCTAGGGGTCCCTCCTAGGACTCAGCTGGCTATCTTACTCAGGATTGGTTGGCAATCAGTCGGCATCTTCGTATCCGACTCACATTTGCATCTGACCTTTGAGACCGTGTGTCGGGGGGAAAGGTCTTTCAATCGGTGCCTTTCATTTTATTTATGTACGTTGGCTTTAAAAGAGGTGCCTTTAATTTTGCAGTACTTCAAAAGACCACTTAAATGCCACTTGATTTTCTGTCTCCATGCTTTAATAGGGGCGTTCACACAGGGACATTGTAACTACCTGCAATCTAAGTGCTTGATTAGGTGAGGCTTTCCCATCCAATCGGTCATCAGATTTCCACTCTCGGAACACAAACTCTTGGTGCTACCTTAATAGCAGTTCTGCGGACAAAGGCTTCTGTTTGGAAGAGAGCTCAGTGGGTTAAGGCGTGCACCGCAAGGTTCTGTGGGTAACTAAGGTTTGCTTCCAAGGTTTGTAAAGTTGATGAGATGGGCCAGGTTCTGCTGCAAAGCACTTTGCATAAACTATAGGTCACAATTTGAACACTAGCAAATGTCCTAATGTGTCCTTGCATTTGGCATAGAGTTCGAGGTGTATTCCTCAGGACAGAGATACTTTCCTAACAATACAGTTCAATGGAGGTATGTGCCTGCTGCAAACACCATCTGTAGTGTTCAGTGCATAAGGAGCTAGCTCATTCTTTCACTCAGTGAGAGTGATAAAAATTAGTACCAGTGGGTTGCATTGCAATTACCAGCATTGTAATTGTATTTAAATTGGAAAACGATAGGCTATGCTAGCTATGTACAAACAGCAGAGGATTGCTTCAGGCAGGTGGTGCTCTCCTTTTCCCACTGTCTTGCCTGCTCCCTTGTTTACTAGCAGGAGTTTGGGAGGGCAAGACTTCACTAGTATGGGTGACTGGCTTAATTCGATGGACAAATCCAAAAGGTTTCACAGTACTAACATGTGAAATTTTCAGCTGACAGTGCATAGTTTTATTCATATGCACAGTATTATTAATTTAAATAATAGATGTATTGACTAGCACGACCAGTGGATGTTCAAGCACCAAGGCAAATGGCAGTGGTGAGGTTGCTATGCTGTAAGGATATAAAGGTTAAATACGACTGCCAGGTCCTGCTGGTGTGTCAGCCAATTGGCCACTTATGGATTTGAAGGTGAGTTCAAAGGGCACAGACACGGTCATGGTAAAGAATACCTGGACCGATTCAGCTTTTGGGTCTGGAGTTGGCTTGACCTCATGGTCTTAGGACCTAACCCCTGTGGTGTTCAATCAACCATTCTTCCATCTGTGGTGGTTAAAATGAATATCAGTAAGTGGGGTAAGAGATATCTCTGATCCAGTGGCAACATGCCTAAGGGAACACTTGCACTTCAAAATACACAAGCGTCATGCTCCAACAAGCGCAATACACAGATAACTGGTAAAGGAAGTAAGGCGGACCAGACAACTCTTACTTCTAACTGCATTGGCACATCTTGTCCGGAGTGATTGTCAAAGGCATTGCACTTCAGCCAGGCAATGTCAACAACCTCCACACCAAGCCAATTGTTTAAGGTTATCCTGGGCCGCTAATACACAGCCCGGTATTAGGCCCCTGAGGTTGTCAGTGTCGTGAATTACAAAATGTAACTGAACAGGAGGTGTGATCGTAGTTTACACTAGCAGAAGTTTGGAAGTGCACGACGCCACCTAGGGGGGTGGATGGCTGATTTGATGGACTAGTCCAAAATGTTTCACAGCAAATGCACGTGGAAGAGTGTCAATTACCTGTGCATAGTTCATTCAGACACACAGTATCATATTAATGTAAATAATCGCTGCAAGTGCAAGCATGAGGTTCCCTCCATGTCAACAACTGCTCGCATTGTCAGCAATACAACTGCCTGGGAAGTCTGGGTGCAGTCACCACAGTTTAAACAGGCAGCAGTCTGGCATGAAAGGAGCCGCTTAGCAGTATGACTGGTGCACTGGAGGATGGAGGGTAATTCAAGGGAAACAGGTGGGGTGACAGCAACGCAAAACTGTCAGCTTATGCTGGGTAGGAGGTTCTGTATCACCAATCAGTAGGGTGCCAATCGGCAAAACCAGTAAATATGTTTAAGATATTTGTGTCTCTGGCTTGAGGGCGGTTTTGAGACATTCTTCATTTAGAGGTACTCCCCAGTGAAAATTGTGTGCTTCTTACAGTTCTAATGACCAATGCGGTTATGGCATCTTTACAAGGGGAAGAGATATAAGTTAGGCACCTAATTGCTTACAACTCAGCACATTCAGGCGGGCATTGGTTGATTGCAAGTTGCAACCGTGAGATTCCCTCATTACGTCAGCAGCTGGGCACATGGCCAGCGTTACGCAGCCTGGGAGTCTGAGGGCGAATACCGCAGATTAAACTGTAAAACCTAAATTACTGTGCGAAAGGAGGGATAAATGGCAAGTACACAAAGACTCCCTTGCTCAATGTCACATATTCCATGGCGGGATAATCACCAAATGATACTGGGAACCCTAGATTCTAATAAGTATCATGGGTAATATACACACAGCTCCCCGTTCAAGGGGGTTATGTATGCCCCACCTGGAATTTTAAGGAGACTAGAAGGTAAGCTGAATGTGGAGTTGAATTTGTGGAGGGCAATCATTCCCGGGATAACAGAGTGAACTAGGTCTCCAGTTGGATTGAGCTCCAGGGGTCACGGATCAAGCTTTAGTTAAGCAATCCTGGCAGATGGAGGAAGTTGGCACTCCAAACCGGGTGGTGCGACTGCATTGGGGATCACAATACGAGCATTCCAGGTCACCATGGTTTAGCAGGTCCAGAGCAAAGGTCTGGTCAACTGCAACGGAGTATGTGCCTGCTCTGGGGGCAGGTTTCGGGTTGCTTAAGTTACGCACAGTATTCCTTCCCCTGATAGCCTCAGTAGGCTGGTTGTAGAAGCGGTCATCTAACAAGGGTGCTGCTGTCCTATAATATAGCCTTGATAAGAGTAGAGCTCCCTCCTGGGAGGCCATCAAATTCCTTATTTTGGAAAAAGGGGACTCCTATATATCTGATGAACTAGCTATACATAGGGAACAAACATTTTAAATAAAGATCTATAGCCAGTTCAGTCAACCAATTGACATAAGCAATTCTAGGTCAAACTATTTTATAACATGTACCCATACACTAAAATACTAGAACCATCAAATTCACACCAAAATTGTAACAAATAGATATAAGAGATAATTTTTCACTTTAATATTCAAAATTAATTTCAATTCCGTTTTTAATGTTTTCATTCGCTATGAATCGCTATTAGGGCCTCGCAAAACGGGAGTATGATGAATCAGGCTGTAAATTTGGAAATCAAAAAAACTGGACATTTTACAATCATAGAAGTAGGACTACAATTTTGCTTCGACAGAGCAGCACAAAATGACTCCATTCCTTCCTATGGGCCAAAAGGCCCATAGGAATGAATGGGGAGTATTCCTTATTTGCGATTAGCAATTTGCTAATCGCAAATAAGATAGCGATTTGAAGGGTGCCAGGGGTGTCCAAAGGACACCCTGTAGCACCCCTCAAAAGAAATTTTACACAGGTGTTGCACACACACATGTCCAAAGGACATGTGTGTGTGTAACATGCAACTCAGAAAAATGCATTTAAATGCATTTTTCTGAGTTTTCGCAATTTACCACGAGGTCTGACCTCGCGGTAAATTGCAGCAAGAAATTGCGAATTCGCAAAATTAAATTGGATGTTGAATTGCATTTAAGGAATCTCAAATAGAGATTCCTTAAATGTCATTCCTCGCAAAATTGCGAGATCGCAATTAGCGATTTTTACATTTGGGATGCTGAATCCCAAATGCAAAAATCGCTCTCGCAAAGGGCCAGATTCTCAGAATCTGGCACTTTGCGAGCGCTATTTTCTTTGATGAATCGGGCGGTTAGTCACTCAATGCAGGGCAGTTTAATGTAAAACAAACTGCAGTTTTCGCGGAGAAATAAAAGATGCTTAGCGTATTTTTTGGTAGATATTCTCTCCCTTGGGGAAGGGTGGGCAATACCTACCAAATCAGCAATAGGGAGGACTTTGCGAGGGCAGTTTAACTCCACCCACCACATGCTGTGAGGCTATATTGGAAGTGTGTGGAATAAAACCGCCTTAGCACAAGCAAGGCAACAGACATAAGATTCAGTTAATAATAACAAAAGCACTTTGGAGGGTGGTTGGGGAGGCGTATTATTCTCCTTTCTTAAAATTCCGGGGTAACTGCAGACATTCACATCAAGCCCCCCTTCTTCCTCAGGCAATTCTCATTTCTGTAATGATTGGGTGGATTAAAAGGATTGAGGAGGCAAGGATTCACCTACCTACCCACTCCTTTGTCCATCATGATGCATCTTAGTATTTGTAGTTCCATCCTTTTTTCGTAAATCATTTACAGTAACTGCCTTCCTTCAGTGAGGCTTGATTCAGATATCCTGTTTGTGTCATCAGATAATATTTAGGGCAATCCCGGATATTTATTTTTGAATCATGACCCCTGCAACCTAGTAATCCTGTGTCTCCTCCTGCTCATTAAGTAATCCCACAGACCATGCGCGTGAGCTCACATACCTCCTACTAATTCACAGATCACTACTATTAATTTAATCCACCACAACAAAAATGGAGTGACAACATGAAATAGTTTCCTTGTGCACAAAATAATATTCCCAGTCGCCAACAATAACCAACAATACTGGAATAAGGATTAACCTTGAGTTGCAGAGCAGAATGCTGCCAGTCGTAAAGCGCTTCAATGCCTTGTCCATGGAAGTAAGTGCTACAGTAGCGACTGCTACCGAATGAGCTGTGGGGATGGGGGTGGTTAGGGTGGGCGGAGCAGAGAGGGGAAGGAATAAAAAAAATCAGTTACCTGGATGCGGCCGGCCGGCCACTGCCTCTCCTCCATCCTCTTGTCTTCTCCCAGGCAGCAGGAAGCACACAGTCTCCCAGACTCCCCTGACCAATCACAATGCTGCTGAATGGTCTGAGCGCCGTGGTTCAGCGCTCAGACAGGGGCTGGGAGGTAAAGAATTCACTGCTTCTAAATGCCCGTCCATTTAGAAGCAGTGAATTCTTTGAACTGCTATTTTTTCTGCGCTGGTTTTAATAGGAATGCAATTGAAGTTTCTTAACAGATAAATTCTTGTTCTCTTGCAACTACTATTTTAATTACGCACTTCTCTTCTTTTTGCACTGCACTTTTCTGATTGGAAATATCCCTAGGGACCAGATACAAGCTCTAACCTTATCCTACGCTCTCTCTCTCTTCCTCTGAAAGACCCAATAGAGGATACAATTCACCCAGTATTCCTCTATGAACGGTGAGGACAGATGGGAGGTTGGTTGGAACCCCAAATGATGACTATGGTCACGTTGGTGAATGATATGATTCCAATAATCCTGAATGGGTCCTTTCTTTTCACCTATTTTCCTTCTTTGTGTACTCTTTCTTGATCCTCTTTGGTTACGCTCAGTTTGAGACAATTTTTGAGAATTCTCGCGCACTTTGTTCTAGAAATTCATACATCTAGATTAACAGCTAGTACTATAGACCACGGAATATGCGTATTTTCCGTGATAAATTGGAAAGGTTGGACACATAGATTAGGACATCATCTGGATATGCGGAGAGTTTAATTTCTTGGGAGTTGAATTTAAAACCAGTTACATCGGGGTTATACCTGATACATTCAAGAAAGGGGTCTAAACAAAGGAGAAAATGTAACGGAGAAAGAGGACAACCCTGTCTAGTGCCTCTATGTAGTTTAAAATAGGGAGAGAAAAGACCATTAACAAACACAAAAGCACGTGGTTCATCATACAGCAGTTTGATGTAAGAAAGCATCCCAATTATTATGAACATAGGTTTCTATAGAATGATTGATTTGAAAAAATGTACTAATAAAAGAGGTTGCTTCTAAAATAAAGGTAGTAAAGAATTATTAAAACACCAATGGCCTTGTTTACAGGTGTTGAGAGACATATCAAAAGAAGATAACATGGGAGCATGACCAGAAATAAAAATAGAACCAATTTCTGACGTTTGAATAGAGGGGAGTAATGATTTGGAAACCAAAATATAATTATTACGAGACATTGAATGATGTACATTAGAGAAAAATGTGAATTCATATATATCAGCATTACAGGTTTTCTATACATCAAAGAATGGACGTGAGTAGATGGAGTATTGAAAGCCTTTGTGGGACTTATCAGGTTTAAACTTACACTTAGATTTTCTGTCAGTAAACGGGCTTAACCAATCATTAAAATCACCACCAACAATGATATTGCGATTAGAAATAGAAGAAAGTTTCAATTTAAAATGTTGCCAAAATTCAGGGTCACATTTAACAGGGCTATACATATTGAAGAGAGTGACTTGCTTTTGAAATATAATAGCATCAACCAAAACCCATTGTCAATTCGAATCACAGTCAGTTGGTAACATTTGCACATTCAGCAACTTGTGGTAAAGAATGGCAACACCACCATTAAGACTAACAGCAGGAGAGAAAATAACCTGATTAACCCATTGACGTTTAAGTTTGTTATTCAACATCATTACAATGGGTTTCCTGTAAAAAGGCAACATGCGTGTTAAGCTTAGATAAACGAGAAAGTACCTTTTGCAGTTTGACGGGATGACCCAGACCACGGACATTCCATGAGACAACATTAAACATGTTGTGGGGTGAGGGAAAATATACGAGAGCAGTTACAAAAGGCTGCAAGACCAATAAAAGAGACAAAAAGACACCATTTATCTACCATCAAATAATATAAAAAGGTAGTAATGATAGGAAGAAAAACAAGAATAAGGAAAACAGTCACGTAGGGACAAGAATAGTAATCGGAGGAGACAAGAAGGAAACAAGTATTTGCAATGCATTCGGTCTCGCCTTTGGGACCTTATATGTATTTAGCTATGCAGCACATTAGCCAGGGTGGTGAAACATCTATTGTTCTTTAACATGGAGGGAAAGTAAGCATCAAACTGTGTGACACACCAGGTATGGGAGCACATAGAGTGAAATATTGCCTTTCAGCAGGAACTGGTATAGTCCAAAGCTCTGTTTTTAATATAAAATCAGGGCCTTTGGTGGTCATATCACTGAAAATACAAGATTTGAAAAAAATATTATTGTCTACGGGTGCTCGTGGAAGACAATTTCTATGGACTGGAATCTAGAGAATGCTAAAGTTATTCTGGTATTTTACTAACCTCTGCTGGTCATTTTCTATCAAGAAAGTTATATAGAGGCAGTTGCCGGAATTTTTTTTTAAAAAGACCCTCAGCAGAAAGTAATTCTGGTATTATACTGACCTCTGCTGGTCATTTTCTATCAAGACAGTTAAATAGAGGCAGTTGAACAGAAAAAATGTCCCTAAGCGGAAGTCCTAGGGCTGATCTCCAGAGCCCACAAAGTACATACACATATAAGTAAATACTAAAGTATATACTAAATTATATATACTAAAGTATATTCTAAAGTATATACAAGATTTATTGAATGCTCGACCTAAAAAGTCAAATAAAGGGGAGGGAAGGTTGATGAAAAGAAAATAAGAGAATGAGAAAAGAAGGACAGATCAAGGATAAAAATCCAGATCTGAATTGAAAAGGTTGAAGCGTAAACTATGGGCATGTTTACACTGAGAACAAGAAGGGCAACAGAGAAAAAGACTATAAAAGTTGTATAACAAGTAGCCACTGACTAAAGGGAAATATGGAGACAAAGGGGTAAACTGAGACACAACCATGCAGGAAAATTAAGAGTATTAGTAATGTCCATAATAAGGTACATGAAAACAAAACAAAAGGGATATTAGTTATAAATATAGAGAAGTACATATTTTAAGCAAAAATCAAAAAAGGGAAAAAGAAAAAATTCAGTGAAAGAAAATTGAGTATATTTGAAATTAGTCTCCATATTGTGGTTTGTAATACTTTGCAGAAAAGTTTTCAGTTTAACTGGGTCATCAAAAGAACGTGAGGTGCCTTCATAGGTGACCTTACAGGGCCAGACCAAAAAAGACAGCGTTTTACTTTTGCAGCCTTCAAGTCAAGCATCAGATCAGTGAACACCAAAAAGAGCATTATGATGCCACATGGCTTGGCTGAATGAGGTTGATGACGTCCCAAACGATGTGCACGCTGATTGTTAAGAGGTGGTGTAGGAGGAAGATCCAGGAAGTCTGAAAGAAATTTCTTCAGGAAGACCAGAAGATCAGAGCCCTCAATGTTCTCTGGACGACTATAAAGGCAAAGATTGTTCCGTCTGCTTCGATTTTTAAGGTCTTCGGTGTGAAGCTTGAGTGTCTGAATTTCTTGTTCCAACATAGGTATCTTGGTAGTTATATCTTGAAGGTCTCCCACACATTGTTCCAACTCTGACATCTTGCCCTCCATAACAATCCATTGATCCTCAATTAGTTTAAATTTTCCGTTAGCAGTAACCATAAATGGTTGCAGACCACATACTTCATCTAGAATAGAGTCTAATACAGGATTCTGGGATGATAAAATAGGAGAAGGAGGGTCGTTCATTGCTCTTTTTGGTTTAGTGCCTGAAGAAGACGATTTGGAAGACACTTGTAAATTACTGGCCATCTTGCTATAATGAGTTGAAAGCCGTGTAAAGAGTTGAAAGGAAAAAATCCGGCCCATACACCAGTGAAGTGAATAGTAGACCCATTAGTTCAGTAATGAGAAGGCATATGAAGAAATATTTCAGGAAACGGAGGTCATAAAGCTTGATCTCCCAAATGTTGTACGTAATAAAAAACTGGAGGGTATCCTGGAGTAGGGCTACAGTAGTTATCCAGCAATAAGAGTATCAGAGAGGCAGACCCAGGTTATGAATAGAGAAAGTAATTGAACAGATATGTCTGAGTAGAAATACCTTCACAGAGGAAGCACCAGTAGTCAAAAGGAACAAAATCCCCGCTTGCAGTAACCAGGCCTGGGATTTGTTGCAAATAAAGAGGTGCCAGTTGAGTTAGACAGCATTTATGAGGAAGGATCACTGAATACTGCCAAAAAGAAAGAAAAAAAAGCTCTGACGTGAGCAACGCGGTCTAAAATGCCGACGCTTATGGCTTTGTGGAGAAAATCTCCACCGAAGCACACAGGTCTCAAAACGCACACTCATGGTGCAAAATGGCACTGAGAGGCTGCAGACCGCATCCGTATGGAGTAGGAACGGTAAAGAAGAGGCCACAATAATCATAAAAGCTCTGCTACCGTGTTGGAGCTTACGGGAGAGTCGCCATCTTGTATTGGCCCAGAAGCCACACCTCTTGGCACCAAGGCCACGCCTCTTCCATGGAACTTTTGCATGATACTTAGCATGTGATAATGTATTTTGGTGATCTGAGGGCTATGTATCACAGAGCACATTTTTTAGATTTATGTCAGAATCTATTCAGCTTATTGAGTGTGATTGCTCTGTCTTACTACTCCAGTTCCATTACCTCCTGCCGAAGTAAGGCGTGAGTGCTCACTGTTGCCACATTTTAGAGAAAAGTTCATAAAATAAATACCTCTGTTGTCCATATGAAATAAAATAGACGTAAGCGCTGAAACACCAATGGTAAGTATCAATACCCACCATGGATGCTGACCCATTTCAACAGGACCTAAAGAAAAGGCCTCATTATCTACTAATATGTTTCCTAGTTTATGAAAATATGGGGGAGGGGAGCCTAAAAACATGCTCAATAAAGTTAACGAGTGTTATAAATAAACCTTTACAAGATGCATAACAAGGTGAGCAAGTCACTGGGACGGGCAGAGGTCAGAACTGAATGTGATCTACTGGGTACGTTCTAGCCATGGATATAATTTCATATTTACCACTTTATCAAACTATGTTAGAAATATATCCTGCATTTTAACCCTAGGTAAGGCTGAACATATAGTGACATTTCCATGGGAAAGGTAATCTCTTGGCCATGCCATCAGAATCACCCCAACCCAGTTCCTTTCTAAGAGGCTAGTGGAAAGTGGTGGAAACTGTGGAACTAGGCGACCATGTGCTTTTTACTCCTGGCCCTTCCTTTTGGCCAAACGGTGTTCTCTTGGTCAATGATATTTCAAATGTATTCCTCTGCTTCCTATTGTGGAATGATTGGGAGTATTTAGAATGAATATAAAAGCTCTTAGATAGATTGTCATTAAAAAAGGGGGTAGATATTGACTGGGGCAGAAGAGGGGAATCTCATGGTATTTTCACCCAAATTCTATACAGTTGTACATTTATAGCCTTTAGAGCATGTAGTAGTGAGCCGCAGCCTCGGGTCTCATTCTTTAACACACTACTTGATCTTGGTCAAATGTTATGTTATGTGAATTTGTAGAGCGCAGCTAATCACCTGTGACAGTATCCAGGTGCTGAGTAGGGCAGGCCTTAAGGGGGAGGAGGAGATCAGGCCTCTTTCGTCTGGAAGATCCATGTCTTGAGGTTTCCTCAGAAGTTCAAGAGGAAGGGGAAAGTTATGATGTGTTTTGGAAGGTAGTTCCAGGTCTTGTCTGTGACGTATGAGAAGTATGAGAAGGAGCGACCTTCGCATCTGATGTTCTTTGTGCGAGGGAGGTGTGCTGTTGCCTGGGATGCAGATCGAAGGTGTCTGACTGGTTGGTAAAAGTTGAGGTGTTGGTTGAGGTAAGCTGGACCGGTGATGTGTAGAGCTTTGTAGGCGTGCATGAGTAGCTTGAACTTACTGTACATATTTCCTATACTGGGAGACACTGAAGATTGTTGAGGTGTGGAGAGATATGGTTAGGTCTCGGCTCTAGATGGCACGCATGCTCTGTCTCGAACTGAGACCTGGTGTTACTAGTGTTGTAGGCTTCAACCCACCAGCAGCCTTCCCATTGGCTTGCACCATTGTGAATCAATTTGTCTTCTTCCCCATTTTCTAAGGCATGCATACATGACGTATGCATGCCTTAGAAAATGGGGAAGAAGACAAATTGATTCACAATGGTGCCTTTTCCGAAGTTTAGCCCTCCCCGAGCGATTGGCCTCACTTCTTTTTAAGAATCCGCACAAACATTTTTGTATTGTTTCTGCAGGGCATTTTTAGTTTGTCTCAAATAGTTGTTTTTTTCTGCTGGCGTGTTTACTTGTAATTGCTTGGACTTCGACCCCAATTTGGATGGTCGTTCGGGTTACTTACTGGTTCCTGGATAGATGCAAAACTGAAACCGAAATAGTAGTCTTCTGCATGAAAACATTAGAAGGCATTCTTCATTCACCTAAAGGAAGCGGTGTGAGTACATAATCTTCACACCATATTTTTCACTGTGGGAGTTTATATTATGAAAACTACCATTTAGAACACTTTGCCCGAGCTCGGCTCCAAAATTAAGTTTTAAATCAAACTCGGGATGTGATCAATATGAAACGTAGTCTGATCTCGTCAAATGGCCAACTAAGTGCAATTCAACCTCCAAGTTTTATATATCAATTATGTTTTCTGCTAAGGTAGCTTACAGGAGTGCAGGCGTACAGGGTTGATTAATGCCCTGTACAAAAAAAGATAACATACATGTGACTTAAATGCTTGCTGCTGAGAGCTGTGTATGATTTGCAGGACAATGGTTTGATCTCAGAAGAGTTGATAAGTCTTTCATCATTCATGGGTTGATAAAATGAGTAATACTTTTGAATGGTTGTTAGCAACTTTAATTGTATCTAAAATGTCCTATGTGAGTCATAATCCAAATTCTCATTATTTTTTAAATCTAAAAGGAGCTAGATTTTCGGTCTTTTAACATAGGTCTGCTAATTTGTTTTCTTGGCAATCCTGCCAGGGATTCTTATTGTAAATTTAAACTGAACCATTAGTAGAGCTCTCAGAATTATGCATTTTACCTCTATACACACACACATATCATCATTGAACAAACATTTTGCAAGCCATAGCTTTTCTGTCTATGTGCTAGCTTTAACTTGTGAAAAAGCGTGCTGCTTTTTTTGGTTAAAAACAAATGCCTTTGCTCAGATTTCATTTTTTGACCATGGCAGGCTATTATCTTTGTTGTACCAAAATGTTTTGTTTTGTGTTTACCAATATGTCTGCTTTGATTGTGGATTTGTATCTTTTCAGCACAGTGTTTTTTGCTTTTAAGAGTAGTCACGATAAAAACGTTCACCAGCGACACAGCCTTTGTTTACCTGGGAGGATAGAGCATGTGAACCTACTGTTCCAGTTAGCAACCAGTAGCCTTCCCCTGTAAAGTAGGGGAAAGGTTACTCTAGTACACAGCACCTAACCCCTCAGGATTTTGCTCCTCCTCGCCATGGCTACTGTGACCCAGCCTGCATGGTTTATGTGCCGTCGAACAGGGCACCATCTCCATTAATCCGCATATGAATTATTCTGCTGCAAAGCCATAACATTCACTAGTGGGCAGTGCACTGAGCTGTACAGTGGTTCAATTGTAAAGGCATGATGCAGCTGCTGTCTCTCAAAGATGAGACTTCACAGCAGTTGTGGATTTCTTTCATTTCACTAACGCCACATAGTTCCACGCCACACAATTCAGCTCCACACGTTTACAATCCACACCACATATTTCGAAACAAACCACATAATTCAAATCACGAGCACAATTGCACAACACAACACATACATCCAATCCACACCACATAATTCCACATCATGCCACAAAATTTAACAGCACACCACATAATTAAACTCCACTACATACCACACCACAAACAGCAGGCCACATAATTCCACTACAAGACACACAACCACACTCCACAAAATCCCAGTACACTCCATACCACATAATTGCTATCCACAAATTTCTGCTGCACACCATACAACATAATTCCACTACGCATAACTCCCCTCAACGCCACACAATTCCATGCCACACAATTCCACAATAAACAATACATTCCAACCCATGTAATTCCAGGACACACAGCAACTCCGCTCCATAACACATAGCTAAAAGTCCTTCACAATGGCAATAGCTCTGGGATTCCCGAGACCTATTGACTTTGCCAATGCTTGTTTTTTCGTGGTATGATTTAACCTGAGTTTGGCAGCGGAGTTCTGGGTGATTACGAGTGGGCATAGAACATGGGCTGGGATTCTGATGTATACGGCGTAGTGTAATCATGTCTCATTGTGATTAGAGCCTGGGTGACCATTCGTCTGGTATTCAGTGGGATTTACTTGAAAATCTTGTGTAGCATTCCCAGGATATGGAAGCATGATAAGGAGGCGGCGTTGATCTGTATGCTTAGAGGTTAGTGTCCAGGATTATCCTGAGGTTCTTGGCATGGTCCACAGGGGTTAGTGGAGGGCCAAGTTCAGAGGGCCACCAAGATGTGTCCCAGAAGGAGTGATTATTGATGAAGATTAGGACTTTGTTTTTGTTGAGCTGGAGGCAGTTGTTTTTCATCCAAACAGCAATGTTTCTCATGCAGTTGGCAAAGTTTACTTTGGTTTTGCTGGTTGAGTCAATAAGGGAGAGGATAAGCTGTGTGTCGTTGGCATAGGATGCTATGTTGATGCAGTGGACTCTGACGATGTCCGCAAGGGATGTCATGTAAACACTGAAGAGTGTTGGGCTGAGTGATGATCCTTGAGGGACTCCGCAGATGAGTCTCTTGGGTTCTGAGGTGTTGGAGGAAGTCTAACTTGTTGAGTTCTGGCCGTGAGGAAGGAGGATATCCACTGAGGGCCGGTTCACAGATACCCAAGTGCTGAAGCTTTCTTATGACGGACTTGTGGGAGACCGTATCGAAAGCTGTGGAGAGGTTGAGGAGGATGAATGCAGCCATTTCTCCTCAATCGAAGATGCTTCTGATTACATGGGTGACTGCAATGAGGGCTGTCTCTGTGCTGTGGTTGGTGTGAAAGCCTGGTTCAGAGCTGCTGGGAGTTGATAGAGTTCTAGGTGGTCTACGAGTTGGGTATTGATGGCTTTCTCAATTACTTTAGCGGGAAAAGGTAGGAGCGAAATGGATTTGTATCTGCTGAGGGTGCTGGGGTCCACTATTAGTTTCTTCATTAAGGCATTGACTTCGACATTTTTCCAGCAAGATAGGAAAGTGTCAGTGGCTATGGAGGTGTTGATGATAGAAGTGAGGGTGGGAGAGATGAAGGTTTTTCCAAAATTGTATAGGAAGAGAAGCCATGGATCCGAGGGGCTTCAGAGTGTGTGGTATTCATTAGGGTGGTAGTTTCTTCGTTTAAGAGGAGCTTCCAGTTGCTTAGCTGCTGTTTGGCAATGAAGGAGGAGTCTGGGTGGTCGGGGAAGTTCGTATCGGTATGCAGCGGGTTGAATGTTTTGTGGATCTTGGCAATCTTCTGTTCAAAGTTTGAGAGATCATTGCAGAGTGCTTGGGATAAGATGATGTCCTCGTTGGCAACTGCCAGATTGGAGAACTCCTTGACAGTGGCAAATGGTTTTTTTCCGTTGTTGGAGCTGGCTTCGAGTGTTAGGGCCTTTTTCTTCGTGTCTCATAGTTAGTGGTAGAGGGGGTTGAGGGTGGCTTTGTATATGGATCTTGCAGTGGTGTTTTTGTTGAGTCTACATTTTCTTTCAAGTTGTTTGTAGTGACACTCGGAATCCATGAAGTCATCCGTTTACCAGCTGGGTTATTTGTTTTTTTTGTAGGGCTTATTTCTGGTGGGAGTTGTGTGGTTGGCCCAGTTGGTGAGCCATTTATTGAAGGGCTTGGTGTCAACATTGAGGTTCCCAGTGTGATTGGGTGGGCGTTCCTGTAGGGTTTGGGTGCAGTTTTCATCATATATTTTGCCCCAGTGTTTGATGGTGCTTTGCATATTTCCAGTGGGGTTGCTTGAGGGGTGGGTATCTTGAAATGTATGATGTACTGGTCAGACCTTATCAAGTCATTCTCTCCCTGTGTCTCTGTCCACTAAACTGACAATACATGACCACTTTAAAAAGGCTTTATGGAAGGCATATTGTTCGTATTGGACGCCATCATGGTTTTCATTTTTAAAAGCAGGAGACTGCATTCTATATTTGCATCCCTGAAGCTGAATGTGCTCCTGAATCTGCTTTGTGCAGGGTCCCTCCTGTGCAGCAACTCCTTCCCAGCAACCAATTCCGCAGGCTCCTAATGAACAGCTCATATAGGGCTGACAGAGATAGAGCTGGACACACTGCCAGGCTGCTAATGGTGCCCCACCTGGTAGCTGGAATCCTCCTATTTAGCTTGCCCTGTGAATAGCAGAAAGTGGGACATTTAGTGGGCTGCAGTAGCTCATTGTGGACAGACCGTCAAAATCACAACAAATGCAGAAAAAATGGGACCATTGGATACCATACACATAACCAGCAATGGTTGGAAGTGCAAGACCAAGATGTTCTGCTTCAGCCTGGATTTTTCCCGCTGGGCAGACGAAAAAGATGTCTCTCTCACTAAATGTTTCACAGATTACTGTTTTGCAGACCTCATCTACGGCAAGGCGGATCACCTTTTGAGCTGAACGTCTGAGCGTTTTGGACTATTGGAGCAGCTTATGGTTTTACTGCTTTCCCATGGCTGTGCAGAAACAATTCTATGTACTGGAAAGCAAACTAGACCTCTTGCTTCCCTGTCTCATACTCTCTGCTGCCCTCACCAGTCACTCAATTCAGATACATGAATTCATATTTTCTACATTTGTCACTTAGCACCCCATCGCAGGAACACCATCAAGCACTGCCAGGTTTCTCTGATTAATTCATGAGTAACTACTGCAGTTCAGATTTCTCTTTCCATTCTGGGACTTGTAACCTTATTTTTTGCCTTTTTTTAAACTGTCGGTCCTAGAAAAAACAGAAAATGGAATCAGTAGTCACTGATGGGGCAGGGAAAATTGGCGGCTGGTGACTTTTCAAAATGGTGGGGTGTAAAAGTTGTGGATGAGTGGTATGTCATGAGCCAAGCAAGCGAGCCTGGTGGACAAAAGAGAGCTTTGAGGGGGAATGAGGAAGGGGAGTTGGGAGGGGAAGGGTGTTATCCCACAAATGGTGCAATTTAAACCACATTTTTAGAAAACAAGCAGGTTTAGAAAGCAATTATGAACATGTAATCTTGAAATATTTAAGCACAGTGAAAATGGTTCCATATATTACTGCATTATATATGTGTAGCAATTACTGTAGGATGCAAATTGTATGGTGCAACAAATAGTTTGCATTTCAGAGACTAAGGTACTGATTACGAGTTTGACAGATGGGATACTCCATTGCAAACGTGACAGATGTGCAGCTCATTGTATTACAAGTTCCATAGGATATGATGGAATGCTAATACGGCCGATGGGACATCTGTCACATTTGTGACGGACTAACCCTATCTGCCATACTGGTAATCAGGCCCTAAGACCTCACTGGCGCACTCTTTACTGCTGTTTACTATGCAAAACTTCAAAAGGAAAAACAAAGGGCCATATCATCAAGGGCCTGAAGATATAATTATCGCCACTTTAGCGTCCGTTTTCGGATAAAAAGCGGCGATAATGATGTCGCATTATTTGCTTCAGCTCCCGTTTTGTTCACACCTCGCTTTGCATCTCTAATGAGATGCAAAGGAGTCAAGCCTAACAAAACACCATGGTAAAATATCGCTACCCCAGCTTCGTGATATCATCAACGACGGGTAGCGATATTTTAAATCCCGTTAACCGTGCCGTAACGCAGGAATTTAACATCTGTTAAATTCCTGACTAAGGCATAGCTAACATGGGAGGTGGATTATGGTGATACAACCACAGGGTCGTATCACCAAGGCTATCTCCGTTTTGGGTGCAACATCGCTGGTTTTACAGCGATGTTGGCCCATTTCTCTGGAATATTATCACCCTGGAGTAACGCGTTGTTAATATCGCGTTACCAGGGCGATAAATGCCTGCGATAAATAACCAAGCGCTAAGTGTGCTTTGCGTTTATTTATCGCCGTCCTAGTAAATATGCCCCTAATTAGTTTGTCTGTGTTTGTTTGAGCTGGTTCTGTCAGTTCCTCGTTCATGCTTCCAGCCATGCCATCCGTTTAGTCTGCCTGCAATTTTTTAAAACAGCCGGATTGGAAATAAGCACCTGATGGATCCGCCACCCTTTATTTAGCAACACATATGGCTCTATTTGTGATTAAAGTTAAAGAGAAGTAGTTCAGAAATGCCAGTGGCGTTCCCCTTAAACCAACCAGTCACCAACATTTTAAAGTGGCCTACCTTCGACTAAAAGACACCCCAAAATGGGTCCTTCACAGCTCAGCAGCTCTGCTGAAACCAAATATGTGTTTTCTTAGCAGCACAAAGCTTAGACGTTTTCAAATGAAAGCGCGCTGTCAGAGAAAATCAAATTTCACTTACCTGATGATGCCACCATTAATTTTAATCAATTATTGTTGCTGGCGGGTTGCATTTTGTGCTTTAATCATTACCCGCAAGCAGTGCTGCTGCTCTCACCTTTACAGGGGGAAGCGGACTCCCAGGACACCAGAACAAGTGTCTGTAGCCAGATTCCAGGGCATTTATCTATATGTCAGTAGTTTTAGAATTTGTTTGCAATTGCCAATTTCCAATTTCCAATTTAAAACATTTATAAAGCGCAACGTTCACCGTACGGTTTCTTGGCGCTAGTGAAGGGTCCGGCAACTGAGGCAAAATAAACCTGTCGTAGGGCAAGAATGGGCCAGTTACACGGAAAAGGCCTGTTTAAAAAGGAACGTTTTTAGGTCTTTGCGGAAAGAAACATAATGAGTGGCAGAGCGAAGGTGGTCGGGGAGGGAGTTCCAGAATGTAGGAGCCAAGGTAGAGAAATTGGCTCCACCCCACTTTTTGCGCTTGAAACGTGGGATTTGAAGGAGAGACTTAGAAGAGGAACGAAGCTCGCTGGTGGGGACGTATTCGTTTATCAGCGAGGAAATGAAGGCGGGGCAGTGCCTTGGCGGGCCTGGAAAACCATGCAGCCGGTTTTAAAAAGGGAGCGTTCCTTAATAGGAAGCCAATGGAGCTCCCTAAGGAGGGGTGTGGAGTGGTGGTAACGTGGGAGACCATAGACCAGCCGGGCCGCCTGGTTCTGGACCATCTCGAGCCTCCGCAGGCTGTATGCCGGGATGCCGTTGTATAGGGCATTGGCATAATCCAGCCACGATATTACCAGTGCGGCCATGATCAGCTTGAGTGCCTGGGAGGAAAAGAAGCGGGAAACGGTGCGGATGGTTCTGAGGGTGAGGAAGCAGGAGGAGACTACAGAGCTAATTTGTGGATGGAGGGTGAGATGGTTGTTCATTTTGACACCCAGTGTTTTGACCGTGGTTGAAGGAGTGGGGGCGGGACCAAGAGAGGAGGGCCAGAAGAGAGAGTTCCAGGGACTGGAAGAACCACCGGTGAGAACCAACTCGGTTTTATCCGGGTTCAATTTGAGATGGTTGTGGTTCATCCAGTCCCTGATGAAAATCATAGCGGAATCGCAACTTCTACCTTTCAGAAAGAAACTAAAAACTTATCTTTTCAGAAAGGCCTTCATGACATCATAGGAGGTGAAACAACTGAGGTTCTAGGGTCATTAGTGTGTTATGTTCTTTCTGGTAAGCGCTTAGAGACCGGCGGTGATAGGCGCTATACAAGCAATCCCTAACATAACATAACATAACATAGTGGATTGGAAGTTAGAGACGGAGAGGGGAGAAGAGGATAGGTCAAAGATGAGCTGGAGGTCATCCGCATAATTGAACACGGTGACCTCCAGCTGCTGAAGAGCGAAGATGAGAGGAAAGATATAAAGGTTGAACAGTAGGGGGGAGAGAGAGGAACCCTGGGGAACACCACAGGTGACGGGGAGTGGGGTGGTCGTGAAGTCTCCTAGCCGAACCGCCTGGGTGCGGTCCCTCAGGAAGGAGGAAAGCCAGACCAGGGCTGATCCCTCAATTCCAGCCGCCTTGACACGGGACAGTAAGATGGTGTGGTCCACCGTGTCAAAGGCGGCGGAGAGATCGAGGAGCACCAGCGCCTGGTGTTTGTTGTGATCCATTCCCTTCCTGAGGTTGTCTAGAACCGATACCACAACTGATTCGGTCGAGTGCCTGGGGCGGAAACCGGCCTGGTGGGAAGCCAGACCCCCATTTGCCTCTACATGGGCACTGAGGACCGCGGTGACATGGCGCTCCGGCACCTTGCCCAAATAGGGCAGCAGGGAAATGGGGCGGTAGTTGGCTGAGATGGACGGGTCAGCGCCAGGCTTCTTTAAAATGGGCACTATGGTGGCTGATTTGAGCGCAGGGGTCACTACTCCCTGCGTTAGGGAACTATTGAGGAAAGTGATGGGGGGTACGGGACAGAAGGAGTAGATTTGTTGCAGGATTCGTGCCGGACAGATGTCTGCCGGAGAGCCCGATTTTACTTTGGGGAGTATCTCCAGGAATACTTCCTCAGTGAGGGGGGGAATGGAGGTAAGATGGCATTGGACAGTGGGAGGGGAAGGATCAATAAAGGCAGGCGAGGGGAGAGGGATGTTGGCCTTAATGGTTACGATCTTATCCAAAAAGTAGGTGTTTAGTTGGTCGCACAGAGGCTGGGATGGGGGGATTTGGGGTGAGGCTCTGTCGGAAAAGGCTAGGTCATTCACTATACCGAAGATCTCCCTAAGTTTATTTTCGGCTGATGTTATTTTAGTTGAAAAATAGGTGGTTTTGGCGGCGAGGATTGCTGTTTTATATTCGGCAAGTGATGTGAGATAAAGGGTTTTTAGTGAGGGGCAATAATTTTTTCTCCAATGCCTCTCTGCCTGTCGAACGGTCAGTTTTAGCTCTTTTAGGTTGTCGTTAAACCACCTGTTGGAGTCCTTGGGTCGTCGGATGGAAATGCGACGCAGAGGAGCCTCTGAGTCACAACCTCCAGCCAGCCAGGCATTGATAGCATTGGCTTGAGAGTCGGATGAAAGACCAGAGAGGGTCGGAATGGAGTTCCGTAGCAGAGAGGTCAAGGAGGGAAGATCAACTCTGTTCCAATTCCGCGCCCAGGTGTTTTTGGCGTGTGGGGCTTTGGATACCGGTGTGAGAGAAATGGAGAAAGAGATAAGGGCATGGTCGGACCAGGGACAGGGGGATACAGTCACCGGGGAAACTGGAAGGTTGAGGGACCACACCTGGTCAAGTATGTGACCGTGAGAATGGGTGGGGACAGAAATGTGCGGAACGAAGTTCAGAGAGAGAAGAGATTCTGTGAATTCTTTCGAAGCAGTACACTCAGAAGGGTCGGAGGGCCAGTAGTTAAAATCGCCTAGCACCAAGACCGAAGCGTAGTTGACCACCAGGGTGGCCAGTAGGTCTTGAAATGCCGGTAAGAACAGAGACGAAGACTAGGGTGGGCGATACATCAGGAGGCATGTGATGGGGGGGAGAAGGAGAGGGAACGGACTACAAGGAATTCAGTGGGGAGGATGGGGGGGAAGGGAAGGGTTTGAAAGTTCAATTCAGACCGAGCGATTAATGCCACACCACCGCCTACCCTGCCCGATAGGCGATCAGCGCGTAAGGCAACGTAGGAAGGGGGGAGGGTAGCCAAGAGAACGGGGAGGGAAGAATCACAGAACCAGGTTTCGGTCAAAAGCAGTAGGTCAGGCTTCTCGGAGTCGAGCAGGACAAACAGCTCATGATGGTGTTTGACCGCTGACCTGGTGTTGAGTAGAAGAACGGATAATGAAGGAGTAGGGGGGGGATCAGGCGGGGAAGAGCAATGCGGCGGTGAGGCCGGCAGAGGCGGCGGCGATGTTGAGGTAGAAGAGGGGGCGAGCCCTAATGAGGCAATGTGCCTGCGGACAGATTCTGAGAGTGGCCATTGGCCTTGGAGGGTGATGATCTCCTCAGAAGAGTACGATGTGAATTTGGCATGGAGTCGTGCCCCTAGCCCCGTCCGGCCGCGGACGGGCGCAGACGGGCTTGCCTTAGGCGCGCCCGCTGCACACGTCCGCTGCGCGTTCTGGAGTTGCACATTGAAATAGGCGGCCTCAAGGGCGGGAAGGGGGCGTGGCCTATAGGTGGGCGTGTCCAGCGGCGATGGAAGTCGGTACAAGGGGGTCACGTGAGCGCTAGGTCCGCTACACGGCACCCTTAAAGTGCAAAGTGCTTAGAAGATAAAATAAGGTTTTAAAATCACACAAATCACAATAATCCTAAGCTTCTACTCCCGGCTTTTCGCCTCAGGAGACAGGAACCAACTGAGCGCTAGCGTTTCAGCGCTTAAGAAGGGCGGGAAGGGGCGTGGCCTATAGGTGGGCGTGGCCAGCGGCGATGGAAGCCGGTACAAGGGGGTGACGTGAGCGCTAGGTCCGCTACACGGCGCCCTTAAAGTGCAAAGTGCTTAGAAGATAAAATAAGGTTCATCAACATAACATAACACTTTCAATATGAAATGATCTTGGCGATGTATAGAGCCAAATAGAATATGTCCACGCCCACAGCCGCTACGTCTGCCTTCATTTGATTGCAAAATGAAACCATCCAGGAGACGATACATGGAGCGATGGAATGGAGAGTTCTCTGTGCACCGCTGAGGAAGAGTAAATAAGCCCCTCAGAGGCAGATTTACAAGAAGGTGCTGCAGTGTGGCACCGTAAGCCCTTTGGCAGTGCCATGCACCTTCAGAGCACAGGAATGCAGCATATTTACAATAATATGTCGCATTCCTGTGGTCTCCCCTGTGCTGGTGCACAAACTGCTGCCATGCACAGGTACCCTTGCACCATCAATGCCTGCTGTAGAATGCAGCACGCATTGAAAGAGGAAAAAAACGAAGAGAAATGAAAACATTTCTCATCGTTGCACCTCGCTACGCCACCCCTAGGGTTGGTAAGCACACCGACGCATTTCCAGGTTTACGAATCCTCGTGAATCTGGAAATGTATCTGGTTCCATGGGTGTTGCGTGGGAACAGCCACAGCAACACCCATGGAACATCATTTTCACACAAACTACTGTGTGTAAAGGGGCTGTATTTACGAGACAGGAAAAGCCACGCAGGGTGGCTTTTCCTGTCCTTGTAAATATAGGGCAGTGTAATGCACGGCCAGTGCGTCACAAAAAGTGACGTACTGGCAGTGCAAGGGCCTTGTAAATCTGCCCCTCAGTGTTCTTCCTCGTAATCGTAACTCCAGCGCAAAAAAGATTGTTACAAAAAAAGGAGTCAACAGCACCAGATGAGAAGTCATCTTCTTAAATGTATTAAGAGGCAATGTTCCTAGCCTAAACTGGATATATAATTTGTGTTACTGTCTGTAGAGTCAATGATGAAATCCAGACAGGGTTCAAGCAAGGTGTAGATCTTAAATGTAGCAAATGTATTGTACAGCGTGACCACTCTATATTATTAAAGCAAAATCCAAAGGGGGTGATGGACGGAGTGTTGAACATTGCAAGCACTCACACCCAGTCAACTGATCTGGGTTTAATCCATCATCATTCTTTAGCTCACTCCGCCACCCCAGTTCAGACATGGCCATATGCAAATCAGTCTGACCCTGTGCCTCATGTGACCAGTCCAGCCCGAACTGCCAAGCCATGTCTTCCCTGGACTGGAAACAAGCATCCTGGGACCGGTTTCTGGCTAATCAGCGGTCATCAGCCAGGCTAGCTTGAATCCAGTATCAAAGTGAGCAAGGGACCCACGTCTGGGCATACCCTGCCAACTAAGGGCGAACAAAGCAAAACCAAAGGGGATGATGGACGGGGTGTTGAACATTGCAAGCACTGACCCCCAGTCAACTGATCTGGGTTTAATCCATCATCATTATTTAGCACACTCCGGCACCCCAGTTCAGACATGGCCATATGCAAATCAGTCTTACCCTGTGCCTCATGGGAAAAGTCCAGCCCGAACTGCCAAGCCATGTCTTCCCTGGACCGGAAACAAGCATCCTGAGACCGGTTTCTGGCTAATAAGCCCTAATCAGCTAGGCTAGCTTGAATCCAGTGGCAAAGTGAGCAAGGGACCCACGTCTGGGCATAACCTACCAACTAAGGGTGAACAAAGCAGAACCAAAGGAGATGATGGATGGAGTGTTGAACATTGCAAGTACTCACCACTAATCAACTGATCTGGGTTGAATCCATCATCCTTCTTTAGCTCACTCCCCCACCCCAGTTCAGACATGGCCATATGCAAATCAGTCTGACCTTGTGCCTCATGGGAACAGTTCAGCCCTAACTGCCAAGCCAGGTCTTCCCTGGACCGGAAACAAGCATCCTAGGACTGGTTTCTGGCTAATCAGCTGTCATCCACCAGGCTAGCTTGAATCCAGTGGCAAAGTGAGCAAGGGACCCACGTCTGGGCATACCCTGCCAACTTAAGGCGAGCAAAGCAAAACCAAAGGGGATGATGGACCGAGTGTTGAATATTGCAAGCACTCACAACCAGTCAACTGATCTGGGTTTACTCCATCATCATTCTTTAACTCACTCCGCCACCCCAGTTCAGACATGGCCATATGCAAATCAGTCTGACCCGGTGCCTCATGGGAACAGTCCACCCCTAACTGCCAAGCCATGTCTTCCCTGGACCGGAAACAAGAATCCTGGGACCGGTTTCTGGCTAATCAGCTATCATCAGCCAGGCTAGCTTGAATCCAGTGGCAAAGTGAGCAAGGGACCCACGTCTGGGCATACCCTGCCAACTTAGGGCAAACAAAGCAAAACCAAAGGAGATGATGGACGGAGTGTTGAACATTGGAAGCACTAACCCCCAGTCAACTGATCTGGGTTTAATCCATCATCATTCTTTAGCTCACTCCGCCACCCCAGTTCAGACATGCCCATATGCAGAACAGTCTGACCCTGTGCCTCATGAACACAGTCCAGCCCATACTGCCAAGCCATGTCTTCCCTGGACTAGAAACAGGCATCCTGGGACCGGTTTCTGTCTAATCAGCCGTAATCAGCCAGGCTAGCTTGAATCCAGTGGCAAAGTGAGCAAGGGACCCACGTCTGGACATACCCTGCCAACTTAGGGCAAACAAAAGCAGAACCAAAGGGGATGATGGACCGAGTGTTGAACATTGCAAGCTCTCACCCCCAGTCAACTGATCTGGGTTTAATCCAGCATAATTCTTTAGCTCACTCCACCACCCCATTTCAGACATGGCCATATGCAAATCAGTCTGGCCTTGTGCCTCATGGGAACAGTCCAGCCCGAACTGCCAAGCCATGTCTTCCCTGGACCGGAAACAAGCATCCTGGGACCGGTTTCTGGCTAATCAGCCGTCATCAACCAGGCTAGCTTGAATCCAGTGGCAAAGTGAGCAAGGTACCCACGTTTGGGCATACCCTGCCAAATTAGGGCGAACAAAGCAAAACCAAAGGGGATGATGGACCGAGTGTTGAACATTGCAATCACTCAACCCCGGTCACCTGATCTGGGTTTACTCCATCATCATTCTTTAGCTCACTCTGCCACCCCAGTTCAGACATGGCCATATGCAAATCAGTCTGACCCTGTGCCTCATGGGAACAGTCCAGCCGGAACTGCCAAGCCATGTCTTCCCGTCTATATTATTAGCATCATTCAGAGCTATACAAGACCAATATAGTTCTTTTATTTTTCTTTAGAAGGTAAACGAACAGTCGCGTAAAAGTCCCACAAACCATGTACGCCCAAAGAGCTCAGCAGTTTCTCAATTTTATTGAGCCATTCTATTTTGTGGAACCTATCCAGCTCCGTTAATTCTTGTAGAGCTTCCGCATATGGGGCGGACTAATTCCAGTGTAGCTCTCATCTTCCTCAAAAACAAGACAGGTCTGATTCTTGCTTTGTCTATGATTGATATCCTCCCCATATCAATTTTACGCAGATGTGCTGGGAAGCTAACAGTGAGCAGAACTAGGGGGCATATTATCAAGGACCATTTTGCCGCTTTTTTGGCTTTAAAAACCAAAAAAGCGGCGAAAATGACTTCGCCCTATTTACAAGGGGATGCTAACATGCATTAGCGCATGTTAGCACCCGTTATCCCGACGCCTCGCTTTGCATCTCTAATGAGATACAAAGTGGGCATCACTGGGCAGTACTCCTTGTGAATTATCGCTGATGTGCACATCGCGATATTTACAAGGAGGCCCGCGCATTTTTGCAGACGTTAGTTTTTGGCGAAAATCGCAGTTTTCGTCAAAAACTAACGTCTGCGAAAATGCTGACTTAGGCATACTTACCATTGGGGGTGGATTATGCTGATACGACCACCGGGTCGTATCAGCAAGGTTATCACCATTTTCCATGGAATATCGCTGGAAAACCAGCGTTGTTCCATGGAAAACTTTGATATCACCGCTATCGCTGGAATTTTTATCGCCTTGGTGATACGCGTTGTTAATAACGCGCTAACCGGGCCATAAATTCCAGCAATAGATGGCGATAAATAAAAAAGCGCTAAGGGCGCTTTCCGATATTTATCGCCATCTATTGCTAATATGCTTTCAGTTTTAGGCATATCTGCTAAATTGTCGATACCCCAGAGCTCTGCCCCCATAGACCGCAGCTCCCACTGCTTTTGCGTCATAAAGCTGTAAAGCTGGAGCAATAGGCTTACTAAATGATACACAATGTTCTTTCAATATGACTCTCACAATTTGTTTGTGTTTTAGGAAAGCCTTTTCAATATGTGGTTTCCATGGCAGTTTGGAAGACAGCCCAATACCTAACTAGTCAAAGGCATCTGCTTTCTTAAGTTTGCTTCCCCCCCGGAACATCTTCCCGCTGAATTTCTTGTGTTGATCGATGGCCATGTACTGGAATTTACTACCAGTCCTTGCAAAGAACAGAATTCTTCAAATCGATTTACCAAAGACTGTAGCCCACTCTGGGTTTGTGACACTAATAAAGCGTCATCAGCAAAAAGTACAGGAGAGGTTATCATTCTGGCCATAAATGAAGCTTCGTTGAGGCATGCTGACAGAAAATTAACTACATCATTTAGGTATAAGGAAAACAGGATAGGAGCCAGCATACAACCATGTTGAACGTCCTTACTGTTGGATTGGTGTCTGTGAGCTGTCCATGATCACTCCACCTTACACTGGCAAGATTATATTCATGTAAATGGAAAAGTTTTTAATAATACTTATGGGCATCCCTATGTCCCTTAACACCTGTCAGAACTTTAGTTGGAGTACTAGGTCAAAAGCAGATTTAAAATCGACAAAGACCATATAGAAGTGGGCCCTGGTGATTAAAACCATCTACCAGGGAATCAAAAGGCTTGGTCTATGGTGTTGAGTTTCTTACTGAATCCAGCTTGCAACGTGGAGAGTATGTTTTTTTCATCAACACAGTCATGTATTTTTTTCCAGTACCAACTGGTAAAAACCTTATGGATGGTGTCATTAAACTTATGGGTCTATAATTTATGGACAAGCTTCTGTTTCCCTTTTTTGTAAATTGGCACAACCTCAACCCCTTTCCAGGAGTTCGGCATAGGCTCCCATTGCAAGTGAGCTGGACAGTGCTCGTATGTATTTGGACCAATTTGCCACTAATATAAATATCTCTCAGAATGTCATCGATACCCAGTGCTTTACCGCATGAGATGGCATCTAGGGCAAATCTGATGTCACTTAAATAGAAGGATAGTTCGTCCGCTGAGGAACTGTATTTTGTTAAGTCAAGACAGTTGGGGTCATGAGAATTATCAAAGTATAATGCATTAAAGTGATTATGCCAGGCATGTGGGCGAATGTGGCTTGCTGGTTGAGCCATGCCCCTCTACCACTCCATGTCACCAGGCCCACAACTTGCAGGGATCTTTGTCAGTACATGATTTTAGTATGTCAAGCCTTCCGTTGTAATTCTTTATATGCTTTCCTTGCGTCTATTATGTACCCTGGTATTTTTGATCTACCGGCCAGCGCTAACTGCCTTCAGGCCTGTCTGCATTCCTTATTAACCCAATTATTGGTTTTGTTGTTCTTAGAAGGTTGGGCTTGGGCTTGGAAGGAGGGGACTGAGAAATGGAATGCTACGCGATTACATATGCACTCTATTAGAGACTAGATGAGATATCTTTGAGCATGTCAGGCACTATGTTCATCACATTCTCCAGGCCCAGATCATGTTCCTTGACTCAGGAAGTACTAGTATTGTAAAATTGATATATGTGGTCTGTACTTTGGGCTAGAGGTGAACATAAACCCCATAGAAACCGCCAATGACAGTTTTTTCCTGAGACTACTCTCTTCTAGGCTATTGTAGCGTTTCCTACTTGGGGGGCTGGTGGAAGTATTACACCTCAGACTTTCATCAGAAGACCTCCTCCATCAACTGCACTATTTAGATATTGGGTATGAAGCATTCAGAATTACCAGCTAACACGTTATTTATTCATGTTAGGTTCTAGCTATCAAAAGGTTCTGTGATAGGCCCTGCCTGTATTCCTGATTGATTATACTGCCCTTAGGGTATGTATAGAGACAGGACCCATCTCTTTGAACAGTACCTCTAGTTTCACCAATGAGAGGACTGCCAAGCTTTGAACCCACATCACAGTCCCAGGTTGCCACACACACGACATCTACTTCCCTTGGTACAGCAAGGTCTCCGCAATAGCGGTCAGTCAATCAATAAGCATCTGTAGAGCACAGCATTGGCACCCTGCAATGACGTAACGATAATTGAGGTGGCCCCCCTGCAACATATGTGGAGGGGCCCCCTCCCGACTCTATCTGGAGCTCTCCGGCTGAAGTGCAGTGCTGAGGGGGCCCCCTGGAGCTTGGGGGCCCCCGCACTGTGGGGACTGTGGGGCCTGTCGGGCCTCTGGGGCCTGTTTTAAGCCCCTGTCACCCCTGGGAGTATCTGGGCAGCGAGGTGCGAGGTCTCCATTGAAAAGCCAAGTCTTAAGGAAACGACGGAAAGGTGAAGAAACAAGCAAAAAGGCTAAACATAGGGCAGAAAAATGAGACAGCAGAAAAGGCAAAAGAGAGGGCTGAAAAAAAAGCAGGAAAAGGCAAAGTAGAGCAGAAGAGAGCAAAACAAAGGGCAGAAAAACTAGCAGAAAAGGACAAACAGAGGGCAGAAAAACTAACAGAAGGAGGGCACAAAAATTAGCAGAAAGCAAAACAGAAGGCAGAAAAACGAGCAGAAAGGCAAAATAGAGGGTAGAAAAACAAGCAGAAAGGCAAAACAGAGCAGAAGAGGGCAAAACAGAGGGCAGAAAAATAAGCAAGAAAGGCTAAGAGAGGGCAGAAAAAGAAAAAAACAGAGGGCAGAAAAACGATCGAGCTGAAAAGGCAAAACAGAGGGCAGAAAAACGAGCAGTAAAGACAAAATAGAGCAGAAAAGGGCAGAAAAATGATCGAGCAGAAAGGACAACCAGAGGGCAGAAAAACGAGCAGTAAAGACAAAATAGAGCAGAAAAGGGCAGAAAAATGATCGAGCAGAAAGGACAACCAGAGGGCAGAAAAATGAATAGAAAGAGGGCAGAAGAACAGGCGAAAAAGCAAAACAGAGGGCAGAAAAGACAAAACAGAGCAGAAGAGGGCAAAACAGAGGGCAGAAAAATGAGCAGTAAAGAAAAAATTGAGGGCAGCAAAATGAGCAGTAAAGTCAAAACAGAGAGCAGAAAATGTGTAGAAAAGGCAACACAGAGCTAATTCAGACATTATGGACCATGCTATAGTGCCACATGATTGTTTAACCATAAGACAACAGTAATCAGTGAGATATTTTATATCACTGAATCCCAAACATGTTGGTAACAAAAACACTTTGAAAAACCTTATGGATCTTGTGTCTTCTGTCTGTGATGGGCTGTAGGATCTACACCCCTAGACTGAGCATCATCCACATGGCAATTAGCAGTCCGCCATCTGTTAACATATGGCAATGGATTCCAAAATGCTACAGAAGGGTGCATGAGATCTATGAACATTAGTAAAGAAAGACGTGCAATACTCAGATTCTAAGACAGTTTCATATGGGTGATATTATCAAGTTCATGGTGCTGAAACCAATTTTACAGTCACTTGAAGTCACTGGTAGTGTGTTTATAGCCCTCAAAACAGGCTGCAGTTGTTCTGTAATCCCTTTCTCACCATTGTCAATAGAGTCTCTGAAACCTTCGTATATGAGTTAATTAATTAAGATAGCATCTACTGCATAGGCCTGGGCAGTAAACTTTGCTCTGTGGGGGAAGTTCACAGAGTTTTGCTACTCTGCACTCCGTTTGGAGCACGGCAAACACTCCGCCTAGGCAGCGTGGTGGAGTTTACCGTCGCTCCCCCCTAATTAATGCTAGGAGAACTGCATCAAAAAGCATTGGAACTAAATATAAGTCAGTGTGAGGACTGAGAACTCCATTGAAGTCAGGCAGTCTGCTTGAATGACCTGGTAATGTAATTTTCCCCCAAACTCTTATCCCTCCCATAGTAAGTGGTTTTCTACCCCAGCCTGCCTGGCACCCTTTATCTGACGGGGCTCTGGCTCCGTCTGAGAGCGGTAGCTGGCAACCTCTCCTGCTGCCAAGTATACTTGTGCTTCAGAAGTGGGGTCCGCCTGATTAACTACAAAGCCATGCGAGGGGCAGGCCTCAGTTGCCATCTGATTGCCTTTTGGTTGTTTCTCAGTGGGGGAATCCGAGCTTCCACAAGACGCTTGTAAAGTGACCCCGAGCCCTGCCGGGGTCACTTTACACTAAACCCAAATGGAAATAGTTTATCATTTGAGTGGGCCCTGATAGCCTTTCAGCACATCCCTTGAAGCCCCCCGGGGTCTAACGATTGCGCAATTGTGTTTCCTTTAGTATAAAATAGTTAGAAGTGATTTGCCAACCACAACATCGCCTCTTTTCAGCTTCTTTATTTGTACACTCCAAAAGCCATCGAAGCAATGTCATCAAAAATATTTAGCAAAAAATTTGAGATAAATATATGTGAGGCAAATGTTATAATTTGTTGATTTACACATCATCGTTTGTGGAGGGCCACGAATAATAGATATTTGCCTTTATGTGTGTATGAACAAAAGTTACATTTCGGTGCTTCATTGTATGCCCAGTTGTTGGTGCTTATAATTATCACATATAGTTAAGGGAGTTTCAGTTTCCACACAGTGTTAACAATGGTGAATATGGCTAGTGTGTTTCTAAAGGAGCTGCGTTGGGTGGAATGGAAGTTGACCTTGGCTTAGAAAAGCTAGAGTAACAGTGGTAGCTGGGAGTGGTGTCTCGGGGTGATTATTGGTCTTTGAGGGGATGCTATCTTTGTAGTCATTCTTTTGTGTTTCCTACGCCTAGTCCCATGGGCTTGATTTGATGGATGTGGTTTCATGCTTTCGTTCACTTGCATCATAGCCTAGAGACGGTAGCACCGGAAGCATGGAGCTGACAGCGAATTGTTTGCAAATTGCATACGCAAAATTGCTGTTTCCTAGAAGAATTTAATTGAAGTGGACATGTGCTTCTGTTCACTAACTGGAAACTACAGCAGCTTTATACAAGGCCTGCATTTATTGCTTCCTCCCCAGTCTTCCGCCCCTCCCCACCTGGTGGAGTTCTCCCTGTTTTCTGATTGCTCATGAAAAGACAATCTACCAAGATGGCCGCCCACTACTTCCTGCTGTATTTTACAGCAGCAGGTTGGGCCTGAATTCCTTTTGCTTCTTTTCGTGACGTCCTGACAAGAAAAATGGAGTATGGTATGTTAACATTTTAGCATGTTATGTTGAATGGTTTCTCTTTAGTGGACCACTACTCTGTTGTATATATCCAGTCTCCCTGGCTATATCACGTGTTATGCCTTAGCAAATGAATGGAGAGCAACGTGCATGCTTTAGCTGCCTGGATTATGTAGGGTGTGTTGGTATGCTGAAGAGGTCCTAATTAAATACCCTAGAGCCTCTAACCTGACAAGGAATGTGCACACTGTAACAATCAGTTCAACTGCCTCCGAGGCAGATTTCAAGAACGCAGAATGCTCTCTTGAAATGAAATGTCAATTGAATTGACTGAACCGTCACCATCTTGTCTTCTACGCTATTACAACAGGTTTGCATTCAGAGTTACTTTTATGTCTGTTATGGGCTCTGTGGTGAGAGCTGACTGCAGAGTCACAGCATGGAAGCTTCCTGCTGTGTGCTTCCTGGTGCTATGGGTGGCCGAGCAATACTCCGCCCACTCTGCGGACTTCCATGGAGTGAAACTCCGTAACCTTCGCCCATGCCTACTGCTGCACAGGTCTATACACTTACACAAACTACCCGCTGAAAATTACTTTCTTGTGCGTTTGTTTTTATTGTAGAAGGGTGTTTCTGTCGCCAAGAGTGTAGCTAGGGTCATTTAGTACATGGACAGCAAGCACTTACAAGCACACATAAGTAGCCCATGCATGCTTTGTGAGCATGACTCCTTCAGCTTTAACCCTATGCCTTAACCTTAACCCTATGTCTTAAGAATGAGTAGTAAATGAATACAGGAAGGACATTCTGCATCCAAGAATAAAGTAGTTTCTATAAGTGAACAAAAAATATGAAACAATGGGGGATATTTAAGTCCCTAAAATACATTAATATACAAAGTAAAATATTAAATAGAGTGGTGAACAGATCATTTAGCTGTTTGAGTGAAACATCTACCACTGCAGAGACCTATGTGTAGCATGCAGATATGTTTGAATTATACCCACTACATCTCAAGCTTTTACCATTGTAGAAAACTGACGTCATTAGAACTGCAAAGTTGAATTATGAACATCTCAATTTATGAGGTGTGTACATTGACTAGAGTGAGCCTCCAGTAACTACAGAAAGCAGTGCTGAAACATGTGACACAGATCAGTGGCCAAGGCATGGGACATGGCAAGGGTGGTCCCTTGCCATGTTTGGAAACCATCCAGCATGCTTGCAGGGATTATGAAATGAATTATGAAGCTAAGGGACAAGAAGTACATATATGCCATCACTCCCGATCTAGGCTGAATACTGACAATGTCTTTACCCAGGGATTGAACATGTTCAGCACATTTTCATGTAGATGTGATAACTTTAGCTGCCTGCACTTTCCAGAGGTGAAACGGCCCTCCTATGCAAAGTCTGCTTACTCAGCTGTACCCCCCACTTAATGTATTTGTGATGGGTACCTGCCCTCATTTTAGGAGATCTGGGCTCAATTTGACCGACAGGCATGCCCCAGAGCAAGAGGGAAAAACAGAAAGTGGAAAGAGAAGAACAAGTGATAGCAAACAGTGATGAAGGCAGAAAGGTTCATGAAAAAAGAACTTGCAAGAATAAGATAAGTCAAAGCAAGTGTAGGGTCATGTAGAAAGGTAATGGTAACCCTGGGCAGCAGCAATAGGAGCTTAAGAGAAGGTTTGGGGCTCTTCATTTATGTTTTATATTTAGCAGCAGGCATCTTTCATGTTCTTATTGCTGGCATTATTATATCTAAACTACCCTGACATTCACCAGTGCAACCTAGAAGGAGCTTACACTGGAATCAATGCCACTAGGAATACACACACAAAGAATGGATCATACATGTCACTGTAAGAATTATCAGCACTACATCAAAATAAGTGTAAGATGCCCCGTGTCCAAGGATGAGAATAAAATGGCGATATAGTTAACTCACAAGAAAAGGGCACATGCAATCCCAGTCCCAACTGACATAAAATTGGCCTTCGTAATGAAATATTGCTAGTTTGCATACTACCCACGTGTGGAAATGTAGGAACAGCGAGAGACACAGCAAACAACAGCTGATTAAACAGAATGTATGTTAAGCTTGCTAATAAGAACTTGGCATATTCTAGACATGTTCTACTGCCAACATGGAGCACCTAAAAAGGCCGACTTATTTATAGTAACGCTGATCGTGGGTTCATCTATTAACTGAAACCTCATCCGTAAGGAGCCAGGCCTATGGAGGCACACATGGTCTTTCACTTCATACATAGCCTAACTATGAATTACATCAGCCTGGCAGACCTAAGAGCATTGTAACAGCAAACCTACCATGTGTTATTGTGTAATGATACAGTACACCGCAAACTGGGCAGCACCGCTAAAGTAAGTAGTTGTGAGAAGGCGAAAGAACAAGACCAGCCATACCGAGGCAGGGTAACAACTTTGAAAACATTTACACAGCCATTTGCAGTGCTCTTGAATTTCAAGGTCATTAACAAATTACTTGTCTTCCTTTCAAGGAAACCAGCTCTTCAACATTTAGTGATTGGAATTGGTAAACAACCTACATAATTTCAAATGTTTGCCAGTCATTTTTGTTTTGATGAGACAGATTTAGATATTCCTGCACGAATCTGAAATATTTGGGTAATTGAGGAACACACAGGATTATGTGGAACAGCCCTTATTTGAAGTGAACAATGCACACTTACAGCATGGATGGGAGTAGAAACAATATCACAAAGTATCCCTAAAGGAGTCATTCATACAATAACTTTAGTATTTGATTGTGTCATATCCATGAACACTTAATTAGTGATGGTCACAGGAGCTTGAATGATAACACCAGTTTATCAAAAAAGATCAAGTTCTTTAATAATACATGAATTTTGTGTCAATTGATTGTTGGCAACATAAACTACCAATCATTTCAAACAGTATAGAGTGGTAGGAGGAACACCTTTCGCATTATACATGGGTTTTACAAATCGCCATGTTCAAAGTGGGCATTGCACATCTTCAAAGGATCAACAAAAATCAGATTAAATGATTTGAGCAAAAACGGTGTTCACACGTGGACGTTTCGGTCCGTGGTGGTCACCTGGATCCTTGGGACCATCTTCAGGACAAATAGTTGCACAATAACATCTAATATACAAACACAACAATATAAAATGTCAGTACTACAAAACCTGTGACACAAAGAAAAGACTGTACAGTGTGCTCACACTAGAAGGACAATAATGAGCTATCCAACACTACATAAATCATAGATAAAAACGACCATTAATACAAGGTCATTTAAATTTAATTATTAATCAATACAAATACCAATCGACAAATACTTACAAATTTCAAATGTCAACTGAATCACACTATATAAGATAGACCAACCAATCAGCCATCTGTAAAACAGGGTGCAAAAAACCAACATAAGTGTCTACTGGGCATTATTGCAACTAATCTCTACCATCACCAGCACCACATGTGAGAAATAACCAAGTCATAGTCACTCACGAGTGCTTATATAGTGTGATTCAGTTGACATTGGAAATTTGTAAGTATTTTTCGATTGGTATTTGTATTAATTAATAATTAAATTTAAATGACCTTATATTTATGGTCGTTTTTATCCATGGTTTATGTAGTGTTGTATAGCTCATTATTGTCCTTCTAGTGTGAGCACACTGTACAGTCTTTTCTTTGTGTCACAGGTTTTGTAGTACTGACATTTTATATTGTTGTGTTTGTATATTAGATGTTATTGTGCAACTATTTGTCCTGAAGATGGTCCCAAGGATTCAGGTGACCACCAGGGACCGAAACGTCGACGTGTGAACACCGTTTTTGCTCAAATCATTTCATCTGATTTTTGTTGATCCTTTGAAGATGTGCAATGCCCACTTTGAACATGGCGATTTGTAAAACCCATGTATAATGCGAAAGGTGTTCCTCCTACCACTCTATATTGTTTGAAATGATTGGTAGTTTATGTTGCCAACAATCAATTGACACAAAATTCATGTATTATTAAAGAACTTGATCTTTTTTGATAAACTGGGGTTATCATTCAAGCTCCTGTGACCATCACTAATTAAGTGTTCATGGATATGACACAATCAAATACTAAAGTTATTGTGTGAATGACTCCTTTAGGGATACTTTGTGATATTGTTATTGACGATACCCAGTCCCTAGGGGATTATTGGGTGGCTCTATCGGTTTTGAAGGGAGTAGAAACAAGCACACGAATTCTAGAAGCTGGCAAATAAGTGTGCATCAATCTAGAGTGCTGACCAAATGTGAAACGATCGGTTCAAATTGACAAATGTGAACTACATTGGTCTATGCACTTTCACACACATACAGCAATAAGTGGAGGCTTAACTGGAGCTTGAGTAGTATAACATAACTCTTTTGAGTGATTAAACCGACTATAATGTTGTTCCATACATAAAAAGAATATAGGCCATATATTGAGTGCAAATGACAGTTGAATTGCATGTAGCTTCTGCCTGCCACCCTCGCTCCAACCTCATGTGGCAAGAATTAAAGATAAAGCATTAAACTCTGATGTAAAGCAGGAGAAATAAAGAGATGTCCTTCTAATGGCTGAACTGAACATTTGGAAGCAGAAAACCTGGAATCAATCCTAGCTTCCAAACTTGGCCAAATTGTATCAGTTCTCTCTCTCTCTCTCTGATAGGCTTGACTGCTATCTACGCTTGCGCCACCATAGTTATCTTTTCTTGGCACAACTAAATCTCTCCGTTCTCACCTGCTTTTAACTCACAGCGCATTTGGTTTTTAAAATTCTCACTTACTTGTGCAAATACTGTGTTCTGTTTGTGTGCTGCGTCAATCTCCCCGGTCCACCGCAGCCTTCTATGCTGTTTGTTGTGGAGGGAGTAGACGCTCGGAGTAAGGGGGCATTTTCCTCACTTTCGGCGGGACACTCACGAGCGGCCATTTTGAGAGGCTGATGCTCTAGTGCTCCCCACACCGACCTATGTATTTCCCATGAAGCAGGTGCGCCGCTGGTGCGCCGAAGGTGCACCAAAGGCAAGCCCGTCTGCACCCGGCCGAGCCCAGCCGGGACCAGGGGCCACGAACCCTGGCAGTTTCCATCAAACCTTTACCTATAAAGCTCAGACATTACTGAATTTGCGAGGAGTTACAGGTACTAACTGTCTACACTCACTATCCCTCGCCAACAATTTTAATAACTGCTCGCATTGTGACTTTAAGTTCCAACCTAACAGTAGGGCTATCCAGGAGGCTAAGCCCTCCCACAAACTTTATCTTTTAAATTGCCGGTCCCTGCCCAAACATTCAATTGAACTGGCTCTCCTCATTGAAGATCTTAAACCCGATCCTTTTTCTGACAGAGACCTGGCTGCAGGATGAAGCTGCCCCAGCCATCTCTCAGATTCTGCAATCAGGGTACTTACTACACAGAATTGATCGCAAAACAGGTAGAGGCGGTGGACTAGCTATTATCTTTAAAGATAATTATTGCTGCCGGTCTTCTATGGAAGATCTACCTGACACTGAAAGCATGTATTTCTCCCTGGAATTCTCATCTACTTATTCCTTTACCGGCCTGCTCCTCTACAGCCCCCCCTCCTGGACCCATAGGTCAGTTTCTCAATTCACTTCCCGCTTTCATTGCTGAACTGGCTCTAACCTCCACCAACTTCACAGTACTGGGTGACCTTAACATCCACCTGGATGACCCATCTGACCACTCGTCAACAGAGCTGTTAGCAAGCCTCTCCGCACTTCAAATCATGCAGAAAGGCTTTGCCCCGACGCATATCAAGGATCATCTTCTTGATCCAGTGCTAAGCAATGATCAGGCTCTCTCCGCAGGACCTCCTATTCCGGTTCCATGGACCGATTATCTCCTAGTTCCCTTGGTCTGGGAAATTGCTGTTTCTCCCCCTGCCAGAGCTTCTTCCCACAGCTGGAAAGGAAATGGGCAAACCTGTCACCTAGTAGGTGGCCCATTGCTCTGGCCGCTACTACTCCCTGGGCCGACTTAGACCCGGAAAGGGCAAACAATAATTTTAACTCCTGGATCCAAAGTTCACTTGACACCTCACTCCCAAAAATACTTTCCCGCAAGACTCCTAAACCGAAGCTGGCTCCTTGGTATTCCCTCAAATGAAAAGAAGTTAAACAATTCTGCAGGAGACTTGAAAGGAGATGGAGACAGAACTTAGCAACCGATAGGAAAAACGAGTACAGAGAGGCAATAAGAATTTATAAAGCTGAAATCAAAATCGCTCAATCCTCCTTTTACAATAAAAAGATTAGCACAGCAGCAAACTCCCCCAAAGAAATCTTTCACATTGCTAAATCTCTCATTTCCCCACCGCATGAAATCCCCAATCCAGAAGATGCACAAGCTCGTTGTAATAACCTGGCTAAATATTTTCATCAAAAAATTCATTTAATATCCCAATCCTTTTCTCTCCACCAGAGCGGGCCCACAGTTTCCATCTGCAAAAGCTCTCGCTCCAATCCACAGTGCTCCTTAGCCGAGTTCCCACTGCTAGACGAGGCGACCCTAAACACACTAATTTCTAGGGTAACCTCTGGTTCACCTATGGATCCAACCCCTCCACAACGCCTCACTCTAGTTATAGAAGTCATCTGTCCAGCAATTTTGAAGGTCTTAAATGCCTCCATTACCACGGGAAGGGTACCCTTGGCCTGGAAATGTGCCCAGGTCAGAGCCCTTTAAAAAAAAAAAAAACCTTAGATTTGTCTAACCTGGCCAATTTCAGACCCATCTCCCTTCTCCCCTGGCTTAGTAAGCTGGTTGAGAAGCACATTAATTCCACTTTAATCCAGTACCTGGAATCAAACAATCTTCTCCACGAGTCTCAGACACGGTTTCGCCCAAAGTATGGGACAGAGACTGCCTTATTGGCAGTTACGGAAGAAGCCAGGGGATTGGTAGATCAGGGCGACTCAGCAGCAATTATTTTGCTGGATCTCAGTGCCGCTTTCGACACTGTTGACCATACCATTCTGCTCAAGTGTCTAAAGAATCTGGGAGTGAGGCACATGGCTCTGGCCTGGCTCAATTCCTTTTTAGAGGACCGTTTCTTCCAGGTCATCGAGGATACGGCATCATCCAATCCTTGGCCTCTTAGCTGTGGGGTTCCTCCCTGAGCCCCACGCTATTTAAAACCTATATGGCCCCATTAGCTGAGATAGTACTTCCATTCGGCATCCAAATCATCACCTACGCAGATGATAACCAACTGGTGGTATCACTAAACCACCCGGAAGGTTCATCGTGCGCGCTGGGCAACTGCCTAGTGGTGGTAGCCGAATGGATGGAACTGTCTCACCTTAAGCTAAAATGAGGATACAACAGAGCTAATGTTTTTGGGCAAATCGTCTCCATCCCTTGCGACATTATCTTGGCCGATCTGTCTTGGCAATTTGCCTGTCCCTAAGCAGCAGATTAAGAGTCTTGGCATATGGCTTGACAGTTCTCTGTGCTTCAGCCATCAAGCTACCAAGCTCTCAGCCACTTGTTTTGGCCTGATGAGGATGTTACGGAAAATACTGCCTATACTTCCTTTTCAGGCACGTAGGCTAATGGTACAAGCCCTTATCCTCTTGCGACTAGATTATTTGATGGCTACAATCAAAAAACTTCAAGTTACCCAGAACTGCGCAGCCCGCCTACTTCTCCAGATCCTTTGGAGGCAGTCTACGAACTCAGCACTCAAAACACTTCACTGGCTCCCCGTCCAATCCAGAATACGTTTCAAGGCAATGTATCTGGCCCATGGAGCTAATCGGAAAACTGGTCCCGCCGCTATCTATCCTCTGGTGGTTCCCTTTCAACCCTCCAGGAGTCTTCACTCCAGCAATGCTTTCCTTGCTACTACTAGGAAAGTACGTAGATCCTTCTCGCTGATTGCTTCCAACCTTTGGAACTCTATTCCCCTCACTCTCCGTGGGGAAACCAATCTGCAAATTTTCCCCAAATTGCTTAAAACTAACCTCTTTAGCGCTACACAACAATCCTGATGTACTTCTGCCCGTCTGCTCATAAGCGCTACGAGGCCTCAGGGTAGTTACGCGCTATATAAACTCTATTTCATTCATTCATTCATTCTTGTGTTTAATTTAGGAGACTTTAATGTTGCTCAATGCATAATTAAATTCTAAGCATATAAGGTGCACATGGCAAATGACCTGCCTGTAGCTTCTGCTGGCCACACATGCTCTAGCCTCATGCACCATAAATTAAGAACCAATCATTTACTTTTCATGTAAAAAGGGTGGAATAAAGCACTGCCCCATCTAGTGGCAGAATTACACAATGTGAAAGCAGAAAACCTTAAATCCCGGCTTCCTCGCTAGACCAAATTGTGTGATCCTACAGAATGTTTCTCTGTTGTCTGATTTTATAGAATATAATGTTTCTTATGAGAATTGACCTGCCTCTTACTTCATTCATAGTATTGTTGTAAGTGCAGGGAGGCATGAGTGTTTCTAAGTTTACACAAAATTTAAGCTATCACTTTTAGTAAATGTCTTTCAATGCAGTGATGTAATCTGAAATACTATGGTGAAACGTTCCTATATTTTATCGAAATACATTTCATTTTAAATTGTCAAGCAACTTTGCAAATTTTGTTGCATGAATTACTTGCCAGTTTCATGTCTCTTTCTGTTAATGTTTAGCACGGCCATTTGTAAAGAAGCTATAGTTTACAAGCAAGGCTAGGGCTTAGGTGATTGTAATGGTTCATTTGGCTCCAGCCTAGAGTTGAAAACATTTCCTTGGAATTGAGTTGCATGTCATGCAGATGCCACATCACAGGGGCAGCATTTTGTTGAAAGACAAACACAGTGGGCCTCATTTATGAAAAGTGACGCATCGCTGCGTGAAAACAGCGATGCGTCACTTTTCACTGCGCCCTCCTTGCGAGACCAATGATGCGTCATATTTACAGTATGATGTATCATGGCGCAAGGATTTAAAGATACGTCAGTATTTCTGACGTATCTGTATGGCGCAAAAGTGACGCATTGCTGGAGTGTGTCACAAAAGTGACGCAACTCCAGCAATGTGTCCTTTCACATGGGGCAAGCCCCATGTGAAAGGGCTTGCCTCAGTCTTACGCCTGCTGTGAGGCAGGCGTAAAAAATTGACGCATTTGTGTCCTAGAAGTGGCGCAGTGAAATCTTATAGATTTCACTGCGTCACTTCTATGATCCTGTCTTGCGTCAGAATGCCCCCCTGCATACATTATACCTGGCATAGGTATAATGTAGCGCAGGGATTTACAAAGAGATGCATCTACCTAGATGCGTCACTTTGTAAATATGGTGCAACAAGGCACATTTTTTACGCTGCTGGTGTCTCAAAAAAAGTGACGCACCGGCGGCATAAAAGTGACGCAAGGCCTCATAAATGAGGCCCAGTATTTCTTTTGCAGTGGAACGGGGTGAATTCTGGGTGGATTTGTAGTACTAACCAAGAGATGGAATGAATACCTGGATACAGCAGACTCCTCTCCACCAACAATCTCTCCCTGGCTTCTTTCTTCCTCTTTCTGTTCTTATACATTGTGTGCTACAGAATCCTTCAATGCAAGGCAAGGTGGAGAGGTCTAAGGCAGGTGCAGGGGCTCAGGAACAAAAAGACTAACATTCTGGGTGCTCACCTTTTCAAATGGTGTGCAACGAATGTTGATCTTTCTGCTTTTAGGTGAACTGCATTATGGGTGAACATTTTCCTAGGTTCTTCCCGCAGATTACTGCCAGGCTTCTGGCACTGGGCTTGCTGGGAAAATTCACAGAATAGACACGAGGCCGACTTAAGATAGTAAGTAAATGTTTATTGTTTAGTTAGTTAAAACCTTAACAATATTGCGCAAAAAAAGGAACAATAAAATCTCTAAATAATTGAAAAGCTGGTGGGTTTTACATTTTTTCAAATTTATATTAACTTTATTAACAATACATTCTTAGATTGATAACTTTGTTACCTCAATAAAACTTGTACCCTATACTTGATGATTATTATTAGATAAAAAAATGTCTATGTTCTATAATTCATAAATACTGATTCAATTCCTAGGCATTTTGTTTCTATTAATAGATTTTAAAACTTGCAAGAGCTATGAAATTAAATTACTACGTTCTATAATTCATAATACTTATTATATTCCTGAGCCTTATGCTTGTATTAGCAGATTTTAAAACTCGCAAGATCTATGTAATGAAGTTCCGAAGTTTCGTTGTTTTCTCATTCTGCTTCGACAATGGGATTTCAATTTTCAGGACCTGTTCGTAAGAGTCAAAAAATGTAATCAGTTTACAGTTCATTCGAGGGTCTGCAGGATCTAGCCCTATTATTATAGTCGCTCTACAAGTCCTTATTCTTCTAAGGTTCAAGGCTTTCCTTAGCATTGAAACTTGTGCTACCTGTAATTTGGAACATATACCAATTATGTGAATAAAGTCCTCTTTTTTGCTTCCGCAAAGTTGGCATGTTTTGGGACTGTTATATAACCAAGTTGGCTGGTCCGCAATCGTTGGTAGTTTCCCAAGCCGGAAAGTCATCAGTTGTCTTTTTTGGTGAATCAAAAATGTGATATTTAAGTAGGGTGCCGGGGCCAGTGTTTTGTAGCTGTTTATCACTATTTAGGTGTGTGACCTTGAACTGAACGTGTTTTTGTCGAGTAGTAGAGAATGAAATTTAGCTGATTTATTTATCACTTGCTTGAAGGACAGAAAGGACAGGTTCTTGTTCCACAGCTCAGCTGTGCGAGTCATTTTTAAAGTGTAATAAAGGTATTGATTATATGGTGATTTTTTATCCTTTTCCATTTTTTATCCTTGTTCTGTTTCAGCTGATACCATAGCTTTATTGTGGTATGCTTTCTCCCTATCATTTCATTTAAGAGGCCAAATTCAAGTCGTACCTGGGTTGGGGAGGCTGACTGGTGTATTTGGAAGACCTTTTTGTATGTTGAAACCAATAATTTATTTAATAGATCAGAATCTTTACCAAGTAAAGCAATGATAGCTTATGTTATTGTCGGGAGCATTTTGGCTGATGTCACTGCGAGCAAAGGTTTATATGACAGTTCCTTCCATTTTTTTTCAAGGGTCCTGAAGGCGAAAGTTAGTGCACTATTTCTCTGTGTCATAGAAGAACTAGTTACCACCTCTAGCTGATAACCGTCTAGCCATATGTACTGCTTGGTAGTTGGATGATTGCTGATGAGCATAGTCTTGTTTTTTTTTGTATTAATTTAGAATTTATTAATTAAAATATATTCCCTCATTTCCTTGAGAGATCTTTGGAGTCCGGTCTTAGTTAGGCTCATTAGCACCACGTCATCCGCATATGAGAGATGTGATAATGATAGTTTCCCTAGGTGCTGTGGGTGAGAATTGATTTTATTAAGCCTTTGTGCCAGATCAGACATGAATAGATTAAAAAGGTGCGGCACAGCATGCATCCTTGTTTTAAACCTTTGTTTAAGATAGTTTTCCAACCTTGCTACTGCCCTATGTGTGATCCTTTACAGCAGTGCTGGAATTGGAAAAACTTTGCTCTATTGACCCATACATTGGGGGTCAAGGTGTGGCAATGAAAAGGAGGTGGAGTCATTGTACTGAGCTATGAAAAGCAGTCTTACAGTCAACTTATACATTTATTTAAAAAAAAAACACTTTGCCACAAATAAATTTCTAGCAAAAAAAGTAATGTGAGAGTAAATCTGTTCTGGCTTAAATGCTTGCAAAAAACACATTTTAAAATATTTTATGAGGTGATGGCACCTGCTGTAGAGGTTTGTGTGCCTAGTAAATCAGAAAGAATAATATTAATGGTAAAATCTTTTATGGTGGGTAATGCATTTTCTGGAAGGATCAGTGTTTTGTTTAGTCACAGTTTTGACTCAAAGTAACATAGAGGGTTAATGTGTCTCCTGCATACCACATTGTGTAACATGCAGATGACAGATTTTTATTTTATGTAGATAGGTAAGTGTATTACTGATTTTTTTTGTCAAAGATCTTTTAATTCAGCATGACTTCTAAGTGATATACAACGTATTGAAAACATATGGAACGTCATTTAAGCAGTAACATCTAATGGAGATTCAGCTTCTCTTTTTTAAGAAGTCCCAATGCCTCTCTCCCTCAATTCAAGTCATGTCTATTTTGGTACATCAAAAATGTATACTACTAAGCGGCGACTTACCTATGCACTTTTGCACGTTTACACAAGTTGCACTTTAGAAATGCATTTTGCACATATAGCATAAGCTGTACGTTAGGTGGGATTTCTTGGGGTGTGTGAATAAAATAGGCTATCATTTTCCATTTCTTAGACAATGAATAGGAAGAAACTCTCAATTCTGTCTCTGAATGTGAACAGTTTAAACAATAGGCATAAAACGTGTGCAATAGAAAGTTGGCTAAAAAGTCACCACCCAGATGTGATCTTTTTACAAGAGACACATCTACGAGCAATAGCAGATGCTAGTAAAATGTTTAAAAGCTGGGCAGGTTTTCATTGCACAGCTGTGTCGGGGGCAGCTCAGAGGGGTGTGAGCATCTACATAGGCGAGCATGTCCATTTCCATGTCGAAGCATCCCATTCAGATACAAGAGGTAGATGGACATTCCTACATGGCAAAATAAATAACACAAATGTGATACTTGCTACAATCTATGCGACAGTCATTGATGATCCGCTCCCCATTTTACAGTTAAAACAAGCACTGTCAGGTATACTTGGTCAGATCATATGGGGAGGTGATTTTAATTTTTTGCAAAATTCTGTGGTTGATTCCACAAAAAAAGATCGAAGGCAAAATAAACCACAAGTAGCCACCGCATTGTTGGGTTGTAAGTCAGATTTAGATATTTTGGATAACTGGCAGCTCAACAATCCGATCAATTTGCAAATTCTATCTGTATGCAATATAACTTCCTCCCTCTGACAAAAATTCACAACAGGTTCTTACAATGAATGAAAAGAGAGGCCTGTATAGAGCTAATTTTATCTTTATATTTTTCAAGATTCATTCAAAACAACTCATAAATGACTGTCAATATCGTAGTAAAAAGTGCAAAAAGTGACAATAGTGAATAGTGGTCATGTGACACACACAATATGTACAATAATAATTTTCAGTATAGACAATTTATACAAATATATACATGTTTGACTTTCAAAAAGGCCATCAGCTAATAGAAATTTGCAGAATCCTATTTGTTGCTTGTCAATTCTGTTGGGATTCTGGGATATTAGGGCCAGTTGGAAAATGTCGACGTTTCGACCCTTAGCGGGCCAAGGTGAGTAAGGTCGAAGCGGGTCTTTCTCAAGACAGGTGTGTAGGGCACGACAGTCCTGGGGGTCCAGTGCAGATGAGTCACCTGGACCGGGTTGGGATAAAATCCTTAAATCGGGAAACGTGAAAGAAAATTTCACTACGGGTCACGGCTGCTCTCGGAAAGGCTGCAATCAGTCAGCTTATTGACTCATCTGCACTGGACCCCCAGGACTGTCGTGCCCTACACACCTGTCTTGAGAAAGACCCGCTGCGACCTTACTCACCTTGGCGCTCTAAGGGTCGAAACGTCGACATTTTCCAACTGGCCCTAATATCCCAGAATCCCAACAGAATTGACAAGCAACAAATAGGATTCTGCAAATTTGTATTAGCTGATGGCCTTTTTGAAAGTCAAACTTGTATATATTTGTATAAATTGTCTATACTGAAAATTATTATTGTACATATTGTATGTGTCACATGACCACTATTCACTATTATCAATTTTTGCACTTTTTACTACGATATTGACAGTCATTTATGAGTTGTTTTGAATGAATCTTGAAAAATATAAAGATAAAATTAGCTCTATACAGGCCTCTCTTTTCATTCATTGTAAGAACCTGTTGTGAATTTTTGTCAGAGGGAGTAATTTATTTTGCCTACAGATAGAATTTGCAAATTAGTTGTTTCGCCACCCGACAGAACCAATTTTCTTTTTAACCATAAATTACCCAGGTTCTGAGGGACACAGGGTCAACCCCAGTTTTTTCATGAAAGCAACAATCCGATCAAGCGTGAGTACTCTTGTTATTCAGCGAAATATGACTCATCATCAAGGCTAGACTTTTTCCTAAGCTTTCATAACTTAGAAGTCAATAAATATAAACATATAGCGAATGCCTTCTCAGATCATGCCCTGATTGAGATGGAAATCCTTCTAGGGAAGAAAGATAAAGAACCATCAAGAAGGTGGTATTTTAACAAACTTAACTTAGCGGATAAGCAATGGTGTGCAGATTTAGAGAAGGAGATCCATTCCTTCTTCGCTATAAATAAGGATTCTGCCTCAATTAACATTATTTGGGATGCTTTTAAGGCTACACTGAGAGGCATAATCACCTCAAAGGAGATACAAAAACAAAAGGCTAAGAGGGAGGAGAGAATGGTAATAGAAAATAAACTGGCCCATGCAAATCAAGAATATTTCAGTAACAGGACCTCGCATAACAAACAAGAAGTGCTAAATGCAAAAACAAAGATGAGGGAATTCTACTATGAGCTAAGGGATATGGCAAGTAGGTTGTATCTTCAAACAAGCTATGAAGATAGCGAGTATACGGGAAGATTACTAGTTTTGCAAGCAAAGGAAAAGCAAGTTCGACATAGAGTCGAATGCATTCAGGATAAAGTAACTAATGCTCGCGTAAAAACCACACCACTAAAAGGTGAGGTGTTTCTTAAACACTATAAGGATATTTACCAGACATCTAACTGTCTGCTATCAGTGGCTTCTTGGATGAACAGCAACTGTTTACGCCTTAATGTCGCAAAAACGGAATTGCTGGTGGTAGGGAAATCAGTTTCTGCATGGTCTCACATGTGGTGGCCTACGGAACTGGGCAGCCCACCTCGTCCTGCGGATTCGGTGCGTAATTTGGGCATTATGCTGGATTCAGATCTTTCTTACAAATCTCATGTCAGTAAAGTGACAGCCAGATGCTTCAGCATTCTGAAAGTTTTGTGTAAGGTTCTAGATCCCCTCCCTATTGACGCGAGAAAGACCATTGTCCATGCTCTGGTGACCCCCCATCTTGATTACGGGAATGCTTTGCTTCTAGGCTTGAGCAAAAAAGGCCTACACCAACTGCAGATCTTTTAATTCAGCATGACTTCCAAGTGATATACAACGTATTGAAAACATATGGAACGTCATTTAAGCAGTAACATCTAATGGAGATTCAGCTTCTCTTTTTTAAGAAGTCCCAATGCCTCTCTCCCTCAATTCAAGTCATGTCTATTTTGGTACATCAAAAATGTATACTACTAAGCGGCGACTTACCTATGCACTTTTGCACGTTTACACAAGTTGCACTTTAGAAATGCATTTTGCACATATAGCATAAGCTGTACGTTAGGTGGGATTTCTTGGGGTGTGTGAATAAAATAGGCTATCATTTTCCATTTCTTAGACAATGAATAGGAAGAAACTCTCAATTCTGTCTCTGAATGTGAACAGTTTAAACAATAGGCATAAAACGTGTGCAATAGAAAGTTGGCTAAAAAGTCACCACCCAGATGTGATCTTTTTACAAGAGACACATCTACGAGCAATAGCAGATGCTAGTAAAATGTTTAAAAGCTGGGCAGGTTTTCATTGCACAGCTGTGTCGGGGGCAGCTCAGAGGGGTGTGAGCATCTACATAGGCGAGCATGTCCATTTCCATGTCGAAGCATCCCATTCAGATACAAGAGGTAGATGGACATTCCTACATGGCAAAATAAATAACACAAATGTGATACTTGCTACAATCTATGCGACAGTCATTGATGATCCGCTCCCCATTTTACAGTTAAAACAAGCACTGTCAGGTATACTTGGTCAGATCATATGGGGAGGTGATTTTAATTTTTTGCAAAATTCTGTGGTTGATTCCACAAAAAAAGATCGAAGGCAAAATAAACCACAAGTAGCCACCGCATTGTTGGGTTGTAAGTCAGATTTAGATATTTTGGATAACTGGCAGCTCAACAATCCGATCAATTTGCAAATTCTATCTGTATGCAATATAACTTCCTCCCTCTGACAAAAATTCACAACAGGTTCTTACAATGAATGAAAAGAGAGGCCTGTATAGAGCTAATTTTATCTTTATATTTTTCAAGATTCATTCAAAACAACTCATAAATGACTGTCAATATCGTAGTAAAAAGTGCAAAAAGTGACAATAGTGAATAGTGGTCATGTGACACACACAATATGTACAATAATAATTTTCAGTATAGACAATTTATACAAATATATACATGTTTGACTTTCAAAAAGGCCATCAGCTAATAGAAATTTGCAGAATCCTATTTGTTGCTTGTCAATTCTGTTGGGATTCTGGGATATTAGGGCCAGTTGGAAAATGTCGACGTTTCGACCCTTAGCGGGCCAAGGTGAGTAAGGTCGAAGCGGGTCTTTCTCAAGACAGGTGTGTAGGGCACGACAGTCCTGGGGGTCCAGTGCAGATGAGTCACCTGGACCGGGTTGGGATAAAATCCTTAAATCGGGAAACGTGAAAGAAAATTTCACTACGGGTCACGGCTGCTCTCGGAAAGGCTGCAATCAGTCAGCTTATTGACTCATCTGCACTGGACCCCCAGGACTGTCGTGCCCTACACACCTGTCTTGAGAAAGACCCGCTGCGACCTTACTCACCTTGGCGCTCTAAGGGTCGAAACGTCGACATTTTCCAACTGGCCCTAATATCCCAGAATCCCAACAGAATTGACAAGCAACAAATAGGATTCTGCAAATTTGTATTAGCTGATGGCCTTTTTGAAAGTCAAACTTGTATATATTTGTATAAATTGTCTATACTGAAAATTATTATTGTACATATTGTATGTGTCACATGACCACTATTCACTATTGTCACTTTTTGCACTTTTTACTACGATATTGACAGTCATTTATGAGTTGTTTTGAATGAATCTTGAAAAATATAAAGATAAAATTAGCTCTATACAGGCCTCTCTTTTCATTCATTGTAAGAACCTGTTGTGAATTTTTGTCAGAGGGAGTAATTTATTTTGCCTACAGATAGAATTTGCAAATTAGTTGTTTCGCCACCCGACAGAACCAATTTTCTTTTTAACCATAAATTACCCAGGTTCTGAGGGACACAGGGTCAACCCCAGTTTTTTCATGAAAGCAACAATCCGATCAAGCGTGACTACTCTTGTTATTCAGCGAAATATGACTCATCATCAAGGCTAGACTTTTTCCTAAGCTCTCATAACTTAGAAGTCAATCAATATAAACATATAGCGAATGCCTTCTCAGATCATGCCCTGATTGAGATGGAAATCCTTCTAGGGAAGAAAGATAAAGAACCATCAAGAAGGTGGTATTTTAACAAACTTAACTTAGCGGATAAGCAATGGTGTGCAGATTTAGAGAAGGAGATCCATTCCTTCTTCGCTATAAATAAGGATTCTGCCTCAATTAACATTATTTGGGATGCTTTTAAGGCTACACTGAGAGGCATAATCACCTCAAAGGAGATACAAAAACAAAAGGCTAAGAGGGAGGAGAGAATGGTAATAGAAAATAAACTGGCCCATGCAAATCAAGAATATTTCAGTAACAGGACCTCGCATAACAAACAAGAAGTGCTAAATGCAAAAACAAATATGAGGGAATTCTACTATGAGCTAAGGGATATGGCAAGTAGGTTGTATCTTCAAACAAGCTATGAAGATAGCGAGTATACGGGAAGATTACTAGGTTTGCAAGCAAAGGAAAAGCAAGTTCGAAATAGAGTCGAATGCATTCAGGATAAAGTAACTAATGCTCGCGTAAAAACCACACCAATAAAAGGTGAGGTGTTTCTTAAACACTATAAGGATATTTACCAGACATCTAACTGTCTGCTATCAGTGGCTTCTTGGATGAACAGCAACTGTTTACACCTTAATGTCGCAAAAACGGAATTGCTGGTGGTAGGGAAATCAGTTTCTGCATGGTCTCACATGTGGTGGCCTACGGAACTGGGCAGCCCACCTCGTCCTGCGGATTCGGTGCGTAATTTGGGCATTATGCTGGATTCAGATCTTTCTTACAAATCTCATGTCAGTAAAGTGACAACCAGATGCTTCAGCATTCTGAAAGTTTTGTGTAAGGTTCTAGATCTCCTCCCTATTGACGCGAGAAAGACCATTGTCCATGCTCTGGTGACCCCCCATCTTGATTACGGGAATGCTTTGCTTCTAGGCTTAAGCAAAAAAGGCCTACACCAACTGCAGTGCGTGCAGAACGCAGCTGCTCACCTTGTGCTCAGACTCCCTTGCAGAGCATCTGGGAAGACCGCTCTGGCTAAACTTCACTGGCTTCCCGTCAAGGAGCGAATTAAATTTAAAGCCCTCTGTTTTGCACATCGAATTGCCCAGGGCAAAGGCCCAGACTACTTAAAAAATCTTCTCACTATGCATCACCCAATTAGGAACCTGAGATCGTCCGGTGCAATGTTGTTTAAACTCCCCAGGATCACCAGAGCCAGGATGGGCGGCTGCTCATTTAGATACCTGGCTTCCAGGTGTTGGAATGAACTTCCACTCGACCTCCGAATGGAGCCTTCTGAGAGTAGGTTCCGGGCAAAACTTAAGACGCTTCTTTTTCCCCCTGTATAACCTTTTTGCTGTTTTCCTCTACTGGCCACTTTTTCTCTACCTCTAACGTTTTTACCAGTATTTAGCGCGGGGACACGCGGTTCTTGTGTAGCCAGGCGCTTTAAAAATGGTTTTATTATTATTATTATTATTATTATTATTATTATTATCTAACCAGGTCTCCTAAGAAATAATCAATGAGTTTCTGCAGGAATTGCCAATTCCAAATTTGGAAAATAAATTTAAAGAGCTGCTGCTAGCCGAATTCACAAAAGAAGATGCCTTTATCAGCTCTTTGCCCAACTGTAAAGCTACAGGAGAGGATGGCCTTCCTGCAGAATTGTTTAAAGCATTCTCTACAGCACTCTGTCCTGAATTTTTAAGACTAGCAAATTATTTATTACAAGGAGGTGACCCACCTCTATCTTTTCGTACGGCAGTAGTTGTCAGTATTTTAAAAAAAAGATAAAGATAGTGAAAATGTGAATTCCTATAGGCCAATAAGCCTTTTAAATACTGACTATAAAACGTTTACTAAACTTCCTGCCAATAGGCTAAATAAGATGGTGGGATCACTTATCGGGACAGATCAGTGCGGTTTTATAGCAGGGAGACAGCTTTATACTAATACAAATTATTTATTAGAGGCACTTGATTTTTATATATCAATAAGGTTAAGGCACAGGTCTGGTTTTTAGATGCCGAAAAAGCATTTGATCTTGTTTCTTGGAACTGTCTTTTTATAATTTTAGAAAAGTTTGGCTTTCCAGGTAATTTTATAATCTTATTAGAATAGCTCTACAAGAATTCCCAGGCACGGGGGCGGCGCTTGCCAGCGTTGATGGTGGACATGTGAGTGCAGAGCTCCGCGCCGTCACCCTCATAATCCGGACAAAATCCTTCACAACACGGAGCCTACACCATTGCTGAAGTGCGGCGTGACCCCCGGAGTCCACTGGTGTCCCCGAGGGAGCCTGCGGAGAAGATTTGACTCCCGGGTGCGGAGAAACGGGCTGCCGGATGTCCCGACGCACTGGGCCCCAAAGCCACGGTCGGCCTGGAGAGCTGCCCGGCTTGCGTCGCCCGACTTGCGGTGGGAGGCTGTGGTGTTTTTCCCGGAGGAGCCGGGGAAATTCGGGAGTGTGCAAAACCTTCCAGCGGACTATCCCGGAGTGCCTGTGGGGGAGGATCGCCGCCCCCGGACATGGCACACTGCAGCGCTGGAGCCTGGGGCTGAGTCCAGACACCGAGGAAGATAGAGGTGAGCCTGCGGCCCTGCTGGCGAGATAGGCCGCGGGCCCCTCGGGATCGCTAACCACGTTGCTCCGGGGGCTCAGTGGGCGGCGCAGCCGGAGTTCGCGACTCTTGGCCCGGAGGCAACAACATACTTGCAGGGCCCTGAGGGGTTAAACACGACGTGGGAACGGTCGGCAGCACTAGTAGCTGACGGGGAATCCCTGGCTGGCTCCTGACATAGGTCCCCCCCGCCTGACGAGCCAAAAACAATTGGGAGGAGCCCTGAACATACGGGCTGCAGTGGGACCTGGCAGCGTTTGGGGGCAAGCGCCTGTAACCTTCCTGATTGAAGGGGGCATCAACCGGTGGGAGCAAGATGAGACCTGATAGCACTGCTCCTAGGCCCCCCCTCCCCTTCTGGCAATAATACTTTGGGGCTGCTTACCTGCCCCCACAGTGTGCTGGATCACAGAGCTGAGTGCTGAGAGGGCACTGATACCTGGGCGGATTGTGGCTACGCAGGTGACTGAAGAAGGGCACCACGTGGAGAGAATACGACTGGCATTGTCGGACATTGGCTGCGGTCCCCCCCCTCCTAATCAAGAATGGGCCTGCCCGTGTGCTCTAGGGGGGGTGCCCTGTGTGTGGTACACACTCCCCACACCTGATAGTGGACTGGTGGAGCCGCTGGAGGAAATACCCTGCTGTGTGGCTGGTCCAGACAGTGGACCTACAGTGCGCCTACAGTCGACCACATCTACCCGGTCTAAAAAAGAAGGGGTAATCTCACAAGTTCTTGTGGAGAGATATAGTGGAGCACTACCAAGGGGAGGGCTGCGTCGCGTCTGGCCACTAGAAACGGAGCGGATTGATCTATTTCCTAGCGTATTATCCGGACATTATGGGCAAGGGAGATAAAACGCAAACTAAGCTCCCCTTTGAACAGCACAGAGCGAATGCCCCGGACCTACAACAGCCCGAGCCGTCACAGCAGAATAGGAGCTCGGAGGGCTCGATTTACTCGGACATCAAGGAGCTGCTCGTCAACATGGAAAAGGGCCTACAGGACAGCATGGCGTCGTTAGGCACAAAGATCGACTCCCTGACCTATCGAATGGACCGGATGTCAGAAAGAATGGATAAGCATGCGGAGAGATTGGACATGTCAGAGAGACGCCTGACCGAAGTGGAAGAGGCACAAATGGACCTTGATAAAAATCGCAAACAGATGGGGAGGCTCCTACAGGTTATCCAAGACAGGTCAGAAGATTTGGAAGCCCGCTCTAGGCGCTCTAACATACGTATCACAGGAGTTTCGGAGACGACGCAAACTGGAAAAATGGTGCTGTTTGTAGAGAAATTACTGATCACGTTACTGGGAGATGCCGTCTTCTCACCCATGTTCATAGTTGAGAGGGCGCAACGCACGCTGGGCCCTCGACCTCGCCCGGGAGCCCCCCCGAGGCCAATTATCGCGAAACTACTCAACTACAGAGACACGGCGCTGAGGATAGCCAGAGAAAAGGGGAAGCTTCAATTTCAGGGCGCAGATGTCTCCTTATATCCGGACTTTACTGCGAAGGTGCAGGAGGAACGCAGGCACTTCGCCCCATACAAGCAGCAACTCAGCGACCTTGGGTTGGACTATGCTATGCTGTACCCGGCGAAACTCAGGATCAACAGACAAGGGCACTCTCAGGAGCTAGGGAGCAGAGAAACAGCCCCAGAAGACAGACTGGAGAGCAGGAAAACGTCAGTTGCCTAGATGAGCAGGATTAGGTTTGCTGCACCCCCCCCGATCTGCTGTGGAATTGCCGGAGCACCACGTCCTGTTCTTTGGTTAGCCGTATGGCCCAGACTTGTGGAATGCGCGAAATGGCTATCGGCCGAGAGGGGGAAAGTATGCAGAGGGCGCACGAGTGCTGTGGAGTCCTGCACATTGGTGAGACCTTTTCATGTTGTTTTTTCCAATAGCCTGGATGGGGACTGAAGTTAACAAATACAGCGGGGACTGGGGTCTCCTATTGTACGTTACTGACTACTAACATGGTCGAGCAAGAGGTGGGAGGGAAAAGCTACACAGAAGTGGGAGGTCGCTGAAAGATGCGTATTGTTTTATTGCCTGTGGCTCATGTTGTATGATACAGATAGGGTGATGGCGCTTGGAGCGAAATTAAGATACGCGTTTGTCAGCATTTGTTATTTGTTCTTGTTCTGGCGACCTCGGCCCTAGCGCTGTACGCACTACTGAGTCACGAGTGTGACCCTTTGGGATTTTTGGAAAGTTTCAGGGAGGGAAGGAATTTCATGCTAGGCCGAGTTGGGGTTGGTCTGCGGTTGGGGGGTGGGGAGGTCCTATGGGGAGAGAGAAGCGTTATTGTTCTAGGATGTATGCATATAGTCTTTGGTCTCCACACTCACTACTGGCTCACTGCGGAATGGTCCATGTTCACAGCACACTAGCCACATGGTACACCACACCTGGCAGGCTACCTCTTACAGACACTACGCCAGGCACGATAAATGTGACCCATCATATTGTCTAACACAACGAGAATGCAGGAACATACACAGCCAGCCACTATACGGGCGCTTACATGGAATGTCAGGGGGCTGAATGACTTCAGAAAGTTGAGAAAGGTGTTGGGCTACTTATAAAGACATAACATAGACATAGCGCTGCTACAGGAAACCCACCTGCCTCTATCGAGTGGTATGCTTCACAGTAGGGGTTTTGGAGGGCAATGTAGCGGTAGCTGGATTCACTGCTCACGCCAGGGGGGTCATCACATGGATGAACGCGGGTTCGAAACTCCTATTACATACTCTGAGCGCTGATCCGGAGGGCAGAAACGTTATAGCGGCATGTAAGGGTTTGGGGTTGGACTTGCTGGTTGTCAACGCGTACGGTCCCAACTACGACGCCCCAGATTTTTATGAAACTCTGGCGGCCAAAATCAGTACATATGACTCACCCCAAAAACTTTGGGGGAGAGACTTTAATTTGACATTGAACCCAGACGTGGACAGGTCTACTGGACCGCCTCACAGACCGTCGGCATTTGCACAGATGCTAGCAGCCAGACTGTTAGTGTAAGACATGGAGGATGTCTGGAGAAGTAGAAATGCGGGGCCGGGTGGGTACACGCATTACACAGCCTACACGGGGTGCACACGAGAATAGACTATTGGTTTGCCACCTCGTGTACAAACCGAAGCGCCCGGCAATGCACGGTATTACCACGCATGCTGTCTCCATGCATTCCCCCATACTTCTGATACCGGAGGCCCCTGTGAAGAGAATTCCCCCCTTTACATGGCGCTTTCTGCCATATTCGCTCCTGGACCCGGTTTTTCGCGGTGAATTGGCAGAGTCGATAGAATAATTTTTTGAAAAAAACGTTGGCTCAGTGGAGGACTTCCAAACTGTGTGGGAGGCATTCAAAGTTTAAATAAGAGGCATCGCGATGTCTAAGCATTCTAGCGTCCTGAAGGCGATAAGACGCCTGTTGACGGAACTAGAAAGGCAGCTGCAAGCCCTTGAGGTACAGCAGCGGTCTCGGCCAGATGAGGCCACGGAGGAGGAAATTAAAAAACACCTAGCAGAGTATCATGATGAAGCGGATAGGGAGGTTAAGCACCTGGGCAAGTATGCCACTGCACGCACATATGGAGAAGGTGAAAGACCTGGCTCTGTACTAGCCAACATTCTTAAAGGTAGGAGAGGAAAATCATTAGTCACAGAAATGAAGGATGCGGATGGGCGCAGCGCCTCCGAAGAAGCGGATATTGCAACCATCTTCAGAGATTATTATTCGGAACTGTACTCCTCGAAGAGCGGAGATCTGACAGCTGAAATCCTAGATTACCTAGAGCATATAAAGTTGCCGTTCCTCACAGACTCCCAAGGGGAGTTCCTCGTGTATCCTATACAAAATGACGAAATCAGGGACGCACTGGCCTCAATGAGATCGGGCAGCGCGCCTGGCATAGAAGGGCTGACAGTGGACTTTTATAAAACATTTCTGGAGCAGCTGCTACCTCATATCTCCACTCTGATGAGTGAAATCTGCATCCAGGGAAGTATGCCGAGCTCCATGAGAGAGGCCATGATTGTCACAATACTTAAACCGGGTAAGACGCATGAAAAATGCGGATCGTACCGACCGCTGTAGCTACTGAATGTAGACACTAAACTGTATGCTAAAGTTCTAGCGACCAGATTAGCGCTTCTGGCCCCCGAGTTGGTTGCCCCGGAGCAGGCAGGGTTTATCCCCAGCAGGAATTTGACTTATAATATACGGACGGTGCTGGGGACTATTCAACATGTCAAGCAGGACGTGACAGCGGCGGCTATATTTCTTGACATGGAAAAAGCGTTTGACGCGGTGGAATGGCCGTTCCTGTTGCAGGTCCTACGACGAATGGGAATTGGGGAACCCTTCATACAGACGGTGAGCGCCCTCTACCAAGGGCCCTCAGCCAGAGTGAGAGTTGGCAACGCGATTTCACAACCACTATATATAGGCAAAGGCACCCGCCAGGGATGTCCTTTATCTCCTTTGCTGTATGCGTTGGCGGCGGAACCCTTGGCCTGTGCCCTGAGAGAATACCACAGCCATAAGGGCATACGGTTTCCGACCTACAAAATAGTAGTCTCCATGTACGCCGACGATACGTTGCTATATGTGCATGGACCCGCGGCAAACCTCCCCCCGCTGCTGAGAGAAGTTGTTCACTTTGGTGCGCTCTCCGGTCTCAAAGTCAACTGGGCAAAATCCATTGTCTTCCCTCTTACGCCTGTGACCAGGCAGGTGGAAACGGAATACCCCCTCCAGTGGTCCGAGGAACCGATCAGGTATATTGGAATACAAATACACACGGACCCGGATCTGCTCATCGGCCAAAACTACGGTCGAACGATTATCAAGTTGGAGGATGACATAGCTATTTGGAGTAAATTGCCTCTCACTCTGATGGGTTGCATAGCCATCATGAAGATGGTGGTCCTGCCGCACTTTCTGTTCCTTTTCAACGCTCTCCCAATAGTGCTATCTAAGGCTTTTTTCAGCGACTGATGAGCCTCATGATCAGCCTAGCTTGGGCGGGGAAGCAGCCCAGGGTTAAGTGGTCTACACTCACTCTGCCTTACGGCTCGGGAGGCCTGGCAGCCCCGGACCTTGAACTCTATTACAGAATAGCTCAGGCGTCGCACCTGCACACCTGGGTACACGGGGACAAGATGATCCCGCATGTACGCATGGAGCGACTTTTTGCGCATCCGCAGCCACTCCCGGCCACGATCTGTTTGCCCCTGAACCGCAAAACCGGAGTGCTAGACTCCATAACTGCTACTAACCATGCGTGGCACTCGCTTATGCAACACCAAGGGGGCGCGTTACTATACTCACCAGATATGCCATTGGAATGGATGCTCTGGCTCCCACCTATGGGTGAGAAGGGTGTTTCGAGTGAGTTGGAGAAATTAGATCTTAAACGAGCAGGTGACCTGTTTTAGGATGGCGTGGACAAAACCTGGAATCAAGTGAGCGGCGATCGCAGTGGAATCTCTATGCTACAACGATTCCAATTCCACAGGATGCGAAGTGCACTTTCGGAGCTGCTAGGTCCGGACATGGCAGAGCCCCCGGATGTCCCGGAATTGACTTACGTGATCAAGGCCAAGGAGCCTAGGAAACTTCTCACGAATCTGTATAGGGTGGCTAGGGCCCAAGGAGAGCATCAGCTCATGAAAGCAAGGCTGGCATGGCAGAGAGACCTGGAGACCACGCTAGATGACATGACATGGCGATACTGCTACGAAAGCACGAAGCGGATATTGCTAAATGGCCGGCACAGGCTAATCCATTTCAAATTCCTGCAAAGGGTGTACTACACCCCGGAGAGACTTCACAGATACGGACTGAGGCAAACGACAGAATGCGAGCGCTGTCATGCTGCCAATGCTGACTTTATGCACTTCGCATGGAACTGTCCGGGCATCCAATATTTCTGGAGTGACGTCTTCTCGGAAATTAGCAAAATCCTGGAAGTGGACTTGCCACCGGATCTGGGCTTGGCGCTCATTGGTAATTCTAAGCGGCTTCCAGTCGCAATTCGCAGGCTTACGGACATGGGGATGTTAATGGCTAAGGGAGTGGTGGCCACTGCTGGATAAGGGGGCCGCTTCCAACCAGAAACAGGTGGGCGCGAGATATGCTGTATTGTAGCACTCAAGCGGAGACTTACAGTGAACTGCTACCCCCCAAGAGTCGCCCTAAAAACTTTTGGGCACAATACCAAACTTACCTTACTGGGAGGGAGCGAGAGGAATCTGACAATCTGGAGACGGGGACGCAGGATCGGCAAGCAGACAACGACCTGGAACACTAAGATGACTGCTCAGTAGGCACAGTGATGGCTCTATGGGGCGAGATAGAGGTGCAGAGTAGCGCTAGTACTGTCTAGAGGGGAGGGGCCGATATGTAGTTGCTCAGAACTCTCAGGTGAGGGCTAGGGTACAGAAGCAGGGACAGATATTTAGAGGGGTTAGTCAAGATAGGGGACAGACATAACTTGGAGACACGTTTAGTATAGGGGTAGCTGTGAAACTGATCTGGGTGTCATTTAGGCACATACACCTTTCTTATACATGGTGAGCGCGAGGAGGGAGGGTGTTGGGGGGGGACAGGACCATTTAATGAGTTGGGGGTTAGTTTTAGTTCAGTATTGTCACGAACACGATTGTTATCCACTTACACTGTAGAATGGCAGGGAAGGGACTGTAGGGACGTACGATGGGAGAAAACGATGAAAACACGCTTGATAACTGTACACTACGATCTATTTGGCGATGGTAACGGTGTATTGGGCAGCTCCTCCGAGGACTACGTCGCCGGACCCCCGGGTTGTCGGCTGATGGGCTGTGTACAGATGTATCTATTGTATAAGCTGAAATGAGCATAATGCGGCCGCCTCCTGAGGTTGAAGGCTCGGAGCTGTGTAACTGAAGTTCGTGACAATAAAATAAAATAAAAAATAAAATAAAAAAAGAATTCCCAGGCACAAATTCTAATTAATTCTGCTAATATAGGGACATGCCAAATAAACAGAGGCGCCAGACAAGGCTGTCCCCTTTCCCTGATTGTATTCGCTCTGTTTATCGAGCCTTTAGCAATCGCGATTAGGGAAAAAAAGAGCTCATACGGTCCCAGTCCAAGGAATGACGAATATAACATTATATGCTGACAACATTGTTCTTTTCTTGGACCCGAAGATAGATACTCAGGCGGAAGTTATGGGAATCTTCGCAGACTTTGAAAGAATAGGGGGTTATAAGATCAATAAGACCAAAACTGAAATATTATTACGCAACTGCGAGGTGAATTCTCTTTTACCAGAATTCAGACAGACATATAATACCAGCCCAAAGAGGTATCTAGGGATCTATGAAACTCAGAAGTAGAAGATCTTTTTTCTCTAAACTACATCCCATTGTCGAAAAAGGTGCACTCTCAGTTAATGCGATGGAGATGGCTGCCGCTATCAATAATAGCCCGGCTGCGTTAATACAAATGTCTATTCTTCCGTTATTTAATTTTCTATTCAGAGCAGCACCGTGTGCAATACAGGCTTCTTTTTTTAAAGTAATAGACAGTATGTTCTCCTCTTTTGTATGGACAAATAAGATACCAAGATTGGCACTCAGCACTTTAAACCATCCTGTAGCAGAAGGAGGACTATCATTACCAAATATTAGAGATTATTATTATGCAGCATTCGCACATCATAGTTTTAGATTTTTCTTCTTGGATCCTTAAGAGGCAGATAATTTTTTTTATGAAAAAGATTTTAAGGGAACATAACATAACAGACCCCACAAGAGTTACGAAGTATCCCAAAAAAGTACGTTATAAGACCTTGCAAAGGATACATAAACAAAAATCTCAGCTTTTAACACACTACGTTATTTTAAGATTTAATATCTCAACTACGCTCTCAAATCTGTTTATGGGGGAAATAAGTCTGCTAGAGAGTAACATATTAAGACTTTGGGAAGAAAATGAATACGTTCAGATCCAGAATTTCGCAAGGGGGAATTTTTGGAAAACCTGGGCGGAGATTGAAACAGGGCTGCAACATTCAAGCACAATTTTAAAATGGTCATTCATTAGATTAAAACCCACTTTAGAACAGCTAGACATGGAAAACCTGTATTATAAAACTACTATTAGTGAAGCCCTTAATTCCCCCATACAGCGTAAAATCAGTATTGGATTAAAATCTTCAATGACAATATATCTCTCTCTCTATATGAAAAAGTGAGGGATAGATGGAAGACAAGGGAAGGTATGCAGATCCTTAGACCAACCTGGAATAGGCTTAATAAGTTTAACATAGCTATATTTAGAGGGACAAATTTCAAACACATGCAGTACTATTCGGAATGGTTAATATATAGAACACCCTCTTTTCTTCATAAAATATACCCACAGATAGAAGACAAATGCTTTCGATGTGCAGAGAAAGGAACCTGGACACATATCATCTGGGAGTGCCCAAAAATCCAGAGCTTTTGGAAGGAGATCGAGAAATATCTTAAAATCATAATTGATCCGCTCATTTTTTTGATAAATCCATTTCAGTTCTGAGCTGCTCCTCTGCTATCTCTGTTCACAATGATGGTTTATTTATTGCAGCTTTAATAGCAAGATCTCTAATCTTACAACTCTGGAGAACAGAGAAAGTACCCACTTTTAATTCTTGGAGGGCCAAATTAACAAGAGTGCAAGAAATGGAAAAGAAATACGCAATGAGATCAGGGTCTGTAAAAAAATATGAGAAATATTGGAGTGTGTTTGAAATATAGGAGAATGTATCGCAGTCTGTATAAAAGGACAGAACATATGTGCTCGTCCGGGTATAGCACTCTGCACCTTACTTAAAAGGTCCATCATTTCCCACTGCTCTCTTGTCAAATTTGATAAAAAATGATAGGGTTTGTATATGTATATGCATCTCGATTCTGCACTCTGCACTTTAACTTATTAGGATCTCTCTGCATTATAGGTATATTGTAATTATATTGCTGAGCATTTAGAAATCAATATTTATCATACTGTAATATTCTGTACTGTAGACCTAATCTTCTTTTCTTTTGAAATGTTGTAATACGTAGCTATATATGATATTATAGTATGCTGTAATGTTTATGAACTCTCAATAAAAAAAATATTTTTAAAAAAAAGAGTTAAGACTACTAAAACAAACACGTATTGTAAACAAACACCAACCCCAACCCTCACCCCCACCCCGCCCCTTCCCTGGTGGTGATGATTCTTCTAAAATGTGATGATGAGTAGTTAGACTTGTGTCAGACAGAAGGATAGAGCCCACCTCTAGATAAGAAAAAAGGTACCCCCATATACACTATATGGTCCAAGAGCAAGGAGGAAATAACTATCATAAAGAAAAACTCTTGTCTGACCTATATTGCTTTGTATACAATAAGTAATGCTTTTTCCATCTGAGTATCAAATCGCAACTGGTTGAGACCATTAAAGCTATTCAGAATATGAGGAACATATCCCACTCTTCTATTAAATATGCCTCTGCCTAGTATTTTTGCTGTGGCGTGCTTCCAAATTATTTATATCAGCAAACTCTCAGTGGGGCAGACTGAGACTATTCAGTTCTTTGAGACTATCTGATCGCCACTCCAGATCGCACCGCTGTGGTCGGGTCCAGCAACTTTCATGAATAGGCTCCAAAGCATTACTGGTCTCAACGAGTTGTGATTTGATACTCAGAAGGAAAAAGCATTCCTTTTATTGTATAAGAGAACCCCCGTCCACCTTTGAGATTCCTTCTCAATTAAAACGGTCCTGATGAAGGTGGTGATAATCACAACCCACCGAAACGTTCGTTGCCTGACCATATGAGAAACCTGTCTATGACAACACACCAGTGGATAACTTCTTGGTTAAGTCATACCGCACAATTGATGGGTGGATTATGTTATTTGAAAGAATAGGATTCCCTACGATAAATGCATTTCTTTCTGTGTGTGAATGTGTTGCATGTATGAGATGGTTTTGATTGGTCAGTATGACTGATGGATGCTTGTTAGTGAAGTCATAGTTAATGCATTTTATGATGTTATTTATTGTAGTGTATATGTAACTCTGTCTTTGTCCTTTAGGCAATATTATGATGTAGAGATTACAAGCTTTGTGTCTGTGATTAAGGACATGTTGTTTATTGTTCATTAACAACAAGAAATAATTGTATATTCTTGTCCAATTGAATTGATGTAAACAAAAAGTTATTTATATAAAAAACCTTTTTACAAATATTTTGTATACTTGAGAAAATAATTGTATATTTTTTGAATAATCAGTCTGTTCAAGTGCTGTGATGTGCACCTGCCTTGAGTATCAGCTTATTGGAAACCACTTACAAAGCAATATATGTCAGACAAGAGTGTTTCTTTATGATAGGGCCCTCCTCTAGCTCAACTAGTACTCCTTAACGCCCGGTACCAACTCATGTGCATAGGGACATAGTCTGACCTGTACCCTGACTAATCAAGGACTGGAAGAGGTGCATGGCTCGTACAGAAGGTGGGCACACTGCCGAGGGGAGTCCGCGTGAGAGAAAGGAAAGCAGCGGGACCCATGTATATTCAACATTTTTATATTCATCTCTGAAATCTCTGCTAATCTTTCCATAGTGAGAATTCTCCATAGACAGGAGTGCCATAATAACAAGGCTGGACCCTCTCTCTTTTTCCAAGCCGCCGCAATTGTCGTCTTGGCCGACCCTAGACAGGCCAACATTATTGCCTTATCTACTTTTGTCTGATGTTCTAGGTCTGAATCACTGATGCCCAAGAGCACTCCCTCAATGGATGTCCGAATAGGGTAGCCCAGCATGTCATTAATGTGTGTTAGGACCTCCTCCCAGAAGGTTTGGATAGTAGGGCAATCCCACCATATGTGGCGGAAATCCCTGAGAAGGCCGCAGCCTGCCAACAGAAATTGGAGGTGTCTGGAAATATCTTTTTGAGTTTAGTGGGGTAGAGGTACCAATCAAAAAGGGTTTGGTAATGGGCCTCTCTCAAGGCCACTGAATGATTGCTCTTGGATATATCCGACCATAAGTGTTTCCACTCTTCATCTGTAATGTCCCTCCCGGCCACCTGCTCCCAAAAAGGCATGTAGCGCGCCGCAGGCGTGTTTACTGTCGAAAGCATCAGAACATAGAGAGAGGAAATCGCCTCTTTCATACTGCCCACCCTCTGTTCCAACAGTTCTACAGGGGTACGCTTTTTGGTGGTGGCTTCTCTTATATAAGGATGGGATAACCAAAGTTTGAGTTGAAGATATTGGAATTGGTCGCTGCCTGGGGCATGAAACTCTCTTTGGCAACTCTCAAATGTACGTGTGTCAAACTTGTGAAACAGGTCGGAGACCATCAGGGAGCCCCCCTCCCACCAAGCGTCAAATGGGCCCTCTCGTAGTGCTGGAGGGAAGTCTGGATTGAAGTGGATAGGGGTATACGGCGAAGGGAAAGATGTCCAGCCCCCGTTCCTCGTGACTTCGTCCCAAACCTTAAGGGTGGCTCGTGTCAGGGTGCTAATGTATGCCTTGGCCGGCCTGTTTTTTTTCTGCTTCCACAGCATGTCCCGAATCAACCTACCCACTATCACCTGGTCCATGTGGAGCCAATGTTTGTCGGACTCCCTCATGGACCACTCTACCACCACCCTAAGTTGGGCTCCTTTGTAGTACAGGGAGAAGTAGTAGTGTATGAAATGGGAGACAAGCCCTTCCATTCTGCCTAATGAATTTAGAGATAAGAGAACGGAGCATGGGAAGGAGCTCGTGATCTAGGTTGACTGGAAGCGCCTGGAACAAAAAAAGTAATTTTAAGAGCATGGTCATTTTTATGGCGTTTATGCACCCAAGTATTACTGCTTTTAACACAGAGATCCTTTTGTTACTTGCAGTTCATAAACTGTACTCCTTCTAATGTAGCACAGTAAGCTATGAAGGACGATATGTGACTCCCACAACTTGTAACCCTGTTTTATGTAACTCATTCTTTACATCGATTTATACACATGTATACTATATTGCCAATGTATAATTTGTGCTTGTGATACAAAGCGTTCTGATACACTGAAATGTGATGAGTAACACTCTATAAAATGTCAATTAAAAAATGGTGCTATTTATATTGTCATTGGTGTAAACAATCGTACAAACCGATACATCTGATATTCATATGGTGCATGCATACATACAGGGATTGATCTGAGTCAAACACATACTTCCTAATTGTAGTGTTTAAACTTGGACTCGTACTTCTGAAGTGAAAACAAGCTGTGTGCCTTTGTTTCCCCCACATTCCATTGACACCTAAGGTGTGAGGCTTCAGATATCTTCCAGTCATGATCATATTCAAACAAATGGAGGACTGATGGCACCTTAAACGAGTCATTTGTTTTGGGCTCAGGTTTAATCTAAAGCACGAAAGCCCCCTCGCGGTCTACACATTCTTCTCGTCTGCACCTTGCAGCTTGGAACGGAAAGAAGACAACGCATGGGGGCTGCTGATGTGTCACGGTTTCAGAACATTACACCTGGACAAGTTTGATTTATTTCACTGGGGACCAATGTCCTAGGGGAGAGCGCCCACCCTGTGACCATCATGGGTGGGCGACATCACCCTTGTACACCCCCGACTGGTGCCTTGGTTAAAAATAACACAAGAGCAAAATATTACTGCCAGAGTATGAGCCACACCATGCTGTAGAATGTATATTATCTTGACGCCTAATTAATTTGGTTCTTCGTTGCCACTTAACTTCAATGGCCTTGATAGCAAGTTCCACTACCAGTTTCCATCTGAAATCCTCTGCACTTGATCCAGATATTATTTTCGCCCTGAGAATGACCGGGCCTCTTTATTCTTCTCTGTTGTTTCTGTGAATCGTCACACAGTGTAGAAGAAGGGTTTCCCTGCATTTCTCGTCCTGGACACTTTTGATGACGTCCCCTATTAAACAACGTTTCTAAAAGATATTGGTTAGTGCGCACTGCGACGAAGGCTCTAATAAACCGAGGCGAAGTTCAAGTTTCCGCCGCTAGGTGGCAGCACAGGAAGGGCACGCACCAAGATTCAATTCCCGACGTACCGGTAACAACAGATGAAAATATTGTGCAAGACGTCAACACTTCATCAGAACAACTCCCACGAGAATAAACACAAGTGAAGGAACTGACGTCAGGTGTTACCCAAAGCTCCAGCTGCCTCTGAAAACTGTAAAACTGTACCAGACACGGGGCACAAGTGCCTTCAAAACGTCATTTCCAATTATCACCATGGAGAGCTCAACGTCAGATGAAGCCACGCGTTGTGACGTCACGTCGCGGAGGTAATGGGTGGCTGATTCACCTAGATAGGAAGGAGCTCGTTACCAAAGCAACACAGAAAAACAAAACAGGTCTCGGCCTACACAGCCGTGGAGGAACACTTGCTTCACTGCTGACTTGCCGGTGTGTAAACAGACGTCAAGGGGAAATCTTGAAAGTTCGTGTCAGCGTTGTCAGAATTAACAGGTCTACGCGGAGCCCTTGTTACATCACTGATCACTCGAGATACTGCAGGCCTGTTCCGTAAATATACAGCTTCTTATCGTTACCACACAACTCGAAATCATGTTCTGGGAGGCTAGGGAGGTGGGGACACGAAGGAAGGACTGATGACCACATGTGGCCATCTTGTGAGCAGCACACGTATACTACACATCTTCCTCCCTTACCGAAACAAAGGAAATAAAAGAAACACACACAAGTAAAGCTTACAGCATGAGAGACAACAACAATAATCATAAAGACATGTAGGAGGTCAGCGACCTCTTGGACTTTCAGGTCACGAAGGCAAAGAAATTTTTAGAGAAAGGCAAAGAAGCGTTTTGGGGTCAAGGGAGAAGTGAGGAGCAAGAGCAACACGATTGATAGACCTCATCAAAGAATAGTGACAGAGAGGTTCCCAGAAGAACCAGGACAAATGTCCCAGCACCACGACAATGAATCGTGACAGAGAGGTTCCCAGAAGAACCAGGACAAATGTCCCAGCACCACAACAAAGAATCGTGACAGAGAGGTTCCCAGAAGAACCAGGACAAATGTCCCAGCACCACGACAAAGAATCGTGACAGAGAGGTTCCCAGAAGAACCATGACAAATGTCCCAGCACCACGACAAAGAATCGTGACAGAGAGGTTCCCAGAAGAACCATGACAAATGTCCCAGCACCACGACAAAGAATCGTGACAGAGAGGTTCCCAGAAGAACCAGGACAAATGTCCCAGCACCACGACAAAGAATCGTGACAGAGAGGTTCCCAGAAGAACCAGGACAAATGTCCCAGCACCACGACAAAGAATCGTGACAGAGAGGTTCCCAGAAGAACCAGGACAAATGTCCCAGCACCACGACAAAGAATCGTGACAGAGAGGTTCCCAGAAGAACCAGGACAAATGTCCCAGCACCACGACAAAGAATCGTGACAGAGAGGTTCCCAGAAGAACCAGGACAAATGTCCCAGCACCACGACAAAGAATCGTGACAGAGAGGTTCCCAGAAGAACCAGGACAAATGTCCCAGCACCACAACAAAGAATCGTGACAGAGAGGTTCCCAGAAGAACCAGGACAAATGTCCCAGCACCACGACAAAGAATCGTGACAGAGAGGTTCCCAGAAGAACCAGGACAAATGTCCCAGCACCACGACAAAGAATCGTGACAGAGAGGTTCCCAGAAGAACCAGGACAAATGTCCCAGCACCACGACAAAGAATCGTGACAGAGAGGTTCCCAGAAGAACCAGGACAAATGTCCCAGCACCACGACAAAGAATCGTGACAGAGAGGTTCCCAGAAGAACCAGGACAAATGTCCCAGCACCACGACAAAGAATCGTGACAGAGAAGTTCCCAGAAGAACCAGGACAAATGTCCCAGCACCACGACAAAGAATCGTGACAGAGAGGTTCCCAGAAGAACCATGACAAACATCCCGGCACCACAACAAACAATCGTGACAGAGAGGTTCCCAGAAGAACCATGACAAACGTCCCAGCACCACAACAAAGAATCGTGACAGAGAGGTTCCCAGAAGAACCATGACAAACGTCCCAGCACCACAACAAAGAATCGTGACAGAGAGGTTCTCAGAACCAGGACTAGGGTCGTCCCAGAAAAGGGAGTGGACAAAGGTCGCTCAAGAGGGGACAAGGAGCAGACAAAAGTCGTCCCAGAACCAAGAGGGGACTAAGGTGGTCCCTGAACCAGGGGAGGTCTAAGGTCGTCCCAGAACGAGGTCCCAGAACTAGGACCACGAGGGGACACTTGTCTAATGACATAGTGTCGAGAAACAAGTGTGTGGAGACTCTATGTCTCTACGGTCAGTTATTATTATTATTTTTTTTACTTGATGCTTTCACACCGCAACAATCCTCGAGTGTGCTACTAGTCAAGAGCTCAGGCAGGTCTGAAAGGTCTTCTGTTCCACAAGATAAGGCATGACCATAGACACCTGTTCATTATCTCTGCACTGAAAACTTTGAGCAACTTTTTACTGAACTTTGTAACTGCATGGGATTTACAGAAATTTCAAGAGTCATAATCAGTGAACGCACATCTCTGGCACCAAACATAGAGAAAGGAGGACGTCATGAAGCCCATCATAGCCCTTAAAACAAAGCGGGAGTGCAGGCTAAAAGAAAGACAACGACACCCTCGAGACAGTTTTTAAGCATAGGTTCAAAGAATGCTACAATCTGTGACAAACAAGTGCTTAGAGGCGAGCCCAGAACCACGTCTCCCAGCCCAGAAGCAGGCCAAAGAGCTCAAAACTAGGACAAAGGTCCCACAACCAGAACCGGTACAGAGTGCCAATGATGGAGACTACAACTGCAACTTGAACCGGGTCGGTGAACCCACAGAACAGAAACAAGGAGCCCAGAGTGTGCAAGTATGGAAGAGGAAGGAGCCCTCTAGTGAAGACAGTCTTTGCAGCTACTAAATTACTAAGCCCCAGATGTAGGTAAATCACATTTACCGATTTTGAAATACCGAATTTTACCGATTCGGTATTTCAAAATCGGTAAATGGGATGTAGGTACCAACATCTGGATATGTTACCGATTCCTTAAAAATTCGGTATTTACCGTTTCGGTAAATAACGAATCGGTATTTGCTACTGAATCCTATGGGCCTTTAAGCCCATAGGATTCAATTCAAATACCGATTCGGTATTTACCGAATCGGTAAATACCGAATTTGTCAAGGGTGCAGGGGGTGTCACTTTGACACCCTCTAGCACCCCCAAAACGGCCATGTGTGCAATGTGGCACACAGACATGCCCTAAGGGCACGTCTGTCTGTCACATGGCGCATGTGTACATGCACAGATGTGCATGTACACAGGAATCGGTATTTTACCATGGATTTGTATTCCATGGTAAAATACCGATTCTGAAAGCCATGTGCCAATGGAAAATTGGCTACCCACGTATCATTTTCGGTAATTTTACCGAATCGGTAAAATTACCGATTCGGTAATAATACCGAATCGGTAAAATTACCGAATATGTGCACCTACATCTCCATAGCCCTTTACCAATCGGAAACGGACGAAAATCGGTATTTTCGGCCGATTCCGATCGGTAAAGGGCTACCTACATCTGGCCCTAAGACTCTCCACAAAGTGTAGAACAGACAAGTTCTATCCAACCAATACTGATATAAGAGCATTCTGTGCAATGCATCCACTTGGAACTTACTCGAAACCTGGAAAATACAGGAGAATTGCGATTCTCCTATTATCATGCCTAGAGAATCTAGATTTCATTAAAGACACGGAGGCTCACATTATGCAATGACTTTTAATTGCAGATCCAAGCTAGTCGCATCACAATATAAAGGTTCCAATAAGAACACTGAGATAAAGTAAGACATTACACATAGCAATCATCAGCCTCTTTTAAATTTGGCGAAAGTAGATCCAGTAGATTGCAGAAGATTCGAAGTGAATGGAAGCAAAATTGAAGAAGAAGAAGACAGTCAATCGACCTCCTGATGATGACACGTCAAAAGTAGATTAAGTAGAAGGGTTATCTGAAAGAAAGAGGACAATAAAATTGTATCCTAAAAACAAAGGAATCCGACTCATATCCAGATGAACGATTGAACAATAAATAATAAACATTTTGAAATACATAACATCAAGATGATAAATAACATCATGTTAAGTTATACCCAATTCCATGGGAAGGGTTGGGTGGGATAATGTGAGCCTCTGTGTCTTTAATGAAATCTAGATTCTCTAGGCATGATAATAGGAGAATCGCAATTTCATTACAAGAACGGAGGCTACATTATGCATGTTGGTAGCCCTGTAAAACTACATTAGACATGTGTTCAATTGGTTTACAATAATGTCTTGCGAAGGTACTTGCATTAGACCAGTCAGCAGCTTTAAGGATATCACCCAACTTACCTCCGGACCAAAGAGACTTACTTGCCATGGCACCTCTAAGAGAATGAGCTTGAAATTTGGAAATATCAATACCAGCTAAAGACATAGCAGACTTACCCCATCTGGCAATAGAAGTGAAGGAAATAGCCTTATGAGGCTTAACGAAGGAAATGAGAAGTTGATTCTCATTAAGCGGTCAAAGATTAGACATTGTCATATCATACGCTTTCATACATTCGACTACACAAAGTTTCGGAGAAGGATCGAAACGAGGATAGAAGATTAAATCAGACATGGTCTTGATTCTTCTATAGACCTCAAATTTAACTCCAAATAAATTATATGACCTATTAGAAATCTCCATAGCTTTAACATCAGAAACTCTACCACAGCAGATAAGGCAAAGAAGAGTTGCGAGTTTAAAAGAAAGAAACTTTCTGCTTAAAAATGAATTATCTGGCCAGGAAGTGAAGAGATCTAGAATCAAATTCACATCCCAGAGAGTATCATATTTCTGCCTTGGGGGTCTCTTTAGACGAATGCTCTTCATTACCCTACAAACAATCACATTTTTAACGATTGACTTGCCGTTAATGAGGACATGACCAGCAGAGATCGCCGATCTATAACAGTTGATTGATCTATAACTCAATCCCTTGTCGAAGAGTTCAGAGAGGAAATTCACTATATCAACGATAGGTGCTTGAGTGGGATCCAAGTTTAAAAAGGATGAGCCTACGCTTTTCAGCGGTAATGCAAGTATTAGCATTACCTAGGAGAATGAGAGCTCTTTGACTCCAACCTCTTATTAGATCTGTATCAAGCTGGGTACCTTTAAGGTAACATTCCTCAGCGGAGTCAAGAATTCTGCTCAATGGACCAAGTACGTCCAATAGGCGATCTTGGCCCTTAAAGGCTTTTTCGAGACCTTTCCTAGGGTCGCGCCCAAGTCTAAAAAGGTACTTAAATAATTTGGGGTCCATATTAGGGGCGTAACAAGCTTTCTCATCGATTGAGGGTCTTGAACACTCAGCCCTTAGAATAATCCTTGTCCCTCTTTCAAGAGGGAATCAAATCCATTTTTTAATAAATTTAGAGACATGGTCCTGGGGAGACCATTGTGAGGAACGGGATGTTTTAGATTTAGGGGGGAGAACATCTCCTCCCGCAGAGGGCTTAGAATACCATCTTTGGAAGTAGAAGGGGTTTCATCCTCCTCTTCAAAAATTCCTACGTCCTCATCATCTAAATCCAGAACATATTCGTCTGGGTCTATATCCTCGTCCTCATCTGAACCCTCATGGTAACCCTGAGCACTTTGAAGCATTGAGCCGCTAGGGGCATCCAAGGTATTTGGGCCGTAAGGGGCACCCGAATGAAGTGTGTCATAAAAGACATCTCTATTATTTGAGGTGCGAAGACCATCCAAAAATGTGTGGTGCTAAGACCACCAATAATATCAGAGGTGCTAGGACCTCCCGTGCTCACATGCGTCTCGGTAGCAGTGTGGTTGCTTTTCCTGGTACGTTTAGCTCCAACTTTATCATGAATAAAAACAGCAGACACATCTTCTTGAGAAGGAAGTGGTCTTTTATGAGGAGCAAACTGAGCAAAGGTCTCCCTAAAACAGGGTTTCATTTCTTTCTGGATCATAATGAGAAAATCCTCCTTATTAAAATTAGGGAGTGTAGCATTGTTTATATCTGAATCGGAGTCAGAAACATTTTCCATATTGCCCTTTTTTTTTTTTTTTGGTAAAAGAAATGGTAAAAAGCTATTCGCCCTAAGTATTTTCTCACTTTAAAAATATGTTACTATAAGTGATAGTTTTCTCCTCAAGGGCAAATTATAAGGGGCTGAATATAATATGCCTAGGGTTAATGGGCCCTTTTGCTATTTGCCAAAACCAGGTTTTAGAATTAATTGTACATTAATTTGGTAATTCTTATAAAGAATGTATATAGTGCCCGCTCGCTAAATTATAGTGTATGCAGTGCTCGTTCGATAAATCCTCACAAACGCAGTCAAACAGCTGATGTTCAACTGTCAGAGAGTGAGGAAAGCTCCTAGTCGAGACGTGCATGTAGCGTGACTCTCGCCAAGGAACTTTCCTCTAATGCGTGACATATCATCATTTCCTTGAGGACGGAGACTGCGGGCCAAATGGGGGAGAGGTTCAAGTAACTCAGAACAACGCTTGTCTTTTGAATGCTTGTTCAAAGATGAAAGGTGAGCGTGGGATCACTCGGTGGGAGCGCGAGAAGGGTAGTGCTTGTCCTAAGCACTCAAAAGCGTTACAAAACCAATAGATTAAGAGCGGAGTTTCAGGCTGAAACAGGGTGAGTAGACCAACGCTGGTTTAATCTACATAAACGCCAGTTCGTTGTGAGAGCTGACGGTATGAGGAATACAGCGTTTGATATCTATACATTATTCAAACAAGGTTTTGGACAGAAAAAAAGGCAAACAACAGCGGGATGTACAATAAAATAAGGAATGTAAAGTAAACTACCTGGGCTACGGCATACTGAACGAAATCACTGAGCAAATGCACATTATTAAACAACAACCTGGTAAATAGAGGTTATCCAAACAGAGGGAGGGGATGATCTCCATAAATTGCAGATCATGAAGGAGGGGGGGAGGGAGGGGATAAAGCCACCCTTCACATAAACCCCAATATAAATCCAAATTGTTACCAAAAACACAATATTAGAGAAAGTAGGTTTAGAGAAGATAATGAGCTACTTATCTGCTTGGAGCCGCATTTAAAAGAGGCTGATGATTGCTATGTGTAATGTCTTACTTTATCTCAGTGTTCTTATTGGAACCTTTATATTGTGATGCGACTGGCTTGGATCTGCAATTAAAAGTCATTGCATAATGTAGCCTCCGTTCTTGTAATGAAATTTTGATGTGTACCGCGTAGTAGTAGATATGTGCAAACAAAGGAACTGTATAAGCTTGTTCACCGGGCAATCACACAGTTGTTGGAATGATGGTTGCAAATATACAGAATTCATGGCAGCCTCGCTGTTGTGATGGAAACATTTTGCTCAGAGGACATTGGTGCCGCCCATCTTATCTAAAAGTTACTAATGTTTGGAACAACAGTGATTGATATCAACATAAGCCAACATCTTCAGTAGACACAAAGGACCTCAATTTCATCAAGGCTGAGGAAAATGTCGGAACCTGCAGTTGACAGTACAGAGAAGAAACTTGAGCGCTAATTGAGTGTTTTAAAAAAAAACTGTGACACATAGTCCAGAACCAGAGGAGAACAAGAATCGGTACTCAGGGACCCACAAGTAATACCGTCCCGAAACACAATGATGGTTGCCGGACCAGCGATTATCTCGTCTGACCACTGCAAACATCACAAGAAGTTTTGCACCTGAAGATCTAGAAGTGTACACACAACTATAGTGTCTGCAGTTACAACTCCTAAGTGAAAGCATGGAGGCATTGGTTCAGCAACTTATCTACGACTGGGAGCAGAAGGCAGCGGTTGTCTAAGTCAGATTGACTGTCTCGCTCTGTTTTGTCAGTCAGAAGAGAGTAGATGATGATGAGGTCTATCAATTGTGTTGCTCTTGCTCCTCACTTCTCCCTTGACCCCGAAACTTTTCTTTGCCTTTCTCTAAATATTTCTTTGCCTTCGTGACCTGAAAGTCCAAGAGGTCGCTGACCTCCTACATGTCTTTATGATTATTGTTGTTGTCTCTCATGCTTTAAGCTTTACTTGTGTGTGTTTCTTTTCTTTATTTCCTTTGTTCCGGTAAGGGAGGAAGATGTGTAGTATACTTGTGCTGCTCACAAGATGGCCACATGTGGTCATTAGTCCTTCCTTCGTGTCCCCACCCCCCCAGCCTCCCAGAATACCAATGTGCATTCTACCTTGTACTGTTTGAGATTTCCACTCTGGTCAGTTGATGTCTGGTCAGCTGGTGAGGTGTGCACTCTGCTTAGTGTTGATAAATCTATCCTGGAACTTAACCCTTTCGATGCTGATGACGAGCTCAGCTCGTCATCACCCACGGGTGTCGTGTGCTCATGACGAGCTGAGCTCGTCATGGTGCCACTAAAATGGCAATTTCCAGCACAGGGGGGGGGGAACGCCCAGCAGCCATGTGGTTAAGGAAAGTGTCCTGCTGTATATGCAACTCATTTACAACACATGTCCTAACAAATAATAAAGTATCCTGACCCAGGAACCTACGTCAGGCTGACTGCCACCATACTGCCAGTCAGCTGATGTATTGGTCCTCCGGAACTAGCCAATATCTACTGGTCCTCCTGAACCAGCCAGTACATACTGGTCCTTCCCAAGAACTAACATTCCAACTTTTGAATCCTTTGGATCCACTGCTTCTTCTTCACTTCTTTGGCCCACTGGCCGAACTTCCATGTCCTCAAAAGACAGGCCTGGCTTTCCATCTCCTAAACAGACCGTCCTGACTTTCTATGTCCTCAACAGACCGGCATGACTTTACATTTCCTAAACTGACCGGTGTGACTTTCTAACTCTCACATCTACTGGTCCAAGGATACCATCTCCTGGCACCACCAGCCTGTAATTCCATTTCCTCTACCTACCTGTCTATTCTCGTTTCCTGGACCCCCTGATTCACTTCTATCTACTGGACATACTGTTCTTTCAGAGCCTGCAGATCAGCTCAGGGACCTCACCACTATCTGTACTGGCTGCTCAGCTCAAAAACACGACCAGATGACCTATCATCATATCAGAAACAATACCAAACAAACAGACCAGCTGACCTATCATCATATCAGAAGCAATACCAAACAAACAGACCAGCTGTCCTATCATAATATCAGAAGCAAGACCAAACAAACAGACTGTAGTCAAATACCAGACTACACAATCTGTGAACGTTGTATTTATTGAAAGTTTCGGCCAGACAATGAACAGGAGCCTGCAGGCACAGCAACTCACAGGATCAGCAACTGCGGGGAACTGACAAGCTCCCCGCTCAAACATTCAAAAGGTAAGCTTATTGCTACATATCTTATTTCTAGACTTTCCTGGTGGAGCCTTTCACATACGAGAGCCACCACGAGGGAAGAGAAGAAACACTACACAGACCAGCTGACCTATCATCATATCAGTAGCAAGACCAAACAAACAGACCAGCTAACCTATCATCATATCAGAAGCAAGACCGAACAAACAGACCAACTGACCTATTATCATATCAGAAACAAAACCAAACAAACAGGCCAGCTGACCTATCATCATATCAGAAACAATACCAAACAAACAGACCAGCTTTCCTATCATCATATCAAAAGCAAGACCAAACAAACAGACCAGCTGACCTATCATCATAAAAGAAGCAAGACCAAAAAACAGACCAACTGACCTATCATCGTATCAGAAACAAAACCAAACAAACAGACCAGTTGACCTACCATCATATCAGAAACAATACCGAACAAACAGACCAGCTGTCCTATCATCATATCAAAAGCAAGACCAAACAAACAGACCAGCTGACAAATCATCTTAAAAGAAGAAAGACAAAACAAACAGACCAGCTGGCCTGTCATCATATCAGAAACAAGATGAAATAAACATACCAGCTGACCTATCATCATATCAGAAACAAGACCAAACAAACAGACCATCTGGCCTATCATCATATCAGAAATAAGATGAAATAAACAGACCAACTGATCTATTGTCATATCAGAAACAAGACCAAACAAACAGACCAGATTAACTATCATCATATCAGAAACAAGACCAAACAAACAGACCAGCTGAAATATCATCATATCAGACGCAAGACCAAACAAACAGACCAGATGAACTACCATCATATCAGAAACAAGATCAAACAAACAGACCAGCTGAACTAACATAGTCATCAGCCTAAACAACCAAAAACAAACAAGAAACTTCTTGAACCTCTGGCCAGCACGCCTCTGGAAACCATTGCATAGCCAACATCACCAGCTTATACACCATAATCATCAAAATTCATAAATTACTCTGTACTAACCCACCATATCAAAATAGATGCACTAAGATAAATGACAGGTAGCCAAAAACATACCATCAGACTAAGGAGACAAAAACTCACATTTAGGTCCAAAGGGTTGGTGTTACCTTATGTTATTAAAGCGTGCTAATCACCAATGATGGTATCCAGGAGCTATGTAGCAGGTGTGTGAGGCCAGCCCTGTAGGCTTACTCAAAAAGCCAGCTCTCAAGCTTCTTGAGAAATTTAGGAAGATAGGAGGAGACTCTGATGCATTGTGGGAAGTCTTCCAGGCTTTAGAGTCCAGGTAGGAGATGGCATTGCTCCCTGCTTGCCTTTTGTGTATGTGTGTGGTGTGTGCTAGTGAAGGACCGGAAGAGTGGAGGTGCTTGGAAGATTGGTGTAAGTGAATGCTTCTGTTCAGGTAGGAGTGCCTATATTGTGGTGTGCTTTGTTGCTGTGGGTGGGTCTGCTGTCTTCTTGCGAGCTGGTTGGTTATCTCTGCATACAGGGTGTTTCCATAGTCTAGTCTGCTTGTGATCACGGCATGGGTGATCTTTTTGGTAGTCACTTTAAGATTTTCTTCAGCATCCTTAGGTTTTCTTCAGCATCCTTAGGTTGTTGAAGCAGGATAAGACAACTGTGTTGACTTGGAAAATCATGTTGTGGTAAAAAGAGGATACAGAGTCCTGCTGTATAGTTAAGTATTCCTTTATTTGTAACTTGGTTCAAGGATAGGAGAGTAGGAGAAGATAGATGATAGAAGCACAGCCGCACCAGGAGCAGGCTCCTGCTGCTCAGCCACGATTCACCAACTGACATTTCAGACACACACAGACACTCAGGCATTCTATGATGTCATCGTACGATCTAGCTGAGCAGTGCAGTGGGAAGAATGAAGAAGTAGTTTACTACACATCCTCCTTCGTCAGGGAACTAACAGCAGGAAAAAGGTAAAAGGCTGGAAACATCACAGTAAGAATGACACGAGAATAGAAAGAAGGAGCATTTCCAAATGTACGTAAATGGATAGGTACATTACATCAGGAGGGAAATACATCAAAATACCATGAGAATTTTCAAATGCACATGGATGAATAAAAACATTACAAGAGGAATGAGATTCATCAAAAATGTAAATATCATTATTCCTCGCCCCATCCCCCTTCCTTAGGGAAAATCAAGAGAGAACAAGGCAAGGCTTAGATGGACAAAATCCAAAGCAACAAAGAATAGGGTAACCTGGAAGATTGCTGTCACCTAGAAGATTTGTGAACAGTCTCTTCAGCAATAAGCTTCCCACTGCCGCAACAGGTATACACATCTTACGGTGTTCATCTGCTCCTTTGAGCCGTCTACCTACGAGGGAAGTATTGTGGTTCAGCAGCAAGTCTTGTGGACAAAGTGTGTACCAGTGCATGTGGAAAGGGACCTTCCAACAGCCAATGGTCCTCTTCCATGAGACGAACAACAAAAATTGGTGTGCCCTAGCAGGCAACCTCCTACCGTGTGAAGTGTTGTGATCCGACAGTAAGTATCTCCTCTGTGAAGTAAGTGTCTACTTCCTACAGTCCGGGCAGCGCGTTAAGGGAGATCTTTGAATAGCCTCTGCTGCATGTTCACCTGCCTGTATCTGCCCGGCATGTCAAAATTGGTGCTTACTCTTGCAGTGTTAGAGGGGATCTAAGACTGTCGTTTTTCCCGTGATCAGTGATGCCAGCTTGCAAGTACGTTTAGTTTGGGACCTCAATTTGGAGAAATAAGTTTAATTCAGTGTTGGGACGGTCCTTCGAGCATCTGTGGAAGGCAACTTTTGGTACGTTTGAGACAGTGTAATATTCTTTGTCTGGGAGCAGCTTATCAGTGACTGGTTACATTAGGAGCAGCAAGCACCTTGTAAGTGTATTTTTTCAGTGGTGCTTCAAATAGAACAGTGACAACCTCATACGATTCTGAGGAACACTTTTAGTGTGTTTTAGGGGGCAGAGACTGACTGTTCTCTTGTGTGTGAGCCCACTTTCTTTTTGCTGTTTTGTTCCCTCAAGTGGCCCCATCATGGCGAACGGCAGCGCATTATTTTAAAATTCAAAACACTCTCACACGCACCTCACCGTTCTCCCAGTGCCGCACGGAGGCTGAAGTCCTGCATGACGTCCTTCTCTACTCGTTCCCTTCTGCTGCCCAGTCACGCCATCATGCAACAGCGCACCCATAGCCACCCGGCGCGCCGTCAATGAATGTGCCACCATTGTGTGCGACAATAGCGTTAACGTTAAAGTATCAACAGAATTCCTCACCGCCAACCATGTACCAGTCTGCCAACCACGTTTTAATGGAAGTTCTTAACGACTCCTGCTGGCTCCAAAGCTTCCTCACAAACTCCTGGGATTATCACCTGCATGACTGAGATGCGTACACCTTGACGAGCATGCCGTCGATCTCTTCGCGTGTCATTCTTACTGTGATGTTTCCAACCTTTTACCTCTTTCCTGCTGTTAGTTCCCTGCCGAAGGAGGATGTGTAGTAAACAACTTCTTGGCTCTTCCCTCTGCACTGCTCAGCTAGAATGTGCGATGACATCATAGAATGCCTGAGTGCCTGTGTGTGTCTGAAATGTCAGTTGGTGAAACCAGGCTGAGCAGCAGGAGCTTGCTCCTGGAGGGGCTGTGCTTGTATCATCTATCTTCTCCTTACCCTCCTATCCTGGAACCAAGTTACAATAAAGGATTACTTAACTATACAGCAGGACTCTGTAATCTATTTTTACCACATTTTGGCAACGATCTTGAGCGTAGGCTTGGAGTAAGGAGTAAGGACAACTAAGAAACTAAAGGACAAGAAATCTAAGACATTAAGGACTTTCAAAACGTCAATTGAAATTCAGAGAAGCGCCCTGGTCAGCCACACCAGTGACCTCTACCATCTGGACAGCCTGCAACCTGGGCGTTTGCCATTCCACCACTAAAGACTTTGCTGTCACCTGGAAGATTTGTGAACAGTCTCTCCAGCAATAAGCTTCCCACTGCAGCAACAGGTATACACATCTTACGGTGTTCACCTGCTCCTTTGTGCCGTCTACCTGCGAGGGAAGTATTGTGGTTCAGCAGCAAGTCTCTTGAACAAATTGTGTACCAGTGCGTGTGGAAAGGGACCTTCCAACAGCCAATGGTCCTCTTCCATGAGACGAACAACAAGGATCGGTGTGCCCTAGCAGGGGACATCCGACGGTGTGAAGTGTCGTGACCTGACAGCAAGTATCTCTGTGAAGTCAGGGGCAGATTTTTAAAGCCCCATGCACCTCTTTTACGCCGCCGTTGCGTCACTTTTGTGAGGCAGTGGCGGCGCAAAAGATCTGGGAGATGCGTCACGTTGTAAAGCCCTGCGCCAGAAGGAGGCGTTCCAGCACAAGAAACACCTCCTAAAAGTGGCTGAGTGAAATCTACAAGATTTCACTCAGTCACTTTGGGGCCCATGCTGCGTCAAAACCCTGCGCCTGCTTGAAGCAGGCGTAAGGATTGATGCAGCATTAACAAGATAGGGCTTCCCCAGAGCATTGCTGGAGCTGCATAGCGCTTGCGACGCAACTCCAGCAATGCGCAACTTTTACGGCACTGATGCATGACGCATCTGTGCCGTTTTTGCCCCATGGTGCGCCGCATTGTAATTGCGGCGCATCCATGGTGGCGGAGGCATGGCGCACAGTAAGTGGCGCATCCCTGATGATATGCAGGGATACGCCACTGAAGTCCACCTGCATGAAACCTTGGCCACAATTTCAATGCAGCTGGACTTCATCCGGAGCAAAGCGACGAGTAGGAAGACCACGAAGTCCACCTGCATGGAAATCGTGGCCAAGGAGTTCCATGCAGGTTGACTTCGACCGGAGAATAGTGTCAAGATGAAAGGATACTCTATTGGTAGTAACCCTTGGAACTGACAAAACCCCTTCCCCCAAACAAGAGAACAACACAGGGTACTCATCCTGGAAAATTCCACAACCTCCCTCAATAGGGTACACCACAGGGTAACCTCCCTGGAAAACTACACAACCTCCCCTAAGTAGAGATCACTACAGGGTACTCACCCTGGAAAATTACACCACCCCCCCTAATCACCATGGAAACCGGTATGGGGCATTGACTACTCACAAACAACAGAACCTCCCCTAAGTAGGGTAAACCTAGAAGGGTACACCGCAGGATACTCACCCTGGGAACTGGTATGGGGCATTGACTACCCACAAACAACAGAACCTCCCCTAAGTAGAGTAAACCTAGAAGGGTACACCACAGGGTATTCACCCTGGAAACTGATTTAAGACACTGACTACCCACAAACAACACATCATCCCCTAAGTAGGGTACAACTGAAAAGAGGCGCTGACTATGCACAAGAGGGTACTAGCCCTTGGAACAAAAAAAAAAAACAAATAGTGTACACACATGGCAACCACACGAACCGAATGGTAATGGAGCCTGTTCAACTTTATGGTTGGAGATGAAGGGCTGTGTGGGGACTCCATGAAGCCACCTCATCATTTCAGTGAAGAACTATGTCCCTAAATGGAACACACTTGACAAAATCAATGGAGGAGAACGCAGCGAACAGAACAGGAGACAGTCACCAAGTCCCTCGATGAAACCACTTACATGCCACACTTGGTCCAAAAGTACAAGCGCAGGAAACGTGGTTGGCTCAGAGAGAACATTGCACCAGCTTGTAGTGGGAGCCACGACCAACCCCAAGATGGCGGCACGCTTTTGACGCTGCACCGGGTGGCTCGTGGCACGTTTGCACAGCAGAGCGTAGTAAAGCAGCTGGGAGGATCCAAAAATACCGAAACGTCACTTAGGAGAGGATGCAGGCGTCACGAGACCGGAAAGGCTGTGCGCGTCGAGTGTGTGTGCTCGTGGCTTGTTTGAAAGGCAGCGGATCAACTGCCATGGAGCATAGGCAACATCAGAAGTGCACAAAACAGCAAATAAAAGTGCCCCCCCCACTCACCTGCAAAACACAGTTACAATACAGCCTCTTCAAACATGCGGGTCAGCTCACCGGAGATGCCGCCCGTGTGTAGAGTTTGAATTTAAAAGTTGTGCTGCCATTTGAAATGAAGGAGGGGTCCACTCTGGGGTACAAAAACTGCAAAAACAAGGCGCACCTACTCGAAGGAAAAACACACAGTCTCTGCCTCCAGTAATATGTGCAAGTGCTCACCCAAGATGCCGCTACTCGTGTAACAAAATACTAGATCAATTCCTCTAAGAAAGTTCCTCAAATGCGTCGCAGTTGTCACAGATTCCGCCAATATACCGCCTCGCATATGCACTTACACAGCGCTAACTGCGGAGAAAGTCACAAGGTGCAAGTTGAAATACACTGCTATCCTCCTTAGATGTAGCTTGCCTAAGTATAAACTGCCAGTCTCTGCCAATATAATAGTTGGAACACATCAGACTTTGTTGTAGACGCTGTTAAAAAAACACAGGCAGACTGCTGGATACCGATTGTAGCTCCAGGTAAATCGGTAGTTCACTGAAGAAGTAGACGGGTAGTCAGGTGGTCCCTTTTGACATGCATATGGTAAACTTGTTTATGGTGTTGGATTTGTCTGAGAGGGACAGTATCAGGTGCCTGTCGTCAGCATAATTTAGGATGTTCAAGTTGTGAGCTCTAATGACGTCGGTCAGAGGAGTCATCTAGATGATGAAGAGTGTCGGGATGAGTAAGGAGCCCTGTGGGTCTCTGCAGACTGGATCTTGTGCATTGGGGGAGTAGTGGGGCCTTGTTGACGGTTCGTATTGGTCTTGTGATGATGAAGCAGATCCATTTGAGGGCATGTCCCTGGGTGCCCCAAGCTTTGTGGAGTTGTCAGATTAGAATGAGATGGGGGTCAGTAATGAAGGCTGCTGATAGGACTAGAAAGATGAGGGCTGTGGATCCTTCCTGTCAAGGATTGTCCAGATGTCGTTCGATGCTGTTTGAGGTCAGTTTCCATGCTGTGGTTGGGTCTAAATCCTGATTGTGGTGTGTTGAGCAGCTGGTGTTTGGTGAGGTGCGCCGAGAGGTGCATATTGGTGGATTTTTCCAAGATTTTGGCTAGGTAGGGAAGGAGGAATATCAGTTGTTAATTGGCGAATATGATCGTGTTGGCTCAGTGTTTCTTTAGTAGGGTTTTGATGGCTGCATGTTTCTATGGTTATGGCAAGGTGGCTATACCGATGGAGATGAGGGCCTTGCTGATAGGGACTGCTCCTTTGCCAAATGCATAGTGGGAGCAGTGATCCGCTGGGTTTTATTCTACCCAAAGAGACCTTTTTTAGTAAACTCAGAATGACAAAAGATTGATTAAAATAAAACAAAGTTCTAAAGCGATACCTTTCAATTTGTATGTAACTCCTTGAAACCGGTTCATAGCCCACTGTGCTGTGTTAGAAGGATTGCAATGAACTGCAAGTAACAAAAAGATTTGTGACAAAAGCAATATCCCTCTGAGATATCTACATAAAATACATATCAGTGGTTTGCTAATTACATGATGTGCTTTGCAATTGGCACATAAACCCTATATGCTACTTTATGATTGATAACTGTGAGTAAACAAAATAGAGATTATCTGGCAAGTACATTACCCACCACAGTTAACTTACAGATAATATTATCCTTTAAAATTGCAGAGCAAGCAACGATCTCTGCATCTGGGGCTAGATGTAGGTAGAATAGATTTACTGATTTTTAATTACCGAATTTTACCGATTCGGTAATTAAAAATCGGTAAATCTAAGGGGTGGGTATGTAGGTATTCCAGATGTGCTGAAATACCGATTCGGAAGAATTCGGTATTTACCGATTCGGTAAATACCGAATCGGTAATGCCCATTTATTCCTATGGGCTTGGAAGCCCATAGGAATGAATGGGCATTACCGATTCGGTATTTACTGAATCGGTAAATACCGAATTCTTCCGAATCGGTAAATACCGAAATTCACAAGGGTGCAGGGGGTGTCACTTTGACACCCTCTGGCACCCCAAAAATAGACATGTGCACCATGTGGCACACAGACATGCCCTAAGGGCATGTCTGTCTGTCACATGGCTAGGTGTGCATGCACACATGTGCATGCACACCTGAATTCGATATTTTAACACCCAATAGGATTGGGTGGTAGAATACCGAATTTGTAGGGCCTTTGGGACTCAGAAGAGTCCCACCTACATCTGGGAATTACCGAATCGGTAAAAATACCGATTCGGTATTTTACAGATTCTGTAAATTTACGGATTCGGTAAATTTACAGAATCTGTAAAATCTGGCCCCCTACATCTCAAGATGCCAAATACCGGTCGGAAACGGCCGAATTCGGCCGTTTCCGACTGGTATTTGCCACCTACATCGGGCCCTTGGTGCCTTAACCCTATAAAACATTTTAAAACCCAGACTCTGACCAATTAAGTAAGCCTGAACAGAGCTATGGTCACATTTGATCTTGTTGCAAATTTCTTTGTGGGACAGTATTTAAAAAATAAATGTAGAATTTCATTCCCATTTCACAAGTCCACTCCTTTTACACTGCCCCTCCAACTTGTGTGTTCCAAGAATTGATTTTCCATTTCCAGCACTGCCTTGCATTTTATGTGACATTGCAGAGTGGGACTGGTTCAGACAGAAAATGTTCACCAGCAGCAGCATACATCAGTTTCACAGTTTCTTTCGAACCAATCTCTAAAAATGTGAAAACCAAAGCCAATTGGTCTTGCATGTGCAAGAGCTATTAGCTTTGCCAATATGCTTTTGCCATGCTGCACACCTGTGGCTGCTGTTCAACAGGGCTGAAAGTAAACTGGGTAAAGGAGAATGGTGTGGAGTGTCATAAAGTGAAGTACAGTGGAGTGTTATGGAGTGGCATAGAGAGGTCTTGAATAGAGTTGAGTGGCATGGAATGTCATGGAGTGACATGGAGGGAGTAGAGAGTCATTGAGTCGAAGGGCATAGATTAGCGTAGAGTTGAGTGGTGTAGAGTGTTGGAGTAGAGTGTCGTGGAGAACATAGAGTGTTGTGGAATGGAATAGAGCAGAGTGGTGTAGAGAGTGTTGCACTGAGTGGAGTAAAGTGTTGTAGAGTGCAGTGGCATAAGGCAGAGTAGGTTGTCGTAGAGTGAAGTGGCGTAAAGTAGTGTAGGAGAGTGGAATGGCATAGAGTAGAGTATTGTAGAGTCAAGTGGGATAAAGTAGAGTGGAGTGGTATTGAGTGGAGCGGCAAGGAGTGGAGTGGAATGGTGCAGAGTGAAGTTGAGTAGAGTAGTGTGTCATAGAACAGCATGGAGTAAAGTGGCATGAAGTGATATAGAGCGTCGTGGAGTAGGTTTGCAAAGTGGCATTGAGTGGGGTAGAGTGTTGTATAGTGGAATAGAGTTTAAGTGAGTGGAGCCTCACAGAGTTGAGTGTCGTAGAGTGGCCTGGAATCAAGTGGCATAAAGTACAGTGGTGCAGAGAAGATGTTTGTACAGTGTAGTGGTGGAGAGGGCATTGGTTTTGAGTAAAGTGATGTAGAGTGCATTTAAGTAGAGTGCAGTGGCATAGAGTGAAGTGGCATAGAGTAGAGTGGTGCAGAGTAGAGTGTTGCAGCGTAGAGTGCAGTGGCATAGAGTAGAGTAGCACAGAGTGAAGTGGCATAGATTAGAGTGATGCAGAGTAGAGTGTTGCAGCATAGAGTGCAGTAGCATAGAGTAGATTGGTTTAGAATAGAGTGAAGTGGCATAGAGTGGAATGGTTTAGGGTAGAGTGAACTGGTGCAGAGTAGAGAGTAGAGTAGAGTAGTGTAGAGTGCAGAGGTGTGCAGTGGTGGAGAATATATTAAAATGGTGTGGAGTGATGCAGTTAATAGTGGGGCAAATTTGAGGGGTGCAGACTAGAACACAGTGATGTAGAGTACAGTGGCATAGTGTAGATTAGTGCATAGTAGAGAGATGCATCAAGCAGTCTCGTACAGTGGTTCAGTGTAGACAAGAATGGCATAAAATGCAGTGACATAGAACATAATGGTGTAGAGTGACATAGCATGCAGTGGCATAGAGTCAGGGACGGCTTTAGTGCTGGTGGCACTAAAGCCGTCCCGGGTGCGAGAATCATGTTTGGGGACCCATGGCCGTCTCCTCGGATTCTCTCACTACCACAGGGAGTAAGTGCTCCTCATCTCTCCAATCATAAGTTATTGCTAAACAATGTGCCCCCCTCCTGAGGTCATACAAAAACATGGAAGACATCACAAAATTTTGCTTTACATCTGTGACAAAAACACTATACAAACACAAACAATAAACATCAATTATCTACAATAAATCGTCTGACTTATACAAATGTCCCTTTGTTTTTCAATAAAGATTATCTCCCTATTTTAATAGTAGATTTTAACCACAAATCCTTAAAGTTTTCTGGAAATGTGCGGACAAGTTTTGAGTTCAGATATCCCTTTCACTGGACTCTCATCAGGGCTTTCATATTTATATCTGAGTGTTGTTGTTTTATTCACCCCTTGAATCAGCTCAACAACTGTCAAGAAAATCGAGGGATCTAAAGACTACATATATACCGTGTATTGCACTGCCAGCTGGTTCCTTCTTTGTGTAGAGCACAACTAATTTGTATGTTTATTTGAAATGTTTTTGAAATATTTTGGGTTATGATTTGACCATGTTTTCATTTTTGGTGTGAAAATATAAAACCAATTCTATAAGAAAATAAAAAAGAAAAGAGTAAAATAAAAATACTAGGATAAACATAAAGTTGTTTATCTTGAGAGCAGAAACTAGTAAAGCTCACTAAAAAATATGAGGTATAGGTGCACTTCCATGTTTTTGTATTCTTAAAACGGCCCGGCCCTATCCTCTCCCCTCTGGGCCTGACTCCTTTTTGTTTCTTCTCCTGAAGTCAGCACCCCCTCCACAGGTCAGCGCCCGGTGCAGTTGCACTACCTAAAGCCAGCCTCCATACAGTGCAGTGGCAGAGAGTGCAGTCTTGCAGAGTAGAGTGGCACAGCGTAAAGTGATGCAGAGTAGATAGATTGATGAAGCATGTAGTGGGATCGCAAGCAGTGCCATAGCGTGTCATGGCGAACAGTTTTGTAGAGTATTGTGGTGTAGTAGAGTGCAATGGTGCAGAGTACGTGACGTAGAGTGCAGAGGTATAGAGTGCATTGGTTTTGAGTACAGTGGTGTTGAGTGCATTGGTATGGAGAGCAATCGTTTTGAATGGAGTGTTGCAGAGTAGAGTGCAGTAGCATAGAGTAGTGGTGTAGAGTGCAGTAGCACATAGTGACGCAGAGTTCAGTGGCATAGAGGGCTGAGTTGCATAGTAGAGTTGCATAGAGTGGAGTGGCGTAGAGTGGAGTGGTACAAAGTGGAGTGAAGTCGGCTAGACTGAACTGGTGTTTAGTATAGTGGCCAACAGTGCAGTGGTGCACAGGAGAGTGGGGTAGACTGCACTTGCATGGAGTAGAGTGGTACAGAGTAGAGCAGAGAGGCATAGACTGAAGTGGCATATAGTGTCGAACCAGATGCCAGTAGTGCTAAAGCTGGTCCTGGTGGTAGGCCATTTTTTCAGTGGAACATATTCACCCATTTCATTGTTGACAACACATGCATCCACCAAATTGTATAAAAACTATGTTTTGACATAGGCAGGATGTTTACAACTATAGAGTAAATAATAAAGTTGTTTTCCCGGCTCCTGTTTATAGTGTTCAGGAAAGCAGTAACCTGGGTTATCTAGGTTTTTATGGCACAGTGCTACTGCACTTGTTGCATACATTGAGGCTATTGCTCCTTAAGGGGCATGTTTCCTAAAAAGATCACACAGTGCAACAAGCCACCTTGCAGTGGTGTGTGATAGGCAAAGGGCAGGAATGAGCCACTTTTAACATTATATGGCTCATTCCTGTTGTTTCCTTGTGCTGGCACACAATGTGTTGCCTAGCACAAACTCAGACACCCCTGCACCATGATGCAAGGGTGCCTGTGCTGTAAGCAGGATTGTTTTTGTGCAGGAAGGGACACCCTGGAGTCATTTTCTTTCTATGTGCACACTTAGAAAGAGGAAAAAACAAGGAGAATAAAGATATTTATCCTCATCATGCTTCCCCTGGGTGTGTGAAGCATTTTGATGCAATCCTATTCTACCAGTAATGGTAAATCTGGGAATGCATAACAAGCCGGTGCACCATTGTACACCATATTCAAGTTGCACTACTTTGTGGACAAAGGCTGGTAATAATTGAACAAGCAATCGAATTTTTCTCAAAGTAACCCATTTTGTTCCCAAATATTCCAAAGTTCACACAGAGGCAGCGTGATTCCAAGCATTTACTGTTGAAGACATGCCCATCCAGGCTTTTTCCTGCAACACATTAGATTTCACTTTCCATCCTGGATATCCTTACAGACATTCATTCACCCAATGCATTTCGACCTGCTTTAAGGGTTATGTTACAGCCTCATAAACTGGAGCATAGGAGGTGCACGAGTGGGCTCCATGGGGAGAGTAATCTATATTCCTCTTGCTTTGCTTTAAAGGCTCTCACTTTGAAGTCACAGAAGGGAAAGTAAACACCAAGCTCCCTCGGAAGACGGTGCCTGACATTTGACGTTTATGTTTAAGTGCACAGCAAAGGTGCCAAGATAAGAACAGGATTTAAAGACCTGTTTACTGAAAGTGAGATCATGGAAGGAAACAATAATCACGTTTAGGACAAGGGAAGGGAGGAACTCAAGCCGGACATCCTAAAACAAAATGAGCAATCAAACAGAAAGCAAGGAAATGTGAGTTACAAACCACAAAGCCATTGGTAAGCAATGGGAGGAATGCATTTCCAGGGAAGCTTTCTGAGTGTCTACAGCAACACAGAGAGCTACGCTGTCTCTTAGGCTTCGACCTAAAAAGCAAAACAGGAGGAAAACAAAAATTATCTGCAATATGTCAAACCCAACCATAGAGAATTATTCAAGATTTCGCATGCATATCAGTTAGAGTTGCATGTCCTGGCCAACAAGGAAACAATTCAAAAATCTTGAGTGGACCTACTGCATACAAAAAGTCAAGGATAAAGGCAATTTCGCCAGTGGTGGGGATTAAGTGACAATTCCATGTGCTCCGTTGCTTCCCAGTTAGGTTCGTGCTATACAAGTACCATTACTGAAATACATTTGTGACGAGAATGTGTTACCATAGGTGGGAAATTCCTATAAACTCCTGCACATGCCCTGATCACTCCAGGCTGGGAAAGGCTGCTGACAAATCAGCTACTTCAATTAACAGTCGGGTCTGAAACAGCAGCAGGGAAATGCCCAGCATTCTAACATCAGTCCAGGGCTGCAATTAATGCATAAATTACCCTGAAAGGCAGCCCTCTGTCTCCATTCTAATTTCCAAGGAACTGTTGTTCTTGCCTCCACCCCACAGCTTGCTTCAGAGGCCTGCCTGCTTCCCGCTTGCCTCTGCAACCAGACCATAAATAGCCTCCCAGCAGAGCAAGCAACCTTTGCTCCTCAGAGACCACAAGAGATTGCAGTGCACACCTCACCACTGATGGACTTTAACACACGTTCAGGCGGATGTGACGTCAGCATTAAAATAACAAAAAAGAACCATCCTTTATCAATCCCCCAGCTACGACTGCAGTGTTATATCATAGTGAGGGCCCTCAGCATCCTGAACAGGCGCAGCACCGATGGTGGGTTTACACAGAGCTTGTTGCATTGCATTAAAAAACAATCCAAGACGTTGGCGCTAGGGAGACCACCTGGCAAAAAGGCAAATTGTGGTCAATGACTGTCAACATTAAGATTTAAAACGGAGGGATAATACTCAGAACAAAAAGGTCAGTTTTACACACACATTCAAGGAGGTCGTGCATGTCTTAAATAGATGGCAGACACACAAGTACACATCTACATAGGTTTATATGCTTTGGTTTCTGTAACACAAAACAGGTTTGATCAAACATCACGTGTAGCCGTACTTATATAGGTATTAAAAAAACCTAATGATAAAAAACACACACACACACATACACACACCCACACACAAACACACATACCCAAACACACATGCACTTACTCTGAGCAGAATTTAACATCCGACATTATAGACAGGGACAGTACACAATTCTTCCTCCTACCATGAATGATGGTGCCAGAGGAAGCGCTTTGTTGCTGAATGCGGACTTTGAGCTCATAGGCAGTAGCACTACAGGTTTAGATTGAGTTTTTGAAGGAGTTCTTTATATGAGTATTGGCTCCCAAGAGCCAATGAATATAAATATAAGCATGAATATTTCAAATTACCCTGGATCTTAAGTTCCAATGTAAGAAATGCCAAGTTGCAAACATTTCGTGCGTCAGTCCAGGTGAATTTCCTTTGGGGATGAATCCTCTGCCAAGCATGGAAAGTATACATTACATCTTTTTTTTTTACATTAGGAACTTCACCAGGCAAGATTGAAAAAACTGTTTGCCATGTCTCTGCACAGGATGGGTTGTTGCTTATGACAGCTTCCAAAGCAGGAGCAATTAAGTGGCATTTGCTGAATAGGCGCTAGAGTTCCAGATGTTTGGGTAAGGTTAATGGTGTCCGCCCCCTTGGGTGTTGCAGGAAGGTTTGGGGAAGTCAAAGAAGTCAGGACTGCTTTGAAGCCATTGTTGGCATCTGCCTTACATCAGGCATCACTACAAATGGCCACAATATTTCAACACATCTTCTTGATGCTCGGGTATAGGCAGGACCTCCTGAATTATGAATCAATGGATGACCAAAAAATGTGGCTGAGTTGAATACCTTATGTGGCTACAAAAGGTAAATTATGCGGTGTAATACAGCATTGTATGTGGCAATATTCATTATTGCAATTTAAAATACATTAATAGGGCCTGGGTGAAAGTGTCATCTCATTAGTATCAGATCAGTGTAACCCCTGGACAGATCCATCAACAATTAAAAGGTGCCACGTCAACCTTGCAAAGGGGTTGCCACTGTATAGGAACAGATTCCATTGAGGGATTGTTAGTTTTGATTTGTTTGAGCCAAAAACGATTTCTTCCGCTAAAACTATCAACCTGTGCAGCATATGGTGGATTATGTAGTGTAGTATATTTATGACTGTGTGGATTATGACAAAGCAGTAGAATCGCCGAATTTCAGTTTAACGGCAATAGAAAGCACGATAACTATAAAGTGTAATTTTTCATCAGCAGATCCGTGCACCTGGGCTTAGACCAGCTGGATCTCACCAGTACAGATCTCAGGGGAGAAAGTAAACCTAACTCAGATCACAAAGGCTCACCAGCACAGCCAAAGGGGTAAGAGATGGATGTAAAGAGCATTGAAACACACAGTAGCAATCAGGCATATATTAAAAATGGATCTTTCCAGACAGAGCTCCAAATTAGTACATTTGCTTACCGATAAATATGTATTTTTACCTAACCCTGATAATTTCCTGATAACAAGCACAATTTTAGATATATACCAGTAATTAGGAAACAAGCATTCTCCTAATGGACGAACCTTAACATTCCTTGTAAAAGACTAAGGGCCAGATGTAGGTAAACTCCAATTTACCACTTCTTAAATACCGAATCATACCGATTCGGTATTTAAGAAGTGGTAAATTGGAGGGGGGGAGATGTGGGTATTTCAGAATCGGTAAATACCGAATCTGTAAGATTCGGTATTTACCGATTCTGTAAATACCGAATCGGTATCCCCTATTGATTCCTATCGGCCTTGAAGCCCATAGGAATCAATGTGCATTACCGAATCGGTATTTACCGATTCTGTAAATACCGAATCGGTATCCCCCATTGATTCCTATGGGCCTTGAAGCCCATAGGAATCAATGTGCATTACCGAATCGGTATTTACCGATTCTGTAAATACCGAATCGGTATCCCCCATTGATTCCTAGGGGCTTTGAAGCCCATAGGAATCAATGTGCATTACCGAATCAGTATTTACCGATTCGGTAATTACCGATTACTGCAAGGGTGCAGGGGGTGTCACTTTGACACCCTCTAGCACCCCCAATACTGGCTTGTGCGCCATGTGGCACACAGACATGCCCTAAGGGCATGTCTGTCTGTCACATGGCATAGGTGTGCATGCACACATGTGCATGCACACCTGGATTCGGTATTTTAACACCCAATTGGATTGGGTGTTAAAATACCGAATCTGAAGGGCCTGTGGAACTGAAAGTAGTCCCACCTACATCCCGAATTTTAAAAATCGGTAAACTTACCGATTCGGTATTTTTCCGATTCGGTAATTTTACCGAATCAGTAAAATACCGAATCGGAGAAAAAAAGGTCCCCTACATCTCAAAAGGCCAAATACCGGTCGGAAACGGCCGAATTCGGCCGTTTCCGACCGGTATTGGCCACCTACATCGGGCCCTAGGAGACCACAACCAGCAGTCTACTTTTGCAGATGAAAACATCAAATACAAATGACAATGAGTTATGGAGAAGAAGTTTAGGTCCTGGCATACATTCAAAACAGATAGTTGCACTTGGAATGGCAAGTAAAATACTTGTGTATCTATAAAAACAGATTTATTCTAATCCTATCTGCCTCGAATTTACTCATATCGGTGCCATTTAAAAAAAATAAAAGTTTATCACAGCCAGCATTCTATATTGGTAGATTAAAACATTTGTTATAAAAGTGAATGGGAGAGAGAGAGCAGGGTTTTAAGCTTCAACCAGCTTGCGATTTTGAAAAAGCAGCCACCAAATTGGCTGTCAGCGAGCAGCATTACAATTACCAACAAAGTCATTTCATTACAGTAATAGTTACAGACAACAGATATTCATCCGAAATAACGGATGGTTCGTGTATATAACAGACAGGGTCAGGAGGCCACCCTAGGTGGCACCTGTGTGCCTGTCTATACCATACTTACTAAAGTGATGTCATTCTGAGCTGCTCCACGTGACAGGGACAGTAATGGCTACCAAAAAGCAACACAAAAATCAACACAGACAGCAGGGCTGCGATTGACAGCAGCATATCACCTAAGAGACAACTCCCCTATTCACTCTCATCCACTTATGCCTTCCTTTCAAAGAGATAAACACTCACTACAGAGATCTGTCTGTATCCTCCATGTGACTCGTGCCTTAAGTTAACTGTATATGTTCTGAGAGTGCTAAAGCACCAGTGTCCCATTCTGCATCTGTTCTGCGGGGAGTGGAAGATTGCATTTGTTGTCGTCTTTCAGAAAGGGACCCTTGCTTTGATACTGCCGTACCGTGTCTGCTCTGTGAGGGAGCAAAGAGGTCTCACTTTTATGTGTCCTGTGAAGGGGAAGCTTGCACTGCTGTGCCCTGTTTCTGCCCAGGGAGAAAGAGATGCTTCCACTGCTGTTGCCTCATCATATGGAAAACAAAGGATACATTGAATGAACTTACGTAACATTTCCTATGAACTACAAGCGGTTTCACAATACTTGATGTGTAATACTGAGACCTCTAGTCCTGAGCAAATCGCCTGACTGTGTAGGGGCAATGTTCAAGCACTGAACCATGCTGCAGGAAAATAATAGCAGGCCTTGCTAACCTGGCCCTGCTGTTTTAATCTTGGGTAGAGGAACACAAGTAAAAGCCATGTTAGCTGACCCACACACATTTTTAATAAAGGGTGAGCCAAATATTCCTATTACCCACCAAACCTAGGGAACCCTCGACAGTGAGATGCAAAAACCTGTAAACATTAGTACTTTTAGATGCTTCCCAGTACTAGATGTGAAGCTCACGAATGAAGCATGCTACACTAGCTAGGCAGGGGCTCTTCATCCTCTGTGAGTACATGAATGAATGCTAATTCCATACGGTGTTTCTTCCAGGAGGTTTGAACTTCTTGTATATATATGTCTGTTTGCATAGAGCATAAAGCAGCCCATTAACTTCTCTCTCACCCACGTTAGTGTGTAGGCTTCCTGTGTTGTACATGTCTTATATGAAATAATTATGTGGTGTTCCACCTGCGACTGCCACCGGTACTTTACTTGTTCTTTGTATTGGGGAAGGTTGTCGTGCTGCTGTCCATGTTGTACCATTCTTGTGTTGCTCAATTTAAAACTTTCCACCATGCAAAAGGCAAAATGATTTGCACTTCCAGTGCTTGTTTTAATATGTGATATGAATAAAAGAGCAAACCTACACTAACTACGTGAGCAGTTTACTCTTGGTTTGGAAGAGTATAAGTTTACATCATTATCTCCATGGAAAGCGGTGGCATACATGTGTCTGTAATGCAGAGGAGATAACATTGATAGAGCCACACCAGACCATACATATCATCCCCCAGCTGTCTCCTTGGCTGGATTCTTCAGTGTCAATTTATATTGACACTGAAGAATCCTCTGTTGAAGGACTACCTCAGTTGGGTAGCATGGCCAGGAGCATAGAACCAGTCAATGTTTTACCGCTATTTGAATTCCAGGTTCCAAATTATTTTAAGTAATTTTTGGGAGAGAGTGATGTGCTCACCAGGGGTTGCAGATTCCTACTATTTGGAATGGAAAATAATTAGGGTTTTTGCATAGCTGCAAGTTCTGATTGAAATTTCATTACGTTTTACCAAATTTTCCTTAAATTCACTTGCTGGCATCTCAAAAGTAAGTAGAACGTATCTCGTGTTTAAAGGTAACATCTAATCCATGTAGAAAACTGATTCGAGTATACCACTTTCTGCACAAAGAAGTCTCCTGCCAACAGAAATTGTGTGAAAGTTGTTAATGGCTGCAAAGTTTGTGAACAAATGCCCGGTGCTAGGTATAATGTAGGTCATTATCAAATGAATAGCTAGAAAGTGTTACTGTTGTGCAAGTGTGTGGTCTCCCCCAAAATGCTCAACCCTGATTGTCCACTACACTTCATTAGTGCACCACTGTCTATCTGCTCCCTGCCATCAAATATAAGCCAGTGCCACTCCCTACCTCTAAGGTTTGCCAAACTCTGACTGGTTTGTTAAAGAGTTTGAGAAGGAGATGCACGTAAGAAAAGTTAAGGGACCTTTTAGCCAAAATCCTTTCATGCATTTTGAAATGTCACCATTGGAGCTGGTGCCCAAGCAATAGGTTTGTGAATTTCACTTGATACACCATTGGTCAAACTTTGAAGTGAATTTTGTTAGCCATGTCATAGATAAATAGGTCTGCTCCTTCAGCTCATTTGAGAAGACAGTTACAATGAAAATGGAGGGAAAACTAGCCCAGTTAGCCAAATCAGAGGTTAAGTTGGCCATCTGATTGTTACTAGGTCTGGGCGATGAACTCCTCTCTGTTTGTGGAGGTTGCAGAGATTTCCCAACTCCGCGGAGCACATAGAGTTTGAAAAACTCGTGGAGTTTTTTCCTCGCATGTGCTTGCCAACGTTAAGTTGGCAAGAACGAGCGAGAAATATACAATGCTAGAACACCTCCTAACGAGATTTCTCAGCGCGGGTGGTCGCGGATGGTCGCAACCGCTCGCTGAGAAGCTATCCATTTGCATTCAGTCAGCTGCCACTCGAGTAGAACATCTACTCGAGTGGTAGAAAGAAGCAGCACATGGTGCTGTTCTCGCTGATTTTCCAGCATGTGCCAAACACCCAGCGCTAAAAATCCGTGTGAGCGGCGCAACCTAATGCACGCTGCCACTTGCGGAACTCCACATAGCACGGCAGAGTATTTTTGTCACTTCACGGAGTTGCGCTATGCGCAACTACGCGAACTCCGCCCAGGCCTAGTTTTTACCTATACATCTCTTTGGTTTTGCATATCTTGCATTTTCTATCTTGCTTTCCTTCATAACCAACCACTCAAGGAGAGGCAAAAATGCAACTCACTCACGACTGGGTTAGCTTACGAAGCAGCTGCTGCAGAATGTAAGGAGCAGGTGAAGATGGTCAGAAGGTGCAGAGTGGAGAACAGAGTGTTTGGATGGGATCCTAGACCAAGAGAAAGGTGCCTCCTGTGCCTGGGATGCTGCAACAGGCTTGAAATATTGACCTTTAGTGCTGAAGGCTGGCCCACACCTTTGGGCAGCCATTGATGGGCATGTGTCTTTGAACTCAGTAGAGTTACCTCACATCTTTGGGCTGTCTAGGGCTATTGTGTGTCAACTACCAACCCAGAGATGGTGGACACTTTTTCTGGCTGCCTAGAGATTACACGGATTCATTGAGCTGCCTGTTGTTATCACAGATCTTCGGATTCTATAAATCGAACTCTTTGCGACCATAAAAAGACTTTGATATCTATCCGTAAATACTTAAAGCTGCATTTTTAGGTCTCGGCCTGCGTTGGCTGCGCTTGCGCAGTCTCGCTGGGCGAGAAATTATATCTTAGAGTAGGGAGGTAAAGGAGCAAGCTCTTCTCCATTGGCTGGCTTCCTAAATGGCGGCCAGCCATTGGAGAAGAGCTCTGCCTGTCCCTTTAAGCCCCATCCGTTTCGGATTGAGGGGCGTGTTTTTTGCTGTCCTCTTCTCGTGACGTCTTCAGTCACTCAACAAAAAACCCGCCCCCCAGTCTGAAAAGGACAGGGCTTACATCATCGGCATCAGCCCCGTGGCCGCTGATACCACTGAAGAAGCCGCGCTGGGATTGGGCCGCCGCAAGAGGCTTGCCTGAGGACCCGCACAGTCATTGGCTGGCTGTGGGAGGTTCGTCCCGTGAGGCCGCGCTGGGATTGGCCCAGGCGGGAGCAGTGCCGTGTCAGAGGGGCTTGTCCAAGAGGCCGCGCTGGGATTGGCCCAGCGCTCGTGGAAGCCCAACGCTCGTCTGCCACCTTCCGGGAAGCCGCCGTCGCGGGAGAACAACAGTCCGACATCGGAGGCCGGGGAACCTCGCAAGAGAGAAGCCTGCATGACCAGAGGCCGCCCCGGGAACCAAGGATTGCCAGAGAAGCCGCACTCCCCGAGATAACGCTCGGAGCGTAGTCCCGAGCCGTGCTGTGTGTCTCTGCCTGGGCGTTGAATGCGGAGGGCTGCCTCATTTCCGTAATAGCCTCAAGCCGTGCTGTGTGTCTCTGCCATTTAAAACGATTGCCGTGGTCAATGCCGGACCGCTTTCCCTCATTCCACTGACGAGAAGCATGATAAAAGAACATTAATTTCTGTTGAAGGGTGGTCGCATCTGCACGTCGATCGTCGGTTCAAGCGCCCCAGCAAGAAAAGACATATCTGGAGCGTTCCTGTGTCTTTTGTTGTTAACCCTGCCCATAGTTTTCGATAACTTATTTGTGGCGTCTACTCTGGGCTCCGGCCACAGATGAGCAGAGCCCGGGAGAGGACGAGGACGCCCTGTGTTTGGGGTAAGATGGCCCTCTCTCTTTCTGGCTGCTGTTTGTGTCGTTCTGGCCCTGCGGTCGCGGAAAGCCCCCGCCCCACCCCTACCCGTTGGACACCGGACATGAAAACTTGTTCCTCAGAGGCTAAAATCACATTTATTTTCTGTGTTTTTTTTAAAGTTATATGTCATAGCCTGGACCTAGCGCCTAGGCGCAGCGAGCGCTTGACTGAGAAGCCGCAGCACCCCCTTCAAATGTTTGTTAATGTAAACAAAGGGCTCAGCAGGCATGAAGTGGTCGTGCAGGGGCAGTCGGGGGGAGCAGCCTTGCCCCTGGGGTACCTCAGCACCCCCTCCCCTGAACCTATGAATGAGAGGGCGTCCGCGGCTCGCGATGGGCACCTTGCAAGGAAGGCGCTGTACGAAGAGAACACACTTGTAACAGATCTTTGCACAGGAAACTAGAGTTTTGGCTTGGAAAGTTATATGTATAATATCTTCAGATGTTGAATGCTTTAGAAGTCTAAGGTAGAGAAAATAATGACAGCGAATGGGAACCTTCGAGTGAGAGGCCTCGAGTATGCGAATGTTAAGACAAAGGGTCGAAGCAAGGTAGGAGGTGAGAGAGACAATGATAAGGCGCGGAGAGTCTCGGTCCGTTCAGTCAGGGGAAGAACATGAGATTTAAAGGATTGCGAGAGAGCCAGGAATGCACAGGAGAGCAGGGCAGGGGGGGCACTCCTTTAGAGAGTGCCTCTAGTCTTGGAGGTCCTTGGAGCATGCCAGGTGTGGCTCTCTGTGTGTGTGTGTGTGTGTGTGTGTGTGTGTGTGTGTGGCTCTGTGTGTGGCTTTCTCTGTGTGTTTGTGGCTCTGTCTGTGTGTGGCTCTGTCTGTTTGTGTGGCTCTGTCTGTGTGTGTGTGTGGCTCTGTGTGTGTGACTCTCTCTGTGTATGTGTGGCTCTGTCTGTATGTGGCTCTGTGTGTGTGTGTGTGTATGGCTCTGTGTGTGTGGCTCTGTGGGTGTGTGTGAGGCTCTGTGTGTGTGTGTGGCTCTGTGTGTGTGTAGCACTGTGTGTGTGTGTGTGGCTCTGTGTGTGTGTGTGTGGCTCTGGGTGTGTGGCTCTGTGTGTGTGTGGCTCTGTCTGTGTGTGCGTGTGTGTGTGTGTGGCTCTGTCTGTGTGTGTGTGTGTGTGTGCGTGGCTCTGTCTGTGTGTGTGTGGCTCTGTCTGTGTGTGTGTGTGGCTCTGTCTGTCTGTGGCTCTGTCTGTGTGTGTGTGGGTGCATGTGGCTCTGTGTGAGTGGGTGGGTGCGTGTGGCTCTGTGTGTGTGGGTGGGTGTGTGTGGCTATGTGTGTGTGTGTTTGTGTGTGTGTGTGTGTGTGTGTGTGTGCAAATGCAATAGGTCTCGCATTTGCGAGAGATTAAGCTATTGGCATTGTGAATGACAATGCCATTTATTTATATCTTTTAAAAACAAAAATAATGTCATGAGCAATTCCAATAGCTCTAACTTTAACAAAGACGAGACCATTGCATTGTAAATGCTTGTTAATGATTGAGAATGGTTATAACAGCATTTCCAGCAACTGTGGAGTAATAATGTTACTTGAGGTGATGAGCAATGAAGGAAGTGACCACTGAAGAAAGTGACCCGAATTGAGGCACCCGGGTCACTCGCGACCACCGCGCAGCCTCCCACACAAATGAAGAGTGGGTCGGACAGTAGAGAATATAAACCAAAGATATTTATTATAGATACACTCAGGCGGAGTCCAGTCTGACCAGCCTCCTTAGATTACGGCAGAGTTACTGGCCTTAGACAACATGGTAAAGCATAAAGTACATTCCCTGTACACTTAAAGACCCACCCAACTTGGGGTTTTCCAGTTGGGAGCTAATGATCAAATAAGGCACAGAAAGATGAGTTACATTATCTTGTTTTCAAGGTTACTTCAACTGCCCTCACCACTCTGAGTAGTGGGAGCAAGCCTATCTAGTCAGAAAGGTCTGCAAGTATAAAACATTCTATTCAGTAAACTCAGCCTTGAGAAATACACGTACAAAGGACCGTTAGCAGATGCTCTTTGGTGAGGCAGACACAGAGTCAGACAGAAGTCAGTTTTACTCATTGCTCAAAATGGCGGCTGAAATGCAAAATGGTGCTGCAAATGCTAACTTAAGCATAATTCTAATAGAGGAGACAACCGAAAATACTTTCCAGTCCAACAGCGACAGGGAAAGAGGGTCCTGTGTGGTGCAGTGAGTACTATATATTTCTTACCTGTAGAGTAAGTGAGCTTTTTGAATGAACCTCAGTAGCAAGTTCCTACGGCCAGGGGCGGTGCGTCCATTAGGGCGTTGGGGTGGTGCCCATCTAAGCCACATGGACAGCACCGTCATGCCTAAATTCGTGCCACAGTAAAACTTTTAAAGTCTCGCAGTCTGACCGGTCCAGTAGTGTTTAATTTCATTGAGACTGCCAGTCTTGCTAAAATTAAACACTACCGGACACGCCCGGACCCGAGGCAATCGGAAGGTGCTGAAGGAGGTGGGGCTGCGGCAGCTTGAGCAACAGACTGTCACTGACAGCGGGGCTGCAGCTGCAATAGTAGTGTGCATGTCCGTTTTTAGGCTGGTCTTTTTTAGGACCAGCCCGAACATGTGCACACTACTCCCCTGCTACCTTTTCCCTTAGGAGAGCGACTGTCTGCCGAGGGACCCAAGGGTGCTTCATGCCGCATCCCCGGGTCTCAAAATGGGCGGGGAGTAACCCTGCTCTAGCCAATCCTGGCACTGATAATGCAGAGCCTGGATTGGCTGAGACTCCACCGCGCAGCCTGGTGCATTACAAACTGAGGAGGGACACACTGAGGCGGCACGTGATCGACCGATCCGGAGTGTAGAAGAAGTGGAGGAAGGTAAGTTTTCTTTATTTAATTACCGTCGCCGTCCCTGGCTCGACACTCCCCTCCTCTCCCCCACCCGTCTTGCCGGCTGCAACTAAGTGTGAATGTCGAATTGTCATTGCTTTTATTTATTTAATGCGATTTGATATAGCGCGAACATTACCCGAAGGTGTCAGAGCGCTTTACAAAAGAACCAGTTGCGTTACATAAGGACTTTGGATTACATGAGTTACATAAGAGATACAAACAGAAAAAAATTGCAAATGTACAAGGTGTAAAGTCACTCAAGGAAGAGATCAAACATAAAAAAATTGCACATGTACAAGTTGAAAGTCACTCAAGGAAGAGATAAAAACAGATAAACTCTAAAATCAAATAGGAATGGTAGTAAGTACAAAAGTCTACTACATATACTAGTGTTTAGAGTTCTATATATACAAATAGTAAATTCACACAGGATTACATTTTAACAGCAATTAGGCTTGGATAACTATATAATACATATTTACATATATATTTAAAGCCCCCCAGCAAAAAGAGAAAAACGATCAAGGGCCATCAGGAGGAGTCCTGAGGGAAGAAGGAACGGTTACGGAACAAAGGTCAGACAAAATGGAGGGTCCGGGTCGTGGTTATAGACGGAGACCATCTCAGGCGGGAAGCACAAAAGTCAGGAAAGTCAAGAACCCAGTAGAAGAACACAGAGAGCAGGATTCCATGGAGTAGAGTCAGAGGGGTGACGCAGCATAGGAAAGGATTCCTTGTCGAGGGACTGGCTGTTGAGATGGTCCGGAGTTATCAGGAGGCATTATGTCCTCCGCAGGCGCCATTTTGGAGTTAGGCAGCGCCAATTTCAGAGTTCGGGGGTGCCGGTATATAAAAATCATTGTCCTGCATGGCCCAGAAGCACAACTCGGCAAGCAGGGTGTTTGTTGGCCATACTGCGGGCCTTCTGGTTAGGCAGAGCACAGGTCTCCGAGTGCAGGTGTAGAGAGCACCGTAGCAGGCTTATATGCTTAACTTTTTATTTCAGGTGCCATTAAAAGACCAAACTGATTTTAGTGCAGATTTTATTTTTAAAAATGTATGTGTTTATGAAAGAATCGTAACAATTTCTTTAAACTGACGGAAAGATTTTTGTTATTGCTGTGTTACATGTTCTAAAGCACTCTGATACTCACGGGTCCTGCCAGCACTATATAAAACTCTCTAAATAAATAAATACATATTTTATTTTTTAAACAGACCTATACAGATTCTGGAGTGAATGGCCTTGAGCAGCTGGGGCCGGCGGGGACATACGTGCTGAAAGGCCGATTTTAGCTTAAGTGTAGTTCACTGGGTAGATGGTTATGAAGAGAATCTTTTAATATAACCGGAAAAGAGATGGTTCATAGAGGTACCTTAACAGGATACTCAAATGAGCCTGCCGAATAAGGACTGCGCACCTGGTACAGAGCTGGCTGTTAATGTACTACGAGAATTTACTGTTTAAAAACAATACGATAATTTGGCGTTACAGTATTTATTTCATACACTGACAGTATAAAGAAGGTTTTGCGTTTTAAACCAGCAGTACGTATGTCAATAAGTAAAACTACTTATGGCAGAAAGGGCAGTTCTTGTCAGATGTGCTCTAGAGAAAGACCTGAATCGGAAGTGCGAAAGAAAAACTAGCAAGCGGTTGTGCATGCTGCATCGCTTGCCCTTTTGTAGGTCGCGGCCTACGTGGGCTGCGCTTGCGCAGTTTCGCTGGCGAGATCTTATGTTTTCCAGAGTGGGGCTTGAACCCGCCCCTCTTCTCCATTGACTGGCTTCCTAAACGGAGGCCAGCCATCGGAGAATTTTGCATTCCAGCCAATGGGAAGAGGAGAGAAAGAAAAACACGCCCCCCAGTCGGAACATGACGGGGCGTTTCTCCGAGGCATTTATGCTTGACCTCGGAGAAACATGGTGGTCCTTTCCCCCTTGCGCTGTTCTTGGGGCTCTCTGAGTGTCTGTCCCTCGGGCCCGGCTTGCTCCAGTACCGGCACCACACAGTGCCAACAGGGATCGCCACCTGCTCTATTTCCGAGGGCCGAGCACGCCAATTGCAAACTGGCCACGATGCTTCCATGCCTCACAGTCAGATAGGGCGCTCCTCACGTTCAGGCATGCCCGATTTGCACTGCTCATGTAGAACTCTAGGGTGCAAAGTCTGCACGAGTTTCGAAGTGCTTCTCTGCTGTCTTCACCCTAAAGGACTCAGCCAGGCCGCTGATCCGATAGGAACAACTCTTTTCCTACCACGCGCACTTTAGCCCTTACCACTGAGAGCGGCCGCTCTCTTTCGCCGGCGTCCCCAGGCAGCCCTCTCCGCTGCCACACCGCTCTCTGCTCTTCTGAGGCTCTTGAGCTCACTTTGCGGGTCGGCCCCAGTCTCACTCCAGCACTCGATGTTGTGAGGCCGCGTACCCGTGCCGCAGCTCCTGGCTCAGCTCAGCTCGTCGTTCGGGCCACTGATTCGTGCTGCAAGGTCACCGGGTAGTTCCTCTCGATTTCCACAGCTGCCCCAGCACTTCAGGCAGTTGATGCAGCACCGCCTCACAAAGCTTAAGCCGAAGGCCCTGGCCGGGAGACGGAACGCCGAGCAGGCACGTCCTACTTGATCTGTTTTCTAACAGTGTATTTGTCTATAGTTTTCGAGGTGACATCGCGCACCTTACTTTGATACAAAAATCATAGCGTGCCTTACCACTGTTTGTCATGCTGTATTTGAAGCAATGCCTTTTTTGTGACATGTTTGACATTGTAATTCGCCCCACAGTATAATCTCAGTTTATTTCTGAAACTTTGGTAAATATAGCAACTGTAAGAGCTCTGTAGGAAAGTATAAACAAGACAATACCTTCTTTGTTGAGAGGACCAGCGGAAGTATTGCATAATTTCATTTATGGGGAAAAAGCGCAGGAGTTACAATCAGAGGTCACTGCTGCTTTAAAAATATTTGAGTGCCAGTACGTTGAGTAATTTTTTTTAAATGTATTATGATAACTGCTTCTGACGTGGATTTTTATTCCAAACACAGAGCTTGACTGGTCACCTTGCGTTGCTTATTGCTATATTCCATGGTTAAACTTGAAAAAATGAGGTGCAACCAATGCCCAGGTAGTTTTAGCAAGTGTATAAAGGACAAAATAATGGCATAATACTAGCAGAAAGTGTACTGCATTATGCCACATAATTTGGCTTTGCCTGTTATGTTATGTTATGTTATACTTTATTTTATAGCGCACGGCTACTCCAACGGAGTGTCCCGGCACTTTATTTTGGCAACTCAGCAGGAGAAACATAGCAGAGGAAAGATTTCCAGAGCAACATAATAACATAACTAAAGAGTAAAAAGGCAGGTTTTTAAATTTTTTCTGAAGAGCAACAGATCCGAGGTACTACGTAGAGCTAGTGGCAAAGAGTTCCAGAGCTGGGGTGCCCTCACACTAAAGGAGCGTCCCCCCACACGGGCCTTCCTGACCCGGGGTACCACCGCAAGAGACAAAGACTCCGAGCGAAGAGCTCTAGTTGGACAATAGAAGGCAAGTCTGCGCTGAAGGTATTTAGCTCCCGAGCTAAAAAGCGCCTTATGGGCCAGCGTCAGTGCCTTAAAAACTATCCGCTTCCGGATAGGCAGCCAATGAAGTGACTGTAGCAAGCCAGACACTCTGTCTTGCCTGCGGAGGCCAAAAATGGTGCGTGCCGCCGTGTTCTGCACAACCTGGAGCCGCTGCACCAGATAATCCGGGAGACCCAGGTAGAGAGCATTGGCATAATCTAATCTAGAGCCAATCAAAGCTTGCACCGTGATTTTCCTATGCGCTTCAGTGAGCAAAGGGAGGAACTTTCGCAGCATTTTTAAAATTCCGAAACATGTGCCAGAGAGGCCCAAAATCTGAGATTTCATTGTCAGATTGTTATCGACCTTGACACCCAAGTTTTTTGCCACCTGGGATGCCTGGGCTGGAGGAAACATATCGTTCGGCCACCAAGCCTACCAATCCGGGTCTAAGGTACAGCCAAAGAACAGCACCTCCGACTTGTCGGAGTTGCATTTAAGGTTGTTCTGCTGAAACCAATTAAAGACCGCCCCGAGACAATCCCGTATGCCCTCTCCATCGAAGTCCTCCCCTTTCCTGCACGTGAAGAGGAGCTGGGTGTCATCGGCGTAGGAAACGATCTGGGCTCCGAAAGACTCCGCCAGTGCCGCCAGAGGGGTCATAAAGATGTTAAAAAGAGTCGGGCTCAACACAGAGCCCTGCGGAACTCCGACTCCCAAAGGCGGCATCTCAGCGGATCCAGAGGGGACCCAGACCGTTTGTCGACGGCCCGCTAGAAAAGAAGTAAACCAGCTGAACACCGTCCCCCTCAGACCGATGTTATAGAGTCTGGTGAGGAGTCCCTCATGGGGGACGGTGTCAAAAGCCGCCGACAGATCAAGCATGACAAGCATGGCTCTGCCTCCTGCCGCATAAGTTACTCATCCCTGCCGCTGCTGTGTGTGTAGCTCTGTGTGTGTGTAGCTCTGTGTGTGGCTCTGTGTGTGTGTATGGTTCTCTGTGTGTGAGTGTCTGTGTGTGTGTGTGTGTGTGTGTGTGTGTGTGGCTGCGTGTGGCTCTGTGTGTGTGTGGGTGTGTGTGGCTCTGTGTGTGTGTGTGGGTGCAAATGCAGTAGGTCTCGCATTTGCGAGAGATTAAGCTATTGGCATTGTAAATGACAATGCCATTTATTTATATGTTTTAAAAACAAAAATGTCATGAGCAAAGCCAATAGCTCTAACTTTAACAAAGACGAGACCATTGCATTGTAAATGCTTGTTTGTAAAATCCGAGGTGCAGCAGGCAGCTCGGTTGGTTTATTGTCTGATCTTGACTGGCGTCAGCAAAATGATTACGGCTGTCATTGTGGCACACACAACCTTAACTATGAATCAAGATTACAAGTGCACTAACTTCCATTCAAGCAATGCAGTCTTCTCAATGCAGCTAACTGGCTATTTGTTTTTGCTCCTAATATTCCATTGACACACTTCGCATTCCTGTTTGCTTTTATCGGTTTCCGGTAATCGCTCCAGATGGACAACTCAGGCCCGGACTGGCCGCTGCGGGCACCGGGCAATCCCCTGGTGCGCCGCATGGGTAATGGGCTGGTTTGGGGCCCCAGGGGGCCGTTTTTGTTACAGGGCCGTTTTTACAGCATAGCTGCAAAATCGGCCCTGTAACAAAATCTGCCCAAAACCGGCCCTGGCAACGAGCTCAGCTATTGAAATGCAAACCACTGCCACTGAACTGGTAGGGCACCTTGCATTGTGATGTAGATTTGAGAAGGTGGCTAGCGTGACAGTAATTAACTTAGCCTGCACTAGGCCCACTCAACCTTCAAGGTTGAAAAGTTGTGCATTGTGTAGGTTGGTTTTGAGGATATATATGGGTTATATTTAAAGCGCCACAAAACAGAAAAATGAGCGCAACTTGAAAGTATATTAGAATGTCCTTTAAAAACAATACAGCTAGCTTCAGATGATGCTGTGCTTGCATGCAATCCTTAGGTGGTTTCATTTTGCAGCATTACTTTGGCAGTTGTTTTAGGCACAAATGTGTAAGGGTCTCTTACTAAGGGATGTCCTCTGTTGTCCTCTGACATCGAAATTGTGGCTCAACTTGAACTTTCTATTAAACTGCAATCCACTGTCACTGAACTGTTAGGGTAGTTTGCATTGTGATGTAAATTTGAGAATGTAGCCAGGGTGACAGTAATTAACTCAGGCTATGCCTACGTCATTATCATATGAAATCTCTTTGTTGATGTCACAATTGCCTTATTAAACTTGTTGTTTTTCCCACTCTTTTCAAAAATTTCTCAAGGGGAAGAGAATCCCACAAACCCCCCTTATAATGGGCAGGCTCACCAGCTACACTCGCTCGCCAGAAAGCCCTGATCCCAAACTTTTTTTTTTACGCCTCACCACTTTACAATGTCACCAGCCATCACTGCCTACGGCATACAGCTCTGAACCAGAGGCCATTGTTTAATCAATTGAGGAGCCTGATCGACCCTCCAATGTTCCCAATGGCCAGCAATTGTAATAAAACGCAATATTATATGACTCATGGTGCATTTCTCGTCTGATCCGGTGATTTCTTAAGGTAGTGCGTTTCAGCAGAGGGTTCACCTGTTCAGAATAAAACATTTATTTTACCGAAGATTTCCTCGTAAGAAGTCAACAAATTCTTTCCGCAGTCATATGGGCCAACGTCGCCTCTATACAAAAATCTATCTTTGTGATTGGCTATCACTTCTAAATGTCAGCTTATATACTTCAACAGAGTATAATTAAATAATACATTGTAAAATGTTGATTTGTGTTTCTTGCTTGAGTTATTGATATATTGTGTCTGATGTATCAGAGGGTTTTATTCATTCTGTGTCCAGGGGAAAAATTTAAAGTACATTAGAGAAGAAGTTGTGACCTTCTTCCCTGTTCAAATTTCTCCAGTCATTTACGATGACCACTTTCTCAAGGTCATTACAGACAATATTTCCAGTTCTGGATTTTCATGTGAGAACATAATGCATTTTGGGTGTTGTAGTTTTGCTTGCTTTCATTAACTAATTACACAAGGACACTTGAAAACAGTATTTTGTGGGTGAAATATTCAGGGGTGGAGACAGTGTAGGCCACGGGGCTGGCCCTTTCGCATGGACAATCTGTGATGCACCACCCCTTGTTAAACGATATATTAAAAACCAAAACATTGGTATGATATTACAGCAAATAGACTCTGTAGATCACTTAGTGACAGTACTCATTTCGTTTATTTATCTTTGATTAACTGGAATTGATTTTGGGGGTGCTTTGGTGCCCAGTTAGATTGCGATTGACATTCTCTCTTCTTTTCAAAGTTAGTCTTATAAAGTGTGTAACATTGCTGTCGCCTAAGATTTAAGTGCTTGGTTAAGTATTTATTTTTTCTTGACTTCACAAAAAATGATAATAAAAAGGATAGCAAAACTGCAAGGCAAATTGCTCACATCAGTAAATGTTTTTTAAATTTACATTTGTTATTGCAAGCCTGTGGCTTCCACATTTAGGTGGCTCATGCATTTTGTGGCAAATGCTTGCAGTATAAATAAATTGCACCAGCTTGCCGAGGCCAGCCCTTTTTGACTTTTGCAATGCTTGTTAAACAGTGCTTCAAGCTTCTTAACAGGTTCATCCAGCAGAACAAGGGCCCTAGACACACCTAGACGCCCTAACGCATTAGTTACTCATAAACTTCCCTTTTCTGTAACGCTTTTTTGTGGTTTTCCTAATCTCTCTATCAAAATTGTGTTTTCCACCCACACGGCTGGCTGTGCTTGTGAAATTAACTTTCCAGTTCAGCAGATTCTCAGAAAACAAAAGCATTGGTCGTTGTTTGTTTTGTGTCATTTCCTCTTCCTGTATTATCAATAGTGAAAAATAAGAGGATTAATTACGTTTGAACAGAGTGACTCTACCGCCCGCCGCCTGGCATATCTACATTACTTTCACAACGTGTCAGTGTCTGAATATAAGAGGGAGCTGTTGATTGGTAGGCAGGGTTCCTGGAAGACCTACAAGGGGTAGGTTGGACTTGACAAACTTGCTGTTCTGCAGTAAAATAAATACACAATTCACTCCACGGTCTACCAGCATGCTCGTTGAAATCTTTCAATTACGTTCATACATTTAAGATAAATGTGTGCCTGGTACAGCACAATGCATGGATATCAGCCAAATATTTGTGCCAAACGAAAAGCAGTGCCTAAAAGGTTACAGAGTGTGCACCACTGGGGCATTGCCCACTGAAGCATACATGCCAGAAGAAACAAAGTCAGTTTTAAATACTGTGCCAGGGCATGCTGCCAATCACACTTAATGTGCCCATTAATAGTCTCTCACATAATTTTGATGTTAGTCTGTGGGGCATTCCAAATGTTAAGGCATTTCCACAGAATGAGCCTGTTAGTCATCTTCTTTCTGCACTGAGGCGATTTTTCAGAGTTGTTCCTCATGTAGATCCAGGTGTCATCAACATGTTGTTGAAATGACAACCACATCTTGGTCTCCATAGGACAAGAATATTCAGCACAGAGGTTGAAACTCAACATATGTTGGAAAGTATTGTCTGTTCAATAATTTCTAACCCAGTACTACTATATTCCAAAGCACAGCTACAACCCCACATGCAAATGTGACTTGATCACCTTTTTGACATTCAGCTTATTTTAATCTACCTGAAATCTTTCGTCAGATACATCTGGTTACAATCGAGGTTCTTTAGGTTGTGATGCCCCCTCATCGTGGGGACCTCGGCACGCTCAAGTGTCTTATTGGTGGTGTGTGGATTCACCAGTTGCGGGATCCAAAGTGACCCGCTTCGTTGATTGTGCCGCATCTCTCTTGTAGGACACGCCGACTGCTTGCTCATTGTGTGTGGTGTCCGATTCATCCACCTTGGAGGTGGGAGCGTAACCGTAGTAGTGCCTGTGTGTGTGTGTGTGTGTGTGCCGGGATTGTCTGGTGTGACAAATATAAACGTGCACTTGACATGGTGCCTTCTCCTGTGGGAAGTGCTGATTTTGCAACTCTTTGTTGTATGACCAAGACGGTCTGGTGCGACTCGTCTCATCGCGCACCAGATGTGTGCCTGGATTGCCTTTGTGTGACTCTAATCAACGTGTACCTGAAGGGAATGCTCTTCCTTCTGAGAGGCCCCCTTACCCTGCTTTGCTCTTCCTTCCTCGCTTGTTCTTTTCCGGCACTCCTCAAGGCCGACCAACTGCCCTCTCCCGCCCGTCCCAGATGACATTGTAGTGCCAGGTAGTATTGCCTGGTTGGTGCCTGAGTGGTAATAGTGGTTACCTGAGCTGGAGGAACGCTTCTGAGAATGACCAGAAGTGGCTGAAGATACTGTCTGACCCGCGTGCTCTGTGGAACTGGGCTGGTGCCAGAAGGCCCTTGTGGACCCCTTTGGTGTAACTGACTATTGGCCTCAGCCAGTTCCTGCTCCGCTTCCTCTGGGTGAACTTCTTAAGTGGCTGCCAACCTGCTTCCTGGAGACCCTGGCTAAGTGTGACTTCGACAGCGTGCGGCCTAGTGCTTGGGAGGAGAACAGGGTGTTTCCAATCACAGGACGCAGGATAGTTGGGGTGAGTTGGAGAGTGGTCCATGGGATCTGCAGCCTGACACCATTTGATTTGTTGGGTATCAGTGGCATGGTATTTGAGTGCTAGGGGTGTGTGTGCGAGCGTGTTACACACGGTCCTACCTGATATCTGTTGCACTGTGTAGTAGTGCAGCATGTACGTGTGTGTGTGGGAGCGACAGTGGGCGTACCGTCTGTAATTTACAACACTGGCCTAGCGGGCCCTGGAGGAGTGGCAAGCATAAAGGAGGCAGGAGTTGAAATGGGGGCCCGAAGACGGGATACAGCGGAAACCACACCAGCATCTTGTATTTCGAACCTCACATAAACTCTTCTATTGAAGAAGCAACTGCCAGGAGTGAGGTACATTTGTTGGAAGCATTTCCTCCCCTTGGCAAAGAGGCATTTTTAACTATCTCCGCCCTTGTCAAGAGTGGATGACCTAGAGATCCTGTCCCCCCTAAAAAATTTAAATCACTAGTTGATTCTGAAGGTTCCTTCCTCAGAGATGTGATTAACTCTTCATTGTCTTCTGGGATGGTCCTCTCTTTATGGATAAAGGCGCTGGTAAAGGCCTTGTTGAAGAGCCTGGCTTAGATTCTGACTGCCTTGCAAATTACCGACCCATTTCGCTTTTGCCCTGGGTCGGTAAAACCTCAGAGAAACATGTCAACATGGCTCTCTCCAGGCACCTAGAAGCTGGAAAACTCCTGCATCCATCTCATACTGGGTTCCGCCCTTCTCAAGGGACTGCAAAAGCCTTACTTGCAGTCTTGGAAGACTCCAGAAGTATTCTTGATGCAGGTGGTTCTCTAGCCATGATACTATTAGATCTTAGCGCAGCATTTGATACGGTTAATCACTGTATCCTAATTCATAGACTCTAAGATCTGGGTGTGACAGGAACAGCCCTTGATTGGCTGCGTTCCTTCCTGTAGGGTCGATCCTTCCAGATTTTCGAGGGCTAGACCATTTCAAGAACTAGGCCCCTTTATTGTGGAGTGCCTCAGGGGCCGTCCTTGAGTCCCACTCTCTTTAATGTTTATATGGCCCCTCTTGCGGACATCATCTTACGCTTTGGGGTGCATATTATTACATATGCCGATGACACTCAATTGGTGGTGGCATTTAACTACAAAAGCAGTTCCCCTATTGGCCTTGGCCCATGCCTCAAGGAGGTGATGAGGTGGTTGTGCCAATCCCATCTAAAACTGAATGGTGACAAGACCGAGCTTATGTTGCTCGGTAATCCCTCCCTCCTCGAGGTCTCTTCTATTTGGCCAGCATGTAAGGGTCCTATGCCTGCCCCCAAACCTGAAGTAAAGAGTTTGGGTTTCTGGCTTGATTATGAGCTTAGCTTTACAACCCTAGCAAGGAAAGTTGTCGCTTCCTGCTTCGGCATTCTAAAAATACTACGTAAAGTGTTGCCTTTGCTACCTCCTCAAGCAAGAAAGCTTGTGGTCCAGGTATTTGTTCTATCTCGCCTGGACTATGGAAAAGCTCTTTATCTCGGTGCATCCTGTGCAGTCTTCAAAAACTTCAAAACAATAGAAAATTATGCTGCTAGGATTCTTGAGGGGACTCCAAGTCGCCAATCAGCTAAACCTGTCCTTAAGTCTTTACATTGGCTTCCTATTCAGGAAATAGTCCACTTCAAAGCCCTCTGCACCACCCACAAGATGCTAGGTGGTGTGGGGCCGGCTATCATTTGCTACTTTGTCCAGCCCTACTAAGCCAACAGACGGTTACGTTCAAATGACCTCCACCTGGCGTCTGTTCCCAGAAAGAGGTCTCGAAGTGGCGGCTGGCTCTTGCCCTATAATGCCGCTAAACTCTGGAACTTTATGCTGCTTCAACTACATAAAGAGCCAGTCCACACTGTCTTCCGCAAGAGGCTCAAAACCTGGCTTTTCCCCAATTGATCTGCCACAACTTAGTGCGGTCTCTGCCCTAGCGCTGGGATGTCTTCAGGTAACCACGCTCTTTGTAAATGCCTTTTAATTCATTCATGTGTCAGAAAGGGCTTAATCAGGTACACAGTCCACTGCGCTAGCAGCAGAAGTGTAAGTGATGAGCCCTCAGCCACGGCCACGTTAGACTAGGCACGCACCTGGAGAGTCGGTGATATTGGACACTGGCTAACTGTGTGGCACAAGGCTGGCTGGGTACTATGGCCTAGGCATTATACATAGAAGTTGCGCTAAGTGAAGAGACTCACTGAAAATAAGAGTCTGATTGTGGCCTGTCATTGTGGCACGATAGCCTCTGGACGCAGTGGTTGTGGTGAAACACGGTGTGGACCTGTGGTGAACGGTGGGGGGGGCGGCTGGCGCAAGGCCCCGGGCATAGACCCTTGAGCACTACATTATCCCTGGGTGAAGCAGCGACCAAGAACCGTCTAGGGAACCTATTAGACTGACTTCCAGTGATTGTGAAGTCTGGTGGGGCGAGCCTGGCCCAAAACGTGGACAACACACTCGGACCACTCATGGCTAAAGACAAGGGAGCTAAGTCAGTGCAAGCAAACAAGGTTGATAATTATGTGATGCCACTGCAAATGGACGGAGCGGCGGAAGCCCCGGCGCCGCCAGGACCCCAACGATGGTGGAGTTTTTAGCCAAGATTAAAGGTCCAGAGAGCTCACCCTTGCCAAGATAGACACGGTGTCGCTAGGTGGGACTACTCTGCACTGATGTCCGCAAAATCTCTGACAGAGTGACAGACACGGAAGAAGAGGTTTCGACCTTATAAACAGGAGAGACCACCCTTCATAAACTGGAGCGGAGTTGCAGGTACACACCAAGTGGATGGGAAGGCATGTCGAGGATGCCGAGGGTGCTCAAGGAGGACAACATCTGCCTCATGGGCTGTCCCGAAAAAACTGAGGGCCAATCTGTGGAGCTTTTTTAGAAGACTGGATTACGAACACATTACACTCTAAAAGACTCTTGAAATTCTTCACGGTTGAGAGGGCCTACAGAGCACTTGCTCCCCCCCTCAGCCGGGGGCGCCGCCACATGCAATCATAGCTCGCTTATTTAATTTCAGAGACCGGGTCGCAATCTTACAACATGCCAGGGCGCACTGGATGGAACACTAGACCATCACTCCCCAAAGCTGACACTAAACCTGCAATGACAGAGGCACTGTGAGAAATGATGAAGGAAGTGGGGGCTCTGTCACCCTCAGAGTAAGATGTACTCCTGCCATGTGCCCGCCATGGGCACATGGCAGGAGTACACGTCTGATGTCTGACTTGGTCATGCAGTGGATGAACAGTGCCACCTACCTGGCGCGTTATATTTCAGATCACTCCACCTTGCTTATTACACTCCATATGCTCATGCAGCCTCCTGCGGTGCCACTTTGGAGAATGAATGTGGAGGCACTGACCGAACAGATGTTCGCCCACGAGGTCTTTCGAATACTGGATGGGTACTTCAGATATAACTGGGACAGTGCCTCGTCCAGGGCTGTTGAGTGGGATGCTATGAAGGTGGTACTGAGAGGGGGATGCCTAAAAATGACATACAGAGTTAGACAGCAACTTAAGCAGTTAGATAGCCTTGAAATATGAATGGCTTGTTTCAAACAGGAAGTAGTTGAGAAGCCCCTCGGGATGTGGTCATGCCAGGATTGTAAGAAGGAGTTAATGGAGACCTGGGATAGCCTTGACAAATGTGTGCGCTCTAACTATAGGGGGAGGCTTTCCAGAGAAGGGGATAAAGCATGCCATATGTTCGCTATGGTTATTGAAGCTGGAAAAAAACATTGCACCAATTGCGGGACTCCATGACCACTATGTTAAAATGGTCTCCTCGCAGCATGATATAGCAATAGTATTTGCTAAGCACTTACAGGGAGTATACAAGGCCCCATCGCTCACAAACTCAGTGGAGATGCTGGCCCACTTCGTCATGATAAGCATGCCAAGCATGTCATGGGAAGATAGAGATGCCCTGGACGCCCCTTTAGCCAAATATAAGATCACGGCGGCAATTAAAACAATGAGAACCGCGAAAGCCCCAGGCGGGGACGGCCTACCGGCCAAATTCTCCGACACAAGGCAGGGAGATCTAACTGAATGGCTGTTGGGAGTTTATAATGAGGCATATGAGAAGGAACTGCTGCCCAAGTCGATGATGGTGGCATTATTAGTTATGCTACCCAAACCTATAGGGACAGCTCATCCGTCTCTTTTTCCCGCCCTCTATCTATGTTTAACATTGATCTGAAAATTCTAAGTAAAATTCTGGCCATGAGCTATTGCCCTATTTACCACAGCTGATCACTGAGGATCAATGCAGGTTCATCCTTAATAGGAATACTCTACATAACCTGCGCAGGATGACCCTGGTACTACACTCCCCAATTTCACAAACATATCAGTATGCACTAGCATTACTGGACAGTGAACAAGCTTACGACTCACTATCATGGGAATTCCTGTGGGAAGTACTACACAAAGCAGGTATTGGGGATACCTTGGTTAAATAGGTTCAGCTGTGTTATAGAGCATCTTCAGCCAGGGTCCGGGTGAGTAGGATCATATTGAGGAGATTTGGGCTGAACCGGGGCACATGCCACGGGTGCCCCCTCTCATCACTTCTTTTTGCGATGGCCATGGAGCCACTCGCGTGCTGTCTAAGGACGATGCTGAAGGGCTGGAGCATTAATGTTGGGCCACCCACGTGATGACCCTCTATGCAAATGATGCGCTGATATATCTCAGAAGACCTGGGAAAGGCCCACATGCATCAAGCATTTTTGTAGTCGCAAACGGTGCGATTCCTTAAAATTGGCCGTTTGCGAATGCAAAAGTGCTTTTTGGGATGCATGAAGCAATTTTAGAATTCGTAACATGTTTGCGAGTTCTAAAATTGCGGGTGCTTTTAAGAAGTCGCAGATGTGCGATTTCTTAAAAGCAATGCATCATTAAATTTAAAACTGTAAATTCGCAATTAGGGTGCCAAATTTACCGAGTGGTTGAACCACTCGGTAAATTTGGAAAAAGTGTTTAAAATGCTTAAAATGTTTTTTTTTCAACATTCATGTTTCACACACACATGTCCTTAGGACATGTGTGTGTGAAACATGATGCGAAAAATACATTTCAGGGGTGCATGGGGGGGGTCCTTTGGACCCCCCCCTGCACCCATGAAATTTTCAAAGTGCCACTCGCAATTCCCATTGACTCCTATGGGCCTTTTGGCCCATAGGAATCAATGGGAATTGCGAAAATTAACTTAAGAATTCGGTATTCATTTGGGATTCGGTAAAAATTGCGATTTTTACCGAATCACAAATGAATACCGAAAATAATGATGCATAGCATTTTGCACTTCTTAATTTGCGATTCCTTATTTTTCGCAAATTAGGAAGTGCAAAATGTCACAATGATGCATGTGGGCCTATGTACCCATCATGCTGAGCATCTTGACGGAATTTGGGGAGCATATAAAAGGCTTGACACATAGCATAACATGTTGGAATACTCTAAGAATATCCTTGATGGGTAAAATAGCTTTAATTAAGATGGTCATACTCCCCAGATGTCTTTACCTCTTTCAGGGGACCCGATTCGACATTCCGAGATGGGTCTTCAAAGACCTAAATAAACTGATAGTAGAATTACTGTGGGATACTGGGAGGAGGAAGGTTAGTTTAGCAACATTGGAAGGAGGGGTACCTGGAGGAGGGGTGGGCTAGAGTTCCCATGCTTGGAGTACTATTTCTTAGCCTTACATTCCAGCATGTGATTCAATGGTTGGATGAGCATGAAAACTGGGACCACAAACTACTAGGGGGTGTATGCAGTTTATCGTCAAGATAGACAAAAGAGGGGAGGAGGTTTGGCCTTTTTTCACCACGAGCTCTATAAAACTAGTTTTGAACCACTCATCTCGCCTGGTTTCAAGGCAGTAGCTTTTCTGTGTAGCCTGTAGATTACGGGTCATCAAGGGAATGTTAGTCTATCGCCCCCCAGGATCCAGATGCGGGTTTGCAGATAAGCTTAGTACGCTAATAGAATCAGCTATTATTAATGAGAATTTTCTGGTATTAGGAGATTTTAATTTTCACCTGGAAATAGAATCAGACCCTGACTCAAAAAAGCTGATTAACACTATGAAACCGTTTGGTCTGCCTTTAGTTACCAAAGGTCACATGCATAAGGCTGGGCACATGTTGGATGGGATTTTTTCCAATTATTCTGATATTAGGTTACTCCCATCTTTCCCCTCGACTTGGTAAGACCACTGGGCGGGTGACTGGCAAATAATGACAAAAAAATCAACTATGACCAGAAACACCACCCAACATAGCCCAAGTAAAGCCTGGCACAAAATACGGCCAGCTACTTTGGGAGATGCCATCGCGGCCGTCCCTCCCTGGCAATCAGGTGAAAACCTAGAGCCAAGTGTAGATAATTTTGCATTTTGGCTAAACTCTGCACTTGATTCAGTTGCCCCAAAAATTCAGAAAAACACTTGTAAGAAAATATCCCAACCCTGGTATAACAAGAAACTCAGACAATCAAGGCAGGACTGTCGGAGACAAGAACAAAAATGGAGGAAAAAATATGATGTGGATGAGAAAACCAAATATAAAATTAAAGTAGCCGGACACAAAAAATATATAATTGAACCAAAAACACAATATTATTCGAGGTACATAAAAGCTGCATCTGATGCTAATAAGACTCTTTTCTCAGTGATAAAAAACTAATAACACCAGCTAGTTCAAATAATGCAGGAACAAATCAAGAATTTTGGGTTACTCTTTCAGGATTTTTTCAGGAGATAGTCGCAAATATCTTTGACAAATTGACCAGACATAGAGCAGGTAATTATCAGGATGAATATGTTCTAACTGAACTGCTGGATAAAGTCAGTCTCTCCTGTGTTAAGGTTCCAACTGAAGAACAACTTAGAAAGTCTATCGGACTCATCAAAGCGGGCACGTGACAAGATCCCTGTCCACCTAACATCATGCATATGATCTCTGCTCAAGTAGCACAAAATCTTGGGCACATTTTTGAGAATATGTTTGCAAAAGAACACTTTCCCTTTGTCTGGAAACAAGCCTCGATTCTTACCCTATTAAAAAAAGATAATTTGCATTGCCAAGACCCAAATACCTATCAGCCAATATCTAGACTTTCGTTCTCCGCCAAGTTGGTAGAAAAATAATGAACCAACAACTTTCGGAATACTGGGAGGAACATTTCTGGCTTCATGACACGCCACATGGTTTTAGAAAGCATCACAGTACAGAATCCGCTCTAATGATAACAACAGAGGAAGTACGAGAAGTACTGGATAGTGGTAGGACAGCTGCATTGATCTTCTTGGATTTTTCTGGAGCTTTTGATATGGTCAGCCATGAGATCTTGGCTGACCGTATGCTTAGGCTTGGGATAGGAGGTACTACCTTTGATCTTTTGCTATCTTTCCTGGCAAATAGACAAAATAATGTAAGGATAGGACAGTTTACCTCCAAATGTTTTACCTTGCCCTCTGGAGTTCGCCAGGGCTCAGCACTGAGCCCAACTCTATTCAATCATTATGTTACTCCACTAGATTCCATTATCAAAAAAGCGTGCTTCTCCCTGGTCTTATATGCCGATGATACCCAAATTGTGGTATCATAGGCTAACATGGAAACCAATTTGGGTGCGGATTTCAGCTCATGTATGAGGTAGGTGAGCAACTGGATGGATTGTAACTGTGTCAAATTGAAAGCTAATAAAATGGAGGTCATCATTTTTGGTAAAAATCCTTCCTTCTAGATACCAGACTGGTGGCCTCCTTAGATGGACTCTTTACCTGAACCTTCAAACAAAGTTAGAAACTTAGGATTCGTGATAGACAAGGAACTAAGGGCATATTACCAAGCAATAGCGATAATTATCGCTATTGCTTGGTTAGCGAGAAAAAATTATCGCCGAGCTGCAGCGATTTTTATCGCAAATAAACCTTGGTATTACCAAGGTTTATCGCAAATGCGATAAAAATCGGCAATAATGCATGATATCGCTGAAAAATCAGCGATATTCAGGCATTACCGAGCTAATGCTTTTAGCCATGTTATCCACCTCCCATTGGATAACATGACTATGAACTGCTCCTGGGCAGGTGTTAGCTTTTGGAGATATTCGCACTTAGCGCGAATATCTCCAAAAGTTGGTAATAGGAGATAGCGATGTTAGCGACTGTTTCCAGTCGCTAACATCTTGGCACGCCCACTTTGCATGTCATTAGTGATAAATATCTCTGACATGCAAAGCGGGGCCCAAGATGGTCGCTATCTCCTACTAGCTGTCACTAACTGGTGTTAGCAACAGCTAGGTAATAGGGAGATAATTTTATCTCCGCTTTCTTGGCTTTTAAAGCCAAAAAAGCAGAGATAAATCCCTTGATAATATGCCCCTAAAGTTTAGGGGGGCGTGGCTTGGCGCACAGCAAGATGGCTGCGCTGTAGTGCAGCTCCGCCGGCGGCCCGCTGTAATCCTGCATTATCCTGCCTAACCGGCACCATCCTTGTTACAAATCGGGTGGCACTTTGAGCTCTCGCTGTGGGGCACCCGGTGTTGGAGATTCGGGGGATGTATGATGCTCCCAGGCACCTTTATCTCGGCTGACGACAGGGTGAGCTGAGCGAACATGGCAGCCATGACTAGGTCCCACAGCTGCTGAAACCAAGGGGACTCGCCGCAGGTGCATCTCTACTCTACTATTAAAGCTGCCGGCGTGAAGGGAGCCTGCGGAGGACAACGTCCCATGCTGTGACTGTTATAAGGCATTTGGAGCTATCTGGGTATCAGCGGCATGTGAACGCCCGACAGTTGAGGCCTGATCCTAGGACGTCCCGGAGACTACGAACCGGCGTCTGGGACCAGCGGAGGTACAGTGGCTGGTGTGCGTGCTTCGATCGACGAGCGGAGGTGTGGGGACACGCGGGGTATCCCAATGCCCCCCTCTCAGAACAATTGATGCCGATGTGGCCCCAGCTGCGTGCAATGTAACTTGCACCAGATGTGATGGCCTGCTTGTGACTGGCGAGGCGTGGGGACGTTGACAATGGGGTTTAATTGTTTTGGCTGCCGGCTGGTGTTTGCGGAACGCTCCTGTGTCCTCCTGTGACTTTGGGGCCTGTTTCCGCCTGCTACTACCCCCGGTGTGATAGCCTACAGGAGATGGAGGCGGAATTTGTGCCCGGGAGCTGAACGAGGCCTGACCGCGCTTCTAGGGCTCCAGCAAACTGCTTTCAACCTCGTCTGCGCTTGGGCTCCCGCTTCCTCCCCAGATTAACTGTGTCTTCCACTGGGGTGGAGGAGAGTACCGCATGATTGCCTGGGGAGTGTCTGGCCCCGAGTTTGCGGAACTGCACAGCAACACATTGTGTGTGACAGTTGTGGCCTACTAAGCCTTTGTGGACCTACGCACTCATCAACGTTTCTGTTCTGCACACACATGGCTGGGCCAGTGTACTGCTGACGTCTTCTTTCTGTTGGCTCTCCTCTCCCCGTCTTTACTTTGGAGAGCAGCGACGTCGCCTGGGATGCTCACACCCTGAACTCTACTCATCCTCAGGCCGATCACCTCAATATTACATGCTGTACCCCGGGAGTTGTGCTGTTGAAGCCTCTTCGGGGAGACTATCTTGGAGCTGAGAATTTTTCATTCCTTAGGTCTGCCAGGCTGACTGCTCGCATTGCCGTTGATTGTCAAACTGGACCTTGATTTGATGGGCTGGGGACCGCAGCTTGGCATACATCAGTGGGGAGGGCAGAACTGGCTGGACTGGTGCAGTTAACTACTCACCTGTGCGTGAGCCACTGGGGGAATATCCAGGCTGATGCGTGGGTGCCCCTGTTAAGGGATTATTGCTGAAAGTTTGGCGTATATTGTTGTTATTCTAGAGGACCGCCACCAATATTTGCGATGGGGAAAACTGATAAAACTCAGTCGGGCCTCGCATTTGAACAACGCAAGCCTGGCAAACCGACACGGGGTGCCACATCGGACTCAGAATTGGATTCTTCAGCCGACCCCTTTACTGCCCTAGAACAGACACAGGCGGCCGATCCATGTCAGTCTTCAATCTATAGATGGTTAAATTGAAGCCTTGAGCGGTCATATGGACCACATGTCCGCTAAATTGAACAAGCAGGCCACACAGATCGGAGAAACCGAACAACATATCTCGGATGCAGAGGACAGCCTCCAGCAGGTAACCACCAAAGCACTAGACATGGAGAAGATTCTGGGTGTCATTCAGGCCAAAAATGAAGATCTCGAAGCAAGGTCACGTCATAACAATTTACGCATCACAGGCCTGCCAGAATCGACCAACGTGGGTAGACTAGAGACTTACATCAAAAACATGCTTTGAGATATCTGTGGTACTGAGAATCTGTCCCAGCTCCTCATTGTAGAACAGGCGCACCGGTCTGTATTGGCTCGCCACCCCCCTCCCTGGAACCCACCTAGGCCGATAATCACACGGCTGCTCAATTTTAGACACACTGGCATTTTATCTGGACTTTACGGCTGCTGTCCAAGCGGCTAGATAAGAGTATCAAGCAGTTAAAAAGATTTTAATTGCTGAAAAAGTATACTATGCCATGTTGTACCGAGTGCAGCTGCGCATCGGAACAGATTATAAAGCCAGAATTTTCACAAACCCGAAACAGGTGCTGGACTTTGCGAAAACTCTCAGCCGTAAGAAAAAGACTACACCTAATGAGTCAGAGTAGGAAACCTAAGGTGTAATGCAGGTGACAATATATCCCTTTGCAGTGCTGGTCTGGTGGTTATCATTGATATCTGATGGGCAAAGGGCGGGCCGTCTGTGGCCATCCGTGGCTGAGGACCCTTTTTTCATCTACTCCTCTACAACCGGAGGCACAGGATTTACTCCCCGAGGTACTGTTATAAAAAGACTAATAAAATATACAAAACTTTAACTGGACCTCTGGTACGATTGTACTCCTACTCATTTGTTTCTAAGGGTTTTATATACTTACTCTAATCTCTCCATTGTGTAGTTTGAAGTTGATCACAACAGGAGAGAAAGTCTGGGTACATTGAAACCTGGTGGTTGTAAATCATATAAAATGAGTGATATGGGTAAAAATGCCAAAACTGTTAAATCAGGTCCTGTCACTAGGCATCAGGCTGCTACAGCACAGCCTCTCCCAACCTTGACGGCCATTGATAAGATGCTCCAGAAAACCATTGGGGTTGTAGCCACAGTGATAGAAAATACAGAGAGGCGATTGCCAATCACACCTGCTGTGCCTTATTTGCGGCAAGTGGATGATTTTTCAATGACCACAGCCATTCTCCCTGATTCTAGCTTTTTTCTTACATCTTCTTATGTTGAGTTACCTTGTGCACAGGTTGACCCTGAGGTTATTGATATCCCTGAGGTCGCTCAATTACCTCCACACCCTCTAGCAAGAAAAATCTATAAAACATGTACACGTGGCAAGAAAATAAAAACGCAAAAAAAACCAAATAAAACAAAACTTGCCTATACCTGACTGCACATCGGTCTTAGCCGGCCCATCCCGACCATTTGAGGGAACACCAGTTTGGGTTACCCACATCATTGCAGATCTTGAGGCCTTTGTGGAAAATCTTATTGTCACACATATTAAAGCTCTTTCATCTAGGCTAGATAGGCTAGTTTCCACAATTAATAAAGCAGGAATAGGGAAAGCTCAGTCTACTAGCCCATTGCGTAAACAAGACACCAGGGAAATGCCTAGCATTATTAATACTAATCCCCATTCGAGACCACCCCTAGCCAAGGGAAATGTGGTTGGGACCCCTGTTCCTGATTTGCCATCAACTGGCTCTAAAGCAACTTCTGACTCTGTAAACTCTCTAGTTCAAAATCATATCGTAGTTGCATCGCCCCAGGTTATCGGTAACTCTGTTTCTAAATTAGTTCCGTCCCTGACTAAGGATGGAAAAGTGGGCAGTGGAAAAAATGCACTGGTTAAGGGGGCCTCTGAGGTGAGGGTTAAAAATCTGGGCGAACAAGCTAAACATAGTAGATGTATGATTTACAAACTGAGCTTCTGACCATTGATCTCCCTCCAGAGTCCCTACCTTTTGTGGTAGTGCTTGCTGGGGTTCCACCCTTAATCCAGGGGAAAAAAGAGGATCATTCTGATCTAAAAAATAAATGCATAAATTGGCTTAACAATAATAGGTCTTCCCCCCAAATGCATCCGGTGAAATACTATGTGTCAGAAGAGTAGAATGGATTGGGTCTGGTCCTAAAATCATTGCAGGTAATTGTGCCATAATTAATTTCAGGCACACTTGTGCTGTAGAACACATCTGCAGTGGGTTGCCAATCTGTTCTAATACCCAAATCCTTCCCCTTCATTTATCATATTTCTATCCCACACCATGGGCGAGGAATGGTCAGAGTAGAGGTGTTCAGTATGAAGGAGGTCAAAATAACCAAACGCATAGAATCCAACAGGGGAGAAGGACTTGGGAGAGTTTTGATTCGTATATCCCTCAGCCATTAATATTTCCCCTAAGAAACAGGTTCAGTACATTAGAACAGGTAGACTGACTCCCTGGGAGGAAAGACTGGGTATTGTTAAAAGGGCGTATCCTAGATAACTGTGAAACCACACCCAAGGATAATGCTGTTATTACACCCCTGGTTAATCTAACAGCAGTGTATGACTTGCCCGATGATGCTAGGATGGCCTCGTTTGAGAGGGTACGAAATCAGGAGAGAGACACATTAAATGTCGCACTAGTAAATGGAGAAACTAGGGAAGAGATTAACAACTAGATGGTTTTGACTGACACTAGTGGCTTGGAGAGTGGTAATAGGAATCTGTCTGTAAATGATGGGGTTTCTGATGGTTCTATAAAAATTCTGTCATGGAATGTGGCCGGTTTAAAAAATAAGCTGCTTTTGCCTGAGTGGAGCTCTTTTATGGGAAAACATGACATCTGCATGATGCAAGAAACCTGGGCACTGGAGGCTAGTGCAAGTCCTGGCTATTCAACATTTGATATTTTAGCTACGACTAAGGGTAGGGGGCGACCATAGGGAGGCCTATCAATATGGATGGGTACGCATTTAGGTGTCCTGGCTGTTCAAATACCCACCCATTCCCTTGATGTCCAGTGTGTTCTCATAACCCCCCAAAATATGCCTCAGGTGGATATAATAAATATTTATTCACGGCCAGTTAAATATGGGCAGGAATCTCCTACAATTGATGTATTAAAGGATTTTATCCAGGTTCTTGACCCCTCGACAGTTATAGTGCTTGGTGGTGATTTTAATTGCCAATTTGAGCCCCTTGTTAATGCTGAGTTGGGTGAACAGGGAGATGAGGATCTTTTTTGGCATGTCAATGACCCACAGATTCCACCTGTCAGGGCATGGACCCCGCTGGTCCTCCAAATAAAATCATTGTCCCTTGCCTCGTCCTTGCGGGCGTGCAATGGGAGGTTGGATCCTGATAGACCGGGGTCTGCAACATTCAACAGAATGGAACAAAATTCAATCATTGACTATATAATGATGGAGCTTAAATACTGGGATAGACTGAAGGAATTAAAAATTTTCCCTAGGCATGACAGTGACCACAATGCCCTTGTTCTAACACTCAAACCCGGGAGCTTTGGGTTGACAAACCCTGGACCTGAAACTAATCTTATTTTGCTGCCTCTTACGGTAGCAAATAACAGGTGCAGGGTTAAATGGCCCCATTTCCAGGACTCCCCTGTCAAACTCGCTGAAATTTACAAGATAGTTATACCCTTGATTTCCGCGATGCCGGACTTGGGCCCTCAGGTTAGAGCTGTGGAAACCCATGAGCAATTGGCTGCTGCCCTAGTGGATGTGTTTAGCACTGTGAGTGGGAATAAACCCCACCGGGCCAAGACACACCCTTGGTATGGCGAGGCCTGTAGGAAGGTAAAAAAAGAACTCCTTTTGGCAATTAAAAACAAAGATAGAGCTGGAATTAGAACTCTGCGACTGCTCTATAAAAAGGCTACCACTATGGGAAAAAGGGAATGGGAGAAAAAAAGGTGGGAAGAGCTTAGATTAGCTCTCTCATCCAAGGACTCTAAATCCTTCTGTACTATCGTCACAGCAGGGGTGGGATTGGGGCACTCTCGCCATGTCCCCGAACATAGCACCTTCAGTTTGGGAGGCTCACTTTGGCGCATTATATGTCACTTCTGAGCCAGACCCTGTGCCTCTCTCTGGTTCTGAACTATGTCAGGTCCGGAGTAAGGTGAGTGAGATGGACCAGGTCCTGGGCAAAGCTAGGGTGCCTCCTCCACTCGCCTTGCCGGACCCCCGACATGAGTACCGACTGTTGTGGGTCCTGGCTGGCAAGCAGCAGCAGGGCACTTGTGAGGTGGAGGATGAGTGTCATTCTGCTATGTCCGAGACCATTACTATGAAGGAGGTCGAGTTTGCACTACTCAGGCTACTCCCAAATAAAGCCCCTGGCCTTGATAAATTATCTGGGGATTTATTTCGCTCCCAACCTAATATATGGGCACCATACCTGGTTGTCCTATTTAATGCTATCCTCTCTGGGAATGATCCACCAGGCACTTGGTTGGGAGCCGAGATCGTCCCCATCTATAAGAGAGGCTGCCCGTTAATTCCATCTAACTATAGGCCCATTAGTCTTATTGATACATCTCAAAAACTAATGGGCAGGATTATCCTGGACAGGATCCTTGGGTGGGTGGAAGAAAACGAAATATTATCCATACTCCAGGCAGGGTTTAGGACAGGTATTTCAACCCTAGACCAAATATTCCGGCTCCAGACTTAATTCTGGAAAACGGCAAAAGTGGAGGGAGGTAGCCTTTATGTTGTTTTTGTTGATTTACGGGCCGCTTTCGACCTTGTCCCTAGGGAAAAGTTGTGGCAAGTTTTAGCATCCTTAGGCCTCCCGCCCTATCTATTGGACATCTTAAATAGATTACATACGGGCAATTATGCCCGCGTCCAATGTGGGAGGTATGGAGAACTTTCACCACCTTTTCCAGTTTTAAAGGGGGTACGCCAGGGTTGCGTCCTGGCCCCCACGCTGTTTTGCCTTTATATAAATGGGCTTGTAGAACATCTAAATGGGATAATAGACAATGACGCACCGAGGTAGGCTGCTGGGAGGGTGCCCATGTTTGCGGATGACACTTTGCTGTTATCCAAAACATCATCGGGCATCCAGCGAATTTTGGACGGTTTTGCAACGTTCTGTGCTGTGCGTGGATTGGAGGTCAACTTGGAGAAGACCAAGTATATGATATTTAATCCACCGAGACAGACCCGTCCAAACCCTGTCCTCAGTTGTAAACCTGTGGAACGTGTCAAAACTTTTGTCTATTTGGGTATCACCTTGACTGAAGATTTTGATTGGGCCTGTCAGATCTCTAAGTCAGCCCTTAGGCTAACACAAATAGCAAGGGGTATCAGTAAGCTCCATAGAACTTCTTATTTCAAACCGGCTGGTCCGGTGTTTGAAATCTATCGACTCCAGGCGAGAACAGCCTCAACGTATGGTGCCGAACTTTGGGGACACAAGAACATATTAAATCTTTTGAGGGTGGAACATTGTTTTATGAGGAACCTGGTGGGTCTACCACAAAGTACACCTCTTATCCCTCTAAGATTAGATTTGGGCCTGGAATCAATGGAGGACCTGGTAGTTGCATGGCCTTTGCTATACTGGAAGAGGCTCTGGTCGGTTCCCGAGCTGGCCCCTATAGAACTGAATTCTTGGAGGTCTGGGGCCTTTTAAAAAACAAAAAATATCCCCTGGCTTAATCACATTAAGGTCCTTAGCGCCCGGGTAGGGTTGTCTGACCTCTGTGAGACCCCGGAGGTGAGCTGCCCGAGGACATCTAGACTGGCAATTAAAAATTTGTTGAAGTACCACAACTGTGAAGTTCTACAAAGATTATCTACCCCGGGCAGGTTGTCTGCAGAATTCCTCTTCGTAAAAGTGGAATCACGATTTGAGGAATTCCTAGATAAAATTCAACCTCCGTTAGCGAGGAAACTTTATATACAATTAAGGCATGGTAGCCTACCACTCAGGGCATTTACTTCAAAATAGGCACATTTGAAGAACGGCACATGCCCAGCTTGTAAATATAAACTAGAAGATGTCCCCCACGTTCTGTTCTTCTGCCCAGCGTATCTTGCAATAAGGTAATGCTGGTTGATTCCACTATGTAGGAACTTGGGGTTTCGACACTGTAATCAGGCCGGCAGGGTTTTAACGTATGACACCTCTCCCCCAATAGTATTTGCTGTATCCCGTTTTCTATTTGGTATGTGGCGTAGAAGGAAAAGCTTTGTATAACCCCGTGTTTTAAATTATGTATTGTACATTCTCTGGTCCTTGATAGCTGTGTGTTTAATCGATTTTTATTCTAAATACTGATATATATATTTTTTTTAATTGTGCTTTGTATGTATTTTATCTGCACTTTTATGGTCCTCCGGACCGAAATAAAGTTATCAAATGAAATGATATCTGATGTAGTGCTTGACCGGACATGTGGAACGAATATGGATGGCTCCTGCAAGTGCTATACTCCTTTGCTTATACCCTTTATGTATAGTATCTCTGATGTTTCTTCGTGATTGTGTGAGAACACTTTGCACTCTTGTTACTGTTTACGGATGAATGGTTGTGGGGGCACATATCGTGGTGGTCAACTACCTCCCTTATCACCTAGGGAGTATTAGTAGTACTACAGCGTTACCCAATGGGTATTCCCCACATTGCACTTTTTCAATGTTTAATTTTATGGGGTTAGGTTTGAGTTTAAGGGATGGCTTTGGCAAGTTGGGTGTGCTAAAATGGGTGGGGGTGGCGTTTTTTCCTGTTATACGAATGGGTTTGTTCAAAATGATTGACCTGACACTGGGATGCTGGTATACATATGGTAATATGTTGATGTGCAAATGGAATCGTATAATGACCATGTTGATCTTTCTCACTTGGCTCACTTGGCCACTGGATTCAAGATAGCCTAGCTGATGAGGATTATGAATCCGAAACCGGTCCCAGGATGCTTGTTTCCGATCCAGGGAAGACATGGCTTGGCAGTTCGGGCTGGACTGTTCCCACGAGGCACAGGGTCAGACTGATTTGCATATGACCATGTCTGAACTGGGGTGGCTGAGTGAGCTAATGAATGGTGATGGGTTAAACCCAGATCAGTTGACTGGGGGTGAGTGTTTGGCTCAAACGCTCCGTCCATCATCCCCTTTTGTATTGCTTTGTTCGCCCTAAGTTGGCAGGGTATGCTCAGACGTGAGTCCCTTGCTCACCTGGCCACTGGATTCGAGATCGCCTGGCTGATGAGGATTATGAATCCGAAACCGGTCCCAGGATGCTTCTTTCCAGTCCAGGAAAGACATGGCTTGGCAGTTCCGGATGGACTGTTCCCATGAGGCACAGGGTCAGACTTATTTGCATATGGCCATGTCTGAACTGGGGTGGCTGAGTGAGCTAAAGAATGGTGATGGGTTAAACCCAGATCAGTTGACTGGGGGTGAGTGTTTGATTTGCTCAAACGCTCCGTCCATCATCCCCTTTTGTATAGATCTTTCTAAATGACCTCCACAGACGATAAATTTATCAGTTTAACATGGAATGTACGTGGGCTTAATTCTCCCAAGAACATTCATCAGTATTTTGCTTATTTAGATAGACATGGGGTCCAAATCGCTCTCCTTCTGGAGACAGATCTAACTAAAATAACTGAGGCTAAGATAGCAGCTAAATGGGCTGGATATAAGCTTGCCTCGTCCTACTCATCCTATGCCAGAGGTGTTCTTATTCTGTTAAAACGTGGCCTGCTCTTTACACCTATACAAACACACACGGATGCCGAGGAGCGTTATGCTATGGTGCATGGTAAATTGGGGGCTATGCTCCTGACCATTGTTAATGTGTATGGCCCCGTTGCAGATGAACCTGAGGTGTTTATGTGTATTGTTAATGTACTGCGAGATTGGCCTTCAGCTGAAATAGTGTGGGTAGGAGATTTTAACACACATCTTGACCACATCAAGTAAAGTCCAGTCAACAAGGGGGCCACACTCCTAAAGCTGCCAGATACATTAGGTATGCCGTGTTAGAGCTTGGTTTAATAGACGCATGGCGACTTCAACACAGGGACACGAGGGAGGGTACACATGCTACACCGGCCCATGGTAGCTGGTCAGGCTCGGACTACTGGTTGCTCAGTGAAGGGGCGAATGATTGGGTAACTGTGATAGCTTCCCCCCCCCGCACTCTGTCCTCTGTCCGATCCTAATCCTGTCAGACTCAATATCACTATACCCACCAACACCCACCGTCCATTTACCTGGAGATTCCGCGCAGAGGCATTATTGTACCCTATTTATGCGGATACAATTAGAAAATAAATTGTGCAGTTTTTCGAGCTAAACGCAGGCACAGTAGATAGCACTTCCACCCTATGGGAAGCCTTTAAGGTTACTATAAGTGGAGAATGTATGAGCAACACTGAGGACATTCTTAAGGACATTAGATGGCAGCTTGCGCCGATAGAGCAAACACTGTCACAACTTGAAAAGGATTACACTGCTAACCCATGCGCAACCATATTATCTCTTATCCATGAATCACTTTGAGCATACGATGAAATGGCAGAGACAGAGACAAGATACCTTTCTAAAAGACATGTTGCACGTGCCTATGGGGAGGGAGGCCGGCCTGGTCATAATCTAGCGACTCAGCCTAAATTTAGAACTGACCATCACTACATCACCAAAATTGTAGATAATTATGGCAGGGAACATTATGCCCGCAAGATAAAGTTGAGCAACTTCGCAACTGCTACACCCATGTACAAATCGCGGGGGAGTGCAGACTTTCTTGATCTTGCGGAGTACCTATCAGACCTTGCATGTGCATGTTTGGCAGATGGGCATGGCGAATACTTGAGTCAACTGATTGAGGCGTCGGATAGCCAGGCAGCAATACGCTCTTGGTCGAAGAAAAAAACTCCAGGACCGGATGGCCTCACAGCAGAGTTCTACAAGGCATATGCCGAACTCCTGGTGCTCCATTTGCTTGAAGTATATGGCGAGGCGCATGAGACTGGACATCTCCCTCCCTCACTTCGACAAGCCTTGATCATTACACCACTTAAAAAGGATAAGCTGCCATTGGCGTGCAAATCATATTGACCACTACCCTTAATCAATTTTTTTTTTCAATTTTAAAGCTTTATTCGATTTTCACCTATTAAAAAATCATAAAAGCAATTCATACAAAGAGTATCACTTTACAAAAGCACATAATAAATAATTAAAAAAGGTATTAAATCAATTGGGGTGATTAATCGAATGATCGTTAATTCATAATGAATTCCGTTGTTTCAAAACACTTTTTAAAAACATCGACATAGTCCTAATGCACAGAGGAGTTCCTAGTTGTTGCAGATTCAAATAAGCTGGCCTACATTGCCGCCATGCCCCACCTCTCAAATATTGTTTCAACCATCTATCACGCTCTTTCTTATACAATTTACATAATAGTACTAGATGGAAGGTGGACTGGATGGATACATTGTCACATGGGCAGGGAGCCAGAGTTCTATTCCAGTCATTTTTAGCCGGGTATGAAACTAAGTGGTGAAAAATATTGAACCTGAATCTAGTCAGGACAAAGCGTTCAAACCCCAGAGTCACGATGGTTAAGTATGATTGTATTTTATAAGTAGTCAACAGCGGCTGGTGTTCGAGCACAGATATCTTGCTGACTTCTCTCCCAAGCCTTAAAATGTTGAAATGCTCCATACATAGTTTTTTTAAGGCTTTCTTTGGGGTTTTCCCAATTAGTTCAGGCTTGTAGTACCATTCTGGCCTTTCAATGTCCATAAGAACATTCCTCACGTACTAAAGCCATTTGATACTTTTTACATTGTCAAGGGCCATAACGTTGTTAATTACTTCTCGATTTAGGCCCAATTCTGGCGTCGCCCATATTCTCCTCCAGAGCAGAATTGGCTGGATTTTGATCAGGTCTGTCAGATATTCCATACCTAGTTCCATGTGACAGTTGTAGACTGATGTGCTTTTCGGAAGGGACAGGAGGTATCGAAAAAAATTGTTCTCGATAATTTGGAGCGCTGAAACATCCTGATAACCCCAAATCCCTGCTCCGTAGAGAGCAATACTTCTACACTTAGCCACATATATTTTGAGCATTATTTCTGGTTGTTTTTTGCCCAATTTACTAGCAAAATGCTTAACAGCCACAACCGAGCGTTTAAAGGCTAAAGATCTATTTTTCACCTCGGGCCCCAAGCCCCTGTTGCCTCGATTGTAACTCCTAGGTATGGGAATGTTTTTGTTGCTTGTAATTGAAGACCTGCCACACTAAGTTGCTTACATCTGGCTCCACCTTTGCCAGATCCCATCACAAAGGACTTTTTAGCATTAAGTTTGAGGCCCCTAACCTCCATGTAATCTACGTATTTATTTAATGCTATCCTTAATCAATTTAGATGCTAAAATACTGGCCAAAATTCTTGCCGACCGACTCCAGCCTCTGACGCATTGCCTTGTTCTACCAGACCAGTCCAGATTCATACTGAGAGATCTACGTCTAACAAACTCCGCACCATATTTGCTATGTTTCATGTTTTAAACCCCTCTCTTCCCGCTGCTGCCGTAATGTTAGATGCGGCGAAAGCATTTGATTATATTGAATGGCGTTACTTGTATCGCATACTGCACCATATGGGGTTCCCAGAGATCTCTATAGGCTGGGTGCGGCTGTTGTACGCTGGTCCTTTGGCGCTGGTGAGAGTGGGCGGTTTGACCCCGTAGCCTTTTCAATTAGAGAAAGGCACGCGACAGGGATGCTCCTTGTCGCTTTTCTCACTTATGCTGGAGCCGTTGGCGTGTATTATTCATCAGCGACACAGGGAGACAGCTCTGAACTTCATACACCATCCTGTAGGTATCTATGTATGCTGATGACATGGTCTTGTTTATAAGAAAACCCCAGCAGTATCTGGCCTCCATGTTACATTAGTATATACGATTTGGCCTGTTTTCCGAACTAACTATTAACTGGAATAAGTCGGTGATAGTTCAAGTTCAAGTTCAAGTTCAAGAATTTGTATAGCGCACTACTCACCCAGAGGGTCTCAAGGCGCTTGAGGGGATGATTGGTGTATTATTTATCGAAAAGCCAGGTTTTCAGCTGTTTTCTGAAAGAGAGGTGGTTCTGTGTAGAGCGGAGGTGAGAGGGGAGAGATTTCCAAGTCTTGGCCGCTAAGTAGGAGAAGGATCTTCCTCCCATGGTGGATCTGTGGATGCGCGGGATTGCGGCGAGGGCTTGATGGGATGATCGTAGTTGGCGGGTGGGTGTGTAGAAGGAAAGTCGTTTGTTGAGGCATTCTGGGCCTAGATCGTAGAGGGCTTTGTGTGCGTGGGTGAGGAGACAGAATGTGATTCTCTTGTTTACGGGAAGCCAGTGGAGGTCTTTCAGGTGACCGGAAATGTGGGTATGGCGGGGGATGTCCAGAATGAGTCTGGCTGAGGCGTTTTGGATGTGTTGGAGTTTTTTCTGTAGTTTGGTTGAGGTTCAGGCGTAAAGGGTATTTCCGTAGTCCAGTTGGCTGGTGACCAGAGCGTGGGTGACTGTCTTTCTCGTTTCGGTGGGTATCCAACGAAATATTTTTTTGAGCATGCGTAGGATGTTGAAGCATGATGATGAGACGGCGTTGACTTGTCTGGTCATAGAGAGGCAGGAGTCCAGGATGACGCCCAGGTTCCGTGCGTGATCAGTAGGTGTGGGTGCGGTTCCCAAGGCTGGAGGCCACCATGAGTCGTCCCAGGCAGAGGGGGATGATCCTAAGATGAGGACTTCCGTTTTGTCCGAGTTTAATTTTAGACGGCTGATCTTCACCCACTCGGCTACTTCTTTCATTCCTTTGTGTAGGTTGGTTTTGGCGGTGTTAGGGTTTTTGGTGAGGGAGAGTATCAGCTGGGTGTCCTCCGCGTAGGAGATGATGTTGAGGCTGTGTTGTCGCGCGATGGATGCGAGGGGGCTCATGTATACGTTGAAGAGGGTGGGACTGAGCGATGATCCTTGAGGTACGCCGCAGATGACTTCGGTGGCTTCGGATTTGAATGGGGGGAGGCGGACTCTCTGGGTTCTTCCTGCAAGGAACGAGATGATCCAGTCCAGAGCTTTTCCTTGTATTCCGATGTTGCTGAGGCGTTGTATGAGGGTGCTATGACAGACTGTGTCGAAGGCTGCTGAAAGGTCAAGTAGGATTAGGGCAACCGTTTCTCCGTTGTCCAATAGTGTTGGGATGTCGTCTGTAGCTACGATAAGTGCGGTTTCCGTGCTGTGTTTGGCTCGGAAGCCGGACAACAACTCCGCCCAGTCTTGAATATCCACTAGTGTGGTCTACTGGCCCTGTTAAGTACTTGGGTATATGGGTGCACCGGGATCCTGAGATTGCGGTCCGTGAAAATTATGGAAGGGCAAGTGTGGCTCTGGAACATCAAGTGGACAGGTGGACGGCACTGCCATTGTCATTGGCGGACTGCATAGCTGTCATTAAAATGATAACTATGCCACGTTTTTTAATATCTTTTTATATATTAATACTCATATCCTGTGCACACGCTATTTGTTTAGTAAATACGGCCCTAGTTAAGCCAATTTCATAATATTAAACAATTATATTCAACACATATTCTTATTAATAAAGGATTTTGCTAAATGTTCTTTGTTTCTTTTATTCAGTTCGAACGCCCAGCCAACACGTGTTTCATCGTGGGTGATTGCCCAAACGACTTCTTCAGGGCTACAAGATAAAATATTTATACATGGGATCAACCGATCCACTACAAAGTCATTGGTCAACACAAGTGAATAGTGTTCACCCGGTGACTTATCCAAAATCTTGAATATGAACATATTGGTGACTTTCAAATAAAGGTCATGTGACCTCCGGTCTGCACCGTCTCACATCCTTAAACCCCAGTTATGTGAACACTTATATTTGTGAACATTGAAAAAATAACGATTTATTTATATATAGATTCTAAACTGTCATTGCGCATTTACTTAGAATATTCTTATATCATATGGTATCATTGCGGGAGGAGTGTCCAATTATATAAGAAAAATATATGATATGAAATAGAAGGACAACGCGTCCTGTTGTCAAATACCATTTAAACTAAGTGGTGACATTCATGGATTTATTGTTCTAAGGTTTCCTATGCAATATCAAAGCATGAAACCCCTACCTGTTGGGAAGGTGAAAATATACTTTAGTTCTGTAATAGTAAGAGAAGGGAGAGAAGCTTGTGTAAATCTAAAGTTCTAATGATTTAAGGTCTTAAACGAAAAACTAGACAGGGGATGGTGAAATTGCACTCACCTCCCCACAGGTTTTACCTCCGTCCCTGCTGTAATAAGGGTTTGGCTCTCGGTTCAGTGAATTCTAAAATATTGACAGATGCTTTGATCCTAGAGCAAATAAAAAAAAGGTTTAAGAGGTATGCCGAAATGCAAAAATATGCCACAGCCGCCATTCTCTCCCTTCTCTTATTATTACAGAACTAAAGTATATTTTCACCTTCGTAACAGGTAGGGGTTTCATGCTTTTTCTCCACATGATCTGGAGGTGCCCAGATATTGATGGCTTCTGGGGTCCATCACACAGAGGTTTCACCTGGTTACGGGTTGAGAGGTCCCCAGGGAAATAACCCAGTGCATTTTGGGAGACATATTGTTTTGTAAGAAAAAAAGCAGAGTTGGGAATTTCTTATCATGGGGCTACTATTGGCTAGATGCAGAATTGTGATGGGGTAGCTGTCTCCTAGATGCCCGAAAGTTGACGATTGGCTGAAAGACATGGCTGAATGGATCAATGCTGAGGGATGCCACATGAAAATAACACGTAGAGATGAGAAATTAGAAGATGATATGAGGGCGTGGGCAGCGATGCTTACGGAATTGTTGATGCCGCCAGATAGACTAAAGTGACACGATTGCTTGATGAGACAGAAGTACGGCACTGGAGCAGTGTACATAAGGCCGGCAACACACAGGTGTGGATCGAGGAGGGCCCTAGCCCACCAAGCACACATGCTTTGCTCTCACCGTAATGCTTTGCTCTCACCGTAATGTTGTACAGAAATGTCAGTTCCACTCACACTGAGACATGAGCGGGGGTGGGGAGGGAAGGGATGGGTAAGAGCCGAACAATTCGGGAAATGTACTAATTCGATGCAATTTCATATCAGGCTCCAGATTGTTGTATGTTGTTTTGTGTTCTGAAAAGCCAATAAAAATCATTTTTTTAATAAAAAAAAGAATGACTATAACGTATATTTTTGTGGAGATAGAGTGGCTTATTTATAAGCCCTTTGCGCTGCCAGTACGCAACTTTTTCCCATATTAAAAGTGAGGCACTGCCAGTGCAAGGGGCTTGTAAATAAGCCCCATGGCTTTTAAGAGTACTTGCAAAGAAAAACGTTAGATCCTACTCCTTAATAAATTCACAAGGTTATTGTACTGTTCTTGTTGAGAAGACCTTGTCTTGTGCCTAGAACCAAACTTCGACTAATGAGTACCGGTTGCTTTACCAGTGCTTCCTGCACTGAGTTATTAATGAGTTTTAAGTAAATTCTAGAGCGAGGCTTGACCCCAAAACTGACAAGAGTCCTCCCTTGTTCCATTCCATTGTTTCCTGCTTTAGAACAGAAGTCTCAAAAGTTATTATCTTGAGACACTCATCCAAGTACACAAATCCTTCCCAGCTAAGGCTTCCATTCAATTATTACTCGTAACTAACATGCAAATACCTTTAAGAGGCCTTTAGGATCAGAGTCTTAGGGGTCGATTCTAATTCGGTAAACAAATCCATACGACGATTCATATTCATAGCTGATTCCGTACGATTCTTACGGATCAGTACGAATCGCATAGTACGATCCGTTGCGAGAAAATAAGTCCGTTTCATTGCGAACCGTATGAAAATGAAGTGTAAATCCGTACGACATCGACCCGCACAGTGAACCGTACGATTCGTAAAAATGCCGTACAACTCGCCAAGTACGATCCGGACCGGGGAATGAGTACGCGATTCGTACGGTAAACGTTGCATATGAGCAATTTGTACGGAGGGCAACACTATCACATAAACACCGTACACCTAAAATCAAGGTGTGTATGCACGGGGTGTACGTACAGTACACCTACGACCTTGGGGTGTATGAACCGTACCACTACGGTCCGTACACCTACGATCATCGGGTATATGCACGGGGACATACGCACCGTACCCCTGAAATCCAGGGATGTACGCACCGTACCCCGATGCACCATACCCCTGCAGTCATGGGGTGTCCGTTTGGTATGCATTTCGAGGCGAAATCTGCTTTTACGGACGTTTTAAGCTCCCAGAGAAAAAGAGTCGTACAGAGTGTTGTCGATACGATTCGTACTTGCTGGGTCGGAAAATGCAGCTTCGATCCGTACAGACATCGCATACTGTGCGTTACAAATGCGATTTGTACAGATTGGTGAGTTGTACGGTCTTCGGTACGATTCGTACGGAGAACTGCTTTGGGTACACATCGTACTACATCGTACGTATGGGTACGGTTCTACATACGATTCGTACGGGAAAAAAGCTCCGTACGGCTATTCGGAGGGCATTTTACCGAATCGGAATCGACCCCTTAATATCAAAGTTAGTTTTGCTACATTTCAAAAGTTTTGTTACAACAGTTCTTTACGGTAAATACCAAATGGACTTACTCTATTTAAGTTTTATCATGGCCTGATGTCAGCCCAGGTCTTTTCCTTTTTAGGTCTCGGGACCTATAAGCTGCGCAAAGCGCAGCTTCCGGTCCGGAGAATTAATCTTTTTTAGTAGGGCTTCAGAACCCGCCTCCCTGCTCTGTCTCTCCACCATTGGCTGGCTTCCTAAATGGAGGCCAGCCATTGGAGGAGAGAGCCGTTCCTCCAAAGAAGCCCCGTCTTTTTCGGATTTGGGGGCGTAAGTTTTGCTGTTCTTTAGACAGTGACGTCGTTCGTCACTCAGCACGGCAAAACACGCCCCCAAATCCGAAAAATGCCGTAAGCTTTGTGGCCGCCATTGTTGCCCAGCCGGCGCCGAGTAAGGTGATGCTGCCGCTTTCCACCCACACTAGAGCCGCTTCCTCTGCTCTGACGCGGACACGGGCAGTCAGGTAAGTTTTCTTTTTTTTTAAATGTATTTTTTAACCCCCCCGCGCCAGTCCCGTCCCCCCGCGAGTCCCGTCCCCCCATGTGTCCCGTCCCCCTGCGCGAGTCTTGTCCCCCCTGCGAGTTGTAAGAAAAGTTCGCCCATTTAAGGCTTGTTCCCCTCGTCGCTCTGGTCTATGCCCACCATCCCTAATATGTGTCCAGCATCTCTGTTCTGTGCCCCCCCCCACAGCGCTGGTCGTCTCAGCAGCGGAGGGGTCGTGCAGCTCCACCGGCCTGCCGTGGCCCCCACTGCACGGGGCCCCAGGGCGTCACACCTGCCCAGGGCTGAGAGCGCGTGGACGGAGCCCAGAGCATCGCATCACTGCAGGGCTGGGACGAGTGCACTATTCTCAGGTGGTCACCACTGCACACGCGACCAAGGGGCTGCATTATTCCGACGTGATTGCTTGAACAAGGGAGCCGGGCAGTGGTGCCTGTCGCAGGAGGACACTCGTGCACCAGAGCCGCGGTGCTGCGCATCTCTGGAGTAGGCAGCGCAGCACGGATTCACTGGTGAACTGCCCTTATGGTGAAACTAGTGTACGAGAGTCGGGGTGCTGCGCCGATCTACAGTGGACACTCGTGCACTGGTGCCAGGGTACTAAAATGCTCCGTGGTGGGCATTAGTGGGCGGAGCCACATGCACTACTACTTTTGGGTGGACGCTAAAGCCATGAGTGAGGGCGCTGCACTGCTCTGGAGTTGACATTTGTGCACCGGGGTGCCGGACTGTTCTAGGGTGGATACTTGTGCACAGGAGCTAGAGTGATGGTTCGTGTGTGGTAGGAATTAGTGCACTGCATTACCTAACTTCAGTGCTCCGGACCAGGGTGCCGGACTGGTCGGGGGTAGATACGTGTGCACGGGGAGCAGGGGGCTGACTGCTGTGCGGTGGGCATTATTGCACGGGGTCCAGGGCGCCGAACTGCTGTGGACACTAGTGCAAGTGAGGCAGTGTCCTGTACCACTTCGGGACGAGCACCGGTGAGAGGGGCCAGGGGGTTGCTCCGCTCCGTGGGAGCACTAGTGCACGGGAACCTAGGAGCTGCACCATCCTGGTGGAACACTCGTGAACAGAAGACGGAGGTGTCAGTCTTCCATCGGCTCTGCAAGGATGAAGGTCCAGGGAGTGTGTCTAACCCTCCTCGCCCTTCCTCTCATCGTTAAGGCGTCTGGAGGAGGTGAGTCCATAGGGGACATGTTGGGGTGTCTCAGTCTTTGCAGGGTGCATTCTCCCCCCTCCATCCCTTCAGGAACTCTTGCGCATTGCAGGAGTTCGGTAGAGAGGGCAGGAAGGAATCTATCTGCATACACCCACACATTGTAAATCACAAAGCTAGTTCTGAAGTAGAATTTGGCCTTATGGCCAGAGCTGCTGACTTTGGACTTGGACAACGAGGTTCCATTCCTGGCTTTAGCTCAACAACCTGTGATTCTGGGCAAATTACTTAATCTCCCTGCGCTTTAAAACAGAGAGTAATTTAATCTGGGGCTCATGCAAATCGCTGTAAGGACCCTGGGCTAAATTTGCGCTATAAAAAAATCAATAGATCCGATGTTTGGGCTTTGGTACCCCTGACATTGCTCGTCTACCCGTAGTCTAAAGCCAGTAGAAGTAACAGGAAGTATACTGGGCTGTTGCAACACTGTTTCCAAACTGTTCCTGGCTTAATGCCCCTATGTAAAGGCCGTCAGGATAGCTGAGTTTAATATTTACTGATGAAACATGCAGTGATCTCCAAGTCATTGAATTCGAATCTTGGCAAGGCTGGCTCTGACTTTCACCCTTCTGAGGTGGGTAAATTAGGTATCATTAAAGTGGGCGATAGTCACATCTATTGTTTACAGTATTTAAAAACGGAAGGAGTGTGGTATGAAGCGTTATATTAAGATTAATGTATTCTGCCATGCAATTCTATTCAATATTTTTATTAATAATGATAATGGCCAAAAAATTATATATTTGAAGGTTCAGTTTTTCAGCTGATGTGTACACAGCATCCTGCTCAGACGGTGCTGTTGTGTGCTACATGGTATTGACACTCTTCACACGGTCACATCGGGTGATGTGACATTTTTGCACGATGAACAGCCATGTGATTTGGAATACCTTACATGTAGCTTTCCAGGTCATGGGTGGTAGCTCTGCACTGTTGTAACTCAGTGAGGTGTTTTCAGCTTTGATGGGAGGCAGCATCGGGTACTTTTGGTGGTTCTGTTGGGGTTGTTAACTGTAGTTCCTGAGGTGCTTTGACAAAGTCAACTCTCAAAAGCCACGGCCAACCTTAATGGCTCATGCCCAAACCCTAAAGGATCACACTTTCAAAACATTACAAGTTTGCCAGGCCTTTGTAGGCCAGTGCACCTTCCTGTCTCTCTCCCACTCTGTCTCACACACTCTCTCTCACTCTCTCACTCTCTCTCTCACACTCTCTCTCACACACACTCTCTCTCTCACACTCTCTCTCACACACACACACTCTCTCACACACACACACACTCACTCTCACACACACACACTCTCTCACACACACACTCTCTCACACCGACACTCTCTCACACACACACACACTCACGCACACACACACACTCTCTCACACACACACACTCTCTCTCACACACACACAAACACACACTCTCTCTCACAAACACTCTCTCTCACGAACACACTCTCTCTCACAAACACACACTCTCTCTCACAAACACACACTCTCTCTCACAAACACACACTCTCTCTCACAAACACACACTCTCTCTCACACACGCACACTCTCTCTCACACACACACACTCTCTCTCACAAACACACACTCTCTCTCACAAACACACACTCTCTCTCACAAACACACACTCTCTCACACACACACTCTCTCACACACACACTCTCTCTCACACACACTCTCTATCACACGCACTCTCTCACTCACACTCTCTCTCACACTCTCTCACTCTCACACACACTCTCTCTCACACACACTCTCTCTCACACACACACTTTCTCTCACTCACACACACACACACACTCTACTACTCAACATTACTCACTCATAATTAGTCACTCTATACTACTCACTCTTTACAACTGAAACTAAAAATACACTTTGTATATGTAAGGGTGTGGCTGTGCATGTAAATATGTGTGGCTCTAGGACTATTTACTACTCACTCTCTCACTATTTAATACTCACTCTTTCACTTTGTACTACTCGCTCTCTAATACTCGCTTTCCTAAAAACTCTCTCCTACTCACTATCAACTACTCACTCTACTACTTACTCTGTGTGTGGGTACTAATGCAATAGGTCTCGCATATGCAAGCTATTGGCAATATAAATGATAATGCCACTTATTTATGATTTAAAAAAAAAAGAAATGTCATGAGCAATGCCAATAGCTCTACCTTTAATAATGCAGAGACCATTGCATTGTAAATGCTTGTTAATCCTGGTAGTAGCAACTGCGAGAACACCAACACTGGAAGCCAACATAAGAACAAGCGGTTGCCTCAGTGCTCCCTCTTTCTTATATACTAGTGGTAGAAACAAGATGGCCGCTGAGATTTGTGGGCGTGTTGTGAGTTTTTAAAATTTGTATTTCTCGTTAGACGCTCTGGCTTCTATTTACTGTTTTTCTGATCTCTGGCACCGCGACCAACATTTCTGGTCACAGTGCGCATGCCCACATCCTACAAACCTCAAGAGTAGGGGTCAAACTGCATGCAATGTTGGTACCAGGGTCATCCGCTGTTTCAGCGGACACAACACCAACTTGAGATTATCAAGAAAAAGGAGGAAAACCTCCACTTCATTCGTGAATTCCAGAATTATGTTGCACCTCCAGTCATGGAGTAACATTTGGAAAGAATCAGAGGGTTATTCTTATGCTAAGGCAATTCTTTGCTTTAACAAGTTTTCTCTGTAAGAGTGTTTGACTTTGTGTAGGCAGCATTTTTAGGTTGGCAACATTTGTAGGCTTTCCTTTTGGTTCATAGCTTTAAAAGATAATTCACAGTGATAGTCTTTTCACCTTCGGTCAGCGGCTCTGCACTTAGCCCTAATATTATGTGATTGATCATTGAAGCAGCTGGCACTCCTACACTTTTTTTCAGAATGAGTGTTGAGGGGGCTAGTTTGTTCAGCAACTGAGAGTGTGTGAGTCGAGTGCAAGAGCCACAGCCATCTCTTGTAGGCAATGATCTATAAGAGAATAGAGACTCGAGGGAGTAGCTATTCATTTGTTCAAAGTCCTTAGTTATTCGAATCTTTTGAACAAAAGCAACGAACTCATGCCAGAATCCTAGAGCTGACATGTCCATGCCAGGTTCTCATTTGCCCCAGTATGCAAAGCTCACTGTTCCATGCCATTTTCACTTTGTTTTAAGTATGGAAACTATACTATGACATAATAGTATTAATATTGCTCTGGTGCACAAAGTAATCAATGCCATGCAAGTTTCCATATACACTCATATGTAAAGCACCATTCCACGCCAGTGTCCATACTACCTATAGTATGTAAATATGTCTGTATTTGTGTCTACATAGCTGAAAGTATGAAAACGAAAACCAACACTAAAATGCAGTATTTATGTTTTTCAGCTAACAGGCACAGATTTTGCGGTCTTCATTTTTCTCTTCTTTACTATTATTCCCCACTTTCCAGCTGCTGCATATGAGATCTGCAGTTAGGGAAAGAAAATGGCTGCATAGTAAAGCTTTTTCTTCTGCATTTTTTGGCTTGTGCACTGTAAGAGAAACAATGACGTTTCACAGAAGCTTGTTATCCTGGATCTCAGGCTGTGATCTAAAATAACAAGCTCGTTATGAAGTGCATGTGCAAACATGTACTATAAAGGGCTTTACTATGCTCACTTCTCAAAACAAAAAGGTGCTTGAAATTAGTTTTGAGCATGTCCATAGGCATTCCTTCGCGCCTAGGCCATGCCGGAGAGCAGTCCTTCGTAATCCTTGAAGAACTGAGAGTGGTCATTGGAAGTCTGTCCTAGGAGAGATATGGGGAAGGTGGATTTGGCATAACTTGGCCCAGGATTGTTTGTGATATTGAAGAATAACATACTTACAGAGACTTTTTCTGGAGATTCTTACTTCACAAACCTATTTCCTCTAATTTTCCCAAACGCAAGTCATTCCCGGGACACATAGTCCACCATGATGAATACACTCCATACTTGAAAAATCCCTTCAGTTTTTTACCACGACCACTCAGATCCCTTGTTTCACTTATCCAAGGGGAACTGAACCAGACCTCTCAGCTTTCCCTCTCTTTGTCGTATCTGTGGAGGGAGCACCTCAATGCCCTTCCTCCGAATAATTTCTTTTTCTATAGGCAGCCAATTTAACCCTCCCTCTTCTCCCTGAATTAAGCTTTATTTCCTTAACCTGGGCCCCAACCGGGTTAAGGCTAGCACTTATTTCCTTAACCTGGGCCCAACCAGGTTAAGGGTAGCACTTCTACCTCTACCTCTACTGGTGAGTAGCCAAAATATCGAAATTAAAATATCGATATACAATAATCTTGATGTTTTAATTTCGATGGTACAAAATATCGATGTCAATAATTTCGATGGACAGAATATCGACCTTAAGGTAAGTAATATCGATGTTAGTAATATCGATATCAAATATATCCATGTAACTAATATCTATATTTGTATTATTTTCATGTATTTTGTTAATAATTTTATATGTATATTTTAATTTTGTGTTTTAGTACCGTAACGGGTTGTGGGTTTATAGGGGAAAAGGGTGGGAAGTAATTTAAATATAGTAAATGTATTATTCATTTTTTTTTAATTATGACTACATTTAATTCATTTTATTGGTTAAGTTCTGTAGTGGGTTGTGGGTTTATAGGGGAATAGTGTGGGAAGTAATTTAAAAGTAATTAATTAATAATTTATTTGTATTCATTGGTATTGATAATTATATTCTTGTTAATTAATTATTATTTGGAAATTTTATTTTATTAATCGGTAATTAATGTTTATTAATTGGTAATTAATTTTTATTGATTGGTAATTAATTTGTATTAATTGGTAATTAATTGTAATTAACATTTTGTGGGTATACAACATTATTTAATTGTTAATATTTGTTAATTGGTCATTATTTTTTATAATTAATATGTTCTTGTTATTATGTTTTTTAAATATATTTTCTAATTGTTAATTAATATTAATTAATGTTTATTTGTTGGTATTTATTATTAATTTATTGTTAATTAATTATTCATTGGTAATTATGCTTTTAATTATTTTGGGGTATTTTTAAATAGTTTATAGTTATTTAATAATTAATTCATAATTTCTTTTCATATTTTAAATATTTTTAAGTTTTATACTATCCAACACTTTCCCTACTGTTGCACTCACTGGAGTTGGAATAGTAATTTTTACCCCTACGCTATCCAACACTTTCCCTACTGTTGCACTCTCTGGAGTTGGAATAGTAATTTTTACCCCTACGCTCCAACACTTTCCCTACTGTTGCACTCACTGGAGTTGGAATAGTATTTTTTACCCCTATGCTATCCAACACTTTCCCTACTGTTGCACTCTCTGGAGTTAGAATAGGAATTTTTACCCCTACGCTGTCCAACACTTTCCCTACTGTTGCACTCTCTCGAGTTGGAATGGTAATTTTTACCCCTACGCTCCAACACTTTCCCTACTGTTGCACTCACTGGAGTTGGAATAGTATATTTTACCCCTACGCTATCCAACACTTTCCCTACTGTTGCACTCTCTGGAGTTGGAAAAGTAATTTTTGCCCCTACACTATCCAACACTTTCCCTACTGTTGCACTCTTTGGCGTTGGAATAGTAATTTTTACCCCTACGCTATCCAACATTCTCCTTACTTTTTTTTAATTTGTTTTACATTTTAATTTATTTTTTATTTATATTATCATTTTATGTGTATAGATTTATTTGTAATTTATAATATTTTTAATTATGTATAAGTGATTAAAATAATTATTAAAAGTTATCATTAAGTAAGTATATATATTATGTATTATATGTATATATTTAACTATTTTTTTATTAAATTGTGTATATTAATTATTTTAAATGTTATAAAATATTTTTAACCATGTTTATTACATTTATAAGTATTATTTATTTATTTTACATATTTTTTTATTTAAAAAAATTATTTTTTAATTACGATAATTTTGACATTCGATATTCTTTTCCGATATTTTTGTACTTACCTTGTTGGAGATAGGCTGTCAATATTATTGACATCAATATTTTTGTTGCAATATTTTTGTATGTCGATATTTTTTGTATCTACATTTTGTCAGACATTCACCTCTACTGTTACCCTGTTTGTGTGCACAGATATATGTTTGTATGTACATATACGCATGGATTTAGTTAGCTTGAAACTCTTTAGCAAGCAATTCAGAGCTGAACATGGGCAAGATCTCTTGAGATAACTTAACGTGTTTTTTGTAAAGTGCATGTTCACCCAGAAGGGGTATCTTGATGTCCGCCAGAGGGTGGACATAGATATTAAAGAGTGTGGGACTTTGTGCAGAACCCTGGGGGACCCCAAACTTCAGCTGGTACTTTGTGGAGGGAAACAGTGGATCTATCACTTGGAAGAAACATCCTTCCAGAAAAGAAGTAAACCAGGCAAGTGCCTTGCCATCAATCCTGATGTCGCTTGATCTACGTAACAGAACCTTATGCAATACAGTGTTGAAAAAAAGCAGTTATGTCTAGTAAAATCATAGCAGCTGAACCTCCCTTAGCCACAATCTGACAAAGCTCCTCTGAGTCCCTGAGCAATGTATTTTGATTACTATGAGTCGGCCAAGATCCAGTTTGAGAGGATCCCACTAAGGCGCCGATTCCGATCCGGTAATAAAATCCCCCGTACGATTCGTATTCGTAGCCGAATCCGTACGAATAGAAAAAAACCATCCGACCTGCGTAGTACGATCCTTTTGCGCCTATTCCCGTACGAATATCAGCCATCCGTACGAACAACAGTCGAAGCCCCGTACGACTCTGCGTCGGAAATCAAACCTAACGATTTGTAAACCTGCCGTACAACCACACAAGTACGATCCAGTTGGGGAACCCTGTACGCGATTCGTACGGGCCAAAGTAGTCGCGCATGAAGATGGATTCGTACGGGATCCCATGCCTCACAGCAAGCGCAATCAATACATACCACACGTGTACCCCTCGCGCAAGCCTACGCGAGCCCCCCCCCCAACGGCCCATACAACTCGATCGCACGCCCAAGTACCGTACGCACCACCCCCCCAACAAGCGTACGCGAGCCCCCCCGACCCGCCAACGGCCCGTACAACTCGATCGCACGCCCAAGTACCGCACGCACCACCCCAAGCCACTCGCTCCCACGCACAAGTACCACACGCACTCCCCCCCAACAAGCGTACGCGAGCTCCCCACCCGCCAACGGCCCGTACAACTTGATCGCACGCCCAAGTACCGCACGCACACACCCCCAACAAGCGTACGCGAGCCCCCGCCAACGGCCCATACAACTCGATCGCACGCACATGTACCGCACGCACCACCCCAAGCAACTCGCTCGCACGCACAAGTACCGCACGCACACCCCCCAACAAGCGTACGCGAGCCCCCCACCCGCCAACGGCCCGTACAACTTGATCGCACGCCCAAGTACCGCACGCACACCCCCCCAACAAGCGTACGCGAGCCCCCCCCCCCGCCAACGGCCTGTACAACTTGATCGCACGCCCAAGTACCCCACGCACACACCCCCAACAAGCGTACGCGAGCCCCCGACCCGCCAACGGCCCGTACAACTTGATCACACGCCCAAGTACCGCACGCACACCCCCCCCACAAGCGTACGCGAGCCCCCCACCCGCCAACGGCCCGTACAACTTGATCGCACGCCCAAGTACCGCACGCACACACCCCCTACAAGCGTACGCGAGCCCCCCCCGCCAACGGCCCGTACAACTCGATCGCACGCCCAAGTACCGCACGCACCACCCCAAGCAACTCGCTCGCACGCACAAGTACCGCACGCACACCCCCCCAACAAGCGTACGCGAGCCCCCCCTGCCAACGGCCCGTACAACTTGATCGCACGCCCAAGTACCGCACACACACACCCCCAACAAGCGTACGCGAGCCCCCCGACCCGCCAACGGCCCGTACAACTCGATCGCACGCCCAAGTACCGCACGCACACCCCCCCAACAAGCCTACGCGAGCCCCCCACCCGCCAACGGCCCGTACAACTTGATCGCACGCCCAAGTACCGCACGCACACACCCCCTACAAGCGTACACAAGCCCCCCCCGCCAACGGCCCGTACAACTCGATCGCACGCACATGTACCGCATGCACCACCCCAAGCAACTCGCTCGCACGCACAAGTACCGCACGCACACCCCCCAACAAGCGTACGCGAGCCCCCCCACCCGCCAACGGCCCGTACAACTTGATCGCACGCCCAAGTACCGCACGCACGCACCCCCAACAAGTGTACGCGAGCCCCCCACCCGCCAACGGCCTGTACAACTCGATCGCACGCACATGTACCACACGCACACACCCCCAACAAGCATTTGTGAGCCCCCCACCCGCCAACGGCCCGTACAACTTGATCGCACGCCCAAGTACTGCACGCACCACCCCAAGCAACTCGCTCGCACGCACATGTACCGCTTACACACAACGCCAACACCCAAACCAGCACAACAACACCAAACATGTCTCCTGTGTACACACCATTGAGTAAGAATGAACTGGTCACAGCTAAACAGGCAAACAGAGGTCAACACTGACACCCACCCCATATATGACACACCCAACCAATTCAAAATAAGCCACACCCACATCTTCACCAATAAAAGGGTCCACACATACAACCCATCATCCTTTGCAACATACCCATTATTGCGAAGAAACTGAGAGCACACCAACAATGGCAGCAACATACCTTCACACATACACCTTATCACATCTACACCCACACCACCCCTTCACAATCAGAACCACACACCCTCATCCATACACACCATCACCCCCTCAATCACATACACCCCACACCATGAGCACACACAAGAATCCAAAGTTCACTAACCCGGAGATGGAGATCCTTACAGATGAAATCATCAGAGTCGAGCCACAGCTGTTTGGCGCATTGGTCAGACAGACCAGCATGGCAGAAAAAACTCGCCTGTGGGAGAGGATCGTAGACCGAGTCAATGCTGTTGCACCCATCAGGCGCACCAGGGGGGAATGCCAGAACAGGTGGTATGATCTGCGGAGGATGGTCAAGAAGAAGATGGACCAGGACTACGCCAATGCACACTACACTGGAGGTGGTGGTCCCCGCAGACCTCCTGTATACCATCCCTGGGAGCAGTAAGTCATGGAGCTGCTGGCACCGGTGGGAGTACACGGAATAGGAGGAGCCGTTGAGCCTGGTGAGTGTACAAGAAAAACATGTTACAGGGGTGGACTTACAACAGTGCCCAACAGCATGGGGTGGGTGGCCATGAGTCCCAGCATGACTAAACAACATGGGGATTGATGCAAGGGGGAGGCACAAAGGGTGGAAGGTGGAGGGTAGGAGGCTACTCCCATCCCATATGTCCCAGGGACACACCCAAGCACCATGCCCAATGCACAGGGATAGGGAAATATCACACAAGATAGTATACTACAGTTGCCAAACAATTTCATGTGGTGGACACACCTTCCAGAGAAGCAACATTTTGTGGCACAGTAAGGCAGTGTAGCGAGCAAGCACGCACAAACAACCTGGCTCCATCCCTGTCTCCCTCTCCCTCCCACTCCCACTGTCGCCCACTCCCTCTGTTGCCCTCTCCCTCTGTCGCCCCCTCCCCCTGTCGCCCTCTCCCCCTGTTGCACTCCCTCCCTCCCTCTGTCTCCCTCCATCCCTCTGTCTACCTGCCTCAGTCACCTCACCTCAGCCCCCTGGGCACGCAGACAGTTGCACCCAAGCACTGCACTGCACAGGCCTTCAAAACACCATAGAGATCAATGTCCAGGGACAGCAGTCATCTACTAATTGCCTGCAACACACCCACCATTTGCAGTGGACAATGTACTGTGTCAGGACTAGGGGTGGGCGGCCAGCTACGCTCCGTGCACGGAGTGTGCGTAGTGCCGCCTACTCCGCATTTTGCGGAGCTGGCGGAGCCAGGCGGCACTACGCACGCTCCGCAGACGGAGCGTAGCTGGCCGCCACCCGCCTCCCTCCCGCCCTCCCTAAATACTTTCAAATAAAGGAATCAAATAATTTAAAAAGCACTTACCTTGCCGCCGCTGCCCGCCGCGTCCCCGGGGCTCGCTATCTTCCGTCTTCCGTCCGCTTTACTAATGCGCATGCGCGGGCGGCCGCGCATGCGCATTTTCACGAGAAAATGCGCATGCGCGGCCGCCCGCGCATGCGCATTAGTAAAGAAGACGGAAGATAGCGAGCCCCGGGGACGCGGCGGGCAGCGGCGGCAAGGTAAGTGCTTTTTAAATTATTTGATTCCTTTATTTGAAAGTATTTAGGGAGGGCGGGAGGGAGGCGGGTGGCGGGGCTGGCGGCCAGTGGTGATTGCAGAGTGGGGCTACGCGGAGTGCGGAGGTGGGCGTAGTTTCTCGCCCACTTCGCGTAGCTCCGCGAAGCCCCACTCCGCGAACTCCGCCCAGGGTTAGTCAGGACACACATTTGGGAATGGTCTGTAGTACACAATGGGCACAGGTGTAGGCACCACAAGTCTCTCATGTGATCACTGCAAACACAAACACCAGGACAAGGTCACACATCCTGTGCATGAACCCAAAATCACAAATATGCCAGCATGCCACATCATTGGGCAGCCAAATAATGAACGATGGAGGCTTGCAAATCACACGCAAACTACTAACATGGCCTGTCATACACACCCCTTACAGAAACTCATCCCCTGGGGACAATCATAGGAGTGCAACAATGTCAAAATTGTCATGTATCACAAATAAACACTCACTCATATGAATACGCATACAAGTAATACATGCACATTGCAGAAGCTCCAGTCCATTGTGCCTCTCAAACACTGCACGTGCCCCATCTCATGACTGATGTGGATGCACGTAAGTAACAACATGGACATGGGTATTGACAAGGTGATGCGTCTTAGAGAAGTGACACGTTCAAAAGCCATGATCGATAAGTGTGTGTACAGGTCCAGGGGTGTTGGCATTGTGTGGCCATCACGGAACAGCAAAATACATCCAAAGTAGTTGATGTTATGCAAATTAATGATGCCCTGTGTCTTACATCAACATGCTGCATCTAAACTCTGTGCATGCTTGACGCAGACATAAGGATTTTCACCATATCCTGGATGTTGCGTGAACCTGAGCAATGCTTAACATGTGTTGTGCCGGCAAGACAAGACACAGCAATGGCTGTGTCAGTCATTGTCAAGAGAATGGAAGAATGAAAATACCCCTGAGTACATGTCAATTTACTACCACTACATGCACAACTGAACAATGACAACAATCTAAAGCATGTGGAACAGTGATGCAGATAATGTATAAATAAACAATATGTCACTTGATAGTGCCTTAACAGTGTCTCTCTCTCCCACACACAGGGCAACGTGTGGAGCCCACCCCCCCCAGGGGGGAGAAGGATCCCAGTCCCAGGCTCAGCCGGACACAGACCCCACCAACAGCCACGCCACTCAACGCAATGTGGATGACCCCAACCAACCTGGCACCTCTGGATCCCAAACACCTGCAGCAACTGTACCAGCTACATATCTGCCAACCACCGGAACCATTCCCAACACATCACAGCAGACAGGTCAGAGCCCTGCACATGATCCATCAGAGGGCCTGTCTGAAGATGAGGGACACCCTTTGTCGGGCGCCCCTGAGGTGGCAGACAACCTCCACTCTGCCAGCACTCGGGGGCCCGTCGACCGGATGTGCCCACAAGCGCAGGCGGTGCACATGTGGGCCAGGGTGGTGGGAGAGGTGCAAGGCGGAGGCGGGAATCTGGCCAGCCAGCTGCAGGGCCCGGTATGCCTGAACTCACTAACATCCTGGAGGCATACCAGCGGGACACCAGGAAGGTAGGCCAGCTTGCGGAGGTCCTCAACTAGGTGAAAGAACAGCAGGCAGAGCAAATAGCCAGGCAACAACAACATTATGGACGGGTGGAGGAAAGTCTGGCTCAGCTCTTGACGGTGCATCGGGAAATGAGCCAATCGCTACGTCAGATAGCTGCCAACATGCAGCACCCTCCCTGTGTCACAAGGCCAGCAACATCACGGCAAAGTGTGACACCAGCCGCAGGGAGGGGGGAAGCGGAGGAGGAGGAACTCCCTGACGTAGCGTCCCATGCATCATCCAGGCCTGCACCTGAGGGTCCCCCAAGGAAGGTGGGTCGTCCACGGCTAAGACGTTGAGGGGCAGTGGGCCATTGTAACGACCGGATTCTCGGACCAGATGGAATCAGCTCCTAGGAGCCCCTCTAACCCAGTCGGAACGTAATCACCTCCTTCCTTAGAACGTATTTACAATGGGTATAGATATATGTATGTACATCTCGTACCTAAGAATGGGGAAAATAGCAATAAACATGCATAGGTTTTCTACAATATCCTATTCATACCAACTAGTCTCACGGCCACTTAGGCCCAGACTAATCTACCCTGGGCAGGTCTGATTATGTACCCTTACACACTGATCTCCCTCAGTGCTCACTCGACACGCAATCCGGCGTGTCATACACACTGGGCTGCAGTCCCAGTGCTCTCTTTTTATCCGGTCCACAATCCGGCGGACCTACACACTGGTCTCCCTCCCAGTGCTCGCTCACTTACAACATGATCCGCAATCCGGCGGATCTACACACCAGTATCCCACCTGGTGCTCTCATTAACGCCGCTTACCAACGACGATCACTCTCCTATGAATACCTTTGGAAGAAATCTCTCATTGTCTACTCGGGATGATACTACAATAACATGAGTTAGCACGGTTTTCCAAATTGGAGTATGTACCTTCTGCTCTTGGCATCAAATGGTCCCTCTCTCCCTCATTATTCAGTCACCTCTTACCTGACCGGGATTTACATCCGTTCATGCAAACAATGTCTGACTAGAAGACCAGGTTACCCTGATTGAACAAGAATACAAGGCACATGTCGGTTCACTAAGAACTGGGGTATTTTATTACAATGATTATAAACACAATACTATACGATAACATATATCCTACAAAGAAAAGTGAAAGGTTAGAATGTGCACGCTATGGGAAAAAGGTCGACATCACCTTAGTAATGTGGAGTCTGGGTCCAGCAGTCATCTAGGTTCCCGTCTCGTCTGTGCCTTGGCTCGTCTCGGAATCACACCTTAGCAGTCACAAGTACACGTCTGCACCGCTATGCTCTGTCTCCTCTGCTTCCCTCCAAGTCACTGGAACCTTCCTCTTTATTAGCTGCTGTCTCTCTCTGTCTCTGATCGCTCTGCGCTACTTCTTCTCCTTCAATCCTTCTCAGAGAGTCTCAGTTTCATGATCTTTCTCAGACTTCAAAATGGCGACTGTCTGCCTGGAAATAATTAATAGCATTGATGCTAACGGCTAGCTGCCGCCTACAGACTGACTGACTCACTGCCTAACACTTTCGCTAATATGGAAGCCTGTTCTTTCATGGAAAGTTACGGCCAGTAACCTGCCGCCCACCAAATTCTTGTACCTCCCCGTACCAAGGACACGTTCCCAGCCGGCCGGCCTGAAGTTGTGTCTTCGGAGTGGAGAAAAATACAGTCTTTCGATAAGGGCCAGCCTGAACTGGTTCTCTCCAAGCGAACAACACTTCGAAACTAAAACATTACACTTGGCCTAGAAGCCTTTCAAGCTGCCGGGCAGAAAGCAAGATGGAGTCTCTCCCGTTTGAGGCCTACAAGGCCCGAAATAAGCATAACTCCATAGAAGGTATACTAACACTCTTGCAAAAGGACGGATTATCACTAATACTAATGAATCTATCCCCTAACTTAAGTTTATAAGCCCTGATCTAAGGAAAAGGGTACGAAAATGCACTACTGTGCCTTATGAGTAGGCCTTGTTTATAGTTCTAATCCCTGCACTAGGAGGGTAATAGGCTGGAGTCATCTTCAATCATTCTCCCTCCAAAGAGGGCCGAAAAAGTCGGTCAGAACAGCCATGCACAACTCCCAGGACACAGGTCCTGGCATATTGCCCCTGGGTGCAACAGTATCCCCTATGCGACTCTCCCACATGGACTTGCTGGTCACAGTCTACCCGATGATGCCAAGCACTGTGGCCTGGACTATGTTGACAGTAACTGTAAGGCATCTCATCTCCACCACTGAACTTTGGATTCAACCCCTTTATGTACAGCACCTATTCACGTTTGCTGCACAAGATCACCAAATAAATACACTGAACCACATACGCATTTGTCGATTTATCTTTGAACCACAGCATAAAATGATATGTGTGTGCAAATGTATACAATGCAAGGGTATCCAACAAACAGCAGCAATCCACACACTTGTATCAGATTCCGTGTGAGGACACACATCGGTCAGAAATCACTAACAACTACATACATGGATGGCAAGACACACCTGTGTGGGATAGTAAATGCTGGAGGGGGGTTTGGATGCCAAACTGCTATCACAGCCAGGCCCAGGAGAGTCACATTGAGGTGTACAGATCATTGTGACAAAACTAGTTGTCCACGTAGGGAGTACCTACAATTGTGTCCTAGGGTTATGTGAACTATCATCAACATGATGCAGTACTGTGGATGTCATGAATGGCGCAAAGGACAAGGGTGGCAGGACAGACTGTGGGCAATGGGCTGTTGCACTCTACACAAGCACACCTGACTATGTGACCTACCCCTATGTAGCTACAAGTACTAGACTCCTGTCATGGGAGCAACGCATACAGAACAACTACCCACGTCTGACACATACCTACACCAGACTGGGTAAATCACACCACACCCAAGAGACGTGGTCATGGTGTGTGTCCCCTGTGGCAACTTGACTGACTGTGACAGCTATGTCGAAGTGGTGTGACCAGGTTGTGTACTGCCACGTGACTGTTAGCAAGATGATTTTTCCTGCTGTGGTGTTGACAAGGTAACAATGTACAATATTGTGCCTATGGAAGGTGTGTGTGTGCTGTACACGGCACATGACCTGGTGGTACGTAGACCCAATGTCATGTGAATCTGCATAGTTGTGCCAGTATGTGCTGCACACACAGACACATAAGCTGCAGTGGCTGAGTCAGAAGCATTGTGATACCAGGAGGGTGATTGTCTGGTGTTGTCTGTGTGTAGGGTGGCAGGAGCATGCTCTACAAAAGGATGGAAGGAGGGTCATCCTGTAGGTGTCTGTGTACCTGGTACGTGTGTGCTGCATCGTGCCTGTGCATGCAGCAGCAATGAGTGAAGACATGACGGCAGGAGGGGTGTGACAACTTGCCAAATGGGCACATACCGCAAGGGCATTTGCAAGCCACAGAGTTACATGTGAATGTGAAGGCAGGAGTGTCTGACTCACTCGGGGTCACTGCAAATAAAATGGCACAGTGATGACCAAAGATCACAGTCACTGTATCAGGGCCCTTACAGACAAGTGGGGCACAGGACACACAGCGTCAGCAGGTGTAGACTACAGCGAGTGTGTGGAAAGCTAAACAGCTGCTACAAAGCCATCGACCTTACACAAAATATAGTATTACAGCCTTCCCAAACACCATGCATGTGCCTGCTGGACACGTCAACACATAACAAGCATAAGCATACTACATGCCAAATACTAAACATGCACATTAGAAGGATATGTCCGTTGACATGAAGGCGGCAGAATTTTTTTAAAAAACACACGTCATGCACAACATGAGTTAATTACATTGTGAGCCCATGGAGCACTGTCAAACATACATGTGCATTGGCAAGGACTCAAAATGACACTATTAATGATGTCACCTGTAATGCAGCAGTAATATTGGGTACAAGCCTGTCAAGGACTGGCTGTACCTTTCTTCATCAGAGTGGTGTGATGCTCAAAGGGTTCCACCTCCAAATAGCCCCTTGGTCTGAGTACAAATGACAGACACAAAAGGGTGATCAGGCGACGGAAGGAGAGGATGGGAACTGCTGGGAGGGAGACCTGAAACAGAGGCAAATAACCATTAGGAGTACATTCTCATGTCACTGCTAATACAAAAACCTCATGTGATACACTGTACCAGTCACACCTGTGAAGTAAAATGACTGGAGACAACATTACATTAGTCATCATGCTATCACATCAGATCCGATGCAATGACACGGACACATAAAACCTAGGACAGTCTGTGATCCATTAGAGTATTGTGAAACGCTCACAAGTGAGCAACCATGCAATGAGACCTATGTTGTTAAAAAATCATTCACTGGCTCAGATGCGGTGGACCTCACAAACAAATGAAAACAGTTGGCAATGCTACTTACGCAGACTGTAATATCTCTTTTTGCTCATGTGTACCCATAAGGGCCATGTAGGCAAAATTTACTTCACCCACAACAGCTGTAAGAATCACATATGATGAGGAAGCTAATGACCTACATGCAATGAAGGCACTCTGTATCCAGTCTTTTGATCTATCAACATAGCATTACTAAGCTAAACATGAGATGCTGTTAGAAGAAATATCAACTGGAAGTGAAGTTGAACCAAACCACAAAATGATACCCTACCATTGCACATAAATGCTGCACGGGACTCGAGAATCATGTGAATGACCGCACTCCACTGGTGCAACACAATAATTAACATATGCATCATCCCAACATTGTCATGTCTCAAGCAAAACATACATGGCATCATGTGATTCAAAACAGAAGTGCTACTCACTGTGAAGGCTGGTGGAGCAGTATTTTCAACCTGCACGGAGGTAACGACATGACAGTGACATGAAATAGTGCAACAAGGGGCAATGCATCCATGTCCACAGATTCACAGGACAGTTCTCAGGACATGTGGAACATACAGTGGGCAACACCTACACGACATGGTAGAATGGCAACCAAACTGGACTGTCCCACAAGGTGGAGGTGAGGATCCAGTCACATTCAAATGCACACAGTGATGCTGCAATCCCCCACAGAGTCCGTGTTTGAGACCTCTGACACAATGTCAAACCATGGTATATGCAATGTTGCAGTGGCAATGTCTACACACATTGATGCATCCACCAGAGTATACAACTACAACAGATGACTGTCAGATGGGGTGACTATCCTGTCATGGGAGTGGGCATACATGTAATAAGTAACATATTGTTGTTGCATGTATTCATGGTTGCACTCCATGCACTTGAACATGTACCACACGTTTCAACACATACCAACAGTAAACAGCCTCGTATGAGTCCTTACCCAAAATGACTTCTCCACATGTCCATGCATGCTCCGTTGATTAGGCTGACGTTGCAATCATTTTGAGCAATAGCAGGGTGACCACGATGACCCAAACGGACAACAGGCAGGGTGAGCTGTGGATGAGAGTGGCACACAAGGGGTAAAATTCTGTACAATGTCATTCAGACAATGTCCTGTTCAATATCCAGATGTTGTAGTACACCTGTACATTCCAAGTACACACATAGCACGTATGTGTGTTGCATTACATCTGCACCTGTGTGACACAGCACTACAGACATCCAAGTGACATTGCATACAGTCTGCTGCATACACATCATGCTACCCATGCAACTCTGTAGTACATGTATTACATAAAAGCAGCTATGACTCACCATTATGAGAAGAAGTTGCGGATGAGGTGACTCCGGATATCATCTTCTACCTCCTCATCACTGGTATCCTGGGCAAGGCCTTCATCCTCTACGGGCGGATGTTCCAGGTTATCAGGGTCAAGGTAGAGCGGCACGGCCTTCTCCACTGCCATGTTGTGAAGCATGCAGCACACAGTGAAGATGTCACACACCTTGCGTGGGCTGTATTGGAGGGCTCCGCCTGTCTTGTCCAGGCACCTGAACCGGCTCTTCAGGACTCCAAATGTCCGCTCAATCACCCGCCTGGTCTTCCCATGAGCATTGTTGTACCGCTGGTCTGCAGCTGTCCTGGGGTTGCGTGGTGGAGTCATTAGCCACGGCATGTTTGGATATCCAGCGTCTCCTGTAAATACACATCATGGAAATGAGTGTGTAATATGATTCAGATGAAGAAGGTGTGACATACTGACATACATAGCTGACAGAGTATACTCACCAACAAGACATGCCCGGTGGTTGTGCAGCTGCAGCATCATCTGTGGTACCCTGCTACGCCTCATGATGAAAGCATCGTGGCACGATCCTGGAAAACGTGCAGAGACATGTGAGATAATCATGTTGGCAAGACACACCACCAGGGCATTTATTGAGTGGTAGTGTTTCATGTTGCGATACGCTTGCTCCTGAGCCTGTGGTGGCACCAGACTAACATGTGTACCATCAATTGCACCAATTACATGTGGCATGCGTCCCAGGGCATAGAATTCCCCCTTAACATCTGTCAACTGTTCTGGAGTAGGGAATGTGATGAATTCATCAAGGTGGAGCAACATCGCTGCCAAAACATCTGTCAATACACGGCTGAACATGGTCTGAGACATCCCTCCCACATCAGCTATGGTCAATTGGAACGTACCTGTGGCAAAGAAATGGAGGGCTGCCATCACCTTTACCTTGGGTGTCAGCGCCGTTGGATACCTGTGTCGTGGTTGCAGGTGAGCCTCCAGTCTGTCCATCAGGTCCTTGATCATCTGTCTGGTGAAGCGATAACGACGGATGCAATTGCGTTCCCTCATGGCTTCCAAGTCAGGTAACGGCCGTTCCAGAGGGGGTGCCCTGCAATACACAAATATTAGAAAATGTGTTCAACTGTCTGACTAAGACAATAACAATGTACATGGCACAAGCAACACTGCCTCAACAAATCTAGACAAGTGTGAGTGTGGCGTGGGAGACACACTGTTGTAACATGTTCCAACTCCCAGCCACTCCTCCGTGAACAGTAAAAGACCTGTGGTCTGTGGAATGAATATGACATGCATACAAAATATCTGATGGAAAGGTCTTATTGAGCATGACAATGTATCATGTCAGTGACACACGGCATGTGAATGTCAGTAGGAGGTTGTCTGCACATCCAGACATCTTACAGCAATACACACACCACATGTGGCATCATTTGCACAGTTCTGACATAGTCATGTTGCGGTGTGATATTTCCCTAACTATTACATGAGCATCATCATACTGCATTAATGTTTGATTAGTCACAAATGGTCTGTGATGCAATCACACATATGAGCGCTTCATTAACACAAGTGGCATGGTGTGCGTACATTAGAAACCCTGTAATCACAGCAAGGACACAATATGGATGCTCCTACAGAAGATGTACTGAAATGTATGAACTGGTTACTTACCTTTCGTAACAAAATATCATAATGGAACAGTAGTAAGTAGCATGTTCCTGACTTTGAATACATACCAATCTTCAGACAAATTTGCCTCCCTGGATGCCATCTATGTGAGTCGGGGATATTGAGCCATCACTGGATGAAATACGGTGTCGCTGACTGGCATCCTACAAGTGCTTGGCCAAGTATTGCCCGTACCTACAACGCACACTCTGCCAGCAGTTACACAACCATGTCCCACAGACAGTGTGGGCAGCGGACAAAGAGGCATGTGATGTTGGAAGACCTCAGTCCCAGACTCAGGGAGGATGATGACATCTGTCCGTACTGCTCAGACCTCTTGGATACCCTCTACAGCGGAGCTACGGGGAATGTGGTCTGTGATTTGTCGGCTGGATGCCCATGCTCTCTGGGGTGGGGTGGGAGGACAGGGCACATGGTCAGTCCGGGGAGGGGTGTGGTCGTCTGACAACGTGCCTATCTACAGCCAAACATGCAGCGTGCCTGTACATGCAGAACAATATAGATACAGTACATTCCTCAGGATAGGCCTGCAGATGCTCAGCGGAGCGTGACTGCACTTGAAGGACCTCAGTGAGGAGGTTGGTCCTCACCGCGGCAACGGGGAAATGAATGGGCAAGGCTCTGGCCGCCCACATAAACATTACACTGTACGTTGGCCGCTCATCCATTAGCACGTTTGGAGTAGAGACATATCCAGTGTCTGGCTAGGTGTCCAGACCACTTGCATGCCCCAGTCCACCTGTCCTGTCACCTTGGGACCGACACTCATGTGTCAGTGGGTCTTCAAGACCCTCCCAATACTCATTGACAACCATTCCCTGATAATCAGGCCTGTCATGAGCTGTGCCCGGCTCGTAGGAGTTGAACCCCCCCCTGCAGCATTAATGGCGGTATACTGCCGCACAGTTCCCACGCCAGTGCCGTACAGGGTGTGGTATCGGGGACACCACCACCCGAGAACGGCGCAAAGGCTGGCACCTGGGGGACAGTTGCCAGTGAGGTTGTGAGGTGAACCAGCGAGGACCAAGATCAACATTCAGATCCTTTCTGTCCCAGCGGGTCTGGCACAAATGCGCCGCCTGCGTCAGGGACAAAGTGAGTGATGGCGTCACGGGCAAATCACCAGACGCGCAAGTGCCCCTAGACGGGTCCGCTGGGCCAGAATCCGCCCCGTAGGCCTTTGGTGGTGTGAGGGACATCATGGACATGAGGACCACAGGTCGTGATGCAGGCTACGACGGCTGCAAATCTGACAGAGCCGCGTGGGCGGTGTCACCCGAATCCCATGCAGCATTGCACGTGCATTGTGTTGATTTTGAAGTGTGATGACATCTCTTTCACATATATGGGTTACCTGACGACTTGGCCCTGGAGGACTGATGTCAAATCCAGGGGCTATGATGTCTCAACACCCACGCCCAGGCACTCCTCCTACGTCCAGACCATGAACCATTGTGGTGCAGGGACAACTGCTGGAATCTGAGCGGCATGTGTGACCAATCACACCTGGATTCATATGTCTCGTCCCAGCAGTCGGAGCAGCTCTACTTGTCTTGCTTGACGTGAACACTGTGGAGACACCGACGGTGAGGGTCAGTCACCAACATGAGAGGGTTGCAATCCTCACAGGCTTTGAAATGGACATCCCTATTGGCACCGTCCTGAGTCAGACAATCCAAGTGAAATGGTCAGAAGTGATCGTACTATGATCTTGTTTCAAAAATGAGTTAGGTTACACTTATACGGGACCAGCGCAGGTGTTGTTAATACAGAGGACCTGACGTGAGCACACTGAGGTCACGTATGAGTACCCAGACAACGTCATCACGGCACACACAACGCCAACAACACACGGTGAGCCGCAGGACATGCCTACTGACACACAAGTGTACTACTGAGCGGAAATTGCCATGTCCAGGATGACACGTGGGGATATTCTAAGGTGAGTAATATGATACTGTCCTGAACATTTCATATGCAAACAGCAGGCACAATGTCACATATGGCAGACACATGACGTGGTGACTCAGGGTCATGCTGTGCGTCTATTACACCTCTGTCACAGTGGGCATGTTGCTGTCATCATGTGCCAGTTCCCTGTACTGAATGGTGTGGCAGTCCAGTGTTGATGTGCATCGCAATATGTTGTAGACGTTACTCCGGTGCAAAGTGTTGTATGCATGTGATGCACATGTGCTAAAGGAGTAATGACAAGTCTCGCCAGCTCTTCACACATCAACTGAGGCACTAGGTCACAGTCCCTGTGCTTCTTCAATGTCTGCCACACCTGGGGCATGCTGATGTGAGGATGCCATGCTGATGTATGCATCCACATTGTCAACATGAGGGTAGACTACATCCCTGCTATGTGATGATTTCCTGGAGTCACTCTCCCAATGGTGACATGAAGGAGGTCAGGAACGCAGCCTACACAATCGTTCACTTGAGCATGTCTGACGCACTGTACATACGCCTCGTTTCCCTATTGCATTTCAGCCCTACGCGAGCAAAGCGTACCCCAATGGTACGTGCGTGTGTACGCCTCGTTTCCCTATTGCATTTCAGCCCTACGCGAGCAAAGCGTACCCCAATGATACGTGCGTGTGTACACCTTGTTTCCCTATTGCATTTCAGCCCTACGCGAGCAAAGCGTACCCCAATGGTACGTGCGTGTGTACGCCTCGTTTCCCTATTGCATTTCAGCCCTACGCGAGCAAAGCGGACCCCAATGGTACGTGCGTGTGTACGCCTCGTTTCCCTATTGCATTTCAGCCCTACGCGAGCAAAGCGTACCCCAATGGTACGTGCGTGTGTACGCCTCGTTTCCCTATTGCATTTCAGCCCTACGCGAGCAAAGAGTACCCCAATGGTACGTGCGTGTGTATGCCTCGTTTCCCTATTGCATTTCAGCCCTACGCGAGCAAAGCGTACCCCAATGGTACGTGCGTGTGTACGCCTCGTTTCCCTATTGCATTTCAGCCCTACGCGAGTAAAGCGTACCCCAATGGTACGTGCGTATGTACGCCTCGTTACACCATTGAATGGGTTGCATTGGCAACGGCAATGTCACCTTACTTGTGTGGGTATTTGATTAAATACATAGGGAACATCTAGGGGAACAGTGGACAGATCAAAATGCAACCAGGTTGTCATGGATACAGAATTTTTTGAGCCTCCTACAGGTGTTCTAGAAAATTCAGTTGGGCAAAAGTATACAATGTTGCAAAAGTTGTTGTTCAGCTCAGGCTCAGTTTTCAAACCATGCATATGTGTGTCATGTCCTTATGTGTGAAGTGATTGGATGGAACGTAGGATGCTAACTATGGTGGCCTATCAAACACTACTCCTTGGACTCACAGCCCCTCTGCAGCACAGATATAAGGCAGCATGTGGCTGTGGTAGGGCACTTGCCTGCACAACATTGGTGTGGTAACCACAGCTGCTGTCTCTGAATCCTCTGGACCCTGATTGGCTTAGCATGGAGAGGGCACCTGCATTCACTGATGGTGAGAACAAGGCCCTGCTGGATGCCCTCCTGCCTAACTACAGCAAGCTGTATGGGAGACCAGAGGATCAGGTGAGTGATGTGTGCAATACCTTGGAGTGTGCACCTGTTGTGTGTGTGACATTATAGCCACTGTGTATGTATAGTGTCTAGATGCAATGTTGTTGGGAGTGAGTGCCAGGGTGTACAGTGTTGTTTCTAGAGGGTTCTTTGTTGCATTGGGGTGTGTGACAGCGTGTCACGTGCTGCAGTGCACCCAGATGTAGCATACATTGCTCAGTGAGTGCCATGCTCGGAGAGTGTTTAGCACCCATCATGTCATCTGTAGCCTTTCAATGGCATGTCATGCAGTGGTGTTTGCTCACAGGCCACATACTTGTGGCAAAAAATGCTAATGTGTTTAGCTTACAATGCCCTGTTATCATCAAGTTTTTTGTGCACATATATGTGTGTTTGGAACATGGACCAGGTGTACTGATGCTGTTTTACTTTACATTTGTGACAGGTATCTGCCTATGAGAAGGGTGAAATCTGGCTGGACATTGCCAGGGCTGTCAGGAGTGAGGGGGGGCCTCGCAGGAGGCTCCGGAACATCAAGAAGAGGTGGCAGGACATCCGGTGCTGGAGCCGCCGCATCGCCAGAGTACAGCTAAAGCTGGAAGCTCCACGCCGGCATGGCGGCACCCGCCACCTCACCCCCAACATGCTCCAGGTCCTGGAAGTGGTGTTCCCAGACCTCCATAGGCAGTTGCAGGAGGGACAGCAGCAAGTAGTGGGTAGGTTTATGTCTGTTTGTTGTGATGTGTGTCACATGCTCCCTGCAGTGCTCCAAGGCATGGTTACACTCCCATAGTTTGAGTGTTGTGGTCAGACAGGCACTCCATGCATTGGCATCAGAATGTCCCAGTTTCTGCAGCTGCTTCTTTACATGCCTTGCCCTAATCCACATTTGACCTGCGCTTTGGATGATGTTTGTTTTTCACATGTACTCCTATGGTGCAATGTCTCTGTATGCATCTTCCTTTGCACATCATCATGTTGGAGGGGGGTCTGTGACACCTGTTGGAACCTATATACCATAAGAAACACAGGGGGTCTATTAGCTAACTATTAAAGCTACACTATCAATACAGAGTCGCCTAGATCTCAACGTGTGTGAATCACAAAGATAGTGAAAGAATGAAGACATAGATAAAGAGGAGTGGACTCAAACTGCAAAGGAGATCGATACATTATAGAATATTCATAAGTGGCTGACCAGTCCCAAACCGGTGATATAGGGTTTCCATCAAAAAGGACTTAATGATCAGTCATATCATCTGGCCAAACCCTGGTGTGTGAAAGGCTAGTCCCCTGATCATAGGTACTAAACCACACAGTGTTGATATCTTAGGATTTGGCCCACCAACATTAATGAAACATCCGTAATGACTGATCTGTTGATGGTTTGAAAGAAGGTGCAACAAAACAGAAAATGTGACTTAAAATAGGATGGAATGCCCTCCTTTGTACAACTTTATTCTATGGACATGACATGCCTCCTAATTAAAAACAGAACAGTGCAAGAAGACAGTAACAAATATCTGCCTGTAAATGGGCCAACATGTTTCTGCCTAATAGGTGTCTAATCCCTCGGCATTCATCAGGGCCTCTGTTCTTATACTCCTTGCACTCTTACTAGTGAAAAAAGTTCACCACCTTCACCATAAAACCAAGAAAATGTTGATAAACATGATGATGACAGCTTGTGGCACTGACGGATAGTGCGGGGCCTCCTATACCTGAGCAGCGTCCAGGTGAGGTGAGGTAGCTTCACCCATCAGTCAGGGATTCACTATAGTGCAAGTGAGTCGGAGGGTGACAATACATGGTTATTACAGGTTGTACCGTATTGAACCATTCCATTTCAGTTTATCAACATTTTTTTGGTTTTATGGTGAAGGTGGTGAACTTTTTTCACTAGTAAGAGTGCAACGAGTATAAGAACAGAGGCCCTGATGAATGCCGAGGGATTAGATACCTATTAGGCAGAAACATGTTGGCCCATTTACAGGCAGATATTTGTTACTGTCTTCTTGCACTGTTCTGTTTTTAATTAGGAGGCATGTCATGTCCATAGAATAAAGTTGTACAAAGGAGGGCATTCCATCCTATTTTAAGTCACATTTTCTGTTTTGTTGCACCTTCTTTCAAACCATCAACAGATCAGTCATTACGGATGTTTCATTAATGTTGGTGGACCAAATCCTAAGATATCAACACTGTGTGGTTTAGTCCCTATGTTCAGGGGACTAGCCTTTCACACACCAGGGTTTGGCCAGATGATATGACTGATCATTAAGTCCTTTTTGATGGAAACCCTATATCACCGGTTTGGGACTGGTCAGCCACTTATGAATATTCTATAATGTATCGATCTCCTTTGCAGTTTGAGTCCACTCCTCTTTATCTATATCTTCATTCTTTCACTATCTTTGTGATTCACACACGTTGAGATCTAGGCGACTCTGTATTGATAGTGTAGCTTTAATAGTTAGCTAATAGACCCCCTGTGTTTCTTATGGTATATATTTAGTTGGTGCTGGGGATATAACTAGGTGTGGGTCTTTAAACTCCATATCCCTTGGACCCTCTTTTGAAACTTCTGTTGTATTTACCTGTTGGAACCTTACATGTGGCACCACATGGGCACTGTGTCTGCCGTTCTTCCTATTTAGGCACTGATCTTGAGTCTAAACATGTGTCTTCTGCACGAGTCAGCCTCAGTGGCCTTTGTCCATGGTACTCTTTCAAATAGTCATGTGTTGGCTACAGGTGCACAATGTACATGTGCAATATTTTGGGCTTATGCATACTCACACTGGGCAGTGCGTGTGTGCATAGTTGCCAAATAAGTTGAATGTTCTTTGTAATTACTATTGATGGTCAGTCACACAATGAGGCTTGGGGTGTCAACAGCTGTGATGCCAGTGTGAGGTGATGTTACACTTGGTTCAGGTCCCAGGATGGCATCACATGTCAGTTCAGGAAGGACTTTTCCCATGTGGCACAAGGTGTAAGGAAATTCAACATGTGCAGGTCTGGGTTTGGGTGGCAGGGTGTGTAAATGAGCTGTGATGCTTCATCAGCTATCCTGTTGTCAGGCAGTCAATCATCATTGTGTCGCTCATGATAGATTTTTCCCTTCACTGTTGCTTGTATCCTACTATACATTATGCGTAGTGTCTCTCGCAATTGGCCACAACTAGACTTATCATTGTGCAGTGTTCAGTCTCATGTGACTCATGATGCATGCCATGTTCAGAAATGTAGCCTAATGAATTGTAGCTGACATGTCTGATGTGTACAGGTGACTGATATGTTTTTATTCTTCTCCTTGGCCACAGCATCATCATCTGAATCTGGAGGGGACACAGGCGCGGACCAGGAAGAGGGACACACCGACAGTGCCACCTGCTTTGAGGAGTCAGAGGGAGGCAGTGGCACGGAGGGTGATGAGAGTCTGCAGGCCGGACGACATGTGACTGACACATCTTACCATGCCGACGACTCCGAGTCAGACTCTCAGGAGGAGGGGGAATATGCAGCAATGGTCTCTCCATCATCTTTGGCTGGCGTCCCCTCCTCCAGTACCATCTCCACCCTCCCAGTCGTTAGTGTCCCTAGGGTCCGTGCTAGCACCCGTGTCTCCTTTGTTCCCGGCACCGCAGCCCCTGCCCCTGTGTCCCCTGCTGCCCTCAGTGCTGAGACTGTGGACCTACTCCGGCAGATTGCAGTAGGTCAGCCATCCATACTGACTGTCCTCCATGGACATACACAACTGATTACACAGTTGGTGTCGTTCATGGAGGGCATGTCATCGGCCATGTCTGATCTACGTCGGAGTGTGGCTGCCATAGAGTCAACACTGACGGCAGCAATGTACTCCCAGCAGCATCTGTCTCCCCCCCATCCTTCAGACCCATCCACCTCTGCCTCTCCCATATCTACACAACATACACGCAGACGCCACAGGTCACACACACCCAGCACACCCACACGTCAGAAAAAGCTCAAAGCTCCACGCACCCAATCTCAAGGGGATGTAGGCACACCCACAGGGAGAGGGGACACAACGCACACATGCATCCACACACCCAGGAGTACAGACTCACAGCCCTCTACCTCCACCCCCAATGTGTCCCCGGGTTCAGGTGGTAGTTTTTCCGCACTGGCTGAGGTGTGCAGCCAGGTTTTCGAAGCTACTTTTGGCAATACACCAGCCAGTGTGGCTGAATCCACTACACCTGCACCCACTCCGCCTGTCCTTCCCTCTCCTGTCCATGCGGTGCCGGGGGATTCCACAGATGGTGGCCACATCGTTTCCACTGCGGATTAAACGCCATGTGCAGGCAAGTTTGGGTGTGCCCACACCCATGGAGGTACAAACTGTTGCTCAGACTTTTTTGGACTGGAAATTGGCCTTTAATGAGCAGGGACTCTTATTTGCGTTTCTTTTTTGGAGCAGCTGAATAAAGCAATTCTTGTTATTTTCTGAAGTTGACTTTGTGTGATAATGTCTGTGACTGCTGTGTGCCTGGGAGCTGGTGTCAAGTTGTAATGTAGGTATGTTCATATGTGTCAATCTCCAGATTGTAATGCGGTTCACAATGGTATGTGTTTTTGTGTAACAGCTGGGCAGGGGGGGGGGGATGTTAGCCACACACACTCTGATGCTGGGCACTGTGGGCACTGGTGGGCACTGGTGGGAGGGGGGTGTTAGCCACACACTCTGATGCTGGGCACTGGTGGGCACTGGGGGGCACTGGGGGGGGGGGGTGTTAGGCACACACTCTGATGCTGGGCACTGGTGGGCACTGGGGGGGGTGTTAGGCACACACTCTGATGCTGGGCACTGGTGGGCACTGGTGGGCTGTGGTGGGCACTGGGGGGGTGTTAGGCACACACTCTGATGCTGGGCACTGGTGGGCACTGGTGGGGGGGTGTTAGGCACACACTCTGATGCTGGGCACTGGTGGGCACTGGGGGGGTGTTAGGCACACACTCTGATGCTGGGCACTGGTGGGCACTGGTGGGCACTGGTGGGCACTGGTGGGGGGGTGTTAGCCACACACTCTGATGCTGGGCACTGGTGGGCACTGGGGGGGGGGTGTTAGGCACACACTCTGATGCTGGGCACTGGTGGGCACTGGGGGGCACTGGTGGGGGGGTGTTAGGCACACACTCTGATGCTGGGCACTGGTGGGCACTGGTGGGCACTGGTGGGGGGGGTGTTAGGCACACACTCTGATGCTGGGCAATGGTGGGCACTGGTGGGGGGGGTGTTAGGCACACACTCTGATGCTGGGCACTGGTGGGCACTGGTGGGCACTGGTGGGGGGGTTGTTAGGCACACACTCTGATGCTGGGCACTGGTGGGCACTGGTGGGGGGGTGTTAGGCACACACTCTGATGCTGGGCACTGGTGGGCACTGGGGGGGGGTGTTAGGCACACACTCTGATGCTGGGCACTGGTGGGCACTGGGGGGGTGTTAGGCACACACTCTGATACTGGGCACCGGTGGGCACTGGGGGGGGTGTTAGGCACACACTCTGATGCTGGGCACTGGTGGGCACTGGGGGGGGGTGTTAGGCACACACTCTGATGCTGGGCACTGGTGGGCACTAGTGGGCACTGGTGGGCACTGGTGGGGGGGTGTTAGGCACACACTCTGATGCTGGGCACTGGTGAGCACTGGGGCGGGTGTTAGGCACACACTCTGATGCTGGGCACTGGTGGGCACTGGTGGGCACTGGTGGGGGGGTGTTAGCCACACACTCTGATGCTGGGCACTGGTGGGCACTGGGGGGGGGGTGTTAGGCACACACTCTGATGCTGGGCACTGGTGGGCACTGGGGGGGTGTTAGGCACACACTCTGATGCTGGGCACTGGTGGCCACGGGGGGGGGGTGTTAGGCACACACTCTGATGCTGGGCACTGGTGGGCACTGGTGGGGGGGTGTTAGGCACACACTCTGATGCTGGGCACTGGTGGGCACTGGGGGGGGTATTAGGCACACACTCTGATGCTGGGCACTGGTGGGCACTGGGGGGGGTGTTAGCCACACACTCTGATGTTGGGCACTGGTGGGCACTGGGAGGCACTGGTGGGGGGGGTGTTAGGCACACACTCTGATGCTGGGCACTGGTGGGCACTGGTGGGCACTGGTGGGGGGGTGTTAGGCACACACTCTGATGCTGGGCACTGGTGGGTGTTCTGCTCACCACTTACACTTACAATCAGATTGCAGGCGTATGTGCCACACGTCTATTGCACTGGTGTAGTGCGGTGACCTGCCGTACCCCGTGGACGATGACGTAGGTGCGGCGTATTGCACTGGTGTAGTGCGGTGACGTACCGTACCCCGTGGTCGATGACGTAGGTACGGCCGGTCTCCGTATTGCACTGGTGTAGTGCGGTGACCTGCCGTACCCCGTGGACGATGACGTAGGTGCGGCGTATTGCACTGGTGTAGTGCGGTGACGTACCGTACCCCGTAGTCGATGACGTAGGTACGGCCGGTCTCCGTATTGCACAGGTGTAGTGCGGTGACCTGCCGTACCCCGTGGTCGATGACGTAGGTGCGGCGTATTGCACTGGTGTACTGCGGTGACGTACCGTACACCGTGGCCGATGAAGTAGGTACGGCCGGTCTTCGTATTGCACTGGTGTAGTGCGGTGACCTGCCGTACCCCGTGGTCGATGACGTAGGTGCGGGCGCTCTCCGTATTGCACTGGTGTACTGCGGTGACGTACCGTACACCGTGGTCGATGACGTAGGTACGGCCGGTCACCGTATTTCACTGGTGATGTGCGGGAGTGTGTGGCGCAACATGGCCAGACATTACAATCGTGAAATGGTGATGTGCGCGTGTTGCAAGACATACAGGTATGTAGAACTTCGTTGTACTCACCTTCTGCGCCGTCGTCGGTTTCTCAGTACGAGGTGATGGGCGTACAGGATAGGGATTACACGGACGATGGCGTCCATGTCCTGCTTGTCGCGTACCGGGGTGCGGGTCGTGCCGGAGTGTGGTTTTACGGTAGTTTTGAGCTATCGTAGGAAAAGAGCCGTACGGAGTGTGTAGAACACGGATCGTACTTTGTGGTTCGGGAGACGTGGTCTATTTACGTTCGGACGTAGCGTCGAGCGTCAGCCGACTGCTATTCGTATGGACTTTCGATTTGTACGGCGTTTTTTACTTGTCGTACGGAGTGACGCATTAGGTTGTGATCGTACTTGCACATTCGTACGGGGACGCCTTCTGGTACGATTCGTACGGGGAAAAACGCTCCGTACAGCAATTCGGAGCGCTTTTTACCGGATCGGAATCGAGCCCTAAGTGATAATATTCTGGAACCTCAACCAATTGACTGCTAATCATTTTCTCAATCAATCAATCAAAGATTTATAAAACACGGCAAATCACCCGTGAGGATCTCAAGGTGCTAGAGTGGCTTATTGCTTGATGGTCATCTGCACATTTGAACAGCCAGGTCTTGAGTCGTTTCTTGAATTTGTAAAGCAAAGAAGCGGTCTTAAGGTGAAGGGGCAGGTCATTCCAAGCTTAGTCAGCTAGGTGAGAGAAGGTGCATTCTCCATTGTTGCTTCGGTGGATTTGAGGGGTGTTTGTGAGGGAGAAGCTGGTGGGTTGTTGGTGTGTGGTTGGTCAGTGGAAAGTTATGAGTTTGTTGATGGATGCTGGTCCCTCGCTGTGCAGGATTTTGTAGGCGTGGGTCAACATCTTATTAATATTATTATTATACAGCTTATAGAGCGCCTGCTTACTCCAACGGAGTGTCTCCGCGCTAGTACACCAAATTAGTACCCAACAGCTTGACCAGAAACAGCCAGAGCCCCCAAGGAACAGCTACAGAAGGTCTATTTCCGGACACCAGGAGGATCGTGGAATAGCCACGTCTTTCGTTTTTTCCGAAACAGAGTCTCCGACAGGCACGTCCTTAAGTCAGCAGGGAGGTAATTCCAGGCATTTGCCACAAGGAAGCCGGAGGAACTCTCACCAGCCCATACCTTCCGAACATTAGGCACAATCAGCTTTGCCATGCCCAAGGACCTTAGGCAACGTGCAGGTCTATAGGCGGTAAGAAGGGAGTGCAAGAAGCAAAGACCTTTCTTATTGAAGATCCTGTGGCTGAAACACAAGGCCTTAAATGTGACTCTGGCTTGTATGGGAAGCCAATGTAATTTACTCAAGGCCTCCTTCACTGAGGCCCGTCTAGAAATGTTAAGAATTAGGCGAGCTGCAGCATTCTGAACCTTCTGCAGGATGTTCCGATTTTTCTGGGTCACCCCTAGGTACAAGATGTTGCAGTAATCTAGACGGGACGTAACAAGGGCCGGTATAATGGTACATCTAGCATCTAATGGATTTTTCGCAGCATCCTAAGAATGCCAAAACAGGCACCAGCCACTGCTGATATTTGTTCGGAGTATGAAAGGGAGTCGTTGAACCATACTCTCAGATTCTTGACCTTGGCCTTACGGGTCGGAGACGGTCCCATCTCCTCCGGCTACCAGAGGTGTGACCAAAGAGAAGGCTGCTTACCGACTACCATCACCTCCGTCTTTACCGCATTCAGCTGCAAACAACTGAGCTTCATCCAATTGGCAAGCTCCCCCAGGCATACCTTGAACTTGGCAGCTGTTTCTGCCTTCTTTTGCTCCAGGGAGACAATCAACTGTGTGTGATCAGCATATGACACCAGTTTTACCCCATGTCTCAACACAATAACCGCCAAGGGGCGCATGTAGATATTAAAAAGGGTAGGGCTGAGAGCCGAACCCTGGGGCACCCCTTGTGACAGGGGACAGACTCTGGATTTTAAAGGATGCTGTAGAACCTGGAAGGATCTATTCTCCAGAAAATGTGTAATCCATCTCCATATCACTCTACCGACCCCGGCCTCCCTCATCTTGAACTGGCATCTCTTCTGGTTCGGGAGCCAGTGTAGCTTCTTGAGGTGGAGTGTGATGTGGGTCTGTCTGTGGACTTCCACTAAAGCAACTAATCAGGGAGTCGGTGTGTAGAGGTTTCCTGTGCCCAGCATGTACCCTCCCCGTCTGCAGTACCATGGCGAAAATGGAGATCGAGGTCTTTGCCCCACTGGGAGCACTTCCTGGGTACCTGGGTAAGGCTGGGCTCTGGCATAGGTGAAGTGAAGTTGAATGTGCACGGAAGCATGTTAATATCTTGTTTTGCAAAAGTTTAAATGTGCACAAGAGCGCTCTGCTTTGTTTTTCATCCTGTAATTTCCTCGTCTTCTGAACATGATCAGGCAATTATTCATGCGCTTCGTCTGTCAAGTATGTGGACTGGAAATTACGAGTCATTCGGGATCAGTGTTATGACCATCGTAGGCCTATTTGCATCTTACTACATACACACTCTCTTTCGACTTGCGAGTGAAAGCTGTTTTTTATACTGCAAATGTTCTACAACGACACGAACTGCATCCAGGAATACAGCGCCTCTCAGATCAATGGACTCCAAACATCACACTCACCAAACTGCAGGAGGTGGACTCACAGTCACCCCGAGCTGCAGCAGGGGCAAGAGACCCCAGACTACGGGCAGGCTGCAGGTGCCACCACTGGGGCGTGTCTGTGCCAGCAGGGACTACAATTTGGTAGGATACTTAAGAAAACACATGGATGGAATTACCATGTATTTCTTTTTTCGAGTTTTTTACACTGCGAGTCGCGCCATGCCAGTAAACATTAAACAAGACCCATGCCTGCTTATAGGGAACATGTGGTCCTAAAATCCAATCTACTCTTCTACTTATTTCAAACTTTAGAATATATTTTTAAAAAACATAATGATATCGCCTTGCAAGTCATCTAAGCATTAGTCAATGAAAAACGTTAGAGTACGGTACAGCAAAGCACCCAATACTTGAAATGGAAAAAATACAAGTGCAGGTACTAATATCTGCTTGTTTCTGAGAAGTGCCGGTACTCTTCTAATAAAAGTATTACGTTTCTCTGTAGAAGTGCAGGTACTCTACGTCGCAAAATAAAAGTGTGCTGGTTCTCAGTACCAGACAGTACTGGCCCATTTAAAGCACTGATAACACCCCTTCCACGTTCGTCTGCGTATCGGGTTTAGTAAGGCCAAGTGGCTGACGCCAGAGATTCTTTTTGGGATTATCTTGGCCTCAGTGGGTGGCTGGGACCCTGCGCGCTTCTGACTACACAGGGCATCCGTGTCCCCTGCGGGCAGAGCCCAGCGCTCCCCAGGCAGCCCAATCTCTTCCTGCTTCACTGCAGGGAGCCTTCAATCAATCAATCAATCAGGAGTTTGTTAGAGCGCGACTACTCACCCGTGAGGGTCTCAAGGCGCTAGGGGTGGGGGGGGGTGCAGGTTCCATTCCATCAAGGAGGGGGTCTGTCGAAGAACCAGGTTTTGAGGTTTCTTGCGAAGATGGGGAGCGATGTTGTCTGTCTGAGGTGGAGCGGAAGGGCGTTCCATGCTTTGGCCGCGAGGAAGGAGCAGTGCAGTTCAGTGTATTCCTTCCAGTATCCTGAGGGAAGGTATTTCTCACACTTGAGCCTTCTGGCTTGACATTGTGTCTGCAAACAAAGTACAACTCCAGTTTTGTGTTGTATTTGCTTTTACGCCCACCACTTTCAAATGTGACTATCTGCCACTGGCCTATACCATACCTGACTAACCTCTACCGATACCCTTGAACCTCTACATAAACAACAGTACATCTACCCTACCTATAACTGATACCTCTACCCCTCATTGCACATTTAACTTAGTATCTCTACTCTCCACTCATGCTCCTTTGTCACATAGCCTGTTGTACTGTGCCATATTCTTATCGTACATGTCCCATGTTTCAGTTTTTAAAAATGAATATTCCTCACTGTAGATATTCCCAAAAGTAGTTTCATCAGCCTGGGGTTGTATCTCTTTTGTATCTTAAACCAGGTGACAAATTTAAAGTGCTTTAGCCTCAAAGAAAAAACAGGATTAAAAGGCAGATGTAAACAGAGAAAACCAAAAAGCAAGGCTAAAAGTTAGAGAACCAGCTGAAGATTAGTTAAAAGCACGTCTGAACATGTGGCTCCTTGGGCTGCCTCGCAGAAAAAGCTGACAAGATTCAATTTTCTTCCCCGCTGGAGGTCAGGAGTCCCAGAGAATGGTAACGTGTTCTGGATGCCAATTGAAAGAACGACTGGAGGCAGACAGACTGACATAAATAAACGTATTCAGTAAAGATATAAGAATGTACCTGACAAAGGTAAGATGCAGAAGACAAGTGTCACATCAGGAGCTAGATGTTACATGCTCAGTCAGCCATGTTGCATGAAGCCAATTGACCCAAATGGAATTCCCTGAAGCTGATGATGCCACAGGTAGTGCAGAAGAAGGACACAGTGGACAGACTCAAGACACACCGAGCAAACACTACTCAAGGCACAGCGTTGTTTGTCTGCAGTAGAGGCGTGTGGTGCGGAACCAGGCATAAGGGGTATGTTGCGTACACATTTGATGGGTATGAGCCTCATTAAGAGGTTGGAGGTACCGAGAACTGACAATCCTCCATCCACCAACATTTACGTTCCCCCATCGTATTTAGAATTGAGAGAACCACTGTGTTTCCAGAGGGGCGCCTGCTGGCATTTGGTGGCAGACATGGCACTGGGACGCATTGGCATCCGCAGCATTGTACAGTGTCTCAGAAGGTACTCCTGCCAAGACGTCAAAACACTTTCCACACAGCATGGGCGTGGAACTCTAATTATAGAGACTGTCTGATGCTAGGCATTGCTCCTTCCGCCACCCCGCGGAACTTAACTGGACCTCTGAATGAGGTCCTGCATCTCTGATGTGTGGGCTGCCTTTATGGGGAGCCCTTCCTGCTCTGAACATGGTTCTTTTTGGGGTTGTTGCTGTTTCTTTGTGAGTGTGCCTCCTTTTGCAATGTGGAAAACTTATGTTGACTTCCTCATGTCTTACAAGAATGAGCGATGTCACAGCTTTAGTCTGGCCGTTACAACTCATTGGACAACAGGGTAGCCCTATAGAGTAATCATTAATGACAAAGATCCAAGTGACTAACACCCAGTGTCATGTGTCCAAAGGGCTATTTACAGCGTCATCGGACGGTGACGTCACCTGGGAGAGCACCCCACCTGTTTAAACCTTATTGATTTAACTTAAATCAGAACAGTGTAGTGCACCTTCTACCTTGTGATCAAAGGGCTATTTGTGCCATTAGGTAGCTTCTAGCAATTTTGACACTATGGCCCCCATTAGGATGGTGTGCAGATCCCCCCGCCCAGGCCGGCGGTGGCCATCGCCGGCCTGGCGAAGCTGATCCACCCGCCATCCGTGCCGGAATGACCCCCGCCATGTTACTATGGCTGGGGGGTCCGCGGCAGACGGAAAGACTGTCCGCCGCTTTTCCGACCCAGTCGCCTTGCGACCAGGCGGAAAAGGGTTCTCTATGGTGGCGGTGTCTATCAGACACCGTCAGCCATATTAGTATGGGCATTTTCCAATGCCGCCACAGAAAGGCATGTGGAGTCTGCTTTGGGGGCCTGTTGCAGGCCCCCAGGGACTCCGGGAGGGGGCGGGGTGCACATGGGGGGTACCTATAGTACCCCCAGCATTTCAAAGAACAACGTGGCAGGCACCGCGCGGTGCCTGTCACGTTGTGCTTTGAAATGCACCCCATGTATTTTTACCATTGCGGCAGTGTTAATAATACAGGATGCGCTGTATCGGGCGCATCCTAATTTCCCCCACGGGACCCCCGCTCTTATGGCGGGCGGTCCCATTCCACGATGGGATGGCGGTGGGGGCAAAGTCCGCCCGCCATCCTAATGGGGGTCTATGTTTTTTCATTGTCTGTGCTGTGACAGTTTTCTAGGTCTGTGGTGTACACTTTGAAAGACACTTTCTGTCCCATCTAAGACGTTCATTATCATCTGCTTCAGCACATTCTTCAATTACCTGTTATTCTGCAAAGGTCTTGCATTTTTCATGATCCATGTGCTGTCAGAATGTGACTTCCATATTCTCCCATTCTTGCAGGAATGTGATTAGCTTCCTTGAAATCCTGTGCACGACAAGGAATGGGCAAACTAAATTCAAAAGTTCTAAACACCACTGGAGCTTTGTGCATGTGCCCTGTTTATTAGATTGTAGCTGAGCAAGACGTCTCTGACGGGATAGATGTGTAAAGACCAGAGGGGTGGTCAAAAGAGGTATTTATTATTTTGCAATCTTCATAAAGGTCTATGGGAAACTCTGCTACATCATGAAGTTTACAAAATCTCTCGCTTTGCCACATCTTTGTGGAAATTGAGACCTTCACAACAGATTATGTTACCTACATTCCTATTTAACACCTAAAATATAGTTATAGGTAACATATAAAAAGCACACGCCAAAGATTACATATTGGTGCCCTGACAAGTTTTTGGGAAAGGAAGGGCTTCCAATGTTTGTGGAACTCAAAATAGTCAGAATGTCTCCTCTGTTCCATCAGCGGGCTGCAGCAGGACTATGGACCCTCACCATAGGTCAACGGAATTCGTTCAGACAAAACCAAATGCTACAAAGACACTTACAACTGCTGCATCAGCTACTATTAGTTTGCCTCAAATTCTAACACTTCTGAACAGATTTCATCAACAGCAAAAGAGATCTATTCTAGCACCAGATGTATCTTGATGCCAAGTTTGGCACAACTCTGGGGCATATTATCAAGGCGGGCGATATGTGGTTATCGCCGCTTTAGCAGCCGTTTTCGGCCGCTAAGCGGCGATAATTTTATCGCCCTATTAGCAAGCTGTCGCTAACAGCAGTTAGCGACAGCTTGTAGGCGATAGCGAGCGGTTTGGGGCCCTCTTTGCATGTCAGCGATATTTATCTCTAATGACATGCAAAGAGGGCGTACCCAACCTGTTAGCGACTGAAAGCAGTTGCTAATGTCGCTATCGCCTATTTGCAAGGCAGGCGTAGCGATGGAAATATTCGCGCTAAGCGCGAATATCTCCAAAAACTAACGCCTGCTCAGACCAGTTCTTAGCCATTATATCCGATTGGAGGTGGATATAATGGCTAAGACCCTGTTAGCGATAATGCGTGATTATCGCTGTATTCTCAGCGATATTCACGGATTTCGCCGCTATCGCCGGAAATATTATCGCTTTTGAGATAAACGTTGCTAATAGCAAGTTATGTCAGTGATAATATCCGGATATGCGCGGGGATAAAAACATTGCCGCTAAGCCTACTTAGCGATAAATATCGCTAGTTGTTGGTAATATGCCCCTCTGTTCTGTAGCGGAGAGGAAGCGTTGGCAAAGGGACTTTGTACACACTGCTCTAAAAGCGATTCCCCACAATATCCTTTGACCTCCCTCCATCACCGATCAGCACCAAATTTTGAAAGATGACCCAAAAGCAGACTAGCTGATGCCCAATTTGGTGCAGGTTTGTGAAATAGGTTAAAGTCCTTTAGGAAAAAGTGCATTTCCTATGGTTCCGTCATTTCACCCAAACTACAGCTCAGTAAGATGCTGACAATTAGGATCAAGACCCTATGATAGATATTGTTACAAAGGTCAAATGTTTGTGCGGGTAATGGTGATGAACCGGAAGTGATGCAAGTACTGCATTCCTTCATATGAGAAGGGATAGTCTGTGACCTCATCTCTACTTGTGTCTCCGGCATTAATCATAGTAATAGGATCCGCCGCTTGCTGGGCTGTGCGGACCAGTCATGCATTTGAAGGGCTTGCAGCTCATGGCTCGACTATGCGAAGAATTTGAAAATGTCGAGTGGTTTAATCACATGCCTGGAGCCTTGCGTTCAGCCGGCCAGTTACAATGGGGGTTGTTATTCCACCTGGGGCGGAAGCAAGGTGTGGCCCAAAGGAAGCCTCCCAACCCCACTGATTCAGGCACAGTCACCCACAAACTACAGGGAAGCACCTAAATACAGGAATGCACCCTGAAACGGCAAAATCAACTTATAGGACACAGGCCTAGCTTTTCAAAAGATTTGGGAATCCGCTCCTGCAGGTTTCCGACCTCTCAAGAATGCACATTTCAGGTTTTTGGAATTCACTAAAGTGTTCCAAGAGTGTGCCTGAAAACCTGTACCAATCCCAGGTCCCCCAGATGTAACACCTGGAGAAGCGTTGCTAATTCAATTTTCACTTACAGGAATATACTCTTGAATATTATTGCAAATGTTTAAAAAAACTCGAGCAAATGTACTACTCTACATATTTTCTTGTTTTCTGTCTGGGGAAACCCATTCCCACTACTCCCACCCTTTTCGGGGATTGTTTCCTTCCCCTTCCCGCTCTAGAAAGGGATATACTCCTGCCCCTGACAAAGGTAAATCTTACACCTTTTCAAGAGTGGTAACCGGTCTGCAAAGAGTTTGTGGATTCCCAGAGTGTTCACAAATTTACAAGGGACTACGTCTCACAAAGACCTAACAATCAATCAATCAGGAGTTTGTTAAAGCGCGACTACTCACCCGTAAGGGTCTCAAGGCGCTAGGGGTGGGGGGGTGGGGGTGCAGGTTCCATTCCATCAAGGAGGGGGTCTGTCGAAGAGCCAGGTTTTGAGGTTTCTTGCGAAGATGGGGAGCGATGTTGTCTGTCTGAGGTGGAGCGGAAGGGCGTTCCATGCTTTGGCCGCGAGGAAGGAGAAGGAGCGGCCTCCCGATCTGGTCTTTCTGGTGCGGGGGACCCCGGTGTAGGAAAGCTGGGCTGATCGTAGGGTCCTTTGGGGTGCGTGGAATTTGAGTCGGCTGTTCAGGTATGCTGGTCCGGTGCCGTGGAGGGCCTTGTGTGCGTGGGTGAGCATCTTAAAGGTGATTCTCGCCTCGACGGGGAGCCAGTGGAGTGTGCGCAGGTGCTGGGAGATGTGGCAGTGTTTTGGCAGGTTGAGGACCAGTCTTGCGGCGGCGTTCTGGATGTTCTGTAGCTTGCGGATGAGGTTTTTGTTTATTCCGGCGCAGAGTGCGTTGCCGTAGTCGAGTCTGCTGGTGACCAGGGCGTGAGTGACTGTCTTTCGGTGTTCGAGGGGGATCCATTTGAAGGTCTTATGAAGGAGGCGGAGGGTGTGGAAGCAGGAAGATGAGACAGAGTTGCTCTGGCGGTCCATTTTGAGCTCGGAGTCCAGGATGATTCCCAGGTTGCGTGCGTGGTCTGTGGGGGTTGGCGGGTTTCCGAGGGCGGTGGGCCACCAGGTGTCGCTCCAGGCGTCGGGGTTTGGGCCCATGATGAGTACTTCTGTTTTGTTGGTGTTTAGTTGTAGGCAGCTGTTATTTCCTACTCTCCACCCCCATTAAAGATTTACTGATACGGAAGTTTTTGTCTGAGTAAATCCTTTTCTGCGAACTAAACACACTCTAGAAAGTGCAAATGAGATTTTGCACTAAAAAGCCTACTAGTGTGTAAGAGTCAAATTTAAACAGAAATTTCAGAAAATGTGCCCCAGTGTGTCTAAGAAAAGAGACTGTATGCTCAGATTTCCTGCACTGCCCATTCTACCCACTTTCATTAGCAGATGACTTGGACCCACCAATTTATATAATATTTCCAGCAAAAGTATAACCTCCAAACCCCACGCAATAGTATATAAGGGCCAGCTGTACAACCCAATTTTGCATGCGCAAACAGGTTAGAGATCCGTTTGCGCATGCAAAATCCTAATGGGCCATGTACAATTCCTATTTAGCGAGTTGCAGGAAGTGGCTTTTCAAGGGCGTACCTTCCTAATAGCGACTCTAAACTCATGTATGAATGCAAAACACTCGCAATTTACAACCCTCTTCAGGGTGGTAATGCAGTCACAAATCGGAAGGAGTCCCCAGGGGACCCCTTTCCCTTTGCAAATGCAGGGGAAAATATGTTTTAGGGGCAGGCAGTGGTCCCAGGGACCACTACCTGCCCTTAAAAAATGAAACGAAAACGTTTTATTTTTATTTTTCCTTTAAGGAAGACGGGCTGTATTTAAAACAAGCATTAGAAATGTAATAGCTCAACAGCTATCAGTCAGAAATAGCCACTTTGCAAGTGCAGGACAGAGCATTGCTTCGTGAAACGGCCAGAAAGCCTAAAACGATGTTAATAGCCCGGTGTACCCTTCCTGAAGAAGAAGCAGCACGCTTCGAAACATGTTGACACACACAGGAAGTTTTGAACATTAATACAACACACCTCCAACCCACACCTTTTTAATAATATCAGCACCAAGGATAATTAAAATTTGTATTCCTATGGTGCCAGATATTTTTTAATTATTCACTCACCACTCACTCCTGCCCCTACCTCTCACTACCTCTCAAAACACACCACATGTAGTGATTATATCAGGACTCCCACATACTCGTCGGTAGTAGCACGCCGCATCCCGTAGATGGGTGCGTAGACCTCTATGATGAAGCATGACACCAAGGGCCCTTTTGGTGTGTGAGGGGTACTTAAGAAACACGATGTGCTCCCTGCCACTGTAGGAACACACTTGTCTTTTGATCAACCGTCATTTAATTACAATCTCCTCTGGGTGGATCTTTCTGTTTATTAGTAATCATAAGGGGAGGCCATATCCACCCCAGGTGTTCATGTAGAATACCGACCCTCCACTCCCTATTTTGTTTTTCTTCGACATTTGCTTAAAATGTCATGGGCACAAGTCGGAGGTGCGTGTAAGTGATTGATGAGCAAGACGTAAGTGTGATAGAGGTCCTGGATTTGTGTGTCACTGAGGGTTGTCAGTCCCTCAGACACTGACTGATGTACAGGTGAGGGAGAATGAATTTATGGGGGGTCCACTGGGGCAAAAAAGAAACTGTTGAAAAATTCTAGGATAGCCTCTTGAGGTGTTATGGGGCTTGCTTGGTGGTGGGGGGTTGGTCCCTCATCCAAAACGTTCTCAAGGGACTTTTTACGCCCTAAAGGTTTTGCACCTTCATCGTACTTTGAAACCGAGAACGAAAAATATACCATGCAGCTCTGAATCAGTTTTTCCCACCTGTTTTTTAAGCATTCCTTATAAACTCACCTAAGTCTTGAAAATGATGAACCCAAAGCCCACATCTCTTTACCATCAGATGTCACATCTCCCACTGCCTCACAAGTTTAAATATGTACAGCATGTAAATGTGTCCTTAAACGTAAGTTTTTGTTTTGTTTAAGTTCAATCACTCAAGGTTTCTACATCAGTATATTATTTCTACGTTATCACTCTACTGGTAGTTGGTTATATGCCATGCACTGTGAGATGGCGGGCAGGACACTAAACAAACCTCATTGCACTCCAACACACTTCTGTGCATCACTACAAGGTAGAAGCCCAACAGAAAACGATGTTAATTCCACAGACACATAGGGAAAGTGGACCCATTTCGCAGGAGTTCTGGTGTCTATATAAAGATCAGGCAGTCGCTTTTAAGCTCAGGAAGACTTGGGATGTCTATTTGCATTTGTGACAGCCAAACCTCCTTCGGCCTTCCTTCATATGCAAGAATCTCTCTCTCTCTTTAATATGAAAAGGGATATCATGGTCAATTTGTTTTCTTAAAATACGCAAAAAGTGATGGATGGGAGTCTTGATGGTGTTCCAATGGGATCAGTCTAGCCGGCCTGCCAGGCTATGTCGTCCCTGAATCAGACATAAGCAACCCAGGACTGGTGTTGCCCTAGTTAGAGCTCAAAATCCAGGTGTAGCTTGGTTCTAGTGACACACTGATTTGCATATGGCTGGGCCCAAACTGAGGTAGCATGGTGAGTAAAGTAGACTAGGATGTGTGGAGGAGTATTCTACAAACAGCAGTACCTGCTTTTGATGACTACTGCATATGTATGTTGCTTTATTTAATAGGAATACATACTTGGAGTTTCAAGGCAAGGGTGGTCACCAACTACAGCAAACGTTGAGGCAAAATCGGTTATAATGGAAAGAAGTGTACAGCCAATAAAAGACATCTGATTTGTCGCTGTAATTCTTCATATGTGTTTGTGGAGGAGACTGTAATTGCAGTTCTTTTTCTATGTCGATGACAGGTGTCAAATCGTCCTACTTTCATATTTAAGGTTGCTGCAAACTGTAGTCCTACTTCTATGTCTATGGCGTGTCACGTTTTTTTTTTTGAGAATCTGTTCACCCTACACTGCAGTAATATCTATTGAGCATGTAAACATCTATGAATGGGCAGGAAACTCTTCTCTGATAAACTCAAAAACCTTGAAACACGTGTCAGGAGGTATACGGTGCTGAGTGAGCAAATATTTGACTGCTGAAATCATTGAACTGTGAGTAAATTTTATAGAAAAATAACTGAACTGTGAGTAAATTGAACTGCACAATCCCCATAACACATTGTGAAAGGGGTTGTGTAAGAGTGCAAACCACACCTGTGAAAGGTTAATAAGGACTCCTGAGCAGGAGGGATGTTAATCGGCTGTCTGTGCCAGGTTGATCCACCACGCTTTGTTCATACCTCACCACAGAAATATATGTGCAACATTTAGGCATGCCCGAATGAACAAATACTCCTGTCTGATGAATGGCAAAAACCATGAACAACAAGTCATGAGATTTGACAACTGAAATAGCTGAACCGCAAAAATGACTGAATTGAGAGTAAAATGAACTGCATCTCTCACAATGTACTGCTGCATGACCAGTGTAACATGAGTAAAAGTGCAAACCATGCTTGCAAATGGTGGAACAATAATGATTCAATCAATCAATCAGGCATTTGTTGAGCCCGACTACTCACACATAAGGCTCTCAAGGCGCGAGGGGTAGGGGGGTACAAGTTCCAGTCCATCAAGGAAGGAGTCTGTCCAAGAGCCAGGTCTTGAAGTTTCTTGCAAAGATGGGTAGTGATGTTGACTGTCTGTGGTGGAGCAGAAGGTTGTTCCAGGCTTTGGCCACGAGGATGAGCGGCCTCCCGATCTGGTCTTTCTGGTGTGGCGGACCACGGCGTAGGAGAGCTGGGCTGATCGTAGGGTCCTTTGGGGTTAGCTGTTCAGGTATGCTTGTCCGGCTTTCGTGGAGGGCCTTGTGTGCGTGGGTGATTCTAGCCCTGCGGGGCGCCAGTGGAGTATGCGCAGGTGCTGCAAGATGTGGCAGTGTTTTGGCAGGTTGAGGACCAGTCTTGGGACGGTGTTCTGGATGTTCTTTAGCTTGCGGGTAAGGTTTTAGTTTATTCTGGCGTAGAGTGTGTTGCCGTAGTCGAGTCTGCTGGTGACCAGGGCATGAGTGACTGTCTTTCTGTGTTCGAGGAGGATCCATTTGAAGGTCTGACGAAGGAGGCGGAGGGTGTGGAAGCAGGAAGATGAGATGGAGTTGCTCTGGCGGTCCATTTTGAGTTCAGAGCCCAGGATGATTCCCAGGTCATGTGCGTGGTCCGTGGTGGTTGGCGGGTTTCCAAGGGTGGGGGGCCATCAGGTGTCGGTCCAGGTAATCGGGGTTTGGGCCCATGATGAGTACTTCTGTTTTGTCGGTGTTTAGTTGTTGGCAGCTGTTTTTCATCCATTTGGAGACGGCTTACATGCCTTCTCAAAAGTTGTACTTGCACTACCCTGAAGTAGTGCAAGTGTAAGTCTTAGAAAAACTCTGTGAATCAGGCCTTATGGTAGGATTGAAAAATCAGCATTTATTCTCCCAGTCAAATTGTGAAGTAAACAAATTGAACATTGCCATTATGAATATGAAGAGGATGTTAAACATGCTGTATCCCAACCTAAAACTGCTTGATTGCATGGAAACTGCAGATATAAAAAAACAAAATTTAAATCAATTGGAAGTATTTTTCTACTGCAAAAAATAATTTCCTCGACTTTTATCCCACATATTAAAGAAAGCTTAACAAATTCCATAACGTTAAGGAGATTTACGAATACTTTAAGAAAGTTTACCAATGGAGACTTCTACAATTTCATACACACTCTAATATGCAATAGTGCTTTTAACAATAAAAGAAATACAATTCTGGCAATGTTGTGTACATAACCCCCGCCCTGTGTCCACTCAGAAAAAATGGCATGCAACTTCCTTACATGTGTATAACTAATAAACAGCCAACACGTGTTGTAGTATTGTAGTCGATGTTGGCCACAGTTTTATTTGCATGACATGTACACTTATCTCTTTTGTTACGATGACCTGGTCATAATTATATGACCTTGGCTATAAATCACCATTGTGGACTATAATGCATTGCTTATCATAAATCATTTGCACATCTTAGTTTCATAAATAACCCTGACAGTTTATTGTTCTTCTCTTTTGCAGGCATAAATAATTTCTTGCCGCTTTTCTGGGTCATAAAATTGTTCTGTTGGTCTCCTCGCCCCTTGCGTGTGGGGGGTAGCCTCTCCCTGGAGTTAGGCAACAACTCGCTACCCTGTTAGTCCCTTTTGTGCCCTGCCGACCAGCGGGTCGGGGCTGCAAGTACCTTCTTCATTTGCTACCGCTTTTTAAAGGCCTACTCACCCTGCCGTAAGGCATCCCAAAGTGAGTGGCCCGCTTACTAAACACCCCCCTGCTGGTGTGTCTCCATAACCAACCATTGTACCCCCACTTATCCGCCGCATCGCCTGCCATCCAGCACTGTGACACTGCAGGTCCTTAGGTGTGGGTGAGTGGTTCTCATGATGTTCTTAGTGTGCTGCTCGCCCAGCTCCACAATGTGCAATAAGTGAGCTGTGCTGCGGGGAGCGGTGCCTTATAATCTCTCCATTGCCTTTTGCCATGAAGGCGGTTTCCCCGAGGGGTAGCCCCCTCTTGCCTCTGGGTGCTCCATAGCGGCACAAACCGGATTTCTCCAGGGAGCCTGCAGCTGTTATGGCACCGACCCTTGGTGGCCTATGCAATAGCCTCGCACATTGCCCACTCCAAAAATGGCATGCAGCTTTCTTACATGTGTAGATCTAATAAACAGCCAACACGTTTTGTAGTATTGTAGTCGATGTTGGCCGCAGTTTTATTGACATGTACAATTATCTCTTTTCTTACGATGTCCTGGTCATAATTTTACGACCCTGGCCATAAATCACCATTGCGGACTATCATACATTGCTTACCATAAATCATTTACACATCTTAGGTTCATAACCAACCCTGACAGTTCGTTGTTCCACTCCTTTGCAGGCATAACTCATTTCTTGCCACTTTTTGGGGTCATAAAATTGCTCTGTTGGTCTCCACGCCCCTTGCGTGTGGAGGGTAGCCTCTCCCTGGAGTTAGGCCCAACTCAATACCTTGTTAGTCCCTTTTGTGCCCTGTCGTCTGGCTGGTCTGGGCTTCAAGTGCCATCTTCATTTTCTACCCCTTTTTTGGGCCTACACACCCTTCCGTAAGGCATACCAAAGTGAGTGGCCCTCCTCCTACACACCGCCCTGCTGGTGTGTCTCCATAACCAACCATTGTACCCCATCTTATCCACCACGCTGGCAGGGAGGCTAACGTCTTCCAATGCCTCCCCCCTGCCCTGTCTTCTTTTTTTGTCTGGCAGGTGTATCCTGCCAATGTCTTGCGCCCCACAGGTTGGCCCAAAACACTTGCATTCCTTCTTCTGATAGGTGAACCCCATTGTGCCCATAAAGCCCTGGGTGGGGGGGTGGGGGGGGGGGGGGGGTTGGGTTGAAGAGGCCATGCCTGATGCTCTCCAGGCCATTGATCTTACAAAATTTGCTTCTGCCGATGTTCAGCTTTCTCCTTGAGTTTTTGACTGCCTTTTGTGACTCAGCTCCCTGTCACACCAGCCTGGTGATCAACTCGGACCATATGATGGTGGTGCTACCGAAGCATAGGGCTACCTCATTTAAATCTGTCTGGATGACCTGGAGGAGTTCTTTCCTCCCTAGCTGGGGCATGTCGGTCACCCCGAGATGTATTATCAAGACGTCGGGATGCCATGCAGCCTCCGCCTGCAATTTCCTGAGTGCCGCTTGCAGCTGTTTCCATCTCATCCCCGGGTGATCCAACCATCAGACGCATGTGTCGACCATCCTGCCCTTCCGCTTATGGCCTCCACGCTGCCATCATGTATGCATCTGGGAGACAAATGAGTGGCCTACCACCCATATCAGCCAAGGGTGTCTTCCTGCTGAGGCAACAATCACAATGTCAGGCGCCCCGGAGATCCTTGGGCTGTGCATTACATTCCCCCATCTTCATGTCGCTAAGTCTTTCTGCAAAAATTGGGGTCTCACATATGTCCTGTATACTTTGGACCACCACCTGCCTATGGCCTTTATCCCTGCCTCGGTCATGCCATGCTGGGCTGCCGAGGTCACAGCCCCAATCCTAAATGAATGGGAGCCGAAGTCGGCTGCTGGGAGCCCTGCCCTGCCTGCTCAGGGCTTGGCGCATGACCCCTGTGAACCTAACTTTTCTAAAGAGGTGCCCATCGCTATGTTTGAGAAGTGTGCCTTCCCCTATGGGTCATATCACCATGTACGATAGGCAGCAGACTGTGCAGTATCTGGGGTCTTTGATGAAATGCAGCCCTACCAATACACCACTTGTGGCCTGGTGTGTTTTTGACCGTCTAAGGAGCAGCTCTGCCTCTGCCACGCTGGGTTGGCTAAATCTAAATGTCCCAAAGAACGCGGTTGTAAAGGCCGCCCTGAACAGAGTTAGCTTGAATGTGTCCCTTGCAATTTCTAGAAGTGTGTGCATGAGCACAGTCAATCTTCTAAAATCTATATGTCGCCGGGTGTCCGTTTTTCCTCCCTCCGTGCGCTTCCACCCCTTCACTGCTGATTTAATGTAGTGAGAGGCGGTGGGTCCTGCCCAGTGATTATCTTAGAGAAGTGTGCTATCCCTGACAGGTGGTCCTGTGCCCAGGATTTGGACCTTTTGTTTGTGAATGCCCATTGTATGATCTGCTCAATAGCCTTCGTTGTCTCGCCTGCATCTCCCAGTGTAAGGAGTTCCCCTATTTGCATCACCGTTCTAGCATACTTCCTGTAGCACTTGGCCACTTCCGGGGTAAGGGCCTGATTTGCTAGTACCAACAGGTATGTCTTGCCAGGCCCCATAAATCCTATGGGAAGGGGGTCATCCCCATTTCTGTCTCCAGCGCCAGTTCCCTGAATCTGCTCATCTGTGCTCGTAAAAGGGCGTCCGCCTCTGCGCTCTCCACCCCCAGTACATGGCGTGCCTTCAGATCCATGTTGCCCTCCAACTGCAATTTCACCAATTGACGCATTCATTTCGGTATGTCAGTGCACCTGGCCGTGCCTCTGTTGATTGCCTGCACCACCCCTTTGTTGTCTGACCAATGTATCAGCCTCATGTTCCTCAATTTCCGTTTCCAGGCTGCCAGCTACTACAATGGGGAACAGCTCCAGTAATGTGATGATGCAGGTGATGCCCTGCTTGTGCCAGCTGTCTGGCCATTGCCCATGCACCACTTGTCACCCATTGCCCCATAGCCTGTGCTACCGGCTGCATCCTTCAACAAGGCTATCTGCCTGTCTGTCACCCACATGATCAGGTCGCGCTTGACACCCACCCCCAGCCTGATGTGGTGCTGTTTGTGCCGAGCCTGGCTGTTAGCTGTGTTAGGCGCCTGGTGAAGACCGAGCCAGCGGGGATGACTCTGGCTGCGATGTTGAGATTACCAATCAGCCTCTGGAGCTTATAGAGGGTTGCCTTCTCCCTGCCGCACGTGGCCCTTATCGCCTCTCTGAATTCCTTTACCTTATCATCGGGCAGTCTAGAAGTTTCTGTGACCAAGTCTAGCTCAAACCCTAAGAATGTGAGTCTGATTGAGGGACCTACTGTTTTCTGTGCTGCTAATGGTACCCCCTAGTACCCAGTTAACTCTTGGAATGCAGCCAGTATGTCACCACACTCTTCTGACCTGGCGAGACCCAAAAAAAGGAAGTCATCGAGGTAGTGCACTTTGCCTTCTGGGGGGTGCTGGTCATGCAAGGCCCACTCCAGGAAGGTGCTAAATTGCTCAGAGTACGCGCAGGACACTGCACATCCCATTGGCATTGCCTTGTTAAAATAAGTTGCCCCTTCCCAATGGGACCATAACAAGGGGAAGCTAGCCAGGGGAACTGTAAGGTAGACGGAATGCGGACTCAATGTGTGCTTTGCCATGAGGGCTCCCTGGCCTGTTGCCCTCACTAGGTTGTTGGCGTCATCTATTGTTGCGTAACCCACTGAACATGCCTCTGGACTGATCCCGTCATTAACCAACTTGCCCTCAGGGAAGGAGAGATGGTGAATAAGCCTGAACTGACCTTTCTCATTCTTAGGTTCTACCCCCAAGGGGGAGATCGCTTATTCCAGTGGCAACAGGAGAGGCAGGGGGCCCTCAATCCTTCCTTGGGACATTTCTTTTTCTATTTTTGGCGAACCACCTCTGGGTACCCTAGAGCTGATTTCAGGGTTTTTACGTTGACATTGGGTAGGGGGCCATCAAATGGTAATATGAAACTCTCCTTAAAACCCTTCACTAGCAGTGCAGTGTTCCTCTTGTTGTGATATTTGTTGGCTAGCCTCCTGAGAGGGTGTGTGTTGATGGGGATTCAGCTAACCGACAACTGCTCCCTTCTTTCTGTCCCCCCACCCCCAGCTCTGTGCTAGAGCTTCTTCTTTTTCTCTTTGTTTTCTTCTTGCTGCTTGTTGCATCTCTACCTTGTTGCTGGGTGTGCCCCCTCCCCCTACAAATGGAGCATATGTGTTGGAATTTGCAAGAGGCACTCGTTGAATTCATACTTCCAGCAGGTTTTTGTTTATTCCGGCGCAGAGTGCGTTGCCGTAGTCGAGTCTGCTGGTGACCAGGGCGTGAGTGACTGTCTTTCGGTGTTCGAGGGGGATCCATTTGAAGGTCTTATGAAGGAGGCGGAGGGTGTGGAAGCAGGAAGATGAGACAGAGTTGCTCTGGCGGTCCATTTTGAGCTCGGAGTCCAGGATGATTCCCAGGTTGCGTGCGTGGTCTGTGGGGGTTGGCGGGTTTCCGAGGGCGGTGGGCCACCAGGTGTCGCTCCAGGCGTCGGGGTTTGGGCCCATGATGAGTACTTCTGTTTTGTTGGTGTTTAGTTGTAGGCAGCTGTTATTTCCTACTCTCCACCCCCATTAAAGATTTACTGATACGGAAGTTTTTGTCTGAGTAAATCCTTTTCTGCGAACTAAACACACTCTAGAAAGTGCAAATGAGATTTTGCACTAAAAAGCCTACTAGTGTGTAAGAGTCAAATTTAAACAGAAATTTCAGAAAATGTGCCCCAGTGTGTCTAAGAAAAGAGACTGTATGCTCAGATTTCCTGCACTGCCCATTCTACCCACTTTCATTAGCAGATGACTTGGACCCACCAATTTATATAATATTTCCAGCAAAAGTATAACCTCCAAACCCCACGCAATAGTATATAAGGGCCAGCTGTACAACCCAATTTTGCATGCGCAAACAGGTTAGAGATCCGTTTGCGCATGCAAAATCCTAATGGGCCATGTACAATTCCTATTTAGCGAGTTGCAGGAAGTGGCTTTTCAAGGGCGTACCTTCCTAATAGCGACTCTAAACTCATGTATGAATGCAAAACACTCGCAATTTACAACCCTCTTCAGGGTGGTAATGCAGTCACAAATCGGAAGGAGTCCCCAGGGGACCCCTTTCCCTTTGCAAATGCAGGGGAAAATATGTTTTAGGGGCAGGCAGTGGTCCCAGGGACCACTACCTGCCCTTAAAAAATGAAACGAAAACGTTTTATTTTTATTTTTCCTTTAAGGAAGACGGGCTGTATTTAAAACAAGCATTAGAAATGTAATAGCTCAACAGCTATCAGTCAGAAATAGCCACTTTGCAAGTGCAGGACAGAGCATTGCTTCGTGAAACGGCCAGAAAGCCTAAAACGATGTTAATAGCCCGGTGTACCCTTCCTGAAGAAGAAGCAGCACGCTTCGAAACATGTTGACACACACAGGAAGTTTTGAACATTAATACAACACACCTCCAACCCACACCTTTTTAATAATATCAGCACCAAGGATAATTAAAATTTGTATTCCTATGGTGCCAGATATTTTTTAATTATTCACTCACCACTCACTCCTGCCCCTACCTCTCACTACCTCTCAAAACACACCACATGTAGTGATTATATCAGGACTCCCACATACTCGTCGGTAGTAGCACGCCGCATCCCGTAGATGGGTGCGTAGACCTCTATGATGAAGCATGACACCAAGGGCCCTTTTGGTGTGTGAGGGGTACTTAAGAAACACGATGTGCTCCCTGCCACTGTAGGAACACACTTGTCTTTTGATCAACCGTCATTTAATTACAATCTCCTCTGGGTGGATCTTTCTGTTTATTAGTAATCATAAGGGGAGGCCATATCCACCCCAGGTGTTCATGTAGAATACCGACCCTCCACTCCCTATTTTGTTTTTCTTCGACATTTGCTTAAAATGTCATGGGCACAAGTCGGAGGTGCGTGTAAGTGATTGATGAGCAAGACGTAAGTGTGATAGAGGTCCTGGATTTGTGTGTCACTGAGGGTTGTCAGTCCCTCAGACACTGACTGATGTACAGGTGAGGGAGAATGAATTTATGGGGGGTCCACTGGGGCAAAAAAGAAACTGTTGAAAAATTCTAGGATAGCCTCTTGAGGTGTTATGGGGCTTGCTTGGTGGTGGGGGGTTGGTCCCTCATCCAAAACGTTCTCAAGGGACTTTTTACGCCCTAAAGGTTTTGCACCTTCATCGTACTTTGAAACCGAGAACGAAAAATATACCATGCAGCTCTGAATCAGTTTTTCCCACCTGTTTTTTAAGCATTCCTTATAAACTCACCTAAGTCTTGAAAATGATGAACCCAAAGCCCACATCTCTTTACCATCAGATGTCACATCTCCCACTGCCTCACAAGTTTAAATATGTACAGCATGTAAATGTGTCCTTAAACGTAAGTTTTTGTTTTGTTTAAGTTCAATCACTCAAGGTTTCTACATCAGTATATTATTTCTACGTTATCACTCTACTGGTAGTTGGTTATATGCCATGCACTGTGAGATGGCGGGCAGGACACTAAACAAACCTCATTGCACTCCAACACACTTCTGTGCATCACTACAAGGTAGAAGCCCAACAGAAAACGATGTTAATTCCACAGACACATAGGGAAAGTGGACCCATTTCGCAGGAGTTCTGGTGTCTATATAAAGATCAGGCAGTCGCTTTTAAGCTCAGGAAGACTTGGGATGTCTATTTGCATTTGTGACAGCCAAACCTCCTTCGGCCTTCCTTCATATGCAAGAATCTCTCTCTCTCTTTAATATGAAAAGGGATATCATGGTCAATTTGTTTTCTTAAAATACGCAAAAAGTGATGGATGGGAGTCTTGATGGTGTTCCAATGGGATCAGTCTAGCCGGCCTGCCAGGCTATGTCGTCCCTGAATCAGACATAAGCAACCCAGGACTGGTGTTGCCCTAGTTAGAGCTCAAAATCCAGGTGTAGCTTGGTTCTAGTGACACACTGATTTGCATATGGCTGGGCCCAAACTGAGGTAGCATGGTGAGTAAAGTAGACTAGGATGTGTGGAGGAGTATTCTACAAACAGCAGTACCTGCTTTTGATGACTACTGCATATGTATGTTGCTTTATTTAATAGGAATACATACTTGGAGTTTCAAGGCAAGGGTGGTCACCAACTACAGCAAACGTTGAGGCAAAATCGGTTATAATGGAAAGAAGTGTACAGCCAATAAAAGACATCTGATTTGTCGCTGTAATTCTTCATATGTGTTTGTGGAGGAGACTGTAATTGCAGTTCTTTTTCTATGTCGATGACAGGTGTCAAATCGTCCTACTTTCATATTTAAGGTTGCTGCAAACTGTAGTCCTACTTCTATGTCTATGGCGTGTCACGTTTTTTTTTTTGAGAATCTGTTCACCCTACACTGCAGTAATATCTATTGAGCATGTAAACATCTATGAATGGGCAGGAAACTCTTCTCTGATAAACTCAAAAACCTTGAAACACGTGTCAGGAGGTATACGGTGCTGAGTGAGCAAATATTTGACTGCTGAAATCATTGAACTGTGAGTAAATTTTATAGAAAAATAACTGAACTGTGAGTAAATTGAACTGCACAATCCCCATAACACATTGTGAAAGGGGTTGTGTAAGAGTGCAAACCACACCTGTGAAAGGTTAATAAGGACTCCTGAGCAGGAGGGATGTTAATCGGCTGTCTGTGCCAGGTTGATCCACCACGCTTTGTTCATACCTCACCACAGAAATATATGTGCAACATTTAGGCATGCCCGAATGAACAAATACTCCTGTCTGATGAATGGCAAAAACCATGAACAACAAGTCATGAGATTTGACAACTGAAATAGCTGAACCGCAAAAATGACTGAATTGAGAGTAAAATGAACTGCATCTCTCACAATGTACTGCTGCATGACCAGTGTAACATGAGTAAAAGTGCAAACCATGCTTGCAAATGGTGGAACAATAATGATTCAATCAATCAATCAGGCATTTGTTGAGCCCGACTACTCACACATAAGGCTCTCAAGGCGCGAGGGGTAGGGGGGTACAAGTTCCAGTCCATCAAGGAAGGAGTCTGTCCAAGAGCCAGGTCTTGAAGTTTCTTGCAAAGATGGGTAGTGATGTTGACTGTCTGTGGTGGAGCAGAAGGTTGTTCCAGGCTTTGGCCACGAGGATGAGCGGCCTCCCGATCTGGTCTTTCTGGTGTGGCGGACCACGGCGTAGGAGAGCTGGGCTGATCGTAGGGTCCTTTGGGGTTAGCTGTTCAGGTATGCTTGTCCGGCTTTCGTGGAGGGCCTTGTGTGCGTGGGTGATTCTAGCCCTGCGGGGCGCCAGTGGAGTATGCGCAGGTGCTGCAAGATGTGGCAGTGTTTTGGCAGGTTGAGGACCAGTCTTGGGACGGTGTTCTGGATGTTCTTTAGCTTGCGGGTAAGGTTTTAGTTTATTCTGGCGTAGAGTGTGTTGCCGTAGTCGAGTCTGCTGGTGACCAGGGCATGAGTGACTGTCTTTCTGTGTTCGAGGAGGATCCATTTGAAGGTCTGACGAAGGAGGCGGAGGGTGTGGAAGCAGGAAGATGAGATGGAGTTGCTCTGGCGGTCCATTTTGAGTTCAGAGCCCAGGATGATTCCCAGGTCATGTGCGTGGTCCGTGGTGGTTGGCGGGTTTCCAAGGGTGGGGGGCCATCAGGTGTCGGTCCAGGTAATCGGGGTTTGGGCCCATGATGAGTACTTCTGTTTTGTCGGTGTTTAGTTGTTGGCAGCTGTTTTTCATCCATTTGGAGACGGCTTACATGCCTTCTCAAAAGTTGTACTTGCACTACCCTGAAGTAGTGCAAGTGTAAGTCTTAGAAAAACTCTGTGAATCAGGCCTTATGGTAGGATTGAAAAATCAGCATTTATTCTCCCAGTCAAATTGTGAAGTAAACAAATTGAACATTGCCATTATGAATATGAAGAGGATGTTAAACATGCTGTATCCCAACCTAAAACTGCTTGATTGCATGGAAACTGCAGATATAAAAAAACAAAATTTAAATCAATTGGAAGTATTTTTCTACTGCAAAAAATAATTTCCTCGACTTTTATCCCACATATTAAAGAAAGCTTAACAAATTCCATAACGTTAAGGAGATTTACGAATACTTTAAGAAAGTTTACCAATGGAGACTTCTACAATTTCATACACACTCTAATATGCAATAGTGCTTTTAACAATAAAAGAAATACAATTCTGGCAATGTTGTGTACATAACCCCCGCCCTGTGTCCACTCAGAAAAAATGGCATGCAACTTCCTTACATGTGTATAACTAATAAACAGCCAACACGTGTTGTAGTATTGTAGTCGATGTTGGCCACAGTTTTATTTGCATGACATGTACACTTATCTCTTTTGTTACGATGACCTGGTCATAATTATATGACCTTGGCTATAAATCACCATTGTGGACTATAATGCATTGCTTATCATAAATCATTTGCACATCTTAGTTTCATAAATAACCCTGACAGTTTATTGTTCTTCTCTTTTGCAGGCATAAATAATTTCTTGCCGCTTTTCTGGGTCATAAAATTGTTCTGTTGGTCTCCTCGCCCCTTGCGTGTGGGGGGTAGCCTCTCCCTGGAGTTAGGCAACAACTCGCTACCCTGTTAGTCCCTTTTGTGCCCTGCCGACCAGCGGGTCGGGGCTGCAAGTACCTTCTTCATTTGCTACCGCTTTTTAAAGGCCTACTCACCCTGCCGTAAGGCATCCCAAAGTGAGTGGCCCGCTTACTAAACACCCCCCTGCTGGTGTGTCTCCATAACCAACCATTGTACCCCCACTTATCCGCCGCATCGCCTGCCATCCAGCACTGTGACACTGCAGGTCCTTAGGTGTGGGTGAGTGGTTCTCATGATGTTCTTAGTGTGCTGCTCGCCCAGCTCCACAATGTGCAATAAGTGAGCTGTGCTGCGGGGAGCGGTGCCTTATAATCTCTCCATTGCCTTTTGCCATGAAGGCGGTTTCCCCGAGGGGTAGCCCCCTCTTGCCTCTGGGTGCTCCATAGCGGCACAAACCGGATTTCTCCAGGGAGCCTGCAGCTGTTATGGCACCGACCCTTGGTGGCCTATGCAATAGCCTCGCACATTGCCCACTCCAAAAATGGCATGCAGCTTTCTTACATGTGTAGATCTAATAAACAGCCAACACGTTTTGTAGTATTGTAGTCGATGTTGGCCGCAGTTTTATTGACATGTACAATTATCTCTTTTCTTACGATGTCCTGGTCATAATTTTACGACCCTGGCCATAAATCACCATTGCGGACTATCATACATTGCTTACCATAAATCATTTACACATCTTAGGTTCATAACCAACCCTGACAGTTCGTTGTTCCACTCCTTTGCAGGCATAACTCATTTCTTGCCACTTTTTGGGGTCATAAAATTGCTCTGTTGGTCTCCACGCCCCTTGCGTGTGGAGGGTAGCCTCTCCCTGGAGTTAGGCCCAACTCAATACCTTGTTAGTCCCTTTTGTGCCCTGTCGTCTGGCTGGTCTGGGCTTCAAGTGCCATCTTCATTTTCTACCCCTTTTTTGGGCCTACACACCCTTCCGTAAGGCATACCAAAGTGAGTGGCCCTCCTCCTACACACCGCCCTGCTGGTGTGTCTCCATAACCAACCATTGTACCCCATCTTATCCACCACGCTGGCAGGGAGGCTAACGTCTTCCAATGCCTCCCCCCTGCCCTGTCTTCTTTTTTTGTCTGGCAGGTGTATCCTGCCAATGTCTTGCGCCCCACAGGTTGGCCCAAAACACTTGCATTCCTTCTTCTGATAGGTGAACCCCATTGTGCCCATAAAGCCCTGGGTGGGGGGGTGGGGGGGGGGGGGGGTTGGGTTGAAGAGGCCATGCCTGATGCTCTCCAGGCCATTGATCTTACAAAATTTGCTTCTGCCGATGTTCAGCTTTCTCCTTGAGTTTTTGACTGCCTTTTGTGACTCAGCTCCCTGTCACACCAGCCTGGTGATCAACTCGGACCATATGATGGTGGTGCTACCGAAGCATAGGGCTACCTCATTTAAATCTGTCTGGATGACCTGGAGGAGTTCTTTCCTCCCTAGCTGGGGCATGTCGGTCACCCCGAGATGTATTATCAAGACGTCGGGATGCCATGCAGCCTCCGCCTGCAATTTCCTGAGTGCCGCTTGCAGCTGTTTCCATCTCATCCCCGGGTGATCCAACCATCAGACGCATGTGTCGACCATCCTGCCCTTCCGCTTATGGCCTCCACGCTGCCATCATGTATGCATCTGGGAGACAAATGAGTGGCCTACCACCCATATCAGCCAAGGGTGTCTTCCTGCTGAGGCAACAATCACAATGTCAGGCGCCCCGGAGATCCTTGGGCTGTGCATTACATTCCCCCATCTTCATGTCGCTAAGTCTTTCTGCAAAAATTGGGGTCTCACATATGTCCTGTATACTTTGGACCACCACCTGCCTATGGCCTTTATCCCTGCCTCGGTCATGCCATGCTGGGCTGCCGAGGTCACAGCCCCAATCCTAAATGAATGGGAGCCGAAGTCGGCTGCTGGGAGCCCTGCCCTGCCTGCTCAGGGCTTGGCGCATGACCCCTGTGAACCTAACTTTTCTAAAGAGGTGCCCATCGCTATGTTTGAGAAGTGTGCCTTCCCCTATGGGTCATATCACCATGTACGATAGGCAGCAGACTGTGCAGTATCTGGGGTCTTTGATGAAATGCAGCCCTACCAATACACCACTTGTGGCCTGGTGTGTTTTTGACCGTCTAAGGAGCAGCTCTGCCTCTGCCACGCTGGGTTGGCTAAATCTAAATGTCCCAAAGAACGCGGTTGTAAAGGCCGCCCTGAACAGAGTTAGCTTGAATGTGTCCCTTGCAATTTCTAGAAGTGTGTGCATGAGCACAGTCAATCTTCTAAAATCTATATGTCGCCGGGTGTCCGTTTTTCCTCCCTCCGTGCGCTTCCACCCCTTCACTGCTGATTTAATGTAGTGAGAGGCGGTGGGTCCTGCCCAGTGATTATCTTAGAGAAGTGTGCTATCCCTGACAGGTGGTCCTGTGCCCAGGATTTGGACCTTTTGTTTGTGAATGCCCATTGTATGATCTGCTCAATAGCCTTCGTTGTCTCGCCTGCATCTCCCAGTGTAAGGAGTTCCCCTATTTGCATCACCGTTCTAGCATACTTCCTGTAGCACTTGGCCACTTCCGGGGTAAGGGCCTGATTTGCTAGTACCAACAGGTATGTCTTGCCAGGCCCCATAAATCCTATGGGAAGGGGGTCATCCCCATTTCTGTCTCCAGCGCCAGTTCCCTGAATCTGCTCATCTGTGCTCGTAAAAGGGCGTCCGCCTCTGCGCTCTCCACCCCCAGTACATGGCGTGCCTTCAGATCCATGTTGCCCTCCAACTGCAATTTCACCAATTGACGCATTCATTTCGGTATGTCAGTGCACCTGGCCGTGCCTCTGTTGATTGCCTGCACCACCCCTTTGTTGTCTGACCAATGTATCAGCCTCATGTTCCTCAATTTCCGTTTCCAGGCTGCCAGCTACTACAATGGGGAACAGCTCCAGTAATGTGATGATGCAGGTGATGCCCTGCTTGTGCCAGCTGTCTGGCCATTGCCCATGCACCACTTGTCACCCATTGCCCCATAGCCTGTGCTACCGGCTGCATCCTTCAACAAGGCTATCTGCCTGTCTGTCACCCACATGATCAGGTCGCGCTTGACACCCACCCCCAGCCTGATGTGGTGCTGTTTGTGCCGAGCCTGGCTGTTAGCTGTGTTAGGCGCCTGGTGAAGACCGAGCCAGCGGGGATGACTCTGGCTGCGATGTTGAGATTACCAATCAGCCTCTGGAGCTTATAGAGGGTTGCCTTCTCCCTGCCGCACGTGGCCCTTATCGCCTCTCTGAATTCCTTTACCTTATCATCGGGCAGTCTAGAAGTTTCTGTGACCAAGTCTAGCTCAAACCCTAAGAATGTGAGTCTGATTGAGGGACCTACTGTTTTCTGTGCTGCTAATGGTACCCCCTAGTACCCAGTTAACTCTTGGAATGCAGCCAGTATGTCACCACACTCTTCTGACCTGGCGAGACCCAAAAAAAGGAAGTCATCGAGGTAGTGCACTTTGCCTTCTGGGGGGTGCTGGTCATGCAAGGCCCACTCCAGGAAGGTGCTAAATTGCTCAGAGTACGCGCAGGACACTGCACATCCCATTGGCATTGCCTTGTTAAAATAAGTTGCCCCTTCCCAATGGGACCATAACAAGGGGAAGCTAGCCAGGGGAACTGTAAGGTAGACGGAATGCGGACTCAATGTGTGCTTTGCCATGAGGGCTCCCTGGCCTGTTGCCCTCACTAGGTTGTTGGCGTCATCTATTGTTGCGTAACCCACTGAACATGCCTCTGGACTGATCCCGTCATTAACCAACTTGCCCTCAGGGAAGGAGAGATGGTGAATAAGCCTGAACTGACCTTTCTCATTCTTAGGTTCTACCCCCAAGGGGGAGATCGCTTATTCCAGTGGCAACAGGAGAGGCAGGGGGCCCTCAATCCTTCCTTGGGACATTTCTTTTTCTATTTTTGGCGAACCACCTCTGGGTACCCTAGAGCTGATTTCAGGGTTTTTACGTTGACATTGGGTAGGGGGCCATCAAATGGTAATATGAAACTCTCCTTAAAACCCTTCACTAGCAGTGCAGTGTTCCTCTTGTTGTGATATTTGTTGGCTAGCCTCCTGAGAGGGTGTGTGTTGATGGGGATTCAGCTAACCGACAACTGCTCCCTTCTTTCTGTCCCCCCACCCCCAGCTCTGTGCTAGAGCTTCTTCTTTTTCTCTTTGTTTTCTTCTTGCTGCTTGTTGCATCTCTACCTTGTTGCTGGGTGTGCCCCCTCCCCCTACAAATGGAGCATATGTGTTGGAATTTGCAAGAGGCACTCGTTGAATTCATACTTCCAGCAGATGGCCACCGGCTGGTACGTGGTACGTGTTTTGGCTCTATAAATTGACTTGCCATTCCACTTGTAAGAAGATCCCCGAAAGGGCTGCTTTCTCTTCCCTGACCATGTCCTAACCTCCTTCACTACCACAGTGTTGTGGATGAAACCAGAAACATCCTAATCATTTCATTCCATTTCAGGCTGTCTAAATTTTGAGTCTAAAACCTTTATCATATTCCAGCCATGCATCCCCGGGAATTGTCTATGTGCCCTGTGTATATTGGCTTCATACAGCCAGAGGTCCGCTGCACTGTGTGGAAATTTCTCAATGATAATGCAGGCCATAATTCTGAATTTGTCTAACCAGTTATCGAAATTCCTTTTCCTCTCTCTTCCTTCTCCTTTCCCTCCTAACTTCCTCTTTTTTATCACATAAGGTCAGGTCCAACACATCCAACTGTATCTCTAATAATAAGAAAATGTCAATGAATTCCTTCCTCCATATCCTTTCCTTTACTGCTAAGGGGATGAGGCTTGCCAACCCTGTAGCCCTCGTGGTAATTGATGCCGGTCCCTGCGATGGCCTTGGGTATGGCTCTGGGGTTTGGCCTGATCTTGCTGGATTGCTCACCCTGCTTGCCCTGCCCATGCCGCTATGGGGGACCCCATTCCCCTACTTATCTCATGAGCACACAGGATGCCTAATCGCCCGGGGCCACCTGCCCCACTGGCCTGCCCTGTCTGTTGCCCCTGTAAACACTCCTGTCACGAGCAACCTGGATCCACTAGATGCCATGTTAGTCCTGATATTCCCACTTATGGCTGAGGGTCCATTTTGCCCCTATCCTGCTCGGCTAAGCCATTGAGCAACAAAGGTGCAAAAGATTTTAAGCATTCCTGGACTATTGCGCCAATATGCTCACCACTTGTTACTGTGCTGCTGGTTTCTCTGCTAGGACCTGCCGTCGCCTGGATGGCTGCAGGCGGCAGGTCGACCCTCTTGCACCCTTTATTAGCTGCTGTCTTCTTTGGTGCTCTTGCTGAGGCCCTCTGTTACTTCCTGGGTGCTGGCCGGCCACTGTCATCCGGTGGCCCCTCCATCAGCTGTTTGCTTGTTCCTTTACCGGCATCCTATTCCCGGTGCTACTGCAACCATCTGGCCCGTGTACTTCAGATGCCTCCCTGATTTGTCACAATAAATCTTCCAACTCCCCTGGTTGTTCACCTACATTCTGGTTCTCCAACCTGTGAATTATGGCTGAGAGGTTGTAGTGCAGGGGCTGGGTAGCGTCACCCACTGTTTGGGCTGTCCCCTGCCCACTCTGCAGTCCCTTGTAAGTTCAGAGGGGTGCTGCCATTCCCTTTATGCACCAAACACTTTGTCTAATTTCCTTTGCTTTCTTGGGCTTTGTTTGTCCTTATTCCCTTATTTTCTTTCTCTTTTTTGTGGGGAGGAGGTCAGCGGGGTCCAGCCGGTCCTTTATGCACCAAACCCTCAGTCAAATGTGTTTCGCTTTCTTGCTCCTTGTTTGTCTTTCTTTGCTTCTTTTCTATCTTCTTTTTTTTTTTTTATTGCTAGCCTTGGGGTTGGGCTGCACTAACAAACACCTCAGGCCTGCACTTGATTTGCGATTTCCCCCCTGTGCTGGTGCACAAACATTCCTCCCCCTGCTTGCCTCTTTTCTCAGATTTCCGGCTGTGGTCCCTCCTAGTCCGCATCCCTTTAAGACTCCTGCATGCTCTTTGCCATGCCCCCCAGACTCGCACCCTCACCTCTGCTGCCACTCTCTATGCTTCAACTCTAGTGGTGAATCATTGGATGGCCGGCCCACCGTGGATGGTGCGGCCGCAGGACTGGTCGAACGTCTCGTCTCCCCGCTAGCCATGCGGGTGGGTTGTTGACGCCTCCAGGCACTCCACACTTATCAATTGAGGCTACAATGACCCAGGCTCGGGATCAGGGCACAAGTCGTAAAAAAGAAGTGGGGGGGACGCTGTCACCGGAAGTGACGTCACAACAGGAAGTGATGCTGCGAAAGGTGCCGAGCTCCTCGTCCCAGAGAGTCCAAAGATTGAAGTCCAGCTATTAGGCAGTGGGGACGGTGTCTCCCCGGTCGGTAAAATAAGTGGGGGGACGCCGTCCACCCGCGTGGTACCCCGACTCAAGCCCTGCTCGGGATCCTTTCCAAGGAGAAAGACCCACCAGGACACTCCGACTGGCAACGAGCGGAGGTGGGAGTGTGGGACTGCCGCTCGCAAGGAGAGCGCAATACCATGCGTTCGAGGGGCTGCGGGGAGGGCTCACTGACACCAAGACAGCGCGCTTCTTCCGCCGACCCCCACAACTGTCGCTGTCTGCTTCTTCAAAGCTGCCACAACCTGGTGAAACGGATCCTCGTAGAGGTTGGGAGCGTGGCTCCTCGGGTTTCTCTGGACATGTCACCCAGCAATGGAGCTGGTGATGTTCCTTTGGACTCGTCAGTCCGCTGACAGGACCCCTCCAACTGTGAGCCGCCACTCCTTGACATCGCTGAAACTTTCACAGGTAAATCTTTTCTTCTCTCGTGAGTTTCTTGGTGCGCCGCTCCCCCAGCTCCACGATGTGCGATAAGTGAGCTGTACTGTGGGGAGTAGTGCGGTATAACCCCACCATTGCCTTTTGCAATTAAGGCGGCTTCCCCCATTGGGGGGGTTCAAAAGTCACCATGTGGCCATGTGCTTCAGCGCCTCTTTGACGCGCTTTCTCCCATGAGGGTAGCCCACATTTGCCTTTGGGTGCTCAATAGCAGCCCAAACCAGATTTTTCCAGGGCCCTGGCGGCTGTTATGGTGCTGGCCCTCGAGGCCCTCTTTTGGGACTGCTCATGCAAAACTGCCTTTTAATGTTTCTACTCCTCCAATTGACTTTAGTTCACTTTTCTAAAGTCCATTTATGGTGCTTAGATGTATGTTGCCTGAAGAATGGCTTCCTGGATATGAAGCTGTGTCATCAATGTAAGATGGGAAGTAATGAATGGGCTGCTGATAGGTAACGGTTTTTCAAGTAGATGTTAAATTCCATGTTCCAAGATAACCTGACACCTAGGCTGGAAGAGTGACAGAACACAAAGCATTTCTAGTCTTTGTAGACATCTGCCAGCCACTTTTCTGAGAATCTCTGTCAGTCACCAGATAACAAATATTTGAAGAATTCAGACTGGAAATACAGAGACAGCCATATTAGCTCAGACACCCAACACAATTAAAAGCTAACGAAGAAGGCCCAAGTCTCTCTATTGGCTCTATTAGAATATAGCAGGACAATAGCACAAAATATAACCAATGAAAGGTTTTTGGGACGTGAACACTTGAATGAATGGTCTTGGAGAAGCAGGTTAAGACTACAGTTGGGGTGTGCAAAGCTTTTATTATGTGAGTCACGAGTTACATAGCTCATAATTAATTGCAAGTTTATATAATTGCAAGTTTATATAGCGCTAGGATCGACTCCCGGAGGAGTATCTCCGCGCTTCGACCGCTGCGAAACCCTTCCTGGCTTCCCTGAGAGATGGTCCCTTAATGGGTATCTCCAGGGTGAGACCAGGCATCCCCGGCGGTCTGGTGGGGCCGTTAGTGCAGATGAGGCAAGCTTATGCCCAGAGTTGCCGAGTGTGATCGCTGTTCAGAGTGGGCACCGAGGCGAGAGAATTATCGAGTCCGCTGACCCTGGTCCAGAAACCTGCCGCGTCGGGAATCGGACCCTGGTCCCGGGCCGTCCTCTGCTCTCGGGTCTGCCGCCTCTAACCAGTGAGCCACACTACTGCACTACTACTACTGAATATTGGTCCTTCCGCCTTCTATGTATTACCTGCATTTATGCCTGGGCGAAGCTTTTCCCTGCAAAAGTGGCAACATTTCTTCGCAAGTGCTGCTAGCCCTGAAAAAAGATGCATCATTTTCTTGTGAGTTTACTTTAAAAACTCCACTACGCAACTTTGAAACTTGATGGCTATTTACAAATGTGTATCTCTTGATACAACTTAAAGGAACGATAAACGTTTTATTTTTAATATGATTACCCCCATTCAAAAACCTTTTTGTAGTTTACATGGATCCTATTTGCGAGGAATGTATCAAATTTGCAATAAAACATATTAACTTCACAAGTTAAAGTTTAAGGATTCAACTCGCATCTGTGTGGTCATTGCACATTAACATCTACAGTGAAGACATCACAAGTTGTTCCTTCAGTTTCATTTGAATGGGGCTTTACATTGCAACATTTCTTACGATTCTGCAGCTATCTGAGACAAATGTCTTACCCAGTGCACTAATGCTACATGTAGTTTATGATAGAAATGGGCAAATTCATCCATGCTAAGAAAGAAACATGTTTTGACTTCAACGGCAATGGGAGGGACAAGACCAAGGTATAATCTGATATTGGGTACATTTTTTATTTTATTACAATGTAGCACCCCATCAGCACATTCTCATTTTCTTCTTAACTCTGCATTTGCACTAGGATGTTTTCGAGGCAAAACTGTCATCATGCCACATAACGTAATCAATCAATCCATCAGGGGAATTATAAGCGCGCTACTCACCCGTGAGGGTCTCAAGGTGCTTGGGTGAGGGTGGGGGGTAAGCAGCTCCGTTCAGTGAAAGAGCCAGTGTTCAGGGAGGGGGCACTGTAATGTAGTTGACAGTCTAGTAGCTGGGGTGGGCGGAGCTAGGTGGGCTGAGGGGAAGAGGAGGAGTCAGGACAGGATGAGGGCAGTTAGAGTAGGGACAGGGCAGAGATAAGAAGCAAGCAATAAAGCTTATGATAATCCGGCACTTGTGTCTGTGGTTCCTTGTAGCAGGATGCTACAACTGGCGACGAGGGTGTGATGAGCCAGCCCACTGCATGTAGAACCAAGAGAAGACACCCTGTCCCAGGCAACGTCCAGAAGAACGCTGCCGAATGTAATAAGCTGCTGCCCGAGCAGAGAATCCAGCAGTAGGTGACCCTGCGTTCCCCCCCGCAGTCGAGAGGGACTCAAGAGGGAGCCGAAACACCGAGCGCTGAAACGCTCCACAACAGAGATCGTCTCGCGCCGAAAACGCGAGCCCCGCTGGATGCGTGGTGCCTGGCATCCACGAAGAAACAGGAGTCGGGAGCCCACTCCGACCCTGTCCAGCACCCCAAAGTGAGTAGAGGGTGCCCGAGTGAGGAGGACGCTGTCCCCGAGAGCCTACTGCCGAGCGCGATCGAACGCGCCAAAACCGGAGCTTGAATACCGGTGAAAGTAAAACCTCACGCCCGATGCGTGAGGTTTGGCATGCTGTCCGCGTAAGAAGAGAGCGGGAACTGTGAAAGTGAGCTGGGAGCCCACCACAAGCTCACCTGATGTCTGCTGTGGCCGAAAGAGAGTGAATCCTGGTGTGGACTGCCCCCGCGAAGGTCCACTGCCAAGCGCTGCTGAGCGCGGTAAAATTAGAGCCCGGCGTCGGAAAACCTCACGCCGGATGCGTGGGTTTTGGCACGCCGTCGCCGAAGGACCCTGCAAAGTAAGGCGGGAGCCCACCCCAACCTCACCTGACTGTAGCCTTGACCAGAGGGAGCCAAATCAGGAGTATGCCGACCCTGGGAGCAACTGCCGGTGAGTCCTGTGTGAAGAATCGGGTCGAATGAAGAGAGAGAAAGTAGTGCCTGCAGATAACCACGGCAGCCATCTTTGAGTCAGGCAACTTTTGGGACATCCTCCCTGTGCAAACTGTAGGCGGCCATTTTGAGGTCAGGCGAGCTGAGTTTAGCAACAAGCATTGGCGGACATAACAGAAACAAGCATTGGCGAAGACCAAACAAGCATTGGCGAAAACCAAACAAGCATTGGCGAAGACCGAACGAGCATTGGCGAAGGCCAAACAAGCATTGGCGAAGGCCAAACGAGCACTGGCGAAGAACAAACAAGCATTGGCGAAGACCAAACAAGCATTGGCGAAGACCAGCCAAGCATTGGCGAATACCAGCCAAGCATTGGCGAAGGCCAAACAAGCATTGACGAAGACCAAACAAGCATTGGCGAAGGCCAAACAAGCATTGGCAAAGGCCAAACAAGCACTGGCGAAGACCAAACAAGCATTGGCGAAGAACAAACACGTACTGTCAAGAGCCAACAGACAAGCTGTGGCGAGTAGAAACCAACAAGCAGTGGCGAAAGGAAACAAACAAGTATTGGCGCATGCAAATAAACAAACATTGGTATACGCAAATAAACAAGCATTGGTACATGCAAGTCAACAAGCCTTGGTATGTGCAAGTAAACATGCACTGGTAAATGCCAAGAAATAGGCATTGGTAAGGCAAATAAATAAGCGTGGATAACGGCGTGTGAACAACAATGAACAAGTCTTGGCAACCAAAACAGAATTAGCACATGCAAACACGAGAGTGAATCAACTAACAAGCACGAGCAACCACAAGAGTGACTTACCAAACATGCAGTGACAAAAACAAATGTCAGCACGGGTGGAAATGCGAACATTGAGAAACGCAAGCGAATGCGCAGTGGCGAATGTAATGAAGTAACACGTGTCTATAAAATAAAAGAGGCACAAGCGAACACAAGGACCAAGCAAAGACAGCAGCACAATGGAACAAGCATAAGCAAATGCAAGAGACAGATAAAGACGACACTGAGCACAAACGGAAGAGCGCCGAAGAGAGAAGAGCTGCTGGGCAGAACTGCAGAAGACCCAGAGGAGGGTAGTCCTACAGAGGACCCCGGAGAGAGTAGAACCACCCAAGTTCATTCACCAGCGCATACTGTGATGGTTACAAAGACTATCAATTTCTAAGCAAACGACCAGACCAAAGACCTTGACCAGAATCTCCCTCTCTCATGGCGGGAGGAGACTCAGCACAGCGGGTCACTCCATACAGTGAAGTACCGCCCCCAGCGATGCAGACTGATGATTGGATCTCGGATCTCAAACGACACTTGTGGCTCGAAGCATTAGAAGATTTCTTAAAAGCCAATGGTGATCAAAGAGAGAGAAAATGTGTGATACTACTCCTCCATCTGGTGGGTCCGGAAGGCCGATGCCCAATCAGGACATTTTCCAAAGAGGATACAGAAATCTATAAAAGACTCCAAAGGGAGCTCTGTGCCCATCTCAACGCACAGACAGATGTGGATCATAATCGCATGGTTTTCAATACAGCACGACAGGAACCAGGCGAACCGTTGCCAAATTTCATCACTCAGTTGCAAAGTATGGTACGAGGCTGCCACTTCAACACTTTTACAAATGAGGATGCGGTTCGACTTCGGATAGTTGAAGGTTGCACAAACCCTGACACAAAGCGCAAGATCCTGCAAGGGCATTGGTCGTTAAAGGAAATCATCAAGAAGGCCGAAATTGGAATGCAAATCAAAGCAAGAGACGGATTGAAGGACGTGCACCTGAGAGCAAACCATCAAGATACCTGGGAAGATAGAACTCAGAAAACAAACAGAACTGAAAGGAGAGAGAGGGAAGGCAGACCAGCAAAAAGACAACGGGAAAGATACAGTGACAAAGAAAGTGACATGGATTACTCAGAGTCAGATTCCTCAGAGTCCGATTACTCAAAGTCAACCAAGGATTACTCAGAGTCAGATGACTCAGAGTCAACCATCCAAAAGACAATTCCAAGGAGTTATTCACCCCCCAGGAGTTCCTCAAGGAGTCATTCAAAGTATGACACACAGTACTCTGATGAGGAAAGAGCGTCAAGTGGGACAGATCGCACTCCTGGACAAGAGGGCATCCTGCACAACAAGTGGGAGAGAAAGACAAACCATAGAAGAAGGGGTCGCACTGGTCAACACCGGAAGTCGGCGCAGGAACATCAGTCGCCAAGCAGTGAAGACGAGCCCAAGGAAACATCTGGCAGGAGAACACATCGCCCCCAAATCAGAGGTGCTAGAGCATCAAACAAGCGAGAAGGAGAAACAGGTCGCACAAGACGGACTGACCCTCCACAGCAACAATCCAGAAAAGATTCATGCATCCATGGCTCCCGCGACAACGAAGAAACGGAGAGGAAATTGTTAACTTCAGACGAGAAGGACAAAGAGGCAAAAGTTTGGGATCAAGCACAAGGAACAAGCACAGGATCATCAAACAACCTCCCAAATGAGACAGCATTGAAGATGTTCCAACAAAGGCACACTGAGAAGTATCTCAAAGACAATTCAAAGGGGAAAAGCAATTTGTCATGGACTACGGAATTCAAAAATCCATTACCAAAGACAGTTTCAAAGAAACGTTTGAGAAGGAATGGGGAGAAGGATCTCTCTGACGCGGAGTGCACATCTATCCGATCCTGGAAGACTACGGAATTCAAAAATCCATTACCAAAGACAGTCTCAAAGAAACATTTGAGAAGGAATTGGGAGAAGGATCTCTCTGACGCGGAGTGCACATCTATCCAATCCTGGAAGTCGACAAAAGACTTCTCTGACCCAGAAAGCGCGTCTATGGCCAGGAACTCCTCTGGTTCAGAGAGCGCGTCTGTCCGATCCTGGAAGTCGACAAGAGACTTCTCTGACCCAGAGAGCACGTTTGTTCGATCCCGTGAGTCGACCGAGTCATGGTCCCGACAACAGCCATGGCGTCGACCACCCGAACGCACCATGGAACCAAAGGACATCCTTCCCGTCAAGAGCAACATGTCACACACTAAGGTCTCTGAATACTCAGTCACGCTACAAGACAACCTGTCATGTCAATCACAAGTATATCCGGACATAGATCAGACACCGTCACCCCTGAAGGGGTCCGCGAGGCTGACTCAAAGGACCTACAAAAGGAAAACAGAGACAGTGGACCTTAGTCACCAGACGGGAAGGGACCAACCAGCCACTCCGCAAGGAAAGCCGGACATGTCAGTAGAGAGAGATCATCAGATGAGAGAGAAACATGCCTATGCACAGATAGCCCACGAGTTCACCAGACAACCCAAGGCCGTGAATGAGGTATCGAACCAAACCAAGACAGTGTCGTCAGATAACACCGTACTGTCTGGTGTACATGACCCTGAATTGGAGGACAGTGTTGCCCTCGACCGGACAAGACAACAGGAAGTAAAAGTAGATGCAGGTGTCTAGAAGAGGACCAGAACATTATCCACTCATGAAAGGGACCGAGCATCTGAACCAACAGTTACACCACAGGAAGGGAACATGATGACTGTGGAGTGTGGGAGTAAACAGTTCACACGCAACGTGGTCAATAATGCCCTGATTATGGCAACGGAAAGATTGACCAAAACCAAGCCCACCACTGATTCGACACTACTGAGGCTTGAAGAACAGGCTGTCCGCCGACCCGTGTGGTGGATTGAAGAATTGCAAACACTGAAGACATTAAGCTCATTTTGTTAACAAGGGGGGAGATGTAATATAGTTGACAGTCTAGTAGCTGGGGTCATTGCACATTAACATCTACAGTGAAGACATCACAAGTTGTTTCTTCAGTTTCATTTGAATGGTGCTTTACATTGCAACATTTCTTATGATTCTGCAGCTATCTGAGACAAATGTCTTACCCAGTGCACTAATGCTACATGTAGCTTATGATAGAAATGGGCAAATTCATCCATGCTAAGAAAGAAACATGTTTTGACTTCAACGGCAATGGGAGGGACAAGACCAAGGTATAATCTGATATTGGGTACATTTTTTATTTTATTACAATGTAGCACCCCATCAGCACATTCTCATTTTCTTCTTAACTCTGCATTTGCACTAGGATGTTTTCGAGGCAAAACTGTCATCATGCCACATAACGTAATCAATCAATCCATCAGGGGAATTATAAGCGCGCTACTCACCCGTGAGGGTCTCAAGGTGCTTGGGTGAGGGTGGGGGGTAAGCAGCTCCATTCATTGAAAGAGCCAGTGTTCAGGGAGGGGGCACTGTAATATAGTTGACAGTCTAGTAGCTGGGGTGGGCGGAGCTAGGTGGGCTGAGGGGAACAGGAGGAGTCAGGACAGGATGAGGGCAGTTAGAGTAGGGACAGGGCAGAGATAAGAAGCAAGCAATAAAGCTTATGATAATCCGGCACCGGTGTCTGTGGTTCCTTGTAGCAGGATGCTACAGGCACATCTGATGCTGATCGGGAGCTCGTTCAAGGTCTTGGCCACAATGTAGCAGAAGGCTCTTCCACCTGTTCTGGCTTTGCGCATTCATGAGGTTTCAGTGAGGGCGAGGTCGGCGGATCGGAGGTTTCTCTTGGGTACATGGAAGGAGATTCTCTCGTTGAGGTATTGGAGTCCGGTGTTGTGGAGGAATTTGTAGTTGTGGGTGAGTATCTTGATAGTAACTCTCTTCTCAACAGGGAGCCAGTGGAAGTTATGGAGGTATTGAGTTATGTGTTTCTGTCGGGGGATGCTGAGAAAAAGTCTGGCTACAGTGCTTTGTATGGTCAGGAGTTTTTGAAGCAGCGACTAGTTGATCCCGGCGTAGAGTGCATTTGAAAGTCTTTCGGAGAATACGGAGGGTGTTGAAACAGCTGGAGGCAACGTTGTTGACCTATTGGGTCATGGAGAGGATGGAGTAGAGTACGATGCCGAGGTTTAGGGCATGGTCTGTGGGGGTGGGAGGGCTGCCGTGGGCAGGGGGCCTTCAGGTATTGTCTCATTTGGAGGGGGAGGGTCCGAGGACGAGGACCTCCGTCTTCTCTGAGTTGAGCTTCAGGCAGCTGCTGCTCATCCAGGATGCAACGTCCTTCATTCCTTCCTGGAAGTTGAGTCTGGTGGTGACGGGGTCCTTGGTGAGGGAGAGGATGAGTTGGGTGTCGTCGGCGTAGGATATTATGCTGAGTCCGTGGAGTTTGATGATGGCTGCGAGAGGGGCCATGTAGATGTTGAAGAGCGTGGGGCTGAGAGGCGATCCTTGGGGTGCTCCGCAGTTGATTTCCGTGGGTTCGGAGAGGAAGGGTGGCAGTCTGATTCTTTGAGTTCTGCCAGTGAGGAAGAGCGGATCCAGTCGAGGTTGGTTCCCTGTATGCCAGCGTTGTGGAGTCTGACGGTGAGCCTGTGGTGGGAGACGGTGTTGAACACTGCCGAGAAGTCGAGTAGGATCAGGGAAGTGGTGTGTCCTTGGTCGAGGAGGGTGCGGATGTCGTCTGTAGCGGCTAGTAGAGCGTTCTCAGTGCTGTGGTTGCTGAAGAAGTCGGATTGGGAGGGGTCTAGGATGGAGTTTTCTTCTATGAATTTTGGTAGCTGGGCATTGATGATCTTCTCGGTGACTTTGGACGCGAACGAGAGGAAGGAGATGGGTCGGTAGTTCTTGAGGTCCGTGGGGTTTGCTGTGGGCTTCTTGAGCAGGGGTCTGACTTCTGCGCGTTTCCAGTCGTTGGGAACGGTGCCGGTCTTGAACGTGGTTTTGATGGTGCAACGTAGTTCTGGAACTATAGCGGCTCTGTGGTAGATGTGCGGCGGGCAGGTGTCCATAGGGGCCCCTGAGTGGATGCCCTTCATGGTTAAAGTGATGTCTTCGGTGGTGACAGGGGTCCAGGAGGAGATGGTGGGCTGGCTGCGTTGCTGGGGAGGGAGGTGGTTTCGTAGTCAGGTGTCTGGTCATTGAAGTGGTCATAGAGACCCTTGATCTTCAGATGGAAGTAGGATCAGAGCTTGTTTCAGAGGTCTTGGGAGGGGGTGATGTCCGTTGTTTTGCTGGGGGGCTTGGTGAATTCCTGGATGACGCTGAAAAGTTATTTGGAGTTGCTGGAGTTGGCGAGGATTTTGTTTTGGATGAAGGTCCTTTTGGTGGATCTGATACGTTGGTGGTATTCCGTAATGCCGTTCCTGTAGGTGGTGTGGTCTTCTGGTGTTTTGCTGTTTCTCCAGTTCTTCTCGAAACGTCTGCAGGTGGTTCTTGATTCATAGAAGTCAGCAGTGAACCAAGTTGCTTTCCTGGGGCGCTGTCTGTCAGAGTTGCGTAGGGGTGCGAGCTCGTCTGCGCAGTTGGAGATCCATCTGTGGAGTTCTTATGCTGCAAGGTTGGCGTCGGTCGAGTTGATGGAGTGTCGCGGTTGAGAGTGGAGTTGAGCTGGTCCTCAGTGATTTTGCTCCAGTCCCTTCATGGAGATTGTCATGCTGGTTTGAGGGTGGTGGGTTTGTCGACGTAGAAGTGTACGCAGGGATGATCTGTCCTGTGGGGATTGCGTGGTGTGGCTGAAGTGGATGTTGTTACCTCCTGGGAAGAGGTGGTTGAGGGTGTGTCCTGCCTTGTAGGTGGTAGTGGTGATGAGCTGTTTCGGGCCAAGGTTGGCTAGGTTGTCCAGGAGGGTGGTGAAGTTGGGGTCCCTTGGGTTGTTGAGGTGGAAGTTCAGGTCTCTGATGAGTATGTAGTCCGTGGAGGCGATGGGGTGGGGTGCGATGAGGTCGGCGATGGTCGTGGCGAATGGAGCGCGAGGTCCAGGGGGTCTGTAAGCAAGGGTGCTTTGCTGAGTGGTTGTAGAGCTGGTCTGAATCTGGAAGTGAAGGTGTTCGGTGGTGGAGAGGGAGTCGGTGGTGGAGCTGGAGAGTCGGAGGGAGCTCTTGTGTGCGATGGCGAGTCCTCTTCCTGGGCGGTAGTGGCGGTCTTTCCTCTGGATCTTGCATCCATCAGGGATGGCGGTGGCGATGTCAGGTGCGGATGAGACATTAGTCCATGTTTCTGTGAAGAAGGTAACGTCTGGTGAGAGGGTGTCGAGTAGGTCTCAGATCACAACGGCGTGTCTGTGCTGGGAGCGCACATTCAGGAGGATATACCTCAGGGCATTGGGGTGTTGGCGTTTGGTGCGAGGATCGTGGCCGTGGGGGTGCAGATGGTGTTGAAGGTCTCGCGGCAGTGACGGCAGGAGAACAATCCCTGGGTGGGGCTCAGCATGGACAACTGGCAGTTGTTGTTCCTCCCGGGGTACGAGGAGGGTAGCTGAGTCGTAGCGGTGGATGGTTGGTGATCCAGGGTACCTGGCAACGGTCGTGGTCGGGTTGCAGACAGCTCAGATGGGCTTGCCTTTGGCGCACCAGCGGCGTGGCTGCCATTAAATAGAAGAGGAGGGAGAGCAGCTCAGTTGGGAGGCGGAAGCGTGAGAGGCTTAGGGAGGGGCCGTGGGGGAGCAGCAGTGGGAAAAACAAGCAGGACGTGCAGCACAGTAACAAACAGTGACAATCACAGGTTTAAAACAATAATTACACACCTAAAAAATAAAAACAAAAAAGGGAAGGATGGCAGAGGAAACTACAGGCACAACAAGGCAGGTGGCAGCAGGCAGGCTCCAACCCTTTCGGATCCCCATCAGTGGCAAATGGCACAACAGTGGAGCTACTGGGGGAGAGAGCAGGTCCCTGACCGAAGGTCAGAGGTCTTGCTTGCTCGTTCCAGCAGCGGCCGTTATTAAATAAGGGAGGAGGGAGGGAAGCTCAGCTGGGAGGCGGGAGCGTGAGAGTCAGGAGGGAGGGGCCGCAAGGGAGCAGAAGTGGGAAAAACGAGTAGGACGCACAGCAAAGTGACAAACAGTGACAATCACAGGTTTAAAACAATACTTACACACCTATAAATAAAAACAAAAAAGAGAAGGATGGCACAGGAAACAGAGGAAAATACGGGCACAATGAGGCAGGTGGCAGCAGGCAACCTTGAACCCTGTCAGATCCCTATCAGCAGCAAACGGCACAATGGTGGAGCTACTGGGCGAGAGAGTAGGTCCCTTACCAGAGGTCTTGTATCGTAATGTAGAGTAATTTCGGTAATTTTGCATTACTCTTATTTTCTGAAGTTATGGTTGAACGCCACATAATTATACCAATAGTGATAAAAATGTATTGAGTGTGTTTGGGAACAAGATAAAACAAGTGCCTGTTGTTTATGGTGCTTTTTTTGCACTATTTTTAACACTAAATGCATCCTTGCATCCAAAGTAGACCTGAAGATGCATTTCGTGCTAGAAGCAGCACCAAATGATAGATTTTATTTTTATATAATTGCACTTAATTTTCCTGAAATTTCACACAATTATGCAAAAGCAGATTACACACATTTTCCACACACCCCTACTTTATTCCCTTCAGGGATGTGTTTTTTGTTTAATTCAATTTCATTTGTTTTAAGGTAGGATCTTAAAAATCTCAAACAATGCAGGAGAGCCTGGTAAATTCAGAATTACACAGCAAAGGGGACAAGCATCCACTCATTTTAAGGTCGAGTCTGCTCTGCAAAGCATGCTATATTCTGGTAGGGACTTGAAGCTCCACCAATATTTTTCATTGGCTTGTGTCATTGTCCACTGTAAACTGTGACTGTTCATTGGTCAATAGGCTAAGTCGTCCCTCCTTAGTACTGCCTTGGCTCATTTTGTAACCTCCCATGGTGACACCCCTGTTACAAGTGTTGTTACTCTGTAGGCTTTAATTAAAGCCTCTGAGCACTATTTCCTCAAATAGCTTTAGGACACATTCTCTCCTAATGCTTTTTTAAAATGTTTTTGTAGCAGGAACGCATTTGTAATGCAATAGGTCTAAAATTTGTGAGAGTTTAAGCTATTGGAATTGTAAATGACTATGCCTTCTATTTATCTGTTTTAAAAACAACACATAAATAAAAGGCATTGTTATTAACAATGCTAACAGCTCAAACTCTTGTAAATGCGAGACCGCTTGCATTGTAAATGCTTGTTTCCAGTTGCCTTTAGTATAGAACCAAACAGAACAAAGTTTAACTATATGACATTAATTGCCTGTGCACAGTCCTGGTGTGCCCTCCTGCTGCTTTACAGGCGTCATATCTAGGTAAAATCCCTACATGCAAGTCTCCCAACACGATTTGTTTCAAGGGCTGCTTTTACAGCCCCGGCGCTCTATACACAGAAACATCCTCCATTTTACCAGACTGAGAGAGAATGCAGTCCTTAATCATTAAATAAAAGGAGTCTTCGAAGAGGAAATTTTCTTCAAGTGTTATTCTGGAATGCTGCCACTAAATGTGACTTACAGCGTTGGATTAAAGTATCTTCAGTAACTTGGGCCTAGATGTAGGTAATAGCAAATTACCGAATGGTGAATACCGAACTTTACCGATTCGGTATTCACTATTCGTTAATTGCTATGTAGGTAAAATATTCGGTAAAAATACCGAATCTGTAAGATTCGGTAATTACCGATTCTGTAATTACAGAATCGGTATTTGCCATTGATTCCTATGGGCCTTGAATTACCGATTTTGCAAGGGTGACAGGGTGTCACTTTGACACCCTGTTGCACCCCTGTTTCTGGCTTGTGTGCCATGTGACACACAGAGATGCCCTTAGGGCATGTCTGTGTGCCACATGGCACAGGTGTACATGCACAGATGTGCATGTACACTGGAATTCGTTATTTACCATGGAATAATATTCCATGGTAAATAACGATTCGGTAAGGGCCTGTGGCACTGATTACAGTGGCACCTACATCTTGATTTGCAGACTCGGTAAATTTACCGATTCGGTATTTTACCGATTCTGTAAATTTACCGAATCTGTAAATATACCGATTCTGTAAATAAAATGCCCCCACATGCCAAATCCCAAATACCGGCCGGTAATTGGCGACCTACATCTGGCCCTTGGAGCGCCTCTGTTAGCAGGACTTTGGGGCTGAAGTGCTCCATATCGCAGCTACAAGAAGTTTTCCTATCAGGTCTAAATAGAGGCATCTCTGTTACAGCGATGATCAACTTACTGTCACATATGTTCGAGCATGTTTGGGAAACAAAAATTTGAATACATTATTCTACAAATTTAGAAAGTGGGTCAAGCATATTGTACCCATGACACAATGAAGGCCCGGGGCCATATTACAGAAGTGCCCTGGGGGCTCAACGGGCGTGGGTGCCCACTTTGTTTCCCCCGAAGCACTTGGGTATTACAAAAGGGGCCGCAGACGCTTGTGCGGTCCCTTCTGAAATACAGATTGCACATTGCACATGTAATGCCGGGGCTTTAGCAAGAGGGTGTTTCCTCATTTGCATGGGTTCATGGCACTATACAAATAAGGAAATCTTTCACTCTGCACCTGCGCCATATATGGGCGTGGGTGCGAAGCAAATATGCCTTTAGGAGGCGCACTGAAAGTGCGCCACAAAATGGTGGCGCACTGAAAGTGCGCCTCCTAAAGACAGCGCTCTGGAGGGATGAAAGGGGGTCACATGGACCCCCCAAACATCTCCTTGCAGGTGGGTGCAGTGACTCACTGCACATCCCTGCAAGGGGATCGCTAATTCTTCTTTAAAATGCAGGCAAGTGCCGCCTGCACAGAGGAACAAGTAGCAGCTTACATCTGCTCGGTATTTCTCTTAAATGGATTGCCCGAGCAGCAGCGCATTTTTCCTAACAGGGTGCACTTTCCTTGTTTGCATTAGGCACACCTATTTTAAGGTATGCACAGTGCAAAAGGGGAAATGATGCTTTATCTGTAATAGGGCCAATAGTGGCTTAGTGATGTTTTCATGCACCTTAGGTATGGTAAACATAGTGGGGATTTTAGTGTCAGGAGTCTTCAGGAACAAATGTTTTTTTTCACTGATCCAGATGTGCTTCAGTGCTCCATAAGTGCAATTTCAAATCAGGGAACCAATATCTTATGGAGGTTCCTTTTTCATTAGTTAGTAATAACATTAATTACTTAAAGGGCTTATGATTTCATTTTCATATTCAACATGGTCTTGTAAAATAATCTTACCACTCGTCTGCTGGTTTCATTATAACATTTATGTGAATTGAGCATGATGTTTTATATGCTATCTTTCAACAAGTAGTAATGAATATATTTACTTTGGTTGAATAAGCATTTATTTCACTCAAAACAACTTTCCCAAGCTTAATAACGCCCTTGATCATTAAACTGTTTTCTGGCAAAAAAGCAGAGCAGTGAAAACACCAAACAAAAAGATACCACAACAGGTTTAGAGAAGTAAAGAATATTTTGATGAATAAATATTCTTTCATTCCAATAAAAAAACAGGACAGTCATGGTGCTGTTAAGAGACAAAGGTGCACAACGCCAGAATGATTACGACTGGTTGAAAAGTCATAACATGCTTTGCCCTGAAGCTCGATTTCATAGTATTTTACCATCCCATAATGTGGCGAGCCAGTTCCAGCGAATCTTCGAGTCACGCTTGCTGAAGATGAAAGGTCTTCTTCATTTCCACAGCCAAGCTATGAGCCAGACAAGCAGCGCTCGGCAAAATAGAACTTGAAACGACGATTCCCATTTTTATCATGTTACAAATAAATGCATCTTGTTTCAACGTAACCCGTAACAAGATAATCAAAGATGACACACTCTCAGGCTCAAACACAACATCGATTCATGATACTTGAAAGCTAATTCCAATTAATTCCTTCCTTCTTTTTTATAGTGAAGGCCAGTAAAAGAAATCCATATGGCTGCCAGAAAAGAAGATTTGAGGAATCCATGAATAACTCTTTGAATCTGTCCGTCCGAGAGGAAACAAGGTACATACCTCTGGGTAAATAAGGTGCTAAACTGAGTTAAAAAGATCAGAGTCAGGTTGTCATCAGTTAACACTATTGGCCACCCACCGCCACCTGCGGCGCTGACGCCCATGGACCCACCCCATCCCGAGCCCCCAGTACCCGTAGGGTAGACTTGCGAGGGTTCATGACGCCTCCCCAAATATTCGCATAATCTCCAGGATCTGCGGCCCCGTCCTATCCAACGCCGTTAAGAAAAAAAGAACATCATCCGCATATAATGTAATCCGATCGGAGAGGCCGGCAGCCCACTCAAACCCCTCCAACTGTGCATGAATACGCACCCTGGCCGCAAGCGGTTCCATAGCCAAGGCAAATAATAAGGCGACAGGGGGCATCCCTGCCTGGTGCCACAGTGAATGGGGAAGCTAGACGATACCGCACCCGCCACCCGGACCTACGCTGTCAATTCGGTATACAGTAGTCGCACATACGACAGGAACCGGGGACCAAGATTAAGCCTACAAAGGAGGGCGAAAAGGTAGACCCAGCTCAGGGAGTCAAACGCCCTGTCCATGTCCGCCAACAGGAACGCAGCAGGTACCCCTGTCCGTCGGACCGCTGCCAAAGCTACGTGGGCCTGTCGTATGTTGTGCCGCGTTGCTCTCTGGGGCATGAACCCGGCCTGGTCCGGGTGAACCAACACCGAGATATGTGGCAGGAGGTGGTTGGCCAGAGCCTTAGCTAAAACATTGGACTCAACATTAAGGAGAGAAATAGGGCGGTAGGAAGCATGCTGCTCCGGAGGCCGGCCCGGCTTATGAAACACCACCACCTCAGCATGCTGCCAGTCCGGGGGAAGCCAACCGGCTTCTCTGGCCTCCTCCACTGCCGCCCGATAGTAAGACGCCAGCTTGAGATTGTACCGACAATGGAATTCAGCGGGGAACCCATTAGGTCCTGGGGCCTTTCCGGTATTGAGCTCTCCTAGGGCTTTGCCCAGTTCTTCCACCGATAGGGGGAGCTCAAGCTGTTGGCGGATATCATCGGACACAGTTTTAGGCGGGAGATCCACAATAAACTTGTCCACCGTGGCCTAGGGTAACAATTCTGCTGTGTTTTAAGGATATAACGCATGACTTTAGCACTGTTTAGCAGTGGTAAAGTGCACAGAGTCCGAAAGCCTACAAAAACAAAATCAGCAAAAATAAGGGGAGGAGGAAGGCATTCAGTTGGCTGGTGACCCTGCAGAAAGGATAATTTCCAACAAGGTCCGCTACCAGAAACCTGCCACTTCGAGGACCACTCAGTGGTGGACAAAACCACAAGTTTGGCGGTAGTGGCATTCACCATTTTTTTGGCACCTGCCTAGCATCCACTGAACTTTAAATGATCCACATCATTTTATCCAGGAAGAAGTATTTTAACTGTATTAGTCTGAAAAAGGCAATCCTCTGGTTTAGTTTCAAATTGGTATTCAGTAATTGTTGAGCCAAACTGTTAGATCTGGGGGTCTCTAGTTGGCAGAGGTAGGTACCAATGTCCAAATAGGGACCCTTGCTTCTAGTCAGGGTAAGGGGGATACACTCTTTGGATAACCCCTGCTCACACCCTTGGTAGCTTGGCACGAGCAGACAGGCTTATCAAAGACAATGTGTAAAGTATTTGTACCAACACTCACAGTAACACAGTGAAAACACCCCAAATGGACTCCACACCAGTTTAGAAAAATAAAGTATCTTTATCTAAACTACACAAGACCAAAACGACAAAAATCCAACATACACAGTTCAAGAATATGATTTTAAAACAGTTCTAGGGTTTGCGTCAAAATAATCCACAGTTGCGTCACTTTTAGCCCAAAGTACATGTAAATGCGACAAAAGTTCCTAGCGGCAACTGCAGCGTCTAAAAACAAGCGATGCATCACTCCTGAGACCCGGGGGAGGCGATGTGACAACCCCGCTGCAAGCAGCCGGCGTGTTGGAATGAATCCGATCTGTATGGGGAGCTATGCGATACCTGTGTATTCTGGGGGGCAGGTTCTCCGGTAGAAGCATCTCGCACAGGCACGATGCGACGATCTTCGGGACGGCGACGATCTTCGGTGCAGCATTTATCCTCTTCTGCCGCGGCCCCTCAATACGTTGGTGCTGGACTCTGCGACGATGTTCGCAGCAACGGGATGCGGTCCGCAAGCGATGCAACGGTCTCACAGCGACGACAGGCTCTGCGACGATATTCGGAGCAACAGAAATCTTCTCGCAACGGGGCGATGCGCTCCGCAAGCAAACGATGCGTCAGTTCTTGAGGCGGCAACAGGCGCTGCGACAATCTCCGAGACGACGGGAATTCTCTTGCACTGTCAACCATGCACTCTGCAAGCAAGTGATGCGTGCAAATTGTAGATCTTCTTCTTTTCTTCTTTTCCAGCTCCCCAAACAGCAGGAAATAACCCCCAGAGGCCCCACAAATGGATCAAGCACTATAGGCAGGTCAGAAGTCACACAGCAGAGTTCAGAGGGGAAGCTGGGGATGAAGTCCTTTTGTTCCTGGGACTTCTTAACAGGAGGCCAGCTCTTCTCAGGCCCTTGGAAATCTCTTCAAGCAGGGGACAGAGCAACAGCAAAGTCCTTTCCCTCTCCTTGGCAGAATAGCAACTGCAGGTTGGCCTACAACACACAGCGGGACAGTCCTTCCTCTTCAGTCTTTCAACTTTTCTCCGTGGCAGAGGTTCCTTCTTGATTCCAGGATGATGTAAAGAAAAAGGGGTCTGGGTATCCCTTTTATACCAATATTCTCTTTGTTCCCTGAAGGCAGAGAGGCTTTGGCCTAGTCCAAACCAGTTCCGGTCATTTCTGGAGCACTCTGTTTACATGACTCCTTCTTTCCTTTGAGAGAGAGGGGCAGGGTCGTCAGCCACCCAGCAGGAGGTGGAGCCAGCATTGTGGAAGGCAGGCACAGCCTTTTTCAGGCACAGGTGCTATCCCCTCCCACCACTCAAGATGCAGATGAAACTATTCAGCCTAGTGCTGACTCACCCAGCCTCCTGGAGCCACCCCAGCCCCTGTTACTCAAAAACCAGACTGTCAATTCACAAACAGGCCAAGGCACACAGAAAGGTCAGACAAGAAAACAGCCACTTTCTAAAAGTGCTGTTTTCAAACACAGGATTTAAAAAACATTGTTCCTAAAAGATGGGTTATTAAATTCTGAGTTCAGGAATACCAGACTTTAATTTTCTATCTTGCTCCTATGGGAAGATATGCAGGTAAACATTATACAAAGCATACCCCATTCTATCCTAAGGGCAAGATAGCCTTTCAAAAGTGAAAAACGAAATTGGCAGTATTTTACTATCAGAGCATGTCACCCACACTAGTACATGCTCTACCTTTCACATACACTGCACCCTGCCCAGGGGGGTACCTTGGGCCTTCCATAGGGGTGTCCAATGTGTACAGAAAGGGAAGGGTTAAGCCTGGCCAGTGGGGACACTGGTCAGGTCAGCATGGCAGTTAGCAACTGCACACAGGCACTGCGGCGGCAGGCCTGAGACACCATTTTAGGGCTACGCATGTGGGTGGCACAATCAATGCTGCAGGCCCACTAGTAGCATTTGAATCACCAGCCTTGGCCAACTCAGGACACTTTACTAGGGACCTACTGGTAAAACAAATATGCCAATCATGGATAACCAAATATAATAGCAATTTACCCAGGGAGTACTTGCACCTTGACACTGATCAGCAGTGGAAAAGTGCCCACAGCATCTAAACCAGCAAAAACTAAATCCAGCACAGTGTCAAAAATACAGGAGGTAGAGGCAAAAAGTCAGGGGAAACCACGCCAAAGATGCCAGGTCGAACACAAATAAAAATCCTTTACTGAGTAAACTGATTTAATTTTCAGACACAATGAAGGAGGAAAGGCTGAAAATTGATTCTGTGTTCATTTCACTGGGGCTATCTATCACCATTTGTGGTACTGATTGTTAGCTTGTCTCTGTTCTTAAGTATTTTCAACGCCGAACCAAATACAGCCTGGCTGCACAAAGAAACCCAGGGTGAGGTGCCAAAGTAATCCTTGCCCTGGTGTGCAAACACCCGGTCTTAAAAAGAAGGATCCCAAAAGTTACCTCACTGGCCCTGTGGGCATGCACAGTACTATCAAAGGATCTCCAGGACTCGTGTTTTTTCTAGAGGGCTACTGCACACACAAGGAAAAGTAATTCTAAGGATTATTGGTGTACCACGGAGTGGAAAGTGATTCAAGATCCCAAGGCTCCATGAGACCCTGGTTATTCACCGCCTCACTTCCCTGTGTGCCATGCATTCGTAGCATCTGAGGGCAATCCCTATGCCCCAGGAGAAAATGGCACAGGGAGCTACCAGAAGATAGCGACAAAGGGGGCTACAATTAGCTCAGGCAGTGGAGTCCACTGACACCCCACCAACAACCTTTCTGCAAGTTACCGCCACCCTAAATGAGGGCCACTGGTGCAAGTGCGCATCTGGACATGTGATTGGCTGTATCACCTCCTCCACCACCGCCTTGCATTTGACAGTCAAGAAGTGGGTGGCAAGCAGGTACCACTTCTCTCACCACGGTCTGAACAGGGACCAAAATACATAAGGATGCTTTCTAATTTCGTTTTGGTTGGCCAAATTATCATGCTGCTGGTAGAATTGGATAAGCAACTTTTACACTTTGAAAAAGTATGAACTATCAAGCCACGTTGAGGAGTCCATGGGAAAGAGAGGGGCTACTGGAGCCATTAGGTTGGGGTTGTTTGCCTCTACTGTCCCTGAGTTCATACTACAATGGTTCTGCAAAATAGGGCAAGTACAATCTTCTTCAGCCCTTGAAGCTCAGTGGCAGCTATGTTGAGAAATCCTCGGCTTCTCAAGGAGGTTAGTGTGATGGGTACAACAAGTTCAGAGCTCAACAGACGCCCAGAAGTGCAATAACACAATTGCCAATCCCAGTGCTTCTCTTAAGAAAGCTACTTTATAACACAATAAGACACAATAATACACATGAATATAAGTATCAAATGTCCAATACGTATGTGCAAGGCTAATATAGCGAGGAAGTCTTTGCTGACCCCTCACTTGGCCCCTTTCTGTCCCACTCCTATACTAGGGTCTTTCATGTGCAGAAAACAGTGCGGGCAGTGCTTCTCCATTTGAGTTAATTGTCCCTTTGCTCTTGGCTGCGGACGTCTATGGGTCAGCCCCATTCTCTCTGTCCACATTCTCTGTAGGTTTACTTGCTGCAGTCGAGTCATGCAGCAACCCCATTGGGTTTGGCAGATACAGGCTGCACAGCAGTGCCCTGGAGTCTACAATGGTGTGGCTGATTTCAGACAGTTTCCCTTTTCCAGGCTTGACAACGTCTGCAAAGTACGCAATTGCAGGGGGCCTACTGCCTCCAGAGCAGTTAGTGGTGGTGATAATAGCTCAGCCTCCATTGGATGAGGCACTGATGTAGTCCATCTTCCGGAAACAATTTTCAGGACAGCGACTTGGCCGCTTTGAGGCACAATTGGTAGCAACGACTGGGCCTGACTACATGCGCACTAAGAGTTAGCAACGGGGGCGGTCAATCAGTGCTTCCTCACATGGGAACAAAGTGGCTCGAGGCAGTTGCTTCTTCTTTTGGGTGTCATAGTCCACGCGGCACACACTTGGAAAGTGCTGGGCTATGTATCACATAAAGGAAGATTGCTCATTTTTTAAGGAGCAAGGCCTACTGTCTCCAAAGGCTATTTAGTGAGGATTAAGATGGAGATGCAGATGCCAGCATAATCCTCAAATTCTTACTGAAAATCCCTATGAGATTTGTAAAAAGGACTCTCATCCACAGATTGTCGTGTAAATGGTCCATCAGAGTCCCTCAGGCAGAATGACAGTGCATATGGATGGGAGCTCTTGGCATTTCTAGGGACCAAACAAAGGTGAGTTAAAATTGCCCAAATCTAATCGGATAATTTATTCTTGGACCCCCCTTGTAAGATTTATAAAAGTACTGAATGTACAGCGAGTTGCCAGGAGCTGATTAGTGCTCCAGCGTCATGGTGTATATGTGTTACAGCTAATCATTGCCTCCTAGGTCAGCCATCCTTCATTAGGACCAAGAAATCCCTACTAATTACATATCTGAACTCAAGTGTAGTTTGTGATGAGGAGCAATAACACTCCAGCATGCATACACTTATACATATGTATGTTCCACTTAAAGATAAACCAGGTCATGTTCCCTTGAAAGGCTTCTTATTGCTCTCAGGAGATGAAGATGAATGTATTGTCGTGCACCTGGCACATAGAGCTATGTTCAGTCCTCAGCAATCACCATTGACGAAGCTTTGTTGCTGGTGCTGCCCTATCCAAACTTAGGTTTACTGGCAAATGTTTGCTTGATTTACCTAGGGTTCGTTTGAAGACAGTTGGTGATCAGGATTCTTGATGGCGGCTACAAGGTGGAACTTGCTGAACCTCTACCTTCGTCTAAAGTCAAATATCTTTAAATTTCAGAACCTCTTAATACCGTAGTCGCTTTGAATATATGACTAATGTAGTTTGGGTTTCTTCTCCCAGCACATCGGTAGGGTTGGTTAAAGTTTTTGAGCTTATAACTCTAAGATACCCCTTGTGGGTAAATGCTTGAACCCTATAAATCCATAACCTAATCTGTACAATACTAAAAGTCCCATAGCTGACCATGAGCAGACTCTCATGGTACTGGGCTCCAAGGGGGTCGAGGTAAGAGACATAACCGTTAAAGTGCCAAGCGCGTTAAAGCAGCGGATTGCAGCACTGTTCTTGTACTAAGGTTTATTGATAACAGGCCTGTTTACAATGGTTTTGCTGTGAGTAGGTGCACCTTGCTGTTTTAATACTGGTTAACGCGAGGAATTCAGAAGTCACCCTGAAGCAGTGCAGGTGTAAATCATGGCAAAATCTTTGCTAATCAGGCCCGATTTTTTCTTATGAGAGGATTGAAAAATCAGCATTTATTCTCCCAGTCAATTTGTGATGTAAACGAATGTAACATTCTCATCATGAATATGCCCAGGAATATCAAATATTTTGTACCCCAACCAAAAACTGATTGATTTCATGGAAACTGCAGATAAAAAATAATTTAAAACAAATCTATTGGCTGTATCTTTCTCCTGCAAAAAATAATTTCTCAGACTTTTATCCCACAGTTTAATGAAAGCTTAAAAATGCCATACGATTTGGGAGATTTCCAAATACTTTAAGGAAGTTTGCCAATGGAGTCTCCTACACACTCGAATGTTCTATAGTACTTTTCACAATAAAAGAAATACAATTCTGGCGGTGTTGTATCCAAACAGCCTTTGTTTACTGATGTAGTCCGTTTTGATGTTTCTCCTCATCCCATTAATTATCTTTAGTTCACTTTTCAAAAGTCCATTTATGGTGCTTAGATGTATGTTGCCTGAAGAATGGCTTCCTGGATATGAAGTTGCGTCATCGACGTAAGATGGGAAGCAAACGTCTGCTGAGGAAAAGGTCATGTTTTTCAAGTAGATGTTAAATTATATGTTTCAAGACAGCCTGACACCTAGGCTGGAAGAGTGACAGAACACAGAACTTGTCTAGTCTTTGTAAACACATCTGCCATCCACTTGTCTGACAATCTCTGTCAGATATCAGATAACAAATATTTGAAGAATTCAAACTGGAAATACAGACAGCTATATTAGCTGCGGACAACCAACAATAAAAACTAACGAAGAAGGCTCAAGTCTGTCTATTGTTTCTATTAGAATATGGTAGGACACTATCACAAAATATAACCAATGAAAGGATTACAGGATATGAACACTTGAGTGAATGATCTTGGAGACGCAAGGTTAAAACTACAGTTTGGGTGCGCAAAGTTTTTAGTATGTGGGTGACGATTTACATAGCTCATGATTTTTGGCCTTTCTGACTTTTATGTCTTACTTACATTTATGCCCCAGCAAAGTTTTTCCCGGCAAAAGTGGCAACATTTCTTCGAAAGTGCTGCTAGCCCTGAAAATAGATGCATCATTTCCTTGTGAGTTGACTTAAAAAACTCTTTCCATGCAACTCTGAAACATTGATGGTTAATTAACGATTTTTTAAAATCTATTGCAACACTTAAAGGAGGCATATAAGTTTCATTTTTAATATGAACACCTTAATTAAAAAACCTTTGCAAACTGCTTGGACCCAATTTGCGAGAAATATATCAAATTAGCAACAGAAAAACGTATTAACTTCAAAAGAGTTCAACTCGCATTTGTGGGGTCTGTGCACCTTAACATATACTTTGAAGACATCACCAGTTTTTCTTTCAGGTTCATTTGAATGGCGCTTTGCTTTGCAACATTTCTGACGATGCTGCAGCAACCTGGGACAAATGTCTTCCCCAGTGCACCAATGCTCCATGTGGCGTGTGATAGAAATGGCCACATTCATCCATGCTAAGAAAGGAAAATGTTCTGACTTCAACAGCAATGGGAGGGTCGAGACCCTGGTATAATCTAAGATATTGGGTAAATTTTTGAGTTTATTAGAATTTAGCAACCAATCACCACCTTCTCCTTTTCTTCTCAACTCTGCACTTGCACTGGGATTTTTATTAGGGAACATTTTCATCATGCCGAAATTTCAATAATTTTGTATTACTCATGTTTCCTGAAATTATGCAAGAATGCCTAATAATTATACCATTTGTAGCCCTGAAGATGCATTTCGTGCTGAAAAATAGCACCACATGCTAGATTTTAATGCTGGGTACTTACACTTAATTATCATGGAATTTCACACAATTAAACAAAAGCAAATTACGCAAATTTGCCACACACCTCTACTTTCTTCTTTTAGGGAGTGTGTTTTTAAAAAAAATAGATTTCAGTTGTTTTAAGGTAGCAACAGAAAAATCTCAAACAATGCAGGAGAGCCTAGTAAATTCAGAATTACACAGAAAAGGGGCCCAATATCCACTAATTTTTCGGTCTCGCCTGCATCACATCGCATGTGCTGCTCGCTGGTGAGAAATTTTGTGAGAGAGGGATTTCAGAAAAGGGCTTTAAGCCCCACCCCTCTTTTCCATTGGCTGGTGTCACCGTTTATGCTAAACGGTGGACTGCCGTTGAAAATGAGGGTTTTTGTGGAGGCCCTTTCACCTCCGATCCGACTGGGTCGCCTGCTTTGCTGCTGTCGCAAAACACTTTCTTATCTTTATGGGGCCATGTGTTTCTAATTCACGCTAATTAGAAACACATGGCCCCATAAAGCTAAGAGATCGATGCTTGTTTGTTTTGCCCCTGGCGCTGGGGTCGCGGTCTTGGAGCTGAACAAAGGGAGGTGAGGGGCGAAAAGCAAAGGTAGTTTTCATTAAACTCCACTGTGAATTGTTGCAGGTTGAGCACTTGTCCCTTAACGTGCCACTACCGCTCCTCTGCCCCAATGCCACCCTAATCTGCCCACAACAAAGCAAAACAGGAACTTTCTCAGGTTCCACACTTATCAGAGGGCCCTTTTTTATTGTTCTTTATAGCACTTATCTGCTATCTGAATGGTTCTGTAGCGCTTCAAAATATGGCCCCCCTTATATGTGTGCTATGGGATTTCTAGTGCCCCAACTGAAGTCCTAGTTGTCCGGACATTGCCAGAGAGGTGTAGCTCTGGCTGTGTGGTGTATCGCATAATTGCCAACATTGAAAAACAACAAGATAAAGCCACAAGCTACATGTGCGGCGCTGCTTGCTGCAGTGTTAACACTCCATAGGGCGGGAGTCAACTGTCCTCCTTGGTGCCCAAACTTTGGAAAATCTCCTGGCCGCTCACCTCTCCTGCACACAATAACTAGGAAACATGTCACTCTGTGGTAGGTTTGAGCAAAGGAAGAGGCCAGGCTATGGCAGGGTGCAGAGGAACACCCCTGCCGGGGCCGGACAGTCACCAGCACGGCCCAGTCTACAGAGGCAGAGGGGAGAAGGAGGGGCAGAGGAAGAGAGGGGGGGCCATAGAGGGCAGGCAAAAACTGGATGGGAGGAGGGAAGGGGCAGTGACAGCGAGGGCATGAAAATTGAAAGGATGGGAGGGACAGAGGAGGGACAAGGAAGAGGAGGGAGGAACAAGGAACCTTTGTGCATGCGTGCGATTAATGTGGCTCAATAAAGACAAGCATTGAAAATGCAATAGGTCTTACCTTTTATTAAGTTAAAGCCATTTTCTTTGCTGTACAATACCATTAGCAAAGCAAATGGCTTTAACTTAATCAAAAGTGAGACCTATTGCATTTTCAATGCTTGTTTCCAGTTGCCCTTAGTATGTTACCAAATAGAACAAAGTTTAACTATATGACATTCCTTGCCTATACACTGCCCTAGTGTGCCCTCCCGCTTTACAGGCCTCATATCTATGTGAAATCCCTACATGGAACATTCCCCTGATTGGATTTTTTGCAAGCGTTGCTTTTACAGCCCTCGCCCTCTATACAGAGAAAACCCTCTATTTTACCAGACTGAGATTGAATGCAGTCCTTAATCATTAAATAAAAGGAGTCATCGGATAGGAAATTTTTCTTCTACTGTTATTTTGGCATGCTGGCACTAAATGTGACTTACAGCATTGGATTAAAGTATCTTCAGTTACTTGGAGGGCCTCTGTTAGTAGGACACTAGTGCTAAGATGTTCTATATTGGGGAGAGGAGTTGGCCTAACGGCTAGGGCGGTTGACTTCGAATCTGCGGAACTGGGTTCGAGTCTCGACAATGACGCTGAACATCCTGTGATTCTGGGCAAATTACTTAATCTCCCCGTGCTAACAAAAAATAATGTGTCCTCATGTAACGCAACTGGTGCTATGTAAAGCGCTCTGATACCCGATACTGGGTCAAGTTTGCGCTATATAAAACTCTGTAAAAAAAAAAAAAAAAAAATGTTGTGGCTACATACAAGTGGTTTTCCTATCAGGTCTAAATAGAGGAGTCTCTGTTGCAATGATGACCACCATACGGCACACATGTAAGTGCATATTTGGGAAACAAAATTTGATACATATGTCTACAAATTTACGAAGTGGATCTAGCATATTGGAACCATGACACTATTAGGCAGTCTCTGCTGTATTACAGAATTTCCCTAGGGGCTCACCGGCCGATTGTTCCCGCTTTGTGCTCCCCCGGGGCACAGAGGTATTGCAGAAGGGGCCGCAGACGCTTGTGGGTCCCTTCTCTAATACAGATAGCACAGTGCACATGAAATGCCAGTGCTATATCAAGAGGGCGTTTCCTCATTTACATACTTCAAAGCCCCGTGCAAATGACTGAATGAATCTCTTTGACTCTGTGCCCGCGCTGTGTATGGACACGGGTGTAGAAGCAAACATGCCTTCCGGAGGCGCACTCATCCTTTTGAGGGATGAAAGCTGGTTACTTGAACTCCCCAAACATCTCCTTGCAGGCGAGTACAGTGACTCACTGCACATGCCTGCAAGGGTATCTCTAATCCTTCTTTAAAATGCAGCCGGGTGCGAAAAACAAGGAGCAGCTTTTAAACATCTGCTCCGTATTTCTCTTGAATGGGTTGCCTAAGGGGCAGTACATTTTTCCTGATAGGGCACACTTTACCTGTTTGCATCAGGCACACCCGCTTTAAGGTGTGCCGGGCCCCTAGTGGCTTCGTGATATTTTCATGCATCTTAGGTATTGTATATATAGTGGGGATTTTAGTGTCTGGATTCTTCAGGAACAAATATTTTTTTCCCTAACCTATCTGTGCTTCAGTGCTCTATCAGCGCAATTTCTAATCAGGGAACCAATTTCTTTTGAAGGATCTTTTTCCATTAGTTAGTAATGACAGTCATTACTTAAAGGACTTATAATTTCATTTTCATAATCAACATGGTCTTGTAAAATAATCTCACCACTCTTATCTGCTGGCTTAATTATAATATTTATGTTATTTGAGGATAATATTCTATATTCTATCTTGCAACAAGTTGTAATGAATATATTTACATTGATTGAATAAGCATTTATTTCACTCACAACAACTTTACCAAGTTTATTAACGTTTTTGATAATTAAACTGTTTTCTAGCAAAAAAACAAAGTAGTGAAAACGCCACACAAAAAGATACCACAACAGGTTTAGAGAAGTGTAGCATATTTTGATAAATAAATAAATATTCTTTAATTCCAATCAAAAACAAGACAGTCATTATTGCAGTTAAGAGACAAAGGTGCACAACGCCAGAATGATTACGACTGGTTTATAAGTCATAACATGCTTTGCCCTGAAGCTCGATTTCATAGCCTTTAACCATCCCACAACGAAAGGAAACAATGTTGAGAGTAAGTTCCAGTACGTTTTCCAGAGTCTTCATTTCCTCAGCAAACTATGAGCCAGACAATCAGCGCTTGGGAAAATAAAACTTCGAATGAGGATTCCCCTTTCTATCATGTTCCAAGTAAATCCATTGTGCTCAACGTAACATGTAACAAGATGATCAAAGATGACACGCTCTCACCCTCAAACACAACACCGAATACCTCTACATCCCTCATCCTTTAACCAGTCATAACACATGAGATAAGAGTGGGTTGAGGACGAGTATGACTAAGAGTAATGAGGATTACCGGTAAGTAAAATTCACAATACTTGTAAGGTAGTACCAACAAATTCCTTCCTTCTTTTTTAGATTGAAGGCCACTAAAAGAAAATCCACATTGCTGCCAGAAAAAAAAAAAACGTTTTGAGGAATCCATAAATAATTCTTTGAATCTGTCTGTCCGAGAGGACACAAGGTACATAACTATGGGTAAATAAGTTGCTAAACCAAGTTAAAAAAATCTTAGCCATGTTGTCATCAGTTAACACTATCTATGCATTATTCCTTCACAGATTTTAACTAGTCAGCATCCTGATGAGGACCCTAAACAAGTAGCGGTTCTCAGTTTCTTTTGTGGGGAAACACGTTGAATGTTAATCCCACTCCAGTTAAATGACTTTGAAACCCCCAAGCGTCTACCAAGAGACTCAGAGCAATGGGAACAATTATGATTGTCACCTCTGGGTTTGAATAGATCATTTGACTAGATCTGAATGTCCCAATAGGGTGTATGTTTAAATTGTTTATTTTAAATTGAATCGTCATTTTAGTTGTTGACTATATATGTTTTTGTTGCACAACTTAAGTTATTTATTCAATTAATTTTTGTTATGTATGGTATTTGAATTTTATATTCTTATCATGTCCTTTGCTACATTTGGTCATTGGAAAAAAGTTGAGATACGCCCTTTCTTGACATGTCTAAAGTTAATGCTATGCCGTTTAAAATATTACTGAATGAATTGTAACATAAATACATGGGCCAGGAAAATGGATTCACTTGACCTGGTTATTCTAAAGATGAATGTTGAATAATCACAGCCATATTCCCCTTATGTGAAATTTTCTAAAAGTGGCATTTTCAGAATTTTAACTTAAAATACGACTTCACCATAAGTTAGGATTTGAAATTAGCAGCCTGATTCATGAAGCAAAATTGCACCCGCAATAGCTGCGAAAATGCTATCGCGGGCGCAATTCCCATAATCGGAATTCACCATCAAAAATGCGAATTCGCAAACACAGATTTGCGAAATCGCAAAAATAATCGCAGAATGCCGACAGGATACCAATTGCGATTCGGAAATAGCGAGAAAGCACGGATTCTGCGAAAATAATTGCGTAATCGCACATTACTCGCAATCGGTATTCATGAAAAATCGCTATTAGCGAAAAAGGCAAAAATCGCATTTTGCGAGGCGCAATTTAAGGACAACCCAAAGCAGGTGGTAACCATCAAACCCATATAAAAAAAAATTTTGAAAAACCGTTGGCCAATCAGTAACTGGTGCAGGCCTGACCAAACACACTTAAGGAGAAGCAGCATCAGCAGAAGGAGTCTCACAATGCCAGGAATGTACATGGTGGTCAGGCGGCGAAGGCTACAGCGAGCAGCAAGGAGGAGACGCAGAATCCAGGAAAGGATATTCCGCCAGCGGGTCACCCTGCTGGGCCAAACCAGAGAGCAAATCTACGCAAAGTACCGTCTGAATGGGGCTATGATCATCAAGCTAATACAGGACCTTGACCCCCTGATGCAGCACCCAACAAGGCGGACCTATGCCATCCCAACACATGTCCAGGTACTGTGTAGCCTGCACCTCCTGGCCTCTGGGAGCTTCCAGGGGATAGTTGCGGCAGCTGGGGGGATATCCCAGCCCACCATGTCCTGCTGCCTACGTAGTTTCCTTGACGCAGTGCTGACCCAGCTACATCACCACATCAAATTTCCCACCAGCCAACAGGAATTGGATGAGACCAAGCTACAATTCTACAATGTCGCCCGTTTCCCACACGTGATAGGATTCATTGACTGTACCCACGTCCACATCTGCCCACCTGCTGCTACGGAGTACATGTACCGCAATCGCAAGTCCTACCACTCCCTCAACATCCAGATGGTCTGCAATGCAAAGACATACATCACGGACATAGTGGCCCAGTACCCGGGGAGTACACATGACTCATTCATATTCCGGCACAGCGGCCTCCACACACGACTGGTCAGGGTAGACTTCAGGGAAGGACACCTACTTGGTAAGTACACTTTGCCCACAATGTCACATTGCGATTATGTAGCTGCGCAGCACAGGCACTCACCCTCTGCTCCTCTCATTCAGGTGACAGTGGCTACGCCCTGCGTGACCACATCCTCACCCCATACCTCAACCCTGCTACACCACAGCAACGGCGTTACAACGTATCACATATACGCACAAGGAATTGCATAGAGAGAACGTTTGGCCTACTGAAGAGCAGATTCTGCATACTTCACAAGACAGGTGGGGCCATGTACTACAGTCCTGAAGTGTGCTGCAGCATCGTGGCTGTGTGTGCTATCCTACACAACATTGCTACCAAGCGCCGGATACCTGTCGATATCTCTGGCAGTGAATCGAAAGGGGACGACCGGCCACCTGCACATGCGCGCCATGCACGCGGGGAGAACCCAGCTGAAGGCCACAGACGTCGCAACCACATCACACTGAACAGTTTCTAGTGCACCCTCTACCCTCACCCCCCAAATCACATTTGCATGCAAAATGTAATAATGACACAATGCCAATGTGTGAAGCAAAAATAAATATTATTGTTTCATTCACAATAATGGTACCAGTTTCAATTTTGCAATTGCTAACAGTATTCCAGCATACTGCTGTGCCCAATACACAGGTCAGGCTTATGCGCAGCCTGTGCCTGTACAAGTCTCATAAAGTCATGTGCGCCTCCTGCGCGAACCACCCAAGCGCCTCTGCGGCTCTTCCTCATCCAAGGTACGTGTCCCTGCAGTGGGCCTGGTGCTGCGTCTGAGTGCCCCTACATGTGAGGCAGAGTGGCTGCTCATACTCCGTGTCCCCTCACTGACATCATCACCCCCAACAGTGGCAGGTAGAGGAGGGTGCAGTGCTGTCACGGCAGTGGTCAGGTGCTCAAGGGCCCTGGCCACATCCTCGCAGCACTGGATGAGCTGCTGCTGCTGCGCAAGGGACCGGCGCGATAACTGTGAGGTGGCATTGCCTACCACATAATTGGACCTGGTGTAGGCCGTCAGCCGGGTCAATAGCTGACGGTGGCGGCGGCGGGCTGCGTTGCACTGCGATGTAATTGCAGCAGTGTTGGCCTCCATGGCAGCAGTCATGCGGGCCATTCCCTCCCCCACACCTGCCATGGCTGCCGTCATGCGGTCCATACGGTCCCCCACTCCGGCCACATTGCGGCCAATGTTGTACAGCTGAAGCTGTATGGCACCTTGCCGGCGTGCTTGCAGCTGATGTATACGGAGCATGCGTCGTTCCACGCTCATTCTCGCAAGCCGCTGTCCATTCCCCCTCCTGGTGATAGCTGCATTGGTCTGCAGGCGAGACCTGCCACGCCTGCCCTGCTGGCCTGACACAGTGGGTGGCCGCTGTGTTGCCGCTGTCGCGGGCCCTGATGTTGAAGCACCAGCTGCTCGTGGTGTCACGGTGGGCGTTGCTGATGCGGCAGGGCCTGGAGGCACAATGGTAGTGGGCCTGGCTGCGTCGGCAGTAGTTGCAGCGGCAGAGGCTGGGGGCACACTAGTAGTGGGCCTGGCTGCGGGAGTAGTAGCAGCGGCAGAGGCAGGGGGCACACTAGTAGTGGGCCTGGCGGCGGGAGTAGTTGCTGCGGCAGGGGCTGGTGGCTGTGTATGTGGCGGAACCTCCTCCTCATCCTGTGCCTCCTCATCTATTTGCAGCCTCTCGCTGTCGCTGCTGTCTGCGCCACCTGTGAGGGGAAGTGGACGTTCATTAATTGCATGTATCTGTCACACGTGCAGTTGCTACATGCATGCTGGGTGACAATCCCTGACTGGCTATGGCTTTGCGTACTTTGGAACCTGTCTGGCTGCATTGTGGTACTTCTACATTGTGGCCACACTACATGTCCCACAATGCTTCAGGGCATTACCTGATGTGCAACGATGGCATGACTATGGAACATTATGGGAGGCTATATGGTCATGGACATTCATAGGGGACAGGGTCGCAGTCGCATGCCACTTACCTTGGATGTCTTGGGTGGGGCGGGATGAGTCCAGACGAGTCACTCCAATGCACGCCTCGGTCTCCAGCATGTCTTCTTCTTGGTCCTCCAAGGGGGTGTTTGGAGGGACTGTAGGTCCTCCCCCTCCAGTGCCCGATGACTCTCCGAGCCGCTCAGCCACCTTCTCTTTGGCACGACCTCGGAGGTCGTACCAGCGTTTTTTGAGTTCGTCCAGTGACCTATCAGCCACACCCACAGAGTTCACCGTGGACGCAAGACCCTGCCAGATCCTGCGTTTTTCCTGCTCCGGCACCCTCCTAGAGTCCTTCCCAAATAGTTTGGAGTGGTTGGCCACCACCCCTTCTATTAAATGCTCCAGCTCCTGCTCGGAGAATTTTAACTTTCTCTTCCGCCCTGTGGTGTTGCTGGGCCCAGGAACTGCATCCTCAGACATTGCTGCACTGTAGTTTCAGAGTAGAAATCCAAACAGAATTGCAGGAGCTCTCCCAGTTGCTGACTCGAGGTCTGCCTCACTGTGGTGAATGGGGGTGGGAACTGGCTGCTTCCTGGTTGTGATGTCATCACTGTGCTCGAAATGCGACTTCCCGTTTTCCCGATCTCGGGATTTTGCGATCTCACTTTTTGCGATCTCGCAATTAGCGATATCGCTATTTGCGATATCACAATTCCGACACGGATGTAGCCGGAAATAGCGATTTTTCTGCGATAATCGTAAACGGCTTTTGCGGCCGCGTGCTTTTTATTATCGCAAAACATCATGAATTCCGTTCTGCGATTTCTCAATTGCGAATCGCAGTTTTTCGCAAATTGAGAATCGCAGATTCCGTTTTTCATGAATCAGGCTGTAGGATTCCAGAGACATCAAACATTATGCAGTCATATCTTCCGTTTTGGTAATTACTCTTAAAAAGTGATAAGGTAATCCCAATGTTAACCTATGGGCGATATAGACCATCCAGTAGTGAAAAATGAATTAAAGAGTTTTTCACTACCAGGATATGCAAAACTTTAAAGTACATGTCCTGCTTTTTAAATACATTGCGCCTTGCCGTTGGGCTGTCTAGAACCTTCCTGAGGGGTCACTTATATGTGTTAAAAAGGAAGGTTTAGTCCTAGCAAGAGGTTTAATTTGACAGGTCAACATAGTAGTTTAAAACTGCACTCATAAGCTCTGCAATTACGGACCTGAGACATATTTAAATGGCTACTCAAGTGTGTGTGGAACAAACAGTACTGCAGGCCCACTAGAAGCATTTTATTTTACAGGCCCTAGGCACATATAGTACACTCTACACTGAACATATAGGCAAATAATATATGCCAATAGGGTGTACGCCAATTCTACTATGTTTTAAGGAGGATACACAAGCACTTTAGCACTGTTAAGCAGTGGTAAAGTGCACAGAGTCCTAAAGCCCACAAAAACAATTCAGCAAAAAAGGGGGAGGAGGAAGGCATTTAATTGAAGGGTGCCCCAGCAGAAAGCACCATTTCCAACAAGGTCCGCTACCAGAAACCTGCCACTTCGCTGACCACTCAATGTGGTGGACAAAACCACAAGTTTGGCGGTATTGGCATTTACAAGTTTTTTTGGCACATGCCTAGCATCCACTGAACTTTAAATTATCCCCATTGTATTATCCATGAAGAAGTATTTAAAGTATTTAACCAGATTATTCTAAAAAAAAGGCAAACCTCTGGTTCAGTTTCAAATTGGTACTCAATAATTGTTGAGCCAAACAAAAATCCTTTTACTGAGTAAACTGATTTCATTTTCAGGCAGAGTGAAGGAGGAAAGGCTGAACTTGATTCTGTATTCATTTGAACAGGGCTATCACCATTTGTGGTATTGATTGTTACCTTGTCTCTGCTCTCAAGTATCTACCATACCGAACCAACCACAGCCTGGCTGCACAAAGAAACCCAGGGTGAGGGGTCAAAGTAATCCTTCCCGTGTAGTGCAAACTCCCTGTCTTAAAAAGAAGGATTCAAAAGTTATCTCACTGGCACTGTGGGTATGCACAGTGCTAGCAAAGGAATCTCCTGGACTCATGTTTTTGCTAGAGGGCTACTGCACACACAAGGAAAAGTAATTCTAAGGATTATTGGCGTGCCACTGAGAGGAGAGTGATCCAAGATCCCAAGGCTCCATGGGGCATATTATCAAGGACCGGTGTTAAAATTATCGCAGTTTTATCGGCAGGAAATTGCCGCTAAAAGGGCGATAATGGGCTTGATAATACGCCCTTGTTAATTCCCATAGAAGCCCATGTTAACACCAAAACAATCAGTTCATATAGGCTATAATTACTCCCTGAATCGTTTGGCCATATACCTTATTAACTATATTACAGACATGATAATATTGTTGTCCTCTATGCCTGTTCTTTTCTTGATATTCACTTATATCAACTGATATATAGTATGCATTACTTTGTCATTGTATCCCATACTTATTGATTTTTTGCCTGTATCTCTCTTCCAATCCATCTGAGTGTATGCCTCCTTTTCTCAAACTAATAAAATGGTACACAGACAAAATATCGAGTTTTAAATTTCGATATACAATTATATCGAAGTTTAAATATCGATGGGACAAAATATCGAAGGTAAGTAATATCGACAGTCTTAATATCGATATTAGTATGATATCAGTAATATCGAAGTTTTAAATATCGATGTCAATAATATCGAAATAATAACTTCGATGTTACTAATATCAATTTTTAAATAAATTTAGTGTATATTATATTGTATTTATTATGTTTTATTATTTATTTTTAATGTAATTTAATTAAATATTGTCTTTTACTACTGTAGCGGGTTGTGGGTTTATAGGGGAATAGGGTGGGAAGTAATTTAATTATGTTAAATTAATTATTAATTAGTAGGAATTATTAATTAATTAATTGAGAATTAATTTTTGATTAATTGATTAATTGATAAATATGTTCTGTAGCGGGTTATGGGTTTATAGGGGAATAGGGTGGGAAGTAATTTAATAATAATTAATTAATTAATATATGTTTGTACATATTTTAATTAATAATTAATTGGTAATTAATGTATATTAATTAGTTAATTAATTAATATAATTTTGTACATATTTTAATTATTAATTAGTTGGTAATTAATTAATATTAATTAGTTAATTACATTAATTAGAGTAATTTTTTTATATATAATTTTTTGTTATTCTTAATTAATTAATTGGGAAAAATAATATTAATTATTAAATTAAATTAATTACAGCTAATGTGCTAATATATTTACTTTTATTGTTATTGTTAATTAATAATTAATTGGTAATCAAATAATATTAATTAATTTTGGGTAAAGGAGTATTTTTAGGGTTCAGGGTCAGTTTTCAGTTTTTGGGTAAAGGGGTATTTTTAGGGTTCAGGGTCAGTTTTCAGTTCTTGGGTAAAGGGGTATTTTTAGGGTTCAGGGTCAGTTTTCAGTTTTTGGGTAAAGGGGTATTTTTAGGGATCAGGGTCAGTTTTCAGTTTTTGGGTAAAGGGGTATTTTTAGGGTTCAGGGTCAGTTTTCAGTTCTTGGGTAAAGGGGTATTTTTAGGGTTCAGGGTCAGTTTTCAGTTTTTGGGTAAGGGGGTATTTTTAGGGTTCAGGGTCAGTTTTCAGTTTTTGGGTAAAGGGGTATTTTTAGGGTTCAGGGTCAGTTTTCAGTTTTTGGGTAAAGGGGTATTTTTAGGGTTCAGGGTCAGTTTTGGGTTTTTGGGGTACAGGGATATTTTTAGGGTTCAGAGTCAGTTTTGGGTTTTTGGGGTACAGGGATATTTTTAGGGTTCAGGGTCAGTTTTGGGTTTTTGGGGTACAGGCGTACAGGGTAAAAATTAAAAAAAATACATTAAATCAATTAAATGCAATTAAAAAAAAGAAAATTACATTAAATTATGAAGTGTTTTATTTATTTTAAATGTATATGTATTAGTTTTAATTTTGTTTTAATATTTTTATTTAATATTTGTAAAATTATATGTATTTTAAAATTATTTTTACATTATTAATAATACATTTAAAAAAACGATATTTTTAATTTCGATATTTTTGTACTACGATAGTATTTTTTCGATATTTTTGTACTTACCTTTATGAAGATATGACTCCGATATTTTTGATGTCGATATTTTTGTGCCGATATTTTTGTATTTCGATATTCTGTCTGTCGATATTATGTCAGACATTCAATAAAATATTTTGAACCAAAAAATATATATATATTAAGGTCCTAATCTAGTGTACAATATGTGTATAGAACTAAGTATAAAGATAAACACAACAGTAGCAATGAAAGATATTAATAAACAAAATATTAAAAAGAATTGCAACATGATGGTATTTGAATAATTAGTTGAATCAAATGATGAATTCAGCCTTTGGTAACCAGTCACTGCCTCCTACCTCTAAACTAAGCTTTCTTTGCACTAAAAATGACTTTCTAAGCTTCTTAGATAGCTTCTAGCATCAATACCTTTGCTGAACAACTGAATTGTTGTCAGTTATCTTCTGTATCTGTAGAAGGACGGCCTCTGCCTCGGTTATGAGGTTCTCAGGCTGATAACGACTTCTTTGCTGCACTATCATTATTCTATCACACAATATAAATCACATTAATGCATATACATGAATAGCTTTCAACCTACAGTAAAGCAAAACACAAACATTATATTTTGCACATATGGAATCAATAGCAAGTGTTTATAAATAAAAAATGTGTATTCAGATACATGAACTTATTAAATCTAATGAAGATACACCTCTGGGAAGCTCGCTGTCATGCAGCCATCAGCTCTGGTTATGCTGCAGTCCTCGGCATACTCGGTGGAGCACCAACCTATTCCCCCTAATCAGAGAAAACATGAAATTGGGGCAGCAAGTGGGCCTGTAACTCCAACTCTTATATTGGTACAGCGGACAGGGGATGTGCACTTTCAGAGCCGGTTGATGTAAGTCCCTTTTTATTTTTTCCTTCTCATGCTATCTTTTCAGACTCAAACTTAGCCTTCACAGTAGGATCAAAGACACAAAAAGGTGTAAGCAGTCTGCATCTTTCATAGCCATACCTGTTTTGTGCTCAGGAAGAGACCGAAAAGGCTGACCCTTTTCGAATGGCCCTACACACCATAACAGAAATTGCACTCCCACAGTTGCACCCACATGCATCAATATCGGCATTTGCGAATTCTTATTTGCGAAAAATAGCGAATTGCAAATAAGAATTCGCAAAAGCCTATGCATCATTTTTCTCGCAAATTTTATGCGGATGGGTAAAAATCGCAATTTTTACCGATTCGCATGAAATTTGCGATTTTTCAATTGCGAATTCGCAATTCCCATTCATTCCTATGGGCTAAAAGGCCCATAGGAATCAATGGGAATTGCGAATTCGCAATTGAAAAATCGCAATTCATGAATGCATTTCAAGGGTGGAGAGGGGGGTCCAATGACCCCCCCCCTGCACCCATGAAATGTACTTTTCAGTACAAGTTACATACACACATGTCCTTAGGACATGTGTGTCTGTAATTGCACAATTTAAAAAAAGCAATATTAAGCAAATTTAAACCATTTCGCAAATTACCACGAGGTTCAACCTCGTGGTAATTTGCACTTCCAGTTTGAAATATCGCAATTTTTAAATAAATGATGCATTGCTTTTAAGGAATCGCAAATTTGCGATTCCTTAAGAGCAATCGCATTTTTGGAATTCGCTAAAAATAGCGATTTTTCCAAAAATGCATGATGCATACTAAAAAGGTATTTAGGAATCGCAAACGGCCGATTTTACCGAATCGCACCGTTTGCGATTCCTAAATAGCTTGATGCATGTGCCCCTTAACTCCTACCATCCACCAAATGGCAGTCTCCAGGAAGACTAATCAGCAGCTGTCTGCATCCAAGGACCTAAATACATTTGTAAGGGAGAGCCCACTCTATCCCCATTTCAGTGTCTGAGTTCTCTCCCTTTAGTCTCAGGAATATCAGCAAAACACTTCCACTGTAGGGAAAGTAACCTTACCTCCATCTTGTGCACAGAAACAGTCTAGGGCTCTCAAAATGGAATCTGCAGGCATGTGCCATCGTTAAAGTGTGAGTCTCGCTCATCACACACTACATGCAAACATCTATGCCCTCGGGATTCATCTATAATAGCAGAAATGTACACGTGCAGGCCTGTAAGCTTCTCCTCTCATGATGCGAATAAAAAGGGCTGGTCACTCCATGACCATTACTAAACACAGTATGCTGCCACCATTTTGTTACATACATGAACACATGGCATGACATTCACAGCCCTGTGCAGAGCTGGGCATGTGCCATTTGGCAGTTGCATACAATTTTTCTGCAGCTTAGCTCTTCTTTTCCTTTCCTTACTGTTGATTGTTCCAGCAAACACACAAAAGGTGATGGGAGGAATGCTAGCAATAAGTCTAACCACTGGCTACCGCTCGGGTTAGCATTCCAACCAATTGTTCTTTTGCCCACCATGCCACCTCAGTTTGGAACCAGCGATAAGCAAATCAGTCTTGACCTTGCTCCAATAGGAACAGCCAAGACTAAACTGCCAGATCTGTTCCTCCCTGAGCTGGAGAACAAACAATCCAAGACCGTTTTTGCCCTGATTGGGGCTCTTCAGTCTATGTAGATTGGTTCAATTGGCGATTTGTACATGGGACCCACATCTAGGCATGCCCTTGCCACTTCAGGCAGTAAATCAAACACACAGATGGTGATGGGGAGAACCCGTTCCAGGGCAGGACTCCTTGGAGTAGACAAAGCCAACAGCAGTGCTATTTTTTTCCCCTGCTGCTACTCATGTGAAAGTGACTCATGAGTGTCCCGCGCCGGGACACTCATGAGTAGCTGTGTGCGTTATAAATGTTTGTAACATAACATAACATGAACCAAAATAACTTACAGCCTGATGTCTTAAGCTTTGCAAGGGCTTAATTTGTAAAGAACGATAATAAGTGCTGGTGCCTTACATCTATACTACTATAATAAATGAAGAACTTTCAGCCTTTGAGGCGGGTAAACTCGGGAACCACAGTGCCAATCCACACACCTGATACACCGTTGGAATCGTCAGGGTGTGTAGATGGTTATAGGCTATATAAATTTAAAAGAAAACCGTTATTTCAAAAATTTACAGTAAAAAAAAAAGTAGTCACTCCGAAGTAGCGCCGGCCGCGACGTGCGTGCTCATGTCAGGAGCGCGGGGAGGAGAGGCGTCCAGGAGCCAGACGAGGAGCGGCGGACATGGCACGGGGGAGGAGCGGTGACCTGAGGAGCAGCGGACAGGCCAGCGGCGGTCAGGTGAAGCGGCGAGGAGCGGTAAACTGAGGAGCGGCGGCTGAGGTAAGGGGACCCATGTCGGAGCAGGCCGGGGTCTGGGCAGGCGGGGGACGGCCCGGGCGGGGGCTGGGCGGGGGCCGGGCTTCTGCAGGGGCAGGCGGGGGTCAGGGCAGGCGGGGGACAGGCCGGGCGTGGGCCGAGCTAATAGCTGTGGGCCAGGACTCTCCATGGTGTAGGAAACAGGTGTTAAAAGAACATCTATCTGGTTTAAATCCCCTTGACCACCGTATGTTTATGCCTCCCGGAAGTGAAAGGGAAGCTTACAAATACTGGCGCCTACACGTTTTTCTATACCCCCGACTGCTGCTCTCAATGAAGGTGTGGAGATGCACAGAAATCCTGTTTCTGCGAATATGTTTAAATGTATGTTTGTACTTCTTCGAACTTTGTGGTGTGGAATTTTGCACATGAACATTCTGTTGTAAACTATATTTTCAACGGGGCAGGCGGGCGGGGGTCGGAGAAGCCTGATTGCTCCCGGACAAGGTCAGGACGGGCTGCTAGTTTTATATATGGGGGCGTGGGATGGCAGAGAAGCAGGCCATATCTGCATGCCGACTTTCACCTGGAGCTCTGACCTTCCCTCCCAGCACATCTGCTGTAAAGTCAACCAGGCCAGTAAGCAGTATGCGACCAACAGTCTTACCTTTATGTGTACCGTTGTTCATGGAAATAGAAGAAGGTCTACCAATACACTGAAATAGTTAAGGATCGTTGTTTTAACCGTTCATCTTCTATTTCTGTTTTAGCAAACAGAAGGACCGATTTCTTATACATGTTGCTAATACCGGGACTGGCAACAGAAGGTAGCAAAGAGTAAAACAATTTCTAACAGATGTGTGAAGAATGTTCAGTTCTATTAATGACACTGAGGTCAGGCTTATGCTTCTCTCAATATTTACTGCAAAATGATAGCAGCCAATAAAAAAACATTACATTCAAATCTATATTTCCCATGACCATATTTGCTTAGTCTTGGGTCACAACTACCAATCAGACAGCCTCTACTACCTTAAATATAAGCAACACCATTTTCCCTCTTCTTTGCTATTTCATCGAACGTCAACCAGACATCAAAGGATAACTTCCAGTAATTAATCCCTTGTGTTCTGTTGACGAGCTCAGCTCGTCATGAGGGACGGTTGAGCTGCCCTCACTACGAGCTGAGCTCGTCACAGCCGTTGGAACGTTCACATGCGGGGATAATTTCCCCGCTGTGCTGAACGTTCTAAAAATGGGTGTGGTGTGACGATCTCAGCTCGTCACGAGGGTAGCTCCGCTGTGCCTCATGACGAGCCGAGCTCGTCAACAGCACAGCGGTGCTGCGTGCGGCCCCCCTGCCCCCCGCCCAGGGGGGAAAACACCCCACAGCCAAGGGGTTAACTGTCCACCTGGACAGCCCGGTCCATGAATCAACTAACCAATAAGACAACTGTTAACAGTTGTTCACCAACCAAACGTGAATGTCCACTCCTGCGATGTCCTTTAGATCGGCACATGTCATCAGCTTGCCCTGCTGTGCATCGTTCAGGCCCTTTTCCGATCCAGGAGAATTTCATGCCTGCATATGTTCATTTCCTAAGAATAAAAGAAAAACCCCATAACATAACTTCAGCGACAAACATTCTAAAGTTTTAGGGGCATATAAACTGGCGAAGCATACGTGTTACTCCAAAATTGATAACGTCACGCTCCGACAGTTTCAGGAATGCAGCATATAAACCATCTTAGCAGGCGCTTTGCTCCAGACGAGAAGAAATAAAACATTTCTCTGTGTATCACCTGTTTAAGACCACGTATTTCCTGGTCTTATTTTTGGTGCTGACCCATACCTTTTAAATATGGGGCAGGGTCAAAAAAGCAATGGGTGTTGTGGCAGAATGCCAACTGCAACACCCATTGCACGCCCCTTCACGCTAAGTGCTGCATAAACAGGGGAATCATTTAGAAGAGGCGTTAAGCCACAAAAGAGTGGCTTAGCACTGTCTTGTAAATAAGGCAAAGGAGTTAACACCATCAGAATGTCAAAATAAGTGATGTTCTGGTGGTATTAACTTATTGTACATATGCCCCTTAATGTCCTTCTAGGACCAGGCGGGTCAACCATCAAATAAATATGCATATAACACTTGTAACTGAAATACATGAAATTAATTAATACATTACATTAATATAAGACATTGAGATGATCCTCACCTATGTGTCCTTAGCGAATTGGATTTTTTTTTATGCTTTAGAGGTCATTAGTCCTCTTGATGAATGATCCCCGAACTTGGATACATCAACGCCTGCTTGAGTCAATAGCCCGCCTACACATCTGGAAAACATGGCAGAAGAAACTGGTCCATACAGCTTTGGGAATGCATTCAATAATTGACAATTTAGATCCCATGTTAAATCTCTAGTAGATGCTTCATACTCCTCTATAGATTGTACCACACATAATTGGTGGTAATTAAGAAAAGAAGGATAAGGCACACATCGAGAATTAGTTTAGTGCATTTCAAAATTGAAAAGAAAACTCCATTCAGAGAGAATACTCTACCTGTTAAGTAGAGAACTCGAATGTCCGAGCTTCTTCTGCATAATATCAAACATGGGAATACTGTTAATTTGGCTGACGGTTGTGGGACAAATTCTTATTATTTGGCCATCGTTCAAGAATTTGAGAACTACATTCACATCCCACAAAGCCATGTAACACGTTTTGGCAGCGGAGGATATTCTGGTATGACAAGAAGTTGACTATCACATGCAACGCTAATTCCAAGGGAACAATACCCCGCTCGCTACTAACCAACCCATCTACTCCATTCTGAAGCATATCGCTTATGGATATTAGTTGACCAGGGCTGTCAGATATAAAAGTTAGCTCACTGTAAAAGGCCTGGCATGGTCCGAAGTTCTATGAAACCCTCCAGGCCATGAGGCATGTGATAATTAAGGGGTGCAGTTGCCTTCCTGGGTCTTTCTCTTTATTCCACCAAGACCGTCCCAGACTATTGTCCAAAACACTTGGCCGCAATTGGAGCAAGATTTCCTCAGAAAGCCTTGCAGCACATCTTGCCACCACTTCCCCTATGGATGCCCCAGACTTGGACTCTAGGCTGACCAATTTTAACAACTGGATCTCCTCAGCATTAGACTCGCTTGCTCCCATCAGGCCTATAAAAACTTTCTGAGCTACACAGATGAACTCCGTAAATACAAGTCTGTCTGTAAGCTCTTGGAGAGACGTTGGAGACTATCTTATTCCCCTGACAGTAAAGCGGACTACAAGTCAGCCCTTACAAAATACAGGAAAATGTTTATTGACCAAAAAAGAATCTACCTGGAGGATAAAATCAACAGAGCACATGGCTCCTCAAGGGAAATTTTTAATACCGTCAGAACATTTACTGACCCTTTGGCCCTCAAACACCAGTCTCCGGGATCACAATCACTTTGCAATCGCCTCTCGGACTACTTTGAGGAAACAATTGCCACCATATATATATCCTTTCCCAGTAATAATAGCCCAGGCTTCAAAAATCATCCCATAGTTCACCCAGAATCTGCCTCTAAATCCTCCTCAGTTTTTTCTGATTTTGAGGAGATTACCCTAGATCTTTCTTTGGCAGAGCTACTAAAATGTAGATCTGGTTCCCCTACAGATCCCTGGCCAGCTAAACAATATAAATCCCTGGCCCCTCTTCTTAACCCCGTACTGAATGGCATTTGGAATGACTCCCTCAGGACAGGCATATTCCCGGACTCTTGGAAGCACGCCCGACTAGTCCCTATCCTAAAAAAGGCCAATGCTGACCCCAATGAACCAGCCAACTACAGGCCTATTTCTTTATTACCTGCTCCAGCCAAGGTGCTTGAAAAACTAGTACAACAACAATTGGCGAGCTTCTTTGAAACCCACGGGTCTTTTCATGATTCACAACATGCGTTCAGGCCAGGCTATAGCACTGAGTCGGCCCTGATAGACATGGCTGACTCTGTCCGATGGAAGCTGGACGGTGGTGCGAGAGCGGTGTTGGTGCTGCTCGACTTGTCAGCAGCATTCGACACCGTCTCCCACCCCATCCTACTCGATCGCCTCCATTCCAAGGGCATTCAAGGCAAGGCCTTGGAGTGGCTGTCCTCATTTTTAGCCAACCGGACACAGGCAGTGTTCACCCCTCCCTTTACCTCGGACAGCCGCCCACTCAAGTGGGGAGTCCCTCAGGGTTCCTCCTTGAGTCCTCTCCTGTTCAATGTCTACTTTTACCCCCTGGCAGAGCCGATTGCCCAATCTGGAATTAAAGCAACCTCATATGCTGATGACATTCAGCTCTTCTTCTCCTACGACAATCTTTCCCAGCATACTTTTGACCCATTAAAAGATTGTCTTCGCAACATCGCCTGTTGGATGGACAACAACTGTCTCCGGCTTAATGCCGGGAAGATGGAGGTCCTTTTCTTCCACCAGTCGTCCCCACTAGACTCAAACCTGTGGTGGCCACATGACCTGAGCCTGCCCCCCTCCCCCAAGGAATCAGTTAAAAACTTAGGGGTCAGATGGGACTCTAGCCTCTCTTTTCACAATCAAGTACAGACGGTCTCTGCTGCCTGTTTCTCTAAGATAAGGATGGTCAAAAAATGTATTAACTTTCTTCCTAGTAGCACCAGGAAAACCATCGTCCAGGCGCTTATAACTTCTCATTTAGACTACGCTAATGGCCTGTACACTGGACTCTCCTCAGGCCTCTGCCATCGGCTACAAATAGTCCAGAACGCTGTGGCATCTCTCTCAGAGAACATATTACGCCACATCGACGTAGGCTTCATTGGCTCCCAGTATAAAAAAGGGCCGAATTTAAAGCCCTCACACTGGCGCACCGGGCAATCAAGGGGAAGGGCTCTGCACATCTCTCCGGTTGCCTTCGCCCCTATAGAAATGCTAGATCCCTGCGATCCAGCTCAAAAAATCTCCTTGCCACCCCGAGATTTAAAATGGCACGTTCCGGAGGAAAAACTTTTCAAGTGTGCACCTCCTCCCTCTGGAATAAACTCCCACTTTCCATTGGGATGATTCATGAAGAACCTCCGTTTCGCAGAGCACTGAAAACTTTCCTCTTCTGCTAATAGGATTGCCACCTAAGTAAGTTTCAGCACACACGTAGGAGCACCGGGACACCCCATTGGGGTAGCTGCGCGCTATATAAGATACACTAAATAAATACATAAAATAAATCAGGAGGTCCTGGAATATTGGTAATCTCATCGGGGAGCTGCACAACATTTATAGCAATCGTCTTCTGTGAAGAGACTCTTGATGGTGAACAAACCAGCCAAAAGCTCCAAGCAATGTATGTGGAGACTCAACTCCATCAAAGACCTATGCCCCCTCCGTGGACATTAGGCTACATTCTTGGTCTCTAGCCCCATCTGCTGGCACCCAACTCTATAACCACTTGCGGAGAGCAGTCAAATATTACCATGCTGTCACATTCATCTGTTCAACCCACCATGACAGCTCCGTCTTGGCATCCACTGACAAAAACACATGATCTGCATAAGAAAGGACCTTTAGTAGATGATGAATTCTCAGACACTGAAATGTTCTATAGTACAAAGGACTCGGAAAGATCATCTGAAGGAATGATGGCAATAGGTACACTATCCTGGCAAGAATCAATAATTGTCTGGCTGAACAATGCTAACCTCAATTTGTTCTTCAACGTCTTCACTTTCTGAGGTGGCAATCGAAGTTGGACCTTCACCTAGCCCAATTGGAATCTTAGGAAATGTATGCATTGACATTGAGTCAACACAGACTTCTGGGTGTTTATCATAAAGTCCAGATCTTGTAGCAGTTGAACAGCCTATCTGAGGTGTAAAGTCGCCATCTGCTGATCTTGTACCACAGTGATCAGATTGTCCAGCTAAATGATCAGTTGCACCCCCCTCATTCTGAGAGTGTTCATTATTAGTCTCATCAGCTTGGTGAAACACCATGAGAGTACTTTGAATTCATCTCAAGCATCTCGCCAAAGGAATTGTAGAAAACTTCTGCTAAGTGCGAAGATTGGTTCTGTTAAGTAAGCATCCGTGAGTTCAGGCACACTAACCCATCTTGTACCCGAAGGAGATATTATAAAAGATGGATGCCCTCCATCTTGCAGCATGTGTACATTATCCATATATTGTATTGTCTCAAATTCAAAACCAATCTGAAACCCCCACCTTTCTTTTCCACTAAGAAAATTGAGCTTATAGAGCCCTTGAGGTGGGGAATAGAGGGTCCAGAATGACATGAAGCTCAAAATGTATAAAAATCTGTTTGTGCAGGGAAAAACACAGTTGTCTGGGAGGATGTTTCTGCTATAGGGTGTCATAAAACTCTAGCTTGCAATCCTGAGTGGTTGCTAGAATCCTAGCGTCCTGAGATATTGAACGTTAGTTTGTCAAGAAAGTTGAACCTTGCCTCCAGGGCCGAACTGGGAGCTGAAACCAGCCCTGGCAATCAGCTTGATTGGCCCCCAAGGAGCGGGGAGGGGGGTGAATGGGAAGCACCACTGATGCTGCTGCTTTTGTTTCAGGCGGCCAATATTGCAGCTGCAAAACCGGCCACCTGTAACAAACCCCACCCTTCCCGCCCAGTGGGGAAAAGCCCTGGGCCCGCTATGGCCAGTCTGGCCCTGCTTACCTCCCAATATCACCTCCTTCATCAGTATAATTCTCCCCTTTAAGAATGGCATCTGCTGTTGTTGAGGATGGTCCATAGTAGACTCCTTTTTTAACCTTGCTTTGCCACCTCTTGACTTGGAATGAAAGAAGGAGCCTTCTCTTGAGGAATCGCACCAACCCCTACAACCTTGGGAAGCATATCCACTCTGGGAAAAAGACCTCCGCGTGGTTAAAGACCCCAAATTTACCAAAACCTGCCATAAAACAGCCCATGTTGAACATCTACTTAAGTTTTCAGGACTACTGAGACTTCTCTAAAGCACTGAAGTCTTAGACGAAAGAGGTACCAAAAAGAAGACCCTACACTATCAGGCCAGCCTTTGAGCTTGCAAGGCCATTTAATTTAGGTTCTATCCGCATCAGAATTGATCAACGTCTTTTTGTAGAAATCCCACAGCTAGCTTTCTGTAACTTTCAGTAACTGGCAAATTGCTCTCTGTGCTCAACTAGCAAGTCAGGATCTATTGGTTCCTCCTTTGTAAATCCTCTCCAGGACTCTTATGAGTGGGCCTGACAAGTCTGACATTTTGTTCTAGCAATTGGTCCAGTTCCTTCTTTGGGTCTTTGGAGTATCTATACTACTATTATAAAGCAAGAACTTTGAACATTTGAGGCGGGTAAACTCGGGAACCTCAACCACAGCGCCAATCCACACACCCGATACATCATTGTAATCGTCAGGGTGACAGATGGACATAGGCTATATAAACTATAAAAATATGCGTTATTTAAAAAATGTACCTTAAAAAAAAAAGTAGTCCCTTCGAAGTAGCGCCGGCCGTGACCTGCGTGCTGACGTCAGGAGCGCGGGGAGGAACGGCGTCCAGGAGCGCGAGGAGGAGCGGTGGACATGGCGCGGGGGAGGAGCAGTGACCAGCGGCGGACAGGCGGTGAGGACCGGCGGACAGGCGGGAGGAGCGGTGATGAGCGGCAAGGAGCGGTGAACTGAGGAGCGCGGGGGAGGAGCTGAGGTAAGGCTCCGGGGGACCCACGGACAATGTCGGGGCAGGCAGGGGACGGGGCAGGCGGGAGCCCGGGCTGCTGGAGATTGTCGGGGCGGGCGGGGTCCTGGGCTGCTGGACAATGTCGGGGCGGGCGGGGAAGCCTGATTGCTCCCGGACAAGGTCGGGACGGGCTGCTAGTTTCTTCATAATAGTGATCATACTGGGTCTTCATTTGGTGTTTTGCCCATGAAGGCTGGCATAAATTATTCTGCAAGCGCATCAGAACCTCTTTTTCCATAATTTAGCATTTCTTCTTACTCAGACCTGGTTTTTCATCTTCATGAGTGAAATCATAGTGTCATCAATATCATCTCCATTGTCAGGAGATTTAAAACTGGAGACTTCTGGTGTTCCAGGAATAGCAAACACAAGGAAATGATGGACGGAGCGCTGAACCTTTTTAGATACTCACCATCAGTCACAAATCTGGGTTGAATCCATCCTCGTTCTTTAGCTCACTTCGCCACCCCAGTTCAGACCCAGCCATATGCAAATCAGCCTTGACCCAGTTCCCCATGGGAACAGTCCAGCCCAAACTGCCAAGCCAGGTCTTCCCTGGACCAGAAACAACTCATCAGCCAGTCTAGCTTAAATCCAGTGAGCAAGGGACCCACATCTGGGCCTGCCCTGCCAAATGTTTTCCGGTCCAGGGAGGATCTGACTTGGCAGTTCGGGCTGGACATTTCCCATGGGGAACAGGTTCAAGGCTGATTTGCATATGGCTGGGTCCAAACTGGACTGGCATGGCGAGCAAAATAACGATGAATTAAACCCAGATCTATGACTGGGAGTGAATGTTTGACAATGTTCAACATTCCGTTGGTAGGAGAGTAGGGTCTGCTTCCTATGGTTACCCCCACTTTTTGCTGTGTTTCACTGGTTTTTCGACATTAGTATGGCTGTGGTCCTGCTAATCAGGCCCACAGCCTAGCTGTTCTCTCTCTAAATTGATACCATGTAATTTAGGTACATACCAGATTGGTTACTGGGTCACCCTTATGAGTCCCTGTATATGGTACCTTAGGTACCCAGGGCATAGGTACTCCTGAGGCCTACCAGGGGCTGAAGCATGTATTGTGCCACCCCTGGTTAGCCTTCCAATCTGACACCACAGGTCTGTACTCACAGCCTGGGTAAGGTGGTGTAAGCATCCCTTACTTAGATATAGATATAGTTTCCTATATCTACCTTATATATAGACACATAGTAACCTACAAGTCACTCCTATGGCAGGCCTTGACAATCCTGAAGGCAGAGTGCTTGGTTTTGTGTGAGAGGGTGCCCTAGCATGAGCTGAGCCCCTCTGCAGCTTTTGGAACCATCTCCTTATAGCTGTTCTATGATATAGTCATACCATATACTCTTAAGTGCATTATAATCCTCGCGGTTAATGCTAACTTTGGTTTGGCATTATCAAAACATGTTGTGTGAGGTGTCAAACACTTTGGAATCCTACCCCCCGCCCACCAGTTCTGGTGGTGGGGGTAGCATTCCACCCTTCTAGAGGGAAAAGACATGTACATACTGGTAAACCCGGTTAAAGTTAAACAGAGCCTCAGCATCACAAAATAGATGCTGCTGCCACAGACACGAGTCTGCCCTCCTGCTGCTGGACAAAACTCCGGTAGGGGAGGCCTGGACAATAGGTTTCCTGTCCAGGGAGGTGCTAGCACCTCCTCAGACAGACTTTAGTGTATTGGGGCAGGGTGGGTTGCATTCAGTGAATGCTTTTCAGACACTGCCTGGGGTGCACAAGGTGCTCCATGCATTTTCCAGTTCAAAACGGTTGCTCGGGTACTCAGCCCCAGCTCTGGCATGAAACTGGACAAAGGGGAAGGGGTGGAACCACCCCTTCCCCAGGTCCACCCATAGGAGGGACCTTAGAGTTAGTCCAACCCCTAAACTTGCTATAAGTATAGAACCCCAGTCCTTAGGACTTTAGATTACCCTGGATGAAACTCTGCAACATATATCTTGGACCTTCGACATTCCATATCGACTGGAAGATGGAAGAAATCTCCCTTGTGGTCAAGAAGTGACCACCCTGTTCAAATAGGCACCAACTGCATCTTTGCCGGTCTGCATTTTCGAGGCTCCCGCCGGATCCCGAAAAATCTGCGACGCAGGACATGGACTTCCAGACATCTCTGAAGCTAACCCGAGCTCCCAGCAAAGCTGAGACCCGTAGCTGACACGAGAGACGTGGGACCGGAACTCCTGGACATCCTGTATCTCTGCAACTGCACTTACTTCCCGAGGTATACCGAAGTTGTGCATTGTGGTATTTGAAGCCCCTGCCCCGTCCACCTTTTGCACTGAAGTACAGAGGCCAGCACTCCACGAGTGACCCGTAAGTCCCCTTTCTTCACCGCCGCCTGAGGTGCCTTTGTGGTTCCTAGTCTGTTTGGTAGTGAGCCCCCACAAAGGCCAATCCTTTGTTTCTTGAGCTTTCCTGGTTGCTCCAGATGTGCTCTCACTTCACTCCAAAGGAAGAGTCAGACCTTGCTGGTCTGCACCGAATCCAATCTTGTTATCTTGCATGGGTTGCTGTTGTCAAGGCTTGTTGGGTCTAATCCGGATTCTGACGCTGCAGCAAGCTAGATCCTTCATGGGACAGCTCGAATACAGCACCTGGTTGTCGTCGACGCCTCCTGGTTCTCGTGGCTGAAGAGTCAAGCTTCACTTCTTTCATCTGAAAACACCTGTCATCGGCTGGCATCTTTTCCTCGCCATCCTGGTCACTGGCTAGTGACCTAGACTCTGTCCCCTCTGCTTTCAGGTTCTTCACATCTCCGATCCACCCTTGGATCCACCCGGACACTTTTCCTCTGGTCGCCTGCAGTATTTCTTTGCAGCTCTCCATAGGAATCAACGACGAAACCCAACACCAAAAGACACCTATACACCCTGCTTTCCTGGGTGAGGTAACACGAGTACTCCGGTTCTCCCATGGGTCTTGACTCTCGAAGTGTCCTAGTCTAAAAGGGTTCCATCGTAGTTCACCTCTAAGTGCCCTTAATCTTTAAAATTGTAACTTGTTCGTTCTCCATAGAAAGTCAATGGTGATCCGCGGCTGTGTTTAGAGACTGCACGCATCCCCCTGTGGGCCTCCTGTGTCCCTACCTTGGGTGGTTCCAGGTAGCCAAAGCGATTCTACAGGCCCTAGGCCTACTTTCTAACCCTCACGTGGTTCTTATACCACTATTTTAGTATATGGTTTGTGAGGCCCCTAGGGCATAACGTATACTGTGCAACTTATCATATGCTAATTAAGTTCCTTGTATTGTACTTTTACCTCTGACCTCATAAAGAGTCCAGAGGGGTTGTGTTTAGAACAAATAAATAAATACATATATTTGATATATACCTTGTGTGGTGTGCTTTCATTAGATCATTCAAAAGATTATAATTGGTAAAACAACTAGCTTAACTCACCTCTAAGTCTTAGCCTGAAGGCTGCTCTCCACAGCTACCACTAGGATAGCTTTCTATAAAGGTTGACTTTAAACCTACCATCAATAAGGGTCGTTTGGACTGGTGCAAGGTGCCCACTAGAATAGTGGACATCATATGCCAGGCCAACTTCCCACACCGTTCATCACAGTTTTGTATTGCATTTTCACCCAAAGTGGGAAGGGTATACCCAGACGTGGTTCCCGCGCTTGCCACACCACTGGTTTCAAGCTAGCCTGGCTGATGAGGGGTGATGTCCCAAAACCGGTCTCAGGATGCTTGTTTTCCGGTCCAGGGAGGACCTTGCCTGGCAGTTCGGCCTGGACTGTTCCCACGGGGAACAGGTTCAAGGCTGATTTGCATATGGCTGGGTCCAGACTGAAAAAGCGTGGCAAGCAAAATAGTAAAGGATTAAACCCAGATCTGTGACTGGGAGTGAGTGTTTGACAATGTTTAACATTCCGTCCATCATCGTTTTGTGTTGCAGTTCCTGGAATAGCACACAATGTACAATTTTCCAAAGGTCTCTGTGTGTGGCCACTTTACCAATTTTGCCTTGCTTTTAGAGAATCTTGTGCTGCTAGCAGGGGCTCCTTCTGTGGTCATACTGGCTGGGTGTACAACTGGAGCTGCTTAGTAAAGGGCTATAGGGCTAGTGCTAGAGCTGTATTCACCGATTACTAAACATCAACATCTCTTCAAGCCGCAGCTCCGGCTCCTCACTGTAATCAGCATATTCTCCCTCATAAGACTGCAACTGAACCATAGTAGCTGGTAATTCGACACCTGTTGCACAAATAACATATATAAATATGGGGGAGTGACTTGAAGTCAGGACCAAGGACAGTATTAGGCTGTGGAGGAAGCAGCCTCATTCACACTCATAGGGCAGCACTTCAGGATTTTACAACCTCCGATGGACTCAGGCTGAAAGAGGCATCACTGGGGAGAACCATCTACCTAAACCTTTGAGATAATATGAAACGCTGCCTGATCACTAACAAACCTTGAACATACAAATAAAGTTGTTGGTTAGAAATCATGAAAAGGTACTTAACTCGGCTGCACAGCAGCAAAGAAAGAGGAGGCAAAATTATTGTTCTCATATTGAAGGAACTGGATGCTAGCAGATTTGTAGTTGTGACCATGACATGCAAACATGGTCATAGGAAATGCAGTTCTGAATATGATGTTTTTTCATTGGCTGCTGTCATTTTGCAGTAAAGATTGAGAAGCATAATCGAAGCCTCCAGTCCTGACATAGAATCACAGTGCTCTGAAATAAATGCTGGTGGTGACCCACTGCAAGTACCAGCAATCACCGCCACACCTAACCACTGGTCTCTGCCAAGCAGCTCATCTGGCTAAGTTTCCCAACTTTGAGTGACTTCACAAGCATAATTAACCTTGCACATCGGACACTGATGCGCCTCACGTGAGGCAGCTTTCATTACACATAGGACCGTAACAATCTCACAAAAATACTGTTGGTTTGAACTGGAAAAGTTTGACATGATGTGTACAACAACCAACTTTGCTGCTATCAGAAACCTCGATGCAGGTATTTTACATTCACGATATAAGTTGCATTACAGTTTTTCATAGATGTGCACATTTCAAGTAAACTGCTGTGAAAGGACATAGATAACTCATGTAACCCTTTGAAACTCACTATGGGGCATATTAAGTGGGAAGTGGCGGAGCACAGCGTTAGCCACCATGGCTTAACACTGCGCTCTGCCACTTCCAAAACACAGGCTGCACCGTATTTACAATTATACAGTGCATCCCTGCTATTCACCCTGCCATGGCGCTAATTTTAGCTGCTAAGAGCCAACACAAACACCATTGCACCATAGTGCAAGGGTGCCTGCAATGTAGGGAAAGACTGTTTATGTGCAGAAAAACAATCTTTAAATGGCTTAATGCAGCACACATAGAAGTTGCACAACGTAATTTTTTTTATTGATTGTTTATGTGCAGGAAGGGTCACCTCTTGCACACAAACAATCAATGCCCTTCTGCTGTTTCTATGTGTGCTGCACAATGCAGCACACATACAAAAACAAGCAACAACGAAGAGAAAGGAAACATTTCTCCTCGTTGCGCCTGTTTAAGACCAGTTTTTCTATGGTCTTAATTTCGGTGCTGCCCCATATTTACGCTGCCCTTGTGAATATGGGGCAGCATCAAAATCAATGGGTGTTGTGGTGGAACGCCCACCTCAACAACCGTTGCCCTCCCCTTTCACGCTAAGTATAGCATGAAAGGAGGCCTTATTTACAAGGCAGCGTTAAGCCACGTTGAAAGGCTGAGTCCACTTTAAGACTGACTGTTCCCTCCCCCGCCTCATGCTGCAGTGAGTTTTTGACCTTTGTATTACATCTACCTTATTATTTAGTAGACTGAGTTTTATATATATATATATATATATATATATATATATATAGTAAATATCGCAGAGCCCTATCGCCATCACACGTCTATCGTCATCACAAAGTCTCTGAAAGGGACAGTCCTGTGGGATAGGGGCTTGTAAATATGCAACCTCAGAGCCTAGACAGCTCCGGCATTTCTGGAGTAGTTGTCATCCAGGTGGTACTCCGGATGGGTGACAGCGAGTCTGCAGAGTTCTGTGGATGCAAGGTGCCAAAATGTGGTTTCTTCCTCACATGCGCAGCCGAAACCATGTGTTAGAAGAAGGAGGTGCGGTCACGCCTTACGATTTGCCCTTTCCAAGATGCTGATTGGTCCAAAGATTTCTGCTTGAAGTTCAGAATACAGGATACATTTAAGGCTTTTCATGTGAGTGCTATCAGCTCCTGGTTAGCTCATGTATAAAGGAGGCAGTAATGAGAGAAGAATGTGACTGGATGCTTTGGTTTTGTTGTGTTCATGGCTCACTTGCTACTATTTTTTGTCCTTGATTATTGCTTCCTTGCAGTTAAATTCCCTTTGGATTTTCTTCTGAATTTCATGATGGGCTCTTTCCTCTCCCCTGATGTCAGCTTGGTGCCTGGCTTATCGCCTTCTGCATTCACCTTTAATCAAGAGCTATAAGTTTGCTAAACAGTTTGTTTATTCTTTGGGGTTTTCCTCCTAACTGGGAGCCTCATAAGGACACATTTTATTTTATTTAAAGTTTTATATAGCGCAAACAAGATCTTTGCAGATATCAGAGCGCTTTACAGAAACAGTAGGTAGGATAAACAAGCCTCCTAAATCAATAAGAGATTCCGTAGACCGTGAGTTGCAAAAGGTAGGGTATCAATCATACACGAGTATACAGAGTAATAACAATCAAGAAACAGTAATATGGAAACAGTACAATGTCTACACGGATAAGATTATAGCACCCCAGAGGGTGAATAAACACAATGTTGAAGGCAGAGCAGTAGTCAGTAGTGGGTGCATTGCAGGTTATTGAGGCACTCAAGTCCTAGTGTACAAAGGTAAGTATTCAGACAGCCGATAATGAGGGAGCCAAATTCTGTCATTGATCCAGTATCAATAGTGTTCAGGTGTATTTAGCCATAAGGATGGCCTTCACCTCTTTCTTGAAGAGTATGGTGGACGGGATAAGCCTGGTTTCTGGCGGGAGTGCATTCCAGATCCTAGGTGCCATTCCAGAAAAGGAGCGTTTGTATGTTTTTTCCTTCCGGAATCTCCGTGGTTTCAGGAGGAGAGTGTTTGTGCTTCTGTTGGATCTTGAGCCTCCTGATATGGTCAGCTTATGAGAGAGGTAGTTGGGTGCCTTGTGGTGTACGGCAGAGTGTGTCATACAGGCAATTTTCAACTGAATTCTGGCTTCAATAGGCAGCCAGTTCAGGGCTTTTAAGTCAGGGGATATATGCGAGTGTTTTCTTGAGCCGGTGATGAGTCTCGCGGCCGCGTTCTTAGGGGAGCCGTTGTTGTCAGGGGGAGCCCGCTGAGAGCCACAATTCCGTAGTCTATGCGAGGAATGACTAAGGCTTGTACCACAGTTTGGAAGTCCTTGGGCGGAAGGAAGGGTTTGAGTTTTCTCAGCGTGTTGATTTGGAAGTTGGCTCCTTTAGTTGCTATGCTAATATGCTGCTGCATGTCGAGATTGCAGTCCAGTGTGATGCCAAGGGATTTCGCTGAGTCCACGATGGTGGGTTGGACATTGAGTGCGGTTAAATGATTGAGCCAGGTTTGGGTGATGGCCTTTTTCGCAGGAGGAGAGATCAGAAGGAACTCAGTTTTCAGAGCATTTAGTTTGAGGTGATTGTCGGCCAGCCAAGCTTGGGTGTTTCTTAGTGTGGCATTCAACAGTTTGATGTCTTCAGGGGATTGAAGCTTGAGGTAGAGCTGAGTGTCATCGGCGTACATATGGAACTGTACCTTAGAGGATTGAAGCAATGTGGTGAGTGGTTCCATGATGAGGTTGAACAATGTGGGGGATAGGGAGGAACCTTGCGGAACGCCCAGTGTTACTGGCACAGGCGAGGACAGTGCGTTGTTGATCTTGAACCTCTGAGAACGGTTGTGCAGAAAGGACGTGAACCATTTGAGAACCGTCCCGGATATGCCCATTCTGGTATTTAGGAGCTCCAGTAGATTCTCGTGTTTGACCGTATCAAATGCTGAAGAGAGGTCAAGAAGGATGAGGAGGCAAGACTCATTGTGATCAAGGATTTGGAGGGCATCATCTATTATGTGTGTCATGGCCGTTTCCGTGCTATGCTTTGCTCTGAATCCGGATTGGTGAGAGTTGAGGAGGTCAAACTGCTCAATGTGTTTTGTCAGTTGGAGTTGTACGCATTTTTCTAACAGTTTTGCTAGAGTGGTGATATTGGTGATAGGGCGATAGTTGTTTAGGTCGGCCGGGTCAGCTGTGGGTTTCTTGAGTATAGGCGTGACTTGCCCAATCTTGAGGGAATCTGGGATGAGCCCTTGTTGCAGGGAACAGTTGATGATTTTAGTCCAGAGTGGGAGGAACAGGGGGGTGAGGACTTTAACAGCATTGGCAGGTAGGGGATCTGAGTGATGATTGGCGGGTTTCAAGGTGACCAGCAGCTTGTGGATTGATTCTTCGGAATAGGTGTCGAAGGACGTCCATGAAGCGTTGTTTTTAGGTTGAGTGTTAGTTATGCGTATGGAGCCGGAGAATCGACTTACATCCTTGATGAGATCGCTTCTTATAGTGTCGTTCCTTTGCTTGAAGAAAGCAGAGAAGTCTTCGCAACTTGGGATAGCCTTTGTTAAGTTGTTGGGTTGTGGAGGTTGCGTTTTGGTTTGGGTTTTGACTAACTCGAACAGTTTTTTTGGTCGGTTTTTAGCTTGATCCAGCTGTTGGCTAAAGAATATTGCTTTTGAGCGTTTGATTTTTCTGAAGTAAGCGTTTCTCTTACTCTTAAGCGTTCTAAGGTTCAGTGCTGAGGGGTCCGATCTCCACGCGCGCTCAGCTAAGCGCATCACACGTCTGTCTTCATTGAGTCTGCCATCGTACCATGGGTTCGAGTTCTTGGTGGAGACTCTCTTCAGTTGCAAGGGTGCGGCTTCATTGATTATTGTAGACATGGAGTCTAGGTAGAGGTTGGCCAATGAATGCACATCAGAGACGTCCGTCGGGGGAAGAAGGAGACTGCCTGTGTGGGCAGGCAAGGTCTTTGGGTTAAGGTTCTTCAGGTCCCTCTTCCAAATCTTGGTTTTGGCAGGTTGCGCCGGGTTAAGTTTGACTTTTTCGTTGATGAAGAAGGTGATAATGTGGTGGTCTGACCAGTCACATGGTTCGATTGCGACTAGTTGGGTAGAGTCTTCTTTGGCGATGATAAGGTCAATGATAGAGCCTTTTTCATGTGTCGGACCGTTGCATATTTGGGTGAGGTCAAGCGCGTCGAGGAAAGTCTTAAGGCTCTTCACCACAGTGTCTTTCTGGTCATTCCAGTGGAGGTTGAAGTCTCCCAGGTAAATTTGATTGAGCTGTCGACCGGCGTTGGTGGATATCGTGTCCATTAGTTGTTGGGAGAAGATGAAGTTGTCACCGGGTGGGTGGTAAATAACATGAAGGGAGCACACAGGTTTGCCCTCACTAGTAATCTCAAGGCAGATGAGTTCGCAGGCGGAGAGGGAGGGGGAGGGGCCTTCAGTGACAGCTAGGTTGCTCCTGTAGATGCATGCGATTCCCCCGCCCGTCTTGCCATTCCTGTCGAGTCTAATAATGCGATAGTTGGGGGGGACTAGTATGTCCATTATAGGTGTGGATGTTTCAGTTAACCACGTTTCAGTCAGAATGGCTAGATCAATGCCCCTTGATAAGATGAGCTCCGCGATGCCAGAGGAGTGTCTTCGGGCCGATCTGCAGTTGAGTAGGATACACTTTAGTCTAGGGGTGAGGAGGGTGGGAGACAGCTTTCACGCATACTACTAAGTTCAGGGTGGCACCAGGGCTACTTTGAGGAGTTACCCTTTCTCTGGGCAAATAAGAAGGAAACTCGGCTGACTTTCACAGTATCCAGTACATTTACAGGCACATTCGGGGGTACTGGAAGGGGCAGGCTGTAAACTGACATGGGTCAAATGGTCTGTGCTCATTTAAACATGCATATGTTTGCTTTCATTAGCATAAAAAAGTCAGACCTATTGCCTTTGTCCTTGTTATCTGGTTATTTTGCAGGTAGAGTTACAGCTGGGTTCCTTCTTAGAGTTTGACAGGGGGAACGCATGTGAGTGCCAGCAGCTGTGCAAATACTCAGACGATTTGCAAATACACTCGCGCGCTTTCCTTGAGCCAAGCATCCTTATCAGGGCCTGTGCCGGGTGGAGAGCAGATTCCAAAGTAATGTAACCGTTTGAGCACTGCTGAGTGTGTGATCTGGTTGAAGAATTCGTTCTGGGAATGGGATGTTAGAACTGCAACAACATTACTGACGAATGGGGTATCACATTTGCCATCTGTGACCACTGGCCTTTTGTGCAACACTTTACCTGATACAGTGAACCCAAAGGCCTGGATTTACCAAAGTTGCTGGGCTGCTTTCATAAAGAGGACAGAGAAAAAATAAGCCTTAAGATATGACACTTTCTTCTTTCAGAGCTAGCGCACTTTTAACTGCCATGCGCCAACACACAAACCCCTGCACCATAGTGCAAGGGTGTGTGCGTTCTCTAAATCATAGATTTTGAACTGGGAAAGGACCCAGTAGAAAAATCCATTAGGACTTTTCCCGCCCCGCATGTGTGCCGTTCAATGCAGCTCATACGTGTACTTTGAAAAAAATAAAGAGAAAGGAAAACTTTCTCCTCTTTCTGCCTGTCTCAAGGAGGCATAATATTTTAACCCAAATCCCTGTCTATGAATATTAGCAAATAGGGATTTTCATGAAAACCCATGGATGGTTGCATTGGAACACCCATGTACCAGCCATGAGGCACGTCCTTGATGCAAAGTGGCTTAAAGTAGGGCATAGCCCAACATCGCGTTACTTTGGGAAACATTTCAACGCAACTCCTGGTTTGCGTTGAATAGTAATCTGGGCCAACATCTCTTTGGTGCCAGAGCCAGAACCAGTAACTACAGCAGCCCGGTCCTCAGGGTGTCCTTGTGTGCCTATGCTAGCAATGAGCGATATTGTGAGGTGCACGCGGGGTCTACAGCCATGAAGAACCAACGTGAGACATCCCCAGAATGCAGCTGAGTGCTGTGTGGAACATGGTCAGGAATCAGCAACACAGACCCACAATCCTCACAATTCAGACAGAGACGAAAGGCGTGTTGGTGTGATGAAGAGAATTGATGCAGATCTAAACGAGCAGCTCCCGCCATTGGCTGCCCGCCTGTTCAACCATGAACCCTATGCAACTGGTACATCCAGAAGGGGCAGCTCTCTTGAATCACACCACCTTGACGTCACATCACCTAGCAGCTTTAAGAACCTAGACAGCATTTCTTAAATACCCCCAAGGGTCGAATGGTTTCCATTACTTGTGAGTATACGCTACTTTGATTCTAAACCTAAACACTTAAATTACTGTATTTGGCCTATGCATTATTGCTCCAATGTAATTCATATTTGCCGCATCTAGTGAATAAAATGTGCAGCGACGGTGTTGCTGGTTACCTTGACATCTTCAATTCGAAAGGCGGACTACTCGCACTTCTTAGAAGCGGTGCAGGATTTGTAATGGGGATTGTATGTTTAAATATTGAGGAGAAAACATAGTGGGGCCAAAATATCAGGGACTTAATACCGAAACCAAAACACTGAAGTTCCATACACATAGGTAAGTACAGATGTACGACTCCTAACGCCGCATCTATTAACCTTGACAATACGGCTCATTAGGATGACGGGCGGACTTTGTCCGCCCGCCATCCTGCCGGAATTCGGGACCTCCCGCCATTAGGGCGGGGGTCCCGTGGGGGGTATTAGGATGTGCCCACCACAGTGGCAGGCACATCCTGCATTTATAGCATTGTGGCGGGTGGTGCTCTCTGCACCACCCGCCACAATGTTATAAATGCATTAAAGCATTTGCATAAACAAAGCGGCAGGCACCTCTCGGTGCCTGCCGCTTTGTTTATGCAAATGAAGGGGGGTACCACAGGTACCCCCGTGTGCACCCCCCACCTCTCCTTCACTCTGAGGGCCTGCAGGGGGCCCCAAGAGTGAGGACTGCATGCCTTTCTGTGGCGGCATCGCCGCCGCGGAAAGGGATCACCAGAAGCCCATTGTAATATGGCTGGCGGTGTCTGAAAGACACCGCCACCATATTAATCCTTTTCCGTCCCGGCCGCAAGGCGACCGGGCGGAAAAGCGGCGGACGGTCTTTCCGTCCGCCACGGTCCCCCCGCCATTCTAATATGGCGGGGGAATTCAGGAGTAGATGTCGGGCGGATTGCACCCGCCAGGCCTGCAGTGGCTACCGCCAGCCTGGCGGGGACAATCCGCTTGACATCCTAATGGGCCCCTTTGATCGCCAAGTTATATAAATGTAGAGTTAGATATGGTATGCTTACCTACACAATATTTTTGTTCTTGATATTTAGGCTTCGATATCTTGGCACCACAATATGTTGTCCTCAATATTACGATAATTTGGAAGACATATGCAGCACACCCTTAAATTTATAGTAACGGTCAATGTCAAGACCTTAGATCTATGAAGCTAGTTTTTTATTGATACATCTCACGTCACATAAGTTATCTTTTCAGTATTCAAGTGAGTTGAGACAGAAAAGCAGAGTCCACGTCAATAAGTATCTTCAAGTGGTGTTCTTTTACTTTTATTATTTTCGTTTCTTTTCTTTTTTTGGTATTCAATCCAGACAAAAATTCCAATTCAGACAAAAATGTTGTCCTCGAAATTCTGGTGGAACACCTTTAACTGGTGGAGGAACGGCAATTCTCAGTAGCAAATCAGTGCCCTGGGATAGTCCATTCATGCCCATTTATATTTCCATTTCAAGCCCCTGCCTCCCGCAATATGCCTCCCATGGTGCACTGTCCCTTACTTAATGTCTTCTAACATTGATCCATTTCCTCTTCTCTCCACATGTATTTATTCCTCCAGCATGTAGCCTTCCCATGTCCTTATTTTCAGGTCTGACATCACCAGAGACCTTATGATAAATTTATACTTGCGAAATACTTACTAATAGAGGCTTTCAGTAGGCGGTTTTTATCCATTGATCCATTTTGTGACATTCACATTTGTCTTCTGCTTACCACCACAGCACATAGCCTTGGGCAGTGGGTCAGACCACCTTAGCCACTGAGTAAGTGTCTGCCCCTATGAACGGAGCACATCTACACAGAAAATAGTGCCAGGTACTTCTATGGCAGTGTGTACTTTTTGAGGCCAATAAATCGTTTTACTTTTAGTTAGCATTTCTTTTTTTTTACATAGGTATGGTCTCAGCAGCTCCCACAACAATAACATTTTGAAAAAAACATGATAAAACTAGCCTTGATAAAGCCAAAGGATTGCCAGCAAAACCCAGCCCTATTGCCAGTGTTTGTTCCTTAGCCACCACTTTCTACTGGAACTGGGTACATTCACCAGTGGTGTCTGCATGGTAATATGAGTAGTGGCGGCTCCTCGACTAAGGCAGAGGAGCGTCGCCCCACTGCTCAAAAGGAAAAATAACATGATACTAATGTGTTGTTATTATCATTTTATTTTTCCTATTGCAATAATTGGAGGGGCACTGTGGGGCTGGCCAGAGCAGGGGGGGAGTTATTTGCACTCCCTAAGTGGGCATGACGTTTGGCTGGCCCTCTTTGGCCGGCCAAACAGTTCATGTGCACTTTGCATGTTCTCCACCAGGCTGCATTACGCAGAAAGGAGAGGAACATGCACATGCTCCCTGCCCCTGTCTGAGCGCTGAACCACGGCCTGTGTGCCGGGGACTTCCTGCCTCCAGCCGGGACTGCAGGAAGAAGGAAGAAGAAGCGGGTGGAGGAGAAGCGGCAGCCGGCCATTCCAAGGTAAGTCCTTTCTGATTTTCTTTCCCCTTCCCGTCTCCACCCATTCCTGTCCGATAGTAGCTACTACAGAATATGAGTATAACCGGACACCAGCCACTACTACTGATCCGTACATGTTGATACGGATTTTATTATAGTACACATTTTACTTAAGTTATTTGCATGTTGGTCACTGGCTCCTGCCACCAAGGTGCTAATTTCAAAAGCAAGTAATGGGAAAAAGCTACTTCATGCTCTGTGGGCTGGGATTTGCCGATACATGTGACACTTCCTGATGAGAGGTCCTATGTATGCTAAATGTCTAGATTAATAACTATAACTACTGAAATAAGTTCTTCCCAGTGAAATCATTATTTAATATGAACATGTATATATATGCATTTTTACAATAATGTCAACACTGATATTTGATTAGTGAGAGCTTTTATCTACTTTATTTTACAACCAAAGGTTAAATACATATTTAAATCTAGAAGCAGCACCTGCACCACAGTGTTTGTTTGCCACACATACCTATGCAAATGGCAATTTCCGTTGGTTTGTGAATCCTAAAAAAAGTTTTGTGTCAGTTTAACATTACAAAAGTAACGCTAACCCAACGCTAAACCTTTGAGAATCTGGGGCCCAATCATCCTCTTTTTCAGCACCCCTCCACTTATCAGAGCCGGTTCCTGAAGAACCGGGTTTTAGAACCCAGCGGCGCCAGGGATAACGCCCGATGTCTTCGGATTCTCCTGCCTCGGCAAACAGAGACACGGGACACTTCTTGATGACGTCAAAGACCAAATTTATTGGCTGCAACCAGGAACAGAGATCTACAAAGCACAACACGGGTGGTTCGCTAGAGACTGCACAAATTCATGGAGCGGAGCATCGTCTTTTATGCTGAAAATCACATTCCTGGCTAGCATCGATTACATACAAACTGACCAATAGAAAAACGACATTTCAAACATATCGCATGACGACAATCCCACTTTCCGTTGTCCAGCCCCCAGAGATGACAAGGCAAAATCCAACATTCCTGTTCGAACGGGCCGGACAAGCACATCATAAAGACCTCAACCCAAATCAATAATTAAGCCATAAAGGAAGGAACAGAAACAGATGAGTGGCAAGATAGAAGGGTGTGTGCGTGTACCATAAACTCAGCAATGTCCTGCTCTTTGATCTTTATCTTACCAGCTGCTTAACAAGGAACTGGCTCAGCGAGGTCAGCCTCGGGCAAGGGAGTCAGTTCGGCCAGGTCACACAGAAGTCAGCTAAGGTGTACGTGTCCCAAGGACTCGTTCGGCCATAGTCATCGGCCTATGTGAGGGCAACCACACAAAATGGCTGCTGCACACAAAATGGAACCCGAGGGTTCAAACGAAATCCCTGAATACGTAGTGTTCTCATTGATCGATTATGACGAAACACTCGTACACACCGCACTCGTCATTTACGGTTCGCTGATACCAAAATCGTCTATATCCGACGACCTTTATTGACCAGGTTCGGAATGACAGAACCACCGGACCATGGTACCACAGAACCACAGTCCCTCCTTTTGCCCTTACATAGGCAATAAGCCCAAACCCATGTCAGTCTGAATCCAGGTCTATATTCATCAGATCATCAAGATGTTGCTGTAGCATCATCCTAGTACTTAGCAACTCTCTCTGGACAGGTTTCCTTGCACACAAAGTAGCACAGAGGCCACATATAGCAGGGGCACACTGTACACAGAGACAGAACAGGAAAAGGATAGCTAAGACCATCCCAATGACCATCAGAATCTTCCATCCCCACGTGGATATCAATCCCCCAAACCATCCCATCAACGACCAATCTCCCTCGTCTATATGTACAGACTCGGAGATCTTATGTAGCTTGGAAATGGCCTGGAAGACTGTCAGAGCGTTGTCTGGAATGAAAACACAGCAGCTCGATTGAATCAGTTTACACACTCCACCTCTATCTGCAAGTATGACATCAAGCGCAACTCTGTTCTGAAGTGTCATAAGTCGATCTGACTGGAGCTCAGCAGTCAAGTTACTAAGGGCACCAGCAGTTTCGACTATGGTGGACTCAACCACTCTCGTCAACTGTCGAATGTTCCTGCTGTTAGCCATAGGCCCCCAGAACGGCAGAAAACCCTTAAAGAAATCTCCCAAACTCTTGTCCTGCGGTATCCTCCTTACTGAAGACACCTCTAGCAATTCTCGTCTTATGGTAATTTGCCGCAGCTGTAAATGTGGGAGGCAAAAGGAACGAAACAAAACATGTGCCCGAGAAGTCAGGCGGCAACCATGTATATGCTTTGTCGTAACAGATGAAATAGGTACCCTTAGCTGCTAGGAACGCTGGGGAAGTCTGAGACGCAAATACATAAGTCTCAGTACAGACACTCTTCCCTAACTGAGCTCTCAGATTCTTGCCATTACCTCGCAGACAATAATGACCCTGATGGGGCACTATCCAAATCGGTGGAGAACTTTTCGCTCGCTGGTTAACACTCAGACTAACTCCATATCCAGTAACGTACCACCCAATCTAGGCTTGTGTCTCATCTCTCGGAAGAGTCTCATAGGAACTAATTCCCCTAATCATATCGACTATACCATTGACCAGAGCACTAGTCTTCGGACTATCTTTCACGGAACGTTGGGGATAGACTCCATGAGCATAAATGAACATCGTTCTATATTCCCAAATAGAATCATTGTAGCTAAAAGGCAAAACCAGGTAAGGAATACCTTTATCGGTCGTATAGGGCATAAGGCCACAAACCCAACAGTTTGTCGTGTTCATTACTAGCTGGTGTTGGTGCAGAAGCTGAACAAAGGAATTGTTAGCAAATTCCAGTCTTCTAAAGATTTCATGTTCGGGCAGAGGGTGAAAAGAATGAGAAGAAATAGTAGGAGGAGGTACAGGTTGCGTAGTAGGCATGAACGTCACTTGAAAAGAAAATGTCACATATCCAATTAAAAACATCATCAAACTAAGCAACATAAACAAACACAATATTAAAAATCGTTTTCGGCTCATCAGTTTACAAATTTTGCTCTTAAAGCTTATTCTTTCAACAGGTCTCTCCATCTCAAAAAACTCCATCCTCTCTAATTGCTGCTCGCGGTGGTAGGGTGTTCCGTGCTAAGGAATGCTTCTGTCAGTCCAGGGCAACTCCCTTAGACCAACCAGAACCGTCGACCTAACGTCTTTGGCTTGCACTCCAAAGACTTAAGCAACCGCGACCCTACAGCTGGACCCGGATGGCGGTTCGAAAAAAAAAAATCAAAGTAGTTCCTCGGAGGAGAGCTAACCTTCAAAAAAATCAGTAAAAGAAAGAATTTTACTTTATTAGTCCAGCGACTCTCGGTTGCAAATTATAACGCTCTTTGCCAGGCAATGTCTGTTCACGGAATAAGAGTTCAGGTTCGACAGTGTTCAAACGGTTCAATGGCGGCACCGCTTCTTGAAGAAGATCGTCACTTTCTTTCTCAGTGTTCGTCCCAATCAAACAGGCATCGCTGAAAGGCAGAAAACGAGGCACGGTCTCAGTCTCAGAGTCAGGAAGTCCTTTCTGGACCCACCGGTCGTACGGCAGAGGCAAAGGAGCCCTCTTGCAATGTACGCCGTGGATTCAGTTCTTTTTACCATGCACTCGTACTGCAGAACGGATAGATAACAACACCAGGTAGGGTCCCGTCCAGCGGGGCTGCTCGTTCTTGGTTCGCTGGAAATTCTTCACGAGCACCCACGCGCCAGGTTCAATGGCGTGCCCTGGATCTTCAGAAGCTTATGGCAATGAATCGTGAACCTGTTGATACAAAAAACGCAGTTTAGCCGTCAATTCATACAGGTAGTCAAGCAACACAGGATGTTCTAGTTCACTAAATTTTGTCGGCCTCGGCACTCTCCAAATGTTCGCCGGGCGACCAAACACGATCTCATACGGACTCAAACCCATTCGTGAATGCACAGTCATTCTAGTGGACAAAAGGGCTAGAGGCAAGGCATCTGGCCATTGTAAACCAGAGCTCACTTGAATTTTGGCCAATTTTAATTTGAGGGTGCCATTGTAGCACTCGACTAGACCAGCTGATTGGGGGTGATTTGCAGCGTGGAACTTCTGCCGAATACCTAATCCATCACATACTTTCTTCATCACTTGACCCACAAATTCACTCCCATTGTCACTTCAGATCATTCTCGGCAGTCCAAACCTAGGGAAGAATTCCTTAATAAGGGCTTTCGCTGTGGACAAGGCAGTGTTGTCCTTCAAAGGGTAGGCTTCCACCCATCTAGGAAAAGAGCAAACAACCACTAACACATACTTTAGGTTGTTGCACCTCTCCATGTGGATGAAATCTAGCTGCAAAGCCTCGAACGGATACGTTGGAGGAGCAAAATGACCAGCTGGAGTTGGAGTTCCCTTACCAGGATTGTACATCAAACACACCATACAATTCTTAACCAGATTCTCTGCACACTTAGGAATTCCAACATTCTGCCAAACCGGAGCCAACAATTTGCAAATCCCTTTCACGCTGATATGAGCCAATCCATGAGCCATTGTAACCACTGGAAGTACATACGCATCGGGTAACAACCATCTCTGATGTGCTGACAAATCAATCCAACAACCATTCGAATCCAATTTACCCTTACTCTCTCTCCATTCATTCAACTCTTTCTCTGTAGCTTCAGCTTGGATGGATTTCACACTCTCAATCATATCTTCACACATGCTTCCATCTGGAACCCATCTCGCTGGACCCGCAACATACATTCGACTCATTACATCTCTTGCAGTTTCTTTCGCAACTTCATCTGCAAACGCATTACCACGACCAACATCATCCGTAACTTTCTTATGCGCATTGCATTTCACAATCGCTACTTGCAATGGCAAAGTAAGTGATTCAAGGAGTTCATTCACCAACTGACCATGCTGAATCTTAGTCCCATGCGAAGTCAGGAACCCACGCTCTCTCCACAAACGTCCAAAACTATGAGCCACACCGAACGCATACTGGCTGTCAATATACACAGTCACTCGTTTTCCTTTCGCCAACACACACGCTCTTGTTAATGCAATCAACTCTGCTGCTTGTGCTGAATTATGTGGGATACGTGCAGCTTCAACAATCGTATGCAAAGTCGTAACAGCATGTGCCGCAGTCCTATCACCATTCGGAAGCTTGAAGCACGAACCATCAACCCATAAGGTACCATCACTCTCGGGAAGAGGAGTATCCCTAAGGTCTATCCTCCCTTTTGTTTCTTCCTCAGTCCTAAGGAAACAATCATGCTGTTCGGCATTGTCTGTCTCAGCTGAAATCGGCAACAACGCAGCTGGATTCAATGTGTTGCATCTCTTTATATGCACATGATTCGCTAACAAGGTCAATTCGTAACCCGACAACCGAGCACTAGTTAAGTGCTGTGTCTTGGTACGGTTCAACAAGGTATCCACTGCATGTGGAACCATCACAATCAGTGTATTGTCCATCACCAAACCAGCAGACTGTCGAATTGAAACAGCTGCTGCTGCTGTAGCTCTCAGACAACTCGGCAATGCTCTAGCTACCGGATCCAAAGTGGACAAAAAATAAGCACATGGACGCTGCTTATCGCCAAATTGTTGAGTCAAAACTGACAATGCACATCCCTCTCACTCGTGGACATACAATGTGAAAGGCTTGCTGTAGTCGGGGGTACCCAACACAGGAGCCGAACACAACGCATCGCGCAATTCTGAAAAGCTCTTCTGACATTCGTCAGTCCAAGGAATAGGATTTGGAATATCCTTAACAGTAAGAGCTATCAAAGGTTTCGCTAGCAACGAAAAATTAGGGATCCACTGTCTACAGTGCGATGTAATACCCAAGAAAGCACGCACTTCTCTCTGTGTCATAGGAACACTCATTTTCGCAATCGCTTGAATTCTTTCTGGGGTCAGTTTCCTTCCCTCCTTCGATAAGAGGTGACCTAAATAGGTAACTTCTTGTCGACAATATTGCAACTTCGAAAGAGAAACCTTAAGATAGAAATCAGACAAATGACGTAACAACGACAAAGTAGCCTCTCTACAGATCTCTTCATTGTCAGCAGCAACTAACAGATCGTCAACGTACTGAATAAGAGCAGCACCATCAGGTAAAACCAGCAAATCAAGTTTTGTCTTCAAAGCCTGACTATAGATCGATGGACTTTTACAATAGCCTTGAGGAGCGCGCTTAAAGCGGAAACTTCGTCCTCCTAAAGAGAAGCCAAAGATATCTCTACTCTCCACGGCAATCGGGATGCTGAAGAAAGCATTCTTCAAGTCAATCACCGAAAACCACGTGGCTGTAGCCGGGATCAAAGTCAGTAAAGCGGTGATATCAGGCACAACAGGAAATTGCGGAACAACGATCTTATTCACCTCGCGATCGATCACAAACCTATATACAGGAGGCTGTGAAGAATCAGTTCTTTTCAGAACAGGCAAAACCGGACTATTGCACACATTACCTCTCGTTTCCTCAATCACACCTTTCTCAATCAGATCATAGATGATCGCCAAAAGTGCCCTTTCACCATCACTAGAAATCCGATATTGCGGAATGCGTGGTAACCTAGCATTCGCTTTCAACGTCACAACATATGGCGGAATCTCTAGGAGACCCACATCATTAGGACCAGTAGCCCAAAGACAATCAGGGCGAGAAGACAATTCAGGTGGAAGTCGATCTTTAGACAAGCACATCGGAGAGATCACTCTCTCACCCAATGTAATGTGTACTCCTGACGGAGAACAATATAGCGTCGCATACAATCTCTTTAACAAGTCCAATCCCAACAAGTTCTCACCACAACCAGTCGTCAGAATGAGGGGTGCTTCGAATTCACGAGGTCCAACAGAAATAGACAACGGACTAGAAATCGGATTTGTAACCGGGGCGCCAGAAAAACCTACTGAAACATTCTTTAAGCCAGACAAAGGTGCACCAGGGAGTTTAGAGTGCATAATAGAACTCTTTGCAGCACCAGTATCCAACAGAAAAGGCTCTGACACACCTGATGCAATCACTTCAACATAGGGTCCACTCTGATCTACTGGAACTGAAACAACTCCCTCTCTTTGTCCATGGCTGTCCTAGCAATCATTACCATCTACATTCTCACCTTCGACATAGTAATCATCCGCATAGTACTGTGCCGTCCTACCAGACGCACCATTCTGCTGATCAAAGCTATTCATAGAATTCTGTGGAGGCAAAGGACGCACGTTCTGACCACGACCTCTACCTCTAGGAGCTTGTTGAACACCTTGACCTCTCACACCAGAAGCACCATTCGTGCGCTGTAACAGAACCGGGCAACTACTCTTGAAATGACCCTCTTCTTTGCAATACGCACATTGATTAGGACCTACGGGAAAACGCGGCTGAGAAGACTCGAACCTTTGCGAGTTTCTCTGATATTGCTGAGGTTGCTGATAATCGCGCTGATTATTACGAGGCGGATAAGCTTGCTGTAGAAGAACTTTAGTCTTCAATTCCTTAGTCTTCTTATCCGCTTTCTCTATCTCATCCTTGTTCCTATTCTCATAGTACTGGGCAGTAGCCAAAATCTGCGCTAACGTGGAAACAGCCCAAGCACTCTCAGAATCCTTCAACCTATTGCACAATTCTGGAAACAAATTATGAACAAATCTGTCAACGAACAACCGTTGACCACCTTCAATACTCATGTCCTGACCACTGTGGTCTACAAATGTCTCTTCGAACCTAGTGAAAAAGTCGGACACAGTTTTGTCTTTCTTCTGCTTGCATGCAGACAACTTGTCCCAATTAACACGCACCTCAGGCATCAGCGTCTTCATATAATCAATAATCCTACCAGGGAGATCAGCAATCAAATCCTCTGGCTTAGCACCACCTACTTGTCTATTATCTGCATCTCTAAGATTATTCCATGTATCACCTAATTCCTACGCATGATCTGTATGACGAATCTTACCCCAGATAGGCTGTGGAACAACATTCCCAAACAACATGTCTATATCGGCCAGATTCATAATACATGAACCCGCAGTTTGAGATAACTCTTTATAAAACCCTGTTGGATTCTTACGCGGATCAGGCAAAGTCTGCTTAAGAGATAACACTTCAGCACATTTCCATGGAACATGTACCCAGACACGCTGAAAGTGTGGAAGAATAGGCGGATTAACAGTTGCATCACCAGGTCTCCAAACTGGAGGAACCTCACGCATCGGATATTGAAGCGCCTTCCTCCTAACCGACGAATCAGGCTCAAACAGTCGCTGAGGAGACTCACTCCTAAATGACAACAACGTCCCAACTGCTTTCTCAACTCCAAGACCCACAATAGTCCCTTTTGCAAACTCAGAACGTATGCGGTACAACTCAGGCGGAGTCTGTCCTACCTCACCATCTTCCCATTGTTCACGAAGGAAAGAACACATCATATCAAAAACGTATCATTGTTTCGGTGCTTCCCATTGATGGAAAACATCCATAAAACTCTCAAGGTCATAGTGCGAAGGATACATAATCCATTTACGTGCTAAGTGATCTAACACTGTCCGTTCATCAGGACCAGGCTTTTGGCTACGCGATTGCTTACGCTCGACAACAGGAGACATACCCAATGAACCCAACAGAGGAGAAAAGAGACTAGCAACCACATCAGTCATTCTCTGTCAAGCAGAAGGAGAAGTTGTCAAAAGAACAGGAGACAGAACAGAATGAGAAGAAACCGAAGTCGGAACAGTAGCAAAAGGAGTAGACAAGACAGGCGTAGGAGTAGCAGCCGAAGGAGGTAGCAAAATCGGCGGCCCTTGAGAAGGCTGCGCCAAAGGAATAGGAGCCAGTGGAAGAAGAGCTGGCTGTTGAGGAATCGCAGGTGGCAAAGCAACCGGAGGTTGCGCAACTACAACTGGTGGCGGTGGTGCCGTAGCATTCTGCGCATAAGGGGGTGGCGAACTCAATAGATGCGCCATTAAAGGATCTTTCACAAGATCTTTCTTCTCTTCTTGCTGTTGAGGTGGCAAAGCTGGATAGCACTTGTCTACCGCTAGTTTACGTTGCCTAAGCATCTGTACACTTTCTTGCTCTTCCTCATTATCCCTAAACTGTATAGCAGCTTGCACCATTGACATACCTCGTTCTCGTTTATTTTTCTTCGCTAACTTAATTTCTTTCTGTTTGGCTTCCTTTCGCCATAAGCGGAAAGAGTCAAACATCGCCAGCTGGGCTTTCTTCTTGAACAGTTTAACTTCGAGATTGTCTAAAATCTCAGTCTCAAAGCTACCATAACGGGGCCACTGTAGGACGCCGTCTTTTCTGGTATACTTGATCCACATTTCATTATACGTGATGGGGCCCACTCCATGTTTTACGTAGAGCTCATAAGTCGGAGTTCCAATCGGAGGAACCGGACACGAATCCTCCAATCGGGAATCCCTAATACAACCACAACCAAATATCTTTCCAAGTCTGCTAAGACCAGGCATCTTCGCTCACTAGTCTAGCTTCAAACTTCAAGGGAAATCTCAAAACGATAATCTCATAAATACACAAGTCCCTCGGCTTTGGGGCCTGCAGGTACCAAATCAAAGCGATCCTCCAAGTGATTCCAAACAAAACTAAGGACTGGGAGACGCTCCACTTATACTTAACTGAGTTGTCGATGGCGTCACCAGAAGACCGGTCTATTGTCTCGCTCTACAAATCGTCTAAGGGCTCCAAGACAGGGCGTCAGTCAGGGCAGCAGTCCTTCGTAGCCGTCAGAAAGCGGGGAACCTTGCAGCAAAGACTTTCGGACCACGACGACATACAGGGGTCGATGAAGTGGCAGGCCTTCCTCCAGAATTTTCACACAAAGCTCCTCACGATCTTCGGGCTTGGACCAGTACCGCGGAAGTCGCCCCACGATGGGCGCCAACTGAAGAACCGGGTTTTAGAACCCAGCGGCGCCAGGGATAACACCCGATGTCTTCGGATTCCCCTGCCTCGGCAAACAGAGACACGGGACACTTCTTGATGACGTCAAAGACCAAATTTATTGGCTGCAACCAGGAACAGAGATCTATGAAGCACAACACGGGTGGTTCGCTAGAGACTGCACAATTTCAATGAGCGGAGCATGGTCTTTTATGCCAAAAATCACATTCCAAAGTAGCATCGATTACATACAGACAGACCAATCAGTTTGTGACATTTCAAAAGTAGCGCATGACGACAATCCCCTTTTCCGTTGTCCAGCCCACCAGAAATGATCAAGCACATTCCATTTTCCTGTTCGATCAGGCCGGACAAACCCATCATAAAAACCTCAACCCAAATCAATGATTATGTCGTAAAGGAAGGAGCAGAAACAAATTGGAAGCATGATAGAAAGGTGGGTGTAGTGTGCTGCAAACTTCGGCATGTCCTGCTCTTTGATCTTTATCTGACCAGCTGCTTAACAAGGAACTGGCTCAGCGAGGTCAGCCTCGGGCAAGGGAGTCAGTTCGGCCAGGTCATTCAGAAGTCAGCTAAGGTGTACGTGTCCCAAGGACTCGTTCGGCCGCAGTCATCGGCCTATGTGAGGGTAACCACACAAAATGGCTGCCATACACAAAATGGAACCCAAAGGTTCAAACGAAATCCCTGAATACATAGTGTTCTCATTGATCGATTAATGCGAAAATACTCGTACATACCGCACTCATGATTTGCGTCCGCTGACACCAAAATCGTCTATTTCTGACGATCTTTATTGAACGGGTTCGGAACCACCGAACCTCAGACCCTCAAACTACGGAACTACAGTAGTGCCCCCACATACATTCATGCACAGTGAGCCAGCCAATACATGGTGACTGGAATACGGTGCACGGATGTGCACAATGTGTTCTTTCACACTGCAAGCCACAATACACATCTAACATAATGTTAATAATGTAATGCTTTCATTCGCAGAATTCACTGCAGCTGAAGTGAGTCGGAGGGTGAAAGTCCATGGTTACTACAGGTTGTACCGTATCTAACCAGTTTTATCTTAATTTCTTTGGTGATGGTGGTGATTTTTTAATTTCACTACTAGTAGTGCAACTATTATAAGAGCAGAGGCCCTGATGAATGCCAAGGGATTGATACCCGTTAGGCAGAAACATGTTGGCCCGTCTATAGGCAGATATCTGTTGCTGTCCTTTTTGCACTGTTCTGGTTTTTAATTAGGAGGTGTGTCTTGTCCGTAGAATAAAGTTGTTAGAAGGAGGGCATTCCATCCTATTTTAAACTTCATCTTTTGTTTTTGTTGCACTTTTCAATTCTACCATCAAAAAGATCAGTCATCATGGACGTTTGGTTGATTTTGGTGGACCAAATCCCAAAACAGCGATAAGGTGCGGGTGTGTCCCTATGATCAAGTGATCAGCCTTGTATGCACAAGGGTTTGGCCAAATGATATGACTGATCATTAAGTCTGTTTGATGGAAACCCTATCTTGAATTGTTTTGGACTGGTTAGCCATTTACGAATACCCTATGATGGATCGGTCTCTTCTTTGCATGTATAGTTCCCCCTTTTTTTCTTCTCTTTTCTTAAACATACTGTCCTCGTGATTTGTACATTCTGAGATCCTGTGGACTCGGTTTTGACAGTACAGCTACAATATTTAGCTGGTAGACCCCCTGTGTTTTTTGTGTTGTATACTAAGTAGGAGCTGGGGATATAATCAGGCGTGGGTCTGTAAACTCCATATCCCTTGGACCCTTTCTCCAAATTGTTGCGGTTGTTGTTTTTTAATTGGGACAAGTTGTCTGCATGCAAGCAGAAGAAAGATGAAACTGTGTCCGACTTTTTCACGCGGTTCGTAGAGATATTCGTAGATCATAGTGGTCAGGATATGGCTACTGAGGGTGGCCAGAGATTGTTCGTCGACAAATTTGTACATAATCTGCTTCCTGAGTTGTGCACTAAGTTGAAAGATTCTGAAAGTGCTTGGGCTGTTTCCACGTCAGCGTAGATTTTAGCTACGGCCCAGTACTATGAAAATAGGCACAAAGATGAGTTAGAGAAAGCGGATAAGAATACTAAGGAATTGAAGACTAAAGTTCTTCTACAACAAGCTTATCCACCCGGTACTAATAATCAACGCGATTATCAGCAGAATCAGCAATATTCGAGAAACTCGCAAAGGAACGAGTCTTCTCAACAGCGTTTTCCGTATGGGCCGAATCAGTGTGCGTACTGTAAAGAAGAGGGCCATTTTAAGAATAGTTGTCCGGTTTTGTTACAGCACACGAATGGTGCTTCTGGTGTGAGAGGTCGAGGTGCTCAGCAAGCGCCTAGAGGTAGAGGTCGCGGACAGAATGGGCGTTCTTTGCCTCCACAGAATTCAATTAATAGTTTTGATCAACAGCAGGGTTCGTCTGGTAGGACAGCACAGTACTTTATGGACGATTACTACGTTGAAGGTGAGGAAGTGGATGGTAACGATTGCTAGGACAGCCATAGACAAAGAGAGGGAGTTCTTTCAGTTCCAGTAGATCAGAGTGGACCTTATGTTGAAGTGATTGCATCAGGTGTGTCAGAGCCTTTTCTGTTAGATACTGGTGCTACAAAGAGTTCTATAATACACTCTAAACTCCCTGGCGCACCTTTGTCTGGCTTTGAGAATGTTTCTGTAGGTTTTTCTGGCGCCCCGGTTACGAATCCGATTTCTACTCCGTTGTCTCTTTCTGTTGGACCTCGTAAATTTGAAGCACCCCTCATTTTGACTACAGGTTGTGGTGAGAACTTGTTGGGATTGGATTTATTGAAGAGATTGTATGCCACGTTGTATTGTTCTCCGTCAGGAGTACAACTTACGTTGGGTGAGAGAGTGATCTCTCCGATGTACATATCGAAAGATAAACTTCCACCTGAATTGTCTTCTTTACCAGATTCGTTGTGGGCTACTGGTCCGAATGATGTTGGTCTTTTGGAGATTCCTCCATATGTTGTGACACTAAAGGCGAATGCTAAGTTACCGCGCATTCAGCAGTACCGTATCTCGAGTGATGGTGAGCGTGCACTTTTAGCGATCATTTATGATCTGATCGATAAGGGTGTGATTGAGGAAACGAGAGGAAATGTGTGCAATAGTCCTGTTTTGCCTGTTCTGGAGAGAACTGATTCTTCACAGCCTCCTGTATATAGGTTTGTGATCGATCTTCGCGAAGTGGACAAGATTGTCATTCCACAATTTCCTGTTGTGCCTGATATTACTGCTTTGTTGACTCTGATCCCGGCTACGGCCACATGGTTTTCGGTGATTGACTTGAAGAATGCTTTCTTCAGCATCCCGATTGCCGTGGAAAGTAGAGACATCTTTGAATTCTCTTCAGGAGGACGAAGTTTCCGCTTTAAGCGCGCTCCTCAAGGCTATTGCGAGAGTCCATCGATCTATAGCCAAGCTTTGAAAACACAGCTTGATCTGTTGGTTTTACCTGATGGTGCTGCCCTTATTCAATATGTTGACGGCTTGCTAGTTGCTGCTGACAATGAAGAGATTTGTAGAGAAGCCACTTTGTCGTTGTTACGCCACTTATCTGATTTCCATCACAAAGTTTCTCTCTCCAAGTTGCAATATTGTAATCTATTTAGGTCACCTCTTATCGAAGGAGGGAAGGAAACTGACCCCAGAGAGAATTCAAGCCATTGCGAAAATGAGTGTTCCTACAACACAGAGAGAAGTACGTGCGTTTTTGGGCATTACATCGTACTGTAGACAGTGGATCCCTAATTTTTCTTTGTTAGCACAGCCTTTGATAGCTCTTACTGTTAAGGATACTCCAAATCCTATTCCTTGGACTGATGAATGTCAGAAGAGCTTTTCCGAATTACGCAATGCGTTGTGTTCGGCTCCTGTGTTGGGTACTCCCGACTACAGTAAGCCTTTCACATTGTATGTCCATGAGAGAGAGGGATGTGCATTGTCAGTGTTGACTCAACAGTTTGGCGATAAGCAACGTCCATGTGCTTACTTTTCGTCGACTTTGGATCCGGTAGCCAGACCGTTGCCGAGTTGCTTGAGAGCTACAGCGGCAGCGGCTGTTTCAATTCGACAGTCTGCTGGTTTGGTTTGGACAACACGTTAGTTGTAATGGTTCCACATGCAGTGGATACCTTGTTGAACCGTACCAAGACACAGCACTTAACTAGTGCTCGGTTGTCGGGTTACGAGTTGACCTTGTTAGCGAGTCACGTGCACATTAAATGATGCAACACGTTGAATCCAGCCACGTTGTTGCCAATTTCAGTTGAGACAGATGATATGGAAGAACAACATGATTGTTTTCTGAGAACTGAGGAAGAAACGAAAGGGAGAATAGACCTTAGGGATACTCCTCTTCCAGAGTGTGATGGTACTTTGTGGGTTGATGGTTCGTGCTTTAAGTTGCCGAATGGTGATACGACTGCGGCATATGCTGTTACGACTTTGCATACAATTGTTGAAGCTGCACGTATCCCACATAATTCAGCGCAAGCAGCAGAGTTGATTGCATTAACGAGAGCATGTGTGTTGGCGAAAGGAAAACGAGTGAATGTGTACACTGACAGCCAGTATGCGTTTGGTGTGGCTCATAGCTTTGGATGTTTGTGGCGTGAGCGTGCGTTCTTGACTTCGCATGGAACGAAGATCCAGCATGGGCAGTTGGTGAATAAACTTCTGGAATCACTTACTTTGCCATTGCAAGTAGCGATTGTGAAATGCAGTGCCCATAAGAAAGTTACGGATGATGTTGGTAGCGGACATGCGTTTGCGGATGAAGTTGCGAAAGAAACTGCGAGAAATGTGATGAGTCGAATGTATGTTGTAGGTCCGGGGAGATGGGTTCCAGAGAAGAGTATGTGTGAAGATACGATTGAGAGTGTGAAATCCATCCAAGCTGAAGCGACAGAGAAAGAGTTGAATGAATGGAGAGAAAGTAAGGGTAGATTGGACTCGAATGGTTGTTGGACTGATTTGTCTGAGCATCAAAGATGGTTGTTGCCTGACGCGTATGTGCTTCCAGTTGTTACAATGGCTCATGGGATGGCACATATTAGCGTGAAAGGGATTTGTAAGTTGTTGGCTCCGGTTTGGCAGAATGCGGGAATTCCCAAATGTGCAGAGAATTTGGTTAAGAACTGTATGGTGTGTCTGATGTACAATCCTGGTAAGGGAACTCCAACACCAGCTGGTCATTTTGCTCCTCCTACGTATCCCTTCGAGGCTTTGCAGCTAGATTTCATCCACATGGAGAGGTGCAACAACCTGAAATATGTTTTGGTGGTTGTTTGCTCCTTTTCTAGATGGGTGGAAGCTTATCCTTTGAAGGACAATACTGCCTTGTGCACAGCAAAAGCCCTAATCAAGGAATTTTTCCCTAGATTCGGTTTGCCTAGAATTATTTGGAGTGACAATGGGAGTGAATTTGTGAGTCAAGTAATGAAGAGAGTATGCGAGGGATTAGGAATCCGGCAGAAGTTCCACGCTGCAAATCACCCCCAATCAGCTGGTTTAGTTAAGTGCTATAATGGCACTTTGAAGTTGAAGTTGGCCAAGATCCAAGCGAGCACTGGTTTACAATGGCCAGATGCTTTGCCTTTAGCGTTCCTGTCCACAAGAATGACTGTGCATTCGCGAATGCGTTTAAGTCTGTATTTGGTCGCCTGGCGAATATTTGGGGCGTACCAAGACCAACAAAGTTTATTGACCTTGAGTACCCTGTGTTGCTTGATTACTTGCACGAACTGACGGCTAAATTGCGTGTTTTACACCAACAGGTCTATGAGAGTTTGCCACAAGCTTCTGAGGATCCAGGTCACGCCATCAAACCCGGTGACTGGGTTCTTATCAAAAACAAAAACAAGAATGATCAGCCCCACTGGACAGGACCACATTTAGTTCTCCTGTCTACACGTTCCTCAGTTCGAGTGCAAGGCAAGAAACACTGGATCCACGGCGTACACTGCAAACGGGCTCCACTGCCCTTACCGTACGACCGGTGGGTCCAGGAAGGACTCCCAGACTCTGTAACAGAAACTGTGCCACGATTTTTGCCATTCAGCGATGCCCGTTTGATTGAAACAAACTCTGAGAAAGAAAGTGACGATCTCTTGCAAGAAGCTGTGCCTCCTTTAAACCAATTGAACACTACTGAGCCTGAGCTTCTATTCAAAGAACAGACATTGCCTGGAAAGGATCGTTATAATTTGCGACCAAGAGTCGTGGGACTAATAAAATAAATGAAGTTTTTATGATTTTTCAGTTTACAGGTTAACTCTCCACCGAGGATCTACTCATTTTTGTTTTTCGAACCGCCATCTGAGTTCAGCTGTAGGGTCGCGGTTGCCGAAGTCTTTGGAGTGCAAGCCTGAGACACTAGGTCGAAGGTTCTGGTTGAGCTAAGGGAGTTGCCCTGGGTTGACAGAGGCATTCCTTAGCATAGAACACCCTACCATCGCGAGCAGCATATTTAGTTAGGATGGATTTCTTCGAGTTGGAGAGACCTGTAAGGACAATGACTTTTAAGGATAAGATACACAGACTAATCACATGGAAAAGATTTTTAATACTGTGGTTTTTTTTGCTATTGAGTTTAATGATATTTTTAATTGGTTATGTGACATTCTCTTTTAAAGTGACGTTTATTCCCACTGTGCAATCTACACCTCCACCTACTATTTCTTCTCATTCTTTTCATCCTTTGCCTGAACATGAGGTAGTTAGACGACTGGAATTTGCCAATAATTCCTTTATTCAACTTTTGCACCAACACCAGTTAGTGATGAACACAACAAATTGTTGGATTTGTGGTCTAATGCCCCATACGACCGATAAAGGTATTCGGTACCTGGTTCTACCTTTCAGCTTAAATGGTTCTATTTGGGCTTACAGAACGATGTTTATCTATGCCCATAGTGTCTATCCCCTACGTTCACCGAAAGACAATCTGAAGAATGGTGCTTTAGCTAGAGGCATAGTCGATATGGTTAAAGGGACTAATGCCGTTGAAACTATTCCGAAAGATGAGAAGCAACCAGATAGTGGTTGGGACGTTACTGGATATGGAGTTAGTCTGAGTGTTAACCAGCGAGCGAAAAGTTCTCCACCGATTTGGATAGTGCCCCATCAGGGTCGCTTTTGTCTGCAGGGTAATGCGAGAGCTGAGCTAGGGAAGAGCGTCTGTACTGACACCTACGTATTTACGTCTCAGACTTCTCCAGCATTTCTAGCCGCTAAGGGTACTTACTTTGTTTGCTATGACAAAGCGTATACATGGTTGCCCCCTGATTTTTCGGGCACATGCTTTGTTTCCTTTCTGTTGCCTCCCACTTTTACAGCTGCGGCAGATTACCATAAGACGAGAGTTGCTAGAGGTGTCTTCAGTCAGGAAGACACCGCAGGGCAAGAGTTGGGAGATTTCTTTAAGGGTTTTCTGCCGTTCTGGGGACCGATGGCAAACAGTAGGAATATTCGCCAGTTGACGAGAGTGGTTGAGTCCACCATAGTCGAAACTGCTGGTGCCCTTAGTAACTTGACTACTGAGCTCCAGTCGGATAGACTTATGACACTTCAGAATAGAGTTGCTCTTGATGTCATACTAGCAGACCGAGGTGGAGTATGTAAACTGATTCAATCGAGCTGCTGCATTTTCATTCCAGACAACGCTCTGTGAGTCTTCCAGGCCATTTCCAAGCTACATAAGATCTCCGATTCTGTCCATTTAGATAAAGGAGATTGGTCGTTGATGGGAGGGTTCTGGGGATTGATATCCACTTGGGGATGGAAGATTCTGATGGTCATTGGAATGGTCTTAGCTATCCTTTTCCTGTTCTGTCTCTGTGTACAGTGTGCTCCTGCTATTTGTGGCCTTTGTGCTACTTCGTGTGTAAGGAGACCTGCCAAAAGAGAGAGGTACTAAGTACTAGGATGATGCTACACCAACATATCGATGATCTGATGAATATAGATCTAGATTCAGACTGACATGGGTTTGGGTTTGTTGCCTATGTAAGTGCAAAAGGAGGGTCTGTAGTTCCGTAGTTTGAGGGTCTGAGGTTCGGTGGTTCCGAACCCGTTCAATAAAGATCGTCGGAAATAGACGATTTTGGTGTCAGCGGACCGCAAATCATGAGTGCGGTATGTACGAGTGTTTTCACATTAATCGATCAATGAGAACACTATGTCTTCAGGGATTTCGTTTGAACCTTTGGGTTCCATTTTGTGTACGGCAGCCATTTTGTGTGGTTGCCCTCACATAGGTCGATGACTGCGGCCGAACGTGTCCTTGGGACACGAACACCTTAGCTGACTTCTGAATGACCTGGCCGAACTGACTCCATTGCCCGAGGCTGACCTTGCTGAGCCAGTTCCCTGTTAAGCAGATGGTCAGATAAAGATCAAAGAGCAGGACATGCCGAAGTTTACAGCACACTGCACCCACCTTTCTATCTTGCCTCCAATCTGTTTCTGCTCCTTCCTTTACGACATAATCATTGATTTGGGTTGAGGTTTTTATGATGGGTTTGTCCGGCCTGATCGAACAGGAAAATGGAATGTGCTTGGTCATTTCTGGTGGGCTGGACAACGGAAAAGGGGATTGTCGTCATGCTCTACTTTTGAAATGTCACAAACTGATTGGTCTGTCTGTATGTAATCGATGCTACTTTGGAATGTGATTTTTGGCATAAAAGACCATGCTACGCTCATTGAAATTGTGCAGTCTCAAGCGAACCACCTGTGTTGTGCTTCGTAGATCTCTGCTCCTGGTCGCAGCCAATAAACTTTGGTATTTTACGTCATCAAGAAGCGTCCCGTGTCTCTGTTTGCCAAGGCAGGGGAACTTGAAGGCATCGGGCGTTATCCCTGTCGCCGCTGGGTTCTAAAAACCCCGTCCTTCACTACATGTTCCACCAGGGCCACTTTAGAGTGGACAGAGGGAGACGGGGCCCTGCTTGGGGCCCTCAAAGTCCATTTCCAACAGCCTTTTCATGCAGTTGTTTTAGCCATGAAAAGGCTGTTGGAAAGGGACATCTTAATTCCTACGGCTGTGACTGCACGGGCACCACCTCCATGCAAAGGATATGATTCCGACTGCCTCCCCAACGGGATCCTAGATCCTGTCATAGGCGGTGGTCTTTACCTTGACAGCTGAATTCATCAAAGTGCGTGGTCGGACCGACGAGCAGTCGGTGGTGGTCCCACCACTATCGTATTAGGTCCTTAAATATTAAGATATTTGAACACACCAACAATTCAAGAAGCTCGAATTAAAGTGGAGAAAAGAAAAAGCTGTCTGTGCAGGGGAAAAGCAGAGGTGAGGCCAAGATCAGAACTCAAGATCTCCTGTTTGCAAGCAGGCTCTTTTAACAGCTGAGCCACAGTACTTGCTACTAATTGCTACAGACCAAAAAAAAATGTGGAGCGAGCCAAAAACTCAGGTGTCTCACAAAATAAACAAATGTGTCCAGCAGGGCAAATAGATCAAATGTAGCGACACACTGTTTCTCAGTCTCAGGAAATGAGCAAACAAGCCAAGCCAGACCAAAGTGGATAAAATGTAGGGAGGTGTCAAGGACTCACTGTTAATTAAACAGGCAACACGTGAAGCAGCAACAAAGCAGCATGTAAGAGAAGCAAATGAATGGTCCCCAGTGTATCCTCCTGTATAAGAATAAATACATGCTTGTAACCAGTGGCGGCTGCTATGGGGCAGTACTGCTGAGTTTTTAAAAAAAACTGAAAATTGCACTTACCTGCATCCACTGCCTCCGTCCTTCTGTCGATGACGCACAGTACCACTGAAGCAGGAAGCACACAAGGGATGTACCATGTTACAACGCATACCATTACAACTACCTACTATTACAACGCGACCATTACAACGCATACCATTACAACGCATAGCGCTTTGAGGTGCTGGATAGTGGTAAGTATAATTTACTATTCTAACTCCAGTCCCCGTGGACACTAGGAAAGGTGTTGGATAGTAAATTATACTTATTCCCTATCCTAGAGCGCCCCCCAGCGCAATGCGTTGTAATGGTATGCATTGTAAAAGTTGCGTTGTAATAGTAGGTAGTTGTAAAAGTTGCGTTGTAACAGGTGTATACCGCACACAAGCTCCCAGACTCCCCTAGCCAAACACAATGCTGCTGCCACCAGCGATTGGTGTGAGCGCCGTGGTTCAGCGCTCAGACACGAAGGGGGAGGCTGTGAATGTTCTCCACCCAGCCTTGCAATACAGGAGGGTGGAGAACATGCCAAGTGTGCATGATTGTTTGGCAGGCCCAAGACGGCCGGGCAAACCGTCATGCGCACTTAGAAATTGTCCACCATTACTACCCCTGCTGGCTGACTGTCCAGCCCCACCCACACCTAAAACAAAACTGGATAAGTATGGGAAAAATAAAATTATATTAACATTGTGTTATTATCTTTTTATTTTTCCAGTGGGGCGATGCTCCTCCACCATTGTGGAGGAGCCACCACTGCTAGTACCCCAGGAATTACTTAAGCATAAAGAACAATTTAAGAGCGAACTCTTACCAAATGTATGAGCTTGAAATGAGGAAGTTAAATAGGTTCAGCACCAATTTGTGCGCTATGTTGTCCTTTGTTCATGTTTCTTCTAACTGCCTGGTAAACAGGGTTGTAGTATTTGTGGTTTTCCTTCAACATAGTTGCTACTGAAATAAAACAGCTAAAAGAGAAACTGCATATTAGAGCTCCTCTGGTCCTTTAATAAAATGACACTGCACTGAGGTCGGACAGAAAACGGCTCATTAATAACTGCTGGATCTCCTCATTTCCTACACTGCCCTTAAACCTTAACCAGATGCCACCAAGCACCAGCCCTATCACTGCACATGAGGACAGTAGTCACTCAAGGTGGAAGGAGAGATGCACCCAGTAAATCCTCATACCCGATAGAGTTATCTACAGCCCTACTATGGAGTCTTAGCAGACTTGTAACATGTGTCTCCTGAGCATGAAAATATACTGAATGTACCAACAATTATAAAGACAACAGCATGGTTGTAGAGAGTCACAGCTCAAGAGACTCACAGCTAGTGAAGGAAGAAGCTGCTTTGAAAGCTGTTGTACATTGATTATCTTATTGTTCATGCAATTCACTAATTGTATACCGTGTTTCTGACAGTGTCAGACAATTGGGGGCACCAGGCAGGAGTGTTGGAAAGCCTGGTATCAGTTGCATGGTATGTCAGGTATACCAATCTTGTAGGGTTGTGAAGTGTGTTTTTACAATGTTTATGAAGCATGAGGTGTACTTTGTGTAACGTGTGACCAGGGGTGGCTTTTCCATAATGGCGGAGGAACATCACCCCACTTTGATACCGAAGAGTTCCTTGCTGTTGTTTGTGTTGTTGGAGATTCTGTCCTGAAGAGCTTTCTTCCTAGAGAGTTTGATGAGTTTGTGGTGGGCGGCGGAAGTTGATTTGAAGTTGTCGAGGTTTGTCTGGGTTTTGGAGCTCCTCCACAGTTTCTCGGGTCGTCTGCAGGTCCCGCTGGTGTCTCGGAGTGAGGAAATATAAATTTTATGGTCAAGATTGTGTTCCCTAGCGTGTACCCCACCGACTCCATGTACCAGCTTAAAGTGCATGTAACTTCCCTCCTGTGCCAGCTGCGAAGACGCAAATACATTTGCGTCCAACGTTAGCATGTCCTCTTTCAGACCCACCCTGAATGGGTTGAATAGTCCGTTCCTAAGTATGCTATGCCAACGTCTTTTTGTAGTGTACCTTACACGTTTTTCAGCTCTGGCAAAGTAGGCCCTGAATTTCTGCCATTGAGCCATTTTTCTGGCTTCTGACTCTGCAAACCTCAGCCCAGGCTGCCTCTGTACCCGTGAACTCTGACTTACTTCTAGCGCGGCCCACCGTGCTCAGCTCAGCCTGCTGCCTGCCAAGACTGACTATAACCTTCGAGTTATCTGTTCCGCTCCTCGAAAATACATTCCTGCCTACTAGCTTCAGTAAACATCTCCCTCATCTGTAGAGCAAAGGGCCAACCTGTCTCCGTGCAAGTAATTCATAGCCTCTGTTACCATGCTTCCATGGAAGGCCCATGCCCCCACGCTTCTCATGCAGACACTCAGGCGCTTATACACGCACTCACAGTCAGTATAGAATAGCTTCTGCCCCAGAGACCTTTCCCTCCAGATAGTATGGTTCCCAAACATCAGATATCAGATATGATAGAAGTACAAGTTGATCTGACATGCCAGACTTCTGTCTCTTTCCGTCAGTGTAAATGTCAAGTTTCCTGCACCCTCCAGTTTCACGTAAATCACACGTCATGCAGCTGCGCGCGCATCCAAGTTTCCGATTTCTGCTGACATTGCAACATTTCTGTTAGTGCCACCCCTTCTGTGACACCTAGCTGGTGACGTTTCTAGCACACACGCCTAGTTCACGCCTTCTGATTACGTATTGCTAACACGTGGATACTGTTATCTTGTCTTCTCTCAGCTGTTACGCCTACCACATGCTTTTCTATGACAATGAATTAAGTATATAAGCTATGTACTGTCAATAAAATGTGGTGCGCACTCTTCTATCCCTTCCTGAACCCTGTGTGGTTGCGGGAACATGATAGCTAAGTCATGACCATTCCTTTTTAAGGAATAAAACCCCTAAGAACTCTAACACCACGGACTCTGCCTCCTTCTTTCCGATTGAGTTATTATTGATTAAGTACTTACCTGCATAGAAATTATGATAGTAAATTAAATATTTACCACATTTTGGCGCCCGAATAGGGACCCCTCCCCCACCTCACGCGCCGGTTGGTGCATTGCAAGCTCTGTACCCTGCCATCAGCTTGACGGAAACTACGCGTACCGGCAGGATTTCCTGCATCTCCCTCTGGCCCACGGAGGTGACGAAGACTGCGATCAGTACCCAGACGAGGCGGTGAGGAGTGCGGAGGATCCCGACCAGAGCCTAGCCGAAGGAAGCAAGGTCCGCGGTGTCAAGAGGCCCACCAGTTTTCCGTAGTTTTCCGAAGTTTCCCGAAGTTTTCCGAAGTTTTCCGAAGTTGAGCCGAGTCCAGTCCAGTCGAGTTTTCCGAGGCCTTCCGATTTCCGTGCTTCCCGGTGAGTACCATTGCTGGGTCGTATCAAGACGGGTTTGGGTACACAAGTCCGGTCTGCACTGTTTTAGACAGTGTATCTGTACTGTTTAGCAGTACATCCGTTATTTCAAGTTTCTGCACTGTTTTTAGACAGTGTATCTGTGCTGTTTAGCAGTACATCCGTATAAAGGGGTAGTGATATATGTTTTAAATGTTTTTCATGTGATTAATGTCGTGGTATGAGTGTGACTGTTTTTAATGTGCATTATTGTGCGTTCTTGTATAAATAGCTGAATTCAGTATTAAGTAGGTAAGATCGAGCTTTCAGTACTAAGTAGAAACAAGATGCCGTTTTTCAACAAGCTAAAGCAGATAGGAACTAGGAAAGGGATACTGGAGGAAGAAATCCCTATTCCCCCTAGGGACACTCCAGGTAATTTCATGTACCACAAGCATGGCTTAGATGCCATATTGTATCTAGATTTATGGGCCGATTATACAAAACATCTAGACGAGAGACACAGATGGCCAGTTACTGGAACATGGGATGCTGAGTGCATCATGAAGGTAGAGGAAGCACTATGGAAAAAGAAAGCCAGACAATCTCAGAAAGACGCCATAGAGTTTTGGCGTAAGGAATCACATAAGCGTGCTGAAAAAGCACTACGTAGAGAAGACAGACTTAGAGAATCAGATAAAGCTCAAGAAAACGAATTAGTTACTGAAGGGATCCGAGTAAAAACAGAGCAAGTAGACCGTGCACGAAATAACCTCGTAAACGGTATGTATCTCGCGGCCGAGGGTTCGCCTGAGGCCATTTCAGAAATACCGAAAAATCTGCCGCCACCATTAGTGCCAACTAAAGTAAATCACAGGACCACTAAAGACATATTCCTGAATTCCTACCTAGAAGATGTAGCACCCGCTTACACCAATCTGCCTGTCCGCACCCTGCCTAACGACAGGGATGGGGGTGGTAACCCGCCCCAAGATCATATTCCGCCAGTACCACAACAGATTCCTCCACCTCCACCACTTCCCGCAGTTAAAATAGATCTACCGAAACCACGTCTACCTGACGTTACCAAAGGACAAATTCAAGTTCAGATACAGACTCCTCAGAGAGATAATGCCCAAGCTTCCGCTTCAGGAGGTGCGACAGGGGGTTTTCACACCCCACCATTGACACACAGAGTAAACCTTAGGGATATGCAGAGTCCTCTCACGTTCAAGTCACCCCGTCTTGACATACTCAAAGACAAACTTTCAGTTTGCAGATATGATCCAGTACCCGGCAAAAACGACAGAATGATGATGGCCTCACTACGGTTAAGATCTGCTGCTGATTTCCTGCTGTTATTTGCAGGGATGAAGGAGCGCCTAGATAGAATATATCAGTTCATTCAGACTGGTAAAGACCCTGACAGTGTTAAGGATGCCATGGAGCGTCAGAAAGTTGACATTCAAGCACAGATACTACGTTTTTTCATAAATTGCCTAATAAGAGAAAGAGATAGGCCTGGGACAGATCAGAGCGAGTTAGATGCACTAAACAAGTGGGGTCAAAATATATCTGAAGGAAAACATGATAAGGGGGCTTGCATAGCCAGTATGTACAAGAAAATAAGAAAAACAGTGATAGAAATGCACGAAAAAGAGAATGAAAGGGCCTCCTCCGAGGAGGAGGAAGAACTCGAAGAATCAGAAAAGACTACAGATACTATAGCATATGTAGGTAAGGGAACTTACCTTAGGAAAGGTATCCGTCCAGAAAGCAAGAAAGTTTTTCTCTCTGCCTTAACTAACCCGAATTCTTCTGAACACCAGTTCCAGGAGACTGATAAAAGACTCCGAGACCGAGTAGGGTACCACATACTGAATTCAATGGATGAACAGGAACTAGCCCGGTCAGCCATATTATGGGCTGAAAATCCGGATATGTATAATGATGACACCGTAGCACAGACATTCCTGAACCTCTCCCCAGACGAGCAGAAATTAGCAGGTGTATACATGATGCAGCACCTCCTCACGAAATACAGAAATAAACATTCCGATCCAGGTCCCTTACACGAAACTCTAGAAGCACTACTCATGGACAGATGGAGAGGTCTAAGTACCAAGTTAATACAGATAATTCTAGAACAGCGACATAGATATGACACTTTTGCAAGTTCTGAATACGCTCCCGCTCCACCCCCAGAAAGAAAAATGTATCGTATGGAATGCCTGAGTGGCATTGAAAGTCAGAACCCCTTACGAGAAGTACACCCAGTTATGGGTGCGGATCATCTCTTGAAACGCGTGTATGTACACACGCCACTGACTAAGTTAGAACTGTTAGAAATGAAGAAACTAGTACCGAGCCATGATAAAGACCCTGCAGGTTTCCACCGAGAGCTTAAAGACATGTTACTGATGGGGGATTACACATATGAAGATATCATGAAAATGTTAAAGGTACTGCTGCCTACGGGCATATACGAGAAACTCAAGGAAAAGGAATGGGAGGTGGGAGACAAAAAGATTGCATGGGCAGAAATAGAAGACGAAGAAAGCAAGCGTGTCCCAGGGGTAGGCCTCGGGGACAAAACTAAAGCATTACCAGGTTTAATAGTACAGGTTCTGCCAAGATTACTAACAACTAGAAAAGAAGACTGGGATGCAATCTCAGCATGTAAACAGAAACCGGACGAAGATACTAGTGATTTTTATTCAAGATTCGAGAAATGTTTTATTATTAATAGTGGTCTTAAACCAAGTAGCGAATCGTACCCGCATCTTTTTGTATCAAAGCTAGTTGAGAATTCCCTGTTAGCAGTTAAAAACCGTGTATACAAGGTCGAGAGTACATGGCAAGCAAATACGCCATCACAGATGTTACAAATGTTACAATACCATCAGAATAGAATTAGAGAAGAACAAGATCAGGAACAGAAACGTATGAAAGACACAAAAATGAAAATGTTAGTAGCCCAGTCGGTACATACCGACGGAAATAGGAAAGGTACGAATCAGACAAATCATTCCGCAGGTCCTGTTAAAGGGACGTGCAATTATTGCAAGCAACCAGGTCACTACGTACATGAATGCCCAGTTCTGAAACACAATATAGCAACAGGTAAAACTAAAGAGAGACCGCATCCACCAAGACAAGATCAGGTTCACCAACAGACTCCACAGAATGTACAGACCTCACAGAACACACAGCCTATGCATGCTTCATCCCACACAGCACAGACAGTAGCGGTATCTCAGCCACAGCCTCTTGCCGCGACTCAGCAAGTTTCCCAACAAATGTACCAGTATGCCCAATCTGCTTACCCCGATTATCAGCGATACACATGAAACAGCCTAGAGAGGGAATTTGGCTTGCCTCTTATTGAAATTCCTGTAGATCAAGAAGGTCCTTATGTACACAGTCAAGTATTGGGAAAGGATAGAAAGTTTTTAATTGACACAGGGGCAAGCCGTACCACAATCAGCCATGACGAAGTCCCAGGGGCACCCCTCTCAGGCTCACAGAATGTTTCCCTTGGTTTTTCAGGACAGCCCATTATAAATGAAGTATCAGAACCAGTCCCCCTGGCTGTGGGTCCATTATCACGTATTACAGACTTGTTACTTACGAAATCATGTCCAGAAAATCTGTTAGGAATTAAAACATTGAAAGCTCTAGGAGCTATAATATGCTGTTCCCCGGAGGGAGTTAGACTTTTTCTGCGGGATTTCAAGGGTCATTATGTTGTACGAGAATTCGATGTCAGATTGAAAAATGTGCCAGATCACTTGTGGGCAACAGGCCCAACTGATGTAGGTTGTATGCATATCACACCATACCGTGTTACACTCAAGACAGGAGTAGTTCTACCACGAATCAGACAATACAAGTTACCACCCGATGCTGTAGTGGCTTTACTGAAAATCATTGAAGAGCTCATTGCCCAAGGAGTGGTCGTAGAGACCGACTCCAATATCTGTAATTCACCCATCATTCCAATTCTTAAACGTACTGATCCCAATGCACCGCCAGTATATCGGCTGGTGATTGATCTTCGAGAGCTGAATAAATGTATTGTACCACAATACCCTGTGGTCCCCGATATCTCTTCTCTATTGACTGCTATTGATTCAGAGGCAACGTTCTTTACTGTAATTGACCTCAAGAACGCCTTCTTTAGTGTACCTATTGATCCAGAGAGCCAATATCTCTTCGGATTCAGTTTAAATGGACGAAGTTTCAAATTTTCCCGCGCACCTCAAGGATTCACAGAAAGCCCCAGCATCTATAGTCAAGCACTGAAAAGACAACTAGATTGTATTCAAATGCCAGTTAACACTGCTTTACTGCAATACGTCGATGATCTGCTGATCACCGCACGAAGTGAGCCCGAATGTGAACAAGCATCACTGACAGTTTTACATTTCCTGGCCGACAAGGGACACAAGGTGTCCCCTTCGAAGCTACAATTCTGTGGTCAGCAAGTTGTGTACTTGGGTCACTTGCTGTCCAAAGTGGGGAGACAGCTCACTCCCGATCGCATTCAGTTAATTGTAAATATGCCACAACCCCAGACACAAAAGGAAGTGCGGGCCTTCATAGGCCTCACCTCGTACTGCAGACAATGGATTCCTCAATATGCATTTCTAGCTAAACCACTCATCCAGTTAACAACACAGGAGGCAGCGACTTCGATTGTCCTCCCTTGGACTCAGGAACATACACAAGCCTTTGAGGAACTAAAGAAAGCATTATGCCAAGCACCAGTTTTAGCAACACCATGTTACAGCAAGCCGTTTACACTTTTTGTTACAGAACGTGATGGTACAGCATTGTCTGTCCTCACCCAAGACCAAGCAGGTTCATATAAGCCTTGCGCTTATTTTTCAAGTACATTGGATTCGGTAGCTCAGGCACTCCCTGCGTGCTTAAAGTCTGTAGCAGCAACAGCATTAGCAATCAGACAGAGTGATTCAATTGTCCTAGGGCATCAGTTAACAGTACAAGTTCCACATTCTGTAGAGGTTCTTTTAAACAGAACCCAGACTCAACACTTGACTATAGCACGACTGACAGGTTATGAATTGACGCTATTCCAGCCTCACATAGAAATCCGACGCTGCAGCATCCTGAACCCCGCAACACTGTTACCTACAATTATGACAGATCCAGCCCCGCATGATTGTATAGAAATCATTAATGCAGTTACAAAGCCTCGACGAGACTTAACAGATGTTCCACTGACAAATCCAGACCTGACACTTTATGTGGATGGTTCATGTATGAGAACAAGTACAGGAGAACTAGTGGCCGCCTATGCAGTGACCACTGAAACCGAAGTAAAAGAAACACATCGTATTGACACACTGTCCGCTCAAGCAGCAGAGCTTATTGCTCTGACCCGAGCCTGTATTCTAGCCAAAAACAGAAATGTCAACATATATACTGATTCCCGTTATGCGTTCGGAGTTGTACACGACTTCGGTATGTTATGGCAAGAACGAGGTTTTCTGACCTCTCATGGTGCCAAGATTCAACATGGTCCCCTCATTCAAGCACTGTTAGAAGCAATACATCTGCCTTCAGGTATATCCGTCATGAAGTGTAAAGCACATACTAAAGTTACAGATTCTGTTTCCCAGGGTAACGACCTGGCAGACCAGACAGCAAAACATACAGCACTGACTCACACTCAGACAACTGACATGACAAAGACAATAGGACCGACAAATTGTATGACAGTCAGGGATCCCACACTAGATGTAATCGATATTCAGGCACATGCTACTCCAGATGAAATAAAGAAATGGACTGAACTAGGAGGGATTCAAACAGAACAAGGTTGGATGACGAAGGGAAAATCTACATGGTTTCTCCCTGACTCTATGGTTCAAGTCATGGTTAATACAGCACATAGTCCAGCACACCTAGGAGAAAAAGCAATGCTAGACAGTTTACAAAATCTTTGGAGCAATAAACACTTACGAGCAGCAGCAAAACAGAAAGTGCGTACTTGCATGATCTGTTGTCAGTTCAATCCAGGTAAAAGCGTCCCTGTAGAGCAAGGTGGATTTCATCCTCCCGATCACCCTTTTGAAGTCCTCCAGATGGATTATATCCAGATGAACCGTTGTCGAGGATTCAAATATGTCCTCGTAATTGTTTGTGCACTGTCCCGTTGGACCGAAGCATACCCCGTCCCAGATTATACTGCTCCGACCACTGCCAGGCAGTTGGTTCGTGAATTTTTCCCACGGTACGGCTTGCCTCGTGTCGTGTACTCAGATAACGGTCAGCCATTCTCATCTGAATTAATGAAGCAGGTTTCCCTATTGCTAGGATACCAGTGGAGATTCCATTGTGTCCGACATCCCGAAGCCGCAGGCCTTGTAGAGAGGCATAACCAGACATTAAAGACACGCCTTGCAAAAATATGTAAAGAGAAAGGGGTCGACTGGATAGTCGCCCTGCCCGTGGCACTGTTCTACATGAGGATGGTTGCCCATTCGAGATCAGGACTATCCCCGTACGAAGTGGTCTTTGGTAGACCACCGAATATGTGGGGGACGCCCATTCCGAAGAAGATCACTGATGTAGATTGTAATATGTTGACAGATTACCTTGCCTCCTTGATGTCTGCACTTCAATCATGTCGTTCACAGGTTGCCGCAGCTTTCCCCGACAACACTGATGTAAAGCCGCATGATGTCCGTCCTGGTGATACAGTTTTAGTACGGAACTTCGACAGAAAGAGTCCGCTGGAGCCCCGCTGGAAGGAGCCAAAGACCGTCCTTCTTACAACGAGGACCGCAGTGAAGCTGGAAGGCAGAAAGGGGTGGGTCCACACGAGCCATATCAAAAAATACAATGAACTGAAACCAGATCCAGGCTCGTCCACCCCCACCAAAGACTGTATCAAAACTAGTGACTTTAAAACTTCCGAACGAGAGAAAACTCCCCAAGAGGAGTACAAACTTAAGCTCCGATCTAGCAAGTCAGACAGTTTAATTGTTTAAGTCCTCCCCTAGGTGAATCGGTTAAATAAGTTTCTGACATGTATCCCCTAGATCGAGATAGAGAGAGAGAAAGACAATTAAAGAAACGTACATATTGTAAATCACTACGTAGTCACTGTATGGTGACATTATTAATTATGTTTTTTCTAAGTGTTCTGATAATCATTGCGAGCATATTGCTCCCCATCTATTACCCTATTTTCAAGCGTGAACAATCTGCTTATAATGTTTCTGCTGAACATTCTTTTAGTAAGCTACCTCCACATGAACTTTCTTACAGACTTGCGCTGCGCAACAACACATTCATTAGTATGTTACATCATTCCCATCAGACTAACAATGCTACAAATTGCTGGATATGTGGCCGACTCCCTCCCTACCAGAAATACAAGGGAGCTCTGCCCCTCTTTCCGTACCCGTTCACTCACAATGGCTCCTGTGGTGCCTGGTTTAGAATAATAAATTCCGTAGATCCTGATATTGCTGTTTTCAAAGGGAGCTGGGTTTGGGGAAACTTGAACTTAGTTCTGCTTAATGTCTGTTATCCTGACAAGAAGGGACTCCCCATTAGAATAGGAACTGATCTAGAAAACGAAGTTTATGGACTAGGTAATTACACAATTAACCTTATGATCCTTACAGTTGAATCCGAACCTGCTCCAGTCCTGCCCGCTATGTCAGTACTACCAGTCACTGGTGAATTATGTGTCAGCAAGAAAGGTTCAGTACACTTAGGCCATAGTAAATGTACCATTGTGGTCGAATTCAGTGATCAAGGCAAGTCTTCTTTTAGAGCTACCCGTCATTCCTATTTTGTTTGTGGTCATACCGCATACATACGCTTACCTCCAGATTGGGATGGTACCTGTTACATTGCATTCCTTCTGCCACCTGTTTTTCTAGCTCCTCCTGACTATCACAGAAATACAAATCTAGCAAAGAATAGACTCAGAAGAGATATCTCACTTGTCGACTATACAGAAACAGCATGGGAACAATACACCGATTTTAATAAAGGATTCTTTTTCTTTTTAGGTCCCGTCCAAAATAGTAAACTGATACTCAGATTAACTAGAACCCTTGAAGCAGTAGTGAATGAAACTGCCTCCGCCTTAGGTAACTTAACAGAAGAGCAGTCCGCCATGCGGGTTGTTGTTCTTCAGAATCGTCTTGTTATTGACGTCATCTTGGCAGATAGAGGTGGAGCCTGTAAGGTCATCGGGTCAAGTTGCTGTATTTTCATTCCCCAAAACGCACCATCTGTATATCAAGCTATTACACGTCTTCATAAAATTGCAAATCTGATACATCAGAATCCAGGCACCTGGACTTGGTCCGGTTGGTTCTGGACAACGTTAACCGCTTGGGGATGGAAGATCCTATCCTTCCTAGGCATTGGCCTAGTCCTAGTATTCAGTTGCTGCCTGTGCCTACAGTGTGGGCCAGCGATTTGTGGACTGTGTGCCACATCATGCATTGAACATTCCAGTTTACTCTCAAAACGTGAAAGAAAGAAAGAAGAGCAAATGATGTTACAAGAACAAACTGATCGATTCATGAGGATCGATATATCATGAAGGGTCCGTAGGGAACAAGGAGGGAATGAGGAAATATAAATTTTATGGTCAAGATTGTGTTCCCTAGCGTGTACCCCACCGACTCCATGTACCAGCTTAAAGTGCATGTAACTTCCCTCCTGTGCCAGCTGCGAAGACGCAAATACATTTGCGTCCAACGTTAGCATGTCCTCTTTCAGACCCACCCTGAATGGGTTGAATAGTCCGTTCCTAAGTATGCTATGCCAACGTCTTTTTGTAGTGTACCTTACACGTTTTTCAGCTCTGGCAAAGTAGGCCCTGAATTTCTGCCATTGAGCCATTTTTCTGGCTTCTGACTCTGCAAACCTCAGCCCAGGCTGCCTCTGTACCCGTGAACTCTGACTTACTTCTAGCGCGGCCCACCGTGCTCAGCTCAGCCTGCTGCCTGCCAAGACTGACTATAACCTTCGAGTTATCTGTTCCGCTCCTCGAAAATACATTCCTGCCTACTAGCTTCAGTAAACATCTCCCTCATCTGTAGAGCAAAGGGCCAACCTGTCTCCGTGCAAGTACTTCATAGCCTCTGTTACCATGCTTCCATGGAAGGCCCATGCCCCCACGCTTCTCATGCAGACACTCAGGCGCTTATACACGCACTCACAGTCAGTATAGAATAGCTTCTGCCCCAGAGACCTTTCCCTCCAGATAGTATGGTTCCCAAACATCAGATATCAGATATGATAGAAGTACAAGTTGATCTGACATGCCAGACTTCTGTCTCTTTCCGTCAGTGTAAATGTCAAGTTTCCTGCACCCTCCAGTTTCACGTAAATCACACGTCATGCAGCTGCGCGCGCATCCAAGTTTCCGATTTCTGCTGACATTGCAACATTTCTGTTAGTGCCACCCCTTCTGTGACACCTATCTGGTGACGTTTCTAGCACACACGCCTAGTTCACGCCTTCTGATTACGTATTGCTAACACGTGGATACTGTTATCTTGTCTTCTCTCAGCTGTTACGCCTACCACATGCTTTTCTATGACAATGAATTAAGTATATAAGCTATGTACTGTCAATAAAATGTGGTGCGCACTCTTCTATCCCTTCCTGAACCCTGTGTGGTTGCGGGAACATGATAGCTAAGTCATGACCATTCCTTTTTAAGGAATAAAACCCCTAAGAACTCTAACACCACGGACTCTGCCTCCTTCTTTCCGATTGAGTTATTATTGATTAAGTACTTACCTGCATAGAAATTATGATAGTAAATTAAATATTTACCACAGGAGTTTGGGGGAGAACCAGCTGTCTTTCTTGGTGTGAGGTTTGGAGGTTCTCTTGAGGGGGCACTCGTGTTGGCGCAGTCGATGATCCAGTCGTGTAGAGCGTGGGCGGCGGTGGTGGGGTCATCGTCTGTGGCGGTGGGAGCTGACCTTCTGAGGGCGTCGGTGAGTTGGTCGTCGGAGATCTTGTTTCAATTCCTGCGCCGGAGCTGTTGAGGACGTCTGCGGGGAATGTTGGTTTTGAAGGTGAAGTGAACTGTAAACACCCAAAATATAGAATGAAAAATATCGAGAGGACACAATATCGAATCAAAAATATCGAGGACAGAATATCAAATAGACATAATGTAGTTGGAAATAATATCGACATATAGGTAAGTATTATCGAATGTCATTATATAGAATGTTATAATATAGAATGTCATTATATAGAATGTCATCATATCGAGAAAAACAATTGTATTATGTTAGTTTATGTGTTAAAAGAATAAAATATTTTTTTATTGTTTGTTACAGTTTTTTTAAGATAATGATTTATGTTAATTAATTTTTGCGTACATTAGTTCCGTAGCGGGTTGTGGGTTTATAGGGTAATAGGGTGTGAAGTAATTTAATTTAAATTAAAAAATAATAATAATGTATCAATTGATAATTTATTGTTTAACTATTAATATTGGCAATTAATTGTTGCATATATTCATTCCGTAGCGGGTTGTGGGTTTACAGGGGAATAGGGTGGGAAGTAATTTAATTTAAATTAAAAAAAAATAATGTATTAAGTAATAATTTGTTTCATAAATAATATTGGTAATTAATTTTTGTGTATATTAGTTACGTATCGGGTTGTGGGTTTATATTGGAATAGGGTGGGACGTAATGTAATTTAAATTTTAAAAATAATAAAGTATTAATTAATAATTTATTGATTAATAATTAATACTGCTAATTACTTTTTGCATATATTAGTTCCGTAGCGGGTTGTGGGTTTATAAGGGAATACGGTGGGAAGTAATTTAAATTAAATTAAAAATATATATATGTATTAATTATTACTTTTATGGTTAATAATTAATATTGGTAATTGAGTTGATTAATTTATTGTTATATATGTAAACATTTATTAATACACGTTTTTAATTATTTGATAAATATGTAAATTGTGTACATTTTAATTAATTAGTAATTAATTAAATATTAATTATAATAATTAATGTATTAATATGTTATTATGTTAATTTTTTAGGAGGGTGTTGAGTGTTTATAGTGGAGTATGGTGTTTATTAAATTTTTTGAAAATAAATGTTTATTAATATTTGTATACTATTTAATCAAAGGTATTTTAAACTGTTAATTGTGTTAATTAATTTAGATATTGTTTTAAATTTTTTGTTAGCAAATTAATTAAATGCTAATTAATTATGTTAATTTATTATTATTGTAGACTATTGGAGGTGACGTTTATAGTGGAAAATAGTGGGAGGTAAATTAAATTTAAATAATTATTTTTTGAATTTATTTTATTTAAATTGTAGGACTGGGTCTACTAAACTAGTCCTTTACGCTATCCAACACTAATAATAATGATAATTACGCACTTATATAGCACACGACTACCCGGAGGCATCACCGCTGAGGAACCCTTCTTGGCCTTTCTCTGTGAGGAGCCCACTCCTGGGCACCCCCAAGGTGAAATCTTTCCCTACTGTTGCACTCTCTGGAGTGGGAATAGTAATTTTTACCCCTACGCTATCCAACACTTTCCCTACTGTTGCACTCTCTGGAGTGGAATAGTAATTTTTACCCCTACGCTATCCAACACTTTCCCTACTGTTGCACTCACTAGAGTGGGAAAATAAATGTTTACCCCTACGCTATCCAACTTGTTCCCTACTGTAGCACTCACTGGAGTGGGAATAGTAATTTTTACCCTCGCGCCATCTAACACTTTCCCTACTGTTCCACTCGCTGGAGTTGGAATAGTAATTTTTCCCTACCTGCTATCCAACACTTTCCCTACTGTTTCACTCATTGGAGTGGGAATAGTAATTTTTAACCCTACACTATTCAACTCTTTCCCTACTGTTGCACTCACTGGAGTGGGAATAGTAATTTTTACCCCTACGCTATCCAACACTTTCCCTACTGTTGCACTCTCTGGAGTGGGTATAGTAATTTGTACCCCGACGCTATCCAACGTTTTCCCTACTTTTGTACTCACTAGAGTGGGAATAGTAATTTTTACCCCTACGCTATCCAACACTTTCCCAACTGTTGCACTTTCTGGAGTGGGAATAGTAATTTGTACTCCTACGCTATCCAACGTTTTCCATACTGTTGCAGTCACTGGAGTGGGAATAGTAATTTTTACCCACCCGCTATCCAACACTTTGCCTACTTTTGCGCTTATTGGAGTGTGAATACTAATTGTATTGCCTTAGCTATGCGACGTTTTTAATTTTGTTATATTTAATGTAGTGTAAATTATTAGTTAACGTAAAAAGTATTACTTTAATTATTTAAAGTATTATACAATATTTATTTTTATATTTATATAATAGGTTTTATATATATATATAAATATATATACATATATATATATATGTAAATATATTTTTAATAATCATTTAAGTATTTTATAATTAAGATTAATAATTATTGTATAATATTATTAAGTACATATATGTATAAAAAAGAATTATGTTTTTTGTACATTACATTTATTATTTTTACATTTTAAGCTTTTTTACATTATTTTAACTATGTTTTATTTAATGATGTTTATTATTTAATTACTTTTATATTATTTTTAATACATTTTAAAAAATGTATATTTTTGTTAACTATATTTTGTACTCAATATTTTAGTACTTACCTGTTTGTAGATAGGCACTCGATATTCTGCCCCTCGATATTTTGACATCGATATTCTGGACAGTCGATATTCTGTCCCTTGATATTTAGTCAGTGATCTGAAGTGAACACAGAGGTAATCCATCCATGGGAGTTTGGTGGTGTGGCTGAAGGTGATGGAGTTCCCTGTAGTGAAGACGGGGTCGAGGATGTGCACAGCTGAGTGCATTGGTTCTGGTACAATCAACTTGATTCCTATGATGTGGAGGTTGTCCAGGAGGGAAGTTGAGTTGGGGTCCTGGCGCATGTCGAGGTGGAAGGTGAGGTCTCCTAGCAGCGTGAAATCGGTGGAGGTGATGGCATGTGGTGTGATGATGTCGGTGATAGAGTCGGTGAACGAAGCGCGGGTCCGGGGATCTGTAGATGAGGGTGCCTCGCAGGGTGGAGGGAGGGTAGGTCTGTATCTTGAAGTGGAGGTGTTCCATCAGGTCTGTGGGCCCGTCGGTGTAGGTGCTCAGGCGAAGATTGGCCTATGAGCGATGGCGATGCCTCCCCCGGGGCGCTTGGGGCGATCCTTATGGGTGAACTTGTATCCTTCCGGGATGGGGATCGCGATGTCTGGTCCGGAGGAGGCGCTTGTACAGGTTTTGGTGAGGAAGGCGATGTCCGGGAAGGTGCTGCTGAGGAGGTCCCAGATTTCTGTGGCGTGTCTGTGGAAGGAGCAGATGTTGAGGAGGATACATCGCAGGAGTTGGGGTGCAGTGAAGTTGTTGCCGGGGGGAGGTGAAGTGTCCTGGGTCTTGGTGAAGGTGAAGGTGAGGGAGTGGCGGCAGAGATGGCAGGAGAAGGGTCTGTGTGTGTTGAGAGGTGAGGCGAGCATGCAGCTGTTGAGTTTGTGGTGAGCCGAGGCACTGTAGCTCTGTTGGGCCGAAAGGCCAGGGGTGCTAGGGTTGGTCCCGTTTGGGCGCAGATGGGCTTGCCTTTGGCGCATCAGCGGCGCGTCTGCTGCCTGCACCCGCCAATAAATAGGGGAGGGAGGAGGAAGAGCGCAGCTGGAAGGCGATAGCGGGAAAGTGGCAGGAAGGGGAGAGGCTGCAGGGCAACAGTGGCGGCAGGAATGAGAAATAAGAAATAAAATAGGTAAAAACAAGGCAACTACTATATCAGGTACAAATAGGAAAGAAGGCAAAGAAAAAGTGGCAAAAACAAATACAGACAAACAGTGCCGGCAGCAGGAGAAGACCCTCATGGCAGACAGAGTGCGGGCTGAGAGCAGTCTCGAACGCTGCTCACACCAGGCAGCTGCAGACCTGCGGAGCTGTGGGGTAGAGAGCGGGTCTCTGGCCAAAAGGTCAGAGGTCTCGCTTGGACACCCTCACAACGGCCGCCATTAAATAGGGGAGTGGGGAGGGAGAACACAGCTGGGAGGAGGGAGCGGGAAAGCGGCAGGCAGGGGAGGGGCCGCAGGAGCAGCAGCGGGACAGAGAAATAAGAAATAAAAAAGGCAAAAGCAAGGCAACTACAATATCAGGTACAAAGTAAAGCTAAAGCAGGCTAAAACAAATAGGAAAGCAAGCAAAGAAAAAGTGGCAAAAACAAATATGGGCAAACAATACCGGCAGCAGGAGAAGAACCTGGGGCAGACAGAGAGAGGCTGTGAGCGGTCTCGAACCCTGCTTACACCGGCCAGCGGCAGCAGCAGGCCAACAGAGCTGCGGGGGAAAGAGCGGCTCTATTGGACGTGCCTTTGCAGTAAGAACTCCGCAGAGGTATGAGGTGAGAAATGCTGCCTGAAGGCTAGATCTATCAAGCAGTGCTGTGTGTAATATATATATTTTTTAAAGGTGTGAATGAGTTCACAAAGAGGCACCTGCACACACTCAGACACATCACTCATATTGCACTCACACAAACACATGGGGGCCCATTAGGATGTCGGGCGGATCGCCACCGCCATGCAGGCGGTGGCGATCTGCCCGACATCCTTGTCCACCCGCCACCCATTTCCCCCCCGCCACATTACTATGGTGGGGGGACTGCGGCGGACGGAAAGATCGTCCGCCGTTTTTCCACTCCGGTTGCCTTGCGACAGGGCAGAAAAGGTTTAATATGGTGGCGGTGTCTATCAGACACCGCCGGCCATATTAGTATGGACTTTGGGGACTGCCTTTCCCTGGCGGCTATGCCGACACGGAAAGGCAGGCAGTCTTCACTTTGGGGGCCCCCTGCGGGTCCCCATGGTGAAGGCGAGGTGGGCTGTGCACATGGGGGGTACCTGTGGTACCCCCCTGCATTTGCATACACAATGCGGCAGGCATCGGGTGGTGCCTGCCGCTTTGTGTATGCAAATGCATCACATGCATTTTTAGCATTGTGGCGGACGGTGCTGAGAGCACCGCCCGCCACAATTTAAAAAAATCAATATGCGCCCGCCACTGTGGCGGGCGCATCATAATAACCCCCATGGGACCCCCGCCATTATGGCGGGCGGTCCCATAATCCGATAGGATGGCGGGCGGACAAAGTCTGCCCATCATCCTAATGACCCCCATTGTTCCTCTCATCTTGCACTCACAGACACAATGCTTCACTCAACCAACACTCACAAAAGCATGCCACCCAGCCTGCATTCACAAGGGCACATCAATTATCCAGTGCATTGACACCCTCATACTGCACCCATGACAACACATCACTCATCCAGTGTACTCATACAATCACCCAACTTACTCTGGGCATATACCATTCACCACACTCACAAAGGCACATCCTTCACCCTATTCCACTACTCACCCTTCATTCAGATATGCACACCACTTGTCCACACTCACACTGTTAAGCAACTGGCCCTGTACTCTTAGAGGCACATCACTCACTCGCCACCCTGCACCCACTTGCATAACACAAGCTGCAGCAGCACTAAGCCCTTCCCCCGCCCCCCACTCAAGCAGAGTCCAATAGGCTCAAGACTCGACTATTGTAATGTCTTTTTCTTAGGCATTAACAAGGGCCTTATAAGGCGACTTCAAATGGTACAGAATGCCGCAGCGAAATTTGTACTAGATTTACCCAAGCGGGCTTCCGCTACGGCTGCCAGAAAATGTTTGCACTGGCTCCCGATTGAGTCCAGGATCTCTTTTAAGTCCCTATGCCTGATCTATGGGGCTTTGGCTTCAAATGGATCTAGAGGCCTGAGGGACCTGCTGGTTCCCTATTCCCCTTCTAGAACTCTGCGCTCAGCCAACAAATCTTTGTTGGCAATCCCTCGTGTTCGTAGACCCAAGTGGGGTGGCAGAGCCTTCTCGACTTTGGCTCCAAAGCTGTGGAATGCTCCCCTCTAAGCAAGCCTTTAGGAAGACGCTCAAAATGTGGATATTTGCCAAAGCCTACCCTTAGCTCTGGATTTGCCTTTTTTGATTTCCTTTGATTAGGCTCCTTGATGCTTTCGGGCTTAGTTGGGCGTTTATACATTTCATTTCATTCATTCATTCATTCATTCATTCATTCCAATGGGGGTATTCTTCCTGGGTTGTGTTAGGAACGAAGTATTGTCTTGACTGGTACAAAAATGAGTAAAATCACTGAAAACTGACCTTTGCCCGTGGAAGAGCCCAGCCCGCCAACCATTCTTTTCCACCTGCTCACCTCCAACCACATAACCCATTCTCTCCCGGTAACGCTTGCGGCACCGCTGTGCAAGAATGTCCCCTGCAACAAGCACTATGCTGCGAGCTGAATATAATGTATAAATTGTATAAGTTGTTGACACCAACCTAGTAGTACCCAGCAACAAAGGGCAAATACAGGGGCCATTTAGGGCTAGGTGCCCACGGGAGGCAGAGAACGGGCAGAGTGGATGAAACTAAAATGAAATATTTTTTCTAGCATTTTTATTTTCAACTAGTCATCAATATTTTTTGCCCTTTTACGCTAGCTGTGGTAGTTTGCATGTTGGTAACCTCTTAATGACTCATGGGGTTACACAACTGCTAACATAATCTAGCAGTAACATAAAGCAGATTTATACTACCAAGAAAAATGCAACATGTCATTGCAACAATCTAGTCAGAAAATTGGCCGGGCAAGTTAAACAGGCTTGGCTAACATCTGCTGAGCTCTTCCACCCCTTTGTTCGAATTATGGCAGTGAAATTTAGGTTTCTGACTAAGGTCATCTGAGCACTGCAAAGCCCTGGTAAATGATGTTTGTAAGCTGCAATGGCAGAGGCCTGTGGTATGTTTGAAAGGCTACTTCGGTGGGTGGCACAAGCAGCGCTGCATGCCCACCAAAAGCATTTAAATTTGGCTCTGGGTATATGAGATACCACTTTAAGAGGAACTGATAGGTAAATGAAATACGCCAAACAGGTGTAGACCAATCTTACCAAGTTTTCCATAGCGAGCACATGCACTTTAACACTGAACAGCAGTGATGAAGTGCCCAGAGCACTAAAACCACCAACACGAGGTCAGAGGAAATACCAGGAGGTAGGCAAAAAGTTCAGGGATGACCCTGCAAAAAGGGCCAAGTTCAACAAAACCAATAAAAAAGGCAAAAGTCCTAGAAAAAACACAATTTTTAATACAGTGTTAGTATTTCTCCTACACTGTAATATTTAATGTAGAATACAGAATGAAGGCCTCACATTTTGGGAATCATTAGCATGCCTTTAAACTAAAAATAAAATTACATGCTCTGTAGATTCGACCAGCAACTCTTGCAGACAGCAAATATCCCTGGTGGCATCTGAGTATGATTTATAGTGGGGGCACTGGAGCAACTTATCTGAATGGAACTAGCTGCAGATAAGCATGGAGAGTTTCGAAGCTAGCAACAAACATTCTTTGCCAGTATTCCAGATGCATTGCAGGAGAGGTACTCATGAAGACAATGGCGGTACCTCAGGTGACAAGAACACTTACCGGGCAAGAATGAATCCGTCTGCAGCACTTGTGGAGCAAAAAATCTTACTAGCAACAGAGAAAATACAAAAAAAAATACCAGTTCTCCCTATAGCCAGTTTTGACAGAGTGGCCGACAAAAGTTGTTGCTCGGCTTTCAGGCGCTGGAGTGCGCAGTTTGCTTCTTCCCTCAAGTGCTCCTAATACACGGTGGGCTCCACCCCCTGGTTTTCTTGTTCCACAGTGAAGTTCACACCTATACCAGCATTTGGCGGGGGAGGGTCTCACACTTTTGTTCACCCTTGGCCCGCCCTGCCTCTTATGTTTATAGAGCTGTATTAGCTCCTCCCTGGCCCACAGTATTGAACGCTCAAATACAAGCAAATGCATCGGCAATTTTTGAATGCCGATGCATTTGCTTGTATTTTTGTAAATTGCTACCCCTACCACCCTGACGTCAGAAGCCTACCTGGTGTCTTTAGGGCAAGGAAATCCTCGCCCGGTCAGGCACATGCGCAGCTGACTCCCCTCGATTATTAGATCATTACTGTTCGCAGCTGAGATGCACAGGCCTTTTGTTGAAGCACTTTACTGGATTTTACTTTCTGTTTATTGTTAGTAGGGCAACCCCCACTGCACCCCTTAATACTAGACACCCCTGTTTAACTTCCATGCCCGGGCTGTATTTTCTACAACATATACTAGGAACGTATATGCAAATTAAATATGTCATTCAGGTGTAAGGCAAATTAACCATATTTATATGAAGATCACGTGCACTTTACTTCTCTTTATTAGGGGTAATGTGCATAGTGTTCTGGGGTGAATCGCACCAAAGATAGTATTTTCCTACAAGGAGCACTGTAGTCCCTTAATTGGGTAACATATGTTGGAAGTCAGGAAGTGATCGTTACGTGGAAGTTCTGTAGTGAATACGGTCAATGATAAAAATATTGGGGCATATTATCAAGAAAGGTCGTTACATTATCGCCGCTTTTATCGGCAGGAAACTGCCGATAAAGCGGCGATAATGGGCTTGATAATATACTCTATGAATTCCAATCGAAGCCCATGTTAGATGTGAAGACATCTAACATGGGCATCGATTGGAATTGCATAGAGAATATTATCAAGCCCATTATCTCTGCTTTATCGGCAGTTTCCTACCGATAAAAGCAGCGATAATGTAACAACCTTTCTTGATAATATGCCCCCTTGTTCGCTAAATATCATCTTGTTTTTTTACTGTGCATTTTTATAGCTCCAGGCAGTGTATAGGCATATCAACTGAATAAAATCCCATGTTTGTGTGCGATTATACACAGCAGATAATTTGTTTGGCGTGCATTCCAGCTGTCAATCAGTATCAGCAAGAAACAATAAACAATAAAACTTAACTTCCGTGCATCATCTCACTACTGTTTGCATCATGATAATATCGGACCTCAATGTGCATCGCGGCCCCTGAAAAGAAAAAGAAAAGAGAAAGGTGGGAGAAGAAAGAGGAAAGTAAACCGCCCTCAAACTTCCTAGTTGCATCCGCCACCCAGTCCCCAACATGACATAATGTATGACGTATCTGTTATAAATTGAATGGGAGGAGAAGGCGGGGAGGGTGCAAGGACGATCCAAAGTACATAAAACCTAAACTTGAATACTCTGTTGTGTGTCCTCCAGCTCAAGAAAAGCCGAGATCATGTCCATCCAGAGATCCGCTAGCGGTGTTCGCCCGACCACAATGCTCCTCCAGACGCAGTGCAGCACTCTTCGCCACTGCCCACTTTTCCATCTCCCTTTTTTCACCTGCTATTGGATAGCCCATTGGATGATTGCCAGTGAATCGCAATGTCTCTGCCGGCTAGAACCAAGGCCAGGTCCAGAAACCTATTACCTACTTTCTTTTTCCTCTTCCTGGTATATGCCCCTAGTAGGCATCTTTCCAATGTAAACAGTGCCCTCCTGGTCCACATGTGTTCTAGGTCACTTTCACCCAAAATGGGGTCAGCACAGGGCAGGTCCACACCATATGAATAAAGCATGCATCCACTAGGCTACAGCAAGGACAACTTGGGGTATTTGTGTATAACATTACATTCAATTAGTGGGGTTTGCGGTAAGTGGTGTGCAAATAACTTAACTGTATTTTATCTGCAGCAGATGTTCCCAGTATGAATATGTTCCAATACATGTTCCCATTTCTTTCCCTGGAACTGCCTGCCAATCGCCTCCTCCCATCTTCAAAGTTGAATGCCTGTCAGTCACCATCTTGAGAAGAGATTTATAAAGCGAGAGACAGGTCTACGATCATCACAAAAAGTCAGCAACATTTGCAGAAACTCATTGGATCTTGGTTCTGACCTACCGTTGTCCCAAAGATGATGCAGTGTCTGTACCGCCCTACCGTACACCTCAAACATCAAAGGTAGTTTCCGAAGAGACCCTTTCCAGTAGCAGTCACTATCAGTCTCGATGCCCACAGCATGCCAATCTCAAAGACACCTCACCGTCAATATCCCCCCTTTGGTTTGAACAGTCTTATAAATGGAAGTGCTGGAGCATACAACGTTTGATGCTGCATTTTTCATACCACTGCGCTCCAGCAGCGAAGTGATATGCTGAGAAGCCTGGGACGTCATGTAAGGTTCCGTTTGGTTGTCAAAAGCAGTGCTGCCAGAGCCCCCACTCGACATTCTCTGCCAAACCATCCCAACTAGCCAGTGCGTCATCCATTATATCTAGGCAGACAGATAGTAAAATTCATAGTCTGGGGTGCAGAATCCCCCCACCTGGTGGAATAACACAAGGTTTGTAAGGACACTCGCTCATGTCCTCCATCACAAACCAGTTCCTAGAGCAGAGTTCAGCACATGGAACGTACTCCGAGGCACCCAGACCGGGAGATTTACAAAACTAATACAATACTCGGGGAAGCACCACCATCTTGGAAAGTGCAACCCTGACCATCAATGAAAATTGCAGTGAGCACCAAAAGACCATGCACTCCTGAGGACCCTCAGTATAGCACCCAAATTGCCCTCTCGAATATCCAGCTCCAGATGCCCTGGTACCTAAAGGCTAGGAGCTCCCATGTTATACCAAATTGTATCACCTCTGATGTGTTGGGGCACAATAACCTTTAAGTGATTAGGAGTGTGCTCTTTGAGTTACAATATATTACAGTAAGTATCTGAGGAAAAAAAGGGTATACTCTTGATCTCCCCCCTTTTGCTTTCTTACAAATATAGGGAGTATGGTGGCACATATTAATAATCTGTGGTTTACTTTGTGCCTTAGTAAACTCTAAAGGATGAACACATTAGGATGACCGTGATGCTTGATGACACTATCTTTTTTGGGTATAAGGTGGCACATGTATATTGTATACACTTGATTATGTACAGCATAATGTTTGAATGTGCTCTGTCCAAACAATGTCTATATATAAAGAGTTTGTGTCATTTTGGGCTAGTAACTGATGGATTTTTCCATACATGTTTTTTCTAGGTTTTCCCAGGGTGTTGAGAACTTATTGGTGTGATAATCTGCGCGTCCTGATGAAGGTGGCCTAACTATCTCTTTATGCCACCGAAACGCGTTGACCGTGTCCTTTTTCAAACCTACTCATGAGCAGTAGCCCAATATAGGGCCATTGAGACTAGAACCAACTAAGCACACAATTTGGGACAATTCTGTGGAGTCTTGGATGTGTTATGAATGGAATGTATATATGTGTATGAGTGGTATGTGTGGTGTTGTTCTCTGCCTGGGGATGACTAGATTATGTTTGTAGAAATTTCTATTTTGTATATAATATGAATATGTATATTGATAAAGATGATAAATGAATTAAATCAATGATTCAAGATTTAGTAAAAATAAATAAAAAAGTTGAAATGATTATGTTGTAATATGGTATTGCTTTCTCAGTTTACTAGCCCAGTATGAAATATATTGTTAAGTAGTAGATAATACCATCTAGGTCTGTAGGGAGTTTTTTTCTGTGGCTCTTAAGTTTGGTTCCAGCCATATGCAAATCAGTCTTGACCCTGCTCCATTTGGAACAGTAGACCACGTACTGGCACACCAAGTCCTACCTGACAGGAACACAAGCAACGCAGGACTGGTTTTGCCCTAGTTAGGGCTCATTAGCCAGGTATAGCTTGGTTTCAGTGGCACAGTGTGCACGGGACCCACATCTACCATAGCCATCCCACTTAGAGTGACACACTAAGGTACACAAAAAGGTGACGGATGGAATGCTTGAATTAATCTTAGCCTATTGTAATTATTTAAGGCCAGCCTACAATTATTTTGCATGTCATGCCTCCTCGCTTTAGATCCAGCAACATGCAAATCAGCCTTGACTCAGCTCCAATGGGAACTGTACAGCCCGAACTGGCAAGCCAGGTCCTCCCTGAACCGGAACACAAGCAAACCAGGATGGGTTTCCCTGTAGCTAGTGCTCATAAGCCAGTTATATTTTGGTTCCAGTGACACAGTGTGCACAGGACTCATGAAGGTGTGCAAAAATGTGATGGATTGAATTAATCTCAGCCACTGGTAATTACTCGGACCCCTTTTGGTCTCTGGTGGTAGTGGGCAGGTGGCCCCATTCCAAGCCTGCCATGTAAAGTTGAACTAGCTTGGGTGCCCAGTGAGTATGGTAGAATTCAACTGGCAATCGGCCAGTGCCTGGTGTTTTCCCCAGTGTTAGTTTTCTAATGACTTCTTTGACCTTGGGTTCTGTAATTGGACCAAACAGCATATCACTGGTGCCATCTTTTATTCAGAAGAATGACGCTCTGTCTAAAAATGCGCAGATATAAAAAAACACCACCCTATCCATTTGATCTTTAATTTGAGTAATCGGGCACAATTAGTCTGTAGGCTAAATCAGTCAGGTCGATAGTCTAACGGCTCTGCCCCGTTCCACAGGAGTTACTCTTATATAGTCGTAATAGCACATGACCCTTATTCACTCTGATAGAGCTGCATGGTTTACCCTCTCCTCCAGTGATCTAGGACGCAGCACAGGAGCCTCAGAATATCCCCACTCCAGAACATAGGTAGCCGCTTGGTTTCCGGAGCAGTCCATAACACAACAGCCTGACCTATACAGAATTCCCACATCATCACTTTGGAAGCCTCTCATTTAATCTGGTACATTTTTAAAGAGAAATACTTTTGCGTAATTAAGTGAAGTGAAATATTTTTTTTGTAACAAGTGTAATGTAATGTCAAGTGTAATGTCAAACTATGCAAACAGCATGAACACCGGAGTAATTAAAATTTTATATAAGCCTATGTTTCATATGAATGTATAGGCCTTTCATCTTTTGAAAGAGAAAAGAATGGAAGCCTGAATTTGCCTTGCTGGGAAGCAGACTTGGGTCCTACAGATGGCAGGACTTTATTTACAGTTCTCCATGGCACACGGCTGACACATCGGACACTGTAAATAAAATATTTTCCTAATACCTATTTTAATGCCACATTTAAATGACGTTGGAAGGACGGACACCTGGGGTGACCTTTCTGAAATGCAGACTTATGACCTGCAGATCCCAGCAGATGACAGTCACCAGTGTTAACTCACTGACCCATCTTGTTGCCATATCTGAGCTAGTGTTAATGAAGAGGGTAGGAGACTGAAAAACAGTTAGTAGAAATAGAAGCAGAACGAAAAGCTTATAAAAGTATATGGAGAAGAGTAAATAGTGATGAAAAGAAGGAAAGAGAGGGGGAAATGTATCAGAAATAGCCATGGTGAACTGGAGATTTCAGATGAGTCAACCAGTAGGAAAGAAGAAGAAACCTGGTGAGTTGTGGGGAAAATTTGGAAGATAGCTCCTCTGCAGACAGAAATTTGTTCTGGGAACATTCTGATCCCACATCTGCTTGGAACAGTAGTGTTCCTGCCACAAATTCTTATTCAGATACCAACTTGTGCCAACTTTGAATCGCAAACATGATAATGCAATTGAATACCTGCCAAGTTGAAGAACAACTTTGCCGTGTGAGGTGGGGGCGGTCCTTGAAGGGGGCGGGCCTCGTGCAGATTAGTACCTACAAGGCTTTTTTGACCCCCCTACCCCAAGCCCCCTCCTTCCAAAAAAAACTGCTTGTTGAGGCTGGTGCCAATGTCCTGGGGTGTTTTATTGCCCCTGAATGCACGTCGGCAGTTCAAAGCCACGGAAAACCACTATTTACAGTGGTTTTCAGCTTGTTTTCCCTGCCACCATCTGCTATTGGCTCCTCACTGGGAGACTGTGTGATGGGAGCCGATGTCATGTCACACGGGGGCATTGTATGAGTTAGCAGGTATGCAACTTGTATTTTTCTGTGAGATAAGTACCAAAACTAGGGTGACCAACTGGCATGGGTGCACATTCAGGACGGTCAGTGTAAAAATTCAGCACAAGGGGTCAAAATTAGGACAAAAATTCACGCAAGAAGGTCAAAATTTGGGACAAAACATACATTTTACAGACATATAAGAGGAGGATGCACAATAGTATACATTTATAGACAACCAAAATAAGTAGAAGTCAAAAGAAGTTAATATAAGCTTGAGACAATCATGCACTTCACAGTTTTTCAGTCTACGCGCAGCTTTGCAAAGGGACATCAGGCCCTTTCTGCAATCAAGATATGTGCAGGAGAAGGTACACCACATGCTGACACTATAATAGGGCCCATTGTCATGCTATCTGTGATAATCATCTGCAGAATGACAATGGGCCATTCCACAGTCTTTGCGAGGTCGGGGAGGGGCTGCTGCAGGCAGCCTCAGTCTACAGATTAAAAGATAAGTGCGAGAGGCCCCGAGTCGAAACTTTTAAACTCATGGGGCCCCTCACAGGAGAACAGCATACCTTCCTGAAATTCCCCAATTTGATTTTAGTATGATGTCTGTAAGGCGTCTGTAATTTGGAGACCCCAAGATGGCGGCCAGTGGAGAGGAGCTCGCCTAGGAGGCTCTAGGCTTGGGATAAACTTTTTTATTTTAAATCCCTACCTAGCCTAGCCTTTCACCACCATCAATTGACGATACTTCTTGCCGTTGGTCTGGAGATCTCAGTGCCCATGACGAGCAGCTGTGTGCCCTTTGAAGAACTATTGAGGTCCTGGACTCAAATTGGACCGGTCGAGAGGGAGTGTTTCCACAGTCCGGATCACAGGTCCGTACCACACCCACCTTGGCCTGGGCTTCCTAGCTGCAGTGCTGCTATTTCCTAAGTGAGCAGCCACTGAATTCTGGGGGGCTGTGTCTGGATCGCAGTTCGGGCCCGCTGCTGTCATTTGCACTGTGCTCGCCCGTCTTGACCGGGCCCCCTGACTGCCTTGCTGCTTTCCTCATTAAAGCAGCCTCGCAGCCGCTGATCTCAAGGACTTTGAAAGCGACTGTGGAGCGGAGTGCTTTTAGCCCTGGGTCACGTGTCCTGTGGCCCGGCGGATATTTTATTACTATTATTTTTTTGTGGTCGTCGGCGGGGATGCTTGGTCCCCCTTTGAGGAGTTGCTGAGGGCTGCTGGCGGAACTCCCATAACTCGGCCACGATGCTGGAGGCCATCTACATTGGAAGAGGTAGCTGGTCGCAGTGCGAAAACGAAGTTGACCCCTACGAGCAGCTGCTTTGCTGCTGTTGTTGGGGCATTGGTGAAGTTTCTGTGCTGGACCACGATCGCTGGTCATACTGTTCAGGTGGCCGTATTTGCTTTTTCTCACCATTGAGAGTGACTGCTTGGGCCGCCTTTAGGGACTATGGCTGCCGTAGAAGCTGATCGATCATCGGCGGCTCAGACTGAGTAAACACGAGCTGGTCGTTGATTGATGTTCTGCAGAGTGGGGTCTCAAGGGCATTCCTGGCACTGGGTGGGACCTTCCTGTTTCTACAAAGCTCTAGGTGAGGGCCCTCCTCCCTCCCAACTGGATTTTTTTGTACCTCCGTGCACCCAATGTTCCTGTTTAGCACACTCTTCCATTTTGTGCAGACCCCCTCCACAATACCTTGGGGTTCAAGATGGCCGATCAAAAAGGAGCACGCTCTGTGAGCTACTGAGGGCTGGAGCTCACTATCGCTGTAAATGCCCTGTGTGACTTGGCCTACCACCCAGGGTTAAGCAAGGAAAGAATTGAACAGGGAAGATTGCATGCCTCACCAATTGTTTGGGCTCCCGCTGCCCTGCTATCCTAGCTGTGTTGCTGGAGGTGAGCTGCAGAGTCGCCGTTTCGCCCCCGGTCCGAACCAATCTTAGGAGACGTTTTCTGGTCTGTTTCAGCTGAGAAGCGTACTTGGAGGAGAGGTCTGACTCGGTCCCCACCTGAGACACAGTTCTCAAGCCTGGAAGCTATGGAGTGGCAGGTGCGACCCCCCCTACATTTCGAGGTGTCACGGTTCAGAGCCTTGAGCCCGGTTACCAGTGAGTCTGAGGTGAGACAATGAGGTTGGAGGCCTGGATGTAAACCCCACACCTGGGCTGCTTGGCCTGAGATTTGGGTCTGGTCCCAGTGTGTCGAGGAGTCAGGCTGGAGAGAAGGAGGTTGGCAGTCTAGCCGTTCGCCTCCCTCAGGTTGCGAAGTCACTGGCTGTGAGGCCCTGGACCCAGCTCTGATTCCCCCACTATTTCCAGGTTGCGGAGGGGAGGAGCAGCGTAGCACTTCTGATTTGAGGCAAGAGGCTCCAGCCCACCAGTGGGTGAGTTGGTGTGGAGTGACTTGGTCAGGGGTTCCACCTATGAGCTTTATTACTCCTGGCAAACTCCAAATTGTACTTTTCATCCCATCTATTCCACTTCTAATTCCGTACTCCCGCCCCCATGCACACAGTCTGCCGGGCACCTGGCTGCTGACACTTCAGGCCCTGATCCCACTTTCTTCTGGTTGAGGAATTGCGGCTCCCGAGTTGTTGGGATCTCTATTCCTTCGTCTGCTGCACTCATCCTGGAGAGGAGTTGATGCTGTAGTGCACCACTACCTGCAGTCCGTATGAATCAGACTCCGACCTGCACTTCTGGCGGGGTGGCGACCATCCCTAATCTTCTGCGCTTGGTTGCAGCCCTATATGTTGCCTCAGATTGTGGCCTGTTCCTTCCATACTCAATTTGCAGCTGCTGGCACCCAGCTTCAGTGCCTTATTTAGCGCCCACTGCTAATACTGGTTTGTGCTCTCTACATCTGACAAAGAGAATTCTACTACTAGTTGCTTGTGATTTCCCTCTCTTTGTACCCTAGAATACCCTACACATTGAAAGTATAATCCATGGGATTCACACTAACATTCTACATGTGAACCCTGATGGTGGGGGCAATAGAAATAGGGATACAGTGTGGACAACAAAGCTCTTCTGCCTGTAGCTGTCTGTTGATTAGTGTTTAACTGAATGTGTTTTAGGCCTCCATTGCCTATGCAAAGCCTTCTCTTTGTCTGTATTAGCTGTTTGTTATATAGAGGCCTATTTTAAAGATGTTTATGTAGGATACTCGTATTGTTTACGTTATTGTGTGTATATGTTATGTCAATTGTCTTTGAGACATTGTTTTATATTTCTATTGTTTATATGTTTATATTAACAGTCCTGAAGAAGTCCCAATTGGGACGAAACGCGTCGGCTGTGTGGTGCTTATCTTTGAAATAAAGAACTTTGAAAGACAAGAAATCGCCATCTTTCGCAATTTATTGTATATAAAATATTTTTTTTTGCAAACTTTTGTGGTGCACCTTTGCGGTTGTTCATATTGAATTTAATTCCTTAGGGAATAGGCACAGTTGCGGTGGGTACCAGTCAGTGTGCACACAAACACCAATTGAAATCCTGGGGGAAGATAAATACTTGGGGTGATAGTTGGTTAGGTGCTGCCAGCAAGAAGGGTCCATCGTTAGGCTTCTGTTGTTTTAACTTTATATCACCTTCACTAGCACTGACACACCCTATAATCAAATCTTTTTTAATAATTGCCTAAGTGAGAACCCTGTAATTAGGGTGTCCATAGATGCTTAGTTTCAAAGACAGACGGCAAGAACTTGCTTAGGACTTATTTACACCTGGTGCTAAACCAACTGGTATAGTAGCTCCTAAAGCAGAAGGCCTAAAAGCTACATTTCAGAAATTGGAAAAATTAAAGAAAAATGAAATGTCCCGATGGTGGGATGGAACCACCCTTGGGAAATATATAGACAATCAGAAAATTCCACGTGGGCTTAGGATACTGATTTTCCCCACGTTTGAAGATCTAGATAAAGAACAATTGGAAGATTGGGAAAATAATCTGCGGAATGCATCTTTTACAATGATGTGTATCCTAATAAAAACGCAGAAAAGAAGGGAGCAAAATTCCAAGAGGAAATAGAAGAGCTAGAAAAAGAGATAGCTCTATCTGACTTGAAAGACGTAGTCAAGAAAAACTATGCTATACTGGATGGGGTCTTGGAAAAACACCAAATTTACCTGAGGGATAAAAAGTTGAAGAAAATCAAAAGGGACGATAAGGACTATAAAGATGGGAGGGTGTACACATTTGCCCACAAGTATGATAAAGTGAAAGTCCCTGGAGAGGGCAAAAGACAAAGAGTTGACACCCTAGAACTGAGCACTGCCAGTAGCATAACTTCAATATCATCGGCAGCAAGCTTCATCTCCTCAGTCGAACCCTTAGGCACATCAGAAACAGAAACAAGACCCAATAATTTTTTATTGGAGATGGAGAGGTTGAGGCTTGGGGCGCGACCCTCACACAAAGAACATCCAAGACAAGAAGGGGAGGGAGGAGCTGGCAGGAACGTAAACAGAAACTACAAAAAGCCAAACCTAGAACCAGTAGGGAGACTAACGAGATCCAAAAAGACAGGGAACCAGCAACAATAGCAAGGATAGAAGGGGAGAGGCCAGAAACGTCGATAGTTGTCAATTTGTCTAGAAGAGAACTTCAGCAGGAGGATATCTCAGTCCTTAGTAAGGGACTAGGTTTCTGTCCAAATCAAGTCGGAGGGGATGTAGATCTGTTTGTGGATTTATTGAAATTTACCAGATTGTTGAAACTTAAGGATCATTTTTCACGTAATCCCTCTTATCATGATTTTTCAAGCAATGTTAATTGTGCTACAGAATATACTGTAAATGAAAAAAAACTATTCAAGCAATGATGACTGTGGAGCTTGATACGTCTGTTGATATTGAAGCTGTCAAAAGTGAACTTAATATTGTGGAAAATGTGACAATTGAAAGTGGCCTTAAACCTAGGTCTAAATTTATTCCATCTGGCACACACTCGAACATAGACATTTTCTGTGAAAAGGTTACCCAGGGCTTTTATCAAATCTTGGAGAGCCCACCACGAGCTGGCCCCCGTAAATATAATCTCACACGTATAGAGGCTGAAGTCCTAAAAAACCTCCAGTCAGATTCCACCATTGTCATCCGGGAGGCGGACAAAGGTGGAAAAGTGGTGATCATGAACAGGGATGATTATATGGGTGAAATTGATCGCCAGTTATCTGATACCACCTGTTACACTAGACTTAAGAATAATCCAACAGAGTTCTTGACCACCCATATCAACATGAGATTAGTAGAATGACGGGAGACGGGTTTACTCAGTGAGGAAGAATGCAGGTACCTCACAGGAGTGACCCCCTCTTTTCCCTGTATCTACATACTACCAAAAATCCATAAGGGGGGCCCTTTCCCACCAGGCCGCCCGATCATCTCGGGGGTGAATTCACCTAAAGAAAAACTCTCAGAATACGTAGATACATTCATTCAACCAATGGTACAAAACCTCCTGGCATACCTGAGAGATACAAAGGATATCCTAGGAAAATTTGAGGGCTTCACTTGGTCAGACACCCTTATCTTTGTCACCCTTGACGTCGTCGGCCTTTATACCTGCATTAAAAAAGACTTCGGGATAAGGGCACTAGAATCCTTTTTGGATAAAAGGACAGCAGACCATTGATTACATAATGGTGTCCTACTTGAAATGACGGAAATTATTTTGTCAAAAAACTTTTTCTTATACGACTCCGAATGGTCTCACCAGACGCAGGGAACAGCAATGGGTTCCAGGTTTGCTCCCGCTTACGCCGGCCTTTTCATGGGCTGGTTTGAGCGGGAGCATGCCTGGAGATGCCATGCGGCCAAATGGATGGATAACATAATATTCTGGGGCAGGTACATCGATGATGTGATCATGATCTGGGATAGGCCTGCCCCTGATTTGATGGAATATTTTGGGTTTCTTAATGACAACCCATTCAATGTTCGATTTACAATGGCACACAATCGACAATCTATCGACTTTCTAGACGTGACGTTTTTTTGTGGAAAATAACAACATTCACAGCCGCACACCTCGCAAGTCAACTACCTGCAATAGTACATTGCATCATGACAGTTCCTATCCACAACATGTGATTGATAATAACCCCTATGGGGAAATGATCCGAATGCGCCGCAACTGCAGCACAATATTAAGGAAACAGAAAAACGTTTCCAGGATAAGGGATACCCCAAGAATACTCTTAGAAAGGCCAACCATAGGGTGATGAAAACAACGAGAAAAACCACCTTAGCACCTGTACCGGTAAAAACGAACAGCATTAGCCCTTTGGCTTTCAGTACGCAGTTTACTGACTGAAGCAGCAAAATATATAACATCTTGAGGAAGCATTGTCACCTCCTCGCAGAAATACCAAGCCTACAGGGCACAGTGGCCACGAAACCCAAAATATGTTATAGAAGGGGTAAAAACCTTCGTAACATCTTGTGCCCGAGCTACATTGAGTCCTGTAGGCAGACAAATTGGCTGACACCAACGGCCAAGGGTTTCTGCACATGCAATGACTGCAATATGTGCAGGCTGGGGAGAAACAGAACCAAGGAGTTTTGTTTTAACACCACAAAAAAGTACAAAATAGATCACCTGATTAACTGTAACACTAAGTATGTTACATACATCCTGGGGTGTGATTGCAATAAAATCTATGTAGGCAGCACCAAAAGAGCCCTAAAAACCCGCATAAAGGAACATGTTCGTGCAAAACGTAATGGGGATCTGAGACACCCGATGACCTTCCACATGCGTGAATTTCATAAAGACACGGATAATATGTGGTTTATTGTTATTGACCACGAGCCAGTTCATCCAAGAGGAGGCAACAGGGAACTTGCCTTGAGACAGAGAGAGGCGGGCTGGATATGCAGATTAGGCTGCATTGAACTCGGCCATAATACAGAGGATGAACTGCATTTCTTCCTCGAATAGTTGACACTTGACTCTCCCCGTTTCTCCGCTATAGACATTACCAAGAACATATAAATAAACAGGCATAACTTGCTATCAGAATTCCTATTTAGGGACCACGTTCCATCACTAATAGCACATATGCTCATTTATGTAATGTAAAAATTATAAAGACTGCCCTGTTGAAGGTCGAGTATAATGCTGATTAATGTCACTGTGAACTATGTACCATCTCTCCTATTAAATGTGTTAAGACATGCCTAATGAAACTATGGAAATGATCAGCTTGGTACCTTTGGTTCTGATTGTCAAATTAGAATGTTTTTTGGATTATGTGTTTTGTGAGACTGCTTACACATATCTTTACGAATTAACAACGCAATATAATGCTCTGTAACCAGGTGGCTTGGGCTATTCTGGATGCCCTCATCTCTCTATTTATCTTTTACCCTTCTCTTCACCTTTTACTCTTGCTGCCTAAACGGCCTTAACAAATCGGGTTGGCTGACATGCCCATCTCGTCTTAGCGCTCATTGGCTCCTTTTTACCCTACACAATCCTGATGTTAGACCATGGGGCAGGGGATTTGCGATTACTGAAATGGGCCACCGTTTACTCACCCGTGCCCACTGTATATAGTGTGGTTTCTCTTCCTTGGAGTATGCGCTACAGGCGTTTGTTTGGAGCCCATTGACAGCATTGACCAGGAGTTGGGGCCATGAGCTTTTACAGACTACAAGATGGCCGCTGACTTGGAGGTAGATTCTTCTCTGATCTTGGGCTCTTTTTATCTGAAAACAAGTAACTCTTTCGGGCCCTTAACATGGTATTTTTTTGTTTATATAAGTTCGTTATGCTTTTATAGGCATGTGTGAAGTTCTATACGTGGACATTATCTCGGCGATTATGGAAGCTTTTAATTCATATTATGTGCCACTTATAACCTTGTGCTGAGTTTTTCCTTTCTCATACACTCGGGGATCACATGTGATGTATTTTGTCGGCACGATTATTACTTTTGTCACTCCGGGTTGCACCTGGATAAACACACTACAAGATGGCCGCAGCATATTCAGCGGGTTATCACGCGAGCGTGAGGCTTCCCCCGCTCGCATTTGCGCGTCAACACAGGTGTTCGCAATTGCCCTTAATCAAGTTCCCTACAAATACAGCGGCGTCCTGTCTCCATGTCTAGGCTCACCGGAGTACGGAAAGCGGTCGAGACAGGGGCTTCCTGGAGATTTTGCCACAGGATGGTGTATCACGACCGGTAAGAGGGCGAGGAAGTCTACTTTCCTTTAGTTTACTACTTTGGATTTTGGACCGAGAATACAGAGCTGCTTGCTCTGACCTCTTAGTTGTCCTTGCCCTCTGGTTTTTCGGGTCGGGGAGGCAGGGCTGCCTGGGGCCCACTGCCCCTTTTTGGACAATTGGATGGGGAGGTCATATTTGCGGGTCACATATGACCTTTTAGATCGGTCTCCTTAGGTCCCGCTAGCAATCGGAGGACCCTTCATTGCATGAGCCACTAGGCCACCTGGTTAGGGGGGAGCCAATATTGCCATTTGCCCCATAAAGCATTAATTATTGCAGACTTATTTGTGCTATAGCCTGCCTTACTGTTAGAGTCTATTAACATCTCGCTGATTTGGCTTTGAGGTTCTGTCCCCCTCACTTGGCTCATGTTTTTATTCTGCTAGACCTGTCAGGCTACCTATCTCTCCATTCCTGCCCAGATAGTGCAAAGATTTTGGAGACATAGAGGACAATATAAGCAGAAACAGGTACGATTTTTTTCAAATCAAGACTACAATAGGTATTGATTCATTCTGGGATTAAGCATTCCCCTCTTTATGATCTGCACAGACTGCCCCGCGCAACCTTCCTCCCATTTTCAGCATATAGTTAACGAATGCTGCTATCATCTTGGTTACGTTCATTTTGTGGTGCCTTCCACAAACATGGCTCTCTAACTTCTATCATTGAGCTATGACACCCCAGTTATGATGCAATTGCAGAGACATTAGCTTTGTACCCCATGTTACGTGGCACTTTTGGATGTAAATTGTGCTTATATATTTTTCTATTTATGTATTTTTGCAGATTACCTTGATCCACTATAACTTACCTTTTACTTCGTGGCAGGACTCTCATCTGAGGTTTTATGCCATTCCAGGAGTTCTATTTTACTCTTGGAACTCATCTAGACTTGACTTAGTTTGTAAGTTCCTCTCCTTATGTTTTTTCCCTTCTTCTCCCCGATTCTCCTTAGGAGGTTCTCACGCCTTCAGGCATTATGGATTGTTTTATTAAATTAGCCCCTCTGTTTTTCTTTTTTCTGTTCTGGATTCCTTCAGAGTCGTCTTAGAACACCAAGTTCATGCCCTCACCTCTTATGTGTAAACATTTGGTGTAAGGAGCCGTATGGAATTTCCTTTGATGACTTACTTGGAAGCATTTTCTTCCAATTACAAGGTACTTAATGTTATTTTTGTGACCTTTCTCTTTCTCTGTCACTTTTGCTCCAGATTCTTTTTTTCATTCTTGTGGGTCATCAAACTCTAGTTTGGTATAGAGATGAGACCAAAGTCCTGACTTATGTCTATTCTACCACTAGTTGCTTGTGTTTTCCCTCTCTTTGTTCCATAGAATACCCTACAAATTGAAAGTATAATCCATAGGATTCACACTAACATTCTACATGTGAACCCTGATGGTAGGGGCAATAGAAATAGGGATACAGTGTGGACAACAAAGCTCTTCTGACTGTAGCTGTCTGTTGAGTAGTGTTTAACTGAATGTGTTTTAGGCCTCCATTGCCTATGCAAAGCCTTCTCTTTGTCTGTATTACCTGTTTTTTATATAGAGGCCTATTTTAAAGATGTTTATGTAGTATACTCGTATTGTTTAATTTATTGTGTGTATATGTTATGTCAATTGTTGTTGAGACATTTTTTTATATTTCTATTGTTTATATGTTTATATTAACAGCCCTGAAGAAGCCCCAATTAGGACGAACCGCGTCGGCTGTGTGGTGCTTATCTTTGAAATAAAGAACTTTGAAAGACAAGAAAACGCCATCTTTCGCGATTTATTGTATATAAAATATTGTTTTTTGCAAAATTTTGTGGTGCCCCTTTGCGGTTGTTCATATTGAATTTAATTCCTTAGGGAATAGGCACAGTTGCGGTGAGTGCCAGTCAGTGTGCACACAAACCCCAATTGAAATTTAACTCACATGGTATTCTATTCCTTCTCCCTCCCCCTGGACTAGTAGATCAATACTCTCAATTAAACTAGCCTCTAGGTCAATCGTCCCCACTCTGCCTGTTGCCAGTCCTCATACACTCACCACTCCAGGCCCACGTGACCTGTCCAGCCCCTACTCCTCTCTTCTCCCCTAACCTCCTGCCCTTCTATGACTCCCCTCTTTCCCTTCCCCACATTCCGCCCTCACATTACACCCCACGCCCGTCTCCTCCTAAATTTGAACTCAATTCTTCTCCTATGTTCAACATCTGCCCACGTAATTTTCTTTCCACCTCAGATGCACCGATAACTTCTACCAACCACCATCTACCTCCACCTTTTACTCCTGCACCCCATTACTCCTTCCTCACTCCCACCTCTCCTTACCCTCCCTTGCCAATTGCACTCCCTTCGGAACCTATCGAGCCACCTAACATTCCGTGTTCAGCCCTTCTCTCCTTAGAAAACAAACTAGGATTTCTCATCTCCTCTATCTCCCAGCTTGGAGCTACCATCTCAGTCCTAAGTACTAAGATATCCACCTTTCCCTACAACCCAATCCCCCTGTCAGGTATTCTCTTCCCCAAACTCTAGAGGGGTACCTTGCTCTCGCACCCCAAAATAGCCTCACACAATCTGTCACCTTCAGACATCTCTAATTTATTGGGTAGTTACAAGACTCCTAACACCATCCCCCTCTCCTCTACAGTTAAGTCTAATATTTGCACTATTCTGACAATCTCCTCTGCCCAAACTAAACATCAGCCATATTCTACCCTGACACCCTCATTCAGGAACTTTATCCCTATCACCCCTAAAAGCCCAAACGCACCCTTCACTAAAACAGTCTTGTCAGAGTTGTGCTGTTTGCTCCACAACTGCAGATCGGCAATCAAACACAAACTGGAAATTTCAGACACCATTAATCTTCACAATCTTGACATTCTTTTCCTCACTGAGACCTGGTTCAACATCACCTCTCATACTATTTTTGATCTTCTGCTACCCACCGACTATTCCATCTTTAGAAATGACAGAACAGATAAAGTTGGGGGAGGTGTTGCAGTCATTTTCTGAAACTCCCTACAATTCAAGGTTTTTCCAAACAGCTCCATCCGTACATTCGAATGCCTTTCTCTGGAGTTTCAAGTGTAACGCTGCTCCCCTTTCAGATGTCATGTCATTTATCACCCACCTGGTGACTGCTCCTCCTTTTTGGAGGAAATCACTGACTTCGCCAGAGACCAGTACTCTCAAAGTGACTGGCAGATTTTTCTGGTAGACTATAATGTTCACTGGGGCTCTTTTGAAGTCTTAGCTGCCAATAGGCTTGCCACTTTTCTCTCATTAAATGATCTTATCTAACACTGCACGGAACCAACACACTCAGGGCTCAAATCTTGACCTTGTTATATCCAAAGCAGATATGCTAACAATTGCTGACCCTATTCAAGTAGACTGGTTTGACCACTTCCTCATCCCCTTCTCTCTGCACCTGTCTTACTCTGTAACTCTTGGCCAACATAAAAGGACAACTACCTGGTTCTGTAACAAAAAAACATTGACCTTGACACTCTGTGCAATTCTGCTATTCTATCTCATCCAATGTTAGACTCTAATTCTGATGTCAACAATCTTACCACCCAATAACTCTCCGGTCTTGCAGTCGAAATTGATAATGTTGCTCCACTTCAAAGCAAAAGGAAAAGGCCTATTTCTTCTGCACCATGGTTCATTAAATCCCTTTATGAAGAAAGGAAGAACTTGAGATGCCTGGAGAAACAACAGAGATAATCTCCATCCACCACTAATCTCTCTAATCTACGTTCAGCAAGATCAAAATGCCAGAGACACATCTTTAGTGAAAAAGCGCCACACTTCTGAACTCTCCTTGACTCAGCCAAAAACACTTTTTGACCACATCAAAAATACAAATTTCTCTCTCTCAACCATCAAGCCTGACGATCCTGCAAAGAAAGCAGCAGAATTTGCTATATTCTTTGATGAAAAAGTGAAATTACTGGTGGATCAGGTTGTTCACCCTACCTCCCTAGAGAGGCGCAAACCCTTAGTCATTTGGCAGACTTTTGACATCATCTCTGAAGATGGCCTCGTTAAAAGCATTTTTAAAACAAAATCCTTCGACCCCATCCCTAGTGACATTGCCATTTACTTCTACACCCACACTCTTATCTATTGGACCAGTCTGATTAACCTCTTCATCAGCCAAGGTTCCCTTCCTGTTTCCCTTAAAACAGGTCAGGTTACCCCACTTCATAAAAAACCCTCCACTGATGTGAATGACCTCAACAACTTCCGCCCCATCACAAACCTCCCTTTTCGAATTCTAATCTGGCTTCATGCAAGACAGCAGGACTGAAACAGTGCAAGAGATCGAAAACGCCCTGCGTGTTCTTGACTCAGGGAAGCTTGTCTTCTGATTATTCTAGACCTTTCTGCAGTCTCTGACACTGTTAATCACAACACTCTGCTGAACACCTTAAAACAGAAAATGGGCTTGGAAGGCACAGTGCTTAAATGGTTTGCTTCATTCCTCTCGGATAGATCTCAAGTGATTAAAATAGCTAACAGCCTTTCACCTTCAATAACTGTAGGTCAAGGCGTCCCTCAAGGATCTATCCTTGCCCCCATTTTGTTCAATCTTTATTTTGAACCTTTGGGAAATGTCCTTAGTAAATCTGGGATCCTTTACCACCTCTATGCTGATGACACCCAAATCTACCTTAAGGTGTCTTCCGCATACGACATCTCAATCCTCAACACTACTCTCACAGCTATCCAAAACTGGATGTCAAATCATCAACTCATTCTGAATCCTTCAAAAACTGAATTCCTCCTTCTCCCTACCTCACGTTCTTCTCCACCTGTTCAGTCTTGGATGGATAAGCTGAATTTACTCAACAACAAACCTATTGTTGTCGACATCGCTAAATCTCTTGGTGTCATAGTAGACAAAAGGCTCAGTCTACACTCCCACATCAATTCCATTGCAAAGAATGCAGGTTACCAACTGCACCTTCTCTCGGGGATTTGATGTTTCTTTACGGAGAAAGACCTTGGTCCAATCTGGTTCTCTCTAGATTTGACTATTGCAATTCTCTCCTTGCTGGCCTCCCCAAATCCCACCTCTCCACTCTAAAATCCGTACTCCATTCAGCGGCTCGTATTTTTTTTGGGCCTGACGTGGGTCCTGTGCTCTCCATGCCACTGGTTTCAAGCTATCCTGGCTGATGAGGGTTGAAAGCCCGAAACCGGTCCTAGGATGCTTATTTCCAGTCCAGGGAGGACCTGGCCCGGCAGTTCGGACGGGAAAGTTCCCAATGAGCGCAGGATCAAGACTGATTTGCATATGGCTGGGTCCAAACTGGAATGGCATGGTGATCCAAAAAACCATGGATTTAGACCCAGATCTCTGTACTAGGGTGAATGTATGACATTGTTCTGCATTCTGTCCATCAATTGTTTTTTTTGCATTTGTCATCTCGAGTGGGACGGGTATGCCCAGACGTGGGTCCTGTGCTCTCCATGCCACTGGATTCAAGCTATCCTAGCTGATGATGGCTGAAAGCCCGAAACTGGTCCTAGGATGCTTGTTTCCAGTCCAGGGAGGACCTGGCCTGTCAGTTCGGGCTTGACTGTTCCCATTGTCCGCTGGGTCAATACTGATTTGCATATGGCTGGGTCCAAACTGGAATGTCATGGTGAGCAAAATAACAATGGATTTAGGCCCAGATCTCTGTACTTGGGTGAATGTATGACATTGTTCTGTATTCTGTCCATCAATTGTTCTTTTTGCATTTGTCACCCCGATTGGGACAGGTATGCCCAGACATGGGTCCCGTGCTCTCCATACCACTGGAATCAAGCTACCCTGACTGATGAGGGCTGAAAGTCTGAAACCGGTCCTAGGATGTTTGTTTCCAGTCCAGGGAGGACCTGGCCTGGCAGTTCGGGCTTTAATGTTCCCATTGGGCGCAGGGTCAATACTGATTTGCACATGGCTGGGTCCAAACTGGAATGGCATGGTGAGCAAAAAAAAGATGGATTTAGGCCCAGATCTTTGTACTGGGGTGAATATATGACATTGTTCTACATTCTGTCCATCAATTGTTCTTTTTGCATTTGTCACAGCGAGTGGGACGCGTATGCCCAGACGTGGGTCCTGTGCTCTCCATGCCACTGGAACCAAGCAATCCTTGTTGATGATGGCTGAAAGCCTGAAACCGGTCCTAGGATGCTTGTTTGCAGTCCAGGGAGGACCTGGCCTGGCAGTTCGGACTGGACTGTTCCCATTGGGCGCAGGGTCTAGACTGCTTTGCATATGGCTGAGTCCAAACTGGAATGGCATGGTGAGCAAAGAAACGATGTATTTGGGCCCAGATCTCTGTACTGGAGAGAATGTATGACATTGTTCTGCATTCTGTCTATCAAATGTTCTTTTTGCAAAACAATTATCACATCACACCCCTACTGTTGTTTTCTCTTCAATGGCTTTCCATTGAAGCAAGGTCAATCTACAAGACTGTATGTATCACCCGCAAAGCTTTACACACTTCCTCCCCTTGATAACTGGTGAATAAACTTAAAATCTCTGGAGCCTCTAAACATTCACGTAATGCTGAACACTTACTGCTTGAGCCCCCTATGTTCAAAAGAGAAAGATCAATGGCTCAATCCTTCTCAGGCAACGTAGTTAGAATCTGGAACTCGCTTCCTCCATTTCTCCGTACCACCACGTCTACCCGAACTTTCAAAACAGACCTCAAATCTCTTCTCTTTCAAAGACACGTCCAGAATTAATACATCCCTTTTCATGTCCCTCAAGGGCGCTTGGCATTTTCCCGATGTTCTAAGTTCTCACAATGCTGTAAATATGTTTCCTATGCCTGTACTAACCTAACACTAATGTGTTTTTGTTTTGTTTTGTTGCTGTGACTGCCACTTCTTATTTTAATTTACTTTTTCAACTATCCTGTTGTAAAGATAATGATGCGGGAAACCGGAGATAGTTTATGACCTTTATTAGGTAGACAACACACCCAGGCCTGTGGTCATGGCAATTCACAACATCAACTGCTACTGATGATAACTGTCAAATAGAACTGTCAGCTGTCAACATTCCAGCTGATTCCAACCAATTACGCGCGGGCATAGCAAGCGCGAGCAAGGGTAAGGGAAAGAGAAGAAGGGCACAATACAACACATCTCTATCCCTAAAAAATGAAAGTATTAGAACGCTCAGCCATAACACTGTGCACCTTACGCAGTTCTAATCACAAACAAAGTCTTCATATTTGTTGGGTTTGCTTAAAACACGACCAAAACTACTGGTGCTGGCTGTTGCTCCGCCAGTATCTCTTTTGGGTGCCTCCGTGGGAACTTCCACGTGTTCTTCTTCACATGGTAGTGCTTTTTCAGTCTCTTTGTCGTAGTTGTTTGAATTCTCTTTGTGGCACACAGGTTCCTCTTGTTCCTCGTCTGATTCATAGACATCCCCCGTGTCCAGGAGACTCGTTGAAGCATCACTACTGATGTCCTTCATTTCACCAATGGATTCCACATTTAGATTTTCATTGGTTCCCTGTACTTCTCCGTCGCTGTAGCACTCAGACTCTGAATCTTCATGTTCCCATTGTGTTCTCTTTTCCTCTTCTCTCTCCTCCATGGGAGTGGTTTCACTCTCTTCCTGTGGGTAAGTTTTCCTACTGTGACAGACTGAGATTGCTGATGCGTGCCACACTCTTCCGTCACTGAGTAGTGCTGAATTACAGAAGACTTATTTTACCACTAACAGTGCTGTAAACCTGTTTTCACCTTTGGTAATGTGTCCACTTTTTTTTCACTCTTACTCTGTCCCCAACTTGGATGTTGAACTCTTTACAATTCTTACTTTTGTCATATTTTTCTTTGTACACATCCTGTGCTTTTTTATCCTTTCTCTAATGGTATCAATTGACCACTCTTTTTACTTTGCTGACTTTATCCATCCAATGTTGTCCTTGGAGATTGGGGTTCTGCCTCTCATAATCTCAAAGGGGCTCACCAATGTTTTCTCACCAGGAGTAATTCTGTACCCCCATACCATATTGTTTACCTCCTTCCTCCAACATTTTCCATTTGTGTTTGCCAGTTGGATGGCACCCTTTATTACTCTATTAAACCTTTCCAAAGCTCCGTTTCTAGCCGGGTGGTACACAGAGGTTGTTTTATGATTTATTCCATTTCTACTCACAAACTCCTTGAATGCACCCGAGGTGAACTGGCATCCGTTGTCACTGACCATAGTCTTAGGAATTCCTTCCCTTATGAATACTTTTTTATTTATTTATTTATTTTATTTAGAAGTTTTCTATAGCGCTAACAAGACCCGAAGGTGGCAGAGCGCTTTACAGTAAAGGCATGAGAAGGTGGACAAAAAGACAAGTAACAAATAAAGGTGATCATCAAATGACAGTTCGTACAGTAGGACTTCTTGGCAATAGGATACAGAGTTCTCACATAGTTCTGGGGATGGATGTTGATCCTAGTTACCGAGGACCTAGGGAACGGATGAGGAACAAGGATTTGAGTTGGCTCTTGAATTCCGCATAGGACGGTATGGTTCTGATATGCGGAGGGATAGAGTTCCATATTTTGGGGGCATTTCCTGAGAAGGAGCAATCCGCTGTTTTCTTCTTTCTGGTTTTTGGTAGGATGAGCAGCAGGGAGTTAGAGCTTCTCAAGATTCTACTTTGGCCAGCTTTTGTGAGTTTGTTTGCCAGGTATTCTGGTTTTCCGGTGTGGAGGGCCTTGTGGGTTAGACAGGCCGTTCTGAAGGTGCTACGCATATCCACCGGGAGCCATTCAAGTTCTTTGAGTGCAGGGGAGATGTGGTCGGATTTTTTGCATCCTGTGATCATTCTTGCTGCCGCATGCAATGTTGTTTTTAATGGGGCCAGGTGTGATTTGGGGATGCCTGTTAGGATTGAGTTCCCATAGTCCAGTCTAGATAAAACTAGTGATTGCGTGGCTAGTTTGAGGTCCTTGTTGGGAATGAAAGGTTTGATTTTGTTCAGCAGTCTGAGGTTAAAGAATGCGCTTTTTGCCGAGTTCTTAATGTGGTTTGTCAAGGTTAGTTTGGGGTCTAAGGTGAAGCCCAGAGATTTTACGGAATCAGCTAGCGTGAGAGAACCTTTAAGAGCATCGATCGACTTCAGCCACTCGATGATTTGAGGGTTGTCTTCTTTGTTTGAGATGAGAAGAGTTTCGGTCTTGTCGGGATTGAGTTTCAGGTGATTCTTTGTCAGCCAATCTTGAACATCATTTAAGACGGCATTAACTCGGTGGATGTCGTTAATAGAAGAGGTTTCCAGGTAGATCTGTGTGTCATCCGCGTAGAGGTGGAAGTGGATATTGGCATTCCTGAGTAGTTTGGCGAGCGGTTCCATATAGATGTTGAAGAGCTGAGGAGAAAGTACTGATCCTTGTGGGACACCCCTGTTGACTTGCTGGGATTCGGAGGTGAAGTTCTTCATTTTTATTATTTGCGAGCGGTTGTGTAGAAAGGAGGAAAACCAATCGAGAACTACCTCGCCGAGGCCAGCTCTTACTTGCAGAGTCTTGATGAGGAGCCTATGGTCCACCGTGTCGAAAGCTGCGGATAAATCAAGGAGTATGAGGAGGCAGCATTTGTCAGCGTCAAGGGAACCGTGAATATCGTCTATGATGTTCAGCATCGCGGTTTCTGTGCTGCGGCCTTGTCTGAAGCCGGATTGGAGGGGGTCTAGGAGATTGATGTTATCCAGATGATGAGTCAATTGAAGGAGAACGCATCGTTCCAGTGTTTTGGCAAGTAGAGGGAGGTTAGAAATCGGTCTGAAATTGTTCAAGTCAGTAGAGTCAAGACCTGGTTTTTTCAGCAAAGGGGTGACTTGTCCCGTTTTTAGACAGTCGGGGACCACTCCACTTTGTAGGGAGCTGTTTATGATTTTGCCCCAGATAGGTGCTAAGGTGAGCTTCATTCTTCCATGAATTTTAGTATATCCTTAGTGTCTACTTTCTCGCATACTTTTATTTCTGGCCACTTTGAGAAATGATCCACCATTACGATTACGTATACAGGTTTTCCCTGCCACTTCATTGGTCCCATTACATCAATTCCGCCTCTTTCCCATGGCATTTTTAGGCATTTTAATGGTTGGAGCGGTGGGCGTAGGGTAATTTGTGTTTTATCCGAGTTCTCGCACTCCATGCAGTTTCTTATGCCTCTCTCAATCTGTATGTCAGACCCAAGACACCAATACCAGCATTTTATTCGGTTTTTTGTTTTGCTCATTCCCAAATGACCTTCGTGGCATATTTGTATTATTCTTTCTCTGAGTTCTTTTGGTGGCACCACTTTGCCTTGTCTCAAAATCAGATTGTCTTCAATTGATAGTTCATTTCTAAGTTCCCAAAACATGCGCAACTCATTTTCCACCTGTTTTTTCTTTGGCCATCCTTTTATGATGTATTTTTTTATTGTTTGTAATTGTTCGTCTTTCGAATATTTCTTAATCCATTCGTCCTTCTGTATGGTTGGGAATTCTTTGTTGATACTTGCCACGCATAGTTCCTCCTCCTGAGCCTCACTTCCCTAATTTTGCAACGGCAGTCTACTCAGGAAATCCGCTACTACGTTCTTTACACCTGGTAGGTACTGAACTTCATAGTTGTAATCCAGTAGTCTGATGGATAGGCGTGCCAAACGTGGTGATGCATTGTATAATCCTTTTACAGTTAGTACCTTAGTTAGGGGTTTGTGGTCACATTTTAGGATTATTTTTAACACATGTTTGTATCAGTAACATGTATGTTCGTAAATCTCCTCATGTAACGTACTCGGTTCTATTGTAAAGCGCTCTGACACCTTTGGGTATTCAGCGCTATATAAAATTGTATACATAAATAAACTAAAATAACGGACGGTCTGTAAAATTTGCAAACGGTTGGTCACCCTTACCTAACCTAGCACAAAAATTGCCATTGCCACTTGCCTATTTGTACCAGCCATGCCAGTATTTTTGAGTCCAGGCTGATAAAAATATTGAAAAGCAGTGAAATCTAGTATTTTTCCCTTCTGAAACTTAAACCTTAAAAAACACTTAAGATATAATTTAAAAAGTATAAGAAAGCTCCCTAACTCGTTTCAGAATTTATTTATTTATTTATTTATTTTATTTATTATTACATTTATTAAGCGCACAGCTACCCGGAGGTTTCCCGGCGCTATGAATGATTATTAGAGTAAACAGGGAGGATATATGATGTTACAATGCGGACTGTAACAACGCATACCGTTACTACGCATCTTTTACAACGCGGATACTGTTACAACTCATGTATTTACAACGCATTTTTTTACAACGCAGGTACCTTTACAACGCATACCATTACAACGTAAGTATTGGTAAGTATATATTAATATTAATATTATAATCGTAAATTAATTTTAAATAATATAATTTAATGTAATTTTATTTAATTTAATTTAAATTAATTAATTTAATTTAAAATTAATTTTACTTTATTTTTACCCTGTACCCCTGTACCCCAGAAACTCAAAACTGACCCTCAACCCCAAAAATAAATTCAAGTAATTTAATTTAATTTAATTTCAATTAATTAATTTAATTTAAAATTAATTTTACTTTATTTTTACCCTGTACCCCTGTACCCCAAAAACTCAAAACTGACCCTCAACCCCAAAAATAATGTAATGTAATTTAATTTAATTTATTTTCAATTAAATAATTTAATTTAAAATTAATTTTAATTTATTTTTACACTGTACCCCAAAAACTAAAAACTGACCCTGAACCCTAAAAATACCCCTTTACCCAAAAACTAAAAACTGACCCTGAACCCTAAAAATACCCCTTTACCCAAAAACTGAAAACTGACCCTGAACCCTAAAAATACCCCTTTACCCAAAAACTAAAAACTGACCCTGAACCCTAAAAATACCCCTTTACCCAAAAACTAAAAACTGACCCTGAACCCTAAAAATACCCCTTTACCCAAAAACTGAAAACTGACCCTCAACCCTAAAAATACCCCTTTACCCAAAAACTAAAAACTGACTCTGAACCCTAAAAATACCCCTTTACCCAAAAACTGAAAACTGACCCTGAACCCTAAAAATACCCCTTTACCCAAAAACTGAAAACTGACCCTGAACCCTAAAAATACCCCTTTACCCAAAAACTAAAAACTGACCCTGAACCCTAAAAATACCCCTTTACCCAAAAACTGAAAACTGACCCTGAACCCTAAAAATACCCCTTTACCCAAAAACTAAAAACTGACCCTGAACCCTAAAAATACCCCTTTACCCAAAAACTAAAAACTGACCCTAAACCCTAAAAATACCCCTTTACCCCAAACATATAACATTTAAAATATAAATATATACTTACCAATACTTACGTTGTAATGGTATGCGTTGTAAAGGTACCTGCTTTGTAAAAAAATGCGTTGTAAAAACATGAGTTGTAACAGTATCTGCGTTGTAATAGATGCGTTGTAACAGTAGTGCGTTGTAAAAAATGCGTTGAAACAGGTGCATACCAAACAGGGATAATTGCTTCTTACAAATAAAATTCTGATAATTTTACATGAATTGCTTTTCATCTACCAGCTCCAATTTGCTTCGGAACAGGGAAACGTAAACAAATATATGTTTTTCACAACATCCAAAAAGTGACAGCCGTACCTAGACGAGAGTTCAGTCGAGTTTTGGCACAGCAAGGCGGGTCTAGACCTCACTTTTACACGAGGTGTTTCCTGCACGTTGCCAGGCGGCAAATGTTGCCACTTTTAAATGTTGTCAGATAACTTCCGTTTCCAACCTACTCCCACCACCTGTATCCAAGACACGCCCCCCATGGCCGGGAAACCCAGCCCTGAGGGCAGAGGAAGGGGCTTGTCTGGGATCTCCGTGACTGGTGGGTCCGATGCGTGCCTCACGTCACTGGCGCGTGGGAAGAGAGGGGGCGAGGCTCTAGGGCGGAGGGCGGAGCTCCATTCGTAGGGGCGTGGCCTAAACGTCCCAGCTCACCTTGCTTGCGCCTGTTTTAGCCTTCCCATGCACACTGAAGGTTCCAAAGACAGCTGCAGGCAGCCTGAAACCCAGTCAGCTAGAAGGACAGCAATCAGAGGTGAGAAGGGGTGAGTTTATCTTCCGTTCTCTTTAGTGCTTGTGTGTATGTTTTTGCAGCTGTAACTGCTTTATTCAACACTGGGCATGTTCAGCTTGATCGTTGGAACACTGGTGCAAAGTATATAGATGTACGCACGTGCACACCATGTAGTAGTTTACCGTGTATTTCGTACGTGTATTTGTGAAAGTGTAGATCTGTGTCATATGTACTTTGGTGCGAGGTAAGTGTGTGTTTGAAAACATTAAAGCACATCCAGAGGTTGTATTCTAAGTATATGCGACAACCAGAAATGTGCATAGGCTACAGTTCAGTGATATTATCTGCCCATCTCAGTGTTACTCCTGGTGCTCAATCTCTGTGTTACTCTATCTGCCCCTTCTCAAAGTCACTCTATTTGCCCTTCTCAAAGTCACTCTATCTACCCTTTTCAGTGTTACTCTATTTGCCCCTTTTCAGTGTTACTCTATTTGCTTCTCACTGTCGATGAATCATGGTTATCTTGTCAGTTCCTGATCACTGTAACCATACCTGCCCTGCTCCGTTTTACCATACCTGTCCTGCTCTGTTTTACCATACCTGCCCTGCTCTGTTTTACCATACCTGCCCTGCTCTGTTTTGCCATACCTGCCCTGCTCCGTTTTACCATACCTGTCCTGCTCTGTTTTACCATACCTGCCCTGCTCATTGCTACGCTGCCTGCCCGTCCCATGTGTCACCATATCTGCCCATCACACTGTTGCAATAACTGCCCCTGCTCACTCTTACAACATTTAGTGCGCTCCACAACTTCTTGGTTGATTGATATCTTCCCCTACTCATTGTTACCATTTCTGCCCTACTCACTGCGTCATATCCGCCTCGGCACGTTGTTCCAGTGCCTGCCTCTCCACAGTGTTATTATATCTGCCTTTTTCCAGTGTTACTCTGGGCTCTATCCTCAGTGTTACCCTATTCACCCCAAGTTGGTACTCCATCTGCCAATTATTAGCGTTACTCTATCTACCCATTCCCTTTGTTACTCTATCTGCCCATTCTCTTTGTTGCTCTATCTGCCCCTTCTTTGTCACTCTCTGTGTCCCTTCTTTATGCTATTCTTTCTGCTTCTTCTCAGTGTTACTCTATCTACTTCTCCCATTATTACTCTAGCCCCCTTTCTCAGTGTGACTATATTTTCTCTCTTCACTGTTGTCCTGTCCACACTACAGGGTGTTACCCTCTCTGCAAATTATTAGTGTAACTCTATCTGCCCCTTTTCATTGTTACTCTATTTGTCCCTTCTCTATGCTACTCTCTCTGCCCACCTCAATGTGACTCTGTCTGCTCCATCTCATTGTTACTCTCTTTGTCCACCTCAATGTGACTCTGTCTGCTCCATCTCATTGTTACTCTCTTTGTCCACCTCAATGTGACTCTGTCTGCTCCATCTCTTTGTTACTCTCTTTGTCCACCTCAATGTGACTCTGTCTGCTCCATCTCATTGTTACTCTCTCTGTCCACCTCAGTGTGACTCTGTCTGCTCCATCTCATTGTTACTCTCTTTGTCCACCTCAATGTTACCCTACCTGCCTTGCTCAGTGTTACTGTATTTTCTTTCCTCAGTGTTGCCTTATCCTCCCCTGCACTGTGTTACCCTCTGCAGATTCTTAGTTTTGCTCTTTCTCCCCTTCATAAAGTTACTCTCTCTGTCCCATCTATTTAACTCGTCCCTTACCTCGGCCCCGCTGGTGTTCCTGAAGTGGCATTGCACTGTGCAGTGCCTATGGGGGAAAACAACCTTTACAACGTAGTCATTACATTGCACTACACATACAACGCAGTAATTTCATTGCAACATCCTTTACAATGCATGTCACTACAAAGCAGGCATTACAACACATACAATTACAACGCACGTCACTGCAACACATACCATTACAACGCATACCATTACAATGCATAGTACCCCTACACTATACAACACTTACCCTACTGCTGCACCCCCTGGAGTTAGAATAGTATTTTTTACCCCTATACTATCCAATACTTACCTTAAATGCAATGTAATGGTATGCGATGTAATGGAATGCGTTGTAAAGGATGTTGCGATGTAAAAACTGCGCTGTAAAGGCATGCGTTGTAAATGTATGCGTTGTAACGTCATACATTCGCCTATGAGTACAGTTACATTTTGCTTGACAGCGGTTGTAAATGTTACCCAAAAGTTTGCGCACCTCGGTGCGCAGTGCCCCTTGGCATGTTTACTCCTTGCACAATGCACCTGGACCACGGCCAGGGGCGGATTGGCAAGGCGGGCATTCGGGAATGGGCCGAAGGGCCGGTGCCTCAGTGCCCTCTGTGGGCCGTTTTTTTTCTCCCCTGTCCCAGTCCACAGAGAGTGGACTAGGAAAGGGGAGAAAAAAACCGGCCCACAGAGTGCACGGAGACAGAGACTGAGAAAATGAAAGCAGCCTCGCTGTGTGGCCAGACAGCGATTGTCAGCTGTGGGTTCTCCTTCACCCCTACCCTGCCAAGCAATCAAGCTGAGGCTGGGCTGGGGAGGGGTGATTGTTTGCAATAATCGGCCTCCCTGGGGGCCAGGTGTTTCTCAGGCCTTTGAGCCATTTGCACCTCGGCCCCTGGCGCCCATGCAGCCCGGAAACGGTGTTAGTCTTAACACCTCGCCCACAGCCCTTCACATTCAGGGCACAGTGGACGAGGAAGAATGGGTCTTGCTGTGGGGGCCTGGTGATGTTTGGAATTTTTTTGTTTTATTTATTTATTTATGCGATTTTATATAGCGCGGACTTTACCCGAAGGTGTCAGAGCGCTTCACACTAGGAACAGCAATAATACATGAGGAGAAAATTATAAGTGGACAAATTACAAAAGCAAACGTTAAGTTACATGAATCAAAAGTGACAATAGTAAGCAACCAAAATACAAGAGGAGCAAACGATACATTATAGGAGGAAAACGAGAGATGTGTGCAGGTTAAAAAAGCGTACAAAATACAAGTAGAGGTATAATACTGCAATTAATGGCAGACACTCCAGCACAAGAACAAACGTTACGTAGGCAATAGTGGCACTTGTACAAGCATCTAAAGCAAACAAAAAGTGAGAGGTAGCAAACAGTGTGTTACAAGAGAAAAGTGACTTGTGCAAGTTACAAAAGGGTACCATACACAGGTACAAGAGTAATACTACAGTAAATGGTAAATACTCAAACTGCCAGAACACACCGGGAAGGCACTTCCCATGCACCAGCTTCACCTCAGCCTCCCCCCTGGCTACCTGGCTACCTTGGATGACCCAGAAAGCTGTGTTTTGTGCTCCCCTGCCAGGACATTTTCCCAAGGCCTGGAGGGTTGATTAATTTACTAATTGCAGGGGCCTTACCTCTGTTCATGTGCTCCTAAGCTGAAGGTCTGGGGAGGGCTGAGTAGGTTAGTAATAGCAGGGGCTTTGCTGCTATTCAGGTGCTCCTGTGCTGGAGGGCTGGAATAATTTTGTGACAAAAAGGAGCCTTGCTATTTTTTTTAGTTGCTCAGCATGTAGGCCATTGTCACCTTGGCCCTGTGTCGTGTGCAAGAACAGTATCTCCCACTTTCATTCCTTGTCTGTGCAAATGGTGTTTCATGAAAGGGCACGCCGCTTGAATGTGGGCCACGCCCCTTAAATATGGGCCACGCCTCTTGAATGTGGGCCACTTTTTTCGTCAGTGCCCGGGCCAAATTGTGATCCCAATCCGACCCTGACCACGGCCCGAAGAGGAGGCACGAACAGATCTCTTTTCGAGGGTGTGTTGCCTCACAGAAGTCTGCCTGCCTGTCTGTACCGGTGTCTCCCACCTGTTTTCCCAAATACAAGCCCACAGTCCAAGATGGGCGTTTCCTAGACTATTCCAAGGCTGTATATCTGATGGGAATGGCTATTAATTATTATGTATATGATGGGAACGCCATCGTCTCATGAGCATGTCGTCTCATGACTATCTTGGCACAGGGGCAAAAGGTGATTTCATGCTTCTGTGCATTTCATGGGAATTTCATGGGACAATGTCTGATTAACAGACTTATGCTGGTCGAGTGCCATGCGGGCATTTTATAACCCAGTTGCTTATTAGCAAACCTTGGCACATTTTCTGTACCTAACATTTCATGCCATGGTATTTGATGGTCAACTACTACAAATATAAAATAACATTTTTTCTCCATAGTACTTCATACTGCGCGCCTGCCGTTTCTAAGCACTACAAATAACGTGTCGCTTCTACTTTTTTTACTCAAAGCAACACCCGGTGGGCATGTTCTGTCACGCACTCTGCAGACGACCATGACCTAACCACACTCGACACTGCAGCTGCTTTTTATGGAGGAGACGCGCGCGCATTGCACACGCAGACTGGGTAATCCGCCCTGCGGCTGGGGTCTGGGACGCAGGGGGGCCCCATCTTCTCTCTCAGCCAGACAAGGGAAGCAGAAGGTTTAGTGCCGAGCACTGGAGCCCTGTTTGACATGCCTCGACTAATATTTTGAAAGTTAGCGTAAATAGTTTTTCATAGCATCTCCCACATCCGTATTTTACCCACAGGGGTATGCGAGGAATGCTTCTGGAGTGTGATATATTTGTCTGCTGAACTTATCGTGGAAGCTCACCTCCCCCGTTTTGACGTCACAGTTGCGCGTGGATCTCCATCCCAGGTCTCCGTGCCAGTCGCGGCCTCCCGGGTTTAAATGTAGTGCTTACTGCCGTTGAATGACGGTTGTCACTGCGGCACGACAGCTGCGCTGGTGTAGCAATGGTATCACAAATACAACCCCCTGTCCCTGTGGTGCTATCAGAGTAGCACACACAGCGCCCCTGTGTGTGCTGCTGATCTCGTCTGACGACACATGTGCGCACAGTTCCCTCGGTGTGATGTCACGAGGGCAGTTCTACATATGCGGTGCCAAATGTCTGGGTGACCACGTTGTAAGGGCCTCTCCCCATTGTTAAGTCGCGGTAATAAAAGTAGCCCCATCATTGTGATGTCGCTGCGATGAGTGCAGCAACCCAGTCTGACGTCACTTCTGCTCCCACGTGAGCTCTCTCTGTGCTTCCTGGTGACGTCAGGCTACGAACAGTCCTCACTGTGATGGAATGACAGCCAGGGATCCTTGGGGGAGGGTGGTGGAACGTGTGGTTGCCAGCGGAGCCAACAAAACCTAACAATGTTACAAAAACACAAACAAAAATGCTAAAGAAAGTTGTCGTGGGTGGGGTTTTTTACGGTTCTTTCGTGTACAAGGGGTCACTACTAGCGTGACACAAAGAACGTTTTGACCATGATTTAAGTTTTAACAGGTAGTAACCTGAGGTGTTTTGTAGTGCGATACATATTTTATATGGCATGGGGTGGGAGAGCGACACAGCAGGTAAGAAAGTGCAGTTAACAGCTCACTTATTTTAATCTTATTTGTTTATAAAATCTTTTTATTAGGCACACAATGAAACAAAAGCAAGCAGGTACGTCACAAGAATTATGCATCTGTATAGTAAATGCATAAGGTGTAATCCATCCCCGGACAGGCTACCCTCCAATTTTATAATATGGTCTCATCCTGGTGTAAGTCAAAGGCCGTATAGCGGTATTCTCGGGCCCGAGACATCACTATGGGGGTGGCACACAGACTTCCCCGGTAGACATACCATTTCCCCAGATCCTTTACCACTTTTTGGGGCAGCCCTCGCTTTTATAAACCACCCTCACCGCCACCATACACCAGTGCATGTCTCTTTTCCAGTCTCTGAGGCGTGGTGCGGTTTCCGCCCCCCATAGATGGGCTAAATTACGTTTAGCGATCACCATGCTCAAGGCTACCCATATTTGCTCCATACGACTTAAGTCTGTGGTGTCCCAAACATTAACCCGTTGCATGCTGATGACGGCCCCCATCCGTCATGCACTTCTGCGCTCGTGTGCTGATGACTGCTGGGGGCCGTCATAAATCTGCCCACTTGCGATTTTGCCGCACAGGCGCAGAATCGCGGCCGTATGCAAGGGGTTAAGAAGACACCACAAACACTACTCATACACGCTACCACAGATCCCCAGTCAGCCTAGATTGCGGGACACTCCCAGATAATATGGAAAAGGATCCTTCTTGCCCACACTGCCTACGAAAAGTTGGATCAGGCACTCTGCCCATCTTACCTAAGGCATTGCAAGATAAATAAGTCCTGTGCAGTATTATAAGCTGGCCGAGTCCAAACCGTGCTCTAACTGCCAACTCTCTGGGGGAGGCTAAAGCCACAGGCCAGTCTCATCAGCCAGATCTGTATTCCAATGGGCTCACAAGAGAAGGAGCGGAACTGGGGAATTATTAAACAACTTTTTTTAAGTGAGGGAGATCGCTTTGCGGCTCATGCTGCCGCATAACAATCTATCCTCTAATGGCGATGACTCCGGAAGGACCTCCCCGTGATGGATCACTGCCCGAAGAGTGTGTTGAACTTGCAAATAGTGGAAGGTCTCCGTAGATGCCATCTCAAACACTCTCTGTAATTCCGAGAATGAACTACGCTCCCATTGGACCAGAGATCCTTGCACTGTTACTGGTTTTATAGGTCGTAGACTTCAAGTACAGCTGCAGCACTCTCACTTTTTTTCTCCCAGGTCTCCACCCTCATTCCATTCAGTTTAGCTGCAGATGTCTGTTCTGTACTTTTTAATGACTTGTTCTTTTTTTATCCATGCTGTGTCTTGCTTTGGGTGTTTTGTATTAAGGTAATCATGACAACAGTTTGTTGTGTTAGCTTGCACCATGCCTGGTACCCCTGGAAGCATTTACTTAGGTGCGGAGGATGTTCTGTTCTTGGAGTTTCTCTCGCCTGTGTTCATCATAGTTTAATTCATTTATGTATCTGTGTAACTTTAGGGAGACATCATAAAGATGATGACGATGTAGCCGCATAGGAGTCCAAATGGATCCAGGCATTCCTCTCAAGCAGAACTTTTCAAGTTTTTTCCCAGAATGCCTGCTACAAAACTTACTCCTTCGCACATGGTGTACCACAAGACTCCATCTTGAGCCCGCTACTTTTTAATCTTTACGTAAAACCTTTAGCGGAGCTGGCAGAACAATCCGGACCCTCAATTTACTCCTACGCAGATGATTCCCAAATTATGTTTTCACTATCTGCGCACAACCCCAATGATACCTCCACACTTAAGACAGGGCTGACTAACATAGCAACCTTGATGCAATCTAATTTCTTAAAATTGAACGGAGGAAAAACAGAGGTAATAAAACTGGGAAAGCAGAAAAATCTCTGGAGCCTACAACATTGGCCAGATAAAATGGGCACCCTTCCTACCCCTGTATCACAAGTGCGAAACCTAGGCGTACTCCTAGATGACACTTTAAGTGTGCATGCTCAATCAGTAAAAGTCGCAGCCACTTGTTTCTCCGTCATTAAATGGCTGAGGAAAATATGCTGGATGCTACCAGATACAACAAAAAAAACTGTAGTCAATGCCTTAATTACTTCCTGGCTTGACTATGGAAATGTCCTCTATGTGGGCTCAATCAAACCGGTTCTCCACAGACTACAGATGGCCCAAAATGCGGCATTTAGACTCCTATGTAAAGTTCCAAAAAGAGAATCAATCTCCGCATTCCGACTTAAATTACATTGGCTAAACATTGAAAATCGAGTGAAGTTCAAAACACTCACCTACATGCACAAAATTAAAGCCAATACAGCCCCCAACTACTTCTTCACTTTGGTCAAACCATACATTCCATCTAGAAATCTAAGATCAGCCTCACATGGCTGTTTTGTGGTCCCTAAATACAAATTAGAGCGAATTGGAGGGAAATCCTTCACATATCTAGGGCCATCGTACTGGAATTCCCTCCCAATCTCACTTAGAAATGAAACAAACTACTCCAGCTTCCGCAAGTTGCTTAAAACCTGGCTGTTTGACAAATAAGATGCCCATGCTCCACCCTGTCTAGGCTTCTATCTGCGCCGGGAAACCCTTTTTGGGTAGCTGTCGCGCAATACAAATTATAATATTGATAATAATATGAGTAGATTATTCGTCCATATTTATATAGTGCTTCAAAGCCAAACAAACTGCCTTTGGGCACTGTTTGGTGGTTGGTAGGTTCCATGTAGCTGACTGAAAAAGAGTATGAGACCAGTTGTTTTCGGAATCCGGAAGACCCACTCTTGCAACAACTTCATAGGAGTATTTCTTCAGCTGTTTTTAGAAGTTGGACAATATGCTCTGTTAACAATTTAGGAGTATGTCTTCAGTTGTCTTTAAACTCAGGAAGACCCATTCTTAACTCACATTAGAAGGGGCACGACTTAAGTAATCTTTAGAACCAGGAGGCTCTACTGTTGACTCCACTTAGAAGGTGTATGTCTTCAGTTGTCTTTAGAATGTGGATTATCCACTCTTCGCTCAATTTTGAAGTCTTCATTCGCCATTATAATCCAGCAGATTCACTCTTGCCTCACATTAAAAGGAGTATGTCTTCTATTGTTGTTAGAATTCAGAAGATCCACTCTTGCCTCGCCTCACAGGAGTCTGTCTTCAGTTGCCTTTAGAATGTGGCTGATCCACTTCCACTCACACCACAGGACACACATCAGCACGCTATTACTCTGCAGACCTCAGTACTGTGTCAGCCTACTCATCGAGTTCCCAGGATATTCAGGTAGATCCAAAAAGGTCTTAACCTGTGCCTTCAGCAGCATCTTCAGACTCCCAAGACCACTCTCACAAGCTCATACTGAACCCAGGATGTCTGGCTACAGGTTCCCCATCCTTATTTATAAATCCAATAATCACCTTTCCTTATCATACCTTTCACAAACCTCCTCCCATTGCACCTACCACCTGTGCGCTGGACCCCAAAGCGACCTTCCCTAAAACAAAACCACTGGGAAAGTCCTGGTTATGGAGTTCTGTCTCCTGGCTCATGCCCACTCACACACCCTCTTCTGGATCTCAGAGGTCACCTTCATGCACATCTTCTAAAGAGCTCAAGAACCACCTCCTATAAACTAAGGTGACCTTATAAACCCATAGTCCCACCCCACTATCTACTTGAGAATAATAGGCCGCCCTCTTGCTATTCTTGTGTGAAGTACTGTCTTAATGCATGCACCAGCTTCTGCCCCTACTTCCGCACTTCCTGCTTGACATCTACAATAACTGTGTTCGATGCTTCTGGACCGTGACCCCACGATGGCCAGGCCTTCTTCTCAGATGTTGGTTATCAGAGACGTCATTACAGATACGGGCTTAGGCCATGATTTGCAGAGCTGGGCAGAAGTTCCAGAACTTGGGACCCTTGGATGAGAAGTTGCAGCCTCGTTTGTTACACAACCTAGATTAGGGCTACACTTGAGGTCATCTCACCGCAAGGGCTAAGAGCTTAACCATTAGAGGTCTCGCGAGAGAAATAATTAAATGACACACTCAGTAGCCTTGAGTAACTGTGGCATGAGAACAAATGCAGAGCAGGAGACCAATCAGTGTATTCAGTGTTGCAGCAATTTCTGCAACACCGAGTCTGTAGGTGCAGTGAGTAGCGAGCTATGTTCCTGCGCCCTTAAGGGCAGCGCTTCGCCTCTTCTGCAGCTGTCGCCTCTAGCTCCCAGAGAGCCACACCTGTCAGTACCCAGCCCACAGGTGTGTGAGTTAGTCATTTCTAGACATGATTTCATTAACCAGCCCCACCCCAGCATATCACTCTCTCTCCCTTTCTCCACTCGGCTTGTTAGGTTGTGCACAATGCTCTTGTTAGAATGGCAACCTTCTATTCATACAGCAGCTATTTCTCGAGCGCTTCCTATGTGCATTCGCCTGTTTCTAAGCACTGTCCATTGCTGGAAGAGGGAAACTAGACAGATATAGGGGCATATTTAGGAGCCCCTTGCGCCACCGGAACGTATCTTTTTGTTAAAATCACAGAATCTTATCTATGAGGCCACGCAAAGCTACTATGCATAGCTGTGAATAGCCTCATAGACATGGAGTGAGGCAAGGCAGCGCAAATCGTGTTGCCTCAATCTGCACTTGGGAGGCATTCCATGGGCATTGCAGTGGGTTTTCCCACTCAACACCCATGGATTTCGACACTTCCCCAGATTTACAAGAACGAGCATGTAACTTGGGGAAGTGCCAAAACCTTACGCCTCCGAGGTGAGGCGTATTCAGGAGAAATTACTTTATTTCTCCTCGTTTTTTCATCTTTCTATGTGTGTTGCAGGCTGCAGCCCACATAGAAATAGGAAAACGCCTCTTAGGATTGTTTCTGTGCTGAAATGTGCCCCTCCCTGCATAAGAACAATTCTTCCAGCACCATGGTGCAAGGATGACTACGTTGCCGCAAGGCTGCCAAAATGGCACCAGCGTAGGGGGAAAGGACAGGAATGCACCATATTGCATAAATACAGTACATTCCTGTCCTTTCACTTTGGCTGACTTGCTGCGCTGTCCTAGGCCAAATCCCCATAAGTGAGGGCCATAGTATTCTATACAGGATCACTCAGTGCGGTCGAGTGGGGATTAGGACCCGTGTCACTTCAATCTAAGATCGATAGTTTATGCAACAGATCCCACCTCGCAATTTTGGTTTGTAAATGTAAACGTAAATTGATACTTGTATAGCGCACTCACCCGCAAGGGTCTCAAGGCGCTTGTACGAATACCGCTGTGGAACCCATCCTGGCTTTCCCTGTGAGGCGTCCACTCCTGGGCACCCCCAAGGTGGAGGCCAGGCATCCTTAGCGTTGTGGGGGCCGTTGTGGAGATTAACCCCTTCGACGCTGATGACGAGCTGGGCTCGTCATCGCGTAGCCTCCTCGCACGCTGATGACGAGCCCAGCTCGTCACGCAAAGTGCGTTTTTAAAAAACCCAGCGTGCGAGCGGAATTCCGCTAGCGCGCATGCGGTTAAGCAAGCTATTGCCCAGAGTTGGAGAGTGGGACTCCATGATTGGAATAGGCACTGAGGCGAGAATTATCAGGTCCGTGGAATTTTGAGCCCAAGACCCGCCGAGGCGGGGAATTGAACCCTGGTCCTGGGCCAGACCTCTGCATCAGGGTCTGCCGCTCTGTGTGAGAGTCACTGCTCGAAATGGAATTATAAAAGTGCAAGTACTCCGTATTTTAGAGTACCTCTTTGTCAATGCGAAGTACCGCTACTCTCATATTAAAAATCCTGGCAAGCTGACTCAGCATTGGTGCTTATTGTAAATCAACCGCCCTTACACACAATGAGCCAATGCTTCTTTCCCTTAGAAATAACATCATCCAATGAATGAATTCAGAGGATTAAAATAACCAGGATGTAGCCTTACGGCTAGAGCGGTTGACTTTGAAGCTGGGGAACCAGGTTTGAGTCTCGGCAACGACGCTCAACATCCTGTGATTCTGGGGAAATCACTTAATTTCCCTGTGCCTAACAAAAATGAATGTGTCCATCTGTAACGAAACTGGTGCTCATGTCAAGCTCTCTGATACACGATTTCTCGAGTCCAGTTCACGCTATATAAGACTCTAAACAAAAAAAACTGTGTAAAGCCCACAAGAAACATTAGACACAGTGGGTCAAATCTTATACCGTTTCTTCCTCACCTTTTACTTAGGTGACAAATAAGGTGTGAAAAGAAATTGTTTGAGTTCTATTTAAGGATTTTTACAGTGTTAAGGAACACTTAAGATGGCCGCTAAAAGCACACCAATGGTATATTTTTCAAAAGTGCTAACGTAGGTTTAGGCGCAAGAAGGGAGGACTCACAGGCTCTGCTACATATGTTAGGGGCCCTGAACCTCATTTCGATACTGTCGTTGTTGACCGTGTAGTTGTGTTTTCTCTTAAGTACATACATAGCACTGTCGTGCAAGCGCAGCCAATGAGCACTCTCTTCCGGTCTCAGTTGCATTCATTTCCTGCGTTGCTTTGAATCTGGGTCTCTGCATGTGGAATGGAAGTGTGTACTCTGTGGTTCTTCCTCCGAACAGGATGTCAATTTCCCTGAAAGCAAAGGCTCAAAGGTTGTGTACTCATCACTGCTGATTCAGGGCTGCCTAGAGTTTAGGAGATAAGTTCTTCTAGAGAAATATTAGCAGTTTTCAAGTGGTGGTTGGTGGCAAATCCCATTGCGGGTGGGTCAAAAAAATACACATAACATATACACATACACATATACAAATACATATAACACATAATACAGATAACCAATACACAATAATATACACATTAACATAAATATTTGTATAAAAAAATAACTTACCTTACACTGCAGCTAGATGTTCTGCAGTACGTCCTGATTGTTTTGCAGCACGTCCTCCAGGGCGAAGCCTAAAGCCAACTCTCTTATCCAATCAAGATGCTGTTCTAAAATGTCTTGATTGGCTGGAGTGGGCTGGCTCCACGTTCCAAAAGACACCGTAGGCCTGTGCCTGCTGTCCAACCCAGATATCCAAGACAGGGTTTGAGAGGGTTGAATTGTGCATGTTGGTTTGGCCGTAGCAAGGTAGCCGGCCAAAACAACATGCGCAAGGCAAACTTAAGTGGCCATCATTGGCAGCAGTGACGCTCTGGCTCCGCCCTGCCCTAGCTCTCCTTTTGCTAACAGAAAATGCCAAATATAAATTGGTGATAACATTATTTTATTACTGTTTAATTTTTGACGCTTTCTGCCCAGCAGTGTCCCATGGAGGAGCAGCAGCTGAGTTTTTCACAAGAGGTCAAGCTGAGTCTTTGGCACCGCTCACTAACTTAGGAACAGATTAATTTTTTTCCCCTCAACACAGTTCGGGCAGTACTGTGCAAGAGGAATATATTAGTGTAGAGACATATTTATTAAAAAATGTCATCAGCTCTTCTGGCCAGGCCTAATCTTTGTGCCATAGGACAGAGGTGTGTGCATGCTGGGTAGGAAAGGGCATACCCTTCCAGTACAAAATCCTATGCCTAGACAAATTCTGAAACACTGCAGTGTGCGTGCAATGTGGGGATTGGGGAATGTTTCGAGAAATGAAAACATTGCTCCTTGTTGGTGCCTGCTTCAAACTGGCGTGACTATCTTTTTAGAGCAGACTTTGCATCTAAAACTATGGGTGCTTGTGCAGATCTGTACAAAAAGTCACACCCCAATCATCCACCCTTGATGAAAAGTGGCACAAAGAAGCACAGCACACTAGTTGCACTGAAAAAAAGGAACTTATTCAGCACAAATACTTTCTGCTCTGGAAAGTAAATACCCTTGCAAGACTTAGTGTAGCTTTTTGTGACTTTGTCACAGTGCACAGTCATTGTAAACCTGGACCTTAATATGCAAAACATCACTTTTAACTCAATTTCTTCTGATCTCGTCCTTTGCAGTGCATCCTTCAGGAATCGGTGGTTGGCAGCAGTCTGTGGTTGAATTGGCTACCTGGAAGTCTCCACATAGTCAACGGGAAAAAATACAATACACCGCAAATACAACAGACTATTCCAACAAGCCACATAAACAATGTCCAGAGTGATACCAAGTCATGTACTTCACGTTGGGCAGTCAGTCCGCATAACATCTCAAGATGAACATGGTGGCTTGCACCCATCTGGAAGCCCAAACAACCTTTCGAGATCTCCAAAATGCACATACTTTACGACAGAGAGGTGGGTTGAGCAGCCGTTGAAGCAGCAGTCCTATGGAACCGGCCATGTCACAGCCCAGGCAGGACTGCACAGCTCAAGTACAACGCAACTCCCACCCAGTCCCAATTTGGTTTTCCAAGAAACTGGCAATCTGCCCCATGTCCAAGAGAGTGGGCACCCATACTTGACAATGGAGAAGACCAGGCTGTCCAGTCAGCCAATGAAAATGAAAAATCCGGAGCCTGAAGCCGATGAGAGCACACACGCCACATCTCCTACACTGGATATATCCATTGATTATTTGAATCAGCTGATTCGAGAACTGGACCCCACTTTTCAACCATTACCTGTCAAGACACCCCAGGCAAATTCTCCCGGCTGGACAGCCGAGCCAGGCAGACACACTCACGATGTAACAGGTGAGGCAAAATATCAATGCATCATTTTTTGTTTGTTGTTTTAGGTTTGAGAAAATTATTATTAATAAAAACATTCCATTTAGGATTTAAAAAAAAGTTTGCAATGTGTATGATGATAAAATGGCAAAATGTCAATGTATCATTTTTTGTTTGTTGTTTTAGTCTTTGAGCAAATTGAATTCCATTTTGGAATCATTATTTTTTGGTATTGGTAATGTGTATGTTGTATAGCAGATTGACTGGAAGTAGAGCTCATGCCTGCTTAGATAGCCTGGTGACCTCTAGTCACAGACTTGATCAGGTTTTCCCCTTTCCATGGGTAATAAATAAGGCTCGCATTTTCAGTTTTTACTGATTTTTACAGATAGATACAGACAGAAAAAACATCTATTTTTCTGTCTATTTACTTTTAAACAAGGATAAAAACGGAAATTCGTTTGTGTTTGTTTTTTGAGTGATTTTAAAGGCTGTTTGTTTCGACTGGAAGGCCAATAACTGTGTGGAATGCAAGATATGGGAGGTAAAAAAAGAGAGAATGTTTATTAATGATGCTTAAACAGCAGTAGATGTGTACAAGATTGATACTAAAATATCAATTGATATACCAGTGTATCAATGTATTATTTATGTGTATACATATCTTTAAAACCTCCACGAGTTCAAGTATGAGTGTACATTTATTGGTTAAATAAATATGCAAATATACTAGTTTCAGCTTACATTTTCACAAAACCCAAAATAAATATGGACGAATCCAGAGAAAATTATCAAAAAACAAACATGGATAACTACAGATGGAAATGTCAAAAAATATTTCCATAAAACCGGAGGCCCTAGTTATAATAAAATTAGCAACAAAAAGCTTTCTGGCACAGTTTTTAGGGCTCTTTTTACAAAGCTATTTGTGCAGGAAAGTTCAACACACATGTTTAAATAAGCATGTGTGTATGTAAAGAGGCACAGACTCTGGTGCTCACTTTGGTAGCTTATTTAATATGTTGTAAGGTACTGATGCTGCCCCTCTAGAAGCTCAGCCGTCTCTTCAAGGAGCTCTAACACAACGTACACAAAGACAAAGGATGACATGCAGAGCATTATAGAACGGGCAACCAGGATGAGGCGTATCACATAGTGGACACACAGGGGAAAAATGTCCAATGTACGAAAAGACTAGTTGCACCAAGCATTGGCAAAGCCAATCGGTCTCACTTTGTCAATGGTTTGTAGCCATGCTGCACAGCATATGCGATGTTGTACAAAGTGGCTAAAGTTAAAAGAAAAAAGCCCTAGATGTGGGACGATTCTTACTAGATCCATCAACTGATTCCCAGAACTAGGGAATACCCTAGACTCACTCCCTAGCCGATGCACCAGGTTTGCTATGTTAAGAACACACTATAGACCAAACAGAGGCCGGTGAGTGCCTTAGACTATTCTGCTGATAGCCACCCTATCCATAGCCGCTTGTGCCTGCTTGTGGACGTAAGTACAACCTAAACTGTGGGGCACATTACCAAGCAATATCGATAATTATCGCTATTTCTTGGTTAGAGACAAAAATTTACCGCTGAGCTGCGGCGATTTTTATCGCAGATAAACCTTGGTATTACCAAGGTTTATCGCAAATGCGATAAAAATCGGCCGCAATGCATGAATATCGCTGAAAAGTCAGCGATATTCATGCATTACCGAGCTAATGCTCTTAGCCATGTTATCCACCTCCCATTGGATAACATGGCTAAGAACTGCTCAGGGCAGGTGTTAGCTTTTGGAGATATTCGCGCTTAGCTCGAATATCTCCAAAAGTTGGTAATAGGAGATAGCGATGTTAGCGACTGTTTCCAGTCGCTAACATCTTGGCACGCCCACTTTGCATGTCATTAGTGATAAATATCACTGACATGCAAAGTGGGGCCCAAGATGGTCGGTATCTCCTACTAGCTGTCGCTAATTGGTGTTAGCGACAGCTAGGTAATAGGGAGATAATTTTATCTCCGCTTTCTTGGCCTTAAAGCCAAACAAGCGGAGATAAACCCCCTTGATGATATGCCCCTGTATCTTTTAAAAAACAGCAATCAGGAGACTAAATGGGTTTTCTTTTAACAAAGAGATTCACTTTGTATCTTCAGCACAAACCAGAAGAGGGCCACATTTACATAACCTATGTCATTCCACTGTGCATGAATGTGGTGTGGTAAAAAGGCACTTCTCACTTTCACCCTCACATGTTGGCTGTTAAGCTGCTCATAGTGGTGTCTGTCTCAACATGAATGAAGACATCACAAAGAAGCACAAACATTACATTTCAACTATTTCACTCTAAAACAACATTTGATGTATTTGCATGAGTAAACCTGGCAGTGACTTCCTAGGACCACAATGTATAGGACTGTGAAAATTGAATCTTGGGTGAAAGCATTCTTACCAATCAGCAGTAGTAACTGGAAAGGTATCCCAGTTGTCCACCAGATACCAAAACTCCCACAGGAAAATATTTCCACCTTTAAACAGTTTCTACAAATGCCAGTGATTGAAAACATTAAATCACCCTTCATATTGAAGTCTCTTTTTCATATGTCTGATTTCTGCACTGCCAAGGAACAGCATATCAGCTCCCAGAATACCACTGGGCATGTAATTATCAGGTTCCACTACATCTGTGATGTGCTTCCAGAGGCATTTTAATCACAAGAGACAGGTAGTCAGATGTAGTGACTCTAAGTGACCTAGTAGGCTAAGAATCACCCTATTTTTTGGCCTCACCCACAAACACCTATTGTGGAGAATACCAATGCAGTAGGTGAGCTCCGGGACAGTGCAGTGCTTACCTCTAGTTGGCTTTCTTTTTGATTTGGTTCGCTTGCTTGTCATTCAATAGCATTCCTTTCTCTTCTTGTGTTTGTCAGTCCTCTAGAACATAACTGCATTTCCATTCTGGATGGATGATTTGTATGCTTCCACTATTCACATTAAGGGAACTACTTTTTCATTTTTCTTTCAGCAATCCATGGCAGTGCATGTGCTTTCTTGCTCACTCCCTTGTGCTGCTTTTCCCTTCAAATACACACCCTCCTGCATGCTACGGGTTGCTCTCACGTGTCCTCCAGCTATTTGTTGCTTTGCCCACCTTTTGCTTTTTTTTTATTCCCCCAGTCTCAATCTCCTCTATTGCTTTCCGCCACCCCTTCTTCCCATTGCTCAACATCATATTGACTTCTCCCTCCACTGCTAACTCCTTCATTACTCCCCCCCCCCCATTACTCCTTCGTCCCCCCTGTCGTAGTCATTTTTCAAAATTGTTTTTGAAAAATGAATGTGTAGATTTGCAGATGCAATTTTCTCCCGCATTTCTTTACAAAATACACTTTTGCACATATTTAAACTAGTTTTAAATTGATTGACGTCCACCCTCTTGTAATGGTAAGTAAAAAAAGAAACAACATTTCTGTGTGAGTAGGTCATCACGCTGGTCCTTAGACTCTTGACGCTTGTACACTCACATGTGTTGAGATGTCATCACACTCTTTTTATAGGGGTGCACAGCATCTGGAAAAAGCATTCGCAAAGCCCATAGGCCTGCATTGGCAGCCAAAAGGGAGACATATTGGTTTTGCCATTACTGGTTTCTTTTAATGCAGTAACAAATTCTTCAGTAATGCCACAATCTCCTTTTGATGCCATTTTTGATCAGCTGAGGTCGGCTGTCTGATGAAAGTTGATACTAGCAGGGCAGCCAATATTTTTTTCTTTTTATTCCGTTTCTTTTCTTCTATCTTCTGTACATTGTTCTCTTAAACTATTCACTAGCCTGGGGATGAGCACAATACGGTGAAATGACCCATATCACGTTTGCCTGATCTGTTCATAAATAGTGAAAAGAGATTGAAGAACTTCTGACCAGGCCACCCCAATACTGTTACTCACCTTCAGTGCTCTGAAGTATTCAAAAGAAGACACACCATACATAACTTTCCCAGATAAGTAAATATCTATTAACATCACTTCCTGGGGTTCGAAATGTCTTTGACCTTTAAAGTGTTGCATAGTCCTCCATTGAGACAGGCTGTGTACAGGATGTCGGTTAAAGCAAGGGTGGTCAAGATGATGATCCTATATCACAGAGATCATGCCCGCAGCATCACCTAACACTGTCCCAGCCATTCCCGGTGGTCAGACCAGTCTCTTTTGTAGGACTCCAGACCAAAGTGTAAGGAAAGACCTTGCTTTTCTATGTTGAGCCCTCATCTGTGAAATAGAAGTCTCACAATCCACCTAGGAGAAAATTGTTCTTTTCGGAAAACACTACAATGATGTAATTTCTTCTAATGCTGCCAGTTCTGTGTTGTCCATTGTACTCCATTGCAGCTAGGTATGGTATGGCCCTTGGAGAGGAGCATGGTCTTTGGCGCGCTTGTTACAAATTCATTTAAAAAGTAGCTGAAATAATGAATATGTTAATGCACGGTTGTTTCAAATTTGCATATGCAGAAATTCCCATCTGTTGGAAATTCTGTTTCTGTGTAGATATAGAGGAAAACCTCATAAATGATGCATAAGTCCAAAAAAGTCATAAAATGGCTTCAAATGTGGAAGGAATCAGATTGGAAAGATTTCCTAAGTGATTTCAATTGGCATTTGTGAATCAGGCCCCTCCTGTTAAATTGCCAAACAGCTGTTTTGTTTGAGGTGAGCGGCCAGGTTAATGATCCATATTCAATATTTCAATCAGTGTAAAGATACCCATCAAGAAACGCTTACAGTTTCAGCCACAACTACTCAAAATAACCACAGTCCCTGTGGGGCCCGTACTCATGGGCCAACCCCAACACTTTCGGGCGCAGGCTTTATAAAATACCTACTATTGTTAATACATCTAACAATAAATACCTAAGACAGTGTGCATGATTTCAAAGTTCATTGCAGTTTTCTTGATCTACTGAAATCCTACGGTAGTGATTGGAAGCTGGGAGTTGTTAAACTGCTGCCTTATAATCTTCAGGATGTGGATAAAAGTGCACAGTCAGAGGTAGCTAAGAGAAAAGACTATCATGCTGACTCACACTATGTGTGACAGTAGCAGCTGGCTCCTGACATAAAAGAGGAATATCCATAATAGGGATTGAGCTGCTGTAATTACATACCTGGTAGGATTCTCCATGCACCTGGCAGTTAGGCTTAAATTGCACTCCAAACTAAGGTACTACCAATCCGGGCAAACATAAAACTCTTCAGTGCTCGACAAAAACTACACATCACTTTAAACAATCCTAGTCAGACTAAGTGAGGAGCAGCTTTCACAGAGGAAGACAATTTGGAAGGAAGGGGGTCTAGACAGAAGGAACATTCTAGAATTGGAAGTTTATAATAGCCTTAGAGCCCGCAGTAGCATTAAAGGCCCGCTCCAGCGTTAAAGGCCTGAGCCGTATGCGAATGCCTTTAACAGGGAGCGGGCCTTTAATGGCCGGTAGGGCCAGCAATGGAGAGCTCTAAGGCTATTAGAACATTTCACGTCTAGAAGGCAGAATGTTCTAATTTGTAAAACAAAGTCCTCACGGAGCCCGAGGGGTTTGAAATACCATCTGCTGTTAGAGGCCTTTGTTCACAGCAACAGCTGTGGACAAACATTGGAATATTGGAGCTCCAGGCTTCTACTAGCCATTAGAAGCCCGGAGCACTCATTTTTTTCGAAGGAGCGCTCAACATTTCAATGTTCTAATTAAGTCTTAGCTCTGCTCTTAGGTGCTGCTGGGGTGTGTCAGAACAAAGAGTTGTGCATAATGCTAGCCTCTGGTTATGCTGTAAAATGAACAAGTCCGCTTTTTCTACCTTGGTCCCTTTCAATTGTACTCACTTCAAGAAATTCCTGAAAATTGAGTTATTAAGACTGTCTCTTTATATCATCCTTGCACTAAAGGCTGCTAGCAGCGAACATCAGCCATGGGGACCGACCCTATCTAATCAGGTGGGTTCATCAGCAGCATCACCTTTAATTCAGATTGTACAGTGTTTACACCACATTCTGCGATCTGAAGTAACCAAAAGGTCACACGTAGGATATACGCACCAAGGAACCAGTTTAGGTGATCTTTGTGCTTTTTAAATATACTTGAATGACTTAGTGATTGATATGAAAAAACTCCAAATGGAATAAATAAGGCAAATGAGTAATTTTTGGTCCGTTCCTTCCCACCCACGAAACATCTGACATCCGAGATTCGCTAGAAGAGCAAAGTGCCAGATTTGAAAGACCTAGAAAGCTTTTAGGGCTGCCTTGATAGCAGCTATGGGTGAACTACTCATGTAGCCGAGAATGTATGTGTCATGCCTATTGTCCTGAAGGTGCGGTAGCCTTGACTCACAACCTGGCACAAGGGAGTGTGCCTGGAAGGGATGCCTAGGTACCAGGTACGCCCAAAACGCCGCTCCTTGGTGGTGAGCATTAGACATGCGTGCACTGTGAAGGTATTTGCAGTTTTAGATGGAACAGGCTGGGACTAGCCGCAGACAGTCGCCAGCAGACAGGGGCCGAGAGCAGGCTTTGGGATTAATGCGCCGCCTCCTGCGTCTTAAATTTTGCTCTGCCATTTCCCGCTTTAGTCTGTTTCCTGTGTATTTCCCCAATACTCTAAACCTCTGTGCTGGCCTAGCCATACGGACAGGCAGGAACGGCACTCTAGGCAGAAAAGAAATGTCACTGCTGGAAAGGAATGCATACACTAAACAAGCTATGGCAATGCCAATAGGTGTGGCATAGGCAAGCATGCAGCGTGTTCTTATTTATCTATTTTTGCAAGTGTATACAATAGAAATTAAACGTTTAAAAGTTATAAAAATAGAACATACAAAATAAGAGATGAAAGGAGATCAGCCCACTTACCTCAGCATTGAAGTGCACTACTTCATATGTGGATGTGCACATATGTTATCAGGTTAAAGGTGTCACTCACAGGTCAAGAGAGCCAATGGCTAAAGTACTGATCCATTACGCCATGATGTATGCAGTATATATATATACACATATATACACAGATAAGATAAGAGACCTCTTGATTACCTTGAGAATTATGGGGGTCATTATGATGGCGGAAGGACCGCCACAGCTGGGTCAGCAGTGGCGTTCCTTCTGCCCTCACCAAGCCTATCACCCACCGCCAAATTAGGATGGTGGTGTGTACCGCAGGGGACGCAAAGTCTGTCTGCCCCTTCACCGCCAAAGGCAATCGCACCGATTGCCTGGCGGACGGTTCGGGCCCCTGAAATGGTGGCGGTGCCTAGCAGGCACCGTCCATCAAATCAGGATGTGGGGTTAGAAAGGCCTTTCCATGGCAGCGATGCCACCAAGGAAAGGCTGGCAGGATTGGGTCTAGGGCCCGTTGCGGGGGAGGGGTCGCTGCACTGGGGGGTACCAACGGCACCTCCCTGCATTTGCATGCAGCAAGTGGCAGGCACCACGTGGTGCCTGTCAAGTAGTGCAGGGAAATACAGTGCAAGCAGTTTCAACTTTTCGTATGGTGCTGCAGCCTACAGCACCGCCTGCAATGTTAAAAGCCATGGATGCGGCCGCCAGTATGGCGGGCGAATCCTTAAAGCAGTGGTGAGACTGACGCTTGTCTGGCGGGCGGTCCGGCACATCGTAATCAGCCCCTTAATGAGCTATGATTGTCTCTGTGGGTGGCAAGATATGTTTGCCTTGGTTTTTTTTTCTGAACATTAAATCATTATGCTCTCCCCTTTTCAGGATAGTAGGGGCAGCGTGTTAGTACCTCTTTCATCTATGCGAGGTTCAGAACACTTTCTATTCGCCTTTCTTGGGATGAGATGTTGGTTAATATAGGTCCACTAGGGCTAGATTCTCTCTTTATATTTTAAAAAGATATTCTTAAGGTTTGGTATGTTAGAATGTACACATGTAAATGTCATTATTTATTCATTTTCTTCCTGGAAAACCAGCTACTTACCTGATGAGGCACTTCCAAGATGGCACCCACAGTTACTATATTCATGATGTCTCTTGGGCTTTGTCTATCTTTAGTGCTGTATGGTAGTATTTAACACGTTTGTGTAAGGAGCACTGTGGTTATATCATCAAGGCTGTAAGGCCGAAACACGTCATGAAGATGGGATTTTGCCACCATTAAATCTTGGATTTTGCTACCTCCACTATCTTAAGTGCAACGTCTCCTTTGTGAGGACCTGTTGAATGAATGAATGAATGAATAACTTTATTCGGTTGTTTACTTGAAACAAACAAAGTATACAACAAATCCAAGATATACATTTTAAAAGAACAATTTGATACAAAAATAAAATTCTTGGATTGGATATAAAATGTACAGTTAAAACACAAAGGTAAAACGTTATGAACATTAAAGCAAGTGGGCATCCAATTCACATCTGAACCTGTTGTTTTTGGTTCATTCACCGAGTTTGCTCCCTCTGGCTTGCCGTTCCACCTCCTTGAGATGGAGCCTCTCTCTCTCTGGAGCAGAGGGTCTGTAGACATTTGACAGCTCTAAAAGGTGGCACCAGGCTTCTGACTTGTTTCACATTATCATAGAGTGAGCCCTGTAGAAAAGACAGTAAAAACCACAATCTGTGTAGCAATCATGTGAGACATTAAAAAGGGTAGTTTTTGATGGACAAGTCCCTGGGAGCAGAGGGATGAAGTTGTCCACCACTGAAGCTACGGTTCAGATTCAATCAGTGGAAAGTGAAGCCAATTTCTGCATGATGTTGATATCAGTAAATGGTTTGAACTGTGCTATCTTGGTCTAGGTCTCATTCTCTTCACTAAAGAACGTATGGTACAGTTGCTAATTCAGCTGAGAAGCTAAGCATTGGCAGGATCAGCTCCTGGAATGGTGGGCATGCCCTTGTACATTACAATTCCCCAGTAGTTAATTTGTGGAAAAATAAGTGCTGGGGCTCACGTCAGAAGGCAGCATGCACAAGTCCATTGCTCCTATTAGAGCCGCCTATAACAGAAACAACTACTAACCATGAAACCATACAAGTCGGGAGGGATGTGGTGTAATGGCCAGAGCTACCGACTTTGGAGCTGGGGAACCAGGTTCGAGTGTCTGTGTTGGCTCAACATCCTTAGATTCTGGGCAAATCACTTAGGGTCACATGCAACAACCTTTTTCCAGTCGCAAACAGGCTGATTCGCAGAATCTGCCCATTTGCGATTGGAAAAGGGCCTTTTCTGATGCATGAACCCATTTTCATCTGCAAATTAGGTCATCTGAATCTTTTGCGATTACCTAAATTGCCAATGCATTTAGGGAATAGCAATTTGCTATTCCCTAAAGGCGATGCAACCAGCCTTTCCTGAATGCAAACTGTGCATTTAGGAAACGCTAATTACCATCAACTTCAAGTTGATGATAATTTGCCCATTCTTTTGGAATTGCATTCACAATTGGCGATTACCAATTTAGTAATCCCAATTTGCGAATATATTCCCATTCATTCCTGTGGGCTGCAGGCCCATAGGAATTAATGAGAATGCATCCCTTACTAGCAATTTGCAAATCGCTATTAGGGAATGTTAAGGTTTCGCAAGATTCATTGCGAATCCTTCATGCATAGGCATTTGCAATTACCAAATAGCGAATCCTTAACATTCACTATTTGGTAATCGCAAACGATTACCTGGGTGCATGTGCCTCTTAATCTCCCTGTGCCTACCAAAAATGAATGTTTCCTTAACTGGTGCTTATGAAAAGCGCTCCAGTACTTTTGGGTCGAGTTTGCACTAAACGCGCCAGTATTGATGATTAAGTGCCAGTGCCGAGCAACGGAAACCACGGGCTCAAATTTAGCACTAAATTTTCCCTAGATTGGACCTAGAACAAGGTGAGCTAGGCACACTCCAAGATTATATTGAGGGCCACGGGATTTATGCGATTTTGCAGCTGCAATGTTTTCCACATAGTTATGGATTTGCCACACAGTCCATCATCTGCTGCATAATCTGCAGATTTCAACAAATTAAAAATAGTTTCTAGTTCAAACAGATCAACAGTTACTAACAGCACTGAAACATGTATTGCCACACATTGGAAGAATCTTTGCAAAGGGTAAACTTTCTGTGGCTTATTTCTGTAAATGGATGTCAAAGTGGTACTAATGAGGCGAAACATTTGTCCAGCTAGTGCTATTGTGTGTAAAAATGGCAAAATAATGAGGTAATACTAACACAAAATGTACTGCATTTGGCCGCATAATTTGCCTTTTCCTGAAGTATAAGTTAGTCAATCCTGCCATATAATTTGGCCCTCTCCAGCCGTATAGTTACAGATGGTTATATCCAACCGAGCAACACGGTGCAGTGGAAATTTGAACACTGAAAGCACAAAAGATAGGAAAATAATTCTATTCTGACAAGGCAAAGGAGGCGAGGGATGGAAGCGTGTTAGTGAGCATGCATACCTTTTTTAAGGAGCCCTACCATTCAACGGGCCTCTATAATTACCAGAAGTTCTCAGGGTTTGTTGTCATGTGATGTGCAGCTCCAACTCCAAGCCTAGCACAAGGCCCTGAAATGCTTGAGTCATGCTAGGACCTGCCCTCCTCCTGGGAGCTGATGTCTTCAAAGCCCCTTTGTTCGCCCTGTTAAAAGCTGCTGCCACTGTTGGCTAAGGCTGTGTTTATTCATTTCCACATGTTTAACGAACTGGGCGGGTGTGAGGGATAAAATAACAGGGCGGGTTAAAGCATAGTAGGGTGGAGGCTTCAGGTGGGGCCAAGCTTGACTGAGGGTGGTGGCGAAATCTATAGGTTAGAAACTAGCTCCATTGAGGGTGGCCGTGAGGCTTGGCTTTGGATGGGGCAATTGTTTGGCTGGTGGTGGCGAGGTTTAGTCAGTTGTAGGATGGTGTTTGGCTGAGGTCAGTGTGTGAAATTAGCTGGCATGATAAGTGGTTCCTCTTTGATTGGTTGAGTCCTTGCATGATAGCAGTGCATCTTGGTCTAAGTTAAAGTTGGGAGCAGAACGCTGATTGGGGAGTCTAGCAGGGTGGATGCAGATGCTTGGTAGGGTGGACACGTGACCATGTGAAGCAGGAAGTGCTGCTTTATTGAGGGTGGTGGCTGGATCCTGACATGGTGTAGGTAGATGCTCGGGATGGTGGGGATCTAGGGTCAGTAGGTTTGAGGTGGGGCATCACGGTGGAGGTGGAGCATCCGAGCAGAGGTGGACCACCCGAGTAGACATGAGAGCAGAGCTGGGCATCTGAGTGGAGTTGACGTATAAGCTTGGAGCTGGGAATTCAATGTGGAAGTGAGGCGCATCAGAGATGGGGTGGGAAAGAAGTGTCCCATCAGAGTGAGATAGGGTATGAGGGTGGAGGTGGGACTAAGAACTGAAGGAGGGAGCAAGGGAGTGTGACTGGAACATCAGAGTGGAGCTGGAAAACGAGAGTGCAGGCGGATCATCACAGTGGTGTTCTGGGGGGCAGTGGAGTTATGGGGAGTATTAGTGGAGGCGGGCTAATACACTGAAGCTGGGGCTTCAGCAGGATGGAGGAGGAACTTAACAGGGTGGAGTTGCCTGTTTTGTAGCTGGAGGCTACACGCCTTTTCTCAGTAGAGAGGATGAGGTGCTTCAAGAAAGGTGTAGTCGGGGTCTCAGCAGGGTGAGGACACAGACATGTTGTCTTCAGATAGAGATGGAGCCACCGACCTAGTTAAAGGTGTAATACAAGCAGTGGGACTGTGGCAGGCAGGTCAGAGGAAGGGCATAGGAGGCTGCTGGCAGGGGGGTGGCCCAGACAAGACAGATTCTAGTTTGGGTGCTGCCTGCGTCATCATTGGGCACACAAGTAGAACCAGTCGCTTCAAAGAGTGTTAAATTCCAATGTAACTATCGATGGGCACACGTTAAATGCAAAAATGAAACGATTTGGCTGTAAATATACCAGCAATGGGACTCGGTTCCTGTTAGTTTCCACCATCTGCGATCTCTATCGTCTATGCCACGTGGAAGTATAGTATAGTCAGCAGTGTATGCCTGGCATGACTGATCTGGGACCCAGGTGTATTCAAGGCGTCTGTCGCTAACCCTTGTTAGACATCAGTGCAATTGTGAATCGTTCCTTTAGTGGCAAGGTTGGGCTAATTCCTCATTTCATCCTCCCAATTGCTGCAGCCTTCATCCTCACGAGCAGCATGCTTTGAGGTGCTGAAGCTTTCTAGGCAGAAGGGATGGACTAAGGCAGACAACAACTGTCATTCATTCATTAGCCATCCCAGCTTGAAGAGTTGTGTATCTGTGTGATTCTCATGAAGTAAAAGAGGTAAAGGGTTCATAATGTCACAGTACATCCCAAAGCCCCAGCAAACGTCATTGGACAAAGCAACGATGTAGAGCGCCTATCGTTTGTGATTGGTACAGAAGCAGGAGGGGCAAAGCGACCTGCTCGGTTTTCTTACTGCGACTGTGCGGCCCACTGTGCATTGGAATTCCAAATATCCAAACGGTGGGCCCGAAATCATGTCAGATACTGGACGGGAGCCTTCATTTAGTCGCTTTGAAATTCTCCTCAGTGTGGGGCTGCATCGTCACGTCCGTTGTTCTTCACTTGGGCAGGAATCGAGACAGGCAGCAGTAGCATTTCTCAAGTTTTGGCGGGAATCGCACCTCTGTGTTTCCCTCGCTCGTCCAAGCCTCGCACCCTCGCGTCACTCGGGGCTGTTGAAATATTTGGGCTTGGTCGGGCAGGCAGGGGCTTGAAGAAGGGGAGCCAGCCCGCCCGTGCCACGGGCGCCAACAGTCCCAGCGCGAGCATCGCGTCCACACGCTGCTTCGTCAAAGCCCGAAGGTTACATACACGTGTTCTTTACTGTTTACGGTTACCACCACACGGGGTGAAACACTTGTGCAAAACAAGGCTTGACACCTGGGCATGCAGTTTTTTTCTCACGGGGTTTAGGCGTGATTATGTAATAGAACGTTTTTTGGGAACACAGGTCTATCTCCGTCTTTCCTCCTACTTTCCCACAATCTAGGGCGACGGGTACTCGCTGCCACGCCTTTATTTAATATATTATTGGGCAGCTTTTTGTTTAACTTACCATTTTCTTGATTTCTCTGTGTTAAATAATTGGCTTTATCGTTTACCTCCTTTCCCGCCATTTAGCTTTTTTAAATTTTTTTATTCAGCTTAATGGAGTAGACCACCCAAATTCATCCTGCCCTTCTGTTCATTTACTAAATGCCTACTCTGAGCTTCCTTGGTTGTCGATAAGAGGACACCGTCTGACACGGTCGACATGCCTTTAAAATGAAAACCCTGCAGTTAAGGCTGTGGTAACCGGCGAGGCTTACAAAACAAAACATGTTTGGAAACAGAAAGTAAACTATTCTCAAATGGTTCTAAACTAATGATGTTACGGCAGGTAGGGCGCAAGTCGAGGGTACACCCGGGTAGACGGCGTCTGAGAACTCTTTCCACAGGGTGCACGCCGTCTACAGATGTGCTCCGTTCATAGGGGCAGACACTTACTCAGTGGCTAAGCTGGTCTGACCCACTGCCCAAGGCTATGTGCTGTGGTGGTAAGCAGAAGACAAATGTGAATGTCACAAAAACGGATCAATGGATAGAAACCGCTTACTGAAAGCCTCTATTAGTAAGTATTTCGCAAGAATACATTTATCATAAGGTCTCTGGTGATGTCAGACCTGAAAATGTAACTCCAGCATAGAGGCCAGCAACAAAGTGCAGGAAAAGCTAAACCGATGTAGAGTTTCAAAGCAGGACAGTGTTAATCCTTTCCACTCTCAGCTTGAAACGTCCTTAGATTCCAGTGCTGCATCCTTTGTGCTAGCATGTTCCACATGAAGAGCTGCTCCAGGCCGACTGCTCTCTGCAGAAGATGCATTTTTCTGCGCCCATCGAGCCCTCGGACACAGCCTCAAGAATCTTCCCTGACACTGCTCAGGGCCCATCTGCCATCAGTTTGCAGGTTACCGCTGAAACATCTAGAGGTGTCAATTACCTGATGTAAGGACCAGACCAGATCAATCGTTTTCCATCCACTTGCTCTCTTTCTCTTCCTCTCAATACATCTTTGACTTTTCTTCGCCTGCTGGAAGTGTCTGTTCTACTTTTGTGTTTGTTTTATGTTTGCATCACAGCCCATATCTGAACTGAACCAACGTTTGTGGCTCCTACAAACAAAACAAAACATGATAGATAAAGCATAAATAAGGACATAAGAAGGCTACATGCTGGAGGAATAAATACATGTGGAGAGAAGAGGAAATGGATCAATGTTAGAAGACATATAGGGCTCCATTACGATGTCGGGCGGATCGCCACCGCCATGGTGGCGGTGGCGATCCGCCCGACAGAAATGCCCGCCCGCCACCCTTTTCCCCCCGCCACATTACAATGGCGGGGGGGGGCCGCTGCGGAGGGAAACACCGCCCGCCACTTTTCCGCCCCGGTCGCCTTGCGGCCGGGGCGGAAAAGGAATAATATGCTGGCGGTGTCTAATAGACACCGCCAGCCATATTATGATGCGTGGTGTTCAGTGCCTTTCCGCGGCGGCGATGCCGCCACGGAAAGGCATGCGGTCTTCCCTCTGGGGGCCCCCAGAGTGAAGTACAGGTGGGGGGGTGCACGTGGGGGGTACCTGTGGTACCCCCCTTCATTGTCATTTGCAAAGCGGCAGGCACCGCGTGGTGCCTACCGCTTTGCAAATGACAATATTAAATTCAATTTTCAGCATTGTGGCGGGCGGTGCAGAGAGCACCGCCCGCCACAATGCTGAAAATACAGGATGTGCCCGCCACTGTGGCGGGCACATCCTAATGGCACCCCCGGGACCCCCGCCCTTATGGCGGGCGGTCCCGATTTACGATGGGATGACGGGCGGGCAAAGTCCGCCCGTCATCCTAATGGGCCCCTAAGTAAGGGACAGTGCACCATGGGAGGCATATTGCGGGAGGCAGGGGCTTGAAATGGAAATATAAATGGGCATGAATGGACTATTCCAGGGCACTGATTTGCTCCTGAGAATTGCCGTTCCTCCACCAGTTAAAGGTTTTCCACCAGAATATCGAGGACAACATTTTTGTCTGAATTGGAATTTTTGTCTGGATTGAATACCAAAAAAAGAAAAGAAACGAAAATAATAAAAGTAAAAGAACACCACTTGAAGATACTTATTGACGTGGACTCCGCTTTTCTGTCTCAACTTACTTGAATACTGAAAAGATAACTTATGTGACGTGAGATGTATAGATGAAAAACTAGCTTCATAGATCTAAGGTCTTGACATTGACCGTTACTATAAATTTAAGGGTGTGCTGCATATGTCTTCCAAATTATCATAATATCGAGGACAACATATTGTGGTGCCAAAATATCGAAGCCTAAATATCAAGAACAAAAATATTGTGTAGGTAAGCATACCATATCTAACTCTACAGTTATATAACTTGACGATCAAAGGGGCCTATTAGGATGTCGGGCGGATTGCCCCCGCCAGGCTGGCGGTAGCCACTGCAGGCCTGGCGGAGGCAATCCGCCCGACATCCACTCCTGAATTACCCCCGCCATATTAGAATGGCGGGGGGACCGTGGCGGACGGAAAGACCGTCCGCCGCTTTTCCGCCCCGGTCGCCTTGCGGCCAGGGTGGAAAAGGATTAATATGGTGGTGGTGTCTTTCAGACACCGCCAGCCATATTACAATGGGCTTCTGGTGATGCCTCTCCGCGGCGGCAATGCCGCAACGGAAAGGCATGCGGTCTTCACTCTGGGGGCCCCCTGCGTGCCCCCAGAGTGAAGGAGAGGTGGGGGGTGCACACGGGGGGTACCTGTGGTACCCCCCTTCATTTGCATAAACAAAGCAGCAGGCACCGCGCGGTGCCTGCCGCTTTGTTTATGCAAATGCTTTAATGCATTTATAGCATTGTGGCGGGCGGTGCAGAGAGCACCACCCGCCACAATGCTATAAATGCAGGATGTGTCCGCCACTGTGGCGGGCACATCCTAATACCCCCCAAGGGACCCCCGCCCTAATGGCGGGCGGTCCCGAATTACAACAGGATGTCGGGCAGACAAAGTCCGCCCGTCATCCTAATAAGCCCCTAAGTATTGTCAATGTTAATAGGTGCGGCATTAGGAGTCGTACATCTGTACTTACCTATGTGTACAAAACTTCAGTGTTTTGGTTTCGGTATTTAGTCCCTGATATTTTGGCCCCACTATGTTCCTCCTCAATATTTAGACATACAATCCCCATTACAAATCCTGCACCGCTTCTAAGAAGTGTGGGTAGTCCGCCTTTCGAATTGAAAATGTCAAGGTAACCAGAAAGACCGTCGCTGCCCATTTTATTCACTAGATGCGGTGAATATGAATTACATTGGAGGAATAATGCATAGGCCAAATACAGTAATTTAAGTGTTTAGGTTTAGAATCGAAGTAGCGTATACTCACAAGTAATGGAAACCATTCGATCTTTGGGGGTATTTAAGAAATGCTCTCTAGGTTCTTAAGGCTGCTAGGTGATGTGACGTCCCACATGTGTTGGGTGAATGATTCAAGAGAGCTGCCCCTTCTGGATGTACCAGTTGAGTAGGGTTCATGGTTGAACAGGCGGGCAGCCAATGGCGGGAGCTGCTCGTTTAGATCTGCATCAATTCTCTTCATCGCACCAATACGCCTTTCGTCTCTGTCTGAATTGTGAGGATTGTGGGTCTGTGTTGCTGATTCCTGACCAGGTTCCACACAGCACTCAGCTGCATTCTGGGGATGTCTCACTTGGGTTCTTTATGGCTGTAAGCCTCGCGTGCACCTCACAATATCGCTCATTGCTAGCATAGGTACACAAGGCACACACCTTGAGGACCGGGCTGCTGTAGTTACTGGTTCTTGCTCTGGCACCAAAGAGATTTTGGCCCAGATTACTATTCAACGCAAACCAGGAGTTGTGTTGGAATGTTTCCCAAGGTAACGCGATGTTGGGCTATGCCCTTCTTTAAGCTACTTTGCATCAAGGTCTACCCTGCCAAGAGGTTGAGCCCTACAGAAATACCGTAAACATGTCGTTTTCAGGCAGCTGGGCACATTCAGCAGTGCCTGCACGTTGTCTGCTTTTCCTTGCCAGCAGAAAAGTGCATGTTGGGAATTCATGAACTGCAAGTAACAAAAGGATCTCATGTTAAAAGCAGTGACCCATTTACATAAAATATAAATCTGTCATCTGCTTGTCACCTAATGTGCTTTGCAGGAGATATATTAACCCTCTGTACTACTTTGATTCAATACTGAGCCTAGACAAAACACAGATCTCTCCAGCAAATATATTAACTTCCAGAGTTATTTTACCATTATTATTATTTCCTGAGATTTCATCCCCACACAAAGATTTCTGAAGCAGGTGCCTTAATCCCATGGACTCATTTGGGGTTGTCAGGGGTCGTAGCTGCGACCTTTAGTTTGCTCCCTGCTATTCCTGGCACTTCCTGTGCGACCCCTGGCCTCCTCTGGGACAAGGGGTCGCAAAGGAAGTGCCAGAAGGAGCAAGCTAGAGGTAACAGCTGTGACCCCTGACTACCCCACGTGACATGTTTAGCCCTGTAACATTCTTTAAAATGAAGACTTTGCCACCAATTAAGCAGAACAGGTTTGCTGCCATGTTTCTGCTTGTTACCAATTTCTTCCAGGCAGGGTTTAAAAAAATAAATGTATACATTGAGGCATACATTGTGTGTTGGGGTTGTGTTACTTTTTTGGCACAACCCCGATGCAAAATCTCATTTGTTAAATACTAATTGTCAAGCAGAAAGAAGGGTCAAGGTACACAAGTCCTGCACTTATCAGCATGCAGTAGTAAAAGTGAACAAGCATTGAAAAGGCAATAGGTCTTGCCTTTTATTAAGTTAAAGCCATTTGCTTTGCTATATATTAGCATTAGCAAAGCAAATGGCTTTCACTTAATCAAAGCGGTACAAAAGGGGGTGGTGATGGACGGAGCATCTGAACCAATCAAACACTCACACCCAGTCAACAGATCTGGGTTTAATCCATCACCGTTCTTTAGCCCACTCTGCCACCCCAGTTCAGACATGGCCATATGCAAATCAGTCTGACCCTGCGCCTCATGGGAACAGTCCAGCCTGAACTGCCAAACCATGCCTTCCCTGGACCAGAAACAAGCTTCCTAGGACCGGTTTCTGGCATTTCAGCCGTCTTCAGCCAGGCTTGCTTGAATCCAGTGGCAAAGTGAGCAAGGGACTCACGTCTGAGCATACCCTGCCAACTTATGGCGAACAAAGCGGTACAAAAGGGGGTGGTGATGGACGGAGCATCTGAACACCACACCCAGTCACCAGATCTGGGTTTAATCCATCACCGTTCTTTAGCCCACTCTGCCACCCCAGTTCAGACATGGCCATATGCAAATCAGTCTGACCCTGTGCCTCATGGGAACAGTCCATCCCGAACTGCCAAGCCATGCCTTCCCTGGACCGGAAACAAGCTTCCTAGGACCGGTTTTTGGCATTTCAGCCGCCTTCAGCCAGGCTTGCTTGCATCCAGTGGCAAAGTGAGCAAGGGACTCATGTATGAGCATACCCCTCAAACTTATGGCGAACTAAGCGGTACAAAAGGGGGTGGTGATGGACGGAGCATCTGAACCAATCAAACACTCACACCCAGTCAACAGATCTGGGTTTAATCCATCACCGTTCTTTAGCCCACTCTGCCACCCCAGTTCAGACATGGCCATATGCAAATCAGTCTGACCACCACCAAAAGGACATCGTTCAAAGAGCGGCTGGACAACAACACCCACAACAGCAAGGAACTCTTCAGCATCGTAAAAGAGCTCTCCAACCCCAGCGCCAGCAACAACGACATCACACCGTCGCAAGACCTCTGCAACTCCCTCGCCACGTTCTTCTACCGCAAGATCACAGATATACACAACACCTTTGACACCCAGACTCCGCCTCCAGTCACCAAACCAACGACCCCCACCACCACCCTAAGCGACTGGACCCCCATCAGCATAGAAGACACCACCCACGTCATGAACACCATCCACTCTGGCTCTCCCTCTGACCCATGCCCCCATCACATCTACAACAATGCCGACACCATCATCGCACCCCAACTCCGGAATGTCATAAACAACTCCTTCGCATCAGCCACCTTCCCAGAGAGCTGGAAGCACGCAGATCAACGCCCTTCTGAAAAAACCCACAGCTGACCCTAAAGACCTCAAGAACTTCCGCCCTATCTCTCTTCATCCCCTTCCCGGCTAAAGTCATCAAGAAGACCGTCAATAAACAGCTGACTGCATTCCTTGAGGCAAACAACTCGCTCAACCCATCCCAATCCGGATTTCGAGCCAACCACAGCACCGAGACAGCCGTCATCGCAGCCTCCGACGACATCAGGACCCTGATGGACAACGGGGAGACAAACGCCCTCATCCTCCTAGACCTCTCAGCCGCCTATGATACCGTCTGCCACCGCACCCTAATAACCCGCCTCTACAACACTGGGATCCAAAGAAAAGCACTGGACTGGATCACCTCGTTCCTCTCCAACAGAACCCAGAGAGTCCGCCTCCCACCGTTCCTCTCCACGGCCACCAAGATCATCTGCGGCGTACCCCAAGGCTCCTCGCTCAGCCCAACCCTCTTCAATATCTACATGAGCCCCCTCGCCGCCATCGCACACAAACACAACCTCAACATCATCTCCTACGCCGACGACACCCAGCTGATACTCTCCCTCACCAAAGACCCAAACACCGCCAAAACCAACCTCCAGGAGGGAATGAAAGACGTCCCGGAATGGATGAAGCTCAGTCGGCGGAAACTGAACTCAGACAAGACGGAGGTCCTCATCCTCGGACAATCCCGAACCGCCTGGGACGACTTCTGGTGGCCCACAGCGCTGGGCCCCACACCGACACCCACGGACCACGCACGCAACCTGGGATTCATCCTGGACACCTCCCTCACGATGACCAAACAAGTCAATGCCATCCTCATGCTTCAACACCCTGCGCATGCTCCGAAAGATCTTCCCGTGGATCCACACAGAAACCAGAAAGACGGTCACTCAGGCTCTCGTTACCAGCCGACTGGACTACAGGAACGCTCTTTACGCAGGAACCACAGCCAAACTTCAGAAACGACTTCAGCGCATACAAAACGCCTCCGCACGACTCATCCTCGACATCCCTCGCCACAGCCACATATCTGCCCACCTGAGAAACCTGCACTGGCTCCCCATCAGCAAGAGGATCACGTTCAGGCTCCTCACCCACGCACACAAAGCGCTCCACGAGATGGGCCCCGAATACCTCAACAACTGCCTCTCATCCTACACTCCTACCCGCCAGCTAGCTCCGCCAACCTCGCCCTCACAACCATCCCACGGATTCGCAGAGCCACCACCGGAAGAAGATCGTTCTCCTACCTGGCCGCCAAGATATGGAACTCCCTCCCCGCACACCTACGACTGACCCAGGACCATCTCGCCTTCAGGAAACACCTCAAGACCTGGCTATTCGAGCAGTAGCCCCCCCCTCTCCCTTCAGCACCTTGAGACCCTCGCAGGTGAGTAGCGCGCTTTATAAATGTATTGATTGATTGATTGATTGACCCTGTGCCTCATGGGAACAGTCCAGCCCGAACTGCCAAGCCATGCCTTCCCTGGACCGGAAACAAGCTTCCTAGGACCAGTTTCTGGCATTTCAGCCGTCTTCAGCCAGGCTTGCTTGAATCCAGTGGCAAAGTGAGATAGGGACTCACGTCTGAGCATACCCTGCCAACTTATGGCGAACAAAGCGGTACAAAAGGAGGTGATGATGGACGGAGCATCTGAACCAATCAAACACTCACACCCAGTCAACAGATCTGGCTTTAATCCATCACCGTTCTTTAGCCCACTCTGCCACCCCAGTTCAGACATGGCCATATGCAAATCAGTTTGACCCTGTGCCTCATGGGGACAGTCCAGCCCGAACTGCCTAGCCGTGCCTTCCCTGGACCAGAAACAAGCTTCCTAGGACCGGTTTCTAGCATTTCAGCCGTCTTCAGCCAGGCTTGCTTGAATCCAGTGGCAAAGTGAGCAAGGGACTCAAGTCTGAGCATACCCTGCCAACTTATGGCGAACAAAGCGGTACAAAAGGTGGTGGTGATGGACGGAGCATCTGAACCAATCAAACACTCACACCCAGTCAACAGATCTGTGTTTAATCCATCACCGTTCTTTAGCCCACTCTGCCACCCCAGTTCAGACATGGCCATATGCAAATCAGTCTGACCCTGTGCCTCATGGGAACAGTCCAGCCTGAACTGCCAAGTCATGCCTTCCCTGGACTGGAAACAAGCTTCCTAGGACCAGTTTCTGGCATGTCAGCCGTCTTACGCCAGGCTTGCTTGAATCCAGTGGCAAAGTGAGCAAGGGACTCACGTCTGAGCATACTCTGCCACCTTATGGCGAACAAAGCGGTACAAAAGGGGGTGGTGATGGACGGAGCATCTGAACCAATCAAACACTCACACCCAGTCAACAGATCTGGCTTTAATCCATCACCGTTCTTTAGCCCACCAACTAATTGCAATTTTTCTTTTGGCCAACACCAGTCCCAGCTGGAGGAACCTACGTGTGAGCTTTTTCCCTTTTGGTCTGGGGATAAGACCCAACAATACCACCCAGATATATTGGGGCAGGGTCCACCCCGTTATCTGTCGCAGTCACTCCAATATCGACCCCAGAAGAGTTGCAGCTCCGGGCGTTCCAAAATCATATGCAGGAACTGTGCTTCGTTATGACCGCACTTAGGACAGCGAGCAGGGTGGTCTGGGTATATTTTATGAAGTACATTTGGAGTCAGATAAGTTTGATGAACAATATTGAATTAATTAAGTTTAAATCTGGTGTTGAAGCTGATTTGCTTTACCCCTTCATGTACCCTTTACCATTCCGACTCCGTTAGAGGTTCCTCCAATACCGGATCCCATTTGGCCTGATCGGGGAGCGGGTATATAGCAGGATCCCTACTTTGAGCCCTGTAAATGTGAGATCCTAGCCTACGGCCCCCGCCAACGTCACAAGAGCCTGAAGAGTGGCAGCAGTGGGCGGCTCCTCTGGAAACGCCGTCCATAATTCGCGAGCCACCGCTGAGATCTTTGCGTATTGAAGACACTGCCCCCTTCCCAACTCAAGACTTTTGTGTATTAAAGAAACATCGACACAAAACAGAAAAAATGCTGTATTTTCATATGCATTTGATTAAATAAGAAGGCATTCTCTGCTACAGATAAAAGCATACTGCTTGGTACACTGTCTTTTTTATATTGAAAAAGATTTTTCATTGTGTGGAGGCTTGGTGCTAACAAAACCAGAGCCAGGGTCTTTGGGTAGCTCTAGGCTAAACCCAAGTGAAATTTTATTTATGATAGTGTAATTTCGCATAATTTCTGGCATGGATGCATTTTGTACTAAAAATGAGTGCAAAATGCCCAAACAGTATTTTGCGTAATAAAGCATAATGTCTTGTTCGGTCTGGGCATTTCGCCTAATTTCTGTGAAGAAATAACAAAACTTCTACCCAGAGTTGGTGTGCTCCCAAAAAGAATGCATTCGCTCCCCAGAAAGAATGTGGAAGGGAAACACCTGCTGAGGCAAGTAACAGTTCACGGAAGAATGTAGTAAGAATGGGTAGAAAGAAGCTGGATAAAGATGGTCAGATAGGGATGCCTGCATGGGGGTTTTGTAAATAACCTTTCAAGTGTGAAAAAAAGCTTTTATTCCAAGAATTTTGAGAAGGTCGGTAATAGTTAAGCCTTTTGAGAGATGCTGTTAACTAGCAGCGTTTGTGAAATAATGTACCTTCAGCCCCCAGTCCAGGTGCCTAGCGCCCAGATACCTTTTTCCATGAAAAAATTATGGACATTAAGTATAACACTTTCTCAAAAAATGAAGAGTCAATCTGTGAATGGTCCAGCAGTATATTTTTTTATTTGGGTGAAGTCCTGAAGATTTACCAGTGCATCCGACAAATGCAGCTAGCCCTCATTGGGTAGAAAATGTTAAGGGGGTGCTGTTCCCCGCAAAAAAAATTGAAGTCTAAAGTTGCAGAAGACGTAATGTGCTCCAATAACAGCGCAAGCCCTCATACACCAAATGGGTGTCATGCTTCATCATTGGGCTAGCTTTGCGTCAGGCTAGGGTGCTCTTTGCCGGAGATCTTTTTTTAGCTGTCTGGTGAAGTAAGGGTGAGTGGGCTCAAGAAGCATGTGCAGAGTGGTGGTGAAACGTGGGTTCAAATAGGTATTGTGATACTTACAATCAATTCATTTAATGAATGAGCTCAGTAGCCTAGTTAAAAAAATGTTGGTGCTCACTTAAGATATATTGGTCCTAGTTAGCCTAGTGAATACATTGGTCTATATAGGTCAACATGTTTCTGGCCGAAATATGTCAAATAGGGACCACATGGCGATGCTTCAGGACCTAAAACAAGACATCTACACTACACTCACCTGGATCACCACCATCAGATAACACCTGTAGTGAAAAGTTGTATTTTCTAGCTCCAAAGAACAACACATGCTCTCTTTTCTAGATGATTCAACAGACAGTGCTCTTGTCATCCAAGACAATTTATCTGTCTGTGTTTGGTTATGCAAATGGTCTTTTTGCCTCTTTTAACACTACTCTGTAGCCTGAGGGCAGTGCAACTAGACCTGTGCAAGTCATCTATAGAAGGAAGAAAATGTGCACATAACTCTTGTAAACTTATTTACATGAAGTTCACTAACACACGTAGTGGTATTATACTCTGACTTGCCCAAAAAGAAATATGAGAAGCCGGAGCAGAAACCCCAAAATACTGAACTATTAGGCTTATTTTCCCCCAATGAATCAAAGTGGCATGATGGTCTCCTCTGTCGCCCCCTTCTGGAACTTCATACCACTTCGATGCAGTGGATTGAAGTGTACCTGTAGTTTAGCAAAGCCATGAAGACCTGCCAGTTCATGAACGATTTTGGATTTCCTAAGTAGCCGATGAGGAACTCACCATAGGAGCCGTGGGGTAGTGCTAAGCATAGCATTGCATTTAATGTAACAATATAAGTGACTGAGGAGCAAGGGACATGCCTGCTCTTTAAATTGGACCTCATGCTCTCCCTTGAATAGGGCGTTGTGCCTAGAAGACGTTCTGAAGCTCCTTTTTGCAGGCTGGCCCTGACCATGGCACTTATTATCAATCAATTATTTGTGATGTCCCAACATCCATGAATTAACTATTGTGCCCTTCCCTCAACCCAAAAATGGCCCATTTTCCCATTTTGACTCGTATAGTCCTGAGACTATTTCTAACCTTCCTCTTATTAGCAAGATCATGGATGTTATTGTATGTGAGCAACTACAAGCCACCCTAAAATTAACTGGATACTAGACTGTTAGAATGGCTTCCGAAGGGGTAGTACGGGCAGAGTTGGACCTTGTAGTTATCAAAGGCCGGCACTTATAGTCCACTGTCCGTCAGCACTGTTGATTTCAATGGAGGTGTCAGCTGCCTTTGGCCTTGTAGACTATCCCCTGTTACCAGAGCATTTGGAAGGAATTGATTTTATTCATTTCACCATAATGGCAACAGCTTGTTTGGGTACTTTCTTGGAGAACAGAAAACTGGTTTCCACCCTGGCTTGCATTTCACTTTAATTCTGGATTGCCTCTTGGATTAACCTTCTTCCCTCAGCTGTTTAACATGTATATGCAGCAGCAGACTAAGTTAATCAAAAACAAATTAAACTTGCATTTTCAGATGTGTCCAGCTAGTGATACAGGTAGGGACTGAGATGGAAGGCAGAGTCACAGACTGTCTGGGAACATACAAGGCCGTATGAGACACTGCACAACCCCCTTGAATGATGCAAAGACTCTCTGTTGCTGCACATATCGCCGATAGTAATTTGGTGGCAAATACAACAGCAACACAGTTTTCCCAAAGTTAATTATTGGTAGGTATGACGGGGGGAACAAGTCCTGAAAAATACCCGGATATGCAGATTTTGATGCAGTAAGATCTAAAATTCGCATATTGAACTATATTTTCATGAATGAAACTCCCAATTGGTGGAATTGTTGACATCCGATAAAAAAGACCCCCCACTGTGTTTTTATTTAGCAGATTAAAAAAATAATGATTCCATACAATGACACTCATAAGGAAGCCCTCAGAAGCTTAGCAGAGGGAAGTTTTCAGGGCTTGCAGTTTTTATCAGCAGCTGGCCAGAATCTCCTGTTTTTTGGATACTCCACCTTTTGGACTTCACTATTTATTTATTTATTTTATTTATTTATGCGATTTTATATAGCGCGAACTTTACCCGAAGGTGTCAGAGCGCTTTACATAGGACCCAGTTTCAACCATAAGGACTGATGGTTACAATCGGAAAAACAGATTTGCAAATGTTTGACTTACATAAGAACCAGTTGAAAACATAGGACTTAGGATTACATGCGTTACAAAAAAAGGTACAAACAGAAAAAATTGCAAATGTACAAGAGATAGAGTCACACAAGGAGGAGATACAAATGGATAAACTCTAGGCATATACTAGTGATATTTCTATCTACTTAGGGAGGGGATACACATGGATATACTCTAAGAGTCACAGAGGAATGGTAGAGAGCACAGCGGACTCCTGCATAAACTAGTGATTAGAGTTATCTCTATATACATAGGGAAGGGGTAAGACTGGATATACTCTAAAAGTCACATAGGAATGGAAGAGAGCAAAGCGGACTACTGCATGTCCTAGTGATTAGAGTTATCTCTATATACATAGGAAAGGGATACACATGGATATACTCTAAAAGCCACATAGGAGACTAGTCATTAGAGTTATCTCTATATACATAGGAAGGGATAAGACCGGATATACTCTAATGGACACATAGGAATGGTAGAGAGTACAAAGGTCTACTGCATACACTAGTGATTAGAGTTATCTCTATATACATAGGGAGGGGATAAGACTGGATATACTAAAGAGTCACATAGGCAAGGTATATGGTGCAAGGTCTAAAGCAAATACCATTGATTAGAGTTATTACAATAAGTCAAAGAGCAGAGTTCCATAAGTGTGGATGCAGTCACAGAACAAAGGGAGGGTGGGAGGGATGCAAGGGTATGGAGAGAAGGGGAAGCGGAAAAGGGAGGGAACATTTGAGGATTGATCGCTGCAATTCCCTTTCAATCAGGTGCTCAGATTTGACCGTTGCCCACCTGCAGTTTGTGCAGAATCAGCCGTTCGAGAGGTTTGCAGTTTGAGACTTGAGACCATCACCTTCATTGGTTGCTTGCTGCCGAAGCTTAGGGTGACCAGAATTTTAAAGCCAAAAACCAGGGCAATAGAAGAAAGACTACAATTTTACTTTAACTTAGGGCACAGAATGACAGCGCTGTTCACCAGAGAATTACTGAAGAGACAGTAATAACATAAATACAATGGCATTTTTTAAACCAGTATTTTGAGTGTTAATTAAATTGCTTTCTTATAACAGCTGCTAACTATCCCTGCTTTGGAAAACATAAAAAGACACGCCTCTCTTTTCAGTCGACCCTCTCTAAAAACCGGGACATGGGCTAAATTTCCTGAAATCTGCTGGGAAAGCTGGTGGAAAACTAATACTGTCCCGGGAAATCCGGGACGCCTGGTCACCTTAAGCAAGCATGAAGTTTAAGGACTTCAAAGTGGCTATTCGAGTCATTGAGAGCATAAGGCCGAGGATAAGACTAAAGTTTAGACTGCGGAAAGTCTGAACTTTGACCTGATCCACCCACATACCCAGGCTGAAGAAGACTCTAACACGAAGCTCATTCATTGGCCGTCGGAGCTGGACTCCTTACAAGTGACATGCGTAGCATTAGAAAACATGCTCACTTTAGACTGGCCCCAAAGATATTCAAGTTTAGGGAACACTTTTATTAGCGCTCTTTGGTCATTCTAAGAATTTTGCTTTTGTTGTATTAACAAAGTTTTGACAGTCCAGTGGATCTATGAGCATGTGCCATGATGCAGCCTTCATATATGCATCTGGTCGATTGTGGATAAAAGGGATTAACATCAATGATGTTGAAATAAAACTGGCAGCATATGCAGACGACATCGTAATAGTTATGGAGCAACCAAAGACCTCAATTGAGGCCCTGATAGACACAATAGAGATATACTTAGGCCACTCAGGGTACAAGCTCAACAGGGGCAAATCAGAATGCAAACCCCTGACCATCCACTGCACTAGGGACACCCTAGGGGGGTCAGGCCTGACCTGGCAAACAGGATTTATCAAATATCTAGCCATACACTTTGGCAACGAACACATGAGCACACTAGCCCACAATGAGATGCCACAGCTTGAAAAAATTAAGAAACTCCTGTAGGCATGGTCCCTGAAATTTATAACTTTTTGGGGTATAATCGAAACTATCAAAATGATGATCACCCCAATGATCAACATGTTCCCACTCCTGTTCACAGATGACTTCCACCGTAAAGTAGACACCATGATTACTAGATTCCTTTGGTGGGGTAAGAAGGCGCGGATAAGCATAACAAAACTAAGACTGGCGAAACAACAGGGAGGAGTAAACCTAGCAGACTTCAGAACCTTTCAAACTGCATTTCTGGCAAAACAAGTGGAATACTGGATAGCACCTCCTCAAGGCTAAACACTGGTATGGATGCAAGTCTAGAGAGCCAAACTGAGCAATCTAAACCGATTGGTGCTGTTAACAGCTAACAAACACCCTCATGCCTCCAGCTCTATTTTTAAGCACACAAAATTGCCCTTCTAAAAATAGACAAGACAATGGAACACAGCATAAAGAGCTCGAAGATGGAGTCACTCTGGGCCAATAGTAAGATCAGATACAAGGGGAAATCCCACGTCCTCGAAACATGGTTAGAGAGCGGCATCTCCCACCCAGACCAGCTAGAGGAAGGGGGGTACCCTACCACATTTGCCATACTGAAATCTAAACATGACCTTTCAGACATCGAGTGCTACAACTTCCTGAAAATCAAAACAGCCCTATCCAAAGCCAAACTATCACAAACCGAAACATCAATCTCACAGTATTTAGCAAGGATTAACAGACTAGGTCATCAGGTATCACATCTCTACAAACTACTACGTCCAAACACCACCAAAATGAATGACAAGACAACTAACTACTGGATAAAACAAGGCAATACCCCACTGAATGAGCAAGAACAGGCGACATTATGGTCCTCTGCCTCAAGTAATAAAATCACCCCAGTACTAGCACAAACTAAATTCTGGCTACTCCACAAAGCCTTCTGGACCCCGCCCGATTATTCTCATTACGACTCAGAGAAGATGACCTGTGCTGGAATTGTAGCAAGGAAAAGGGGGACCTAGCACATCTTATCTACTACTGCCCATCACTCAAAAAGTTCTGGGAGAAAACCTTTGGGTTCATAAACAACGTGCTGGGCTGCACACTAATGACTGAATTCTCCTCCCTCGCCACTGCAATCATGACCACAGCACTACGATCAGAGCATGATGAAGACCTACTGGACCTGCTTCTCATTGCGGCAGTGAAAAAGGTCCTCACCAATTGGAAGGACTCGACTGAGACCTCATACAAGGGCTGGTTCAACTGGGCGACGTACCTCAGAGGCGCGGATAACATTGTGCTGCAGAACTCCCCCTGGAGACCAGCAACCAGGGGGATGTGGAAGTCAATAGATGCAGACCTAGACTCTTACGCACCCCCTTGATGCCACTCTGGCTCCCTCCTCCCCTCCCCTATGGGGAACGGAGGGAATAGGAGGTTAACACTGTAGGAAGGTGGATACCTGACTATGGTTACCCCCAACTTTTTGCCTGGTGTTTTGCTGGTTTTTCGACTTAGTTGACCTGGGACCCTGCTATTCAGGGCCCCAGGCCTACTGCTCTCTCTCTAAAATGGATTCCATGTACCTTAGGTACCTAACCAATTGGTACTGGGCCACCTTATCAGACCCTGTAACTCAGGGCATAGGTGTACCCAGGGCCTACCAGGGGCTGCAGCATGTATTATGCCACCCCTGGCTGGCCATCTAAATCGGACACAACTGGCTGCACGACAGCTGGGGCAAGGTGGTGTAATCACCATTTGCTTTAGATATAGTATACCTATATCTAACCCTAAAATGGACACCCGTATTCCTATCAGTCACTCCTATGGCAGGCCTTGACAATCCTGAAGGCAGAGTGTTTGGAATCGTGTGAGATGGTGCTCTGGCATGAGCTGAGCCCGTTTGCAGCTTGCGGAACCAAGTCCTAATAGCTGTTCCATGATAACGCATACCATATACTCTTAAGTGCATTATAATCCTCGCGGTTAAATGCCAACTCTGGTATCGCTTTATCAAAACATGTCGAGTAAGGTGTCATACGAATTGGAATACTAACCCCTCGCCAATTCTGGCGACACGATTAGCATTCCACCCTTCTAGAGGGACACGACATGTATGTAACTGTGAACCCCGGTTAAAGTTAACTCAAGCCTCAGCATCACAAAATGGATGCTGCCACCACAGACACAAGTCTGACCTCCTGCTGCTGGGAGTCCTTCCAGCGAGGGAGGCTTGGACAAAGGGTTTCCTGTCAGGGGCGGTGCTAGCACCATCCCAGACAGGGTTTTGTGTATCCTGGGTAGGCAGGGCTTTAGAGGAAGGTGACTGCAAGTGGCACCCCGGTGCTCACTATGCATCTGCCGGCTAGAACCAGTTCCAGGGGCACACCAGCCCCTGAGCTGGGGAAATTCCGGCATGGGAGAGGGGTGTAACCACCCCCCTTCCTGGTCCCACCCATGGGCAGGACCTAGTCGCGTGCCAGCCCCTTTTTTTAGTGTAAAGATAGGAGCGGGCCCCCTTCCAAATTAGATCATCTTTGAATCCTGAAACTACTTTCTACGAAAGGAACTCTCGACTTCTTCTCAAAATTTCTCCCTTGTGACTAAGGAGTAGTCACCCTGCACCCGCAGGCACCATCCAAGAACACTGCGGTTTGCTGCACGTCCTTCCTCCGGAATCCGACTGACCAGCACGACGAGACCCGGCTTCCCTGGCACCTCTGACCTCTACCCACATCGTCAGCTCAGCTGAGATCCGTGGGTGCGACGAGACCTCGAGGGACCGGCCATCTTCAAGACTGCACGACTCTTGCCCAGCACGACCGCCGAGGGATCCTCGAGTGAGTGCTTTGGGGTCCGAGAAGCCCCAACCCTGAGCAGCTCCAGCACCGAAGTCCAGCCCCCCAGCATCCACCAGATCTGCGTGGGGCCCTTCTGCTTTTTGCTGCTCACCGCGTTGTCTGGCTACTAGCCCGCTGGCTTGTGGCCTTCCCGACGACGACATCAACACCGCTGGTCTGGTTGCTCCAGACTGGACCTTGCTCCCCTCCAAAAGAGGAGCACCCCGGACCCTCCTGGTCCACTCCAGACGCCATTTTGAGTCCACTGCGTGGGCTTGCATTTGCCAAGACTTGTTGCACCAATCCTGGGTCCAGCGACGTCGACAGCAGATACCATCGTGGGACAGCTCGCACTTCCATCCTGGTCGCCGACAACGCCTCCTGGTCCGTGAGACTGCAGAGCCCAGCGTCGCCCACTCACCTGGTCGAGGTGACTCCATCCAGTGCCATCCTGGTACCCATCTAATCACTGGCTAGTGATTCAGAACTTGGTCCCCTCTGCTTACAGGTGTCTTCCATCTTCGATCCAGGCTTGGATCACTCCGAACTCCAACACTGGTCGCCTGCCAGCAACTTCTTCTTTCAGGCTCCATAGACTGCAACGAGGATTCCCGACGTCTTTCCAGACCTATGCAGCCGCAGACCCTGGGCTAGGTAACTTCGGCATTTCGGTGCCCCAGCATAGCCTCACTATCCAAGGGTCCAGATCCTTTTTCGTTTCAGCTCTACCTAGTCGGATTCGTCCGATAACACTAACTTTGCATTTACTAGTATCCATAGACTTTGTCCCGCATCCCGCGTGAGAGTGCACACTCTGCACCCGAGTCCCCTAGGCCTCCTGCTAGTAATCTGAAGGTTCAGTAGTCCAGTCCTAGCGATTCCAAACCCTATGAGAGTAGTACTTACCTGCTAGTAATTTCGCATTCCACTTTTGTAGTATATGGTTTTTCGTGCCCCTCAGGCATTTGTGTAAATTGTGCGATTTGAGTATTTTCCTAAGAGCTTTGTATTGTGCTTAGCACCCTGTCCTCATAAAGAGTCCAGGGTTGTTGTGTTCTAAATAAATATCCTTTTATTTTTATAACAACTTGTGTGGTGTCCTTTCACTTGGTGTTCAAGGGGTATATGTGATGGTATAACGGCTGGCTTAACACGCCCTCTAGAGTTTAGCCTAAAGACTGCTCTTGTCCATGCTACTAGGATAGCTGGTCTACGGTTGACTTACAACCAATCATCAATAAGGGTTGTTTGGACTGATACATAGTGATCACTAGAATAGTGAGCACTGCATATCAGGCCAACTTCTCACATTGGTGGCAGCGGTGGGATTTGAGCTTGCTGTTGTTTTACCACACGTATCCTAAGAATATCATTGTGAAAGATCACATAAGTATTAAGGTACATATAACTTAGCTTAGAATACTCTGAGTTCTACTGAACCAGCTGTAGTAGTTCAACAGGGCCTAGCACACCCTGACTACAACTCTTAGCAAGGGATCAGTAGGCAAACAAATAGTGTAGGTAGGTGCATCACTTACACCACACTAGAAAAGCATGTCAGACAAAGGAGGAAACTCTGAGTCTCCCCTTGTGTCAGTTGACCCTCCACAGGTCATGTCCTGATATGCAGCTCTTAGCTTCCAGGAGATGAGACAATTGTGTACCTCCAGGAAACTAAAACAGGATTCTAACCCTACCATTCCCTTTCTGATTGGTCTCTTAGAGACTTATGATGCCAGGAGAACTGCTAACCCAGATTCTTCTAATCCAGATGGGAATATGCCCCCCTTAGAGGGAACCACTGGTGACCCTGACCGCCACCTCCAGGCAGCAGATGATGCAGAGGAGGAGGAGGAAGAGTTATCAGAGGATGAGGCAGACAAAGGTCAGGGAGAAGTCAGTAGACTGACCAGGACCAACTTAAGTAGGCATGAGAATGGATTTGGGGGACCCCCAGGACCACTCTCAGGCGGACTTAACATTGGGAATGGACGAGTTAGGTCTCTATCCAGAGGCTCTAACAGATCCATTCGAACCAATGGCTCTCAGACCTCTTCTCATAGAGGGATGTCATCCCCTAAGAGAAGGGAGCATGAAGGTAAGATGAGGGAAGTCAATCTGAGGATTGAAAGGGAAGAACTTGCCCTGGCCAAAGAGAGACTTGCCTTTGCTAGAGAGCAGAAATTGTGTGGGGCAGACCCCACTGGTGGCAGCATTCTCGCAAGAGAAAAAGACAGGAGTTTAGACACTAGACACCTGAGTAAGATAGTGCCCCCCTTTAAACAAGGGGATGACATCCACAAATGGATGACTGCTTTGGAGAGGGCCTGCACTGTAAAGTGTGTCCCCCAGAGTCAGTGGGCAGCTATCTTGTGTCTCTCCTTTGAAGACAAAGGTAGAGATAAGCTCCTCACTACTAGAGCTGAGGATGCTAACAATTACCAAGTCCTGAAGAATACACTGGTTGATGGGTTTGGCTTAACAACTGAACAGTACAGGTTGATGTTCAGAGACACCCAGAAAACTCAGTCTCAGGATTGGGCTGACTTTGTTGATTGTGCCACTAAGGCTTTTGAAGGCTGGCTACTGGGAAGTAAAGTTACTGATTTCAAAGGATTGTACAATCTAATTATGAGAGAGCAAATCTTAAGTAATTGTCAGAACCAGTTATTACACCAGCACCTGGTAGACTCTGATCTGACCTCTCCACAAGAATTGGGTAAGAGGGCAGACAAATGGGTCAGAACCAGGGTCAGGCCTAAGAACCAGGGTGGTGACCAAAAGAAGGAATCAACCAAGCCTCAAGAGAAGGGTGGGAATACATCTTCTGATCAAACCACAGGGCCCCAAAATTCCTCTGAAAAGGGTGGGTCCCAAACTTCTCCCAAAACCCAAAAGAAACCTTATTGTCATACCTGCAAACAGGTAGGCCATTATAAAAGTGACAGCAGTTGCCCAAAGGCCAACAACAATAAGGAGAACATACCCCCAGGTAATACTCCCAGACCTCCTATTACCACTAGTGGTAATCCCCCAGGTGGTGGGAGTGCCCCCAAGAATGTGGTGGGCATTACTTTGGAAAACCAGGTGGACTATGGCCAAGCCAGATCCCCTGACACAACTCTTGTCTGTGAGACTGGCATGGGGTTTGCCAACTTCACTACTGGTACCCAAATTTTGGGGAAGTATAGACAGGAGCCCTTTATCAATGGTCAGACAGTTGAGGCATACAGAGACACAGGGGCCAGCATCACCATGGTGATTGACCATCTGGTCCCCTCTGCTCAACTGACCACTGGTTTCATTTATCAGGTGACAGACGTTCATGGAGTGAAAAGAAGGCATCCCATGGCAGTAGTCGAGCTCAGTTGGGGTAATGTCACAGGGCCCATGAGAGTGGCAGTGACAGACACCCTACCTGTAGATTGCTTACTGGGGAATGACCTTGAACTCTCAGCCTGGGCTGAGGTGGAGCAAGAAACCCACTCCAGGATGATAGGCCTACCCAGAAAGGTTAGTGGGGCAGTAATAGCTACAGCCCCAGTCCAAGCACCAGTCCTCCCTGAAAAGGTTGGAATAGCAGTGGCAGCCACTGCCCAGGCTCAGACAGACTTTCCTGAACAGGATAGGAGGGCTGTGACAGTCACAGCCCAAACACAAAGTGAGTGCCTTCCTGAAAAGGTTGGTAAGGCTGTAATGGTCTCAGCCTCTACTCAAACAGATAGTGGGGTTGTGAAGCCTGAAACAATGGACCACTCCACCCAAACTGAGAGCATTGAGGAGGAAGAAAAGTCTTCCCCCTCCCAGACATTAGGTGAGAGCCAGCCTCCTCAGGGAACTGACTCTACCCCTGGTGAAGGAACTACCCCAGAGGTAGTCAGGCCTAGCCTGACAGAGCCCCTGATGGCAGTGGACCCTTCCCAGGTGGGACCCAGTCTGGAGCAGGTATTTATTTATTTATTTATTTATTTTATAGCATTTATAAGGCGCAACAGCTACCCACAAAGGGTTTCCCGGCGCCGAAAATCAGCAAAAAACACAGGGCACAACTACAGAGAGAGCAGATCTAAAAGCAAAGATTATTGATCAAACAACCAGGTTTTCACACTTTTTCTGAAACTCCTGTAGTTTTCTTCTTTGCGTATCTGAGTAGGCAGTGTGTTCCAAAGGGTTGGTCCCAGAAATGAAAAAGATCTTCCGCCCAGTCTAGCCCGTTTGTACCTTGGCACCGCAAACTTCGCAGATGTCGTTGAGCGAAGATTGCGGTTTGGAAGGTAAGGCTTGGCAAGGTCTTGAAGATATTTGGGGGCAGTCCCGGCTTTAATTTGGAACAAATAGCTCAGGGCTTTGAAGCGGATCCGATTTTCGACCCTAAGCCAGTGTAAATCTCTGAGATATTTAGTTATTCTGGCATATCTGGGGATTCTACAAAGCAGTCTGGCCGCAGCATTTTGTACCAACTGTAGGCGTCTTATGACTGCTTTGTTTGCACCCAGATACAGGATGTTGCCGTAGTCAAGCCGAGATGTCACTAAGGCATTGACTACGGTCTTCTGGGTGGTTGATGGTAACATCCAGACGATTTTACGAAGCCATCTGAGAATAGTAAAACAGATACCAGCCACTTTATTAGCTTGCTGAACCATAGATAAGCTGTCATCAATGATGACTCCAAGATTTCTGACTTGGGTGGCAGGGATCGGGAGCTTGCCCAGTGAGGTCGGCCAATGGGAATCGCTCCAGAGATTTTTGCTGTTTCCTAAGAGGAGGATCTCTGTTTTCTCCCCATTTAACTTGAGTTGGTTGGCCGACATCCAGCAGAAAATTTCGTGGAGGCCTGTTTTAAGTGCAGACGAATCAGACGAATCGGATTTAGATAATGAAAATAGAATCTGAGAGTCGTCTGCATAGGTCATCAAAACAAGACCAAAGTTCTCTGCAAGGGTGGCTAATGGGCGAAGGTACAAATTAAACAAAAGGGGACTCAGAATGGATCCCTGTGGTACACCGTGCGGGGAGTAGAAAACATCCGAACAGGCCTCAGAAGAGGTGATCTGAAAGGTCCGGGAGGATAAATAGGATTTGATCCATTCTAGCGCCTTGCCCTCGACACCACTCTCCCCCAGCCTGCAAAGCAGTCTGGAGTGAGAGATGGTGTCGAAGGCTGCGCTTAGGTCCAATAGGACCAGTGCCACCGTTTGGCCATCATCCCTGAGCTCTTTAATTTTTTCCGTGATTCCGAGCAGGGCAGTTTCAGTGGAGTACCCACTCCTGAATCCGGACTGAGAAGGGTGGAGTAGTTCATTATTTTCCACATATGTAGAGAGAGCTTCATGAATGTGCTTTTCCAGCATTTTGGAAAAGGCAGGAAGTAACGATATTGGTCGATAATTGGCCAATACCGTAGGATCGGCGGCTGGCTTTTTCAGCAAAGGGCTGACTATGGCGTGTTTCCACATAGCAGGAACTGAGGCCTGTTCCAAGGACGCATTGAGTATGTCCGTAATGGGCGTCAGGGTAGACTCCTCCAGTTGGCTGATAATACTGATGGGTATAGGATCACGAGGAGAGCCCGATTTGATAGCTTTAAGAAGTTTCCTCGTTTTATCCGATGTTAAGGGGGGCCAGACTTCAAGATGACAGTTTCCTTTGAAACTTTGGAAAGTATCCTCATGATTATGAGAGATAGAACTGTTGTTATTAATGTTAGAGACGATTTTTTCGATCTTTTCAGTAAAAAAGGACGCCAAGTCTTGACATTGCTGAGTACTAAGAGGGGGGGCCTCCGCTCTAGTGTTTTCTCCAGCCAATTCCTTCACCGTGTTAAAAAGAGTTTGGGATTTATTAACCGCTGAATTAATTGTCGTGGTTACGTAGCATGCTTTAGCTTTCATGCATGCCGAGTGATAGCTGTTTCTGGCCCTGCGGTAGATCTCTTTTTGGTGAGCCTCATAGTTCTTACGCCACTGTCTCTCCAAGTTCTTACAAGTAGATTTTTCCTTCTTGAGGGCCTCTGTAAACCAGGGGGCCGGGGGACGATGTACTTTTCCCTTACAGCGGGATAGGGGCAAGCAGGCATTCACTGCATCACTTAGCCATGCATGTGTAGCCTCAGCTATGCTTTCCATGTCTCCATCAAGACATGGGAGGTCTTTGTTCAATGCGCTGTTAAGATCATCAAGATTTAGTCTTTTCCAATTTCTCCTCAAAGATTCAGAAGAGGTGATAGAGAGAAATTTAGTGGGTAGCCTGCCCCTCTCTACCCTGCCTCAGTCAGCCAAGGGCTGAAGAGGTCAGGGAGGCCAGTGGTGGACCCCAAAGGGCCCCCTGTCCAAAAGAACTTCCCAATCAACAGATTAGGATCACTGAAGCTAGTAGACCTAGCCAAGTGAAAATAAAACAGACTCCTAAGGGATCCCCCTTAAAAGTAGTAAGGGACCTCCCACAGCTGGACACTGTTGGGCACAGCCAAACATGGGGCCTAAAAACCCCAAACCTGACCTGTCCCTCCAGTAAGCCAAACAGAGGGACTCAGCCTCCAGCTTTAGGTAGCCAGAGGTTGACCCTGAGAGCTCACAGCAACTCAGTCATGGAAAGAAAGGCAGATTTGGTGAGTAGTGATTGGAGGAAGTTGAGCCCAAAAGTAGTGGAGCCTCACTTCAGTACTCCATCCCAGCACCAGCCTTTTACTTTGCCAAAACACACCACAGGTAGTGATTCCCTATGGTGGAGACCCTCAGATACCCTTAGGGTGAGGGATTGCTTAGTGGACCATGATACAGGGGGTAACCATGCCAGTGCATGTACCACCTCATATGGCCACTCAGGCAATATAGGCTTACCTGGTCAAGGATCGCCTTATCTCCTTTCGTTTGGGGGGGGTTGTGTAGGAAGGTGGATACCTGACTATGGTTACCCCCAACTTTTTGCCTGGTGTTTTGCTGGTTTTTCGACTTCGTTGACCTGGGACCCTGCTATTCAGGGCCCCAGGCCTACTGCTCTCTCTCTAAAATGGATTCCATGTACCTTAGGTACCTAACCAATTGGTACTGGGCCACCTTATCAGACCCAGTAACTCAGGGCATAGGTGTACCCAGGGCCTACCAGGGGCTGCAGCATGTATTATGCCACCCCTGGCTGGCCATCTAAATCTGACACAACTGGCTGCACGACAGCTGGGGCAAGGTGGTGTAATCACCCTTTGCTTTAGATATCGTATACCTATATCTAACCCTAAAATGGACACCCGTATTCCTATCAGTCACTCCTATGGCAGGCCTTGACAATCCTGAAGGCAGAGTGCTTGGAATCGTGTGAGATGGTGCTCTGGCATGAGCTGAGCCCGTTTGCAGCTTGCGGAACCAAGTCCTAATAGCTATTCCATGATAACGTATACCATATACTCTTGAGTGCATTATAATCCTCGCGGTTAAATGCCAACTCTGGTATCGCTTTATCAAAACATGTCGAGTAAGGTGTCATACGAATTGGAATACTAACCCCTCACCAATTCTGGCGACACAATTAGCATTCCACCCTTCTAGAGGGACACGACATGTATGTAACTGTGAACCCCGGTTAAAGTTAACTCAAGCCTCAGCATCACAAAATGGATGCTGCCACCACAGACACAAGTCTGACCTCCTGCTGCTGGGAGTCCTTCCAGCGAGGGAGGCTTGGACAAAGGGTTTCCTGTCAGGGGCGGTGCTAGCACCATCCCAGACAGGGTTTTGTGTATCCTGGGTAGGCAGGGCTTTAGAGGAAGGTGACTGCAAGTGGCACCCCGGTGCTCACTATGCATCTGCCGGCTAGAACCAGTTCCAGGGGCACACCAGCCCCTGAGCTGGGGAAAGTCCGGCATGGGAGAGGGGTGTAACCACCCCCCTTCCTGGTCCCACCCATGGGCAGGACCTAGTCGCGTGCCAGCCCCTTTTTTTAGTATAAAGATAGGAGCGGGCCCCCTTCCAAATTAGATCATCTTTGAATACTGAAACTACTTTCTACGAAAGGAACTCTCGACTTCTTCTCAAGATTTCTCCCTTGTGACTAAGGAGTAGTCACCCTGCACCCGCAGGCACCATCCAAGAACACTGCGGTTTGCTGCACGTCCTTCCTCCGGAATCCGACTGACAAGCACAACGAGACCCGGCTTCCCTGGCACCTCGGACCTCTACCCACATCGTCAGCTCAGCTGAGATCCGTGGGTGCGACGAGACCACGAGGCACCGGCCATCTTCAAGACTGCATGACTCCTGCCCAGCACGATCGCCGAGGGATCCTCGAGTGAGTGCTTTGGGGTCCGAGAAGCCCCAACCCTGAGCAGCTCCAGCACCGAAGTCCAGCCCCCCAGCATCCACCAGATCTGCGTGGGGCCCTTCTGCTTTTTGCTGCTCACCGCGTTGTCTGGCTACTAGCCCGCTGGCTTGTGGCCTTCCCGACGACGAACGACGACATCAACACCGCTGGTCTGGTTGCTCCAGACTGGCCCTTGCTCCCCTCCAAAAGAGGAGCACCCCGGACCCTCCTGGTCCACTCCAGACGCCATTTTGAGTCCACCGCGTGGGCTTGCATTTGCCAAGACTTGTTGCCCCAATCCTGGGTCCAGCGACGTCGACAGCAGATACCATCGTGGGACAGCTCGCACCTCCATCCTGGTCGCCGACAACGCCTCCTGGTCCGTGAGACTGCAGAGCCCAGCGTCGCCCACTCACCTGGTCGAGGTGACTCCATCCGGTGCCATCCTGGTACCCATCTAATCACTGGCTAGTGATTCAGAACTTGGTCCCCTCTGCTTACAGGTGTCTTCCATCTTCGATCCAGGCTTGGATCACTCCGAACTCCAACACTGGTCGCCTGCCAGCAACAACTTCTTTCAGACTCCATAGACTGCAACGAGGATTCCCGACGTCTTTCCAGACCTATGCAGCCGCAGCCCCTGGGCTAGGTAACTTCGGCATTTCGGTGCCCCAGCATAGCCTCACTATCCAAGGGTCCAGATCCTTTTTCGTTTCAGCTCTACCTAGTCGGATTCGTCCGATAACACTAACTTTGCATTTACTAGTATCCATAGACTTTGTCCCGCATCCCGCGTGAGAGTGCACACTCTGCACCCGAGTCCCCTAGGCCTCCTGCTAGTAATCTGAAGGTTCAGTAGTCCAGTCCTAGCGATTCCAAACCCTATGAGAGTAGTACTTACCTGCTAGTAATTTCGCATTCCACTTTTGTAGTATATGGTTTTTCGTGCCCCTCGGGCATTTGTGTAAATTGTGCGATTTGAGTATTTTCCTAAGAGCTTTGTATTGTGCTTAGCACCCTGTCCTCATAAAGAGTCCAGGGTTGTTGTGTTCTAAATAAATATCCTTTTATTTTTATAAGAACTTGTGTGGTGTCCTTTCACTTGGTGTTCAAGGGGTATATGTGATGGTATAACGGCTGGCTTAACACGCCCTCTAGAGTTTAGCCTAAAGACTGCTCTTGTCCATGCTACTAGAATAGCTGGTCAACGGTTGACTTACAAGCAATCATCAATAAGGGTTGTTTGGACTGATACATAGTGATCACTAGAATAGTGAGCACTGCATATCAGGCCAACTTCTCACAAACATCAAGGGCCTAAGGGACAATGAGGGGGCTTGTTGGACCGCTTGTTTCTAACCACCTCTCCCGCTACAGGACAACTAGTGGGGTGTCAGATTTGCCACATGACTAAAACCCCTATCAGACTCAGGGCTACAGAACCTCTCTCATACCTCCCTCTCACCTCTTTCTTTTCTGTTTCTCTCTTTCTATCAGCCTCTGCCTAATTTCCCGGCAAGTCAATGTAAGAGGGGATTAGCTAAAACAGATAGCTTAGCGTAAAGTACATGTAACCATTGCATACAGACTACTTTTGGCTAACCCGTGACAGAATGCCATTGTATTTGTTTGTATAAAAAACGAATAAAATACTTTGAAATAAAAAAAAGGTGAATGATGTAACACAATACAATGCTGCACAACAATTTTTAGATGAGTACATTTCTCTAAATTATTGAGTATTTAAAAATTATTTTTCATTGAAAATTCCTGATTAACAAACTTGTGGATAACAGGCTAATTTGTATTTTCTTTTAAGCAGGCTGTTGTTTTTATTTTTATTTAATTGTGTTCCGTTTCTAGGTGTGAACGATGATGTTGAGAAGTCATCCCGTGTTTGGTGTGTGGCCGCCAATAGGCGCCCCGCCAGTCCAGCCGCTGTCCCACAGTTCATCACATCCAGAAACGAGTGTATCCTTGTCTCGCGAGGAACTGCAGGCGGGAACTGTGCGGCCAATGGCAGCGTCATCTTCTCTGACAGTAACAGTCATGGCAACCATGAAGTCAGCACTGGACGACAAAGCACTCGCCACACCTCCTCCTCCAATAGCACTTCCTCTACATGCCAACCGTCAACACAGAGCACGTCTACCAATCAACAGGAGCATCAGCCCCAGCCCTTGCTCTTCTCTCTGAGGCACAAGGGGGTGTCAGTGCCTCTCCACATCCCCGGAAACCATGACAGATTCAGTGGTGTATCCATATTGTCTAACAGTCCAGGGTCCGACACCAGTTACATGCTTGGCAGGTAAGTCCAAACCTCATGTTATCACCCTGTCAATACCATAAAACACACATAATCACTACTAACAGAGCCCTTTGGGTGCATGATTCAGCACGCTTCAGCCATGAACATTGAACTATAAGGAAAAGTGGTCAAGTCACAGTAACCTGAAGTGTGGCGTTCTAATACTACCCCTCCCCAAATCCCTGCAGATTCCATTCCTCTTGTAAAATTGACCTTGTTTGTTTGAATGGTCCTCCAATAATGTCTTGCATAGGAATATATATATATATATATATATATATATATATATATATATATATATATATATATATATATATATATATATATATATATACACACACACGTATATATGTATATATATATATATATATGTATGTGTATATATATATATGTGTATATATATATATATATATATATATATATATATATGTGTATATATATATGTGTATATATATATATATATATATATATATATATATATTTTTAGAACACAAGGAGGGCGGCACAACCGGATACTTATTCAGAAGCCTTTATTAGCACTTCACAAACACTCCACCGACGCGTTTCAGCCTCACGGCTTTTCTCACGGTCAGCAAGTCCTTTTTTGCTTTTCATTATATACTATCTCTAGGTACGTTGATACTTTCCTCGCTCCAATTGCTCAGAGTATGCCATCTTATCTGAAGGACACGGGAGACTTTCTGAGGATCCTAATGGATATCTCATGGAATCCAGGCTATCTTCTAGTGACAATTGATGTTGTGTCACTCTATACATCAATAAGACACGAAGTAGGTTTGAAGGCGTGCAAACATTTTTTACAACAGCGAGGCATCAAAGAAATGGAACATACATCAATGCTTCTAAAAATGATAGAACTGTGTCTAACGAACAATGTGTTTCTTTTTAATAATGATCTGTACAGACAAGAATGTGGCACTGCCATGGGGATATCTTTACAGAGCCTAGTAGCCCCGTTGTTTACAGAGCCTGACAACCCTGTTGTTTACAGAGCCTTGCAGCCCCGTAGTTTACAGAGCCTGACAACCCTATTGTTTACAGAGCCTGGCAGCCCTGTTGTTTACAGAGCCTGGCTGCCCCGTTGTTTACAGAGCCTGATAGCCCCACTGTTTAACCCCTTGGCTGCTGGAGTCATTCTCCTGCCGTGCTGGGGGAGGGCACAGCTCCCCGGTGCTCATGACGAGCTCGTCATGAGCCACAGTTCTCGTGTGCTCATGACGAGCTGAACTCGTCATGACCACACCCGTTTCATTAGAATGCTCGCACAGCAGGGGAATTTTCCCAGCGTGCGAGCGTTCGAACAGTCATGACAAGCTCAGCCAGTCATGAGCACACGAGAACCGTGGCTCATGAAGGGCTGAGCTCGTCATGAGCGTGGGAGGGGTTAAAAAGCCTGACAGCCCTGTTGTTTACAGAGCCTGGCATCCCCGTTAATTTCAAATCCTAGGAGCCCCATTGTTTACAACGCCTGGCAATTCCGTAGTCTATCCAATTAACTCAATGTCACTTTGGCACCATACTACAAGACTTTACACTCTATATACCTAGGTGAAAATGTCAATCTCAACAAACCTGTAGATTTGGTTATTTGCTTTGTAGTGATTGTAGCCCTAGGACTTTTAGTTTTTAGCACCGGCACACTCCTAGGAGCAGCTGTGTGCTCTATAAAACTCCTCATTTATTCATTCATTCATCTTTCTCCTATTGGGAGCAAATGAAGTGGCTTCCTAGCATCACTGATATGGTCTTATTACCAGTGGCGGCTTCACCGCTAAGGTGGAGGAGCGTCACCTCATTGCTCTTAGAGTAGTGAAAAAGGGAAAAATAAAATTAGGTTTAGGGTGGGGCGGGGCTGGTGGCACAGGGAGGATGAATGGTTTGTGTACAGGCCAAACAGTCATGCGCAGTTTGCATATTCCCCACCAGGCTGTAAAGCACAACCTGGTGGGGAATATGCACAGGCTCCCTGTCCCCATCTGAACGCCGAACCACGATGATCAGACCAATCACAATGCTGCATTGCAGCGTTGTGATTGGGTCAAGGGTGTCTTTGTGACCAGGTGCTTCCTGCAGCTTCTTCCGGAGATTGAGGAGAGGCGGTGGAAAAGGTAAATGGTCTTTTATTTGATATTTTTCAATCCCCCGCTCCCGCTTCACCTCCATTCCCTACCAGTCGCCACTGCTTATTATCTCACATCTTTCTCTTTCCATACTCTTTCCATACTCTGTGGCTTGGGTTTAGAGGTGTCCTTGGTAGAGTATCTCAGTTCTCTCTGTAGAGAATATTAGACCAATGTAGCAGTGGAGTTTACTGTGGCCCCAAAAAACGTAAGGTGCAACTTAACCGGCATGTTTACTACACCTTTTATACCTTCCTGTTGGAAAAATATTCTTTACTAGTGAATCACCGTGCGCGCCTAGTGGGAGTTCTTCAAACTCAAATCACCTCTTGGTTGAGGAATTTCGTTCTGTGCCCTGCATCGCAATGCGATGCAGGGCACAGAACGACATTCGTTTTATTAATTTAATTGGTTACTTACCTGCAATCATCCATATTCTGGGTTTTATCACCCCCCACCCTGCCCCTCCCCCGCCCCGCCTGCCTGCCCCACCGGAACTCCCTCCACGGACCGTGGCTGGTCAGGACGCTGCCCAGCCAGGGGCTTATGGGGAGCCATTGCAGCCTGCATGGAGAAGAGCAAAGTGCGCATGACTGGTTTGGGCAGCCCCAGAGGGCCAGAACAAACAGTCTTTGCGCACTCAGGAGTGGACACACCACTCCTCCCCTACCCTGCTCGCAGAGCAGCCCCGCCCACCCGCCCGCCTCCAACCAAACATAAAATAGTCATAAATGAAAGTTATTACCATTTTATGTTTCTGCTTCTCGCACTGCAAGAAAACAGTGGGACAACGCACCAACGCCCTATTGGAGGAGCCGCCCCTGCAGAATTGTCCTTTGATGAAGTCTGGTTGGGTTTTGAGAAATAATGTGATGACAGAATTTTAGATATATGCAGAGAGGAGTCATATTTCCCTTCCACCCCACTGCCTCAATACATCTTTCTTTTGAATGGCTTCTTTATGTTTGCTGTTTCACTACCTGTTCTCCTTGGTGTTCAGTTTGCCTACAATTCAACTCCAGTTGCCTTCTCGAGTTTGGGAGTGATATATCATAGAAACAAAACACACCTTGAATCGTGGAGTCTGGAGAAAGCACTGCTGCAGCAATAACTTTAGTCCAGCAAGGTTTCAATGGTTCTTTTATTGATATCTTTTTCCCCCAATTTATTTCACAGCACCCATTCGCTGCTCAGCAATAGCCCCGATCAGCCTCCCAGCAGGTCTGCAGAAAGTCCTTTTGGAGCTGGGGGAACCTTTTCCAACCTGAACAGTCCATATGTGTCCTCTCCGATGATGCAGAAGTCCTTCTTCGGTGACCAGGCAAATGGAGTACACGGCTCAGCACAGCAGCTCCCACACTGCCCTCCCAAAACAAACCTCCTGTTCTCCAAGAAGGGCCATGCTAGCAGCTGCCCACCATCAATCGCCAACTCCACTGTGGACATTCCCATTCTGCTGGTCAACGGTTGTTCGGAGCACGGCAATGGTAACCCTACCTCATCGAGGAGCAGCCACGGTACAATCAAAAGAAGAGTCTCTTCCAGCTCCAGCTCAGGAATGGGGCGCATAAGCAAGACCTCTTCAGACTCATTGCTATTCTCCGCAGACAGTAAGATTTTTTTTTTTTTAAAGTTTAAGAAACAAATATTCAATTTTTCCTTGTTGTTTGTGTCTGCTATGATTGTGGCAATTATTTTTCTAATATCACTTATGGTGACATTGTAAAGTTTACCTTCTGTTACTTTAACTGTGGAATTCTTTTACTGTAAAAAATGTACATGAAGAATGTCACACCAAGTTTTTTTGCAGACAGAACTGGTGGTGAAATAGATTTAGCATGATTTTTTTTCTCAGTAACAATTTTGCAAGTTTAATATACTGCTAGTATTTTTTTCTGCATACTATGGTGTGTTCTTATTTTACTTTAATCTTAATACGAATTCCCTGATTTTGTGGAGTTTTGAGTTCGGATATTTTGTGGGATTTCTAGGCCTGGGCAGCAAATTCCGTTCCGCTCACGGAATTTGGGTAATTTCGCATTCCCCGGAGAATGCAAAATTGCCCAAAATTCTGAGTTCCGTGACTTCGTAAAATGTTTTGCTTGTTCGCGTTCTGAAATGCGTGTTCACGAGATATTCCCCCCGAGCATGCAAACAGCGATTGCGAACAGTAAAAAAGTATTGCGAACAAGCAATTCCGCGTGTTTGCGAAATTTCTGCGTGTTCGCTATGATTTTTACCGTTTTGCGGAAATTCTGCCCACCCCTAGAGATTTCCAGAGTTTTAAAGGGGATTCCACAATTTATAGATGCAAAGTCCTATAATTGCATACACCCCTTGCGACTCAAAATCGCGCTGGTGAACGTTCATCATGTTTCAGAAGGAACAACTGACACGTGGTGTCATCCAGAGAAAGTCATTTTTCTAGCGCTTGCTAGTATAATGTGGCTTGGTGTAATCCCTCAAAGGTTTTTCTGTTTATTTGAGGCACGATGGATATACAATGAATGATCAGCACTGCAATGAGGGAGTCTGTCCCTGTCTCTAGGTAAAGGGCTCTCTGCTTAAGTTTGACGGGCTAAGTGCAACATTTTTTTCTTGTATCTTACTGGTGTCCTCTATTTCCTACTCCTGTATCTTTTGTAAAGAGGCTGACCATTGGCTGATGAGTACCCAAGTAAAAAACAAACACTTTGAGATTTATTGTTGACTTAAAAAAGCTAGAATATGTTAAAATAAGTTTATTGCTATTATCACTAGAAGATGGAAAACCGGATGTAGAGGATTTGTCTCCATAAGAGACATCTTATTGTTTCATCATCGTTAAAGCCACATTGCTCAGCCCCTACTTAGAGGCCCACTGCATGCCCTCACTGTGCATCTTGTTGGTTTGCTTAAAGAAGAAAAATCTAACAGCTCTTCTGATTGTTACAGATCCTCACTCAAATGGCGAGCCAACCATGAAGTTTGTGACCGACACCTCAAAATATTGGTTCAAGCCCCACCTGAACCGTGATCAAGGTAAAGAATGGTGTGACTTGCGGCTTGTCTTATCAGAAAATCATCTTCCTCCTAAGCTTCTCTGTCTTGGTATTCCCATGTCACTCTAGTACTCTATTTTGCCGAAAATATATGGAAGGTGCTTTCATACTGCAGGATCACTCATAGATTGGGGCACAACATTCTGTGTCCATCACAGTGAAATGTTTCTAGTGGAAAAGCTAACAGGTGGGATTATCATGCATCTCAGATTCGCCTGGACAGTCCTGGTTTTCGAACATTTGATCCCTGCAAAACTCAATAAATTGATCATATGTCCCGATCTTGATAGATGTTTGATTGAACACAAAGGGAAGGAAGTTGTCTTGTCTTCCAGTGCATAATAAGTTAACAGGGTCTGGCAGAAAGCACTTGGTTTCTCACTGTCTGTGTTTTCTATGTTACTGAGCGGCTCTGTGCCCCTCAGTGGATGAAAAATTGTAGTGATGCATCTGTGCTTGTGAAATGACCTGGTTTTTATTTCCTAAAACTGATCACCCTAGCTGAGAGCTGAATACTAAGTTAAGTCACCATTGCTGACAAATGGAAAGACGTGTGCACACAACTAGCTTGATGACCCTGGAATTCCTTGCATGCAGTCAGCTCATCTGAGCTAGTAGTCTGTGTTTTATTTACAGGGATGAATCTTTGGTGATGCCTGGGCTAAAACATGTGTGCGGCCTTTCTTCAGTGTGTGATCCAAGAAGCAGCTGGCATTAGTAATATTTGTACACTAGGGAAAGTGAAACCCATTACCTGGCGCCACCTAGTGGTTTTGCTGCATTAACTAAATTGAGAAGTAGCCCGGCCTTCAGTTTTATTATTTTAAAACGTAATAACAGCAGAGCCAGCCCCCAACATATGTGGAGCATAGGGCAAGGATCCTCAGCTTTGCCCCCTTTTGAAGGACCTGTTTATTCATGAAACCGATTGCTCTTGCTTTGCAGTTGTGGAGCTCTTGACACGCAAGGAACCAGGTGCCTTCATTATCCGTGACAGCACATCCTACCGGGGATCCTTTGGACTGGCCATGAGGGTTCCATTCTCGCCCACAGTGACCAACAGCAAATCAGGTACCATGCTGCTATTGCTATGTTATGTTATGTTATGTTATTTGGGTCTTGGTATAGTGCAGGACTCATCCCTAAGGGTTATCTCTGCACTGTAACTAGCAGGTTAGATGAGATAGAGGCAGGATTAAAACAACCAGGTTTTAAGGTATTTTCTGAAGCACGGATGTACCAGAGAAGCTTGTTCCAGTGGTACAGGTCGAGGTAGGAAAAGGCTCGGCCACCTTGATTAACTGTGTGGATATGCCGGGGACATAAATAAATTGGTTACTAGATCTTAGATTCTTGTTCGGGAGGTACAGAGTGAGTCTGACCTGAAGGTACTTTTAGCCGGAGCCTGTCAAAGATTTGTAGGTCAGACATAGCAGTTTAAATAATGCTCTCTTTCGAATGGGGAGCAAGTGTAGGGCTGACGGTGTTCTTGGAGGCAGGTTGTTTACCATGTGGGCAGCAGTGTTTTAGACAACCTTCAATTTTGATAGAAGGGATTAATTAGAAAGAGGATCAGGGTGTTGTCATAATCCAGGCGACTGATTTTATTTATTTATTTATAAATTTTATAGAGCGCCTGGTGACCCGTAGGCATCCCCGCGCTATAGAGTTGTAAAAAAAACCAGGAGAGGAAAGGACCGGAAGACTATTTAGGGAATAAAAAGGTTTTTAGTTTTTTCCGGAAGAGGGCGTGGCAAGGTTCCAGGCGCAAATTGCGGGGAAGTGCGTTCCATCCTGCAGAGGCTTTGACCGAAAAGCGACGGCCACCGGTGCGAGCCTTCTTAAATTTTGGGACGATGGCCAGAGGTTCGTCGTCAGATCGAAGTGTTCTTGGGGCTTTGTAGGGGGCGACCAGGTCTTTCAGGGCGGCCGGGCCGGCACCATTGATGAGTTTGTGGCTGGTGCACATGGCTTTAAACTCTACTCGCTGGCGGACAGGGAGCCAGTGCAGGGCCTTGAGGGCCGGTTTGGCAGAGGCTCTGGGAGGGAGGTTCATAATGAGCCTTGCCGCGGCGTTTTGTGCCCGTTGGAGTTTGGCCAAGGTGAATTCCGGAGCGCCGAGGTAGACGGCGTTACTGTAGTCCAGCCGGGCTAAGATGAGCCCTTGAACCAGAAGTTTCCTGGACAGGGGGGGGAGGAGAGGGAGAATTTTGCGGATTGACCGCAGGAGGCCAAAACATGTTCCAGTGGTCTTGGTGGCCTGGGTCTTCATGGTGAGGTTCGGTTCCAGCCAGACACCTAGCGTTTTAATTTCTGTCTTTGGTGTGGGTATCTCACCAAAGGCGTCCGGCCAAACCGCGGGGGGGATGGCAGACCATTTGTTGCCCAGAAGCATAATTTCGGTTTTTGCACCGTTAAGCTTCAGGGAGGATTTGCACATCCAGGTGTGAATGTCCTGGAGACAGTTCCGCAGGCTGTCTGGGTGTTTGTCCAGCTGGGAGAGAGAGACGACAAGTTGGGTGTCGTCAGCATAGTTTACTATTTTTATCCCGTAAGGGGTCACGACGTCTTCCAGGGGGGCCATATAAACATTAAACAGGGTGGGACTAAGCGAGGACCCCTGAGGGACTCCACAGGTGAGTGGTAGGGGGTCTGAGCGAGAGTTGCCGTCCCACACCTGGAATGAACGACCTGAAAGGAAGGAGTTAATCCAAGCGTGAGCTGTACCCACAATTCCTGCCCTGGCCAGGCGATGTAAAAGGACATCGTGATCCACCGTATCAAAGGCGGCACTGAGGTCCAGGAGGATCACTGCCACTGATCCTCCTGAGTCCAGAATGCACCTTGACTCCTCGATGACAGAGAGGAGGGCTGTGTCCGGGCCCTGGCCGGGCCGAAAGCCGGTTTGGGATGTGCGCAGGATTTTGTTGGTCTCAAGAAATAGGGAGAGTTGTGAGTTAACTAGTTTCTCAGCCATTTTGCTGATACAGGGAAGGAGTGATATGGGTCTGTAGTTGGACATATCGTCCGGGTTCAAATGGGGCTTTTTGAGCAGGGCCTTGACGACCGCGTTTTTCCAGTTGGGAGGCACTATGCCTTGGAGAAGGGAGATGTTAATAAGATCCATGATGGTAGGGGCAATGCTGGGAGACACAGATTTTAAAAGTCTGGCCGGGGCCGGATCAAGGGGGGAGCCACTTTTCATTTTGGCTAACGTGGAGGTGACCTCACTAAGGGAAACTGCTCTAAAGGAGGACAGCCGCGGGCTGTTAGTACAGACCTCTGTATCAGCATAATTAAGGGGGGTGGTGGGAGGGAGAGAGTCCAGTATTTGCGCGATTTTTGAGTTGAAGAAGGAGGCAAGGTCGTTGCTTCTGTCCGGAGGGGCATGGGCAACAGTGGGTGCCACGGGAATGGTGAGGAGTTCCTTGAGGATCGAGTAAGATTCCTTTGCGGAATTAGTGGCGTTATGTATTCTATTGTCGTAGAATCCTGCCTTGGCTAGTTTGAGAGCCGATTTGTAGCGTCTTACCTTGCTATTGTAGATGTCTTTGTTACTGTGGAGCCAGTCCTTTCTCCACTGTCTCTCAGCCTTTTTGCACTCTTTGCGGAGGTCACGAAGGTCCTGGTCAGGGGTGTACCAGGGAGCCTGGCCTTTTATCCTGTTTTTAATCTCCCGATTTTTTATGGGGATAATACTGTCGAGGGAGGAGGATATCCAATCGCTAACTTGGGAGTCGGCGGTGGAGGAGTCCTCCGTGAGACTTGGGGTTGAAGCGTCCAGGGCTGTGGACCAGGCCTCCACCGAGAGACTGGCCCACGCTCTGTCTCTAGTGAAGGTAGGGGTTTTTTGGGGCTTCTTAGATGCTCCAGGGAGGTGGGTTGTGACCAGAAAATGGTCCGTCCACGGGAGCGGTAGAGAATTAATGAAAAGGAGGGAGGGGATATTGGAAAACACCGGGTCGAGAAGGTGCCCTTTCGTATGTGTTGGGCCAGAGTTGGCCAGAAGAAGACCAAAGGCCGCTAGTTCGCCCATTAGGTCGGCTGCTCCTACGTCCAGAGGATCCTCGAAATGAATGTTGAGGTCGCCTGTAATAAGGAAGTTGGGTGTCAGGTGTGCCGAGGAGGAAACAGTTTCCAAAAGGGCGGCCGTAAAGGGGCCAGAGTGGCCGGGCGGCCGATACACCAGGAGGCCTGACAGGGAGTTAGTCGGGGAATACTGAATCGTGAAGAGGCAGCTCTCTGAATCCTGAATCGCACAGTCTTTGGTTCGACAGGTGAAGTGATCCCTGTGGATTATGGCTGATAAATAATGCCTGAGCGAGTGTCTTCCTGCAGCTCAGAGGAAACCGCCAAAAGATTTTCGTCTAAAAGTATACCCAGGTTCCTAGCAGTTCCACTGGGCAATGGGGCGGGACCAAGTTCCGCTGGCCGCCAATCCTCCACCCAACTGAGCTGGGCTTTGCCAAACTGAGGAATCTCTGTTTTGCTATTATTCGTTTGGAGACAACTGAGGGACATCCAGATGGCAATTTTTCTCAAGCAGGTAACAAATCACTGTTTGATATTCTCAGTGTCGTTCTCAAATGAGATGACCAACGGAGTGTTTTCTGCATAAGCAGGGCCGGACTGGCTACTGGGCGTTTTGGTGTGCTGCCAAGCTGGGGGCTGATTTCGTTGATGGGTACCTGTGCTTAAAACCATTTGTTTTGCTTTGTTTACTTAGAAGCACATGCAGGTCCCCATCAACGAAATCAGCCCCCACCGCAATGAAATCAGCCCCCTGCTTGTCAGCACATCAAAACGCCCAGTAGCCAGTCCAGTTCTGTGCATAGGAAAAAGTTTCAAACCCATAGGACTTCACTACTTGGGCTAGGGGGCTACGTAGATGTTGAAAAGCGTAGGTCTCAAGGAGGGACCCTGAAGAACCATCTTATCCAAGGCAATAGTCGTCTTGGAGTGGAAAATACCCATGGAAAATGTGTATGGACCCTATCCATAAGGAAATCTGTAGTATTCTCCTATTACTACCTATCTCTTATGGTAACTTGTCCCTAGCTGCTCAGCCTGTGTGAGTGTTCTGAGTGGAATGTAGGTGTGTGGGCCGTGAGTGGAATGCTTGGATGACTGGAGCTGAATGATAGTTGGGTGGATGGGGATGAGCAGCTAGCAGGCTGCTCCCGGTGGGACTGTTGATGGATACATAGGACTGCTGATATACCTGTTGGTGAGGATTTGTACATGTTTATCTGCTCCTGAAATAAACCTACATTGGCTTCGTTACACCGGCTTTGTCCTGATTATTACATCTATTTCTGGCGACGAGGTAAAGACGTTCCTACGCAAAAACAGAGGGTACAAGTGGCCCGAGAAACCTCATCATGATTTCTACAATACGCTGGAGTAAAGATACTACAAGTAACGGACGACTGAACAAACCAAATGGAACAAGATGTCATGAAAAAAACATTCATGAGACCTTACAGGTACCTTCCTCTAAAGATATTAAGCTTCAAATGAAACAAAAGGATCAAACACAATGACAGCGCGCTGTGCAGTCCCACCGGTGTCTATCACACCGGACAGCCCCCAGACAATCATGCTGTACTCTACCTCTAGAGTTAACTTCAACAAGAAGCTCCATGGATGCTGTGCAGAGAGAGCTTTCATACACAGTAAGCCTTTTCTGTAAAATCAAGGGTACTGCGCAGTGTGACTCGCATATGTATTCTGACAAGGGAAAGTCTGTCTGATTCTGTTTGTGTGTGCCTGAAGCATGAAGGCACTGGATCACCTGCCCCTACACATTTGGGCTCACATCAGATCTTGCAAAGTGTGAAGTTTTACTCATCTCACCTGTGGTTGTGCCTGGTAGAGCGATGACAGGTCACAAGATGGATTTGGTGGCACACAGCTTTGGCCTATGGGCAGTGTATGCTCAGATGGACTTTGCGCAAATAAACCTGGATTATTCTTTGGCAGTGGGATACTCACACAAGCGGTGTACAAACCAAACCAAGTCTGGCAGTAGTCAAGCTGAGCCTTCTACTTTTGTTTAAGGCATGGTAGGACATGATTTGTATTTTACACAGATCTTCTCAAACCACACAAACATATTTAGCAAGTGTGAAAAGACAGCAGCATCTGGAACAGAGTCATTATTCACGAGTTAGGTGGAGCATGTTTTGACTTTTCAATGCTTGTTGAGACTTCGATTGCCGCTCACTTTGGTGGGTAAACAGCCTTTACATCGAAACTTTTACAACGCACTACCATTACAACGCGGTCATTACAACGCAAACCATTACAACGCATTGTGCTGGGGGGCGCTCTAGGATAGGGAATAAGTTTAATTTTCCATCCAACACCTTCCCTAGTGTCCACGGGGACTGGAGTTGGAATAGAAAATTAAACTTTTCACTATCCAGCACCTCTAAGCGCTATGCGTTGTAAAGGTATGCGATGTAAAAAACGCGTTGTAAAGGCAGCCGTTGTAATAGCCTGCGTTGTAACGTCATACATCCACTTTGGTGCAGTCCTAAGGTCGCGCGCAGTCTCTGGTGATTTCTCCTTCATCTCGATGATCTCCATTGTGACGCTTCAGCTGCAACATTGCCCTCTGGTGTTTTGGCGCACGCTGTTGCTTTGAGCCATCCGGCTCCGCGCCAGAAAACGTGCCGCCATCTTAAAGGCTGGCAATTCTTCTCTTCGATTTCAAGTACTGGACTCCCACGTTGCCAACCACGTCACTTCTTGCTTGTTCCAGTAAAGAAGAACGGTTGAAAACCTGTCACAGCTCGGCTTAGATCGTTTTGGCACCGTTTGTTGTGCAATCGAGTTTTAAGATGTTGACAGGTATGCCATTGTTGGAAATTGTTCTTCACATCATCCGGTGCATGGTAGATAATCCAAATTATTTCAGGTACTTAACGTTGTTGAAATTCTGTGTACATTGGAGCGTATGTACACCATTGTAGATGACATTAAACTTCATTACAACATCAAGTCATTTCTTTATCACAACGGCAAGAACATTCTTTGAAGGCTCATCGGAGTTTTTCTCTTCTCGAGTGCAATGTAGCATTGTTGAATAGTGTATTCTAGTTTTCATGCGTTTCTTCAGCATTCACTGCGCTGTACTTTGCTGCCATCTATTGGCTATTTTTCACATTTGCTTTTGGATACTTTATTTCCATATCTGTTTGCTGTGTTTAAGTCAAAATTTCACTTTGCAGTATGTACATCACCAATATTTAATGTCTTATGTCAAGTACAGTGTTACTGTAATACGGCTTCCATACTTCGCACACTGAGTTTCGCTTACATTGGGAATGTTTCTTTTTGAATCGTTAGCTGTTTTACATAATCCCTTACGCGAGGGATGTCCATTGGGTTTGTTACATTTTCTTACAGGTGCCCCTACAAGGGGTGAGTGTACCCTTACATGAGGGTTGGCCCTACAGTGGGGTAGGTTTTGGGATTTTTACGCTTTATTACATTGTACCTGGATGTCCATTGGGTTTGTTACATTTTCTTACAGGTGCCCCTACACGGGGTGAGTGTACCTTACATAAGGGTTGGCCCTACAGTAGGGTAAGTTTGGGAATTTTTACATTTTTTACATTGTACCCTTACTTGAGGGTGGTCTTTTTGAATGGTTGCAGGGGTGGGTCCCTGCGTGCTTAAGATGCCTTGCGCCGCACAAGTTTTCTGGCCTTCTCACATTGGAGAACTTTCACATTTTATGTAACTGGTTGTCCCTTAGTTACTATTGGTGCAGGACATTGGGTTCTTGTCCCTCTTGTCCACATTTTCATATACGTTGTCCCCTGTTTAGGGTGGCGGCAGGAGTTTGGGTCCTAGTCCCTCTTTCCACACTTTTACATGGTGCTTACCCTTCAAGGGATTATACATTTTCCTATTCAATTTATTGTCTTTATTAAGAGAGGGAGATGGGCATTTCATATTTTATATTATGTACCTTTTCTCTTCTCTCTTTATCTTTCTTAGTCGCTACCCCTCTCATGATGTCTTTCCTGTCATCCCTGGGTTACTGACTATGTTGCTTATCTTTTAGCTCGTACATTTATGCTTGTAGTTTTAGACATTTTTATTATTTATCTGATCTTGTATTTTTAGGTCTATAGTTTCAAGATGTTTTGTTTCGTCCTTCATTTATAAGGAAAGAGATATGTAGTATTCTCCTATTACTACCTATATCTTATGTTAACTTGTCCCTAGCTGCTCAGCTTGTGTGAGTGTTCTGAGAGGAATGTTGGAGTGTGGGCCGTGAGTGGAATGCTTGGATGACTGGAGCTGAATGGCAGTTGGGTGGATGGGGCTGAGCAGCTAGCAGGCTGCTCCCGGTGGGACTGTTGATGGATACATAGGACTGATGATATACCTGTTTGGTGAGGATTTATACATGTTTATCTGCTACTGAAATAAACCTACATTGGCTTCATCACACCAGCTTTGTCCTGATTATTACAAAATCCTTCAGCCAGTTGTAGTCGGCTCCCCAGGTGCCTTTCTGATGAAGACCCTGCACCAAAATGGAAAGGTAGATGGTATTGAACGCCACCAATAAGTCAAGCAAGACCAACATGGCAGGGTTTCCGGTATCCAGGGATAACCTAATAGTGTCTACTACTGCAAGCAAAGCAGCCTCTTTACTGTGTGAATGTTTGATGTACAATTGAGAGATGTCCAACAAACTATTGCTCTCCAAATAGGAGGAGAGCTGTTTGTTTACCTAAACCTCCAAAAACTTCCTTAACAGAGGGAGGAGGGAAAAGGACGATAACTGGTTGGATCCTTGAGGTATGCATTAGGTTTTTTCAGGGTAGGTGTAACATGAGCTGCTTTTCAGAGCGGTGGAACAGTAGCTTAAGTCAGGGACTGGTTACACAATGCTTTAGTAACAGGTGCAAGAAGAGGAGAAAGAGTTACAATGGTCTGAGACAGACAGAGATTGGAAGGGGAGCCATATTTTGCTTTAGCTAGACACAAAGGCTCAAGCCTATCGAGTACTGCCAAATCAGTATTTCATGGTAGATCAACTGTGCCGGGATCAATTGAAGAATTAAATGTGGGATGAAAACTGCAGTAGATATTATCAATTTTAATTTGAAAGTGGCTGGCCAAGGTGTCACAAAGAGTCTTGGAGGCAGGAATAACAAAGGAACATGCATTGGTTTGACAAAGGTGTTTAGAATTCTGAATAATTCCTTCAAGGAGGTGCCTGCCTGATCTATTTTGTTGTCAATTTGTTGCCTGCGTGCTATCCTTATTTTACTGTGGTACGCACATAGTGCACATTTCAATATGTGTTTATCTGTACTAGTTTTTGACGACCTCCATCTGCGCTCTATCCTTTTACAGTAAGATTTGCGATGATGAAGGCTAGAGCTCTGGCGCATTTAGAGGGTTGTTTTGGTAAGCTGTGCCACCCTCAACCTGTTCCTCAGGTGAGACTAGCTTCCTAGAGTCTGTGTTTGGTCCTCCTGATAGTTATTACCCGAATTTCACTTTAACCAAGCAATTGGGGGACGAGGTGCTTGGAGCATCTCTACATTTTAAATCTAATTCGAATGTTTGGACTCGCTATGTTATTTCACAATTTCAGACTTTTAGTTAAGACATTGTGATAATTTTATGACTGCGTATCAGTGGCTGTACACTGCTTGTTTATACTTTCGGTCAGGTTAACAATGCTCAAAATGTTATTTATTCACGTGGTTCCTTTCTATAGGGCTCACTTCTAGGCAATTCCCAGCTTTAAAATTTTCCAAACATCCTATTTGACACAAACATACTATTTTAACTTGTATACGATTCTCACTGCAATGCATACAAACGATAATATGAATTATTGTTTTGACACGCAACGCAAAATTCACATTTGAATTCTGTTCGGTGATGAAATAATATCCCTTAAGTTTATTCTTGCTTTTTGGGTAAAATAGTGTTCGCATGGAGCAATAGTTGAAAACTATCTGTGTTCAGTTCCTTGCTCCATTAAAAGTTTGTTTCTATTAATTATGTTCTCTTTCTAGTGTCTGTAAGTAGTAGGGCTGTATGACGACGTTCTGCACAAATGTCATGTTATCACCAAACTAATTTATCTGACATTATTATTTTGTTTCTTAAGGCGAAGAGTCCAGTGATCACATACGGCATTTTCTGATTGAGTCCTCGCCAAAAGGTGTTCACCTGAAAGGCGCCTCCGAAGAGCCCTATTTCGGTGAGAGGATAGTGCATGCATGGGAAAGCGATATCTGTACCACTCATAGTTAATGCACATGGTGAAGCCTCATCAATCATAAGGCTTTTATCAAATGCTCAAGTCGACCATTGATCCTCAATTTGTCGAGACCAGCTTCTTTGGTACAGTTGAGTTAGGCGTTTCGATTTGTAAATAGAGCCCTGAGTTTGGTGAAAGTACTTAGAGGCTTGCCCTAGACCCAGGCAGGTAGATGAACTTACTTAGAGGCTTGCCCTAGAACCAGGAAGGCAGGTTACATTACTTAAAGGCTTGCCCAAGAGCCAGGCAGGTAGGTAAAATTACTTAGCGGCTTGCCCTAGACGCAGGCAGGTAGATGAACTTACTTAGAGGCTTGTCCTAGACCCAGGCAGATAGGTTACATTACTGAGAGGCTTGTCCTAGACGCAGGCAGGTAGATTAACTTACTTAGAGGCTTGTCCTAGACCCAGGCAGGTAGGTTAAATTACTAAGAGGCTTGCCCTAGACACACATTACAAAAGAAGGGTAAACTCAATACGTGTCGCTGGGACCTGGGTGCTTGTCAGTACAAAGGGAAGGGGTCCCAGAACACTGTTAATATGCAATAGACATAGCTTAGTGTAAGGAATAGAAGGTAGGTTAAATTACTTAGAGGCTTGTCCTAGACCTAGGCAGGTTGGTTACATTACTTGGATGCTTGTCCTAGACCCAGGCAGGTAGGTTAAATTACTTTGAGGTTTGCCCTAGACCCAGGCAGTTAGTTAGGTTAAATTACTTAGAGGCGTGTCCTAGACCCAGGCAGGTTGGTTAAATTACTTTGAGGTTTGCCCTAGACCCAGACAGTTAGTTAGGTTAAATTACTTAGAGGCGTGTCCTAGACCCAGGCAGGTAGATGAACTTACTTAGAGGCTTGTCCTAGATCCAAGCAGGTTGGTTAAATTACTTAATGGCGTTTCCTAGATCCAGGCAAGTAGGAAAAAGTACTTAGGAGTTTGTCCTAGACCCAGGCAGGTAGGTACATTTTCTTAAAGGCTCACCCTGGACCCAGTCAGGTAGATTACATTACTTAGAGGTTTGCAGGCCATGCAGGTGAAATTACTTAGAGGTTCATAGTAGACCTAGCTTATGTAGGTGAAATTACTTAGAGGCTTGTACTAGACCCAGGCCACGATCTCATGTATTTGCATCAGGTACCGATGTAGATTCGCCAAATAAATTTTTGGGGATTCCTAATATGTTTACCAATATATCTTCTTAATAGGGTGCACTGGCCAAGGGGTTTCTCCACATTTCGCATGTTGTATTGCAGTCCTTTTAAACCACCAAAAAGACAACCTATGCCAGGGCAAAAAACTATTTCCCCTATTTTTGCAAAGTTTACAATCTACGGACGACATGAAGTTAGCAAAGTTTTGTAAACTTATCAGAACTTCATCTGTGGATGAGAATTCTTACAACCCAGATTTAAGTGCAAAAACGTGCTTGCAAAATATTTTGTGATTGAATTCTCAACAAGTGTGAAGTGTTGAATGCTTAACCATATGGGATGCCTGGCTTGTTCCCATACCACTGGCCACTCCCACTGCTTCAGTTCACTTCTGCTTGTAATGCCTGAGGAGATCTCTACCAGTTCTCCTTTACTGGACAGCACCCACCCCCTCTCTGGGTTGACTAGAGGGTTGCCAGATTACATATCAGTGCATTCTGGGAATTGTAGTTTTTGTTCACTTCACTTGAACCACCTGAACAAAGATACCGGCTAATGATTTGAAATCTCAGGACAGGGAAGGTGGTGCTCGGATGATAAAAAGAAGTCTCTCCAAAAAAGGTTATTTAATTCCCGCTCATGTATGCTTCGAGAACAAGGAACGAACCAACAAAGCCAGGGGAAGAGACAAGTGGAGAATTGTAGAGAAGTCGATGAAAATAGAGCTAGTGACTTGATACATTGTCAAGTGTTACCGCTGGCGGGAAAATTGATAGAATAAATGTTGTTGCGCTATAAGTATCCAGCCGTGAGCAGAATGGAAGCAGTAATGTATACATCTTGAGCTTGCAAGCCTCATGCGCTACCATAACACAGTGTAACGCCACTGACTGCCGAAGTGTAACATGCCCTTCCTTGTCCTAGGGAGCCTGTCTGCATTGGTGTACCAGCATGCCATCATGCCGCTATCCTTGCCCTGCAAACTGTCCATCCCCACAAAGGGTAAGTTCCCACGCCCTAGTAATAGAAGCTCTATCTCTGACCCAGTCTCTCCAGAAATAGCCTAATCCAGTTGTCTTTTTTACGTGTTGTCTACACAGACTTTTGTGAAGGTGACAGCAGCCCTGAATCCTCCCCTGAATCCGCACTGCATGAGCTGAAAAGAACCGCAGGTGAGTAGAGGGTCCAGATCCAACCATCTCTAGGGCGGGGATGGCGGGGCGTGGCAGGGGCTGCAGAAGAAGCTGAGTGGGGTAGAGGATGTGCTGCATCCAGCAGCACTCAGTGAGAGCCCTAATAAAGAAAGAAAATAGCAAAAGATGCCAGGGGTAGCATACCCAGTGCTGAACCTCCACCAATAGTCTTTCACTTGCCCATACTCCCAGCATCTACCGAAGAAGAAGTGGAGGGTGCTCCCCCACACCTTCGGACCATCACCTCACTCTCGGAATTCCGAATAGCCCTCAAGACCTGGCTGATTGAATTAGCCTCTGGGACCTGCAAGTGCCTGGTTGCCCTATCGGGTGATTAGCCGTGCTTTATAAATCCTGATTGATTGAGTGTTAACAATAGGTCTATGTCTTCCTCTAGTGTTTATGACACATGCACCAATTAGACCTTAGGATCAGGTCATTTACTCCCATAAAAAAGATTGAAGTTAGTGGGCTTGCCTTTGGTTGGTGTCCGTGAAAGGCTGGCTGGCTAGGACTGCGCAGGATCAGTTGCATTTCTCGTGTTGACTGATCTCACCCCATCTTGACTAATCTTCTGAATGCTTCAGGGGTAGACAAGCAGAGTACCCCTCTGCCGCTAGTGGACTAAAGGAAGACTTAGAAGTTTGATGGGTTTCTTTTCATTGATTTCTGGCAGCCTGCAATGTTTTATACCTGACCTCTGTCTGCATGGAGACCCTGACGGGCAGCCTGGCCATACAGAAAGCCGTCTCTACCACCTTAAAGATGGAGCCGCTGCCCATTCCGACCATCGTCCACTTCAAAGCAACAGATCAAGGGATAACGCTGACCGACGTACAGAGGAAGTAAGTGGGCACTGGTTGACAAAATTAATGTTATAAGTAAAGATAAAAGTGACTGCCTTGTCAAGTAGGGGCACAAATGCCTGTTGTAGCACAGGAGGCTGCAACAAAACAACCACACGGTAACAAAGACGGAGAAACAAAATTTAGAAGTATCTGGAATAGGCAGCAAGGAATACGTTTAGAGTAGACCATCAATCTTACTCAGTCCTTACAGCACCTGTCCTTTTCCAGCTTTACTCCTAGTCTCGTGCACACTTTTCACTCCACAGCATGCACACTTTTGTCTTTAAAGTTTTTATGTTTTTATTTATTTACGTATGGGTTTGCTTTGTCATTTTTGAGCCATATTTTATAAAACTTAAACTAAAGCATCATCTAACAGAAATATGAATTTAACAATGGTGAGTTCAGAATCTTCTAAAATGTGCACGAGCAGGCACAAAATATCAAGTTCCATAATGAAAGGACTCAAAAATTCTAAATTCTTGAAATAATGGCATCTCCCCCATTTTACTATTCATAACTGAAATAGTTTTTTCCTTCCTTAATGTAGCCTGGAAATCAAGAGCTAATACTGCCACCATTTCACGGGAGGGAACTCCCTCATGATGGGGTTCGCTGGCACTGAATGGTGGCTGCTGGACTCGAGCATACCAATAGGGCAGTAGCGGCTCGCACAGGTAAGTGAGGTGCGGCGAGGCGGGATTGGTGGAAGTCGACAGATGACAAGATAAGTAATATTAGATAAATAAAACCACTTTTGGTGCGCTCGCTGCATCGCCAAGGTGCAGACTCAGCGCTGCGGAGAGCGCAAGGTGTGGTTTTATTTATTTAATATTACTTACCCGGTCACCTGTCAACTTTCCCCAACCCTGCCCCTGCCCCACCCGCAAGACCGGTGAGACGAGGCGGGGTATGTGGAAGTTGACAAACGATGCTATGTGTAATATAATAACCACTTACCTTACGCTTGCCACATCGCTGAGTCGGATATGCGGCGAGCGCAAAGTAAGTGGTTGTATTTATTTCATATTACTTATCCCAATGTTACTCGACTTCCACCACCTCTGCCCCACCCAGCCTCATCGCTTTAACATGTGCGAGCAGCGACTGCAATAGGGTATTGATGGAGCAGACTGGAGCCCTACTCAGGGTGTAATGCAGCCCCTGCAGCTCCTGCGGTGAAGGGAGGGGATAATGCTTCACAGGCTCCCAAACCATCATGGGGATCCCTATAAGCTCAAAGCCAATGAATATCTGTTAGATATGGCAGGTTAAATGAAAAAATCCAGATTCTCAGTTTGGGTGTTTCTATGTGTGTATTTTTTTGTTTACAAATGAGTGAAATCTGGTAATATGGTTGATTTCGAGTTTTTTTCATGTTTAACGCACAAAAGTCTGCATGATATGGCAAATACCATATGCTTTTCCCCGTTAAATTTCAATAGGTTTGACCTGCGGAAATGCAACAAAGGTTGAGTTATTTAATAAAACCGACAATTATCGGATGCGTTCAATATCTTCAAACTCGTAAGTCTGACCCATATGTAAACACGGGTTTATGCACGGGTCGTAATTAACAAACCCACTCTTAAACAGGTCCTAAGGGGGTCTATTCTCCTCTAAGAGTAGTAGTAGAGCTGTCAAGTACATTTTAACTGACTTATTTATGTGCTTGCTGTTTTAGGTTAAAGCTTCCAAAGAGAAAATAATAGTGTTTCACTACTTTTCTCCAAAATGTTACCAGCCAGGACTTAAAAATGCAGACCAGCTCAGTGAAAATAAACAGTCTGGTAGCAACCCTACTCATAAATCTTCAGCAAGAGATCTTTGTCTATGCCTGTCCTATCAGTCATAGGCACCGACCTCTGAAACGAATGCGGAGATTTCCACGCAATGAGGTTCACATTTTTGTGATAAATGTGACAAGGACAAGGGAGAGTGGTTGGAAAATCGGAAACCATTAATACTTTGGGGTCAATTCCGATTCGGGAAAAAACGCTCTGAATAGACCTTCGGAGCGTTTTTCTCGTACGAATCGTACCCTGCAACGTCCCCCGTATGTACGACGAAGTACGATTCGTTCCAGGAGCCGTACTCTGTACGAGTCGTACAAGACACAGTACGACTCTAATCTCCGTACGATTCTCCCTCGGAACCCGCTGTACGCAACATCTGTACGGTTCTTTGCTGGTTTTTACGACCCAGCAAGTACGATACGTGTCGGGTACGCACAGTACAACCCTTTTTCTATGGGAGCTGAAAACAACCGTAAAAGCAGAGTTCGCGCCGAAACAGGTACGGAACGCCCCCCCCGGGTACGGTGCATACCCCCCATGATCGCAGGGGTACGCACCGTACCCCTGCGATCATGGGGTGTACGAGCCGTACCCCCATTGTACGATCGGTGTACGAGCCGTACCCCCATTGTACGATCGGTGTACGAGCCGTACCCCCATTGTACGATCGCTGTACGAGCCGTACCCCCATTGTACGATCGGTGTACGAGCCGTACCCCATGTACGATGGGGGTATGGCTCGTACACTGATCGTACAATGGGGGTACGGCTCGTAGACCGATCGTACAATGGGGGTACGGCTCGTACACCCCATGATCGCTGGGGTACGGTGCGTACCCCTGCGATCATGGGGTGTGCGGTGTGTATGTGTTTGTGTGCTTTTCCGTACGACTCGCCCATACCTGACGTGGGCCGTACGAATCGCGTCCTCATACCCCGGTCCAGATTGTACTCGTCAGGTCGTACGGCATGTGTACGAGTCGTACGGTATGTGTACGAGTCGTACGGTTCACGGTTTCAGCCTTGCAATACGTACCGATCGCGACGATTCGGACGGATTCGCGGAATACGGATCGTACTTCGCGATTCGGACGGACGGGTACGATTCGTACGGAGAGGGCTCCGGATACAAATTGTACGGACATTTTCTTTCCTGAATCGTAATCGACCCGTATGTAGGTGAGGTTTGGGAAAATGTAATGAGTGTTTTAGGGAGGCACATGCTAATATGAAATACAGTTGTGAGAGAGAAGGACACTTGTTATTCATAAAAGTCACACCTAAATCTACTGCAGTAGTACATCAGACAAAATAGGCCCAAGTCTAGCTCAGCCAACAGTTGGAGCATGTCAAGGAGCACACATGGAGAGTCACTGGTACTGCAACACATCTGCAAATGTCAAAATAATGTCTGCACTTCATTACCTGTGCAGTGGCTATTTCTAAAGGGTCATTGGAGACAATGTGGCCATCTCAGAGGCAAGCTAATCTCAAAGCTTCACTAGCTGAATGCATCCATCAATGTACTGGCTTTTCCAAACTCCATGCTGTGTGTCAGGCATTCTGAAAGTCCGGACTGGTTATTGATCAGCATGTTGCATTTTGGAACTTTAGTTTACTTGTCAACATTGCAAGTATGAACTAAAAATCAAAGCATGTAAAGTTCTGGTGGATAAAAATCTAAGTCTGGAAGAGCCGTTGTGGTAAATATTTAATTTACTATCATAATTTCTATGCAGGTAAGTACTTAATCAATAATAACTCAATCGGAAAGAAGGAGGCAGAGTCCGTGGTGTTAGAGTTCTTAGGGGTTTTATTCCTTAAAAAGGAATGGTCATGGCTTAGCTATCATGTTCCCGCAACCACACAGGGTTCAGGAAGGGATAGAAGAGTGCGCACACATTTTATTGACAGTACATAGCTTATATACTTAATTCATTGTCATAGAAAAACATGTGGTAGGCGTAACAGCTGAGAGAAGACAAGATAACAGTATCCACGTGTTAGCAATACGTAATCAGAAGGCGTGAACTAGGCGTGAACTAGAGGTGTGTGCTAGAAACGTCACCAAATAGGTGTCACAGAAGGGGTGGCACTAACAGAAATGTTGCAATGTCAGCAGAAATCGGAAACTTGGATGCGCGCGCAGCTGCATGACGTGTGATTGACGTGAGACTGGAGGGTGCAGGAAACTTGACATTTACACTGACGGAAAGAGACAGAAGTCTGGCATGTCAGATCAACTTGTACTTCTATCATATCTGATATCTGATGTTTGGGAACCATACTATCTGGAGGGAAAGGTCTCTGGGGCAGAAGCTAATCTATACTGACTGTGAGTGCGTGTATAAGCGCCTGAGTGTCTGCATGAGAAGCGTGGGGGCATGGGCCTTCCATGGGAGCATGGTAACAGAGGCTATGAATTACTTGCACGGAGACAGGTTGGCCCTTTGCTCTACAGATGAGGGAGATGTTTACTGAAGCTAGTAGGCAGGAATGTATTTTCGAGGAGCGGAACAGATAACTCGAAGGTTATAGTCAGTCTTGGCAGGCAGCAGGCTGAGCTGAGCACGGTGGGCCGCGCTGGAAGTAAGTCAGAGTTCACGGGTACAGAGGCAGCCTGGGCTGAGGTTTTCAGAGTCAGAAGCCAGAAAAATGGCTCGATGGCAGAAATTCAGGGCCTACTTTGCCAGAGCTGAAAAACGTGTAAGGTACACTACAAAAAGACGTTGGCATAGCATACTTAGGAACGGACTATTCAACCCATTCAGGGTGGGTCTGAAAGAGGACATGTTAACGTTGGACGCAAATGTATTTGCGTCTTCGTAGCTGGCACAGGAGGGAAGTTACATGCACTTTAAGCTGGTACATGGAGTCGGTGGGGTACACGCTAGGGAACACAATCTTGACCATAAAATTTATATTTCCTCATTCCCTCCTTGTTCCCTACGGACCCTTCATGATATATCGATCCTCATGAATCGATCAGTTTGTTCTTGTAACATCATTTGTTCTTCTTTCTTTCTTTCACGTTTTGAGAGGAAACTGGAATGTTCAATGCATGATGTGGCACACAGTCCACAAATCGCTGGCCCACACTGTAGGCACAGGCAGCAACTGAATACTAGGACTAGGCCAATGCCTAGGAAGGATAGGATCTTCCATCCCCAAGCTGTCAACGTTGTCCAGAACCAACCGGACCAAGTCCAGGTGCCTGGATTCTGATGTATCAGATTTGCAATTTTATGAAGACGTGTAATAGCTTGATATACAGATGGTGCGTTTTGGGGAATGAAAATACAGCAACTTGACCCGATGACCTTACAGGCTCCACCTCTATCTGCCAAGATGACGTCAATAACAAGACGATTCTGAAGAACAACAACCCGCATGGCGGACTGCTCTTCTGTTAAGTTACCTAAGGCGGAGGCAGTTTCATTCACTACTGCTTCAAGGGTTCTAGTTAATCTGCGTATCAGTTTACTATTTTGGACGGGACCTAAAAAGAAAAAGAATCCTTTATTAAAATCGGTGTATTGTTCCCATGCTGTTTCTGTATAGTCGACAAGTGAGATATCTCTTCTGAGTCTGTTCTTTGCTAGATTTGTATTTCTGTGATAGTCAGGAGGAGCTAGAAAAACAGGTGGCAGAAGGAATGCAATGTAACAGGTACCATCCCAATCTGGAGGTAAGCGTATGTATGCGGTATGACCACAAACAAAATAGGAATGACGGGTAGCTCTAAAAGAAGACTTGCCTTGATCACTGAATTCGACCACAATAGTACATTTACTATGGCCTAAGTGTACTGAACCTTTCTTGCTGACACATAATTCACCAGTGACTGGTAGTACTGACATAGCGGGCAGGACTGGAGCAGGTTCGGATTCAACTGTAAGGATCATAAGGTTAATTGTGTAATTACCTAGTCCATAAACTTCGTTTTCTAGATCAGTCCCTATTCTAATGGGGAGTCCCTTCTTGTCAGGATAACAGGCATTAAGCAGAACTAAGTTCAAGTTTCCCCAAACCCAGCTCCCTTTGAAAACAGCAATATCAGGATCTACGGAATTTATTATTCTAAACCAGGCACCGCAGGAGCCATTGTGAGTAAACGGGTACGGAAAGAGGGGCAGAGCTCCCTTGTATTTCTGGTAGGGAGGGAGTCGGCCACATATCCAGCAATTTGTAGCATTGTTAGTCTGATGGGAATGATGTAACATACTAATGAATGTGTTGTTGCGCAGCGCAAGTCTGTAAGAAAGTTCATGTGGAGGTAGCTTACTAAAAGAATGTTCAGCAGAAACATTATAAGCAGATTGTTCACGCTTGAAAATAGGGTAATAGATGGGGAGCAGGATACTCGCAATAATTATCAGAACACTTAGAAAAAACATAATTAATAATGTCACCATACAGTGACTACGTAGTGATTTGCAATATGTACGTTTCTTTAATTGTCTTTCTCTCTCTCTATCTCGATCTAGGGGATACATGTCAGAAACTATTTAACCGATTCACCTAGGGGAGGACTTAAACAATTAAACTGTCTGACTTGCTAGATCGGAGCTTCATACGGTACTCCTCTTGGGGAGTTTTCTCTCGTTCGGAAGTTTTAAAGTCACTAGTTTTGATACAGTCTTTGGTGGGGGTGGACGAGCCTGGATCTGGTTTCAGTTCGTTATATTTTTTGATATGGCTCGTGTGGACCCACCCCTTTCTGCCTTCCAGTTTCACTGCGGTCCTCGTTGTAAGAAGGACGGTCTTTGGCTCCTTCCAGCGGGGCTCCAGCGGACTCTTTCTGTCGAAGTTCCGTACTAAAACTGTGTCACCAGGACGGACATCATGCGGCTTTACATCAGTGTTGTCGGGGAAAGCTGCGGCAACCTGTGAACGACATGATTGGAGTGCAGACATCAAGGAGGCAAGATAATCTGTCAACATATTACAATCTACATCAGTGATCTTTTTCGGAATGGGCGTCCCCCACATATTCGGTGGTCTACCAAAGACCACTTCGTACGGGGATAGTCCTGATCTCGAATGGGCAACCATCCTCATGTAGAATAGTGCCACGGGCAGGGCGACTATCCAGTCGACCCCTTTCTCTTTACATATTTTTGCAAGGCGTGTCTTTAATGTCTGGTTATGCCTCTCTACAAGGCCTGCGGCTTCGGGATGTCGGACACAATGGAATCTCCACTGGTATCCTAGCAATAGGGAAACCTGCTTCATTAATTCAGATGAGAATGGCTGACCGTTATCTGAGTACACGACACGAGGCAAGCCGTACCGTGGGAAAAATTCACGAACCAGCTGCCTGGCAGTGGTCGGAGCAGTATAATCTGGGACGGGGTATGCTTCGGTCCAACGGGACAGTGCACAAACAATTACGAGGACATATTTGAATCCTCGACAACGGTCCATCTGGATATAATCCATCTGGAGGACTTCAAAAGGGTGATCGGGAGGATGAAATCCACCTTGCTCTACAGGGACGCTTTTACCTGGATTGAACTGACAACAGATCATGCAAGTACGCACTTTCTGTTTTGCTGCTGCTCGTAAGTGTTTATTACTCCAAAGATTTTGTAAACTGTCTAGCATTGCTTTTACTCCTAGGTGTGCTGGACTATGTGCTGTATTAACCATGACTTGAACCATAGAGTCAGGGAGAAACCATGTAGATTTTCCCTTCGTCATCCAACCTTGTTCTGTTTGAATCCCTCCTAGTTCAGTCCATTTCTTTATTTCATCTGGAGTAGCATGTGCCTGAATATCTATTACATCTAGTGTGGGATCCCTGACTGTCATACAATTTGTCGGTCCTATTGTCTTTGTCATGTCAGTTGTCTGAGTGTGAGTCAGTGCTGTATGTTTTGCTGTCTGGTCTGCCAGGTCGTTACCCTGGGAAACAGAATCTGTAACTTTAGTATGTGCTTTACACTTCATGACGGATATGCCTGAAGGCAGATGTATTGCTTCTAACAGTGCTTGAATGAGGGGACCATGTTGGATCTTGGTACCATGAGAGGTCAGAAAACCTCGTTCTTGCCATAACATACCGAAGTCGTGTACAACTCCGAACGCATAACGGGAATCAGTGTATATGTTGACATTTCTGTTTTTGGCTAGAATACAGGCTCGGGTCAGAGCAATAAGCTCTGCTGCTTGAGCGGACAGTGTGTCAATACGATGTGTTTCTTTTACTTCGGTTTCAGTGGTCACTGCATAGGCGGCCACTAATTCTCCTGTACTTGTTCTCATACATGAACCATCCACATAAAGTGTCAGGTCTGGATTTGTCAGTGGAACATCTGTTAATTCTCGTCGGGGCTTTGTTACTGCATTAATGATTTCTATACAATCATGCGGAGCTGGATCTGTCATAATTGTAGGTAACAGTGTTGCGGGGTTCAGAATGCTGCAACGTCGGATTTCTATGTGAGGCTGGAATAGCGTCAATTCATAACCTGTCAGTCGTGCTATAGTCAAGTGTTGAGTCTGGGTTCTGTTTAAAAGAACCTCTACAGAATGTGGAACTTGTACTGTTAACTGATGCCCTAGAACAATTGAGTCGCTCTGTCTGATTGCTAGTGCTGTTGCTGCTACAGACTTTAAGCACGCAGGGAGTGCCTGGGCTACTGAATCCAATGTACTTGAAAAATAAGCGCAAGGCTTATATGAACCTGCTTGATCTTGGGTGAGGACAGACAATGCTGTACCATCACGTTCTGTAACAAAAAGTGTAAACGGCTTGCTGTAACATGGTGTTGCTAAAACTGGTGCTCGACATAATGCTTTCTTTAGTTCCTCAAAGGCTTGTGTATGTTCCTGAGTCCAAGGGAGGACAATCGAAGTCGCTGCCTCCTGTGTCGTTAACTGGATGAGTGGTTTAGCTAGAAATGCATATTGAGGAATCCATTGTCTGCAGTACGAGGTGAGGCCTATGAAGGCCCGCACTTCCTTTTGTGTCTGGGGTCGTGGCATATTTACAATTAACTGAATGCGATCAGGAGTGAGCTGTCTCCCCACTTTGGACAGCAAGTGACCCAAGTACACAACTTGCTGACCACAGAATTGTAGCTTCGAAGGAGACACCTTGTGTCCCTTGTCGGCCAAAAAATGTAAAACTGTCAGTGATGCTTGTTCACATTCGGGCTCACTTCGTGCGGTGATCAGCAGATCATCGACGTATTGCAGTAAAGCAGTGTTAACTGGCATTTGAATACAATCTAGTTGTCTTTTCAGTGCTTGACTATAGATGCTGGGGCTTTCTGTGAATCCTTGAGGTGCGCGGGAAAATTTGAAACTTCGTCCATTTAAACTGAATCCGAAGAGATATTGGCTCTCTGGATCAATCGGTACACTAAAGAAGGCGTTCTTGAGGTCAATTACAGTAAAGAACGTTGCCTCTGAATCAATAGCAGTCAATAGAGAAGAGATATCGGGGACCACAGGGTATTGTGGTACAATACATTTATTCAGCTCTCGAAGATCAATCACCAGCCGATATACTGGCGGTGCATTGGGATCAGTACGTTTAAGAATTGGAATGATGGGTGAATTACAGATATTGGAGTCGGTCTCTACGACCACTCCTTGGGCAATGAGCTCTTCAATGATTTTCAGTAAAGCCACTACAGCATCGGGTGGTAACTTGTATTGTCTGATTCGTGGTAGAACTACTCCTGTCTTGAGTGTAACACGGTATGGTGTGATATGCATACAACCTACATCAGTTGGGCCTGTTGCCCACAGGTGATCTGGTACATTTTTCAATCTGACATCGAATTCTCGCAAAACATAATGACCCTTGAAATCCCGCAGAAAGAGTCTAACTCCCTCCGGGGAACAGCATATTATAGCTCCTAGAGCCTTCAATGTTTTAATTCCTAACAGATTTTCTGGACATGATTTCGTAAGTAACAAGTCTGTAATACGTGATAATGGACCCACAGCCAGGGGAACTGGTTCTGATACTTCATTTATAATGGGCTGTCCTGAAAAACCAAGGGAAACATTCTGTGAGCCTGAGAGGGGTGCCCCTGGGACTTCGTCATGGCTGATTGTGGTGCGGCTTGCCCCTGTGTCAATTAAAAACTTTCTATCCTTTCCCAATACTTGACTGTGTACATAAGGACCTTCTTGATCTACAGGAATTTCAATAAGAGGCAAGCCCAATTCCCTCTCTAGGCTGTTTCATGTGTATCGCTGATAATCGGGGTAAGCAGACTGGGCATACTGGTACATTTGTTGGGAAACTTGCTGAGTCGCGGCAAGAGGCTGTGGCTGAGATACCGCTACTGTCTGTGCTGTATGGGATGAAGCATGCATAGGCTGTGTGTTCTGTGAGGTCTGTACATTCTGTGGGGTCTGTTGCTGAACCTGATCTTGTCTTGGTGGATGCGGTCTCTCTTTAGTTTTACCTGTTGCTATATTGTGTTTCAGAACTGGACATTCATGTACGTAGTGACCTGGCTGCTTGCAATAATTGCACGTCCCTTTAACAGGACCTGCGGAATGATTTGTCTGATTCGTACCTTTCCTATTTCCGTCGGTATGTACCGACTGGGCTACTAACATTTTCATTTTTGTGTCTTTCATACGTTTCTGTTCCTGATCTTGTTCTTCTCTAATTCTATTCTGATGGTATTGTAACATTTGTAACATCTGTGATGGCGTATTTGCTTGCCATGTACTCTCAACCTTGTATACACGGTTTTTAACTGCTAACAGGGAATTCTCGACTAGCTTTGATACAAAAAGATGCGGGTACGATTCGCTACTTGGTTTAAGACCACTATTAATAATGAAACATTTCTCGAATCTTGAATAAAAATCACTAGTATCTTCATCGGGTTTCTGTTTACATGCTGAGATTGCATCCCAGTCTTCTTTTCGAGTTGCTAGTAATCTTGGCAGAACCTGTACTATTAAACCTGGTAATGCTTTAGTTTTGTCCCCGAGGCCTACCCCTGGGACACGCTTGCTTTCTTCGTCTTCTATTTCTGCCCATGCAATCTTTTTGTCTCCCACCTCCCATTCCTTTTCCTTGAGTTTCTCGTATATGCCCGTAGGCAGCAGTACCTTTAACATTTTCATGATATCTTCATATGTGTAATCTCCCATCAGTAACATGTCTTTAAGCTCTCTGTGGAAACCTGCAGGGTCTTTATCATGGCTCGGTACTAGTTTCTTCATTTCTAACAGTTCTAACTTAGTCAGTGGCGTGTGTACATACACGCGTTTCAAGAGATGATCCGCACCCATAACTGGGTGTACTTCTCGTAAGGGGTTCTGACTTTCAATGCCACTCAGGCATTCCATACGATACATTTTTCTTTCTGGGGGTGGAGCGGGAGCGTATTCAGAGCTTGCAAAAGTGTCATATCTATGTCGTTGTTCTAGAATTATTTGTATTAACTTGGTACTTAGACCTCTCCATCTGTCCATGAGTAGTGCTTCTAGAGTTTCGTGTAAGGGTCCTGGATCGGAATGTTTATTTCTGTATTTCGTGAGGAGGTGCTGCATCATGTATACACCTGCTAATTTCTGCTCGTCTGGGGAGAGGTTCAGGAATGTCTGTGCTACGGTGTCATCATTATACATATCCGGATTTTCAGCCCATAATATGGCTGACCGGGCTAGTTCCTGTTCATCCATTGAATTCAGTATGTGGTACCCTACTCGGTCTCGGAGTCTTTTATCAGTCTCCTGGAACTGGTGTTCAGAAGAATTCGGGTTAGTTAAGGCAGAGAGAAAAACTTTCTTGCTTTCTGGACGGATACCTTTCCTAAGGTAAGTTCCCTTACCTACATACGCTATAGTATCTGTAGTCTTTTCTGATTCTTCGAGTTCTTCCTCCTCCTCGGAGGAGGCCCTTTCATTCTCTTTTTCGTGCATTTCTATCACTGCTTTTCTTATTTTCTTGTACATACTGGCTATGCAAGCCCCCTTATCATGTTTTCCTTCAGATATATTTTGACCCCACTTGTTTAGTGCATCTAACTCGCTCTGATCTGTCCCAGGCCTATCTCTTTCTCTTATTAGGCAATTTATGAAAAAACGTAGTATCTGTGCTTGAATGTCAACTTTCTGACGCTCCATGGCATCCTTAACACTGTCAGGGTCTTTACCAGTCTGAATGACCTGATATATTCTGTCTAGGCGCTCCTTCATCCCTGCAAATAACAGCAGGAAATCAGTAGCAGATCTTAACCGTAGTGAGGCCATCATCATTCTGTCGTTTTTGCCGGGTACTGGATCATATCTGCAAACTGAAAGTTTTTCTTTGAGTATGTCAAGACGTGGTGACTTGAACGTGAGAGGACTCTGCATATCCCTAAGGTTTACTCTGTGTGTCAATGGTGGGGTGTGAAAACCCCCTGTCGCACCTCCTGAAGCGGAAGCTTGGGCATTATCTCTCTGAGGAGTCTGTATCTGAACTTGAATTTGTCCTTTGGTAACGTCAGGTAGACGTGGTTTCGGTAGATCTATTTTAACTGCGGGAAGTGGTGGAGGTGGAGGAATCTGTTGTGGTACTGGCGGAATATGATCTTGGGGCGGGTTACCACCCCCATCCCTGTCGTTAGGCAGGGTGCGGACAGGCAGATTGGTGTAAGCGGGTGCTACATCTTCTAGGTAGGAATTCAGGAATATGTCTTTAGTGGTCCTGTGATTTACTTTAGTTGGCACTAATGGGGGCGGCAGATTTTTCGGTATTTCTGAAATGGCCTCAGGCGAACCCTCGGCCGCGAGATACATACCGTTTACGAGGTTATTTCGTGCACGGTCTACTTGCTCTGTTTTTACTCGGATCCCTTCAGTAACTAATTCGTTTTCTTGAGCTTTATCTGATACTCTAAGTCTGTCTTCTCTACGTAGTGCTTTTTCAGCACGCTTATGTGATTCCTTACGCCAAAACTCTATGGCGTCTTTCTGAGATTGTCTGGCTTTCTTTTTCCATAGTGCTTCCTCTACCTTCATGATGCACTCAGCATCCCATGTTCCAGTAACTGGCCATCTGTGTCTCTCGTCTAGATGTTTTGTGTAATCGGCCCATAAATCTAGATACAATATGGCATCTAAGCCATGCTTGTGGTACATGAAATTACCTGGAGTGTCCCTGGGGGGAATAGGGATTTCTTCCTCCAGTATCCCTTTCCTAGTTCCTATCTGCTTTAGCTTGTTGAAAAACGGCATCTTGTTTCTACTTAGTACTGAAAGCTCGATCTTACCTACTTAATACTGAATTCAGCTATTTATACAAGAACGCACAATAATGCACATTAAAAACAGTCACACTCACACCACGACATTAATCACATAAAAAAACATTTAAAACATATATCACTACCCCTTTATACGGATGTACTGCTAAACAGCACAGATACACTGTCTAAAAACAGTGCAGAAACTTGAAATAACGGATGTACTGCTAAACAGCACAGATACACTGTCTAAAAACAGTGCAGACCGGACTTGTGTACCCAAACCCGTCTTGATACGACCCAGCAATGGTACTCACCGGGAAGCACGGAAATCTGAAGGCCTCGGAAAACTCGACTGGACTGGACTCGGCTCAACTTCGGAAAACTTCGGAAAACTTCGGGAAACTGGTGGGCCTCTTGACACCTCGGACCTTGCTTCCTTCGGCTAGGCTCTGGTCGGGATCCTCCGCACTCCTCACCGCCTCGTCTGGGTACTGATCGCAGTCTTCGTCACCTCCGTGGGCCAGAGGGAGATGCAGGAAATCCTGCCGGTACGCGTAGTTTCCGTCAAGCTGATGGCAGGGTACAGAGCTTGCAATGCACCAACCGGCGCGTGAGGTGGGGGAGGGGTCCCTATTCGGGCGCCAAAATGTGGTAAATATTTAATTTACTATCATAATTTCTATGCAGGTAAGTACTTAATCAATAATAACTCAATCGGAAAGAAGGAGGCAGAGTCCGTGGTGTTAGAGTTCTTAGGGGTTTTATTCCTTAAAAAGGAATGGTCATGGCTTAGCTATCATGTTCCCGCAACCACACAGGGTTCAGGAAGGGATAGAAGAGTGCGCACACATTTTATTGACAGTACATAGCTTATATACTTAATTCATTGTCATAGAAAAACATGTGGTAGGCGTAACAGCTGAGAGAAGACAAGATAACAGTATCCACGTGTTAGCAATACGTAATCAGAAGGCGTGAACTAGGCGTGAACTAGAGGTGTGTGCTAGAAACGTCACCAAATAGGTGTCACAGAAGGGGTGGCACTAACAGAAATGTTGCAATGTCAGCAGAAATCGGAAACTTGGATGCGCGCGCAGCTGCATGACGTGTGATTGACGTGAGACTGGAGGGTGCAGGAAACTTGACATTTACACTGACGGAAAGAGACAGAAGTCTGGCATGTCAGATCAACTTGTACTTCTATCATATCTGATATCTGATGTTTGGGAACCATACTATCTGGAGGGAAAGGTCTCTGGGGCAGAAGCTAATCTATACTGACTGTGAGTGCGTGTATAAGCGCCTGAGTGTCTGCATGAGAAGCGTGGGGGCATGGGCCTTCCATGGGAGCATGGTAACAGAGGCTATGAATTACTTGCACGGAGACAGGTTGGCCCTTTGCTCTACAGATGAGGGAGATGTTTACTGAAGCTAGTAGGCAGGAATGTATTTTCGAGGAGCGGAACAGATAACTCGAAGGTTATAGTCAGTCTTGGCAGGCAGCAGGCTGAGCTGAGCACGGTGGGCCGCGCTGGAAGTAAGTCAGAGTTCACGGGTACAGAGGCAGCCTGGGCTGAGGTTTTCAGAGTCAGAAGCCAGAAAAATGGCTCGATGGCAGAAATTCAGGGCCTACTTTGCCAGAGCTGAAAAACGTGTAAGGTACACTACAAAAAGACGTTGGCATAGCATACTTAGGAACGGACTATTCAACCCATTCAGGGTGGGTCTGAAAGAGGACATGTTAACGTTGGACGCAAATGTATTTGCGTCTTCGTAGCTGGCACAGGAGGGAAGTTACATGCACTTTAAGCTGGTACATGGAGTCGGTGGGGTACACGCTAGGGAACACAATCTTGACCATAAAATTTATATTTCCTCACCGTGACCATGGAACTAGCTGGCAGGTAGTCCCATTGCAGTCCTTCCCCATTCCACCTAGCCCCAGAGGACCTTAGACATAATTCTGTGCCTTTGAGTTAATCCTGTCATACGGCCATGGCTGTCTCCCCACTGCCCAATAATGAGATGGATGGTGGGACTGCCACAGCCCCCCCACAGCAGCCAGGGAACCTCCATTCCCTGGCAGTGTTGCGGGAATGTAAAGGCATCCATAGGCGGAGGTCCCGCCATGCATATTGGGAGTTTCCTCTCTGCCAGGGTGGTTCACCTTCCATGGAAACCCTGGCGGAGAGCAAACAAAGGGGGCCCTACAGGGTCCCCTGGTACCTCTGCACCCTTTGGATGCACACAGGGGGGCACACCATGTGCCCCTCTGTGTGCATGCACACCTGTTACTGCATGGCATGGACTTTACAGTCCATGCTGTACAGGAACTGTTTTTGGCATCTGCGGTGCCCGTTTTTAGAGGCACCTCTTTTGGAACCCCCAAACAAAGCCAGACAGTAGGAAACTCCTAATCTGGCGGGAGGCCTCACCACGGGTTTGGTGGTGTGGTGGGCCCGGAGCTGCACTGCTGAATCCATAAACGGAGGCTTAACGCTGTAGACATTTGTTCCTCAGTTCCTCTATTCTTTAGGGTATTGATAAAAACATATCTGGCAGATCCCTCAGTGGTGCAGATTCTTATAGAGATGGTGTGCATATATTTGTGTCTAACTCACGTTTCCTTGTTTATTTCCCACAGGGTCTTTTTCCGCCGACACTATCCCCTGGCTACAATAAGCTTCTGCTGCCTGGATCCACAGAACAGACAGTGAGTGCTGTGCTGATGTTACTATGCTCAGATCAAGCCTTCTTTTAAAGGCAAAGTTCTCTTTGAGGTCTAGGACTCTCCATTTCATTTGTTTCCATTCCCATGGGGATGTCTGCGCTGTAATCCACTATTTTCCCAACAGATGGGAAAAAAAGGCACAATTTTGGGTCTGTAAAGGTTGTGTTTACTGTAACAAGGGCTGCGCATTAGTCAAGTGCATTATATCGCCTAGGAACGTAGGATATGCATTTTAAAGGCTTTCAGCAATGACACCAAGATCAAAATAAATACATTAAAATCTCCTTAGAACCTTGCACTTCAACCTTCAAAGTTGGACCTGAAGAATGATCAACCCTGATGTCTCCCACACTTTAGGGGGCTGTTGTTTTATCATTGGTGCCCATGCTTGAGTTTTTAACCTTTGCATCTCATTGAGGCCTTTGTTGGTTTAGAATGTGGCATGGAGCTGCATAATAAAGCTAAACAGCTTAGAGGCATAGTGTTTCACAAATGTAGCTAAAACTGTAAAAACTGTGTATTAGAAATTTTAGAAAGTATGTTTCAGAAATGGAACACTGGGATTACATAACAAACTCCCCACATCTTTTCTAATAAATGAGGCCTAGGACTGCCTAATGTCTATATCTCTTGGGTCTACGGTAGGGTTTTTGAGCAAAGAGCCTGTCTAAACACTAGTTATTAGGCCTCACTAGACTAATTGGCATGATCACAGCAGAGGGTCCAAAAGAGTGTCACTGTTAACAACAAGCATTACTGCGTGGATCAAAGGTCAATCACAGCAAATGAAACAACCTGCAATTGGCCCCCATTGCAGCGCATCTGAATGTAATTTTTGTGAGGGTAGCAGTTGAGGGGCTGCCAAGGAGCCAGTTGTAGTCCTAATATCTAAAACAAAAATAGCCACCAAAATATTGAGATTAATATATATAGCTAAATATACATTTTTCTGTACCTAAATGTAAGTGACAGAAGTGCATACTGCAAAAATATCTACAGTAAAATATATAGTAAGTTTAAAAATATATGCTGCAAAAATATTGACTACATTATAGTAATAGACTTAACAAAACTCACAAAAGTATATATATGTCAAATATTTTATATATATGTCAAATATTTTAAATGAAATTTCTATCAACGTAAAAAGTATATTTACATTAATAGCAAAAAAGTAATACTAATGTTTCAATTTTTTGTAACAAGTTTATTTGATTTAAAAATATAAATAATGTATTATTTTTAGAATAATGTATACTACATTAAAATTAACAAAAATACATGTAATCAAGTTATGTTCACCAATAATATGTTAATAAATACAATATTTAATAATAAATTCATAGATCTAAAAGCATATCCTCAAGATTACTTTAGCACTGTTTAACAACTAAAATTAGAAATACTAAATATCAAAGATTGTATTAGATTGTTTTATGAATACAATACACATTAAAAACAACTATTAAAGGCAAACGCAAAAAAAAAGTTAAAACATTTTCTAAAGTATAAATTAATAATTACAATACCACAACCATTAAAAAAGTATTTTATGGGATATGGAAGTTGTGAGAAGTTGGCCTGGTATATAATGCTCACTAGTTCTAGTGATCACTTTGTACCATGCCAAGCAACCCTTATGATGATCGGTTGTAAGTCAACCTTATAGACCAGTTATCCTAGTGGTAACGTGGACAAAGCAGTCTTAGGCTAAACTCTGAAAGGCATGTGAAGCCAGCTGTATTACCATACACAACCCCCTTGAATACCAAATGAAAGGACACCACACAGATATATATTGAAAATATATATATATTTATTAACTACAAATATCCCCTGAACTCTTTATGAGCACAGAAGCACAAGCGTTAAACAAAACACAGTTTAAAATACACAAAAGCTGCACAATATGGATGAGCCCTAGGGGCCACCTAAACCATATACTAAGAAAGTGGTATAAGAGATACCAATCTAAAAGGAAACAGGCCTAGGGCCTTGGGAATCGCTGGAGCTGATCGGGACTAGCAATGACTAAGTCGGAAAAGGCCCGCGGGACTCGGGTGCAGTGTTTAAAGTGCACACACTCACCAATGCAATGTCTATGGTGCGTAAAAGTTATAAGGTTAGTTAGTTCGGAACCTTCAGAGTGACCTACAAAGCTGAAACTTGAGACACAGGCCCTAGAGGTGTGTACCAGTGTAGGAACACCGGCGTTGCCGATTTACCTCACCCACAGGAAGCGGGTGCATAGGGTCGAAGTAGTGTCGGGTTTCGTCACACTGGTCGATGGTGCTTGGAGCTGAAGATGCTGCAGGCGGCTCGATGTGAAGAGTTCCGGTGGATCCAAGGGTGGATCTGAAGATGTGAAGACCTGAAAGCAGAGGGGACAATGTTCAAAGTCACTAGCCAGTGACTACCGTGGAACCAGATTGGAACCAGGCGATGTAGGGTGCAAACAGGCGTTGAGGTGTAGCTTCTCTCTGCAGCCACGTGGACACCGGGGGTCGAGGACGTCCAGGAGTCGGTCATGAGCTGTCCCACGCAGGCTTCTCGCTGTTGGCGGTGTCGGCAACTTGATTGAAGCAAACAGGCCTTGGCTAATGCAAGCCACGCAGGAGTCGAAAAAGGCTTGTTACTCGGACCAGCAAGGTCAGAGCGGGCGCTCCTTTTTACAGGAGCTAGGGCAAGTCTGGAGCAACCAGACCCGCAGTGTAGTTCGTCGGTTTCGTCACCAAGATGGCCGCTGACCACGTGGCTAGTGGCCGGAATGGCGCGTCGAGTGGCACAGTGCAAAAGGGCCCCACGCAGATTGTGGAGATGCTGAGGGGCTGATCTTCGTTGCAAGGGCTGCTCAGTGGGGGGGGGGGGGTTCTCAGTCCCCAAAGCACAACCTCGAGGATGCCTCTGATGCTGCGCAGTCAGCTTTTTGGGTGTCTTCCAAGAGGTCCGGTCCCACGTCTCTCGGTGCCTCCACGGGTCCCTTCTTTGCAGGGACTGTGGATCGGGCTGTGAGAAGTTTGGGAGTCTGGGTCTTGTCAGGCTCTGGGCTCCGGCTCCGGCGGGAGGCGGCGGCAAAGCAGACGTCGAGTTGCTGGTTGGTGCCTGTGTTCACAGGGTGGCCACTCCTAGGCCACAAGGGAGATGCTCTTCAGTCTTCTGTGCAGCAGAATGTTGAAGTCCAGTCGTCTTCTTCGTTTAAAGTTGATTCAGGATGATCTGAGGTGCTCTGGCACTGCTCCCACTCTTATTCCCAATCTGAGGGGTGGATCACCTGCTAGGTCCCTCCTCTGGGTGGGACCAGGAAGGGGGGCGGTTACACCCCCTTTCCTTTGTCCAGCTCCTCGCCAGCCCTGGGTCTGGAAAGTCCCAGGACCGGTTTGGACTGGCTTATGCACGGGGACACCTTGTGTGCCCCGGGCATGTCTCAATCTACTCAGCCCTGTCCTACCCAATACACAAAATCCTGTCTGGGGTGGTGCTCGCACCTCCCAAGGCAGGAAACCCTTTGTCCAAGCCTCCCTCGCTGGAAGGACTCCCAGCAGCAGGAGGTCAGACTTGTGTCTGTGGTGGCAGCATCCATTTTGTGATGCTGAGGCTCTGGTTAACTTTAACCGGGGTTAAGGCTACACACATGTCGGGTCCCTCTAGAAGGGTGGAATGCTATCCCCGTTGACAGAACTGTCGAGGGGATAGTATTCCAAATCGTATGACACCTTACTCGACATGTTTTGATAAAGCCAAACCAAAGTTAGCATATAACCGCGAGGATTATAATGCACTTAAGAGTATATGGTATGGCAATATCCCGGAACAGCTAAGGGAGTGGTTCCCGACAGCTGCAGACAGGCTCAGCTCATGCTAGAGCACCATCTCACATATTTCCAAGCACTCTGCCTCCAGGATTGAGGAGGCCTTCCATAGGAGTGGCTGATAGGAACATATGTGTCCAGTTAAGGTTAGATATAGGGATACTATATCTAAGTAAGAGGTGATTACACCAACTTACCCCAGCTGAGTGATCATCCAGTTGTGTCAAATATGGAGGCCAGGCCAGGGGTGGCACAATACATGCTGCAGCCCCTGGTAGGCCTTGGCTACACCTATGCCCTGGGTACCTATGGTACACTGTTACAGGGGCCTACAAGGTGAACCAGTTCCAATTGTGTATGCACCTAAGGTACATGGAGTCCATTTTAAGGAGAGAGCAATTAGCCTGGGGCCCTGAATAGCAGGATCCCAGGCCAACTATGTCAAAAACCAGCTAAAACACCAGGCAAAAAGTTTGGGGGTAACCATAGTCAGATATCCACCTTCCTACAGAAGTGATATTTGCTACATATCAACAAAATGAGGAACTTATACATTTTCAGAGGTACAAAATTACTATTCTAGTTCCAATCCCACATCATAGTTAAAAGTGTTTTTATTTGTGGGAGTCATAACGACCAATTTCAGTTACACGAAAATTGGGAAAAGTGAATATATATTTGAGGGTTGAGGAGGGGGGTTACTATTCTAACTCCAGTCCCACAAATATTGGTGAAACTGCATATATTTCTGGGCATGGGTAATATTAGTTATTCTAATTTTGGTCCCATAAGCATTGGGAAAAGTGCCTATATTGAGGGAGTCAGATTTACTATTCTCACTCCAGTCTTACACACATGAAGGAAAGTACATATGTTTGGGGTGGGCCAGATTAAATATTCTAATTCTAGTTGCGCAAACATTGGAGAGAGTGTATTTAATTGTGGATGGGGGAAGAGCATATATATGGTGAGGTGAGATTTACTTTGCTAACTCTAATCCCATAAACGTACGAATAATGTTTGAGGAATGGAGGTGGCGGTGGTAGGTAGATTTTTTATTCTAACTCTCATTACAGAAAGATTCAGGAAAGTCCATACATTTGAGGGTAGGGAAGATTTAATATTTTAACCCCATACCCACAAAAAATTGGGAAATGTATTGTTCAAACTCCAGTCCAACAAACATTGGGGAAAGTACAATGTTTTTGTGAGTAATATTTGTGCTTGTTTGAGGGTTCATATTTACTATTGTAAATCCAGTCCCACAAACACTGGGGAAAATGCATACCTTTTCCTAGGCGGGCAGGGGGAAAGGAATTTGGGGCAGATTTACTTTTCTAACTCCAACTGTATATAAAACTTGGGTATGGGTAATTAATTGGATGGGTCAGATTGACTAACAAATACAATTAAACTACTCTGAACCCCAATATAATAGTTTAATTTTATTGATAAAAATGCACATGTGTTTAAATAGTTAATGCGATTTCTTTTATTTAACATTTAGAAAGCCAATATTCCTTTTAATAAACCACTATTCTCCTGAATAATTGTGCAACTAATAAAAAATAAATTGCAAATTAACAAAACCCAATAATGAAAAAATATTTCAAATAAGAATATATTTGTAAATATTAATAGTAATCACTACATATTTTAAGTGAATGAAACACTACCCACCCAAATAACCAAAAACTCTCAAACCAAAAATATATGCAAAAAATTATTAAACATGAATGAAACACTACCCTCCCAAACCACCAAGAAACTCCAAAACCTGAATAAATATGTACAAATCCCGAAACATACACATAAAATATTAACAACTAAAGCAATTACCATCCATTTAAAAAATCGTTGAATATTATTTAATACAGCTATTTAATGAAACACCGCCCATCTATTACCACAATAAATGCCAGAACCTGAAAAAATAACATATATAACTGATACATACCATTTAATATTATAATAGAACAATAATTTAAGTTATATATCCCAATAAGTTGTAACAAAAATATAAACAAAATACAATACATATAAATAAAATTAGAATAACTACCAAAATATATAAAGCAATATTTGAAACATCGATATTATTGTTGACAAATGAAAAGCAATATACTTAACCTCAATATTTTTGCCCTCGAGATTTTAGTAGTCATGGTATTTTTACCAAAATATTAATGTGAAATGATATTTTGGAGATGATATTCCGAAGCCATAGCAAGGAACCTGGTTATCTGGGACACTCTCCATATTCCAACAAACGCGTAAAAGTGTATTGTGCTATTAGGCGGAACATCAGGATTGCTCTGTTCACTCTTGATCTTAGTAACACAGCTTTCTTTAATTTATGTCTTGTCACTCGTGCAGCTGCAAATCTTAAAGTGGGTTCAAATGAAGACGTCTCATTTACCCCAATACAAATCAGCCAATGGAGTACACATGTTAAGTAACATTGACATCAGTCTATTTATTCAATATTAAAATTAAAACGGATGTGAAGGTAATAATGATCAAGGCCCTTCTGGTGCATCAACATGAAAAATCACATATTTAGCAGGACAAAGAACAAGAAAAAAACTCTATAAAAGTACACAAATGTAAATGGTATGTATGGCTGTCCCTGAGGGTGAATACCAGATTCTTAGTCTGGTTATTCACTGCATTAGTGATTTGAAATTACAGATAGCTTAAAAGGAATACTCTGAAAGTTTTTCATTTCAGGGTTCTGGGTGACATCCTAGACAAATCGAGGTTTTCTCTTTTTATCTATCTGATTTCACTCCAAACCCCTTGGTGAAAAACATCCCCATTATTCACTAGCCCATCTATAATTGTATATGAAGTCACTACTTCAGTGTGTCATGTTAAAATGTTCTCAAAATTCAATTCAACATGTTTGGGATTGGCATTCTTCAGTAATAAATCCTTCAGAATTACACAAGGATTATTTCAGAAGGAGGACTCCACTCTGCCATTTACTGTTTTATCTTTGTTATTGTTAAACTTACATTATTACTTAAACATAAATGTTATTTTGAGCATTGATTTGCACTGGAAATGTACTTCTTCCTTCAATGAGGCCCTAGTTTAAGTTTCCATCCACCATTGCGAGATGCTTCCTAATACAATGCATGTCCCTAAAAATATTTTTTTGTCTCTTTTTCAGATGGCAAAAGCAGTGCCGATCTTCCAGGTAAGCTACCAGAGCTGCAGCACCATGCACACATATCCCCTCATTATAAAATGATTGCAAACTTTCCAATAAAAGGCCCAATTTACAAAAATAAGTTTGCATGTGTAGATGCATGTGCACCAGGTTTAAATCCTCACTTTTTTGCTATTCATGATTTGTGGGCGGAGATTTACACCTAGAAGAGGACTAAGGGGCCGATTCCTATGTCGGACGGACCTGAGTCCGTCCAACACAGGTCAGGAATAGTAACCGACCGACATACTGTCGTTGGTTACGGCCCTGCAAGTACGATTCGACCGAACTCTGTTCGGTCGCACTCCTATGTTTCAAAATGGGACTATGTATTCAGAGCGGATTGCATGCCCATATTGTGAAATGGAGGGGTGCAGTTCATCCATGCACCCTGTGGACGGCACCCCAAGGTGCCCGCTTCTGAGTGCAGGGATCAACAGAGGGGCACCATTGGGCCCCCAGGCCAATGGCAGCCTCGCAGCCATGGGGACCCTACTGGGGGCCCCAAAGACAGTTTCCAACTGCCTTTTCGTGCCGGAAACACCAGCACAAAAAGGCAATGGAAACCTGCCATCGTACTCCCTCGGTCGTAAAGAGGTGACTGCGGGATTCCCGGACGGCGGACGGGCTCTCCGAGCCCGTCGTAAGCCATCCGGAAATCCGAGTCACAATGTGTCAGTCGGAAAGGAATCTGGCCTGCACGTTCCGATGTGGGCAGAAGGGCTCCGACCGTCGTTCGGAGTCCTTCCGTCCGAAATCGGGCCCTTAGTTGAAAGGGTGGAGAGTTTTATAACTGAATTTACCATAGTAGATATGCAATTGGTAACTTTCCACCTGTTTTTGGATATCTCTATCTACCTTTAGGAAAATATAGGTAAAAATTGGAAAATGTATTAAAGTTGTTTCTCTTACAATAAATAACATTAATTTAATGTAAAAATGTAAATTAATTTTAAACACATATTAAGTAAAGATTATTAATGAAAACATACAATACACTGCCTGCTAAAGTGAACTTAGTTAAATTGTAGATTAGTTTAAATATATTATTTTTTTAGATATTATTTATTGAACCACACTTTTATAGCAACACTCACCCTAACTAATTTTTAAATTTTGAGTTAATTTGCTACACACTTGAATGTGTTTAATTCATTGGAAAAAATAATTGTAATAAAGTTCAGACTTTGTATACTAAGTTAAGCATTTAATTTATTTTTTATAAAGTACATTGTTAAATTCAAACTTATCAAAGTTATGAAATGTGTGAAGAGATTTTACTGTACACAATGCCAGCCGTTGCTTAGTGTTAATATATTTATGGTAAAGTGCAAGAATAATGTTTCTTTATCGCAAAATTTAGTGAGTATACTTTTTAAATACTAGTACATAATTGAATGGTTAATTAGAAGATAAAGGCAGCCTTACTCGAAACCGCAAGTACATTAACATCTATTTTGGCTGGGCTGATGATACGTTAATCGAAAAGAGCAGCTAGTGTGCAATGAAAGAGGGTTGACATATCCAAGAATAAGTATTCACAGAAGGGGCTGGGCAAGCAGGCAGGAAGATGGGTATCAAGGCACTCAGAAGAGAGGTTCAAGAAAAAATTAAGCAGCAAGAGGCATTAAGAGAGATCGAGGATCAGTAGGTTAGAGAGGGTGTCGAGAGGAGATCTGATGGTGGCGGTGGTCAGATATGGTTAAGCACAAGAGGAATGTAGGTCAGCATTCAACATTGTGGTAAGTCTCTTCACTAAGGCTCTAGTACCCAAGGTTCATGATACTCTTAGAAAGTTGATAGCCATTCCAAAGAGACACTGTGCAGGCTACCGTTTGCATAACATGTAATTCAATATTCAGTAAGTATTGTTTTCCCACATATAGTTTTGCTTTTGTGGAGAACATGGTCCAGGCTCAGACATTTGACTCTTTTTATTTGACTTTTTAGGATCTTCGGATTTGTGGCGAAGAGCCAGACCGATTCCAAGGAGAATACCTGCCATCTCTTTGCTGAGTACGACATCGTGCAGCCAGTTTCTCCAATAATTGGGCTGCTGGGCAGCCTGCTACAAAGCCCATGAGCAAGCAAGACATGGTGCATTGACCAGCTGCTCTAACTCTGCTGAAAAGACAGTGCTGAACATTGAGCTGCCGGCAGCTCAGTATCCAAGGATGCGAGGACGCTTGAAAGGGGCAGGCCCTCTTTCATACCTGGGCGCAGCTCCATGCGTGATAGAAACCTGCCTGACTGAGATGTAGGATGCCTCAGACAGGGACCGCCAAAGCACGCCCTGCACCCTCAGTGAGACTCATTGACTGATCATGGAGGACCCTGAGGTGCCCACGGACAGCGCCTGGATACCTTCATGGGTGATAAGCTGCGCTATATAAATCTACAAACTTTAACTTTAAGGACCGTTCCAAGTGGGACTTCAAGACTCTCCAGAGCCACAATGCACCCACTGCAAGGTCATGATTTTGTCACTAGAGGTTTTTTCAATTAACCAATGATGGTAACTTCCTGCTGGTGTTTCAGAGTGACCAACAAACACGAAACAGTGTACACTAAAATTCATTATACGTACATGTTCCTCTGCCATATTCTTTGTGGAAGTTGTTAAAACTTGACTGGGTTTTGCTCTCCACTCACATCACTTCCAAGTCTTTGTAGTCCTTTGCACCAGGAACCACAAATCACTTCTTGTGGGCAATAGGATGGTCTCCGTGTTACATTCCTCCAAAAGGTGCAATTGTCACAACTCCTTGCTTCCTGAAATGCACTTTAAATAAACAAGGGCCCAGAAGAGAGGGTTTCATTAAAAGAGGTCTACATGTGTGCAGTGGGAAGAGTCTGCTACTTGGTAAGAATTATGCACTGGTTAGTCTCCTGTCTTGAATACTACAAAATAAATTAAATTAGTTAACGTGGGGAGTCGTTGGCGAGATATGCTGAAAGGGGAGGAAAGCTACAAACACAGTATTTCTGTCAGACACTGTCCCCCTGCTTTGCTGAAGGATTTTCGAAGCACAAGCAAACATAGGGGCATATTACCAACGTTAAACGATATTTCTCGCTAACGATGCTTGGCAACAAATTTTTTAACGCTAAACATCGCCAGAAATTATCGCAGAGATAACTTGCTATTAGCAAGGTTTATCTCAGAAGTGATAAAAAACCCTCACGCTAACTGGCAATTGAGAGATTATCGCTGGAAAACCAACGATAATCTCTCAAAGTTTGGCGTTAGCTTGATGATAGGGGCTCACAAATTTAGCCATGATATCCACCTTCCATAGGATATCATGGCTAAGTCAGGAAAATATCAGGTGTAAAAAAAGCAGTGCTAACCGCGGTTAGCGCTGCTTTTTTTATCACTAACAGGGTTAGCAAAATCCTTGATAATAGGAGAAATGTCGCTTAACAACATTTCTCCTATTATTTTTCTCTGGAATGCCCCCTTTACATCTCATTAGAGATGCAAGGGGAAGCGTAGAGAAAAAAGGTGCTAACATGCAAATTTGCGTGTTAGCACCCTGTTGCTGATAGGGAGATAATTTTATCACCGCTTTCTTGGCTTTTAAAGCCAAAAACGCGGAGATAACTCCCTTGATAATATGCCCCATTGTATTTTGCTTATTTGATACTACCACTCCTCTAACAACGAGGTCATTTTTAGGCCATTTGTTGTAATGCAGTTTTGCCTTCATGTGGAGGCACTGTAAGGCAGCTGTCTAAAGTGCCTTTATCTAGCACTCGCCTGCCGACTCTAAAGACTCTTCACCCTTGCATCCTTGACCCTCTACCCTGAATAGTCTTTTACCACAGGATAGCAGCACTTTCCGAATCAGACTGGATATTTATCTGTGACTCTCACAGGTGCAGTGTTTCCCTTGTACTCTACGGGGCTTAGTTACAAGCCACTCGCGCCACCAGTGTGTCACTTTTTCCCATATTAAAAGTGACGCTCTGGCAGGAGAAGAGGCTTGCAAATACGCCCTATGTTCTCCGAGATCGATACGCATTTCAGGCGTAAATTAAGGTATATTCTCTTATGTCATCTATTGGAAGCTGGGCAAGCATCTGAAGACAGATAAGAAGGGTCTCAAATGCAGCTGAAGGATCAGCTCTTTCTGGGCTGTGCTTTGTTTACAAAAACAACAACAGCAGTTTTGCAGTTGAAAGATGTTAACAGTCAGTCTCTCCACAGTGAGGCCTTGCCAGTCCTTCCCTGTTCTAAGTCTCTGGATTTCCTTCATTATTCGCCCTCCATTATCACTGATGTAAACCTCCCCTGCTTCCCACAGTTGTTCAGTTTGAAGTTATTGTATTGAAAACAAGAGCACTTAAAAGGCACATGGTCTGTGTTTCCTATACACTAAGCTTTTTGTACTGCGATAATGGTCATTGTTTTAGTGATAACTTTGTCTACGTTATTTGAATTTTAAAATGTTTTATTATTGTATACTTTCTTGTTGAGAAATTGATGTTTTCTAGCTACAGCAGATTGTACAGAAAATAATGTCCTACTCTATGGCATGATGTATTGGGCGTAGCCCAAACACTCTCACAGTTTCCTTACTGCAATTTTGTGCATGTTAGATGTATTTTATTCAATTTGATGTTGTCTTTAGTCCTCTTTTTTTGCAGGTCTTTCAAGATATCCATTTTACAATTAAGTATCAGTGTTCTCATCTATTATTTCTAAACATTATCACTTTCTTTTTTGATTTAGTGATTCTAGGTAGCACATTTTTAGGCCAACATACTGCATTGGTCATTTGTCATAACTCAGCAGATTTTATGTATGTTATTTTCATAAATAAAGCTTTAAAAAAACACACATTTTGATTTCATAATATTTAGTATCTGAAACTCTGTGATTTGTGCTGAGTGCTGTCTACTATTTTATTCTTATAGTAAAAAGTAAAAACCACTTGAGGGATACTGCTCGAGACAGCAGGAACCAGGATTGTGTGTCCCTTGAAGAAGGAAGGCTGCGGAGGGGCTTGAAGGCAGAGACTGTGTCAGCAGCGGACCAGCGAACTGCGAGTCCCAGGTTTCCAAGCGGCTGCCTGAGACGCCGCACCTGGAGACTCTTCCCGCCAGGCCACGCCCCCGTACCCTGACCATCTATATTATCACGCCCACAGACGCGCATCGCGGGACGCGCGCGGGCGGGCGCCGGGCTAAGCCCGGGCAAAGGGCGGGCCATTTTAGGCCGGAAGAGACCGGACCGGGCCATCCCTCTGACGCCCTGCCTCTCTCACCACTCATCTCCTCTGGGTTGTGGTTTTCGTTTCTAGTCGCCCCATATAACATGGACACCAGAGTATCCAGAAGCAAGGCTGCCCAACAGATTACTGGCACTATGGAGAAATTTCTCACCAGGGCTAACGCTGTGGTTAATAAAGGACTAACCGTGCTAGAAAGTCAATCTGAGGAGGGTATAGATAACTTGTCGCTGGACTCTCCGGGTTCTTCAATTAATGCCAGCACACCGTTATTGCTTGATGCCACCCACCTGTCGCTTATGGACAGCATTGATCAGACTATTGAGTCAGTCCTACAACAACTGAGGACACCTTCAACTTCCCAGAGGGATAGAGACTCATTACGCTTCTCTGGGGTTGTAGAACCCTCCCCCAACGCGGATCGTGTAGAAATAGAGACGCAGGAGGTGGGACAGGATGTAGCTCCAACTGAACACGCAAGCAGTAGAGGGGATCATCCATCCAAAAGGAAGAGGTCAAGGAAGCCAAAAGGCGCCAAAAGGGCTAAAGTTGATTTAATAATGCCCACTCAGGATGATAACATAGATATTGTGGCCTCGCCTGGGGCTACATCCCCGGGGAATAGGACGGAACTTCCCAGCCCCCCACTAGCCTTATCCCTACCGGTGTGTACTGGACCATTTATTTTCGGTGGGGCCCCTTCTAACACCACAGATTTGCTCATTAGCTCACTCACTGACATTTTTAGAAATCTTCTGAATCCTCTGTCTGTTATATTGGACTCTATAGAGGCTAGATTTATGACCATAGAAAACATCTACACGAACAATGGTCTTGACCCGGGGTTGGGCGTAAATGCACAGAGGGCCCCCAGGGATAGTGCTAGGATCAGTCGGGGGAAGCTTCTAGCAACAACATTGCATCTGTCCCCCAACCGGTCCCATCGACATCCCAAATGATGAGGCCCCCGGTACCTGCTCCCAGAAGGTCAAAACAACCTGCCCCGTCTCAACAATCGAGACAGGAGAGACCAGTTAATGGGCAAACTGGCCGTCCTACCAGCCCTAACACCAGGCGCACAATGGTTAATTTGCCCCCTGAGGCAGTAGCCTATACTGCGATCATGGTGGGTGTACCAGAGCTTACCGGCGGCGCAATGGAACTGCAGGACTCCTTGCGCAACAAGGTAATCAGTTGGCTAAATATCCATAGGCCACTCCCACCCAATTTAAAAGGAGACGTTCTGATGGTTAGAAGGGTCCCATGGATTGGGTCTACCCCTAAGAATAGAGTGGGGGACTGTATAATCGTTAGTTTTAAAAGTCCGCAGGTTGCCCCATATATTTGCAACTGGCTTGGCAGGGCTGGTAATACCTCTATTGAATTGGTGTCTCTTTCATATTTTTACCCAAATGCATGTAACCCAGCTATGAGGAGGGAAGAGGGCTGGACTAGAGTCGGCTTTGCAGTGGATGGCTCACGATATAGGCCTAAGCACAATGCATTCCCCATTCATGGTAATTTCTTCCACCCGAATAGATTTTCCTGCATTGACCAGGTAGACTGACCACAAAAGGGTGCTACCCAACAGGTCCCGGAAAGAACTGTCAATGGGGATGCAGGCAGGGGGGTGGTGAGAGCTGCTTGCAAGACTAATACCAGGGTGCAGGATTCCCCCAAGGGGAGAAGGGTATCACCTGGAAGTACCAGGGGTCAAGTACAGAATCCATCTAAAACTTTGACGGGCATCAATTTGACATCGGTAGCTGTGTGTGTCCCGCCTCCCACACCAGTTGCCCTAATTGTCCCGGAAAATCCTGACCCTTCCATAGTCACTGCATCAACTACACCTGACGGGGTAGGACCACCACGCAGTCTAGGTTTGAGGGTCCTTTCTTGGAATATAGCGGAGATTACAAATAAGGTGGACACAGCAGACTGGGATCTCCTGATAAATGGCAGTGATGTCTGCCTTTTTCAGGAGACATGGGCGAGGGAACCCCAGAGCAGAACGGGGTATGAAATCTTTGAAATTCCGGCTAAGTGGAATGGCAAGGGGAGGCCCTCGGGTGGCTTGGCGATCTGGGTAGCAAGTCATATTGGGTGTCAGGCGGAAAATATGGCTACGTTTTCGCAGGACATCCAGTGTGTGCTGCTCAGATGGCCTGGCATAACAACATGGGCAATTATCAACGTTTACTCGCGCCCAGTCACTGTGCCCAAGGAATCATCCACTCTAGATGACTTATCATCCTTTTTGGGACAACTGCCAGGTGACTACAAGATAGTGATGGGTGGGGATTTCAATTGCCACTTCGAACCCCTAGAAGGATTAAAGGAGGGCGCTCTCACCACTAAGGACGACTACTGGGGAGTTCCACCATCTTCATCCCCCCACCCCAAAACCTGGTCCCCGCTGGCAGTACAGCTCATGTCCCTCACTTTGAATTTCGCAATAAGGGCCCGCAATGGGCGTACCCCGTCCGATACCCCCTCACTGTGCACTTTTAACAGAAAAGACCATGAGTCAAGGCTAGACTATATATTCATAGACATTAGCATGTGGCCCAAAGTCCAGGATTTCAGGGTGGTACCCAGAATAGATAGCGACCACAATGCCCTCCAACTGGAGATACAACACCCCGCACCTGTAGACGGGTCTTCTACCGGCGACGACCCTGGGAACTTGGTTCTCACCACAAATAGGCGTCGCGTAAAATGGGGGAAGTTGCTAAATACAGAAGATGGCATAAATAAGCTATATGGAATAGCACTCCCCAGGTTCAAAGAAGTGGATGATCTTATAAATCAACCGAGACCCATTGACTACAATAAGAAACTAGCTCAAATTCATGAGGAACTAGTGAGGGGTTTCGCTGAGGTTTTCTATCCAGTGGTACCGTTACGTAGGAAAAAGACACGAACCCCGACCTGGTACAACTCTTCCTGTAGGAAGATTAAGTCTGAGTTAATTGCTACCATAAAAGATGGCTCAAATAAGGGTAAGGTTGCAGAACTCAGGAGGGAGTACAAAGCGGCAATGAATAATGCAAGGGCTGAGTGGGACTGGGACCGTTGGCATGATTTATCTGACGCCTTAAACGCTAAAGACTCTAGGAAATTCTGGGCCCTGGTGAATACTGGGACAGGGGAACTCAAATCAGCAGTGGAGCCTAATATTGCCTCCTCTGTCTGGGAGGCCCACTTTGGGACACTCTACCAAGATACCATCTTATTGTCCGATGGTGCAGCGCTTGAGGTCTCTGTTTCCTCGGAAACGGCCCTGGAATTCACCCTAGGTGAGGTGGTGATCGCAATGGAGCGATTAGCGATGGGAAAGGCCCCTGGTTTAGATAGATTACCGGGGGATCTCTTCAGACACCATCCTGAAATCTGGGGCCCGTACCTCCTTATTCTTTTTAATGCCATCTTAGGAGGTATGGCGATCCCCTGTTCTTGGCTGGGGGCAGAGATTGTGCCCATATACAAGAAGGGTTCTCCTCTGCTCCCGGCCAATTACAGGCCGATCAGCCTAATAGATGTCCCCCAAAAGCTATTCGCGCGCCTCATCCTGAACCATCTGTTAGACTGGGTGGAGGCCAATGATAACCTGAGTCCCCTTCAGGCTGGCTTCAGGAAAAATACGTCCACCATGGATCAGATTTTCCGCCTTGTCCTGCTTTACTGGAAGACGGTAAGGTTAGAGGGGGGAAGGCTGTACATGGTGTTCGTGGACCTGAAGTCAGCCTTTGACCTAGTCCCGCGTAAGAAACTCTGGGAGGTCTTGAAAAAGTTAGGGGTACCCGCTCAGATACTTAGCATCATAATTAGGCTACACGAGAACAACTATGCGCAGGTTAGGTGTGGGAGGGATGGTAGCCTGTCATCAAGGTTCCCTGTCCGTAGAGGGGTGAGGCAGGGTTGCGTCCTGGCACCGACCCTGTTTTGTCTTTTTATCAACAACGTTATATCCCATCTAGAAAACGTTAAGGACAATGACGCCCCACATCTGGCAGGCAGGCGGGTCCCGGCAATCATGTTTTCCGACGACACCCTCCTGCTTTCCAAATCCCCGATGGGGATCCAGAGGATTCTGGATGGATTTGGTCTTTTCTGCAGACAACATGGTCTAGAGATAAACACAGAAAAGACCAAATTCATGATATTCAATCCACCAAAAAAAGCCAGGCCCAATCCCACCTTGGGTACTGCCAGTCTTGAGAGGGTAACCACCTTTACGTACCTGGGTGTAACACTGCAGGAAAATCTATTATGGGACCCCCAGATAGTAAGATCACGGCTCAAACTGTCCCAGCTGTCGGGTGCAATCCTGAAGGTGGCCAATACTTCAACCTATAAGCCCATCAGTCCGGCACTTGAAATGTACCAAACCCAAGCTAAGGCAGCAGCTACATATGGGAGTGAATTATGGGGGCACAAAGCAGGCCAAGAACTGGCAAGAGTGGAAAATAATTTTCTTAGACGCCTCCTGGCTCTCCCTCGAGGCACACCACTCCTGCCACTGAGATTAGATATGGGCCTCCCCTCTATTGCTGAGGAGTTAGAGTCAAAGCCGGTGAGGTTCTGGCACAGGCTATGGTCCACTAATGAACTGCATCATTACAGGCAGGACCTTATCCATGCCATGAGCCTGAACCGAAGCAACAAAATCCCTTGGCTCGCTTTTGTAAAAAACGAACTGCACTCCATGAATTTATCTGAGCTAAGGGAGGAACCCGAACAAGGCTGCCAAAGGGTTTCACGCAAAAGCTTGGTCCGAATGTACAAAGATAATAGATTACTACTCTTGCTGAATGCACAAAACAGTGGCACTCTTACAGAGCGATTTCTGGAATCCAAAAATTCTTACGTATTTGAAAGTTTTATGGATTTTATTTTTCCCATCCTCGCGAGGAAACTGTTTGTACAATGGAGGCTAGGTACACTGCCCACCAGAACATTTACTCATAAATGGATTAAGGGTGGTGACAAAATGTGTCCATGCTGCAACACTCATGAGGAAGACGAACTCCACATTATGTTTGTCTGCCCTGCCTACCATAGATCTAGAAAATATTGGATAGCGCCTCTCTGCAGACATTTGGGGTTTAGAAACTATTCACAGGCATATAGAGTAATGAAAACCAGCACTCTTGGCCATATTGTGTTTGCAATAGCCAAATTTCTAATGGCAGTCTGGCTGGTTAGGAAGAAAAAAAACCTCTAATGTGTGGACACTGCTATGATCTGCTTTTAACCTCCTTGTCTTGACTAGGTGGGAAATCAATTCAAAGAACTGTATGAATTATGTTTTTTAAAATGTATGTTTATTGTGTTTTGTACTGTATCTTTTATGGTCTATACGACCGAAATAAAGAATTTTTGGATTGGATTGGATACGCTAGATGTGCTATTAAAAGAATTATTAAACAAGCATTTGCAATGCAATAGGTCTCGCATTAGGAAAGTTTGAGCTTTTGGTATTGTAAATGATACATTTTTTATTTATGTTTTGTTTTTGAAAATAGCGAAATTTATAGCTTTGTCATTTACAATGCCAATAATTATAACTTTCGTAAATGTGACACCTATAGCATTTGTAATGCAATATGTGTTGTATTTACGTGACTTACATGTATTGATATTACAAATAACAATGGCTTTTCTTTTTTTTTTTCAATATTTAATACTTAAATAAAAGTTATTGTAATTTATAATGGCAATAGCTTAAAGTTTTGTAAATAACTTTTGTAAAGATTATGTTCTGTGTATTTTATTGTGACGAAAATCCAAGAACAGAAGTGGAATATTAACATCTTTGTGTTGCATTTGTAATAAAGCTTGAAACATTGAGAGAACATATTTGAACCAGGTGTTGTTGAATGGTTGCACAGATTGATGCTGTGGTGGCGCTGAGTGATGTTGTGATGGCGAACGAGTGATGCTGTGGCAGCACATAGTGATGTTGTGGTGCCCTTGAGTGATGCTGTGGTGGTGCGGAGTGATGCTGTATGCTATCCTATGTTTTGTTTTGTTATGCTATGTTTTGCTATCCTATGCTTTGAATTATTATGCTATGCTGTGTTTTGTTATGCTATGCTATGTTTTGTTATGCTACGCTATGTTTTGCTATGCTATGATTTGTTATGCTATGCTATGTTTGTTATGCTATGCTATGTTTTGTTGTGTTTTATTATGCTATGCTATGTTTTGTTATGCTATGCTATGTTTTGCTATGCTATTATATGTTTTGTTTTGCTATGCTGTTTTGTTGTGATTTGTTAAGCTATGCTATGTTTTGTTTTGTTTTGCTATGTTTTGTTATGCTATGTGTTGTTGTGTTTTGTTATGCTATATATATTTAGTTATGTTATGCTATGTTTTGTTATGCTATGCTTTGTTTTGCTATCCTATGCTTTGTTTTGTTATGCTATGCTATCTTTTGTTGTGATTTGTTATGCTATGCTATGCATTGTTGTGTTTTGTTATGCTATGCTATGTTTTGTTATGCTATGTTTTGTTATGCTAGGCTAAGCTTTGTTTTGTTATGCTATGCTATGTTGCGTTTTGTTATGCTATGCTATGTTTTGTTATGCATGCTATGTTTTGTTGTGTTTTGATATGCTACGCTATGTTTTGTCGTGTTTTGCTATGTTTTGTTAAGCTATGCTTTGTTTTATGTTATGTTATGATATGTTTAATTGTTATGCTATGTTTTGTTGCGTTTTGTTATGCTATGCTATGTTTTGTTATACTATGCTATGTTTTGTTTTGCTATGCTTTGTTATGTTATGCTATTTTTGTGTTGTTATGCTATATTTTGTTATGCTATGCTATGTTTTGTGTTTTGTTATGCTATACTATGCTTTGTTGTGTTTTGCTATGCTATGTTTTGTTTTGTTATGCTATGCTATGTTTTGTTTTGTTATGCTATGTTTTGTTTTGCTATCCTATGCTTTGTTCTGTTATGCTATGCTATGTTTTGCTATCCTATGCTTTTGTTTGTTATGCAATGCTATGCTGTGTTTTGTTATGCTATGTTTTGTTATGCTATGCTGGTGAGGGTGTGTGAGTGTGTGTGAGGGTGAGTGTGTGTGAGTTAGGGTGAGGGTGTGAGGGTGAGGGGGGTGAGAGTGTGCGCGGGTGAGGGGGTGTGATGGTGAGAGGGTGTGAGGGTGAGGGGGTGTGCGGGTGAGGGGGTGTGAGGGTGAGGGGTGAGGGGGGTGAGGGGTGTGAGGGTGAGTGAGGGTGAGGGTGCGTGAGGGTGAGGGTGAGGTTGTGAAGGTGAGGGTGTGTGAGGGAGAGAGAGAGAGAGAGAAGCTCTGTTTATTTAGACCATAGTCTTTAAACATCGAGATCGAGTAAAAATCAGAACATTGTACAAAACGAATCAATATCAAGACAATACAAAAATTTTATAAAATCAAACAGTTACTTTCTGTACAGCTCCACATATCTTCTTCTACTAAAATCCATTTCATGAGTATTCTAAATTATAAAATCTTTAAAACTTATAAAAGCCCACTATACATAATAAAACTGGGAGTTATTATCTTTTGAGATAAGCAAGTTCTATACGTTTAGCATCGTTCATTTGCCGTACAGTCTAGGACCTATTGGGCTTGTATCACCTCGGTTTTTACCCTTCAAGCTTCCTCCCTATATCTTCTTAAGCATTTCCCTAGCCAATTGGTTGACCCCTTTCAGATAGTTACCAAGTGCGATTGCTATATCCAAATGTTCCATTCCTATCAGTAATTTGGTTGCTTGGGCGCGTAGTCTTATGCCATATTTTATAAATAAGGGTCGTAGGAACCGTTTTCTCAATCCTACACACGTCAAACAATCAAGTAATATGTGCAGCGTTTCACACTTGGACCCCAATCCACATTTGCAGATACCATCATGATATAACATTTCTGCCTTAACTCTCCCCTCCAATAGCCAAGGGATGGTACCAATTCGGATTTTCAGACTGTCCCACCTAAATCCGTAGTTCGGAAGGGTTTCTAAATACGGATATCCTGCCTCATTTTCCCATGTTTCTATCATGTTTTGGACTGATTTTTTATTTCTCAGGTATCCTAAGTCTTGCGTTCTGGAGTGCTCCCTTCCCTGTGCTCTTAGTGCACTCTTTGTGAAATCCACGTCTAAGGAGTTTGAATTTACACCCACCTTTAGGCTGCAAATTATCTCCTTTATTTTCCTTTTTGCCTCTAACGGTTACTGTGATGGATTTCCTCGCTGCACCAATGTGAGACCTTTTGGGCTTCCCCTAGGGATTGGCGTTTCCAGAATCTCACCACAGCCATTTTTGCCTGGTACTCCATCCTATCATTCCTGGTTCTAATCTAATTGCCTATATCATTGCTGACTTTGGCAGGGACAGTAGCATTTTTAAGACCTTACCTTCTTCCCGATCCTATCTTCCTTTACCACTAAAGAGGAGCACCTCTGCACCGTACAGTACTTGGGGGGGAATCATGGCTGCATACGCCTTTAGTAGGGGTTTGTGTGACATCTCCATAGTCTTTATTGAATTGTTTTAGGCCATAGATGGAGGAAGATGCTTTTGCCTTTTGGGTTTCTAAATGTTTATCCCCTTTTAAAGAGGATTTGAACCATAGACCTAGGTATTTAAATTCTTTTACCGTTTCTAATTTTGTTTTATCTAGATACCAACAAAAGCTCTTAGGCCTTTTTCCAAAATACAGGATCTTTGTTTTTTCCATATTTACTACCAATAATTTCTCCTTACAGTAATCATTAAAAGCATGGGTGTGTGAGGGTGTGTGTGAGGGTGAGGGGTGTATGAGGGTGTGTGAGGGTGAGGGGGGTTAGGGTGTGGGTGGTGTGAGGGTGAGGGGTTGTGAGGGTGAGGGGGTGTGAGGGTGAGGGGTGTGACAGTGAGGGGGTGTGAGGCTGAGAGGGTGTGTGAGGGAGGGGGTGTGAGTGTGTGAGGGTGAGGGGGTGTGAGGGTGAGAGGGTGTGTGAGGGAGAGAGGGGGTGTGAGGGTGAGGGGGTGTGAGGGTGAGGGAGTGTGAGGATGAGGGGGTGTGAGGGTGTGTGAGGGTGAGAGGGGGTGAGGGGGTGAGGGGATGTGAGGGTGAGGGGTGTGAGGGAGAGGGTGTGTGAGGGTGAGGGGGTGTGAGGGTGAGGGGGTGAGAGGGTGTGTGAGGGTGAGAGGGTGTGTGAGTGAGAGGGTGTGTGAGGGTGAGAGGGTGTGTGAGAGTGAGGGTGTGTAAGGGGGTGTGAGGGTAAGCGTGAGGGGGGGTGAGAGTGAGGGTGAGGGGTCTGGGGGTGTGAGGGTGTTTGGGGGTGTGAGGGTGTTTGGGGTTGTGAGGAGGGGGAGGGTGTGTGAGGGTGAGGGGTGGGTGAAGGCTGAGGGTGGGTGAGCGGGTGGGTGAGGGTGAGAGGGTGGGTGGGGGTGTGAGGGAGGGTGAGCGGATGTGAGGGGGTGGGTGAAGGTGAGAGGGTGGGTAAGGGTGGCTGAGAGGGTGAGTGAGGGGGTGTGAGGGTGTGAAGGAGGGTGAGGGGATGTGAGGGTGAGTGGGTGTGAGGGTGAAGGTGTGTGGGGGGGTGAGGGTGAGTGAGGGTGAGGGTGTTTGTGTGATGGTGTGTAGGGGTGAGGGTGTGTGAGGGTGAGGGGGTGTGACAGTGAGGAGGTGTGAGGGTGAGATGGTGTGTGAGGGGGGTGTGAGGGAGGGGGTGTGAGTGTGAGGGTGAGAGGGTGTGTGAGGGTGAGGGGTATGAGGGAGAGGGTGTGTGAGGGTGAGGGTGAGAGGGTGTGTGAGGGGTGTGAGTGTGAGGGGGTGTGAGGGTGAGAGGGTGTGTGAGGGGGGTGAGGGTGTGTGAGGGTGAGGGGGTGAGGGGATGTGAGGGTGAGGGGGTGTGAGGGTAAGGGGGTGAGGGGGTGAGGGTGAGGTTGTGAGGGGGGTGTGAGGGTGAGGGGGTGGGGGTGAGGGGTTGTGAGGGTGAGAGGGTGTGTGAGGGTGAGAGGATGTGTGAGGGTGAGAGGGTGTGTGAGGGGTGTGAGTGTGAGGGGGTGTGAGGGTGTGTGAGGGTGAGAGGGTATGTGAGGGGGGAGGGTGTGTGAGGGAGTGTGTGAGGGTGAGGGGATGTGAGGGTGAGGGGGTGTGAGGGTAAGGGGCTGAGGGGGGTGAGGATGAGGGTGAGGTTGTGAGGGGAGTGTGAGGGTGAGGGGGTGTGAGGGTGAGGGGGTGTGAGGGTGAGGTGGTGTGTGAGGGTGAGAGGGTTGTGAGGGTGAGGGGGTGTGAGGGCGAGGGGGTTTGAGGGTAAGGGTGAGGGGGGGTGAGAGTGAGGGGGTGTGTGAGGGTATGAGGGTGAGGGGGTGTGAGGGTGAGGGTGGGTGAGGGTGGGTGAGCGTGAGGGGGTGTGAGGGTAAGGGTGGGTGAGAGGGTGAGAGGGTGTGTGAGGGTGAAAGGGTGTGTGAGGGTGAAATGGTGTGAGGGAGGGTGAGGGGATGTGAGGTTGAGGTGGTGGGTGAGGGTGACTGAGAGGGTGAGTGAGTGTGTGTGTAAGGGTGGGTGAGGGTGAGGATGTGAGGGAGAGTGTGGGGATGTGAGGGTGAGGGTGTGTGAGTGCGAGGGTGTGTGGGGGGGTGAGTGATGGTGAGGGTGTTTGTGTGAGGGTTTGTGAGGGTGAGGGTGAAGATGAGGGTGCGTGAGGGTGAAGATGAGGGGGTGTGAGGGTGAGGGGGTGTGAGAGTGAGGAGGTGTGAGGGTGAGGGTGTGTGGGGGTGTGAGGGGGAGTGAGGGTGAGAGGGTGAGGGTGGGTGCAGGGATGTGAGGGTGAGGGGGTGTGAGTATGAGGGTGTGTGGGGGGTGAGGGTGTTTGTGTGAGGGTGAGGGTGAAGATGAGGGTATGTGAGGGTGAAGATGAGGGGGTGTGAGGGTGAGGGGGTGTGAGAGTGAGGAGGTGTGAGGGTGTGTGGGGGGTGAGGGTGAGTGATGGTGAGGGTGTTTGTGTGAGGGTGTGTGAGGGTGAAGATGAGGGTGTGTGAGGGTGAAGATGAGGGGGTGTTAGACAGGAACCCGGAGGGTCGGCCGAGCAAGGGGGAGAGGCCTCCCGGCGAGGGCCCTCTTATTAGATCGTACGGACAAGTAACCACCCCCCACAGATGGACGCCACACAAAGATAGGTTCTGTACACTTTTATCGGTATTCTTAGGCAGGTTAAGCGTGACGTTACAGCAGGACCAGGATACGATGATCCCTTCAATTCTAGTCTCTGGGAAAAGGGGGTAGCGGGACAGTCTCAGTACTGGTCCGGTACAGGGGTAGCTGGAGTATAGCTCTCAATCCTCGAGCTGGAGGGTTCGCAAGGAGGGGCCGCGGCAGCGCCAGCAGGCCTCCAAGGATGGTTTACGAAGAGGAGCCGCGGCAGCGCCAGCAGGCCTACAAAGATCGTTCACGAGGATGGGCTGCGGCAGCGCCAGCAGGCCTTCAAAGATGGTTCACGAGGATGGGCTGCGGCAACGCCAGCGCCAGCAGGCCTTCAAAGATGGTTCACGAGGATGGGCCGCGGCAGCGCCAGCAGGCCTTCAAAGATGGTTCAGGAGGATGGGCCGCGGCAGCGCCAGCAGGCCTTCAAAGAGGGTTCACGAGGATGAGCCGCGGCAGCGCCAGCAGGCCTTCAAAGATGGTTCACGAAGAGGAGCCGCGGCAGCGCCAGCAGGCCTCCAAGGATGAGTTCGTCTCGGTGTCTTTCGACTCCAGGATACAACTGCCTTCCTGCTCTGGAGCTACCCCAGTTATAGGTCTGGCGCCCTTTGATGTCCGGACCCTCGCACTTGGAGGTCGGGGGGTCCAGGATGAGGGAGTCCAGACACCCAGCAGGGGGGTGGAGCCAGCACCCAGGGAGGCCGGGGGCGATCGAAACCGGGCGGAGGGGAGCCATCGATACTCCTTCTCCCATTGACTCGCCAAGTGGTCTCGTTACCCCCTGGGTGGATGGTGGTGCCTCGATGTCGGGGCCTGGCTGGGCCTGAGGCTGAGGTCGACCCGCGGCCATGAGGCCTGGTCGTGGAGGGTCCAAGATGGCGGCTGGGCCGGGGACGGTGGTTCGGGAAGGGACCCGGGCCAGCCGAGAATGTTGTGGTTACGAGTCTGGGTTCCGTCGGGGAAGAGCTGGGGGTTGATCCGGCGGGCTGCAGGTGTCGTTCTCGTCCGGGGAACAGGGGTAGTAGTAGTCCGAGACCCGCCATGCGGGGAGGGGTCGGGCCTGCCACGAGGCCTGTCCAACAGGGGGTGTGAGGGTGAGGGGTGTGAGTGAGGAGGTGTGAGGGTGAGGGTGTGTGGAGGTGTGAGGGGGAGTGAGGGTGAGAGGGTGAGTGAGGGTGAGAGGGTTGTGAGGGTGAGGGTCAGTGAGGGTGGGTGAGGGTGTGAGGGTGGGTGAGGGTGTGTGAGGGTGAGGTGGTGTGAGGGTCAGCACAGTCTGCGAGGGATCAACGTGTCTAGAGGCAAAGCATAGCGTATGTAGCATTGCAGCTAGCAAGTCGAGTGTTTTCAAGCTGAGTGTCCCTAGAGAGATGGCAACACAGCAACAGCATTTGAGGAGCAAGGCTACTGTAAACAAGCACGGTAGGTTTTCACTTTCGTCCAGAAAAAAAAACGTGAAAGGTGCAGAGAAGGCCGAACAAAACACGGCTTCCCCGCGAAATGGATGCACGTCTGCCTCAAATGAACTGTACGCGATCCGCAGGCTAGGTAGACTTTTCGGACTGCTTACTATAATCTCACCTATTCAATTCCTAACGGGTTAGAATAGTCGAGACCTAAAAATGAGGATTAAAAACACTTGCATGGAACATGTGGTAAGCAGTTAAAATTAGGAAGGAAACATTGTTTTTAACAATGCAGATCTAGCTCTTGAAAAAAACAACTTAATACGAGCCACAGGAATGACAAGCATATTTCTCCAATGCAATAATTTGATCAAATGACTTCCACAATCAAAAAACTAAATATTATGAAGTTTCACAAATAATTTAAAAAAGTGTTCCAATTTCTTTATTTCCCTTGTCATTCCTGCAGATTTTCTGTAAATTTTCCATGATGGAGCATAAAACTCTAAAATTATATGTGATAAGTTTCTTCTATACACATTATGAAAATATTTTTCTTAAGGCATTCAGAGCCCAGTGGGGGTTTCAGATTTTAGTTTGTATTGCTATTAAAATATGATATCCAAGCAGTAGAAAAGAGCATGTGATACCAATCTGATTAAGAGTGTTTCATTATGCAAGTCTACTAATGAACTGGAAATATACATCTAACACTCATTCACCATAAGGCACCCCCACACGTATATTCCCTATCCTGAGTAACAAGAATACCAATATAACTATTTTACATCAAATGTATGGAGACTTTTGACAGATGGAACATTTTCGGGCTGGAGATGGTACACAGAATAGGACTGGATATGCACTAAAATATAGCTAATGTGGTTGTGCTGCGTATCCCAATCAATCCCCTGCCATGCTTCATTAAGTATAGACAACACAAGAAAGGCCAATACTGATTAATAATTTCAACCATTTCAAAAAAAGGTGCAAGAAGCATAAAGCAGTACACCCTTAAGCTCATTAGTAGCTTTTATTCCGAAAACAGCAATTATTCACGATTTATTTATCTTAAAGAAGACACTCTAGTAAATGTGATGGGCCTAAATGAATTATCAAAAATCCAAATCAAAACACAAAAGAAAAGGGAAAACACTTTTACTTGCATTCAAACACTTCCATACCCACCCATCTATTCGCCAGAAACACCATACATAATACACTGCTAGTCCTAGGGGAGGGGAGGCAACAACCTATAGCTCCTCAACTCACCCTCAAATGCCAAACTATAACAAAGTCTACCTACAAAATTTTAATTGCACCATATACAATATTCACAACAATTTACACAAATTTACAACATTTACATCATTAGACATAAGACAAGCAAGTCAAATTAGCAAAAATTCTGTTTGGCATCAATACTACGTGGTCTACGCGTTTTGAACACCCTTGTTCATGGGGTTCTCATCAGGACCAAACACCACTGAAACAACAAAAAGAAAGAAAAGAAGTTTAACTGTTGCCTAGTTTGATCATCATTGCACTTGCACCATATAGACGCCATCGCTATCTCTTACCTATTTAAACAGTCGCCAGAAAGGTCAAACTGATTTAAGATTCTGGGTTGTAGTGAAGTGACTCTAATGGAGAGGAAAGAAAGAAAAAACAAATACCAAGACAGTCTGTATCTCAACCGGGTCTGGGATATGCTGGAAATGAAACGGTTCTGAATACATGTTCTTCCGACTTACTTGGACACTTGAACATCCGACAAATCTTTATTTAGCTTAATTGCCAACGGTATGAAAAATGCCTGAAGCGTCCTGTTAATAAACACAACATGAAACCTGGGCTTAGCCTCACCACTCTAATCCGAGACAAGCGTGCCTTTTTTTTAGGTCTCGGTCTGCCAATGCGCTTGCGCATTGCTGGCGGAGATTATAGTGAGGGCAAAAGAACAGTCTACCAACGGCGGATCACGCACAGTTCATGTGAGCTATGCGCGTGCACAAACCAGCCACGTCACACCACCACGTCACACCACCATTTGTCTGGGCCTCCATCAGACTCCAAAGGATCCTCTCCCCCATCACACTTCAAATGATCCGCTTCCCCGCATCAGACTTCAAAGGAATGCGCTCCCCCGCCACAGCAATGCCAAGAGCTTGTTGTTTTTTGTTCACCCCCACTGATCACCATGATTACTTGTGGCATACAAACTTCTCCCATTATAAGCTCTGCATGCAAGTGTTGGTGTTTCCTTTCCCTTAATCAGCGCAGTGCCTCTTCACGGCCACCCACTTCATCTTTCACACTAGACCACATCCATTTTTTATCGTATTTCCTGATTAGCGCCCACATAGGTACATGCGACAATGCACTAGTCCTTCCATCTTAAACTTGGTTTTCCTTGCATTACAACCGAAATACACACAGAGACAACAGAGGAATTTCTATTTGCGAGAGCTGACTCTGCTCTGATGCTCCACGACGTGCTGCCACTCTGTACTACACATTAACTGTGGCCACTGCACGGTGTCGGCAACAAAAGGCAGAACCACTCCTCCTATAAACGTAGCACGTCTGTGCTGCTTCTTCAACCATGGCCTGGTCATTAATCAACATGGAAGCATTCCCATAATGTACGAAGTCACCTTTATTTAGTTTCAGCTACAGCTCCCCCCCCTCCCCCCCTGTAACAGATTTGCTTTCGGCGTGAGGCGATGTTTTGTGTTTTGTTTTAGTCTAGCTTCCCCGCATTTGTTAGCCTGCATTATTCTTCACGCCTCACACTGCTGCACGCCTCACACTGCTGCACGCCTCACACTGCTGCACGCTTCACACTGCTGCACGTCACACACTGCTGCACGCCTCACACTGCTGCACAACTCACACTGCTGCATGCCTCACACTGCTTCATGCCTCTCACTGCTGCACGCCACGCACTGCTGCACGCCACGCACTGCTGCATGCCTCACACTGCTGCACGCCACACACTGCTGCACACCTCGCACTGCCGCACGCCACACTGCTGCACGCACGCCTCACACTGATGCACGCCACACACTGCTGCACGCCTCACACTGCTACACGCCTAACACTGCTGCACGCCACACACTGCTGCACGCCACACACTGCTGCACACCTCACACTGCTGCACACCACACACTGCTGCACACCTCACACTGCTGCACGCCACACACTGCTGCACGCCTCACACTGCTGCACGCCACACACCGCTGCACGCCACACACCACTGCACGCCTCACCCCGCTGCACGCCTCACACTGCTGCACGAAACACACTGCTGCACGCCACACACTGCTGCATGCCTCACACTGCTGCACGCTGCATGCCTCACACTGCTGCACGCCTCACACTGCTGCATGCCTCACACTGCTGCACGCCTCACACCACCACCACATCACTCAGGGACACCACCATATCACTCTAGGACACCACCATATCACTCTAGGACACCACCATATTACTCTAGGACACCACCACATCACTCTGGGACACCAACACATCACTCTGGGACACTACCACATCACTCTGGGACACCACCACATCACTCTGGGACACCACCACATCACTCTGGGACACCACATCACTCTGGGACACCACCACATCACTCTGGGACACCACCACATCACTCTGGGACAACACCACATCACTCAGGGGCACCACCACATCACTCAGGGGCACCACCACATCACTCAGGGACACCACCACATCACTCTGGGACACCACCACATCACTCTGGGACACCACCACATCACTCTGGGACACCACCACATCACTCAGGGGCACCACCACATCACTCAGGGCCATCACTCAGGGGCACTACCACAAAACTCAGGGACACCACCACATCACTCACGGAACACCACCACATAACTCACGGAACACCACCACAGCACTCACGGAACACCTCTACATAACTCTGGGGCATCACTCAGGAGCACCACCACATCACTCAGGGACACCATCACATCACTCGCAGACACCACCACATCACTCAGACACCAACACATCACTCAGAAACACCACCACATCACTCAGGAACACCACCACATCACTCTGGTACACCACCACATCACTCTGGGACACCACCACATCACTCTAATACACCACCACATCACTCAGCCCAACCACAACAGCATCCCTCAGCACCACAACAGCATCACTCAGCACCACAACAGCACTGTCCTTGCTTGCTACCAACTAGCATTGCCATAGCCAATAGGACTCGCATTAGGAAAGTGTAAGCTATTGCCTTTGTGAATAACAATGCTATTAATTTATATATTTTCAAAGCCAACACCTATTAAAAAAAATTGGCATTTACAAGCCCCACCCCTTCTCTACCTAGGCTCCGACCCAAAGCATTAAACACCAATCCGGCAAACTCGTCTGAAATAGAAAGGGGTGTCCTTCTGAATGCCCGCTCACTTATCAAAAATAATGTCATATTCAGGGAATTCGTCTCTCTCAGAAAGCCCTCTATGGTCTTCATTACCGAAACTTGGGCCAAGGAATCCTCTGGACCGGATCTTACCGAAGCAATTCCAGAAGGTTACTGCCTGTCCCGCCATGATAGACCTGGTCGGGTGGGTGGAGGACTCGCCATCCTATATAGAGACCATCTTCACTGTCACACGGTCGCCATTACGGACCCTGAAGACAGTTTTCAGGCCCTTTCCTTTGCCATAAAAAGTGGCCACAGAACCCTCCTAAACGGTATCTTGGTATACCGCCCCCAAGGCCCTCGTACCAATTTTGGACAACAGCTGTTCCAAGTTCTTGAACCCTTCTTCGGCCGAAAAGACTTCACTATATTAGGAGACTTTAATTTCCATTTAGATAGGTCCGACAATAAAGATACCATCTCTCTGTTGGACACTATGTCAGCCTGCGGCTTTAACCAGTTGGTTAAAGGGGCCACTCACCGAGCTGGGCATACGCTCGACGGCATTTTTACCAACGATGAGAGGATATCGATTGAGGAATCCATTCATCTGTCATGGTCTGACCATATGGCCGTCCCTTTCCTTCTCAGTTATCTCAGTACACCTATGCCCCCAAACGCTCCTAGCAAACAGGAACTTCGTAGGAACTATAAAGCCATCTCAAATAGTTCCCTCTCCAGCTGGGCATCTAAATGGTGCCCCTCTCAGGAAGAAAGTGCCCCCATAGCCGCAATGCAGTTTAACAGAACCATGACGGAAGCTCTAGATGAATTAGCCCCCCCTACAACTCTGCCGACGTACCAGGAAAAGGCCCTCAGCCCCGTGGTTCTCGGAACACCTGAGACTCCTGAGACAGGAGGTCAGGAGACAGGAGCGCCTCTGGCATACAGGATGGAACCTAAAAGATAAGGAAGCACATAAGATCTTGCTTAGAAAATACAAGGCCGAAATTACTAAAGCCAAACAAGAGCACTTCACGACTCTGACCACTTCAAAGTCTTCTCCTAAAGAGCTCTTTAGGGTTGTAGATTCTCTCATAACCCTTCAATCCCCTGATCCTGTAGTGGCGTCCCAAGAGCTCTTCAACAACATCGCCTCTTTCTTTCAGACAAAAAATATCTGATATATACTCAGCCCTGGAGCTACAAAAATCGCTCATGAGTGGGCCCCCCACTTTAGGGCCTATGGACCCCGCCCCGGTAGAATTAACCCTCCTGGGAACCCTAGACTCCTTTCCCCCTCTCTCCGTGGACACGCTTGACTGCCTACTCAACAAAACCAAATCAGGCTCTCCTCTGGATGTATGTCCCCTAAGGATTCTTAAACAATGCAGGGAAACCCTCCTGCCTCCTTTGGTAGACATCATGAACAGAGCCATGAGAGATAGGGTCTTTCCCATTCAATGGAAAAGAGCGGTTGTAAAACCTCTCCTGAAAAAGCCCTCCCTGGATCCGTCGGTCTTAAAAAATTTCCGTCCCATTTCCCTACTCCCTGCCCCAACAAAAATGCTAGAGGCACACCTTAACTCGCACCTTGCCGCTTTCATCGAGAACTCGGAATGCCTCGACTTCTCCCAACATGGTTTCAGGAGGGATCACAGCACCGAGTCAGCCCTCACCATAGTGTTGGATAACATACGCACACGGGTTGATGAGGGCCAGACCACCCTCCTGATCCTCCTAGATCTGACTGCGGCATTCGATACCCTCTCTCCCCCAGTATTAACAACTCGGCTGAGGGAGATTGGGGTGCGTGGAGTAGCCCTGGATCTTCGCACTTCTTTTCTCACCCATCGAGTACAAAGAGTGAAGCTGGGGGAGTACCTATCTCCATCCCTCCCTGTGCAATGTGGGGTCCCTCAGGGGTCGGCTCTTAGTCCGACCCTATTTAACATCTACGTGACCCCACTTGCCAGGCTTATTAGATCTTATGGGATGGAGATAGTTTCCTATGCAGACGACACCCAGATCCTAGTCTCTCTCTCCCACGCCAGCGACCCGACTGCCTCTAACTTTAGATCTTGCATGGAGGCTGTCGGTAAATGGATGATCACAAACTCGCTCAAATTAAATGGAGAGAAGACAGAGGTGATGGTGTTCGGAGGGAAAGAGGAAATATGGTCTTCCAGCTGGTGGCCAGACTCACTAGGAGCCTGTCCCACCCCTACTTCCTCCTCAAAAATTCTAGGGGTTATGATAGACCCTGCCCTTGACATGAGCAAGCAGGTCAGTCGAACCATCTCTACCTGCTGGGGCATTATCCATATCCTGAAAAGGATTAGGAACTACCTTTCCCTCCAGGCGAGGAAACAGCTAGCTGTTGCCCTTATCGGCTCTAGAATGGACTACTGCAATGCGCTGTATGCGGGCTTGAAAAAGAGCCTACTGCAGCGCTTGCAGGTAGTCCAGAATGCCGCTGCCAGGTTTGTCCTGGATCTTCCCAGGCGCACCTCAGCCACAGCGGCTAGAAAGCTGCTACATTGGCTCCCTGTCGAGGCGCGGATCCACTTTAAGACCGTATGCTTGACATACAAGGCTCTGGCCAGAAATAGCCCCACTGGTCTAGGATCTATCCTGTCTCGCTATTCCCCCACTAGAAATCTACGGTCCTCGAGCAGACTCCTGTTATCGACCCCCCGTTTCAGAAGAGCGAAATGGGGTGGCAGGGCCTTCTTCACCCTGGCCCCTAAGTGGTGGAATGCTCTTCCTCTGGAAATAAGATCACTGCCCACCTTTCAGACATTCAAAAGGGCTTTAAAAACTCATCTTTTTGCGCAAGCGTACCTGTAGCGAATCCTATTTTTGATCTGTTTTGTTAGGCGCCTTGATACCTTCGGGTTATTGTTTGTGCGTTATAAATTTTATTCATTCATTCATTCATTCACAATACCAATAGCTCACACTTTTTTCTAAACTGTGGCTCATAATACTCTACCCAGGATCACCGGATGTTGTTGAGCAACGTCAAGATCTAAACATTATTCCCCCGCTCCAACGACGGCAGTTTTGAACACAGGGCCCCTCCGCTCCTGCATTCAACCACCAAATGCATTACTACCAAGCTGATGCTCCCGCAGCAGCCCCCACCACTTCACGGCTACCCGCCGGCACCTACCCTCTAGAACCAACATAGCATGCCCAACCACGCTCCAAGCCCGTCACAAAGCGCCACAACACCCATCCTCCAGCCCCAGGAAGTGCACCTGCAATCCTGTCACCCTCCGTGCCCAGCATGCTCACCACGAATCACAAACCATCTGAATACCAGTGCACCACAGTACCCTTTCTGCCTACGACTAAATCAGTTATTTGAAGCCCCTACCCATACAATTTTTGGCCTCGGTGCCAGGACTGCTGTTTTTAAAAATGGCAACCAGCATAAACTCATTTAATCCTAAACTCTCACCCCCATCCTCCGTTTTTTAGGTCTCGACTATTCTATCCCGCAGGGATAGATAGGCAAGAATTATAGTAAGCACTTCAAAACTCTACCAAACGTGCGGATCACGCACAGTTCATGTGAGCTATGCGCGTGCACGCCATCGCCAGCCACGTCACACCACCATTTGTCTGTGCCTCGCATCAGACTTCAAAGACTGCCGCTCCCCCACCCCAGTGTGCACATCGTGCATCACCATTTGTCTGTGCCTCGGCATCAGACTTCAAAGGCTGACGCTCCCCCGCCTGCACATCGCGCACCACCATTTGCCTGCTACCCGCCTTCTTTGCTGCTTTCGATGTCCCACCCATGTCCCCCGCTCTCTGTTGCTTCTCTTTCCACGTCCGATTCTGCCTCTCCCGTTCGCCCTTTCCTCTCATCCCCTTTGTCTCTGTTCATCTCTCTCCTGTCTCTGTTCCTCTGCAGACGTTTCTTCCGCCCCCTTAGCTCACTCTCTCCCGCTCATTCCTCTCCTTTTAACTGATATCCAAGCGGGAGTTTTCTCTTTTTCTCCTTCTCCGCCCTCACCCTGGCTCTCTGCCCCCATTGTTCCATCCTCTTCACTCCTTCAACCCGAGTGACTCTCTACCTGTCCCCGCCTCGCCGCCTGCTGCCCCACCCCCTTCTCGCCTCCCCTCTGTCTCACGCCTCTGTCCCCCCATTTGCCTGCTATGCACGTTCAATACACCACATCACTTTCTAGCTCTAGTTCTCATCTGCCACCTACTGTCATATAGATGCTGCTTTTCTATATACTGTGTTAAGTTAGCATGAGTTTATTAAGTGTTTAAACAACATATTTTCCTTTGGCTTCAGTTTGCACACAACACATAATTGTTATTGTAGCTTTCAACCTAGACGAAAGATGTGATTTATTTGAGAATATTATGTTATTGCTCTGATATCAGTCGTGCTTGGTACACTGTCTGAACAGTGAGTGCTGAACCCTCTAAGAATAACCTAACACAAGGTTGCTGGGAGCTCTGATCCTCGCACCACTAGACATAACACAAATACAGTTGCTGCCAACATTGGGCTCTAAGCGGGTTTAAGATGGAGTTACTGAGAATGCAAAAACACACTTGATGGTGCTTCGCATGCAGAGAGCTGGTAGCTGATGATGTGATCCTCTCCTCCTGACATTTAGAGGTATGGGCCCGCCCTGCTAAAACCCAAATGAGACCTTCTTAGATATAATATAGTATGCTAAATAGGGAGCGCGAAAAATAGGTGATACAAATTTCTATTGATTTTTGCATTATAATATGCTATCACCGTTTGCTTATTATGGATTAGTGACTATGCTGATAACTCTGATTTTTATAATATGTCTTCTTGTATTATATAAGATACTGCGTTTGAGAACCTTGCATTGAATAATAAATATTTCAAAATTGCACGTGTCCTCTTCTACTCCACGTTCTGGTTTGAAATGATTATAGAGCGAAAGAGTGTTCATGTGTTCCACGATACCTGAGGTACCCTAATTTCATGTTCTGGTTTGTCTAAGTCATTGGGAGTTTGTTATGACCAATGAGACACTGTAGCTAGCTCGGTAAGGGGATTTTGGATACTGAGGTGAGTTTTGGGCCACCCTAATTCACTGAGGTTCCTGATCTCTATGCACAGTTCTGTAAGAGAACGGAATCCCTGCTACAAGGCGCCCATACGTTGTTGGCCTTATATCATGACACTCGAGTAGTATATCATTCAAACCTTAACCCCTTCATTCCTGTTTCCGGAAAACGGTGGTGTCGGAAAAACCTACCTATTTTTGAAATAGGTCTTTTCAAGCTTGAATCTATCTAAAACGGGTTCCTTGAATTACTACCCAGTTGTGCTACAAAGTACTCTTTGTTTTTTCACTTTCCTGTGCAGTCAGGACACAAGCCGTGGACATCCCGCTGCATAGTCACATTGCGGTGCGTGATCATTTGCGGGCTTATGATGTTCCTGTGGAAGGCTTGGCTGTGGTTCTGGTGGTGAGTGCAGAACATGCTTACCCATACGAACTGTTTTATTCGTGGGTGACATTTCCGGCGGTGGACGCAAATTCTGGTGTGTTCCACTCGTACACAGCGTCACCTGTACCTGCTGAATATGCTCCGTACAGAGCACAGGAAGTACCTATTGATGTTTGGCAGCATGGAGTTTGGTTTGGTGGCGCCCTACCCCACTCTTTGACCGCTCCGAGATTAGGTCCTTTGTCCATTCCGGGCGCAAATTGGCCTGCTTTGGCTGGATTTACTCCTCACCCTAATCACGGCAATTGTAATTTAGGTGAGCTTAGGCGACTTCATGTAGTCGCTATTGCCGTGATTAGAGCCCTTGTGCATTACACGAGTCGTAATGTTCATGGGGCAGCCCCTAGAGGTGCAGCCCTTCCGGCAGGGCAGGCTGGTTTGAAAATCAGTCCTGTCATGGTGAATTCCGTAATGGGCAAAAAGCCCCAGGATAAGGATGATTCTCCTTTCTGGCTTGCCGAGAAATTTGACCAGCTGGAAGCGGTATTTCCGAATACGACTCCTGGTGAAAAACACCGGATTCTAACGCTTAGCTTGCCGAAGGATTTGGCCCCTGAGCTTGTTGACTGTGAGTCCTGGGGTAAGACTTTTGCAGCGGTCTATTCGAGGTGGTATGGCACCCCGTCTATGTCCAATCTGTCTACGGTCCTTAAACGTGTTCAAGATGATCACGGACCGGAGTCTGCGGTTGAATTGGGTATGCGGCTGTGTGGCACTTTTGATGTGGTTTGCGATCTGATCCTTGCAAATGTCAAGGGAGATGCAGTGAACTTTCAGGTGGCTAACGCGTTAAAGGCGATTCCCGATCCTGAGAAACCCCGACAGTTAGCAAGGATAATTGTGGCGGCTTATAAAACGGTTGGCCGCAATGCAAAGGGTCTTAAGCCTTTTTCTGATAAAGAGAAAAAGCAGCCCCAGGGACAGACTTCGGCAGCGGCGGTTCAACCCAATTCCAATAAAAAACAAAATTGGCCTAAAAAACAGAAACAGGGTAAGCAACAGCAACAACAGGCTCAGACATCTCGCCCTGTGTCTCCCTTGCCTGCGCAGTCGGAACGTGGTTATGATTTGCGTGACCGCGCGATGATTAAATCACCTGATCGGTTTCAGGCTTCTGACCAACGCTCTCCTCGTTCCTTTCAGGACTCATCGGCTCCGTCAACCAGTGGTGGAGGGGGCGGCAGGGGCCGGGGTGGCCAGCAAGGACGTGGTCAGCCCCGCCCGCGCAACGGTACAGACAAGCAGGAGGGCTCTACGCCTCAGAGACCGCAGTTTGCCAAGAAGAAAGTCGCAGCCTAAAAGGCGCATCGATATGCCCCAGATTGTGAGAACTCGATTTCGGAATCTGACGTGGGCTCTGACCTTGCTGGACAGCGCGGCGGAGATTACCATAGTGAAAGAGGCCCTCCGTCCACTACTGAAGGTGACAGCGACTGACACTTATGTTGTGATTGAAACAGCAGATACAAGAGTTGCTCCCCCTGATAGACTTTTTGAAATTGTCCTGTTAATTGAAGGTGACATACAAGGTACCATAAAAGGGGTATTTTGGGAAAATCTTTCAGCTACGTATGACATTTTGCTTTCGGAGGCTGACTAGCCCCCACCTTTTGTTCTTGCAGCTGCGCAAGGGGAGGAGGTAATCCTCCCCAGTTTCGCGAACACTGTTTCGAGAGTGGAAGCGCTGCACTTTGCAGAAGAGTGGGCTCTGGCGCTTGCACCGGCTGTGTACCGCAATCAATGTGGCTGGGATAAATTGTCCCCAAGCCACGAGATTCCTTTACGGTCTCAGCCGCAGCCTCAACCTCAATATCCCATCCGACGTGAAGCAAAAGCTTCAGTAGAGGCTATCCTTGAACAATTGGAATATCAAGGTGTAATTGAAACATGTGTGTCACCGATGAATAACCCCCTCTTTTACTGTGAACAAGCCGGACGGCTCATATCGTTTGGTTTTGGATTACCGGCATTTAAACTCGCATTGCCGTAACTGTGCAGTACAGAATACTCATGGCTCTGCCCTTGTAAATAGTCTTGTGCGTAAGCGGTTCAAAACCACGCTTGACATTTCCAATGGTTTTTATGCCCATTCATTGGACAGTCTAAGTTCCCAATGGACTTCATTCACATGCGGCGGTGTCAAAAAACATGTTTCGGTGTCTCCCAATGGGCTATAAGAATAGTCCTGGAGTTTTTTCCGCCCGCATTGTCTCTCCGTTGGAGAGAATCGACCCGGATGCTTGTTCGTATGTGGATGGCATTTATCTCACAGACGACGAGCTTTGGGAGCATCTGTTTCGAGTGAACAGTATTATTTGTAACTTTGCAGACATGGGTTACAAGTTTAACTTTGCAAAGTCGCACATTGCAGAGTACACAGTGTTGTTTCTGGGCTATGAACTCAACAATGAAGGAAAAGGCTTGGCTCCTCACTTCCTGGAGAAGTGCGCACAGTTGCGCTCTCCGACAACACTGAAAAAATTACAATCTTTACTGGGCTTTTTGAATTTCGGAAGGACATACATTCCGGAATATGCCCAGCGTATCAAGCCTTTGTATGCTTTGATACAACCATCTTTTTCCAAAACATGCTGGCTGCCTGAGCATTCAGCTATTCTGCAGTCTTTGCAAGCTGATTTGCTCGCTTCTGAATATTTACAGACTTGTGATAACCAAACCAACCTGGTGATAAGAATTGTCCCTGGAGCGGTAGGTTTCACGTACCTAACTTTTAATGAAGGAGATACAGTACCTATAGCTTACAAGTCACACTTGTACACTTCGGCTGAAATGCGATTTTCCACAGTGGAGAAAGTTTTGACGGCTGTGCAGATGGCAATTCTCAAGGAACGTGCCCTGTCACAGGGAAAACGCATGTTGGTTGTTACCCCGTGTCCTGCCTTGGAGGCAGTTACGAAAGCCAGTGTACCAAATTCCAAAGCTTTGCACCCTCAGTGGATTCAATGGGCTGCATGCTTGACGTCCCAGGATGTCACGTTTATTTTTGACGCCACTTTACAGTCGCAGGAGTACTTACAGTATGAATTCGTTCATCCTGCTCCTTTAGCAATGCGGCCGTTGGAGGATTTCCATTGCATCATTTACACCGATGGTTCGGCGCAGGTTGCGCATGGCTCTAAACATGCCTACGTTTCCGCATGCGCCATTGTGGTCGGTGCCATGGTGAACGATGAGTTCAAGTCCAGTGTCGTGCACACGCAGACGCTTGGGGACTGCACCGCACAATTAGCAGAACTTCGTGCTCTGATGCTTGCATTGGAGTACGCCGATCCTTGTGTGACGGCATTAATCGCAAGTGACTCTTACTACTGTGTCCAGTCTTACAATGAAAACTTGTTCTTTTGGATTCAGAATGAATTTCGTGATCGCAAAGGTAGCACAATAAAACATAAAATGATCTGGGTCCGAGTGGCGGAACTTAAAGAAAAGTTACCACTCGTGTGTGTGATTCATACTCTTGGCCATCAGCGCGTGGGAGTCCACGCTGTCGGTAATTCGCTTGCTGATGAAGCGGCGAAGTCAGCAGTATCAAAATACTCAGTTGCAGCAGTTACACGGTCCAAAAGTAAGATAGATGATGACATCTTGGCAGCTGTTGCTGCCACTGAGAAGGGAGGTAAATATCCTGCGGGGTTCCCTTCGAAGTACACATACCACTTAAGTCCCGATAAGGTTCCTTATGTGAAAATTCCTGAAGTTGGTGAACGTTTAATTCCCAACTCGGATCGCAGAGCTACTTTGATTACAGCGGCTCATGAAGGTGTGGCGTCTGCGCATGCGGGCGTCTCAGCCACTGTAACTCAGCTTCAACAGAGGTTCTGGTGGCGGGGACTGTACAAACAGACGCGCGATTATGTCCTTCAATGTGACATTTGCCAGCAGATTAAGCCTTCAACTGCAGCCCATCCACCTCAGACACAGTTGTACATTTCTAATAAACCACTGGGATGCATTTATTTAGATCACTGCGGTCCTTTTTCTTCTGATACTGCGTATAAGTACATCTTAGTAGAAGTTGATTCATGCACACGCTTTGTGTGGGTATGGCCCCATCGGAGCGCTGATTCACGGACTGTCATTAAGGATTTGCGAGTCTTTGTAGGGATTTTTGCCTGTGGTACCTTCCATTCGGATCAGGGTCCGGCTTTCGCCTCTAAGGCGTATAAGGATGCTATGGTTCCGTTGGGGGTCCAAGTCAAGTGTTCGTCTCCGTACAGACCTGAGGGTAACAGTGTAGTGGAACGAATGAACCGTGACTTAAAGCAATCTTTGACAGCTCGAGTTATAGGCACTGGCAGAAACTGGTTGGCCCATCTCAATGGCGTGCAGCGTGCTCTTAATAATCTCCCTAGAAGGTCTCTGGGTGGGCGGACACCATACGAAATGCTCTTTGGTATCAAGATGTATGTCCCTGACCTCGACGGTCTAGACTGCAAGGCCCAGGCCGCGGCCTTTGACGTAGATGAACATTGCAATGTTTTACAGGATCTACAAAAGACCAGAGACAGTCTAGCAAAGGAACATTTGCCCTCCACATCGGATGATGCGTTGCAGAACCCGGTAGTTGGCTGGCTACCCCAAGTTGGAGAACTGGTCCGAGAGAAGGTCGATAACAAGAAAGAGTTTGGTCCCTCATATTATGCACCGGTTCGAGTTCTTGGAGTGAAGGGCACAAGAACAGTCATATTACCAACATTTCCAGGTCGTAAGGAAAACAGATTTATCTCAATTGACAATGTCAAGACACACAGGGTGGCCGATTCTTCATAGCATGACACCGGCAGTATCCTGTCCTTCCATTGTGAGGCTCTCTGTGTTGGCCATTACTTCTGGTGCTGAGCCGGAGGTATCCCTCGAGATGCCTGCGATTTCCAGTCCTTTATTGAATACTATTCCTGTTACTAACACTGATAAGCTGAACTACACCTATCCAACTGATTTATCATTGCCGGATTTGCAGACTCGTTTGGCCGGCCAGTCCAGATTTTCTTTTGACTCTGTTTCAGAACATTCAAAGAAACCCTCAACTATTGCAAAATATGCCACTTTATTTAAAAAACATTTTTTAATTCCCCCTTGGACATACATTTGGATGACTCTATTTTCATTTTATCTTTTTATGTCAATTGGTTTTGTGTTTTATTTTTTCCGTCTGATCGATGGCCACTATGTCAAAGAAAGAACAGGAATTCGGTACCTTAATGGAACATTGGCCCCTCTTTCCTCTTCACATTCAGCACACAGACTGAAAAGAGATTTGAACACAGTTAACATTACTGCTTGGCCTGTTCTTGATGGGATTGTGTGGGATGTGGTTAGGTTTCAAATACATGGCCCCATTGAAGTGATTAATGTTCTGAATGTGCTTAGAGTAAACATGGGGGATGTGGTGAAACAAAACATACGTTCTGATGATTGGGATATTCAGGCCGTGGAAGCATTATTCTCTGATTTGAAATACTATGCTGCCTTTGATGCTGAGGATTTATACTTAGATTCTGTTAATTATGGTGATTTGTTTTGCTTTCAACATTATGGTAATCATTTTCTGCATAAAACAAATTCCAGGAGGGTTGCTGTAAATTACACACAGTGGGAACATTGCCCAGCTCCATTGGGAGGCTGCTCCAGTACATTTCTGAAAAAATACACTTATTTTACAGACTTTAATCAATCAAATCCTGAGTCATTTTATTTCAAAATGACACAAAAGTCCATGGCCCTTATTTATGAAGAGCTTGTGCCGCCAATGCGTCAAAAATAATGACGCATCGTCGGCGCAACGCATGCGCCATATTAATGAAGTGACGCATCTCCGACGATGCGTCACTTTCAGCCCACTGCACAAGAAAAACCACTGCGTGAAAATGCCCTGCGACACGTAAGTATTAATGTATGCAAGGTGGGCGTTACCCCGGAAAAACATGCGCAAAAGTGACGCATCCACATTTATGAACTTTCCCGCTTTTGATGCATCCGTAGCGGAAATGGCACAGCGTTGCGGATGCGTCAGAATTGGTGCGCCTACAAAACGGACGCGCAGAAAATGACGCATCGGCACATAGCAAGAGGAGAGGCCAGGGTGGACATTGCTGCAACTATCCCCACACCATGGAGGTCTTAATGCTGCGAGTAGCTGCCAGACGGAGACGACTAGCAGCAGGAATCCCACCACACCCCCCTACCCCACAAAATCCACCCTCCCCCAAGGCAACGCCGGAGAAAGGAGCGGTTATTCCGTCAAAGGAGCGTCCTGAGAGGCCTCAGGGATGAGGAGGTCATAAGTCTATTCCGCCTCAAGAAGCAGACCATTGAACATCTACTGCGATTCATTGGACCAAGGCTAGAGGTAGCAACCAACAGGCCTACCAACATACCGCCACAGGCAAAGCTCCTGGCTGTGTTGCATATGCTAGCGTCGGGCTCTTTCCAGACAACAGTTACCAAAGTGGCAGGAATATCCCAGCCAGCTTTCTCATCATTCCTACCAACTGTCCTGGATGCCATCATCCATCTGACACCCCGCTACCTCCGTTTCCCCAACAATCCACAACAGCAGATGGAGATCAAGCAAGGATTCTATGACATAGCAGGCTTACCCCATGTGCTGGGTGCCATGGACTGTACACATGTGCAATTAGTACCTCCGGCAGCAACTGCACATTTGAACATAAATCGCAAACATACATATTCAATCAATGTACAGGCCATTGTGGATCACCGTGGACTATTTACAAATGTGCTGGCAAAATACCCTGGCAGTGCCTTCATATTCAGGAACTGCATCATAAATGATCGCTTTAAGAATGGCCAGTATGGCAACGGCCTACTTGTAGGTAAGCAAAAGAGTATGATACAATGCACCATCCATGCTACCATACTGCTAATATAGCTGCAATGACGCTTAAATGAGGTTATGGATGGAATAATGTTGTACTAGCATATACATATACATTAATTGAAGGGGCCTAATTAATGACGGTCATGCGCTGATGGTGCGTAAATACAAAAATGGCAAAAGGTCACGCACCAGTGGCGCAAGTCCCTCATAAATGAGGCCCAAGGTCATGTAGAGGCATATAGGGAGTCAATGCATGTCCTTCCAAATATGTGTCCATTTCACAGCATAACTATGTGCCAAAGGTGTCTTGCATGTGAGTCACTGGGTGTGTTCTCTGCAACATCCATGCCCAATGGACACTGCCAAATGAAATATTACCCACAACATATGGCCTGTAGTTTACCACAACCATTGCAAACATTTCATTGTACCTTCTCATTTATTCCATTACAGCTGACCAGGGATATGGCATACAGCCGTGGGTGATGACACCCTTTGGAAACCATCAGACGCCACAGGAAGTAGCGTACAACCAAGCACATTGCAGGACAAGGAACATTGTCGAAAGAACATTTGGTCTGCTCAAGGCCAGGTTTCGGCGCCTGGACAAGTCTGGTGGACGCATGCTGTATTCACCACAGACAGTGTGCAAAATAATTTTGGCTTGTGCAATACTGCACAACATATGTGTGCTCACTAATGTCCCCTGGGATGATGACCCTGATTTAAATCCACAAATGCCCGAGGATGACCAGGAGGATGGGCATGCTCCTGTAAATCAAAGCACAGCAGCAGGCATCCGCAGACGTGCTGAGATAGTGCGTAATTTATTTTAAGAATGTCAAAAATAACATCCTCATTATGCATCTAGATTTTTGTTTGCACTAATAAAAATACATCATACAACCTTTTGTACCTTGTGCATGATTATTTTACAATAATTTACACTGCAAGTTGCATGACATCTCATATGTGGAGTATAAACATGACACTTACTCTCATGTCTGGAGGCTGACATCAGACATACATCAGGCCACACATCCATTTACATTGTACTGCCTTGCAATTTCACCTGCAATGGCCACACTCATCAGTGTCTGGCCAACACAGGTACCCTGGCACCATAGTGCATGTGTCTCTGTGTGCAGGGTATGAATGCACATGTGTATGAAGGTGACCCTTCCTGTACAAAAATATTCCTCCATGCAACACAGCATACATAGTGCAGGTAGGCAGGCCAGCCATTGTGCGTCAGCGCACATGAAAAGCACAGGAATCTCATGTATGTCATAGACACAGCAACTTCCCGCCCTATTTGCTTGCTGTAGGGAAGTGCCGCAGGAATGCATGCTGTAATATTCTACGCAAAAACATCATAAATTAGGTTCGAAATTCCCGATTGTCAAAAAGCAACATTTACCATCCATATTTTGTGGTGCAGAAAATGAAAAAAGCACTGGTGAAGCTGAGCCCACATAATGAAATCCCACAGCAGGAAAAATGATAAAAAAGTACTTGTATGTTGCAAAGTCATGTTGAAAGTAAATAAATAATAGAACAAACATTACAATCATTAATGTTACACAGTGGATGTGCGTCAAAATATGACCATCCATGAAAAAGTAGCCCTCAGTGCTCACACAAGTTTGCATAATTGAACAAATGTGGTAGGCACATAAATGAAGTTGGTGTATCCTACTTCATAACCTCATCCATGCATTCATGACTCTACACACAAAAGTGACGTTGGGTCTGCCTACGTCAGAGAATGACCCATGCATTCCTGACTCAACGCACAAAAGTGACGTTAGGTCTGCCTACGTCACAATCTGACCCATGCATTCCTGACTCCACGCACAAAAGTGATGATAGGTCTGCCAACGTCAGAATCTGACCCATGCATTCCTGACTCGACGCACAAAAGTGACGTTATCTGATCTTATCTTATCTTATGTGAAATTTATAGAGCGCACTGACACCATAGGCTTCCTGGTGCCATAAGACAGAGTGAGTGAGAAAGGAAGCGTGAGTGGCGGAAATTTAGCCCAGGGAAGGGAAAAGGTGTGTTTGAAGCGATTTCCAGAAGTTCAGAAGGGAAGGGGAGGATTTGATGGAGAGAGGAAGGAGATCCCAAAGCCCAGGAGCCAGATGAGAAAAAGGGCGACTGCCAAATTTCTTGGTTTTAGTATTGGGAGTGACTACCAGATGACGGTGGGCTGATTGGAGGGTTCGTGTTGGGCGGTGAGGACAGATAAGAGATTTGAGAAACGTGGGGCGTGAGCAGTGGAGGGCTTAGAATGTGAGACAGGCCACCTGAAAAGATGCCCTCTGGTCTATTGGGAGCCAGTGAAGACTGTGGAGTAGAGGTTTGGCTGATTGCCATCTGGGGGGTTTGTGAATTAGACAGGCTGCTTGATTCTGGACAACTTGGAGGCGGTGTGCCAGGGATTGTGGGAGACTGTAGTAGATGGACTTAGAGAAGTCCAGGCGGGAGAGCACGAGTGAGATGACCACTTGGGTAAGTGCGGTGGGAGGGAGTAAGTGACGGACTGTACTGATCTTCCGGAGCTGGTACATACAGGAAGAAACTACCACACCCACTTGTGCCCTGAGGGAGAGTTCAGCGTCAATGATGACTCCCAGACCCTTTACTGATTTTACTGGGGCTGGGGGCGAACCTAGCTCCGAGGGCCAGAACTGAGGGCCCCAGTGGCCATGACTGAGTGCAGGGAGGAGGAGCTCGGTTTTCCCGGGGTCAAGCTTCAATTGGTTCTGGTACATCCATAATTGGATGTGGATCATGACAGCGTGGAACGTGTTGATGGCATGAGGTGAATTGAGCGGGAGGATGATCTGTAAGTCGTCAGCGTAGTAATAGACAATATTGTCACATTTCTGAAGAGAATGGATCAGCGGCCGGAGGTATAGATTGGACAGGAGTGGTGAAAGGGAGGAGCCCTGTGGGACTCCACAGGACGTGGGGGTTTTTGTTGCAGTATAGGGTCCTAGGCGGACCGCTTGAGTTCTTCCAGTTAGGAAGGACTTGACCCACTCAAGAGCGGTGCCCTGGATGCCTGCCTGTTTGACAAGGTGGAGAAGGATGTTATGGTCCACCGTGTCGAACGCGGACGACAGGTCCAGGAGTAAGAGGGCTTGGGGGGACCCCGTGTCCGCGTTGCTCCTGAGTGTGTACAAGACTGGCAAGATAACTGCCTCTGTTGAGTGGGCAGGTCTGAAGCCGGCTTGATTGGGCTCCAGGTGACCGGAGGATTCGATGTAGTGTGACAGACATCGGGTGACATTGTCCTCCATTAATGTTGAGAAATACGGGAGGAGGGAGATGGGAGACGTTAGGTCTGCATAAGTCAGAATCTGACCCATGCTTCGCTGACTCTAGGCACAAAAGTGATGTTACACAAGGCCCAAAAGTGACTTTGGTCAACATATGTCATAGTCTGACTCAGCTGAATATACAAACACCAAAATTTTGCACGCTAACATTGTTTGTTCCTGTTGAGACACTTCCATGCTAAGCGCAAACACGCATCTTTTGCCCAGCGTCAAAAATACAGCAGGAGGAAGGAGGAGCCAAGCTCGCGACCGTGATATCCGCACTGTAGCTCGGCTCCGTCAACCTTCCTGCCTGAATCGTAAATCCTGTACTTTATCCTGCCCCAAGGAGACACATTCGACGGAATATGGGAATATGAAAGGCTGCTTGCACTCACCGTTTGTCCTGGGAGCTCCTGGGTGACGCGGATCTTGAGCTGTGCCCTTGTTTGCTCAGGAGCCTCCGTGGCGTGCAGGCCGGGGACTCGCCTGCGACGGTCGGCCGGAGCGGGGTATCGACGCCGACCCCTGGTGGAGGAGAAGAGTCGGCTGAAGAGGCCATTGTGCGGTTGGACCGGTGGCGACTGATCGGGCCCGGTCTGGTGGCCCGGGGGCCCAGCTGCGGGGCGCGGCCTCCCTCGGACGGGGGTTGACCGTACGGGAGGCTTGTCCCCCCTTTTTTCTCCTGTCCGGCCATCTTGAAGCCCTTCGCCCGGAATCGGCGGGCGGCGCCCATGAGACGGTGGCGCCGGCTACCCCCTGTGTCTTGGCGACCCATCTTTCTGCACTAAGATTGCCATTAGCGGGACCCGGCGAGACTCCGCTGGACCTTGCTTGACGGCCCGGACCAGGGCTGAGGAACGGAGCGGCCTTGTTGCGCCGACAAAATGGCGGTCGGCGCCTTGGGTCTCGGACCTGTTGGGGGCGGCGGAACTGGCCTGTCGAACTGCACGTTGGCTGAAGAGTGTGGGAGTGAGCCCACGATTGGCGATGTCTTCGCCGCCTTGTGTTCCTGGCGTGCGACCATGGCCTTTGCTGCAGCTGTGCAAGATAACGGTTCTGCCGCCGGGCCTGTTGGGCCGCCCCCCATGCGTGAGGCCCGACCGAGGAAATGTGCTGATTTGTCGCTCCCGGCTGTTGAAGGGAATGCGACCGCCGTTCATCTGGGAGTTCATATGTCTGTTGCCTCGAGTCTCCAGGAGGTTTTGCTTGAGGTGGACGTGGGAGAGGGCCCCACGCTGGGGTCCGTCCAGGTCAGTTTTGCTGGGATACCCGGCGGCTTTTTGACTCGAATTGCTTTGAGTGGGTCCCATGGTTGTTCCGTGGGGTACACCTCCCCCCTTTGGTCGGCGGGACTGCACCCACGCTGCCTGCTGCTCCTGACGTGGCTCTTCGCCAGTTTGGTCCGCGGCCGCCATTGTTTGTATTGCTGCTCGTGACTTGGATCCCCTGTTTTGCACCCTTGGCCTGCCTTGTTCCGATCCTACGTACACTTCGTGCCTAACTGCTTGCTGTATTCTCCCTTACTGTGTACTAAAGTAATAATCAGGAGAGGACAGGGGTGAGATGGACTCGCCTCGGTGGACTGCTAACTAATGTGTGGAGATGAAGACTGCTCGCAGCTGTAACAGTATGACCAATTCCTCTTCATGTTCCTGATGTTTGAGTTTGTGTCGATTTCATCTCGATGTGGGTCCTAATTTTGTTAAGGCGGGGGGTGGGAGCTGAAGGTTTCGATTGCATATCTCCTCTCCCACTGGTTTCTTCTTCCCCCTTTCCTTCCTCTTTTTATCTGTACTGTTCTTTCCTTACTTTCTGATTCTTCTGTATTTCGGGTTCTACTTAGGGCGACAGGCACGCTGCCGGGGGGGTAGGCCGTAGCCTTCTGCAGGGTGGTGTGGGTGGGATGGGGGCTGTACATTGTTCGTTTTTTTTTCGTTTTTTTCTTAGTTCTATGGCTCTTTTGTATTATCGGGACGCTGTGTCCGCACGCATACTCCATGGGGTGATCGCTGGCAGTGTGGGACATGACTTCTTCGCGTTAATGATAATGATAGCACACTTACACGTCCTACTTGCCTCGACCCCGATTGTGGGTCTTGAGTATTGTGTGCCTTATTTGCCATGGGGCGTGTACTGCGGCGCTGCGTTCTTTCTTCATTGTTTTTCATATTCCTACTTCTACCCTTCCTCTCCTTTTCCCCTTTTTTGGGTTAGTATAGCGGATGGCTATCTTTGTGTTGCTGTTCTGACTCCTCTGGTTGGTACCAGCACATATTCAAGTGGTGACGGGTGGAAGGTGGGCAGCGGTGGGAACTGATTTGAAACGGGGGAACTATGCGTTGCCCTTGCCAATAATTGCTATTATTCCTGATTCTAACTGCTCCCTTGTACTGCTGCTTCACCAACTGCCCGCCATAGGAATTCGGAAATTAACAGTTGCAATTGTTCCTGCTATACTTCCTACTATATTATAAAATTAACCTTCTCTTATCCTGCTCCTAGCGGTTATATTGGGCTTTTTAATGTTTACTGATTGTTCATAGAATGCTGAGTAACTGCTGGAGAATTTCTATCCTGATTTTGTGCGCCCGTAATGTGTCGTGGCCGGCCTGATTGGTTGTAGGCCCGTATTTGTACGCTTCTGCTTGCACAATAAAGGTTTTAAAAAAAAAAAAAATACAGCAGGAAATATATGCAACAACATTGTCAGATAAAAACTGCAATGCGCCATTAATGAAGATTGTGACGCATGCCAATATTGTCGCATCTACTAAAACTGGTCGCACCTTGAGGGGAAAATATGTCATCACTCAGCCATGCTTCAAATTTACGATGCGACATAATAATGATTTGGTCGCATGACAATAATGCCGCATCTACGATAACTGGTCGCACCGTAAGGGGAAATATGGAAGTAGCGTACCGTGCTACAAATCAACGATGCGACATAATTAGGTTTTATTCGCATGCCAATAATGACGCATCTACTACAACTGGTCGCACCTTCAGGGGGAAATATGTCATCAGTCACCCATGCTTCAAATTAACGATGCAACATTATAATGATTTGGTCGCATGACAATAATGACGCTTCCACGATAACAGATCGCACTGTAAGGGGAAATATGTCATCACTGTACCATGCTTCAAATCAACGATGCGACATAATTAGGTTTTATTCGCATGCCAATAATGACGCTTCTACTACAACTGGTTGCACCTTCAGGGGAAAATATGTCATCAGTCACCCATGCTTCAAAGTAACGATGCGACATTATAATGATTTAGTCGCATGACAATAATGACGCTTCCACGATAACAGGTCGCACCGTAAAGGGGAAATATTTCATCACTGTACCATGCTTCAAATCAAAGATGCAACATAATTAGGTTTTATGATTTAGTCGCATGACAATAATGACGCTTCCACAATAACAGGTCGCACCGTAAAGGGGAAATATTTCATCACTGTACCATGCTTCAAATCAACGATGCGACATAACTAGGTTTTATTCGCATGCCAATAATGACGCTTCTACTACAACTGGTCGCACCTTCAGGGGAAAATATGTCATCAGTCACCCATGCTTCAAAGCAACGATGCGACATTATAATGATTTAGTCGCATGACAATAATGACACTTCCACGATAACAGGTCGCACCGTAAAGGGGAAATATTTCATCACTGTACCATGCTTCAAATCAACGATGCGACATAATTAGGTTTTATTCGCATGCCAATAATGACGCTTCTACTACAACTGGTCGCACCTTCAGGGGAAAATATGGCATCAGTCACCCATGCATCAAAGTAACGATGCAACATAATAATGATTTAGTCGCATGATCATAATGACGCTTCCACGATAACAGGTCGCACCGTAAGGGAAAATATATTATCAGTGTACCATGCTTCAAATTAACGATGCGACATAATTAGGTTTTATTCGCATGTCAAAAATGACGCATCGCCGGAAACGAGTCGCATCGCAACAGGAAATGATGTACCCAGCCTGCCCTGCTCACAGACAGGAAGTTATATCATTCTTTCACTTTCTATTTCACTCCTTTGTAGTCTCTGAGAGGTGTAGGAGTGTGTTTGCCAAGTGCTTGAGAGTTGTGTCCTGTCCTGCAGTTGTTTTACAGTGTGTGTCTTGCTTACTGTGTCCAAATTGTCTTTGTAGTGTTGTGTATTGTCTACCTGTGTGTTGTGTGTAAAGGGGTGTCTGTCTGTTTAGGGGTTTTAATAGTTTTTCATAGGGGGATTAGTGTTCTGTTTAGGGGTTTTCATAGTTAGTAATAGGGGGATTAGTGTTCTGTTTAGTGGATTAATAGTAATAGGGGGATTCCTGTGTAAGCAAAATGTTTTTTGTGGCATTCACACAGCGTGGCTTGTGCTTTGTCACAATGCCACCCAAGTCTAGGAACCTTACCGAGCAGGAGTATGGGGGGCTATTGTGGCTCATAGTCTACTACCTCCCAAACATGATTGGGAGTGGAGGCAGGGTACTGCTGGGTTACCCAACCCAAGAAAGGAAGCTGAGGTGGGAGAGGGTCCGATACCAGATGTTGCGAATCTTTGGAGTGGACCGGACCCTGAGACAGTACAAGCATCGGTGGGCAGATCTCATCAACCGTGAGCAGGATCTCCTGGACCACCTTGGAATTGAGGTTGATGGAACAATTGGTAAGTCTAATTACATTTATTTCATGTATTAACCGCTGTATTCTAAGGTTAAGCTATTCCATTGTGAAACTACAGGGGCCTCACTGATGATCCCCTTGCGCCCCTGTACCATCAGATATAGGGCCATATCTATCAACAAACCCTTTCGCAAATCAAAAATTACGATTCTTATGGAATCGCTATTTATGAATAGCAAAATGGTATGTATGAAGAAAATCCGCTAATTTGTAGAAATTCCTTAATCTTCCGTATTTGCAACTTTGCATTTATCAAATTTGTAATTAAGGGATAATTCCCAATGCCTTCCCATGGCCCAGGAGGCCCATAGGAATTATTTGAAAACAATACTGTAATAGCAAATCAGCTATTTGCTAATCGCTATTTGTGAATTATTACAAGGGTGCAGGGGTGTCTCAAAGACACCCTGCTGCACCCCTCAAAAGTATATGTGTGTACATATGGTGCACATACATGCCCTATGGGCATGTGTGTGCATCACCTCGCACCTTCAAAAAAGCGAAATTGTGCATATTTTGGAAAAAATGCTAGTTACCATCAACTACAGGTTTGTCGTTAATTAGCTAAATCTCAAACATAATTTGCTACACAAAAATGCTACATACATAGCATTTAAGGAATTGCAATAATGCAATTCCCAAAATGCTATGGCAAAGTAAGGATTTCCTAAACTTTGCTATTCCTTAATTGGCAAATGTTTCATACATCCTAAGACATGGAAATAGGCCGTTTGCAATTCGCCAATGGCAAAATTCTGCAATTTTCAGACTTTAGCAATTCACAAAAGGCTTGATACATATGGCCCCTACTGACGTTGTGGTAACGCACAAGCCAGAGTGATCTTCATCATGCTGGACTATGCCGCTCATTGAGGCATAATCATGCATGATAAATGTCCGCACTTTCAATGCATTGTTCTGTGTCAAAGGGGCGTGCATTTGGTGTTGTTTGGCATGTTCACACCAACATCCATGGACTTTTGTCACTGCTCCAGGGGCCTTTGTAATGAAGTCCTTGTGCCGCCGCAGCATCACTCATTAACATGTGGTAAAGTGACGCTCTGGCGGCGCAAGGCCTATGAAAAGAAGGCCAGAGATGTACGAGTGTGAGGCAGCGCAAAAAGCACATGCCTGCCCTGGGGAGGTGTAAGTGAGGCGCAACAGGGAGTGAAGTTTACATGTATCCATGTATGTCATATTTCCCTGAGTGCAGCTGCATTGTGCAGCACACAATGAAAAATGTCTATGCAGTTTCTGACCATTGATGTACAGGAAGGTATCCCATACGGTACAAAAAACTTCTTCCAAGCAACACAGCCACCCTTGCATCATGGTGCAAAAGGTATTGTCCTACTGCATGACAGCACTTTGTGGGCAAGGCCAGGGAAAGGCACAAATATGCTACCTTAAGGGAACAACATGTTCCATCCTGGTATATCATATGTATGCAGGATGGATTCTTGATACAATATTTCACGCAGTGACAATATCCTATTAACAATGGGCCTAAACATCCTAAGTATTGCATAACATCAACAGCAACTTGGATGCAAACTTCATGCTCCCCCCTCCATCACACATTGTAGGCCCTGTACATAGAGTAATAATCTACAGGGACATCACCTCAGAGGAGCATATGTCTGCCAGCATCACAAGTAACCTTGTAGTGGTTCTAAATCTATCCACACACGTGTTTGTATGTGTATTTCAATATACACAATGTGCTACATTATCATCTGTGTGCAGCGAAGATGCACAAGTGTCAACTGAGTGCAAAACATGCAATGCCTTCACTCCTCCATCATGACTGTGTGCAGGAAGTATCACATTTAATTACTTGGATTCTACACAATGACTGGATGTACAGTAACTACTTGTGATGTGAAATGCAGTGCAGAATGGAAAACAACATGATAATATGAATACACTTATGCAACAATGTGCATACATGATGGCATACCATGGGCTGAGTAAGGTTTGTTAGCATACCCAAACATAGGACACATCATACAGCTGGGATTACGTCCGGTCACATGTTTGTTGTGCTGAAACAACAACATCAATCAAAATTTTAGGCCACTCTTGTGCTTAGTCATGTGGGAAATAGGCACACATCTACAAGGCCTGGAAAAGTGTATGTAATGTTAATGCCATGTACACGTGTACATGGTGTACTTGCACACAGATCAATGTGTATGTGTGTAAATGCATGTTGCTTGCAGTTCTTGTCACAATGCACATATCAAAGAAGCTGACACACTGACACATCTAAGGGTGCCAGTACATCTGTGAATGACGAATAAGCAAATGATAAGCCATGTGTGTATTGGGGAGGACATAATTCTCTAAAAGGCCACATAAATTATACAATTGTTTGAATACATATGGCGGATAATCGATTTTTTTGTGTGTGACGCATTAATCTGCTGGCACATCTGTGAATACTCAGATGTTCACATTCACCAATGTACCAAAGTCCCCCATAAAAGCACAATCACATACATCTACACAATGCAAACATATTTTCTATATGGGACAAGTGTGCATGTATTTTGCAAATGCCATCTCAATGTGACACCACAAACAAGGGATCACATGTGTGTAATACATGCAGTGCAAGAGTGTGCTTCACATGTGAAGCACTTAGCCAGAGACTGTTGTATGAATCACGTTGCCTCATGGGACGCAACGTAAGCCAATGTTGAAGATACCACTGACTCTCATGTAATCTCTGTACTGTGTTGAAATATGCAACATACGCTGAGATTCTGGTCTATTGTCTTTCACTTGTAGGTGGTCCACCACCATACACAAGGGATGAGGTGGAGTCCTTCAAGAATCCCAAGGCCACTGGTGAGTGTGAAATCATTACTATCTTTGTCTGTATGCTTACAATGTCTCCTCATGCATGCCATGTATGCAGACAGTCCAAAAGCATCATTCTTGCATGCATCATGTTGACACATCACATGTGCATGGAAGTGTCAAGGACTCAATGGCACCATGTGGAAATGCATAAACTCAAAGATAAGGGTCACATGTATGAGGTGTTACAGTGTGCAAGGGACACAGTAACACTTCTTGTGCTGCTGTAAGTATCCATCACATAAAATGAGACCACAATCAAACAATACATCTAGACCTCCATAGAGCACCATACTCAGGTGTGAGGGTCTCAAGGCACTGAAGGGAGGGGGTGAGCTGCTACTCATGAAATAATTTAGAAAAGGGGGTGGTGATGAACAGAGTGTCTGAGTTAAACAGACCACTCTTACCCAGTCCAAAGATCAGGGCTTGATCCATCACCGTTATTTATCTCACTGCCCCATCCCAGCTCAGAACCTGGCTATATGCAAATCAGTCTGTCCCTGGCCCAGTGCATCATGGGAACAGGGCAGACTAAACTACCAAGCCAATTCTTCACCAGAAAGGAGACAAGCTACCGGGGACCGGTTTCTGGCATTTCAGCCTTCTTCGGCCCGGCTTGCTTGAATCCTGATGGAGCAGTGAGAAAGGGACTCATGTCTGAGTATACCCTGCCACACCTATAGTGGCCAAAAACGATTTAGAAAAGGGGGTGGTGATGAACAGAGTGTCTGAGTTAAACAGACCACTCTTACCCAGTCCAAAGATCAGGGCTTGATCCATCACCGTTATTTATCTCACTGCCCCATCCCAGCTCAGAACCTGGCTATATGCAAATCAGTCTGTCCCTGGCCCAGTGCATCATGGGAACAGGGCAGACTAAACTACCAAGCCAATTCTTCACCAGAAAGGAGACAAGCTACCGGGGACCGGTTTCTGGCATTTCAGCCTTCTTCGGCCCGGCTTGCTTGAATCCTGATGGAGCAGTGAGAAAGGGACTCATGTCTGAGTATACCCTGCCACACCTATAGTGGCCAAAAACGATTTAGAAAAGGGGGTGGTGATGAACAGAGTGTCTGAGTTAAACAGACCACTCTTACCCAGTCCAAAGATCAGGGCTTGATCCATCACCGTTATTTATCTCACTGCCCCATCCCAGCTCAGAACCTGGCTATATGCAAATCAGTCTGTCCCTGGCCCAGTGCATCATGGGAACAGGGCAGACTAAACTACCAAGCCAATTCTTCACCAGAAAGGAGACAAGCTACCGGGGACCGGTTTCTGGCATTTCAGCCTTCTTCGGCCCGGCTTGCTTGAATCCTGATGGAGCAGTGAGAAAGGGACTCATGTCTGAGTATACCCTGCCACACCTATAGTGGCCAAAAACGATTTAGAAAAGGGGGTGGTGATGAACAGAGTGTCTGAGTTAAACAGACCACTCTTACCCAGTCCAAAGATCAGGGCTTGATCCATCACCGTTATTTATCTCACTGCCCCATCCCAGCTCAGAACCTGGCTATATGCAAATCAGTCTGTCCCTGGCCCAGTGCATCATGGGAACAGGGCAGACTAAACTACCAAGCCAATTCTTCACCAGAAAGGAGACAAGCTACCGGGGACCGGTTTCTGGCATTTCAGCCTTCTTCGGCCCGGCTTGCTTGAATCCTGATGGAGCAGTGAGAAAGGGACTCATGTCTGAGTATACCCTGCCACACCTATAGTGGCCAAAAACGATTTAGAAAAGGGGGTGGTGATGAACAGAGTGTCTGAGTTAAACAGACCACTCTTACCCAGTCCAAAGATCAGGGCTTGATCCATCACCGTTATTTATCTCACTGCCCCATCCCAGCTCAGAACCTGGCTATATGCAAATCAGTCTGTCCCTGGCCCAGTGCATCATGGGAACAGGGCAGACTAAACTACCAAGCCAATTCTTCACCAGAAAGGAGACAAGCTACCGGGGACCGGTTTCTGGCATTTCAGCCTTCTTCGGCCCGGCTTGCTTGAATCCTGATGGAGCAGTGAGAAAGGGACTCATGTCTGAGTATACCCTGCCACACCTATAGTGGCCAAAAACGATTTAGAAAAGGGGGTGGTGATGAACAGAGTGTCTGAGTTAAACAGACCACTCTTACCCAGTCCAAAGATCAGGGCTTGATCCATCACCGTTATTTATCTCACTGCCCCATCCCAGCTCAGAACCTGGCTATATGCAAATCAGTCTGTCCCTGGCCCAGTGCATCATGGGAACAGGGCAGACTAAACTACCAAGCCAATTCTTCACCAGAAAGGAGACAAGCTACCGGGGACCGGTTTCTGGCATTTCAGCCTTCTTCGGCCCGGCTTGCTTGAATCCTGATGGAGCAGTGAGAAAGGGACTTATGTCTGAGTATACCCTGCCACACCTATAGTGGCCAAAAACGATTTAGAAAAGGGGGTGGTGATGAACAGAGTGTCTGAGTTAAACAGACCACTCTTACCCAGTCCAAAGATCAGGGCTTGATCCATCACCGTTATTTATCTCACTGCCCCATCCCAGCTCAGAACCTGGCTATATGCAAATCAGTCTGTCCCTGGCCCAGTGCATCATGGGAACAGGGCAGACTAAACTACCAAGCCAATTCTTCACCAGAAAGGAGACAAGCTACCGGGGACCGGTTTCTGGCATTTCAGCCTTCTTCGGCCCGGCTTGCTTGAATCCTGATGGAGCAGTGAGAAAGGGACTCATGTCTGAGTATACCCTGCCACACCTATAGTGGCCAAAAACGATTTAGAAAAGGGGGTGGTGATGAACAGAGTGTCTGAGTTAAACAGACCACTCTTACCCAGTCCAAAGATCAGGGCTTGATCCATCACCGTTATTTATCTCACTGCCCCATCCCAGCTCAGAACCTGGCTATATGCAAATCAGTCTGTCCCTGGCCCAGTGCATGATGGGAACAGGGCAGACTAAACTACCAAGCCAATTCTTCACCAGAAAGGAGACAAGCTACCGGGGACCGGTTTCTGGCATTTCAGCCTTCTTCGGCCCGGCTTGCTTGAATCCTGATGGAGCAGTGAGAAAGGGACTCATGTCTGAGTATACCCTGCCACACCTATAGTGGCCAAAAACGATTTAGAAAAGGGGGTGGTGATGAACAGAGTGTCTGAGTTAAACAGACCACTCTTACCCAGTCCAAAGATCAGGGCTTGATCCATCACCGTTATTTATCTCACTGCCCCATCCCAGCTCAGAACCTGGCTATATGCAAATCAGTCTGTCCCTGGCCCAGTGCATCATGGGAACAGGGCAGACTAAACTACCAAGCCAATTCTTCACCAGAAAGGAGACAAGCTACCGGGGACCGGTTTCTGGCATTTCAGCCTTCTTCGGCCCGGCTTGCTTGAATCCTGATGGAGCAGTGAGAAAGGGACTCATGTCTGAGTATACCCTGCCACACCTATAGTGGCCAAAAACGATTTAGAAAAGGGGGTGGTGATGAACAGAGTGTCTGAGTTAAACAGACCACTCTTACCCAGTCCAAAGATCAGGGCTTGATCCATCACCGTTATTTATCTCACTGCCCCATCCCAGCTCAGAACCTGGCTATATGCAAATCAGTCTGTCCCTGGCCCAGTGCATCATGGGAACAGGGCAGACTAAACTACCAAGCCAATTCTTCACCAGAAAGGAGACAAGCTACCGGGGACCGGTTTCTGGCATTTCAGCCTTCTTCGGCCCGGCTTGCTTGAATCCTGATGGAGCAGTGAGAAAGGGACTCATGTCTGAGTATACCCTGCCACACCTATAGTGGCCAAAAACGATTTAGAAAAGGGGGTGGTGATGAACAGAGTGTCTGAGTTAAACAGACCACTCTTACCCAGTCCAAAGATCAGGGCTTGATCCATCACCGTTATTTATCTCACTGCCCCATGCCAGCTCAGAACCTGGCTATATGCAAATCAGTCTGTACCTGGCCCAGTGCATCATGGGAACAGGGCAGACTAAACTACCAAGCCAATTCTTCACCAGAAAGGAGACAAGCTACCGGGGACCGGTTTCTGGCATTTCAGCCTTCTTCGGCCCGGCTTGCTTGAATCCTGATGGAGCAGTGAGAAAGGGACTCATGTCTGAGTATACCCTGCCACACCTATAGTGGCCAAAAACGATTTAGAAAAGGGGGCGGTGATGAACAGAGTGTCTGAGTTAAACAGACCACTCTTACCCAGTCCAAAGATCAGGGCTTGATCCATCACCGTTATTTATCTCACTGCCCCATACCAGCTCAGAACCTGGCTATATGCAAATCAGTCTGTCCCTGGCCCAGTGCATCATGGGAACAGGGCAGACTAAACTACCAAGCCAATTCTTCACCAGAAAGGAGACAAGCTACCGGGGACCGGTTTCTGGCATTTCAGCCTTCTTCGGCCCGGCTTGCTTGAATCCTGATGGAGCAGTGAGAAAGGGACTCATGTCTGAGTATACCCTGCCACACCTATAGTGGCCAAAAACGATTTAGAAAAGGGGGTGGTGATGAACAGAGTGTCTGAGTTAAACAGACCACTCTTACCCAGTCCAAAGATCAGGGCTTGATCCATCACCGTTATTTATCTCACTGCCCCATCCCAGCTCAGAACCTGGCTATATGCAAATCAGTCTGTCCCTGGCCCAGTGCATCATGGGAACAGGGCAGACTAAACTACCAAGCCAATTCTTCACCAGAAAGGAGACAAGCTACCGGGGACCGGTTTCTGGCATTTCAGCCTTCTTCGGCCCGGCTTGCTTGAATCCTGATGGAGCAGTGAGAAAGGGACTCATGTCTGAGTATACCCTGCCACACCTATAGTGGCCAAAAACGATTTAGAAAAGGGGGTGGTGATGAACAGAGTGTCTGAGTTAAACAGACCACTCTTACCCAGTCCAAAGATCAGGGCTTGATCCATCACCGTTATTTATCTCACTGCCCCATCCCAGCTCAGAACCTGGCTATATGCAAATCAGTCTGTCCCTGGCCCAGTGCATCATGGGAACAGGGCAGACTAAACTACCAAGCCAATTCTTCACCAGAAAGGAGACAAGCTACCGGGGACCGGTTTCTGGCATTTCAGCCTTCTTCGGCCCGGCTTGCTTGAATCCTGATGGAGCAGTGAGAAAGGGACTCATGTCTGAGTATACCCTGCCACACCTATAGTGGCCAAAAACGATTTAGAAAAGGGGGTGGTGATGAACAGAGTGTCTGAGTTAAACAGACCACTCTTACCCAGTCCAAAGATCAGGGCTTGATCCATCACCGTTATTTATCTCACTGCCCCATCCCAGCTCAGAACCTGGCTATATGCAAATCAGTCTGTCCCTGGCCCAGTGCATCATGGGAACAGGGCAGACTAAACTACCAAGCCAATTCTTCACCAGAAAGGAGACAAGCTACCGGGGACCGGTTTCTGGCATTTCAGCCTTCTTCGGCCCGGCTTGCTTGAATCCTGATGGAGCAGTGAGAAAGGGACTCATGTCTGAGTATACCCTGCCACACCTATAGTGGCCAAAAACGATTTAGAAAAGGGGGTGGTGATGAACAGAGTGTCTGAGTTAAACAGACCACTCTTACCCAGTCCAAAGATCAGGGCTTGATCCATCACCGTTATTTATCTCACTGCCCCATCCCAGCTCAGAACCTGGCTATATGCAAATCAGTCTGTCCCTGGCCCAGTGCATCATGGGAACAGGAAAGACTAAACTACCAAGCCAATTCTTCACCAGAAAGGAGACAAGCTACCGGGGACCGGTTTCTGGCATTTCAGCCTTCTTCGGCCCGGCTTGCTTGAATCCTGATGGAGCAGTGAGAAAGGGACTCATGTCTGAGTATACCCTGCCACACCTATAGTGGCCAAAAACGATTTAGAAAAGGGGGTGGTGATGAACAGAGTGTCTGAGTTAAACAGACCACTCTTACCCAGTCCAAAGATCAGGGCTTGATCCATCACCGTTATTTATCTCACTGCCCCATCCCAGCTCAGAACCTGGCTATATGCAAATCAGTCTGTCCCTGGCCCAGTGCATCATGGGAACAGGGCAGACTAAACTACCAAGCCAATTCTTCACCAGAAAGGAGACAAGCTACCGGGGACCGGTTTCTGGCATTTCAGCCTTCTTCGGCCCGGCTTGCTTGAATCCTGATGGAGCAGTGAGAAAGGGACTCATGTCTGAGTATACCCTGCCACACCTATAGTGGCCAAAAACGATTTAGAAAAGGGGGTGGTGATGAACAGAGTGTCTGAGTTAAACAGACCACTCTTACCCAGTCCAAAGATCAGGGCTTGATCCATCACCGTTATTTATCTCACTGCCCCATCCCAGCTCAGAACCTGGCTATATGCAAATCAGTCTGTCCCTGGCCCAGTGCATCATGGGAACAGGGCAGACTAAACTACCAAGCCAATTCTTCACCAGAAAGGAGACAAGCTACCGGGGACCGGTTTCTGGCATTTCAGCCTTCTTCGGCCCGGCTTGCTTGAATCCTGATGGAGCAGTGAGAAAGGGACTCATGTCTGAGTATACCCTGCCACACCTATAGTGGCCAAAAACGATTTAGAAAAGGGGGTGGTGATGAACAGAGTGTCTGAGTTAAACAGACCACTCTTACCCAGTCCAAAGATCAGGGCTTGATCCATCACCGTTATTTATCTCACTGCCCCATCCCAGCTCAGAACCTGGCTATATGCAAATCAGTCTGTCCCTGGCCCAGTGCATCATGGGAACAGGGCAGACTAAACTACCAAGCCAATTCTTCACCAGAAAGGAGACAAGCTACCGGGGACCGGTTTCTGGCATTTCAGCCTTCTTCGGCCCGGCTTGCTTGAATCCTGATGGAGCAGTGAGAAAGGGACTCATGTCTGAGTATACCCTGCCACACCTATAGTGGCCAAAAACGATTTAGAAAAGGGGGTGGTGATGAACAGAGTGTCTGAGTTAAACAGACCACTCTTACCCAGTCCAAAGATCAGGGCTTGATCCATCACCGTTATTTATCTCACTGCCCCATCCCAGCTCAGAACCTGGCTATATGCAAATCAGTCTGTCCCTGGCCCAGTGCATCATGGGAACAGGGCAGACTAAACTACCAAGCCAATTCTTCACCAGAAAGGAGACAAGCTACCGGGGACCGGTTTCTGGCATTTCAGCCTTCTTCGGCCCGGCTTGCTTGAATCCTGATGGAGCAGTGAGAAAGGGACTCATGTCTGAGTATACCCTGCCACACCTATAGTGGCCAAAAACGATTTAGAAAAGGGGGTGGTGATGAACAGAGTGTCTGAGTTAAACAGACCACTCTTACCCAGTCCAAAGATCAGGGCTTGATCCATCACCGTTATTTATCTCACTGCCCCATCCCAGCTCAGAACCTGGCTATATGCAAATCAGTCTGTCCCTGGCCCAGTGCATCATGGGAACAGGGCAGACTAAACTACCAAGCCAATTCTTCACCAGAAAGGAGACAAGCTACCGGGGACCGGTTTCTGGCATTTCAGCCTTCTTCGGCCCGGCTTGCTTGAATCCTGATGGAGCAGTGAGAAAGGGACTCATGTCTGAGTATACCCTGCCACACCTATAGTGGCCAAAAACGATTTAGAAAAGGGGGTGGTGATGAACAGAGTGTCTGAGTTAAACAGACCACTCTTACCCAGTCCAAAGATCAGGGCTTGATCCATCACCGTTATTTATCTCACTGCCCCATCCCAGCTCAGAACCTGGCTATATGCAAATCAGTCTGTCCCTGGCCCAGTGCATCATGGGAACAGGGCAGACTAAACTACCAAGCCAATTCTTCACCAGAAAGGAGACAAGCTACCGGGGACCGGTTTCTGGCATTTCAGCCTTCTTCGGCCCGGCTTGCTTGAATCCTGATGGAGCAGTGAGAAAGGGACTCATGTCTGAGTATACCCTGCCACACCTATAGTGGCCAAAAACGATTTAGAAAAGGGGGTGGTGATGAACAGAGTGTCTGAGTTAAACAGACCACTCTTACCCAGTCCAAAGATCAGGGCTTGATCCATCACCGTTATTTATCTCACTGCCCCATCCCAGCTCAGAACCTGGCTATATGCAAATCAGTCTGTCCCTGGCCCAGTGCATCATGGGAACAGGGCAGACTAAACTACCAAGCCAATTCTTCACCAGAAAGGAGACAAGCTACCGGGGACCGGTTTCTGGCATTTCAGCCTTCTTCGGCCCGGCTTGCTTGAATCCTGATGGAGCAGTGAGAAAGGGACTCATGTCTGAGTATACCCTGCCACACCTATAGTGGCCAAAAACGATTTAGAAAAGGGGGTGGTGATGAACAGAGTGTCTGAGTTAAACAGACCACTCTTACCCAGTCCAAAGATCAGGGCTTGATCCATCACCGTTATTTATCTCACTGCCCCATCCCAGCTCAGAACCTGGCTATATGCAAATCAGTCTGTCCCTGGCCCAGTGCATCATGGGAACAGGGCAGACTAAACTACCAAGCCAATTCTTCACCAGAAAGGAGACAAGCTACCGGGGACCGGTTTCTGGCATTTCAGCCTTCTTCGGCCCGGCTTGCTTGAATCCTGATGGAGCAGTGAGAAAGGGACTCATGTCTGAGTATACCCTGCCACACCTATAGTGGCCAAAAACGATTTAGAAAAGGGGGTGGTGATGAACAGAGTGTCTGAGTTAAACAGACCACTCTTACCCAGTCCAAAGATCAGGGCTTGATCCATCACCGTTATTTATCTCACTGCCCCATCCCAGCTCAGAACCTGGCTATATGCAAATCAGTCTGTCCCTGGCCCAGTGCATCATGGGAACAGGGCAGACTAAACTACCAAGCCAATTCTTCACCAGAAAGGAGACAAGCTACCGGGGACCGGTTTCTGGCATTTCAGCCTTCTTCGGCCCGGCTTGCTTGAATCCTGATGGAGCAGTGAGAAAGGGACTCATGTCTGAGTATACCCTGCCACACCTATAGTGGCCAAAAACGATTTAGAAAAGGGGGTGGTGATGAACAGAGTGTCTGAGTTAAACAGACCACTCTTACCCAGTCCAAAGATCAGGGCTTGATCCATCACCGTTATTTATCTCACTGCCCCATCCCAGCTCAGAACCTGGCTATATGCAAATCAGTCTTTCCCTGGCCCAGTGCATCATGGGAACAGGGCAGACTAAACTACCAAGCCAATTCTTCACCAGAAAGGAGACAAGCTACCGGGGACCGGTTTCTGGCATTTCAGCCTTCTTCGGCCCGGCTTGCTTGAATCCTGATGGAGCAGTGAGAAAGGGACTCATGTCTGAGTATACCCTGCCACACCTATAGTGGCCAAAAACGATTTAGAAAAGGGGGTGGTGATGAACAGAGTGTCTGAGTTAAACAGACCACTCTTACCCAGTCCAAAGATCAGGGCTTGATCCATCACCGTTATTTATCTCACTGCCCCATCCCAGCTCAGAACCTGGCTATATGCAAATCAGTCTGTCCCTGGCCCAGTGCATCATGGGAACAGGGCAGACTAAACTACCAAGCCAATTCTTCACCAGAAAGGAGACAAGCTACCGGGGACCGGTTTCTGGCATTTCAGCCTTCTTCGGCCCGGCTTGCTTGAATCCTGATGGAGCAGTGAGAAAGGGACTTATGTCTGAGTATACCCTGCCACACCTATAGTGGCCAAAAACGATTTAGAAAAGGGGGTGGTGATGAACAGAGTGTCTGAGTTAAACAGACCACTCTTACCCAGTCCAAAGATCAGGGCTTGATCCATCACCGTTATTTATCTCACTGCCCCATCCCAGCTCAGAACCTGGCTATATGCAAATCAGTCTGTCCCTGGCCCAGTGCATCATGGGAACAGGGCAGACTAAACTACCAAGCCAATTCTTCACCAGAAAGGAGACAAGCTACCGGGGACCGGTTTCTGGCATTTCAGCCTTCTTCGGCCCGGCTTGCTTGAATCCTGATGGAGCAGTGAGAAAGGGACTCATGTCTGAGTATACCCTGCCACACCTATAGTGGCCAAAAACGATTTAGAAAAGGGGGTGGTGATGAACAGAGTGTCTGAGTTAAACAGACCACTCTTACCCAGTCCAAAGATCAGGGCTTGATCCATCACCGTTATTTATCTCACTGCCCCATCCCAGCTCAGAACCTGGCTATATGCAAATCAGTCTGTCCCTGGCCCAGTGCATCATGGGAACAGGGCAGACTAAACTACCAAGCCAATTCTTCACCAGAAAGGAGACAAGCTACCGGGGACCGGTTTCTGGCATTTCAGCCTTCTTCGGCCCGGCTTGCTTGAATCCTGATGGAGCAGTGAGAAAGGGACTCATGTCTGAGTATACCCTGCCACACCTATAGTGGCCAAAAACGATTTAGAAAAGGGGGTGGTGATGAACAGAGTGTCTGAGTTAAACAGACCACTCTTACCCAGTCCAAAGATCAGGGCTTGATCCATCACCGTTATTTATCTCACTGCCCCATCCCAGCTCAGAACCTGGCTATATGCAAATCAGTCTGTCCCTGGCCCAGTGCATCATGGGAACAGGGCAGACTAAACTACCAAGCCAATTCTTCACCAGAAAGGAGACAAGCTACCGGGGACCGGTTTCTGGCATTTCAGCCTTCTTCGGCCCGGCTTGCTTGAATCCTGATGGAGCAGTGAGAAAGGGACTCATGTCTGAGTATACCCTGCCACACCTATAGTGGCCAAAAACGATTTAGAAAAGGGGGTGGTGATGAACAGAGTGTCTGAGTTAAACAGACCACTCTTACCCAGTCCAAAGATCAGGGCTTGATCCATCACCGTTATTTATCTCACTGCCCCATCCCAGCTCAGAACCTGGCTATATGCAAATCAGTCTGTCCCTGGCCCAGTGCATCATGGGAACAGGGCAGACTAAACTACCAAGCCAATTCTTCACCAGAAAGGAGACAAGCTACCGGGGACCGGTTTCTGGCATTTCAGCCTTCTTCGGCCCGGCTTGCTTGAATCCTGATGGAGCAGTGAGAAAGGGACTCATGTCTGAGTATACCCTGCCACACCTATAGTGGCCAAAAACGATTTAGAAAAGGGGGTGGTGATGAACAGAGTGTCTGAGTTAAACAGACCACTCTTACCCAGTCCAAAGATCAGGGCTTGATCCATCACCGTTATTTATCTCACTGCCCCATCCCAGCTCAGAACCTGGCTATATGCAAATCAGTCTGTACCTGGCCCAGTGCATCATGGGAACAGGGCAGACTAAACTACCAAGCCAATTCTTCACCAGAAAGGAGACAAGCTACCGGGGACCGGTTTCTGGCATTTCAGCCTTCTTCGGCCCGGCTTGCTTGAATCCTGATGGAGCAGTGAGAAAGGGACTCATGTCTGAGTATACCCTGCCACACCTATAGTGGCCAAAAACGATTTAGAAAAGGGGGCGGTGATGAACAGAGTGTCTGAGTTAAACAGACCACTCTTACCCAGTCCAAAGATCAGGGCTTGATCCATCACCGTTATTTATCTCACTGCCCCATCCCAGCTCAGAACCTGGCTATATGCAAATCAGTCTGTCCCTGGCCCAGTGCATCATGGGAACAGGGCAGACTAAACTACCAAGCCAATTCTTCACCAGAAAGGAGACAAGCTACCGGGGACCGGTTTCTGGCATTTCAGCCTTCTTCGGCCCGGCTTGCTTGAATCCTGATGGAGCAGTGAGAAAGGGACTCATGTCTGAGTATACCCTGCCACACCTATAGTGGCCAAAAACGATTTAGAAAAGGGGGTGGTGATGAACAGAGTGTCTGAGTTAAACAGACCACTCTTACCCAGTCCAAAGATCAGGGCTTGATCCATCACCGTTATTTATCTCACTGCCCCATCCCAGCTCAGAACCTGGCTATATGCAAATCAGTCTGTCCCTGGCCCAGTGCATCATGGGAACAGGGCAGACTAAACTACCAAGCCAATTCTTCACCAGAAAGGAGACAAGCTACCGGGGACCGGTTTCTGGCATTTCAGCCTTCTTCGGCCCGGCTTGCTTGAATCCTGATGGAGCAGTGAGAAAGGGACTCATGTCTGAGTATACCCTGCCACACCTATAGTGGCCAAAAACGATTTAGAAAAGGGGGTGGTGATGAACAGAGTGTCTGAGTTAAACAGACCACTCTTACCCAGTCCAAAGATCAGGGCTTGATCCATCACCGTTATTTATCTCACTGCCCCATCCCAGCTCAGAACCTGGCTATATGCAAATCAGTCTGTCCCTGGCCCAGTGCATCATGGGAACAGGGCAGACTAAACTACCAAGCCAATTCTTCACCAGAAAGGAGACAAGCTACCGGGGACCGGTTTCTGGCATTTCAGCCTTCTTCGGCCCGGCTTGCTTGAATCCTGATGGAGCAGTGAGAAAGGGACTCATGTCTGAGTATACCCTGCCACACCTATAGTGGCCAAAAACGATTTAGAAAAGGGGGTGGTGATGAACAGAGTGTCTGAGTTAAACAGACCACTCTTACCCAGTCCAAAGATCAGGGCTTGATCCATCACCGTTATTTATCTCACTGCCCCATCCCAGCTCAGAACCTGGCTATATGCAAATCAGTCTGTCCCTGGCCCAGTGCATCATGGGAACAGGGCAGACTAAACTACCAAGCCAATTCTTCACCAGAAAGGAGACAAGCTACCGGGGACCGGTTTCTGGCATTTCAGCCTTCTTCGGCCCGGCTTGCTTGAATCCTGATGGAGCAGTGAGAAAGGGACTCATGTCTGAGTATACCCTGCCACACCTATAGTGGCCAAAAATGATTTAGAAAAGGGGGTGGTGATGAACAGAGTGTCTGAGTTAAACAGACCACTCTTACCCAGTCCAAAGATCAGGGCTTGATCCATCACCGTTATTTATCTCACTGCCCCATCCCAGCTCAGAACCTGGCTATATGCAAATCAGTCTGTCCCTGGCCCAGTGCATCATGGGAACAGGAAAGACTAAACTACCAAGCCAATTCTTCACCAGAAAGGAGACAAGCTACCGGGGACCGGTTTCTGGCATTTCAGCCTTCTTCGGCCCGGCTTGCTTGAATCCTGATGGAGCAGTGAGAAAGGGACTCATGTCTGAGTATACCCTGCCACACCTATAGTGGCCAAAAACGATTTAGAAAAGGGGGTGGTGATGAACAGAGTGTCTGAGTTAAACAGACCACTCTTACCCAGTCCAAAGATCAGGGCTTGATCCATCACCGTTATTTATCTCACTGCCCCATCCCAGCTCAGAACCTGGCTATATGCAAATCAGTCTGTCCCTGGCCCAGTGCATCATGGGAACAGGGCAGACTAAACTACCAAGCCAATTCTTCACCAGAAAGGAGACAAGCTACCGGGGACCGGTTTCTGGCATTTCAGCCTTCTTCGGCCCGGCTTGCTTGAATCCTGATGGAGCAGTGAGAAAGGGACTCATGTCTGAGTATACCCTGCCACACCTATAGTGGCCAAAAACGATTTAGAAAAGGGGGTGGTGATGAACAGAGTGTCTGAGTTAAACAGACCACTCTTACCCAGTCCAAAGATCAGGGCTTGATCCATCACCGTTATTTATCTCACTGCCCCATCCCAGCTCAGAACCTGGCTATATGCAAATCAGTCTGTCCCTGGCCCAGTGCATCATGGGAACAGGGCAGACTAAACTACCAAGCCAATTCTTCACCAGAAAGGAGACAAGCTACCGGGGACCGGTTTCTGGCATTTCAGCCTTCTTCGGCCCGGCTTGCTTGAATCCTGATGGAGCAGTGAGAAAGGGACTCATGTCTGAGTATACCCTGCCACACCTATAGTGGCCAAAAACGATTTAGAAAAGGGGGTGGTGATGAACAGAGTGTCTGAGTTAAACAGACCACTCTTACCCAGTCCAAAGATCAGGGCTTGATCCATCACCGTTATTTATCTCACTGCCCCATCCCAGCTCAGAACCTGGCTATATGCAAATCAGTCTGTCCCTGGCCCAGTGCATCATGGGAACAGGGCAGACTAAACTACCAAGCCAATTCTTCACCAGAAAGGAGACAAGCTACCGGGGACCGGTTTCTGGCATTTCAGCCTTCTTTGGCCCGGCTTGCTTGAATCCTGATGGAGCAGTGAGAAAGGGACTCATGTCTGAGTATACCCTGCCACACCTATAGTGGCCAAAAACGATTTAGAAAAGGGGGTGGTGATGAACAGAGTGTCTGAGTTAAACAGACCACTCTTACCCAGTCCAAAGATCAGGGCTTGATCCATCACCGTTATTTATCTCACTGCCCCATCCCAGCTCAGAACCTGGCTATATGCAAATCAGTCTGTCCCTGGCCCAGTGCATCATGGGAACAGGGCAGACTAAACTACCAAGCCAATTCTTCACCAGAAAGGAGACAAGCTACCGGGGACCGGTTTCTGGCATTTCAGCCTTCTTCGGCCCGGCTTGCTTGAATCCTGATGGAGCAGTGAGAAAGGGACTCATGTCTGAGTATACCCTGCCACACCTATAGTGGCCAAAAATGATTTAGAAAAGGGGGTGGTGATGAACAGAGTGTCTGAGTTAAACAGACCACTCTTACCCAGTCCAAAGATCAGGGCTTGATCCATCACCGTTATTTATCTCACTGCCCCATCCCAGCTCAGAACCTGGCTATATGCAAATCAGTCTGTCCCTGGCCCAGTGCATCATGGGAACAGGGCAGACTAAACTACCAAGCCAATTCTTCACCAGAAAGGAGACAAGCTACCGGGGACCGGTTTCTGGCATTTCAGCCTTCTTCGGCCCGGCTTGCTTGAATCCTGATGGAGCAGTGAGAAAGGGACTCATGTCTGAGTATACCCTGCCACACCTATAGTGGCCAAAAACGATTTAGAAAAGGGGGTGGTGATGAACAGAGTGTCTGAGTTAAACAGACCACTCTTACCCAGTCCAAAGATCAGGGCTTGATCCATCACCGTTATTTATCTCACTGCCCCATCCCAGCTCAGAACCTGGCTATATGCAAATCAGTCTGTCCCTGGCCCAGTGCATCATGGGAACAGGGCAGACTAAACTACCAAGCCAATTCTTCACCAGAAAGGAGACAAGCTACCGGGGACCGGTTTCTGGCATTTCAGCCTTCTTCGGCCCGGCTTGCTTCAATCCTGATGGAGCAGTGAGAAAGGGACTCATGTCTGAGTATACCCTGCCACACCTATAGTGGCCAAAAACGATTTAGAAAAGGGGGTGGTGATGAACAGAGTGTCTGAGTTAAACAGACCACTCTTACCCAGTCCAAAGATCAGGGCTTGATCCATCACCGTTATTTATCTCACTGCCCCATCCCAGCTCAGAACCTGGCTATATGCAAATCAGTCTGTCCCTGGCCCAGTGCATCATGGGAACAGGGCAGACTAAACTACCAAGCCAATTCTTCACCAGAAAGGAGACAAGCTACCGGGGACCGGTTTCTGGCATTTCAGCCTTCTTCGGCCCGGCTTGCTTGAATCCTGATGGAGCAGTGAGAAAGGGACTCATGTCTGAGTATACCCTGCCACACCTATAGTGGCCAAAAACGATTTAGAAAAGGGGGTGGTGATGAACAGAGTGTCTGAGTTAAACAGACCACTCTTACCCAGTCCAAAGATCAGGGCTTGATCCATCACCGTTATTTATCTCACTGCCCCATCCCAGCTCAGAACCTGGCTATATGCAAATCAGTCTGTCCCTGGCCCAGTGCATCATGGGAACAGGGCAGACTAAACTACCAAGCCAATTCTACACCAGAAAGGAGACAAGCTACCGGGGACCGGTTTCTGGCATTTCAGCCTTCTTCGGCCCGGCTTGCTTGAATCCTGATGGAGCAGTGAGAAAGGGACTCATGTCTGAGTATACCCTGCCACACCTATAGTGGCCAAAAACGATTTAGAAAAGGGGGTGGTGATGAACAGAGTGTCTGAGTTAAACAGACCACTCTTACCCAGTCCAAAGATCAGGGCTTGATCCATCACCGTTATTTATCTCACTGCCCCATCCCAGCTCAGAACCTGGCTATATGCAAATCAGTCTGTCCCTGGCCCAGTGCATCATGGGAACAGGGCAGACTAAACTACCAAGCCAATTCTTCACCAGAAAGGAGACAAGCTACCGGGGACCGGTTTCTGGCATTTCAGCCTTCTTCGGCCCGGCTTGCTTGAATCCTGATGGAGCAGTGAGAAAGGGACTCATGTCTGAGTATACCCTGCCACACCTATAGTGGCCAAAAACGATTTAGAAAAGGGGGTGGTGATGAACAGAGTGTCTGAGTTAAACAGACCACTCTTACCCAGTCCAAAGATCAGGGCTTGATCCATCACCGTTATTTATCTCACTGCCCCATCCCAGCTCAGAACCTGGCTATATGCAAATCAGTCTGTCCCTGGCCCAGTGCATCATGGGAACAGGGCAGACTAAACTACCAAGCCAATTCTTCACCAGAAAGGAGACAAGCTGCCGGGGACCGGTTTCTGGCATTTCAGCCTTCTTCGGCCCGGCTTGCTTGAATCCTGATGGAGCAGTGAGAAAGGGACTCATGTCTGAGTATACCCTGCCACACCTATAGTGGCCAAAAACGATTTAGAAAAGGGGGTGGTGATGAACAGAGTGTCTGAGTTAAACAGACCACTCTTACCCAGTCCAAAGATCAGGGCTTGATCCATCACCGTTATTTATCTCACTGCCCCATCCCAGCTCAGAACCTGGCTATATGCAAATCAGTCTGTCCCTGGCCCAGTGCATCATGGGAACAGGGCAGACTAAACTACCAAGCCAATTCTTCACCAGAAAGGAGACAAGCTACCGGGGACCGGTTTCTGGCATTTCAGCCTTCTTCAGCCCGGCTTGCTTGAATCCTGATGGAGCAGTGAGAAAGGGACTCATGTCTGAGTATACCCTGCCACACCTATAGTGGCCAAAAACGATTTAGAAAAGGGGGTGGTGATGAACAGAGTGTCTGAGTTAAACAGACCACTCTTACCCAGTCCAAAGATCAGGGCTTGATCCATCACCGTTATTTATCTCACTGCCCCATCCCAGCTCAGAACCTGGCTATATGCAAATCAGTCTGTCCCTGGCCCAGTGCATCATGGGAACAGGGCAGACTAAACTACCAAGCCAATTCTTCACCAGAAAGGAGACAAGCTACCGGGGACCGGTTTCTGGCATTTCAGCCTTCTTCGGCCCGGCTTGCTTGAATCCTGATGGAGCAGTGAGAAAGGGACTCATGTCTGAGTATACCCTGCCACACCTATAGTGGCCAAAAACGATTTAGAAAAGGGGGTGGTGATGAACAGAGTGTCTGAGTTAAACAGACCACTCTTACCCAGTCCAAAGATCAGGGCTTGATCCATCACCGTTATTTATCTCACTGCCCCATCCCAGCTCAGAACCTGGCTATATGCAAATCAGTCTGTCCCTGGCCCAGTGCATCATGGGAACAGGGCAGACTAAACTACCAAGCCAATTCTTCACCAGAAAGGAGACAAGCTACCGGGGACCGGTTTCTGGCATTTCAGCCTTCTTCGGCCCGGCTTGCTTGAATCCTGATGGAGCAGTGAGAAAGGGACTCATGTCTGAGTATACCCTGCCACACCTATAGTGGCCAAAAACGATTTAGAAAAGGGGGTGGTGATGAACAGAGTGTCTGAGTTAAACAGACCACTCTTACCCAGTCCAAAGATCAGGGCTTGATCCATCACCGTTATTTATCTCACTGCCCCATCCCAGCTCAGAACCTGGATATATGCAAATCAGTCTGTCCCTGGCCCAGTGCATCATGGGAACAGGGCAGACTAAACTACCAAGCCAATTCTTCACCAGAAAGGAGACAAGCTACCGGGGACCGGTTTCTGGCATTTCAGCCTTCTTCGGCCCGGCTTGCTTGAATCCTGATGGAGCAGTGAGAAAGGGACTCATGTCTGAGTATACCCTGCCACACCTATAGTGGCCAAAAACGATTTAGAAAAGGGGGTGGTGATGAACAGAGTGTCTGAGTTAAACAGACCACTCTTACCCAGTCCAAAGATCAGGGCTTGATCCATCACCGTTATTTATCTCACTGCCCCATCCCAGCTCAGAACCTGGCTATATGCAAATCAGTCTGTCCCTGGCCCAGTGCATCATGGGAACAGGGCAGACTAAACTACCAAGCCAATTCTTCACCAGAAAGGAGACAAGCTACCGGGGACCGGTTTCTGGCATTTCAGCCTTCTTCGGCCCGGCTTGCTTGAATCCTGATGGAGCAGTGAGAAAGGGACTCATGTCTGAGTATACCCTGCCACACCTATAGTGGCCAAAAACGATTTAGAAAAGGGGGTGGTGATGAACAGAGTGTCTGAGTTAAACAGACCACTCTTACCCAGTCCAAAGATCAGGGCTTGATCCATCACCGTTATTTATCTCACTGCCCCATCCCAGCTCAGAACCTGGCTATATGCAAATCAGTCTGTCCCTGGCCCAGTGCATCATGGGAACAGGGCAGACTAAACTACCAAGCCAATTCTTCACCAGAAAGGAGACAAGCTACCGGGGACCGGTTTCTGGCATTTCAGCCTTCTTCGGCCCGGCTTGCTTGAATCCTGATGGAGCAGTGAGAAAGGGACTCATGTCTGAGTATACCCTGCCACACCTATAGTGGCCAAAAACGATTTAGAAAAGGGGGTGGTGATGAACAGAGTGTCTGAGTTAAACAGACCACTCTTACCCAGTCCAAAGATCAGGGCTTGATCCATCACCGTTATTTATCTCACTGCCCCATCCCAGCTCAGAACCTGGCTATATGCAAATCAGTCTGTCCCTGGCCCAGTGCATCATGGGAACAGGGCAGACTAAACTACCAAGCCAATTCTTCACCAGAAAGGAGACAAGCTACCGGGGACCGGTTTCTGGCATTTCAGCCTTCTTCGGCCCGGCTTGCTTGAATCCTGATGGAGCAGTGAGAAAGGGACTCATGTCTGAGTATACCCTGCCACACCTATAGTGGCCAAAAACGATTTAGAAAAGGGGGTGGTGATGAACAGAGTGTCTGAGTTAAACAGACCACTCTTACCCAGTCCAAAGATCAGGGCTTGATCCATCACCGTTATTTATCTCACTGCCCCATCCCAGCTCAGAACCTGGCTATATGCAAATCAGTCTGTCCCTGGCCCAGTGCATCATGGGAACAGGGCAGACTAAACTACCAAGCCAATTCTTCACCAGAAAGGAGACAAGCTACCGGGGACCGGTTTCTGGCATTTCAGCCTTCTTCGGCCCGGCTTGCTTGAATCCTGATGGAGCAGTGAGAAAGGGACTCATGTCTGAGTATACCCTGCCACACCTATAGTGGCCAAAAACGATTTAGAAAAGGGGGTGGTGATGAACAGAGTGTCTGAGTTAAACAGACCACTCTTACCCAGTCCAAAGATCAGGGCTTGATCCATCACCGTTATTTATCTCACTGCCCCATCCCAGCTCAGAACCTGGCTATATGCAAATCAGTCTGTCCCTGGCCCAGTGCATCATGGGAACAGGGCAGACTAAACTACCAAGCCAATTCTTCACCAGAAAGGAGACAAGCTACCGGGGACCGGTTTCTGGCATTTCAGCCTTCTTCGGCCCGGCTTGCTTGAATCCTGATGGAGCAGTGAGAAAGGGACTCATGTCTGAGTATACCCTGCCACACCTATAGTGGCCAAAAACGATTTAGAAAAGGGGGTGGTGATGAACAGAGTGTCTGAGTTAAACAGACCACTCTTACCCAGTCCAAAGATCAGGGCTTGATCCATCACCGTTATTTATCTCACTGCCCCATCCCAGCTCAGAACCTGGCTATATGCAAATCAGTCTGTCCCTGGCCCAGTGCATCATGGGAACAGGGCAGACTAAACTACCAAGCCAATTCTTCACCAGAAAGGAGACAAGCTACCGGGGACCGGTTTCTGGCATTTCAGCCTTCTTCGGCCCGGCTTGCTTGAATCCTGATGGAGCAGTGAGAAAGGGACTCATGTCTGAGTATACCCTGCCACACCTATAGTGGCCAAAAACGATTTAGAAAAGGGGGTGGTGATGAACAGAGTGTCTGAGTTAAACAGACCACTCTTACCCAGTCCAAAGATCAGGGCTTGATCCATCACCGTTATTTATCTCACTGCCCCATCCCAGCTCAGAACCTGGCTATATGCAAATCAGTCTGTCCCTGGCCCAGTGCATCATGGGAACAGGGCAGACTAAACTACCAAGCCAATTCTTCACCAGAAAGGAGACAAGCTACCGGGGACCGGTTTCTGGCATTTCAGCCTTCTTCGGCCCGGCTTGCTTGAATCCTGATGGAGCAGTGAGAAAGGGACTCATGTCTGAGTATACCCTGCCACACCTATAGTGGCCAAAAACGATTTAGAAAAGGGGGTGGTGATGAACAGAGTGTCTGAGTTAAACAGACCACTCTTACCCAGTCCAAAGATCAGGGCTTGATCCATCACCGTTATTTATCTCACTGCCCCATCCCAGCTCAGAACCTGGCTATATGCAAATCAGTCTGTCCCTGGCCCAGTGCATCATGGGAACAGGGCAGACTAAACTACCAAGCCAATTCTTCACCAGAAAGGAGACAAGCTACCAGGGACCGGTTTCTGGCATTTCAGCCTTCTTCGGCCCGGCTTGCTTGAATCCTGATGGAGCAGTGAGAAAGGGACTCATGTCTGAGTATACCCTGCCACACCTATAGTGGCCAAAAACGATTTAGAAAAGGGGGTGGTGATGAACAGAGTGTCTGAGTTAAACAGACCACTCTTACCCAGTCCAAAGATCAGGGCTTGATCCATCACCGTTATTTATCTCACTGCCCCATCCCAGCTCAGAACCTGGCTATATGCAAATCAGTCTGTCCCTGGCCCAGTGCATCATGGGAACAGGGCAGACTAAACTACCAAGCCAATTCTTCACCAGAAAGGAGACAAGCTACCGGGGACCGGTTTCTGGCATTTCAGCCTTCTTCGGCCCGGCTTGCTTGAATCCTGATGGAGCAGTGAGAAAGGGACTCATGTCTGAGTATACCCTGCCACACCTATAGTGGCCAAAAACGATTTAGAAAAGGGGGTGGTGATGAACAGAGTGTCTGAGTTAAACAGACCACTCTTACCCAGTCCAAAGATCATCGCTTGATCCATCACCGTTATTTATCTCACTGCCCCATCCCAGCTCAGAACCTGGCTATATGCAAATCAGTCTGTCCCTGGCCCAGTGCATCATGGGAACAGGGCAGACTAAACTACCAAGCCAATTCTTCACCAGAAAGGAGACAAGCTACCGGGGACCGGTTTCTGGCATTTCAGCCTTCTTCGGCCCGGCTTGCTTGAATCCTGATGGAGCAGTGAGAAAGGGACTCATGTCTGAGTATACCCTGCCACACCTATAGTGGCCAAAAACGATTTAGAAAAGGGGGTGGTGATGAACAGAGTGTCTGAGTTAAACAGACCACTCTTACCCAGTCCAAAGATCAGGGCTTGATCCATCACCGTTATTTATCTCACTGCCCCATCCCAGCTCAGAACCTGGCTATATGCAAATCAGTCTGTCCCTGGCCCAGTGCATCATGGGAACAGGGCAGACTAAACTACCAAGCCAATTCTTCACCAGAAAGGAGACAAGCTACCGGGGACCGGTTTCTGGCATTTCAGCCTTCTTCGGCCCGGCTTGCTTGAATCCTGATGGAGCAGTGAGAAAGGGACTCATGTCTGAGTATACCCTGCCACACCTATAGTGGCCAAAAACGATTTAGAAAAGGGGGTGGTGATGAACAGAGTGTCTGAGTTAAACAGACCACTCTTACCCAGTCCAAAGATCAGGGCTTGATCCATCACCGTTATTTATCGGCAGTTCTTAAATGAAGGTAAGATGGTCCTGGTCAGTCGTAGTTGTGCGCCAAGGGAGTTTCATGTCTTGGTGGCCAGGTAGGAGGATGATCTACCTCCAGTGGTGGATCAGTCAATCCTTGGTATGGTGGCTAGTGGGAGGCTGGTGGAGCGGAGGTGGCCGGTAGGATCTGAGAACGAGAGGCGGTTGAGGAGTCATTCTGGGCCCATGTCATGTGTCTGTGTGTGTGTGTGGGTGAGGAGCCTGAACGTGATCCTTGTGCTGACGGTGACCCAGTGTTGGTCATTATGGCCTGTAGAAATGCTGCTGTGGTGAGGGCTGTCGAAGATGAGTTGTGCTGATGCATTTACTATGGGTAGTAGTTCTAAGTGAAGTCTGGCAGTGGTTCCTGTGTATAGGGCATTCCCGTTGTACAGTTGGCTGTTGATGAGGGCCTGGGTGACCGTCTCACATGTTCCGGTGGTGATCCACCAGAATATCTATCGGAGCATGCGCAGGGTGTAGAATCATAAGGATGACATGACATCCACTTGTTTGTTAGTTGTGAGTGAGTAGACCTGGAAGAATCCCAAGTGGGGTGTATGGTCCGTGGGTGTTGTTGCAGTGACCATTGTTGTGGACCAATAGGCGTCGTCCCTGGCGGATGTTGATTTGCAAAGGATGATAACCTCTGTATTGTGTGTCTACAGTATCTGCTGACTGAGCTTCTTCCATTCTGCAGCGTCTATCTTTTCTTCATGGAGGTTGTTTTTGGTTGGGGCTGGGTCTTGGGTGAGGGACAGTACCAGATGGGTGTCATTGGCATAGAATATTATGTTGTGGTGGTGTGTGCATGCAATGGTGGCAAGTGTGCTCATGGAGATGTCGAAGACTGTTGTGCTGAGCAAGGACCCTTGGGGTACGTGACAGTCAGTGTATTTATACCATGGCTACATGACACATGCTCATTGTAGTACAACATAGATATACCTCCTACAAGTTCGATTTCCTTGTGCCCCACGTGTGTCAGTACTTGAAATTGTTAGAGGGATGCAACAGTGCTGCAAGTCCATCATTAATTAGCACAACAATCATGCAGTTACCTATGCAACTAAAAGGGTCACCGGCAGAATTCCCTATTGACATCAGTAGTTAATATGCAATGATGTACATGTGCTTAAATGGCCATTGCATCAATTATCATGCATAGTCAATCCACATACCAGGCCTTAATGCTGGCCATGATATGAGGTCCCCTGTCAAGATGCGTCTACCATGAAAGTGTTGTGCAGTGTGTGTTGCGTTGTGTGAAAACGCAGCACGTATTTACTCCCAAGCAGCACCCCATGTACAAGAGTTAAATGATAGGAGGCGGTGCCCAAATCTATTGCAGGGCACACCTGTGTTTTTCCTTGCAACACAATCCTAATTTGCCCATGTTTCGTTTCCATGGTGCATTTGACATGTGTGTTGCCTTGTGCAGCATACAGGGATGATGGTCCATATACCTTGCTTTGTATCTGCGTATGAAGTGTCGAATTACAATGCCTATACAAACCTTGCCTGCACACAGATGCACTTGCATCATGTTGAGAAGGGGCCTGCATATGTGAATGGCGAGCATTGGGTTCATGCCCAGGACAAATGCATTGGAATGCACCATCTCATATGTATTGAGACCTTACATGTCATCCACATTATTTTTCATGTTAGGTATTACGCAACATCACTTAGCATCCCTGTGTATGACCATCGATGATGATGCCACCATGCTTTGAAATTGATGCCCTGTTAACGATAGGCCCTTGACAAAATGTTCCGAAGATTGCATTAATGTGCATGTGTACAGGTGTCAATGTGTAAGTGCAGACTGATGTGGATGTCATTGCGCCATTACAGACAACATGTCACAAGATGAGGAGAGGCAGTATCGCATCTGTCTTGAAAGATACCGCCACATACGGAATGTTAGTCGTTCATTCAGGCAGATGGGACGCCGACATGAACACTCACGTGCTGCTGGAGCCTGGACATCACCAACTCCCACTCCCCCATGCAACATGCGGAGCAGGAAGCAAAAGGCAAAAAGCTCACTCGTGGACTCTGGACCAGCAACTGGATCTTATCAAGATCAAGATCCCCAAATGGACACTGAATATCCTACACAGAGTGGACCCTCAGGCATGCAGACATCAGCACCGTCAACATCTGGTTTGGTTGCACCCCCAGCTAGTCTTGGTTCAGGATCTGCAAGTTGTTCCACTTCTGTACATCCCTCGGATCTGACCCCAGTGACAACCACTGATCAAAAATCTGGACCCACCACTGCACAGGCCCTTGCAACGAAGACAGGTGGAGCTGCAGTAGCGCCACCTGAACTGGCTTTTGTGCAAGTTGGACATACATCAACAGTTGGACGTACAGCAACAGGGCATGCAGCTGCTCCCCCAGAGATAGACGGTGTGCTCCTGATGGCCAAAATTGGCAATATTGAGGCCAAAATGGAAAATGTTGAAAAGGCCCAAAAGGAAATGACATTGAAGGTTGCGGGCATGCAACTGCAGCTGGCCACCCTGCTGTCCATGGTTGCCGACATGAAGGCCACCATTGAACAAATGGACGAGCAGGAATGAACACAGAGTGAACAACTGTGGTCGTTGTCCATGACATGGAATTTCTCCTGTCAAGTTACGGACCTTGTTATTGTTTACGTTTTTTAATAGTTAGATAGTTTTTAGGATAGTTGTAGTACTTAGGAATAGTGTTAGGATAAGTGTTAAGTTATTAGGAGTGGGTGGGGGGTTGATGTATAGTGTATGTTAAATGGTTTTTAAGATGTAAAAAATTTTTTTTAAATAAAATATATCATTGTTTAGTTAGGTAGGTTAATTAGTATGTGTTTAGATTAAGTGTATGTATGCCTGATGTGTGATTGTTGAATAGGGGGTGGGGGATCATCTGTGTGTTGTGTAGTATGTGTGAGGTAGGTATAGGATCAGTTAGACAAGATAAGTGTAGATGTTAGTGCCTTAGATTAGCTTAGTGTAGGATTTTATTACAAATTTTGATAATTGTAGTGTAATTTAGCATAGCTTTTAATTAGTGTGAACTATTTTTGTAAATAAAATATGTTTTTCAATTACTATAAGTTGTACTTGTAGGCATATGAAGTTGTGAAATCAGCTCTGGGTGAGCCTTACCCTTGCTGGCCAAGGAATGTCAACAATGATCTCATATCTGAGATTACCGTTACATGTTAGCTATTGTAAGCCAAATGTTTTTTACACTATCACTAATTCATACAGGCCAATACTCACCCTTGAGGGACTTTAGGTAATGCGTCTCAGGTGAGCCCATGTGATCACCAATCATGTGTAAAGATTGTGGGACCTCTCTCATGACGTTTTTCCGTAGTGAGGCACAGCAGGCCTTCCTGTTGCGCTACCCTTTTGCAGGATGAAGGGGAGGACCGTGCCGTATCTGCAAGATACTGCGCAGTCCTGTTGTTCTCACCAGCACTGTTGCACAATGTCCTGTTCATCGCCAACGCAGTCACCTTTGCACAATGGGGCAAGTGTGTCTGCCTTGCGGGGAACATCAGACTTGTACAGGAACGGACACCTCTCAGTTAATCAATCATCACAACGGCCTCTTCCTCTTACTATATCTACTGCATTGTGAGAAAAAGGGGAGACAAGGAGAATTCATATTTGTCAATATTGAGCCTTCCTCACGCCTGCCCTGGGTCTGTGTAATTTCTGGACAGTGCCTCACATTTCATGTTCCTATTACATCTGGGGCAGTGTCAAAAGCCAATGGATGTTGCTGGGAAGGCACCCAGCAACACCCATTGCACGTGCCTGTAACGCAGATCAAGGCGTTCAAGGGTCGGATTTGTTGCATGCAGCATTATCGCATGACTATGTGCCTTGGTGATGGATGATGACTATTAGGCAGGGATAGGCGTCACACAACGTCACAACAAGTGAGGGTCAGATGGCACAAGGGCCGTCATTAATTGGGCCACCTGGTATTGAGACTGTAGCTCAATGTTTGCAGTGTTTCCCAATGCTGAGGGCCAGTATGACCCACGTTTTTCCTGCAAGTGGAAAATAAAGCTGGTTCACAGGCTGGCTATGTAGATGCTGGGAAATGTGACCATGGCTAGGTCTGTATTCCAGACGTATGTCTTGTGGGCCTAGAAGCAGATTCATTGGTAGAGGTTTGCTGGCCCAGGGTTGTGGCTGACTGTGTAGGCGTGTGTGAGCTCCTTGAGTGTCAGTATATCTGTATGGGTGTGGATGCAGTAGTGCTCCTGTATGTGCTGGCGGTAGTGGTATTATCATGGTTGTTGTGAGGGTGATGACCTGTTTTGACAACAAATGGAGATTTGTCCAGCTGAGGCACATACGTGTTGGCACTTCTTGCATCCATTGCGGTTAGTTGTGTCCTGTGATGTTGGGTACCTTGGTGAGGGAGAGGCAGAGCTGGGTGTATTAGGCGTAGGGTACTATGCAGTGTCCATGTCCACTGATGTTCTCAGCAAGTGGGGCCATGTAGACATAGTAGACAATGGTACTGAGGGACAGTCACTGAGGAACTCAGCATCAGTACTCTGTGTGTTGTGCTGTGAAATGTATTATGCGGAATCATCTGCTCCGGTCTGCAAGGGAGGAGACAATCCAGTGTGGTGTATTACCTTGCCTCATGCCATAGTGGAGTCTGGCTGCTGGTGTGTTGTGGAACATTGTTTCTTGAAATGATGCGATGTATAGTGTATATGGAGTGGCAGTGTTACCGACTTTGAGGATTGTGTGGATGTTGCTGTGGCATGTAGGAGGGACCTCTTGATGCTATTGTTTGTGATGGAGCAGGATTGAGGATGTTGTATGTTCCTATGAACATCACTGGGTGCATGATGACCCTCTGGTTAATTATTTTGACTGCAAATGTGTGTGGAAAGATGTGCCTGTGGGTCTTGACGTCTGTTTGGTCAGCAGGGGTGTAACTGCTAATGTCATTTAGCTCTCAGCATTTGCAATTACTGTGGAGGTGCATGTACCAATGGTGGAGGCCATGTACTGTCACTGTTCGTGTGCAATGGGGGATGCAGCCCTGTGGAAGATGTGCTCTGGGCAGGGGTGTGTGGGTGCTCCTTAAAGTATGTCCATCACGGTGTTTGTGGTGTGAAACATGTATACATGTGGCCACCAGAGGATGGTGTGTAGAGTGGCTTACTTGGGCTAAGGTGTTGTGTGGTATGCCTTGCTTATGTTCATCTAAGTTGACATTCACTTTGCTGATCTAGTGGTAGGAGACTGTACCAAGTGTCTATAAAATTCCCGTGAAGTGAGTGAGGGCTGAGCTCGGTCATATTGTTTAATTTGGTATGGAGTTGATGCTTGCCATGGATTGGCATGATGTATAGAGGATTGTGTCCTTCGTGATTTTGCATTTGTGTGGATCAGATGAGTTTGACATTTTGCTGTGTTGTTATCCCTGTAGGCGGAGTGTAATTCCTGGGATTTGGTTGAGCCTCAAAGCTAAATCCAGCAGCCTGCACATGAGCATTGTTTGTTGTATGTCCGTGGATACACAGGTGACATTGGTGGTGTGTTGTATGTTGTGCTTCATGGAAGTGTGCTGCCATGTATGTGCATATGTAGTACATCATCTGTAATTCGTAATGATCTGAGTTAGTGTGGCACATGGTGGATGGAGGGGTGTGTATCAGTGCTGAGGCAAGGGGCTCTGTGTTGATCTTGCACCAGTGTCTGCACCAGGACTGTGCCCTTGACATGTGTATGGTATGTTTTCTAAATGATGAGAGAATGCATTGGGGCTTGGATCAGGGAGGATGTGAGGGATGGCCAAGGAAAATGTAGTTACCTTGGATGACAATGTGTGCCCGGGTGTGTCCCACCTTGTGAGTTGTGTTGATGACAACCTAGGTATATCTGATGTCGGTGATGTTGTCTAGGAGTGCGGTGAGGTTGAATAGGCAGAGTTTGTCAATGAGTCATACTGGTGTCTGAGCTGTACATAGTCCACGTATTGTAGGTTGTTGTACGGTCTGTGATCTGCATTGTAGTTGGCAAATGTTGTGGCACATCAAGGATGTCTGTATGCAAGGGTACAATATGGAGTTGTCCTGTAGTTGACTTTGATACAGGAGTGGACATGTTCAGGACTGTGCAATCACTTGATCATAATGGCATTAGTCTGTTGGAGGCAGTTCCTGAAGATGATGGCAAGGCATCCCTCCATGGTGTTTGTGGCCGTATTTCTGCATGATCTTGTACAAGTTGTGGATTGCGTATGCAATGCCAGTTGTAGATGTGACCCAGGCAACGTAACTAGTGCCAGAGGCTGTAGTTGGCCTCACACATTTATGTGCCATTTCTGTGCACAGGACATGTGTGTAGGAGGATGCAGCTCAGGCACCACTGTGCATTGGCATACAGCTGGCTGTTCATAGCTGTAATTGTCAGCAGACGGGGTAAGGTGCTTCAGCAGTGTCAACATGAGACTGTTGCTTGGTATTTGCACGGTGTCCTGAGCTGACAGTTGTATTATGTCACAAGTTTGCATACATGGAGTGCTGCATTTGTAGTGGGGGTGGTTTTAACAACCAGGCTAACTTCAGCTGGTCTTGCGCATGTTGTGTATGTTCACTGATGTGCTTGAACTCTGCACAACAATGGTACCTATATACATAATCCACCATTCAGCTGGGATCGTGTGTAGGGTGAGCAGCTTGTAGCTGGAGCATGGACGTGTGTGGGTGCTGGATGGACAGGTAACTGCAGTGTCAAGTAAAAGTCAGTGTGAAAACAGACCAAATACAGGGGATACACAACAGACAGGCCAAATTAGCCCTATCAGGAACAGCAGACACACACACCAAGGGCACAATACAGTGAACAAGGCACAGACACACCATGGTGCCACTGGGAAATGGCCTCATTGGCAATCTACATTGTACTAGTGGTACAGATTGTACCACAAGTGTATTGGGGGCATTTCAATTGGGGAAAGACATTTCTTGTGTGTAGTAGCACAATAATCTGTGTGACAGGCCTGTACATAAGTACTTATTGTGGAAGTAGGGTGGCTGACTCATTTTCACATACCGATTTAGTGGATTTTCTAACAGACTCCAAGCTTGAAATCGGTCACGTTCTCACTTCTCCAAATGAAAGGTGTAACCGTGATCAAGGATCAGTGGTGTGACGAGGCTTTGCCATTCGCTCAGATTCACATATGTGTTAGTACATCTCAATTCTGACATGTCATGTAAGTCATCTTGCCATGGCTAATTCCGCTGCTAATTTTGTCCGTCAGTGTGTCAACATACATCTGGCACACTGAGCCTCATCAATGACAGCCTTGAATCACATTAGAAAAGTGAAAATCGTTATGCTTCGGTGCCACAAGGCATTAAGGCATGAGGGCCACAGTCTTTGCAGCAGCACTGAAGTGTTTGTAGGACTTCATACATGAGACACCATTTGAGTGTTGAGTGATGTTGTTGCAATCACTGGTGTGAAGCATGTCCCTATTCCTATGCTTAACTTAATAGAATTGTCTGCTACTTATCTTACCTTAGGATGTGCCTTTGATGGCAGCCACGTACTGATGTTTTCCTTTCATACATACATGTGGTATGTCACTTATTTCATCATCATATACATACACCTTGGACTGACCCACATTTATGGTAGCGTGCAAGCAGATCTGATTTTCCCACTCACCCCCTCCTTGTACAAACTTGTAGTGTTAGTCATTCTAACTTATGACATCATTTGTTATGTTGCACATTAGCAATGCTGTAGTATACACGTTACTAGTCACTTCATGAACGCTGCCAGTTAGACATTGCATGTTGTGGTTGCAAATTAATGTAAGTGACACAACTTAGCAAGTAGCAAGGTATGACAGGACTCTGATCGTCAAGGGACACATACAGTAGGGTTGAGGATGTACATGCACAGTCCATACATCAACATGACATTTGTGACATGCATGAGTGAGTAGTTTTTTATTGTGTGATAAGGGAGTGTCAACATCATACATTCACCTCATGGAGGGAGGCCACAGAAAATGTATTGTTCATCCATTGCCTAGCAGTAATTTGTTATTCATCATTACTGGGGTACAATGTCAGTATTATGAGCACCAGACAGTGTTTATTTATTGTCATGGTACAATATGTGATGCTAACGCATGGTTCTGCGGAGGATTGGACAATCTTCTGATTCTTCTTCATCAGATGTGTTTGTTGTCACAGCTGATGGTGTAATCAGTGGTGCAGTCGACACAGGAGGCATAGACACATCAGGGACTGCAGATGTTGATGGGATTGTACCTGCATCATGTTCCATGCCCATCAGGTACTGCATAAATGCACTGAGCATGACTTGGTGGTTTTCAAGCACAGCTGTAACATCCCGTTGGTAGTCAGCCAATTTTGTCAGGTATGCATCCTGTTTTGCATTCATTTCTTTAAGGGTGTCCTGAATTTCCCTCAGCCTGTTGGCCACTTCAAGGCTGGCACTTGTGTTAGGCATTTGTCTGTGCCTCTGCTGCATGACTTCTGAAATGTCATTCATGGCGTGAAACAAAGTACGTGGTGGTGCATAGTTGCTGCTACCAGTTTCCGCACTGCCAGTAATGGATGGTAGGCAACGGAGCACTCCTTCTAGGGTGCCTGCCATGCTCTCTATTCCTTTACGCACCTCCTGTGCCAACTGACCCTGTACATCCACAACACGTTGTTCAAAGGAATTTAGCTTGTTCGGCGACTGGTGAGGCAGAGACGTTGTGGGAGGTGGCGTAGGAGTGCTTCCATGTTGGGGAAGCAGAGATCCCACTGTGCTGCTTTGCCTTCTTGTGGGGGGAGAGGGAGTTTGTATTGATTCCAAAAGGTCCTGGATGAGGCCTGTGTCCAGACTTGTTACACTTTCACCGCCCTCATCATTGGATTCAAACATAGGTTCCTGCTCATGAGTAGGTGTACCATGCCCTGAAATAAAAAATAGATGTATGTTTATGATCATGTCTGACATATGGTGTACAGATGCACAATTTTGAGTCATCTACCCTTTTTGACTTTGATGTGTGTCAACATGTCAAAGTTAAAGCTACACATCATCACTCATGTTACCTCAAATGACATGGCATGAATCATTTGATGGATACAAAATGTTTGTCAAAAAACATGGCACATGGGCAGACAGTGCTTGCACACTTGCAACATTCAACTTGAGTGCATGTACTGATGTCTGTTTTGTTGGTGTATATTGGGGACACATTCCAGCACAGTAGCATGTCCAAGTGGCATTTTGCACTCTATATGTGTGCAACAGGTATCAGGCCACAATTAATGAGGATCTGGGACATTGATTTCTTACCATCTCACATCATCCCACCTGTCATAGCCATCACGGCTGTGTTGTTTGTGTGTGGCCCATTTCCTGTGTCTTCATGCTAATTACGTTATATTTGGATAATACAGATTGCTCCTGGTATGTTGCTCAACCTACACCCAGCTCCCCCTGTGTGCCCCTGCTGCCGCTGCTGAGTACACACTGGCAGGTGTGCAGAACCACCATATTAGTGTCCCGTTAGTGGCCTCAGTGCAACTATTTTTCACCCTGTTTGCACACCATTTTGTTTTCATTGCCACTGTTCCACCACCCCATGCACACTTGCTGCTCCCGCCTACCAGCTGCTCCTCCCTCCCACATCCCCATATGTGCCAAACTTTGCTCGACTGTGCTACTTGCGCACCAGAGGCACACCTTAAGCAAGGCTGTCTGCAGCCATCTGCGCCTGGACCATGCCCAGCGCCAGGACCCCTTGTGGCCACTAACGCCACTACACCAGACTCCAGTACTACGCCTGTACCCTCCATGCACTCAATGCCGGCCAATACTACACTTGCTTCCAGGCCACCACAATAACATACACACGGGACCCTTCTCCTGCCGCACATGCAGCTTCACATGCAACTGAGCCACCAAACCCCCATGGAGTGGACCCAGCCTCCTCCGATGCATTATCCACAACACCCACTCCACACAAACACAGCCCATGTGGCTCTGGGATCTGCTTGACAGCCTTGAATCACATTAGAAAAGTGAAAATCGTTATGCTTCGGTGCCACAAGGCATTAAGGCATGAGGGCCACAGTCTTTGCAGCAGCACTGAAGTGTTTGTAGGACTTCATACATGAGACACCATTTGAGTGTTGAGTGATGTTGTTGCAATCACTGGTGTGAAGCATGTCCCTATTCCTATGCTTAACTTAATAGAATTGTCTGCTACTTATCTTACCTTAGGATGTGCCTTTGATGGCAGCCACGTACTGATGTTTTCCTTTCATACATACATGTGGTATGTCACTTATTTCATCATCATATACATACACCTTGGACTGACCCACATTTATGGTAGCGTGCAAGCAGATCTGATTTTCCCACTCACCCCCTCCTTGTACAAACTTGTAGTGTTAGTCATTCTTACTTATGACATCATTCGTTATGTTGCACATTAGCAATGCTGTAGTATACACGTTACTAGTCACTTCATGAACGCTGCCAGTTAGACATTGCATGTTGTGGTTGCAAATTAATGTAAGTGACACAACTTAGCAAGTAGCAAGGTATGACAGGACTCTGATCGTCAAGGGACACATACAGTAGGGTTGAGGATGTACATGCACAGTCCATACATCAACATGACATTTGTGACATGCATGAGTGAGTAGTTTTTTATTGTGTGATAAGGGAGTGTCAACATCATACGTTCACCTCATGGAGGGAGGCCACAGAAAATGTATTGTTCATCCATTGCCTAGCAGTAATTTGTTATTCATCATTACTGGGGTACAATGTCAGTATTATGAGCACCAGACAGTGTTTATTTATTGTCATGGTACAATATGTGATGCTAACGCATGGTTCTGCGGAGGATTGGACAATCTTCTGATTCTTCTTCATCAGATGTGTTTGTTGTCACAGCTGATGGTGTAATCAGTGGTGCAGTCGACACAGGAGGCATAGACACATCAGGGACTGCAGATGTTGATGGGATTGTACCTGCATCATGTTCCATGCCCATCAGGTACTGCATAAATGCACTGAGCATGACTTGGTGGTTTTCAAGCACAGCTGTAACATCCCGTTGGTAGTCAGCCAATTTTGTCAGGTATGCATCCTGTTTTGCATTCATTTCTTTAAGGGTGTCCTGAATTTCCCTCAGCCTGTTGGCCACTTCAAGGCTGGCACTTGTGTTAGGCATTTGTCTGTGCCTCTGCTGCATGACTTCTGAAGTGTCATTCATGGCGTGAAACAAAGTACGTGGTGGTGCATAGTTGCTGCTACCAGTTTCCGCACTGCCAGTAATGGATGGTAGGCAACGGAGCACTCCTTCTAGGGTGCCTACCATGCTCTCTATTCCTTTACGCACCTCCTGTGCCAACTGATCCTGTACATCCACAACACGTTGTTCAAAGGAATTTAGCTTGTTCGGCGACTGGTGAGGCAGAGACGTTGTGGGAGGTGGCGTAGGAGTGCTTCCATGTTGGGGAAGCAGAGATCCCACTGTGCTGCTTTGCCTTCTTGTGGGGGGAGAGGGAGTTTGTATTGATTCCAAAAGGTCCTGGATGAGGCCTGTGTCCAGACTTGTTACACTTTCACCGCCCTCATCATTGGATTCAAACATAGGTTCCTGCTCATGAGTAGGTGTACCATGCCCTGAAATAAAAAATGGATGTATGTTTATGATCATGTCTGACATATGGTGTACAGATGCACAATTTTGAGTCATCTACCCTTTTTGACTTTGATGTGTGTCAACATGTCAAAGTTAAAGCTACACATCATCACTCATGTTACCTCAAATGACATGGCATGAATCATTTGATGGATACAAAATGTTTGTCAAAAAACATGGCACATGGGCAGACAGTGCTTGCACACTTGCAACATTCAACTTGAGTGCATGTACTGATGTCTGTTTTGTTGGTGTATATTGGGGACACATTCCAGCACAGTAGCAAGTCCAAGTGGCATTTTGCACTCTATATGTGTGCAACAGGTATCAGGTCACAATTAATGAGGATCTGGGACATTGATTTCTTACCATCTCACATCATCCCACCTGTCATAGCCATCACGGCTGTGTTGTTTGTGTGTGGCCCATTTCCTGTGTCTTCATGCTAATTACGTTATATTTGGATAATACAGATTGCTCCTGGTATGTTGCTCAACCTACACCCAGCTCCCCCTGTGTGCCCCTGCTGCCGCTGCTGAGTACACACTGGCAGGTGTGCAGAACCACCATATTAGTGTCCCGTTAGTGGCCTCAGTGCAACTATTTTTCACCCTGTTTGCACACCATTTTGTTTTCATTGCCACTGTTCCACCACCCCATGCACACTTGCTGCTCCCGCCTACCAGCTGCTCCTCCCTCCCACATCCCCATATGTGCCAAACTTTGCTCGACTGTGCTACTTGCGCACCAGAGGCACACCTTAAGCAAGGCTGTCTGCAGCCATCTGCGCCTGGACCATGCCCAGCGCCAGGACCCCTTGTGGCCACTAACGCCACTACACCAGACTCCAGTACTATGCCTGTACCCTCCATGCACTCAATGCCGGCCAATACTACACTTGCTTCCAGGCCACCACAATAACATACACACGGGACCCTTCTCCTGCCGCACATGCAGCTTCACATGCAACTGAGCCACCAAACCCCCATGGAGTGGACCCAGCCTCCTCCGATGCATTATCCACAACACCCACTCCACACAAACACAGCCCATGTGGCTCTGGGATCTGCTTGACACCTCCGCCCCAGATGTGTGATTATTAAACGTGACCTGGTGGAACTACTGCTCTGCGACCAACATCACCATAGACATCCCAGACAGCTACAATTTCAACTGCAGGGATTGAGCTGACTGATTTGGAGGATGGGTCACCATCGACCACAAGACCACCCTCAAGGTCGGCACCCATGCAGACAACACCATCAACACCGCCACCCACCTGCACATGAACATCCACACCGACACCCAACACCACCCTCAGAGGACCCTCGTGTACTGCACACCGACCCTGTGCTCAGTTCTGCTGCTCCATCAATGACCTCGCCAGCACCCACGCACTCCCCTCCACGCACTACATCATCCTGTGGGACCTGACCTTACACCTCAAGGACAACAACGACGACAACTCCACCATACTGATCAACGACCTCACCAGACCCGGCTGCAGACAACTCGGGACCAAACCCACGCCGCCAGCCACAAGCTGGACCCCGTCTTCTCAACAGGCACCCACGTCACCTGCAACCACACCACTGAACTGCACTCGACCGACCACCGCAGCATCAATTTTACCTTCTATTAATCAACCACACACCACCGCAGACAACTGCTGCCTCACCAATGCTGGGTAAAAGTAAACGTAGACCAGCTGATCACACCCCTCAGCCAGAGCCCGAACTACAACCCCACCAACCCAGTCGTCAGTGCCCAAAAACTCTGACTGTGTATGTAGGACTGCACCAACACCTTTGCCCCACTCACGTTACCCTCCAACAGCCACGCCTGCAACAGAGCCACCCGGTTCACCGACTACCTCCAGACCTACCAACGCACATGCCAGAAGATGGAGTGAACATGGCTCCATGGACACACACTGCACAACCACACAGTCCACAAGGACGCCACGTGTATACATCACCACCTCAACAGATTGGCAAAGAGTTCCTCCTTCCAAGCCTGTCTGGATACCAATGCACACGACAGCAATGAGGTCTTCTGCATTGTTATTGAACAGAGAAACCCATGCGCAAACGTTATCAACATCCCACCTTCACAAGAAGTGTGGGACTCACTGTCCATCTTCTCACAGCGCACGTTTGGTGACATCGACGACAGCTTCACCACCACAACCACCCTAACTATGCCAGACTCCACCTCCCCGGCGAGGACCACCAGCGCCAACCGCAGCACCTCCTGGTACTACGTCGACAAGGACGCAACACACAAGCTCATGAACTCCATACACTCTGGATCACCAGCAGTACCATCACCACACCACTTATTGTACGAAGCAGAGGAAGCGGTCATACCACAACTACATAAGTTCATCTACATCTTCTTCAATGCAGCAACATTCCATGAAATATGGAAGCACGCCACAAGCAATGCCCTCCTCAAGAGGCACAAGGCACACCGCAATGCCCTCAAGGACTCACGGCCCATCTCCCTGCTCACGTTCCTAACGAAGGTCATCTAGGTAATCATCAACATGCAATTGGGCCGCAAGCTGGTAGACCCCAACATGTTTGGCCCGTCCCAGTCCGGATTCATACGTACATACAGCAGCAAGACAGTCCACATGTCCGGCACAGACAACATCATGCGGCAACTAGCCAGCACCAAGACAGCAGCCCTCTTCCTCCTGGACCGGTCAACCGCCTTTGACACGGTATGCCATCACACTCTGAAGACACACCTCAGAGAATCATGATTCCAATTGAAGGCCCTAGACTGGACCACGTCCTTACTCTCCGGCAGAACCCAGAGCGCCCAGAGTGTCCGAAACCCATCCATCAAATCGGACGCCATCAACATCATCTGCGGCGTACCCCAGGGGTCATCCCTCAGCCCAACACTGTCAAACATGTACATGTCCCCCTCGTACACGTGGGCCGCCATCACAGCCTCTACATCATCTCCTACACCAACAACACCCAGCTCATCCTCTCCATCACCAGGGACCCACACACACCCTGAACAAACCTCCACGAGGGAATGAAGTCCCTCACCAACTGGATGAGGAGCAGCAGTCTGAAACTGTACTTGGACATGACACAGGTCCTCATCCTCGGACCCACACCCTGAGCCTGGGACGACTCCTGTCGGGCAACCACACTGGGAACAGCAACAACACCCACTGACCATGCACGCAACTTACAATACATCCAGTACTCCTCCCTCTCCATGTCTGAGCAGGTCGACGCCATCTCCTCCTCATGCTACAACTGCCTCCGCATGCTATGCGGGATCTACAAGTGGATCCCCACCCCAGACAACAATAACTGTGACGCAGGCCCTGAGCACCAGCAGACTGGACTACCGCAACGCACTGTACGCAGGATTCCCAGACAAACACCTACAACTACTGCAACGCATCCAATACACTTACGGCTCATTGGTTGTCAACGTCCCCCACCGCAGCAACATCATCCTCCAAATGTGAGACCTACACTGGTTCCCCATCAGCAAGTGGATCAGCTTCAAGCTCCAGACCCAGACACACAATGCACTCCAGTAGGCCGGACCAGCCTACCTGTACAGCAGACTCAGCTTCTACACCCCCACACGCCAGGTACGCTCCACCCGCCTCCCCCTCACCACTGTCCACCGCATCCTATGACCAACCTCCAGCAGAAGATCCTTGTCCTACCTCGCAGCCAAGACCTTCCACACCCTCCCGGCCCACCTACGGCAGACCCAGGACCTACTCCCATTCAGAAGACTCATCAAGGCCTGTCTCTTTGAGCGGTAGCGGCAGCCCCTTCCCATCAGAGTGGTAGATCCAACAGGTGTTTTTACATGCTGAAGGAGTTGTTCCAAGGACATGGACTTCTGTATTCTCTGATTTTGATTTCATACAGCTGTGGTTCATGCAGACTGCGACGTAATGCATTCCTCAATGTATTTCAAGTGTTTGGTTGGTGTAGTCTTAGGTGTGAGAGAGTATGAGCTGTCTGTCATCAGCAATGGATACAATGTTGAGGCTGTGTTTGGTTTCAAATGGCGCTGAGGCAGCCCTGTTGATGTTGACAAGGGTCAGACACATAGATGGTCCCTCTTGCATTCAGCATTGGAATGACGTGATTTTAAAGGCGAAGGTTGTCAGTCTGATCCTTGGACCTCTTGCTGGGATGAGTGACCCAGTTAAGCGTTGTTCCTTGGAATCCTGCTTCATGTAGTGTAGCAAATCTGTGTGGTGTTAGTCTGTGTCGGAGCACACTCACAGCTCCTGGTCCCGGAGGGTGCAGATGTCACCTATGACTGTGAATAGGGTGATCTTGGTGCTGTTGTTGATGTGATGAGGACAGGGCTGTAGTGATCCCACAGGTGGCTGTATCTCATGTTGGAGGGGGTGCATTGAGCTGTGACTGGTGTCCCGGTGGGTATGGTAGTATGGTTGTTGTGTTGGGAGAGGTTTGCGTGGTGCTGCCTGTGGCATCTCATGTGTACGGCAAAGTTGTTGTAGTGACATTTTTTTATTTATGGTGAACTTTGTTGGACACTTATCACAGGTCTGTAGTGCCAGGGTGATGTCTGTAGCTTTGCAGCATGGGTTGTTTTATTCATGCAGGACCTTGACAAGTTTGCAGGACTTTCCATTATGTTGGATTATTTTTTTGTGGTACTCCCTCATTGCGTCCATGTATGTGTTTTACATTTCAGGTGTCTTGGTGTTTATACAGTTCTTACCAAGGTATCTGCTGGTGCGTCTTGCTTCTTAGAGATCAGTGCTCTACCATGCCGTGTCCCTGTAGTGCTGTTTGTTAGGCTTGCAGAGGGTGGAGGTCTGGTATGCGCAGTTGTGTATCCAGGTGTGACTTTCACTTGCAGTAACGCTGGTGTTGGCTGTGTTTGAGACCAGGGTGGTGGTTGAGGATTGTCAGCAGTGTAGGCATGTGAAATGTCTGCGGGTCATGTTTGCAAAGGCCTGTTGTCATTCTCCAATGTTTACCATGTATGAGTGCATGGAGGCTGGCTGAGCTGCATCAGTGAATGACTGTATATCAGTTGCTGCTGGAAATGATTGCATTTGGGACCCAGATGTGCGCATTCAGACTTGCCATAGGCCTGCCTTCAGCACACCATGTACATGCATCTGCTGTGCGCTTGCACAGCGGCTGACATGGAGTAGGGTAATTGTGAGGTACAATATTCAGTGATGACGGAACACATGAAGACAGGGGTGGGGGCCTTAGTGGTAGTTCATAGACCATATGTGGAGTGTGGGCTCAGATGAGAACACTGAACTGACTTATTATGGAGACACAAGGGATGAGTGACTGATGTGATCATGCTATGTGTCATCATGGCATGGGAGGGTGGGTAGGAGACATCTAAGATGAGGTGGGTCATGTGCATATTGGCAAGATGACTCAGGTGCCACCTATGATGACCAGAGCACTAATACCCACTTCCATGTTTGGTATGCAGGCTGCATTTCAGCCTCATTGGCAAACATGGCCGACACTCCAGCATAGCATGTGGCTGCATGACTTATCCCATTTCCTATTACCAGTCACACCAGCACTTCACAGCGTTGTGATTGACTCAGAGTAGTGAGCCTGGCTGGCTAATTTCTTTTATGTGACACAAAGGCAGGGTTACATAGGCTCCAGAGAAACGGGACACAGCTTTGAGGTCAGACTTCACTCAATGTGTGCCTGATTCACAAAACAAACTTAAGACTCAATCCTAAACTTAATACTATTTTGGTGTTCACAGAATGCACTTACTACTTTTGGCATTCACAGAATGTACTTAGTACTTTTGGTATTCACAGAAGTTAGGATTTTGCCTTTAGTCTGTCTTAAGTCTGTCTTCAGAGAAACTTAAAACAAAATCCTAACTTCTGTGAATACCAAAAGTAGTAAGTTCATTCTGTGAATGCTAAAATTAGTAAGTGCTTTCTGTGAATACCAATATAGTAGTAAGTTTTGGATTGAGTCTTAAGTTCATTCTGTGAATCAGCCACTATATGTTTTGCGATTTACAAAAAGGGGGTGGTGATGAACAGAGTGTCTGAGTTAAACAGACCACTCTTACCCAGTCCAAAGATCAGGGCTTGATCCAACACCGTTATTTATCTCACTGCCCCATCCCAGCTCAGAAACTGGCTATATGCAAATCAGTCTGTCCCTGGCCCAGTGCATCATGGGAACAGGGCAAACTAAACTACCAAGCCAATTCTTCACCAGAAAGGAGACAAGCTACCGGGGACCGGTTTCTGGCATTTCAGCCTTCTTCGGCCCGGCTTGCTTGAATCCTGATGGAGCAGTGAGAAAGGGACTCATGTCTGAGTATACCCTGCCACACCTATAGTGGCCAAAAAAGATTTACAAAAAGGGGGTGGTGATGAACAGAGTGTCTGAGTTAAACAGACCACTCTTACCCAGTCCAAAGATCAGGGCTTGATCCAACACCGTTATTTATCTCACTGCCCCATCCCAGCTCAGAACCTGGCTATATGCAAATCAGTCTGTCCCTGGCCCAGTGCATCATGGGAACAGGGCAAACTAAACTACCAAGCCAATTCTTCACCAGAAAGGAGACAAGCTACCGGGGACCGGTTTCTGGCATTTCAGCCTTCTTCGGCCCGGCTTGCTTGAATCCTGATGGAGCAGTGAGAAAGGGACTCATGTCTGAGTATACCCTGCCACACCTATAGTGGCCAAAAACGATTTACAAAAAAGGGGGTGGTGATGAACAGAGTGTCTGAGTTAAACAGACCACTCTTACCCAGTCCAAAGATCAGGGCTTGATCCAACACCGTTATTTATCTCACTGCCCCATCCCAGCTCAGAACCTGGCTATATGCAAATCAGTCTGTCCCTGGCCCAGTACATCATGGGAACAGGGCAAACTAAACTACCAAGCCAATTCTTCACCAGAAAGGAGACAAGCTACCGGGGACCGGTTTCTGGCATTTCAGCCTTCTTCGGCCCGGCTTGCTTGAATCCTGATGGAGCAGTGAGAAAGGGACTCATGTCTGAGTATACCCTGCCACACCTATAGTGGCCAAAAACGATTTACAAAAAGGGGGTGGTGATGAACAGAGTGTCTGAGTTAAACAGACCACTCTTACCCAGTCCAAAGATCAGGGCTTGATCCAACACCGTTATTTATCTCACTGCCCCATCCCAGCTCAGAACCTGGCTATATGCAAATCAGTCTGTCCCTGGCCCAGTGCATCATGGGAACAGGGCAAACTAAACTACCAAGCCAATTCTTCACCAGAAAGGAGACAAGCTACCGGGGACCGGTTTCTGGCATTTCAGCCTTCTTCGGCCCGGCTTGCTTGAATCCTGATGGAGCAGTGAGAAAGGGACTCATGTCTGAGTATACCCTGCCACACCTATAGTGGCCAAAAACGATTTACAAAAAGGGGGTGGTGATGAACAGAGTGTCTGAGTTAAACAGACCACTCTTACCCAGTCCAAAGATCAGGGCTTGATCCAACACCGTTATTTATCTCACTGCCCCATCCCAGCTCAGAACCTGGCTATATGCAAATCAGTCTGTCCCTGGCCCAGTGCATCATGGGAACAGGGCAAACTAAACTACCAAGCCAATTCTTCACCAGAAAGGAGACAAGCTACCGGGGACCGGTTTCTGGCATTTCAGCCTTCTTCGGCCCGGCTTGCTTGAATCCTGATGGAGCAGTGAGAAAGGGACTCATGTCTGAGTATACCCTGCCACACCTATAGTGGCCAAAAACGATTTACAAAAAGGGGGTGGTGATGAACAGAGTGTCTGAGTTAAACAGACCACTCTTACCCAGTCCAAAGATCAGGGCTTGATCCAACACCGTTATTTATCTCACTGCCCCATCCCAGCTCAGAACCTGGCTATATGCAAATCAGTCTGTCCCTGGCCCAGTGCATCATGGGAACAGGGCAAACTAAACTACCAAGCCAATTCTTCACCAGAAAGGAGACAAGCTACCGGGGACCGGTTTCTGGCATTTCAGCCTTCTTCGGCCCGGCTTGCTTGAATCCTGATGGAGCAGTGAGAAAGGGACTCATGTCTGAGTATACCCTGCCACACCTATAGTGGCCAAAAACGATTTACAAAAAGGGGGTGGTGATGAACAGAGTGTCTGAGTTAAACAGACCACTCTTACCCAGTCCAAAGATCAGGGCTTGATCCAACACCGTTATTTATCTCACTGCCCCATCCCAGCTCAGAACCTGGCTATATGCAAATCAGTCTGTCCCTGGCCCAGTGCATCATGGGAACAGGGCAAACTAAACTACCAAGCCAATTCTTCACCAGAAAGGAGACAAGCTACCGGGGACCGGTTTCTGGCATTTCAGCCTTCTTCGGCCCGGCTTGCTTGAATCCTGATGGAGCAGTGAGAAAGGGACTCATGTCTGAGTATACCCTGCCACACCTATAGTGGCCAAAAACGATTTACAAAAAGGGGGTGGTGATGAACAGAGTGTCTGAGTTAAACAGACCACTCTTACCCAGTCCAAAGATCAGGGCTTGATCCAACACCGTTATTTATCTCACTGCCCCATCCCAGCTCAGAACCTGGCTATATGCAAATCAGTCTGTCCCTGGCCCAGTGCATCATGGGAACAGGGCAAACTAAACTACCAAGCCAATTCTTCACCAGAAAGGAGACAAGCTACCGGGGACCGGTTTCTGGCATTTCAGCCTTCTTCGGCCCGGCTTGCTTGAATCCTGATGGAGCAGTGAGAAAGGGACTCATGTCTGAGTATACCCTGCCACACCTATAGTGGCCAAAAACGATTTACAAAAAGGGGGTGGTGATGAACAGAGTGTCTGAGTTAAACTCAGATGTGAGACCCTTGCTCATTGCACCATCAGGATTCAAGCAAACCGGGCCGAAGACGGCTGTGATGCCAGAAACCGGTCCCCGGGAGCTTGTTTCCTTCCCAGTGTAAGAATTGGCTTTTGTAGTTTGGTTTGCCCTGTTCCCATCATGCACTGGGACAGGAACAGACTAATTTGCATACAGCCAGGTTCTGAAACTGGGATGGTGCAGTGAGCTAAAAAACGGTGTTGGATCTAGCCCTGATCTCTTGACTGGGTGAGAGCTTTCTGCTTAATTCAGAGACTGTGCCACCATGCAGAGCAGGTGTGACACTCTTGTACCAAAAGGCACATACATAATACCGAAACATGCCATGTCATCACATTCCATTGAATTCATTGTTAATACTAGGCATGTTGCAACTGTAGAGTAGGTGTTGCACAGCGGAGACTTTAATTACACTGTTCAAAGTTCAGTGAGTACATGGACAAACTAGCCTTGTCACCACACACCCAGACCTGAAGCATTAAATTCCTTTATGAACAACCACGACACACACAATTGAGTCAGATTAGTGAGGAATGCACACACAATTTTTCATAGCCAAAAAATATATACACAGCATTTGTTCATATTGTCAACATTTCACCCCCTATTTCTCATGATGTACATCTATACAAATAATAGTTCAGACATATGTCCCCCCATGACACAACCAATTGTTATTATTTGACACACAAATGCACAACATTTTTGTTATTTTTAAAATTTGTCACAATTTCTTTTTTTTTCATACTGACACATTACCACATGTAGTACTTACATCACTACATAATTGGGGTCACAAAGAAGTATTTTGAAATTATATTTTGGTACACATGCATTGCATTGTTGACATTGTGCAGCATACATTGAAATGGTCATCGCTAAAGACTACGGCAACCATAGTCTACGCTGTTTGCATTTGACTGGCTCAGGTCCACACTGTGAACCAAGGTTTATTCCTCTTGGACACTCCAACAATACAATGTCAGCTACCTCCTCACCTTCAACCCTGTACGCCATCTCACCTGCCAGGACGTAACTCTGCTACAGACATCACCATCACTGTCACTGACAACTTCTGTGTCACCTGCATGTGGCAGCACGACAATCATGGAAGAGGCATTGTTAACCCATACACTGGTACACTCAGAATGAGCAGGCACTCTAATGTGCCATGGTTGACCATGTACTACGACAACTACATTATCGTGACCAGGCCCATGGCCATACTCAGCAGCACACTCATGTGCAGGACACACAGGCCATGTGCTCCATTCTCAAACACCATTGTTGACATCATTGCACCCCAGTGTGTGACATCCACAGACAGCATCCCTCTCGATGACCTCCAGTTCCACCTCAGCAGGTTAAGTTACCTGACCAACAACACCTCCAGGTTAACTTCACTGAGATCAGACACAAGCATCAAAGGACCTCAACATACCACTGAACAGGACACGGTTAAGTACCTGTAGTACGGCTGCAGGTACTTCTGATTCAGGTCTGACTTCATACTCTCCTGGCACTACCATCATTGAATGCATGACATATGTGACTTGACCAGCAATCACCACTGCCATCTTTGCACCCTCTTGCAGCTGGAGCAAGGACACTGCATGACATCTCATCCACTCCTTGTGCAAAGACAGTCCACCAATGCTTAAATACTTGTGACACTACAGCACACAAATAGCACTGTTAGGATCTCGAATGACACCCTCATTTCTGCACCCCTCATGAATGTACTTGCATCCCTACTTTCCCCCTACCTCATGGCAGCCATGTATGTGGGCAGTGCCATTGGCATCGTCTGCCACTATGCATTGGTGGAGTTGCGGCATGGTTGTGCATACACTGACATTATGATTTGTAATGGATCTGTCATTGCTTGAATCATGGAGCAATGTCCAGTGGGTACTGTACATCCATGCTATTGCAAGGAGGGACATGGTGAGAAGTGTTGCCTCGCTGTCTTCTTGCAGCAACAATTTTCATGGTTGCGCCATAGGAATGCACACAATATTGTTGTTGTTGCACATTTGTAGAGTGTATCTTTGTCACAGGGCAACCCTGTAACCTTGTTTGCAGCGCTGTCCAGTACCACTCCCATGCATCTATGTTGTGCCACGAATTGTCACCTTCCTTAGAGACATGTATGTTGAGGCTTTACATTCCGGGAGCTATTGTGCATTTGCATGAGTTTGCTTGTTTCTCTCATGTCTGTGACAGCCTTGCTAATCTTGCAAGGTGCAGTTAGTGAACTTGTTAGCATTATTTGGATACGTAACGCCTACTTTGCATGTCATTGCCATAGTTTTGTTGGGACACGCAATGCCATTGACATAGAAGTTGCTATCACTCCTGAGCATTTGCTCGCATCTGTATGCAATAGCTTACTAATGTGATTAAACATTCTTGGCACTTAAGCTACACAAACAGTGCTGCAGACTGGCTGATGATCCATTTGTAGAATTAACTATGGTGCATATTTACTGGATGTTTAGTAGCTGGACTGCGCCCCTTGCAATATAGGTGTGCTGCAGTGCATGCATAGGTATAGACCATGAATGGAGGCATACGGTGAGATGGTGCGCATTCCTGCACACTATTGATGTTGGATGCTCTTTCACTGCAAGAACACCATTGGTACACTTATGTTATTCCCATGGTCGTGACAAGATAGATGTGCTGTATTCACTGTATGTCAATACATGTTGTTATTCATGTTATATACGTCATTCATCCAGACGTAGCTGGTCAGTGCTTAAGTCATGCATTCATGTGAGGAGCAACATTCAAGTACAGCAAACCTTGGTGCAGGCCTCTCCCGGTGACACTGCCTCACCCCTATACCTACCATGATGCAGGTGTGAGGTACTGACACAATTGCCAGATGCTAATGTATTTCCAAATTTTGGATGGATTGCACATCACCACTACTGATATTTTTTTGGGGATGTGCAGACCCACCATGCATATGTTATGCATGATGCTTGTGTAATGTGGCACAGGGCTTCGCATGCTGAGTAACATTCCCGAGTACTTTCCCTTACATATGCAGATGATGTGGCTGAAACCATCATGCACAAAGTCGTACAATGACAGATTTTGGGCCTGCATGGGGTGACTATGAGTAGGGTCTCTTTATTGGTGTCACCTGTCCTTCACAACGACATAGGTGCACAATGCTTGGCATGCGCCGACCCAGGCAAACTTGCACCATGTTGCAGGGGGTCCAGCGGTGCAGGGGATCAGTGTTTGTGTGCATGGAAGGGACACATTGCTGCATGATGCAGTCATCAAAAGATTTTTCCGCTTTATATGTGTCCACTTGAATGCAAAAGCGATATGTTGGGTATATCAGAGAGGGAAGAGTAAGTATTTATTCAGGTTGTGCATGCCTTACACAGACCCTGTGTATGCATATCTTTGTGGCGCAGCGTGATAGTTACAGTTTGACTTTGCTATTGTACATTGTCAATTGGACATGGATGTTTCTGGGTACACCCCCAGCAACAGCCCTGGAATTGCGCTTTCTCACACTTTAATGTGGGAATGATGCAATGACATGATATGTTGTACTATGTTACATGGCTGTCTGTGGCCTATTATTGTGGGTGTGGCACATTGTGCCACCACTACATGAACAAAATAACATCCTGCCAGCACAGTGGTAGCAGTCCAGGTTATACAAGTGTGAAACTCGGCCTGTTTCAGGATGTTGTGTGATTGGTATTTCATGAGGGTAGTTGTTTATTTGCACCTGCGTGTGGCACTTGTCAGGTGCAGCAGTGGGCTGGGACTTCATTTTGGAAATATATTTTTACTTTGACAGGGGTAGGTGTTTACCAAATGTAACATGTGCATGTCCCTGGTACAGTACTTTCTGAAGACCCTTCACAGTTCATGACATTGCATGACTTCTCTTTCCACAACACGTCAGTAATTGAGCCAGCCACCTTAGTTTATGCACTGCACAACATTACCTTCTTTGCACATTTCCCCTTGTAGGGACTTACCCTGTGTGTCTTGCAGTTCCTCATGCTCTGCACTGTCCTGTCCTGGAATTCCAACCACCAACTCGTCTGGGATGACCGCTGCAACCCGCTCCTCAAGGTCATCCAGCTCTTCCTGTTGTGATGGGCCGCCTCCTCCTGTCACCCCAGCTTCTTTGCGTTTTTTTGCCATTTTTTCTTTTGTCCTGCGCTTTAGGTCATTCCAGCGTTTCTTGAGGTCAATAACTGTCCGCCTAGATTGGGCCACACAGTTGACCTTTGTCAATATGGACTGCCAAATAGCCTCTTTTTTTGATAGAGGCAACTTGGAACTTGCAAAAAGCTGGTGCTGGTGGTCTGTCACCTCATTTATGAGTATGTTGTTCTCCTCAGCACTGAAATTAATTTTTCTTTTCCTCTTTCCATGTGTTTCTCCCTGTGTTGAAGGCTGGGCATCCTGGCTGCCATGTGGAAGGTTCCCTTGACTGCTGCTGTGTCCTTCAGGCTCCATGGTAGCAATTTTTTCCATTTGCGGGAGAATTAGGAGATGGATGCGTGTATTTTTGGCGTTTTCCGGATTCTGACGCAACGTGAAAGTGGCGCAGCGACGCGTACACTTGCGTCAGTTCCGCGATTGCGACTTACGGCACTTTTCCCGCACTTGCGTGACTTTTCGGTGCGTCAGGACGGCAGCGTCTGCGTCACTTTTTTCCGCCTTGCGGCATCACTTGCGACATGATGCGCCATTCCATTAATCTGACGCATCCGCGTCGCAACATTCTGACGCAGCGCGTCGTACGGAATTGTGACGCATCCCTGCGCCTGCGCAAGGATGCGTCACTTTTCATAAATGAGGGCCCATGTCCAAAGTTAGACTTACCGATACAAAATTGATGTATTCGAAGTCCTTTCTAGACAAGTTAGCTGTAGATGGCTACGAGCTTTGGAAAGGAACAATTGACCTTAAATCGGTTTGGGGTACCAAAGATTGGCAGGTACATGGCACTGAGGCTTTGCACCGTGCATGTCTCATCCCGAATCACATGTTGTTTCTAAATTCTACTATTTCCCAGACAACATGCTTTGGATTGGCTACTTCTAAAAAATTAAATACACCAATTATCCCCGAATTGGAAGAACATTCAGGTTGGGGTAATTATACTGAATTGTCCATTCGTGAGTTACAAACTCTATTGCATAATTCATCCTTTAATGTATCCAGTTTGGATCCGAAGGGTTGGCTGATGTGGCATAGAAGTGCTGATTCTTGCCAACGTCGTTTTCTGGGTTTGGCTGAAGGGTTTACACAAGTCAGACCTGATCCCCGTTTTGAAACTGATTATACTGTCACAACTTACTCTGTGGGGAAACTGTGTCAGAATTGGTTACAACATTCCACGTTAGCTGCAGTCAAACTACATATATCTCAATTAAATGATAATGTGGATTTAAATGATTTTATAAAAGGCCCGGCTAATGGTAGGTCTAAACGGTGGATTTATGCGGTTTACAATGAAATTTGGAAATTTTCACAAATTGAGGCTGCTAAGCGCCTAAGGGCGATTGACCAAGCAAATTTGGAAAAAGTGCTTGCAGTTGTCGATAACAGTATTAACATGCTTTCTTCCCAAATTTACACGTTGAATAATATTGTTTCTTCTGTGGTTGACATTGTGAATGATGAGGTGTCTGTATTATACCATGGTCAAAATCAATTGCGTTCTGTAATGCAGTTTGCATGGACACTACAGACTCTTAAGGCGGGCCGCGTGCCCTGGAGTTACATGAACGTGTCCTCCCTATTTGCCCCATTTAATTTGACTGACAAGCAGCGCATGCTTTCAATGCGAGATGCATCATTTTTTATGTTAGATATTGAGAAGTTAGAATCTTTACCCTTTTCTGTAGCTGAAGCCGCTGCTGCAACATGGCTTATCCATGGAGTTATTACGTTACCATTTGCTTTGTACAAATTTACTAATTGTATGCGGTATATTGCAATAGGGCGATATGAACCACTAGGTAGTGCATTCCTCCATGAGGCATGGTCTTTACCATACACGTACAGAGGTATGCACCTGTTACAACGCATTTTTTACTCCGCACTACCACTACAACGCAGGCATTACAACGCAAACCATTACAACGCATTGCGCTGGGGGGCGCTCTAGGATAAGAGGTAAGTTTAATTTACTATCCAACACCTTCCCTAGGGTCCACGGGGACTGGAGTTAGAATAGTAAATTATACTTACCACTATCCAGCACCCCAAAGCGCTATGCGTTGTAACGGTATGCGTTGTAAATACCGCGTTGTAATGGTATGCGGAGTAAAAGTATGCGTTGTGACATCATATATCCACGTACAGATGTCTGAAAGATGGAAAGGAAGTGAATCTTAATGGTAAAGAATGCACACAGTCCCCTGACCGTTTATTAATATGCAGACACATCCAGTTGCATGGTTCTTGTAATCAGGACCGACCTAATTTAGCTTGTGTTTTGAAAGGCACGCCAGTCCCAGCAATAGTTCCCACATTTACTTTATTGACAAATGGTAGTTATTTGCTTTTGAATAACGAGGAGTGTTGTGGGTTAATGGTCGGTATCGCTTATGTGGTTACTGTATCAGAACGTTTGGTGTGTTGCAAAAATGTGCTATATCCTCCCACACATGGGAATTCAGATGTTTCCATCTGGCCGCGCATCCCAACCGTGAAAGCGGAGTTCAATGGTATGAGTAGAATAAGAGCTCTTTTGTCTCAAAAGGAAGTGGCCCTGAGCTAGGCCCGTGAAACTTATGTCCTTCGCATAGCTAACACACGCACAGAGGTGCAGGCACTTTTAAATACTGACTTGCCTTTTCATTTCTGCGAATTAGTTCATCAAATCTTTAATGCCTCCTCCACGTCTGGCTTAGCTCATTTTTTTAAATTGATTAGCAGTGGTCTCGTGACTACATTTGAAAAGATTTTTGGTGTCATCCCCGCTTTCTTCCATTCTATATTTTCGAGTTTGTTTGGCGGATTCCCTGTTTTGCTGGCTTTAGCTGCAGGCGTTTTGATATTATTCTGCTTCCTAAAACATGGATGCCCAACCTGCGCAAGAAGCCGCTCAGTTCCTTCTGACACTGTTTCGCAACCGGATGCTTGATTACTATGGCACCCTGCCGCTTGCGACTTTAAGCACGGCATTTGGATTATCATTTCGATTTTCCTGTTTCACATGTGTCCAGCCTGTGTTTCATTGCCTGAGCTGCGATTACGACTGGGCCATTGATTTGTGTCTCTGCTTGCCGATATCTCCTGGCGTCGATTTTAATCACCTGATGGGCCCCGTAGTTGCTCACGAGTTGGTTTGTTCTGGCGAAAGGATTATGGCCTTGGCAGCGATGCGTCGACTAATGGGTCAGTGGGACATACCCGCAGCGGCACATGAGTTTCTGGCACATAGCGTTATTGAGAACCCACCGAGTTGTCCTCTGATGTTGCTAGAGGATCCGGTGCTGGAGGAGCACGTATGTTCTTTCCCATTACTTAATTGGATGGCTGAACTGTTTTCGGATGATGACAGTGATTTCATGTTGGAAGCTGTTGCTGCCTATTTTGCATATTCTGTCCAATCATGAGAGGCCCTGGAGACTTTCATTATTATGGCACGTGACTTTTTAGTATTTTTTTTGAAAAGTGCCTTTTTCTTACGAACATTTAACTTTATATGATCAAGGCCAATGATTTTATATTGGGCCTCGAGTTCAAGACTTTGGATTACTTTTTGTTTGGCCACTATAGGCATTCGTACACATATTTATATAAATTTTACATACACTTTTAGCTTGGCTCAATTTTGTTGAACTCTGCTTTCATGTTATGCCTCTATTCTAGTATTGGCTTGTGTTTTTTTTTACTGTCCTCGGATCATTGGGGGGGTGTCATATAGATGCTGCTTTTCTATATACTGTGTTAAGTTAGCATGAGTTTATTAAGTGTTTAAACAACATATTTTCCTTTGGCTTCAGTTTGCACACGACACATAATTGTTATTGTAGCATTCAACCTAGACGAAAGATGTAATTTATTTGAGAATAATATGTTATTGCTCTGATATCAGTCGTGCTTGGTACAGTGTCTGAGCAGTGAGTGCTGAACCCTCTAAGAATAACCTAACACAAGGTTGCTGGGAGCTCTGATCCTCGCACCACTAGACATAACACAAATACAGTTGCTGCCAACATCGGGCTCTAAGCGGGTTTAAGATAGAGTTACTGAGAATGCAAAAACACACTTGATGGTGCTTCGCATGCAGAGAGCTGGTAGCTGATGATGTGATCCTCTCCTCCTGACATTTAGAGGTATGGGCCCGCCCTGCTAAAACCCAAATGAGACCTTCTTAGATATAATATAGTATGCTAAATAGGGAGCGCGAAAAATAGGTGATACAAATTTCTATTGATTTTTGCATTATAATATGCTATCACCGTTTGCTTATTATGGATTAGTGACTATGCTGATAACTCTGATTTTTATAATATGTCTTCTTGTATTATATAAGATACTGCGTTTGAGAACCTTGCATTGAATAATAAATATTTCAAAATTGCTCGTGTCCTCTTTTACTCCACGTTATGGTTTGAAATGATTATAGAGCGAAAGAGTGTTCATGTGTTCCACGATACCTGAGGTACCCTAAGTTCATGTTCTGGTTTGTCTAAGTCATTGGGAGTTTGTTATGACCAATGAGACACTGTAGCTAGCTCGGTACGGGGATTTTGGATACTGAGGTGAGTTTTGGGCCACCCTAATTCACTGAGGTTCCTGATCTCTATGCACAGTTCTGTAAGAGAACGGAATCCCTGCTACACTACCCCATCAGCGAGTCTGTGCACGTCTTATTATCTCACCCTATTTCCATATGTCCAGAATCTCAATGTTCGCTTTCCAGTCCTATTTGGTCTCATCATCTCCGTCCGCACCCCCTTCTTTCTAATCACTCTGCTAGTTTGACCCCTCACTTTCCACTTCTGATCGTCTCTCTCCCACCCCACCAGCCCCCACAGTCAGCTCGCCAATTGCACAACTGTCAAACCCCCACTTCAATCTTTTTCTCACCGTCACTTTCTAACCACTTCCCTCATGGTTGTACGGAATGCATGCAAAGTGCGTACTACCCCTAACAAGCCCCTAAAGCGAACAGCAGCCCCCCTCGCCTCACCATGCAGCAATCCCACCCTGAGGGTGCCACCATCCTCTACATAAGCCTGGCATTTGTAAACCTCACCCTCACAACCCTCTCACCCTCTCTCACCCTCACACCCCCTCACCCTCACACCCTCTCACTTTCACCCCCCACACCCCCTCACCCTCACTCACCATCACACCCTCACCCACCCTCACCCCCTCACCCTCACAACCCTCTCACCCTCACTCACCCTCACCCCTCACCCCACTAACCCTCACCCTCTCTCACACCCTCACCCTCACACCCCTCACCCTCACACACCCACACCCTCACACACACCCTCACCCTCACTCACCCTCACACCCCCTCACCCTCAGACCCCCTCACCCTCAGACCTCCTCACCCTCATCCACCCCCTCACCCTCACACCCCCTCACCTTCATCCACCCCCTCACCCTCACACACCCTCACTCACCCTATCACCCACCCTCACACACCCTCTCACCCTCACACACCTTCTCACTCACCCTCACACCCCCTCACCCTCATACGCCCTCACCCTCCCTCTCCCTCACACCATCACCCTCTCACACCCCCGCACTCTCACCCACTCACACCCCCACACCCCCTCACCCTCACACACCCTCTCACCCTTACACAACCTTACTCTCACACACCCACACACACCCTCACCCTCTCACACACCCTCACCCTCACCACTCTACCGCCCTCACTCTACCACCCTCACTCTACCACTAAACCGCCCTCACTCTATCACCCTCCCTCCAGCGCCTTCACTCTACCGCCCTCACTCTACCACTCTACCGCCCTCACTCTACCACTCTCCTGCCCTCCCTCACTCTACCGCCCTCACTCACTCTACCGCCCTCACTCACTCTATCACCCTCGCTCACTCTATCTATCTATCGCCCTCACTCACTCTATCTATCGCCCTCCCTCACTCTATCTATCTATCGCCCTCCCTCACTCTATCTATCTATCGATTGCCCTCCCTCATTCAATCTATCGCCCTTCCTCTATCTATTGATTACCCTCCCTCTAGCTATCTACCCCCCTCCCTCTATCTATCGCCCTCCCTCTATCTATCGCCGTCACTCTATTTATCGCCCTCCCTCTATCTATCGCCCTCCCTCTATCTATCGCCCTCCCTCTCTTCCACCCACATCCTTCTCTAACTCCCTGTTCTTTTCTCTTCTCCTGTGCTGATCTGCTGTTCTCTTCCACCCGCCTCCTTCTTTAACTCCCTGTTCTCTTCTCCTGTGCTAATCTGCTGCTCTCTTCCACCTCACCTCTACCACTCTACCGCCCTCACTCTACCACTCTACCGCCCTCCCTCACTCTACCGCCCTCCCTCACTCTACCACAGTGGAGAAGTGTGGCTCAATGGTTAGAGTGGCAGACCACGATGCAGAGCGCTGGCCAGGGACCAGGGTTCGATTCCCGCCTCGGCGGGATCGGGCTTAATTTCCTCTGACCGGATATTCTCGCCTCAGTGCCGAATCTAAGCATGGGCCCCACGCTGCAACTCTGGGCAATAGCTTGTTTAGTCTCCACAACGGCCCCCGATACACAAGGGATGCCTGGTTTCACCATGGGATGCCCAGGAGTGGACACCTCACAAGGAAAAGCCAGGAGGGGTTCCCTTGTGGTAGGAGTACAAGCACCGGGATGCTTACGGGTTACTGTTCGCGCTATACAAATACAACACATTTACATTTACTCACTCTATCGCCCTCACTCACTCTATCTATCGCCCTCACTCACTCTATCTATCGCCCTCCCTCACTCTATCGCCCGCCCTCACTCACTCTGTCTATCGCCCTTCCTCTATCTATCGATCACCCTCCCTCTATCTATCCCCCTCCCTCTATCTATCTATCACCCTCCCTCACTCTATCTATCTATTGCCCTCCCTCACTCTATCTATCGCCCTTCCTCTATCTATCGCCCTTCCTCTATCTATCACCCTCCCTCTCTTCCACCCACATCCTTCTCTAACTCCCTGTTCTATTCTCTTCTCCTGTACCGATCTGCTGCTCTCTTCCACCCCACCTCCGTCTTTAACTCTCTGTTCTCTTCTGCTGTGCTGATCTGTTTCTCTCTACCACCCACCTCCTTCTCTAACTACCTGTTCTCTTCTCTTTTCCTGTGTTGATCTGCTACTCTCATCCACCCCACCTCCTTCTTTAACTCCCTGGTCTCTTCTCTTCTCCTGTGCTGAACTGCTGTTCTCTTTCCTGATCTGCTGTTCTCTTCCACTCTGCCTCCTTCTTTAACTCCCTGTTCTCTTCTCCTGTTCTAATATCTTGCTCTCTTCTACCCTCACACACTCACCCTCTCACCCTCACAAACCTCTCACCCTCACCCCACTCACCCTCACACCCCCTCACCCTCACACCCCCTCATCCTCACACCCCCTTACCCTCACACCCCCTCACCCTCACACACACACCCTCACCATCAGTCACACTCAAACCCACCCTCCCACCCTTCCCCACACCCTCACCCTAACACCCCCTCACCCTCACACCCCCTCACCCTCATCCACCCCCTCACCCTCACACCTCCTCACCCTCATCCACCCTCACACTCACCCTCACACCCCATCACCCTCACATGCCCTCACCCTCACATGCCCTCACCCTCACCCTCCCTCTCCCTCACACCCCCTCAGGCACTCACACCCCCACACCCCCTCACCCTCACACACACCCTCACCCTTACACACCCTTACTCTCACACACCCACACCCTCACCCCCACACACCCTCACCCTCTCACACACCCTCACCCTCTCACGCTCCCTCACCCTTCCACACACCCTCACCCTCTCACACACCCTCACGACTCTACCACTTTACCCCCCCACTCTACCGCCCTCACTCTACCGCCCTCACTCTACCGCCCTCACTCTACTGCCCTCACTCTACCGCTCTCACTCTACTGCCCTCACTCAGTACACAGTCAAAATATTGAGTTTTAAATTTCGACCTACCAAAATATCGTGTTTGAAATATCGAAGGTGCAGAATATCGATGTCAAGAATATCGTTGGACAGAATATCGACCCTAAGGTAAGTAATATCGAAATTCTTTATATCGATGTAAGTAATATCGAAGTTAGTAATATCGATAGCATATATATCGATGTAACTAATTTTGATGACACTAATATCAATATTTGTATTTTTTTTGTTTTTTATTATGTATGTGTTATATGTTTTAGTTAAGTATTTAAAAAAAATATTATATGTGTATTAATTTTATATATTAATACGTTTTTTTATAAGTAAATTATATGTTTTAGTACCGGAGCGGGTAGTGGATTTATAGGAGAGTAGGGTGGGAAGTAATTTATTTGTAATTAATAAAATATGTTTTTATGTAAAATTTATTTTGTAATTAATTATTAATTGGTAATAAATTATTTTAATTGATAAAATAATTATATAATTGGTAATTAATGTTAATTTTAATTAAATGTTATGTTTTAGTACCGGAGCGGGTTGTGGGTTTATAGGGGAATAGGGTGGGTAGTCATTTAATTGTAATTAATAAAAAATTTATTGATGTATAATTTATTTAGTAATTAATTATTAATTGGCAATTAATTTTTTTAATTGATAAATTAATTATATAATTGGTAATTAATGTTAATTTTAAATAAATGTTATGTTTTAGTACTGGAGCAGGTTGTGGGTTTATAGGGGAATAGGGCGGGAAGTAATTTAATTGTAATTAATAAAAAAAATGTATGTATAATTTATTTTGTAATTAATTATTAATTGTCAATTAATTATTTTAATTGATAAATTAATTATATAATTGATAATTAATGTTAATTTTAATTACATTTTATGTTTTAGTACCTGAGCGTGTTGTGGGTTTATAGGGGTATTGGGTGGAAAGTAATTTTATTGTAAATATTTAATTATTTATTCATTTTTAGTTATGGATAATTCATGTATTAAAAAATTATTATTTGGTAATTATTTATTTTAATAGATAATAATTTTTTTAATTGTAAATTAAAATTTGTAAATATTTTTTAATACCTAGAAACAATAATTAAATAATTGTTAAACATTATTTTTTCAAAAAATATTAATTTGTATAATGTTTTTACATTTTTAATATTGATTTAAATTTAAATAATATTTTATTGTTATGATAAATAAATTATTCTTTAATATGTATTATTTGGTGATTAATATTTACTAATTATTATTTATTGGTGTTTGTTGTTAATTTATAGTCAATAAATTATTGAAATGTAATTGGTTTTATTAAACAATAATTGTTTCTTATTGATGTTGATGTATTTGAAAAATTAATTATACATTATTTCAAATATAAACATTATTTTGAAGTATGTGACAATAAAAATCTATGTTATTAAACGCTTTCCCTACTGTTGCACCCTTTGGAGCTGGAATAGTAATTTTTCCCCCTCATCTATCCAAAACTTTCCCTACTGTTGCACTCTCTGGAGTGGGATTAGTAAATTTACCCCCTACACTAGCCAACGCATTCCCTACTGTTGCACTCATTGGAGTGGGAATAGTCATTTGTACCTATCCGCTATCCAACGCTTTCCCTACTGTTGCACCCACTGGAGTGGGAATAGTAATTTTTACCCGTACGCTATCCAACGCTTTCCCTACTGTTGCACCCTTTGGAGTTGGAGTAGTAATTTTAACCCCAACACTATCCAACACTTTTCCTACTGTTGCACCCACTGGAGTGGGAATAGTAATTTTTACCCGTACGCTATACAACGCTTTCCGTACTGTTGCATAATTCCAGTGGCCCAGGCTATGTGGAACGGATAAAACAGACTCTCTATACAGACATCCAGCTGTATTAAGAACCCATCCCCAAAAGGTTACAGAAAAATAAGGGCTTCCAGTGATTGTTGGTAAGTCATGAACATCACAACTCGCCTTCTTCAACACTGTGTGCTTCCAGAACTCTTCAGTGAGCTAAAAGGTTGTGTGCTGATACTTGCTGGCACCAGTGGGGTTATTTTTTGTGTCACTATTACTTTTCATTTGTTTAGCTTGTTCCTACCACTAGTGTAGCCTCACAGTGCTATTGCTTTGTTTGATTTGCTGCATGCTGGAGAGACCACGACTTGTTCATATGGGTGCATGCAGGGAACTCCTAACTTGTCTGGGATCGGATACTGGCCAGGACTTCCATGTGGTATGACCTTTCATGCATGAGAAGTGCATGAGGTTTTGAGGCATGCGCCGAATAAGTGGAATGCACAGTGCCCAAGTGTAGAGGCATTAAGACTTCCATTAAGGATGTAGAATTGTAAAGTTATATTTAGCATCTCGACTACTAAGGAGGTACATGGATGATGGGCTGATTATAAGTGCTGGGACACCTCTTTGCTGGGGCAGCTGTGCGCTTTATAAAACAGGATAACATAACATAACATTATGTTTAAAGCCGTGTTCCGTTGAGTTGAGCTGAGTTGAGCTGAGCTGAGTTGAGTTGAGATCCACTGAGACATGAGTGCAAAATGATGCAGAGAAGATGGCATATATAGTCTTATGCATGTTCAATAAAAGTGGCAGAATGCACACCAAATTTTACCAAAGATTTAGGATACTCAAAGGCTGTGTTGTAGCTTGCAACCCTGTAGCACGCGCCGTCCGAGCACGTGAAATAATTCACATGTTGATTCGGTACACAATCAAAGCACATGTTTAAGTTTTATTTATTTATTTTCTTTTTACAAGAAAAAAATGGCAGGACACTGGTTGGTTTAGTTTTTGGTTGTATGAAAGTGGACGTGAGATTACACTTCTGGAGGTGTGTAACGAGTAATAATTATCAACATGAGTCTGGGATGGGGATTGGTTATTGATGTGTGATCTGCTTTATTGTAGGTACCCCTGAGGAAGGGCAGTTGTTGCCTGAAATGCATTGGATTATTTAAACTATTTCGCACTGTGAGAAATGGTGGATCTCCTTATGTATGGAAGAAAAGCCTAGATAGGCCCCTGTTGAACTTGGATGAAATATAAATTATCAAAAAGTTGGATTACGGATGTATGACGTTACAACGCATGCTTTTACCACGCATGCCTTTACAACGCGGTTTTTACAACGCATGGCTTTACAACGCATAGTGCTTTAGGGCGCTGGATAGTGAATAGTTTAATTTACTATTCCAACTCCAGTCCCCGTGGACAGTAGGGAAGGTGTTGGATAGTAAATTAAACCTATTCCCTATCCTAGAGCGCCCCCCAGCGCAATGCGTTGTAATGGTTTGCGTTGTAAAAGTTGCGTCGTAAAGGCACTGTGTGGTAAAAGTTGCGTTGTAAGCGATGTTTCCCTTGGATTACCAATGGAGCACTGACTAAAATGGAAAAAAATTACAAAAGAATAACAAGGGAAAAACTGTTGGGACTCTTCTGTACGTGAATTCTTTTATCGCTGTGCATCCTGGGGTGGGACCTGACGAGGCTCCACCAGAGATACAGGTATAGTCTAACACCATATGTTGGCATAAGATAGTACTTAGAACTCCACATTTGACAAAAGAGGAAAAGGTGGACGGGCAGAATGCCAGGCTGCAACCTTGGCTCATCGGTGGAGGGTATTATGTTACCTCCATGGCCGATCGAGTTTCTTTAAGCACAGAGCTCTGTATACTCTAAGGCTCGTAGGCTTCAGCTTGGAAGACTATCTAATTGATGCCATCAGCGGCAAACAGGAGGCAACCCATTAAGCATCATACCAGAGGCTTGCATTCCCTTTGAGTGGCATATCCAGGAATCCATGGAACAATTAAAAAGGTAGCTGAAATAGGCATACTTATAGGCTAGGTGAGAACATGCACTGCAGTTTGGATGCATTCAAGACCTCCTGCGGTGAATGTGTGAGTCAGGATCAACTTTCATGTACTGGTCTTGTTGGGCTGAGGCTGGTTAAAGATCAGTAGTCTTGCTGGAAAGCAGCAGGCATTGATACCAGCCAAAAGGCCAGCAGATTGTAGACTTGAGTGGCTAAAACGAAACGGTCTGAGACAGCTCTATGGTTTGTTCTTCAGTTCCCACCATGCTTTATATGTTATGGCGGCCTGGCTTCCAGGTCCTCTGTTTCATGGAGTTTGTTGAAAAAGGTGTCACCTGAAGTAAGAACTGTTCTAGATAATGGTGGTCGAAATGTAGACGTGTGTATATTCTAAGTCCTAGCTAGGATGGAAGAGTAAACAGGTTTTGGGTGAAAATTAATTAAGTGGGGCATCTGGTGAATGATGCCACAATATGCCTCTAAACAAGTTAACAGCATCAAACAAAGAAACATTCTAGAATGCCTATTGGTGATTATTAGTAATGCAGGATTTGTGGACATTTTTTACTGTTGGGCAAACACGGACTCACTCTCAAAGCCAGTGTTTGCCCCGCAGTGATTGCTGCTTTCTTTTTTTTATGGGGGTGCCCCCATATGCCCTGGCTCTCCATCCCACCCTGCAGACAGCAAGTTTGTCACCGACACCTGCAGCTCTATTTAAATAGGTGCTGTTGTGCAAGCAGAGAAATTGACATCAGCAGAATGACACGGCACAAAGCGTGCGTACCGTATTGCAGGGCTGGGTAAAGAGAACTGCCTTTTTAGGTCTCAGCCTGGTGAAAAGCAGCGCATGCGCTGCTCTGCCATTCAGAGGACCTTTTGGAATCAATACGATTCTAGCGTGCACTCGGCGAGACAAACAAGACAAAAGATGTGCACGCGGGGATTGGATGCTCTACTGGCGGCATGACACTCTGGGGGCTTTTTTTTCGCAGCCAGTAAAGCCAGCCCCCGCGTGCACATCTTCTGTCAGCCCTGTAAAGAGCCTGTGCTTGTTTTACAAGGATTGGCAAGGAGCAAAGACTTCCTATCTGAAAGCCGTAGTCCCTGTTCACCATCATTGAGTGAAAGTGCCACATTACACTGGTTTGTCCAACAAAAACTGTTCTTGAGTGGGATGTTTCTGATGACAAGGAGCTGATCTAGATCTTTCTTTTTTTATGCTAATTGAGGAAAGTGAAAGGTCTTGTTTGCTGGTGCTATGTGTATTGTGCCCGGGCTTGCAGCTACTGCTTTTCCAACACGCAAATTGTGCACATTGTGGAAAGATGCATCCGCCGTTTGTCATCTGCTCAAATATTTATATCCTGTCTTTGGCACCGAGCAGCTGAAAGAACTCTGTTCACAATGAAATCGAACAATAGCAAAAGTTATGTATGAATAGATGCATGAAGGCCCATTCCTGCCACATCAATGCTAGCACCAGGCTTAAAATGCGACACAATGAAAATGCATAAATGATTATCACGTTTGTTTAGAAATAGGTATTCGATTTCCGATGGGATGAGGATAACGTTTGCAAAATGACACTTTTTTTGTGAAATACATTCCAGTGATTCTGCAAATATCTCTGCAAGAGTATAACTCGCCAAAAAAAGTCAAAGAAGCTACCGGGTTGACTAGAAAATGTCTCTCTGCATGACGTGTTCTAATTAAACCAATTTCCTGCAGGTTATAAAACACGCAAACGTTTGGATTAAGCAAAATAATAAAAACTTGCACTTTTAATGGTAGTCCTTCAATGTGTATGGTATGTTTACTACTCACTCTCTACTTCTCATTCTCTACTACTAACTCTCTACTACTAACTCTTGTGGAGAAGTGTGGCTCAATGGTTAGAGCGGCAGACCCTGATGCAGAGGACTGGCCCTGGACCAGGGTTCAATTCCCACCTCAGCGGGTCTTGGGCTCAATTTCCTTGGGCCTGATCATTCTTGCCTCAGTGCCTATTCTAATCATGGGTCCCACTCTGCAACAATGGGCAATAGCTTTTTTTTAAAAAACATTTTTTTATTAGTTTTCACAACATTCAATTCAGTATACAGTATGTAGCTTCTGATTGTACAATAATCATTTGTAGTACAATATTGAAAACATTTTGTAAACACTGGGCAATAGCTTGCTTAATCTCCACAACGGCCCCAACAGCACCGGGATGCCTGGCTTCACCTTGGGGGTACCCAGGAGTGGACATTTCACAGGGAAAAGCCAGGAAGGGTTCCACAGCGGTATGCGTACAGCACCAGGAAACCCCTATTGGGGTATAAGTGGAGTGGTGTGGCTCACTGGTTAGAGGCGGCAGACCCTGAAGCAGAGAACGGCCTGGGACCAGGGTTCAATTCCCAAAGTGGCAGGGTCGTGAACCAGGGTCAGCGGACTCGATAATTCTCGCCTCGGTGCCTACTCTAACAAGGGATCACACTCGGCAACTCTGGGCATTAGCTTGTCTCATTTCCACAACGACCCCCCAGAAACGCCGGGGATGCCTGGTTTCACCTTGGAGATACCCAGGAGGGAACATCTCACAGGGAAAGCCAAGACGGGTTCCCCAGCGGTCTATAGCGCCAGGATGCCTCCGGGTAGCAGTGCTCTTTACAAGACACACACATTTATAAGTGCGATTTACAAATACAAATTCATTTCATCATTTCATTACTACTCACTCTCTACTACTGTCTGTTCTCTACTACTTACTCACTCCTGACTACTCTCTCTCTACTATTCACTCTCCACCTTTCTCTCTACTACTCTCTACCTCTCTACACATATGCATATATATATACATACATACACATATGCATTTATGTATGTATATAAGTATATATATACATATATAAACATCTGCATATCTATATAAATACAAATGTAAATGCATGCATATATATACATATATGCATACATCTACATGTTATGTACACAAACGTTTTAAAAACACTAATAAAAGCAAAGCTAAAAAGCTACCTAATTACAAACAGAATTGCTTTAACTTGGGTGAGACCTATTGAATTTTCAATGCTTGTTATTACATTGGATGGACCTTTGAGACATGGTTAATAGTCAATGGTCCATCTGCGAAGGCCGCTCTAATTCCAACCACAAAGACAGCTGATGGAAGTGTATGTCTTCTTTAGTTCAAGGCAGATTGATGTTAGGGTTAGAATTTTGGATGGAAGAAGGCCAGTAGAGCTCTTGGCTGAGGAGAAATGTGGTCATAAGACGATACTGTTAAGTAGGCCTTTTTTGTTTCACTGTACTCTTGTTGGCACTATTGTGTTTGTTTGTGGTTTTGTGTCATAACCTTATGCAAATTGTTGTTGCGTTTGCTTTGTTGAGTTTTTCTCTTATATTGCTGTTACTGTACCGAGGGGTTGTGATTTTAAGGTTTTGCTGTGTTTTATTAATGTAGTGATTTTATTGTCATTTTATTGTCATTGTGTTTTGTTGATGCTGTGTTATGTAACTCCTTATACAGACTCAAGCAAATGTTTCCAGGGTAAAATAGCACATTCCATGCTGGCTAAACAAACAATTACCACTTTGAAAGAGGCTATAATTCCATGGTCTCCCAGCCATACATCTTTAAATGATGCCAGGCATTCAGCCTAAAGCTATGTCACAAAAGGGTACTGAAAATAGAACTTCGCAAGCTCGCTTTATCTGATCTGGCCCAAAGTGCTTTTGCAAACACAAGGGGCCTGCTTTTCAAAGGGAATTTCCATGGATGATGGAAATCAGTGGCAGTGCCAGCGACGGTGGGGGTTGGACTTCTAATTTTAAGATAATTGGGATGGTATGTCTTCCAAATGCAGTTCTTCCTGACGTAGTTTACGAATGTATCACGATAAACGAGTGCATTTGTAGGACACACTGCAGCCTGACTTTATGCACTAGTGTCAAACTGGGATCTTGGGTCTGTGCTCTTGAGATAACGATGGACTCATATTTTGACAATCAGGCTAAACAGAACATCACAAATCGCTGTATTTTCTTGCAAATGTAATATTTATTTTTCCTGAGATCTGTTTTTTAAAGTATTGATTTTTTTATTATCAAACATTTTTTTCCACTAGTCACTGATTAGCCTGAAAATCGAATAGGACACACCAGAACCAGCTCTAGACCCCAGACCTAAAACTTTAGCGGTTTTCAGTTCTGTTACTGAGTGTGTCTGTGAGATTGTTGTTTCAAAACTTTTCTCATTGCACCTTGTGCTTCTTATGGCTGCACAGCACTCTGTCACTTAATATGGTCTGCTCTTACTGATACAACAAAATTAATTCAGAAATGAATTATTGCATGAGAGTAGAGACGATCATGCAAGGCATTCTACGAAGATCACACTAGCCCAGGGCTGGCCCACTGTCTCCCTGCTGGAGTTGGAAAAGTAGATGTGAGTTCCTGAGGCAGCATCAACAGGTCGATCTTGGCTTCAGACGCTTCTTAGCCAGTCTTTCAGCTGTTGGCGGGTTCCGCCTGTTTGTAGAGTTTTGGCTCAATCTCTTCCCCGTGTCCGTGCTTGCTTTCTGTGGCTTAAGGCCATGCTGAATGCACCTCTGTGCCGTTTCTTACCTCAGAGTCATGTGGCGGACGCTGTCTTCTTGCTCAGACATCTGGCCTATTTTTCATCTCCATGACTCAGCTCATTTGTATGAGTACCAGGAGTCTTTTCTTGAGGCGTGGGGCAGCCCAGAGCTAGGGCGTCCATCTTGGATTGGGGCCACCACGGCCCTTTGTTTTAGAAAGACACCAGACCGTGATGTTCCAGGCTTGTCCCTCTGGGTATGCCCATGCTTAGCTGCCACACCTAGTGAAGCGTGCTTAATGATGGCAAGCAAAAAGGTAACAGTTACCTGTTAAGTGGCACTAGTTTGCAACATTTGAGGCAAATCTGTCTCTGCCATAAAGGCCCAACCAGTGTCTTTTGATGCATCCTTGTAAATCTTCTTCATATGAAAGCTATAACCTGCTTTTGATTCAACGGGTGTCAATACACACTTTGTAATTTGATCACAATATATTATGACTTAGGCGAGCCAAAAAGAACATCTCACAGCAGTCTGCCGGAACAAGTTCTTTACCCTCTCAAACATAAGATGTAAGTTGTGCTATCCCCTCTATTTCTAGGCGTAGTCAGTAGCCACTGTGTCTGCAGCCGCCCTCCCAACCAGGAGCTCACAGGGTGGAGATCCCTACTCCCAAAACGTGGCCATAGCGTCTTTACACAGAACAGGATCCACACCCTCTCTATGACTCTCGCTCCCGCGTAGCTCCATGTCTTAGTCACCTTGACGTCAATCACAGGTGCTTAATGTAAGTGATTAATCTAAGAATGCTATGTTTGATTAATTTCGGTAAATACTGGATTTTCCTTTTTTAACATCTTGCTTCTGATAGCTTTATTTGTCTGTCACTGAGTGCTAATGCCACCCATCAGCTGTACACACCGGTTACATATTACACTATACATGACACTGGCATATCGCAGATGGTTATAAGATTATACACTGAACCAGTCACATAACATTATGCCTTTCTCCTAGAAGTTACTGAATGCTCTTTTGGTGCAACCATGTGGTATATTCCATATATGACAGGCATATATTCAAAATACAAACCCGCCACATTGCATTTGCCATTGCTTGTTTTTTTGTATAGGGTTTGATAATATGTACCCTACTGATAACAGATAGCGCACAATGTTGCAAACGGTAATAACAATTTTGAGACTGCCACACTCCTCGACCATTTGGAGGCGTATGGCTTGGACCAGTTAATGTTCGAGCTCACACATCAAGGGGGGCACACTCTGGACGGGCTCTTTTTAAATAACCCTGATATTAAATTCGTAAGAGTGGAGTCACTCCCCTGGACTGATCATAAGGCAGTCTTTTCAAGGTCAGGCTCAGGGCGTTAAAGAACTGCTCCCGCCCCGAAACAACTAGGGTGTGTTTAGACGCTGGAATAAGGTAAAAAGTGGGGATCTACAGGATGCCCTTAACATCTCCTCCCCAATATTAGATAGCGACAACGAGGCAGCGTCCCTTCAGTTTAATGAGTGGATCCTAAACGCAGCTAACCGCGTTGCCCCTGAACATACCAGGACAGCAAAGAGGCGCCCGATGGTGACACCCTGGTACGGCCCTAAACTTAAAGGGCTAAAGGTAGCATGCAGGAGGTTTGAGCGTCTTTGGAGAGTACAGTACAGTAGTCAAACCAAAGAGGCCTATAATGAAGCTCTTAAACTGTACAAGGAGGCTATTATGGAAGCTAAACAAACATATTTCACAGCTAAGATTCAAGAGGCAGGTAATTCAGCCAAAGAACTTTTTAAATCTGTGAACTTTTTAGCCAACCCCAGCAGGCCAACCCGTTTAAACCTGATTAGGCTTTCTATAATCAGTTGGCCGTCTTTTTCCAGAATAAGGTGCATGTGATCTATGACAGCCTTGCAAATTCCTTAAAAGCTCAGGCAATCAACCTCCAATCCTCATCCATGGTAGAGGCAGCGCAACCCAAGCTAACTTGTTTTATGCCCCTTCCCACTGAGGATGTCACTAACCTTCTAAACTCGATAAAATCCAGATCTCCGAATGACCCCTGTCCTCCTGCTATCATGCACCTGGCCGCTGAGAGGATTAGTGTGACTCTTACACCCCTGATTAACCAAGTTCTGGCATCAGGAACCTAACCTACGGCCTGAAAGACCGCATGCATTAGGCCAATTTTGAGGAAAACGACACTAGAATTCTCTGAACCTAATAATTATCGCTCGATTTCGAGCTTACCATTTGTGGCTAAAGTCCTAGAAAAATCCGTTAATAGGACACTGACAGAATACTTAGAGAGTAACGGATTATTAGATTCCACCCAACAAGCTTTTCGGCCAAAACACTTGGCAGAGTCTGCCCTGACTGTGGTATCTGAGGGGATTCGGAGAGTGGTGGATGGTGGAGGCAGGGAAATTCTCGTCCTCCTTGATTTGTCGCCCGCATTCGACGCCGTGAACCACTCGGTGTTGGTGCGGGGCCTACCGGAGGTGGGAATTGAGGATTCAGCACTTGCCCTTCTCTCCTCTTTTCTTCAGGACAGGAAACAGAACCTGAGGTGGGACGGCCTAGAGTCGGACAGTTTCAATCTGCCCTGTGGTGTTCCGCAAGGATTGGCTCTGTCCCCGATGTTGTTTAACGTCTATGTGAAACCATTAGCAACACTAGTCAGGAAACACGGTTTCACATTTGTTTCGTATGCCGACGATTCTCAACTAGTGATATGCCTGTCAGATAGGCCTGAGTTAACAGCTACCAGTTTCCACTCCTGCCTAAAAGATATCATGAAGTGGATGACCTTGAGTTTCCTGTAGATAAACACAGGAAAGACCAAAGTGATTGAGTTTGGAAATGGGACAACGTCATTATGGAATAAGTCCTCGTGGCCGCTAGAGGCGGGGGAATGCCCACTTCGGGTTAGGAAGATCAGGAATCTCGGAAATATTTTCTACGATAAACTCAATATGTCAGCACAGGTAAACAGCCTAACGTCGGCCAGTTTCTTCATGCTAAAGACCCTTCGTAAAATCTTCCCTTTCATCCCCCTCAAGTTACAGAAGACGGTAATGGTGGCCCTTTTTCTGTCCAAATTGGACTACGCAACGCAATGTTTCAGGGTATCAACAAACACCTGATAAATAAGCTGCAATTGTTGCAGAATGCGGCAGCACGACTAATTTTAAAACTTCCAAAGGGTCACCCTACATCTCAAGGAATAAGAGCATTGCACTGGCTCCTTGTGCGGCAGAGAATTGAATTCAAGGCACTCTGGTGCACAAAGCAAAATATGGCGGGGGCTCAGAAGATTGTCAGGCAATGTTTAGGCCCTACATTCCCTCTCGAAATCGACGCTCGGCCAATCTTGGACTGATATGTACTCCCAAGTTCCGAAGGGCCAGATGGGGTGGCCGATCCCTGTCGTGTTGTGCGGCTAAACTGTGGAATAAGCTGCCAGTGGTATTAAGATTACAACCCAACTATTTGGCTTTCAGGAAGGCCTTGAAAACATGGATGTTTACTCCTGACTAGACTTAGCTGAGCCCCTGCCTCTGTCTACACCTATCAGCGCCAAGACGCCTTGGCATTCGAGCGCTTTATAAGTCCCATATCATCATCATCGACCTATTATTTTTAAAAGTATATTGTATAAAATTGTACTTCTGAATTACAGGGCCTGGCTCTTGTACCTCCCTTACCTTAACCTTACCTTTTCTTATTTTGCTTTGATCTTAACCCTTCTATTATTTTACATTAAGAGTCGCAGAATTTATGCAGCTATGGCAAGCCAAATTATGTAGCAGATTAAGGATTGGTGGCAACTGCAGCAAATTCATTCATGTGCAGAAAATACCAGGACCACAAGATCGCTTTTGTATAGTGGCCTTGGTTTTATGCCCCACCATCAACTCAAACTTTACACTGTGCCCTTTAAATCTACCTGGCCCTTCCCAGTTTTTATTCTCTTTGATAGTCTTGCTTTTTGTAATCCTAGGGTAGGATCCCAAAAAAGGCAAGTCATCCACCAGCTTCTAGAGTGTATGCCACACAAAGCATCTCCAGTACTTATTAGGTTACAAAAGAATACCAGCCACCCTCTACAACAAGGAAAAGGGCCGTATGACACAGCCTCTCTCTGAGATGATATTATGCAGACATGTCTGGGTATGCTGATTGAGGAAGTGTATTGTTTAATATTCAGGGTGGCCTTTTGAGATGTCATACGTTGCGGGCTAGTTACTCCTGCAGCTTTGTGTGCTATTTTTCAGAAGCATACCATTATAAACTAATGGGGTGACCCAAGATACACCATAGGACCTGGGTAAAGTTTAGTACAAATAACAATGTGGTCCACTGGCAAATTACTAACAAAGCTAGGTATAGGGTAATGTACAAGTTAGTATGGTCTTGGTGTGCGAGCAAAAATGAAAAGATCATACATAAAATTCTTCAATTCAATTACATTTATATTTTCCGTCTTTTTTCAAATATATTCAGGAAAAGGTTGCTCTGAGAGGAGCATAGAAGAAAGTGATTATAGAAGTGGTTATGTATAAGGTGATGAAAAGGAAAGTAAAAACATTTCATTAGAATTAACTAAATCTTTCAATGCAAAACAATGGCCACCATATCATTCCTGAGCCGCTGTAGACAGCCTGTTGGAAAAAACACTTTTCGGTTCGAAAATGTAAAGTCCATTAGTAAGATTCAGTGGTGATTAAATCCTTGCACACAGCTCTTGAGGATCAACATATTCAAACCAAGCTATTGCATAAGGTGATTAAACATCCTTGCATGCAATCAGGGTGTTAAAGTTATGCTAGGATGGGTATCATTTAAGCTAGTGAGGGGGAAAGCTGCCAGGACTTCAGCATTTAACTCTAGCACATGCTATGAAACTAGTTCTAATTCTATTACAGGACCGGAGGCTTCGGATTATGCTATCTCTTTCTTTACTGTATAACACACAGCAGCCAATAAAACATTCGATTAGTTTTAACAAACTATTTTGCCCATGATGCTTTGCAATGGTAACGCCTCCTTGAACCTTCATAAGAGCCCAATCCCATCATCCTCTTTCTTTGCTGCTCACAGCAAGAGTTAAGTGCCCATTGATTGCTCTAGTGCGAAATGCCTTTTTGAGGTGTTATCTGCTTTATTGCTGTATTAGCTAAGTGGTTGTTATGACCGGATTTTCTGATTAGATGGGATCAGCCCCTAGGGGCCCCTCCAACCCAGCCAGAACGTAATCACATCCCTCCTCAGGACTATCCATCCAGGCACCTGGGTACCTACCTGAGGATGGGGAACTCGCAATATACAAGCTCATATTATTAAAAACACCACTAAATCTATAGGGATACTAAGAATACTCACTGATTACTAGGGATATCCATACCCTACACCACACTCATACATCAGTTAGTCTCGCGGCCACTCAGACCCAGACTGATCTACCCTAGGGCAGATATGACACACAATCCGGTGCGTCTACACATGGGCCTGCAGAACCCAATGCTCCCTTTTCCAAACGGTTCGCAATCCTGCAAACCTACACGCCAGTCTCCCACCTGACGCTCTCACTTACGCAAGCCACAATCTTGTGGGTATCCACGCTGGTCTCCTACCCAACGTTCTCACTAACGCCGCATATCAACGACGACCACATTCCTATGAACACCTATATATATATATATTGGGAAGTCTCTTCACTAAGGGTCTGCTACTACAATATTAGGAGTTATCCAATTAATATAATGTACCTCTTATTCTTGGCATCATAGGTCCACTCACTCCCTATTTATGTGATCACCACTTACCTGATTGGGATTACTCATCCATTCATGTACCTAGTAAACACCTATGAGATACATTTACCTAGATTGAACAAGGATATAAGGCGCATTTTAGTTTAATACAAACTAGGGGTTTATTAGAACAATATAAACATTTACACAGATCTGTAACTGACAAAGACTATAGGTAGAACACACCGCTGAAAGAGAAAAGATTAGACATACAATAGCTTAGGGAATAAGGACAAAATTAAGGGTGGAGTTCACATGATTAGTGTGTAGTCTTGTTCTAGCTGTCATCTGGGTTCCTCTCTCGTCTGTGCCTTGGCTCATCTCAGACTCTCCCTCTCTCCTGCACTCTTGGGTACACCTCTGCGCTGATCACTTTGCACTGGACTCCTCTCCCCCACGAACTGTCTCCACCTTCCAGCTTCAATCTAATGGTTCCTTCCGCTCTGATCACCGCTCATTCCACTAGCTTATTCACTCTGTCTCTGCACCAATGTCCAAATAACTCCATCTGCTCCCATAGGTTAGTCCACGATCTCTCCTCCGTCTCTTCTAAAAGGCATTACTTCAGACTCCAGCTATTCACACCTCCTCCTGATAAGTAACTGCTTCTGACTGCTTCCTTCAGTTCCAGCTCACTATTCAACTCAGCTCTCTCTCCAGCTTGAACCCTCTCTCTCTCTGCCAACTCCACTCCACTGCTTTCCACTCCTCCACCTCAACACGACTGACTGGCACCGCCACCTCCACTCGACTCTCCTCGACTCTCTGACTCCGCCTCTGCACTTCACTGATATAGAATGCTGTTTCCTCATGGAAAGTTCCAGCCATCAGCCTGCCGCCCACCAGGTCTCTGCATCACCTCGCATCAAGGACACACACCCAGCCAGCCGGCCTTTTGTTGTGTCTTCCACACAGAGAATAATGCAGCCTACCGATAAGGGCTGGCCCAGACCGGTTCTCTCCAAGTGAAAAACAGCCTTAACTATAAACTTTGCCTTTACCCTGAAAAGCCTCTCAGCTTCATCAAGATGGAGTCCCTCTAGCTCTAGGCCTGTAGGCCTGAAAGGGATCAAATGCCCCTTAGCTCTGTCAGAATACCTACATAAACCATACCAATGTGTCTAATATGTCAAAGCCAATAGGCAATAGACAGATTAAAGTCAAGAATAAAGGATCTATTATCATATTAAGCAGCTATCCTCTTCTAGGTCTGGAAAAAAGGGCTTAAAAGGGCCAACACAGGCTAAGAATACCTATACTAGATGTGAGCAAGACTAAGGTCTATATCACTGCTAAATAGAGCCCAAAAACTCTGCCATTACATTCCACCCTTAGATCCTTATCTTGCGAACATCAATAAACAACAACATCCATATAAACAAACATCAACACAATCTATCCAACACAGGCTAAAAATACCTATCCTAGATGTGAGCAAGACTAAGATCTATATCACTGCTAAATAGAGCCCAAAACTCTGCCATCCACCCTTAGATCCTTATCTTGCGAACATCTTATAAACAATAACATCCATATAGACAAACATCAACACAATCTATCAACAAATCAAAAACTAAAAAACTCTCTAAAAAGAATGACAACATAAGGAAATTCCATCTGAAACCCAATTGTAGGGAATACAAACCTAACAACCAACTGAAAACAAATCAAAGCACCCTTGACTTGAATGCTGTAACATATCTAAGATTGGATCTGATAACAACAGAAACTAACCAAAGCATCCTCAAACTAAATGTGCCTCAACTTCTAATGATAACTGGTGAAATCTAGCGATGTAGGGACTTATGTGTTGAATGAAAACAGCAAGGGGCCTAAATGGGGCCTACCTACTTCGGACAACTTAAGCCTAAATGAGGCCTACCTACTTCGGACAACTTAAGAACTAAATGTGTTTCAACTTCTAAAGAGAAAACAACAAAGGGCCTAAATGAGGCCTACCAACTATTGTCAACTTAAGCTAATGATGACTCATGAAATTTATTGGTGTAGGGGCTTGTTTGTGGAATAAAAATAACAATGGGCCTAAATGAGGCCTACTGACATTTGTCAATTTAAAGAAACTTTTTGGTGAAATCTGAGAAGTAGACATGACAAATTATTTTCAAGGTTTGGGCAAACATTAATACATAATCATACTAAAAGACACACCTCCCAGAACAATCCAAAGTCCAAGGTAACCACCCTTTGATCAATCAAGGTGAAAATGTAAGAACAGTAAAAAACAACCCCATTTCTACAAGACAGCTGGTGTATATATATATCACTTAGTTTCTTCACACTGTGGAACACATGTGTGCACCACCATTCAAAAAAAAAAGTCCTTCATTGGCAAAAACTGTTTTGAAGAAAACAGGAAAACTATAATAGGTGACATGTATTTGCTTTTAAAAGTGGGGCCTGCTTGTAATGATTGAAAACATGGGAATAATGCAGGCCAAGGGATTATAGAAGAAAATCCTTTTGGGAAAATCATGATGATGGAGTCTGTCACAAATTAAAAAAAGTGTAATTGTGTTCTTCAAAAAAAAAAAAAAGTCCAATGTCCATTTTGTTGCTTCAGTGTAGGCCACCACCCTGCATCTTCGGTATCCGGACACTTCCTCCGATGCGGCCATCCATCACCCTTCCGGTCTGGTCTGGTCTGGTTCCATCTTCCAAAAATAATAAACTAACATAAAAACATGAAAGTAAAAAACTAAAATAAGAAAAGGAAGTGGGGGGGGGCGACCCACACCAACACCACAACCCAGCAACCTAGGACAAGAAAACAAGTATCATTATTCTTGAAAAATAAAATTTTAATTTAAAAAGCACCCCGGGTGCCTTTCATTATTGAAAAGAAAATATCCTAATTAATTAAAAACATTCAAAATTTAACTGTTAATGACATTTTAGCAGGGCCTAATCATACCCTAATCCTCTCTAAGACACCCCTCCCTTCAGAGCAGGAGCCAGGCTACAGTATGAAGTAATTTGAATCACTGCCAAATGATGATCTCACAGCAGGAGCAGGGCACTGCAAGCCTCCGTTTCCCTGATCAGAGAAGCCCGCCCAGGCCTACTGCCAAGGGCCAAGAGTGTGCAAGAGTCCCTTATCAGCAGGCAATGAAGCTGCCTGCGTCAACAGCCAGGAAGAGCCAGTTAACCCCACCCTTACATAAACAAGCCGTCCGCGGAACAAAATTGGATTATAGCCAATCATAAACAGGACAGGCTGCAGCCGAAGCCTGCAGGGAAAAAAAAAACTCGTCTTCACAAACCAGCTGGTCTGCCAAGGTCGACAAACACATTTTTTTTCAAGCATGTTCCCAGGCCTGATTGCACTAACTAACGAAAGCCAGCATTCTAAAAAAAAACAATTCTGTTACAATGTACTGCTACTTAAAAGCTCCAGTTTCTAAAAAGACTTTTGTCTAACTAATTCAGCTAAAGGCAAGATAATTAAAATAAGGGCACTTATTTAGAAAGGGGCAACTAAGTTTTGCACATACAGTCTGTATTTAAAAAACGAATTAACATGGACCATTGTCAGCTGTTGAAAGAGAAATAATTTTAAAACAACACAAAATGCAGACATATTTCACCATTGTGTTTCGTTCAACCAGGGACAACATGTAATTATGCGTTACAGTGTAATTTATAGCGCAAACTTTTCATATAGACACATTTATAAAAAAAGTTTCATTTTGCATTTGGGAAAATAATAATAAGAATACATATCATTTTTTTTCTTCAAAAGCACACGGTTGCCTTTCACTAATTAAAAGCACATGTTACCATGCACTGTCGGGCAAGATTGATTATTCTCAACCTGTGATCATTGCAACCAGCACATTCCTTTCTAGATGGAAAACCCTCAAAGAAATAATTAATGAAAACAGCCCGTAGCATGCATTCTAACGGGCCACCTCCTTAACATTTCACTCATTTTAAATCATGCATTCAAAAATAATTTTCCACACGTCTATGGATGCATATTAAGAAGCGTATTTAAAAGAACACAGCTCTCTCCGTGCAAACCCTTATCTCAATCCGACTGGTTGATTTATAACCGCATCAGTTCCAAGGCAAACCCACACAAATTCGTAGACGCATTTCAAAAAGAATGTGAAATGAACAGAACCCTTCGCAAAGCACAAGATGTTACCTTTCCGTCAAGAAGCTGACAAAGCACATAGGCAGACCAAGGAATCAAAAAAGTCAAAATCAACCCATCAATACTTAAAATAATCCACTGACTTTTATAGTCAGGTCAGATAACCATGCGTGTTGACAGCATGTTAAAAATAAAGACTGCCATCTCAATTCAAGATATTAACCCTTTGGCAGCTCAAGCACAATCAATTCCCAATGACTGCAGATACATGGGAAAATCATGAACACATCTCTTCACTTTTACAGATAACACGTACACACATTTTCAAAACGTTATCCCCAAGCACCCGAGAGAGATCCAGCTCTCTCCTGCCTAACGTAATGATAACATGCCCTGTCCAAGCCATGACCACATGGCGCTATTCACAAGCCATATTTACAAGACAAACTCTTCACAAACAATATATCCAAGGCGCAATTCACAAGGAACACAGCAGATCAACATGAGAACATGCACCTCACAAGCCACATTAACATGGCGCTATTCACAAGCCATATTTACAAGACAAGCTTTTCACAAACAATATATCCAAGGCGCAATGCACAAGGAACACAGCAGATCAACATGAGAACATGCACCTCACAAGCCACATTAATATGGCGCTATTCATAAGCCATATTTACAAGGAGCTATATGCAAAGAACTCCACAGATCATATAACAATGAACACATTTCACATTGCACAGCATAAGCAGATGCAGCAAGCAATTTAATGGACAATTTAAAAGCATTTTTTACACACATTTATACAATTGGACCATTACAAAGATGTAACTGGCTCCCTCATGTAATGCCATCCTTCAACCCTGACAGTTTAAACACCAAGATGAAAACCATTCCTTCCACCCTGAATAAGCCAAATGCCATGATGTAATGCAATCTCCTCACGCTGCAACTGTTCAAGCCCATAGGTCACACATGCTACATAAACTGCAACATTACGCCAGATGGAACCGTCGCTCAGGGCACTCCCTCACAACACATGGGAAACAATCTAAGCACATGGCCAGGACACACAGGATTCGTAAGATGCCGACTACGCCAAATGTTATGTCTGGCGCTCAGGGCACTCCCACACAACACATGGGAAACAATCTAAGCACATGGCCAGGACACACAGGATTCGTAAGATGCCGACTACGCCAAATGTTATGACCGGATTTTCTGATTAGATGGGATCAGCCCATAGGGGCCCCTCCAACCCAGCCAGAACGTAATCACATCCCTTCTCAGGACTATCCATCCAGGCACCTGGGTACCTACCTGAGGATGGGGAACTCGCAATATACAAGCTCATATTATTAAAAACACCACTAAATCTATAGGGATACTAAGAATACTCACTGATTACTAGGGATATCCATACCCTACACCACACTCATACATCAGTTAGTCTCGCGGCCACTCAGACCCAGACTGATCTACCCTAGGGCAGATATGACACACAATCCGGTGCGTCTACACATGGGCCTGCAGAACCCAATGCTCCCTTTTCCAAACGGTTCGCAATCCTGCAAACCTACACGCCAGTCTCCCACCTGACGCTCTCACTTACGCAAGCCACAATCTTGTGGGTATCCACGCTGGTCTCCTACCCAACGTTCTCACTAACGCCGCATATCAACGACGACCACATTCCTATGAACACCTATATATATATATATATTGGGAAGTCTCTTCACTAAGGGTCTGCTACTACAATATTAGGAGTTAGCCAATTAATATAATGTACCTCTTATTCTTGGCATCATAGGTCCACTCACTCCCTATTTATGTGATCACCACTTACCTGATTGGGATTACTCATCCATTCATGTACCTAGTAAACACCTAGAAGATACATTTACCTAGATTGAACAAGGATATAAGGCGCATTTTAGTTTAATACAAACTAGGGGTTTATTAGAACAATATAAACATTTACACAGATCTGTAACTGACAAAGACTATAGGTAGAACACACCGCTGAAAGAGAAAAGATTAGACATACAATAGCTTAGGGAATAAGGACAAAATTAAGGGTGGAGTTCACCTGATTAGTGTGTAGTCTTGTTCTAGCTGTCATCTGGGTTCCTCTTTCGTCTGTGCCTTGGCTCATCTCAGACTCTCCCTCTCTCCTGCACTCTTGGGTACACCTCTGCGCTGATCACTTTGCACTGGACTCCTCTCCCCCACGAACTGTCTCCACCTTCCAGCTTCAATCTAATGGTTCCTTCCGCTCTGATCACCGCTCATTCAACTAGCTTATTCACTCTGTCTCTGCACCAATGTCCAAATAACTCCATCTGCTCCCATAGGTTAGTCCACGATCTCTCCTCCGTCTCTTCTAAAAGGCATTACTTCAGACTCCAGCTATTCACACCTCCTCCTGATAAGTAACTGCTTCTGACTGCTTCCTTCAGTTCCAGCTCACTATTCAACTCAGCTCTCTCTCCAGCTTGAACCCTCTCTCTCTCTGCCAACTCCACTCCACTGCTTTCCACTCCTCCACCTCAACACGACTGACTGGCACCGCCACCTCCACTCGAATCTCCTCGACTCTCTGACTCCGCCTCTGCACTTCACTGATATAGAATGCTGTTTCCTCATGGAAAGTTCCAGCCATCAGCCTGCCGCCCACCAGGTCTCTGCATCACCTCGCATCAAGGACACACACCCAGCCGGCCGGCCTTTTGTTGTGTCTTCCACACAGAGAATAATACAGCCTACCGATAAGGGCTGGCCCAGACCGGTTCTCTCCAAGTGAAAAACAGCCTTAACTATAAACTTTGCCTTTACCCTGAAAAGCCTCTCAGCTTCATCAAGATGGAGTCCCTCTAGCTCTAGGCCTGTAGGCCTGAAAGGGATGAAATGCCCCTTAGCTCTGTCAGAATACCTACATAAACCATACCAATGTGTCTAATATGTCAAAGCCAATAGGCAATAGACAGATTAAAGTCAAGAATAAAGGATCTATTATCATATTAAGCAGCTATCCTCTTCTAGGTCTGGAAAAAAGGGCTTAAAAGGGCCAACACAGGCTAAGAATACCTATACTAGATGTGAGCAATTCTAAGGTCTATATCACTGCTAAATAGAGCCCAAAAACTCTGCCATTACAGTGGTTTATGACTGTTACACGTTGCGTTATTGCTTTGCCTTTATGCCATTGTGTGTTATTAATATTTAAATACATTGTTGATTGGCTACTTGCAATTTGTTGCTCAGGCTGAGCCCACCTCAGCGCTGTGACAGGACTTTGTCCTCCTATCCCAGCGCCGCTGGTTTTTCCTGCATGATTAGTTAAACGTGCTCCACGCGCGAAGGTACCGGGCCGCGTTAGCGGTAGCTTTGAGCCGATTACCGGCAGCGCGTACAAGCGCTGAAGTGCACTGAGCTTCCCTGATCGCCCGCGCACCACGCCAGAGCCGAGTGGTTCACGGCGGGCGTGAGCTGCACAAGCGCTCCCATTGGGCTCCTTTTTGGTAGCGTGTTGTGCTGCGCACGTCGCGCTCGTGCTGAGAGTCATTTTCCCCGCATTTCTGCATCGGAGAGTGGTGATGGTGACACCCAGGTCGGCTGCAATAATATCTGCCTGGTGGAGTGAGCACACGCTCCTAAAATCTTGTTTTGACTCTTACACCTCTTGCAGGGGTTGTAATAAAAATTGACTACAGCTTTGCTGAGGGGGCTTGGTACAATCTTGTTTAGCCATCTAGGTTGTGTGCAGTGTGGGCTTGTCCCCCCATTACTCCTCTCTAAATTAATTGAATATATATATACGCAGGTTGCCTTAGTGTATATTACTCCAGTCTTACAGATGGATGACTGGGTTACTAATGAAGATGGCGATGAGGAGGTCTATTATGAAGGACAGCAGGAGACTGTACTTGAAAACAATATTGCCGAGGCTCTGGACGAGTCCGTCCAATCCTCAGTCAATAAGGCTATTGAGAGCACGGTACCTAATACTGTGCAATAAGCTCTAGCTGCTGCACTTAAGCCTATCACTAAGCAGCTTGAGAGCTTTGCTAAAAGGCATGGATTCACTAAGGGAAAAGCGTTCCACCAACTGCAAGCGCTGCGTAGGGTAGTCAATGGCCGCAAGCTGACGCATTAAAGGATCTACCTCCAACTTCTGAGGAACATGGTTACTCCCTTGGTGGTAAAGCAAAGAGTAAACAGAAGGTTTACCGTGATACCGACACAACTAACACTGACACCGACAATACCAATACGGATGAGGAACCCCCTCCTAAAAAGAAAGCTAAAACCGTGACGTCCGCAACTCCGGAAGCAGCACTCAACCCTAGTGACATTTTCCACCCTAGGTCTTCAGATTGATCCCCGGCTCCAGAAGTCACTGAGTACCTTCATGAAAACCTTCGAAAAGGTTTTGACAAGGAGGTTCACAACAGAATCAGATCAGAATGTCCTCCGCCTGAGGTACCTGACAAGGTGGCAGAGACCCCAGAGATAGATGTGAGTCTCCTCACTTTTCTAAAGAAATTTGCTAAGGACCCCAAGAAGGGGTTTGACTGATCTTGGCGCGGATGTCAAGATAAGCTTCTTGACGTAGTGGGTCCAATGGCGAAGATTCTGGAAATGGCCCTGTTGGCCAAGGAGGCAACGACCCCAGTTCACCCGGACATACTAGCAGGTTGGTCCCAGAGGGCGATTTGCCTTTTAGGCAATGCGAATTGCGCCATATCTACTGAGAGGCGTAAGTCTTTGCTCATGCGCATGGATACTAATCTTACGGACCTAGCAGCAGCGGAGCCCGGCCCTTTGGCCGAAGGTAATCTCTTCGGAAATCGATTCGTGAAAGATGTGTAAAAATATGTAGGGACATTCACATCCCTGGATAAGGCGCAGTCAGGTATTAAACAGGCAGGGGACCCTCTTCAGGCTTTGGATATTCCCAAGGTCCCCTCAGAGGTGACTATGGCCATGGAAGAGGAGAGTGGGACTCAACAAGAGGGGACACTTTCTATCCCACTCGTCTGGGTTTCAACAGAAGACGTTTCCACGACGGTGGAAACAAGGCTGGTTTCCAAGCTCAGAATTCCTCAGGTAAGCCTACCAGATGTATCTCTACTTCCATTGGGGGGTCGGACTCAGGCTTTTGTGCAGAACTAGTGTTTGATTGCGCAAGATGCGTGGGTAATTCAGACGGTTCAGGGCTTCCATCTAGAGTTCTGCAGTGCACCCTTTCAAGGCAGTTTTCCCAAACCTCTCAATTTTTCCCAAAAAGAGTGCAGTTTTATAGACTCCGAAATAGCAGAATTGCTGCGGAAACACGCAATCAGGCTTTGCGACGGCAAGCCTCGCGGCTTCTGCAGCAATGTTTTTCTGGTCCAAAAGCAAGGTGGTGGAAACAGACTGGTTTTGAATTTGAGGGAATTCAATCAGTACCTCATTTACAAACATTTCAAAATGGAAGGGATACATTGTTTGACAGATCTACTGAAGCACGGAGACTGGATGGTCAGGCTGGACCTCAAGGATGCCTACCTGTCCATCCCCATTTTTCCACCGCACCGCCGCTTCCTCCAATTTCAATGGATAGGTCGGTGACACGAGTATTCGGCCCTTCCTTTCGGGCTTTCCTCGGCTCCTTGGTGCTTCACCAAGGTGATGAAGCTGGTAGTGGCCCATCTACGGGACCAGGGGGTTCGCATGATTATTTATCTGGACGACATCCTAATTATGGCGCAGACCCCGGAATTAGTGACTCATCATCTCCAAATGGCAATGTTCTCTTGCAGAGTCTGGGCTTTGTGATCAATCACGCCAAGTCGGCGCTAACCCGGGCACGGAAAACGGAATTTCTAGGCTTTGTGATAGATTCCCAGTCGGCACAATTGAGTCTTACCTAGGCGAAGTTGAAGGATCTCAGGAAAGAGATTATATCACTTCTCAGCAAGCAACAGGTGTCTCCCAGACTTATTGCCAGAATAGTGGGCCTGCTAGCGTCCTCCATCCAAGCGATCTTTTTAGGCCCGCTGCATTACAGAGCCTTGCAGAGACTCAAGATCCAGCATTTACAGAAGGGTCTCTCTTACACAGACTGGTTCCGTTAACCCAGGAAGTGACAGACAAGATGCAGTGGTGGCTGGGCCATGAGGAAGCGTGGAACGGAAGAGCCATTTTTGGTTTCCAACCCAAGGTAGTCATAGAATCAGACGCAGTCGTTGGGGATGGGGGGGCGCGTTGCGGAGATATCTCCACAGGAGGTCGATGGTCGCCTCAAGAACTGTCGTTACACATAAATTGTCTAGAACTCCTAGCGGGTTCCTTTGCGATTCGAACTCTGTCCCCCAAGCAGACGTCGTGTTGCATCCTCCTACGGATGGACAACGTTTCTGCGGTACGATACATAAACAAGTTAGGGGGGACGAGGTCATCTCTTCTAGTGGAGATTGACAAGGATTTTTGGCATTATTGCCTACAGCATCAGATCACGGTGATTGCGGAGTACATCCCGGGATAGTCCAATTTAGTGGCGGACTGTAATTTGAGACATCTCAGGGATTACAGCGATTGGCGACTGGACCAGACGGTGTTCCAGTGATTACAGAACCTTTGGGGTCCATGTCAGATGGACTTGTTTGCGTCACGGTTGAATCGCCAGCTTTCCAACTTCTTCAGTTGGAGGCCGGACTCGGCAGCGAAAGCAACCAATGGCTTTCTTCAAAGCTGGTCAGGGACATTGAACTATGCGTTCCCTCCATTCCTGTTAATACCCAGAGTGACATCACACATTTTCAAACAACAAGCGGAGGTGATATTGGTGACACCTCTGTGGAGGTCACAGCCGTGGTTCCCGGTGTTACTGGAAATGAGCTGCGACCTCCCCAGGATGCTGCCCTGATCGAAGTTCCTACTCCCGGGACCCCACGGAGAACAGCATCCGTTGATCCTAGAGGAGAGATTGTCCCTGATGGCAGGGCGGCTTTCCGGCAACAGTGGGAAATGCCAGGCGTTTCGGAGACAGCTTCAGCCTTCATCAAGCAAGCTTGGGCTCCATCAACTAGAAAGAGGTACTCTTCGGCCTGGAAAGGCTGGATGGGTTAGTGCCTGGAACGACGTTTGGATGCTGTGGGGGCAGGTCTTCCCCATGTTGTGAATTTTCTGTCAGAAAAGGCGGCAGAGGGTTTGGCTTACCGATCGGTAAATAATTTTCGATCGGACATCTCGGCAGGACATAATCAGTTGGACGGGAAACCTATTGATATGCATCCACTGATAAGTAAGCTTCTTAAGGGTATACAGGTGGCAAATCCGCCTAAACCCAAATACTTCGGCCTATGGGACGTCTCACTTATTATTTCCTTGTTTAATAACTGGCCGGTGAATAATCTTCTATCCCGGAAACAGTTGTTTGCCAAATTGGCAATGCTTCTATGTCTTTCGGCATGCAGGCGTTCATCGGATGTACGGGTATTGGAACTTACAGCTATAGTATTTACTCCGGAGGGAGTTTCTTTTACTATCACAGGTCGTTCGAAAACTCTATCTAGACATTTGACAAATAATGCTTTTCCCAGCAATGAGAAATGATGTGTTGTGCATTGTTTAAAGAAATACGAAGAATGTACTAGGTCTTTGAGACCAGAGGGATCTACTCAACTTCTCATTGCAGTACAGAAACCTTTTAAGCCGGTGTCAGCTGCGACTATTGCCAGATGGCTTTGCTATATAATGTAAGAGGCTGGTATTGACATTCTGAAATTTGGGGCACATTCAGTAAGAGGTGCCATGGCATCTAAGTCGTATATGTTAGGTTCTAGCATTCAAGATATTATGCATTGTGCTGATTGGTCTGCAGAATCGATTTTTAAGCAATTTTATTATAAGCCGGTGGGAGACATTACATCTGTTGTATTTAATGAAGCGTTAAACTAGCATAATCCGAAGCCTCCGGTCCTGTAATAGAATCAACAATTTTCTAGCATTCGCACCAAAAATTTTAAATTCTATTAAGGACACGGAGGCTAGGATTATCCCACCGGCTATGTACAAGATAATTGTTCATATTACCCACCTGTGTTTGATGACATGATGAGGATCTTCATACACAGATATTACGGGTTGTTCATTTTTTCCCTAGGCGCAGACAAGAAGTCTGAATAAGATGTTCTTCCAGTTGAAGACTACAGAATGGATCTTGGTTTCATGTTGACTTCCATGTTGGAGGATGTTCTGCAGTTATTGTTTACATATGGACTGTTGCAGTTCAAGCAAAGAAAGAGGATGATGGGATTGGACTCGGGGCTCCTACGGAGGGCCAAGGAGGCTTTACCATTGCAAAGCATCATGGGCAATGTAGTTTGTTAAAAATAATTGAATGTTTTTATTGGCTGCTATGTTTTATACAGTTAAGAAAGAGATAGCATAATCCTCGCCTCTGTGTCCTTAATAGAATTGAAAATTCTTGGTGCGAATGCTAGCAAATTTTTGATTTGCTAGTAAGTCAGTTTAGGTTCCTCTCAAACTCATTCAATGGGCAAGCACATATAATAGGATTCAAACCTGCAACCACAAGATCACAAACAGATCTCAACAGTGGGATTTCAACACACTGAGATCTCTTACTGATGATGTATATGTCTGTTCTGAGTGTGTATTGCTTTTTCTGTATAATGAATACCTACCTGTAAGGAAACAAGTGCAATTAATCACATACACTATACTTGGGTGTTTTGTGCATGACAAATACATTTCATATGTGTTTAGAATTCAGGGTTTTTGATGAATTCTCCCAACCCATGGCAAAGTTTATTTTCACCTCACCAACTTCTGTATAGTTGTGTTTGTTTACTAAGATGGAAGGTACTGCAGGCTGCAGGAAATTGGGTGTTTAGTGGGAGTTTAACCTGCTGCCACTCAGGTCTGCCATAAGTGACTACGTAGAAACAGATAAGCCGATCAGCAGATGTGTACATCTCCTTTGCAACTGCTGTAAGTCTTGGGGGTAAGAGTTCTGACAGAGATGAACAGTTCTGGTTTACCAAATAGGCAACGTAGGCACCAGCCTATCGGCCCCACTCTTTTTAAGGGCCCGCAACAACGGATCAAAATACAACTTAAAGTACATAAACCAAAGATATCAGATTCACATAACAGTTTGTCTCTTAAAAGCTCATCTTCAGGCAGATGTCAGTTTGTAAAAAAAATTGAGTACATTTGGGTATTAGGGATAATTTGCAAGGGGGGCCCCGAAATTTCGACTGCCTAGAGGCCTCCACAGTGTTTTATTGGCACTGTAGAAGAATGACAAAAGCAGCTCAGGGAGTCAGTAACTGGAGGTTAAGCAGCTTCAGAGGCGTAGTACTACCCATGCAGCCCTCAGTGACAATGATAACAATTGCCACTGTCACATAGTGTCCGCTTTTCAGTCCTCCTGCAATTTTTAAGCTTAGTCAGCTTTGCACACTGCAAAGAAAAAAACACGGAATTTGCAAAATACTGAACTTTGCACATTTACACTCCCTATGATTAGGAACGTGCCATAAAGTTAGATTTATTAGTAGAAGTTCAAGGATCTTCACAGAACTGTCTGGTTAGCGACAAAATCAGCATTACAAATCAAAAATCCGCTGAACGTAAAGAGGGGTGTGTGTAACTGTCGTGTGTGAGTAAAGATAGAGATGGAGAGTCCATCGAGTCTGTCGGGGTACAGTAGGAATTAAAATTGGCATACGGAATAGCAGGCCAGACTTCCTTGCCATTTAAATGACAGTATACATATTCAACCCCCTTGCTGCTCACCCGCCTCCCACCAGGCAGTCGAACATCCTAGGAAGTGAACACCTTATTCATCAGTGTTCACAGTTCGGGCTGGACTGTTCCTATTGGAGCAGGGCCAAGGCTGATTTGCATATGTATAGGTCCAGTCTAAGGTGAGCAAAAGTGTTGGACCTGATGCAGCCCTAAATAATTACCTGTGGCTGAGATGACTTCAAGCATTTCCTCCACCACAAATTATATTATTCAATGTGAAGTCCTAAGTGTGACAGGTTTTCCAGTGTGTCCAGTGGTCACTGTGCCACTAGAAGTAAGCTCAATGAAGAGCTTGGAATAGACTGAATCCGGTGTTGGGTTGCTTATGCTCCGGTTCAGAGAGGACTTGCCTTGTTGGGTTGAAATCTGACCCAGAGTTGTTACCAGTGTCTGAGATTAATTCAAGCAATCCACCCATCACTTTTTTGGATCCCCCGATGTTTGGACAGGAACGGCAATTTGTTACACCTTGTGTTTTTGGCCAGAATCACAGTTAGAGCACTTTAAGCCTACAGTGTGCTCCATAATGATACTAAGTACCCACCACTTGTACATAATATAGTAAAATAAAGAGTAGGTGTGGATTAGGGCTCCAGTATTCCTGAGAGCCTCTTTAAAATATATGAGCTAAGTGGCCAAGTTGCAACTTAAATATAATGTGTTTCTGGCTAAAGTACTTCAGGGCTCGATTCACAAAGCCCTCGGTGAATGATTACTCCTCTGTTTGGAGTATATTTACAACTTTTTTAGGGATTCACAACCAATTTTAGGAGTACTCATGCACATGTACACTAGTTGCAGATTTTCACGAGAACCCCGGTGCTCAAAAATATATTCAAGTGGAGGTGTGCATCAGTACAGTGTTTTAGGAGCAGAAGTATTTTGCTAGGAGGAATCCCCTACCCTCTTCAACCCATTGAATAATGAGCGTTTCCTCAATTTTTCCAGGCTGGCCTTTGATGGGAATAAATGTGCATGCTGTTTTGTAATGGAAAACTACAGGCAAGAGGTCTGTGAATGTCTACAGACTTGCAGGTTTTGGGGGGTTAAGCAGGTACGTTTGTTAAATTAGAAGAAGGGAGTGATATTAGCACAAAAATAGTCTCCTGGGGACATGATCAAGAAGACAACAGGGTAGGATGTCTTCCTCGGTTCTTTGCACAATGCCGACCGTAGATATTATAGGAGGGGTCCTGAGAATAGGAGACAACGGATGACTGTGGACGTCAGACCCACAAACATCATTGAGACCAGAAGCATGATGAGCGGGAGCTCAAAATGGTGGCCAACATGGAAACCTGGAATTGGGAGGAAGTAAGAAGGGAAAAGTTACTTTGAATAAACATGGATGGAATAAACCATATCAAGCTCCAATGGAACGTAAAGTTGATCTAGAAATTGCTTCTGTTGTTTAAATGTTATTCTTGAAACGTATTGGGATATGAACACTTTAGTTCCAGACCTAATTAATTGCTTCTTAAGTTTGCCCGCATTCAGGACAAGTAAAAGGTCCATGAATTGCAAAAAAAGAAGGATCAAACCACAAGGTCTTGAGAGAGCAGATGAGGAAGAAAGACGAGGGCCTAACCTATGAGCAAGTTGGATATTTAGAGAGGTTGAAGTAGGGAGGTCCAGAAGCTTCAGAAAAAAAAGAGGTGAAAAAAGTCACTGGGCTATCTTCCTCAATACCCTCAGGAAGACCATACAGGCATAGGTTTTTGCGCCTATTTCTGTTTTCAAGAACTTCAGCAGATTATTTCAAGAGAACCACCTCCCTCTCCAAAGAAGACATTATTGTAGAAGTATCTTGAAGATCACTCACGTGCTGTTCAGCCGTGGAAAGTCTGGAATCCAACGTTGATCATTTAGTGTCCAAAACCTGTAGGCGTGTATTGGTTTCCTCTATAAATGGGCATAAAGCACATATTTCATCAAGAACAGTGTCTAACGACACAGGCAAAGTAGGTTTCGGCGAAGAGGGATGGTCTTGTTTGAGTCTTTTGTTAGTAGGAGAAGGTGAATTCAATTTTGAGGGCACAATGGATGAAGAAGCTGTTCTAGAGGAATTAGAGTGAGCCATATTGAGCGGGTTACGCAAGTCATCCATAGAGGGTGCCAAGGAAGCTGAATGCGTCGCAGGCAAACCAGTAGTAGACTTTTTGCTTGAATGTAACAGCTATTTAGATCTGCCCATGAAAAACGGAATTTCGGTAGAAACAGCGTTGAAGAGATGAATATATAATAAGACCTCCCTTTAATGGGAAATAACAAATAAAATAACCTGTGGCGTGAAAAAATGCTCTTTTGAGCGAAGCTGGAGCAGGATATCAAGAGTTAAGAAATATAGGACTCATAAACCTAAGTGCAAACACAGTACCTTATGAGTGAAACATAGCTGACAGGAAAATCCATTCAGGAGAAGAAACAAAATGGTGGCCGGAAGGCAGGAGATGGTATGCAGGTTGATTTACATGTCCAAAAGAAGGAAGAAGGATCCAAAAGACTTCCTCATGTTCAGCGGATGTTCCACAGCGAAAACCTCCCTCTGGAAAACAGAAAACGGTACTGGAACCACTGAAAACCCCTGACGGTCTCCCGACGAGGCGCGGAGCTACGAGCTCAGGCGGCCATCTTGAAAGGAGCAGCACGCGCGTCCATTACTTCTATTGTAGTTAACTTTTAACTTTTTCCAAATAAGACGTTTCACATTTTATCCATGTCACTTCCGGTCGAATTATATGTGATATTTTACTTATTGAAGGTAGGGGCAGCTGAACTGATAATGGGGTCAAAAGCAGGGTTTACAATTCATGCACAGACTTTTTGCAACCAATAAATTATTTTGCAAACTGACCTAAATACCAATAGGCCGGTTCATAAAATAATTATTTAGGAGGTGGGGGGTGGGAGATGAATCACAGAATGACCGGCCTAATGAATATTTATTAGGAAGATCACAATTTACAGCTCTATCTGATTGCTGATTGGCTGCAAATAGAGAAATGATAACCTTTAAGGGAGAGTACACCACCATGCTAGTATTTGGATCCCTTCTGTTTTATGAATAAGTTACCACCCCAATTTGGGAATTGGTAGCTTATCAATGATTTATGAACAGAATTAAGGATGCAAACCACTGATATATAAAATACAGAGTTGCAATTAGGAATAGACGCTCTAAACACTTCCCTTCCAAATTGTCGTTCGGTATACAGTGCTAGACCCATTTAGTGAATTGGAAAAACGTTTACTAATTGCTAAATGGGTTTAGGGCATTACACATAGGGTTTTAAGGCAAGGCCAGGTCTAGAAGCGGATGAGACTTGTCCTTGCTGAGCTCTATCCCGGGCTTGTAGGCAGAGCTGCCAGAGATATGTGGAAACCGCAATGACTGTCCTTTGCCAAGGAATGGAAGGGGGATGCCTTTGATTGCCTGATGTAGAAATAATCTTTCCGTTACACTTGAAAAAGCACCTGGAGATCCCTTGAAGAAGTGCCAACACTTCAAGATGCACCAATTGGTTTGCAAGCCCATTTCGGTGACAAAGTGGTCAGCCTGGTGCAGACGGGGGCAAGCAGCATGCCACAATGATCTGCCTCCACCAGAGGACTTAGGGCACATCGAGGAATTGGGAGTTCGATCTGTCACCTAAGTGGTGGGGGTGCCAGGAGTTTCATCATCTTAAACTCCATGGTGAAGCCTCTCAAACAGAATAAAGAATGGCATCCTCAAGGAATAAGCACCCTAAAACCATATCCGTCAAAATAATGCTGGCCACTCAAAATGAGACAATAAAGAACAAGCAGGAGGCCAACGTGAATGTGAAATCTACTAACCTGAGGATCCGCTTGACTCCGCAGAGGCCCAGTCTCTGGTGACAAGAAGCAACGGCCAACTATTGATAATATAATTCAAATCAGATTCATCCTGTTAACAGCAGGACCTTGAAAAGACAATAACTGACCTAGAGCCCAACCTACAAAAGGAAGAGAACAGACTTGACCAAGTGGAAACCTTTATAGCTTAACAAGCACAAGAATACGATGAACTGATGGAAAGGGTAAGATCACCGGAGAGACATTTTACTAATATATCAAAAACACTGGAAGACAGTGAAAATTGCTTAAAAATAACTAACATCAGAATCAGAGGCATTAACACCAAGTTCCTCCATGTAAGCCTGGCGCAACATGTGAGGAAACTTTTTTTTACATGTTTAGGGCAGAAAATGAAAACTTCAAGATTGAGCTTGACAGAACCCATAGATTCTTAGATTCTTCTCATCCTTTCAGATCCAACAAAAGCTGCGCCCCTAGGTACTCACAGGAGTACATGTTTTAAAATTAAGGTATGTCTGGTGCAAAGAATGTTATAAACTATTCAGTTTTAAAAGGACAAAATCTTACTATTTCTGGCACTCATTGAGGGATTATGCAGAGTCTCCACAGCACCTCCCAGAAATTAATATCTTATCAATTAGGTTAAGCAGTATGTCTCCTGTTGTTTTTAGATGGCAAAGCTAATGAGATTTGAGATCCAGAGGAGACTTGCAAGCTTCTTCCTATGAATGAACCCTGGGAAAATGTAAAAAGGGCCAATGGATGGAGAGGAAACAACAACTATCCAGAGGAATGGAAAATGCTGAAGTAAAGGCCAAGTGTTGACTACATGGGGTGAGTTTCAAAATATTTACCTGATTAACAATTCAACTTACACCACCCGAAGTTTGCTGACTTACTAATAACATACAGGGCCTAAACTCCCAAGTAAAACGATGGTCTGTATTGTAATGCACAATAAATATATTGATATTGCCCTACTATAAGAATGCAACCTGCTAGGAAAAGACATGCAAAGACTACCATCATATTGGTTCCTAAACCATTTCAACACACATGCTCAAAAAATGAAAGGGGTGCAGATCTAACTGAGAAGAGAATTACACTGCAAATGTGAACTGAAGACAGGGTGGGAAGGTCAGTGGGAATAAAATGGAGTTTAAGTTATCATGATATAACAATTTTCCACATCCTTTCAAATACCTCAATCTTTAAAAAGAAGAATCGAAGAAGATGGGCTTCAGAATGTGTTGCAGGACTGCATTCCCAAGAAAGGGACTATACATTCTATTCACAAGTTAGATTTTTTTCCTAGTGAATAGAAGGGTACTTGACTCTAAGAGGCTGAAATAGGAGTATAGACTTTGTCTGACCATTGCCTAATCACCATATCAATAGGGATTAACATGCACAAACTTTCTAACAACAAATGATGGTGTCTCAATGAAAGAGACTTTAGGGATATTGCCTTGAGATGTTCCATTGCTGATGCAATACACATCTACTTTGTAGAGAAAGACGCAGGTAAGGTGTCACTGAACACAGTATGGAATGTCACAAAGGGGGTCTTGAGAGGAGAATCCCAAATCTTGGTTCTAGAAATGCAATACAAATGTTCATACAAACTTTTTCTTGTCAGATGTTAAGCAAGGCCAGAGGGTAACTGGAACATTTATTGACTGGAGAAACGGCAAAGAAAATGCTATACAAGGACCAGAATATTATGAGAGAGGAGGCAAGGCAAACCACATTCTGGCATACATGTTGCAAAGAATCCACTCCTGTACTTACATATGTCAAATACAAGTTGATAGAGTGAATTTGAAGTTCACACAAGACAAACATTATGCATTTGTGCATATACTTATCCTTATATCAGGGCAACTTCCTATCTGGAAAATCACAAGCCTCCAGTATTACTCCACTAATCGTTTGAAGAGCTTAAAGCAACCCCCCCCCCCCAAAGAAGTTAGGATTGTAATTCAGGGGATGCCATAAAACTGCTCCACATGTTGATTGGCTTTTCTGTAGGTTTCTTAAGAGCTTTCCAAGACACTCTAGCTGAATATTTAGCCAAACTATTCAACCACAAGGCGGGACACGTAAGAAAGTCACAGACACTATGGCCAAATTTGTAATAACAGTTTTACTCAAGCCAAAAAAGGCCCCAAGTTGTGAGCGTCACATCACCCGACAGCTTTACTTACAGAGGATGCAAATAGTTCAGTTGGAATCCTTGTCTCAAGTCTGCACTCAATTTTGCCAAATATAATTTTGCCATTACAATTTGGCTTTTTACACAGCTGTCAATCTGCCAAAATTAGTTTGGCAATTAACTTGATAACCATTGCCACAAATGAAAATATATAAATTACCCTTTTTTCCTTTCAGACGTTTGACATAGAGAAGGCCTTTGAGAGAGTAGATTGGAGATTCCTACAAAAGGTCCTGCCAAAAAGTAACCTAGACCCAACCGTGTTATTCTTTATTCTGGCAACTACGTGCAACCATTAGCTTGCAGTAAAATCAATGGCGAGCTTTCCCAGTAAATCCACCTTACAAGGGTTACACATAGGGTTGTCCACTTTCTTTGCCCTCACAAAGGAACCTCGAATTAAAAAAATAAATGAAAAGCAAACAATAAAAGAGGTGGTTACTAGAAAGCTGTCCTTTTCACAGATAAAATATCCTGTTTCTTGACATACCCGGCATCTTCCATCCTCACCTTGATAGAGGAAGATGAGAAACTTTCAAAAGGTATCAGGGTCTAGAATAAAGTGCTCAAAGTTCCAAGGCACAGGCGAGGCAGAACCTTTACTTTTCCTTTTTTCATCTCCGCCCCCCCCCCCCCCCCTAACCTTCAAAGATGAGGATTTAAGTTTGTGAAAAGCTCAATCCCGTAACAGGAGGCCAATATCCCGAAAAACCACAATGCTCTATACATGTGTACTGCCCCAGTGTTGCCCTCTGCTGGACGCACTCTTCAAAGACCTGCATAGCTGGGGATATTTAGAACTGTCTTGGTTTAGCAGGATTCATTTAATTAAGACTACTATCCTTCAATCATCCCTTTATGCAGCCCCAACCCTTCCACTTAGGCTTCCAAAACAAATTCTGAAAGATGGGAATAAGTGATTACTCAACGTTATAGAGGGGTTGTCAGTGGCATAACAACATGTGTATTTGGAATTCGCACGGTCACCCTTAGGTATCTTGGCGCTGAATTACAGATGTTTATTGTTACCCAACTCAATGGTACTCATTTTATTGACCTCAGATGGATAAAAGGCTGAGTGGACCCGCCGGGATTTGAACCTGTGCCATGAGGTCAATCACAGGCCACTGCAGTGGACGCATTAGCCCACTGAGTCACCAGACCCGGTTTCACATGTATCTTAAGCGCAAACCTATCAGTATCCCCATGTGACTACAACACAATACTTTTATGGTGCTCCAGGGGGAAAAGAGAGCCACATGAACCCTTGAGAAGCCCCATCCTGAACAAAATATTGAAACCACTCAGCAACACAAAAATCAAAAAGTCCGTACAAAATCAGTCCTTCTTCCTTTGTTGTGTTTCTTTGTGTTGGCTACTAGGTTTACTACAGGATTGCCTGGAATGTATAAAATATTCCAAGAATGTTTATCAGCTTCTGTGGAGAAGGAATAATAAAGAAACAAAGAAACGCAACTAAGGAATAAGGACTGGTCTCAATATTTTGCTTACTTAACTTTATTTGAGAAAACAAACCACCTAGAGTGGTGAAATGTACATTATTTTTAAAAAACTCAGATGGAGGGCTAGGACTCCCTGAAATCTCCAGATTATCTAGTAGCAACACTATTAAGACCTGCCTAGACTGTATAACCAAAGAATGAAACCAAGGCCGCTAGTCGAAGAATGTTACACCTCAAACCCCCTAAATTAATGAATGTAGTTTACCGCATGCCATAGTTTGCACACTAGAAATATATATATATCTTTCTCAGTCACTGGATTAGTTTGGTACGAAGCAAAAAAGTAATGTCCATCCAATCATGGTGTATCCACCTCCTAAAACCTCGATTTTATCCCTGGATGCAACAATCCCCAATTTATTTACCATGATAGCTGAGGACCACAGAAATTAAAGGACGTTTACCCAAGGGAGAACTCAGAGACAGGACAGAGTATGAAGAACAGTTCCATTTTCTCCTGCAAGATAGTTACAAACTAATAAGCTTGCACTGGGTATTCTCTGGCAGCAACCACATACCAGGTGCAGAGCCCTGACACCAACAGAAGCTTTACTCTCACATGCCTTCATATGAAGAAGCATCTCCTGACTATACAAAGTGTTGAGTGGGCCTCTTTCCTTGATCAGACAGAAAAGTACGATAAGGTGGGAAGAGAAGCTAGGCCAGGCACTGTTCAAAGATGCATGGAGTGCAATTTGGCAGAGAGCAGGAAAAATATCAATATGCATACAACACAAGGAGAATGACCACATACTCTTCGCCCACTGGTACGTGACATCAGTTAGACTTAAGGCAATGAAATGATGACTCATGTTGAAGAGAGTTCCAAATGCAAGGCACAATGCTCCATGTTTGGCAGTCATGCCCAACATTCAGGCCATACTAAGCCTCAAGAATCAATCTCATGCAAGACATCATAGCATTGACACTCCCAATGGATCTCAAAGAAATACTCCTTGGCCTTCTCAGAGGAAAGCATATTCGCTCACCATATTCTATACTATTATTTTTTCTTCTAACCTGGGTCCAATTTTTGGAAACAACAAACTCAATGGAACCAACCTTCCTTCAATAGGAATTTGGTGGTCCAAAAATCTGCATGTCTATACTATGGATACATTTTCAATTATCATTTCAAATAAGATGCGATGCTTCAAAAAAAGCTGGAAGCCACTCAGAATATTCATAAGACTTCAAATGGGGGGATAGAAAATGTCTCAACATGTGCCAGATTTAATACGAAAGGGCAAGATGCACAGAATGACAAGCTACTCAACGGATGATGAGGGAGAAAAAGATATCAAAAAGAACATGACTAACCAATGTTGTCCGAAGGTAGACAATGATAATTTCGCCATCAGCTGCAAGTAAGCATGGAACTCCTAAAGTCTCTTTATGTTCTCCTTCACAAGCTACATTCTTGAGAAAGGAGAGGACTCTGCAAGGCCCATAGAAATGCTTCTATGTCAAATGGTGGGAACGGGAAACAGCCGTAACACCGCAAGTGTTAAAATGCATGCCATTACCCTTCATGCCAATGCAACGCGGAAGGTGTGAAGCAGGGGGTGGAAGGTGTTGGATTTAACTCCAACACCTTCCCTACTGTTGCACACACTGGAGTTGGAATAGTAAATTAAACTATTCCAACTTCCAGCGCACCCCCAACAGCAAGTCGGGGTAAAGATTTGCGTTGCAACAGTATGTGGGGTAATGGCATGCATTGTAACGTCGTATAACTGGTGGGAACAAACCTGCTGTTTGCTACACTTCAGTATAATAATGCAAATGCAGCTATGCATGAACTTGTCAAAATAATTCTATGAACGTTATCAATCCCAAGCCTACTAACTTGGATCCGCTATACTGACTGGACTTAATTTTGATTCCTTTTTGCCTGCTCATTGTGTTGCTCTTTTTCTTACTCTATCTTTCATTTTACCTAATTTTCCATCCTTTTCATACTGTTCATCTAAGCCACATTGTGTTTGTCCCGATCTTCCGTTCTTTCCTGATTATGATCCGTTGTTGCAGTTCGCCTACTTTGTTATAATTTTGATAAAGTGTGGGAAAAATGGTTTTAGCATTTGCAAATCCACAGATTTACTGAATCAGGGGGTTGGCAAAGCTGAAACCCTTCATACATCTGGTCAATAGTATGAATAACAAAGCATTGTCTTTTGATGAAAAAAGGAGAGCGGAGAAATTCATCCTGTGGCTTCAATCACATAGAGTGTAACCAGGAAGCTGGGTTCAAACTCAAGCTTCCACATTTTACCAAACTGTATGGGCCTCATTTATGAAAAGTGACGTATCGCTGCGTGAAAACAGCGATGCGTCACTTTTCAGTGAGCCCTCCTTGCGACACCAATGATGCGTCATATTTACAGTATGACGCGTCATGTCGCAAGGAGTTACAGAAATGTCAGTATTTCTGACATATCTGTAGCCGCAAAAGTGAGGCATTGCTGGAGTGTGTCACAAAAGGGACGCAACTCCAGCAATGTGTCCTCTCAAATGGGGCAGGCCCCATGTGAAAGGGCTTGTGTCAGTCTTACGCCTGCTGTGAAGCAGGCGTAAGATTTTGACCCATTTGAGTCCTAGAAATGGCGCAGTGAAATCTCATAGATTTCACTGCGTCACTTCCATGACCCTTTCTTGCGTCAATACGCCCCCCTTGCATACATTATACCTGGCGCAGAGGTTTACAAAGTGACGCACCTACCTAGATGCATCACTATGTAAATATGGCGCAACAAGGCGCATTTTTACGCCACTGGTGCATCACAAAAAGTGACGCCCCGGCGGCGTAAAAGTGACGCACAGCCTCACAAATGAGGCCCTATATCTATACTACTATAATAAAGGAAGAACTTTCAGCCTTTGAGGCGGGTAAACTCGGGAACCACAGCGCCAATCCACACACCCGATACACCGTTGGAATCGTCAGGGTGTGTTGATGGTTATAGGCTATATAAATGTTAAAAAAAAAGTTATTTAAAAAATTTACAGTAAAAAAAAAAGTAGTCCCTCCGAAGTAGCGCCGGCCGCGACGTGCGTGCTCACGTCAGGAGCGCGGGGAGGAGCGGCGTCCAGGAGCGCGACGAGGAGCGGCGGACATGGCGCGGGGGAGGAGCGGTGACGTGAGGAGCAGCAGACAGGCCAGCGGCGGTGCGAGCAGCAGACAGGCTGGAGGAGCGGTGGCTGAGGTAAGGGAGCGGCGGACATGGCGCGGGGGAGGAGCGGTGACGTAATGAGCAGCGGACAGGCCAGCGGTGGTGCGAGCAGCGGACAGGCGGGAGGAGCGGCGGCTGAGGTAAGGGGACCCATGTCAGGGCAGGCGGGGGACGGGCTTACGGGGTATGGGCTCGGCGGGGGCCTGGGCTGCAGGAGCAAAGAGAATGATGCCGTGTTTTTATGGTGAAACAGCAATCATTAACACACTTCTAGGCCAAAAAGATTAGCTATGATGTAAGCTTTCCCAGCCAATGTACACTCTGTAGAACGGATTGGTCAGCTGTACACCTCTGCAAAGAAGAACAGACATATTTAAAGCAGTATATCAGCAGCGGACAGGCGGGAGGAGCGGCGGCTGAGGTAAGGGGACCCATGTCGGGGCAGGCGGGGGTCGGGGCAGGCAGGGGACGGGCCGGGCGGGGGCCCGGGCTGCTGGACAATGTCGGTGCGGGCGGGGGGGCGGGGAAGCCTGTTGCTCCCGGACAAGGTCGGGACGGGCTGCTAGTTCCTAAATAAATCTCTTTATTTAACCAGACAAACTAGACAAATTGTTCCACCAACTAAGAACAGCTATACACCACCACTCACAAAATCACAATAGAGCTGTCAGTCTGTCTATCATTTCCATGTGTGGGTCAGGTGAGGTTATATGTTGCAGTCAACTTTCTTAGCATACTGCTCAAAACTAAGAGCAGCTCTGGCCCAATCATTAAAAGGGGCTCTTTTGCCAAGTGCTTTTGGTCTTAAAAATTGCAGATTGCCGAGCTCTGGAAAGAGTCCTGCCAATAGGATAGAGAGCAACTCTTAATGAAGCAAGTACAACTATTCTACTTCCATGACGATTCAATTAAGATGAAGTTGAGGATACATTCATGGATGGTGAGTGCTTCTTATAGAAATAAGAAATATAGAAATAACATTAGGTAACCATTCTTGAATCATCGTTTTATCCTAAATCACAAGCAGATGTTGACTAGGTTTATATTTTTTTTAGTCCCTAAGGCTGAGCTTTGTTATGGCAGGAATTCCTTAGTGCAAAAAGTCTATGTACACCTGCTTATCGGGCAGACCCTCGACTGTCGGGCAGTTTTTAAAAATACATGCAAACAGCACTCCAGAAGATACAAGCCTCACTCGTTGATGAAGATGTAATGGAAACATATAGTAGTGACTAACTTCAATTGACCCAGTGAAACATTTAAATAATAATGCAAATATTAGCATTGTTAGAAGTAGAGATGTCTGTTGTTTTTTTAAGCTGATATCACAAGCGCATCATCAGATCATTAAATGGTTACAACTGATTGATATGATATGCCATATTTTATGTCTTTAATAGTGATATGCACATTATAATGATTTTCATTATGCAATAAACTATGACTTATTTGCACATAACTTACCTCATTTTGATTGAGTGTAAAATCAGATGCAACCTTGAAGTCCTTCAGTTAAGAATGTATGCTATTGAGGTGAGGAAAAAAATTCCATGTAAAATTACTTTTAACAGACCTTAATGCAGTTTAATGCACTAGCATGTAAGACGTGATTTCTAGAAACAACCTATTTTTAAATTGTATCCAATGTTTACATGGTGTTCGGAGCATTGACTCTTGGGTCCAAGCCACATCGCTTGCTCGGCTTTGCCTTGGCTCTCACTGTGAATTTGCTGACTTGCTATCTCCAGTATAGGCCTGGCTGTTTTCCAAATAATGACTCATCTGACTGTATGTAAGTCTTACTGATTTCTATACAGAAGCTGTGAACCTATCCCTCACAATCTTTTATGGAAGACGCTACTGCATGCCACTGTAACAGATTTAGAGAACATTTGCAAGTCTCACGCATGACAACAAAACACACAAACTTCTCATTGGTCACACCTCAACCGATACCCTTATTTCCATGATAAACAGTAGCTATTTATCTGACCAGCCAAAAAAGCGCTTTGGGTGAATGGGTATAAAGTACTATGGAAATGATACAATACAATACAAATGTGCATGCAGAAATTCTTTTGTGTGCACAGAAGTAGAAATTCATAAATTTTTCCAAGAGTATTCTTGGAGTCCTCTGACTATCATGGTTTTTCAGGAGTACTCCTGTATGCCTTGGAGAATTACCGAAAGCTGCATCAATTCGAGGTCATAAACCTGTGGGTGTAGATGTTAGCAATCAGACCATATGTTAATAAATTGTTTTTACATACTTCAGTTTAAAACCTTTTGTGAATCTGGCCCCTTATCTCAAATATGTGTGAAATCTTTAAATATGTAAAGTATGTGTACATTTGGCTGCCTGGAATTGTCTCTAACACAAGTTCCTGACCAACCCCACTCCTCATTGCATCTTAGTTTCTGTAATTGAGCCTTAACTAGATAACTCATCCCATTATGTTCTATTTGCCGTACGGCAATATTTCTAAAATCAAAACCTTTAAAGCGCTTTGTTAAAATAACCAAGCTTTTTCTGCTATGTGAAAATCATAAATGAAGTAAATACTCATCGTTTACTTCATTATGATTAACTCTGGTGTTCTTGAGTGACCCACATTTTTAGGTCGAAGCCTACCAGACAGCTCATCTGTCTGTTTTGCTAACAACATTTTAGGGACATTCCGAAAGTTTCCCTGGGAATGCATTACATCCATTGCTTACCATTTGCTTTGAGGTTTGTAACTCACATTTGCTTGCTTTTTATTTGCTCTCTTTATTTGTTTTAGGCTCACCAGCTTACCAGTCCCTTCCCTTCCCAAATCCTATTTACTGTATTCTTCTACCAGTACTGAATTTCTGTAAACAGGTCTTTAGATCATGATCTTATCTTGTCACATTTACTGTGCATTCACAGACAGGGTTCAAATGTCAGGCTATGTCTTCCAGGGAACTTGGTGTTTACTTTTCTTTCTCTGACTTCAAAGTGAGAGGATTTATGTGACAATCATGCTGGCTATTACGATGTTATTGTTTTTCCAGCATAAAACAACATTTAAATGTTTGTAAATGAACTGTATAGATATTTCAGAGTATGGAAAGTACAAACGAAGGACAGTTTTGGCAATTTTGAAGTGTGGTGGATACAAATATTTTACTATGATTAAAGAACTCTCTATGTCTAGGTGATGGCATTTACACACATTATCGTTTGTGTGCTGTATACTTTTATCAGTTAAACTGTATGCTTGTGCAAATGCACTGATCATTTCTATTGATAATGTGTTGTCTTTAATAGCAGGGTGCTACTACACCATGCATACTCCACTTTACCCCACTCCACTCTGCGACACTCCATGCCACTGCATTCTACTCTGCACAAGTCCACACTAAGACACTCCACACTGCATCTCTGAACCCTATTGTGCACCACTCCACTCTACGCCACTTCAATCAACACCTCTCTGCTCTACACCACTCTAAGCCACTTCACTCTACCTCACACTACTCTACTATGCACCACAGCACTCTATGCCAATCCACTGTAAGCCTCTTTAATCTACTCTGCCGCACTGCACTCTACAATGCTCTACTCTATACCACTGCATTGTGCGCCACTTCACTCTACTCTGAAACAATCTACTGAATGCCACTGCACTCTATGCCACACTCTATTCCAGGCTACTGCACTCTGCGCCAGTGCACTCTACACCACTTTACTCAAAACAAATACACTCCAAGCATGTCTACTCTATGCCACTCTACTCTACACCACTGCAGTCTATGTCACTTTACTCTTCACCACTCTACGCCACTGCACTCTGTACTAATGCAGTCAACACAACTACACTCTACGGCAGTCTCCTCTGCAAAAATGCACTTTCTGCAACACTATTCTAAGCTGCTGCACTCTATTCCACACCACTGCACTCTACGCTACTGCATTCTACGCAAATGCACTCTACACTTTACTTAAAACCAATACATTCTTTGCCACTGCACTCTACACCAATGTACTCTGCAACACTCTTTGCCACTCTACTCTACACCATTGCATTCTACGTCACTTTACTCTGCACCACTCTACACTAATGCACTCTATGCCACTCTACACCACTCCACTCTATGACAGTCTACTCTGCAACACTGCACTCTCTGCCACTAAACTATATGCCACTGCACACTTTTCTGCACCACTCTACTCTATGACTCTACTGCACTCTACACCAATGCACTCTGCCGCACTCTAATCTACTGTACACCACTGCTCTATATGCCACTGCGCTTTATGCCTCTCTACTCTACTCTCTCCCACTCTACTCTATGCCAGTGCAATATGCCCCTCTCTACTATGCACTACTGCACTCTTTACCACTGCACCGCTGTACTCTGGACCACTGTACCCTACATCAATGCATTCTACTCCACTTCACTCTCCCCCATTTAACTCAATGCCACTGAACTCAATGCTACTACACTCTATGCCACTGCACTCTATTCTGCACCACTCAACTCTACTGCATTCTAATCCAATCCAGTCTGTGCCACTATACTCTACATCACTCTAATCCCCGGGTCTCCAACCGGTCGATCGCGAGCTACCGGTAGCTCGCGGAGACCCCGGGAGTAGCTCGCCTGGCCCTTGCTCTGATTGGAGGAGATCTGTGGATGGGGCGGGCCGGGCGAAGAGGATGACCCGATGACGCTCCTCCGATGACGCTCCTCTCCGGGAGCTGCAGACTCCTCTCGTGAGAGTCTGACGTCATCGCCTATTGAAAACGCGCGCTGGCATCGCACTCTCTGCCACTGTGCGACGGGTGCCAGCGCGGAGCTGTAGAGTGACTTTCACCGCCAGAAGCCGCCACTGCTGCAGGTAAGCTCGTTCTTTTCGTGCCTCTTCCCCCCCCCCCCCATTGTGCCTCACATCTGGTGCCACTCTGACCCCTGCCCGCTGAACACGCTCCGGCTGCTCTCCTGCCTCGCTCCCTCTCTTCCCAGCAGCCAGACCCCCTCCCGCTGACCCCCGCTCGGACTGCTCTCCTGCCTCGCCAGACCCCCTCCCGCTGACCCCCGCTCGGGCTGCTCTCCTGCCTCGCCAGACCCCCTCCCCCTGACCCCCGCTCGGGTCTCCTGCCTCGCCAGACCCCCTTCCCCTGACCCCCGCTCGGGCTGCTCTCCTGCCTCGCCAGACCCCCTCCCGCTGACCCCCGCTCGGGCTGCTCTCCTGCCTCGCCAGACCCCCTCCCCCTGACCCCCGCTCGGGTCTCCTGCCTCGCCAGACCCCCTTCCCCTGACCCCCGCTCGGGCTGCTCTCCTGCCTCGCCAGACCCCCTCCCGCTGACCCCCGCTCGGGCTGCTCTCCTGCCTCGCCAGACCCCCTCCCCCTGACCCCCGGTCGGGCTGCTCCCATTTTAAAGACTCCTGCTGTAGTGTTAATTGGGGACCCGGCTGGGATGCTTCTTACACCCCCTGCAGAAGTACAGACAGGCCTGGTTATTTAGGGCCCATTGTTATTGAGACCAAAGTGTGCAAATTCGTTTTGGGACAAGCGCGACTTGTAATTGTGTCATGCTTAATGTGCACTCTCTTCCCAGCAACCAGCCCCCCTCCCGCTGCCCCCCGCTCGGGCTGGTCTCCTGCCTCGCCAGACCCCCTCCCGCTGACCCCCGCTCGGGCTGCTCTCCTGCCTCGCTCCCTCTCTTCCCAGCAGCCAGACCCCCTCCCGCTGACCCCCTCTCGGGCTGCTCTCCTAGGTTACAGGTGAGCGAAGAGGAAAGAGCTAAGTCTCCTTCACCAATGTAATCAATACCCACCCCACCCCAGAGAGCAGTATTTGTGATTGAAATGGGAACTGATCTCTATGGGGCTGGGGCAGGGTGCCGTGGTTATAATAATCAGCCTGTTATATATGCTTTTAAACACCTTTAAAGCCTTAACATTCCTCCCGCTGACCCCTGCTCGGGCTGCTCTCCTGCCATGCCCCGCTCCCTCTCTTCCCAGTAGCCAGGCCCCCTCACTCTGCCCCAGCCCAGGCTGCTGTTTTGGCCTCCTCCTTGCCTCCGCTCCTCTTCCCTTCCCGGGCTGCTGTTCCCTCACCAGGCTTATAGTCACATTGTACACAGAGCCGTCTGTAAAGTAAACTAGTGTGCTTTTGTATCATTAATTGGGCTTCATTTGCATGTTTTTTTATATTACGTACCCCTAATGAGGAAGGCTTGAGTGAAATGTATTTTTGTTTGCGAGGCGTATTGTTACTTTATTGTACTGCGCATTTATTAAGTACTTTGCAAGTTGGTGCCATAAAGTTCTCCTTCTTTGTAATGCATGCACTTGATTGCACAGTTTAAATCGAAATAGTGAGTGGTATAACCTTGGTAAAGCTTCTGAGCATTAGGTCGTTTGTGGTTAGTTGTATGTTTGCCGTGTTCAAAGTAGCATGTGCATGTAGGTATGTTACTTACACACGCAAGCTATCAACCAAATGAATTACTTTCAATCCATTATTGGATGGCCAGAAATGTGGGCTTGGGAGTCCCAGCATGAGCTGTCCTGCGGGCTATAAAGCGAAGATTTATAAAGGTGTACTTTGACTAATCAGGGTTGACCGAGATGCAGCTGGGATGAGGACGAGCTAAAAAGAAGTGGGCTGAGAGATGAAAAGCAAGGAGATGTAGGAAAGGAATAGGGCAGCAGAGGCACAGAAGAAAAAATGTCAGTGAAAAAGTTGGCGACTGAGAAAAGTAGATGAAGAAACAAAATGGAAACATAATAGGGAGTGAGATGTTATATGCAGAGTGGGGAAATGGGGTAAGAGGAGAGGGAGAGAGAGAGAGAGGGAAAGGGAGAGTGGGAAGAAGTAAGAAATGGAAAGGGCGGGAGCAAAGGGGAGTGCAAAGAGTCACAATGAGAGGAGAGTGACAGGGATGGAGATGAGAGAGAAGTTCACAGAGGAGAAAGCGACAGAGGGGAGGGGAACGAGTGGCAATGAGAGGGTGTGACAGAGATGCAGATGAGAGAGGGTGGCGGAGATGGTGAAGGGTGTGAGACACAAAGACACAAACACAGAAATGAGTGGGATGCAGAGAAAGGAAGGTGGTCATTTTTTAACACAAGTAGACACTCGACTTGCTGGGACAAGCACTCAGTATTTCCTCATCCAGCCCAGTGAGTCTCATGGAAGCTCCCAGAAAGGGGAAGGTGTGACCAGGGGGGTGCTTGTGAGGTGGCACCGGGCGCAGTATGTCTGGCTTGGGGTTTTGTGTTTGTCACTATGTGAGCAAATCGAGTATTTCAACGTCTGCTTGCAGCTGCAGAAGCCTCTGTGTACTTTTTTGAGTACAGGTCTTTAAACCTAAACAAATGTTCTTGAATCTTGCTTTATGTGTGTACTTGATAGTGTTTGAGTGTGTGTTTGTACTTGTGTTGGGGTGAAGTTGATGGATATAAAGATGTTGTTACAGATCCTGTCATAACACTTTCGCAGGTGCTTTATCAATCTTCCTGCTTCCTCAAATTTGCTTGAAACTCTTTTTTTCAAAATTTCCCCCCCCCCCCAACTCCTTGTTGGTTGTTAGGGGTCGCTCACTCGCCTCAGTGCAATACCATGATCACTTACGCCTCATCACTTTCAAATGTCACCAGCCGCCCCTGATTACAGCATTATTAAAACTGTCCATGTGGTATTCTTGCCTTTTGTGGATTGAATGTGGACTTCATCAACATTTTTACTCTTGCTACAGCATCAACAACCAATGATGGGTGAAGAGCCAGGTCCCTCCAAAAGGCCGAAGACTTACAACTTCCATCAAGAGTGGGAGAACGAATTTTTATTTACACAAATCAAAGACAACTGTGTGTGTTTAATCTGTGGAGCAAAAGTTGCAGTGGGGAAAAAGGGCAATGTTGAGAGGCATTTTACAACAAAGCACATGCATTTTGAGAGGAAGTTCCCTAAGGGAAGCACCCTGAGGTCACAAAAAGTAAATGAACTGAAATCTGCATTGCAGACACAGCAATCTTTTTTCACAAAGCCAACGAAGAAAGCCACTGCAGCAACTGAAGCATCCTTCGTAGTTACTCATCACTTGATCAAGCACAAAGCAACATTTTCAGATGGAGCAATTATGAAGGAAGCAATGCTTCTAATGGCCCACTCCTTATTCAAAGACTTTAAATTTAGCCCTGAAGTTATGTCTGGCATTTCAGATGTGCAGTTGGGGGCAAACACTATGGTACGAAGGGTATCTGCATTATCGGGCAACATGACAGAGCAGTTGGAGCGGGATTTAAAGACATGTAAATATTTTTCTCTGCAATGTGATGAATCTGTTGATGCAAGCGATATTGCACAGTTGGCTATCTTTGTTAGAATGGTTTTTGAAGATTTCACGTATAAAGAAGAATTTTTAACTCTGTTGCCTCTGAAAACCACAACCAGAGGATCTGACATCCACAATGAGGTGAAAAATTATTTTGCGAAACAAAATGTACCATTGAAAAAGTTAGTGGCGATAACAACTGATGGTGCGCCCGCAATGATAGGGCGTCATTCTGGCTTCATTGCCAATTGTAAAGCAGATCCAGATTTCCCTCCGTTATTAAACTACCATTGCATTATACATCAACAGGCAATATGTGCAAAGGTAATGGGGTTTGATCATGTGATGACTCCTGTTGTTAAAATTATTAATTCAATTCGTGCAAAGGCCAAGCAGCACCGAACCTTCAAATTGTTCCTTGAAGAACTTTCAGCTGAGTATGGTGACCTTTTGCTGCACACTCAGATCCGATGGCTTAGCAGAGGAAGAATACTGCGAAGATTCCTTTCCCTATTGCCAGAAGTCAAAGCTTTCATGGAGTCTAGAAATGAAGATACCACACAGCTGTCAAACACTGAATGGTGGCTCGATTTAGCTTTTTTGACAGATGTCACAGAGAAATTAAACTTATTGAACTACGAGTTGCAAGGCAAAAACAAGACAATAGCCAACATGATTAGTTCTGTGAAAACATTCAAAACAAAACTTAATCTTTTCATACAGCATGTACAGAAAAGAAAGTTTCAGCACTTTCCCTCTGTGCTCCAAATCTTGTCAGAAAACAACATTGAGGCTGGGATCCTTGACATACAAAAATACAGTAACCTCCTCGTGAGGCTTAATCCAGAGTTCAGTGACCGGTTTAGTGATTTTGAGCAACTGGAGCCCTGTGTGATGTTCACTTCAAACCCCTTCATGGAAGTGGATCTTAGTGACATTTCAGAGAAAATTAGTGTTCTTCTGAACCTTGACTCTGACACCATGGAAATGGAGATGGTCTCACTTCAAAATAACATTGAATTGAAATCTAGGCAATCTGACATTAATTTCTGGAGTCATGTGGATGCAGAAAAGTTTAAGAACATCCACACAGCTGCATTGAAACTTTTTTCCCTGTTTGGCTCTACCTATCTTTGTGAATCTGCATTTTCCGATATGAACTTCATAAAATCTAAGTTTCGCACACGTCTGACTGATGAACATTTAAATGACTCCATAAGAGTTGCCCTCTCAAGCTACACCCCAGATTACAAGGCATTACTGGACACCATGCAGTGTCAAGTCTCTCACTGAAATTATTTGTATGCAGTCGTAATTAATACTTGTTCAATCACAGTTCCTGGTGAAATCACAAATCTTTTTCATTATTAAAACCAAGATTAAAGTCTCTGCAGAGAAGAATCTTCAGACTCCTGCAAAGCTTTTTTATTATTTGAACAAGAACAATGCAATGTGTACTGCAGGCCTGTATTACAAATACAATAAAACTTAGCTGGAGAGAAGAATCTTGAGCACGTTTCCAAATGATTATTTGCAGCATAAAAACGAATCAGTTCCACATTGAAGTTAAGATCGCTTTCCATGTATGTTTGTTAATTGAGCCGCATTACAATGATTATTTCAATGACCACTATTACGGGAAGGTCTTAATTTTGGACCTTAATTTTGGAACTATTAATTGAAATGACTTGAAGCGTCACAAATCCAAAGTCATTCCTTTTGGTGTTCTAGGCCTGTCTTGGGTATTTTGTTCAAACCACAGTATGGGCTCTGATGAAATTAGGCTTAAAGTCAATGAAACGAGGCGTGGGGGGTCTCGCGGAAAAACGCACAAGTTGATTTGGGTTCGGTAGCTCACGACGATGTTCACTGGTCAGAAGTAGCTCTCACTACACAAAAGGTTGGAGACCCCTGCTCTAATCTATTCTGTACCACTGCACTCCATGCCATTACACCTTGCACCACTTTACTCTATGCCACTACATACTACGCCACTCTACTCTACACCTCTGCACTCTAACATTCACCACTCAACTCTACGCCTCCTCATTCTACTGTTATGTTATGTTATGTTGTATTATTTGGATTTATAACGCACAAGGCTACTCATGAATGTCCCGGCACGATGTCTTAAGGGGAGCAAGGAGACTAGCATTCGAAAAGATATGTTTTAATATTTTTCTTAAAAGCTGACAGGTCCTCAATATTGCGTAATGCCAGGGGAAGTGCATTCCTACTCTGTAACAATATACTCTACTCAAAACCAATGCACTCTACGCCAATGGACACTGCACCACTGTACTTTAAGCCAATTCACGGTAGTCCACTCTATGACACTTCACTCCATGATACTCCACTCTATGATGCTCTACTCCTTTAAACTCTACTTCACTCAATGATACTATACTCCACTCTAAAACACTCTACTCCACTTTGTCACTCTACAGCACTACTCCAGGATGTTCTACGTAACTCCCTCTATGCCACTCCATGCCACTTTACTCCACTTCATTCTACAACACTCTACTCCACTCTATGCCATCCCACATTCCTACACTACTCCACTCTATGTCACTCCACTCTGACAATCCTCTCTGCTCTTTTTCACTCTACTCCACTCTACACAACACCCTCCACACCACTCAACAAAACTATGCCACTCTACGCCACAATTTGCCATTCCACTCTATGACATTCTACTCCCTCTGTGACACTCCACAACACTCTACACCACTCCACTCTATGACACTCCACTCAACTGTACTCAATGTCAATCCACAACTTTCTACCCCACTCCATAAGACTCTACTCGACTTTATGACACACCACTCTTCTCTCTTTTACCCCACAAACTTTTAGTCATGCTGAACAGCAGCCACACTGAAGTATAACATTGTTAAAGACATTGGAAAAGCCAATAACTCTTGCATAGGCAAAACTTATTGGGTTTGACAATGCTTGCTTTTTCTAAGCTCAGCTCAGGCTGGAGCTTAAACAACAGTGAGCCAGCTCTTTACAGCTGCTGCTCCGTGACAGCTGTGCGGACCCCCTCTAGCACCTCGGGCAGGGCGCGGCACAATGGGTGCCTTCACCCTTTCAAGCTGTCTGCGTTCCTCAGCCCCTCTGTAAAAAAAGTTCCTTGAATTCTTAGAATCCAATTTCTGGTTTATGGCCAAAGGCTGCATAAAATTGCACACGAAAAAATATATATAATTTGCTGTAGTTTTTGGGCACTGTTCAAAAACAACGAGAAAGAAAAATGTTTAAAAAAACAGCCTACAAGAAGAATGTGTGGGATGTTCACGTCTTAGAGGATGTCTGAGCAAATAATGACGACCAGTACAGGGAGGAAACTGGTCCGCTCTTAAAAGGCCTTCCTCTGCTTCCAATTGGTATTTTTTTTAACAGATGCTCGGAAAATGAGTGCCCTGCGCATCCGTCAGATGCCATCAAATACTCCGGCTCCGGTCGCTATGTATGGACAAAAGCCCTTCCCAGACACTTTCAGGGCTCGAGTTTCCACCGAGGTCTGTACATCAGGTATGATGACATCAGCACAAGGATTGGCCTATGCAATCAACATATTTTGACAGATCTTTAGCAGATGCCCATAGACATACAGGGCCAGATTCACTAACATCAGCCGCGGTCCGTGGAGGGAGTTCGGTGGAGCAGGGAGGCGGTGCGGGGGAGGGGGAGGGGCAGGGTGGGGGGTGGTAAACAAGGGAATATGGATAATTGCAGGTAAGTAAACGATTTAATAAATAAAACGAATTTCGTAGGACACCCTGCATTTTGCAATGAAATTCGTTTTAGTTATTAAATTGTTTACTTACCTGCAATTATCCATATTCCGTTGTTTACCACCCCCCACCCTGCCCCTCCCCCGCACCGCCTCCCTGCTCCACCGAACTCCCTCCACGGACCGCGGCTGACTAACATGCAATGCAACGCATCGCAATGTTGCTTGAAATTTACAAACAATTGCACATTTCTGCTGCCTCCTTGCGCTGGCATTCTGTTGCACCATACTGCCGGGGTACCTGCGTTACAGGCAGGATTGTTCTTGTGAAGGAAGGAACAACCTTCATGAACAAAAACAATCCTCCAAGGCATTTTTCTTTATCTATGTCTGATGCATCACACATAGAAAAAAGAACGAGGAGAAATAAAGATATCTCTCTTCCTTACGCCTGGGAGGCATACAATATTAACAAATTTCCAGGTTTACACCTCTGTAATTAGGGGAATGCAATAAAATTCATGGGAACGCCTCCCTGCCGTAAGATAACGCAATGCAGCGAAATGCGCTGCCGTATTTTACCTTAGATTTGCTAACACACTCAGAGCCATGCAAGGTGTCTTTGTGTGGCTTAGTAATCATTCGATCAATCAATCAATTAGGGGTTGGTGAAGCGCACTACTCACCCGTGAGGGTCTCAAAGCGCTGGTGGCAGGGGGGCGGAGCAGATCTGGATCAGTCGAAGAGCCAGGTCTTGAGGTCCTTCTTGCACATGTGCAAGGTAGGAGAACATCTGATGTTGAGAGGGAGCTCGTTCCAGGTCTTGGCCGCGATGTAGGAGAAAGCTCTCCTGCCGGTTCTGTTTCTGCGTATGCAGGGGACCTCATCCAGGGCGAGGTCAGCGGAGCGGGGGTTCCTCTTGGGTACGTGAAAACAGATTATGACGTTGAAGTATTTAGGTCCAATGTTGTGGAGGGATTTGTAGGCGTGGGTGAGGAGTTTGAAAGTGAACCTCTTCTCGACAGGGAGTCAGTGGAGGCCGCGTAGGAGTTAGGTCATGTGTTCGTGGTGCGGTGTTCCAAGGACGAGTCTGCCTGCGGCGTTCTGGATGGTCTGGAGTTTGTGTAGCAGAGTTTTGTTGATTCCGGCGTAGAGGGCGTTGCCGTAGTCCAGTCTGCTGGTTATGAATGCGTGGGTGACGGTCCGTCTGCAGTCGGGTGGGAATCAATTTGAAGGTCCTCCGGAGGGTGCGAGGGCAGTTCAAACTGGTGGATGCAACAGCGTTGATCTGGCAGTTCATGGAGAGGTAGGAATCCAGGATGATGCCGAGGTTACGGGCGTGGTCTGTAGGGGCCGGTGGACTACCGAGGGCAGAAGGCCATCAGGTGCTGTCCCAGGGAGAGGTGCAGGGTCCCAGGATGAGGACCTCTGTCTTCTCCGAGTTGAGTTTTAGGCAGCTGTCCTCCATCCATGCTGCCACATTCCTCTTTCCTTCCTGAAAACAGAGTCTGGTGTCTTCGGGTTCTTCGTGAGGGATAGGATGAGCTGGGTGTCGTCGGCGTAGGATACGATGCTGAGCCCATGTTGTCTGACGATGGCGGCGAGGGGGGCCATGAAGATGTTGAGGGGAACAACCATAACAACGCAACTTTTACGACGCAGTACTATCACAACGCAACTATTACAACGCAGGTGCTATTACAACGCATGCCATTACAACGTAAGCATAGATAAGTATTTACTTTTATTATTATAAATTTAATTTTCATTTCTTTTAATTTTATAAAATAAATTACATTTTTTTAAAAAATATTTATATTTTTAATGTAACTTTTTTTGTATTATAACATAATTTATTTGAATTCATTATAACCTTTTAAATACATTTAATATATTTTTAAATTATAATGTAATTTATTTAATACATTTTTAATTTTTTTATTAAATTTATTACGTAGACCATCAGTCGGGCGGAGGCGTTTTGGATGCGTTGTAGTCGTCGTTGATGTTTGGCTGGGATTCCTGCGTAGAGTGCGTTGCCGTAGTCCAGTCTGCTGCTGACTAGGGCCTGTGTCACCGTTCTTCTTGTTTCGATCGGGATCCACTTGTAGATCCTGCAGAGCATGGAGAGGGTATTGTAGCAGGAGGAGGAGACGGCATTGACCTGTTTAGACATGGAGAGGGATGAGTCGAGGATGAATCCTAGGTTGCGGGCATGGTCGGTGGGTCCCAGGCTGAGGGGGTGGGTCTGAGGATGAGTACCTCCGTCTTGTCCGAGTTTAGCTTCAGACGGCTGTTCTGCATCCAGTCGGCGACGGCCTTCATTCCCTCATGGAGGTTGGTTTTGACGGTGTGCGGGTGAGGGAGAGGATGAGCTGTGTGTCATCGGCATAGGAGATGATGTTGAGGTCGTGTTGACAGGCCACATGTGTGAGGGGGGCCATGTAGATGTTGAGGGGAACAACCATAACAACGCAACTTTTACGACGCAGTACCATCACAATGCAACTATTAATATGCAGGTGTCATTACAATGCATGGCATTACAACGCATGCCATTACAGCGCTGTTGCTATTACAATGCATGCCATTACAACGTAAGTATAGATAAGTATTTAATTTTATTATTATTAATTTAATTTTAATTTCTTTTAATTTTATAAAATAAATTAATTTTTTTAAAATATTTATATTTTTAATGTAACTTTTTTTGTATCATAAAATAATTTATTTAAAATAATTATAACCTTTTAAATACATGTAATATATTTTTAAATTATAATTTAATTTATTTAATAAATTTTTTTTAATTACATTTATTTAAGAATAGTAATTTTTACCCCAACACTATCCAACACTTACCCTACTATTATACCCCCTGGAATTAGAATAGTAATTTTTACCCCTACACTATCCAACACTTACCCTAATATTACACCCCCTGGAGTTAGAATACTAAATTTAACCCCTACACTATCCAACACTTATCCTACTTTTACACCCCCCCTGGAGTTAGAATAGTAATTTTTACCCCTAAACTATCCAACACTTACCCTACTATTACACCCCCCTGGAGTTAGAATAGTAAATTTAACCCCAACACTATCCAACACTAACCCTACTATTACACCCCCCTGGAGTTAGAATAGTAATTTTTACCCCTACACTATCCAACACTTACCCTACTATTACACCCCCCTGGAGTTAGAACAGTAATTTTTACCCCTACACTATCCAACACTTACCCTACTATTACACCCCCCTGGAGTTAGAATAGTAATTTTTACCCCTACACTGTCCAACACTTACCCTACTATTACACCCCCCCCTTGAGTTATAATAGTAATTTTTACGCCTACACTATCCAACACTTACCCTACTATTATACCCCCCTGGAGCTAGAATAGTAAATGTAACCCCTACACTATCCAACACTTACCCTACTATTACACCTCCCTGGAGTTAGAACAGTAATTTTTAACCCTACACTATCCAACACTTACCCTACCATTACACCCCCCTGGAGTTAGAATAGTAAATGTAACCCCTACACTATCCAACACTTATCCTACTATTACACCCCCCTGGAGTTAAATAGTAATTTTTACCCCTACACTATCCAACACTTACCCTACTATTACACCCCCATGGAGTTGGAATAGTAAATGTAACCCCTACACTATCCAAGACTTACCCTACTATTACACCCCCTGGAGTTAGAATAGTAATTTGTACCCTTACACTATCCACCATTTATCCTACTATTACACACCCAAGGAGTTAGATTTGTACATTTTATTTTTTTTAAATAAATTTAAAATTAATTAAAATGATTTAATAAACAATTTTTGAAATTTATTTACAATTTAAAAAAGATTAATACAAATAAATACTTACCTATACTTATGTTGTAATGGCATGCGTTGTAATAGCACCTGCGTTGTAATGGAATACTTTGCAATGCCATGCGTTGTAATGGCACATGCGTTGTAATAGTTGCGTTGTGATGGCATGCGTTGGGAATGTATGCGTTGTAACGTCATACATCCAAATGTTGAACAGCGTAATCAATCAATCAATCAATCAATCAGAGTACTTGTAAATCGCGCTACTTACCCGTGAGGGACTCAAGGCACTGAGGGGAGGGGGTGCCGTTCCTGCTCGAAGAGCCAGGTCTTGAGGAGTCTTCTGAAGGCGAGTAGGTCTTGGGTCTGCCGTAGGTGGGTAGGGAGGGTGTTCCAGGTCTTGACAGCGAGGTAGGAGAAGGATCTGCCGCCGGAGGTTGTTCTTTGGATGCGGGGGACATCGGCGAGGGCAAGGCTGGCGGAGCGGAGCTGGCGAGTCGAGGTGTAGAAGTTGAGTCTGTTGTTCAGGTAGGCTGGTCCGGTGTTATGGAGTGCTTTGTGTGCGTGGGTGAGGAGCTTGAAGGTGATCCTCTTGTCGACAGGGAGCCAGAGTAGGTCTCTCAGGTGGGGAGTGATGTGGCTGCGGCGGGGGACGTTGACGATCAATCGGGCGGAGGCGTTTTGGATGCGTTGTAGTCGTCGTTGATGTTTGGCTGGGATTCCTGCGTAGAGTGCGTTGCCGTAGTCCAGTCTGCTGCTGACGAGGGCCTGTGTCACCGTTCTTCTTGTTTCGGACGGGATCGATTTGTAGATCCTGCAGAGCATGGGGAGGGTATTGTAGCAGGAGGAGGAGACGGCGTTGACCTGTTTAGACATGGAAAGTGGAGGATGAATCCTAGGTTGCGTGCATGGTCGGTGGGTCCCAGGCTGTGGGGGTGGGTCCGAGATGAGTACCTCCGTCTTGTCCGAGTTTAGCTTCAGAAGGCTTCAGACGACTTCAGACGGCTGTTCTGCATCCAGTCGGCGACGGCCTTCATTCCCTCATGGAGGTTGGTTTTGGCGGTGTGCGGGTGAGGGAGAGGATGAGCGGTGTGTCGTCGACATAGGAGATGATGTGGAGGTCGTGTTGGCGGGCCACATGTGCGAGGGGGGCCATGTAGATGTTGAACAGCGTCGGGCTGAGGGGTGAGCCCTGGGGGACGCCGCAGATGATGTCGGCGGCCTCGGATCAGAAGGGCGGGAGGCGAACGCTCTGGGTTCTGCCGGAGAGGAAGGACGTGGTCCATTCCAGGGCCTTCTTTTGGATTCCGGCTTCTAGGAGGCGTGTCTTCAGAGTGCGATGGCAGACCGTGTCGAAGGCGGCAGACAGGTCCAGGAGGATGAGGGCTGATGTTTTGCCATTGTTTAGTTGGCGCCTGATGTCGTCTGTGGTGGCGATGAGGGCTGTCTCGGTGCTGTGGTTTTGTCTGAAACCGGACTGGGACGGGTCCAAGATCTTGTTGTCTTCCAGGTGGCGGGCCAGTTGCATGTTGACGATTTTCTCGATGACCTTTGCCGGGAACGGGAGCAGGGAGATGGGCCGGAAGTTCTTGAGGTCCTTGGGGTCTGCCTTGGGCTTCTTGAGGAGGGCGCTGATTTCGGCGTGTTTCCAGCTTTCCGGGAATGTCGCTGTTTCGAAGGAGATGTTGATGACCTTCCGTAGTTGGGGTGCGATGGCAGCATCTGCTTTGTTGAATACGTGGTGAGGGCACGGGTCTGACGGAGATCCTGAGTGGATGGACTTCATGACCTTGCGTGTCTCGTCGTCGTTGCCGTTGGACCAGGAGGTCAGGCGGTTAGCGCTGGTGGTGTTCACAGGGGAGGTGAGGTCTGGCGTAGTCGGGGTGTTCATGGTGTTGAAGCTATCATGGATGTCAGCGATCTTGCAGTGGAAGAAGATGGCCAGTGAGTTGCACAGTTATTGTGAGGGCAGTATGTCGTTGGCGTTGGCTCTGGGGTTGGAGAGTTCTTTTACGATGCTGAAGAGCTCTTTGCTGTCCTGTGGGTTGTTATCCAGGCGGTCTTTGAAGGAGGATCTCTTGGCTAATCTGATGAGGTGGTGATGTCTGCAGGTGGCGTCCTTGTGGGCTGCGTGGTTGTCCGGAGTGCGTTCGTGGAGCCATATCTTCTCCAGTTTCCGGCAGGTGCGTTTGGAGGTCTTCAGCTCGTCTGAGAACCAGGTGGCTCTCTTGCTGGTGTGGTTGTAGGAGGGTTTCTTGAGTGGGGCGAGGGTGTTGGCGCAGTCGTTGATCCACTGTCTGAGTTGGCCGGCTGCGGCGTCTGGGTTGGTGAGGTCGGTGGGTGGGTTCTGGGCGAGGGTGGTGATCAGCTGGTCTTCGGTGACTTTGCTCCAGCAGCGGCGAGGCAGCTGTTGGGTGCGTGGTTGGTTTATTGAAGGTGAAATGGATGCAGCGGTGGTCGGTCTAGGGGATATTGGTGGTGTGGTCGAAAGCGATGTGGGTGCGTGTGGAGAAGATGGGGTCCAGTGAGTGGCCAGCGACGTGGGTGGGTGCGGTGACGAGTTGTCTGAGGCCGAGGTCGGCGAGGTTGGCGATCAGGATGGTCGAGATGGCGTCGTTGTTGTTCTCGAGGTGGAAATTCAGGTCCCCGAGGAGGATGTAGTCTGTCGAGGTAAGTGCGTGGGTGCTGGCTAGGTCGGCGATGGAGTCGCTGAATTGTGCTCGGGGTCCAGGTGGTCTGTAGATGAGTGTTCTCTGAGGGTGGTGGTGGGGTTGGTGTGGATCCGGAAGTGCAGGTGTTCGGCAGTGTTAAGGGTGTCGTCGGTGTGGGTGGCGACCTTGAGGGTGGACTTGTGGACGATGGCTATTCCTTCTCCGATTCCGTTGGCGCGATCCCTGTGGGTGATCTTGTAGCCGTCCGGGATGGCTATGGCGATGTCGGGCGCCGAGAGTCATTCCACTAGGTCTCGGTCAGGAAGGCCACGTTTGGGGCGGAGGTGTCGAGCAGATCCCAAAGCTCGACGGCGTGTTTGTGTGTGGAGTGGGTGTTGAGGAGTATGCAGCGGAGGTGTTTGGGTCCGGTCCTTGGATGTTTGGTGGTTCTGTCGCAGGTGAAGCTGCAGGTGTGGCAGGTGAAAGGTCTGTGAATCTGTTTCGGTGTGGCTTGGAAGCAGGTGTGGTTTCGGCCGGCGTTGAGTGCTTTGAGGGTGCTGGCATCGTAGCGGAGTCTGGTGTTGTGGCGTTCGCGGGGTCCAGGGGCGCAGACGAGCTTGCCTTAGGCGCGCCCGCTCCGCGCGTCCACTGCGCAGCCTCCATAAGAGGTGGGTTTGGAGCGAGGAGCAGCTGGGAGGCGGGAGAGGGGTGGCCAATTGGTGTCAGGAGGGCAAGGCCGCACGGACACAGCGGCGGCAACGAGGGAGCGGGAGACGGCGGCGGCAGGAGCAACGAGGCAGCTGGCGGCTGTGTGGTGGCGTGGGGAGCGACCTGCCTGCGAGCAGGGTCAAAGGTCGCTCCTACGCCACTGCGCAGCCCCTTTAAGAGGTAGAAAGGGAGGGAGGAGCAGCTGGGAGGTGGGAGCGTGGTCGCCAATGGGTGTCAGGGGGCGGGACCGCAGGGACACAGCGGCGGGAACAAGGGAGCGGGAGACGGCGGAGGCAGGAGCAACGAGGCAGCTGGCGGCTGTGTGGTGGCGTGGGGAGCGACCTGCCTGTGGGCAGGGTCAAAGGTCGCTCCTACGCCACTACGCAGCCCCCTTAGGAGGTAGAAAGGGAGGGAGGAGCAGTTGGGAGGTGGGAGCGAGGTGGCCAATGGGTAACAGGGGGGCGGGCCGCAGGGATGCAGATGCAGGAACGAGGGAGCAGGAGACAGCGGCAGCAGAAGCAACGAGGCAGCTGGCGGCTGTGTGATGGCGTGGGAAGCGACCTGCCTGGGAGCAGGGTCAAAGGTCACTGAGTGATGATCCTTGGGGTACTCCGCAGTTGTGTCAGTGGGTTCGGAGAGGAGGGGGGAGTCTGATCCTCTGGGTTCTGAAGGAGAGGAGGACTGAACCAAGTCAAGGGCGGCTACCTGTATCCCTGTGTCATGGAGTCTGGCTGCTAGAGTGCGATGTGAGACATCTGTGGCGGCGAGGAGGGCGGTCTTGGTGCTGTGGTTGCTGCGGAAGCCAGACTGGCGTCTAGAATGGAGTTTTCTTCGATGAATGCAGTCAGCTGGGGGTTCATGAGTCTCTCTGTGACTTTGGCTGCGAAGGGCCTGCATTGCCTTGCGTAGCACTGCGTGATGCAAGGGCAACTCAACCCCTTAGTACCTCAGGCCCAGAGTGGCCAGGAGACATTCCCTGGTGCAGTCTTGAAGGGGCTAGGGAAATTTCAATAGATCCAGCAGTAGCTTAATGGTCTTTATTGGCTAAAATACTCTCTTAAAATTAGGTGGACTTGCTGCCGTATTGGCTGTGTGGCGTACGAATCACCTTCACATCAGCAGTGGTCAGGCTTCCTAATTTCAAGATGTCCATTCTCCTTGCAAATACCTTACCTAAGAATTTTCTCCCTTACTGGTAGGATGGAGCTTTGCATGGTAAACAGGTGTGTAACCCCATGCATAGTCACCCAACTGCATGGGAACTGGTACACTTATGTTTCTTCGGCCCAACTAACATGCTAATCACATGTGCGTGCTAAGGGCAAGTGTGGAAAACGAGCCCATAATCCTATCGATGCCCAGGCCGCTGGCGCAAACCGCCTCTTAGCTCCCATATTGATCGGTTACCAAAATAAAGAGACGGGCGCTGGAAGCAGGAATCAAGAACAGAGTTTATTTCTCATGAGGAGAGCATGTCATTTCGGACACGAAACACAGTGTCTTTCGGGAGGTGCTCTAACAAGTGAGCTGAGACTCTGGCTTTTTATACTCTACAGAACACATGATAACACAATCAGGACGGTGTGACGCAAAAGGAAAGACATCCCTATAATCCTCGTGGTGATCCTACCCATATACATTCACAATGGGGACCCTTGACCTGCTGATAAGAGGGGAGGGCAATCACGCAACTGAGTGTTTTGTAGGATGTGTACGCCTGATCATAGCCCAAGGGGTGGGGTGGCTAAGACCAATAGAGGATCCTTTGAAGAGGAGTGACTTCATACAATAAGGGCAGTAAATGGTATCTCCTGGCTCAGGCGATGGCCTCGGACATGTGCGGTCAGCCGGACTCGGGGGAAAAGGGTCATCAAAGGAGTGGTATTAATGCCGCGTGGACAATCGAGTGCGGAGGGAAGGCTTGTCAACAGAGGGGCATTCATGGAAGGGAAGGAGGGGTTGGTCAGGCGCGGCCGTGATTCTCAAGGACAGGGTCTTGCAGAAGAAAAGGGTTTATGACTCGCCTACGTGAGGAGAAGGGAGGGGTAGCCAGGGTGGACACAAGGACAGAGTCACACAGAGAGCGAGAGAGATCTTGAGAGCACATGAGAGCGGGGGCAGTCAGGTGCAGCTGGGGGAGGGCTATGTCTGCTGAGGCAAAGGATGCCTCTCCAAGATGGAATAGGGGGTTTTGTGCGAGTCAAGGGGGAGAGTTGCCTTTCACAGCGGGGTCGCGCAGAGGGAGAGGGATTTTGAATACTCGCAGAAGGGGAACCAGTGATTCTAATCTTAGGCGGGCAAAAAAAGGGGGCAGGGTGCCTAAAATGGCTGTTATGTATACACGGGTACAGGCCTTTGCTGGCAGTAGGGTGTAGTTAAATGCTTTACGGTATTCAGGGTATGCGCAGGAAGAGGAGTGGGAAAAGGGAAATGAACGTTGCTTATGTACATCAACATTTCTATTTTTCTACAGTCGCCCCTTTTTACATAGCAAAAGTTCATTTTCGTGATCGATGATGGTACATGTAAACAGGCACGGTCGCAGAATTAGCATTGTCAGTATTAGCATATGGTATATAATCATGGACAGTTGATGTGTTTGGCAGAATACGGCACATAGGAGATTGCATTTGTCGAGTTCCTATCATTTCAAAGCACTACATAGCATAAATGTTTCTGACTAAAAATGTAACCAATGAACAGTTTTGACCAGGTAGTTGAGAGCGGAATTCAGTTCAATATACAATATTTCTTCGTCCCAGTGTCTTTTTGTCAGTGAGCCATCACTGGTAGGCTCTAGTCCGAGTACTTTCGTTGGCGCTGTTGAGCACCGGCGGTGGAGCTATAGGTCCAGCTCTGTTCTATCCTTTCGCGTTGCAGGGTGCGGTCAGTCCTCTGCTGTTAGACCACAGTCCTGTTTTCTAAACAATCCGGTTGGTGGCGCCTTATGCTCGGCACCCATAGTTCTATGGCAGCACCCTAATCCCAGTGGAATGCTGTTTTTTCCTTTGGCAAAAAGTCACGTGGAAAAGAGGGTGAGTGTGGTTCAAATAGTCGATAGGGGAGAGGGTGGAGTTGGGTCAGAGTTCCTGGGACACGCAAAAGGGACCAAGGGAGCAAAGGATAACAAGCAGGCAGGCCCATCCATCGGGCTCAAGGAAGGGGGACGGAGACTCCAGGCACACGTGGGTTTAGCAGGCGAGTGGCTTCGAGGTGGCTCGCCGTTTTTCATTTTCCACGTTGAAGTTGCGGTCTCGTCCCGTATCCTGTTGCTCTGCGGCTCCACCTTTGGTCGAGGTCACACGAGTCCCAAGATCCGCGGCCAGGCTGTACGTCACTTCTGACCCATCTCCTTCGGTGATCGTGAATCTTTGAATAGGTACAAGACAATGTTTCAGTGAAATGGCAAAAGAAGATATCTATGCATGCTGAATTCCTCCCTCAATTCTACGCATTTGGGAGATACGTTCATTGGTCACAGTCAGAGGTCCATTACCAAGCAGTGCACGTGTCAGTATTCCTACTGGGCTCATGGCAGGTCTATTCATCGTCTTATTTATAAATCAAGTGAGGTTTCCATCAACCGCGCATTACATCATATTCAGCATTTTACAGAGCATTTCCCATCAGGACTGGCTAACCTTTTCGAACAGGGCGGGGGTGCTATTATCGAGAGTCAGGCAAAACAGGGTCTTCTCGAGGGTCAACAACTACTCATGTGTATCAAGTTTATATTCGGGACAGAAATTGACGTTTATCGAAAATGGGGCGGGGATGCTTCGGGCGCTTGCGCTTGGGTGCAAAAGGGGGTGGGGCAATCCGGGCGTTGGGAGTTCAATCTGGACGTTGGCGTTCGCCTCTGAAGAACAGACATAAGGTGCCATTGACATACAGTTCCCTTATAAATGGCCAGATTTGGGGGACTTTAGTCGTCTTACCTGTCCTTTCCTTCTCAGCCAATTCAAGTTCATTCATTTTTGCAGAAAGGAGAGGCAGTAATATGGCGAGATACAATTATTTTAGTTTCGGCCAATTTCGCTGAACACCTTCGTGTTCAATATGTATCAAATCAGACTGGTGCCGGTGGGGCACAATTTCACAAATGAAAGAGAGAGAATAGGCAGACTCTCATAGAGAGTGAGAGTCGTCCGCAATCTAAACGAGCCATTCGGTACACGTATGACATGTAGGGAGAGAGAGAGAGAGAGAGAGAGAGAGAGGGAGAGACGTGTACAAAAATAGGTCATTTAGTGCGCTCACAACACGGAACAGCAAAGGTTAGGTAACATGCAGATACAGACAGAGGGAAGACATAAATCCGTACATTATACACAAACTCAGACAGGGAGGACGGCACGTGTATTACACATATATAAGACATTCACGACAAGACAGGAAACAATTGTCAGCCTACAACATCTGTTTTTATCTGTATATCCTACGTATCTTTACTATCCTGTTTTATCTATGTGCTTGCTCTTTCTACCCTTCCCCCCTTTCCCTTCTCGCTGGTCACGCCTGCGAGCGTTCCCAATTACCAATACTCACACCTCGGCTGGTCGATCAGTAATTAACCTGGTCGTGCTAGTTACCCATGGTTGGATCTTAAGCCATTTTTCCGTTCCCTCCTGTGGTGGGAAGTTCTCCAGGCTGAGGCAACGGCAAGTATTGATCGGGAGAACAGTCGGACAGCTTGGCTATATCTATAAGAGTGTGAGAAAGGGGGTAGTGCATTTTGAACATCAGCAATATTTCTAACTTCCTAGACGGGTGGTGCAGTGGCAACCCTTACCTGTATAATTTTTCTTTGTCCTTTCCCTACCTAGTCGAACGTCCAGTTACATTATTTAATACGTCATTTCTAGTCAATTTTTTTTTTTTTTTTTTCGTCATTCAGTACCTGTCCAGTTTCTATGTCAGTCCATCCTCTCAGTCGCTATGTCCTAAGGAGGAACAGTCATGTTAAGCCTACGTCTTTAAAAAGCTTATCTGTTATAACGACTAAAACACATATTTCCCCTTTCCCCTTTTTCCTTTTTCGTCGGTGGTCCGACCGTCGCTCTTCCATACTTCAGTCGACGTTCTGACGTGACCTGCAGAAGGGAGGAAGAAGGGGTGGGGGGCAGCATTCAAAGCACATCATCATGCAGTAGTTCGGAAATCTTTTTACCTACCATATACTCGCCTGATCTCCTCGTACTGCATTCCCTTGCCATCTCGGCATTTCAGCCCAGAGGGACCAGTGGTGTCATATAGACAATCATTGACGATCTGAGTATCTACATGAGCCACTTGGTCGTAACCGTCTTTATCGGGTGCAAGGGTGACGGTCAGAAGGCATTTTCTGTGGTGTCATTTTTAAGGGTATCTGAAACACTTTTCCGGTTGCTTGTGGCACATAAGGTAGCTGCCAAATATCTGATCCCTTTTGATCTACATCCTTCATCATACTTACTCTTCGCTCACAGTAGTAAGGCATTACAAAACTCATTAATGCAACTGCAACGACCATGCTTTCTTCTTCAAAATACTTTTAATAAACGAAATTGGTGGCAGTTCATTGCATAAAGTGCAGCAGTGCAAATAAAATCGTATTAAAATTACCTTACAGAGCAAACATGATGCGTGTCAAAAAAATTCATTTTAATTAATTCAAAAATTCATTTATCCAATATTCATTCGTTATCTAAGTTACACCAATTCATTTTCCAAATCATAATCAGTACCCACCCCAAGTCAATTCATTATCCAAGCACATACTCAACGCCCTTCATATCTACTTTCATTGTCCAAAAACTGCACATAGATCTCGGGACGACAAGCTGCGCAACCTGGGTGCAACAAAGTTTATTCAAATACGTTTCATTTTTCGGCGGCGCCATTTTAGGTGGGGTCAGGCAAGTTCCAGCACAGTCAGAAAGTCTCTAGTCTCGCGTTGTTGGCCCAGAACTTTCCGTTGGTAGTTCAAAAAGTCCTGCGCTATATGGTTAACAGTTTAGCAAATATGGGCCATGAGTCAAAGAGTGGGAAGGGTGGCAACAATTTTCCTACCGGGTCATCCTGGCGTTCCTCCGGAACTGAACAAGTCCGTGCCGTGGCTTCTTTTTAGTCATTCCCAATCCGAGGCTGGTGCCGGCAGGAGTTGCACCGGTGTCGTGGTTCCCAGTGAAGGGGGCGGGGGCACCCATGCGGAGGGGTCGGGGCCCCCTGGCTCTTATAGAATCTTCAAGGTTGAGGGGAGAAGGCATGGAACGTGTGCCCATCCTGGGCAGAGGACCGCTTTATGATGTTGACCCTCTTTAAGTAAGAGCATTGGGGTGTCGCTGGAAGCCTCCACCTGGAGGGAGGTGGGGGAGGCTCGTTCGCGTCACCTCCCCCTTCCAGCGACCCCGCGCCGTTACTCGGCTCCGTCGTTTCGATATGGGCCGTGCTGGCTATTGAAGATGGGGGGGTGGTCGGCGGCTGAGGCAAGACAGCCCCCCCTTTCCCTTGACATGTGGCGGGACTATCTGCAACTGTCCAGACGTCGACATGTGGCAGCACTACCTGTAACTATCCAGGGAATTTGACATGTGGCGGGACTACTTGATTCGCCGCCATTCTCGCCTTCGGCTTCTGCCTTCTTCGTGGGTCGGACCAGGCGAGAGACAGAAGGGGGGGGGGTGGTCGGTGGCTGAGGCAAGACAGCCCCCCCCCCCCCGTGGCCTGCAGGGCAGCGGGAGAGGAGAGAAGGAGAGGACTCTGCCATTCTTTGGACCGCCTGCCCAACATCATCTCCTCCCGACCGTGGTCAGGCGGGCCCCTCGTGCCTCGAGGCCTCGCCTTCCGGATGGGCGTAACCGCGGACCTGTTGCACCCTGGGAGCCTCCGGAATGAGGGTAGGTACTTATTTGATTGTTTCCATTTCATGTGACCGTTATTTGGGCGTGGCGGGCAATGAGGCAGGCATGTTGGGAACAGGAACAGGCGTTGAAGCCTAGCTACCTCGTGGCTATCTTTGCTGTCAAACTTCTCGCCATTTTATATTTCTTATTATGAACTATTTCTAATGTTTCTTATTTTTAGTGAAGTCAAAAGCTCATCAGGGGGTTACTGACTTAGCCTGATTTCCTTTTAGTTTTCTTTCTCTTCCTTAGCGTGTTTCGAGCTAAGGCTTTCTGTTAGTAGGGAACGGTGATCACTTCATATTTTTATGTGTCCTTTTCACTGGGGGGGGGGTGTACTTCTGGGCGGACCAGACGAGTTCCCTCCAATAAATGGTCCGGGGTGGAACGAGATTATCGATCAAAAAGGGGAACATATATTCCTTCATTGGGGTATCATCCTGGACAGACCGAGCGATGTACTTCCATCTACTAGGGTAGCCTCCTGGACGGACCAGATGGTCTACCTCCACTAAATGGCCCATAAGCGGGGAGTATATGTCCTCCATAAGGGTAGTCTCCTGGGCGGACCATGCGAGCTACCCCCCAAACAGTGGGGAGTGGGTAGGACTGACGAATTCACAAAGGGGCATAACCTACCCTTTACTACTTGCAAAGACTAGATAGAATATTTCTATTCCACGTTGTTTGCAGGCAGAAAATACCTCAAACGAAACAATTCCTGGAACAATAATGTCCAGGTTTTCAATCAATCAGTGGGGAGAAAAACAGGCATGACGGATTACAACGGGGACAAATGTCTGCATTGCCTGCCCTTCGCTATCCAAAAAGGAAGACAGAATATTTCTACTCGTCTCAGTTTGTAGACAGGGAAGATCTCAAAGAACAACCATCGACTATCAACCGACTTCAAACAATTCTCAAAGAACAACATCGATTATTAATCGACTTCAACAATTCTTAAAGAACAACAATCGGTTATCAATCGACTTCAAACAATTCAGTGGGGAGAAAAGTAGGCATGACGGATTAATACCGGGGACAAAAAGTCTACATTACCTACCCTTCTCTATCTGCAAAGAGGGACGACGTTCCTATTCGCCGCTGTTTGAAAACAGAGAATGTCTCGTTCTCAGAAGAGAACCAATATGTCAAGTAGCCCTTAAGGCTAAATGAACCAATACCAATAATTTCGGTATACAAATACCGATTTTCAATACAAACAATCAACAATCAGCAATTTCGGTATACAAATACCGATTTTCAATACAATCAATCAACAATTGGGTGGATAGAACCACCCTACCAATCAGGCGTAGGAACGCCCTACTTAATCTTACCCGGACCGGACCATACGGATAGTTCTTCGACTTCCTCCTCCAGCGCCCATTCGTTCTCTTACTCCATGTAGCATTCCTGTGGGATTCCAGTCAGGACAATAGGTCACCGCAAGAGAGGTCCGTTCAGAATTGGTGAAGCTCTGTCGATCGGCCGCCGGGCGAGGGCCCTCTCAAGGCAGGCATGCCCCGATCATTTTAGATGTTCACTTCTTCGTCTGGATCTCTCTTACCGAACCCCATGTCACTGATGGGCCCCGCGTTGGGACGCCAATTGTGTAAAACGAGCCCATAATCCTATCGATGCCCAGGCCGCTGGCGCAAACCGCCTCTTAGCTCCCATATTGATCGGTTACCAAAATAAAGAGACGGGCGCTGGAAGCAGGAATCAAGAACAGAGTTTATTTCTCATGAGGAGAGCATGTCATTTCGGACACGAAACACAGTGTCTTTCGGGAGGTGCTCTAACAAGTGAGCTGAGACTCTGGCTTTTTATACTCTACAGAACACATGATAACACAATCAGGACGGTGTGACGCAAAAGGAAAGACATCCCTATAATCCTCGTGGTGATCCTACCCATATACATTCACAATGGGGACCCTTGACCTGCTGATAAGAGGGGAGGGCAATCACGCAACTGAGTGTTTTGTAGGATGTGTACGCCTGATCATAGCCCAAGGGGTGGGGTGGCTAAGACCAATAGAGGATCCTTTGAAGAGGAGTGACTTCATACAATAAGGGCAGTAAATGGTATCTCCTGGCTCAGGCGATGGCCTCGGACATGTGCGGTCAGCCGGACTCGGGGGAAAAGGGTCATCAAAGGAGTGGTATTAATGCCGCGTGGACAATCGAGTGCGGAGGGAAGGCTTGTCAACAGAGGGGCATTCATGGAAGGGAAGGAGGGGTTGGTCAGGCGCGGCCGTGATTCTCAAGGACAGGGTCTTGCAGAAGAAAAGGGTTTATGACTCGCCTACGTGAGGAGAAGGGAGGGGTAGCCAGGGTGGACACAAGGACAGAGTCACACAGAGAGCGAGAGAGATCTTATGACCCGTACATGAGAGCGGGGGCAGTCAGGTGCAGCTGGGGGAGGGCTATGTCTGCTGAGGCAAAGGATGCCTCTCCAAGATGGAATAGGGGGTTTTGTGCGAGTCAAGGGGGAGAGTTGCCTTTCACAGCGGGGTCGCGCAGAGGGAGAGGGATTTTGAATACTCGCAGAAGGGGAACCAGTGATTCTAATCTTAGGCGGGCAAAAAAAGGGGGCAGGGTGCCTAAAATGGCTGTTATGTATACACGGGTACAGGCCTTTGCTGGCAGTAGGGTGTAGTTAAATGCTTTACGGTATTCAGGGTATGCGCAGGAAGAGGAGTGGGAAAAGGGAAATGAACGTTGCTTATGTACATCAACATTTCTATTTTTCTACACAAGGTCTAGCCATGATGATTCTAAGGTCAAGAACTTGTTCTGTGACCTGTAGAGGCATACCAAGCAAGTCTTGACTTAGGACTACTCTACTGCCCATGTCCTGGTTTGTTGACATAAAGCGGTGAAGGCAGCATACTGTCATTTGAAGATTATAGTACTGAAACAAAGGTTTTTTGTTGTTCAAAGGGAATGTGATGCCTACTGTCCCCACTCTTGTAAAGTGCCATTTAGTTGTGACACCTAGGGGCTTATTTAAAAGCCCCTTACACCACCGGTGCAACACTTTTGCTGAAAATCAGTTTTATTAGTTGTTAGACCTGACATCATTGGCGTGAGTCTCCCTTCCATTTTTGACGGATTGCCTCCTCTGTTTTGATATGGTTTTGCTGGATTCATGCTTTGGGCACTGTGCCACTGCTAATCAGTGCCACAGTGCAAGTGCTCCCTATGTTAAATTAATGTACTGAGTGTTTCTTCCCTGATTGGGTTATTTGATTTACCTGTCAGCCTCTAGTACAATGCACCATGTGTGCCCAAGGCTTGTAAATCAAATGTTTCTAGTGGCCTTGCAGAACTGGTTGTGCCACCCACAGAAGCAGCTTGTAAAGTGTGTCTCAGGCCTGCCATTGCAAGGCCTGTGTGCAGTCCAGCACTGCCATATCGACTTGGCCAAGTGCACCCACTTGCCAGTCCCTAAACCTTCCCTTTGCTTCATATTAGACACCCCTATGGTAGGCCCAAGGACAGGGTGCATTGTAAGTATAAGGTAGGACATGCTCTGATGTGTGTAGCATGTTCTAATAGTGAATTACAGCCATTTTCGTTTTTCACTATTGAAGGCAATCTGAATCTGGTTAGAATGGGCAGTTAGATTATTACATTCTTATAATCCTGACTGACTCAGGGAACATGGTAGAAATTCAAATTTAGTATGCCTGAACTCAGAATAATAAAGTACATCTTTTAGTAAAGTTTATTTTAATATTCTGTGTTTGCAAATACCACTTTTAGAAAGCAGGTATTTGCTTGCCTAACCATTTGAGCCTGCCTCTGCTGGGTTGTATATTCCTTGTCTGGGTTTGTGAGTGACAGGGCTGGGGAATTCCAGGAGACAGGCTGGGACAGCCCAGTGATGAATAGAGGGATTTACATCCAGATGGGAGGGAGAAGTGCCCCTGGGACCTGAATAGGGCTGGGCCTTCCCTCTACAATGCTGGCTCCACCCAATGTGGCTTGTCTGATGCCTCTGCCCTGCACTGTGAAAGGAGAGGAGGAATCATGTCAACAGAGTGCTCCAGAGCTGTATCTTCCCTCCCCTGTGCTGGCTCCACCTCCCGTGGGGCGTTAGGCATCCAGGTACTTTGTTGAGAACTTTGTCGCATTTATCAACAACTTGAACTAGGAGACTTTAATCATCTTTTAAGTAATCTTAAGTGTAGTATTGTGGATTTTTGTCGTTAATGGACTTGTGTTTAAGTCTATATAAAGAATGCTTATTTTTATAAAACCTGTGTTGTGTCTATCTGTAGTGTTTTCACTGTATTACTGTGTATATTCACAAATGCTTAACACACTGCCTCTGAGATAAGCCTGTCTGCTTGTGCCAAGCTACCAAGGGGGTGAGCAGGGGTTATTAAGGAGTATAATCCCCTTATCCTGACTTAGAATTAACGGTCCCTATTTGGACAAAGCTGAATACCATTACCAACTAGAGACCCCCAGATCTAACATTAGCCTTTCACAATAAAACATAAACACATATCATAGTTCAAAGCATTCAACAGGTTTGTGCCACAAAAAAGACTACGTGATAGTTTGCAGGAGAGCCCTCAAGGTGGACAAACAATGAATGTCTATGCATTTTAGAAAATTAAAGACTGTGATGAAAGAACAGAGAAACACTTTAATCAACAAAACATGGGCCCTTATTTATGAGGCCTTGCGTCAGTTTTGCGCCGCCGGTGTGTCACTTTTTGTGACGCACCAGCGGCGTACAAAATGCGCCTTGTTGCTCCATATTTAAAAAGTGGCGCATCTAGGTAGATGCGTCACTTTTTAAACCCCTGCGTCACATTATACCTGCGTCAGGTAAAATGTATGCAGAGGGGGCGTTCCCCCGCAAAAAACCTCGTAATAGTGACGCAGTGAAATCTATGAGATTTCACTGCGTCACTTTTAGGATGCTGTTGCGTCAAAATCTTGCGCCTACCTCACAGCAGGCGTAAGACTGACGCAAGCCCTTTCACATGGGGCTTCCCCATGCGAAAGGACGCATTGCTGGAGTTGCGTCACTTTTGTGACACACTCCAGCAATGCGTCACTTTTGCGCTTACAGATGCGTCAGAAATACTGACGTATCAGTAAGTCCTTGCGACATGATGCGTCATACATTAAATATGACGCATCATTGGTGTCGCAAGGAGTGCGCAGTGAAAAGTGACGCATCGCTGTTTTCATGCAGCGATGCGTCACTTTTCATAAATCAGGCCCATGTAACTAAGGATAAAGGGGAAGGGGGGTGGGAAAGGGCCCAGAAGTACTGCACCATGGGACCTGAGAAGCTAGTGTGAGGAGTATGGCGAGAGACCTATGAGTTGAGGCAATAGGATATGAGGGTGAAAGGGTAGACAGGGGGATGTTCACATGCTGTGAGGTAATGCACTTCACATTGGTAGTACAGCCCCACCAGGTAGTAGTGCGTCTTCAAAGAGCTGAAGGGAGCGGAGTCGGGATGGAGTAAATCGGGAGTATTCTAGCCTGGAAAAATGCTCAAACAGGAGTTCCCAAGTGTGTGTGAATTTGGGTTGGGAATGTGAGATGCAACATTTTAAGATTTCAATAGCAATAACGTGCCAGAGACGTGTGACTCACAAGGAGGTAGGTGGGGAAAAGGGTTTCTTCCAATGGAGGGCAAGGATCTGTTTAGCTGCCCCCAATATTTGCGCAATGAGGTGCCAGTCAGAGTGCGTCATGGCTACAAGGTGTTGCGATCAGATACCCAGAAGGACCACTGTGAGGTGAGTTTGGTATGGGAACGATAACGGTATCTTTGATGTGCTTCAGGACTTCCTTCTAAAACAGAGCTAGAAGTGGGCAAGACCTCCAGATATGAATAACATTTCCTGTTGCAGAGTTACAGCGCCAACAAAGATGTGAGGAGGGGGGAAAACATTTCTGTAAGCATTCTGGTGTGTAATATCAGCGGGTCAGGATTTTGTATGCCGTTTCACGTTGTAGAATGCTTCTATATATCCTAGGGATGTAACGCAACAGTTGCTCCCATTGTTCTGGGGAGATATTGTCTGTGTGCCATTGCGTTTGATACGTGTGAGCGGATATGGGGGTAGAATGCTGTAGGACCTGATATGTATGGGAGACCAGTCCCCACATGCCATCGAAGGAGCATGCCAGCGTCTCAAAGGGAGTGAGTGGTCGTGTTGCCCCTTGTGTGTTAGTTGGCGTAAGTAGCCAATGTCGGAGTTGGTAGTACTGCAGTCTTGTTGTGTCAGGGAGGTGAAAGTACTTCTTGCATTTGTTAAATGTCTTAAATACCTATCCCTGCAAGAGATCCCAGATCGTGCAACTGTAGGAAAGTAGGATCTGCCTCTTATGGTTAACCCCACTTTTTGCTGATGAATCATTTTATTTGAATAGTCTGACTGGGATCCTGCTATCCAGGACCCCAATCTATCTGCTTTCTCCATTAAAATGTTGCATATATACGTTAGGTACACTCCATATTGGATACTGGGGTACCCTTATCAGTCCCTAGTATATGGTACTCCATGTACCCAGGGCATAGGTACCCCAGAGGCCTCCCATGGACTGCAGCATGTATTATGCCACCCATGACAGAGGCCATCCAAAATGATATGACAGGCCTGATACAGCAGACTGTGTAATCTGGTGCTTGCACCTCTTCCTTAGATATAGGTTCACTATATCTATCTAAATCACTACACTTAAAAACCTATCAGTCACCCCTATGGCCGGCCTTATCAATCCTGAAGACAGGGTGCTGGGTTTTACGTGAGAGGGTGCCACTACATGAGAAGAGCCCCTCTGCAGCCTTAGGAGACCATTCTCCTGGGTTGTCTGTGATGCAGCCAGAAATATAGGTTTAAGTGCATTATAACCTTTCGGTAAATGCTAACTTTAAAATGGCTGCTTAGAAACATGTTGGGTTTGGTGTCAAACACCTTGGAATCATACCTCCACACCAGTAACTGGTGTGGGAGGTATGATTCTACCCTTCTAGAACCAATACTGTGGGTCACCGGTCTACCCGGTACCAGCTTTCTCAACCTGGGCTGCACAAATGGATGCTGCCAGCCACAGACACAATTCTGCTTTCCTACTGCTGAGCCAAGCTCGAGCAGAGGAAGGTATCCTGTCACAGAGTGGTGTGCCCACCTCCCAGACAGGATTTAGTGTACTGGGGCTGGGTGGGTGTACTCTGAGGGTGCCAGAAAGTCTGTACGGAGGGCACATTTTGTGTCCCTGTGCATAGTCCAGCTCAAACCAGTTCTGTGAGCCATTGGCTTCTGCTCTGGCACGAAACTGGACAATGGACATGGGTGTAGCCACCCCTCTGTCCTGCCCCTCCCCTAAAACGGCCCACAGAATCCGTCCAACATCTTCCCATGGGTATAAAGTAGGTTACCTGGCTACAGGACTTTAGATTTTACCTGGACAAGATTCTGCTAAGAAGAAACCAAGTACTCCGACTGCCTGCACATCGATTACAATACTGAAGAATCTCCCTTGGAGTAAAGGAGTTACTCCCCTGCAGCAGCAGGTACCTAAGCACATCTGACCGACTTGCTTCTCCAGAGCTCCTGTGGACTCTGAAGATTTCAGCAACACAGGAGGTGGGTTCCAGAAGGTCCCTGAGGCTGATCTGACCTCTCAGCGATTCTCAGTTCAGTATCCCTCGTGGCGGCCGTGGAACCTGAACCCCTGTGCACCGCGTACATTTGCAAGTGCATAGGCTTGTTGACAATTCCCAAGCTTGTGCATGGGACTCCCTGTAGTTCTGACCCGAGCAGTATTTGCACCGAATATATCCGGCCTTCACTCACCGAGTGCTCTTTGAGCTGGTGCTTTGTAAACTTGCTTGAGGTCTCCTGGCGATCACTGGTCCGTTGGTCTGTGGGACTTAGAGAGGATCACCTTGTTTGTTTTTGGGCTTACCTGGTTGCTCCAGACGTGCCCTAACTCTCCATTGCTTGGGGAGTCCCCTGGACCTTGCAGGTCCAACCTGTAATCTGTTTACTGTGACTGCTTGGGTTGCATTTGCCAAGGCTTGTTGGTGCTCCAGCCGGACACCGACCCCCCAGCACTCGACATCCTTTGCGGGACAGCTCACTTCCAAATCCAGGTCATCCTCGACGTCTCCTGGTCCCCGTGGCTGCAGAGTCCATCAACTCTTCTTCGCACCTGAAACACCCGACATCGGTGGGCATTCGAATACCGAGCCCCTGGTCACTCCCAGACTCTGTCCCCTCTGCTTTGAGGTTCTACTCACCTCGAATCCAGGCTTGGATTCCAGTGGACACTCTATGCCTTCCTGGCAACAGTACTTCCTTGCAGCTCTCCATTGAAAACGCCGAAGGTTTCCGACACCACTTGACCCCTATGCACCTGCTCTCCTGGGATAGGTAAAACAGGTACTTTGGTACTCACAGGTGGGTTGGCTCTAGAACCTCCTATGTTCCACAGTGTTTGCTTGAAGTCCTTGTAGAAGTGTCCTTAAACTCTAACTTTCCAACAGCGACTTTCCCATAGAGTTGTACGGAGCACGCGGTCGTGTTTCTTCACTGCACAAGTCCTCCGTGGGCTCCCTGTGTCCCTCTCTGGGTGGTTCCTTGGGGTCACAGCGATTCTACATGCTCTAGGCACTGTGTCTATTGAAGTTGTGATTGTTATACCATTTTTTTAGTATATGGTTTGGTCTCCCCCTGGAGCCAGCTGTGTATTGTGCTACTTACGAATGTTCTATCGTTAGAGTATAGTGTGCTTTATGCTCTAATCTCGTGCAGAGATTAGTAGAGTTAGATATATTAACCCGTTCCATGCTCATGACAAGGTCAGCTCGTCATGGGTGCTACCTGCGCTGTGCGTTTGACGAGTTGACCTTGTCATGAACAATGGGGATCATGCATATCCAGCACAGGAGGGGAAAACCCCCTAGCAGCCAAGGTGCTAATAAATACATATTTTTATATAACTACTGTGTGGTTCTCCTTTCATTTAAACAAAAAGCAGGTTTCCCTTTTCCTCACTTTATCAAGGATACGGATCCTCATGTGTCACTAGATCTTAGTGCGCCCTTCCCACCCAACATAAGTATGGTCAATGCGAGTGGTACCAAATGTACAAAACTATTTTGGGACAATTCTTCAACAAGAGCACATTCTCACACATGAGTTTAAAATTTCAATGATTTATTGAAAAAATGGTTAAAATATCAGTATTCTATTTGGGTCCTGGTGTACATTATTTCCAAATCAGTAATCACAATTAAAACGACATTTCCATTAAAATCATAAACAAACACAATTTATTGCAAACAATTCTTTTGGTCACTTTATAGTTAAAAATAAAACAAACAATTGTCTTTCATTTAGTCATTCAGGAGGTGATATTCTGGTAAAACAAGCTGCTTTACATTCCTTCAAGATTAAGCCTGAAGGCTGCTCTCCACAGCTACCACTAGGAGAGCTTTCTAAAGGTTATCTTTGACCTCATACATCATAAGGGTACTGTGGTCTGGTACAAGGTGCCCACTTTAATTAGTGGACACCATATACCAACCCACCTTCTCACAGCAACACTCTTCTTCACCCCAGGCTGAAAAGGAATGAGGTTTTAAGGTCAGAGGGAAACTAGTGATTCAGAAAAGGGGGTGGTGATGAACAGAGTGTCTGAATTAAGCAGACCACTCTTACCCAGTCGAAAGATCAGGGCTTTATCCATCACCGTTTTTTAGCTCACTGCACCATCCCAGCTCAGAACTTGGCTATATGCAAATTAGTCTGACCCTGGCCCAGTGCAACATGGGAACAGGGCAGACCAAACTACCAAGCCAATTCTTATACTGGGAAGGAAACAAGCTACCGGGGACCGGTTTCTGGCATTTCAGCCGTCTTCGGCCCCGCTTGCTTGAATCCTGATGGTGCAATTAGCTAGGGACTCACATCTGAGTATACCCTTCCACGCTTATGGTGGACAAAAATGATTCAGAAAAGGGGGTGGTGATGAACAGAGTGTCTGAATTAAGCAGACCACTCTTACCCAGTCCAAAGATCAGGGCTTTATCCATCACCGTTTTTTAGCTCACTGCACCATCCCAGCTCAGAACTTGGCTATATGCAAATTAGTCTGACCCTGGCCCAGTGCAACATGGGAACAGGGCAGACCAAACTACCAAGCCAATTCTTATACTGGGAAGGAAACAAGCTACCGGGACCGGTTTCTGGCATTTCAGCCGTCTTCGGCCCGGCTTGCTTGAATCCTGATGGTGCAATGAGCTAGGGACTCACATCTGAGTATACCCTTCCACGCTTATGGTGGACAAAAATGATTCAGAAAAGGGGGTGGTGATGAACAGAGTGTCTGAATTAAGCAGACCACTCTTACCCAGTCCAAAGATCAGGGCTTTATCCATCACCGTTTTTTAGCTCACTGCACCATCCCAGCTCAGAACTTGGCTATATGCAAATTAGTCTGACCCTGGCCCAGTGCAACATGGGAACAGGGCAGACCAAACTACCAAGCCAATTCTTATACTGGGAAGGAAACAAGCTACCGGGGACCGGTTTCTGGCATTTCAGCCGTCTTCGGCCCGGCTTGCTTGAATCCTGATGGTGCAATGAGCTAGGGACTCACATCTGAGTATACCCTTCCACGCTTATGGTGGACAAAAATGATTCAGAAAAGGGGGTGGTGATGAACAGAGTGTCTGAATTAAGCAGACCACTCTTACCCAGTCCAAAGATCAGGGCTTTATCCATCACCGTTTTTTAGCTCACTGCACCATCCCAGCTCAGAACTTGGCTATATGCAAATTAGTCTGACCCTGGCCCAGTGCAACATGGGAACAGGGCAGACCAAACTACCAAGCCAATTCTTATACTGGGAAGGAAACAAGCTACCGGGGACCGGTTTCTGGCATTTCAGCCGTCTTCGGCCCGGCTTGCTTGAATCCTGATGGTGCAATGAGCTAGGGACTCACATCTGAGTATACCCTTCCACGCTTCTGGTGAAGAATTGGCTTGGTAGTTTAGTCTGCCCTGTTCCCATGAAGCACTGGGCCAGGGACAGACTGATTTGCATATAGCCAGGTTCTGAGCTGGGATGGTGCAGTGAGATAAATAACGGTGATGGATCAAGCCCTGATCTTTGGACTGGGTAAGAGTGGTCTGCTCAATTCAGACACTCTGTTCATCACCACCCCCTTTTCTGAATCGTTTTTGGCCACTATAGGTGTGGCAGGGTATACTCAGACATGAGTCCCTTTCTCACTGCACCATCAGGATTCAAGCAAGCCGGGCCGAAGACGGCTGAAATGCCAGAAACCGGTCCCCGGTAGCTTGTCTCCTTTCTGGTGAAGAATTGGCTTGGTAGTTTAGTCTGCCCTGTTCCCATGATGCACTGGGCCAGGGACAGACTGATTTGCATATAGCCAGGTTCTGAGCTGGGATGGTGCAGTGAGATAAATAACGGTGATGGATCAAGCCCTGATCTTTGGACTGGGTAAGAGTGGTCTGCTCAATTCAGACACTCTGTTCATCACCACCCCCTTTTCTGAATCGTTTTTGGCCACTATAGGTGTGGCAGGGTATACTCAGACATGAGTCCCTTTCTCACTGCACCATCAGGATTCAAGCAAGCCGGGCCGAAGACGGCTGAAATGCCAGAAACCGGTCCCCGGTAGCTTGTCTCCTTTCTGATGAAGAATTGGCTTGGTAGTTTAGTCTGCCCTGTTCCCATGATGCACTGGGCCAGGGACAGACTGATTTGCATATAGCCAGGTTCTGAGCTGGGATGGTGCAGTGAGATAAATAACGGTGATGGATCAAGCCCTGATCTTTGGACTGGGTAAGAGTGGTCTGCTTAATTCAGACACTCTGATCATCACCACCCCCTTTTCTGAATCGTTTTTGGCCACTATAGGTGTGGCAGGGTATACTCAGACATGAGTCCCTTTCTCACTGCACCATCAGGATTCAAGCAAGCCGGGCCGAAGACGGCTGAAATGCCAGAAACCGGTCCCCGGTAGCTTGTCTCCTTTCTGGTGAAGAATTGGCTTGGTAGTTTAGTCTGCCCTGTTCCCATGATGCACTGGGCCAGGGACAGACTGATTTGCATATAAGCAGGTTCTGAGCTGGGATGGTGCAGTGAGATAAATAACGGTGATGGATCAAGCCCTGATCTTTGGACTGGGTAAGAGTGGTCTGCTTAATTCAGACACTCTGTTCATCACCACCCCCTTTTCTGAATCGTTTTTGGCCACTATAGGTGTGGCAGGGTATACTCAGACATGAGTCCCTTTCTTACTGCACCATCAGGATTCAAGCAAGCCGGGCCGAAGACGGCTCCCCGGTAGCTTGTCTCCTTTCTGGTGAAGAATTGGCTTGGTAGTTTAGTCTGCCCTGTTCCCATGATGCACTGGGCCAGGGACAGACTGATTTGCATATAGCCAGGTTCTGAGCTGGGATGGTGCAGTGAGATAAATAACGGTGATGGATCAAGCCCTGATCTTTGGACTGGGTAAGAGTGGTCTGCTTAATTCAGACACTCTGTTCATCACCATCCCCTTTTCTGAATCGTTTTTGGCCACTATAGGTGTGGCAGGGTATACTCAGACATGAGTCCCTTTCTCACTGCACCATCAGGATTCAAGCAAGCCGGGCCGAAGACCGCTGAAATGCCAGAAACCGGTCCCCGGTAGCTTGTCTCCTTTCTGGTGAAGAATTGGCTTGGTAGTTTAGTCTGCCCTGTTCCCATGATGCACTGGGCCAGGGACAGACTGATTTGCATATAGCCAGGTTCTGAGCTGGGATGGTGCAGTGAGATAAATAACGGTGATGGATCAAGCCCTGATCTTTGGACTGGGTAAGAGTGGTCTGCTTAATTCAGACACTCTGTTCATCACCACCCCCTTTTCTGAATCGTTTTTGGCCACTATAGGTGTGGCAGGGTATACTCAGACATGAGTCCCTTTCTCACTGCACCATCAGGATTCAAGCAAGCCGGGCCGAAGACGGCTGAAATGCCAGAAACCGGTCCCCGGTAGCTTGTCTCCTTTCTGGTGAAGAATTGGCTTGGTAGTTTAGTCTGCCCTGTTCCCATGATGCACTGGGCCAGGGACAGACTGATTTGCATATAGCCAGGTTCTGAGCTGGGATGGTGCAGTGAGATAAATAACGGTGATGGATCAAGCCCTGATCTTTGGACTGGGTAAGAGTGGTCTGCTTAATTCAGACACTCTGTTCATCACCACCCCCTTTTCTGAATCGTTTTTGGCCACTATAGGTGTGGCAGGGTATAATCAGACATGAGTCCCTTTCTCACTGCACCATCAGGATTCAAGCAAGCCGGGCCGAAGACGGCTGAAATGCCAGAAACCGGTCCCCGGTAGCTTGTCTCCTTTCTGGTGAAGAATTGGCTTGGTAGTTTAGTCTGCCCTGTTCCCATGATGCACTGGGCCAGGGACAGACTGATTTGCATATAGCCAGGTTCTGAGCTGGGATGGTGCAGTGAGATAAATAACGGTGATGGATCAAGCCCTGATCTTTGGACTGGGTAAGAGTGGTCTGCTTAATTCAGACACTCTGTTCATCACCACCCCCTTTTCTGAATCAGAGGGAAACTAGTATCACACGCCAGTGGAGTATTGGGTGAAGGAAAGGATGTGAGGCCCATGGAGATCGCAATTTTATCCCAGATGTCTAGGACCGTTTTTGTAGAGGTGGCTATGTATGCGCTGCGAGTTCGAATCTGTTTCGAAGCCACGCCAAGTCCCAGGGAGTTCTATACGCCACCGCCCAGTCCATGTGAAACCAATGTTTTTCACTTTCCTGAATCACCCACTCTGAGATATAGCGGAGATGTGATGCTCGGTAGTATACCAACAAGTTAGGGCAGGCAAGTCCGCCACCCCCCCCCCCCGATCACTGGGCAGCATGAAAAGCTTATTGGAGAACCTGGGGTGTCCCTTTCCCCAGATAAACAAATTCATATCCCTCTGAAGGCGTATAATATATGCTTGGGGAATAGGCGTGGGAAGAGTTTGGAATAGATACAAGATTTGTGGCAACATGGACATCTTGACAGCATTAAGGTGGCTAAGCCATGACATAGGAAACGGTTTCCAGAGCCTCAGGATCTCCAAGTTAGATTGCAACACTCCGGCAAGTTGGCTAGGGACTTAGAGGTCATGGTGGGGGTCACATTTAGGCTCAGATAATGGATCGAGTGAGGATCTCATTGGAACGGGGTATGTGATTGTATTTCAAGGCATTCCTGTGGTGGGAGTAATACATTCAGCGCCTGTGACTTGGCCATGTTGATCTTGAGCCCTGATATCTGCTCCAAGGTATAGATGAGCGAGACCAAAGCAGGAGTCCTAAGGTTCAGTCAGGTTAAGTAGAATATTATCTGCAAAGAGCGCATCCTTATGTTCGTCACCGTCAAAAGGGATACCCTTGATAGTGGATGCCCAGCGTATGGCTATTGCTAGCAGTTCCGCCGCCAGGGCCAAAATGCGAGGGGGGAAGCAAGCAGCTTTGCCGGGTTCCTCTACGAATCTGTATGGAGGGGTAGAGGAGCCCATTAACACTGATCTGCACAGAGGGAGCGACGTAGGGTGACATTATCCGGGAAGTCATAGCCGGATCCAACCTGATCTTTATGACCACTTGCATGAAGGCCCAATGAAACCTGTTAAAGGCTTTCTCCGCGTCAAGGGAGAGGAGACATGCCAGGACATCTCAGTGTTGGACTTTCTCTACCAGGTGTGCTATTCAACAGATATTATCATCCCCTTGACGCTGGCATATAAATCCAACCTAGTCCGGTTCTACCAAGCCAGGTAGGTATGGCTCCAGGTGGTTTGCCAAACTCTTGGTATAGATCAGGACATTCATATTAAGTAGGGCGGTAAGGTGATAGGATGCGCAGAGGGAGGGATCCTTCCCTGGCTTCAGTATGAGAGCTATCTTGGCCATAAACATCGTAGGAGGGAGGCTAGTATCTTCAGAAAAGGAGTTGAAAAGACCAAGCAAATTATCTTGTAATTGAGGTAGGAATATGTGATAGAAGGAGATGGTAGGGCCATCTGGGCCAGAGGATTTGCCACTGGTAAGTCCTTTAGTGCCTGCTGTATTTTGGCTAGAGTGATCAGGGTCTCCAGAAGTTGTGTGAGAATGGGGTCAAGAGGCACCCAATGCAAAAAGGGAGATATGGGCCAACTTACTCCTGAGTAAGGACACCCTGACTGTATGGAGCGGAGTAAAATCAGTGAGATGCCTGTTGTGTGTCATTTTCAGAGGTGTCCCACCTACTGTCCTCGTTCTTGATTTTAGAGATGTGAGCTCGGGTGACCTGAGTGCGGAGCCGGCAGGCCAAGGGTGAACCCAGCTTGTCTCCTCCCTTATAGTACTTTTGCTTCAACACAAGAAGCAAGCGTTCCGCCTTATTCACCTGATGGACCCTCAGTTGGCCCCGTAGCACAGCCAACTACTTCTTATGCCAGCGCAAAGGTGCAGTTTGGCCCAAGCCCTCCAAGGCCTTAATGTCTTTAGTCAAGCCGGCCTTCACTAGCCAGGCCTCCAGGGTGCGGCCGATTACATTTGAGGTGATGGTGCCATTGATATTCACCTTTAATGCCTCCCACAGTATGATGCGCATTGCCTCAAAGTAGGCTAAGATTTCATGCTGAATCTCTTCTACATTGACTGAGTAGTCTAGGATATAGGGCGGGAGTCACTGACTGAGTAGTCTAGGATATAGGGCGGGAGTCGCCATCGAGGCGGAGAGTGGGTCGCTGCATTTGTTCTCCTTAAGGTCACCTCGAGCTGGGCTTGATCCTAGATAGAGATGTCTGAGATGTGCGCCAGATAGAGGGTCCGAATTAACGAGTGTGAGAGAAAGAACTAATCGATGGGTGTTTACGAGCTATAAACATGGTAAAAAACGGTATAGTCTTGGGCGCCCAGCGATTTATATTGCCAAGCGTCCACTAGGCCCAAATTTGTGATATCCCTTTTCAATGCAGCGGACATCGTCCCTGCACCCTGAAAGGAGGCTACGCTGATATCCAGTTCAGGATCCCAGACTAAGTTAAAATCCCCACCAATGAGTAGATGCCCTTCCTCCTGTGTAACTAGTTCTTTTAGGAGGGTCCTGAGATATGTGTCTTGTGAATGCTTTCAGTTGTGTTATAATTTTAAGATAGCAACCCTCTCGGTCCCGCATCTCCTGAGCCCCCTTCAGGCAGAGACTCGCCTTACAAAGTATTGCAAATGTAGAGTATTTATGTAGCGCACTTCTACCCGGAGGCTTCGTAGCGCTGTATTCATACCGCTGTGGAACCCATCCTGGCTTTCCTGTGAAATGACCACTCCTGGGCACCCCCAAGGTGAAGCCAGGCATCCACAGCGCTGCTGGGGCCGTTGTGGAGATTAAGCAAGCTATTGCCTAGAGTCACAGAGTGGGACCCATGATTAGACTAGGCACCATGGCGAGAATTATCAGGTCCGGGGAAATTGAGTCCAAGAGCCGCCAAGGCGGGGATTGAACCCTGGTCCCGGGCCAGACCTCTGCATCAGGGTCTGCCGCTCTAACCATTGAGCCACGCTTCTATAGCTGTCTTCGATGTGAAGGACACCCAGTAGTGGGCTGGATATTTAGGGTGGGCCTGCGATATGTGTCTGAGCATAAGAGGTGGGTTTCTTGTATGAAACTGACATCCGGGTCCTGTAGAAGACGATAGCGCCAAATCTGGTGTTGCTTTTTTGGGGCGGTTGAGTCCCTTCACATTAGGTTAGAGAAATCAAATATGTGATATGATTGCCAGTGCAGGAAATAGTGCAGGCAATCTCCACAGCATGCTTAATATGTAGGGATGGCTTTCCAAGACAGGGATGGCGGGAGCCAACCCCATCAACCCACCGGTCGTGATTTACGCACCCAGAGGGTATCACTACTGTAAGAAGGTGAGGGATTGGATGGTGGATAGCGAAGAGATCAGAGTGGTGTTTCCAGCTACGTGCTAAATGACGTTTCCCCCTTTGAGAAAGAGACAGGCAAAAAGGAGCCCTAGTGGCCCGCCCCCGGCCCAAGAACTCCCAAGGAAAGTGAGGGATAGGAAAAGGACAAGGGACCAACTGTAAAACTACTAAAAGGACAACAGGGCTGAAAAATTCCATTCAAGTTCTGGAATGGCCCATCAGTCGGAACCAAGGTCATTCTGAGGAAGTCACTCCCCAAGGGGACAAATTGAACGTGGGGAGTGCAGGAGAAGGCCTTGTGTATCTCGTGGTCTACGGATTCCACAACCAGTGTACAGCAGAGTGGGAGGGAGTCCCTCCATGGGACCCAGTTCAGCAATAAGGTAGTATCACAGGCAAGCCACCCCATAGTTGGAGGAGGGGGGCCATAGGAGGGCCCAGAGGTGCACCAAGTCTGTGCTAAAGTCTACAATGTCTGTGCAGATGACTCTTCCGCTCAGCTCTAGTCTGTGCGAGTCAGGGCGAAGAGTTTGTTGAGCCAGAAATCCGGGGTTGGTGGAGTCATCATGTTAAATAACAGCTCTCAGATGGGTAAGCGTGCTAACCCATCAGAGGCTGAATATTACGAGGCACAAATTATAGACACGCCAAACAAGCAGAATGAGACTTTCAGAATACTGAAAGAACTCAGCCATAAGGCTGAGCTGAAATCTGCAGCCGTGCCCGTAGACTGCAATGTGTTCCAGACCTTCTTTCTCCAGAAAGTCAGTGATATCCTCTGTGAGATTGATAACACCCCTATCAATCAGGGCTCTCTAGTCCAGAGCCAGGCCCCTCCCCCCTTGCAAGCAACTCACGATCTACCCTTATCTAGATTCTACGTCCCTTACACTACTTACAAATTGCACCGAATCGGGCTCCCCTGCAGACTCCTGTCCCCGAAGATCTTCCATGTGGCCCTTCCTGGGCTGGAATGGCAGATCCTCACTCTACTGAACACATCTCTGGAGACTGGCTTCTTACCCTCCAAACTGAAGGAGGCCAGAGTCACCCCCTTATTAAAGAAACCAGGAGCAGACGAAGCTAATCTCAAGAATTATAGGCACATCTCCCAGCTTCCCATCCTGGCGAAAGTTGTCGAACAACATGTCCTCAAGACACTTTTGTCTTTCTAGGAGGATTTCCAAGCCCGACAGGTGGGTTTCAGAGCCCATCACAGCACTGAGCTAGTGATGATGCCTGCACTCGATGAGCTCAAAATTATGGCTGACAATAAAAAACTGAGCGCCCTGATTTTACTAGATCTATCAGCAGCGTTCGATACAGTCAGCCATACACAGCTGCGGGCCTGAATCACTGACTTGGGCATTTGCGGGCAGGCGCACCGGTGGCTAGAATCCCTCTTGTCAGGTTGATCCCAGAGGATTCAGTTGAGTGAGCAGGTATCGGATAGGGACACCCTCACTTGCGACGTCCCCCAGGGCTCCACACTGTGTCCGCTCCTCTTCAACATATACCTACAGCCTCTGGTGGCGGCTTTAGTGCGTATGGATTGCTGAGTCTTTAACTATGCGGACGACACTCAACTCGTCCTCCAGATTGATAATTCCACCCATGCCTAAGATCTGGCGTGAAACATCCTCAGATTCACAGTAAACTGGATGACGGCCAATTCACAAAAAATTAACCCAGACAAAACAGAAGTCCTTGTCATCCCCACGAAAAACAATCCCTGGAGTAATCGCTTTTGGCCCAAAGAGCTGGGTACCACATCCACACCAGTACCTGTCGTGAAAAGCCTGGGCATAAAGATTGACTCTGACCTTTCTATGGCCAATCAGATCACCACTGTGGTCGGAACATGTATAGGTCTTCTGAGACAGTTGTGGAAACTTGTCCCCCTCCTTTCGACTGCCTCACTACAGGTGATTGAGTCAGCAACAATTGTTTCTAGACTAGACTACAGCAATGCTTTATACATTGGCCTCCCCCAGAAACGTATTAATAAATTACAGGTGGTACTGAACGACGCAGCCAGATTGATTTTTAGGCTGCCTAGAAGGACTCACGCCACCCCTCTGCTGTACAAGCTGCACTGGCTCCCCATTAAGCAAAGACCAAACTTTAAGGGTCTCTGCATTGCCCATAAAGCTATCTACTGCCAAGCCCCAGTCTGCATTAAAGAAGGCCTTGAGAACTACGTACCACGTTGCATACTGCGGTCATCTGAGGCCTGCTGCCTGGCCCTTCCACAGTGCAATACCGCGTCCAAAGGAGGCAGAGCGTCCTCCGTCCTACTCCCACAAGTATGGAACCAACTGTCTGATGACCTTCGCAAGGAACTCGCACTCCTCCCCTTCAGGAAACAGCTCAAAACGGTCCTGTTTAGGGAGACTTTGGACACAGTTTATCCCGGTTGCCCTTCAATGTTATGTAACCGTTCTAACCTTTGGCCCTCTCTCTAAAGCGCTAAGAGACCTGCCGGTGATTATGCACTATACAGAACTCATTTAACACAACATAACATCATTCAGAAGCTGGGGGGATTGAGCTGGAGACTGGGCCTCATCCATGGAGCGGAGGTATTGAATAATGTTGTTTGGCTTGAAAGAATGATTTCCTCTTGGCGTGTAGTCTATGCTTTGGGGTGGCACCTTAGACTTTCCGGGGGTATATAGTCTCTGGGCGAAGCATCTGACGGGACCGGGTTGGCCTCTGGGGAAGTTTCTGGGATATGGAGGAGTTGTTGTGCATTCCGTAGGGAGCAGAGTACTTAGCGCTTGCCCTCCCAGGTGAAGATCAGAGCAAAGGTATGGCCCCACTGGTATTTGATGCTAAAGTTGCGCAGCTTATTAGTAACGGGCTTGAAGCTCCGGCTACATCTCAGCGTCACAGGGGAGAGGCTCTGAAAGATTTGGATGTGGTAGCCATTAAAGATTAGCTCCACCTTGCCTCTTGCAGGCTGCAAGATGGCCTCCTTTTCCGTGAAGAAATGTACCTGTGTGAGGATGTCAGGTACGAAGTTTGGGCCCCCGTGGTGCAGAAACTCAATGGGCTCTATCCAGGGGCGGCGGGGAGGCATTATCGTCACCTCTGATAGTCTGGAGAAGGTCTGCCGTGAATGCTATGATATCTGCCTCATCTGCACCTCTAGGGATCCCTGATGCGGAGGTTGTTCCTACTGCTCCTATTTTCCAAATCTTTCTGCTTTAGTTGGAGGTCAATATGTTGCTCCACTACAATATTTCAAAAACATAGAGAGGAGTATCCCCAGGACACAAAGTCCTAGTGCTTACAGAAGATAGGAGAAAGATGCAAATAAAGAAAGAAGTCTTTCTTTATAAACCCCTCACTCACCAACCTGGTTGGTGACATGCTTCATCATCGGGGTCCATCTGAACGACCGAGTGTCACTCAGGTGTGCTGGGATGCCTGCAACTGCAGCGGAGCTGTTTTTTTGTGAGTTGTGACAGGAGTGATTTAGGGAAAAAGTGATTTTTAAAAAGGTGTTCTACATGTACTCTTAGTCAATTTTATTCTAGAGTCATGTGACACGGTTAAAAAATATTTGTGGGATACTTATGCTGGCATAATGTGACCAGAAAGTATCAGTGTTATGTGAATATGGTCAACATGTTTCAACCTTTTGAAAAATTAGTAGGTTTTCGTCAGGACCAGTGTGCGATGAGCCGAGAGGTATGCGCACGCTAAGGCGTACCCATCCCAGACTCAGCTTGCTGCCAGACCGTATACTTACGGATTGGCGAGCGTACAGCCTTCTGTGTAAGAACAGATCTGAAAAGACATTGTAACAGCTGGTTCCATGTTGAAATACTTTTCTAGTGATTCAAAAAGAAATTGCATTCATTCTCCTTCAAGAACATGTTTTTTTTACATCTCTATTCAGACATGCATACACTGATACATCAAGCAGTGATATGTTCATTGTTTCAAATGGCTTTTTATGTCTGAAAAATATGAGCTGTCATTTTTTAGTCCATACCCACTCAATAATGATCACAATCGGCAGTGGGTGTCTTGCGTTCCTTGTAAATCATGGAGCGCGTAGTTACTTAGTCATGACATTCGTATTATAAATGCCCAGTTGTCTTGACAGGCTTTTTGGCTCTATTTCGGAGTGATATAGACTTTAATCTTGCTCACATCTAGGATACGTATTCCTAGCTTGTGTTGGCCCTTTTAAGCCCTTTCTTCCAGACCTAGAAGAGGCCATCTATTGCCTATTGGCTTTGGCCTGTCATTTTTGCTTATAGTAGAGGTTGGATCCTGTGGTCCTGACTTTATATTACACATTGGTATGGTTTATGTAGGTACTCTGACAGAGCTAAGGGTTATTTCATCCTTCTCAGGCGTACAGGCCTAGAACTAGAGGGACTCCATCTTGATGGAGCTGAGAGGCTTCAAGGGAAAAGGTAATATTTTGGTTTTGAGCTGTTGTTCGCCCTAAGCGAACCGGAGAGAACCGGCCAGGGCTGAATCTAATCAGGAAGTGTCTCTGGGCTCAGGTCTCTAGACGAAACAAGCAGCTGGTCACTGTGGGAGCGTCTAGCGCAAGGAGCCTGGTGCATGGGATTGGTGGGAGGAAGCTGCTGGCTGGAACTTTCCATGAGGAAACAGCATTCTATATCAGTGAAGTGCAGAGGCGGAGTCAGGGAGTTGAGCTGGAGTGGTAGAAGAGAGAGTTGTTGGAGTTGCAGAGAGAGAGAGTTCGAGCTAGAGAGAGCTGAGCTGAAGTTGCAGTTAGTTGAATTGGAGGAGCAGAGAGTGTTGGTAGAGTTGGAGGAGTGGAATTGCAGGAGGAGAAGAGACAGAAAATGCTTGGAACAGAGAGAAGACAAACAGACAGTCAGTGAGCTGGAACTGAAGGAAGCAGTCAGAAGCAGTTACTTATCAGGAGGAGTTGTGAATAGCTGGAGTCTGAAGTAATGCCTTTTAGAAGAGACTGAAGTTATATCGTGGATTAACCTGTGGGAGCAGCTGGAGTTAATTGGACATTGGCACAGAGACCGTACCCAGAATGAACAAGCTAGTGGAATGAACAGTTATCAGAACGGCAGAAACTATTAGATTGAAGTTGGAAGGTGGAGAGAGTCCGTGGGGGAGAGAAATCCAGTGCAAAGTGATCAGCGCAGACGTGTATCCAAGAGTGCAGGAGAGAGAGAGAGTCTGAGATGAGCCAAGACACAGACGAGAGAGGAGCCCAGATGACAGCTAGAGCAAGACTTCACACTCCCAAGGTGATCTTGTTCCTTTAATCTTGTCCTTATTCCCTAGGCTATTGTATGTCTAATCTTTTCCCTTTCAGCGGTGTGTTAAAAGTTCCTGTTACCCCGCAGATAAATTGTATGTCTAATCCTTTTCTTTCAGCGGTGTGTTAAAGTTACTGCTAGTTATAGAGACCCCATAGATTTATGTATGTGTATTGCATCATTGTCAAAATAAAAGTGACCCCATTTCTTAGTGAACTAGTGTGGTGTATATCTTTTGTCCCCATACAGTGGAGGTAACCTTGTCTCCTAATCAGGTATTACTGTTTGAACAGATGTTACCCCTGATCAGGTAAGTAATAGTGAATAATTAGGGAGATAGGAAACCTGCAACTAAGGGATAAAGTTTATACTCCATCCCATAATATTATTGTAGTAGTGAGCCCTTAGTGAATAGGGAGAGAGACTTCCCAACATAGAGAGACTCCTGTAAACAGCGTCTTCTATTTCAGAGCATAGGTAACCTTTTCTTCTAGTCAGATGTTACAGCCAGAACAGATGCTGCCCCTGATCCGGTAAGTCTGAATAAATAGGGAGAACAAGGCGCCCTTGAGCTAGGGAATTGTTGACACTAAGTAATTCGGTCATCCCATAATATTATTGTAGTAGCGAGCCCTTAGTGAAGAGAGAGACAGACTTCCCAACATAGAGAGACAGAGAGCTGAAGGTATTCATAGGAAAGTGGTCGTCATTGGTAAGTGGCGTTAATGAGAGCATCAGGGAGGACACTGGTGTGTAATGAGATCGCCTCTAGGGAAAGTGGCGTTAATGGGAGCACCGGAGGGATACGGTGCGTAGGTTCGCCAGATTGTGAACCGTGTGTAAATGAGAGCACTGGGGCTGCAGACCCATGTGTGTATACCCACAGGATTGTGGCATGTTAATGAGAGCGCCAGGGAGGACACTGGTGTGTAATGAGATCGTCTCTAGAGAAAGAGGCGTTAATGAGAGCACTGACTGAGGTTAGTGTGTAATGGTAGATAATCAGAACTGCCCCAGGGTAGATTAGTCTGGACCCATGTGGTCGCGAGACTATAAGGTATGAGTGTGGTGTAGGGCATGGATATCCTTAGTAATCAGTGAGTATTCTTAGTATCCCTATAGATTTAGTGGTGTTTCTGATAATATGAGCTTGTATATTGCGAGTTCCCCATCCTCAGGTAGGTACCCAGGTGCCTGGATAGATGGTCCTGAGGAGGGAGATGGTTACGTTCCGGCTGGGTTAGAGGGGCCCCTAGGGGCTGATCCCATCTGGTCCAAAAATCCGGTCGGTACACCAGTAATATGGTAAAATGTGATACTACACGCAAGCATTAGCAAACAAGGGTGAGAACGCCAACGTTTTGTGTACTTAGGCTTTGAAAATGAGCGTTTGATGTGGAAAAAAGCATGATTAACACTTAACAAAGGACTTACTCTTAACTATTTGTAGTTATACCCCAAGGATCCCGTGGGGGGTCTTCTGCGAGAGCAATCTGTTGATGACAAAAATGGGCGGGACGAGTGGTATTTTTCATAAACTTTTCGAGAAAGGCTGGAGCATTTGCGCGATTGCTGAAAACGGCTCTCTGATTGGTGACACTCTGTTGCTCAGGTGGACCCCGATGATGAAGCATGTCACCAACCAGGTTGGTTAGTGAGGGGTTTATGAAGAAAGACTGCTTTCTTTATTTGCATCTTTCTCCTATCTTCTGTAATCACTAGGACTCTGTGTCCTGGGGATACTCCTCTCTATGTTTTGGAAAATATATAGCCCTAGGGGTTTAGGAGTACTACCCAATTTATAATACCCTTCCTCTCCCTTTGTTTATTGCATGCTCCACTACAATAGTCATCTTAAGCCACAAGTTCTCCCGGTCTTCTGTGCCTGTATCTAGTGTACGTTCCAGGTCGTCGACCCTGCCCCGAATTTTCGAAACATCCCGCCTAAGATCTTGTAGGCTGGTTTTGAATTCGGATTTGAAGGAGCTGATTTCTGTTTTTCTCTCTTGTACGAAGTTAGTCATAAAGGCCTGCGTGAGGAGACTTGTCGCAGGCTTGCCAAGGGTCAATGCCTCCGAGGGGACCGAAGTTCAGGAGCTTTACTTGACAGAGTAAGATCCTCCAGTGAAAGTCACAGATTTGCCATAGCAAAGGACGGGAGTCAAGGCAGGTGCAGCTTTGGTATGGTTTGGACCACACATGACAAGTGCCTTGTAAGAGATGGGGTCCGCTTCAATCTAAAGTAGTCTCTCCCCAGTTGGATGTAGGGTTTGGGATGCCTATAGAATGAGTAGAGGATGGCCCCCTCGCACCCGTCAGTTCGTGGATAGGCCCGCTCTCGAGTGCAGAGCACCCCCAGCACCCGCAAAGGGTCAAGTATCGCTGAGGACCTTGGGGGGCACCAGCCACCCAAGAAGGCAAAGGGGCACCCCACCTCCCCGACGAGATCACAGAGTCAAGGCACACAAAGGGGTGTCCAGCAAGAGGCCCTCAGCGCTGACGGGTGAGCTGAGGCAGAGATATGGCAGGTAGGAGGCCCCAGAGAAAGATCCAGGCCAGGACATCCAGCTGGGTCGGTATGTGTCAGGGTTTCCCAATGGAGCAGCCAGGCAGTGGCCCCAGTGGCACGCAGGAAAAGGGATATCCCAGGGGAGCCACCAGGTGGTCAGGAGCCAGGCCCAAGATGACAAAGGCTGCAATGAGGGTGCAAGAACAGGGGTAGGCCCTATCCCAGGTGAAGGGGCAGGGGTAGGATGCCCACTGCTCGTTGGCATAGACAATCACCCCCTACCTTAGCGCCAAGGCTCCTGCTCCAGTCAACATCCACCAGCATAGGTCAGCGCTCCGAGTCGGGCAATTGGCTCCCCAGGTGTGGGGCAGAATACCTCAGGCGCAGCACATCTAAGCACCCCACAGAGAGGAAGGGGGCCACCCAAGACTGGGCTCAATGAGGGGGTCCCCGCGCACACCACAGGTTGCAGCAGGAGGCAGGCGTCCGAGCGCAGCGAGTGCCACCGAAGCAGGTCCAGGGTCAAGAGACAGGCAGATCATGCCCCTCACATCTGACTCGGCAGGTTGCAAGAGCAGTGCGGATACGCCGTCGCAGTAGTCCCATGGTCGGAAGGCAGGTAGTGCAGGCCCCCGGCTTATCCATCCACCGTCCATGCGGTACAGTGATGCTGCCAGTCCCTCTTCACTCCTCCGGATACAGGGGGGTCACATTATGCTTGATGGTGCCCCGGGCGCACTCCCGCATGGGGCTCACAGGAAAAGCGCAGGCTCAGGCTCCCGGCCGTGCTACCGGGTCCGGGCACAGCAAGATGCTCCGCAGGTAGGCCATCCCTGGGGGCACAGAGTATATGGTAGAGGCGAGAACGGTTCACACCCCCTCAACCGCAACCATATTCCAGGCACTCCACAGGGTCTACAGAGTGGGGAGTAAGTCAGCCAAGAACTCCCGGGGAAGCGGCAGGCAATCACTCCTCGGGCCTCAAGCTGGTGGCCCAAGCCACGATCGCTCTTCAGCTAGTGGCCAGCCAGTCTGCTGCTCTTTCTCAGTGACCCCCTGGCACCATCAGACTGCGGCAGGCAGCAACAGGAAGGTTAGGGCAGTCTCATGAGGAAAAGTAGAAAATGACTCAGTCTCCCCACCAGGGATCTATCCAGCAGTTTGCATAATAAAGCAGCAAAGGAATTGACAGCCAATCTGTAAAATTAAAAGACATCTTTATTATAATTAATTATGAGGCTTCGTCGTCCAACCGTAGTTTTACAATTGAAAGAGGGAGCCTGCCTGAGCTTTCTCAGGCAGGCTTTTTATACAAAAAGTTTGCCCCTAGGCTCACATTCTTGCTGTGTCACACATCATTGTAGGTCGCTCCCATGGTACCATAACAAAGCAGGCTATAATTATGAAATCCATTCTACTTGCCCAAACTGACCAACCCATCTTCCATCATGAACATATGTCAAACTTCACATATTTTCCTGTGCAGGCCGGAGAAGCTCACAATAGAACTGGTTTCCTCCCCATCATAAAAACAGTCACCTCCCCATTGTAAAAGCCCAGAAGCAGAGAAACAGAGCCAGGTGTGGAAGATAGAAGTGTAGGATAAGGGATGCTTGTGGGTCATAAACAGGCATGGCTACTGTATTCGGCCTTCTAATCTTGCTCAGGCCAATGTACACAACAAGTTGCTCAGATCTTTAATATAGATTGACTAGAGGGCATGGACTGGTTTGGTGAGGCCAACATCACGTAGGCAGATTCAGCCTGTTCAGGTCATGGAGAAGTCAGAGAAAGGTGGACGTTTCCTTTGGATCAATATTCAGCCTTTAATCAATTGACTATATGAGGGCAAGACACAAGATGGATGCCGTGGGCTCAGGACAAGAACAGTGGTTTAAGGGTGATAGCATCACTCGATCGTGACGCAAATACACAGGCATAATGTCCTGATCATTACCGGTCTATTGATACCAAATTCGTCGTGGTATGATGATATTTTGTGCACGAGTGTTTAGGCCTTGGTACACCATTATGGCGGGGTCCGGAATTTTCAGAACCACAGACGCTCCTTTTGCCCTTATATAGGCAATAACCTAAACCCATGTCAGTCTGAATCTAGGTCTATACTTATCAGATCATCAAGGGGTTGCTGTAGTATTATCTTACTACTTAGCAACTCTCTCGGGACAAGTCTTCTTACACACGTAGTGGTACAAAGGCCATATATGGCAGGACCAAATAGTGAACACCTCTATCTGTAGTATGTGGTATAAGATCACCCACCCAACAATTAGTGGTGTTCTAGTGATGATGTAGAAGCTGTACAGAAGGGTCTATCAGTAAACTGTTGCCTAACCAATGTATGTTCAGGTAAAATATGAAACTCATGTGAAGAAACAGTAGAAAAAGAAAGAGTATGTTGGGAAGTTGGTGCAGACGTCAATTGTGTAGAAGAAACAAACCAAAATATAGTAGCCAATAAAATACATAAAAGTATTAAAATAGATAGAGCTATACCGCACTTAGAGAACAATATTCTATAATGTCTGTTTTTCATCTCTTGCTTTTTATCGTCATTCCTCAATACAATCTCCATTTTCTAATGTCGCTCACGCAATCTTGATAGAGTACTTCAGCTGTGATTATTAGCAGGTCATAGGGACACTGCAAGTCCTGCAGACCTACTGCCACTACTCAGGTCACAAACTGAACCGTTGGTACTCCTACGTGACCCTGCAACTGGCAAATGGTAACCAATCAAGAAATTTAACAGAAAACCATAATACAATTTCAGGAAAAGCAAGAGTGAAAAGGAGAAACAAAGGTCAAATGCAAAGAGGTAATAGTAGGAAGAGACATAGGTTGGGAGGTGGGTGCAGATGTCAATTGGGTAGCAACAAAACAATCCCACCCATAAAAGACAATGTCATTTTAGAATAACACTAGGAAACACGTTGTTGAGAACATATAGACCACGGTAGGAAGTAGTGACCATTATTACGAATGAAATCATAATTTTCCACAATCCTAAGCAGAAGGCAAATCCTAGAATTATCTAATAACATTCTATATAGCTTCCTATGCATTTCAGTAATCTATTATATGTTCAAGTGAAACAGTGGCGTTCCTGATCAATGCTCTCAGATGAAAAAGGGATACACTTCCACAGAGAGACTTCATTCTGCTTTTACTAAACAGAATAGTACTTTAAAACAAATGCCAGCAAAGCAGTAAAAATTAGTTTCCAAACTCCAATTCTATGCAAGCTCACAGAAAATACCCAGAGTCCGTCAAAGCCTCTCCTGGCAGGCTTCTATTATCCATCAAATCCGCTTCCAGTGTCCTCTTCGCGTTGGGCCTCTTGATCCAGGCCTTTTCATGCTCAGTAGGAGTGCCCTCCTGGAACACCCACAGTTCATTCAAAGTCTCAATGTCTTAAAACAAATGCACCAGTGTCTCTTCTCTGTGACACCTCAGGAAATGTGCTCTTCATTGATCAAGGGCACAAAACATCTTGTGCAGAAACAAGCACCACTGAGAATCAACCTCTCAAGATCAGTAGCTCCTTTCAGACTCCAACACTCATCATTTAGTGTCAGAGGACGATCAAGCTGCTCTTCTCATGGGCACCGGAATGTAGTGCCTTTTCCAAACTTGGATTCTCAGGTGCACTGCCTTTCTGCTGGAGCAAAGGGAAAAGAGGTGTGTGTGGGGAAAGGCCAAAAACTCAGGCCAAGGGGGTCAGGGGACCGCGCGCTGCCAGAGGTTCAAGCACATGACAGTTTGAACAAGTTGAACAAAGTGGATGACAGTCCTGCCATCAAAAGCAGGGATCCTTCGCATCTTTGCACTGAACTTCTGAGGCAAAACAGAAAATCAGCTCCTTTTTTCTTTTCTTTTTACAACGCCTTGTGATGAAACAAATGGCTTGCTTAGGAGGTACCACTGGAGGCACGCTGATGATCGCTGTCCATGCTGATGACCGCTGCCCACGCTGCTGATTGCTGTTCACGCTGCTGATTGCTGTCACGCTGCTGATTGCTGTTCATGCTGCCGATTGCTGTCAGGAATTGCAAGGCCAAGAAGTCTGTAGTCGTCTGCCATGTTTACTGATGGGGACCAGGCTTTTTTGATCACCGGTCTGCAGGGTAACATTCTTCCTTTTTGACTCTGGAAGATTCCCGCAGAACCTAGTGATATAGGAAGTGTAACACAATTGTTAGTTTCCTTCAAGTCAGATATAAAAACAGTTCATGGGTTGGCTTTTTGACAAGAGGGCTGCAAGCAAGTGGCCTGCAATCTGCAAAGGAGTGGCAATTCATCATGGGAACCTAAATGGATGCCCTCATACAGTGGCATTATCTAATAGGATACATTATTTAATGGGGTAAATACATATTCTCCTTAATGATGAAGCCTAGGTGTTCCTAAACTCCTTATCTAGAACATCTCAAATAGAGCAATGGCATAATACACATTATCAAGGACATGAAGAAAAGTCCCTTTTTAAAACAATGTGCATCAAGTGCGCTATGTAATACAAAGGCTAATGATCAACTGTGCAGACAAGAGGACAAGAACTAGAGAGTCCTGGTATCTGCATGATTAGAACACATCTTATTAAAAAAATTGAAACAGCAGAAACAGAAGGGAACTGAAAAATTAAAAATAGACATAAAAATATGCCGTACTAAAAAGAATGTAAACTTGAGATATCTCCTATTGAGATGGAAAATCTCCTATTGAGATGGAAAACTTGTATTGGGTCAATTAACCAGGCTATCACTATCCTGACAGTCAGTCTGAAAAAGACATTTGAAGTGGGCCTAAAGACAATTCTCGAAAACTAGTCTGGTCACACAAAAGGGAATGGTATGTAGCATAAGGGGGGTTCCTAATACATCACTGCAGTCTAAAAGTGTGAACATGAACAATACACCCTTAATAATAAATGGGCTGACTGGTGAAAGGAAGATGGAGAAGGGAAAATGGAAGTAGAACACAACAAAAATCTTCAATAACTAAACATGATGCAACATTGGTCAGGTAAAAAGCAAAAAGAAAAATCTATAGGAAGGACAAGAGTTTGCTTGGGTGGCCTAAGGCATGTGACACAGCACCAAGAGCACAGGGATACATGAAAGACCAATGTTACACCAATTTAACTCTACCGCTGACAATCTATACCCTACACGGTAATTCTAACTAATGTTCAGTTGTCTCTTCAGGGAAAAAATGAATCCATAGGCTTATTCAGGAATCAAAAAGTGCGATCAAAAAAAAAAAAATGCGATATCGAAATTAGGCCACCTTTAGTCACGGATCTATAATTCCATCCTTAGGCCCAATCAAGGATACATAAATGCAGAGCTGCCTGTCCTTAAGGAAAAAGGCAGTAAGTGACTAAGAACGGATAGCACACTTTAATCCAGTATATCATTTTAGTTTTCTTAAAAAAATCATTACAGCCAAATTTAGGCATGCATTGGAAAAACTGCTGCCTTACTCGCTCACAGTATGAGGTCCATATCTGTGAAATTTATCTTAATACAATATTCATCCAATTTATTGTGAAACAATGCATATCGTCATATGCGTTCCTTCACAACACAGGGGAACTTGTAATTCAAAGTAGCGCCATAGAACAGAACATACACACAAAAAATTAAAAAAATAAATACACATATCAAGCCATCTCAAGCCATAAGATATACTTGCTGTATATCAAGCACAAGGGAAAAAAAACAGCCCAGACAAACAAACAGCATATATGAATAAGCGGTCATGCACAATATTATGGCATATGTACTTTACACTATAAACCTGCAGCCCAATCTCAATTGTCAAGTCTAAAATCCTATACCGTCCTTATGACAGCAGGGCATCAGGTAATTGATACTCTGCTGTAAAATATAGTGTCGCTGTGTCAAATAACGCGTTTCAGTGGACCAAATGTATAAATGAAACATAAACACACACATTTTTTCTTGAAGAAATTACGCAAAAAAAAAACATTTCTCTTCAACCAGCCAACTCACGTGTCTTGTGAATTAATCCATGAATTATCTGTAGGAAGAAGCAGAAAAGATACACAACACACACATTTCTCATAACACAACATCAATTATAAGCCTTTTTATCAGACTACAAAACATGACACAATGTGACATACAAAAAAAACTTTTCATTATTTACCTGTAACTTTTTGTCCATGTACCTTGCAAAAACGCCCATTCTCACTCAGGCCTAAGGCCTTTAAGTTGCAGAATTTTGGGGAAGGGCTTCTACTTATTGCCTATCTAAAACTTAATGTAACACTTCGTTTTTCATTTTGTCAAATAAACTTAACTAAAAAAAATTAGTTCCTAGCATGGAGACACACATATACCAGTTCTACAGATCATTTAGCAGCATGTTTGATATTTTTTTTTTCAATGAAATCACTTTTGCATTTGCCCTTTTGAAATCATGTTCCCTCATTTTACACAGTGCTTAATTTGTAAGACATGAAGTGCAGGTGCTACAATTTGGCATGAGGAATACCTTTCCTATTTGTTTATTATCTCAGATGTGCGCTTTTAACGCAGATGTAATGTGAATGCGGCAAATGAGAACAAGCCAGCCTGCAATGAATGAAGGTTACAGATTTAAATCATATACAATCAACTACATCTCATATAAAGCGCTTGTGTGCAGCATTTTGAAAGCAACTGGGAGCTATGCAAACCACGTGTGGGCTCTGCAATCCTTCAGGGCACTGACAAATGAGGCTGCAGTTTTACAAATTAAATAGTGTTCCTTTTATTATTATTAGCAGGATGCAATGCTGTGTCAGCCCTGCCGTATTTCTAATTTGAGATAAATGTGTTGATGACATAATTTACCGAACAACAAGCGTTTTGTGGGAAACATGCTGGAGCTATTATTTATTCTTTGGCTAAAATGCAATTATCATTTGCTGTACATGGCCCTGCATCCTTTGCTCATTTTAGTTCCCAAAAACGAAAATCCCATCCCAGCTAATGTCATATTTGTAACGCTCTAAGAAGATACTTTTAAATTATAAACATGAGCAGGAATTAAATTTATCGGAGCAAGTCAGGCTATTCAAATGACCTCAGGTCAGGACCGTGGCAGGGGCAGGGATTTAAATACAAAGAGGCAGCTGAAGTTAGCATCAGATGCATGTTTAACCATGTCATGCTGCATTCCACAGGCGAGGCCCTAATTAAAAGGTCACAAATGTCAACAAGACAGCCTTACAAGATAACATCTCGCCCGCTACTGCTGGAACACGTTATACAGGTTCTGCCAGTCCCCTGCTCGTGGTAACTGAAGCTGACAAGGCCAGTAGGTTTAACCACTTCCACATAACCTGCAATATTTCACTATATTTAAAACAATTTCTATGACACATTGACTCACTGAATCATAAGAAGGCACAACCTGCAAACATATATATTAAGATCTAAATATATGTATTTACTAAAGAGACACTTTAAAAAGGGGCCCTGAAACCATTCAAAACAGTCTATTTATCTGAAAATCGACTTTGGTATTCTAGATACCAAGAAATACATATCCTACAATTTGTTTGCATAATGGGTATTACTAGAATGTATAGTACCTAATTTATGAGTCATACATTTGAAAATAATTATTTATACCTTATAGAAATGAGCTTGTTTGCGCCTAGGGTAAGGGAAATTGCGCACAGAAGTGTTTGGTCATTTTCGTGGTACAACATAACTTAAATCAAACATTTTAATGCTAGGGTGTCATAGTATGAGTGTTAAGCTTCACAAATATTAAAAACGATTTTTGTAGCACTTGTTTTTAATAATTATTTTTCATAATTAATAATTATTTTCTCCTAATGAAGCCTAATTATTGCTATTTGTGACTGTTCTACATATAAAACGCTCACTACATCCCTAGCCTATTATTTAGATATATTTTAACACACAAGCCTAGGTGCAGCTGCCTAACTGGGAATGCGTGAGATTACTGAACAGGCAATTTCGTTTTTTCATTTTTTTTTCTTTGGAGCCTTATTTACATCTATTGAACGTGACCCATACACATACATACATTGAGCTCATTCCAGACACAAAACAGAAGGGGGGTCAAACACTCAGGACACACAAAACAGCGCGCTCTAACCATTTCTTGTACATAGCGCCGTTCTTGTACATAGCGCCGTCGCAATTTACAACAAAACCCACAAACAACATAGACATTTAATAAAATAAAAAACAGAAAGGGAGGTCTCCTCTAGAAACCAATCCAGGGACGAGGAGATAAAGGAAAACAGAAAAAACAGGGAAGTCCCTCTTATTTAATTAAGAAAAAGGGGGTAGACCTTGTTTGTATAGTGCCACCATAGCTCAAGAGATCTTCACAATTAAAGCCACCAATAACAGTTATCACAAAAAACAAATACAATTCAGATAAAATATCTCAGTGATTTATTAAAAAAGATTTTTACAAAATCAAACATCAAATAACTGTGCCACAGTAGTAAGTTAAAAAAAGAGTGTCAGCATCATGCAGTAATGATGTACATCTCTATAGTATTCATATTACACAAATTAAAAACAGCAATAGATTTAAAACCAAGTTGTCGACGCAGCGTTTCGGTTCCTAAGTTGACACCTTCATCAGGACAGGGTTCTATGCAATAAAGAAACAACGAATTAACACAACATTTTCTTTCTTATCATAGACATTTGCTCCATAAAACAACCCTTTACTCTCTTTTTTTGCAACTTGTCTAGTTTTTCACAACCATCTTCTTTTATTATAGTAAAGGGACATTTTTCTCACAAATCAATTGCAGTCTAGTGTGACATATTTATTCTAAGGGCATATTTAAAACAACAATCAAATGACCATGTGGCACAAGAAGCCGTGGCTACTAGATCTCATGAGCTACGTGGGGAGTTATGATAAATACTACATAGTGCATAGCTAATAGCAAGGCTAAAGTGGGATAATAATACATATTTCTGCGTGTGGTTTTCTATAGACTTACTAAAAAAACGGACTCGTGTCGTCTTCGAGTCGTAACTTCCTCTAATTCAATTTGAGGGAAGCAGTCCTTAGTACATCACAGGACATCACATGTCAATCGGGTCAATTTCGATATTTCTAATGAAATCTCCTTATGTCTGAAAATGCATGAAACCTTTCATTAAAAGAGTTTTATTAAAAATGCACCTTTTAGTTTGATGGCATTATAAGTGCATATCCCATGTTATGACAAATTACCTTGGTAGTTTCAAGGAGGTGACTTTATATGGAGGAAAAAGGAGCCACCGGTATATGGGACTGTTGTTTTCTCAAAGTTCCTTTTAGAAAAAAATTTTTTTTGAAGAAACAGGGTATACAAATTAGGTCCCTTTAAACAACAGTTTTTAACTTTCACCATCATTGTACTATTTGTTTATGAACTCACCCCTTTCAAATAAGGGACCAGCGCGAAATGCAGCACGTGACTGGATGTCGTCAGGCTATTTTCGTATGGGAGGGTTTGATTCCTTGTCAAGGTTTAGGAGGTATTTTTCGCATTCACCACCCTGGAGAAATATACAATAATGAAGCGTTTCTCAATTCTCTTGCTTCACTCATATCTGTAATACCACAATGGTCTCCGTGGTCGAGTGTCAGTATTAATGCCGTTGTCCCAGCTTAATGGTTTTAGCGTTAAAACTTGCCGGTATCAAAATAAATCGCGATTATTTAAAGTGACAGTATTCATGCGTCAGTGATCGTATGTGCACAAAATACACTGTTACTCATACCAATTTGGGATTTGTGGGGAAACGGAAATTCATCACTAATTGGGCACATCTCAGTATTTACCAAATATCCAACCATATGGGTCGTGGCAGTTTAATTTACACAAGATAAGTGCATTGGGCCCCCCTTAGCGGATAAAAACCAGAGCTATTGGTACTATATCGGACCATATGGGTTGTGGCAGATTAATTTACTGTTTTTTCTGTTTTCCTTTATCTCCTCGTCCCTGGATTGGTTTCTAGAGGAGACCTCCCTTTCTGTTTTTTATTGTATTTACGGTTTGTTAACCGGGGAGGTTGTGTTTGTAACCTCTGGGTAATCATACCCCTCAGTCATTATGGAAGGTATAAAAACCCTTAGCTATAATGAAGAACAATTTAACAAAATTATCAATGGGACGGTTAAAAATATTTCTACCGTCAGGATAGACAACACCAACGAAGATGAGTGGCGAAATCTTTGGAATGCCAAAAAGAAACTCACTCAGATTTTCTTATTGATTATTGTAAACGAGGCATAATTCCAAAAGGCCTCCAAGTAAATAATGAACCTGGTATATTTATCAATAATCAAAAATTCATAGAGAACTGGACCCTGGTGGCCAACAGGTGCAGCCGTGACTGGATGCTCTTAATTATAGAAACAGCTACTGACATCCTAGTCATGGAAAGGCAAGAAATAAAAGACTTGGAGCAAAAACTTTCTGACAGTACAGCCTTAGAAGACGCCCGAAAAAAACTAGATGACATCCAGAACGATGTAAATAGCTATAGGGACTACCTATTCAATAAAAAGAGCAATAAATTCGTGAAAGATGTAGAAAAGTACAACCCGGAACATGTGTATCCCTATCTTCAAAAAGATTTTTATGATCGCCCGAGAGAGTCCTTTGCCAATCGTAGACCTTGGCAGCAAAATCAGAATCAAAACTTTCAGAAAAACAAAAAAGTAAGATTTTTTGATACTTCTTACTCAAGCACGGATTCCGAGGCAGAGAATCAAGATGAAAGTAGAACCAACAATAGAGATAGAGAAGGAGCATCAAGTAATACAAAAGACACACTTCCTTTTTTAGCACAGCGCCAATCCTACGGACAACAGAGAGGGAGAGGCAGAGGGAGAGGGAGCTATGCCCCTCAACCTCAACCACATCAACGCCCCTATACCAGGAGCCAGAAAACATGGAACAAGTAAAGCAAGCCCCTATTATAAATCTATCAGAAACTATCCTTACTGACACAGAAACTAAACTTTTAGAAAAAGGTCTGGGCTTCGCCATAGCATGTCCAATAGATAGATTTAATTTGGAAAGAGATTTACAAAATTTCTTTAGAAAAATTAGACTGTTAACATTTTTTGAAGGAAAAGAGAGAACCCCATCCACCAATAAATCAGGTCTCAAACCGAAATCAACGTGGACCCCACATATTGGGCAAACTAATAAAGATATAGAGGCCTTTGAAAGGATCGTAGAGAAAAGTGTAATGGATCTTCTAGATCAAAAAAATTGGATTCAATACAACTTAAGTAAAGAAGAGAAAGAGGCGCTTAAACATCTAGAAAACTGCCCTAACTTAACCATTAAACCTGCTGATAAAGGCGGGAGTATCGTGATTATGAACACCGCCCAGTACAATGAGAAAATGACCCTGATGTTAGAGAATAAGGATCATTATCAAAAAGTGAGTAGGGATGATTGGATCCAACTAAAGGATGTTATTAAACGTACACTGGACTTAGCAAAAGAAGATTCTGTTATTTGTGAGGAAGAGTATAGATTTTTATGGAATAGTAACCCTACCACCCCTGCTCTGTACGGACTACCTAAAGTCCATAAGAATATCCATGACCCTCCAATGAGGCCTATCGTGGCAAGCATTGGCTCATTGACGGAGCCACTCAGTAAATACGCGGATGTTTTCCTACAACCTTACGTAACAAAACAACAGGCATATATCAAAGATACAGGGGCCATAATCCAAAAAGTAGAAACCTTACCATTCAATCCAGAAACCCAGTATCTAGTGACCCTCGACATCAAGGCACTGTATACAAATATACCTCAAGATAGCACAATAAATATGATTAAAGAACTTCTCTGCCCAATAGATAGAGACTTAAACCCACAGGAAACATTTATTATTGATTGTGTTAGCCTCGTCCTAAAAAATAATATTTTCATTTTTAATAAGGAATATTATAAACAGATAAAGGGGACCAGTATGGGAGCCACCTGCGCTCCCAGCCTGGCCTGTCTTTATGTAGCACAATTCGAGAATATCCATATTTTTAATCCATCAGCCCCTTTTTATGAAAATATATCGGAGTGGTCCAGATATATTGATGACGTTTTTTTTATTTGGTCAGGATCCCAGGACACTCTTAAAGAATTTATTTTGTGGTTAAACCTGGGAGACCCAAATTTGAAATTTACTGCAAACTATGATGCCCACAAATGTGAATTCCTTGACATCATTATCAAGCACGAAGACCGAAAACTCCTAGTGGAGCTTTTCACCAAAAAGACAGACAGGAACACTATGCTCCACTATTCCAGCCACCATCCACCTTGCCAGAAAGATAATATACCATTTGGGCAATTTTTAAGATTAAAACGTAACTGCAGTAATATGAGAGACTTTGATAAACATGCAGCTGTATTAACCAAAAAGTTTGTGGAAAGAGGCTACCCCAAGCGCATGATTAGACATGCCCATAAGCGAGCTAAATATTTCAATAGGGAGAATCTCTTTTCAAAAAAAGAAAATGCACAGGAAGAAAAACGCCTAATATTCGTGACTAATTATAGCAATATCAGCAATAAAATCAAAAACATAATAAATCGCAATTGGAAGCTGATAAATAAACCAAATAAAGAAAAAGTAGCCAAACCGATGTTTGCGTTCAGACGCAACCCAACCATCAAGAAAAGTTTGGTCCACACTTATAGAGAGTTACCCAAAACCACACAACTAAGCATAAACAATGCCCCTCTCCCCACCGGCACCTTTCCCTGTGGAAATTGCTGCAATTGTGAAAACATCATCAAGGGTGACCAAATAGAACATAACAAGGTAAAACATAAAATAAACTCTTTTATCAACTGCAGGTCAAAAAACCTCATCTATCTGATTAAATGCCCATGCAATCTAATATATGTAGGGGAAACCAGTCGTGAAATACGATTAAGAATAACGGAACACAAATCAGCGATTCGCACCAGAAAACGAGGTGCACCTTTAACTGAACACTGGCAAGAGGCCAACCACACAATCAATGACCTTGCTTGGTGTGGAGTGGAAAGTATCCAAATGAACCTAAGAGGAGGCGACATAGACCTTAAAAGAAAAAAACGGGAACAATTTTTTATGTCCCGATTTAATACCGTGAGAACCGGGCTAAATAGCAAAGAAGACTGGGAGCAAATCTTATAAATAATGCTTTTTTATTTTAAGATAAAATGTATCTGTGCCCCAGTCTCTTATAGTGCGACCTTTACCAATACCCCATATTGTTCAATAACACGTGCCAATTGGGTAACAGTACCACCTACCTACCAAGAGAGAGTATAATCTAAATGTGAATAAAGTGCTGCAGTCCAGTCACCAGAATTCATGAAAAATATGGAGATTTTTGGTAGATGATTCTGATTTTGAAAATTAAAATCATTATTCAAAAATAATGATTAATTGACAATAGAACAGTACTATATAATGACTAGCCTGAGAGTATGCCCACAAATGGCCCCAGATGAGTCTAATTCTATACAGACCGAGAAGAGGTAACAAAATCACGGAGCAACAACAGTCGATTGGTAGAAACTGACAACAGACCACTGCGGTAGTCCACAAAAACTGTCGCATTGGAATCAGTAACTAACCAAGTAGCTCTTAAAACACAATCGCGTTCTTAAGTAGCTGAGACTCTGAAACTAATAAAAAACTAATGCAGTAGTTTATTAGGAATGTCGCAAAAAAAGAATAAAAAGGTCCCATTCTATCATTGAACTACCCTGGTAGTTCTGAAAACATTGTCGCACTTTGTGACACGCAACAACAAAGATCCATAATCTCGCGAGGTTTTCCAATTTAAGCACGAACCCAAACCTCTTAAATAAATGGAGTTGTATGTCCATTTAGCTACAACCCGATGAACCCGGAGTGAACAAGGAGCAGGGAGGCCGAATCTCGGACGAAAGGTAAGCGCAAATTCCCGCTTTAGAGAAACGAGACATCGTAGTTATCATCCCGCTGTGTTGGTGGTGGGGATGTGACTGCGATAAGTGATAGCCCGATATAGTACCAATAGTTTTGGTCTTTGTCCACTAAGGGGGACTCAATGCACTTATCTCGCGTAAATTAAACTGCCACAACCCATATGGTCCGATATAGTACCAATAGCTCTGGTTTTTATCCGCTAAGGGGGGCCCAATGCACTTATCTCGTGTAAATTAAACTGCCACGACCCATATGGTTGGATATTTGGTAAATACTGAGATGTGCCCAATTAGTGATGAATTTCCGTTTCCCCACAAATCCCAAATTGGTATGAGTAACAGTGTATTTTGTGCACATACGATCACTGACGCATGAATACTGTCACTTTAAATAATCGCGATTTATTTTGATACCGGCAAGTTTTAACGCTAAAACCATTAAGCTGGGACAACGGCATTAATACTGACACTCGACCACGGAGACCATTGTGGTATTACAGATATGAGTGAAGCAAGAGAATTGAGAAACGCTTCATTATTGTATATTTCTCCAGGGTGGTGAATGCGAAAAATACCTCCTAAACCCTGACAAGGAATCAAACCCTCCCATACGAAAATAGCCTGACGACATCCAGTCACGTGCTGCATTTCGCGCTGGTCCCTTATTTGAAAGGGGTGAGTTCATAAACAAATAGTACAATGATGGTGAAAGTTAAAAACTGTTGTTTAAAGGGACCTAATTTGTATACCCTGTTTCTTCAAAAAAAATTTTTTTCTAAAAGGAACTTTGAGAAAACAACAGTCCCATATACCGGTGGCTCCTTTTTCCTCCATATAAAGTCACCTCCTTGAAACTACCAAGGTAATTTGTCATAACATGGGATATGCACTTATAATGCCATCAAACTAAAAGGTGCATTTTTAATAAAACTCTTTTAATGAAAGGTTTCATGCATTTTCAGACATAAGGAGATTTCATTAGAAATATCGAAATTGACCCGATTGACATGTGATGTCCTGTGATGTACTAAGGACTGCTTCCCTCAAATTGAATTAGAGGAAGTTACGACTCGAAGACGACACGAGTCCGTTTTTTTAGTAAGTCTATAGAAAACCACACGCAGAAATATGTATTATTATCCCACTTTAGCCTTGCTATTATCTATGCACTATGTAGTATTTATCATAACTCCCCACGTAGCTCATGAGATCTAGTAGCCACGGCTTCTTGTGCCACATGGTCATTTGATTGTTGTTTTAAATATGCCCTTAGAATAAATATGTCACACTAGACTGCAATTGATTTGTGAGAAAAATGTCCCTTTACTATAATAAAAGAAGATGGTTGTGAAAAACTAGACAAGTTGCAAAAAAAGAGAGTAAAGGGTTGTTTTATGGAGCAAATGTCTATGATAAGAAAGAAAATGTTGTGTTAATTCGTTGTTTCTTTATTGCATAGAACCCTGTCCTGATGAAGGTGTCAACTTAGGAACCGAAACGCTGCGTCGACAACTTGGTTTTAAATCTATTGCTGTTTTTAATTTGTGTAATATGAATACTATAGAGATGTACATCATTACTGCATGATGCTGACACTCTTTTTTTAACTTACTACTGTGGCACAGTTATTTGATGTTTGATTTTGTAAAAATCTTTTTTAATAAATCACTGAGATATTTTATCTGAATTGTATTTGTTTTTTGTGATAACTGTTATTGGTGGCTTTAATTGTGAAGATCTCTTGAGCTATGGTGGCACTATACAAACAAGGTCTACCCCCTTTTTCTTAATTAAATAACATAGACATTTAAACACACATTTTAACCCGTAGGTCAACACTTAGGACAGGAACAAGGAACAGCCTACAGACTGTGTTAAAAAATAACCTGCCAATACTAGTTGTAAACCATATTTACAACAAAAACGTTTTAGTTCCTATTTTTCTCTTTTTTTTTAAATTCTTCAACAGATTTCCAGAAGGCTGCAAAAGGGACAGCCTCACAGACCTTTTAGAGAGAGCTCATAAATTGGAGTTCCAACCGGAGGTATCAGACGCGAATCCTCCAACCGGGAATCCTTTGTTGCAACCTAGTCAATACTAATACAAAACAAAATACCGCGACCAGGCATCTGCGCTCACTAGTCGGGTTTCAAACTTCATGGGGCTATCTCCAACGATATACACGCAAATGTACGTGACCCACGGTTTTTGAATACTGCAGTGTTCAAATAAAACTAAGGAACCAATACTGAGGAAGATTATCCAACTAAAGCAACCGGCGATAATCTGAACCACAGCAACCAAAGGCCTACCAACTGAACCAAATGTACCGGTACCCAAACCAAAGCGTCACATTTCTGAGACCAATAAATAACTAAGGACTGCGTCACATTCCTGCGACAAATAAATAACCAAGGACTGCGTCACATTTCCGTGACCAATAAATACTGGGAGCGACCCATTTTTATTCTTCAACTAAAATAGATGGAGAAAATATCTCTTCAACTGCCTATACAAATTGCAATTTGCATATACACAAATATTTGTCCAGATTATAACTGTCAATTCCCCACTGCACTAACAGTCTGTTAAAAAATACTTACAGCAAAAAAAAGAATGGGTTCCTTAGTCAGGAGTGACATCTTTAGGAGAGTTTTAAGTCAGAAAAATCGAAAAACATACTGGGCCACAGAGACAGATAATCCTCCAGAAAACCCTGTGCCCAGAGTACCTCTTTTTGGTAGAATTCTGTCTTGTCTTCCCCAGCAGTTCTTCCATCCTTTGACAAAACACTCCTGTAGATAACCACTCCATGATAAGGCCCCGAGTTGGGCAGCCAACTGAGGAAAAGTAGAAAATGACTCAGTCTCCCCACCAGGGATCTATCCAGCAGTTTGCATAATAAAGCAGCAAAGGAATTGACAGCCAATCTGTAAAATTAAAAGACATCTTTATTATAATTAATTATGAGGCTTCGTCGTCCAACCGTAGTTTTACAATTGAAAGAGGGAGCCTGCCTGAGCTTTCTCAGGCAGGCTTTTTATACAAAAAGTTTGCCCCTAGGCTCACATTCTTGCTGTGTCACACATCATTGTAGGTCGCTCCCATGGTACCATAACAAAGCAGGCTATAATTATGAAATCCATTCTACTTGCCCAAACTGACCAACCCATCTTCCATCATGAACATATGTCAAACTTCACATATTTTCTGTGCAGGCCGGAGAAGCTCACAATAGAACTGGTTTCCTCCCCATCATAAAAACAGTCACCTCCCCATTGTAAAAGCCCAGAAGCAGAGAAACAGAGCCAGGTGTGGAAGATAGAAGTGTAGGATAAGGGATGCTTGTGGGTCATAAACAGGCATGGCTACTGTATTCGGCCTTCTAATCTTGCTCAGGCCAATGTACACAACAAGTTGCTCAGATCTTTAATATAGATTGACTAGAGGGCATGGACTGGTTTGGTGAGGCCAACATCACGTAGGCAGATTCAGCCTGTTCAGGTCATGGAGAAGTCAGAGAAAGGTGGACGTGTCCTTTGGATCAATATTCAGCCTTTAATCAATTGACTATATGAGGGCAAGACACAAGATGGATGCCGTGGGCTCAGGACAAGAACAGTGGTTTAAGGGTGATAGCATCACTCGATCGTGACGCAAATACACAGGCATAATGTCCTGATCATTACCGGTCTATTGATACCAAATTCGTCGTGGTATGATGATATTTTGTGCACGAGTGTTTAGGCCTTGGTACACCATTATGGCGGGGTCCGGAATTTTCAGAACCACACTCGCTGTTCATTTCCCGGGTCCCAATGCCATAGGATTAGCATTAGCTGGCTTCGGGGGAGTGGAGACACCACAAGGTACGTCTCACTTCATTGTCAGCGCTGCCACGCCTGCAACACTTTTAATATGGGAAAAGTGACCTAACTGTGGCGCAAGGGGCTTGTGATTGAGCCCCCTAGACTGTAGCGCCGATAACTCATCTGTGTGTCGAATGCATGTGGGTAGGATTTGAATGTAAATGAGGCAAGAAATTCTGCTGTGCCCTCGAGAAAGCCTGGCGCCACGACCAGTCAACGGAAAACATGACAGCCCTCAAGAACGCCATCCGCAAACACCACCAGCGGATCCGCACCACCAAAAGGTCATCTTTCAGAGAACGACTGGACAACAACACCCAAAACAGCAAGGAACTCTTCAGCATCGTTAAAGAGCTCTCCAACCCCAATGCCAGCAACAACGACATCACGCCATCGCAAGACCTCTGCGACTCACTCGCCACATTCTTCCACCGCAAGATCGCCGATATACACGACAGCTTCGGCGCTCAGACCACGTACCCAACCACCGAGCCAGCGCCCCCCCACCACCACCCTCTGCACCTGGACCCCCGTCAGCACGGAAGACACCACCCTCATGATGAACACCATCCACTCAGGCTACCCAGCCAACCCCTGCCCACACCAAATCTTCAACAAAGCTGACTCCATCATCGCACCCCAACTCCGGGACATCATTAACAACTCCTTTGCATCCGCCACCTTCCCGGAGAGCTGGAAGCATGCGGAGATCAGTGCCCTCCTGAAGAAACCCACTGCAGACCCCACAGACCTCAAGAACTTCCGCCCCATCTCGCTCCTCCCCTTCCCCGCAAAAGTCATTGAGAAAACCGTCAACATTCAGCTGACCGCCTTCCTCGAGACGAACGGCTCCCTCGACCCATCACAGTCCGGATTCCGAGCAAACCACAGCACAGAGACCGCCCTCATTGCAGCCACCGACGACATCAGGACCCTGCTTGACAACAGGGAAACTGCTGCCCTCATCCTCCTCGACCTATCGGCTGCTTTCGATACGGTCTGCCACCGCACCCTGACAACCCGCATCCACCACGCGGGGATCCATGGAAAGGCCCTGGAATGGATCACCTCCTTCCTCTCCGACAGAACCCAAAGAGTCCGTCTCCCGCCCCACGGCTCCTCGCTCAGCCCCACCCTCTTCAATGTCTACATGAGCCCCCTCGCAGCCATCGCACGCAAGCACAACCTCAACATCATCTCCTACGCCAACGACACCCAACTGATCCTCTCCCTCACCAACGACCCCGCCACTGCCAAAGCCAGCTTCCAGGAAGGAATGAAAGACATCGCGGGATGGATGAAGCTCAGCCGTCTGAAACTGAACTCAGACAAGACGGAAGTCCTCATCCTTGGTCCATCCAGCTCCGCCTAGGACGACTCCTGGTGGCCCCCTGCACAGGGCTCCGCCCCCAAGCCCACGGACCACGCACGCAACCTGGGATTCATCCTTGACTCCTCCCTCAAAATGACCAGGCAAGTCAACGCCGTTACATCTTCCTGCTTCAACACCCTCCGCATACTCCGTAAGATCTTCCGTTGGATCCCCACTGGAACCAGGAAGACGGTCACCCAGGTCCTCGTCACCAGCCGACTGGACTACGGGAACGCCCTATACGCTGGGACCACTGCCAAACTACAGAAAAGACTCCAGCGCATACAGAACGCATCTGCACGACTCGTCCTGGACATCCACCGACACAGCCACATCTCTGCCCACCTGAGAGAACTGTACTGGCTCCCCGTCAGCAAGAGGATCACGTTCAGACTCCTCACCCACGCACACATGGCTCTCCACGACATGGGCCCCGAATACCTCAACAACTGCCTCACGTTCTACACACCTTCCCGCGAGCTCCGTTCCGCCAGCCTCGCCCTCGCCACCGTCCCACGGATCCGCAGAACCACCACCGGAGGGAGATATTTCACCTACCTGGCGGCCAAGATGTGGAACACCCTCCCCACCCACCTACGACTGACCCAGGACCATCTCTCCTTCAGGAAGCACTTCAAGACCTGGCTTTTCGAGCAGTAGCGGCACCCCCCCTCCCAGCGCCTTGAGACCCTCGCCGGTGAGTAGCGCGCTCTATAAATGTTCCTGATTGATTGATTGATTGATTGGTGAAGGCATGCTTGCTCAGACCGGTGGGATGCATTTTGGGTTGCTCTAGTTTTGACAAGGCATAATATGCAGGGTGAAGTACAGCTTTCCCCAGCAGTGGAAGTGTATTGTCTGCATTACTGCAGCCAAAGGGAGGAGTCCCAGACACCAAAGTGGGGAAGGAGGAAGACAGGTCTACCTTTTAAATATAAATGAGAACCTTTTACAAGAGAATTGCTAATTGGTTCTTTTTCACACCGCCATTTTGTTGATGGTTGAAGAATTGAGATGAATTAACAGATTCTGTTCTTATGGGTAGGGAAGTTTCCAGGAAAGGCATGCCCTTTTGTCTTTGCCTGTGGCCTAATTCAGGAAGTCTGACAATCATGTTTTGGATACTCCTACTTGCAGCCACCATCATTGCCACCTGGTTTGAGAGCCATCACCTTGCACAAAGATGGTCTGCATTGCAGCCCTTTTGCAGGGGTAGAGATTCTAAAGTGTAAGTACTTCTACAGATACCATTGTAGAAGTACTTGTGTATTACTAGAGCTAAATACCATTGTAGAAGTACTTGTGTATATCACGGGCTAGATACCATTATAAAAGCACTTGTGTATATCTAGGGCTAGATACCATTGTAAAAGTACTTGTGTTTATCTAGGGATAGATAACATTGTAGAAGTACTTGTGTATATCTAGGGGCAGCGATTCAAAAGAATAGGTAGTCCTATAGATACAATTGTAGATGTATTTATGTACGTCAAGGGGTAGAGATTTCAAAGCTTAGGTAGTCATTGTAGACATACTTGTGTATATCTAGGGCTAGAGATTCTAAAGTATAGGAAGTCCTAGAGATATCAGTGTTTAAGTAATTATGTATATCTAGGGCTAGATACCATTGTAGAAGCACGTTCTTATATATAGGGCTAGATACCATTGTGGAAGTACTTGTGCATATCTAGAGGCAGAGATTCTAAGGAGTAGTTTGTCCTATAGATACCATTGTAGAAGTACTTGTGTTTATCTAGGGCTAGAAACCATTGTAGAAGTACTTGTGTATAACTAGGGCTAGATACCATTGTAGACGTTCTTGTGTATATCTAGGGGTAGAGATTCAAAAGTATGCATACTCATAGAGATACATGTGTTTATCTAGGTGAAGAGATTATAAAGCATAGGTAGTGCTATAAATACCATTGTAGAAGTACTTGTGTATATCTAGGGGTAGAGATTCAAAAGTGTAGGTAGTCCTTTAGATACTATTGTAGAAGTACTTGTGTATACCTAGGGCTAGAGATTCTAATGTATAGGTAGTCCTAGAGATATCATTATGGAAGTACCTGTGTATAACTAGGGCTAGATACCATTGTAGAAGTACTTGTGTATATCTAGGGGTAGAGATTCAAAAGTATGCGTAGTCATAGAGATACCATTGTAGAAGTACATGTGCTTATCTAGGTGTAGAGATTATAAAGTATAGGTAGTGCTATAGATACCATTGTAGAAGTACTTGTGTATATCTAGGGGTAGAGATTCAAAAGCGTAGGTAGTCCTTTAGGTACCATTGTAGAAGTACCTGTGTGTGTATATATAGAGGTAGAGATTCTAAAGTCTAGGTCGGGCTATAGATGCCATTGTAGAAGTACTTGAGTATATATACGGCTAGATACCATTGTAGAAGTACTTGTTGTGTATATCTAGGACTAGATACCACTATGGAAGTGCTTGTGTATATCTAGGGCTAGATACCACTGTAGATGTACTCGTGTATATCTGCTGGCTGCGATTCAATCACATAGGTAGTCCTATAGATATAATTGTAAAAGTACTTGTGTGCATCTAGGAGTAGAGATTCAAAAGAATAGGAAGTCCTATAGATACCATTGTAGAAGCACTTGTGTATACCTAGGGCTAGAGATTCTAAAGTATAGGTAGTCCTAGAGATATCATTATAGAAGTACTTGTGTATAACTAGGGCTAGATACCATTATAGAAGTACACAATAGAGGTAGAGATTCTAAAGCATAGGTAGTCCTATAAATACCATTCCAGGAGTACTTCTATATATATAGAGGTAGCGATTCTACAGCTTAGCTAGTGCTATAGATGCCATTGTAGAAGTATTGTGTGTACCTAGGGCTAGATGCCATTGTAGAAGTACTTGTGTATATCTAGGGCTAGATACCATTGTAGAAGTACTTGTGTATATCTAAGGCTGGATACCATTGTAGAAGTACTTGTGTATATCTAGGGCTAGATACATTGTAGAAGTATTTGTGTATAAGTATGGCTAGATACCATTGTAGAAGTACTTGTGTATATCTAGGGCTAGAGTGTCTAATGCATAGGTAATTCTAGACATATAATTGTAGAGGTACTTGTGTATATCTAGTGCTAGATACCATTGTAGAGGTACGTGTATATCTAGGGGTAGAGATTCAAAAGCATAGGTACTCCTTTCGCTCTATTGTAGAAGTACTTGTGTAAATATAGAGTTGGAGATTCTAAAGTGTAGGTAGTCCTAAAGATACCACTGTGGAAGTACTTTTGTACATCTAGGGCTAGATACCACTTTAGAAGTACGTGTGTATATCTATGGCTTGATGTCATTGTAGAGTAATTTGTGAATATCTAGGGCTAGATACCATTGTAGAAGTACTTGTGTACATCTAGGGGTAGAGATTCAAATATAGGTAGTCCTATAGATATCATTGGAGAAGTACTTGTGTATACATAGGGTTAGAGATTGTAAAGTATAGGTAGGCCTAGAGATATCATTAGAGAAGTACCTTTGTATATCTAGGGCTAGATATCATTGTAGAAGTACATGTGTATAATATATATATATATATATATATATATATATATATATATATATATACATACAGAGGTAGAGATTCTAAAGCATAGGTAGTCCTATAAATACCACTCAAGAAGTACTTGTGTATATCTAGTGGTAGAGGTAAAGCATAGGTAGAAGTAAGCATGGGCGTAAAATCCGTTCCGTTCACGGAATTTGAGGATTTTCTGCAATTTTGCGGTCCACAAATCTCGCGAAATTGCAGAAAAATCCGCAAAATCACGTGCAGGACGGATTTTCAAAAACTGAAGTACATGAAGCACTTACAGGGTTACAGCAGGTGCCCAAGTTGAAGCTAATTTCTTTGTAACCATTTAAAAAATGGTTACAAAGAAATTAACTTCAACTTAGGCACCTGCTGTAACCCTGTAAGTGCTTCCTGAGCGGTGCCTCCAGAGTTGTTGCCTACTTGCAACTATTCTCTGACCCTGCTCTGACCCTCGAAGCTGGGTTAGAGAATAGTTACAAGTATGGCACAATGATCCAGGCTGTCACAAAAATTAAACCACAACAGGAAGCACTTACAGATAAGGAAGCAGGTGCCGGACTTGAAGCTCAAATTCAGTAACACATTAACCAGCCCCCGGTTGAGGCTGGGCAGGTGTGCTTTCTCCCCATAATCTACAGTGGTGAACCAGAGGGTGCTGTGATGAACCAGAAGGTGCAGTTGTGAACCAGAGGGTGCTGTGATGAACCAGCGGGTGGCAGTGGTGAACCAGAGGGTGGCAGTGGTGAACCAGAGGGTGGCAGTGGTGAACCAGAGGGTGCTGTGATGAACCAGAGGGTGGCAGTGATGAACCAGAGGGTGGCAGTGATGAACCAGAGGGTGACAGTGATGAACCAGAGGGTGGCAGTGGTGAACCAGAGGGTGGCAATGATAAACCAGAGGGTGGCAGTGGTGAACCAGAGGGTGTCAGTGGTGAACCAGAGGGTGGCAGTGATGAACCAGAGGGTGACAGTGATGAACCAGAAGGTGGCAGTGGTGAACCAGAGGGTGTCAGTTGTGAACCAGAGGGTGGCAGTGGTGAAGCAGAGGGTGCTTTGATGAACCAGAGAGTGGCAGTGATGAACCAGAGGGTGACAGTGATGAACCCAGGGGTGGCAGTGGTGAACCAGAGGGTGGCAGTGATGAACCAGAGGGTGGCAGTGGTGAACCAGAGGGTGACAGTGATGAACCAGAGGGTGGCAGTGGTGAACCAGAGGGTGGCAGTGATGAACCAGAGGGTGGCAGTGATGAACCAGAGGGTGGCAGTGATTAACCAGATGGTGGCAGGGGTGAACCAGAGGGTGGCAGGGGTGAACCAGAGGGTGCTGTGATGAACCAGAGGGTGGCAGTGGTGAACCAGAGGGTGGCAGTGGTGAACCAGAGGGTGGCAGTGATGAACCAGAGGGTGGCAGTGATAAACCAGAGGGTGGCAGTGCTGAACCAGAGGGTGGCAGTGGTGAACCGGAGGGTGGCAGTGATGAACCAGAGGGTGGCAGTGATGAACCAGACGGTGACAGTGGTGAACCAGAGGGTGACAGTGGTGAACCAGAGGGTGCTGTGATGAACCAGATGGTGGCAGGGGTGAACCAGAGGGTGGCAGTGGTGAACCAGAGGGTGCTGTGATGAATCAGAGGGTGGCAGTGGTGAACCAGAGGGTGGCAGTGATGAACCAGAGGGTGGCAGGTGTGAACCAGAGGGTGCTGTGATGAACCAGAGGGTGGCAGTGATGAACCAGAGGGTGGCAGTGGTGAACCAGAGGGTGACAGTGATGAACCAGAGGGTGCAGTGATGATCCAGAGGGTGGCAGTGGCAAACCAGAGGGTGGCAGTGATGAACCAGAGGGTGGCAGTGATGATCCAGAAGGTGGCAGTGGCGAACCAGAGGGTGGCAGTGATGAACCAGAGGGTGGCAGTGATGAACCAGAGGGTGGCAGTGGTGAACCAGAGGGTGGCAGTGGTGAACCAGAGGGTGTCAATGATGAACCAGAGGGTGACAGTGATGAACCAGTGGGTGGCAGTGGTGAACCAGAGGGTGGCAGTGATGAACCAAAGGGTGACAGTGATGAACCAGAGGGTGGCAGTGGAGAACCAGAGGGTGGCAGTGATGAACCAGAGGTTGGAAGTGGTGAACCAAAGGGTGGCAGTGGTGAACCAGAGGGTGGCAGTGATGAACCAGAGGGTGGCAGTGATGAATCAGAGGGTGGCAGCGGTGAAACAGAGGGTGCTGTGATGAACCAAAGGGTGGCAGTGATTAACCAGAGGGTGACAGTAATGAACCAGAGGGTGATAGTGTTGAACCAGAGGGTGACTGTGGTGAACGAGAGGGTGGCAGTGGTGAACCAGAGGGTGGCAGTGATGAACCAGAGGGTGGCAGTGATGAACCAGAGGGTGGCAGTGATGAACCAGAGGGTGGCAGTGGTGAACCAGAGTGTGGCAGTGATGAACCAGAGGATGGCAGTGATGAACCAGAGGGTTGCACTGCTAAACTGCCCGGGAGCCCTGTGGGTGTGAGCCCCACTGCGCTGCTGAGCTGCCCAGGGGTTGTGAGCCCACGAGCTATTTAACTGCCCCGGGGCCCAGTGGGTGTAAGCCCCCGTGCTGCTGAACTGCCCTGGAGCCCTCTCAGTGTGAAAATCATTTGTGCTCAATTGCCTGGGAGCCCTCTGGGTGTGAGCACACATTGTGCTAAGTGCCCCCCTGCCCCCAGTAAATATATACCCGTACCGCACAGCACCATTATGCTCTTGGACCATGAAGTCTGGTGCCTGGATGCTCCTGATCCGTGTAGGTGATACCACCGTCTGGTGCAGTCAAAATGTAAAGTCATAACTTGCTACACAGCACCAATAAACACGTGTCCCCCCTGGCACCTGTATGCGCATGTACCAGGCTTGGAGCACCCGCATGCCACTGCACCCTACTGCCCAGCACCAGCATATGCCTGTACGGGGCAGTTTAGTATGAGATGGGACATTGTCCAGCAGCTGCATGTGCCTGAACCCACTGAGCAGGATCAGAATGGCTTTGTACCAACACTCGCAGCAGAGCTATCTTGGACATCTGAAGGGTTCTGGGGTCCTGTGCCAAACGTATTTTTGCATCCATGAGTTTCCCAGAGCGCCATCCCTGTGTAGCTCCTGTGACCAGGAGGCTGCTTTCTTCTCATCTGCTGCTCTGCTCGGTCTCTGACCCTTTATAAACAAGATGCATGTGAACTCGCATAGAAGCCCCGGCCGTTTGGCCCCGTCCACCACAGACTAGCGGTATGAAACGTCTTCCCTCCCGTCCCCACTATAATGGCCAGCTCACTCAAGGGACCTCAGCGCCTTTTGGCGCGCTGGCAAAGTTACAAGCACACGTGGTCACATATTTGTGCAAATGGCACAAAAATCCGCGAGTTCGCGGGAAAATTCGCGAACTCGCTAATTTTTTTGCCATTTTGCAAGAATTCGCGGATCGCGAATTCGCAAATTTTGACCACACTTAGGTAGAAGTACTTGTGTATATCGAGAGCTAGATACCACTTTAGAAATACTTGCATATATCTAGGGCTAGATACCATTTTAGAAGTACTTGTAAATATCTAGGGGTAGAGATTCTAAAGCGTAGGTAGCCCTATAGATACCATTGTAGAAGTACTTGTGTATATCCAGTGCTAGATACCATTGTAGAAGTACTTATGCATATCTAGGGCTAGATACCATTGTAGAAGTAGTTGTAAATATGTAGGGCTAGATACCATTGTAGAAGTACTTGTGTATATCTAGGGGTAGAGATTCCTAAGTGTGGGTAGTCCTATGGATACCACTGTAGAAGTACTTGTGTTTATCTAGGGATATATACCACTGTAGAAGTACTTGTGAATTTCTAGGGCTACATACCATTGTAGAAGTACTTGTGCATATCTAGGGGTAGAGATTCTAAAGCGTAGGTAGTGCTATAGATGCCATTGTAGAAATACTACTGTAAATCTAGGGCAGATACCAATGTAGAAGTACCTGTGAATAGCTAGGGTCAGATACCATTGTAGGTGTACTTGTGTGTATCTAGGGGTAGAGATTCTAAAGCGTAGTTAGTCCAATAGATACCACTGTAGAAGTATTTGTGACTATCTAGGGGTAGAGATTCTATAGCGTAGGCAGTGCTATAGATACCTTTGTAGAAGTGCTTGTGTATATCTGGGGCTAGATACCATTGTAGAAGTAGTGGCGAATATCTAGGGATAGATACCATTGTAGGCGTACTTTTGTATATCTAGGGGTAGAGATTCTAAAGCAATGATAGTCCTATAGATACCATTGTAGGCGTACTTGTGTATAACTAGGCGTAGAGATTCCAAAGCGTAGATAGTGCTATAGATACCATTGTAAAAGTGCTTGTGTAAATCTAAGGCTAGATACCATTGTAGAAGTACTTCTGTAATCTAGGGTTAGAGATTCTAAAGCGTGGGTAGTCATATGGATACCATTGGAGAAGTACTTGTGTATATCTAGGGATTGATCCCATTATAGAAGTACTTGTGAATTTCTAGGGCTAGATACCATTGTAGAAGTACTTGTGTATATCTAGGGGTAGCGATTATAAAGTGTACATAGACCTATAGATACCATTCTAAAAGTACTTGTATGTATGTAGGGCTGGATTCCTTTGGTGAAGTACTTGTGTATATCCAGCGCTAGATACCATTGTAGAAGTACTTGTTTATATCTAGGGGTTGAGATTCTAAAGTGTAGGTAGTCCAATAGATACCATTGTAGAAGTACTTGTTTATATCTAGGGGTTGAGATTCTAAAGCGTAGGTAGTCCAATAGATACCATTGTAGAAGTACTTGTTTATATCTAGGCGTTGAGATTCTAAAGCGTAGGTAGGCCAATAGATACCATTGTAGAAGTACTTGTGTATAACTAGGGATCAAGAATCTAAAGCGTAGGTAGTGCTATAGATCCCATTGTAGAAGTACTTCTGTACATCTAGGGAAGATACCATTTTAGAAGTACTTGTGAATATGTAGGGCTAGATACCATTGTAGGCTTACTTGTCAATATATAGGGGGTAGAGATTCTAGACCGTAGGTAGTCCTTAGATACCATTGTAGAACTGCTTGTGTATATCTAGGGATACATTACTTTATAGAAGTACTTGTGAATATCAAGGGCTAAATACCACTGTAGAAGTACTTGTGAATATCTAGGGCTAGATACCATTGTAGGCTTACTTGTCAATATCAAGGGGTAGGGATTCTAAACCGTATGTAGTCCTACAGATACCATTGTAGAAGTGCTTGTGTATATAGGGCTAAATACCATTTTAGAAGTATTTGTGTATATCTAGGGCTAGATCTCATTATAGAAGTACTTGTGAATATCTAGGCTAGATACCATTGTAGAAGTACTTGTGTATATCTAGGGGTAGAGATTCTAAAGCGTAGGTAGTCTTATAGATTCTATTCTTGAAGCACTTGTGTGTATCTAGGGCTAGATACCATTGTGGAAGTACTTGTGTATATCTGAGGGTAGATACTATTGTAGAAGTACTTGTGAATTTCTCTTGCTAGATACCATTATAAGAGATTCTAAAGCGTAGTTAGTGCTATAGAATACCATTGAAGAAATCTTTGTGAATATCTCGGGCTAGATACCATTGTAGGTGTACTTGTGTATATCTAGGGGTAGATATTTTAAAGCGTAGGCAGTGCTATAGATACCATTGTAGAAGCAGGGGTGACACAATTCCATAGGTAAAGGAAAAAAAGTCTAGAGTATAAGCAGGGACGGACTGGCCATAGCGGGCACCGGGCAATCTCCCATTGCGCTGCACGGGTGGGGGCCAGTTTTGGGCACCTGGGGGCCGTTTTGTGTTGGGAGTGGGGGGCCGGCCGAGCACTCTGCCAGGGCCAGTTGTGGTTCCCAGTCCAGCCCTGAATATAAGCAGGGGTATATGCATGGGGAAAATATTGTGGAGTAGGAGAGGTGTTTTTTTACGTGAAAGGTAGCGAAAGGGCTAGATAAGAAGGGTAAATACAAATCTTTTTGGCTGAAGGGGGAAGGTACCCACTTGGCTTTATTAAGGAAAAAAGAGGGAAAAGTGTTATGTCCCTCTTCCAAAACACAAAAAGAGAAGGCAAACAGAGAAGAGGAAGAACACAGCGTGGGGCCTTCCCTCACTAACGGAACTTTGTGATTCTTGGAAAAAAGGACTCCAGGATGTTTCTTTCACGTGAAGGGCAACCTCCAGGGTGGATTACAAATCGTATGAATGCCATCCATTTGTAAAAATTCGAGGGAATAGATTCACGTAGGAAGATTCTCCTGAAAAAAAGTGTTTTTCTTAAACCATGCACAGTCCATGAGGTATCCAGAAACCACAACAGTAACTAGAGAACCCCAGTGCTTCGCGAAACCAGAGGACAGTCGATATACATGCATGGCACATCAGATGCAGGAGTCGGATTGATCTAGTCTCCAATGCACTAACTAGGGCCAGATGGATCGAAAAGCCTTTTAGCTACAGTTCATAAAGTCACCACAGGAGGGCAGCCCAACACCTCGCAGCGGTCCCACCAGATGAAATGAAACTTCCGGGCGTCACTCTTTCCAGCCTGCAGCAGAAAGGATGCACCTGGGACCATATTATAGAAATCCACAAGAAAACTCAAATTGCAAAGTTTCTGCAGCTTATTTATTAGGGAGTGGAACAAACGGTGGTTGAACCAATACAATAATTAAATATACTCATTTCGCCTTTCCTGCGTGTTTACACAACCAGAAGTCGAGAAAAAAATGTTCTACCGTTTTAAATCTTGAAAGATGGGGGGACAGGGGTGGTGGACACTATGCTTGTGGTAAAATCACTTTGTTCAGTTTTTATAACATAGGAAGCACAACGTGCAAATCAGTATGCTTTGATTTTTAAGGATTACAGTTTTGTTACTGGGTTCTCTCCACTACATGTGTAAAATGATTTAGAACCAGAAAGGGTGTGAACAGAATTTGTTTGGTCCATGCCATATTACAAACTTAACATATTTCTCAAACTATCCCTAATACAGCCCTACGTCTGGATTACATACACTGTGCATTGCATGCACTAAGTTTCACCTTGTGTATATTTTTGCCCTCCATTATATATTGGGTTTTATATCCTTTTATTTTCATGGTGAGTTGTCTGTATGACGTGTTATCGTCCTTTCACTGAAGTTGTAGTGTGTGTCTTTCAAATAGAATAATGATCTGTAATATGAATGGATTGAATTTGCATGGCAGTGCCCTAGTCCAACCTCATTGGAGGCCAGAATGACATGACACAAGTTATTTAGTACTTTGCACCAACTGAGCTGTCTAAATTAGCACAGAGCACACCCCATGACTGTGCAACAATTTCCATAATCTGGCCACTCATCAGCTACAGACTGGAGTGCCCTTCTCAAACTTTAATTTAGTAATTTTACCAGTGGCGGCTGGTGACCTTTGAAAGTGGAAGGGTGTAAACCTTGGCTCAAATTTCAGACAACTTGCCCGGCTTCTGCTCTGAGGGCTCAGGGACTTTTTTCACATTTTCTTGCCAACAAGTTTACTCTGTCACGCTCATTCAGAGCCGGCTTTAGCGCTGGTGGTGCCCGGTGGGACAATGTTTGTTGGCTCCCCCAATGGCCACCTCCACCATCGATTACCTCATTATCACCCTTTAACATGCCCCTCAAATCCCCATAACGGCTCTCTCTCACATGCATTTTATCCGCTACTCATACGAGGGCAGGGTGTCAGAGCACTTTACATCACACACCAGTGGTGCTTAATTTGTAAAATAATAAGTGCCTGGGCCCTGACCAGGAGGCCACTACAGCTTGCACCACCCATCGCTCCTGTCATCGCTGTCAAAACTACTTTTCATCTCCCTCGCCTCCAAGTGCAACAGTTTAGATTATTCTAGGTTCCCAAAGCTGAAGGAATGGTTGGGGAGGCAGGTATTATCAATTTGTAATGTCTATTGTATTAATAAACAACTGTTGTTCTGCTCCTCTCTAAATTAGACAAGCAGCGCCACCATGTGGCAGACTGTCCCAAGTGAGGTGTTAACAATTAAGTGCCGGTTCCGAGCCGGTGTTGAGCACTAGAAATCACCAGTTCAAATTATGCACTTCACTAAACAGAGACAATCAAATAGGTGAGTAAATCAATGTATAAGAAATGTTACATAAGACTGAGGACTACAAGGTGATAGTCACATGTCATCCATCCAGGTAGGTAGGAGAGTTTAAGATTGCTTGGGGAAGCACTAGCTAAGAATTTAAAACGTAACACCATGTTTGGGGGTTCTCTTTAATATTCAGAATTGATTTCTATCCAAATGAACCCTTTTTTCAACATTAGGATAACAAAAGACTGGGGGAAAAACCATAACGCTCTAATCTATACCTTTCAGTTTGCATGCAGCTCTTTGATGACAGTTAATAGCTCACTGGTCTATGTTATGAGTACAACCAATAAACTGCTTGTAACAAAGGTTTCCTTGAGACAAAAGCTGTAACCCACTGACCTATTTATATTGTATGCACTTTGTGATCTGAATGGTACACGTTCTTTGCAGCAGGCATAGCAACCCTCTGCACTATCTTACCATGAGGCTTAACTTGCACTAGACAAACCTCCAATGTCTCTCTAGGAAAACATTAATCACTGGAGTTACCTTGACATTTTTATTGTTGCCTGAAAATTGCTGGAGGCCAGGAATGCGGCAGCAGGTGCTTTTAAAACCATAATATACTTCATACATGACGCCCAAAGTCAGCACCCGGTGCGGTCACATCGCCCTAGAGCCCCCGGTCTCATTCATTTACATTCCTTTGCTCACATTTGCACTTGTTTCTCCTGTGACTTTTCTCTCACACTTGCTTGCAATCAGTCTTACGATAGATTACTACTGTTAATTTTGTTCTGCATGTTAATTTATCACAACTTGCTTTTCTCCGTTAAATGTAAGCTTTTTTTTTTACTACGCCTAAAGTGGAACTTTTTCGTATTTGTATCCAAAATGTCCTGCAAACCAGGTCTGCGGTCTTCAGTATTACAAAGTTAGTAGTGCTTAATTTTTAACTCGACAGCTCGTGTGGAATTAATATCCATGCAGAATTGATTGCAGTCAGTAACGTTTGTGATATTTTTTTAGTCACGTACTTGAAATCTGTAATTTTGCAAATCTCATGCAATTTACAAATTTTTAACTGAATTTCACAAAAAGAGTAAATGAAGTTCCTCAATTTCACACATCCAGCAGTGCTTCATTTTGAGCCCTGCTGTTTAAAGTTAATATCCAAGCCAAAGTTATTCCAGTCAATACCATTGACCATTCTTAAGATTAAGTTATTCACAAACTACGGTGTTTCGAAAATTGTAATTTTGTAGATCTACTGACATTTACAAAGTTTTAAGGGGGATTTCACAAGACAATAGAAGACGAAGTCCCTCAAATTTACACTTTCATCACGTAAACAATCTTCTAGCAGAGAGCAATCTGTCAATTAACAAAGAAGGTTTATGTATCTAGCTGATGGTAATCGTTGCATAGCATTTTAATAAACAAGGATTATTTATATTATGTATGAGAATAGACTACAATAGAAAGCAGTAGGTAGTAGGTAAGCCAAAGTGGACAGAGTAAAGAGGACCACAAAACATTAGTTTGTTTACAGCGCATCCAAGACAAACTAAAAACATTTTTGTGTGGGTCTATTCCCAATGAATTTAAAAAAAGCCTTCTTTCTGGAGATTTCTTACAAATTGGTGTCACCGAGAGGGTGTGCCCCAAGGCTGTCTTACTTTGCCTAATCGAAACTGTAGTCCTAAGAGCATCAAAATGCGGATAATGATATGCCATGTGTCGCAAAAAAGATGCCCAAGATGTTTACATTTTTACAGATTGTTTTCCATTTTAAAGGATCTCTTTCAAAGTTGACCAGATATTTGTGACCCTCAATCCATGCATCGAATAATGGCTTTCTGAACGCTTTACAGAAGTAACCGCCGCCTTCATCACCTGAGGCAGGGCACGCAAGGGCAATAACAAACCGCTAGCCAGGGATAGCTTGCGGTTTGGTATTGCTACCTCTATTTGTTGATAACAAAAATGTCTTCTCTTTCTTCTTGTGAAAATCAAAGTACTGCTCAGGGTCTGACTTTTGGTCCATGGTGGTCACTTGAGTGTGCTTCCTGCAAGCTGAAGTGCCTCGAAGAGCTTGCTGTTACAGCATCACGCCTGACACATGGTGAGCAATGCAGTTTTGTGCTAGTTCAGCCTATGAATGACCAGTATGAAAATGCACACTTAGGGGTTCATTAGGTGTTTGGCACATCCGCAGAGCTGGCGGTGGCAGAAAACGTCCATTTCCTCACTCCTGCGGCGGTCCTCGCGTTCGCCATATTACAATGGGCAAAGATAGCCCATTTCCCATCCACTGCGGAGTTTCGGGATCCGCCAGAATTTTCCTTCCTCTACGGTGGCGGAGGGAGCCAATAGAGAAAGATCGATGCGCGGAATGACGTTACGACCACCGGACAAATCATGATGTCTCAAACAGCCCATCAGAAGACAGCGGAGAAACCAGCCACTCGGAGATGGCGGAAGTACAACTGTGGAGATAGAAGCTCGAATCCGGGGCACCTCCACACATTTCAGACCACCATGGATCCAACTCTTCAAGCCCTTCCACTGCTGTACCTGATCCACTACCAACAGATAAGACACCGCCGCGGTCAACACCGCAGGTAAGTAAATAGCACATCTCCGCATACAGCCACAACACACAACTGTTCTGCTGAAATACATTTCCTGTCTACATCAGACACCCTGGAGGAGACAGGTACATATCCCCCAGTGTACTTACACATGTCCTGCTTGCTAGAAATTGACACTTCAGCATCAGGGTCACCCATCAATATACAAATCACTGCAAGTTCCCGGTCATGTCACCGCAGCGGTAAAGACGCAGGAAAACCTGACCTCAATGTAGTAGGCAGGGCCGGCGCCAAGCATGGGCAGTGTGGGCAGCTGCCCAGGGCCCCACCTTCACCCTACCCACACGGTGCCCCGTACCCCTAAGATGGCGGATCCGTAAAGTAGAGAAGCAGTATTTTTTCCCCGGCGATACGAACGCTGCTGCACTGAAGAATTTAAACTCTCGTACTGCCACTCTGCTCAAATTACTGCCGAATTCTGGACAAGGATCCCGGTGGTCAAGCGCCGCGCCTGCTGCACACCCTGGACCCTGGTGCCCCTCCTGTTGTGGAAGACGTGCAGCCTGGTTCAGCTGGCTGGGGATAGTGGGACCTGCTAGCTGGATCGTGAGACTCCCGTAATCTCCCAGATCTCTGATCTGGGACTCGCCTCTTGCAGCTGCTGCCCTGGACCTTGCTCAGGATCCTCCAGGCGCGAGGCAAAATGGCGGCTCCTACCGCGCTGCCCTGCCAAGAGGGGAGACACATATATGTAAAAACAAGGACCCCCTGACAATGAAAGTCTTCTAGGACAGGGAAAAAACAATATGTGGGTATCTTCCTAGACAGTATACAGTGCGATAAACAATAAAAGAAAGTGTAGATAATGGAAAATTTCAAACTAACAGAAACATGTATAGGAAAATATTTTTATTATGATTATTGAGATAGATACTTTTTAAAAAAAAATACTTATAAAAACCGAATATTAATCGCAATAGTTTGCAAATCATACAATACATAAAAATAATCATAAGTTAAAAAACACGTAGATACAATCAATCCAATAAAAAGTTGTGGCTGAGCTAGTGTCTCATTCTTCGACGCGCGTTTCGGCGTGTGAGGACGCCTTCGTCAGGAGATTTTTTGTAGGCCACAATATTCCTGGGTCTGCAAGGACCTATATGCTTAATCAGCAAGGCATGATATGCTGGAGAGTACGATCGTGATGGTCAAAGTCTGAATGGGTTAATATGCTGCTTGACCAGTGAAGGTGGAAAGGCTTCAATATGGGAGCAGCACTTGATAGATTTATATGGGTAAATGGATAGCCAGGATGTAGAAGATGATGATCTTTAATATAGTATTGTGGAGCTGCCAGTGGTAAGGGATATCACGTGAACTTGTTAAAAAATTTTAAACGGCGAAGCGATACTTCTACAAGACAAGGATGGTTGTCTGAAGATAGCAGAATGCTGTGCAAGCGGTGCTGGTGGTGGCTCCTGTGGGCTCTTACCTGTCCTTGTGAAATAAGAGGGGATATACAAACCTGTGGGCTTCTAGGGACTGCATGATCCCAGATCGCCTGTGGATGCCTGAGAGCTCTTGTGACCTCTCTGGATCAGTTCCTGTGAGTCGGGAGCTGTATGTGGAAAGCAGCGCCCAACCGCATTGGTGCTTGATGGATGAGTCGCACAGCCTACAGAGGCGTTGGAGAGCCCCCTACGAGGCGGGGGCCATCATCTGATTGACTCGCTTTGTCCTCCAGGTATGGAGAAGGGGGGGGTTCCTCGTACAGCGGTGGAGCCTGCAGAATCAATCCTGATCAAGCAGTGCCTGACCTTAAAATGTCAGCGATCAGGCACCTGCATTGCAGCCTCGTGAAGGGGCGCCCGACTTAACGCTTTTGCTCGTTGAGGGGTGGCAATGCCATTAGACCCTTTTACAGAGAGTGCCTTTCTCTACCAGCTTGGCTCCCTTAAATGGCCCCATAATTATGCCCTTGTCCAAAGCACTCCTACTCCCCTTGTTGGGGATGGATCCAGCATCTTTACCCTGGAGTCTCAGAGGCCCCTCCGAGAGAGTCCACAGTGACAAGGGTGACACACTTAATGGTGGACTGGGACCGATCCCCTTACCACTGGGAGCCGTCTCCTACCCTGCCTGACATCGGACACTGTGTTCCTGCTGGGTTTCCACCTCCTCCACCGCCGCTTCCCACCTTCATTCTTTGGCTTCCTTCCATTTTCCTTTCCTCTCTCCCCTGAATTCCTCTCCACCTGCCTGCTTTGTCTATCCTTATACCTTTGTTCAGCTTAATTCTCCCTCCTCTCACCCTTTTACATTACCCCCTCACCCCTACACACCATTAACCTAAGAAAGTAACTTGTAACTGTTGTACCTTCTGTAACAATGTGTAATTTGTAACCTATGTAACTCTCCTCATGTTAAGCGCTCTGATACCTCCGGGTCTAGCCAGCGCTATATAAAACTCAAGTAAATAAATAAATCAGTTGGTCACAGCCCACAGCACGCTTCCCTCATCCAATTCTGCCCACGCTGTGTGCTCCCTACCATCCATGCACTATTTAGCAGTCAGGTGTGGCTCGGCCTCGCACCTCACACTTCAAAGGGCAAGGTAGATTGACTGGGAAGGTGATGGTGAAAATTAATCTCGCCCGAAATGCATTAGGAAACAAGTTACGGTGATTGATGTATTTAAGATGATGTACTCGGATGATCTTTACAATGAAAAAAGAAGAAATTGGATCATAAAGAAAATGATCAGAAATAAACAGAATTGCAACTTTTGAATTTAAATTCTTTATTTAAACTGCTCATTGGAATAGAAACCTACGTGTTTCTCTACAGCTGTGCACAGAGGGTCAACCTCAATCCTGGGGTTGCTTTGCAGTAGTTCGTGTCAATTACGCTGTTAGGAACAGACAGCGATACCTCTGCAGCACGCTACAAACTATATAACTGTTCACATTTGGATTATCTGGCTGTGCGCGTCCAATCTCCATTTGTTCAATAAATAGACTAGCCCAAAGTGGAGTGAACAGTGCAGGAAAACCATGTAGCAAGCCACATAGCATTTGTACATGACACGCAAGAGGAGGAACATATCACACTACCCTTAGGGCATTTAATCAGACATAGGTGGCACAGTGATTGAAATTAAACTACAGTAACATCTGTGCAATTTCTCTGGGATACAGGAATGCAAGCTATGCATTGGCCCAGGAATGATAGGAAGTGTTAGAAGCCATACAGTGACCAGCCCCACATCTGTGTCAACTACCTTGACATGTGTATGCCACCAGCACAACACACATGGCTCATTGTCACACTCTCTGACTGTCAGACCCAAGCATGACCTTCACACATACTCCTCATCTACCCATCTCACACCTGCACTACGTAACATCTGTGAGAAACACAGATAAAGGTGTATATATGGTCCTGTGAGTTTTCTGATAACCAATTACACACCCTGGTGTGTATCTACAAATGTCAGAATCCCACTCAGGGATGTCTGAACCAGTGCTGATCAAAAACAATTAGCCATACACAAATCTCACAAACAACATAGAAAGAAGTCCAACAAGCTCAGCCATGTACAGGCAAATAGTGGATAGGCAATGTGACCCTAGAGAGAACAGGAATACACATTTTCACTCTGGCCAAATGCCCAGACACCATACCGCAACCCATTCAAAAATTGCATTATCAAATTCCAATTGTGAACACTAACTGTGATCAATAGGAAAAATCTGCTAACACAGGCATAGACACTACACCGGTTACCAAGTGAGCATGTTGTCAATGTGTAGCACATGCATGCACATGCACACTCCTGACAAGTGACAGGTCAAATATAGGAGGACTTAGTACATATGCGCACTCAAAACAAGTTCATGAACAAGAATCCACATTGCAGCATGTGACATTCACACAAGAAATGCACACTACAAATTCAACACACACCTGAATGTATTACAATGCACAAGCTACTCACACACAATGTCATGCAAAAGGAACATCACACACACATGCACCTGTCAGTAGAAAGAGCCAACACAGGCCAAACACTGCATCCATCAACAACAAATACACAACATAGGCACATACCAATACATCACATAGCAAACTCAGCTGGACATTAGGGGGATGCACACCAGGCAAGTACAAGGCAACATACACTGACAGCAGTGCTTGCACAGTAAGAAGTGTGTGAACACCAACAAAACCAGTATCACACATATCTGAGTGCTCCACCATGAACTTCTACACCACAAATCATCACAGGCCACAGATCACATCAAACTCAGGAAAGGAAGCAGTACCTTAGCAAACAGACATACACCTTAGCCATCACCCACAGATGCACAACTCAGGAAAACTCAGATGCATCCAACATGACTAGAGGACTGTGACGGTCAAACAAATGCACTGCACATGTGCAACCCTGACTGCAATCAAGTAGAAGAAAATACAATATACCAAATTGTGAAAATGTCCTGAATGGCACATTGGTCCTGTACACAGATCATCCTCCCACATTATAGTGTCACACTATGAAGTGGTAGGGAGGGTCAAACACTGGCACGTAATGGGGTGGAAGACATGAAACTGAAGTGGTATGTACATCAGTACTGGACAGGTGAGAAGTGTACAGTGCAAAAACACATAGAGGAGTAACTCACAATGTCTAGGCTTCAAAAGCACCTTTAGCGGATAGTATGACTCTTCATACCACATACTATACTTGTCCCAAAAATATGTCAAGAGAGAGCAATCTATGAGAAAAGTCACATATAATGTCAGTGTGGCTGAACAGGTCAGGACAGTAAGAACGAACTAAACAAGACCAAAGACTGATCAACAATACAACACAGACATTGCAGTGACACACTCTGCATAGTCACAACTGACAGCGACAACAAGTAGGTGTACTCCAGGATTGCAAGGTCACACCGACACACTGGACAGTGCTCAACCTACAACTCCTACACGTGCCCACAATCTGAAGCACATGTCTGATAATGTAAACAAACAGGCACTCATTACCTGGATCATTCAGGTGTGTAGGTGTCATGTGCAGGGGCACATACACCTCAACACTTCTGACAATGACAGGCCAATCACAATGTATGGCTACTCAAGTGCACATTCAAATGTACCCACGTGACTTTGAAGACAGGCCTACTACACACGATGACTACACATCTATACTGCTGTTCACACATCCAGAAAATCCCACAGATATGACAGAGCCTGGCTATCCCTCAAGTTATCCTGTGGATGGAAATCACTTCTGTTGTGGAATTACATCCTAATATGACATGTCTGCAAATTTGGAAACCTGACAATAGAATGATTAGTATAAGAGTAAATCATCACAAACAATCATCATTGCACCCTCACGCCTCAGAGTCAATAAGCACAAAAGTGCCTGTAACCTCTGGCAACCTCTTGAAAAAATAAATCAAGTAATTGCCAATGTGAATGTGGTATACAGAGCTTGTGTCACATGAACATATACACATACATTAAACTTCTTATTTAGCAAGGGCAGCGACAAAGCAGACAATATGAGTAACAGTCTTTATTACATAATCTCCGGATAGGCAACAAAAGTGCAAAACATCAAGACCATTGGCCAGTCCAATTTTCTAGTCCGCACATGGGTGCATGTGAACTTGCACATCAAATGGGCAAAACAGTCCACTGCCATGGGAATCACCACAGCTCAGTGGCTTCAAATGGGCATTCCAGGCACCACTGTGGGAGAAATGGTGTGGGGAGGGGGACTCAGCTTCAAATTTGACTTTAAATTGAACTGGGAGGAGGCTGATTGTCGGGGCCAGTTGGAGGACTGGACCTGGGAGGGAGAGAACCGGCTGAGATAGAGGGATCCGTGGCTGTGGGAGCCTCAGGGCTGCTTGGACCGGGTGGAGCAGTGGCACAGGGAGGTAGGGACATGCTGCATGGAAGCACAGTGGTTGAGGGTGAATGTTGAGCGGTGGGCCTCAACTGTTTGGGGATCCGATAGCCCACAAGTGTCTTGGCCGGAGTGGGAAGTGAGGTGGCCACAAGAGCCTCACTCTTCCCCAAAGGTGTAGCAGGTGCAGGTGGCTCTCCCCGTGGGGATTTGCTGGAGCTGGTGGTATGCTTGGGGGGGCCTTGCCTCTTTCCCTGCATCCCATGTTGTCGAGTTAAACCGCCTACTTTGCTCTCTTGTCTCTGCTTCACAGGGGTGTGGGTGGGAGTCAACATTTTGGGTGAATCTGCCTTTGGAATGTGTTTGGGCTTAGTTGTGGCAGGCACCAGGTTCACAGCAGATAGGGCAAGTGTTTGTGGGTCTTTGGGAACAGGTGTGGGGATGGGAGTGCCCTTGGATGGTGGTGATTTTGATGAATGTGATGTTGATGCCTGCTTTTTGGCCTGATGCTCCTGAGTGTCATGTGATGGGCTTTTTGTTTTGTGGTCATGTGTGCCCGTTTTGTGTTGTGGTGATGGTGTCTGTGGTCTGGTACGCTTAGAGTGCTGCTGTTGTGTGCTGCTCGTGGATGACTGGGTGCCTGAGGGCTTTGGTGTGTGTGCATTCTCATCAAGTGGTGCCACTGGCAGGGTGGTTGCTGAAGGGACAGGAGCGGGACTGCCAGCTTGGGACTGCTGAATGGCTGTCGTCACTGTGGAGGACAAAGACTGGACAGTTCGGTGAAGGCCACCCACTTCAGAATGAATGCCCTCCATGAACGCAACAACCTGTGCCAACTTCTTGTCATGATCCTGGAAGGCATTCAGGAGAGCAATCTGACCCAAAGAACAATAAGCACGCTCCCACGTGGCCTATCTATCACTTATATTTAGAGACCTAATCTCTCCTGGGCCAGTTATTACCTTTAATAACAACAGTGACACGACATATTGACTTTCATTACATTTATTATTTCATTTCTTTGTATACTTTATAAAATTTCATTTTTGCTTTCTTTTTTTTCCCCACACACAGCTGGCGCAAAATGTCTACCCGCTCCGCACTGAAGGCAGCAGGGAGGACAGGGGCAGGGGCAGCGTTGTGTGTTGTGGGAAGGAGACTCTACCCTATGAATACACACTAACATGATGCTCACTGCTGTTCACTGCCAGTTGATGTCTATGACCCTCATACTGAAGCATATGTCACAAGGCCACATCTTATCCGTCAATGAAGTGCCAATGAGCACCATTGCACAATGTAGTCACAAACACAAAGCACTTAAGCATGAGAATGTGAAGTTAATGGAAGGCCTTCACAGGTTGTGACATGTCACATACCAACATGTCTATAAGTCCCTCACAGTCCCTCATTGTTCCAAGGCAGGATTGTGTTTGCTGTTGATGAGTTGGTAGACTCCATAAGGACAGCTAATGTGTGACAACACTTAGGGTCTGGCATATGACATCCATATGTTGTGCTGACTGATGACATTGAGGACACATCACTGTGCCAATAAGTCACACACTGATTAAAAGCATTAGCCACAACTTAACCATGCACTGATGTACAAGGACACTCCTCCACAATGCACACATACTGAGGACTGACACTCCATAGTGCCTAAACTATTTCGCAATAGCCAGGTTCAGCTACACTGCATTTGAAACACAGAGTCTAACCATCCCAGTCAAGTTGCCATGTGCACAAATGGCCAATGCATCACTGCAATCATCACCTGTGTGCACTTGCTGTCACTATGGCTGGTAATTTCATCCTGTAATGCCATGCAGCTGATCTTGGGATAATATACTTTTAAATGGTGCTGTCCTCTTTATCATTGTGGAAAAAGGGACCAATGAGACAGGTGTGAACCCTTATCAACTCACTGCTCCCTGAGTCCACATCTGTGCATGTCTGTAGCCACTGACACATCATTACATGAGCACACTACTGAGCTAGCCACACAGCGCATACCAGCACGATAATTGTCCTGGGCTATCCACTTCACACAATGAATAATCCTGCGTAGGGGGGCCTCAGTGCAGACAACATTCATGCAATGTGACTTTTAAATATTTCAAGATGCTTAAATGTGACAAGGTTCATGGGTTGTTGACACATTAGAAACAAATTGTTGTACTGATGCAGAACAGCTCCACACAACACAGAGGCCACTCAGAAGCCAATGCATCAGACTAGAGACATCACAGAGCTCCGCACTAGCTCAGGGTTGGGATTCATTCAGTGACTCACAGCACAGAAGGTAAGTACTCACAGTGCATAAGGCTGGTGCTCACAGCGCAGAAGGTAAGTGCTCACAGAGCAGAAGGTAGGTGCTCGTAGCGCGGAAGGTAAGTACTCAAAGTGCAGAAGGTATGTGCGCACAGCGCAGAAGGTAAGTACTCACAGTGAAGAAGGTAGATGCTCACAGCGCAGACGGTAGGTACTCACCTTGCAGAAGGTAGGTGCTCACAGCGCCGAAGGTAAGTACTCACAGTGCGTAAGGTAGGTGCTCACAGTGCCGGAGGCAGGTGCTCAGTGCAGTAGGTAGGTGCTCGCAGCGTAGAAGGTAGGTGCTCACAGTGAAGAAGGTAGGTGTTCACAGTGCAGAAGGTAGGTGCTCACAGCACACAAGGTAGGTGCTTACAGCGCAGAAGGTAGGTGCTCACAGTGCAGAAGATAAGTGCTCACATTGCAGAAGGTAGGTGCTCACAGTGCAGACAATAAGTGCTCAAGGTGCAAAAGGTAGGTGTGCACAGCGCAGAAGGTAGGTGCTCACAGCGCAGAATATAAGTGCTCACAGTGCAGAAGGTAAGTGCTCATAGCAAAGAAAGTAAGTGCTCACAGTGCAGAAGGTAGGTGCTCACAGCGCACAAGGTCAGTGCTCATAGTGCAGAAGGTAGGTGCTCACAGCGCAAAAGGTAAGTACTCACAGTGCGTAAGGTAGGTGCTCACAGCGCAGATGGAAGGTGCTCACATTGCAGAAGGTAGGTGCTCACAGCGCTGAAGGTAAGTACTCACAGTGCGTAAGGTAGGTGCTCACAGTGCCGAAGGTAGGTGCTCACAGTAATGTAATGTAATGTAATGTAATGTAATGTAAAAATTACTTATAAAGCGCAGCATACACCGGACGGTTTCTTGGCGCTGTTCACTATATTCGGTGGGAGGCAGAGGGGGGTGAGAAAAGCCTATGAATAGGCACTGCGGAAGAGGTGGGTTTTAAGGAGAGACCTAAATTGAAGATGTGCCGTAGGTAGGTGCTCGCAGCGTAGAAGGTAGGTGCTCACAGCACACAAGGTAAGTACTCACAGTGCAGAAGGTAGGTGCTCACAGTGCAGAAGGTAAGTACTCACAGTGCAGAAGGTATGTGCTCACATTGTGGAAGGCAGGTGCTCAAAGTACAGGAGGTAGGTGCTCACAGCGCAGAAGGTTAGTACTCACAGTGCAGAAGGTATGTGCTGACAGCGCAGAAGGTAGGTGCTCACATTGCGGAAGGTAGGTGCTCACAGTACAGTAGGTAGGTGCTCACAGTACAGTAGGTAGGTGCTCACAGTACAGTAGGTAGGTGCTCACAGCGCAGAAGGTAAGTGTTCACAGCACAGAAGGTAAGTACTCACAGTATAAAAGGTATGTGCTCACAGCACAGATGGTAAGTGTTCACAGTGCAGACGGTAGGTGCTCACAGCGCAGATGGTAAGTGTTCACAGTGCAGAAGGTATGTGCTCACAGCGCAGATGGTAAGTGTTCACAGTGCAGAAGGTATGTGCTCACAGCGCAGATGGTAAGTGCTCACATTGCAGAAGGTAGGTGCTCACAGTGCAGACAATAAGTACTCAAGGTGCAGAAGGTAGGTGTGCACAGGGCAGAAGGTAGGTGCTCACAGCGCAGAATATAAGTACTCACAGTGCAGAAGGTAGGTGCTCACAGTGCAGAAGGTAGGTGCTCACAGTGCAGACAATAAGTGCTCAAGGTGCAGAAGGTAGGTGTGCACAATGCAGAAGGTAGGTGGTGCTCACAGCGCAGAATATAAGTACTCACAGTGCAGAAGGTAGGTGCTCACAGTGCAGAAGGTAGGTGCTCACAGTGCAGAAGGTAAGTGCTCATAGCAAAGAAAGTAAGTGCTCACAGTGCAGAAGGTAAGTGCTCATAGCAAAGAAAGTAAGAGCTCACAGTGCCGAAGGTAGGTGCTCACAGTGCAGTAGGTAGGTGCTCGCAGCATAGAAGGTAGGTGCTCACAGTAAAGAAGGTAGGTGCTCACAGTGCAGAAGGTAAGTACTCACAGTGCACAAGGTCGGTGCTCACAGTGCAGAAGGTAGGTGCTCACAGCGCAGAAGGTAGGTGCTCACAGAGCAGAAGGTAGGTGCTTACAGCGCAGAAGTTAGGTGCACACAGTGCAGAAAGTAAGTGTTCACAGTGCAGAAGGTAGGTGCTCACAGCGCACAAGGTCGGTGCTCACAGTGCAGAAGGTAGGTGCTCACAGCGCAAAAGGTAAGTACTCACAGTGAAGAAGGTAGGTGCTCACAGCGCAGATGGTATGTGCTCACATTGCTGAAGGTAGGTGCTCACAGCGCCGAAGGTAAGTACTCACAGTGCGTAAGGTAGGTGCTCACAGTGCAGTAGGTAGGTGCTCGCAGCGTAGAAGGTAGGTGCTCACAGTGAAGAAGGTAGGTGCTCACAGTGCAGAAGGTAGGTGCTCACAGTGAAGAAGGTAGGTGTTCACAGTGCAGACAGTAAGTGCTCACTGTGCAGAAGGTAGGTGCTCACAGTGCAGAGAGTAAGTGCTCACAGTGCAGAAGGTAAGTGCTCACAGTGTAGAAGGTATGTGCTCACAGTGCAGAAGGTAAGTGTTCACAGTGCAGAAGGTATGTGCTCACAGCGCAGAAAGGTAAGTGCAAAAGGTAAGTGCTCACAGTGCAGAAGGTAAGTGCTCACAGTGCAGAAGGTAAGTGCTCACAGTGCAGAAGGTAGGTGCTCACAGTGAAGAAGGTAGGTGGTCACAGTGCAGACAGTAAGTGCTCACAGTGCAGAAGGTAGGTGCTCACAGTGCAGAAGGTAGGTGCTCACAGTGCAGAAGGTAGGTGCTCACAGTGCAGAGAGTAAGTGCTCACAGAGCAGAAGGTAAGTGTTCACAGTGTAGAAGGTATGTGCTCACAGTGCAGAAGGTAGGTGCTCACAGTGCAAAAGGTAAGTGCTCACAGTGCAGAAGGTAAGTGCTCACAGTGCAGAAGGTATTTTATCACAGTGAAGAAGGTGGGTGCTCACAGTGCAGAAGGTAAGTGCTCATAGCAAAGAAAGTAAGTGCTCACAGTGCAGAAGGTAGGTGCTCACAGTGAAGAAGGTAGGTGCTCACAGTGAAGAAGGTAGGTGCTCACAGTGCAGGCAGTAAGTGCTCACAGTGCAGAAGGTAGGTGCTCACAGTGCAGACAGTAAGTGCTCACAGTGCAGAAGGTAAGTGCTCACAGTGCAGAAGGTAGGTGCTCACAGTGAAGAAGGTAGGTGCTCACAGTGCATACAGTAAGTGCTCACAGTGCAGAAGGTAGGTGCTCACAGTGCAGAAGGTAGGTGCTCACAGTGCAGAAGGTAGGTGCTCACAGTGCAAAAGGTAGGTGCTCACAGTGCAGAAGGTATGTTATCACAGTGAAGAAGGTGGGTGCTCACAGTGCAGACAATAAGTGCTCAAAGTGCAGAAGGTAGGTGCTCACAGCGCAGAATATAAGTACTCACAGTGCAGAAGGTAGGTGCTCACAGTGCAGAAGGTAAGTGCTCATAGCAAAGAAAGTAAGTGCTCAGTGCAGAAGGTAAGTGCTCATAGCAAAGAAAGTAAGTGCTCACAGTGCAGAAGGTAGGTGCTCACAGTGCAGACAATAAGTGCTCACGGTGCAGAAGTTAGGTGGTGCTCACAGTGCAGACAATAAGTGCTCAAGGTGCAGAAGGTAGGTGGTGCTCACAGTGCAAAAGTAGGTGCTCACAGTGCAGAAGGTAAATGCTCACAGTGCAGAAGGTATGTTATCACAGTGAAGAACGTGGGTGCTCACAGTGCAAAAGGTAGGTGCTCACAGTGCAGACAGTAAGTGCTCACAGTGCAGAAAGTAAGTACTCACAGTGAAGGAGGTAGATGCTCACAGTGAAGAAGGTGGGTGCTCACAGTGCACAGTTAGTGCTCACAGTGCAGAAAGTAAGTACTCACAGTGCAGAAGGTAGGTGCTCACAGCGCAAAAGGTAGGTGCTCACACCGCAGAAGGTAAGTGCTCACAGTGAAGAAGGTAAGTGCTCACAGTGAAGGAGGTAGGTGCTCACAGTGAAGAAGGTGGGTGCTCACAGTGCACAGTTAGTGCTCACAGTGAAGAAGGTAAGTGCTCACAGTGCAGAAGGTAAGTGCTCACAGTGTAGAAGGTAGGTTCTCACAGTGCAGACAGTAAGTGCTCACAGTGTAGACAGGTGCTCACAGTGCAGAAGGGGGTGCTCACTTTCAATTGCTAAGGACGGTACTTGAACGAGAAAGAGGTAAGAATCTCTTTCTATTGATGATAACATTCCTCATTGTTGGACAGGCCACATGAAGGGCCGCTCTCCCCCGGCCCAACCAGGCCTGAGCCCAGTCCCGCAAGTACCACACACCACCATTGCACGTCCTCCGTCCCCTCAGGGACCCCTGCCCTCGAGCCTGCCGACCTCGCGGGTCCGATCCACTGCCGGCCCACGCGCCCAGCCTGGGGCGCCATCTTGGACACTCCACCACGAGGCCGCCTGGCCCCCGATCGACCTCAACCCTGGGCCTGGCCCGGCCTCAGACATTCCGGCACCACCCTCCACCCAGGAGGTGAGCGGGCTACTTGGCAAGTCAATGGGAGAAAGAGGTGCCGATGGCTCTCCCCCACCAAGTGCCGCTCGCCCATCGCCTCCCCGGGCGCTGGCTCCACCCCCCTGCTGGGTGTCTGGACTCCCCCATCCCGGACCTCCCGACCTCCAAGTGCGAGGGTCCGGACATCAAAGCACGCCAGCCCTATAACTGGGGCAGCTCCAGAGCAGGAAGGCAGTTGTATCTTGGAGTCGAGAGACGTAAAGAGGAACTCATCCTGGACGGACTACTGGCGCTGCCATAGCTCTGTCCTGTGCACCATCGTCCTGCCTGTTGGCGCTGCCACAGCCGTCGTAACCTTCATCCTTCATCGTCGTCGGGACCTGCTGGCGTGGCCGCGGACCGTTGTAACCGTCATCTTCCACCGGGACCTGCAGGCTCCGCCGCGGACCGTCGTCCTTCCTTCATCCATCTCGGGACCTGCTTGGCTCCTCCACGGCCCGATCATCTAGAACGCCGAGCTCGAGGATTGAGAGCTATTTTGTACTCATTGGTAACTAAGACTGTCCCGCTACCCCTTTCCTAAACCAGAGACTAGAACCGAGGGGACCCCTGAGTCCAGACCTCCTTGTATCCATCCTCGTAACCTAAGAATTGCATATAAAGTCTCGTTAACCTTCAACCTTGTGTGGTGTCCGTCTGTGGGGGGGAAGTTACTTATCTGTACAGTCGTTGGAGACGGCTCTCCCTGGAGACCTCTCCCCGTAACCTCGGCCGACCCTCCCGGTCCGTCTAACATTGGTGGCAGCGGCGGGATCCGAATCACCGCATAAACGTACAGAGAGTAGCTCACCCCACGACGAAGTCACAATGACCACGAAAGAGAGCGGATCAACGGAGAAATTCCAAATGGAGAAATTGGAGGAGTACAACCATCGTGAACTTAAACAATTCTGCATCGAACTGGGTATCGCTACCACCGGACTGAGTACCAAGGACGATTTTAAGCATGCCCTAGAATCTTGGGCAGAAACCGGGGCTGCCGGAACCCCTGATCAAAGCACCGTAGAAAAAACGACCACGGCCCCGGAAGGGCAAAGAACGGGTCTCTCGCAAGGCGAGATCCAGGAAAGAGAAAGGACCCGACTACACGAACTAGAAATGGCCCGACTTAAAATGGACGTTGAACTTAAGTTGGCCGAACAAAAAATCAACTTAGAGCACCTGCGTCTCCGAGAAGAAAGAGAGGAGAAACAGAGACAAAGGGAGCTCGAGGAAAAAAAACTAGCGTACGAACACGAACGAAACCTAGCCGAGATCAACCTACGCAAGCAGAATAAAGAAGCAGGGGTACCCGAGCGACCCCCCACCTCAGGGGCCACAGACAAAAAGGTACACATCCCCAAGGATGTTGTCCGAGAATACTTCAGAGAGGACGACATCCAGCAATGGTTTAAAGCCTATGAAATCGCTATGACTGCACACCGGATCGATAGAAGCGACTGGGGAGCCGGTCTCTGGGGAAGATTCCTCAATGAGGGCCGCGACACCCTACTACAGCTCCCGGACCACCAGATGACCTCCTACGACCATATGAAAGCGGCCCTCCTCACCCGCTATGGTCTCACACCCGAGATGTACCGTCAGAGGTTCCGAGACTGCACCCGCATCCCGGGTACAACTTGGGTGGACTATGTAACATACTTTAGCCGAGCCTTCGAGGGCTGGATCCGAGGAAGCAACGTCACGACATACGAGCAACTATTTAACCTGATGGTATGGGAGCATCTGTCGAACAATTGCTTCATTGAACTCCGCCAACACCTCCTCGACAGCAAGTTAACGGATCCCCGGCAGCTCGCAGCCGAAGCTGACCGGTGGGAGATCACCAGAGTGGGCCGGAATGGGTCCTACGAACAGAACCGGAACAACAATGGTCAGCACCGACCCAGAGGAGGAGGAGGGGGCCAAGGGCGAGGAAGAGACAACGCCCCGGTCGCCCCCGCTACCAACACCACCCCCCCGGCCAACCGGGGCAGCACCCCAGCGCGACCGGGGTACAGAGCCAATGTCACGTGTCACCGATGTCAACGAGTCGGCCACTATGCGAACGACCCAAACTGCCCGCAGTACCAGAGCCCAAGACCCCGCCAAGTGGCCGCTGCAGCCCTAGGGGAAGAACAGATCTCCGAGGAACAAGAAGAGTACGAACAAGAGCATCAAGAGTGGGAGCCAGCCGCCATGACTCTAGCCTGCTTAGGGGGGAAAGACATGGTCCCGCGGGTCCCCCTACCCGCTAACACCCAGAAGTACAGCCAATGGGTGAGCATCAATGGACACCAGGCCGAAGCCCTTCGTGACACCGGGGCCAGTGTAACAGCCGTCCGCTGTCACCTGGTGGCCCCAGAACAGTATCTACCGAACATTCTCTGCCCTGTACGATCAGCCGATAACTCAGAGAGCCTGTGTCGGATGGCCTGCGTCCCCTTCGAATGGGGGGGGGTCTCCGGCATGTTGAAAGTGACGGTCCGAGACGATGCCCCCGTAGACTGCCTCCTGGGCAATGACCTGGAAAGCTCTCCGTGGGCCGCCGTGGAGCGAAAGGAACACCTGGGGATGTTGGGCGTCCCAGACTGGGCGTGCGTCACCACCCGTTCCATGGCCGCCCGTGCCAACCACCAGCCAGAAGAACCCGAATGGCCGGCGCCACCGCCTCCGGTCGCCCCGGCCGAAAACACCGACCGTAACATTCCCGCCGAACCAGCTCAACCTACTGACCTCGCTAACCTCGACCAGTGGCCTCAAGAAGGGGGGCCCACGCAAGAACAATTTCGCAAAGAACAGAAGACCTGTCCCTCCCTCGAGGGACTCCGCCAGCAAGCGCTCGCCCAAAGCGCAGGGGATACCCCCGGAACTCATTGGGTCTACTGGGACAATGATCTGCTGTACAGCGAGCAAAGAATCGCCGAGCTGGGGAGCAACCGAGTACTAGTGGTACCCCTCCGTTTCAGAGACTTCCTGTTAAACCTGGCCCACGATGTCCCCCTGGCAGGACATCTGGGACAAGATAAAACCTACAGTCGCCTAGTGACCCACTTCTTCTGGCCCAAAATGAGAAACGATGTGCACCAGCATTGCCGATCTTGCCCCACGTGCCAAGCCAGTGGGAAGAGCGGCCGCAAACTAAAAGCTCCCCTGCAACCTTTTCCCGTGGTCACTACCCCGTTTGAGAGAGTCGGAATAGACATTGTGGGGCCCTTGGACCCACGCACAAAACAAGGCCATCGATTCATCCTGGTGCTAGTGGACCACGCCACCCGCTACCCTGAGGCTGTTCCTCTGCGAACTGTGACAGCCCCGGTGGTCGGCCGGGCCCTGATGGGGATCTTCTCCCGTGTGGGCTTCCCCCGAGAAGTCGTCAGCGACAGAGGCACGAACTTTATTTCCAAATACATGAAGTCCCTCTGGCAACAGTGCGGGGTCACCTACAGATTCACAACCCCCTATCACCCTCAAGGGAACGGACTCGTTGAGCGGTTCAACCGCACGCTAAAGGGAATGATCGGGGGGTTGGAAGAGCCCCTCCGTCGCCAGTGGGATGTGCTGCTGCCGTGCCTCCTCTTCGCATATCGAGAAGTCCCCCAGAAATCCCTGGGCTTCAGCCCATTTGAACTGCTATATGGACACCCAGTGCGAGGGCCGCTCAGTCTCGTCAAAGAAGGCTGGGAGATGCCTCCGCTAAAGAACCCTCCAGATGTCTTCCGGTACCTCCTCACCCTCCGCAACCAGACCCGGCGGTTCAGAGAACTAGCGAAGGCCAACCTAGAGGCCAGTCAAGAGGACATGAAAAAATGGTATGACCAGAATGCCTCATCCATTGAATTCGAACCTGGCCAACAGGTATGGGTGATGTCCCCCACTGAGCCATGCGCCCTGCAAGACAAATGGACGGGGCCCTTCAAAGTAATAGAGCGCAAGGGTCCTGCCACTTATCTCATCGACCTGGAATCCTCCCGGAACCCTCTCCGGGTCCTCCACGCTAACAGACTAAAGCCCCACTTTGTGCGAACAGAGCTCAGCCTCCTGATGGCCACAGACACTGGGGTTGAAGAAGACTCCGAGCCTCTCCCTGACCTCCTCCGGACTCAAGAGCAAGACGGCTCCGTGGATGGGGTCCGGCTCTCAGAGGCCCTCACCAGAGAACAACGCCAGGAGTGTCAAGCCCTCCTATCACAGTTCGCCGGCCTGTTCTCCCTCACCCCGGGTGTCACTTCCTGGTGTGTGCACGATGTGGATACCGGGGACAGCCCCCCTATCCGCCACCGGGCCTACCGCGTGCCAGACCGGGTACGGGCCTGCATCCAGGAAGAAATAGCCAAGATGCTCACGATCGGGGTCATCGAGCCCTCAGACAGTCCCTGGGCCAGCCCTGTCGTACTGGTCCCCAAAGCAGCTGCCCCCGGCACCACACCCGAACTCCGGTTCTGCGTCGACTACCGGGGCTTGAATGCGGTCACCAGAACAGACGCGCACCCCATCCCCCGGGCAGATGAACTAGTCGACCGAATGGGAGCTGCCCGCTACCTCAGCATCTTCGACTTGACAGCAGGCTATTGGCAGATCGGCCTCACACCCCGGGCGCAAGAACGTTCTGCCTTCTCCACCCCCGATGGCCATTACCATTTCACGGTCATGCCCTTCGGCATGAAGAATGCCCCAGCAACATTCCAACGGCTCGTCAATCAGGTCCTGGCGGGGCTCGAAGGATTCAGCGCCGCCTACCTAGACGACATCGCTGTATACAGCCACCATTGGACCGAGCACCTCCACCACCTCCGAGCAGTGCTGCAAGCCCTTCAGCGAGCTGGCCTCACGATCAAGGCCAGCAAGTGTCAAATTGGGCAAGGGTCTGTAACCTACCTCGGACACCAGGTGGGAAGCGGCCTAGTGGCCCCGCTACAGCTGAAAATTGCCGCCATCCAGGCCTGGCAGCCCCCCATCACCCAAACCGAGGTACGAGCCTTCCTGGGCCTCACGGGCTACTACCGAAGGTTCGTAAAAGACTATGGTACCATAGTGGGGCCCCTCACAGAACTCACGTCAAAGAACCAGCCCAAGAAAGTCACCTGGACCCCAGAGTGTCAAACTGCATTTGAACAATTAAAGGCCGCCATGTGTTCCGCCCCTGTGCTCCAGGCCCCAGACTACAGCCGGGAGTTCGTCGTCCAGACGGACGCCTCCGACCAGGGCATTGGGGCAGTCCTGTCTCAAGTGAACACCGAAGGCCTTGATCAACCGGTGGCCTTCATCAGCCGGAGACTCCTACCACGGGAGCAACGCTGGAGCACCATAGAGAGGGAAGCCTTCGCTGTGGTATGGGCCCTCAAGAAGCTCCGGCCCTACCTTTTCGGCACCCACTTTCGGGTGCAGACCGACCACCGACCCCTGCAATGGCTGATGCACATGCGGGGGGAGAACCCAAAGTTGCTACGCTGGTCCATCTCCTTGCAAGGTATGGACTTCACAGTCGAACACCGGCCTGGGCCAGATCACGCCAACGCGGATGGCCTGTCCCGGTTTTTCCGCCTCGACGAGGAGAGTCCCCAAGAGGATGGGTAACTCTCCCCGCCTTCAGCTGGGGGGGACGCATGTTGGACAGGCCACATGAAGGGCCGCTCTCCCCCGGCCCAACCAGGCCTGAGCCCAGTCCCGCAAGTACCACACACCACCATTGCACGTCCTCCGTCCCCTCAGGGACCCCTGCCCTCGAGCCTGCCGACCTCGCGGGTCCGATCCACTGCCGGCCCACGCGCCCAGCCTGGGGCGCCATCTTGGACACTCCACCACGAGGCCGCCTGGCCCCCGATCGACCTCAACCCTGGGCCTGGCCCGGCCTCAGACATTCCGGCACCACCCTCCACCCAGGAGGTGAGCGGGCTACTTGGCAAGTCAATGGGAGAAAGAGGTGCCGATGGCTCTCCCCCACCAAGTGCCGCTCGCCCATCGCCTCCCCGGGCGCTGGCTCCACCCCCCTGCTGGGTGTCTGGACTCCCCCATCCCGGACCTCCCGACCTCCAAGTGCGAGGGTCCGGACATCAAAGCACGCCAGCCCTATAACTGGGGCAGCTCCAGAGCAGGAAGGCAGTTGTATCTTGGAGTCGAGAGACGTAAAGAGGAACTCATCCTGGACGGACTACTGGCGCTGCCATAGCTCTGTCCTGTGCACCATCGTCCTGCCTGTTGGCGCTGCCACAGCCGTCGTAACCTTCATCCTTCATCGTCGTCGGGACCTGCTGGCGTGGCCGCGGACCGTTGTAACCGTCATCTTCCACCGGGACCTGCAGGCTCCGCCGCGGACCGTCGTCCTTCCTTCATCCATCTCGGGACCTGCTTGGCTCCTCCACGGCCCGATCATCTAGAACGCCGAGCTCGAGGATTGAGAGCTATTTTGTACTCATTGGTAACTAAGACTGTCCCGCTACCCCTTTCCTAAACCAGAGACTAGAACCGAGGGGACCCCTGAGTCCAGACCTCCTTGTATCCATCCTCGTAACCTAAGAATTGCATATAAAGTCTCGTTAACCTTCAACCTTGTGTGGTGTCCGTCTGTGGGGGGGAAGTTACTTATCTGTACAGTCGTTGGAGACGGCTCTCCCTGGAGACCTCTCCCCGTAACCTCGGCCGACCCTCCCGGTCCGTCTAACACTCATCGACTCTTCTTATTCCCAATGTATGCGAGGAAGTATTTGTGTATTTGGCCTTCCGCAGAAAACAAGGAACACAAAGATTTAGGTATACCGGAATAGCATGGAAAGAAAGCTTAATTTACTGTTATGAAAATGCTTTGGCAAAATATTTTAGAATGGTTGCAATGGCAAACTTTAACCTACAAAATACAACTAACAATATAAAGGACATTTGCTTCCCACTGTTTCTGTCACCAGTGACACCAGATCACGTTTACGTCACCGTGTTCTAAAAACAGTATTTTCTTTTTCTGGAGGGTAGCCAAAATGTGGAACAAGACCATCTCTCTTCCAAGCCTTTAAAAGTCTGGTATCTTAAATATTAAAGTCTCCTCTAGTGAGATACGTTTCTTGATGAACAAAAGTATATTCCAGAAAGGGGTGAACACAGAGACAAGGACTCCTTGCGGCAAATTTAAAAGGCAGGGTGGAGAGAACATTGTTAATATAATAGTGTACATGTGCCTCGAAGTAACAAAATTACGAATCTACGAGGTGTAATATTTTTCTGGTAATTGCGGAACTTAACACAAAAACAAGAAATAATGAGAAGTGGTAACATTTTGTACGGGTTTCGCTGAATTTTTTCAGTTTTTTGAAAAGTATATTTTTTCTCTAAAATACTGAAAATACTTTATTTCTAAGCATATACTTGTTAAAAGTTCACAAAAGATAGACCATATTCCCGTAGAATGTGCTGGAAATCTGTCTTTAAACGCATGAAATGCCACATTATTTGTCTGATCCTTGCCATAAAATTCAACCAACCCTGCAACATAGTTCGGCCATGCTTTGCCGCATAATTTCCTGTGCGTGGTCATTCGCTAACCAAAAAAGAGAGCTGTCGCTTCGCAAGGTATCAACAGCTTGCTCGAATCGCTTTCTTGAAAAGCTGGCAATCCTACGGAGAGGAGGGCAGAAGTCGAGCAGTATTTTTTTGGGGTCTTTTTTCTGTGTTGACTGTTTTGATTACTCTTGAGCCTTGGGACGCCTCTCGGTTTTTAACTTTGAAGACATCTTCTCAAATGAGCACTAAAGTAAACACATTATAGCTGTTTTCCCTCTGAAAATACCAGTGTGTTCCTTGGGAATTGCTCCTCGGGCAGTGTTGCCACCAGAGTTTGTAAACACAATGATTAGGATCAGGCCAGCTGAAAAGCTTGCAGCTTCAGATAGGGGGTGAGAGCTCAAGTTTGAACTCTGAATGTGTAAATCTGGAGGGATGAATAGTGAGCTTTTGATCATTTTCAGATGCAATATTCTGATTGGTAATTCGAAACTTCATCTGCAGGAGTCCCCGCCCTGGGTGAGATTGTCACACCTGCGCACCAGCAATCTAAGTCCACACCAACAGAACAAATGACCATGGCACTGCTTAGTAGTACGTGGACTCTGACCCGAAACGTATTTTTTTTATTTTCTTTACCTCACCATGTTCAGCAAATAATATATGAGTCTTTACTGATCGAGAGAGAGAGTGAGTAAGTGTGTGTTCACCCTAATGCTTACAGCCAGCTGCGCTGCAGTAGCTATGTGTCTAAAAGTCCCCTTGTCTTTATGTATGCGCATGTTAAGTGTTTTCTGTATTTGTGTGTTGTGTGTATTTCGTGATGGCATTAGCTCTCACCAGACAGCTAAAGAAATTTCTAAAAGGCATAACCTTCGCACTCGCCCCCACCTCCCCTCTTTGTACCAAATACACCATGCATCATACTGCACTCCCCTCCTGCCAACCAAATAACCAATCCACACCTCTTATCTTGTTGTGGTCATTTGTTGGCCGCAGATTTTATTTTGGAATACAGTAAAAAATATACATAACGTTTACGCTGTTTTAGTCTTTTCTGCCCTTGCAGGCCGCTTCTTTCTTTTCGTTCGGTTGGGTTTGGGCTCCCCCTGTACGGAGGAGAGGGGTACCTTCAGTCCCAAGAGTTAGGCCATGACTCGATAACTTCCGGTTCTGGTTGTGCCCTGCCGTCCGTCGGGGGCTGGGCTGCGAGCGCCATCTCCTTTTTGCTATCCCCCTTTTCCGGTAAGCCGCCTCACCCAGCCGTGAGGCATCTGAAGGTGAGTGGTCTTAACCTTTGCCCTTTGGCCAGCTCTCCCAGCCGTGAGGCATCCCAAGGTTAGTGGTCCCTTCCTGGCACACCGCCCTCCGGTGTGCCTGATTACCAACCCTAATCCTCGTAGTTCTACGCCGAGCTGAACGGGAGGCTTCCGTCTCCCTTCGGCTCCCCCCTCCAACTACGCCGCGTATCCCGCTACTTGCACCCGGCCAGCGTCATGGCGCCCCAGAGGTTGCTCCAGAACAGACCCATGCCCTCGCTTGTCAGGTGAACGCCGTTCATGGTGTACAGTTTGGGGCGGCCTGTGTGGATGAGCCGGTGTCGGACGGTTGCCAGTCCATTGGCCCTGCAGAATTTGCTCACTGCCAGGTTCTATTTTTTGCAGGAATTGTCGACTGCTTTTGGTGATTCCGCCCCGCGCCACACGTGCCGACTGATTACCTCCGACCACACTATCGCTGAGCCCCGGAATGTCCTGGCTATCTCTGCTAGCTCCCTCTGAACATTGTGCAGGAGCGTCTGCCTCCCGAGCTGCGCCAGGTCGTTGCCGCCCAGGTGTCCGCCCTCAATATCCTCGAGGGTCGCCGGGAGCTGCTCCCATCTCATCCCGGCCGACCGTGCCACCGAATGCACGTGTCCACTGGTCCGCCTTTTACCTTACTGCCCCCTTCGCGCCACCAGGTCTGCATCCGGGATATGAACGAGTGCCCCACCACCCATACCAGGCGCAGTCTCCGTCCTGTCAAAGGAAGGAAATTGAGTCACTCGCGGTTCGCCTGTCTTGGGGGTCAAAGTAGCTGGGGCCTTACATACGTTCTGTAGGCTTGTGACCTCCCTCTCCCTACTTCCTTGATGCCTGCTTCAGTCATCCCGTGCATTGCCGCTGTGTTGGCCGCCCCAATCCTGAATGAGTGGGACCCGAAGGCTGCCGGACGCAGTCCTGCTTTGCCCAGTGCGCTGCGCACAACTGTCGTGAATTGGAACCTGCTTAGTAGTGTGCCGTCTTTGTGCATGAATAGCAGGCCTTCCCCCGCCGGACGTACTGCCATGAAGGCGAGCAGGTAGCATACCGCGCAGCACCCTTGGTCTTTTATGCAGTGTAGTCTTATCCTGGCTCCCTTCCCCGCCTGGTCGGTTTTTGACCATTCCAGCACAATTTCCACCCCATTTGCTGTGGATGTCACGTCACTCGCCTATGTGCATTTCCCCGCTGTTCCCCATTTCGTGGGCGCTACTAGCTTGCTGAGGCGGAAGGCCCCGAAGAAGGCTGTGGCAAAGGCTGCTCGAAACAGTACTAACTCGAATTGATCTGTGACCACTCCCCCAAGTGAGCCGAGTAGTACTCGCAGTCTTGTGAAATCGATGGGACGCCTGAAGTCCTTTCTAGGACCTTCCTTCCTCTTCCACCCCTTCATTGCCGCCTTGATGTAGTGAGATGCCACGGGATCCTGGCCCGTCTCTATTCTAGTAAAATGAGCCATGGCGGCTAAGTGGGCTTGCGCCCAAGACCTGGACTTTCCTGCCTTGTACGCCCATTGTATAAACTGCTCAGCTGCTCCGCGTGTCGCGCCCACATCGCCCAGTGAGGTGATCCTGCCTACCCTCATCACTGTCTCTGCGTACTTCCTGTGCCTCTTGGCCGCTTCGAGCATGAGAGCCTGTTGAACCAGCTCCATCAGATCTGTCCTGCTAGTTTCCACAGCTGCTCTGTAAAGGGGGTCATGCTCTGCTCCGCCCCGGGTGCCAGCCTCTTGAACCTGTCTGTCTGCTGTCTGGACAGGGCGTCCGCCACGTCGTTCTCCACCCCCGGGACGTGGCGCGCCCGCACCTCCATGTTGCCCTCCAGCTGTAATGTAACCAACCTACGCATTAGCCGCAGCGTGTCCGAGCACCTGGCTGACCCCCTGTTAATGGTGTGCACCACCCCCTTGTTGTCTGACCATAGAGTTAGTTTCAAGTTCTGCATTCATTCGCCCCATATCGTCAGCGCCACTATGATAGGAAACAGCTCTAAGAAGGTGATATTTTTGGTAATGCCTTGCCTGTGCCACCTGGCGGGCCACTGCCCTGCATACCACTTGTCCCCCAGGATAGCCCCGAAGCCTGTGCTACCTGATGCGTCCGTGTACAAACTGATCTGTCTGTTGGTTATCCATCCCTCCCGCCAAATGAGCGTGCTGTTAAAGTCTTACAGGAAGGAATCCCACATCACTAAATCCATCCTTACCTCCGCACTCAACCTGACGTGATGGTGTTTCTGTGGGAGCCCCCGCGTTAGCTGTGTCAGTCTTCTAGCGAATACTTTGCCTGCCGGGATGACCTTGATCGTGAAATTCAATTTGCCTATTAGCCTCTGGAGCTCCCGCGCAGTCGCCTTCTCTTTCCAGCATAGGCCATTAATCTCTTTTCTGGAGTCCTCCACTTTGTCTGGGGGCAGCCTGGAAGTGCCTGCTACCGAGTCTAGTTCTATCCCTAGGAAGGTGATCTTGGTGACGGGCCCCTCAGTTTTTTCTTTCGATAGGGGGATGCCGAGCTCGTCAGCCAATCCTTTGAATGCTGCCAGCGTGCTCGCGCATTCGGTTGATTTTGCTGGGCCCGTGAAGAGGAAGTCATCCAAGTAATGGAGCTTCCCTCCCGTTGGGGGCCTGTCGTGCAGTGCCCATTCTATAAAGGTGCTAAAAATCTCGAAGTAGGCGCATGAAACTGAGCACCCCATAGGCATGGCTTTGTCTATGTAAATGTTCCCTTCCCATTGGAAGCCTAACAGATGGAAGCTCTCCGGGTGAACCGGAAGCAGGCGGAAAGCGGACTTCATGTCTGCTTTTGTCATCAAGGTCCCCCGCCCCGTTGCCCTCACTAGATCTATGGCATCTTCGATCGTGGAGTAGCTCACTGAGCAGATGTCTGAGCTAATCCCGTCGTTCACTGACGCGCCCTCTGGGAATGATAGATGGTGGATGAGGCGGTACTGTCCTTTTTCCTTTTTGGGAACCACCCCTAACGGAGAGATCACCAAACCCTCTGCCATCTCTGTGGGAAGGGGGCCCTCGATTCTCCCTAACATCTTCTCCTTCTCAATCTTCTGGGTGTAGTGCAGTGGATTTTAGATTTGTTTTGCTGCCGATGGGAAGAGGGCTCTTGAAAGGGATGGAAAAGCCTTCCTTGAAACCTCGCACTAGTATCGCTGCGTCTGCCTTATTGTGGTACCTGTTGGCCAGTCTGTTCAGTTCTGGTGTTCTGATGGGGATCTTGCTAGCCCAAAATTCAGGTGTCCCGCTGGATCCACCGCCCCCCATGTGCCCCCCCTCATTTCTTCTTATCTTTTCTTTCGCCCTTCTGCTCTCTCTGGCGCCAGCATCCCGCTGCCGGGTGTCCTCCCCCGCACGTGGTGCATGTGTGCTGGAATTTGCATGCCGCGCCATATGTGCATTCATTGGTTTCAAACTTTCAGCAAATGGCTGGTGGACCGGTGTTGTGCGTGGGTTTACCTGTAACGGAAGAGGTGTGGCGCCGCAGCTAGGACTGGAATCTGGGGATCACGGTTCGATCCCCGGAACCGGCGGCAATTTAGCCCAGCACCATGTGACTCTGGGCAATACCTTGCTTAATCTTCCCAACAGCGCCTAGAGACCCTTAAGGGTGATTGTGCTCTTTACAAATGTGGGTTATTATTATTTATTATGTGCCATACTGCCTGTGCCTCTGAAATGGTTTCCCCTTCCCCCGTGGGCGTGCCCGCGAAAGGACTGCTCGCCCCTGCCATACCATGTCTTAGCCTCCTTCGCTACCATCATCTTATGTATAAAACCGGACACATCTTCCTCATTCCACTCCATTTCTGGGTGGGTCTGCATTTTGAGCCTAAAACCCTTGTCGAACTCGAGCCACGCCTCGCCTGGGAATTGCCTTTGCGCGTTGTGGCTGCTCGCCTCGTAAAGCCACAGATCCGCCGCGCAGCGCGGGAATTTCTCCACAATTATGCATGCCATCATTCGAAATGCGTCCAGCCAGTTATCGAAGTTCCTCTCTTTCCGCCTCTCCTTCCTGTCCTCTTTCTTATCGCACGTTGTTAGGTCTAGCCCTTCTAGCTGTATCTCTAGTAGAGAGAATATATCTACAAATTTCTTCCTCCAAATTGTTTCTTTTACTGCAAGCGGTATTAAGCTTGCGAGCCCTGTGGCTCTGGTGGTCAGAGGTGAGAGTCGTGCATATTGGTCAGGCGCCGGGGCTAGCGGGATGGGATCAATGCCTGCTCCCCATGCTACCACTGGTGACTCGTCTCTTGCTCTACTGTTTGTAGCCCCGTGGCCTGATAGTGCCGCCCGGCGCGTCCACCCCAGATCGATTAGGTGCCACGGCAGCCCCGATGACTCCTCCTCTTCCTCTGTGTCCCCAACTGCCCCCGACCCTCCTGCGCCTGGCTGCCTTCCCCCACTGGGATCCCTGCGCCCTGCGCATTCACATTCATAAACATTGGTGCCATTGTCCTAATACACTCTGCTACTATTGCACTTATATGCTCACCCGCTGCCGGTGTGTTCAAGTCCCCACTGTCTGGTCCAGCCGCCGCCGTGGAAGGTCTAGGTGGCCGGGCCATCTTTGGGGGTGCTCTCTTGTAATTCGCCACCTCTGCGAGTTTTGCTGGCAACCTCCTCCGTCTCTTGCCTGGTGGTGCATTGCCCTCCTCCTGACTCTCGTTGCTGGGACCTTCTCCGCCATTCTCCCACAGGTGGGGCTGCAGCCAGTCGCTCCCGTGCACCGCTGATGCCTCCCAAATTTTTTGCAGCAGGTCATTGAGCTCCTCCTGTTGTCCCTTGCCTCTTCCCCTTTTCGCCATTCTGCTCGCCCTGCTCCTCGCCGTCCGCTCCCTGGGCCTTGGGCTCTTTTCTGCGCCCCCTCGGCGAGTTGTGGTGTGCATCCGAAGGGGGGGGGGTATTGTGGAGCCCTCTGCTCCAGGCGCTGCTCAAGCAGGATGCTGCCGCTTATTCCTATGCACCAATTCTGTGCCTGCTACTGTGTCTTTGGTGGCGAGGGAATCTAACCTGGGGCGCTTAGTTGTTGCGCTTCGGCGGGGTACTGCCGCCCAGATCGTGTACCAAAGCCCTCTGAGTTTTTGCGGGGTGCAGCCAACGTCACAATGCACCAAGCGATCCCCTGCTCCCCGGGGTTACAGCCTGCCAGTAACCAGCACGCGCCGATGCGCTCCCAATTGTGCCCCCACCGCGAGGACTGCTGCCGACGGGTCCCCGTTGCTTCTGTGGGTTCCTTTGCGGGGAGAAGGAGGGAGACACACTCTGCCCGCCCGGGATCGGCCCCCCAGCCCTCCCGCTCGGCGAGCGGGTCAAGGAGGATGCTAGGTACAATACGGCTCGCGCACCCGGGCCGTACGATGACACCGCCTACAGCGCTTCCGGCTGCCGGCCCGGGGGAGTGGCGCGGTGTTCTCGACCACGCTGATTGATTGCCGGGTGGGCTCCGGCTTCGCTTGCCACAGTCCGTCGAAGCTACCCGGAGGAAGGCTCCGCCGCCGTCCCCTGCACGCTTGCCGGGTGGGCTCCGGGCTACCTCTCCACAGTCCGTCACAGCCACCGGGTGTGGTCCCCTGCACGCTTGCCGGGTGGGCTCCGGTTCAACACGATCTTCGTCAACCTCACGCCGCTGCCCCCGCACGTCCGCCGGGTGGGCTCCGGTGTCGATGCAACGCGGCCTCCTTCGCAGTGCCGCAGTCACTCCTGGGCACGATAGCGTCGTGGTTCAGCTACAGCACCTTACTCCAAGTTTTTGCTTCTGCTGCAGGGCTTCGCCAAATTTTGCTTTCGGTGCTGCTCCTCCTGCTCCGACCGTGGACATGGAGCTGGCCTGGGCGAGCAGCCTTATATCCCCCCCTCGCCTTTGTCCTGTGGCCTTGAAGCCCCTCATTGGGGGGTTCATACCTCGCCTCCCCCTTATTTGCCCCGGTGGGCCGCAAAGCCGGGGGGGGGGGGGGGGGGGGGGTTGGAGGCACGCCCACTGGTTTCGCGCCCTTGCCGAGTTGCGCGCCAAAATTTGGCACGCTATCCTGTTTGTTCCTGGAGAAGGGCACGGCGACCGTTATGGCGCCAGCTCTCGAGCCTCCCCTTCGTGGCGGCATTCTCTGCTAGAGTTGACAAGTTGTGGGACAGGAATGTTCCCTACATGGCAAACAGGCATGTAGTCCTCCCCTGAGTGCATAGAAACTGGTATGCTACCATCTCTTTGGTCCAGCAAACAAATCTGGCATACAGACTAAGGCCTAGGCCTGGAAATGATGATTTTTGGGTCCAGAACAAGTTTTGTGATCTGGAGGGGATCACCGAACGTACCTTCTAGCTCGAAACGTGTGTCAACTATTTTTAGGAGAGATCCCAGCTCACAAAACAACGGCTGAAATTGAACATCTCTTCCTGTTGTTTATTTCTTTGCGTATGTGTGGAGTGGCTGGGTAAGTTATGAGTGGATGGTATGATAGGTGGTGTCTTTTAGTGTATGAGTGAGTGAGTGGATATATCATGGGGGAATAAATGATTTTATATGTACAAGAGTGTGTTACAATTTGTCCAGCTATAGTTGTTTATGGAAAAATATATGTGAAATAACTCAGGGAAAAATGCAATTGTGGAGATGTGATAAAGACATAAAACATTCATATTCCTGTCTGTATTTATTTTTAAATGTGGATAAAAACAGAAATTTTGTTGCTTTTTGAGTAATTAAAAATTCTGTCTGCCCTGACTGCCAGGCCAATAGATATGTAGATTGATGGATAAGGGGGTTAAAAAAAACGAATTTTTGTAAAGAGTCTTGAACAGGATGTCCTTACGGCCAGAGTGGTCGACCTTGAAGCTGGGGAACAGGGCTCGAGTCTCAGCAATGACGCTCAACATCCTGTGATTCTGGGCAAATCACTTAATCTTCCTGTGCCTAACAAAACAAGCATTTGCAAAGCAATAGGCATCGCATTAATTAAGTTTGAGCTATTGGCATTGCTAAATATTGCAACACCAATTGCAGCAAAAGTCTATAAATTGAAGGCAAAAATAATGTGTATTTATTTTCATAGCAATGGTGGCATGCTGCACTTTAGATGAATATGTTTAAAAGTAAAGTAACAATTGATGTGTGTACTGATGGCTTGTGGTGTGTGTGCCTGTAGAAATTGTGCACTGATGGCTGGTGGTGTGTGTGTCTGGTGGAAGTGTGCACTGACGGCTGGTGGTGTGTGTGCCTGGTAAAAGCGTGCACTGACGGCTGGTGGTGTGTGTGTGTCTGGTGAAAGCGTGCACTGACTGCTGGTGGTATGTGTGTGCCTGGTGAAAGTGGGCACTGACGGCTGGTGGTATTTGTGCCCGGTGAAAGCGTGCATTGATGACTGATGGTGTCTGTGCCTGGTGAAAGTGTGCAACGACGGTGTGGTTGTGTGTGTGGTTATGTGTGTGCTTGTGTGTGCGTGGTTGTATGGTTGTGTGTGTGGTTCTGTGTGGTTGTGTGTGGTTGTGTGTGAGGCAAAGTACAAAGGCTTCAGAAAAACTGCACGGACACAAGCCAGCTGGGTTTTAGGACTCCGTCTTTGCATCACTCATCAATGTCGTCCCTTCAGGGACCCATATGTCACTCCCCAATAGGGTTAGGGAAATGCAAATGTCCAGATGACGTTTTTATCTGCTCCACTGCAATCTCCTAACTCCATCAGGCAGTAATAACAGAGTAATGGGCAATGTGCATATCAAGTAAAAAAAAAATTAAAAATTACAGAACTGCAAACTTAGACAACAAAATGCACCAAACCACTGGCAAACAGCATGAATGCCTGAGCACCAACAACGGGTATCAAGTTAGAAGCGTTCATTAAGTAGTCACTTAACCTGTATGCATCAGGGGAGACATCCTTTACAACGCAACTTTTACCATGCAGTGCTTTTACATCGCAACTTTTACAACGCAAACCATTACAACGCATTGCGCTGGGGGCGCTCTAGGATAGGGAATAGATTTAATTTACTATCCAACACCTTCCCTACTATCCACGGGGACTGGAGTTGGAATAGTAAATTAAACTCTTCACTATCCAGCACCCCTCAACACTATGCGTTGTAAAGGCATGCGTTGTAAAAGTTGCGATGTAAAAGCATGCGTGGTAAAATTAGATTGGGATTAATTCCATGACCATTCAGCAATCACATACATCGCATGGTCATTGCTGACCTATTGCCTGTAAATTAACTCTAAGGTAACACAGTAAACGAGCCATTGGGTGCCATGTTGTGCTGTCATTTCAGAAAGGAAGAACAATGTAGAATTCTCACTAGTCATTTTAAACAAATACTAAACATCCATCTCAATTCCTCTATGTTGTCCCTTGAGGATTTTGCACACACCGTGCAATTTTATAACAAATGCAGCCCATGAACAAACTCCAACTGATGAAAACACACACACACGTGACCCTGCACAAGCTTGGTCATTAATGCGATAAGTCTGCACATCCCATTACACTCAACTGACAGGATAGCTGTCCTGACCACCATCACTGTCCTTCATGCCCCATGCAATCAGCAAAACACGAGCGTACCCTTTTTAGGTCTCGTGACCTACAATGCGCGCAAGCTCATTGAGGGAACGAGAGTTCAAGTGGCCAAAATCCTCTTCAAACCACGGGCTTTCAGCCGCGGTTTTCTTTAAGTTCACGTGAATCACGTGATTAAACATGCACGCGCATCGGCAGCATTTCTCCTGCAGGCTCGCAAAAGGCTCTCCTCCCTCCCCACATCAAAGGCATCAATCACCCTCCCACAGGCTTCCCCAGCGCTGCCCCGCCCCCTGCTTCACAGCCAGGCCATCTGTTCCCTGCCAGACCTCTCACACCTCCGTCACAGCATGCCTGTGTACTTCAAAGGCTTATCACTTCACACGGCCAGCCGCAGGCCGTGCAACCAGAGCACTTCAGTTGGTGCGCAGCCCCCTCCCAGCACTGCCTTGTTACCCTCGGCAGCCGTGAGTCCCTAAACACTTTTTATATTTAATTAGCAGCAGCAGCATTTCTCCTGCGCCAGGCCACATCAAAGGCTCTGTGCCACTTTCACCCACACAGCAACACTTACAGACACGCAACGCCACTCACACCCACGCAAGCCCACTATCATCCACGCAACACCACACTCACCCACGCAACGCCACTCACCCAAGCAACACCACTCACACACGCAACGCAACTCATCCACGCAACCCCACTCATCCACGCAACCCCACTCATCCACGCAACGCCACTCATCCATGCAACGCCACTCACACATGCAACGCCACTCACCCACGCAACACCACTCACACATGCAACGCCACTCACCCACGCAACGCCACTCACTCACTCACGCAAAGCCACTCACACCCACGCAGTGCCACTTTCACTCACACAGCACCACTTTCAGACACGCAACGCCACTCACACCCACGCAAGCCCACTATCACCCACGCAATGCCACACTCACCCAAGCAACGCTACTCACCCAAGCAACACCACTCACACACGCAACACAACTCACCCACGCAACCCCACTCATCCACGCAACGCCACTCATCCACGCAACGCCACTCATCCACGCAACGCCACTCACCCACGCAACGCCACTCACACACGCAACGCCACTCACCCACGCAACGCCACTCACCCATGCAACGCCACTCACCCACGCAACGCCACTCACACACGCAACGCCACTCACACACGCAACGCCACTCACACATGCAACGCCACTCACACACGCAACGCCACTCACCCACGCAACGCCACTCACCCACGCAACGCCACTCACCCACGCAACGCCACTTTTACCCACGCAGCGCCACTTTTACACACGCAACGCCACTCTCACACACGCAACGCCACACTCACCCATGCAATGCCACTCACACACGCAACCCCACTCACCCACGCAACGCCACTCACCCACGCAACGCCACTCACACATGCAACGCCACTCACCCACGCAACGCAACTCACTCAAAGCCACTCACACACACGCAGTGCCACTTTCACCCACACTGTGCAGTGCACAATAGGTCTCGCAGTAGGAAAGTTGGAGCTATTGGTTTTGTAAATGGCAAAGCCCTTTATGTTTTTAAAATGAAAACAAAAATAAAAGGCATTGTTATTTGCAATTGTAATAGCTCCAACTTTCCTACTGCGAGACCTATTGGCAACGCCAGTGCTTGTTTTATTCTGCAACTTCTACATGCGGATCATTCACATTCTAGGACATGACCCTGCAATTACAGGACTGCATTGACAACAAACTCAGGTTGGTGCCTCCTGCCCATAGCACTTACTGCGTTTGTCACTGCATACACTGTGTCGCTGCTATGCACATACTTCCCAATGCAAGTCTAATGCACCCTTGTCCTTCTGGCTATGTGTCAGGTTCACAAAAAAGATTCCTTTCTGTGTTACTCAATTCAAGCTATACTATGTTCATGACCATCTCAGACATTTCAGTAAAAACTACACATATAGTTACAACAATACATAAAAATCCATATGTTATCTTGATTTTATTTTCTTGAAAGCAAGCTCATTGCCTAAATTCAAAAGATTTTTATACAAAATGCATTAAAATACATTAATTCTTCATGGTGATTTCATTACAAAAGATCATTGTGTCTTCCTTTTCCAATTATTTTGTGTACCATACGGTAACTTCTCTTGTGTACAGCACATAAACAGTATTTACACAAAATTTCTTACAATCAAGATTAAAAAAACAATGATATAAATAAGTCCTTATGTCGAAGCATTTCGGTGTCTTGTTTTGATTGTATCAACACCTTCTTCAGGACTGAACAATATAAGACAACATATCTTCCATCCTGAAATAAATACATAGTAATTTTTATGTGTTATCTCAAACTAATTTTAATATATGTGAGTCTGCTGTGAAGGTCATTAGAAATCTTGACAAGGTAGCGCATTGCTGCTGGAGCGCTTCGCGCCTTATTGCTGAAACTGCATTTTAAAATCCTTTTTACTATTTGATTTCTTCTTGGGTTAGTATTCCCTGTTTTTAATTCCCCCCTTACTTGCACTATTATCGGTACAGCACCGCCGCTTGAGCGGGTCCGGTTCTTGGGGTGGGATCCATTTTCGCCGCCATCTTGGAGTGGTGTGGGTGTTCGTTTAGGCGCCACTATCTGCGTGCGCTTTAGTGCGCAGGAGCCAGCGAGGGACACCTATTTAAGGCGAGTCCCCCTGTAGCCTCGTCCTGACAAGGTAGCGCATTGCTGCTGGAGCGCTTCGCGCCTTATTGCTGAAACTGCATTTTAATATCCTTTTTACTATTTGATTTCTTCTTGGGTTAGTATTCCCTGTTTTTAATTCCCCCCTTACTTGCACTATTATCTTACTCATGTGTCTGCGGGATGTTGGACCTTTCCGCCCCCACTACATGCTTGAGCAACGTTTCTGTTGCTGCTGTAAACAGCTCCCGCCCATTTTTCAGCATATGGAACCTGAATGTCAGGTCGATGGTAAAACATCACCAAGATATCTTTGACCTGATAGGTAAGGAGTCGCCGGATGTTTTCTGTGTGACGGAGACCTGGTTACAGGAGACCGACACAGCCGTTATCAACTTGGCCTTCCCGCCCGAGTACTCGGTTTACACTCTTAACCGAGCCTCTAGAGGAGGGGGAATAGCGCTTGCGGTCAAGTCCTGCTACCCGTGTGACTGGCAAGGGCAAAAAATCACTGGCTGTGAAAGCGCGCTGTTTAAGATTTCAATTATGCCCAATTTTGCTTTCTCGGGCCTTTTGATTTATCGTCCCCCTGGTAGCGATGTGGCTTTCAGGGAGTCCCTCCCAGATGCTATCAGCACGTTGGCAGCAGGCTGCTCCAATTTTTCCATTCTTGGCGACTTAAACCTCCACTACGACAACCTGTCTATACCTGCGGTATACAGCTCTGTTGCCGATCTCGAGGCTCTTCAGTTAGCTCAGTTGGTGTTGCAGCCCACCCATGTAGGCGGTCATACCTTAGACCCTTTCTTCACTAATCTAGCAGAAGCCAGTATCTCCACTCCCTCTCCTCTGGCCTGGACTGAACACTATTTGGTGCGTATCCAGTGTCCACTGTATGAGCCGCACCGCAAACCCACGGTTCGCTCTATCCCTAGACGGCGTTGGAATACATTAAAACTTGATGATTTTTTCCATCTTTTGTCCACTGACCCGCTAGGCCCAGTTGAAACCGTGGATGTGGGCTACGACTGCTTCTGTGAGTGGGTTACTAGGGCCCTTGACTCCCTTATTCCGATAAGGAAGACAAGGTTTTTAGCTCAGTTCTAGATGGGTGCACTGCCAGTTTATACGCATGCAATTCTGTTAATTGTGGATATCTTAGGTGCTATTCGGCGAGTGGACCAACCTAAACCACTCCCTAGAGTAGAGACAACTACTGCTAAATACTTTACAATTTGCCGAAGCACTCTCATGTGAGTATACAGATTGTTCGGTAACAATTTACATAAATCTCAACACCAATTATGACAGAAGTACAAGAAATCCAAAAGATGAGTGAATCTTGGAGTCTTTAATGGAGATTACAGCCAGCCGACACGTGTTTCATCGCCTTCGCGATTCATCAGGGCTGAAACAGACAAATAAGTAGCGTCTAGCATGTTCTTAGAACAGATGGAATTACATACAAGACCATAGTGTATGGCCGTAATAAACATGCAGTATAGCTTCCTCCTGCAGTGAACATCTAGTGATTGATTCATTTCATTGAATTCATCTCACTCGTGCAACCACAACGCATCCGTGTCGGAGTTACGGTGGATATTACCAATTTATTATAAAGACGTGAAGTTGTGTGAAAGTGATAGTGGAGAGTACGTGTAGGGACGAGATAACCGTAGTGTATCTCTGAGACAGGCAATGACACATGCTCTATATCTTGGCAAGAGTGTTCTAAAAGTGCGCGGCTCTTTCATCCTACATGCTAGTCATTCCGTGCAAAATAGTGAGAAACAAGTGTCATTGTGTGAGCATACCTAGAAGGCCGTATCGACGTCAAAAAAGGTCTGTATATTTTTGAAAAAAGGAAGACAAAATGGAAAAAACCTCATCACTAACTCATATTTCGTGATATTCGGGCAAAATGTCACCAAAATGAGACTGTTCGCCCCTGGTAGTACATCAGCTTACCGCTTAGCTGGTGATATTTCCGACCCAGCCGGGCCCGTGACCTATGAAAGCTGGTTCGAGTGCGTCCAGCAACAGTCTAAAATCTTGTTTCTGTGTAAAGAATATAGTGAGTTTTACTACGTGCTATTCTGAATATAGGCACGATAAAATGAGATAGTACTGTTCGTTCTATTCTAATGTCACAAGAATATTTGTCCTAGAAACCCTGTGCTCTAGAGCACCAAATTAATTGCATATCTATGGGGAGTTCCCTACCTCTATTTCAACATAAAATTACGTTTATAATGTGATTTACACTCATCACCACTCTCTGGCATCTTATTCAGTGCCACAAAGTTCCTGTTTGTCAAACTTACATGAATAATCAATCAGGGCGTATTATAATGTACTCGGAGGCGACCCAATATAGTTGTTTACGTATGCGTTTGTTTCATCAGACAAGTACTGTTCAGGGAAAAGAGACAGCTATGTTATATATATGTATACATATATTAGGAGCATGTCCTTGATATGCGAAATATAATAAAACAGTAAAATAATGTCCAGGTTTTACCTTTCTTTCTAAGAATTATGGCGGTATCGATGTCGGTTTCAAGATATGAACTGCACGGAGCTGGAGGGAAACGAGTAATAATCGGGTTAGACTCTGTAGGTGTACAGAGAATCTCCAGATAGTATCTCCGTGTACATGGCAGAGTCCGTGGTAAACTTACCCGTGTGTTGGCTCTTGCAGCGTGTTCGGCGGGTGCGCCTCCTCCGAGTTCAGTTCCTGTTTGGACACGTGGTTGTGTCCAAACAGGCGTATATGCGTTTACGGACGTTACGTGCTTCAAGACTAGAGCGCGTTTGCAGTTCTGTCGATCGGCCATGTTGGATGGTCGTCCGCGTTGTGATGAAGTCTTATCACAAAATACCAGTGGAATTGCGATATTCTAGACATCGCACCCGATGTCTATGTTGGATGGTCGTCCGCGTTGTGATGAAGTCTTATCACAAAATACCAGTGGAATTGCGATATTCTAGACATCGCACCCGATGTCTAGAATATCGCAATTCCACTGGTATTTTGTGATAAGACTTCATCACAACGCGGACGACCATCCAACATGGCCGATCGACAGAACTGCAAACGCGCTCTAGTCTTGAAGCACGTAACGTCCGTAAACGCATATACGCCTGTTTGGACACAACCACGTGTCCAAACAGGAACTGAACTCGGAGGAGGCGCACCCGCCGAACACGCTGCAAGAGCCAACACACGGGTAAGTTTACCACGGACTCTGCCATGTACACGGAGATACTATCTGGAGATTCTCTGTACACCTACAGAGTCTAACCCGATTATTACTCGTTTCCCTCCAGCTCCGTGCAGTTCATATCTTGAAACCGACATCGATACCGCCATAATTCTTAGAAAGAAAGGTAAAACCTGGACATTATTTTACTGTTTTATTATATTTCGCATATCAAGGACATGCTCCTAATATATGTATACATATATATAACATAGCTGTCTCTTTTCCCTGAACAGTACTTGTCTGATGAAACAAACGCATACGTAAACAACTATATTGGGTCGCCTCCGAGTACATTATAATACGCCCTGATTGATTATTCATGTAAGTTTGACAAACAGGAACTTTGTGGCACTGAATAAGATGCCAGAGAGTGGTGATGAGTGTAAATCACATTATAAACGTAATTTTATGTTGAAATAGAGGTAGGGAACTCCCCATAGATATGCAATTAATTTGGTGCTCTAGAGCACAGGGTTTCTAGGACAAATATTCTTGTGACATTAGAATAGAACGAACAGTACTATCTCATTTTATCGTGCCTATATTCAGAATAGCACGTAGTAAAACTCACTATATTCTTTACACAGAAATAAGATTTTAGACTGTTGCTGGACGCACTCGAACCAGCTTTCATAGGTCACGGGCCCGGCTGGGTCGGAAATATCACCAGCTAAGCGGTAAGCTGATGTACTACCAGGGGCGAACAGTCTCATTTTGGTGACATTTTGCCCGAATATCACGAAATATGAGTTAGTGATGAGGTTTTTTCCATTTTGTCTTCCTTTTTTCAAAAATATACAGACCTTTTTTGACGTCGATACGGCCTTCTAGGTATGCTCACACAATGACACTTGTTTCTCACTATTTTGCACGGAATGACTAGCATGTAGGATGAAAGAGCCGCGCACTTTTAGAACACTCTTGCCAAGATATAGAGCATGTGTCATTGCCTGTCTCAGAGATACACTACGGTTATCTCGTCCCTACACGTACTCTCCACTATCACTTTCACACAACTTCACGTCTTTATAATAAATTGGTAATATCCACCGTAACTCCGACACGGATGCGTTGTGGTTGCACGAGTGAGATGAATTCAATGAAATGAATCAATCACTAGATGTTCACTGCAGGAGGAAGCTATACTGCATGTTTATTACGGCCATACACTATGGTCTTGTATGTAATTCCATCTGTTCTAAGAACATGCTAGACGCTACTTATTTGTCTGTTTCAGCCCTGATGAATCGCGAAGGCGATGAAACACGTGTCGGCTGGCTGTAATCTCCATTAAAGACTCCAAGATTCACTCATCTTTTGGATTTCTTGTACTTCTGTCATAATTGGTGTTGAGATTTATGTAAATTGTTACCGAACAATCTGTATACTCACATGAGAGTGCTTCGGCAAATTGTAAAGTCCCTTATTCCGATAGTTTAGTGTAAATGTGGGTCAAGGGACCCGAGTCCTTGGTACGATGATTCGCTGCGGGTGCTCAAAAGCACCTGTAGGCGTGCTGAGCGGGATTGGCGCAAAACTTATGACAGCGATAAAAAAGTTTTGTATTTGGCCGCTGTAAAACTTTACCACCGAGCAGTTTGCAGAACCCGCGCGGCTTATTACGCCCTGCAATTTCGTACCAGTACTAACCCCTCCAAAACTATTTGTAAGGCCCTGAAAGACCTTATAGCTAAAAAGGTGGTTGTGATTCATCAGGGTTCCATTTCACACTGTGAAACCTTGGCGGCTTTCTTTTTGGAAAAGGTTTATGCCATCTATAGAGCCTTTCCCACGGTCGTACCCTCTGTCGGTAGACCTCTTAAGCCCCTAACTCTGGATGCTTTACATTCTTTCCCGAGTTTAACACCGGAAAGTTTCGGTAAACTGGCCCAGCAGGTCAAGTCAGGGTCTCCGGCTGACCCTTTACGGCCAGCTCTGTTCAGAGACCTAACATCTTACGGTCTCTCGCCGGTTTGCTCTTTGATCAACACCTCATTAGCATCCGGCGTGGTTCCAGTGAAGTGGAAACAGGCGGTAGTCATGCCCATCCTCAAGAAACCAACTTTGGATGCTGGTAAACCCGAGAACTACCACCCAATCTCACTTCTCCCGTGGCCTGCCAAAGTTGCGGAGGCGCATGTCAACTCTGTCCTCTCGGACCATCTTCTACAGACTAACATCTTAGACAGCACGCAGAATGGATTCCGTGCAGGGCATAGCACGGAGACAGCTCTACTCTATATGGTGGAGCATTTGCGCTCCGTGCTTGATGCGGGTCAAACGGCGGCGCTGGTGCTATTAGATCTGAGCGCCGCCTTTGACACTGTGTCCCACCCGATCCTTCTGCTACCCCTGGAGGAAGCTGGCGTTACCGGCCCTGCACTCCAGTGGTTCCGTTCTTTCCTTGCCAACCGTTCTTTTTGCGTGGCCGTCCCGCCCCATCAGTCCAAATTCCATCCTCTGGATCTGGGGGTCCCCCAGGGCTCCTCGCTGAGTCCCACGTTATTCAACCTATACGTGAGACCGCTGGCTGAGGTTGTCAGGCATTGGGGTATGACCATGGTGTCATATGCCGACGACACTCAGTTAGCGGTTACGATCAGCGGGGATGCGGATGCACCTAGATTCCAGAATGGACTTCGGGCGGTCGCCAGCTGGATGACCTCCAACTGTCTCCAGCTGAACGCAAGTAAGACGGAGATTATGATCTTTGGCAAGCATACGGAACTCTGGGGAGACAGGTGGTGGCCGTCGGATTTGGGTCCTACGCCAACTCCGGTCGCTGAGTTAAAAAACCTCGGGGTGTAGCTCGACCCAACTCTCACCTTTGACTGCCATACTAAGCGCACGGCGGCCTGCTGCTTTGGCATCTTGTGTGGATTACGGCCCGTATTAAAATTCTTTGATGCTACCACCAGGCAACTTGTGATTCAGGCAACAGTGATTTCTCGGCTCGATTATGCCAGCTCCCTTTTAGTGGGATTAAATCAGGCCGAAATCACCCGCCTGCAGCGTGTACAGAATGCAGCGGCGAGAGCTGTTGTGGGCCTACCTAGATTCTGTCATACAACTAACACCTTGCGCACGCTGCATTGGCTACCGATTGCGCGAAGGATCCAGTTCAAGATCCTCTGTGTAGCTTACAAGATCCTCAAGGGATCCCCTGCCTTGATTCTTTCCAACCTTTTGTCCCGCTATGTCCCGGGCGGTGCCTTAAGATCCTCGGACCTAGAACTTGCTGTCGTCCCCCGTTTCAAGCGCTGCCGGGCTGGCGGCCGCTCATTTCAAGTACGCGCCGCAGTGTTGTGGAATTCCCTTCCCCTTGAGATTCGTGCCCTCAAGGATTTGCTCTCTTTTCGTCGAGCTGTAAAAACTTTCTTGTTTCCTTAGTTCCTTCCTTTTGCTCCGTTCTGTCCTGTTGTGTTGTGTTGCTACCTTGTCGGGCGCCAGGACGCTCCTTCGCTGGAGCATCTGTGCGCGTAATAAATGAGTTTAACATAACATAACATAACATACATTCAGTGTTTTTGACTTCCCACTGTTCTTTTGATTGACCAATGATTGACTTAAGGTCCTTCTTTCAGGAGTTCAGAGAGACGTCCTCCTATTGTTCTAAAATATAATATAAAGTAGGCATTTACAGTTACTGTGTTGGTTAACTCTATCACAACCCTCTCCATTTGTTATTTCAATTAATAATGCACTTACTTCGTGCAGACCGATGTTATATCGTCCCATTTATTTATTTCAACAGGTAGATCATCTATTTTCCTATTCCTGTTGGAGACTTATTTCACGGCTCAGTGTTATTTTCAATTCACCTGCATCCGTAATGTGCCACCTCTTTATGTGGGTCATATGGTACTTCTTGGCACCTATTGTAATAAGATAATCTTATTATGAGCATGTCTAATCTAATAGATATCTTTCTTAATTAAGACATCTCCTATATGTTTAGTCCTGTTCTTTCATAACATCCTTGACTGGATTGCTGTGTCCACATTATTAACTCACTTAATTTCAGGCAATACTAATTTACTACTATTAATATTGGGTTCTATTCCCACGACTCCCAGCTACTGGATTTGCTCCGCCTTAGTCATTTGTACTCTGCCTGGTATCACTGCAGGACTGTATCGTTAGAGTTTTAGCCATTAAGGTGAGAGCAATTCCTCCCATATATATAAACGCTGATTCGTCAGACACCGCTATTCAAATACCAACATCCTTTAGGATTGTCATGCGTAGCTGACGGTAATACTAAAAGGTGCACTACACAGAAGAATTACATTTTCCCACATTTCAAGAATTTAATAGTCCCCCAGCTTTCCGATCGACATTATGTCTAGTTTAAATACTTAGCTATTAAGGACCTTCCCCCATAGCCGGCCCTCGATAACCGCATTAGATCAGCATATTCCCTTACCTACAAGTCGCAACGAGCGTCTGCTTCCTCCGTCTCCCAGGTTTTCTGTGGTGTGGATACAACGGTTCAGTCGAACCAATATATACACAAACGCCCGCCTATTAATTGCATAATTGGCGTCTATTAGTCTTTTTTAATAATATGATTAACTATTGTCCCAGCATATTTGTAGTTTCTTCAGATAGTTCCGCACCACGTGACTGCTCTTATGAGGAATTTCTCGAGATAAGTGTATGATTCAGGAAGTAGTGATAATCGCCCACCATTTTTGTAGTTTATTATTAGGTTTTTGCGATACAACATACGCGCACGGTCTCTTTTTCTTCATTTTACGCCCGCCGCATAACAAATGTTAATCTCTCTACTCCCACTATCTTTGAAATTTTTTAGGACAAGATTCTATTAGGTATCGGCTCATCTGTGTTCAATCACCATAAATAAGTTATATGCGGATACCAGTTCAGACCTAATAACAGCGGCCATGTTTGTAGTTTTTTTCATACATCTCTGTATCTGCCACGAAATTAAGTAGCCTCGCAACAGTAAAGGTTAAATATGAGCATAACAATAGGCTTCTGATGTATAGCTGTATTTCTCCAAATATCAATATTAGAAATCGAGAACAGACTTATATTGGAGCATATAATGAGCCCATATATAGGAGCACATAATGAGCCAATGTACTGAGAGAAAATCGTGAATATATATATATATATATAGAGAAACCACATATTTAACCTTTACTGTTGCGAGTCTACGTAATTTCGATGGAAGATATGTTGTCTTATATTGTTTTGTCCTGAAGAAGGTGTTGATACAATCAAAACAAGACACCGAAACGCGTCGACATAAGGACTTATTTTTATCATTGTTTTTTTCATCTTTATTGTAAGAAATTTTGTGTAAATACTGTTTATGTGCTGTATACAAGAGAAGGTACCGTATGGTACACAAATTAATTGGAAAAGGAAGACACAATGATCTTTTGTAATGAAAGCACCATGAAGAATTAATGTATTTTAATGCATTTTGTATACAAATCTTTTGAATTTAGGCAATGAGCTTGCTTTTAAGAAAATAAAACCAAGATAACATATGAATTTTTATGTGTTGTTGTAACTAAATGTGTAGTTTTTACTGAAATGTCTGAGATGGTCATGAACATAGTATAGCTTGAATTGAGTAACACAGAAAGGAATCTTTTTTGTTTATAACTTGTATTACCCAGTCCTTTCTGTTTTTTTGGGAAACTCTCTCTTTTTGGAGATATGTGGCAGGTTCAAACACACTTTGAGGTGTCCTCACACATGTAGTTGTTAGACATATCACATTCCTGACCACCAGATAACTCTGCACCCGCCACGATTAGTAGTAGTAGCTTTATTTCGATATATTAATCATATCATAAAAGCATTACAATACGGGAAAAAAATAAAAAAAATACAATACATTTTGGCATTTTGTTCATCAATTAAAAATATACAAATTGACCATTCCTAAAATACATATAGATTGGCAATAAACAAACACAATATGGTTTAAAGGAAACTCATTTGCGATGAGAATCTGTTGACAGCATGAGGATAACAATAGAGCCAATATAGTTCATATTAAGAGAGACTCAGTTGCCTGGCGGATCTAATCCGCCATACCCAACCCAAGAATTTTGCCAGACAACAGGCAAACAAAGGACGGGCATCAGATCTTAAGATGCGTAAGGCCTCCAAATGGGATCTAGTGCCAAGATTCCTACATAGAGGTTTCAGCCAAGTGCGCAGCGGGGCTGCATAGGCTGGGCACTCAAACATTAGGTGGGCAACTGACTCATGCCTATTGTCACAAAAAGGGCAATATGGTGTAGGTTGCAGCGGTGGCTTCCAGCTTGCTGTCAGCTGCCCTAGTGGCAATAAACCCACCCTAAATTTAAAATATAATGTCCTATCCCATGATTTATGAATCATATCTAAGTATGGTTCTCTAAAAGTGAGCTCCTTGACCATCAGGAATTCTATGGTGGATCTACATAGTTTAGAATTACTGTTCCTCCCATTTGTCACCCAAGACCAATATAGCTTCTTTAGAGTCTGTTTGCGCGGGGCAGTTCTATTGACCCAGGCGTCTTCAAGGCCCAGGTCATAAAGAAGCCGCTTAACTTCTTTAAGCCAACGGACCTGGTGCCAGCCGGGTGTTAGGAGGAGTTCCCTTAGGGCTTCAGCGTAACTGGACAATTCTGGTACCCTCCATATTCGTGCCCACAAGAGAAGGGGACGTAGCCTAGCCTGCTCGCTTATTGGGCGTGTACCTGCATCTAGTAGAAGTGGAAGGGAAGGGGTACTATACGGTAGCCTCATTAGCTCTTTGTGGAATTTATTTTCTAGGTGCATCAGGAAGTCAAATTTCTGCACACCCCACAATTCAGACCCATACAGAGCTGCACTCACCACCCTTGCCCTGTAAATATCTAGTACAGCACCAATTGGTTTGAGAGACGAGGCACGTTGTTCCTTCAACAAGGCCCCTGTTACCCTCTTGTGGGTCAGAAAGATCTTTAGATGGTGGGCTTTCCAGTTCATGGAGTCACAGAGACGGATACCTAAATAATCGAACTCTTTTACCCTTTCGAGTGGGACTGAGTCCAAGGTGGGGGGGATGACAGTTTTCCTTGGGGGGTTTAGGACCAGGAATTTAGTTTTACCTACATTAATAGCAAGACCCCTAGAGTCACAAAATTTCTTAAAACTAGAGAGTAAGGATTGAAGGCCTGTTGGGGTTTTTGAGATCAGGAGGGTGTCATCTGCAAATAGGAGGGTAGGGATTTTTCTGCCAGCCAGGGAAGGTGCATCTGCTGGATGTTTAAGCAGGTGCTCCACCACTCCATTAACATATAGTGAAAACAGAGTGGGGGCTAGCACACAACCCTGGCGGACACCCCTATCTACAGGGATACGTGGTGTTTTTTGACCTTGATCTCCCCACCTAATCTGTGCAAAGTTACTCTCGTGAAGCTTGATAAGCATGCTAAGTAGGTAAGAAGGGATACCCAAGCCCTCTAAGACACTCCACAGCTGGGCACGTGGGCACGTGGGACCAGGTCAAAGGCAGTCCGTAAGTCTATGAATGCGAGGTACAGACTGCCCTTGCCCAATACGACCACTTTCCAGTATAACATTAATAAGCGGAATGTCTGTTCGATGGTCCCCGTTCCGGATCTAAAACCAGCCTGGAAGTCTGACAGTACTTGGTTTTCTTCAGCCCACTGTAGGATCCTGCCTAAGACTACCTTGCCAGCTACCTTCTGAGTGGAATCTAGCAAGCTAATTGGGCGGTAGTTAGCGGGGTCGTCCCGACATCCTTTTTTGAAGATCGGGACGACCTCCGCGCCCCTCCAAGAGTCAGGCAGACATCCACCCATCAGGGCCGCATTCAGAAGTAGGGCAATAAGTTTGCTCTCCACCTCTGGGTTGGCCCGTATTAAGTCACCTGGGATGCCATCTGGACCTGCAGCCTTATTGGCAACCAGGCACTTAATTGCCCCTTCAACTTCCTTGGCAACAAAAAGGTGGTCCTTATTTAGATGATCAACAGACACTCGGTGTGGCAGGCCCGTCATGGTATCTAAAGAACCCACAGGAAGGGAGTAAAGCTTGGAAAAATGGGCAAACCACGCCTCCCCCGTGATGTTACATGTCAGTTGAGAATCAGCGGGTTTATCCCTAACTCTCAACAGTTCCCAAAACGCCTTCGAATCTTTCTTGGAACTAGCCGTCATTAAATCGTTCCAGAATTTAGTTTCGTAGGCGCCCCTAGCCGCGGATAAGACTTTTTTATAGCTTTTCCTAGCGTGGCTAATGTGACCGGGAACCTTGGATTTCACTGCTAGTATAAGTTCTCGTTTAGCAGCGCAACAGGTGGGGGAATACCATTTAGCTCTACCCTTAGACGTAACTCTATTCGTGGCCCTTGCTCTTCCCTGCGGGACAACGAACAACTCACTTAATGCTGAGGTTGTTTCTATAAAGACATTGGAGACATCAGAATTACTAAGATCCGGAGAGTCTAGCCGCATCTTCACAGCTGTCATTATGGACTTTGCTTGAGCCATCCTTCCCTCATCCGCTGCAACTTTATTCCATTTTAGCCGCCTGCCACAGTTCGAGGGGACTAGTTCGTGGGACGATTTCCATATGTGAGGTGGCGGGGTTGGGATCATGCCTTGCCATGGGGGGGTAAGGGTCAGGGCTAGTGGGTTGTGGTCACTATCGGAAGTCGATAGGACTTCCATATCTTGAAGATATACCCAGAGCTTATGATTCAACAATATATAGTCGATTCTTGAAGTGTGCCCCACCCTATTGTAAGTATGTACTCCCCTGGTATCAGACTTGGATCTACCATTGGTTGCTCTAAGGTCATATTCCATACAGAGGGCATTAATGTCTATGGCACTCTGGGTCCATTGTTTAATCGGGTTTAGAGAGAGCAGGGGGATACCTCTCCTAACATCATCTTCCCAGATGTCTAAAATGTCCTCACTGGCTAGTGGTTCAAAACAACAATTAAGGTCTCCAGCCAGAATAACAAAAGAGTCTATATTACAGGATCAGAGCTCCTCCTCAATTCCTGTTGAGGATAACATAGAGACACCACCCCTTGTCCCCCTTAGGTAGAGGTTAAACACTTCTAGCTTTTTCCCCCCGTGACATTGGATTGATAGTCTCTGCAGATCAGGTGATTTAGTGGGTATATGCCTTATGGTGAGCCCCAACGTAATACTAACCCAGATCAGAAGGCCGCCCGAAGGGCGACCTTTACTACCAGATGCTTGGGATGCAGGCACAAAATAGGTTGTGTAACCTACCCTGTGTCGAGGTTCCAGGCACCAGTGTTCTTGCAGAAGACAAATCCCAAAGGGTTCCACAAGGGAATTCCAATCGGGAGTGTCGATGTTACGTGCAAGTGGGGGGTAAAAGAATGTTAAAGGCCTGGCTACAATGGATGAGTCTTCCCCATAGGTGGTCCACGAGCAGATGTGGTGAGCCGTATGTGGGTCCTCAAAGGACACAACTATACAGTCACCTGGAGTGGATTTCCGAGAAGGACCTACCCAAGGAACTCTACGCACCATTAGAATTCTATTTCTCGTTCCGTTTGGGATCGGTCTGTTCACATTCAGCCAGTGGATAACCTTGTTCTTCAGGGACCAGTGATTTTCTTGATGGTCATTCTCAATTTCCGGTACACCTGTCAATACCACCACATATGGCTTTGCATCTGGGGGGAGATCAATATAACCCCCGCGAAAATTTTGTGGACCCTGAGGGGGTTGGACAAACAGCCTTGTTGGCATGCAGCCTTGGGGCGGCTCCTGCTTTGTGTTGTGTAATAGGTTGTGAAATAGGGTGCTTTGGCGACTTTGGTGGGGGTTTGGGGGTTTTATGGTCGTATCCCTTTGTACAAGGTTTGGGTACTGGCCTAATTGAGGGTGGTACTGGAGGGGAGGTGTTGGGTATCGGTGGAGCTGAATTGCCATCTAGAATACCATTGTTTTCCTGACCTCGCAGGCTAAGGGTTGCTAGAGCTAGAATACTCTTTTCCACCTCTAAGAGATGGTTCTCAGAACGTGAGAGTCTTAGGTCCAGGGGAGATAGCAGCTTTATTAGGGTTTCCCAGACTATTTTTATAAATTCCACGTCCTTTCCTTCCTGCTCATCTAATTGTGTCCCAATGTCCTCTACTGTTGCGTTTTCCTTGGAAATTTCCAGGGTTGCGCCATCCACATCTGCTCCTAAAGGCACCTGTACAGGAAGAACAGTCCCACCTTCAGCACTAATCACAGGGAGATTGCTAACATTAAGTTGGTGAGTCCTGGCAACTTTAGCCTTCTTGCGTGAGTAGGCAGACCTTGAGTTGCGTTTTCTTTTATGTATTGTGCCCTTAGTGTTAGTGCATGATGAATTATCATGAATCTCCGTGATTTGCAATGTATTAACATTCAGTTGGCCATGGTATGGTTCAGAAATAACCACGGGTGGGATCTGCCTGGCGAGCTGATGAGTGGAACACGGGGTTGGTATTAGCACAGGGGGCGTGACTGGAGTGTGATGGACGTCAGCCTGCGTTATAATACACTGCGGTTTGGCCAATCGCTCCGGGGTTATTGCGGATGCTATGTGGCCCAGGGATGATTTTTTGGACTTAGCAATGTCCTGAGACAATCTTCTAGCAGCCTCCAGATCTAGGGAAACACGTTTCTGCATTTTAGTGATTTCCTTGTCTATAGCAATGTTTGTTCTCGTGATAAAATCATCAAGGGTCCCATTTTGCTTCAGACTCCCCTTAGCAGCCCTGCTGCGGCTTGCCCGCGTGCACATATCCTACAAGGCTATACAAACAATAGCAACAATGTGATAAAGCAGATAAATGGTACCAAAGGCACAAAGGAGGGCGAAAGGGGTGGGGCCCAGCCCAGACTCTTCAGACCTCGAACGGCCTCAAACGGCCCGCTCTTAGCCCGGTCTTCGCCCCGAGCTGCGTCCCGCGCTGCGGGAGATTAGACCTTAGATGTAGGGGACGTTATGGGCGGTGGGCGGGACAACAGGGAGAGCGGACCGGAAGCTGGCAATCGGTCACGCAGGGACTCCTGGGTAATGGAGTCCCTGCAACGCTCGCAGCCCCGCTGTGTGCCTCAACCCAGTTCCAACGTTCCTTTCCTCCCTCGAGCTCCGACGTGCAGCCCCTCTCACACCCAGGCGATGCGGCACCCGCGGAGCGGGTGCGGCGAGGTCCAAGGGCCAGTGACAGAAACAGGCAAGTTCACCTCCTGGCGATAGCCCCTGGCAGTTAGGGTCTTGGTTAAAAGGTGGTCCCACAGTAACAGGGACGATAGGGATTTAAAAAGCCTCCAGTGGGCGGTGGGCGGGACAACAGGGAGAGCGGACCGGAAGCTGGCAATCGGTCACGCAGGGACTCCTGGGTAATGGAGTCCCTGCAACGCTCGCAGCCCCGCTGTGTGCCTCAACCCAGTTCCAACGTTCCTTTCCTCCCTCGAGCTCCGACGTGCAGCCCCTCTCACACCCAGGCGATGCGGCACCCGCGGAGCGAGTGCGGCGAGGTCCAAGGGTCGGTGACAGAAACAGGCAAGTTCACCTCCTGGCGATAGCTCCTGGCAGTTAGGGTGTTGGTTAAAAGGTGGTCCCACAGTAACAGGGAGGATAGGGATTTAAAAAGCCTCCAGTGGGCGGTGGGCGGGACAACAGGGAGAGCGGACCGGAAGCTGGCAATCGGTCACGCAGGGACTCCTGGGTAATGGAGTCCCTGCAACACTCGCAGCCCCCCTGTGTGCCTCAACCCAGTTCCAACGTTCCTTTCCTCCCTCGAGCTCCGACGTGCAGCCCCTCTCACACCCAGGCGATGCGGCACCCGCGGAGCGAGTGCGGCGAGGTCCAAGGGTCGGTGACAGAAACAGGCAAGTTCACCTCCTGGCGATAGCTCCTGGCAGTTAGGGTGTTGGTTAAAAGGTGGTCCCACAGTAACAGGGAGGATAGGGATTTAAAAAGCCTCCAGTGGGCGGTGGGCGGGACAACAGGGAGAGCGGACCGGAAGCTGGCAATCGGTCACGCAGGGACTCCTGGGTAATGGAGTCCCTGCAACGCTCGCAGCCCCGCTGTGTGCCTCAACCCAGTTCCAACATTCCTTTCCTACCTCGAGCTCCGACGTGCAGCCCCTCTCACACCCAGGCGATGCGGCACCCGCGGAGCGGGTGCGGCGAGGTCCAAGGGCCGGTGACAGAAACAGGCAAGTTCACCTCCTGGCGATAGCTCCTGGCAGTTAGGGTCTTGGTTAAAAGGTGGCCCGCCACGATTAGGGTGGGTTCCATGCCCACCTATAAATGACTCATACCCTCTGCGTGGCACTGCCGTCCTCTAGCCAACCTACACCAAAAGATCGCTATACTCTGTACTGTGCCTCTACTACTGAGCATCCTACTTACCTTTGCCTGCCGTGTCTCTTCGTTCTGCACCTGTCCTCTATTCCCTTGTCTATCATGAATTCACTCTACACATTACCCACACAATGCTCCAGGAGCATCCAATGCGCACAGACCTGACCCACATCTCTGTCTCCATAGGGTGACCTCCCCATCGCTCTCAACATCCCTCCATTTTCCACCCTCAGCATGCCCCGATCGCAGCCTCACCTTCTCCAGCTCATCAAGCTGGAACAGAGCAGCTTCTTGCCCAGGTCGGCGGCAGTGTGCCGGTAGAGGTCAATGCGGGGCAAGGCATCGCTGGTGTGGTGTCCGAAGGTATGCATATAGTAGGTGTTTGTGTGCGTGTCATAGTAGTAGTGATGCTGCCCGCCCGAGTGCTAGCTTCCGGCCTGGCTCAGCGCCGTGTCCCCATTCTGAAAGCTCACCCCGCCGTGGCCTCATCGTCTCGGGGCTTCTGGGCTCCCCCCTCCGTCACCGGGTCCACCTGGAAACGGCTCTGGCTGGGCGTGGGTCCGAGGGGCAGGTTGGGCCCGTCGCCGGCACCTACGGCAAGCAGTTCCCCCTCATCTGGGGCCAGCGGGGCCTGCGCGCAGCCCGGCTCCTCCATGCTGCTGGTGCGGCGGCTACTCCGGAACTCTGCGGTGCTGTGTGCCTCTCCCCGTCCTCCCCTCGCTGCAGGTAAACAGCTGCGCCTCCTGCTGCATACCTGAGCCGGCTCAACGCGTTTCCTGAGGGAGCATCCCGCGCTCAGAGCCCAGGCGGGGAAGGGCAAGGGCTGTGCCGGCAGATGCTCAGACACAAAGACGCTCTCCGCACCTCTGCGCATATAGACAGGGATGAGGGGCAGGGAGCGGTGTTCGCCTCTTCTGACAGAGCCGCGGCCCGTAGAGCTCCCGCCTCTGTCCCTGAACTGAATACCACACACACACCCTGCAGGCTGCCGCGGCTCCTGCCTTTTAATGAAAGCGGCTGCGAGAAGGAAAGGAAGGACCTCGGAAAAAAAAAGCGGCAGTGAAATGTAAAAAAAAAAAATACACGCCTGCGAGACCTGCTCAAATCATTTGGTATGAAGACAGCAGTGACTGTTTCTCTTCAATGATAAGCATGAAGCACCTCTGTACATAACCCTTCCGGTATTCCGTTAACTGATAGGCTAAAAAGAATGTTATTGCAGTTCGTTCAAGTGTCATCGCTTGGAATTTGAAAAACTAGCAGCGAATCGTCACCTTTCTGAATGACGGTGCCCCTAGCTAATAAGAACGGGGGCAGGTACATAAATCCTCATGGTACAATAAAGCCTGCAAAAAGGTAAAGGAAGAACTCCTTAGAAATATTAAGGAGGGTCAAGGAGGAGAGAAGGTAAGAGAAAGTAGACGGGTATATAAAAAACTCCTGGCCCATGCTAAAACTGAATGGGAGGAGAATCAATGGGAGGAGATAAATAAATCCCTTGTGAAAGGAGACCACAGGACGTTCTGGAGAGTAGTGAATGGGGGGTCGGGAATCTCCACTCAGCTATTGAGCCTAACATCGCACCAGGGGTATGGCAGACCCACTTCCAATCCCTTTATAGCTCTGAGTTGGGAGAAACCACGAATGATGCTGGGGGTGGCCAGGCAGTATATGAGGGGGAACCAATAACAGTGGGAGAGGTTAGGGCAGCAATAGCAGGTCTGACATCGGGCAAGGCGCCAGGATTGGATGGCCTACCTGGGGACTTGTTCAAGCAGGAACCCGATGTCTGGGCCCCCTACCTTGCTGTTCTGTTTAACGGAGTTTTGAGCGGTATGGAGGTTCCAAGCACTTGGCTGGGGGCAGAGGTGGTTCCCATATATAAGAAGGGCTCGCCCCTGCTCCTAGCCAACTATAGACCAATCAGCCTAATTGATGTACCACAGAAGTTGCTTGGTAGGGTATTGCTGAATCGACTGCAGGAGTGGGAGGAAGAAACGGGTGCCCTTAGCCCCTATCAGGCAGGATTCAGAAAGGGGGTTTCAACAGTGGACCAGGTTTTTAGATTAAATATGATCTATTGGAGGGCAGCGATATTCGATGGCGGCAGCTTATACACAATATTTGTGGATTTAAGGGCCGCCTTCGACTTGGTGCCCAGAGGTAAACTTTGGAGTGTCCTGTCAGAGATGGGTGTACCCGCGGACATTTTGATAATCTTACAGAGATTACATCACAACAACTATGCCCGAGTGAGGTGTGGGAAGTCTGGGGAACTGACGGATAGATTCCCCGTTGACAGAGGGGTTAGGCAGGGCTGTGTGCTTGCACCGACCCTGTTCTGCCTCTTTGTCAACGGGGTAATCGCCCACCTGAATGGTACTGAAAACACTGATGCCCCAAAATTGAACGGCAGCAGGGTGCCTGCAATTATGTTTGCAGACGACACCCTGCTCCTGTCCAAAACCCCAATGGGGATCCAGCTGATTCTTGACTCTTTTGTGGCCTTTTGTACAGATAGGGGTCTAGAAATCAACGCCACAAAAACTAAATTTATGGTCCTGAATCCTAGTCAGAAATTGCGCCCGAACCCACTACTGGGAGCGTCAAGGCTAGAGAGAGTCTCCACCTTTGAATATCTAGGTGTAACCTTGAATGAGACTATGTCATGGGGGCCACATCAGACCAGAGCTAACCTCAAATTAGTGCAGACCACTGGGGGCATTGTGCGGATGATGAAGAGTTCGACATACCGGCCTTTGGGACCGCTCATACAGATCTATAAAGCACAGGCTAGGGGCGCCACTATGTATGGGGCGGAATTGTGGGGACACACATCAACCCGTAGTCTGTCGGCAACTGAGAACAATTTTATTAGACAGATAGTTGCACTTCCGGCCAGCACCCCGCTCCTTCCTCTGAGGCTGGATCTGGGACTGAGACCAATAGCTGATGAAATAGGTCTCAGACCCATAGTCTTCTGGCGAAGACTGTGGAGTAGTGAAGAACTATCTGCCTATAGGGCGGAACTGAGTGAGCTTCTAACTCATCCCAAAGCTTCACAAATCCCCTGGGTAAAATACATCCAAAGATCATGCACAACATTGGGTTCCCCGATCTCTGGTCCGACCCTGCAAACGCCTCATTAAACATCCCACGCAGAACTTTGGTCAAGGTCTTCCACGACCAGAAATTATCATCTGCCATGGATGGCCAGAGGGAGGGATCATTAACATCTGCATTCATGCTGAGCAAGAACTCATATAGGCTGGAAAGGGTCTTGGACGCCATGTCCCCCGTGTTGGCCAGGAAGCTGTTTCTCCAATGGAGATATGGAACATTGCCCTTCAGATCTTTTACCAGCTCCTGGACAACCCCGTCCCTTTCTAAGCAGTGTCCGACATGCTCCTATGCGGAGGAGAGTGATCTACACGTGGCCCTGTTTTGCCCAACCTATATGAAAGCTAGGAAGTACTGGCTTTTGCCACTTATTAGGAACTTTGGTTGTAGGGAGTACCTGCCAATGTATAGAATTCTAAAAACCGATGTTTCGAGTTTAACCGTGTTTGTACTGGCAAAATTCCTCACCAATGTATGGCATACCCGCACTCGCATTCTGAAATCACAGGCCCCGAGTTAATCCCAAACCTTTTAAAATGTAACTCCGGTAGTTTTAACTTTCAGGAATGATTTTATAGTGTATAGCATGTGCTGTTTTGTTATTGTTGTGGATTTTATCATGGTTGTACATGTTTTATTGTTGTATATCTTTTATGGCCATATGGCCGAAATAAAGATTGAATAAAGATAATAAGAACGCTGGGTGCGCGCGCGAGCGGGCTGACGTAATAACCAGCGTGGTAGGCTGTACCTTTACATTCCAGGAAGAGCAGCGTGTGCCAGGTGATGCGGCGGAGTGACGGAGCCTGTAGCAGCGGAAAGAGCCCGGTGAGTGGGGGGGGGGGGGATGTGTGCGTGCGCGTGTGTGTTTGTGCGCGTGTGTCTGTGTGCGCGTGTGTCTGTGTGCGTGTGTGCACGGCAACAGTTCACAGTCGGAGCGCGTGTTCAAGCGCGTGTCTTGATCCGATTCCGGCATGCTGTTCCCGGTCGCAATGGAGCGCGTGTTCACGCGCGTGACCTGATCCGATTCCGGCATGCTGCGCGTGCCCATCTCCTGTCTCCTTGAAAGCATAGCCGATGACTGTAGGTCTCGCAGGCAAGACAGCGCTTTGCGCTGCATCGTCACTGCGAGACCTAAAAATTAATGTGTCCATCTGTAATAAAACTGGTGCTCATGTAAAGCACTCTGATACCTGATGTCTCGGGTCTAGATTGCGCTATATAAAACTCTAATATCGAAAGAAAAAAATATGCAAAAGGTTGATACTGAAATTTGCTTATTTTCATATAAGTGCACTGATTTATCTTCTGCAGGTGTTCACAGCACTGAAACCTGACAGACATTCAAGCATGAGTGCATATTTACCGATTAAATACATGTGGAAATATACTAATTTCAGCTTATTTTTTTCCAAAAAAACCCAAACTAAATATGGATAAATACAGGAAAAATTTGTAAAAAATAAATATGGATAAATACAGACGGAAATGGTAAAAATAAAAAAAAACATAAAACCGGGAGCCATAAACATAATGCACTTTCAGGAGCAGTAGAAGAAATACAGGTCATGTGGGATATTGTGTTCTGTTTATAGTATAAACACTACCTACTGTGTGAGCTATCACCTTTAAAAAAAAATCAGTGTCTGCACTGCAGTCAGAAAATTACATTTGAAAAGGACTCACCCGAACGGGTTCCTGAACATCTGACAATGGTTTGACATCCCCTGTCTGGAAAATCATAAAGGTGGCACCCAAACCATTCCACATTATTTCCAGTTCCCATTTCTCTTGACCAAGGAGAGTATTCATAGATCCAGGGCTGGAGTCTGTCCAACAGTCCATCTCTCAGAGATGAGGGGACATCACCTGAAAAGTGCACAACTTGCTGGAGAGTAATAAGAAGGAATAAAGCAAGTAGAGTAGTTTCGAATAAGCTTTATTCAGTAGACTCACACCCGGGACAGCAGAGAAAAGCTGGCACACCAGTCAGCTCCAGTTCCTTCTCGAAGACCCACTCCCCCACATTCCAACCCCAAGCTCAACCCAACTCTAGAATTCCCACAAGCCAGGATGGCTCGAGCACAAGCTCCAGCACCAACACAACACTTCCCCCTTCCCACAAAAGAAACAATAGAAGAATTACATCCAAAGAAGTGAAAGCAAAAAAACAAAACAACTACGCACCAACACAACAGAGAGCATGGGGTGTGACTAACATTTAGAAATCTGCCTGCTTACTCAGAGGGGGGAGGAGTGTTCCTAACCCAGCAAGATGGAAAGCCTAGCCATGTTCTTGGACTATGTGGCATCCAGAAGAGCAGATTTGCTAATAACAGTGTAACCAGTGCTTACCCGAGCTACAAGTCGTCTCCAGACTTCCTTGCCCGGTTAATATGGCAAACCATATGAAGCATCATCAACATCAAGTGACAGCGTCCCATCTGGCATCACCATCATGTGACTAGAGGACCGGTGTTGCTGCTGTCCTCAACGTGCGAGTCCTGCAAGGATAGTTGAGGACCTCCATTGGCATGGAGGCAGCCACTGATGAAGATGAGCGACCACCGTGGAGGCCTGCTATGCCATTCTCAAATTTAATCAAGATATGAGAGGCGGGCGCACTGCCAGCGTCCCCACACCACTGCCTGTGGTGCTTATTGTGCAACAGAGAAGGGTGAGCAACCAAACCAGGAAGCCAGACCACATCCAATTGAGCGGATCATGAGAGACTTGAATCCAGAAACTTAGAGGCTGTGTCTTGAACTCTGAAAGATACTCTGCATGTTAGGAAGATTACTGGTTGCCATGAGGAACTATGCTTGATCATGATAAGATTTAAATTGAACTAATGCTGACTGAACAGGGTAGATGCTAGCACAGTCCAATTATGAGCTCTGGTAGTCTTGATTCCTGCCTATGATCTACCTCGTTGGTGATAGAATTCAATAGCTTGGTGTGAGACCTTTGCTAGAGCCCCAAATCGTTTTGTAGAACCCTGTAGCAGATTTCCCTTTAATGCGAGTAGTATTTCGTTTTGGTGTCATTTTAAAGTATTACTTATTTTGATAACATAAGCACTGGGCTGTATGGTGAATTATTGAGTCTGTTGTTTGACTGCTTCAGTTCTTAGGGCTAGATGTAGGTAAATAGTATTTACTTATTCGTAAATACCGAATTTTACCGATTCGGTATTTACGAATCGGTAAATGCTGTGTAGCTAAAAATTAGGTAAATATTACCGAATTGTTAAGATTCGGTAATTACCTAATCAGCAGTGGCGGCTGGTAACATTTGAAAGTGGTGTGGCGTAAAATGATTGTCATTATGCACCGTAGCGAGCGAGCGCAGCGAGCGAGCCCGAACAACCTAAGGAGGGTTCGGGGGGTATTCCCCCCGAGAAAATTTTGAAAAATTAGTGGCCAAATGGTGCATTTTCAAGCAAATTTGAGAAAGCAGGAAGGTTAATAAAGCAATTGTGAAAGTTCAGTTATTACATTAATAAAGAGATGTCCTATAACATAGGTAGCTGCTTATTCAAGCTTTCTTTCACCCCATAGTCCTGCAGGGTCTTGATAAAAGACAGACAAGAGAAAAAGCAGTGTGGTCCTCGACCAGGAAGACACTCATATTTCGTTGGTAAGAAGTCAAAAGATTGGTCAAATTGAAAACCTGAAATGCAATATGCAATCCAACAATTTGCAAGTACATCTCATCTATGTTCAACAAGCCATGTTTTACCCATGATTGGAATTGTGAATCACCAAATAAACTGAGCCACTGCAATCAAAATCAACCAAAACTGTGGCTCAAGGTTACATATTGGCAAAAACAATATAAAACAGAAACACAGTCTAAATAACTATGAAAGTGACACATAAATATTGACCATGCAACTCAAACTCAGAAATTCCAGATTCAATTCACTGCCAAAGCAGGCCTCCAGTCCCACATATCATTTCATGTGGGCTAAGTGCAGTCTACAATGCATTACTTGCCAAAGCAAATAAACATTCTCTCATATTTACAAATTCCTGTGGCAGACAAAATTTTAAGTTACCCCAAAGCGGGAAAAGATTTTACATTCCAACATTCAATGGTCTGTTCCAGTGTCTGATTATACTAGAGATATCACAGCCACACAGGTTTTGTAAGTAGGAATACTCGTTATACCCATCTCTCTCTTTCTGCCGCACTCTCATTCTGGCTCTGCTTAGCTCCATCTCTCTCTGTTTCACCCCCTCCCTCTCGTTCTCTCTAACAATCCATTGCTTCTCTCTCCCACACACACACACACACACACACTCTCTCTCTCCTCTCTCCCATTCCGGCTCTTCATCTTTCTTTCAATTTCACTTCACCTCTCTTGCTTTATTTATCAATCTATTCTCTCTCTTATGTTATCAATTACATCCAGTTTAGTTCCATTACACACCAGGCATGACATTTTGGTTCACAGGTGCGTTCTGTGTCTCTTTTCTCTTTGCTTTCCATTGACTTTATCTCCAAGTATCTGTTTTCTCTTTTTCTAGGCCTTTATCTCTTTCTTTCGTTTTATCTCTATCTACATCCATATTTCTTTAGGTCTGTCTTTCTCTTCTTTCCACCCTCTTTCACTCTCTGTGTCTGTCTCGTGATTTCTCTCTACTGTCTCTAGCACTCTTTGTTCTCTCCCAGTCCTCCGCAGTCACACTCTCTCAGGGGAGATCCCCATCACTGCCCAGATATAAACAGAAACGTAATCAGACAATATTTAGAAGAATATAAATACCCCGTTCATGGAACTGTTATTGAGCAGTTAAATAGTCTTTGTGAACAAACATGCAAAGGAATAAAACAATCTCCTACTAAACCAAGTCTTAAATGGGAAATTAATAAAAAAAGTGGCCAATAACTCGAATAATAAATTTAACCTGTCATTTCAAAATTCTCAAAACAGAAAAGATGAGCTAGAGCAACGTGTTTCTTCACCTCTCTTAAATTTTGTGACTGATGTGTTGGAAACATTTATAAACAAACTGGAGACCTTTGCTGGGACGGAAATAGACTCCATTTTCTGTTTTGGTAACCAAAACGCAAACAATCGAACAAAAGCATCAGTTTTCAAAGGGAGTCAACAGTATTCTAATTTACCAAGCAAATATTGCAAACAAAATAATTCAGAATACTTTGTGGAGAAAGAAGCAAACTTTGCAGTGCCTCCTTTTAAATTTGACGATCACACACCAGCCCAAAAAGGGAAATTTCTGTTATGATACCTGGCACGCACGAAATTAAAAGCAAATTTGCCACACGTTCCATCTAATCCACACCTTTCTGCATACTTTGCATATTTTAGCAAAAAAACTGTTTCTAGCTAAAATCGATAAAAAGTTTTAAAAAACATACTGCCACGCATGTTGTAGGCCTTTTGTCACACAGAGGCAGCTCTCATTTCATTGCAGACTGCTGCATTTAGTAGTTTAACTGATATTAATACTGTGAAATGCTTGCACATATTGTATTAACGTGTAAAACCCATTACAAATTAGTAAAGCAGCATTGCTTCACCGCAAAAACAAATTTTTGCTGCATTATTTAGTCAACCCTGCCACATTATTGGCCTCACCTGTTGCTTAATTCTTGCGGCCCTGCATATAGTTTACCTAATATCTATCACCATGTGTCCAACCTAAAAGGTGCAATATGTCTGCACTCTGCACACACCGAAAGTACCTTTTCATTCATAGAAAATTGCAAAATGTAAAACGAATTTAGATTTGGCACACCAGCAATGATATGACAGTGAAAATGAAATAATAAAAATCTGCTGTCAAGCTATGCTTGATGTGTGGCAAGTGTAGTTAACAGCTGCCGACCAGCATGGCACCCTCCAAGGAAAAGGAAAATAATGTAATACTCCTCATTGTTTCGAGTCCCGGGCATTAAGTACATGGGCTCTCATCAGCGCTTCTTACTTTTAAATGGATAGTGTTGTCTGTAACTAACATACGGAAATTGATTATAAATAGACCAATGTGAAGGCTCCCACCACCTCACTAAGGATACTAATAATGTTTTAAGTTTAAATGTTACCAAATCAAGAAGACTGGTAACCAATACTTCCACACGGTTTCCTGTTGATGGGATCAGCGTAGTAGATTCTGTTAGAAGCAGAATCAACTCGTTTATAAGAGTTTTAGTTAACATGTTTGTAAAAGCACGAATTGCCATAAAGCCTACCTTTTTCACTGTAAGAGGCTCAGAAGTCTCGTTTTTATGAGGGTACAATGCAGCCGTGGACCTACAAACATAGACTGAATTATACTCCTGTGTTTTAACATCGTAAGGACTCACTAGATCTTTATGCAATTTTTAAGGGAAGAAGCGGCAAACCTGGCGGTTTTGCGTTTGTTCCCTCCGCCTGTGTTTTTTAATTGCCTTCTGGCTCTTGCAGCGCGGCCGGCCATAGCCACTAGAAAACGCTGTGGAAATAGATGTATAATTGCACCTGATTAATTGGGATCGATCATGTATGTTGAAAGCTCAGGGGTCTGATGCTAAGAGCACAGGGGTCTGATGTGGGCTCTACACGGGGTGGGGTCACAGCCTCTTAGGGCTCTGATCCTATGAGGGGGCTTTCACGGCCCCTCCCAGGCCTGACCCTCAGATTCACAGAGAAGCCCCTTTTCTACACTGAAGGTGGGGGCCAGGGACAGAGAAAGCCCATTTTCTCATATTCGTGACCTTTGCCCCGTGGCCTGACACTGTAGCCTTCAGCGTCTCTTAGGTGACACGTGCCGCAGCATCACCCTTTTGGGGTGCTTATACAGAGTCGATGTCTTTAGAGGTCGCTTTGTTGATTCACTGTATCTTCCGATATGATTTCGGTTCTGTCTCTAAATTCCGCGTCAATCGGGTGCGCCTGCGGTGTTTGGCCTCTTGTCCAGACTCCACTGTGTGCACTCATCCGATTAACGGGCACTTGTCAGCTCCTGGTGCGTCTGTCTGCACATCCTGGCGAGTGAGGCCCTACCCCAAAGAGATGGCTTTTAATACTTGATGCTGCCTGCTCCACTGATACCAACCTGATCTTATCCTTGCGGTAAAAAAAACTGCAGCACACATATGAGACACGACTGGTGCACATGGACACGAGGGTGCACACCCCTGCACATTATATCCCGGATTACTTGGACGGGTGCAGAAGGCGACATGCAGACCTGCGCCTCTTTTCTCGTGGTGTGTTGGCATACTATTGGGTGAGAATAGCTTTATTAAAAAAAAACAGACCGGTAATAAAACTTAATTGCCATGTCCTTTTTACTTTAACACATATGCTCCCTATAGTGATATTTAAATGACGCTTATGTACCAATGTGAACAAATTCTAAACACACGGCAATGCCACACGGATCTGCTCTTCTGCACGATGCTAGTGCATTAGAGGTGAAAAGGGAACCGCACCAAGTCTCAGTTTCAACCATCCGCCGCACTGAGGATACACTCCGTCCTTTTCTGAAAGGTGCTTCTAAAAGCACTTTATTTCACGGTTTACAAGAGTAGGGAAGTCCATGTCTTCCTTAGCTGTTGGCACATTTTCGATCCATTTCTACTGTTCATTAATCTTTACTCAATTACTCTCCCCACCTTTAACGGGTTTGAAAATTGGCAAGCCTGGGTGCTCTGACGTGCTGCTTGTTAGGGCTGGTCTGCACTAAACTCATAACAAGGGTTTCGCTTTTCCAAGTACACCACTTTGCCAGAAAGCATCAGTACCGTTTTATTAAAACAATGGTCCTTTTTTAACTGAATATTGCAATTACGTATACATGCTGCCACAGTTTAGGTGGATCTTTGCAGCATGTAATAAAAAACATAACCGTTGCACCAGGTTGCCAATGCCAGACCTACTACTTTGCCAATTGTTCATCTATAACATTCATCTCTCCTCGTGACACTGAAACCGAAACATGATTTACTAGAGAGCTCCTCATGACCCAGACGGAGCTTCAAGGCGCTGAGCATGTTGTGGTGCCCTTTCCTAAAAACTGCACGCAGCCAAAGTCCAGTACCAATAAACTGTCTCTATTCCCCTTATCACATACTCCCACACAGCCCTGGGCATCTATTTCCTCAAGTCTTCTTATTTCCGGGTATACACCTGCAATCAGCGCATCTCCTCGCCTCTGCTTGCATGCCCAGGTTGCGACTTCTTGACACACATGCATAATGCAAACTAACTACAGGTCACAGAATAAAAGAACGGGAATGTCTGAAGGCGTCACGTGATGCGAAGCCGCTTCGCAGCGCTGGATGTTCACTCCACCTTTATTATGGCACAAGGGTCAGTAAACGACCACTTCTAACATGTCTACCTTGACAGCCCGCTGGGCCGAAATACCTGCCTTTACAAACTGACTCCAGCAGCTGACTGTGGGTGCCACCGGTACCACAGCTCTGCCAGCTGATAAACACATGCCTGTCTTGAGTCACAGGTATACTGTCTGCCTGGGGATGTTTATCAGGTCTCAGCACAGCCTGCAGGCACCTGCCTCCCCCTGCTGATCTCTGAACATCTTACTTCACCTGTGCCCCCCCCTTCTTGTGTACTCCGTAGAGCCTTCAAAGTGTCAACAGAGCACTGAGTTCTAGCACAGCCAACCGTCATCAAGTACTTCAGAGTGAAGAACCCTCAATACAACGTTACCCCTCCCCAGAAGAATCACAGGGTCCCTAGGGCACCTCACTTGACCCCACCCCAAACTCCTCACATCAAACGGACAGAGTACTGATGCTCTGCTTAAGAGAACAATAACTATTCAAAATAAAGAATAAAACAAACATACCTTTAGCGGGACGGGGACACGCACTCAATGAGAGTCGACGTGAGGCAGGCTTGCTTTTTCATTAAGCCTTTTCCCCATCTTTTCCAAAGCTGCCGAAAGAGGAAGCAAGTAATATATGTGTTCCCAAAGTGCGTATTCATAATACTCTAATTTTAAATTAAGTTATAATAGCCCTTTCTGGGCTCGAGTCCTACCTACTGGGCAGCTCCACCATCCTCGTGCGCGTGAACTCGTATTAGCCCTGCTCTTTAGCCAATCCTGGCGCAGTGGCGATGTTATGCCTGCTATATTCCAACAAAGGGAGAGGTAGGGAGAATCAAGGACACTCTCTCAGTCCCCGGTTAAATGTACTTCAACAAAAAAAGAGAGGTCTGGTCAGTCATAGGACTGCCACAAAATTGGAGCAAATTTTGGAAGAGTAACACACTCACTCAATTTGAGTAGGAAGGCCCTCACACACCGACCTAGTCAGTGTCATGCTTCATCATCGGGCCCCACCAAAGAGGCCGAGTGCCTCTTTGGTGTGCTGCGACGCCAGAAAGACTGCGGAGCTGGTTGTGTGAGGAGGGCGTGATGTGAGTGAAATATAATTAAAAGTGCCGCGTCGGGGTCCGGTTCCGAGGAACTCTGAAGGTTCAGAGCGGGCTGTGAGCGCTGAGGGCGATGTGCCAGGTGCGCTCCAACCCTCCTCCCGAGACCCATGGTGCAAGTAGCGCCCTGTTTTAAAGTGCTGAGATACCCCTGACTTTGGGGTCTTTTTTCTTTAGAATGAGCTTCCCGCTCTTCTAATTTTAAGCACTTTTTTCACCTTTTCTTTTTTCACTTTCACGCCCCCAGGTTAGGGTGGACTATTAGAGTGTCCATACCGCCGGGGTATAGTCCTGAAGAATGCCTTGGTAAATTTATACCACTAGTATGGCAGAAACATGTTGACTGACTGATCAATTTTGTGGTATTTAGCTGAATTTAACCAAACCCTAAAAACCTTGGCATGTAAATTCAGACACATATATACCTCTTACCTGTGTCTTAGGGATCACTCATTAAAAAACTTTTTTTGATACCCTCTTAGGCACTTTTAATTATATTTCACTCACATCACGCCCTCCTCACACAACCAGCTCCGCAGTCTTTCTGGCGTCGCAGCACACCAAAGAGGCACTTGGCCTCTTTGGTGGGGCCCGATGATGAAGCATGACACTGACTAGGTCGGTGTGTGAGGGCCTTCCTACTCAAATTGAGTGAGTGTGTTACTCTTCCAAAATTTGCTCCAATTTTGTGGCAGTCCTATGACTGACCAGACCTCTCTTTTTTTGTTGAAGTGATGTTATGCCTGCGCCAATCCTGGCACAGGCATAACATTGCCACTGCGCCAGGATTGGCTAAAGAGCAGGGCTAATACTGCCCATAATGAGACCCGGCTCCCCCGGGTCTCTGCCTGTGTCACGGCTAGGGGAGGAGGAGGAGGGAAGGGGCTTTTGCGTGTGTGCGCATGCCGGGGCAAGTCATAAAAATTACTTGTCCTAAATGCGCACACACATTGCTGCCTGCCACGACATGCTGCCAACCTGCCACATGCCACTCACTGCTGCAGGCCCGCCCCCAGACCTTCCGCGGTCGCACTGGATGACGTCACGATTTGTGACTCCGGTCGCTCGTAATTTTACTTTTGTCGCTCATAAGTTTACTTTTTTTAGTGTGTCACAGTGTCAGACAGTGACAGCAGTGACGGTCGTCCATGGATGGTGGGGCAACGCCCCAACGCCCCCAATGGACGAACCGCCACTGCTAATCAGTATTTACCGATTCGGTAATTGCCATTTATTCCTATGGGCCTGCAGGCCCATAGGAATGAATGTCAATTACCGAATCGGTAATTACCAATTCGGTAAAATTGGGAAAGTGTCAAGGGTGGCAGGGTGTCACTTTGACACCCTGTTGCACCCCTGAATAGTGCTGGTGTGCACATGTGGCACACATACATGCCCTAAGGGCATGTATGTCTGTCACATGGCACAGGTGTAAATGCACAGATTTGCATTTACGCAGGTATTCGTTATTTACCACCAACTAATAGTTGGTGGTAAATAACGAATCCTTAAAGCACAAAAGCACTCTTTAAAGTGCTTCCTACATCTCATTTACAGATTCGGTAAATACCGAATCGGTAAATGATGATTCGGTGAATACCGAATCGGTAAATACCGATTTGTTATTTACCGAATCGGTAAATCTACCACCTACATAAGAAAAGGCTATTGGCCTTCCTACCGGTAATGGCCTTACTACATCTGGCCCTTAGTCTTCACTTTACCTCAATGGGAATCCTTTCACTGCTAATCCATGATAGCCTGACAGGCAAGTGTGGAAGGGGTACTTGTTCCAGTTTGCAGAGCTATAGAGGGGGAGGGGGACAAAACACTGGTAACTAACTACCGCTGCCACCATGATTGTGGACTAGTAGCCACTGTCTGTCCTGTATAAACGGGGTCTGTCAACAGGTAAAATTTACATTTCTCTAAAGAACACATTATATGGACTTAAAGCAGTGTTATGAGTATCCATCTCATCACACGTATTTTTGTAGATTACCAAGAAATAGTTTGAAGTTTATTTCACAATACAGTGCAGGTATTTAATTTTAGCTTGCATGCTGCCCATACTCAGTAGTTATGGAACTGGTAACAAGAGGGACACTTTTCCTCTGAAACAATCTCTTAACTTGCCAGCCCTGTTTGCTGCCAGTTGCATTTACAGCCAAGATTTAATTAGGGGATTGATTTAATATCGGGCTGAAACCCCCTCCCACCTTGGATATGGCCGTGGAGAGGCGTGCTTCCAATTGGGATCGTTTAGGGTTTTGCCGGGGCAGGTATTGCTACCATCCATAATTTTCTGGTTGCAAACCTTAGGAGCTGTTTGCTAAACACTGGGATCCAATACACCACTCTGCTTATCTTTGAACCTATTCGCCGAGGCGGGCATTCCGCCAGGGTGTGGCCGAATCTTACGCGTGTGCAGATCAGAAGACCCTTGTCTGTTCGACGCACACGCCCACCATGACGTCGGACGGCCGGGGGCCATCCGACACATCGAAAAGGTTAAAAATGTCATGTTGCCAGTTTTAGTGAACCCACGCCGGTGACTGTTATCAGGCACTGCTTATTGACTTGCTGCAGTGATAAGTTTTTAAAAGAGATTGCTTAAGAAAACATGAAACGGGCAGTTATAAGAGTTAAAGATTCTAAGCTGCCACTTCCTGTAATGCCATGCTGTGTCAACGATCATGTGATGTCACTTCCTGCAATGCCATACTGGTTTCGGATATCATGCGATAGCACTTGTGAACCTCTGTGGTTTTGGTGAAATTACACCACTGGTGGATCACTTCTCCTACCCCGTCACTGCTCCTGCCCCGTCCAGTGCTCCTGCCCCGTGCACTGCTCCTGCCCGCCACTGCTCCTGCCCCATTCACTGATCCTGCCCTGTTAACGTCTCCTGCCCCGTTCACCGTTCCTACCCAATCACCACACCTACCCATTCACAGTTCCTACCCATTCACCGCTACTGCCCTGTCACTTCTTCTGCCCTGTCACTTCTCCTGCCCCGTCACTGCTCCTGCCCCGTCACTGCTCCTGCCCCATCACTTTTCCTGCCCGTCACCTCTCCTGCCCCGTTCACTGCTCCTGCCCCGTTCACTGCTCCTGCCCCGTTCACTGCTCCTGTCCGTTCACCGCGCCTGCCCGGTTACCTCTCCTGCACATGCCTAATCACCGCTCCTGCCCAGTCACTTCTCCTGCCCCATCACTTCTCCTGCTCCTCACCTCTTCTTTCCTGTCACCTCTCCTATCCCGTCAAAGCTCCTGACCAGTCACCTCTCCTACCCCGTCACTTTTCCTGCCCTGTCACTTCTCCTGCCCGTTACTTCTCCTGCCCAGTCACCTCTCCTGCCTCGTCACCTCTCCTGCCCTGTCACCTCTCCTGCCCCATCACCTCTCCATTCCTGTTGCCTCTCCTTCCCTGTCACTTCTACCTGCCCCTTCACTTCCACTGCCCCATCACTTCTCCTTTCCCGCCACTGCTCCTGCCCCATTCACTGATCCTGCCCCGTTTACCTCTCCTGCCCCGTTCACCGTCCCTACCCAATCACCGCTCCTACCCATTCACAGCTCCTAGCCATTATCTGCTACTGCCCTGTCACTTCTCCTGCCCCGTCACTTCTCCTGCCCCGTCACTGCTCCTGCCCTTGTTGCGTGTTTATCTAGGTTCCTGATCGATACTGTGACCTTATGCCCCTATTCGGCTATAAATCCATTTATTCCCTATATTGGCATAACCGTTCAAGTGCGATTTTCTGAAAAGTCATCTCTGGCCTCACACGAACAGAGCCACATTCCAGCATGACTCTCTGCTACTTCCTTTGCGACCAATTAGTGCAATGACAGTGCAGCAGTCCCTATCTGATATTCCTAGATAACACTCCGAGTTCTTCAACAAGATAAAAACTTAGCAAACCTGGAAATCCCCGCTTGCTATGTTTTGATTAGTAATGGAACTCTAATGAGCAACTGATAACTATCACTTCCTAGTGACATCTTTAATTGACGTCTTATGTCCAGCAAACTTGCGTCAAACCCGGCACCTGTCAGGTATAAATATTACCAACGTTGCCTTAAGCAATGTTCGTTGCCTGTTGCTGATGCCAGCTGCCTGCATGACCCTGTGTTGGTAAATCTAGCACTCTGTCGCTGCAGCCTGCTATCCTGTGGTGGTGAAGCTGCTGATACCATTATCGCCGCCAAAGCGCGAACTATGGTGCAGTACGCTTAAGGAGCCGAACAGCCGTCCTCTGCGAAGACATCCAGCAGATTCCAGCTGCCCGCGGACGCTGTCCCCCCTCCTTCCTCGACGCGCTGAAGAGCAGCCGCTGCCTTTCTCGTGCAGAGAAATCCAGCTACAGCGTTTCCGGTTTACCCTCGCAGGTGACTGGGATATCGAGAGAGACCCCTGAAGGAGATACCAATCCTCCATCATTCTATTCAGAAGTATGGTGTTGACTAAACCCTTAGACGAGAATTCTTGAAACAAACCTTGGCAAAACCAACTTAACTTAAAGCTACTTACTTACTCCCCTTTCACGTGTTAGGCTTAGGTCAGGCACACTGGGGTAGGCTTAGTTAGAAGCACCAGTTGAGTATGTTAGCCTAATGTATATATGACTGTATATATGTTTTATTACTTTTAAACCATTGTATGGCTAAGAAACCATATCAATGCTTTTACAGTTCTATTTCGCAATACTTATCTTACTGTACGTACTTTTTATAATAACATTATTGCAATTGTGGCAATACATTTCTCTTGTACGAGAAGAAAGACTGTTCAATAAATGTTAACCCTTTATTGACAAACGCCCGTCTCTCTATTCTCTACATCTTGTGAAAGTAAACTGCACTAGACTGACTGAGTGAAATACATGTCTATTGTTTCACACGACCCTAGAGATTGACTCTTGATCTGAGGAGCAAAGTTGTCATGTTGCACGGTTGTTGGAAAACTGAATCCCTTCTTGTCTGTGCCAAGGAAGCTGATCACTTCCTATGCAGAGAAGAAAGTTTCCAGTGACCTCTGAGCTAGTTGGTAACACAACCCAATTAAGTTTAGATAGTCAGTGGAGGCCTGGAATATCCGCAGTTCCACGTCGATACTACTGTTTATGTTATTCCAATGCGCAGGGCCTAGTGGGAAACTAGGAACTACACTACACCCTGTCACTGCTCCTGCCCCATTACTTTTCCTGCCCCGTCACCGCTCCTGCCCCGTTCACTGCTCCTGCCCCGTTAACTGCTCCTGCCCCATTCACTGCTCCTCTCCGTTCACCGCTCCTGCCCGGTTACCTCTCCTGCACATGCCTAATCACCGCTCCTGCTCCATCACTTCTCCTGCCCCATCACTTCTCCTGCCCCTCACCTCTTCTTTCCTGTCACCTCTCCTATCCCGTTAAAGCTCCTGACCGGTCACCTCTCCTGCCCCGTCACTTTTCCTGCCCTGTCACTTCTCCTGCCCGTTACTTCTCCTGCCCGGTCACCTCTCCTGCCCCATCACCTCTCCTGCCCCATCACCTCTCCATTCCTGTAGCCTCTCCTTCCCTGTCACTTCTACCTGCCCCTTCACTTCCACTGCCCCAACACTTCTCCTGCCCCGTCACTTCTCCTGTCCCGTCACTGCTCCTGCCCCGTCACTTTTCCTGCCCTGTCACCGCTCCTGCCCCATCACCGCTCCTGCCCGTTCACTGCTCCTGCCGTTCACTGCTCCTGTCCGGTCAGCACTTCTGCCCGATCACCGCTCCTGCCCCATTCACTGCTCCTGCCCCGTTCGCTGCTCCTGCCCCGTTTACTGCTCCTCTCCTTTCATTACTCCCGCTCGTTTACCGGTCCTGCTCATGCCTAATCACCACTCCTGCCCCGTCACTTCTCCTGCCCCATCACCTCTCCTGCCCCGTCACCTCTCCTGCCCCGTCACCTCTCCTGCCCCGTCACTTCTCCTGCCCCGTCACCAATCCTGCCCAGTCACCACTCCTGCCCGGTCACCACTCCTGCCCGTTCACTGCTCCTGTCGTTCACTGCTCCTGTCCGGTCAGCACTCCTGCCGTTCACTGCTCCTGCCGTTCACTGCTCCTGTCCAGTCAGCACTCCTGCCCGATCACCGCTCCTGCCCCATCACTTCTCCTGTCCCATCACTTCTCCTGCCCCATTCACTGCTCCTATCCGTTCACTGCCCCTATCCGTTCACTGCCCATATCCATTCACTGCTCCTGTCCGTTCACCGCTCCTGCCCGGTTACCTCTCCTGCACATGCCTAATCACCTCTCCTGCCCCGTCACTTCTCCTGCCCCATCACTTCTCCAGCCGTGTCACCTCTCCTTTCATGTCGCCTCTCCTGTCCGGTCACTGCTCCTGACCCGTCACTTTTCCTGCCCCGTCACTTCTCCTGCCCGTCACTTCTCCTGCCCGTTACTTCTCCCTGCCCGGTCACCTCTCCTGCCTCGTCACCTCTCCTGCCTCGTCATCTCTCCTGCCCCGTTGCCTCTCCATCCCTGTTGCCTCTCCTTCCCTGTCACTTCTACCTGCCCCTTCACTTTTACTGCCCTGTCACCGTTCCTGCCCGTTCACTGATCCTGACGTTCACTGCTCCTGTCCGGTTAGCACTCCTGCCCCGTTCACTGCTCCTGCCCCGTTCACTGCTCCTGCCCAGTTCACTGCTTCTGCCTTTCATTGCTCCTGCCCGGTTACCGCTCCTGCTCATGCCTAATCACCACTCCTGGCTTGTCACTTCACCTGCCCCATCACCTCTCCTGTCCCGGCACACCTCCTGCCCCATCACTCTTCCTGCCCCGTCACCACTCCTGCTTGGTCACCACTCCTGCCTGGTCACAACTCCTGCCTGTTCACTGCTCCTGCCGTTCACTGCTCCTGTACGGGCAGCACTCCTGCCCATTCACTGCTCCTGTCCGGTCAGCACTCCTGCCCGATCACCGCTCCTGCCCCATCACTTCTACTGTCCCATCACTTCTCCTGTCCCGTTCACTGCTCCTATCCGTTCACTGCCCCTATCCATTCACTGCCCCTAACCGTTCACTGCTCCTGTCCGTTCACCGTTCCTGCCCGGTTACCTCTCCTGCACATGCCTAATCACTGCTCCTGCCCCGTCACTTCTCCTACCCCATCACTTCTCCTGCCCCGTCACCTCTCCTTTCCTGTCGCCTCTATTGTACCGTCACTGCTCCTGACCCATCACCTCTCCTGCCCCGTCACTTTTCCTATCCGTTACTTCTCCTGCCCGGTCTCCTCTCCTGCCCCGTCACCTCTCCTGCCCCGTCACCTCTCCATCCCTGTTGACCCTTCTTCCCTGTTACTTCTCCTGCCCTGTCACTACTCCTGTCCTGTCACTTCTCATGCCTGTCACCTCTCCATCCCTGTTGCTTCTGCTTCCCTGTCACTTCTAACTGCCCCTTCACTTCTCCTACCCTCTCCTGCCCTGTCACTTCTCCTGCCCATCACTTCTCCTGCCCGGTCACCTCTCCTGCTCCATCACCTCTCCTTTCCTGTCTCCTCTTCTGTCCCTTCATTGCTCCTGCCCATTTGACTCTGTGTGTACCAAGGACAAATTCCCCATGGTGTCAAGTTCCCCACAGTACTCTGTCTGGGGAAAGCTCCTCTGTAATCACTAACTCAGCATGATATGCTAAAGGCAGAAGGCGGCGCTTTGTCATTCGAAAGGGGATAATCATCCTCACTCGGAATGACAATCTCAGTCTGTGCGCGCTCAGGGAGGGGCTGCTGCAGCCTCTGGAATGCAACAGAGAAGTGCAAGCTGCCGCTGAAAGAAAAAGTTGTCATTTTTAAGTTGGACTATTCTTGCCGTCCCGGGATGCTTTTTTGAAAGAAAGAATTAGGGGAACGGACTGAAATAATTTTTAAAAGTAGGGGCACGCCGTGCCCTTCCGATCCCGCCCACTTCTACCTCTGCTCCTACCTCACCCCCTGCGCATCCTCCCCGAGCCACCATCTGCAGGACTCTGATATTATTTCAGCAATCACTGCGGCCCCTCCATCTGTATGTTTCCTAGTCTGTGCTTCCTGCATCCTTGGCACGTGTCTGTCAAGCTCCCAGGACTCTCGGCGCATAAGCTGACCTCACTTCCGGCCTCTGGCGCGAGGAGACCTCTCGTGCTGCTCCGCTAGCGGCTTGCTGACTGCTCGCCTCTCAGGGGGTAGTTTATGAAAGGGTTTCAAAGGGAACTTTCGGTGGATGGAGACAAAGAGATTCTGTTTTTATTTATTTATGTCCAGCTTCTATTGGACCAGAAAACCTAGAAAGGCCCGACTGATCTGGTCTGGCCAAAATAAGCAAACATTTCAAACAGAGAAAGCAACAGTGAGGAGATGAGTCTTAAGTATGCCCTGAAACATACAATAGTGAATTGTTTCAGCTAATAGTGAATCACGGACTAGGTCGCAAGGTCAAGGGGTTTTGGGAAAGCAGCCAAAGAGATATTTTCTTTATCAAGTCATGTTATCGTTTTTTGCAATTTATCTCGAACTCAAGGCAGATTTTAAGACAAATGTTTAAACACTGGGGATAAAATGCCTGGACAGAGAACTACAGTTTGGAGGCAGTGTGAGCAGAGGGGTTTATTTCAAGTCATAAAGGCTAACGCGATGCACTGGTCTTGCTCTTGTAGCATCAAAGAATTATCACCCAAAAAACTCAATAGAACTTCACTAGAATCCGAAAAAGCAGCGCTCCTACTTGCAAAAATAGCAGCTAACATTTCCTTCTTTTTTGCTGCTTCTTTTCTCGAACGTATGTACTGCAGGGTATTTGTGGTATCACGTGCATCCTTCCCTGCGAAGGTTCCGATACTGGTGTGCAGTGTTTCCCCCTGGTAGGTAATTACTCAGCATCAGCGGGTCCTCCACAAAGGCAGAGTAGCGTCGCTCCACAGGAAAAATAAAATGATAACTCCACATTATCCTTGTATTTCTCAGAAGGCTTTGAAAGTGCGGGGAGGGGCTGCCCGCAGAGCAAGGGGAGGAGTGGTGAACACTTTCAAAGTGCACATGACAGTTTGGCCAGCCGTCTTGGTGTATATGTATATATATTTTACAAAGTTACATATATATTACACAGCTATATATAAATATATATGCCATTGTGTTATATATATAAAACACAGTGGCATTCACCACTATCTAGATATAGTTAATTCAAAGTATTCCTATGAAAAAAAATTTTTTTTGCTTTGCTCATAATTTTGGCACTGTTAGACAGATCTTCACAAAACTTTAAAATAAAATAAAAAGTTCATCCACATCGATCCTGGAAAGTTATGGAATGATTTGTCAAGCAGGGCCAAAGAAAAAGGTGAGGGACCCATAATGTTCTTAGGTCTCGCCTGAGCCAATGCTCTTGCGCATTGCTCCGGCGAGATTATAGTAAGAGGAAAAGAAAAGTCTACCAAAACGGCTGCGGATCGCATACAGTTCATGTGATCTAAGCGCATGCACACCATCGCCAGCCACATAACACACCACCATTTGTCTGTGCCTCGGCATCAGACTTCAAAGGCTGCCGCTCAACCGCCCCGCGTGTATATCACGCACCACCATTTGTCTGTGCCTCGGCATCAGACTTCAAAGGCTGCCGCTCCCACGCCCCTGCATCAGACAAAGGAATGCGCTCCCGCTCCCCCGCCCCCGCCCAGCAAAGCAGAGGGCTTGTTTCTGGACGAAAGTGAAAGTCTACAGTGCTTGTTTACAGTAGCCTTGCTCCTCAAATGCTGTTGCTGTATTGCAATCTCTCTAGGGACACTCAGCTAGAAAACACTCGACTTGCTAGCTGCAATGCTACATCCGCTATGCTTTGTCTCTAGACACATTGATCCCTCGCAGACTGTGCTGACTCTGCCCCTCCTGGTCCTGAAACTGACCATCGCAGTCACCACGCAGTCTCTTTGTCTGTCTTATGATGTCTGCCCTGCCACCATTTACTTCGGATCCTCACCCTCACACCTCCGCACCCTCACACACCATCACACCCTCTCACCCTCACATACCCTCTCTCACCCTCACACCCTCACACACCCTCACTCACCGTCACTCACCCTCACCCACCCTCTCTCACCCTCACTCACCCCCCCACCCACCTTACCCCCCTCACCCTCACAACACTCTCACCCTCACTCACCCTCACACCCCCCTCACCCTCACCCTCACACCCCCACACCCTCACACCCCCTCACCCCATCACCCTCCCTCACATAGCCTCACACACCCTCACTCAAGCTAACACCCTCACACACCCTCACTCGTCCTCACACCCCTCACCCTCACAACCCTCTCACCATCACCCCCTCACACTCTCACACACCACATCACTCAGGAACACCACCACATCACTCAGGGACACCACCACATCACTCAGGGGCACCACTCAGGGGCACCACCACATCACTCAGGGACACCACCACATCACTCAGGAACACCACCACATCACTCAGGGACACCACCACATCACTCTACATCACTCAGCCCAACCACATAATCACTCAGCACCACAAAAGTACTGTCCTTGCTTGCTACCAACAAGCATTGCCATAGCCAATAGGACTCGCCTTAGGAAAGTGTAAGCTATTGGCTTTGTGAATAACAATGCTATCAATTTATATATTTCCAAAGCCAACACATATTAAAAAAAGTGCCATTTACAATACCAATAGCTCACACTTTCCTAATGCGAGACCTATTGCATTGCAAATGCTTGTTTCCCATGCAGTTTCTTTTGGGAATTTTAGACATCGCTACAGCTAAATTGGCTGAACAGAATTAACAAAGTTTGGCAGAAAGCTAGATCCTTACCCAGAAAGTGTGCATTTTGTGTTTTATTGCAAATCTGTTCAGTTGTTTTCTGAGGAATTAAGGCTCGTAATTTACAGTTTATCCTGCCCAACTCGTGGGAGCCCTGCGGAGCCACAAATTCAAAGAATAGCGCATTCCGGATTTGTTGTTTAACTAGGGTGGCGAAGTGGCGGGTATGAATCACAATATTTGCTATTTTGCACACTCTTGTTTGCACTGAACCTTTTTAACTCATTGTGGCACTGTTATTTTTTAAATGCTGCTCTTGTTTTTAATTATTTTAAATTTACTATGAGTTTACCTTCACCTCTTTGACGCCTGCTGTCCTGTCCGCCGGCTCCCTGTTCCACCACGGGTTCTCCCGCTTGACGTGGAGGGTGCGAAGGCGGGCCAGGGTTTGAGTCACGGGTCAGAGGTCGGGGGCTGGAACAACCCTGTTGAAGCACTACTTAGTTGTGGGCTCTACAGGCACTTGCTGGATTTGTTGTTTAACTAAGGTGGCGAAGTGGCGGGTATGAATCACAATATTTGCTATTTTGCACACTCTTGTTTGCACTGAACCTTTTTAACTCATTGTGGCACTGGTATTTTTTAAATGCTGCTCTTGTTTTTAATTATTTTAAATTTACTATGAGCTTACCTTCACCTCTTTGACGCCTGCTGTCCTGTCCGCCGGCTCCCCGTTCCACCACGGGTTCTCCCGCTTGACGTGGAGGGAGCGAAGGCGGGACAGGGCTTGGTCACGGGTCAGAGGTTGGGGGGCGGGAACAACCCTGTTGGAGCACTACTTAAACGGGCATGTGTTCGTCGCGCAGCGGGCACGCCGGCGGCGCGCCAAAGGCAAGCCCGTCTGCGCCCGTCCACGCCTGGACGGAGCCAGGGGCCACCCCCCTGCTCGAAACTCTATAGTTTACAGTTATTTCCGTGATGATCTACTTAAACTCAGGTCCAAACGCTATGCCAACTGTGAGACGCTGCTGCTAGATAAATCTTCAGCTGGCGGCCCTGACTGAAAGTTTTACGCTTCCCATATCCATTTAGGAATAACGGGGGAGAATGGAAAAGCCTTGAATAAGATCTCTGATATGAAGTTAGCTCATGATAGACAGTTTAATTTACTCAGTACAAACTGCAGATCACTACCAAAACATAAAGAGGATATTTTTAATCTTTTAACTGATGAGCAGCCGGATGCACTATTTCTAACTGAGACATGGTTAAATGCTAGCGCAGGGCCAGATATTGCCACGGCCCTCCCCCCAAATTATGCCATAGTTAGAAAAGATCAATTGAACCAATGTGGGGGTGGCATAGGAATAATTTAAAAAAACATATCATTGCAAATGGGTAGATCTTAATATTGCCAACTGCGAAGCTGGTCTTTTTAAACTTACTCTGACTCCCCAAATTACATTTACTGGAATTCTAATCTACCGGCCACCTGGGGTGGCTGGGGATTGGGCGGCTGCTTTGTCAGAGCTGATTGCTCCATTTTTAATGGAAGCTTCTATGTTTTTCATTCTTCGGGATCTCAATCTGCACTTGGAGGATCGTAGCTGCCCTATGATCCTCAATCTTCTTTCTGACCCAGAAGCACTTAATGTTCAATTGAGGAACAATGGCCCCACTCATTCTGCGGGTCATTTACTAGATCCGATTTTTGCAAATTTCCATCGTATAATCTGTAAACCGGCCTACCCTATTTTACGGTCGGATCACTTTCTTACCCATTTTAAAATTTGGGCTCATAGTACCAAAAATTTGGTTAGATCAGAAGTCTGGTTCAGGAATTGGCAAAAACTTAGTATAAATGACCTCAACGCACAGTTAATCCACTCTAGCCCTGACACTGTTCTTAAAGAGCTTAAAATTAGTGACAACAAAACCATCAATACTTGGCTAGCCACTGCCGCACAGACCATAGCTCCGCTTATTTTGAGCAAACGCACATCTTGTAACCCCCCTGCCCCATGGTTCACTGAAAAATTAAGAGAAGAAAAAAGTAACTGTAAAAAATTAGAGAGGCAGTGGAGAAGAGACTATAACCTAGCTAATAAGGAAATTTATAAGCAAGCGCTTAATGCCTACCACTTATCCTGTAAAATAGCTAAGGGTAATTATACTAAAGATACCATTTTAGCCGCAGAGAGCAACCCTGGCACCCTTTTTAAAGTTTTAAAAAACTTGGCACGAGCGGCTCATCAACCAGAACCCCCGACTCTGTCCACTACGCAATGCAACCATATAGCTAACTTTTTAATGAAAAATTAACTAAGATATATTCTAATTTTAGCAAAGATTATGAGGTCATAGTTTCTGTAGCAACCACCCCTTTCCCTAGTGAGAGAGTGGAAAGGGTAAATTCCCTGGAGAATGTACTAACTAGTTGGCAATCTTTGGACAACGCTACTTTTGTAGAAATACTTAACAGCATCAGGTCAGGTTCACCTCAGGACCCAATCCCTGCGTCCATTCTAAAGCAGCTGGATTCTTCCATCCTGGGTGTAATCAGATCTTTACTAAATGCTTCTTTAGAGGAAGCTGTGGTACCTGATGACTGGAAGCGTGCTATGGTAATCCCTTTGTTGAAAAAGGCCGATGGCGACCCAGAGATTTTCTCTAATTTTCGCCCAATATCATTACTACCAATCTTTTCGAAAATTTTGGAAAAGCATTTAAATAAACAACTATCTGAGTTTGTCTGTAATAACAATTTGCTACATTATTCAAAATAAGGGTTTAGAAAGGGCCACTCCACGGAGTCAACCCTTTTAGGGGTTACTGAAGCAATCCAAAAAGAACTGGATGGAGGTGGCACTGCGGCACTCATTCTTTTAGATTTGAGTGCCGCTTTTGACACCATCTCTCACAATACCCTGATTCAGACATTAGAGGACATAGGAGTAAGAGGGAAAGCACTAAGATGGCTAGAACAATTCCTTGCACATCAGACCTTTCAGGTCTTTTCCAAAAACAATTCCTCTGATATTCTGAACTCCGTCTACGGGGTACCTCAAGGCTCTATTCTGAGTCCATTATTATTTAATATTTATGTTACCCCACTAGCCAAAATTGCTGAAGAAATGGGCTTCACTATTTATTCCTACGCGGACGATACGCAATTAGTGTTCTCCCTAGCAAACACAGACAAGTCTAAAATATATTTCCCCTCTCCGATCTGGACTCCTGAGAATGGCCGATTGGCTTCACTCAAACAAATTAAAATTGAACGGGGAAAAGACAGAGCTACTCATCTTTGGTGATCATAAGGATCTTTGGGGCCCCACTCATGGGCCGGTCGAAATGGGCCCGACCCCTGTTGAGGTACAATCTGCTTGCAACCTCGGGATAATAGTCGATGGTAAGCTGTCAATGCGTGCACATACCGCTAAAACGGCCTCAACATGCTTTGCAATCCTTAAATGGTTGAGGAAAATACTGTGGCAACTCCCGGAAGGGGCACAGAGAACAGTTTTACAGGCCTTGATAGGATCTCGATTAGATTACGGAAACATCCTTTATTTAGGATCCAATAAAGATACTATTAACCGTCTTCAGGTTATTCAAAACGATGCAGCAAGGTTGCTTCTTCATCTCCCAGGGCGCACAAGCATGTCAGAACATTTGAAGAAATTTCATTGGCTGAAGATCGCCAATAGAGTGAAATTTAAAGCACTCTGCTATATGTTTCGGATTAATGTGAAGGAAGCACCTACCTATTTATGTAAATTGGCCCAGAAATACTTGCCCTCTCGTACACTTCGGTCCATGTCACATGCCAAATTTGTTGTCCCCAGGTTTAAACGAGCACGCCTGGGCAGACGCTCATTCACTTATTTGGCCCCAGTCTTGTGGAATTCTCTTCCACTCAAACTGCGTCTGGAACCTAGCTACCTCCAATACCGGAGGGGAGTCAAAGCCTGGCTTTTTAATCAGTAGCATCCACAATATTTCTAGTTCAGTCAAACAGATCCAATGCGCCGGGAAACCCTCAGGGTAGCTGTTGCGCAATGCAAATACATAATGGGGGGTTAGTGGAACAGGATAATAGGGTGCCCAGATTGTCTATTGGAAAAATGTCCCCTCATTTCTTAAGCACGCAGGTGATGGACAGTAGCACCGATAGCCCAAGTAATATTGCAGAAGTCCTTTTGGGAGATCAGACAAGAGATGGCTCTAATGTAACAAATTCGGCAGAGGAATGTATGGGTAGCCCCTTATTATATGAGAAAAGTGGGGGGAATGTAGCTTCACTTGATGAGTCATCGGTAGTTCTTGTTAATACACTCAGGATATTATCCTGGAACATTGCGGGGCTGAAGGGGAAAATGGACCTGATAGAATGGGGGGCCTTTATAGAGCAATTTGATATTGTTGTATTTCAAGAAAGTTGGTCAATTGACGCTGTTTTTCGCCTTGGTTATCTGAATTTTTATAAACCAGCACATAAAGGGCAAAAGGGTCGCCCGTCTGGGGGGCTTGTTATTTGGATTAAACAATCACTATGTTATAGGACCCATGAGTTATCTGTCCCAAGTGCTGACATACAGGGACTTAAACTTAGCAGAGCAAACCATCGGGACTTGTTTTTAATTAATATATATGCAAGGGGTCGATCAGGAGGTAAGAGTCCCGGAATTATTGAGGACTTAGAATTCCTACTGAATAATATTGGCCGAGACAAGTGTGTAACAGTGGCAGGGGATTTAAACTGCACGTTTGAACCCCTACCAACTTTGGAAGACAATTGCTATGGCGAGGCAGACCAGTTATGGAATATTCCCAGCCTGGTCTTATCACCAATCAAAAAGGTTACTGTGGCTGTTCTGCAGTGGCTCGGGTTATGTTTGGAGTGGGACTTAAGGGCAGTAAATGGGAGGTCTATATCTGACAAGGAGGGAAAAGCCACATTTGATAATGGCTACGGTACCAGCCGCATAGATTATTTCCTAATTAAAATGGAGTTTTAGAGCCTGCTAGGGGATATGGAAATAATCGATAGACCAGAAAGTGATCACAACCCCCTTTCAATAAACCTGAAAGTGGATGGCGGCTTGCTCAGAAGAAACGTAACAAATTATACCACAGCCGAGACATTCCTCACTAATGACTGTCGTAGGGTACGCTGGGGCCGGGTTCTGGAAGTTCCCGACACTATTGAAAGAATATCACTGGAAGTAGCAGCTGCGACTAAAAAAGCGAAACCACTTTTGGATAAAGTGGGGTCTTTGGAGCAAATTAGCTCAATCCATGAGTCCTTTTTTGCTAAACTTAAATCTTTCTTTACAAAACAGGGTGGCTCGTCGAAAACTGATAGGAAATCCCTGGGTGCTAAATGGTACGACAAGACTTGCCGCATAGCACACAGTTCTTTGATAGCTGTTATTAAAACCAGGGTAACATTGGACACTAAAATAGAGAGGGCCAAATATAAGAAAGTGTTAAAGCAAGCAAGGACTGCATGGGATGACCAACGCTGGCTGGAACTTTATGAGGCTAGTCTGTCCACTAACCAGCTTAAATTTTGGCAGGTAGTGAAGTGGGGAGGGTCATGGGACTTGCAAACCCCAGTTAACCACGTTTCAGCCGAGGACTGGGTTGAATATTTTTCGGCCCAATTCTGTGGCATGGTGACAGGAAGACCTAATGTAGGGGAGAGCAACCTGCCTCCTACTCCGGTAGCTATTTCGAGAACATAGTCTTTAAAGAAAACGAGACAGAGATTGCATTAAAGCAGATTCAAAATGGCAAAGCACCTGGTATGGACTGCGTTCCTGCGGATCTTTTTAAGCTTGATATAGAAAATTGGGTCCCTTATATAACCACTCTAGCTAATGCTATCACCAGAGGAGCTGGAATACCAGACTCCTGGAAAGGGGCTGAAATCCTCCCTGTATTTAAAAAAGGTGATAAGACCCTTGGGGGGAATTACCGCCCTATAAGCCTTATTGACGCCCTGCAGAAAGTAATTGCCAGAATGCTGCTGGGTAGAATCCAGTTTTGGATGAGTGAAGAAAATATCCTATCCCCGCTGCAAGCTGGCTTCAGGGCCAGTATAAGCACTGTCGACCAAGTGCTCAGATTTATTATGATCTATTGGAAGACAGTGCATCTAGGAGAAGGCCCTATATACGCAGCGTTCGTGGATCTTAAATCTGCGTTTGACTTGGTCCCCAGAGAGAAGTTGTGGGTAGCCCTAAGGAGAATGGGTATGCCGCCCGAATTACTTGAGCTCACCATCAGGCTACATGAATCTAACTTTGCCAGAGTTAGATGGGGACGCCAGGGCCAGGTGACGGAGCCCTTCCCAGTGACCCGTGGAGTAAGACAAGGCTGTGTCCTGGCACCAACCTTGTTTTTACTCTTTATTAACCAAGTAGTACAGTTTCTTTCATCCACCCCGACAGATGCACCAGTTTTGGGTGGGACACGATTCCCCCTCTTAATTTTTGCCGATGATACTCTGATTTTGGCAAAAACACAGGTGGGTCTCCAGACTGCAATAAATAAGTTTGCGGAGTTTTGTAAAATAAATGACCTTGAAATTAATGTTTCAAAAACCAAATTCATGGTTCTGACCAAGAATAAACCACTAAGGGGTCATGTAACTATGAACGGTACCATCTTGGAACAAGTAGGGGTGATGACCTACCTAGGGGTGGTTATAGACTACAGGCTGCGCTGGAAGGAGCAGATCGAGGCACTCTGCTTAAAATTTGCCCGTTTATCGGGATACCTTGTTAAAGAACAGCGTTGCTCCCAAACCAAAAGAGTTTTGCCAGCACTACAAATTTTCAATGCCAAAATTAGTTCAGCCATCCTCTACGGCTCGGATCTGTGGGGTAATGTAGATCTTGCCTCATTAGACAAAATCCAGAACAAGTTTTTCCGTAGTCTGGTAGGTCTCCCATTATCGACACCATCACTCCCCCTTACGTTAGACATGGGCTGCCAATCCATCAAAAATCAGGCACAATATAGGATGGTAGCCCTTTGGAGACGTATTTGGTCCACTCCAGAACTTTCCATGTTTGCAAATGAAATTCTGGATGTGAGATCGATATCAGGGTCAGGGAATCTATCCTGGTTTAAAAACGTGAAGGCAATTCTCTACAGAATGGGTCTTCATATGCAGTGGTCAGATCCGGGAAATCAGGCTTTTCCGTCGAAAAAAGAATTTAAACTACTGTTTTGGGCTACTGTCAAAGAAGATTTGGTTTTGCTTTCACAGAATCAGAACCTGACAGGCATTTTTTTTCTCCACAAAGTGGTTCCTCACACTGAGACATATTGGGACAATATTACTAAAAGTGCAGATAAGAAACTCTATCACCAATTTAGAGTTGGCACGTTGCCAATAAGGGAGTTTACCAACAAATGGCATAATCAACCGTCTTTGCACTGTCCCTGGTGTAGTGAGCAAAAGGAAACTATGGGCCATTTTCTTTTTGCTTGTCCAGCATACTGCGCACCACGTCGGAAATGGCTAAAACCCATCTGTGGAAGGGTCAATACACGGGTGTGGGAAGAAGCGTTGCTTATACTGAGATTTAATACAGCTGAGTGGATTTCCATAGGTATGGCGAAATACCTTGGATGGGCGTGGACCATCAGAGTTAGGCACCTTTCAGGAAGATAACTGAGATCAATATGATAACTGTATAAGAGGGAATACACCCAGTGTAGTCACTCATTGATTGAATGAATGAATTGTGAATTGTACATCTTTTTTGAATGACCTCTAAAAACGTCTTATGATGCTATTTAATCAATTTTTTAAAGTGTATCGATGGTTACATAGAACCTTTTTTAAGATTTGTATTAACCATGTTGTATTTTTGTATGCATTCTTATCTGTTGTCTTTTATGAAGAAATCTTCGAAATAAAGACGTTAAAAACTGAAAAACTGCAATGCAAATATAATAAATAAATAAAATAAATAAATTCCTATTGTCCATGTGAGCTATTTATTCCCAAAAGCCTCTTGCTCCTTCAGGAGCAAAACAGACCTGTGGGAGCTCGGGCTCTGACTGACTAGCTGATACAGTTTCAGAAATGTTGAAGCCCCCATTACTGCACCAAAGCTATTAGCAAAACGGGTCATGTTCGAGTGAGAGCAGTTGGCACATGCCAATAGCAGGCTCCGATACACACATAGTATTTTGCACTATACTTTTGCTGCTCCATGATGTATGTCCTCGATGTGATTATGGACGGGCGGGCATTGTGCTCACTGATTTTTTCCACTCTTTACAAACTACAGACAGGCCCGGTGTTAGTCTGAGTGTGGACTATTTTCCCGATTTTTTATCGGTTATTTGATGCCATGTATACTCGATTACGTGCAGTATTGAGACTGCGTATTTGTGATTTTACATTTCATATGTTCATGAACTGTGTGTCTACCATTACCCGCCATTGGGTATCCACTTTGGAAAGTGGAGTCCCTTTTCACAGATGATGACTTACTGTAAACTTTATTAGTTACTCAACTTGCTGTGCACATTACACGTGAACAAGGCTGTGTCAACAGTCGAAACACGTTGTGTAATAGACACTTCGATCATACAATGGTGACCTGTTTATTCGTCCAGAGAGCATACGATATTGGTGCTTTTTGTAGAACATTATTTGCCGGCACGCTCTGCCTGCGTGTACGCCACTCTTCACAAAGCCCTCTCGCCCTGGAAAGGGCAGTTTTGATTTTGTATATATATATATATATTCATATTTATATATATGTGTTTAAGTGTGTATGTGTACACACGTGCATGCATGTGTGTGTGACCATTACATTCGCAACTTTATTCTGAAATATGTTTTGGGACTTCCAGGAGTCTCTGAATACCTGCGTTGCTCAGGTGTATGATGTTCTACATCCTACAGTACAAATATGGATCTGGAGCTGTGGATTAAGACATGTCCCTCCTTGAGGAACAAAAATATCTTCCACTGTGGGTGTAAGCAAATACTAGACAGGGTCATTGTTCAAGAGATGGCAAGCCTATATTTCCTAATGTCTTTAATGGGATTGTCTTGTGATTTCTAAATCTGCTTTTTCCACTGTTGCTTGTATTTCACTCACAGCACTGGCCATCTATGTGTTGTTGGCAGGGTCGGATTGGGATCACAATTCGGCCCGGGCACTCGCCAAAAAAGTGGTCCCTTTCATTGATCACCATCTAGTTAGTCTCATTAGACTAATGTTTTTTAGAAATTATTGCAAAATTAAATATTTTAAAGCTTCTAGAGGCACACTGGTCCAGGAACCTTTTTCTATGCTGCATAACATCTGTCCTGTCTGGCAGCATGGGAACCTCTGATCATTAGATCTACGAAGCTTGTCTTTTTGCTCAAGGCTTTCAGGTGACGTTTAGTTCCTCTTGGCCGGTCACCCAACGCACCGCGCTCACTCCTCCGTGTGTGAGCCCAGGCTGCCCCCGTTCCCGCCGAGTGCCGCCGCTGCCCACAGCTGTGCTCCTGGTCCCCGACCGCTGCTGCTTGCGCTGCCTTGTATTGTACTTTTTCCTGTGTTTATTTCGTTCCGCTTTAGTGTGCTGTTTCTGCTTTGTATTTCTGTGATTGTATTTCTTCCCTGTGTTATTTAGCTCTACGTAGTTTGTTGTTTTTGTCCCCTGGTGCCCCTTGCTGTGCCCAGCCCCTGCCGCGTTTCCTGCCACCTCCCCGCTCCCCGCCACTGCCCGACTTTGGACCCGCCCCCTTCCCTCTGCCGCCCTTCCCATTTGCCGCCCCGCTCCCGCCTCCCAGCTGCTCCTCCCTCGCTCCGCCCCCCACTCTCCTCATATGGCAGAGTGGCAAACGCGCAGCGTTGACGCGCAGTGGGCGCGCCAAAGGTAAGCCCGTCTGCGCCCGTCCGCGCCTGGCCCCCGCAGACACCAGCCCACCCGCCGGACCTACGACCCCACCGACCTCAACGCACTCAACACCGGCCGGATCCCAGGATGCTACCGAGCCACCCCGAGACGCACCCACGGACCCTTCAGCTGCCACTCCTGCAAGTTCTCCTGCATCCGGACCTGCACTGCACCCGCACCCACGAAGCCGCGATCCAGCAGCAACCACCTGAAGTGCATCCTGCTCAACACCCGCTCCGTCCACAGACACGCCGTGGAGCTCTGGAACCTGCTCGACACAACATCACCAGATGTCGCCTTCCTCACGGAAACATGGATGAACGCCTCCTCAGCACTCGACATCGCCATCGCCATCCCGGACGGATACAAGATCACCCGGAGGGAGCGCGGCAATCAGACCGGAGGAGGCATCGCCATCATCCACGAAACACCATCCGCATCACGACCAACACCGACGACACCCTCACAGCCGCCGAACACCTGCACTTCCAGATCCACATCGACCCCACGACCACCCTCAGAGGCACCCTCATCTACAGACCCCCGGGACCAGGCACACAATTCAGCGAAGACATCGCCGACTTCATCAGCCCGCACGCCCTCCCCTCCGCTGACTACATCCTCCTCGGGGACCTCAACTTCCACCTGGAGAACAACAACGACTGCAACACCACCACCCTGCTGGACAACCTCGCCAACCTCGGTCTCAAGCAGCTGGTGACCACCCCCACCCACTACGCTGGACACACACTCGACCCCGTCTTTCCCTAAAGCAAGGACATCGCCTTCAGCCATGCCACTGGACTCCACTGGACGGACCACAGCTGTGTCCACTTCAGCTTCAGAAAGAACACGATCCACCACCACCAGCAACAGGTTGCACGCAGAAGCTGGAACAAGATTACAGCCGACCAGCTCGCCACATTCCTGAGCCAGGACCCCCCCGCCAGCTCAGCGAACCCCAGCCAGGCCGCCAACAACCTCACAAAGTGGATCAGCAACTGCGGAGACAGCGGAATCCTAGAGAAGGCACTAGAATGGATCATCTCCTTCCTCGCCGGAAGGACACAGAGAGTCCGCATCCCCCCGTTCAGATCAGAAGCCACCAAAGTCAGCTGCGGCATTCCTCAAGGCTCCTCGATCAGCCCCACCCTCTTCAATGTCTACATGAGCCCCCTTGCGGCCATCGCACGCCAACACAACCTCAACATCATCTCTTACGCCGACGACACCCAGCTGATCCTCTCCCTCACCAATGACCCCGCCACCGCCAGAGCCAACCTACACGAAGGGATGACAGACGTAGCCGAGTGGATGATGAACAGCCGCCTGAAACTGAACTCAGATAAGACGGAAGTCCTGATCCTGGGCTCGTCGCCCTCCGCCTGGGACGACTCCTGGTGGCCCCCCGCCCTGGGCAGCGCACCCAAACCAACAGACCACGCACGCAACCTGGGCTTCATCCTGGACTCCTCCCTCTCCATGACCAGACAAGTCAACGCCGTCTCCTCGTCGTGCTTCAATATCCTGTGCATGCTACGTAAGATCTTCCGATGGATCCCCACCGAGACGAGGAAGATGGTCACCCAGGCCCTCGTCACCAGCCGACTGGACTACGGCAACTCCCTCTACGCCGGAACCACTGTCAAACTCCAGAAGAGACTCCAGCAGATCCAGACCGCCTCAGCAAGACTCATCCTCGACTTCCCCCGACACAGCCACATCTCCGGACACCTGAGAGGCCTGCACTGGCTCCCGGTCAACAAGAGAATCACGTTTCGACTCCTCACCCACGCACACAAAGCCCTACACAAACAAGGCCCAAGATACCTCAACAACCGCCTCAACTTCTACACTCCCACACGCCAGCTTCGATCGACCAACCACGCCCTCGCCGCCGTCCCCCGCATCCGAAGAGCCACCACAGGAGGAAGGTCCTTCTCCTACCTGGCCGCCAAGACGTGGAACTCCCTCCCGACCCACCTCCGCCTGACTCAAGACCACCTCGCCTTCAGGAAGCAGCTCAAGACCTGGCTGTTCGAGCAGTAGTGGACCCCCCTCCCCAAGCGCCTTGAGACCCTCCGGGTGAGTAGCGCGCTATATAAATGCATTGATTGATTGATTGATTCATGATATAGTTCAGCTTTACTCGGTTAGCCCCAATCAGGGGCCCATCTGGTTTTGCCACATGAGTGCCCTTATTTTAGGCCTCGCTGACATCTTCATGTACTGTACTGTTCATTTATTTTAAGTATTGTTGTAAATGCTCGTTTACAGCACTGACATTGGTCCACTCAGTGCTTTCTGTACTTTTGCAGGCACACATTTTGTGCGGCGCTTAAGAACTGCCCTTAATGCCATATCCAATTATTTAAGCCTGGCGCTCCCAACAAGGCCTAAAAGAAGCTGGGGCTGTGGTGACAACACCTGGCTGCTTCTCCTCCTCCCTACCAGCCCACCATAGACTGAGGTGAGAATGGTACTATGGCCACAAAATCACCTCCTCCCTCGACCCCCCCATGGAGGCCCCTGCATATTCACACCCTCCCCATAATATAAGATCATGGCCTGTTAGAGGATGCCACGGCTTCTTGACAGGCAGTCTCCACGAGGCAGGAGACTGAGTCGAGAATGCCCTAAAGGCTAGAGCAACACCAGGCCCCCAGTCTCAAATTACAGCAGGTCAGGAGAGAGCCTGTGATGCTCATGCCGCATTACAGAGGCCTGGCGGGGACTGGGGAAGACAGTAAGTCTCTCGGTCCGGTTTACAGAGGTCCCAAAAAATCAGGCAATAGGTGCCCCTGAAGCTCCTGACCACCAGCCAATGCCCGACTGCCTGTATTCCCAATCCAACCCTGGTTGTTGGGCTTGTAGCATTTCTCTGGCTATTCATGCTGGGATTACCTTTCTTCCTATATGCTGTTTTTGTACATAAATTAAAGCAGACAGGTAGTCTATCCCAGACCTTTACTAGAGACTTGTCTCAGCTGAACTGACAATCACCAATATTTGTACTACATCATAAGGTGCCACACAGCTTGAGGAGTCCCACCACTGAGACCTGCAGGGAAAATAGAGGTTACACAAATTAATGGAGGCCCACGTCGCCCGGTGTCTCTCCAACTTCATCGAGACCTCCTGCCACCTGGAGCCTAACCAGGCCGGCTTTAGGCCAGCCCATTCCACCGAGGCCGTCATCCTAGCAGTCTTGGACACGCTGAGGAGGAACGCTGACACAGGGATCCCCAGGCCCTCGTACTCCTGGATCTGTCGGCCGCGTTCGACACGGTTGACCACAACATCCTCCTTCACCGTGTCAAGCGGGCAAGCATCCAGGGCCCTGCCTTCAAATGGACCCAGTCCTTTCTGACCGGCAGAACACAAGCCGTCCGCTTGGGCCCCTACACAGTGTCCAAAACCCCCACGACCTGTGGAGTCCCTCGGGGTTCTTCCCTGTCACCCCTATTATTCAATCTCTACCTCCATTCCCTGATTCACTCGCTTCAGAGCTGGGACATCACAGTGTACAACTACACTGACGACCTGCAGATCATCTTCCCACTCAACTCCTCGAACGCTGTGAACAACTTCCATTCCGCCATGATACACATCCAGGAGTGGATGAAATACAACCAATTAAAATTAAATCCTGCTAAAACGGAGCTCCTTCTCCCCGGCTCCAGCCCCTCCCACTGGGGTCTGCAGTTCTGGCCTAATAAACTAGGCCCCCCCCCGGTCCCTGTGAAATCAGTAAAAAGTCTTGGTGTGACCATCGATGCCGAACTCTCCCTCAGATCTCATGTGGGCGCTGTGATCTCCTCATGTACGTTCCAGCTTCGCAAAATCCGTAAAGTCAGTCACCTACTACCACCAGCCGCTCTGATCCAGGTTATCATCTCCCTGGTACTATCCAGCCTGGACTTTTCCAACTTCCCTGTAATACGGACTCCCAAAATCACTGCTGCATCGTGCAGAACCAAGCAGCCCGTCTCATCTACAAAACTCCCAAATGGCAGTCGGCCAAACCTCTGCTACACAAACTGCACTGGCTACCTATAGAACAAAGGGCGGCCTTCAAGCTGGGCTGCCTCACGTTCAAATCCCTCCACTGTTCCAGCCCCGCCTTCCTGACTATACTCATCAATCCACACCGTCCAACTCGCAATCTTCGTTCAGCTCTCCTCAATCTGCTTGCTGTCCCCAAAACCAACAAATTTGGCGGCCGTCGGTTCACCCACCTTGCCCCCAAATTTTGGAATCCTCTTCCCCTGACCATCAAATCCAATATCTCCCTCCTTCATTTCAGAAAACTGCTCAAAACGTTCCTCTTTCCCCCATTCGTCTAAACTCTGCCTCCTCTGACCCCAGACTCACCTCTGTCTTATAGCGCCAGGAAACCCACGGTGTCAGTGCGCTCTATAAATTCTACTTAACATAACATAACACAATTCCTGAAGAACTGGGTCAGGAGGTTCAGTATATATTCAGTATTGAATCAGAGCCTGAGCTGCATTATACATTTCTGTTTGGATTCCGCCAGCAGAAACCCAGAATGTTTGACTTTTCTCTGGGCTGAACTACCAGAAGACGCAATATTAGTTCCCACACTGAGCCACCAATCAATACAACAGCTTCTTCCTAAGGCAGGGTGTGGGTGAATGACATAGGGGCACTAGACCAAAAGAGGCATACCCAGTGTTTAATGATGAAGGTCACATATAGCAGTGACTCTCCATGGAGGAACCGTGGCAACTGAGCCATTGCATATGGATACATACTAAGAGTTGTACTTGTAGTTGTGAAACCACTGTCTCATGTATCTCTACTGGTAACAGAGATCTCAGCAATGAATGAGAATCAATTACCCAACACACAGACATACAGATCCCTTATAAGGAAAATGTTAAGGTATGGATGAGCACATCTAATTTGTAAAGATGATCAGCCTCACTCCATGGGCACAGAAAGAGGCTGTAACCCATTAGTACCCAACAAAACTGTAGTATGCTGACACCAGCCGGTCAGACTCCTATAGCCTGCTTAGGAGGTAAGGGATCCAGGCAGAGATGAATGATACCTTGTAACTCCCAACTACTGGCACTTGGGTGGTCCCTAGATCTGAGCCTGCCATGTTCAAATCCTTACAAACAGGAACATTTAAAGACAAAAGGCAAAACGTTGCAGGATGCTGCAACTTTGACAGGGAGTGTTGGAGCTTCATGTTTTCCTTACATGTGTGAATTGAATGGGTTGTAACACTGAGTGGGTTATTCCATTTGAGGAGGGAATGTACCTATGCCCAGATGGTGTATATCATAGTGGGTGAGGGGCATTCTAGATTCTCAGGTTTGGTTATATGATTGTGAGGAGAGGGCACTAATATTTTGCTGTGTGTGTGTCTGTGTGCATATGTGTGTGTGTGTTGGAATGGCTCACTATTGAAGGAAATATATTATTTTGGAGATAAGGGTTAAATGTGTGTTAGGAGTGGTGAATTTTAGTTGGATTTATCTTTCTGGTAAGTGGAGAGAATGAGTGTGGTGGATAATGTTGCTATGAGGAAGTGATGTTAAGTGGATATTGTCCTTGTGTTTGGTAAAGGCTCCCATATGCAGATGGACTGAAGTGGTTTCTGCAAGGAAGGGATGTGGAACATTTTCTAGAAGTTCATTGTGTGGAAAGTTCGCCTTTTGGTGTGGGGGGCTGAATATATGGACAGATGTGTGATATGCACGGGGGTTTTGGTAGAAAATGGAGGAAGCCTCTGGGACATGGCTATGTATCAAAGTAGATAGGGTGTTGTTAACTCAGTGAGCTTTCAGACACTGATGATTAAGAGGCAGTGGGGTTTATTAGGAGGTGTATGGTGTCTGTGTTCTGGTGTGGGTGTCAGTGGTTGATTCCATGTGTGAAGGTGTGGAATGGGTGGTGGGGCATGGCTATTTTGTTAGTGTGGTGGCACTGTGTAATGGTAGGAGATGCACAAGGCTTCATGTGTTCGATGGTACATTGTCTGTAGAGAGGAATCATTGCATTGATTTCTGGGGCATATATACAGTTTACGGTATTTCTGGTTGGAGATGGTATTGGTAGTGTTAAAGTGTTGATGTATGTGGTGACTGGATACGATGTGGTAATCAGTTGGAAAAGGACCTAGTGTGCACATTGTGTGTGTGTATCTAACCAACGAGAGAGTTAGGGTTATGAAGCCACTCTTCTACCCCTATCAATTATAATAAAACAACTAAAGAGTGACTGCAACTGCGACTGTTAAAGTGATAACTATCAATTTCTTGTGATCTACACAGTATTCAAAAAAGGAGATAAAGAATCAAAGAAAATAAAGGGAACGGGAAGGAAAAACTCTATTTCTTAAAAGAACCCTCACTCACCCTAGTGGTGACATGCTTCATCATGGGGTTCCCACAGGGGAGACCGAGTGTCCCCCCCGTGTGCTACAACGCCTGCAATTGCAGCGGAGCTGGTTTTTTCTGAAGTCAGGTTGTGTGTGCTCAAGTGTTGTGAGTGCAAGGTTTAAAAGATCCCAGCTGTGCCTAAAAAAACTTTATTAATGGGCCAGCTGTTCACATTAAAAACAAGTGTGGACTACGCAGTGGTTTTATTTAAAACCACTATGTCCTAGTAGCAAAAGGTCGACATGTTTCTGCTGCTTATTGCGTCATTCGGCTCAGCTTTCATCAGGACGATAAGGTGAAATCCCCCGGGGGGTCCGCGCACGCTAAGGCGCGTACACTCCGTGAGGATATATATGTGAAAAGGTTAAAAAAATTATTATTATTATTTTATTTTTTTGTCCTCATTTGCCTTACCCCCTGCTTAGGAAATGCCAACCACCTTGCGTGTCCCCGACCAAGAGAGGGAACCAAGAATGTGATACCCATCTCTGGAACTGGACTCCGAGATATTTTACTGGTGGCAGAGAAGTCCCAAGAAGAAGGGGATTTTAAGTTCTTACGCTGACTCCATCTAGGTATGTCTCAACCTGAAGGACCAAAAAACCGTATCGAGGCCAGACCCGGTCCAAGGAGTGTTGGTGGCATAATCATAGGACCCGGGGCAAAAAAAAAAAAAAAAAAAGAAAAAAAAAACCCCGGAACACTATCTCCACTGTATCAACAGATCCCAAAAGGCCAGATTACGGTTATTGCAAGCTCTAGCCATGTCCACCTTTGATGTTTCATATAAAGACGTGAGCCAGTCCGAATATATTGGAGCAGTTTTTCCACCCACCGTATGCAAATCTGCCTTCTAGCCAACAGAATGGCATAAAACAGAAAAGATCTTGCTTTACCAGAAATACTGTCCTCTAATCCAAAGATGATAAGTGGCAATGAAATTACTAATGATGTATTCAAAATGGAATTTAAGGTAGACACCACTTCCTCCCAAAACTGACCGATGTTGGGGCATTCCATGAACATGTGAATATCTGAAGCTTCTGGTAAATTACATTTATTACACTTCTTGTCTGGGAGAAATTTGGAAAGTCTCAGCGGTGTTATATAAGCCCGATGTGCTGTGAACAGATGGTTGCGCCTCAGCCATGATGGCTTCACCACTTTATAGAGGAGCGCAATAGATCTTAACCATATCTCCTCACATTGAAAGCCCATTGTCTCTCCCCACAATTCATCTGGAAGGGTGAAATCCCCATCGGTTTCCTCCAGAAGCTGCCTATACCAGAAGGCCACCTCCTTACCACCCCTAGGTCTTTCTAGTAGCAGCTGCTCCAGGGAGCTTGATTTCCCAAATAATACATCTTTGCACCGCTGGGCTCTCCCCCAGCTTTCCAGCTGGATGAATTTAAATCTAGAAAATGCTGGACCTATACGCTCATGTAATTCATCCCAAGGAAGTATCGATCCGTCCACCAATAGCTCTCCCCATCTAGCAATTCCAGCTTCCTCTAGTGGAGAAGATAAACTGTCCCTAAGACACTCCGGTAAACCCGGGGAGTCCCATATGGGAGCGAAATTGGAGTAGTAAGACAGCCCCAATCTTCTTCTAATGGCTAGCCAGCCCTTAGCCCATGACTGTATGATTTTCAGTCTTATTTTCTTAAAATATTTCTGGCTCCCAAATTTATATAAAAATCCGTCAGCTGGTAGATTTGCTCCGGTTAACATGGCTTTATACATTGTCACCTCCAGAAGACTCGATGGTGTTTTTAATAACATCCTGGAGTAGGACAACTGAAAGGCCCATGCGTAATACACTAAATCCGGTAGGGCGAGACCCCCCTTCTCCCTTCTCCTCCTCAACTTCTTCCACGCGATTCTAGTCGACTTATAATTCCAAATAAAGGAGTTAAGCTCTCGCTGACATCTGTCCAACATCTTCACATCAAACCCCAAAGGAATGGCACCAAAAATAAATATAAACTTGGGAAGGATAGACATTTTTATTAAGTTGACCCTACCCATTATAGAAAGTGGCAAGTGAGTCCAAGATTTCAATAGGCCCTTACATTCCCTGGAGACTTGATCTAAGTTAGTTTGGGCAATGGTTCCAATGTCTTTGGTGATTCGGATCCCGAGATAGCGCATAGAGGTGGTGATGTTTATGCCTAACCGTGGGTCCGGAATATTCCACACCATGACCTCGGTCTTACTTGAATTGATATTGTAGCCCGAGATCTTGCCGAACTCTACGGCCTTCTGAATCACGGCAGGGAAGGACAACACCGGATCCGAGGTAAAGATTAAGATATCATCGGCATATAATGCCGTCCGCCTCTCCCACTCCTTAAACTTGAATGATGGTATATTTTCGTCTGCTCGCAAAACCTGGGCAAACGGCTCAATGTATAAAATAAAAAGGAGGGGAGAGAGCGGACAACCCTGCCTCGTACCTCTAGTAATCTTAAAGGGTTCTGTCAAAATCTCATTAATCAGCAGCCTAGCCGAAGGGGCTCGATAGAGCAAGGCAATAGTTCTGCGAAAGCCCTCCCCAAAATTATTACAAAAACTCACGGTTTTACCCGTATAAAACACTCCCAGAGATCACCAGGAGCCAACTAACACACGTAAGTCAAGTGTGCCGCATGGACTCGCAGCGGGGCACAATCTTCACGTCGCGCTCCGTTTAGTGCACAACGACTCGCCGCCGTAAACCTATTCTGTTTTGCGCTGCAGCCCGGAAGTTGTCTGCCATAGGCATTGTGTGTGTGTGTCATAGTAGGTGAATTGTGGTTTACTATTGCCAGAATTGTTTACCTGTGCTGAGGGAGTGGAATGCCTGCTAGGAGATGTGTGCAATGGGTAGTATGAATGAACATACATAAAAGGGGAATTAGGTGATGTGTATAGTGCGTGGGTGTTACAGGGTCAGATATGAGGAAAGCGTACTTGCTTGATGATGTAGGTGTGGTGTAGAGGGCTGGCTGAAAGGTGTGATTTCTGTGATGTGGTGATTGATGATGACAAAGCTGCGAGAAGATCTCACAATATTTGTTTAAGATACTGGGAATAGTGTGTACCTAGTGACTAGAGATCTGCAAGGTGGGCAGGATAAAGTGAAGTTTAAATGTTGCAAAGAAGTGCAGAGTCAGATGGTCAGACTGTCAAGCCCTAGTGCCCTACTTTGGCACCGATAAACGTAGGCCCCCTTTGGCACACTGGTGGCACTTCAGGCCATAGCTCTGTTAGTACTTCCCACTGTAACCTTCTCATGTCCACCTGGCCATTTCTAGCCAAAATTCACAATGCAACAACTCCGCCCTTCTCATGATAGAAGATTCAAACACACAAAAAAGCCAGATCTGCTATTATTCCATTTGCAAAAAGTGGTGGCAAATTGTTCTCAAAATATTTGCCAATGGAATAGTATTTTGTGAACTGACCTGAATATCGAATCGCAGAGGGTTGCAGCGACCTGCCAAAATAATATTCATTAGGCAGGTCACAATTTGCAAACCCCTGTGACTGGTTGCAATAATAGGGATGTGGGCCTACCATATCTATGACTGCCTTCCCACACAGAACGCTTTTTTTTCAAACCAGCCCTTGTTGTTTAAAGGAATCAGTGATGCATTTTTGAACAACAACAAAAAACGTTTTCAGTTTTGGAAAACTTCAGGTGGGGCAGACATTCCCCAAAGAATGCCAAAACTATTCCCAAAGGGGGTGTGGTCCTGAAAGAACCACTTTGAAAATCAGTTACCAACCCTATACAAGGGTCGGAAATTCATCAATGGTTTGTTACCACAATTGCGGCCATTAAGCTGTGACACATTCCTCTGTAAATTGAAAATACGTAGTGCCCCTCTCCTATTTGCAACTTATTTGGAAGGATTGCAAAAGTTGTTTTACTAGTGGGAACGAATTTTCCGATTTGTAAAAGTGCTTTTGACCGCCCTAAATAAATAGCTACCTCCTGAGTCTCTCATCACAAACGGACCGGGCAGATGCAGACATGCCCCTCGGCTGCGGAGACTGGTGCGCAAAATCCGGTCGCATGCCTGGACGGTCGCCAAAAAACCTTTATACCACCTTCTTATATCAGCAGCTCTAATCTGCATTCCCGAGCAGGAGAACAAGTTCTGGCACCACTTCTGTAGCCCCCCCTCTCCTCGATAATTCAGGCAAAGTACTCTCAGAGCATTCAAAATGTTTACATGAAAAGTAAAAAAAAAATCCTCAAGAAATAAAATCGCGTGTTGGGGAGCAGCGCCGTATGGTTTGAATCAGCCGAGTGGCTCCGACATGCAGACCGTATTAAAGTTCCTTCCAAGATAATGGAGCGAGATTAAAATGCCGAGTTCTCGGGGCAGCATCAGCGCAGGAGAGACCTGCCTTATGAAGATGCCTGTTGGGGGCTTAGGGCTAATGAGCTTTGATGCCCCACATGCCACCAATTTAGGAGCAATTGAGCCGAGCCCATCGCTCATCAACCGCTCCACCTCAACCCTCGAGGCAGCAATGCCAGCCCGGATATACCCCCCAACCTCCCCCGCCCCCCCCTCAAACATTGCCAGTTGTCAGACCAAACGAGAACGTTGGCATGCACCTTGAGTTTTCAGAATTCCTTAGGAGTTCGGAAGGAAATGAGCATTTTACGTTTCAAAAATCCCCTCTGGACTAATCCATCAAGCCATTCATTTCACATGTCAAGCTTTTCCCTGCTCCAACATGGCCGCCAACAAGCCCTGCTCCAACACAGCACGGGCCCTGTACACCTACAAGCGAATTATCTTAATGATTTTATGTTGTGCCATGAAATGGCTTGTGTAGTCTTAGACAGAGTCCTGCTTCGGAGCAAGCGAAATGTTTTTATCAGCACAGTTTCCATTTGTGGCTTTTGCTAGCATGCAGCGTACATAGGGCATATTTCCCCAAAAATGTCGGAGTGGGTGCTAAGCCAAATTTGGCAACACAACGCTCCGTCATTTTTTAAATGCAGGGATGCGCCATATTCACAAGAATACGGCACACCCCAGAGTTTCCCCTAGCGTGGCACATAGGGTGACCAACTGGCATAGGTGCAAATTCAGGACAGTGAGTGTAAAAATTCAGGACAAAGGGTCAAAATTCAGGACACAAATTCAGGACAGGAGGTCAAAATTCAGGACAAAACTTTAGGACAATAAGTACGTTTTACAGACACATCAGAGGTCGCGCAATAGTATATAAGTAAGCCCAGCCATTTCCAAACATATTCAACCGTTTGCAAACCTATCCATCATGTATCCTTCCATCTATCATTTCACTCATCCATCCCTTCATCCATCCCCTCATCCATCCTTTCACTCATCCTCCATTATCAATCCATCCATCCTTTCACCCTATCCATCTGTACACTTATCCATCCACTCTTCATCCCATCCATCCATTCACTCATGCATTCAGCCATTAACCCTTTCACCAATCCAGCCATCCTTTCACTTACCTATCCTTCCACCCATCCACTATTTAAGTCATCCATCCATCCTCCCTTTCTCTCTCCATCGACCCTTTCACTAAGCCTTCCTTCCATCCATCCATCCATCCATCCACCCACCCACCTATCCATCTACTCATCCACTCATGAATCCATCCATTGCCCCTATCACTCATCCATCTATCATTTCACTCCTTCACACATCTATTCATCCTTTTGTCCATCTACCCTCCCTTTCACTCACTCATCCATCCATCCTTACATCCACCCTTTCACTCATATGTCCATTCATTCACCCTTGCACTTATCAATCCATCAATCCATCCATCATTTCACTCATCCACCTACCCCCCATCATCCACAGACCCACCATCCACCCACCCACCCACTCATCCATCCTTTCACCCACCCACCATCCAATCCACTGATCCATCCTTTCACCCACCCACCATCCACCCACCCACTCATCCATCCATCCTTTCACCCACCCACTCATCATCCATCCATCCATCCTTTCACCCACCCACTTATCCATCCATCCATCCTTTCACCCACTCTCCATCCATCCATCCATCCTTTCACCCACCCATCATCCATCCATCCATCTGTCCTTCCCCTCATCCATCCATCCATCCCCTCATCATCCATCCATCCATCCTTCCCCTCATCTTCCATCCATCCATCCATCCTTTCCCTCATCATCCATCCATCCTTTTCCCTCATCATCCATCCATCCATCCTTCCCCTCATCAACCATCCATCCATCCTTTTCCCTCATCATCCATCCACCCATCCTTCCCCTCATCATCCATCCATCCTTCCCCTCATCATCCATCCATCCTTCCCCTCATCATCCATCCATTCCCTCATCATCCATCCATCCATCCTTTCACCCACCCACTCATCATCCATCCATCCATCCACCCACCCTTCCCCTCATCATCCATCCTTTCACCCACCCCCTCATCATCCATCCATCCATCCATCCATCCTTCCCCTCATCATCCATCCATCCTTCCCCTCATCATCCATCCTTTCCCGTCATCCATCCATCCTTCCCCTCATCCATCCTTCCTTTCATCCATCCTTCCCTTCATTCATCCATCCATCCCATCCATTTATCCTGCCCCTCATCCATCCATCCTTCCCCTCCATCCATCCATCCATCATCCTTCCCCCTCACCCATCCATCCCATCCATTTATCCTGCCCCTCATCCATCCATCCTTCCCCTCCATCCATCATCCTTCCACTCATCCATCCTTCCTTTCATCCATCCTTCCCCTCATCATCCATCCATCCTTCCCCTCATCATCCATCCTTCCCCTCCACCCATCATCCTTCCACTCATCCATCCTTCCTTTCATCCATCCTTCCCCTCATCATCCATCCATCCTTCCCCTCATCATCCATCCTTCCCCTCCATCCATCATCCTTCCACTCATCCATCCTTCCTTTCATCCATCCTTCCCCCTCACCCATCCATCCATCCATCCATCCCATCCATTTATCCTGCCCCTCATCCATCCATCCTTCCCCTCCATCCATCCATCCATCCATCCATCCATCCAACGATCCTTCCCCTCATCCATTTATCCTTCCCCTCATCCATCCATCCATCCTACCCCTCCATCCATCATCCTTCCCCTCATCCATCTTTCCCCTCATCCATCATTCAGCTACCCTTCCACCCATACATCCAGCTATTTACATTTTCTCTCCATCCTTCCCCTCACTCATCAATCCATCTATCCTCTCTCATTATCCATTTATTCAATCTTTCATTCTTCCATTCACCCTTTCACTAATTCATCCAGCCATTCACCCATCCCTTCACTTACTTACTCGCCGACCTTTCCATATTAATTTTGAGCTGAGCCCTTTTGAGAAGAGGCCCATCAAGAACTTCACCCTCGCTGCAGGGGCCGTTCCAGGACTGGGACAGAAGCCACCCAGGGCGGAGACAGGATCCACCACAGGGGGGGACAAGAGCTATCACAGGCGGGGGTGGACTGGAGCTACCACATGGGGGGACAGGAGCCATCACAGGCGGGGGTGGACTGGAGCCACAACATGCGGGGACAGGAGCAGGAGTCATCACAGGAGAGGGAACGTGATCCACCAGGGTGGGCACAGGGTGGGCATGCAGTATTCTAGTATCATCTTGGGCTTCTCGCCCCCTCCTGCACAAGACAACGAGAAGACAGGATAAGGGTAGGATGTGGAATTGGGTATTATTCAGCCTCATCTCCAATCTGGGACTCACCTGGTACCCGGACTGCTTAAAAGATGCCCTGGCTGTACCCATCCAAAGAGCTGGCATAATGAAGTGGGAGGAGCTAATGGATGAGGATGGGATACACCCATGGGAGTATTTGAGGGCCAAGGTTGGGATAGATCTGTCAAGGTTTAAATATCTTCAACTAGTGTCCTGGCGTACAGCAGAAGTGGAAGAGATGGGGAACAATGGGGTAGTAGAAAGGCTTATTCGATCATCTACACCAATCTCTAAAGAAATCTCCGTTTGGTATCAGCAATTAATAAAAGGAGATGATACAGGGACACCAGCGGCAGAAGGGGTTTGGAACAACTCCGCACTGGCTATGCAGGCAGAGGATATGTTAGAACCATCTTTGAAGATTTTGTATAAACATATAAAGCCTGCATGTTTAAAAAAAAACATTTCTTCGTGGTGAATAGACTTTACTACACTCCCTATAAAATCGGGAAATTTGCCCCTCTACCTCCACCGAAATGTCCAAGATGTCAGGAATTGTTGGCCAACGATATACATATGTTTTTCGATTGTAAAGAGCTAGATCAATTTTGGATTGAGATAGGACAGGCTCTGTCAGGACTTTTTAGCTCTGTGATTAAAGTCAATCCCTCCCTAGTGATTTTTGGGGATGACGGCCTGTTCTTTCAATCAGCTACTAGTGTGGAAAAAGGGCTCCTCCTATATTTGATACTGCTGGCTAGGAGAGAGATATGTAAGAGGTGGAAGGACCACCTACCCCCGAGTAGTGAGGACTGGTTAAGATCATCATTTAGTATGGCCCGGTTGGAATACGAAAGCGCTGAGGAGAAGCTGCTAAACATCTGGCATCCTCTTATAAGATGGGGAAGGGACTTAAGACTGATTCGGACACTCCTATGATTACACCATGTCCCTGGTACTAAAGGGGAGGAGGTCTGGTGACCCAAGTAAAGGTGGTCAGCCTGGTGGCCCCTAGAGATGGAGTACGACTGTAAAGGTTCCACAAAGACTTGACAAGGTGTCCTGGTGCTGACCGATCGCTAGAGGCCGCGGGTGGGGGAGTTAGCGTGTGAAAAGCCACGTTTTAAGGGTCTTCCTAAAATTGAGCAAATCGGGGGTTTGTCTGAGGCTCAAAGGCAGCACATTCCATGCCTTGGCTGCCCTCAGGGATAGACTTCTGCCTCCCCAGCAGACTTTCCTTACTTAGGGGACTACAGCCAGCCCCTGCTCGGCTGATCTTAGAGCACGCACTGGCTTGTACCACTGGAAAAGAGGGGTCATGCATTTGGGGCACAGGCCATGCAGCGCCTTGAAAATCACGCAGAGTGACTTAAACACGATTCTTTTGCGAACTGGGAACGAATGCAGCTTTACAAGGTCCTGAGAAACCGAGGCGAACTTGGGGGTGCCCGTAATCAGACGTGCTGCTGCATTCTGTAGGATTTGAAGTTTATCTAAAAGTCCCTGCTGGGCATTCAGGAGCAGAGCGTTACAGTAATCCAACTGGGACATCACCAGTCCGGTCACTACTGTCTTCTTATGTTCCACCGGCAGAAATGGCAGGACTTTCCGGATAGTTTTAAGCACGTAGTGGGTAGCCGAGGACACAGCACTGGTTTGTGGCCTAAAGGTCAGGGAGTCGTCCATCAAAACACCCAGATTTTTTACCTTTGCCACCGGAGAGGGGGGAGGCCCCATTTCCTCTGGCCACCAATGAGGTCTCTTGACCCAAACAGCAGCACTTCTGTTTTTGCAGAATTGAGCTTAAGGCAGTTTCCTGCCATCCAGTTGCTCACCTCCCACATGCAGCATCTGAACCGATCTGCTGTGCTGTCCAATTCTCCCGGACGCAGCGACACAACAATCTGCGTGTCGTTAGCGTAAGATGTAAGATTAAATCCGAAGGATCTAATCACTGGCGCCAGGGTGGAGACATAAACATTAAAAAGAGTCGGACTCAGGGATGAACCCTGTGGGACTCCGCAAGGAAGCACAAATGGCTCAGATCCGAAGTCCCCCAAGGCCACCGACTGAGTCCTGCCGGATAGGAAGGCTTTCAAGATGTCGAGTGCCTTTCCCTGAATCCCGCAGGCCCTCAATCGGTCCACCAGTAATTTATGGTGGACCGTATCGAAGGCCGCTGATAAGTCCAGCAGGATCAGGGCGGCTCTGTCCCCCGCATCCAGCACCCTTCGAATGTCTTCGGCTGATTTAATCAGCGCCGATTCTGTGCTATGTCCCACCCTGAATCCGTGTTGAGAAGAGTCCAGCATCTCTCCTGATCCCAGGAAGGTGCTAATCTGTTGATTTTAGCTGGGAGGGGTAGCCTAGCGATGGGACGAAAGTTGTTCAAGTCGGTTACGTCTAGGTTGTTTTTTTTTTAGAAGGGGCAAGATGGAGGCTTGTTTCCAGCGCCGGGGAAATTCCCCCCTGTCCAGCATGACATTGAACAGGGGGGTGAGTCCTGAAGCGATGGTGGCGGGGGCTAGTTTAGCAATTGTGGCGGGGCAGGGGTCGTGAGGGGAGCCTGATTTTATCCTCGTTAGCCGACTTGATACCTCCTCCTCGTTGATGGGGGAGAAGTTCTCTAGTATATCAAGTTTCATGTTGGTCTCAGGATGCATTTCTGGGGTAAAGTCTGAGGCGTTGATCATGATTTGGCTGTCCAGGGGATGAAAGATCTTCTCTACCTTACTCAAAAAGAAATTAGCTAGGTCTTCACATAGTTGGCGACTAGGTGGTATCTCTACTGGTTTGGGGGCTGCCAAGGAGGAAATTGTGTTAAATAATTCCTTCGGAGAGTTATTTGCTTCTTTGATACGTTTCGAGAAGAACTCACATTTAGACTGGTGGATCATTTCTTTGTAAGCTCATCCTACAAGACTACTACTTTCATTACTGAAAAATTAATGTGTGAATTGAATTGACCATTAAACACATGAAATGTGACTATATTTTTTTTATTTTTTTTATTGTTTTATGCTGAACATAACAAAAACTCAGCAGCGTTCGATTGTGTCTCACACTCCAAATTCTGGAGAATTATGAAGGTAATTGGTGTAGATGAGGCTATCATAATATTTATACGACAACTATATTCCCAATCATCGGAGTGTGTACGGTATGGTAGCCAGGGGGAATGCACAAGATGGTTCCCTATCCTTAGGGGAGTAAGGCAGGGTTATGTCCTGGCTCCCTTTTTGTTCTCTGTTTACCCGATGGGGTTGAATCCACAGTGGTAAATTCTACAACAGATATCCCTATGGTAAACAGAATGTGCATACCTATACTGTTATACACAGATGAGGCAGTATTGATAGCCAGGACAGGGGTAGCACTACAAAAGCTTATTGATGAGTATGTCCTCTATATGGCTTCATTGGACCTTTTGGTCAATGAAACAAAAACCTATATTCTGATTATGGGGAAACGGCCCAGAAGATCTCCCTCTTTTCATATTGCTGGTCGTTGAGTGGAAATTACTCGAACCTTTTTACATTTGGGTGTTTTTTTCAATAGCTTTACCTCATGGACAAATATGGTAGCTAACAGATGCACTACGCGAGAAAGAAGTATTATGGCCATATTTTCTTTTATGAAAAAAACTAGGCTCTAAACCACTGAAGGTAATTCAAAAGATCTATTCAGCAAAAGCAATCTCAGCAGCTACTTACGGGGCAGGGATTTGGGGAATGGCAAATGTTAACACTCTACAAAGTATAGAAGATCGCTTTTACAAAAAACATTTAGCACTACCAAAAAGCTGTTATAATTTTAATCTGCATAAGGAGTTGAACGCACCATATATATCAGATTTTATCTGTTTAGCTACAGTTTTATTATGGCATTCAATTTGGAAAAGGGAAACTGTGGCCCTAACACAAAATATTATTAGGGACTGTTTAAACCTCGATCAGGCACAGAGTGTTCCCGTGATCTAATATGTAAAAGAAACATTAACTGCTCTGGGACTGCAATGCCTTTATATGGATCCAGCTAATTGCCTAAAGATTTTGAAAGCCAAAATTAAAAATCTTTTCCTAACAAACAGATGGAACAATAGGCATTAAAGAAATCGTAACAAAACTATGGTAATATTACACTCAGGGTTACCTTTTATCCCCTTTGATTCAAACTCCTATTTAGCTTTTGTCACTAATATGCGCCGCTGTTTTAGATTGGTGAGATTCCGATTAAATCTCATTCCGTGTATGATGGGCTTACCCATGGGATTTTACTCTCCAAATGAATTGCCAGTTTGCCCGTGTGATGGAATCTCATAACAACCCAATTAACACTTTTGTTTGTGTAAATTTTACTCAATACATTGTAAAAAGTTCATTGTTCCACTTATGCAGAAATATAGATTTACACAATTTGGCTCTGCTCTGTACTTTTGCCAAATGCTGTCTGATCCCTGTGTGTGCTATTGCCTTGCATCTTATCTCTGTCTGGCGAATGTGACCAGGAGATCTATTATTTGTTTAAATAGTAATCAATTGATTACATTTTTAAATTTTATATTAAGATGTTTTATATGGAACCATGTACATAACATTATGAAGTGGATTACTTGGAGACCAGTCAAGGATGTTTTTATCTTTTGTATTACTGTTTTTTTAATCCTTTTTATAATTGTTATCTGTGTATAACTTCTATTATGTGAGCTTTGAGATGATATGTTTCGCAAAATATGAGTGAATGCCACGATAATTGTAAGATTCTACTGGTGGATGTACTGTACTGTACTGTACTTTTATGAACTTATTTTAATATCAAATAAAATTATTTGACTGACTGAATGGACAATGTACTATTCAAGCTCCTTCTGTGTCATTAGACACAGTCTCCATGCAAGCAACAGAAAAAAAAAATGCAGTGCACATCTCGGAATACTTGTCATACAGTTTGTGAAAACAAGTTTTGGAAGCGGACAAGCCACTCGCCCCATATCTTTTGGTGTTTCCGGGTTTTAGAGACCATGGCCTCTGCCAAAGCACAGAGGTCAATGCCGCTGAGCCATTCTGTCTCTGTGGGGAATGCTACAGCACGCCAGAGCCTCGCATTGTCTTTCTTGGCCACTAAGTAGCCTATATTTACAATATTTTGTCCCCATTCGTCTCATCCCATCACTGGTGGAGACCCAGCAGCGCCCTGCAGGACTCCGACTTCACTGGGAAGCTCATGACGCGTTGCAAAAGAGCATGGACCTATGACCAGAATAGACAAATCTGTTTTTTGGTCCTGATGAAATGCCATGATCCTCTGGATAGTAACAGGCATGAAACATGTTGACCCTCGACTCACACTAACTGTAGCTAAGATAGACCATTATATCAATTGTATGCTCAATCCACGTTTTTAACCATGACAAAGGGACACAATAAGCAAAATAGTCTTTGGATCCCTTTTCCCATTCTACTCACACCTAGTCATCCAAACTCACACCTAACATCGGCAAAAAAGTAAAGAACTCCAGCAAAGATTCCCCTCGAGGGGCCCGTTGGGCATTGCAGCACCGGCCCTTAGAGGAGCTGCCTATGATGAAGCATGACACCCCTCAGGGTGAGTGAGGGCCCTTGCTCCCAAATGGAGCACTCCCCTTGATTCACCATATCAGGAGGCCTAGATCACCACATAGGAACTGCACACTCTTTGTTCTCATAGCTGATTTAGGGGTGCGTGTGCTGAACCTTAGATAAGCCCTAGTCCCTCCACCTTTGGATTAACAGATGTCTAAGCCATGTAGGGGCACTTACAAAACATTCTTTCACTATTCTCACTAATTTTGTGTGTGCATATTATACACTGTTGTTGTACTTATTTTTGTACAATTTGATTTATCTTTTGTCTGATGTGCCGTGTCCGGGTTCCGCGGCAACCACAGCACCAAAACTCCCCTCATCGCCGCCACCGATGACATCAGGACCCTGCCAGACAATGGAGAAACTGCGGCCCTCATCCTCCTGGACCTGTCAGCCGCCTTCGACACTGTCTGCCACCGCACACTACGAACACGCCTCTGCAACGCCTGAATCCAAGAGAAGTCTTTGTCACGAATTTAGCCATATAGTGTACTACAAATCCCAGAATGCTTGTGGTAGTCCCTTGTCTCTGTCTCTAACTGCCTAAGTCCGTTTTCTATATATATCTTCTCAGCGCTTGCAGCGGTGCTTGTCACCTGTGTTTCCTCGTAACTTTGGATTGAGCCTTGTGGATCCGTGCTTCCTCTGGATTGTGTTTGCTGACACGGAGTCGGGAAGCTTTTCTCCGCGCTCGCTTTGTAGGTGTGAGGACGCTGGGACCAGCGGAGAGCAGCGTCGGGGATCCGCGCTGTTAGTGAGCCGCGCTGGGTGCTGGAGAGAGAGAGAGCAGCGACGGGGAGCCGCGCTGACAGAGAGCCGCGCTGGAAGCAAGAAGCGTGGTCCACGGACATCGGCTGTGGAGCCGTGGGGTGAGCTGGGGTTCCAGTTGAGCCCTGATTTCTATCTTTATTGACTCCAGTGACTGACATTTGTCCATTTGTATCCTAGCGGTTGCTAGATAGAAGGGTGTTTTTTGTAACTCTCCTACTTATGTTTGCGCGACTATTTTCGACATTTGTTTTTGTGGCAAAGGTACCTTGCTGAACATTTTGAGGATTCCCCATGAGCTGTTGAGGGGCTCGGATTCAGAACTTTGTAACCTGGTGTTTGCTTTGAGCATAACTTTTTGAACCTCTTTTTGGATCTGTTTGATCTTATGGTGTGGCACACCAGCCGGTGACATCACTGAAGAGTACTATAGAAGTCTTGTACTTCTTTCCTGATATAAGGATTCTGGGCAAATCCTTTCTTCTTTTCTTTTCTTTATTTTTTCTATTTTGCCTTCTTTTCCGTTAAGCAAGAGTGGAAGCCTCATTGTGTAAGTGCCAGTCCTCCTATTTCATACAGAAAAAGACAGAGAGTGGGAGGGCAAAAGGTAACTGTCTTGCTCTTGTATTCCTGTGCAGGTACCTATTTACAACCTCTACGTTTGGCGTTTCTTCTGCTGTCAAGTCCTGTAGATGGTTTCTGGCTGCCACATCTTTATATTTTATTTATCCACTTTTCCCCTTCCCGGGGTGGGGTCCTATATGCGAGTGCATGTTTTGCGTTCGTCTGTAGTACCGTGTCCAGGGAGGAAGGAAGTTTGCTTCGACCTCGCTCCTGCTGTACCGGATATCCAGGTTAGTCAATCTGGCTAAACACGACAGAGTGACAAGCCCACGTTGTAATACAGCCTGAGCGATGGAGACTGAGAATATTCTAGCATCTATGTTAGAGACCCTTAACGCTCTACGGGTGGAGGTAGATGCCGTCAGAGGGGAAAATCATGAAATTAGAAAGGAGATGGGTACTCTACGTCAGGAGGTAGCAGGAATGGCACGTACCAGTCCTGCTGGTTTAAGAGGAGCCCATTACATTAAAGAGGCTACTTTCCAACCTCCGACGCACACTCAGAACCCCACTATACAGGGAGTAGGGCAAGGGCCTTCTACTATTCAAGTAGTACAACCAATTCAATTGCCTCTTGCGCCTCCAGAAAGGTTTATGGGGGACCCTAAGAAATTCGGTACCTTCCTGGGTCAGTGTAGCTTACATTTTTTATGTAAGCCAACGGTATTCCCTGATGACCACTCCAAAACAGCCTTTATGTTGTCATATTTGGGGGGTAACGCAGCTAGTTGGTCATTCCCGCTCATTGAAAGGAAGGATCCCGTATTAGACGACTTTGAGGGGTTTTGTGATGAGATGCGTAAATTGTTTGATCGTAAGGCACATATGTTGTCATTAGATAGGGAACTAATTACTTTAAAACAAGGATCCCAAGACTTGTTGTCTTATATTACCAATTTTAACCGTCTTGTTGTTGAAACTGATTGGCCAACCTCAAAGAGAATCTCCTTGTTCTATCAAGGATTGCGAGGTGAATTAAAGGATGTATTGGCGCAGGTAGTCACGTTGCCTACCACCTGTGAAGAATTGATTGACCTCACCGTGCAGCTGGATCATCGATTACAAGAACGCAGGGGCGACAAACATCGGTATGATTTCCGGTTTCCCATGATAAAACCTAAGGCTGTTGCAGAAAGCGCTACAACCTCCGATACCCCTGAACCCATGCAAATCGGAGGTGTAAGAGGACCATTATCTCCAGACGAACGTACTCGAAGACGCAATCTAAAACTCTGCATGTACTGTGGGAAATCTGGACACTTCATTAGAGAATGTAGAGCAAAGACTAAAGGTACCCGTTCTCTTTCCGTGGTGGAACATCCCCTCAACGTGGCGGGAAACGAGAATGCTCAAGCGAGTCACAGACCCCTTGCTTGAGCTCAGACACCGAACCAGAGGTTTACCATGCCGTAGCCAATACGATGCAGCCAGCTGTACCCCACATGAATGTCTGCGTTACAATACAATGGCCAGGGGGTCAACCTGTGATGGTACATGCCATGTTGGACAGTGGAGCAACAGGAAACTTCATTGATCTGCAATACGCCAAAAGACTTGGAATTCCTTGTATCCAAAAAGAGACCCCTGAAGCTGTGAAGGCCGTGGATGGGTCTGACTTAACTTCCGGGCCAGTGTGTTATCATACAAGTCAGTTGGTGATGCGAGTGGGACAAAACCATCATGAATATATAGCATTCGATTTGATAGATGCCCCGCAGTTCAAGCTAATTTTGGGAATGCCCTGGTTAACTTTGCATGATCCTGTTGTTAAGTGGGCTGATCGTACTATCACCTTGAGTTCTGCGTACTGCAAGGACCATTGTTCCCTCCCTTGTATCCATGAGACCATACACGTGGAATCCCCAGCAAGCACTCTAGCAGGAGTAGGAACACATCTTGAAGTGAATGCCATCTCTTTTCTTCCTGAGGTGTATAGCCAATACCGAGACGTCTTCGATGAGAAAGAAGCCAGCAAACTACCCCCTCATCGGGATTACGATTGTGTGATCGAGTTAGAACCTGGGGCCAACATTCCATGTAGCAGAATATACGCTCTCACAGAATCAGAAAATGTTTATCTTCAGGAGTATCTAAAGAAACTCCTAGCCTCAGGTTTCATACGACCCTCCACTTCTCCAGCATCATCTCCTCTGTTCTTTATCCCTAAGAAAGAAGGGGGTTTGCGAATCTGTATTGACTACAGAGCCATCAATAGGGTAACCAGGAAGAACAGATATCCTCTTCCGTTAATACCAGTGCTATTGGATCAGCTGAAGGATGCGACGATCTACACCAAACTTGATCTGAGGGGGGCATACCATTTGGTGCGGGTTCGTCGTGGTGACGAATGGAAGACTGCTTTCCGCACTAAATATGGGCTCTACGAATATCAAGTGATGCCCTTTGGCTTGTGCAATGCCCCGGCGGCATTTCAATATTTTATGGATGAGGTGCTGAGGGGTTTATTGGATGTATCATGCATAGTTTATATCGATGACATCCTTATCTACTCTGCCACACAGGAGGAACATGTTAAGCATGTAATGGAAGTACTGGAAAGGCTCCAACGGCACGAACTATACGCCAAATTGGAGAAATGCTTGTTCCATGCCACTGAAGTAGAATTCCTCGGATACATCATTGGCCCTAAGGGATTACAAATGGATCATAAAAAGATTCAAGCCATCACACAATGGGAATCACCAGGTAGTGTAAAAGCGTTGCAGAGCTTCATCGGTTTTGCTAACTTTTATCGGCGATTTATACACGGATTCTCCAGGATTATACAGCCGTTAACGCTTCTCTTGAGGAAAGGAGCTACGTTCAAGTGGACTGAAGCTGCAGAACACGCTTTTCAAACCCTGAAAACATGTTTCATTACGGCACCCATCTTACGCCATCCAGATGCCAGACAGCCATTTGTGTTGGAAACTGATGCATCGCATTTTGCTATCGGAGGTGTATTATCCCAGCGGAATCCGGATACCGGCCAGCTGCATCCAGTAGCCTATTTCTCCAGAAAACTGTCTTCTAGTGAGGTGAATTACAGCATAACTGATAAGGAGTTATTGGCTATCAAGCGAGCTTGCGAAGAATGGAGACATCACTTGTTGGGGGCAAGACATACCGTGGAAATCTTTACAGACCATAGAAACCTTCTCTTCTTGAAGAGTGCAAAAGCTTTAACACCTCGCCAATTGCGGTGGTCATTATTTTTCTCCGATTTTGATTTCATAATCAAGTATCGTCCTGGCCCACAAAATGGCAAAGCGGATGCTTTATCAAGACCGGAATCAGTACTAAAGAATCAGCCTACAGAGATGGAAGATCCCCCCTTTCTTCTCCACAGAGCATCTTTCAATCAAACAGTAGCAGCGGTCGTCGGTCCTGCAGATTTCCTGAAACTAGTCGAAGACAAAAGCAGCCTTTTAGACGCCCAAGCCTGGGTAGCCAAGGAGCCTCTGCAATGGCAGAAGAAAGATAAACTCCTCTTCAGAAACGATCAGTTGTTCCTACCGGACCATGAAGTACAGAATTTAGTCCTTCAATGGACCCATGACTCATCTTTGAGTGGACACCCAGGTATACTCAAGACTTTCCAGTCTACCTCTCGGTATTTTTGGTGGGAAACCATGCGAAAAGATATTGAAGAATACGTTACTAAGTGTCCCATATGTATCCAGGCTAAAGCACAACATCAAAGAAGTACTGGATTGTTGCGTCCTATCCCTGTTCCTCCCTATCCATGGCATACAGTTTCTATGGACTTCATAGTGGAAATGCCTATCAGTTTCGGCAACAACACCATTCTAGTGGTGGTAGACCACCTCACCAAAATGGGTCATTTTATTGCATTACCCAAATTGCCCACCTCAGGTGAATTAGCTATAGTCTTTCTGCAGAATGTAGTACGGTTGCATGGGCTTCCTTCTGTTCTAATAACAGATAGAGGCACTCAGTTCACTTCAAAGTTCTGGAAAGCACTATGTGAAGTGATGAAAATAGATGCTAGACTATCAACAAGTTACCATCCGCAGACGGATGGTAAAACAGAAAGACTGAATCAGACGTTAGAGCAGTATTTGAGGTGTTTTACATTACAACAGGAGGAAGAGTGGAGGACGTTGTTGTGGATGGCAGAGTTTGCCTATAATAACACAACTCACTCTTCGTTGGGATGTTCTCCTTTCTTTTGTCTCACTGGGTATCACCCCAATTCCTTGCCATTTGATCAGTTATGCCCCTCCTCTCATCCCTCCATTCAACAACATCATGCCCATCTTCAATCTGTTTTGAAGTCAGCCAAAGAACAATTGGAGGCAGCCAGAAAACGTGACAAACTGCAGGCAGACAGAAAGAGAACCCCAGAACCTTGTTATGTAGTGGGAGACAAGGTATGGTTGAGTACTAAACACTTGAGAGTGAAAGGCAACACACGTTTACAACCAAAGTTTGTGGGTCCCTATCCCATCGTGGCTGTGATTAATCCAGTAGCCATGAAATTAAAGCTTCCTTCTTCCTGGCACATACATCCCGTTTTCCATGTGTCCTTGCTGAAACCCTATATCCAAGGGACAAGAGCTGTAGCGAAACCTCCGCCAGTTAGAGTGGAAGGGGACGTTGAGTATGAAGTTAAAGCCGTGCTGGATTCCAGAAGGGTGAGGGGAGCTTTACAATATCTGATTGATTGGAAGGGGTATGGCCCTGAGGAGCGTTCTTGGGAACCTCTTAGTAACTTGCACTGTCCTGGGTTGTTACGGCGTTTCCACGCTACATTCCCTACGAAGCCTGGTGGACCGCCGAGACGTCAGTCATTGTGAGGGGGTTCTGTCACGAATTTAGCCATATAGTGTACTACAAATCCCAGAATGCTTGTGGTAGTCCCTTGTCTCTGTCTCTAACTGCCTAAGTCCGTTTTCTATATATATCTTCTCAGCGCTTGCAGCGGTGCTTGTCACCTGTGTTTCCTCGTAACTTTGGATTGAGCCTTGTGGATCCGTGCTTCCTCTGGATTGTGTTTGCTGACACGGAGTCGGGAAGCTTTTCTCCGCGCTCGCTTTGTAGGTGTGAGGACGCTGGGACCAGCGGAGAGCAGCGTCGGGGATCCGCGCTGTTAGTGAGCCGCGCTGGGTGCTGGAGAGAGAGAGAGCAGCGACGGGGAGCCGCGCTGACAGAGAGCCGCGCTGGAAGCAAGAAGCGTGGTCCACGGACATCGGCTGTGGAGCCGTGGGGTGAGCTGGGGTTCCAGTTGAGCCCTGATTTCTATCTTTATTGACTCCAGTGACTGACATTTGTCCATTTGTATCCTAGCGGTTGCTAGATAGAAGGGTGTTTTTTGTAACTCTTCTACTTATGTTTGCGCGACTATTTTCGACATTTGTTTTTGTGGCAAAGGTACCTTGCTGAACATTTTGAGGATTCCCCATGAGCTGTTGAGGGGCTCGGATTCAGAACTTTGTAACCTGGTGTTTGCTTTGAGCATAACTTTTTGAACCTCTTTTTGGATCTGTTTGATCTTATGGTGTGGCACACCAGCCGGTGACATCACTGAAGAGTACTATAGAAGTCTTGTACTTCTTTCCTGATATAAGGATTCTGGGCAAATCCTTTCTTCTTTTCTTTTCTTTATTTTTTCTATTTTGCCTTCTTTTCCGTTAAGCAAGAGTGGAAGCCTCATTGTGTAAGTGCCAGTCCTCCTATTTCATACAGAAAAAGACAGAGAGTGGGAGGGCAAAAGGTAACTGTCTTGCTCTTGTATTCCTGTGCAGGTACCTATTTACAACCTCTACGTTTGGCGTTTCTTCTGCTGTCAAGTCCTGTAGATGGTTTCTGGCTGCCACATCTTTATATTTTATTTATCCACTTTTCCCCTTCCCGGGGTGGGGTCCTATATGCGAGTGCATGTTTTGCGTTCGTCTGTAGTACCGTGTCCAGGGAGGAAGGAAGTTTGCTTCGACCTCGCTCCTGCTGTACCGGATATCCAGGTTAGTCAATCTGGCTAAACACGACAGTCTTGGACTGGACCACCTCCTTCCTCTCCGGCAGAACACAGAGCGTTCGACTACCCCCTTCTGCTCCGAACCCATCGAGATCATCTGTGGCATGCCCCAGGGTTCTTCCCTCAGCCCAACGCTGTTCAACATCTATATGGCACCGCTCCCCCACTTAGCCCGACTACACAATCTCAACATCATCTCCTACGCCGACGACACCCAGCTGATCCTCTCCCTCACCAAGGACCCCCACACCGCCACAACCAACCTCCACGAAGGAATGAAGGCAGTCGCCGACAGGATGAGGAACAGCCGACTGAAGTTGAACTCGGACAAGACGGAGGTCCTCATCCTCGGGGGGCCACCCACTCAGCCTGGGATGACTCCTGGTGGCCAACTACACTAGGACCAGCCCCAACACTCACCAACCACACACGCAACCTAGGGGTCATCCTCGACTCCACCCTCTCCATGACGAAGCAGATCAACACTGTTTCTTCCTCCTGCTTCAACACCCTCTGCATGCTCCGCAGGATCTACAAGTGGATCCCCACCGAAACGAGAAGGACGGTCACCCAGGCCCTCGTCAGCAGCAGACTGGACTACGAAAACGCCCTCTACGCAGAAGCCTCACCCAAACTCCTGAAACGGCTCCAACGCATCCAGAACGCCTCCGCATGCCTGATCCTCGACATACCTCGCCGCAGCCACATCACACCCCATCTGAGAGACCTGCACTGGCTCCCTGTCAACAAGAGGATAACCTTCCAGCTCCTCACCCACGCACAGAAGGCACTCCACAACACCGGACCAGGGTACCGCAACAGCCAACTCAGCTTCTACACCCCCAACCGCCAGCTCCGCTCCGCAGATCGCGCCCTAGCCACAGTCCCCCACATCCGAAGAGTGACTGCCGGCGGCAGATTATTCTCCCACCTCGCTGCCAAAACATGGAACACCCTCCCCATTCACCTACGGCAGAACCAAGACCTTCTGACCTTCAGAAGACTACTCAAGACCTGGCTCTTCGAACAGTAGCAGCTTCCCCCCTCCCCCCTTAGTGCCTTGAGACCCGGACGGGTATGTAGTGCGCTTTACAAAAGTTATGATTGATTGATTTTAAATGTATATCTATGTACAGACACTATGATACACACTCAGGGATTCTAACATGTGTGTGCATGTTTGCCAGCACAGAAAACAGGATACTTTGCTTGATCATGAGATATTTATAGTTGCAATGTTCAACAATATACATTTTCTCTTTTATTCCAGGTCATAACAAGGAAAATTTCCTATTAATGGTCGGTGTAGTTGTGTGCATGCTTTACTGAACTATGCACGAATGCATGTAAGAATTAGCTACAACACCACAGAGGGATTAACACAATATATTGGTCCTTAAGAAAGCCAATTGACCCACTGGGCAGTAAATGGCTGAAACATGTTGACCGTAGACATCTAGGACCATCATACCCCTGTGACATCTCACTGTTTTTAAACTTTACCAAAGGACCTTTTTAATAAATCAGAAATAAGGATCCAGCAGGCAATTTTAATTCACTCTCAATCCTTAGGTCGTAGCTTAAACGCTCTGCTAACAAACATGTTTAGCGCACCTGCTCACACTAGGCGAGTTGGATTTGGGTCTGATGATGAAGCAGGCCACAGGTGGAACCTGTGGGCAAGGAACCACCAAAAATATCCCAGAGATGTGTTGATCTCACCGATTTACCAGGGGGTAGATCTCACACACGACAGTGACATACTATGGGCCACACAACTGTCTTGTAGAATAAAACGGGGTTTAAAATATAGGTTAACCCTCTACAATTTGGTTATTTCAGATACCTTGGGAGACTGAGGGTTCTACCTAATCATAGCTTCTCACTCCTTCATAGTGTTGGCCTTGATTATATCAAGACTGGATCACTGCAATATTTTGTTAAAAGCTTTGTGTTACCGTCACAAAGCTTTTGCCAGCAAAGGAACAGGATACCTTAAATCTCTAGTGAAACAGTATGTTCTTTTAAGGAATTTAAGATCAGCAGAGGAGGTGCTGGCAATTGTTCCCAAGGTAAAGCATGTGAACTCCGGCACAAGTTCTTTCAACTAACTGGCGCCAGAGCTGTGGAATGCCTTGCGCCTATCGGTTCGTCAGGTGCAATTGGAAGAGTTTTTCAGGACGAAACTTAAAACTTGTTTTTTTGGATCAGGATGCTCGAGAGTTTGGAAGTGGTATGCATGGTTCGGAGTCCTGCTTCCAGCACTGGGACATCTCGTGTGAGGTAGCTATGAGCTTTATAAACTGTACTATTATTATGATTGTTTTTATTCACAAAAGCATGTAAGAGTATGTAGAAGAGTTTTACTGTAGTAATACTTCAAGTACTCATAAATGCCTTTGTGAATTGACTCCACAGATGAGATGCAGCATTGTACAATGTCCCACTGACTCGAGCAAAGATTTTTTTTCACTTTTCGAGGTAGTGTTTTTTATTGCATAGCAAGACAATATGTACTATAATCAAACCCAGATAACCTAGAAAATAACTGCAAACTAATATTTTTTGCAAAATATATCTTCTAAAGAGCCATTTTATTAATTTTAAATAAGCATATGTGCGACATAAATAAAAGCAATAGTCGCAGTTCTAAATATTAGTCAAAATGAAAAATCTTGCAACCTTTGCGGATTTGAAAAATCACCGGGGATCTTTTTGATCTCAGAGGATGCGTCTTAGTGAGTACTTCTTCACACACGTTGGGACTGCACCAATTTCCAATTTTGAAGGAGTGATGGGAATACTGTCTTTTATCGAACTTATGCCTGATACACCTCTATTGGAAACCTGAGATGTAATCTCAGAACTGTATAGATCCCTTTCCTGGAGGACGATACCACCGCCTTTGTCCGCACACTTAATGATCAGAGACTCATTGGATTTGAGGGATTGGATAGCCTTTTTCCTCCTCAAGGGACAAATTATAAGGAATGAATCTTCTTTTTTCTTTGAGTGTGGTAAGATCTTTAACTACCACCTTCTCAAAGGTAAGAACTTCAGATGGAAGCATACCTAATGTGGGTGAAAATGTAGATGGTGGGCAGAAAGGTGTATTGGCTACAATAGTAGGAGAGGGATTCAGTTGGAAGTAAGCTTGTAGGCGTATGTGACGAAAGAACCTCAATAGTTCAGTGTGCAGGTCCAAGAAGTTGGGAGGAATAGTGGGCACAAAGGAGAGCCCTTTACTTAGAAGAGATACCTTAGATTCCGATAGGGTGTGCTTTCCAGACAACATTGATAAATTATAAGCCGAGGTCCCTATATTTTTGTAAAAAAACATTGGTCTGTTCCCTGACCACCACCTTCTACCATCGCCCCGACGCTCCCCACGTTGGGTCAAATTTTTTTTCCTTTCTGCATACTTTAACTTACTCACCTAACATGGCCGCCTTTTTCGCACACCACCATGATCTAGTATAAATGAGCACTCGGCCCGCACCCTAGTTAGCTTACTCCCTTTGCGTCATTGAGACAGCGATACGCGGCCACCGACACCGGTTGTAAGGTAAGCGGCTATCACACCGGGTCCCTCCTAACTTGTAGTGTCTAGCATACGGGCCACTTATACCTTCACTTCCCTCTTTTCACAGGCATTATCCATCCACTACGCCCGCTTTATCTGATACTGTATCCCACGGTGCTTAAACCCTGAATCCTGACAGGTTTCTCACGTGTATCATATTACATGCGGTGGCTTTATTCGAGCCCAGGTAAACACTTGTCTATCACGTTCTCCGCGTACCAATTTTAATTCATGCCTATTAGTACTGACTGATATGGCCTGTGCTCCCTCTTTAGAAACTGATTCTGCCCTGTAGATCCCGTATAATAATCCGATCCACAGCCTATTAGGTTAGTCTGTTGACTCCGTCTCAGTATGTCTATTCACCTTTGCGGCATCATTTCACTAATGCATAATTGCTCAGCTGACCGCCGTATTTCTCGATACGCGGCACATTGTAATTGCTCCGACCTTAGGCACACGTTATTCCCGACACCGCTCATACTTGGTGCCTTGCAGTCCTGTGAATTGCCACTACCCTTGAATTTGAGTACAGTAGTTCACGCACCTCACTTCATTAGTGCGGATATTACACACTGTTTTCACGGCGGCTCACGCCTTCTCTGAGGGCACTACACTTCTTTGAGCCTCACTGATTCCCCTTCACCATGCAATTGTGCACGATATGGAATAATCAGGTCCTCCTCACAGTGCATGGCCATTTTTTAGGTTTCGCCTGGGGCACGGAGCGTAAGCTCCGCCCCCAGAGAAATCTCTAGTTTTCAGTTAGGGGGACTTGAATACGCCCCTCTGTTCCATTGGCTAGCTCCATAAATGGAGGCTAGCCATTGGAACAGAGATCTGTCCGTCAAGGCCGGACCAGATTCGGGGGCGTTCCCGAGATTTTTTCCATGGGCGGAGTTTCGTTTTTTCCCGTTCCCTCCCCTTTCACTGAAAGTGATTTCAGATGCGCTGTCCATTCCCGTCCCCCTCCGTGTGCCTCCCCGCCCCCGCCCCCCTTGGACCCGTTTGTGCCGATCTGAAAGTCCCCTAGCAGGTGCCCACCCTGCAGGGGACATTGCCGCCCTAATATCGAGTGGCCACCTCGATTTATTGTGATTTTAAATCAGCCGGTGCCCACCCGGCATTGCCCCTCGAAAATCACCGCCGCAGCCCAGGGGCATTGAATTCGTTGCCGGGCCGCTGCCTAGTGCGACCCGGAAGTGCCGCCTCTCCATCCTCAGGGCCGCGCAGCTACTGGCTGCCCTTAGCAGCGCGACCCGGAAGTGCCCGCGGCTCGCCTGGTTGAAGGCTGGTCCTCGGGACCTGAGTGCGAGGGAGCCTTGTTGAAAGTCTGTTTCCTGGTCACACAGAACTAGTCCTCGTAACATTTACAGTTCCGTCTTGTTCTGTGTTTCTTTGGCACACTAGACGTGCTTTGTGCTAAAGTTAATTTGATTATGTAACCAGCGTTTTCTCCGAAGAGACGGGTGATGCATCTGCCTGTACTGGCTGTGTTGCGCGTGTTTCTTCCTGTGCCTTTGACTTCCCACGAGGCGATCAGGTAATGTTTAGAAATGTGCGTGCGCCGTGATCCTTCCCCCCCCCTCCCGCTGTCGGTGTGCCGTTCCCGCCCCCCCCTCGCTGTCCTGTGCACGTTTCCCGCCTCCCTCCCGCCGTCCGTGTCCTCTCCCGCCGTTCGTGTCCTCTCCCGCCCCCTCCCGCCGACCGTGTCCTCTCCCGCCCCCCTCCCGCCGTCCGTGTCCTCTCCCGCCGTTCGTGTCCTCTCCCGCCCCCCTCCCGCCGTCCCTGTCCTCTCCCGCCCCCCTCCCGCCGTCCGTGTCCTCTCCCGCCCCCCTCCCGCCGTCCGTGTCCTCTCCCGCCCCCGTGTCCTCGTAGGTGCTTGTTCTTTAATGTTCTTGTTTCACCTCTTGAGAGTCCTGGCCCCTCTCCACACCAAGCAGCGGTATTCGCATATTTCACCATGTGTAGCTGGATATTTAAAACACGTTAAATGCTAAGCAGTGAAAATAACTATTGCATAAGAACTTCATAATCTTTACTCTAATTCAAATGCTAATGATTTGCAGACAAATGGTGTGTAGTGAATAACCATACACAGTTTTGAATACCAAATACTATGTGTGTGAACCGGGAATCTACGTACCACCTGCAGATGGGATTATCAGACTGCTGTTTTCTGACATGGGTACATATCAAACCTTTGTTAGCATGTTTGCTAATGTGCACAGTGTAATCAGTAATTTATTACCAATGAGGAGGAGCGTTTGGCAGTGATTCATGAATGTGAAACTTTGAGCAGTTTATGATGCATAATCTATCCTCTCTCTCAAGAACGGTAATGCATAAAACACTCCTTATACTATAGTTTTATGCCATTTTTGTTTTTTCACCAAAATTGTATTTAACTGAAACCAGGATGCAATGGGTTCCATTTATGAAGTAAGATAAAATCACATTGAAGAGGCATTGTGACTGTGGTTTCCCTGTGTAAAAGCCATTGCAGCATGCAGTTTGTGAAGCAGTGAACCGAGTTTTTTTCAGAAATGCTGTTCTCTGGCAATAACATTGTGACCCTTACCCTATAGTAATAAATGTGACTAAGTTTATTAATACAATTGCTCTAAATAACATTTTTGAGCCACATTCATTTTCGCTCCCATGGCATTAATAGTATATGTGCAGAGTGTAGCATCTTGTTTATTGTGTGGAGTTTTTTCATGTGTATTTGTTTAAGCAAACGTGAATTAACCAGGATGCAAGGGGGTAGTTTTGGACAGCAAGTTAAAATCTCATTAAAGAGATCTTATGGCTATCAGGATAGTTGTTTCTCTATGTAAAGTAACGAAACATTTCCTAGCTATCGTAACAAAGTTTAAATTCTATTAAGGTCAATGAGCAGAGGATTACATTGTACTTTTTTCACTTTATTAAACAGCAGCCATTTAAAGAATACACAGAAAGACTTCATTTCAGTTCCCACAATCCTTAGGGTAAGAAGTCAACATTTCAACAATATGCTGTAGTAGCTTGTTCATGTTAATATCCTGCCATTATCTCCCTACCTGCTCAGCCAGTGTAGCTCTGGGTGTGTGTAGCTCTGGGTGTGTGTGTGTGTAGCTCTGGGTGTGTGTGTGTAGCTCTGGGTGTGTGTGTGTGTGTAGCTCTGGGTGTGTGTGTGTGTGTAGCTCTGGGTGTGTATGTGTGTGTGTAGCTCTGGGTGTGTGTGTGTAGCTCTGGGTGTGTGTGTGTGTGTAGCTCTGGGTGTGTGTGTGTGTGTGTAGCTCTGGGTGTGTGTGTGTGTGGCTCTGGGTGTGTGTGTGGTAGTAATTGCTGTCTGCTAAGCTCGTCCGCAGGGTCTCAGATTTGCGAGAGATTAAGCTAATGGCAATGTAAATGACAATGCCATTTATTTATCTGTTTTCAAAACCAACACATAAATACAAATTTTGTCATTTACAATGCCAATAGCTCTAACTTTTCCAAAGGCGAAACCATTGCATTGTAAATGCTTGTTTAAATAAGTGTTCAAACAAGCTGAATTTTCCCTCCTTTAAATCGCTACCTCTGCCTTTTCTCCACAGGCAGTTATAAAAATTCAGGCATGTGAACTAAACAGTCCTGATGATGATCCCAGTACACTTTCAAAGGGATCAAAACGCCATCAAACCTCTTGTATAGTTACACACATTTATCCATTGTGTCATATTAGTGTGTTAACTATTGTGGATAGCTTGATTTACATTGAACAGAAGCTTCCTCTTTCTTTTTGCCTGAAAATCCTTATGTTGATTTGTTTGTTTGTTACGTTCTCATGTACCGGATGCAGGATTGTATCCCGCTGTATTGTTTGTTGCTCTTGAATACTTCTTTATACTTGCATTTGATTAAAAGTTTTTGTACGGCTGGACACTATGGAATATAGTACTTATTGCAGGCTATATTTTATTCAAATGCTCTAAAAAGTCTCTTTAAGGACCACTGTTGTTATTCAAATTGATACCCAAGGTCTTTAATTACACTTTAGGTTCCCTTGTACTTCTAAACTTGTGGCATAGATAAGTCACCCCTCTAGCAGGCCTCATGGCCCTATGGCAGAGCGCACTATATCACAGGTGAGGGCATAGCTGCATGAGCTATATGACCCTACAGTGTCTGTGCCCCTTCACAGACATTTCAAGTGCAGTGGAGCTATGCTGAGTACATAGGCTGGGAGTTTGTCATTGTAAACTCCACAGCTCCATGATGGCTTTACTGAATGCCAAAGAATTTAGTATCAAACTCCTCAGCATAATAAAGTCACCCTGATGCCAGGAATGGATTTATTACATCTGAGAGAAGCCCCCTGAAAAACGACCAACTTCCTTGTGTCCAGCTGACTGGTCAGCACCATCCTACCACACACAGACATGTTACTTACCCCAGAGGTGGGAGTCCTTGTGCTCTCGCGGGTCAGGGACAAAGGCTGGTTTGGCTGGAGGTGCTTCACACCTACCCCAATCAGCAACTGTGTTCAGGGCCGTGAGCCTCAAAGGCTTCCTGCCCTTTGTTATGGTTGCCAGGGCCTCTCCTGCTAGTGGAGATGCCCGCCCCCCTGACAAAGCTCCACTTTTGGTGGCAAGGTTGGCAGAAAAATTAGTAGTCAGGTGAGGTGTGTCCCCTTTCTCCCAGGACTACCCCTAAGGTGCCCTGGACCGAGGTGACCCCCCTCCTTAGGAAATCCTTCATCTTGAACAGAAGGATTCTACCCAAGCGGTGTGCGAGGAGGACCTGAGCTCGGTGTCAGCATGGTGTTTGAGTCGGTGGTGGTACTGCTAAATCTCTTCTTGGTGGATCTTTACAACAACAGCTCCCAAACTGAAGCTGGGCATCTGGGGAGGTGAGAGCCGATTTGTGGTGAGGTTCAAAATGTGGGTGCAGTGCATTGCTCTTTATAGCTGCGCAAGAGGATACGGCAAATACTGCGACACAGTGTGTATGTATACGCCGAGACACAGAGTATGAAGGCACATGTGTGTGCGGTTAACTAGGGTACACAGTTTGTGAGTAGGCCACTATGTGTACAGTGAGATCCCTTTGGACTCCACCATGAGTGACATTGACACCGATTTCTGTTCTGTGCGGGCCCTGAGGGGTGAGGGGGGTAGAGCCAAATTAGTATTTCAGCAGATGGGCTCATTAACATGTGGAAACTAGCTGAAATTGCTGTTAGCATCAGCTGAAACCGTTTTGTTTGTGGCAGCCATTTTAGTTAGCCATGTGCTCGCCATGTGCTTCTCCCCTCTTCACTGTTGTCTACTCTTGTATTCTGCTTGAGTCATCAGTTACTGTTAACTCCTTCAGCACTGAACTGGAGCAATGTATGCTCAGAATGGTCTGTAGCTGCTAGAATGCACCTGCTCATAAAGTAACTGTCAGGCTATTTTAACTAATGTCAGCAACTCTGTTACTCCTTCTACTTTGTTGACTAAGTATTTTCTTTTAGTCCATATATGTAAAATAACTATTCTTGTGTATACTTGTACCGCCTCTTTTTGAGTCTTCATGCTTACTCAGCTATAAACTGGTCATAAAAGGCCTATGGTTTCTGTACTCCTTGGACCAACTCATACAGTGGCCTAAGGGTACCGTACTGACGTAGTCTCCCTCATGTGAGGTTAATAAATGTATTCTCATAATATTACAGCGTCCGTGCCAATCTCTTCTTTGTTGGTTTAAGGACTGGTGCAACAGTGAGCCCCTAAAAAGGCTTTTTATTCCACAAACGCACACCAAAATATAGGCTCTATGAGGGAACAGACTAATCGTTTGATAGATTGGAACCCTTGTTCTTTGGGAATCGCTTCTTTTTGTCCTTTGCGTGGTGAAGTTTGCCTGTTCAATGTGGATGGCACTTGTCTCATTTGCATAAATGCAAGTCTGGGGCACAAAAGCATGATCATATTCGCAGACAGTAAGTGTATCCATCCGTCGGATGTTTCTTAAACTTGGCATGAATGCTAAATCCTCTGGTTGTTGCCACCACGTGAAAGTTAGAAGGTTGTTTATTACACTAACATAAGAGATATATGCAGACTCAACCTGAAACAGTGTATTCATTAATAAGGAAAGCATACTTTTTTTAAATCCCACTCCATATATCATGATTCACACCAACTGGCTTCTTATAAATTATATTTTTATTTTTTGCTGCAGCTCAGAATGCTAATGTGACAGTAGTTATATTACTTTCATTGACACCCAGGGAGTTGTGTTTGCCTATAGTTAAATTGCATGATATATAAGGGAGATTATCAGGTCTTGGGTGACGTGCCGCAGTCTTATTCAGAACTGTTAAAAGATTCTGAAACAGAAACTTGATGTTCTGTGCAAGTTCAAGCTTACAGATTTAGTTTTCAACAATTGGGTTTGGATTTCATCATGCAGACACAATGTATGTTACATTAGGATTGGAAACCCGTTTCGCTATGAACATCCTTTGATTTTCCCTGCCTGATTGGTCAGGCTGTGGATCGTTGCTTACAATCACTAGTGACCACAAACTTCCTACAAACTTTTATCAAAGACTCAAAGATTTAATGAATGAGCGTGCACCGGCCCACCACTGTCCATGCTTTTTTCAGTTGGCACTTAGGAAAGACAGCCCCTCAGCTCTGCCTGGGTCTCGCCCTGTCACTGCAGAGTAAAACTGGAAGCCCCTCTGAGGCATGGAGAGCCAGGTGGTGCAAAATCTGGGGCTGCAAAAAACAGTAAAGTGTAACTCCGCTTGCTCACTGAATACCGCGGAATTCGGGGAGTTTTCTGGTAACTCTGCAGAATTCCGCAGAGTAAAATTATGCAAGCTCCACCAAGGTCTAGCTGACACATGCTTACAAGGCCCTCCACAACCAAGGACCAGCATACATCAAGCCCCGCCTGCTCTTCTACCAACCCTCCAGACACCTCCATACCACCTCCCTCTCCTACGCACACACTCCCTGCATCTACCGAAGCTACAGTGGAGGATGATCATTCTTCTACCTCACCACCAAGTCCTGGAACAACATTCCCCTTCGCATCCAAACAGCATCCTCTCTTCCGGAATTCAGAAAGGGACACAAGACCTGGCTTTTCGACAGATCCAAGAAAGTACCTAGCACCTGGATACCCTCTTGAGTGATTAACCGCGCACTATGAATTTGAGTTAATTGATTGTGATTGATTGGGCATTATAGAAGAGGCAGCAGAAATTTTAGTGGCCTCTTTAATAATATGGATTGCGCCAGTGCACATTTAGCCCTGGCTCACTCCCTGAGTTATTGACCTCACTTTTATGGGTGCAAAGCCCCATGCAAATGAGGGAATCCTTAGAGTAGCACCTATGCCATATTACAGACATGGATGCAGAGTCGGAAAGGCTTTGACATAGAGGTGGCACATAGCTGTTACGCCTCATGATGGGGCTCTTTCAATCAATCAATCAATCAATCAATCAGGGTTCTTATAGAGTGCGGCTAATCACCTGTTGGGGTCTCGGCCGTGGTCTTGCAGATCTGTGGTATAGTGGCCAGGACCAGGGTGACAGAGCACAACTATCTGGTGGGAGTGTAGAAGTAGAGGTGGTGGTTGAGGTAATGCAGGTCCGATGTTGTGGAGGGCCTTGTAGGCAGGAACGAGGAGCTCGGAGGTGATTCTTTTGTTGAACAGGAGCTAGTGAAAGTTTCTTAGGTGACAGGCGATGTGGCTCCAGAAGGGGATGTCCAGGATAAGTCTCACAGAGTGCATTGCTGTAGTCGAGTTTGCTGCTGACGAGCATTGGGGTGACTGTTCTTCTGGACTCACTGGGGATCCTTTTAAAAATCTTTCAAAGCAGGCACAGTGTGTGGAAAGAGGAGGATGAGACAGCGTTGATTTGGCGGTTCATTGAGAGCGAGGAGTCAAGGATGATGTTGAGGTTATGTGCATGGTCATTGGTTATGGGGGGGCTCCGAGCACTATGGGCGACCAGGAGTTGTATAAGGCAGAGGGGGTGGTTCCCAGGATGAGTACTTTTGTTTTGTCAGAGTTGAGTTTGAGGCAGCTGTCCTTTATCCAGGTGGTGATTGCCTTCATCTCATTGTGGAAGTTGGTCTTTGCGGCTGTAGGCTAGACAGTGAAGGAGAGAATCAGCTGGGCATCGTTGGCGAATGAGATGATGTTGACTATGGCTGCCAGCGGGACCATGTCAATGTTGCAGAGGGTGGGGCTCAGGGACAAGCCCTGAGGGACTCCATAGCTGATCTCTGTAGGTCCTGAGGAGAACAGTGGGATCCTGGCTCTCTGGGTTCGGATGGTGAGGAAGGAGAGGATCCACTCTAAGGATTTGCCATGGATGCCAGTGTTGAGGAGTCTTGCGTAGATGGTGTCGAAAGTGGTAGAGAGGTCCAGGAGGATGAGGGCTGCGGTTTTGCCTCGGTCAAGGAGATTCCGTATGTTGTCTGTTACAGCGAGGAGTGCATTCTGATGCTGTGGTTGCTTCTAAAGCCTAATTGGGATGTGTCCAAGATGTGGTTTGTTTATATGAATTTGATGAGCTGGGCACTGATGGCCTTCTCAATGACTTTGGCTGGGAAGGGGAGCAGAGAGATAGGTCTGTAATTCTTAAGGTTCGTGGGGGCAGGGGACCGAAGGGGCTCCAGAGTGGATGGTCTTCATGATCAGTATGGTGTTGTGGGTGGTGTGGGTCGTCCAGTTGAGCAGAGTCAGCTGGGATCTGGAGCAATTAGGTGAGGTGGTTGTTTTCTGTGTTGCGAAGCTGTCTTAGATGTTGGTGATCTTGCGGTGGAAGGAGGTGGCGAGGTAGCCGCAGAGGGCCTGGGATGGGGGAATGTCAGAGACATCTGTGCTGGGTTTGGTGAATTCTTTGATTATGGTGAAGAGTTCTTTGCTGTTGTATGTGCTGGCATTGATATGTTCCTGTATGGCAGTTTTCTTTGTGGCTCAGATGAGGTGGTGGTGATGGCGGTTTTGAAAGCACCGTAGTCTGCTGGGGTCTTGCTGCTCCTCCATCTTCTCTTGAGTTGTCTGCCGGTGCGTCTAGACTCTTGAAGGGCAGGGGAAAACCAGCTGGCTTTCTCTGCTGGATGTTTGCCGGAGTGTTTCCGGACTGTGTTGGCACAGTCAGAGATCCATAAGTGGAGGTTGCGTGCTGATGTGTTGGTGTCTGTGGAAGTCGGTGGTGGTGTCTTGCAGAGGGCAGTGGCGAGTTGGTCTTCGGAGACCTTATTCCAGCTTTTGTGCATGTAGTGGTTGGCGTGGTGGTGTTGGGTGGATTTGGTGAAGGAGAAATAGACGCAGTGGTGGTCAGTCCACTGGAATGCGGATATGCGGCTGATGGAGATGTTGTTGCAAGCATGTGTCCTGCAGAGTGCATTGGGGAGGTGACCAGTGGTTGGAGTACGATGATGGCAAGGTTCTCGAGTAGGGCTGAGGTGTTGAGATTGCTGAGATTGTCCAGGTGGAAATTGAGGTCGCCAAGGAGGATGTCGTTTGTTGAGGCAAGGGTGTAGTATGCGATGAAGTCCGCTATGGATTCGCTGACAGGGGATAGCGTTGGGGGGGGGGTCTGTAGGTGATGGTGCAACAGAGGATGCAGTTTAGGTTGGTCCGCATCTGGAAGTGGAGGTGCTCCTTGTCAGGTGAGTGGTCGTCGGAGCGAGATGCAACGCAGAGGGTGTTTTGTGTATGATGGCTAGGGTTCTTGCACCCAGATGGATAAGGTCACTCACTGCACCAACAACAAAGCACACTTAAAATGTGAGGCTATGTCTGCTATCCCAGTGAAAAGCTTACCAGCGGTTTCAAATAACTGTTCTGCCTTTTACTAATGTGCTGATCCCAGCACATGCACACGTTCTTGTCTGCACTGTGAATTGTGTATTAAGTGTAACAGGGTGCATTGTCACACGCTGGCCCAGTGCACCAAAAAAAGGTGCGCTGTGATGCAGAGTGGGAAAGTGCTCCCTGTTTGTAATATGACACCTGGTTGATTTCATAACAATTTTCAACGATTTTGATGTCCAAACATTTCCAGCTAAGCATTCATTACTGTAACATGGAGATGACTTGTAGGTGAACACTGAGCTTATCAAACAAATAGCATGTCTTTGGCACTGACAACAGATGTTACAATGGGGCACACGGAGAGGCTTGAGCCAAACTACAGACCCAGATTTTCACTTTCAGCAGCGGAGACTGGTGACATTTGAAAGTGGTGTGGATTAAAAGTTTGGAATGAGTGCCCTGTGGTGAAAGAGCACTTGTGAAAGAGTAGTTATGAAATCAATAAAGAGAGTTCACATGATATTATATTGCAACTCTTGTTCTTTGTGAACTGCTACGTGTTACCCTTGTATTTTTCAAAATCCCTAAGACTTCAGTCAGACATTCACTATTGATGACAGCACCCCCATTCTGAAAATTGTTTCAGCACCACTAGAACAGAGTGCAGCCCGAGGCAACACGTTGGTGCCATCCATGGAATCTGTAGCCATCTGGGTTGTTAGTTTATGTCCTGACAAATGACTTGAATGTTACTGCTTGCATTTGAAAGAGCCTGCGATCAGCAAACCAGTGCATCTACTATGTAGGCTATATGCAAGCCATTTGTAAGGCCGTTAAGGCAGAATGCAGCAGGGCCAACTTTAGCACTGATGGCGCCCGGTGCAACAATGTTTGTTGGCGCTTCAAATGACCACCTCTGCCACGGATACCCTTACTACCACCTCTTAAAGGTGCCCCTCAAGTCTCCATTACCACTCTCTCTGAGATGCATTTATTAGTTTCATAGCACAACTCATACCAGTGTAGGCTGTCAAAGCACTTTACGGCTCGAACACAGTACACTGAGACAATCAATCATACATGTATACATCATTGTTTAGGAAACCTTACATAAAACAGAGGACTGCAAGATGTAGGAGTGCTTGGTTTGGAGAAGCACAAACTTATTATCAAAGAAAACCCCCAACCATGGTGTTACTTTTTAAATTCCCAAAACTCATTTCTACGCAAATGGACCCTTTTTGCAAATTAGGATAATGAATGACTGGGGAAAAAGCGCTCACTGTTCTATAATAGGATTAGGATTTTAACTTATATACTGCTAGTAACGAAAGCATCTCTCTCACAAAAGCAGTAACCCACTGAACTATTCACATTACATTTACTTTGTGATCTGCTTGGTACATATTCTTTGCAACTGGCATATAAACCCTCTGCCCTACCTTAGGACGAGTCAAGATGTCCACTAGACAAAATGTTGATCTCTCTCCAGGAAGAACATTAATCACTAGAGTTATCTTGACATTGTTATTGCTGTCTAAAATTGCTGGAGGCAAGGAATGCACACAGGGCTGAGGCCAGTCCTCAGGAGGAATCAGATGTTGGAACAGGACAGCCCCAGACCATTGTGAAAAACGGTGAAAATGATTGCAGGCTCCTCGCTCCCCTGCATGTAAATACAATTTTCACAATAAAAGTACATTAGCAAAACAACTGTTTAATTGATTATGATGCAGCATGATTTTAAAAACGATAATACACAACGTGTTTATACACAGACATGAAAGGTTGAAAGTACAAGTTGTACACGTTAGACACAGTGACACGATACAGAGACCAGTGTAGTAGAAGCAAACATGAAGATAATGAAAATACATTTATTGGCCAATACTTTTTCTGCAAATATTACAAAACACCACGTAAATCTTGGATTCTCCCACTCCTTCGATCTAGTGGTCATAGACAGTGTTATTCTGCATTCTTTTTTCTGCAGTGTCTGGATTCGCCACATGTAGCAAAATCTATAGTGACTTTTCTAAAAGCCACCATCAAAATACGCCAAAAATTACAAACTGAATAGAACCTTTTAAATCATGAGTTTTCCTTAAATCATGAGTTCTCTTATGTATTTTTTAACCTTTTTATTGTGTTAATGGTGAATTGATTTTGTTTTGTTTTTAAAAACTATGTACTTTTTATGATTACACAAGTGGCAATCGAATAAAAGTTATTGAATTGAATTGAATTGGCCAATACTAATACACATAAACAAGTTGCAATAATGATTTTCTAATGCATATGATGCTTATTAACATATATATTGATGAAAATTGTGATGCTAAGTGAAGTGGCCTAGTGCTTTCAGTGCTCTTTGCTGAGAATGCACCAGTTAAAAAAGTCACTGCAAAAATATGTAGCAATGAAGCACAAGCTTGACATTTTGCAATATGATCCTAGAGACTCCGTTGTTTATGAAATATTAAAAACAATTGTATTATGACATTTAAAAAGCATGCATTTACATGAATATCGTGAAAAATGTGGTAGTAGGGTATTTCTAACGTTAGCCATTTCCATGTAATAATATTTTGTGAAAATATATATATTCTTCATTTGAATTTTTATTTCATTGAATTTGAAATAAAGTTCGAGCTCATTAATTTAAACGTCCAATGCTAACTTAAAGGCCTTCATGAAATGTGTTTTTTCTAGTGCTGACATTTGAAATGACACAACAGTTAAAGTTGAAAGAAGGTTTATACCAACCTCTCAGCTTCACAGCAAAGCTTCTCTGCTGGACTCATCAATCCAGATTCCAGCAGTAGAACCTTGTTGCTAAGAGATGAAAGGATGCCACTAAGGAAAACACAGATCAAAACATAACAAATCTCTTCTTCTAAAATAATGGAAATAAATACATTGACAATATAGGAGAGAAATAATAAAAGTATACAACCAAATGCAATTAACATATGCAACAGAACTAAATGACTAATTGCATATGTAACTCTCCAGTTTCTTTGATCTAAATTTAAAACGTTCACTAGGAACTCTTAATCAAACATTGCTTGACACATTAACACCTCCAGGATTTTTATTCATCCAAAATCTCACTTCCGCATCATTGCACTTAACTGCGCTACACGCATTCCACCACCTACCATTATCTTCAACCTTTACCACTACTTTTGGTTCAGATAACTTGCATATGTAACTCTCCAGTTTCTTTGATCTAAATTTAAAACGTTCACTAGGAACTCTTAATCAAACATTGCTTGACACATTAACACCTCCAGGATTTTTATTCATCCAAAATCTCACTTCCGCATCATTGCACTTAACTGCGCTACACGCATTCCACCACCTACCATTATCTTCAACCTTTACCACTACTTTTGGTTCAGATAACTTGGAACGGGAAACACCAATGACATCGATGTAAATACATCGCGGTGCTATCGCACCCCGACTTTTACATCGCATTGTTGTTGGCATTGCAGCATTTTAGTGCGCATGCTACAACGGTGCAATGGCATTAACATCGCATGCAATTACAACGCATGCGATGTTAAAATGCCATTACAACGCAAAAAAATCAGAGTTTCAGAAAAAGGAACAGACATAAATTTTAAATACTAAAAGTGGTGACACAAAGTAACAAACGTAACAAACATATATTGTATAAGGGGTGACACAAAGCAAAAAACGGGTTACGGGCTAAAAAGAAGAAAATGTCCTTTTACTAAAAACGGGCTAACATATAGCTGCGAATGACCGCATCGATGACATGAGAGGATGTGACCTGACGGGCAGATGGATGAATGGATGGGTGTATGCATGGATGGGTGGATGAATGGATGGCGGATGATGACTGTATGGATGGATGCATGGATGGGTGGATGCATGGATGGGTGGATGAATGGATGGCGGATGGATGAATGGGTGGGTGTATGCATGGATGGGTGGGTGAATGGATGGCGGATGATGACTGTATGGATGGATACATGGATGGGTGGATGAATGGATTGCGGATGGATGGATGCATGGGTGTATGCATGGATAGGTGGATGAATGGATGGCAGATGGATGAATGGATGGCTGTATGGATGGATGCAAAGCTTGACAACTAAGCTCATCCAGCAAACATGATTAGACTTTTTTTACTCTCCTTTTATCCTCTCACGTCTTTTCTGAATACTTATTTCTGATTGTTATGACAAATAGAGGGGAACAGAAGGCAGAAGGGCACGAAAATAGAGGGAAACAGCGGGCAGAAGTGCATGCAAATAGAGGGAAACAGAGGGCAGAAGTGCACGAAAATAGAGGGAAACAAAGGGCAGAAACCCACAAAAAACGATTAGAACAGAGGGCAGAAGGATACAAAAAAAGAGGGATACAGAGTGCAGAAGGGCACGAAAAACGATGGAAACCGAGGGCAGAAGGGCACGATAAACAAGGGGAAAACGATTGAAACAGAGGGCTGAGGGACACAAAAAACGAGGGATACAGAGGGCAGAGGTGCACGCAAATAGAGGGGAACAGAGGGCAGAAGGACACGCAAATTCAGGATAAAAAATAGTATTTAGGATGTCGTAAATTAAAGCGTGCACAAAAAGGTTGAGAGCTCAAAGGTCAAATGATGCATGACAGCAACTTTTCCGATAACAAGCAATTGTTTACATAACTTAATTGGTATCACGGTATATTTATATGCAAAAATATGACCTCTCTGCAGCGACTATGCAGAGGTTTCCTTCTTCACTTTCAATCACATTTGAGATGGAGTATACTTTCTATAGTTGTTTCAATTAATAGGACATGTGTGGTATTTTGACCAGCTCCCCTTGCACGAAGCAGAGAGCTTCTCCCAACAAGTCAAGTGTCCGCAAAATTTCAAGGCGTGCATAGCATTTAATATTTTAGTCTGTGACTGAAAAACATTTTCGCCTTTGACGCAGCGGCTTGACACTTAGGTGGTTACTTACAAGGATCTTGCACTGACAATGTGTCAAAATATCTTAAACATCGCGTTGTCATGTCACGCGATGTTAAATCGCGGATGTGACACGCGATCCAATTACAGTGCCGCATTTGCGTCGCAATTACGTGCGATGAGATAATGGCCGGTGTGACGGCCTTTGCGATGTAATTGCCGCGATTATAAGTGCCGCGATAAAATTGTGTGTGACGGTTCGTCATACAACCCTTGGAATATCCCTTCTTCACAATGTTACCAGAACAAATTCTCACTAAATTACTCACTTCAAAAACTCTGCTACGTTTTCCTATCTTGTTATTATGTCTTTGTTAATAGGTGTCTTGATATTTTACTACCCTGCTGCGTAGTTCTTCTTCATTGATATCTTTTCTACCACTCCTAGCCATCCACGCTGGTACAACCACAGTACAAGGAACTCTACATTTAAGTAGGCAAAAAGGAGTTTCCCCGGTCACTGAATGTGGAGTGGCCCTGTAGTTCCACACCATTTTCTTCACATGTGTTCTCCAACATTCATTCATCGATACAGCCAATTGAATGTTTTCTCCCAAAACACTATTAAAGCGCTCAACTAAACCATTTCCGCTGGGATGATATACAGGGGTTCTCATGTGCCTGACTCCCAACTTCCTTAGAAAATCACAGAATTCTTCTGAAATAAATTGAGGACCATTATCTGTAAGAATTTCGGCAAGACAACCCTCTCTCTGAAAAATTCCCTCACAAAATGCATGGACATTGCTAGATTGGACTTCACTGACAAACCCCACCTCCGGCCACTTCGAATAATAATACATTCTGGCTTTTCTTTTCACAGCCGACATGCCACCATGGCCCTCATGTAACAATTGCATCAACCTAATCATTAAAGGTTCAGGCAATACCAACTTGTCACACCTCCTCAACACCTCATTCACAACCAAAAGTTCTTTCCCTTCTTCAAAAAGGAAGCAAAATCATTCCTGATGAGCAAATTCCTAGGATAATATCCGCAGAAACACCAGGCCAGCTTCAAATTCTATTCATTCATCCTACTCCTCCTCCTTTGATATGATATATCGAGGATATGACTTGCACAAGCTTGAACTGACTCTCTATTGCAGAACTGCTTCCTACCCTACCTTTATCCACCGAACTTTATTATGTTTTGATATCATGTCTTTTTGCATTTGTTTTGTTTGTATTGCTGTTACCAACTGTGCTTTTCTTCCCTTACGCACTATGTAAAGCGCTCTGTTACACTACATTGGGTCTGGTTAGCGCTATAGAAAACTCTAAAAATAAAAAAATAAAAAATAATCAAAACATCATTGCCTAACTTCTATCCAAATGCAACAGACAATATTTTGATCACCTTCACTAAAACATGCGTCAACAATGTTCGCCACCATCCGTTCCTCTTCATCATTTCAATCTATTCCATTCTCCTTTACAGGTAAACGTGACAAACAGTCTGCATTCACATTCTTCCCTCCAGGAACATATTTCCAGTCAAATGAGAGTTCTTGCAAATGATATAACCATTTTGCAAAACGCAGAGTAGCCCTACTACCTCCTGCTGTGGTAAATATATATAACAATGGTCTGTGATCAGTACTGAGTTGAAATCTTGTGCCCCCCATATAAACATGGAAATTTTGAACACCCCACCAACAAGCTAAAGCTTCTTTCTCTATGGTAGAGTATGAAATCTCAGCACCCTTAACCGCATGCGCGCTAGCGGAATTCCACTCCTGCGCTGAGATTTTTAAAAACGCATGTTACGTGACGAGCTGGGCTCGTCATCAGCGTGCGAGGAGGCTACGCCATGACGAGCCCAGCTCGTCATCAGCGTGGAAGGGGTTAAGGGTACGTGACACAAAAGCCACCACTCTTTCTTTACCATCACTCTCTTGCATCAGTACAGCTCCAAGGCCATAACCACTGGCATCAGTAAACAATCATGGTCTTGTCCTGGGGATTATGTGGTCTCAAAGCAGTAGCACCAGCCACAGCTTTTTTCACCGCCTCGAATGCTGACTGGCATTCATCTGTCTATTGAAATACCACCCCCTTTTTCATGAGCACATGCCAAGGATGTACTAATTCAGAAAAGAGGTGCACAAATTTAGTATAATACACGGCTAAACCGAGAAATGATCTTAATTGTGCCTTGTCTAGTGGAGAAGGAGCTTTTTCTAAATCCTCCACCAAATTTAATTTAGGTTTGATCCCATTGAATGACAACGTATGTCCCAAATAATCTACTTCTTGTCACAAATTTTACATTTCTGCAAACTAATGGTGAGCCCAGCTGCTTCTAACCTTGTAAGTAACTCCATGAAAATATCATTATGCTGCTTTTCATCTTTTCCCCATATCAAAACATCGTCTAACTAATACATTATTTACTTCCTTCAAAATTCTTTGCATCACACGTTGAAATACGGCTGATACCGAAGCAAGCCCAAAAGGCATTCCAAGGAACTGATACGCCCCTTCAGGTGTGATGAAGGATGTTAAATGCGTTGATTCAGGTTGCAGCCTCACCTGATGGTACACACTGGATAAATTCAATGTAGTAAAATACCTACCACCGCCAACACTGGACAACATTTCGTTTTTACATGATAGAAGTTGTCTGTCAACCCAGATGCACTCATTTAAGTCTCTCAAATCCACACACAAGTGGATATTTCCATTAGGTCTGTGTGCAATAACAATTGGACTTAACCATTCTGAGGCTTGTATTGGCTCTATGATATTTTCCTTGCACAATCTTTGTAGCTAATTTCTAAATTTTTCTCTTAATGCCATTGGGACATTTCGGACCTTGTGCACTTTAGGTATAGCATCCTTCTTCAATACGATTCGGTGCTCAAATTTTTTGAGACATCCCAATTCTCCATTAAACAAGTTTGGAAACTTCTCAACTACTACTATCATGAGGATCTGTGGGGGCGTGGCTTGGATGCCGAGGAGGTAGGCAGCGTGAGCTCGGAGCTCCGTGCCCGATCCCGGAAAACATCCTGAATATCTGATCGGACCCCGATGTAACCAGTATCATCCGGTACTGGAAGGCACTGCGGAGGGCCCGGGGCCCACGGAAGACGACACCGAGCCATTCCACAGCGATATTTTGGCTTTGAAAGTTGGACCCAGGCGAGAAGTCGCGGACCCCAAAATGGCGGCGAGGGCATGAGACTCGGAAGCGACGGAGGCATCTGCCTGGAGACCTGCTAAGGACTGCTCCCTGGTGACACAGGGGTGTTGACGGCTGAATCGCGCCTCTCCCCCCCAGGTGCTGAGTGGACTTTGGGCGCACCCTCGGGCGGAGACTGGGGACTCCCCCCTGGTAAGGGCGACGACAGTGCGATAGTGTCCCAGCGACGAGAACCCTGGGCCCCTGGCACGACTGGCGCCGGCCGGGCTGCGGTCATTCAGTGTTTCCTGCGTTTTGGAGATAACTTCGGACCCGGGAGCCCTGCTGTGGGGTGGAACCCAACGGCAAACGGAGGGCGTCCAGGACAGTACCCGAAGGCCACCGACCGTGCCGGCCCAGATGGGGAAGACGAAAGGGAAGGGAGATGGCGCGACCGATACTGAGGCCGCGGAGGGAGCGGAACGAGACCAAGCAGCATTGCAGCGGATGCAGGATCGTATCCTGGAGGCCATCGCCACCACAAAGGACGCCCTGCAGCAGGATATAGCTCAGGTGGCGACGGGTTTGGGCCTCCTGAAGGCCGACCATGACAAACTTAAGGACAGGGTGAAGTCCGTGGAGACCACGGTTAAAGAATTAGCCCCGGGCCATGCTACACTGAAGGCCCAGATGGCGGACGTGATGGACCGTCTGAAGGTGCTAGAAAGGAGGGCCGAAGATGCGGAAAACCGAAACAGGCGCAACAACGTTCGCCTAGTGGGCCTGCCAGAAAAAATCGAAGGCGACGACATGGTGGGCTACCTTGATAATTGGTTGCGGACGGAGGTGGCACCGGAAGGATTGTCCCCCTTCTTCTCCCTGGAGCGGGCACATAGAGTTCCAGCGCACCCGCCAGCCTTGGGCCTTCCTCCTCGCCCAGTGGTGTTTAAGTTGCTCCACTACCGGGACAGAGACTGGCTCCTACAGAGGGCGAGAGAAGCGGGGCCATTTCAAGTGGATAACAACAGAGTCACCATGTTCCCGGACTATACATTTGAGACGCAGCGGCTCCGGGCAAACTTTCTGTCCCTCAAACGGGAGTTCCGCCAGGAAGGCATCAAGTACTCCCTGTTGTTCCCTGCCAAGCTAAGAGTGGTAGTGGATGAGAAAACATTATTCTTCACGACCTCCGCGGACGCTTGGGACTGGTGGGACACTTATAAAGCGGGTACCGATGGTGCTAAGGCCAGGGAGGAGGAGGCTAAGGTGGCGCAACCGGTCAGGCAATCCCAACGGATCAGGAGGAACCGCAAGAGGACCGGAAAACCTTCGGTGTCGCAGACGGAGGCGGAGAGGCAGGCGGCACTGCAGGCGGTAGTGGACTTATCTAGGACCGCCAGGAGTCGGTCCGGGAAGGGCACGGAATCGGAAGACCCGGGCACGGGCTCAGAGACTGGACAGTCGGAATTCGGTGGAGCCCGGGGCCCTATTGTGACGCCGCAGACTTCGGGGGAGATACTGGAGGCGTGTTGAACTGAACTGGTGGAGTGAACTCGTTGGTTGGACACCGGGGCACTGGACCCGCAGTAATGGAACGTTATTGATTGAGGTTTTGGGGAGTTGTAAGGTGGGGATTGTGGGATGGAGTGCACGGGGCTGATTTGTTTTGAGGTTCCATTGCATTGAGCCACGCCTTACTGGCCCCTAAGGTCACCGCAGTGGGGACTGCGACTATTGCCGCCTTTCCTTGAGGGGTGGTCGGGAGTGTTGGTTTGGATGGGGGTACTTCCAGTTGCGGGGGGGCCTGTCCTGGGGGGGTGGGAGATGCGAGCAGTTGGGGTTGCTCGGGGGGTAGTTGTTGTTGGAGGGGTTCAGCTTCCTGTTTGGAGAGGGTGGGTGGGTGGACCCGTGGTCGCGGGACTTATGCGGACATTGTTCTTTGCTCTTTGGTCCGGTTGTGTAGGGGGGGATGGCTAGTACTGGGGCGCTGAAATGTGTGACCTGGAATGTGCGGGGTATGCAGTCCATGACGCGCAGACATAAAGTCCAGGCGTACCTCAAACGTAGGGGGGTTCATATAGCTTTCCTGCAGGAGACGCATCTTAACAAGCAGGAGGGGGCTGCTCTGCAGAGGCGCTGGAGGGGGCAGTTATTTTACACGACATTTTCGGCTTTTGCAAGGGGGGCACTGATTTGGATACGGGCGGGGGTCCCCTTCCAGGTCTCGAAGTCAGTGGTGGACCCGGAGGGCAGATATGTAGCGGTGGAGGGGAGGCTGAGAGGCAGGGTGATATCTCTCTGTAATGTGTATGCTCCTAATGTAGACCTACCCGCCTTCTTGTCTACCATCTCGGGCAAACTGGCGGGTTATTTGGCAGGGCCGGTCCTTCTGGGGGGGGACTTCAACTCGGTTGAGGATGTGTTACTAGATAGATCCCATCCCCCGCTGCGCGTGTTCCCAGTGCATAGGGTCGCTAAGCGTAGGTTGGAATGGCAGGAAAGCTGGGCCCTCACGGATGCATGGAGGGCGTTGCACCCCACCACTAGGGATTATTCCTTTCACTCGCACCTACATGACCTGCACGTGAGGCTGGATGCGTTTCTTTGCTCGGCGTGTGTGCTCCCCGCGGTGGGAGGGGCGGAATACTTGGCCAGGACGCTATCGGACCACAACCCTTTGTTGATATCTCTGGAATGGATGGTGACTGTTAACTGCGTGCCAACATGGCGCCTGCAACCTGACACCCTGGATGACTTGTTGTTCAGGGAGGCCCTGGGTGAGCGCATAGAGAGGTATTTTGAGGTGAACAGTGGCTCGGCCTCCACTAGGGCGGTCGAATGGGATGCGTTTAAGGTGGTGGTGCGGGGACACTGTATTGGACACACGGCAGGGGCTCGGAAAACACTGCTAGATGACTTAGATAAGGCTGAGATGCGGCTGAGGGACCTAGAGAAGAGGCGCCCGAATCACCCTGAGTTGCAGGAGGGGCTTAGCGGGGCACGGGAGGGGCTGGCGGTAGAGCTAGAGCGGCTGCGCAGTTTTGATCACAAGGAGTACATGGCAAGGGCGCATGCGGAAGGTGATAAGGCGGGGTCGATGCTGGCTTGGCTTGCTAACCCCGTCCGGAGGGGTGTGCCGATCATGGGGATCCAGGAGCCAGGGGAGGAGCCCTGCCACACTCAACCCGGGATCCTGAATAAGTTTCGTGCTTATTATGAGGGGCTCTATGAGAGTGGTGGAACGGGAGGGGCGGAAGAGCTTGAAGAGTTTTTGGACGGGTTACAGCTACCGCGAGTGGAGGACTCGGAGGCGGAAGAGCTAGGTCGGCCCGTCTCTCTTGGGGAAATAGGTTGTGCTGTAAAGCAGATGGCTAGAAATAAGACCCCGGGACTCGACGGACTGCCAATCGAATTTTATGGTAAATACCTAGAGCACCTTGCCCCACGGCTGCGCGAGGTGTACAACGAGGCACAGGCGAAGGGCCGACTCCCGGGCTCCATGTGCGAGGCCCTCATGATCCCGCTCCTGAAACCGGGCAGAGAGAGTGCGGCTCTGTCCTCGTATCGTCCGTTGTCTATGTTGACGACGGACTACAAGATCCTTAGTAAAATTCTGGCCAACAGACTGCTGGTGCACATGACAAGCCTGGTTCACGGTGACCAGTGTGGTTTCATACCAACACGCAACACCACTCATAACATTCGTAGGCTCACGAGACTGATGGGTGTGGACTGGCCTGACGCCGTCTCCCCATTTGTCCTCTCCATTGATATTGAGAAGGCATTTGATAGCCTTGAATGGGGGTACTTGTATGAGGTGATGCGTCGCTTCGGACTGGGGGACGGATATATAAAATGGACCAAGGTCCTGTACACCGAGGCGGTAGCGAGGGTTCGGGTGGGCACACTGATCTCGGGACAATACCCGATTAAACGTGGCACTAGACAGGGTTGTTCCCTATCCCCGCTCCTATTCGCGTTGGCGATGGAACCCTTCGCGGCGGAAGCTAGACTGGGCCGCCACTACACAGGCTTATCATTTAGGGGGAGACCGCAATTCATATCCCTGTATGCAGATGACCTGCTGATGTTTTTGGCCGATGCGGGCCCCGAACTTCAGGGGGCGCGGCAGCTACTGGGGCAGTTTGGCCGGTTGTCGGGCTTGAGGGTCAACTGGCCTAAATCCTGTCTGTTCCCCCTGAGGCCGGGTGAACCGTGCCCGCTCACTGCTCAGGAACTCCGGTGGGAGCCGCGCTGCCTGCATTATTTGGGGGTCTATGTTTACCACACCCCGTCCGACCTCCTGGATGGCAATATTACTCGCTGCATCAACGCTCTGCGGGGGTCCATGGACTTCTGGGCAACTCTGCCGTTGTCCCTGGCGGGTAGAATCTCCCTGCTTAAGATGATAGCCCTGCCCAGGCTTTTGTACTATTTTAGGACGCTCCCGGTGTGGGTCCCGAGTTCTGTTTTCACACGCCTAAGGTCATTGGTCATAGCCTTTTTGTGGGGCACGGGAAGGAGGCGCATAGCGCTCGACACCCTGGTGCGCCCCAAAGATGATGGAGGGATGGCGGTGCCGGATTTTGAAGGATACTACTTGGCAGCGCAGCTGCAGACCTTTACTCAGGAGGTGGCAAGGGTGTACAGAGGCCCCGAGGACGCGAGGATGGAAGGTACCCCGCGACATGTGCTGGCGTAGATTACGCTGCACCAGAAGCTCCGGGTGGGAGACCTAACGGCCGAGGAGCAGACGTTCCGGCTTTGCTGGGACCGGGCCCGTAAGCGGGCGGGTGTCCGCTTTATGTATGCCCCCGAAATTCCGCTGGGGATGGTCACCGCCCTCCCGCATGGAGGCGACTGGTCGCGCTTACTAGGATGGGAGGAGGCGGGAATACAAATGTTGGGTGACCTTTACGAGGATGGGGTTTTGCTGCCGTTCCAGGGCCTGCAGGAGCGATTTGACCTTCCGAGGGGCGACTACTTGCTGCACGCAGCAGTCACAGGCGCCATGCAAGCTCACTGGGGGGAAGGGCTGCAGGAGCCAGGCACCTCGATGGCCTGCCAGTACACCATGATGGCGGCGGGAACCTTTAAGGCTGTCACGTGCTTGTACGCTAGGATGCAGCGGGAGGCCTTGCAGCCTTTGGCGGCCCTGAAGGCCAAATGGGAGCTGGACCTTCAGGTGGAGATACCGGACACGACCTGGGGCCAGTTGCTAAGGCGGGCACGGAAGAGCTCGAGAAATGCCAGGTTTCAATTGATTCATTTCTATATTATCCACAGGGCATACCTCACCCCCGGGAAAATCCAGCAGTATTTTGGGGCGACCGACGCGGCCTGCCCCAGATGTAATACAGTTGGAGCGGATTTGTGCCATATGCTGTGGGATTGCCCCTCTCTGGGAGACTATTGGCAGGAAGTTGGGCGGGCCCTTAACGTCGCGACGGACAGGGATATCCAGTTTACCAAAGCGGTTGGTGTCCTCCATTGGTTCCCGCACACGCCTAGGAATAAGATGACTAGTAAATTTATAGACTTGGGGCTTATTCTGGCCAAGCGGGAGATCACAAGGAACTGGAAGTCCAAAGCGGGGCCCACATATAAAAAGTGGTATGGGGAATGCCTGAGATGGGCCGCGTGTGAAAGTACTTTGCGATACCAGATGGCATGGAGGTTGAATGATGAGAAAGCTCTGGAAAGGGCGACTGCATGGGAAGTGATGGTGCAGGCGCTTCGGGATGTGGACGATGAGGGGCAGGATGGCGAGAGCGAACTGGACGGGGCGGACCCCATCACTACACAGGAGAACACACTATAGTGAAAGATAACCTCCTCCTGCATCACACCGGACACTTTTATACTGTTAGTCCAGCGCAGAGCGACCACGGGGGAGGGTGGGTAGGAGGCTGCTTTGGAGGGATGTTGGGGTACCGAAATTTGGGGGAGGGGGAGGGGTGAAAACCGCAAAAGCAACCCAGGATTATTTGCTTAAGGAAGCGATCAGGCATTGTAAGGAGATACAGGTACTGGGCAGGGGGGAGGTCGACCGCGCCAAGGCTGAGATGACCCCCCGAATGGAAATCGACTGGTTCATACTAAGCCTGTACATGTTGTCTTATAAATGATAATTGTATTGTCTGTACACTTATATTGGTGATGCAATAAAAATGATGTTAAAAAAAAAAAAATCATGAGGATCTGTTAATAAAACTTGTGAAGGATGATTCGGGTTGAGAATGATGCCCATGTTTTTCTGTTCTTTCCATACCAACAAACATTTTCCAGCTTCTACTACATATATATTTGTGACAGACTTTCTTACTTTAAAGTGCACAACAGCATTAAAGTATCCCAAAACAGGTAATTTCATTCCACAATACCCCTGCAGTTCAACATCAGTAGAGATCAATTCTGTGGCCCCCAACTCTTGCCACTTCTGCTTATCTATCAATGTAAAAGGGGAACAAGAATTAGCCCACACATGTACATCAACATTGTTTATAGATACAACACACTTTGGAGGTATATACACTTCAGTTGATTTCTTTTCCAAGCCCCGTGCGACCACACCCCACGACCACGACCCCTTGACAACCTGGGCCAACGTAAGCATCGAAGAAACAATCAAGACCATGGGCACAATCCACTACGGCTCGCCGTCTGACCCTTTTCCACACCACATCTTCAACAAAGCCGGCAGCTCCATCGCACCCCACCTGCGCAACATCATCAACCTCTCCTTCAAGACTGCGACCTTCGCTGAGAGCTGGAAACACGCCGAGATCAACGCCCTACTGAAGTAACCCAGGGCGGACCAGAGCGAACTCAAAAACTTCCATCCCATCTCCCTGCTTCCGTTCCCAGTTAAGGTCATCGAGAAGATAGTCAACATCCAGCTACCTCGAAGACAATAGCAACCAGGACCCCTGCCAATCGACTCGAAACTCACCATGACCAAACAAGCCAACGGTGTCTCCTCCACCTGCTTCATCTCCCTCCGTATGCTCCGCAAGATCTACAGATGGATCCCGACAGACACTAGGAAAACAGTCACCCAGGCCCTAGTCAGCAGCAGACTCGATTACAGAAACGCCCTCTACGCCGGAGCCCCGACCAAGCTCATCAACAGACTGCAAAGAATCCAGAATGCCTACGCACGCCTGATCCTCGATGTCCCGCGCTGCGATCACATCACCCCCCCCACCTGAGGAACCTGCACTGGCTCCCAGTCGACAAAAAAATCTCCTTCAAGCTCCTGATCCACGCACACAAGGCACCTGAGAGGTATATGCCGTGACGAGCAGAGCTTGTCATGAGCACCGAAGGGGTTAATACAATAGATCGTTCTTCAGAAGTGAACTGTTACTTATTTGTCCCATACTTGTTCCCCCGACACTCTTGAGTGCTTCAATGTTCACTGTGAAAATATTCCTGTGGGAATAGAATCACAGCTATGCCTCTGGTCATACTACTTTGTATCTTTTTTATATGATACTAGCAGCCCGTCCCGACGTTGTCCGGGTATGAATTGCTGCCAGCCAGTAGTATATTGTTTTGTAGGATTTCGTTTTGATAGCATTTCTTATCTGTGACAGGCCTGTGAAACGCTCAGATTCCCAGTGCACTGCTGATGCACTTAAGAGTGTGCGTTCAGTAGTGTGTAAACTCGAGTTTCCCTACTTTATTTTTCCTTGCAACATTATAGAGCGCGAACTCGACAACATGGCATGAGCACAATTTACATTACAGAAGAACACATTCATTTGTGGTAGGCACGGGGGGACAAAGCGATTTGCTTGGAATCACAAGATGTTGAGCTGATGCCGAGATTTGAACGTAGCTCACCAGCTCTAAAGTTCGAAATTCTAGAACTTGTGTCTAAAAGTGTATGTCGGTGCTGGTCATCAATGAGAGAGACCTGTGCATTTTTCAAATGGGTGGTGAAAAGTATGTTGCTGGAGATGTGGGCCGCCGTGCCACCAATGTACTTACCGGGGAGGGTAAACACCCATTATTCTTCAACTTTCGTTCCGCATACCATCACTCCGCATACTTTCATTACCAAAGTACCATGACTCCGCAATGCCATTATAACGCATGGCATTACATTTTATATGCTTTTACCACGCATACATTTACAACGAAATTCGTTGTAAATGCATGAATGGTAAAAGCATGTTTTTTTTTAAATGTTTGGATAACGTAAGTATGGGTATATATGTTTTGGGGTACTGAGGTATATGTTTTGGGGTGTTTGGGTATTTTAAGGGTTCAGATATAGTTTTGGGTTATGGGGTACAGGGGTAGGTTTAGGGATAGGTATGGGTTTTGGGGTACAGGGTTATTTTTAGGGTTCAGGGCTAGGTTTGGGTTTTAGGGTACAGGGGTATTTTTAGGGTTCAGGGGTAGGTTTGGGTTTTGGGTACAGGGGTATTTTAAGGGTTCAGGGCTAGGTTTGGGTTTTGGGGTACAGGGGTATTTTAGGGTTCAGGGGTAGGTTTGGGTTTTGGGGTACAGGGGTATTTTTAGGGTTCAGGGGTAGGTTTGGGTTTTGGGGTAAAAGGGTATTTTTAGGGTTTAGGGATAGGTTTGAGTTTTGGGGTACAGGGTATATTTATAGGGTTAAGATGGGTTAGTGTTTAAGGGTGTTGGGGTATTTTAAGGAGTAAGGGTAGGTTATTATTATGGGGTGCAGGGGTATTTAAAGGGAGCAGGGTGGGATTAGCACACGATATGAGACATGGCATGAAGGGCGGAACGTAAAACACGCCCCCATCGTTTGTCACGCCCCCAGCACACGCCCACAGCACAACGCAGACACGCCCACAAGGGACTACTTTGCTGGCACGGTTCTTTTACCTTTTAAATGTATATGGTCGGCGTCTGCATAGCCTATGTCCTTCTGCTGCAACTGCCCTTTCCAACGCTGTATTGGGTGTTGTGATTGGTGCTGTGGTTCCTGAGATTACCCGCCTCAAATGTTTGGGCTCTCTCTTTATTATATTAGTATGTATATGGACTAGGCTTCAGACTGGGTGGAGTGCAGCAAGCTATGGGTTTCAAGGAAAGTAGAAAGCACAGTGTGCACATGCTTTTCTACTATCTTTGCGAGAGCCGGCAGGAGGGAAATCGGCCTGTAATTGGCATGTAGCTCAGGGTCTAGACCCGACTTTTTAAGGAGTGGGACAACCATCGCCTGCTTCCAAACCGCGGGAACCACACCACTAGTCAGTGACAGGTTAAGGATGGGATTAATCAGCGGGTTCAAAACCTCTGCTACCCTTGCCAGAAATTTAGCAGGGTAAGGGTCAGAGGGTGAACCTGACGTAAGCTTGATCAGGAAATCCTGAGAAGCGGAGTCAGAGAGGGATGGAAACTCCGAGAGAAAGGGTCCAGATCTAGCTTGTAAATTCAACTGGTCCCCCGGGATGGTGACATTGCTCGGGCCCAAGGAAGAAAAAGAGTCCTGAATCCGCGTGATCTTAGTGGTGAAAACGCTAGCTAGCGAGATCACCCACGGCTCTGAGAACTCATGATGCGACGCATTAGCCTTAGGAGTTATAAACTCCTTCACAATAGTGAAAATTTCCCTGCAGGAACTTGAAGCAGTCTCAATTCTCGCAGAGAAATAATTCTTCTTTTCGATCAGAATGTCCGCATGATAGACCTTGATGGCGGCGTGGAGAAGTGTGGCTCAGGGGTTAGAGGCGGCAGACCCGGAAGCTGAGATCGGCCCTGGACCAGGGTTCAATTCCCCGCCTCGGCGGGTCTTGGTCTCAATAATTCCACGGACTCGATAATTCTCGCTCCGGTGCCTACTCGACTCACGGGTTCACACTCTGCGACTCCGGGCAATAGCTTGCTTAATCTCCACAACGGCCCCTCGCGGCGGGATGCCTGGCTTTCACCTTGTGTATACCCTGCCGGGGTATCTCACAGGGGAATACCAGGACGGGTTCCCTAAGCAAGAGCATAGATGCCTGCGATGTGGGCGATTTGCGCTATATAAATACATGTACATTTACATTTATAGGCAGCCTTGGCCCCAGGATCATACTGCTGGCGCCAGAGCCTCTCTGCTACCTTACAATTGCGCCGTGACAGCGCCAAAGCCTCCGTAAACCAAGGAGCAGAGGTCCGTTTAGAGGTTTTCCGGGGAACAATCTCAGGATCTAATTCGTCTAATCACTCCACTAGCCACTCCTGCAGCAAATCAAGATCCCTCTCCAGGTCTCCTGATAGAGGACAGGGATGAACCAAGCAGGCCTGGGCCAAACTTTCAGGGGTCACCCGATGATATGCCCGACCAGTCTGCCTAGGATGACTCGACGTTGCACAGGGTGATTTACTAGTACCCAAAATCTGAAACCTAATCAGAAAATGGTCCGACCAAAGGACAGGGACAGGGCTGGCCATATCAAGTGGAGGGGTGGAGAACACCTGATCAAGGGTGTGGCCCTTGTTATGAGTCGGAACAGCCAGGTGGGGGATGAGGCCCAGGGGGGAGGTGACATCATTGATTTTAATCGTGTCACCATCCGTCCATATGAATGTTAAAATCCCCAAGCACAATACAGTGTTCTGTCTTCAAACAAAGCGCCGATGCCAGCATCTGCAGCTCCTCGTGAAAAGACCCCAGCTGACCTGGTGGTCTGTAGACTAGGAGCTCAGAGAAGGATTGATGGGGAGATAGGGCTATAGAAAACGCCAGGGATTCGCAGCCGGGAATGGTCTCCATAGGGATAACCACACATGAGGCAGATCTCCTGACCACAATCGCCACCCCTCCACCCCTCCCGTTCAGTCTGTCGTGCCTAAAAATTACATAATCAGGAGGAATAGCAGTCGCAATGTCCGGATTGGAGGACTTCCCCAGCCAAGTTTCAGTAAGCATTAAGCAAACAGGCTTTTCGACAGCTTAAAGCTCGTGGATATCAAGAGCATGCCTGCTCAAAGAGCGAGTATTAAGTGCAAAGGCACAGATATTTAACATTGGCCTTAGGGCTGGCAGCCCTCACCACCGGGAAATTGCCTGGTATCCACACGCATCCATGAGTCTATTATTGAGTCCTGTTGGTCCTTCTATTTAAACTGTGCTACTGTACAGGTGTTTTAAATATATTGTAGGAAGAATCAGTGGGCCCTATCAGAACTTCAGGTTTTAATTCTTTTGTTCTGTGTGGCTATTGCAGAGCTTTTCGTTTGCATAATCCTCACTCGACTTAACTTCTTCAGGAAGGTGAGTCTCCAAGTTGCTATTCTTTCTTTCTACAGCACGGTCATAAGAGGGGTGTACCTAAATTTGATTTCTAACTTGTGAGTCCCTATTCGACAGCTAACATGGAGTTTGGTCACCATAATTTCCATCCCTTCTATCGGCGGAGAAAGATTAATCAGAGGATAATTGCCTATGGAGTAATGGAAAAGCTTCAGACTGTCTATTCATAAAGGGCCCATGTACAGTTAGAGTAGTAAGGAGAGTAAGCGTATGAATGAAATATTACGCATACTTTATGCTGCAACAATTCTCACGGAGAGAGAGGGACACATGACATCCCTGGTGCTCCAATTCCTTCCGGCCGTTAGTGGGGATTTATGTCAGCATTCCACACAAACCAAAAGTTTAAAACGAAACAAACTTTACATGATATGCTTGAGGGCCTGCCTTGGGAGACAAGGGGTGTGGACGGATGGCAGGGGACTGGGGGCAAGAGAGGTCTTGCATGCCGAGAACCGCAGATGCTGTTGAAATACACACCGCTATCTGGTCCTTGAACAAAGTCGAGAGAGGCGGGCAACAAAACCATTTTGTGTAATGCAGGCAATTGAACTTACCTGCTGTGGATGGAAGCTGTTTTCAAATCAGATGCATGCCGGTAGGCCCATAGCAAAACTAGCAACCAAAAACACCTGTGACTGTCTTTGTCCATGCGGTATGAAAAGGGAAGAGAGACAGCCTCCTCTGATCCCCATGCTGCCTCAGTCATGTGGACACAGTCTGCACCAGAGCAGAGACCCTGCCTATAAAACCAGGCACCTCTTAGCCAATCGAGACACTTCTCATGCTGTTACAAAAGCGCGTGGATTGGCTAGTGAGAGCGAACTCAAAGCTCATTCTAACACCGGGGGCTGCGGCTTTGAGTCACCCCTGGCTTAGTAATGGGCAGGTGGAGAGAGGCCTCTAGCGGAGAAAGGCAGCCGGCCAACCCGACATGCATACTTAGGCACAGGTGCCTCTAACGAGTGACTGTCAATTATGTTAAGCAAGCCCTACCTCCCCAAGGGCTGCACCGGTGTAGGGCCCACCTCAGCCTCTATTATACAACCAGCCAGTGGCAAAAGCTGAATGCTGTGTGCTACGGCCAGAGTGTAAACAGTACATTTTTATAACAGGCACTTTGCTCACATTAATAGGGGGCCGGGCCATAATAGAAGTGGGGCAAATGCCCCAAACTTCTAATGGAGGCAGCACTCCTGACTTTTAGGGAAGCAAGTGTGGCTGATGTCTAGTTGGAAGGTAGACAGCAGCTGAAGCTCTTGCTAAAGATTAGGACTTTGACTTCATTACTGTTTGGAACCCAGGAGGTTGAGCAGGACTAGGGGATCGAGGCAGCCACAGTCTGTGATTTAAAGAGCACCATCCACCTCTAAGCTACCATTTGGGTGCAGCATTATGGCTGTCATCAAGCATTGGCATGGGGTGGTCATGAAACTGACTACAGTGTATAGCTTCTAGTTCTACTGAATATTCATCATTTCAGGGTCAGTGAGATATTGTGATTTCCCCATAATCACAAGATTTTATTGGTCAAGCACTGAAGCTGGGCTAAGATACTTTGCAGCCGGGCAGAGGGTTGAGCAGTACCAGCACCCTCAGTATCAGTGACTTCTGTAGGGACTACCAGGCATACAAATACCCAACATGGAATGGGCCCTTAAGGTGCATGAAGGGTGTACAAGAGATAAGGGATGCTTTCAGGTGCTCAATTTTGTAAAAATGTATAACTTTTCTGTATGTGTAAAGGAGAGGAAAGAGGCAGGCTGTGAGGGCTGTCATTTCAAAGAACCATGCTCTAAAATGATGGTGTGAGCCTGCTTAAAAACATGAACTTGTTATGTCACCAAGAGAATGTCATCAAGCACTGTTCACTGCTACTATAGTAAAGCCACTTATGGGCAGCATACTGTACTCCACTGGCGCCCATGTTCCCTGTAATAATAAACTTAATGAAGTTGCCAGCAGAAAGGGGGATTAGTGGTAGGAATCACATGGAGATGGTTAGGCCTTGTTAACTTTTAACAGATTCCTTTTAAAGCGTGTTACAGCTGTAAAAGTTGATAAATATTCCTCATGTTGGAAGAAGTCCTTCCTTGAGGGGCTTGGTAGTTGCTGCCATTGTTATGAAATTGGTATTTTGGGATAGATTGGTATCAGAAGCTGAGAATCCTGAGGGACCAGACGAGTTTGATTACCAAGGAAAACAAGGACCTACTTTTTTTAACTTTGTTAAAATATATATTATGCTCAAGTTGTGTTCATCTTCTGCGATTTACTGATTTGTAGACTTTTTAGGTCTCGGTGTCAACGCGCGGAAGCGCCTCTCCGCCGAGATCTTTTGTTAGCGACTATGCTTCCCAGGAGACAGTCCCGGCCGCGCGCATCCTTCGAGGCGATTTGTAACTGGAACGCGCTCTGTGGCCAGGCGCTGTCTCCTGGGAAGCGCAAGCACCACACACGCATGCGCATACACACACACACAAGCGCCCATGCACGCACGCACATACATACATACAGAGACACCACCCCTGACACATACACACACGCGCGCACACACACAAGTGCACCGAGGCCCCCCCTCCCCCCCCCGCCGTCACCGTCGCACTCTTACATACACACACGAGCATACACGCACACACACACACACAAGTGCACCAAGCCCCCCCAGCCTTTTGGAACTTACCTGGCCAATGTCGGGGACTCTGCTCAGCACGCGGCGCCCAACCTCCTGCCCGGGGCTCCACACCGCTCACAGGAGCCCCGGGCGCGAGACGCATTTCACTCCGCCTGCCTCCTCTTCCGGTCTGGACGTGGCCCCGCCCCCGCCCCCGTCACAGGCGACCGTGCCTGACTTCCGGCCGCAGCACAACCATGGCAGTAAACAGGATGCCCCGCCATACCTCCAGCCTACACCGCGGACCCAATCTCTGAAGTCGGAGGGTCCCTTCCCCGCTCTGCAGCACCCCCACTGGCTACACCGCTGCCCTGACCTCCGCCATCCAATACCGTTGTGAGTACAAGACCCGCTCTCGCAGAGGCACCTCCCAGCATCTTTGGCACCCCCAATCCACCCACTTCAGCATAGACACCTGTGGAATTGTTGAGGCGGAGCGCCCGATCCGGGGCCGGCATGAATGAGTGCTGGGGTCTCCACCGCTCCCCTGCTCAGCACGTCTCCCACGATGGCGGCTAGAGCCTCTGGTTACTAGTTTGCAAGAGGGGCGGTAGAGTCGGGATTGGAAAGTTGATGCAGTATACTATGTATAATATGCCCTGTATTAGTTTTAATGCCACCCCTGTCTACTGCCGTCCTGCTCGGGGAGAGGGTCAGTCCACGGCAGCCGCACGCTGCAGTATATCGACCCTAGGCGACCCTCATCTCATTTAGGATGTACGACCTTCTTTACAGTATAAAAACGACCATCTTCCTTCTGTGTCCCTCCGAGGCATGCATGCAGCCCAGAGCGCTTGAATGGGAGGTTCAAGTTGGGCCAGCACGTGCACTTCAGAGCACCTTGAGGCTTCAGTGCAGTCTGACAGGCTGATTCGTGTATGGTTCACTGTGTTCCATCCCCCTCTTTTTCACGACAGTTGTCATATTTCTAGCAGTATCACTTTTTTACAAGATGGCCAGCGCTACTGCTCTTGGTACCTGGGAACCGGTGTCGGTTCAACATGCTGGGAAAATCAGTGCCTACATACCTGCCTTTCCCCTGTTGCCCTCCTACCTGCCTCCCCTTTGTTTCTCAATGTCTCCCTTCTATCGTGCTCCTAAAAATGCTTCTCTTCTGATGTGCCCCATACCCCACTTTTGTTTCCCTGATTATTTGCATCTCTGATGCACCGATATACGCTTTTTCATCAGCTCCATATTTGCTTATTCCTGGATATACCTGCCTGCTTCTCCGCTGCCTGACTACTCTACTCCTTGTTCTGTTGTGCATACTAGCTCTTCCCACGTGCCACGAAGTGTATTATTCTGGGGAATTGACGTTTCTGACATCCATGTCCCTCTTTCACTGTATAGAGCTATGTATTTGGCATTAGTTTTCTGCATTGTATGTTAGGTATATGGGCTTTTGGTTGTCGGTGTGAGAGTCAGGAGACTATTCAGGAGTATACATGACAGACGGCATTTAATTAGGTGGCAGTATCCTCTTTTAATGAGCAGTGGCAAAAATATGCTGCAGGATTTTTAGGTGTAGTTTGTAGCTGTCTGTTGTCGAAGACTTATTTTGTACATTCAGTACCCAGAGTGTGCTTTGGGTCAGCTCGGTTGTTTAGCATGGATTGACTTTGTCAATCTCACTTTCTTGATTTTTATTCAGTGGCTTTCGTTCCTCTGCTTGTGTTTGTCCCTATCCAGAGCATCGCTTTTTTACAATGTTTGTTTGGATGACTTGTTTTTTTCCCACCGCTGCCATTAGGGATTTATTTTTCTTGGAGCACTCTGTTGGTGTGTATGTTTTCTTGCTCTCGAGTGCTGCTTCTCTTCTCACATCCCCCACTCTGTGCATTCCATGTTGCTCCCTTCCCAGCTTGTCCGTAATAGCAGAGCAACTGGTATATATTTCTGCTGGTGTTTGACTAATGAGCAGACTTTTTCGGATTGGTTTTCTTTCATCTTTTTTGGCCCACTAGTTGTATTCAATTTCAAGCTTAGGCATACAAAGTATAGTTAACAGTAGTTCCCTCTGAGCCATTCCCTATATACATGAATTTATATTTTGTGAAATGAATCATTCATAGACAAAACAGAACAAACTTGCAGTCATAAAGCAATATATAAACATTATATTTGAGCTTCAACAGTTAACATTAAAGTATTAAAAGGAATTCCAAATACATTATACAGTGCAGTGCTTGCGAGTTGTGAAGGTAATAGCAAAAATACATTGACAAGAACTTGTGTTGAACATGGGGTTGGGGCTTATCATAGACCCGTTTGTTGTTGGGCTTAGTGTCCATTAAGCAAATAAACCCTAAAGGTTTGTCCTCCTCAAAGTTAGTAACACGCTGACGTTTTACTAAAAAAAGCTATACTTTACCTCTCATCGTGTGGAATTCATGACTATGTGACTGGAAAAAGGAGCAAATCAAACTTAAAACGAGGGTACCTAATGAGGGAACGTGACTGGTGCTACACGTTTTACCCAATTGCATAGAGTGCGAGTTGTCTTACAAGAAGGTGTAAGCATGTGTCATATGCTTTCTAAAAAAAAAATGATAGACCTGGTAACCAATCCGTAGAAGTCTTGTGTGTGTGTGTCGCTCTGTGTGTGTAGCTCTGTCTATGTGTGTGGCTCTGTCTGTGTGTGTGAATGTGTGCCTCTGTGTAGGTATGTAACTCTGGGTAAATAGCTTTTTCTGTAGGTGACTCTATGTGTAAGTGCCAATGTCTGTGTGAGGGTGTCTCTGTGTAAGTGCCTCTGTGTGTGTAGGTGACTGTGAACAACTCTAGGTGGCTCTGTATGTGTATGTATGTGTGACTATGTATGTGTAAATTCAATAGGTCATGCATATGCAAAAGCTTAAGCTATTAGCATTGTAAATGACAATGCCATTTATTTAACGATTAAGCGATTGCAAATTAAAAAGACAATGCTATTTATTTATAATTTAGAAAAAGACTTAAAAAATAATAAACAATACCAATAGCTCTACCTTTAATAATGCCGAGACCATTGCATTGTAAATGCTTGTTTTTAATCTTCCCGGGTAACTAGAACCGTTGAATGTGCTTGGTGGTGGTTATTTCATGCTTTCTGAGCAGCAAAGCGGCGTGAACGCTCACCTATACTGAGTTCGGAGTCAGGAGAAAGGCAGAGACTGAGAACAGCTGCCAGGTGCTGAAGGAATCAGAGCTCACCTATGGGCAGCAGTTTAAAAATGGAAGCAGTAGGGCAACGTGAATGGGGGATGGGGAATAAATTGAACCGCTTCTTTTCACCTGCTGCTGCCACCTCAGAGCTCCTCTCCCGGCGTTGGTCTTGCTGCACAAGCCCTCAGGGTGCAATCACAGCAGTGCTCTCATGCTAGTAATATTATTTACCAGCATGAAAGCAGCGTTGTGATTGGCCTGAGGGGGCTGACTTGCCGCTCACTCAGGCACATGGCACATGTAGCTTTTCTCCAGCCTGGCTATACAACACAGCTGGGTTGGAGAAACCAAAGTGCACATGTCTGTTAGGCTCTAAGATGGCTGGCCAAACTGACATGCGCCCTTGTAAGTGCCCACCACTCTTCCCTGTCTTGACGCTCCGTCACGATGGCCCCATCCCTACCCTAACCTCGACTGATAATAGTAAGATTAGGAAAGAAAAATAAAATTATATTAAAATGGTTAATGACCATTTTATTTTTCAGTGGGGCGACGCTCCTCTGACATGACAGAGGAGCTGCCCCTGAACTCACAGATCGTGGCTCGTGTGTTGACATGTGGGTGGAAAGCTACTGGGATGGTGAGAGCAATAACAACAGATCCCCTGCCCTTTCTTAAATTGTGTGAATGACGAATGTCCAGTAATTGTAGCCTCTGTGCTGTAACCCAGTGATTCCCAAAAACTTTGGGAACCCCAACTCACTTTTCTACTGACAGACTTACACAGCCCACCAAGTTACAGGGCGATAAGGCCATGTCTTTTCAAATGTGTCCTTCGGAATAATAGTATACATGGACCCTGAGCCCACCATCAATTGCAATTCTTTCCCATTAATCTTGAAGACAGCTACCCAACTTCTCTTAGTCTTCACCAACACTTAAGATTTTGTCTCGATGGTGCACCACATCATTGGCATCATCCACCATTGCCACTTTAGGTATCCCTGGTTGTTTGCACACTGAAGCAAAATGTCCTCTGCGACCGCACTTCCTGCAATTTTTGTCTAATATTGAGGATTCTAAGCAGCTCATAAAAGTTCTTAGGTGTTATAGAATATTACACTAAATTTGTTGGGAATTTTTCTGAGAAATTAGAGGTGTTGAGAGAACTTTTCAAGAAGGGAGCTAGCTTTGTGTGGGGATTAGACCAACAGTGTTCGTTTCACACAATCAAAAGAGATTTGTGAAGCAAGTGTTCTCACACCATTTGACACCAAGCTAAAGTCGATTCTCACTGTGGATGCCAGTGCCACTGGTATAGGAGCGGTTTTAGCACAAGTCCCTGGCAAAAAGGAAAAAACAGTGGCATTTGCATCCAGAACGTTAACCGATTCTGAGAGCAAATATTCCGCAATAGAATGTGAGACTTTAGCAGCAGCATGGGGTTGTGAGTATTTTAGGACTTACCTGTGGGGCACCAAGTTTTTGTTACGATCCGATCACAAACCGTTGCTGAAAGTACTTTTACCAGGGGGGACAGGCAAATATTCTGCTAGGCTCAGAAGATTTGAGTACGGTTGCAAGAATATTGTTATTAAGTAGAACACATTCAGGGACACACGAGTGGATTGCTTGTCAAAGTTGTCTCTGGATTGGCAAGATGTGGATGGTCCAGAAGTTAGAGCAAAAGAAGGGGAAGGGGCTGTAGCTTACATTCAGGACATCTTGACTGTGACAGGTCTGCATACGTTTACCAAGTCAGATTGGATCAATGAGATGAAATCTGACGTTGCTATGAATGAAGTGATATGCTTGGTATTGCAAGGTGGCAGAAGAGAGAGTACGGTTTCTGTATCGGTAAGGCCTTACCTCAAACTCTTGGATGAGTTATCGGTGATGGGAGGTGGATACCTGACTATGGTTACCCCAGATATTTTGCCTAGTGTTTAGCTGGTTTTCGACTTAGTTGGCCTAGGATCCTGCTAATCAGGGCCCCAGGCTATCTGCTCTCTCTGTAAAATGGACTCCTTGTACTTTAGGTATATCTCCAATTGGGAATTGGGTCACCTTATGATCCCCTGTACAGTGTACTATAGGTACCCAGGGCATAGGTGCATCCAAGGCCTACCAGGGGCTGCAGCATGTATTATGCCACCACTGGCTGGCCACTCACATTGACACAACTGGCTGATCACTCAGCTGGGGCAAGGTCGTGTAATCACCCCTTGCTTAGATATAGTATTCCTATATCTAAGCTTATATCTAGACACATGTACACCAATAAGACACTCCTATGGCAGGCCTTAACAATCCTGGAGGCAGAGTGCTTGGTTTTATGTGAGAAGAGGCTCTAGCATGAGCTGAGCCTGTCTGCAGCTTTCGGAACCATGTCCTTAGAGCTGTTCTAGGATATAGCCATACCATATACTCTTAAGTGCATTATGAACCTTGCGGTTAAATGCTAACTCTGGTTTGGCTTTATCAAAACATGTCGTGTAAGGTGTCATACGCTTTGGAATACTACCCCCTCGCCAGTTCTGGCGAAGGGGTAGCATTCCACCCTTCTAGAGGGAGAAGACATGTTGTTCCTACTAATCCTGGTTAAAGTTAACCAGAGCCTCGGCATCACAAAATGGATGCTGCTGCCACAGACACGAGTCTGACCTCCTGCTGCTGGGAGTCCTTCCAGCGAGGGAGGCTTGGACAATAGGTTTCCTGTCTTGGGAGATGCTAGCACCACCCCAGACAGGCTATAGTGTATTGGGGCAGGGAGGGCTGAAAGAAATGACACTGCCTGGGGCACACAAGGTGTCCCATGCCTAGTCCAGTTCAAACCGGTGCTGGGGCACACCAGCCCCAGCTTGGCGCGAAACTGGACAAAGGGAAAGGGGTGTAACCACCCCCTTCCCTGGTCCCACCCATAGGAGGGACCTAGCAGGTAATCCAGCCCCTAGATTTGGTGTATAGGTAGGAGCTGAGTCCCAAGACTTTAGATTAATCCTGACTGAAACTTGCAACGATACTCTGGACCTTCGACGTTCTACTTGAAGATAGAAAACTGAAGAATCTCCCTTGTGGTCAAGGAGTGACCACCCTGCACAAGCAGGCACCATCCAGCGATCAACGGCTTGCTTTGTCGACGCTCCCGCCGGAGCCCGAGCACAGAGCCTGACAAGACCCGGACTTCCAGACTTCCTCTAGCCCGATCCACAGCCCCAGCAAAGCTGAGACCCGTGGAGGTGACACGAGACGTGGGACCGGACATCTTGGAAAATCAGCAAATTGCTTTCCGTGCAACTTCCGAGGCACCCTCGAAGTTGTGCATTGGGGATTGAGAAGCCCCAGCCCCGAGCACCAACTGCACCGAAGATCAGCCCTCCACACTCCACGAGTTCTGCGTGGGGCCCTTCTGCATTTTCCTGCTCGACGCGTCTGTCCGGTCACTTGCCTGTTGGCTAGTGGCCATCTTGACGACGAACTTTAGAATTTACACTGCTGGTCTGGTTGCTCCAGACCGGCCCCTGCTTCCCTGAAAAGAAGAAGCCCATCAGACCTTGCTGGTCTGATTAAGAAGCCATCTTTGATTCCTGCGTGGGTTGCCTTAGCCAAGGCTTGTTGACTATAATCAGGAAGCCGACACCGCCGACAGCGAGAGCCTTCGTGGAACAGTGCGTGCCTGACTCCTGGTCGTAGTCAACCCCTCCTGGTCCATGTGGCTGCAGAGACAAGCTTCACGACATCACCTGATTGCTTCGCGACATCGCCTGGTTCCTTCCTGGTCACTGGCTAGTGACCCACACTCTGTCCCCTCTGCTTTCAGGTACTCTTCATCCTTGATCCGCACTTGGATCCAACAGGACACTTCTCTCCTGGTCGCCTGCAGAATCTTTCTTCGAGGCTCCATAGGATTCAGCGACGCAACCCGACACACTTTGACACCTATGCACCCGCTTCCTGTGGGTGAGGTAACGCAAGTACTCCGGTGCTCCTGTGGGTATTGATATCCTAGTGTCTAGGTTTCAAGTAACTTTCATCGAGTCCAGTCAGAAGTGCCCTAAAAGAACTAGTTTCTAATTCTTTCGTTACCATTCTAACTCTATGGTAACTTGCGTGTGAGTAAAGACTCTGCGCATGCCTCCTGTGAGTCTCCTACTTCCTATCCTTTGGTAGTACAGTGTAGCCCCAGCGATTCCCTAGGCCCTAGGCCTATCTATTTTCCGTGACGTGGTTCTTATACCACTATTTTAGTATATGGTTTAGGGTGCTCCTAGGGCCCTACTGTATTTTGTGCAACTTATTGTATGATAATTAAGTATCTTGTTATGTGCTTGTGCCTCTGACCTCATAAAGAGTTCAGAGGAGTTGTTTAGAAATAAATACTTATATATTTTATATATATCCTGTGTGGTGTCCTTTCATTTGGTATTCAAGGGGTTACATATGGTAAAACAGCTGGCTTCACATGCCCTCTTGAGTTTAGCCTAAGACTGCTTTGTCCATGCTACCACTAGGATAGCAGGTCTATAAGGTTGACTTTACAACCATCACCATTAGGGTTTTTGAACTGGTGCAAGGTGCTCACTAGAATAGTGAACATCATATACCAGGCCAACTTCTCTCAATTGGTGAATGAGAATTGCTTGCTGATGAGAGGTGATTTGTTTGTTCCGCCTCGAGGTTTGAGGCCGAAACTGATTGAGTTGGCGTATGAGGGGAACTTGGGCCAAACAAAAACAAAGAAAAGACTAAGGATGGATTGGTGGTGGCCCGGAATGGATGCTGAAGTGGATGAATTATTGGTGAAGAGATGTTTTGTCTGTATAAAGAGTGAGAAGAGGTTGAAAGTGGGAGTGCAAAATGATGACATATAAGTGATCCCAAGACCACACTCAGAGGCACCCTCCTCTACCGGCCTCCAGGACCCCGTGCACAATTCAGTGACGACATCACTGACTTTATCACCCCACACGCCCTCCCCTCCGAGGACTACATTCTACTGGGAGACCTCAATTTTCACCTGGAAAAGAACAACGACAGCTGCACCACCACCCTTCTGGACAATCTCGCCGACCTCGGACTCAAACAATTTGTCTCTACGCCCACCCACATCGCAGGTCACACGCTCGACCCTATCTTCACCTCCAGCAAACATATCTCATTCAGTCACACCACAGCTCTTCACTGGACGGACCACAGCTGCGTTCACTTTACCTACAATAAGACAACAATCCACAACCATCCTCAACCCACCCTGCGAAGAAACTGGAACAAAAACACCAGCGACCAGATCTCCCTTTCGCTCCTACTAAACCCCCCCGCCCACTCCTCAAACCCCGACCAAGTAGCCATCAACCTCACCCAATGGCTATCCAACAGCGCCGACATCCTAGCACCGTTGAAAAAACGCCAAATCAAGCTAAGCAGCAAAAACGCATCCTGGTTCAACGATGATCTTAAGAAATCGAAGAAACACTGTCGCTCCCTCGAAAAGGCCTGGAAAAAAGATCCTAACATCAGCACCAGGGACGCCTTCAAAAACGCTACCCGCATACACCACCAACTAATCCGATCTGCCAAGAAAACCGCACTCAAAGACCGTCTAGATAACAACGCCCACAACAGCAAGGAATTATTCAACATCGTCAAAGAATTTACCAACCCATCAGCCAACTCCAACGACATTACCCCCTCCCAAGCCCTCTGTGATTCCCTAGCTTCCTTCTTCCACAACAAAATCGCAGACATCCACAACAGCTTTGACAACCGTCCCGAAGACCAACCCACCCAATCTTCTGCAGGACCTTCACCCCCCTTGAACATCCTTAACGACTGGAACCCAATCTCCACTGAGGACACCATCCGCCTGATGAACTCCATCCACTCAGGATCCCCAACTGACCCATGCCCTCACCACATCTTCAACAAAGCAGACTCCATCATAGCACCACACCTCCGAGATGTCATCAACTGCTCCCTCAACTCCGCCAACTTCCCGGAAAGCTGGAAACACGCAGAACTCAGCGCCCTTCTGAAAAAACCCACAGCTGACCCCACCGAACTCAAAAACTACCGCCCCATCTCGCTTCTTCCATTTCCGGCCAAAGTCATTGAGAAAGCTGTCAACAACCAGCTCGCCGCCTTCCTCAAAACCAACAAATCCCTCGACTCCTCACAGTCCGGCTTCCGAGCCAAACACAGCACTGAAACCGCCCTCATCGCAGCAACAGACGACATTCGAACTCTACTGGACAATGGAGACACAGTCGCCCTCATCCTCCTCAACCTCTCCGCTACCTTCGACACAGTCTGTCACAGCACCCTTCTTCAGCGCCTCAGAGACGCAGGAATCCAAGGAAAAGCACTGGAATGGATCACCTCGTTCCTCACCGGAAGAACACAGAGAGTCCGCCTCCCACCATTCAAGTCAAAGGCCTCTGAAGTCATCTGCGGCGTGCCACAAGGATCGTCACTCAGCCCCACCCTCTTCAACGTATACATGAGCCCCCTTGCGGCCATCGCTTGCCAACACAATCTCAACATCATCTCCTACGCGGATGACACTCAACTGATCCTATCACTCACCAAAGACCCTAACACAGCCAAAACCAACCTACACGAAGGAATGAAAGAAGTAGCCGAGTGGATGAAGCACAGCCGTCTGAAACTGAACTCAGACAAAACAGAAGTCCTCATCTTAGGCACCTCCCCCTCCGCCTGGGATGACTCTTGGTGGCCAGAAGCCCTTGGAAAAGCCCCCATCCCGACGGACCACGCACGGAACCTGGGCGTCATCCTGGACTCCTCACTCTCAATGACCAGACAAGTCAACGCCGTTTCATCATCTTGCTTCAACATTCTTCGCATGCTCAAAAAAACATTTCGCTGGATCCCCACCGACCCTAGAAAAACAGTCACCCACGCACTGGTCACGAGCCGCCTGGACTACGGAAACACACTATACGCCGGTACCACCGCAAAACTCCAGAAAAAACTCCAACGCATCCAGAACGCTTCAGCCAGGCTCATACTTGACATCCCGCGTAAAGAACACATCTCTGGTCACCTGAAAAACCTCCACTGGCTCCCCGTAAATAAGAGGATTACTTTCCGCCTCCTAACCCACGCACACAAAGCACTTTACGAACTTGGACCCGAATGCCTCAACACACGATTGTCCTTCTACACCCCCTCCCGTCAGCTGCGATCCTCCAACCAAGCCCTTGCCACTGTACCTCGCATCAACAAAACCACCATGGGAGGTAGATCCTTCTCCTACCTGGCAGCTAAAACCTGGAACTCACTTCCCACTCACCTTCGCCTTACTCAGAACCACCTAGCATTCAGAAAGCAACTTAAAACTTGGATATTCGACAAGTAATTCCCCACCCTCCCTCTAGCGCCTTGAGACCCTATGGGTATGTAGCGCGCTATATAAATCTCTTGACTTGACTTGACTTGACTTGCCATCAGTTCTTATCACAGACAACAGTACTCAATTGACTTCTTGTGAAATGAAAGAATTTCTAGAGAAATTTGGTATCAAGCACAATTGTACTGCGCTTTACAATCCCCAAGGCAATGGTATAGTCGAAAGAGCTAACCGCATGGTCAAGGGAGTGATTCAAATGGCTTTAGCAAGTAGAAAGGATGTGCGTGAGTCGGTGGCCAAGATGCTGTGGGAGTATCGGTCTAGTACCCATGGTGTGACTGGTAAGACTCCTTTTCAGAAGATGCGTGGTAGGCTACCTACTAGGAACAAAGTTTGTTCTGGCCTGGTTGCATGAGATGATGTGTGCCACCATGTCCATTGAAAGTTCCATGGGGACTAATGTCTCTCAACGTATTTCTAGAGGTGATTGGGTGAAAGTAGGTTTCAAGCCCTCAGCGGATATCTCATATCCCAAGTATTCTACTCTATCTACCAAACATTTACATTTCTGACGTCTTAGGGTTATTCCTGCCTCACCTATTCCATGCAGGGCTTGCCTCAGATCTAGATTGTGCTGTTCAACCGTGCTCCCAAATATGAGTATATCATCTTGGAAGAACATATTATTTGTCATATCCTTGAACAGTTCACCCATCATGCGCTGAAAAACGCTTGCGGCTGAACAGAACCTATACAGCGTTCTAGTACACCCCTATGTACCATTCAGCCTCCGGATCGTCCTGCAACTCCACCAAGCCCTGGATGTGGCCACCCTCATATCCAGGGTCCCCCCACCATGGCAGGCTCCATAAACTCCTGCAACCTGCAGATACCATCCCTTCCAGCTGGACCAATTCTCCACCAACCTCGGGCAGGTGTGCCTGACCCTATCGGGGTCCCTCCTATTGTGTTTGTGCTAACAAATTTACCAACCCCTTCTTATTTCATTTGATGGGCATGTACTTACCCTTTTGTAGGAAAATTCGACAGCCTCCCTGGAAGTCGGGAACTACTGTTCTCCTCTTTAACCACAGTTCCAAGATGTGTTCCTCTGGTGCCCTCCGTGCTAATGGGCCTTCTGATTAGGAGGTTGGCTGGGCCCTGTATTTACCGCACACTGCCCAGGGCCTAGCTTCAGGATTTGCTGGTAAGCGAAAAGATGTTTGCCTTCATGGCCAAGAGTATGTTTGATTAAATAAGTTATTGTTGTGGCCAACACAATACCCATATCTTTATCCGCTGACCTCTGATGTATAGGAGGACAGCAGCAGGGGATATAAAACAGCTCTCTGCGTAACCACAGTTCTGTGTGACACAATCCATTACACACCGAACGCAAAATTGAGCATTTACTTGGGGTTGATTAAGCCCTTGTTTGCCCCCCTTACTTGGATGAACCCAATTACTAGGGTTCAGACTACTTACCATGTGCCGTACCAGCAAGTGCACATATAGACATGGGATTGAATTCAAGCTGTGTCATGTCCTTACGAGGACGCCCGGTGAATCTCCGCACCTAAACCAGACAAAGGTGGATCTAACCACAGGGGGAAAGGCCTTAGGTCCCCTAATGGTCCTCCTAATATTCTGCTACATTTCATGTCCTTATTGCCTGCAAAACCCATCAGCCTGACTGTGATCTTCCCATGCTATATCGCCATGCTAGTGTTCCCCATCCCAGATATGTAGCCCATAAACAGCTTTTGCTAAATGTATACCAGAGTGCCAAAAATGTTAGCCAATGCTTCTGGCTTTGAGGACTTGGAGTAAAACATGAGGAAATGTATCTGCACCTTCTTAAGTGTGAGTGCCAAATGTACTGGTAATTGTCTGCAGATCTGCTCCAACCCCTATTTTTCAACACTGTTGGAGTTATAGCAGCACACTTTCTAGGATGACAAGCTGACGCAACCTAGTAGGCTGAAGGGCTGCGGGGTGTTATAACAAAATGCAGAAACCCTACACTCTCCTCTATTCCAGTATTCTGCTTAATTTCATGTAATCATATCTTGCAGCCCATCACCGCCTGACTACGATCTTTAGATGCCGATGTACCCACACTCGCGTGAGTAGCCCAGTGCCTGACTTCTGCTAATGTATACCAGAATGCTGACATGTGGGTGAAAAGCTACTGGGATGGTGAGACCAATAACAACAGATCCCCTGCCCTTTCTTAAATTGTGTGAATGACGAATGTCCAGTAAATGTAGCCTCTGTGCTGTAACCCCGTGATTCCCAAAAACTTTGGGAACCCCAACTCACTTTTCTACTGACAGACTTACGCAGCCCACCAAGTTACAGGGCGATAAGGCGGGCAACATGAACACCTCATCACAGTTCACAGAGTGAAAAGGGCCCGTACAGGCGGACGGCGTTTCTCTGTGAACACGGCCAGCCTTTGGAACACCCTCCCCCGCAAACTAAGGATGGAATCTGATCACCTTCGATTCAGGAAACTATTGAAAACACATCTATTCCCCTGATCCCCCTTCCTCCTCCTTCCCCGCTACCCACCTTTCGAATGTCTTGGTCTTAGCGCTGGGATGCTTACAGGTTACTACGCGCTCTACAAAACCCCAATAATAATAATAATAATAAACTTGGCTTATCTACAATTTCTGTTGAAATGACCAATACCTTTGCACAGACAGTTTTCCTGATAAAACTATGATGCACATATTAATAATGTAATGAAATGGGTTACAGTTACAATGTTTGTCATATGTGCATATGCAAGTAGAATCAGCTTAGCATTAGTGCAATACTTTTGCCCACGCAACTCCTGACAAGATGTGCCATTGCAGGTAGAAGTGAGGGTTATATCCAGCCCCCAATTCCTCTCTGCCAGTTATCTGTGCATAATGCTGGTTGGAGCATAACATAATTGTGTATTTGTGCAGCGCACGTGCTCCCGTAGGCATGTTGGTGCTGGATAACAGATGTATGTTACCCCAATCACTGAAAAATATGTACACATTAGTAGCCCTTTCTTAATTTGTGGGAATACTGAATGTTTTCTAGTAACTGTGGCCTTACTACTCTAACACGGTGTTTCCCCAATACTTTGGAACCACAGCATACTTATAGGATGACAGGCGTACGCAACCCACCTAGCTAGAAAGGCAGTAAGGCAATCAATCTGTCAATCCGCTCTCAGTGAATGTTCGTCCTTTGTGCATCCGCCTGTAAGTACCTTGATTTGTTTGACTGTGTTTAAATTGTTGCTAGTGATCGGACGGCCTTGAGCCTTATTCTAGACTTCCAGCATGGCTGCTTGTTCGATGAGGTACATCTTGTGCAATGTGAAACCATAATTCTGGGGTTAGTCATGGCTTCCCTGCTTAACCAAATTGTGCGATCCTAGACAATTGTCTGACTTTTACTTGTTGCTTCATTTGACTTAAGGGCACCTTGGCATGCCTGTGCTCAGATACCGCTGCAAAAAACTCTCTTATGTTTGGATTGTTAAACTATAATGTTGTCAATCCACCATAACAACCAGCAACCAGGAGGGTTCCTTGTGTTAACTGACTCTACAGGAAGGAACGCTTGTTATGAAGTAGCATGCTGCTCCCTGAGGAGGCACTGGACTCATTGATAGATGGGACGGGAGCTAATGTGATCTGTTTTATCTGCACCACATACCCACATATATCCCTGCAGGTGAGCCAAATCGTTACTGATGGGTAATTTGCACTGGCTTACCCTTTGCAAAAAGACAGGCTTCAACCCTACCCCCACCCTACAAAGCACATTGTAACCTTACAAATAATCAAAACGTAACTTCCCAGCAGTACCACCTTTCATTGATTTTGATGTAACTTCCAAGAGACTCGTTACCTATATTTCTTTTCAAGTCTCTTCATTTAAGAACTTCTTTAAAGTTATACACATTACCCAAAGACATTCATATTTGGATCACAGGATGTTGAACCAAACTGATGCTTGTACCTGCTTCCTGATATCCAAGGTCGGCAGTTCGATCTCTGTAGGCAGTGAGGGCAGAGGTAGATTCGGGGGCATCAGACATGCTGGTACTCCTGGATCCATCTGCTGCATTTGATACGGTAGATCATGATATTTTGGTTCAACGCCTTGATGACTTTGGCATTATTTATTATTTATTTATTTTATTTATTTATTTAGAAGTTTTCTATAGCGCTAACAAGACCCGAAGGTAGCAGAGCGCTTTACAGTAGATGGAATGAAAAAGAGAACAATATGACACAAACCCAATAAAAGCGATCAGCGAGCGACAATTTGGAATGAGGAAAAGTTTGGACAGCAGGACTTCTTGGTAACAGGATTCAGCGTTACAGCATGGATTCTGGGGACGCTTGCTGATCCAAGTTACCCACAACCAAGGGAGCGGATAAGGCACAAGGATTTGAGTTGGCTCTTGAATCCTGCATAGGACGGTATAGTTCTGATGTGCGGGGGGATGGCGTTCCATATTTTGGGGGAATTTCCTGAGAAAGAGCAGTCCGCAGTTCTCTTCTTTCTGGTTTTTGGTAGGATGAGCAGCAGGGAGTTAGAGCTTCTCAAATTTCTGGCTTGGCCTGCTTTTTTGAGCTTGTTTGCCAAGTATTCCGGTTTGCCTGTGTGGAGGGCCTTGTGGGTTAGGCAGGCCGTTCTGAAGGTACTCCGCATTTCCGCAGGGAGCCATTCGAGTTCTTTGAGTGCCGGGGAGATGCGGTCAGATTTTTTGTAGTCTGTGATCATTCTCGCTGCCGCGTGAAGTGTTGTTTTTAGTGGGGTCAGGTGCGATTTGGGAATGCCTGTTAGGATTGAGTTCCCATAGTCCAGTCTTGAAAGAACTAGAGATTGCGTGGCTAGTTTGAGGTCCATGTTAGGAATGTAAGGTTTGATTTTGTTCAGAAGTCTGAGGTTGAAAAATTTGCTTTTCGCCGAATTCTTAATGTGGTTTGTCAGGGTTAGTTTGGGGTCTAGGGTGAAGCCCAGGGATTTAACGGAGTCGGCTAGAGTGAGGTTACCTTTGAGAGCATCGATCGATTTTTGCCACTCGTGATTTGAGGGTTGTCTTCTTTGTTTGAGATGAGGAGTGTTTCTGTCTTGTCGGGGTTGAGTTTCAGGTGATTCTTTGTCAGCCAATATTGGACTTCATTTAGGACATCGTTAAGTCTGTGGATGTCTTTAAGAGAAGAGGTTTCCAGGTAAATCTGCGTGTCATCCGCGTAGAGGTGGAAGTGGATGTTGGCGTTCCTGAGTAACTTGGCGAACGGTTCCATGTAGATGTTAAAGAGCTGAGGAGAGAGCACTGATCCTTGCGAGACACCCTTGTTGACTTGCTGGGTTTCGGAGGTGAAGCTCTTAATTTTCGTTATTTGCGTACGGTTATGTAAGGAGGAAAACCACTTGAGAACTACCTCGCCAAGGCCGGCTCTTTCTTGAAGAGTCATGATGAGGAGCTTGTGGTCCACCGCGCCGAACGCTGCGGAGAGATCAAGGAGTATGAGGAGGCAGCACTTGTCTGCGTCAAGAGATCCATGAATGTCGTCTATGATGTTCAGCATCGCGGTTTCTGTGCTGCGGCCTTGTCTGAAGCCGGATTGGAGGGGGTCCAGGAGATTGATGTTGTCCAGATGTTGCGTCAGTTGCAGGAGTACGCAGCGTTCAAGTGTTTTCGAGAGCAAAGGGAGGTTGGATATCGGTCTGAAATTGTTCAAGTCAGTTGTGTCAAGACCGTGTTTTTTCAGCAGAGGAGTGACTTGCCCCATTTTTAGACAATCGGGGACCACTCCGCTTTGTAAGGGGCTGTTTATGATTCTTCCCCAGATGGGCGCTAAGGTAAGCTTCATTTTTTTTTGATTAAAGAGGGGGGAATGGGGTCTGAAACGTGTGCTGATGGTTTGGAGGTCGGGATCAGCGAGATTATCTCAGTTTCCTGGATGGGGCGAAAGCTTAGCCAGGGGGAGGGAAAGGAGTCGGATGGGAGTGCCAATGGGATGGCATGTCATTCCTTCACAAGCGAACTAAAAGGGTGGCTTTACAACCTTATCAGTCTGAGCAGAAACGCTTGTGGTGTGGGGTGCCCCAGGGATGTGCTCTAAGCCCACTGCTGTTCAACATCTACTCTGTCCCCCTGTTTTCATTCATTGCCAACTCGGGGGTCAAGGCAACATCTTGTGCAGATTACACCCAGCTGGTGTTCCCTTTTAAAGACCAGTCGGCTGACCCCTTATAAAAGTTTCAAGAGCTGTCTCACTGATGTTGCAGCTTGGATGAACAATAATAAATTAAAATTAAATGCCGATAAAACAGAGGTGATGCTTTTTGGGACCAACAAGCCTCCAGACTCGGACTTGTGGTGGCCGCTGATAATGGGGTGCCAGCCATCCCAACTGGCGCGGCTAAAAACCTAGGAGTACAATGGGAGGCTGATTTGTCTTTTTCCTCTCAAATTCAGCAAGTAACATCTTCCTGCTTTGGAAAATTGAGGTACATGAGGACATTTTTACACCTGCTACCAGAAAATTGCAGTCGAACCGTAGTTCATGCAACTATGACGTCTAAGCTGGACTATATGAATGGCGTTTACCTGGGCTTACCTGCCAACATGGTGAAGAGACTGCAATTGGTTCAAAATGCGGCAGCAGGATTGATTAGACCCGTACCAATGCAACAGCATATCTCTCCACATATTAAGGAACTTCACTGGCTGCCAGTGGCAAACAGAATTAAATTTAAGGCCCTAACGTTGGCTTTTCGGTCGTTCCATGGTCTTTGTCCCAGATATTTGAAACACTGACTATCTGCCTACAAAAAAACTCGCCTATTGCGGTCCAACAATCAGAATCTGCTGGCTACCCCACGGGTTAGGAAAGAGCATTGGGGCGGCATATCTTTTGTGGCAAGAGTGGCTACACTTTGGAATTCCCTGCCGCCTGCCATGCGGCAAATTGATTCAGAATGCCTATTCAGGAAGGAAGTTAAGACATGGCTTTTTAACCTGGATTAATTCTGTGGGATGGCTGATGTCTGACCTTTTATGCTGCTGTCACTTGTTATTATAGCCCCGGGACACCTCCTTTGGGAGGTAGCTGCTGTGCGCTCTATAAATGGCCGTAACATTATTATCATTATTATCTCTCTCCCTAACATCTCCGTAATCACATCTAAAATGCATTAACACAGTTAAGACTAACAAATATCAGCACTGCATGCTTAGCAGAATTGTCATCAGAGTACCCCGTTCGATGGCAGCAGCCGTTACACCCCTCTCGCCTGGAGACTCACCCACTCCAGGCGACGCCTCATTCGAGCACACACCGGCCGATAACATAGTAGCTCGACCCACAGACCACAAAGTACTTCGGCCAATAGACCATCCCTACAGCCCAAACCTTGCTTGTTAAAAGGAAAGCAAATGACGGATAAAGGGGGGAATCAAACATATCCATAACAGCTTGTGCCCCCTTATTGACCATGTGTATTACAGCTATATTTCCAAACCATGCACTGACCGCTCAGGAGTCTCACCCGCTCCCGGTGGCAACTTCATCCAGACCGACACATGTACGGTATGCAACACCCTGGGAGTACTCACCAGCCCCCACTCGCCCTCAGCTACCACATGCTCATCGGCTAGGCAGTCCGGGGTCTGCACGGGACAAACCCATGACACTGGCAATACCCACCAACACTTCACGAGGTGATCGACCGGCCCGCCTCATTTGCTAATTGCCGACGGGGCTTCGGAGCACCACCACACCACCCAATACCACTCTTGCTCCGCGGCCACCCTCCAACCCCCGAGCCACACCATAAGGCCGTGCCTGACCAGCCCACGAGCCCTTGGCCCATGCTGCTTCCCCCGCAACAAAACATACCACCAGGCCAGGGCGCCCGGGGACATCCCTAGCCCCTAACTCCTGCCCAGCACCACCCGTCCAACCAGGCTCCTACACGATGTTGGAGCCACAGACAGGAGGCGGAAAACCTGGAGAGGGGGGTGACAATGCCCATACGCTCACCAGAACAAAACTGACACCAGACCAGGATAAGACGGCGTGACCATAAGGAACCAAAAGGACAGCCAAATGGGCAGGGGCAGATGTAAGTACCTTACCCCCGGCTGCACACGCACCGGAAATGATGTATGAATCCAAGCCGGACTTAGCGGACCCATGGCGGGTCTGTGACACTAGATAGGGTCGTGCCTAATGTGCACTAAGTTGGCCACACTCTGCCACGGGCAGCCTCAGATTTGGAGTTCAAGTCACTGGATGTGACTTTTTATTTTTTATGCTGTCTCAATAAGGTGCATGGAACAAAATAAGAGCTTTTCAATTTTTGAAAATGTACATGCCAGTGGCCACTGAAAAATCCTTTTTGATAGCCGCTCATTAGTGTGTTTTGTACGTTCTAGGTTTTGTCTGGTCACATTTTGTCTATTGTGTATTGTCTATTGTGTCAAAGCACCTAGGGATGAAAACAAGGTTGCAAAAGAATATGGTGCAGAAACCATCAATAATGGCCCAAGTGAATGGAGACAATGGTTGCAAAATGCAGACGGCATCGGCTGTCTTATCAATACAATCAAATAATCAGTCAACAGCCAGTAAAAAACACATAAAGCAAAGTTCAATAAGAAACTGTTTTGGGAAGAGTTGCTCTCTTGCTGAGACTGTTACTGTGGAAAAGCCTATTACAGCTCAAGAATGTCTCCAATAAATTCAATATATTTGCATTCTCACACTGATTTAGGCACTGTTAACGCAGCAACAACACCACCACGGCACTCTCCACATTTACAATATAAATACACAACAACAGCTATAATTAATGCAATACCAGAGAATACTCGTTCATTTATTTTCAATTCAGACTGTCTCAATTTATGCAATCGATCAAATGATTGAAATGACAGAGAGAGAAGTGGATTCAATAGAAAAGTTTACGAGTCACTTAAAGGATAATATAATACTTTACAACTCTATTGCAAATTCACTTGATGACTCAAACTTGTTATTGCAATTGATCGGTCTAGACGCCCCATCTGTTCCAGAAATGGAATCCACTTTACAAGAGCAGAAAACAAATAGTTTACGAGAGCAGAAAACAAATAGCTCGGCCATTGCTGGTATGGATCAAGAGAACTTGAAAGATACACCCACTCCAACGGTGTATCCAGTATTGCAAGTAATGGGTGCGATTACTACAACTCTTTCAAAGATGGCAGATGCCATAGACGATCAAGTGTCTAGTTATGTAGAGGAAATCTCACTGTTTAAAGACATAAGAGCTGAACTTCAAAACGTGGGAATTCTTCAAGAAAATCTTCTAAAGGGACAAAACGTGTTAGAAAAATGGGAGTCCCCCTTTTCTAACCTTTCAAGGTTTGATGATATAGTTGACTTACTGCAATTACTACCCGGTAAGATACATATGGATACATCCTGAGAATAGAACACAAGAAACTAATACAGCTATAAGTAAGGAATATGGCAAATGTCAGGAATCACCTAAAGCAAATAAAATTGGGAACAATGGTCGAAATTCACACCAAGATCTTGACCAGCCAGCCCAGGTAGAGGAAACGGAAGCCGAATTAATAGCAGAAATTTATGACCATAATGTTCCTTTATAGTGTAAGCCGATGGGTGAATTCCAACCGTATGTTAGTAAATGCTGATGGAAAAAGTTAAGGAGAATAAATATGAAGTCAATGCTCAAAGATTCTCCTACTGGCAGTCACTGACCCTAAATGAATACAAAATAATGTCTTGTTCTTTCCAAATTTGAAGCATAAAGAAGGCTCAGAAAATTTAAAAGAAGGGGCTTCAATCTATGAACTAGAGCCAAAAGAAACAATGGATGAGAAAACACAAATAATGATGGCATTCTCTGCAACAACAACTTCAATATTAATAGATTCGGAGACACGCAGGCTGCATGTACCTTGGTGGAAGATCGAGCTGTGAGTTCACCTAACACACTGTATAGTCAATGCCAACGCAATTTACAACACATGAGCATTGCAAAAACATTAGTTGATGGTTTTGCAATTTTTACCAAAGAACTATTAAGTACCGTAGTGGGGAAGGTCAATCATCATGACAAATTATTATCGAACCCTTACAGTGCGCCACAATGTCAATAGATTCCAGGATTACAGATGAAACAACAAACAGAAATACCCCCTCGCCCCCCCCCCCACCACACACACAGCAGCACCTATCAGATATACCAGTGGAAGTAATGTTTTGATCATTTATCCCCACTGCTAATCCTCACTGTACTCTTGTATTGTTGTATAATTAGACAACAATAAGGATCTTACTACTCTGGACTTTGCATAAGAATATCTTGCAAGTCTCATTTGACATTCCTAATCGACAAAATATTTGTAAAATATTACATCAATTTCAAGGGCTGTAAGACATATCTTCTTCAGATCTAGTAGCTGTGAGGTTTCTACAAAATTAGAACTCTAAAACTGAAATCAGCAGAACAACTTGGCCAACAGAAGCCATCAATAAGGGAATATTGAAGAGAGAAAACAAATTTGCTTTGTGGCGCATTCTATTAATAAAACAACCTAAAGCAAAGAATCCTTATATACTACAAAAACAAACTAGGGTACATGGAGGACGGATCAACAAAAAAAGTTATTTTCGTGATGATCTAGAGTTCTACACAATTTAAATTTAGGAATTAACATTGTTAAACATCTGACTTCTGAGCACCAAATTACCATTACAAATCTCTTGACCCATTACCCCACTCAAAACCGGGCAGGATCAATTCATACCTAACAAAAAGAAGGCAAGGGCCTTAGTAAATTCTGAAACAATACTTATCTGCTCTTGAAACATTACAAGTATCCAAAGACATTTAAGGCAAAGTGGAAGTGACATTTAATTTTCTAGACTCACACCAAATAGTTTAGGAAACATGGCACATTGAATCCTTTAAATTATCATATTTTGTTCAATTGAACATAGCAGTCAAATGGGTCACCCTTTTGGCAGATTGTTAACCTTAGTACAGAACAGTATAAATCTGGAAAGCACAACCTTTAAAAGTAAATCTGATTTCACCCAAACAACCAAACCACAGGGCAAAACCAGTTTTTGATAATGAATGTCAACTGCCCTACGTCATTAGTAAAGAGTAAATCAATTAATCAAACTGTACTTGATGGACTGGAGAATATCATTGGCAATAATTCCTCCAGCACAAATATAATAACCAGAGACTGTAATACTACTCCGTCACAGAACCATTGGAAGACTCACATAGTAGATAACTTAGCCGTAGTTTAATGGAATATTCCAGTTGCTTCCACAGCCAAATGGTGGGGAAATTAATGTAAAACCAAAAAGTCATGAAATCTGTAAATTGTTCTTAGATTTTGGCTTTCAATTTTTGAATGGAGATTTTCTAAAGATCAACCGGCAGAACCCACTTTTATTTAATCAAATTCAAAAAGCATCTTTGGCTTTACTTTATTACATAGTGTTTCCAGGAAACATCCTTTACCACAGAGTCCATACCACAATGTGCCTTTAAACCACAGTCAGTACCCAGACTGCAACATTACCATGCCTTCCTTTACCACGCAAGTAATTTCACACAACTTGCTTTAGGTGACGCGTTGTTGGACTGGTGTTGGATTTAAGTCTTCCCTACTGATACACTGATTTGAGTTGGAATAGTAATTTATACCATTCCAATGTCTAGCACCCCCTATAACAAGTAGTTGAAACGAATTGGGTGGTAAAAGAATGCATGGTAACATCGCAGTCAAGGTACTGACTGTGATGTAAAGCAGCCGCGGTCCATGCAGGTAATTGCGGTGAGGCCGGTGAGGGGGGATTCCGAGGGACGATGCCTAGGGAAAATTAAATAAATAATTAAGTTTGCCTCGTTATCTGGCCCCACCTCCCCACTGCTGTTACCTGCACTGACCTCTGCTGATGTAAAGGCATGAGTGGTAATTGCGTTTGGGGTTCCGGCATACAACCGGCGTCTACTTCCCTTTGTCTAAAGCTTATCAAATCTTAAAAGGAAAGGAAGGTGACCACAATCCTCAACAAATAACTTTATCACTTAATCAATCCACACGACAGTCCAATGTATCACCTTAGGATGAAAATATATATTTGATAAATAACAGGAAAATGAAATGAAATACTTATCTTAACCTTAAATTATTGCTTCTAGGTAAACACGTTTTTATAAATCCTTATCCGGTGTCTGAGAAACATCTATTCTTGACCCCCAATTGCTGTAGGGACTGGAAAAACCTTTTCTGGGAAATGTTTTATTTTGTCTCTTCAAAATCAACAAATAGAGTTATCTCTTATTCTAACCCTAAGGATCACTCTATGTTTATAGCCAATTGAAAACATCGGCAACAGATTTGAAGACAATTAAAGACACAAAGTTCCCCTTGGAGAGATATAAAGATAAAGGAAGAAACAAAGTGTTACAGAAATGAAATTGAACACATTTGCAGAAGAACCCAGGATGCCAAGCGGTCCAAACTATTTTACTCAATCAAAACAGGCAATGTTAAATTATTTTCAACTTTAGTAGGGAGTGGCAGTGGATCACATAGACTTGCCAATGATCATTTTATTTCATTTGAGGCCAAGAAAAGCACACATAGACAGCCTGTATACTAACAGCAGTACTGCACCCATTGTATTCACCCAGTTCTCAAATTCTGAGCTAGGGATCACTAGGGAAGAAATACTAGCTTAATCAAAAAGTTGCACTCTTCTAGAGCCTCAGACCCAAATGGCATACCAATAGATGTGATTAAAGCAGACTTATCCTGTATAGTGAGTTGCTGGATGCTGAATTTACTCAGAGTTGGAATCTGGCATTATTCCACAATCATAGAAAGAAGCTGTCATTCATCCTCTACACGAGAAACACTCAAAGAGGAATCCGATCAATTACGATTCATTGCTCTTCTTGACGCTGAGGGTAAACTCTCAGTACCTTTCGTAGCAGAAGAATTGTACATATTTTCAACTAATTTAAATGCAATACCTTTTAATCAATCTGTCTTTAGATCACGATGTTCACAGTAGTTGATATCATTGCCCTTAAACTATTAATAAATAAAACTCGAAGAAAGAATCTTTGGTTGTATGTTTGCTATGTAGATTATTGTTCTGCATTTGATAAAGTAAATCAGAGTAAACTATGGGAAAAGTTAAGAAAGTGGGGAATTGACAGCACTTTATTACATTTTTCAATAGCACTTCAAGATAATACAGGTCAAGTTAACAAACAGATCTCTAACAACAAAAACTCCGACTGCTAGCAGGCTTGCACGCTAGCCCCGCTTCTCTTTTCTTTATATATAGCTGGTCTGTTTTCATATTTAAACCAAAGCGAGGCTCTGTCCCCTAAGTTCTGAGGAAGAGCCATCAGCTACCTGGCCCGTGCAAATGATATAATCATAATTGCTTTGACGCCATCAGGCTTACAAACACAGCTAACTAGATTACAGAAATATAATTCAGCAAATGGGAAAAATAAAACTAATGGTATTCAGCAAATCCAGGTATCAACTAAGAGAACAAATTGATGGCCATACATTGAAGTCACTACATATAATTATCTGGGTGTAATGGTGGACAATACATTTTATTGGATGACCCACATCACCAATCTGAAATCCAAGGCCCATGTACCCACAGCGGCACTCGAAATATTCTCTAATGCATATTCGGGGGTACACAATCAGTCAAGCATTAAAGATAATAGATGTCAAAGTAGTACCTTCCTTACTGTGTGGGTCTATGGGTATTCCTGACAATGTTATTATCATTTTAAACAGTACATAAATAAAGGAGACGGTACTTATGTTAAATTTACGCCCCTTGATTCCACTCCACAGTGTAAAATAAGACTAACATATCTCTAAAATGTGCCTCTCCTTGAGCGGAAGAGACTAATAAAGAATATCATGAAGAAAAATGCGAGGGCTATCAGTCTGTCAACAGCATCAAAATATAAACATGCACATTATGCAATCAACTCGTATTTTAGTATAAAACAACATCTTCAAATTTGGTTCCCAGCTGTAAACTAAAGTATTTAAAATGTCATCTTATGCATAAACCAATGTGTCAATTCGAAGACTCTTGGAATTTAAAGTGTCTGTCTTCAAATAACTTTTGTTGATTGTAAGGAGGAAGAATAGAACACATTATTTGTATATGTCTGGTTTTACTTGAATTAAGGAGGAAATATTTGAAGCTGGTATTTATGATTGAAAACTACAGAACTATCCAGGATGCTATTGCTTATTGTTTATCTGCCACAGAGCCCAATTTTAAATTGACCACATTTTTTTATTTATATTATTGTTGTTTTAATTAAATATGCTTTAGCGATATATCATCAAATTCATTAAGGAGAGGTATTTAATACTTATGTATTTTATCTAATGGCTCTTGTAATGTAACGAATATGAAAAACATGTTTTATTCATGAAGACTTTTCATTATCATTACTAGAAACTTTTAATGCTCCTCCTAAAAAAGAAAGCAGTACTTCAGTACTTGAGTCGTCAGCGATGCTGCTGCAGCAAGCAGTGTAGCAAGCTTTGCATGGGCCATAAGACAAGGAAGGTAATTGCCCCTTTCCCACTCCAGTGGATGCTTAAATTCCTCAGGATGATAGGCGGGCTGCGGAGAGAAAGAGAAGGGGGTGTAAAAAGCACGCACGTAAGAGGAAGTGGAACAGAGAGAGCTAAGGAGAAAGAAACAGGACATGTACTCCCTTGGTGCAAAAAGTCACACATTTTTCTTTAAAGAAAATATAGTTCTTTGATATCAGCAGTGGAAGAATACACTGAGCCAATAAAAGATGAGGGTGAAGAGGAGGGTGTGGCTACGCCTGCCAAGATGGAGGTCACGACGAGTTAAGGCTCCTCTTGGGGCCCCAACTCAACCCGTCGATATCTTCTGCCTGGCAACCATTCTCACCCACGTGTCTGGGCGCTGTATTGGCCTTATAGTGGTGTCGTGGCAGAGGCATAAAGGGGTGCTGCCCCGCAGACTTTGGGGCGGCATGGCCGATGCACTGCCTGCTCTTAGGCCGCAAAGGCTGCTGCAGAGCGAGGGCTGAAATCATGGCCGGTCCAAGGTGCCAGGAAGCTGGTGAGGGACCAGGTGTCGATGCTTGGTGTGGTCACAGTGCAGCAGTGAGAAGTGCTGCTTGCCGACTGTTAGTGGGTGGCTGCTGGGAGTCCTAGGTTGGGCTCCCACTGCCCGGGCAGAGGAGAAGAGTATTGAGAGGGTCCTGGTTGGGGACTATGGTGAGGCACCGAATTGAAGTGGCGGTGTGACGCGGCTTCCGGAGAACGTGCAGGACATGAGGATGCATTGGGGGCCTGTGGGCAGCTCCCTGGTTGGTAAGATGTCAGATCAGAGGCTGTGAGCACCTGCCTCTGATTGCCTCAGTGCAACTGGTCGGGCGCTCGGACTGTAGGTCCCCTCCTTCGTAATATGCTGTTTGACCCGCAGCAGATGGCTCGGCTTTGGGGCAAGAGGTGGGTGAGAGGCCATCAGCAGTGGGAGCTGCCCCGAGGTCCACTTGTCTTTTGTGTGTCCAGACTGCCTGAGACTTGGGCTGGCAGCTGGTGGACCACCACCCTTAGGACTGCACACATGGGTGAGTGCCCCATTCCTGCCCCCCCCATACTGCTTATCAATAAAGCAAATCCTGGATGCTTGTAGCTGGAGCTCATCCTCGACTAGGTCACTGCTGGCCACTGCAGGTAAACTCACCCCTTGGCCACCTATTGACTAGTCGCTCATCTCCCCATGCCTCGTTCGTGTGGCTTCTGGACTGCTTGCTGTGTGGGGACCCCGTCTTGGTGTCTACCCTGTTGGCCTTCGGCTGCATTAGGGTCACGTTTTGTCTACCTCCTGTAGACATCTGCCTGGTGTTTCCTGGGGACCCACCTTTCTGGCTGTGGTCCCGTTGTTTCGGCATGTGACTGTGGCACTGCAGGTGGCTTTGGACCCTCTGCCTTGCGGCTGACTTGCTTGTCTCAAGCTGGGTTGCTGTGCCCAGGTGCCTTTCCGAAGCCGCTGCTGCCCTGGCTGCTCATGGAGCCCCTCTGGGGTAAGCGGGCCATAGGAAGTGGTGGGAGACCTCCCTCTACAACATCCAGGGGTGTCTTCACAAAGATGGGGCACGACAAGCCACACCTGAAGATCGACCAATATACTACGCCAGCCTCTGCCGGCTTTGTCGCTGCTGGTGGTCCCCAGGTGCTGCAACTGCCTTCCTGCACACTCAAACTTTGCTACTATCCTTCAGATGATCCAAGTCTCAAGAGAAGCAGTGAAACAAAGTGGGTGACGTTTGTGTGGATGCTTCTCTGCTGAGCCAGGACCTCCAGAATGTTGCTGGTTGGGTGACTGAGGCAGAGACCAGGGTGCCCTCGGTGGAGGATGAGGTGGCCACCCTCAAGCTCCAGGTCCCCAAGCTGCTCTCGGTGACAACAGTGCTTGAGGAACAAGCCGAGGATGTTGAGAATCAGTCAGTTTATTGCGTTCCCAAAAGTTGCTGAGACCACTGGCCTGGACCAGCTCCTGGAGGTATGGCTGCAGTTTGGGTTCCTGCCAACAAATTGTCACCGTGGTTCATGGTGGAGAGGGCGCAGAGGTCCTTGGCCCATCAACCTCCGTCTGGGGGTCCAGCCTGTCCACTGATAGCACTGATAGCATGCATTCCCAACCACCCTGACAGGAATATTATCCTTCGAGGGGCCAGGGCCCACCAAGACCTTTGCTTGCACAACATGTGGATTATGTTTTCCCTGATTACACCTGAGCGGTCCAGCAATGCCGACGCTTCTTTGAGGAGAAGTCAAGCAGAAACTCTGAGCCTTCAACTTGCACTATATGTTCCTTTTACCGGCGCATCTTAAAGTGATCTTCAACTTGGACACTTAGGGCCTGATTCACAAAGGTAAAGTTAGACGAAAGTTTCAGTATTCACAAAGGGCATTTACTACTCATTAATGTGAATACTGTAAGTCATAAATCTTGACTTGTGGTATTCACAAAGGGCATTTATGAGTACTAAATGCCCATTGTGAATACAAAAAGTCGTAAAGTTAAACTTTTGTCTAACTTCCCCTTTGTGAATCGGGCCCACACTTCTTTGATAACTTGGAACAGACTTGGGAGTGGAAAGTGGATAAGAGGGAGCTTTGATGGCTCTATGGGCTCAGGTAGCCTGGTCTCCTGCGGGGGAAGTGCTCTTCGCCTTTTCTCCAAACCACCATAGAGCAAATGAGCCTAGTCCCAGAGGACTCATTTGTGCCCTCGTGGGTGGAGGGGCTCCTCTGACTCAGACCGAGGGAGCTTGGAGACTGAGGGTGCTGTCCAGGACAACTTGTTGAAAGACATGTCAAATCTTTTCCATACCCAGGGTGACATCTTAGCACCTCCTGTGAGGGCCCATGTAGGCAGTTGTGCTCGCCCTGGACCAATGTGATTTGACGCGAGGGGGCAGCTGCACATGGGGACAACCTTAGCACCCCCTGTGAGGCCCCATGCAAGCAGTTGTGCTCACCCTGGACCCATGTGATTGGACGGGAGGAGGCAGGAGGACTTCTCAGTTTGTTCATTTTGTTCCAAGTTGTACTTCTCTTTGTCTTTGACGCTCCCCATGCGGATCTGCTCAAATCTGCTGAGGGAGTATAATTATGATTGTTGTCAGGCACTAGGATCCTACCAAAATGTGGGTCCCCTGGGGTTGTTGGGGCTGTTGGCCATAGCCTTGTTTTGCTAACGTTATGTATGAGGTTAGGGTAGCAGATACTTCCGGGTTAGAAGTATGGGGTGGGGGAAGTTCGGGGGATGGGCCGTTTTGTTTGGTTTAGATTGTTTGACCACGCAGCCAGCAGGCTCTCTCAGTCAATCCTAGTCACGCACTGTTTGCATAATCACCACTGCTGCCCCATTGGAGGTTGTTTCCTCACCAGCCCCGCAGGTGTCCTTGTACTTGGGCTTGGCCCAGTAGCTTTTCTGTCCAGATGTTGGCGGTTAAGATTCTGTCTTGGAACATAAGCGGCATGCTGGATCACATTAATAGGTCCTCCACCCTTTGCTGTGTTAAGTGATTCCAGCCATCAGTTCTTATATTTCAGAAAACTCACCTGCTGGAAGCCCACTGTCCCCTTTTGGGCCACTTTGGCTATGACAGAATTTATCACTCGGTTTTCCCGAGAATCCAGGGGAGTGGTCATCTTGCTGCATAGATGGTACCTGTTTGTGGTGTCTGTGTCCCATGAAGATCTCCAGGGGAGGTATGTGGGGATCGAAGATCAACCAGAGGGTAGGCAGTATAATTTCCTGTCAGTTTATGTTCCACAACATTAGCTCCAGGGTACACTGCATTCACTTGGAGCCCTTCTCTTGACCCTCCCACATGGTGTCACCGTGGCGACAAGCGACTTTAATGTTGTTCCTAATCCTGCGATTGACACCTCCAGCCCTCAACGGCCAGAGCGTCAGGCACGCTTCCAACAACTTTTGGCTTGGATGGATTCCATGGCAGTTTGTAACCCATGGCATATGAGGCTTTCCCGTGACTACGCCTACATCCACATTCTAGCGGTACATAGAACTCTTTCGGGCATTGACCTGAGCTGACCTCCTGCAGCGGACATCCTCCTGCTCTCAGAGATTGATATCAGACCATGCTCGCCTTTTACTACAGCTTGGCCTTCCCATGGTGGCCCATGCGGCGTATCAACGTGTGGTTCCTCACAAACCAAGACGGCTCTGACTTTCTTAAAGAGGAAACCTGCACCTATTTCAAGGTGAAAGAGGGCACTGTGGAGTCGGTCATTAGTGGGCAGCCAGTTAACTTGCCCTTAGGAGTTTGGTTAAGGGGTATGGTCAGGCAGGAAGGTCCAAAAGCTGACAGAAATGGCGACTTTGGAGGCCCAGATTATCTTCCTAGAACAGCGGGTGCAGTGGTGGTCCTCTGTTGAACTCAACCGTCAGCTGGCATTGGTGAGAACTCGCTTGCATCACATCTGGCGGTTGGAGGGAATCCACACAAAGGGTCTATGAACATAGGGATAATTTAGAGAACCTCCTCTACTGGCTGGCCACCAGGGAGATCGCCTTCAGGATGGTGCCCCTGATTAGGAATTCAGAGAGACGTTTATGTGAACAGGTCCTTGCTGTAGCACAACGCTTTGCAGATTACTATAGTCGACGCATGTGAGCCAACACGGTCCCTTCATGAGATGGCGCACCAGGTGCTGCGGGAAATTCCATTGCACTCTATCCACCTTTCGTTGGCTACCGACTTTGATCAGCGGAGATTGGGGAGGTGCTCACGGATCTGTACCCGAGAAAAACTCTGAGGCCCGACGGGTTTCCGGTGGAATACTGTCGATAATTGTGGAGTGTTCTGCTTCTCCACCTGCTAGGGACGTACAATGAGGTGACAAACCGATGGGAGTTTCCCTCGGGGTTGTGCATGGCTAAGATCATAATGAACCCTAAATCAAGCCAGACTCAAGATAGATTTTCTACCTACCGGCCTATTTCTCTTATGAACTTGGAAGTTAAGGTGTTCATCATAGTCTCGGCTAATCAGCTGCAGTGCACTCTGCCTACCTGGTCCACTTGGATCAATGCGGCTTCATGTTGTCCCGTGGTACTCAACATGGTATCCGGAGGGTCCAGGTGGCCTTCTCCCAGGACCATCCCCTCTGTTTCCCTTTGGCTCTGCTTTTGGTGGATTTTTAGAAGGCCTTCAATACCATTGATCGGTCCTTCCTGAGTGCTGTTTTGGAGAGAGCTGGGTTGGGTCTTCGCTTTCGTAAGCTTGTTACCAGTCTCCTTCTTTCCCTATCCATAGAGGAACCTAGCAGGGCTGTTCTCTTTCCCCTCTTTTATTCGCCGTGGCAATCGAGCCCATAGGACAACTCTTTCGATGTGATGCATGTATTCATTCGTGTTTTTGGTGAACCTGCAGAATTGGGGCCCGCAATGTTTGGAGATCCTGCAGATATATGGGGAGGCGTCCGGCCTTAGGATGAACAAATCTAAAGCCCTGTTGGTCCCTATTGCCAGGGATGCGACTATCTGCTCATGGCAATCTTGGTTCGCTCTACGCCGCTCATCTTTAAAATACCTTGTTATTTATATCTTGCATGCTCCAGACTTGGCCTGTACCCTTAATCGGACCCCCAAATCACTATAATGAGGCAAGACCTACAGAGGTGAGGGTGTCTGCCATTGTACACCCTGGGTAGGGTTGCCCTTTTCAAAATGATGGTCCTGCCCCGATTTTTGTATCTTTTCTGCAAACTTTACCCACCCAATTCCTCAGCGGTGATTCCAGACCATTGCTTCGATGATGCATACTTTCCTTTAGGCTGGTGCCTGCCCCCCTGTGGCCTTTTTTAATTGCCATCAATCCCCATATGATGGAGGGATGGGTATGGCAGATCTGTACTGTTATTTTTTGGCTTCGCAGTACGACTGGTTTAATGGGAGGTGGGGTGACCCAGCTTACTGGGTGCAGCAGGCCTTGCTTGGCTTAGATAGGATAACAGGCCTACACTATTGGGACCGATTCTGCTGTCCCTTCTTGAGTGTACATGGGTAGTGTTGCTGTGATGAAGAGTGGCACTCCATTTTCCAGGTTGGTATTATCGACTACGTGGGCTGATACCCCTGTGGCAAGGGGCGTGCTACGCCATACTGCAGTTAAGGGGGGCTTTGTGGAGTGGGTCAGGGTAGATATCACTCACCTCGGGACATTTGCGTGGGTACTCACATGCAGGCATTTCAGGAGTTGCAGGACCATTATCAGCTCTCCCGTACCCAGTTTCATAAATATCTGCAACTGCGTCACGCTGTATCGGTTAGTATTCCCACTGATACGCAGGTCCCATAGTTTCGTCCCCTTGAGGCTAAACTGTTGATGGGTAGTTGCATAAAGGGGCTATCTCCGTGATTAATTGCTCCCTAGTTATCAATGCCCCAGATCATTTCCCCCAGCTGCGAAAAAGGTGGGAGGGGAAGCTTGAGGATGCGGAATTGCGTGAGTCTAGATTGGCCCCCCAGGAGTTTGTAAATTTCCACTTGCCTCCAGTAGGTTCAACTTAGCTATGTGCAAGCTACGTACATGACCTCACAGAGGCCTCCCAGAGACCTCACAGTGCTGGCAGGAACTCCCAAGGACACTGTGTCAGGTGTTCTTGACTAGACACAGAGTGTTTCTAAGTAGTTTGGTCCTGCCTGTGGCTGGTTCCCCTTTGGCAGGGGACTGAGAGGGAGCTCAATGCCATTTTGGGTCACCAACTTGCCCTTACACCTAGAGTGGTTGCATCAAACAGGGGTAGCCATATTGTCCGAACCTGGGGCAAATAAAGATTAGAATACTAACAAAGGTTCAAGCACAAAATATAAATGTAACTGATATTGAAGACAATAAAAATAAAACAAACGTAATAATAAATCAAGAAAACTATGTCACATAGAAAAATGTTGCCAAATTATGAAAATGATACCCATACAAAATTAAACACTATATACTGCTTTTACTGAGACAATAATACAAACAGATGATACAATGGTGCTCATACAGTTACACAAAAAACAATGAACAGTGTAAACAAAAAGACAATGGCAGTGGCAGATAAGTTAACATACAAATAAACCGATCAGACAATTCACAGAAACAGAAGTAGCAATCAATGCTTTCTCTTCAATATGAGCCAAGGATAGACGTCGATGGCGTTTCGACCAAACTAAAGTGGTTAGGTTGTCATCAATCATGCATACTGTGACAGGCACCCCAAGGTGCCTGCCACACTGTGCATGGTTGGAAAGGGGGGCCCATGGGTACCCCAATTGGCACGATTTGGAGACCCGCAGGTGAAGGGGGGCTGCTTTGGGCCTCCAAAGTCAGATTCTGACAGTCGGTCTGTGTCAGAACAGCTGATTCAGAAAGGCTGTCTGAATCCGAAATCCTAATCACTCTGTTGGGAACGGGGTCTGTAGACCTGTACAAGTTGGCTCTGACTGACTCGGATACTCTGAATGCCGTGATGAACCAAGTCAGAAAGTCCGAACGGTTTCCAAACATCATAATCAATCATTCGGAAATGTGTTCGAGTTGGTCACAAAGGCGGGTTCCGAATCGGATTGGGACAAAACGAATGCCATTCGGAGCCTTTCTGAACGACATCGTAATCGGCCCTTAAGTTGGGTCTCTCCTCTTTTGATTCACAATCTATCAGCTTTGAATGCATGAGACTGCCTATTTGGTCTTGTGCTATGCTGAGATTATTAAAATTAGATTTTCTGATTTTAAAAACCCTTGTACATATTTGTTTCAGAATTTTCTGTTTGATGCTCTGATAATTATATTCTTTGTCCCGATGATGACCTAAGCAATTTAGTTTGGTCGAAACACCGTTGACACCTATCCTTCATATTGGAGTGGGATCACTGAAAGAATATCGATGACAAAAATATAGAATTACCAAAATATCGAGTAAAAACATATAGAATGCAAAAATATCGACTCCCTATCTCCAACATGTAAGTTCAAAAATATCGAATCAAAAATATTGTTGTAAAAAATATATTGTCAAAATATCGAATTTTTTAAATGTCTTAAAAGTAATTGAAAATTAATGAAATAATAAATATAATTAACTTAAACATACTTAAAATACTTAAATAACCTTAAAATTTATAAATAATTAATGTAACTTTAAAAAAAAATGTTTTAATACATACATACATACATACATATATATATATATATATATATATACAAACATAATATTAATAAAAAATATACAATATTTTTACCGTAGGATAGCGAAAGGGTTAAATTTACTATTACCACTCCAGTGAGTGCAACAGTGGAGAAAATATTGGATAGCGTAGCAGTAAAAATTACTATTCCCACTCCAGTGAGTGCAACAGTAGGGAAAGCGTTGGATAGCGGTAGGGTAAACATTTCTATTACCACTCCAGATAATGCAACAGTAGGGAAAGTGTTGGGTAGTGCAGTAGTCTTTCCAGAATTCTGTATCATAATTCGTGGGAGCATATATGTTTGCTATGTATAAGGCAGAATTTTGCTTTTTAAATTTTGATATAACCCATCTGCCTTGTTTACTGGCAGAGAATGAGGGTATTTCTGTTTTAGTTTTCCTTGTTACCAATGTCATTACACCGTTTTTCTTCCCTACAGCTGCTGAGTAGGCTACATCTGTAAATTGGAAGCCTTTTGTAGACACAGCTAAGGTGACGTCTAATTTTGTTTCTTGTAGAAGAGTGATGTCCGCATTTTGTTTGCCTATGTAATCAAAAATAATTTTTCTTTTAACTGGGTGGTTCAGGCCCTTGACATTCAGTGATACTATTTTAATATTTTGTTAGGACTGATGTGTCATACTTGTTGCTGAGCAGATTTTGTGAACCTCATTCTCACAGGATTAGAATGATTAGTATGTAAACTACATGCCTCTTGGAGTGTAATGTAAGCCATTGTGGCCTCTGTGTTCCCTCGCCCCCCCCTCTCCCTTATGCCATCCCCCTTCCCCCCTTGAGAACAACAGGCATGGCAAAAACAGGAAGAAGAGTTCCTCTCGGGATGCAATTCTACATCGACAAGTGTAACATAGCTACATAGCATAACATGGAAACATTTAAAACTGTCTAGAGGCCCTTCTGCTACTGAACAGTGTCTGAGACAAGAAGAAACCTGCAGAAAAAGAGTGTAATGGGGCCAAGAACAATCAAGAACAATAACAGATGTGTACGATAACAATTGTTAGTTCGATCCTCCCCTATTATTTCAAGGTCTGCATGCGAAATAGAGTCTCTGGATATACCCAGATATTGCTCAAATTATCTAGATATGCATGTTAGGAGCTCTAATTTTGGGCATGTACTCAATAGAACTCCAGAACATTTCAGGGACACGCCCACTTTTACAGGAAATGCGAAAAACAAGAACTTTCCTTATTCCTTATCAGGACCCACTACAAGGTCAAATACCATTGACTTGTTGAATCAGAGTTTCACTGTAGTGAAGGCTAATACGCATAAAAGAACTTTGCACAAGCCCTCCTTACAATTAAAATACCTTAACACTTCTATAAGGCTTGCATTTTAAAACCCCTAATAGATAGAAAGTAGAGGACTTAGATATAATTCAAATGTAACAACAGTGCAAACTAGATCATATCAAGGACTACCATTATCGTTGGGGCTTGAATGTTTTTGAAGGCCTCTTTGGTCATCTGATATGAGTGTCAACGTTTAGGTTTAATAGCAGGGTTACTTGGCGCCGAAGTATCCATTTTAAGATCTTCTGCTTTATTCATGAACTTCTTGAGAGCTTTACCATCCGAGAAGAGGCGTGGAGTGGCTTAGATTACCACGCAGTATCTTGCGGGGCCTGCAAAGGAGAACTGGTATCCCAATGCTTTCATCCTAGGGTGAAGGGCAAGAAAGCTTTTTCCTAGTCTCCACTGTATCTGTTGAGTAATCTTGTGCAATAAAAATGTTGTTGTTGTCCCATATGATGTGGTTGTGTTTCCTCATGAAGGATGGGATAAGCTCTACATGTTGGTACCTTAGCGGTTTGCATACGATGGGTCTAGGATGGGCTTGATTCATAATTTTTCTGGTGGGAACTCTGTCGGCCCTGTACACTTCCAGAGGTTTGTCAAAGACCTGCTTTGTAACTTGCAGTATCCATTTTTCGAGGAAGGCTATACAGGAGCCCGCATCATCCTCACTGCCCTCCAGCATACCAAATATGTGTCAATTTCATCTTCGGTTTCTATCTTCCAACTCAGATAGTTGTTTGGCGAATGTATTTGAGACAGATTCAAGTTTTGCTACTGACTTTTTAGCACAAGACACCCCATCCTCATGATAGTTTATTCTGTTTTCTGCTTCAATGATCCTACTATTCGTATCTTTGATGTCCTTGTGGATTGTGGCGATCTCAGATTGCATAGTCTGTGTTCTCCTTGAGTGGATTTTGCTAAGTCATGAACCTCTGCAAGCTTCACTAAAATTGTTTCCATTGTGGCGTTGATATCCTGCTAATTTTTGACTCGTGAGTCTCGGTTCAGTGGTTCTGATTTTACTCTCTTGAGGTTAGTTTTCTTTTCTTTTTCGGCCATCGTTGTGCGGGCACCTCTCCCCGTATGGAAGATTCGCATAAGCATGATTGCTTATCAGTCTGTATCAGTGTTACTATTAGCTGATCAACACTTGAATGAATACCTGAGAGATGGACATATAACAGGTGAAGTGAGGCATTGGTTGGTTGTGATGAATTTGGTTCGGTTGGATGGCAGCTCTCTCTCTATCCGGACGAGAAGTTATTTTGAATCAGTAGATCAGGACTGCTTGAGCCCAAGTGTTTGTGGAAGTGTGATATAGTGGAAATCTGCTCCCTCCTGGTATACATTCAGACCGCCTACGAAGTATATAGGAGATTTTCATGAAGTATGCATGACCAGGACAGTTTTACAGTAGCAATCTGGCCCTTTTTGAGCTTGGACAAACATGTAAACCGCCATAGTGGAGTCAGGCACCTCACAGCTGATCGGATGCAGAGGACTTCCTTCAACACCTAACTCTTATCTCACAGAAATAATGGCAGCCTCACATACTGAGGGTAATATGTCAACAACAGGAATTTTGTCCACTTGATTCAGCTCCTGCATATGTGGCCCACATTCCACTTGCATCAGCAATTGTGTCTTAGCTGCCATTTTGGAGTCAGGCACCCTGCGTACGTACGTACGACTCCAAAGGCTACCTTTGTCCTGCAGTCACACATCCAGATAAGGTATTAAACTGCTTACCCCATTCCCATCCTCAGTATTTGTGTCCTTTATGCATTTGCCCTAGGTGGGGTTGCTGCAGCAGGAGCTCCACTGGGGTCTGAACGGCGACCCGCTCATGCTGCACGGCTCCCATGCTGTTGGTATCTTATATCTGTCAAACGGACGTTGTGGCCTGTTCTTTGGTTGTTCTCCTCTTGCTCCTTATCTTCTGATTTAATTTATATTACTTAGATTAAGATCCACGCAAGCCATACCTCCCTGGAATCCCCCGGCTGTCTAGTTTTCAAAAATGTGTGGGTTTGGTAGGTTTACCTGGGTGGCCACCGAGCAACGGGCCAAAAAGTCATGGGACCCCCCTTGCAAAACCAGGTTGGTTTGTGATAGGTAATTTTGATGTCGCCTCAATACGTTTTGGGCCCTTGCCTGTCGCGGATACTTGGGCCTCCCACACAAGTGAGCCGCCATTTTTATCGGGAGACCTGGGGGAACACTGGGTAGTAGGAAATTTGTGTCAGCCCGGTGATGCCACAACTTTCCCACACAAAAATGTGTGAAAAAAGTGTTTTTTTTCAGCTAAATTTCAGGTTTGCAGGGGATTCTAGGTAAGAAAAAGTTGGGGGATCCATTCAAGTCATTCCTCCCTGGAATCTTCCAGGTGTTTAGTTTTCAGAAATGTGGGTTTCGTAGGTTTTCCTAAGTGTCCGCTGAGCTCCCGGCCAAAAAGTCCAGGGACTCTCCTTGCAAAACCAGGTCGTTTTGTGATAGGCAATTTTGATGTCGCCTAAATAAGTTTTGGGCCCTTGCCTGTGCGGGTACTTGGGCTTCCCACACGAGTGAGTCACCATTTTTATCCGGATACCTGGGGGAACGCTGGGTGGTAGGACATTTGTGTCAGCCCGGTGATGCCACAACTTTCCCACACAAAAATGTGTGAAAAAATTGATTTTTTCAGCTACATTTCAGGTTTGCAGGGGATCCTGGGTAAGAAAACGTTGGGGGATCCACGCAAGCCATGCCTCCCTGGAATTCCCGGGTGTCTAGTGTTCAGAAATGTGTTGGTTTGGTAGGTTTCTCTAGATGGCCCAAGCTTCAGGCCAAAGTCAAGGGACCCTCCCTTACCTAAATCTTGGCCAAAAAATGTGGGTGCATTAATCGATTCCAAACTCTCCATGGAGCAGCATGTGAAAACATTATCTGGCAAGTGTTTAGGATTACTTCGCATGCTAAGGAAGATTTTCCCCTGGATTCTCGCTCTCCACCAGAAAGGTCCTGTTACAGGCACTCCTAGTCAGTAGGCTTGACTATGGAAATGTCCTGCTGGTGGGGATGAGGGAAGATCTATTTTCCAAACTTCAAGTCGTGCAAAATATGGCGGCACACTTAGTTCTTAATAAACCGGCACGCACTCCCTCTCTTCCATTATTGAGTGAGCTACATTGGCTCCCAATGAGGAAAAGAGCAGTCTTTAAACTCCTATGTCTGGCGTTCAAGGCCCTGGTCGGTCTAGGTCCAGAATATCTAAGGAGGAAATTAATATGGTGCACCCCAACCTGGCAGTTAAGATCTAGTGACCATAAGCTCCTCCAAATTCCTAGAATTAAAAAGGCCAGGATGGGGTGACGTGCTTTCTCCTACGTTGCCCCAAAACATTGGAACGCACTACCAGTTGATCTGAGGACCAGTACTACACTCATGTCCTTTAAGAAAAAATTAAAAAATTGGCTATTCTACGGTAATGACTCAGTATGTCGTCGTCTGCTTTCACGGGCGCCGAGAGATCCCTTCGGGGATGATTCGTATGCCATATACATAATAATAAATAATAAAACCAGGTTGGTTTATGATAGGCAATTTTAATGTTGACTCAATACATTTTGTACCCTTGCCTGTTGCGGGTACTTGGGCCTCCCACATGAGTGAGGCACCATTTTTATCGGTAGACCAGGGGGTACGCTGGGTGGTAGGAAATTTGTGTCAGCCCGGTGATGCCACAACTTTCCCACACAAAAATGTGTGATTTTTTTCAGCTAAATTTCAGGTTAGCAGGGGATTCTGGGTAGGAAAGCGTTGGTGGATCCACGCAAGCCATATCTCCATGGAATTCCCTGGGTGTCTAGTTTTCGGAAATGTGTGGGTTTGGTAAGTTTCCCTAGGTGGCCGCCGAGCTCCGGGCCACAAAGTCAAAAAGGTTTTGGGCCCTTGCGTGTCGCGGGTACTTGACCCACCCACGCAAGTAAGGTACCATTTTTTCAAAAGACTTTGGGGAACTCGGGGTGAAATTTCCTGAACTTTCCACCACAGAAATGTGCAAAAATGTGTGTGTTTTTTTTTTTTACAATTGTTTAGGTTTGAAAAGGATTCTGGGTAACAGATCCTGGTGGGAGCCAGTCAGGCCACCTCATACTGGATTCCCCTGGGTGTCTAGGTTTGAAAAATGTATAGGTTTGCTAGGTTTCCCTAAGTGCCGGCAGAGCTAGGGTTAAAAAACAACAGCTAGGCACTTTGCAAAAAAAGGGTAATTTTTCACTGTGAAATTGTGGGGTGTCCACGTTGCGTTTTGCGCCCCTTCCTGTCACGGGCACTAGGCCTACCCACACTAGTGAGGTACCATTTTTCTCGGAAGACTTTGGGGAATGCAGGGTGGGTAGATTCCAGAACTTTCCACCACAGAAATGTGAGGAAAGTTTGTTTTTTAAAAAAATGTTTAGGTTTGCAAGGGATTCTGGGTAACAGAACCTGGTGAGAGCCAGTCAAATCAACCAATGCTGGATTCCCCTGTGTGTCTAGTTTTAAAAAATGCATAGGTTTTCCAAGGTGCGGCAGAGCTAGGGTTAAAAAACTGCAGCTAGGCACTTTGTGCAAAAAAAGGGTAATTTTTCAATGTGAAAATGTGGTGTGTTCACCTTGCGTTTTGCGCCCTTTTCTGTCATGGTCACTATGCCTACCCACACAAGTGAGGCACCATGAGTATCGGGAGACTTGGGGTAATTCAGATTTGTAAAGTAACTGTTATTACCTATTGACTTTCAATGCACTTCTGCCTTCCAAATGAAAGAAAATGTGTAAAAAAGAAATCATTTTGAAAAATGACTGATAATTCTCATGCTAGTATGAGTATTCCTAATTTCGGAAATGTGCAAATATCTACCGTTTCTAAACTCTATATTTTGTTCCCATTTCAGAAATACATAGGTGTCTTTCATACTTATTTTTCCATGAATACATTTTCCCAGAATAATTGCTATATACCCGGTACATAATAAAAAACCATTGCAAATCGCTGCTCAGTTTTTGGCTCTGGGTTCGTCGGGTTCTTGGAGAACCTACAAGTCCTTTATATTCCCACAACAAGTAAGGTCCAGCGGATGCAACGGTATATTGCTTTTAAAGAGCTATCATAATTAGAAGTTACAGGTGAAAACATTGACACAAAAGGCTGTTTTTTTCAACTAATTTTCAATTTTTCCTACATTTAACTGTACGTTTCTATAAAGAAACCTTGAAGGATCTACACACATGACCCCTTGCTGAATTCAGAATTTTGCCTACTTTTCTAAAATGTATAGCTTTCCAGGATCCATTATTGCTTTCAAACCAATTTCTACTATTAACTGGAATTAGATTGAAAGAACAAAAAATAGCAAAAATAGGCTTTGTCCCAGAAAAATGCCAAAACTGTGTAAAAAAATGTTGGTTTTCTGACAAAAGTCTGTGATTTCCTAAAAGCTTGGAAAATGGTGATTTCAGTCTCACAAACCCTTTTTTGATACCATTTGCAGGGAAAACCCCAGATACTTTCCTTTGCAGCACTTTTTCCCCATTTTCCCCCAAAAAACAAAATTTAACTGTATTTTGGCTAATTTCTGGGTCCCCTTCAGGGGAATCCACAAACCCTGGGTACCTCTAGAATCCCCATGATGTTGGAAGAAAAAGACGCACATTTGGCGTGGATACCTTATCTGGTCAAAAGTTACAGAGGCCTAAGCACGAACTACCCCAAATAGCCAAAAAAAGGCTTAGAACAGGGGGGGGAAAGGCCTAGCAGCGAAGGGGTTAACGAAAGAAGACCTACAACCATAGGACTAGCCTGCCACTGCTGGTAGAATATTCCAGAGAAGGATTGGGCTTCCAGTCTCTCCAAGCACCATCCCGCGCACACCAGCAACCTGACAGAAGATATCAAGAACTTCAACTGTTGGATCACCGCTGATGCCGACTCCCTGGCCTCCTTCCAGTATGGCAAAACAGCAAGAACGCGGACACAAGCCAGGTGGTGCTGTACAGAGACGAAGTAGGTCTAGATAGTCGCTCAGCCGGTGATAATTCCAACCCAGTCGGGCTCAGTTCAGTCAGGGCTAATCGGGATGTTCTAGTGTATCAGGCGTGCGGTAAAAATTGCATCCCGCAAGGGTTGATCGGGTTCAATCAATCAACATGAGACATCAGGCCAGTAGGGCTGTACGCCGTGAGGGAGTTCGGTAATCCGAAAAGGTGACCAGTGCTTCTAATGACGCGGTTCAGAGGCTCTCTATTCTCAATTCTGAAAAGTCTCGGAGCCCCCACGGCGGATCACTCTGTTCCAATGTAGTTGAACCCCTGACCACAAAAAACCCTGCTTTTGAGTTTACAAGCCATGTGGTGCACAGAATACCTCAAGATGTCAAAACGGCACTGCAAACAAACAGAGCGCAAGTGGAGAATAAGCCAAAATGTTGCGGGGGTGTTACCACCAACTAATCCGGAACAACAAGCACACAGCACTAGAAGAGCACATCGACGCTGCCAGAAACAGCAGCAAGAAAATCTTTGCTATTGTCAAAGATTTCCTCACACCTATAGCCACCTTAAATAACATCACTTGTGAGGGTACAAGACCTCTGAAAATTCTTCTGAACAAGATCACAGACATATACAGCAACTTCGACCCTCAACCGGAAACCATCAGCCTCACAGCAAGTTTTTTCATCTCGTACAAAGAACAGAACCAGATTACTTCGCCAGCAATCACAACAGAAGAGACCACAGTCACAATAAAGTCCATCCACTCCGGGGCCTCGTCAAACCCTTCTCCCAACACACCGTCAACAAAAGACTCATACCCCTCAGTGCAGTTCGCACTCCCATTCTTAAAGCCTCAGCCGCCTCTGCCACCTTCCCTGAAACCTGGAAATACACCTCTGTCACCGCCCTTCTCAAGAAACTGAGCCAAGGTCAGCTAACTACAGATCAATCTCCCTCCTTCCATACCGGGGCAAGGTCTAAGAGATGCTCATCAACAAATGCTTCACTGACCATCTCCTCAACCACCAGCTCCTCAATGCCAAACGGTCCGGATTCACACCCAACCGCAGTATGGAAACAGCTCTCATTGCCATAACAGATGACATCCCCATGTTCCTGAGCAGAGGGGAAACTGCAGCCCTCACCTTACTGGACTTCTTGGCAGCCTTTGACACAATTACACACCTCATCCTCAGCCAATATCTTCACAAGATTGGCATTTGAGGACCTGTACTCTGCTGGATCTGCTCCTTCTAGAACACAAATAGTCAACCTAGCACCATAGAAATCGTAACCCCAGACACTCGTCTGTGGATTGGCCCAAGGTTCATCCCTCAGCCCTACCCTCTTCAAAACATATATGTCTCCACTAGTCAATGTCATCTGAGCCCACAACATCAACATCCTCTCCTACTCTGATGACATGGAATTTGTACTGTCCCTCTTGACAAACCCCCAGCACAAGGAACAAGTTCACCACCAGCATGACCAAAGTCATAATTTTTATGAAAATCCAGCTGTCTCACACTCAACACAGATGAGACAGAAGTAGTGATCTTCAAAAATACAACTCACTGTGGGACTCCACATGGTGGTCAGCCTACCTCGAACCTACCCCCCACGTCACGGGCCTTGGAATCATCACTGACAATAAGGTGGACATGGCCACACAACTCAATGACATAGTAACATCCTTCTTCCTCACTATGATGATACTGAAAAAAATCTTCACCTGGCTTCTGAGCAACACCAGAAAAATTGTCACCTATGACCTTGTCACCAGCAGGCCGAACTACAGCAACACCCTCTATGCCGGAATCACCAAGCAACGCATCAGAACATTACAAACCATCCAGAAAGCAGCAGCCATACTCATCCTTAACCTTCCCTGTAAGACACATCAAACCACACCTTAGGGAACTACACTGACTCCCAATACGCATATGCACCCAATTTAAACTCCTCATCCACAAATTCGAAGCACTACATAATACAAGTCTGCCTACCTGAACAGTTCCATCTCCTACCATCAACCACCCAGACACCTCTACACTACCAGACACTTACTCGTACACATTCCATGCATACACAGAAACAGAGTGGGAGAATGAGCCTTCAACTCCATTGCTCCAAAAAGTTGGAATGACCTCCCACTTCACATCACACCCTCCTCCTCACTTGTAGAGTTCCTGAAGATGCGGAAGACCTGGATTTTTCTAATAACCCCCTCTCACCCTATGTAGCAAGGCTTCTCACCTTCTCAGCACCCAGATACCATCAGGGGTATTAGTGCACTCTATATATTAATATAACATACTTTTTTTTATAAATATTAAGAAGAAGAAGTAACCATTAGAATGTTCCTGAAGGCTAATTTGCATTTACTATCCAATTTCTGCCAGCCGGTGATTAGCATTTGAAAATGTGTGACAAAGGTGTGAAATTCCTCCCAGGAGCTACACAATAGATCACTGTGATTGACAGGTTGGCCTGAATGGGCAGGGATGACTCCGTTGCGCTCTGTATAAGGGTAGTGAATGTGAGCATCCTTTTTGGCATTACAGTGTCAAATGCTGCATGAGTGACAACTCCTGCTTGAAAGGTCTTCTGGGTTAACACATAACACTTGGGGAGCACTTGAAAAGAAAGGAAAGGGATTCCCAGACAATTCTTGTGCATCCACTGTCTGGTTGCTGAAGATTTGTGCTTTTGTCCTACCAAACGATGTCACTGGGTTTTACATTTAATACTTGTAGTACACTTAAAAGAAAGGGAACAGGATGCCAAGGCAAATCTGGTTGCTGAAAGACCCTGCTTTGTCCTACCAGACTTATGTCTCTAGGTTTATTGATTGCAGTGGCTTCTTCAAAGTGGATTTTAGTGTTAATTGTGGGAAGGCAGCAGGATTACCATAGTACACTCCTCACACACACACCCGCAGCACTCAGAGTCCAAGTTTAGTGTGGTTGAAGACTTTAGTCAGATTGAAAATGCCCAAAGTGGGTAGGGTTCACCCTGAGAACTTTTACTCCGTCGGTTAGGGCATACCCAAGGGTCATTCTCACCCACTTACTTTTACCAGGTTATCATTTATATAATATGTGAGGTCATAAGCAGTTCAATGCAAGGGTGCCAGTTAGCTCAGTGAACTATAACTGGTGAATTGCAGTGTTTTTTGGTTTTAAAGCATTAGTTTTTGTTTTATTTCAACATCTAACTATACTAATGTAATATTGTGATAACGTACCACCTGTTGTACATTATAAGGACATTTCATGTCACTGTGGAGTTCTATGACCATACAGAGGAGAGGAATGAGGCTGAAGCCTGAGTTCCGTTATAAAATTTTGGAACATGGAACTCCAAGGTGACTTGCAATATCCTGGACAATTTACTCTTAATATATGGTCACACTATCACCTTTTCCACAAACCACTCTAATCCTTGCATCGCTGTTTCATATGAAAGAGAGGGCATGTTAGCAAATGTGAAGAATAAAAATAGACTCTCTAGTTGAAACACATCAACAAAGCTGTTAGATATGTGCTGCACAGATATATTAAAATCAGTTTAACATAAGTCAGATTTTGTTTTTTAAGGCGAGTAGCTTGGAATGCGTAGAAACATGCAGAAAGATCCTAACTTTTCAAAAATTACTCAAGGAATGTAAAAAATAAACATGCTGCAATAAATAGCTCCTTTCTGCTTGCCACTACACATCTACAAAACAGAGCAGAAGAAAGAAAAACAATGTTTCGGTTTATTACTTAAACAGCTGCTTTATTTATGCTTCATGGCCTGGCCTGCCTTTCCCTCACCTACTGGATCTGTCAGCATGCATTGTGATGTCAAACCTCAACTATTATAAGGTATTACAGTTGAGTTCTGACACAGTGTCTTTATTATACTAGGTGACTGAGTGCGTCACAAGTTACTTATGAAGAAATTAGAGACAAGTTTTAATACAGGGATTGAAGAATCCCATGTGTCATAAGAAAATTACCTAGCCGCTCAACTGAAGCAAGTTATTGCAGTCGAATTTTGACATCATAACATCTGCTGCCAGCAGCTAGTGCAAAAGGCAGGTCATGGAGCCTAATCACAGCTGCAATTTAAGCAACTGAAAAAGGAACTGGCTGTTGGTTCTTCTGGCCTGTTTTTCTAAAATGAACATTACTCAGCAGAAATGAGATATTTATACCAACATATTTTTCCATGCTGTAACTCATTACAGAGAGTATAAAGTCACTGTATGTTTCTACATTGAGCAGCAACATGTTTTCATCGGACATAAACTGATTCAATTTGTTTTAAACAATGTAATAACAGCTTTTTGGTGTGTTTTATTTTGCACTATGGGTGCTCCTTTATTTTCTTTATGTCTGCAAACATGCTATCTCTTTCATGTAAAAGGGCAAGACACTAAGGGTTTAAACAGATTGTGACCACGGTTGTAGAGTGACCATGTGTTATAAGGAATACATTCCCCCCTACCATACATTACAATGTTATTGCAAGTCACCTCTGCATTCCATGACCTTATAAAGGAACTTGGCATTCAGTCTTCGGCCTCGTTCCTATATATGTTCAAAGAACTCTTCTGTGACTTGCAGTAACGTTATAATGTACAGCAGGGCGCACTTAATCCCATATTTACATTTACATCAAAAGATAGGTAGGTGGATGGACAACAGACAGATAGACAGATAGATAGATTATTAAGATGGGATCTGATTGATCTGGAAAAGGAAGAATCAGATCTACATATTTCAGAGAGCAATAAACAAAGGGAGAGAGAAAGTATTTGTGAATGCATTTCAGTCTCTGCGGAAAGTTGAGGGAAATGAGCTCTTTGTAGATCACATATTTAAAACAGCTGTTGAATGTTTATTTGGTGAAGTCGTTGCAGCCTAGGGTCATGATTTGAGCCTCAGAACTACCTTAGAATAGAAGTAAGTACCCAAGCGTCTCTTTTCTGCTTAAGTGCAACCATGACGTTGCCTTGCCCTTCCGACTCATGTTGGTGTCTGTCTCCTCCAAGCACAACTGAAGGGGGACCATGCGGTCTTATTCCATAAATATAAAGTTCAACAACAGTTTATTCCAAACGCACAATGGTGTTCATCCAATATAATGAGAAATGTGTCCACTATCTTGATGTGGAGATACATAGAGAGATGGGTCAGTGGTCCACCACCATATTCCGTAAACCCACAGACAGGAACTCCACTTTACATTACAGAAGCTTTCACCCCTGGGGTTTAAAGAACAACCTGCCTTACGCTCAACTACTTCGAGTAAAATGCATCGTTTCCAAAGAACAAGAAAGCAAAAAAGAGATTACGAACACGTTGGAGAGATTAAGGGCACGGGGATACCCCCCACTGATCCTGGATTTGGCTGCTGATAGAAGCGAAAAAATGATGAGGAGAGAACTCCTTCACCCCAAACCCAAGAAACATTCAGACCGCATGGTGGTGGTATCGAAATATTCTGTGATCTCAAACACGTTTCAACGCATCATCCGCAAACATTGGCCGATCCTTACCATGGAACCTGATTTCCATGGTCTTTTCAACCAACCTCCTATGTTTGCCTTCACTAGAGGCAGAAATCTGAAAGAAATCTTAACCAAACCCAGCGAATCAGACATTCAGACGACTTACAAGGGTTTAAAACCATGTTACAATTGCAGCAATTGTAATAACTGCATTCCAGGCAACACGACCAACCATCCCATGAAAGGTCATCCCATCAAGCTACGAGTCAATGCCACTTGTAATAGTAGTAATGTCATCTACTTATTAAAATGTCCCTGCGGGAAATGTTACATAGGCCACACAGAAAGAAAGATCTGTGTCAGGATCCTTGAACACAAGAGTAACATTAGAACCCAGAACTTAAAATCGACAGTGGCGACACACTTCCATGAGAATCGACACAGTGTGGCACAACTTAAATTCCAAGTGTTGGAGCAAGTCAAGGTGACCTCGAACAATAAGAACACTTTACTTAAGAGAGAAAATTTCTGGATCCGATTTATGTCCACCATGGTGCCCCATGGGTTGAATGACCGTATGGAATTTCAATGTTATCTGTAATAACCTCACTGACCATGCCTTTGTTTATTTTCATTTCCTATCTCAGGACATGGATTTATTTAATTTATTTTGTTTATCTCTTCATCCCATGTTTCTTTTATCCACTCGGTGAACTTTACCCATTTCATCATGGCGCCCACTTTAGAGCTCGTTTCACCTTAGTCCCTCCACTATGTTGATTCCACCGTGCACTTTAACACAGCCCCTTAGCACACTACTCGGTTCACTGTTGGCGGCTCGGAACTCCGCGGAGTTCGTGTGCAGTTTCGCTCCTGTAAGTACCCGTATGGGACCTTAGTGTTTTACACGTCTTACCGGCTCACCTGAGTTGATGCATGCTTGTCACACTGAATTTCGGCTTGTATACTCGCACCGCGAGCACGCACCTTGACGCTAGACACTTTGTTGTTCACCCCCCCAGGGTTGATATGGGGTACCTTGGGACTGAGAATGTTACCACCACGAGTTAAATCCGTTTGTGTATTCTTTCACTTTATTTTCTTTACACCCCCCTGAACTCTTTACTCACCGGTTGGTTACGGTTTACTCTCTCTTTCATTTTGCCAATAGGAGATTCATAATTTTGATTGTTTGATAGTCAGGATGAGGATGCTTAGCTGATGCTTTGAATTTTTTGTTTTTGCTTGTAGAGTAATCCCCTGAGGAAGGGCGTGGCCCGAAATGCATCGGGATTTGTTATTATGCGTAACCATACAATATTAATCAAGATATTTTGAATACCAACTACCCAGTGATTCACCTTTAAGCCATGAACTTACAATGAGTTTATTAAACTGCGAAAGTTGGATGAACACCATTGTGCGTTTGGAATAAACTGTTGTTGAACTTTATATTTATGGAATAAGACCGCATGGTCCCCCTTCAGTTGTGCTTGGAGGCGCTCTCTCCCAAGAGGGGGAGCAATGTATTAGTTCTTGTGGATTTCTCACTGTTTGGCCAGACAGCGATTTCCTTTGAGCACACTACAGAACATCACAACTGTTTAACATTATTGATTGAACTAGCTGTGCGAGTTCGACCTTTTCCTAGGGTATCTGTCTCCTGCCATTCTTATTGCTGGGTAGGACAGACTTCTTTAGAGAAATAGAAAACCTGACCCTCCGCCTGAAGGAGAGAGGATATCCAACGGACTGTTGAAGCGGGCCCGAAAGCGCGCCTGGTACTGTCCTCGCGAAGAGCTATTGCAAGTAAAATCTAAACAGACAGGGACAGAAAGTATTGTCTGTGTAACGACCTTTAACACTAAAAGCAACGATGTAAAGAAGAATGTGAAAAAAATATTGGAACCTAGTTGCAAGTGAACTGAATACAACTGAAGACCCTATCTTTGAATTCAAAAGGGGTCAGGATATCAAAGACAATCTGAAAAAAGCATACCTTGAACCCCCGAAACCAATAAACCTTAAGGGCCAGCTGGGTCTACCCCCAGTAACGGGTCACCATAAATGTGGCCATTGCAAAGCTTGCAGCCTGACGATTGAAGGAGCTACTTTCACGCATAACAATAGAAAATTGAAATCACAACAATTCATTAACTGCAACAGCACAAACGTTATATACGTAATTCGTTGCCCATGCTACAAACTGTATGTGGGTCAGACTACTCAGAAAGTTAAGGCAAGAATATTGCAGCACATGAGCAGAGTGAGGTGTAAGGTGCAGGGAGCTCCCCTATTGGATCACTTCATGACACACAATCATCCCCCAGAGAGCATAAGATGGTGGGTAATAGAGAAAATCAGTCCCCATCGAAGAGGCGGCTCTCTATCAATAACTGTCAATCGCAAAGAATGTAGGTGGATTCATCTTTTGAACACTGTGATGGCTGGATTAAATGAATTTGAAGAGACTTCTAGACAGATGGGCCAGCTATAATATGAATGCACCTCCACAGAACATACACACATTTAGAGACCCTCCAACATGTCATGCTCACTGGCTCGATTGACAATCCCTATATACTGATTAGACAGATGGGCCAATTATAACGGATGCTTCTCCATTCACTGCTCCCAGATACGGTGAATAAGAGTACACCAGGCGTTCAGATACCACTATCCCATCTGATCGATTCTCTGCCACTACCACCAATTCTGCGTTCGTGCACATCAGACGCAAGAGAACATTTGACAATTACCAGCTGACCTAAGCCGCTTGCCCTCTTCTCACCCCTAACAATGTAACTCGTGGTTATGAATAGAACCTTCCAATTCAGCCCAAAAACACTTTAAACAATTTAAATGAGAATTTCAGATCGCTCACCCCCTTGTCCTGAAGATGATCTTGACTAATTAACCCCATGGCTGCTAAGGCAATTCCCCTCCTGTGCTGGGATTTGCTATATTTCATTGTTTTATGACGAGCTGGGCTCGTCATCAGTGTACGAGGAGGCTACACCATGACGAGCCCAGCTCGTCATCAGCTTGGAAGGGGTTAAAGATCGAGACGCCGTCGACAACCCACCCACAACAGGAACCCCTTTCTCCTTGTACATATTTAGTTGGAGTTCCTTTTTTGTTGTACTTGTGATGTTATATTATTCTGAGCACATTCACTCTGTCACAAAAACACACCTTGTCACTTATGTGAGCACCTGATATATCCCTGACTGTTACCAATTATAAAATAAAACGTATGTGTCTCCCTACATCCTTGCTCCCTCCATGATTAAATGCTCATTCTGAAACTAATTGTACTCCGCCTCACCGGGGCAGTAACTCCGGACCTTGTAAGGCCAACACTGAACCACTATTTTTTGTGAACATATTACAACCCCAAGTTCGCTTATCGGGGCACCCTTGTTTTCCCATACTACCAGATCAAGACTCTGTATGCAAAGGCATTAATGTGGATATAGCAGCAGATCCATTGTTTTCGCTAGACACTCTGGCCTTCAATGTTTATATTGTTATCACTTTGTATATAATGTTCACCAAACTGCTTCACTGATCACATTATGTCACACATTCACCTCTTGTTGACAGCATTTTTATCAACTCATGAGTATATATAAATTATGGAATTTATATAAAATGACCTAGTACTCATCATGCAACATTGCTCTGGTGTTAGAAGGGATCTTTCATAAATGTATGGAGCGAACACACATTAAAATCTGGGGAGACATGTCGCATGAGGGGAAATTTTGAACAGTCGAGCATATCTTTCAGGGCTTGCAAGAAACGCCATTAGACACCTTTCTGTACATACGTCTTAGACAGGGTGTCCGCTCTATTATCCCAGAATTCCCTATGGAGCCACAGGCCCTTGCAGCATTACAGCTGGCTCTACAGAGCGCGAGGGCCAAGCACCTGGTACCAATAATATACCGCACACACAGAGAGAGAAACCGGCTGCATTAGCGAAAGCGCAATGGGATCAGGAACGAGGCTCGGTTATGACAGATGAGCAGTGGGAATACTGTTCATCGCAGACTGAACAGTAGGCTCCGAATAACTCATTATAAGTTCTTGCAGGGGCGTGGCTTGGATGCCGATGGGGATGGTCGCGTGAGCTGCGAGCTCCGCGCCGACCTCACAATTTCTCCTGATTGGAGAGCTGAGCTGGCTCTCTTGTGCTCTTGGGAGGGTTTCTCCAGCCGTGGGGACCGGCACCGGAGCATAGTCACATCAGGGCCACAAGAACCCCCCGCCCCACAAAGCCCAAACCCGCAAATAACACACAGACACAAGTGTTAAGTTTGGGAAAAATTGCTGCAGGTTTGTTACATACAACATATGTAATGATGGTGGGTTATCTTACGGGCGATCCAAGGGCAGGCCGCATTCTCGCCACCTGCCCGCCTGTTGAGCCAATCAGCACAGTGGCGAACCACCCAACTGCAGCACAATTATTATAATTAAACTACTCATGCCCCTTGTGGGGCGTGTCTAGGCAAACCCCCGGTTGCATAGGCCCACAACAGCCCGAAGGACTACTGGGGCGCCGACACGAGTTCCTGCACCTCCCATGAGGTTACAGGTTAGGCTCTGGCACCCCTATGTGCCCGCTGAAGTACAGTATTTGCACCTCTCTTCTTCCAGATCGCCCAGTAACTCCGCCTGCAACGAAAAAGGAACACATTAAAGCTCCCCCCGGAGCCCCCCTCAAGCAGACACTCTTGGTTCGAGGAAGGGCGGGAAAAGAGTGTCCCGAAGCTGCAGCGCGACGTCCGGAGCGGCAAAGAGGCCTCCACAATGGTGCCAGGGAGAAATGTACCCCCTAAGGCTCCTCCCAGCCGCCCCGGACGTGCGTCAGCGACCCGCCTACCTCCTACAGGGCGATGCCTGCCCTGGTGAGGAGTGGCTGGCCACAAGGTGGGCGGGGGCAGCCCTCTGTGACTAGGGGCCCACCCTCCTTATGGCCACTGCGTGGCCTCGGGCAAGCACATAGTCACATCAGGGCCACAAGAACCCCCCGCCCCACAAAGCCCAAACCCGCAAATAACACACAGACACAAGTGTTAAGTTTGGGAAAAATTGCTGCAGGTTTATTACATACAACATATGTAATGATGGTGGGTTATCTTACGGGCGATCCAAGGGCAGGCCACATTCTCGCCACCTGCCCGCCTGTTGAGCCAATCAGCACAGTGGCGAACCACCCAACTGCTGCACAATTATTATAATTATACTACTCACGCCCCTTGCGGGGCGTGTCTAGGCAAACCCCCGGTTGCACAGGCCCACAACCGCCCGAAGGACTACTGGGGCGCCGACACGAGTTCCTGCACCTCCCATGAGGTTACAGGTTAGGCTCTGGCACCCCTATGTACCCGCTGAAGTACAGTGTTTGCACCTCTCTTCTTCCGGATCGCCCAGTAACTCCGCCACAGCCCGTGCGGTGGTACCCGCTGCCGCATGGGCCCCCCACCACTGCTACCATTCTTTACCTGCAACCTTTGCTCTGAAGTGCCTCTTGCAGATCGAGGAGGAACAGGTCTAAGCCCACGGGCGTGAGATGAACACCATCCGCCTCAAAATAACCCTTGACTTTATCCTGAATCATTTCATGCTTGATGAAACCCAGGCCCCTACGTTGGGTGAACCTTTTCATAGCACTATTGATTCTCCTCCTGGACCTCTCGATTGCCTCACTAGACTTAGCGCCCCGCCAAATTCTCCTTGGCACTATTTCGGACCACCAAATCTCACACTCGCGCATGAGCCCGCAGATGACCCCCAGATCCATTTTCATTTTTTGCAGTAAGGTAGATCTCCCCAGATTCGTCAGGTCATTGCCACCCAGGTGAATTACCAAGTGCTGAGGAGGAGGCCCTGCCGTAGCGAGGGCTTCCCGTAACCTGTGCAACAAGCTGTTCCAGCGCATGCCAGAAAAACCCAGCCAAACACAGTCAATGTTCTTGAAGCTCCGAGCCCAGTTCCTGATTGCTGCCCACTGGCCCAACTTGTCGACTGTGGAATGCCCCAAGACCCACACTCTTGACCCTGTCATAGAAAAGACGCAATATATTCACGACTGTTTATTGAATCAGAGTGCACACACACAGCAAAGAGGCATAATAGCCTGAAATTGAAACACAGCAAACAAATATAGAAAGAACATGGACGTTCCGGGATATCTCGTTCAAGGGCGAATGTAACGTTTATAACAGGGGGACTCCCAACGGCCTACCAATTGAACTTTGTCTGGCTGCAAACCAGCTTTGAAAGCAGAAGTGGCCGCCCCTATACTGAAGGAATGGCTGGAGAACCTCTTCCCCTGCTTCAACAAACCAGCACGATCCAGGCATGCCAGCATTATTTTATCCATCTGGTATTTGGTCAGGGGGCTGTGATCAAGGTGGATAAAAAGGTAACCCAGTACCGCAGGACGAAGCGCCAGGTAAGATTTTAAGGCGGACACCGGGCAGAAACGGGATCCCCGAGGGGGCCAACCGGATGACTGACCCTTTGCCAGCATGGTCGGTCTTGGACCGTCTGAGCGTGATAGACAAACCCTCATTAAAACACATGTCCGCCACCCCAAGGGCGTCCCCAGACTGATCTGCCTTGGAGCGTGCGACTAGCTCACTGCTCCGGAATGCCCCGAAAAATGCCAAAATGAAGGCCGCAGAGAAGAGGGAAGCCTCGTAGTGCGAGTGTACCACAGACTGCAAGACCGCCAACATGGCCTGCAACGTGGGAAACTCGATGGGGGACCTGTCAGCAGGAGTCTTCGGTTCTTCCCGAGCCCAACCTTTCAAAGCTGCCCTGATTACAAACGACTTGGCTGGATCACCCACCCCGTTCAACCTAGCCTCGTGACTGATGGCCGCCAGATGGCCGCAGGCCCAGGAGTGGGATTTGTTCTGTTTCGTGGCCCAAACTACGAAGGCCTGTACTCTGTCCTCCAACGGAAGGGCCAACAAACCTAAGTCAGCAATGGCTTTGTGGAATGTGGCCCAGTGGCTAGCATAGCACCTCCTCGTACCTGGGGCTAAAGACTTTTCCCCTAACTCTCTCAGCTCCTGCTCCACTCCAAGATGCGCCAAAGTCCTGGTGCAAAGGGGGTCATCTCCTCTCTCGCCTGTGGGCAGGCCGCCCGGAAACGGTCCCACTGAAAACGAGAAAGAGCGTCAGCCGCGACATTCGTGACCCCCGCAATGTGCCTAGCCCTAAATTCCACATTGCAGCGCAGGCTCCTGCTGGCCAGTTCACGTAGTAAGCTCAGAACCAAGGGGCAACTAGCTGTTTGAACGTTGATGGCTGGCACCACCGCCATATTGTCCGACCAGAACAGGACCTTCCTGTTGGACAAAGGGCCCGGCCATAGATGTAACGACCGCCTACCTCCTACAGAGCGATGCCTGCCCTGGTGAGGAGTGGCTGGCCACAAGGTGGGCGGGGGCAGCCCTCTGCGACTAGGGGCCCGCCCTCCTTATGGCCACAGCGCGCCTCGGGCAAGCACAGGTTGGGTGTTTTGCTGCCGCCTACAGCCGAGCCGCGACACCGGGAGATGAAAGACCTGGCCTGAGTGGGCTGCAAATGGGGCCGTCCTCCCGGATCGGACACTTGAAAGAGCCCGGGTGGAGCTGTAAGCCGGTGCCCAGAGGAGGTGGGGGCTCTCCCCCCTTGGGAGCGACGAGTGCTGTGCGCCCGTGGCCCTCCCTCCCCCATGTGCTGGGTCGAGGATACAGTGATCGCACATAGCGCGGCCCCGGGGGGTCCCTGGAGCACCCGGCCGCGATCACACAAAGGATTGCTGACAGTGGAGAGGCAGGGAGCCGTGGATTGCCCGACATATCGCTGAGGTGGCCAGACGGGAGCCCCGACCCCAATGACCTGTAAGAGACAGCTGCACTGGCAGATGGGCCCCTGCGTTCGACAGCAGTGAGAAGCATCTATTATTTTATGCGATTTATATAGCGCAGACTTTACCCGAAGTTGTCAGAGCGCCTCACAATAGGAACAGTAGTGAAACATGAGGATAACTGGCAAGTCAGCATGTTACAAAAGCAAACGTTACGTTGCATAAGGCAATAGTGACAATTGTGCATGTCTCAAGAGCAAACAAAATACAAAATAGGCTGAGGCCTGACTGCTTGACAGCAGCTGAGGATCTGGATCTGTTCGCTAGGGACCCTGCGCTGCCCTGCGAACTGGGGCAAGCGGCGAGGGTCACTGTGCAATTCCGGAGGACTCTGAATTTGCGCATACGGAGCGAGTGGACCGACCCACAAGTTGGTGAATAGCTGGAAGTGTGCACCTGCTGAATACTCCACTGCGAGGTGTCTACTACGGTGAAATTGATTGGGGGCTGAGGTAGGAGCACCAGAACCTGCGGTAAGGGCGGGCTGTGGCGCGGTTACCAGGCTGGTAGCGCAGGAGTGGACCAAGATGTTTTGTGGCGCCCTACTGCTAGGGGCGTGACTGACCGGGTGCTCTGTGGTCATTGAGGAAGCATTGACGCTGGTGAAAGGGAGTCGTCGCCCCCTGTGGCTTGAAAAGGCCCAACCCAGGACTGTGGAGGTTGCTCGGTGTCTGACTGAGGGCCTGACACCATTGTACACCCTGGAGAGGGCGCACAGGGTGCCTGCCTGTCTGCTGGCGCCTGGGAGACCACCCAGGCCTGTGGTGGCCCGCCTGCTCCATTATAAGGACAGGGACCTTCTGCTTCAGAAAGCACGTGCCGAAGCCCATACAGAGTGGACAATAATAACATATCACTGTTCCCGGATAATACTTTTGATGCACAGCGCCATCGTGCCTCGTTCCTGGCGGTCAAGAAGGCCCTCGGAGATGAAGGCATTCAATACTCCCTAATGTTTCCAGCGCGCTTACTAGTGACATTCGATGGCAAAACATTCTTCCATAATGACCCTGATGAGGCATGGAGCTGGCTGGAAACCTACCGGGCAGGAACGGATGGAGCGGGAGGCACTGGAGGGCAAGCATCTGAGGCTCCGTGACTGCGCCGTACACGGCGTACCAGACGACGGCGTCCTGGGACACAGAAACCTTCCACGACACAGACAGAGAAATAGCGGTCGGCGGCCCTGCAGGCCGTGACGGAGATTTTGCAGGCAAGTGGCACAATACTGCTGGGAGTGACCGACTCGGACAAGGGGTCGGAGGGGCGGATTTGGATGGAACAGACGCAGGAAGTGTCACTCTGCCACATGTCACTCCGGGGACGGCAGACGACATCGCTGATGCCTGAACTTATGCACTGTCTCAAGTGACTAGTAAGAGGGGTCGAGTGATCCTGGTATTATAACCTTTGAATGGGGGTGATTGGGAGAGACTCGGTGGCTCTGGGCTAGAGGACACTTGTGCTGTGCAGTTGGCCACCTGTCTGGGGGCCCTCCCGAGGGTGAGGGGACTTCTTTTTTGTTATAGTGGGGTTTGGCGTTAGCCTGTAATCAGGCTGGTTGCCAGATCTTGCAGGCGCTTGAGCTCCCCCCCCCTAGTTTCACTCCTAGAGTGAATCCCTGGTAGCTACCAGGGTAACTGTTAGTGGATAGTTTGGATGGGTACTAGCTGTTTAGAGCCTGTTCTGGGGAGGGGAGTTGGGAATAGTTTGGGGGTTGTTTTTGGGGTAGTTAGAGCCACCGGTGTGCTAATACAGGGATTGCAGTTATGGACCAGAATTAATCCGCAATATTGGGACATCGCTTGAGTTCAAATGTATTACGTGGAATGTACGGAGGATGCATACGATGTTGAGACACCACAGGGTTCATGCTTATTTAGTGCGTAGAGGGGTACAGATAGCTTTTCTCCAAGAAACTCATATGGACCGAACTGAAGGCCAGGCATTGCAGCGCCGATGGAGGAGGCAGCTTTTTTATACAACGTATTCTGCTTTTGCTAGGGGTGCACTGGTTTGGGTGAGGGTAAGGGTTCCCTTTCAGCCGACTCAACAGATAGTGGATCCTGAAGGGAGGTTTGTGGCTGTCCTGGGGAGGTTGGATGGGAGAGATGTGACGTTGTGCAGTGTGTATGCCCCTAATGTGGAACAGAAGGTTTATTTTGCTTGATTATCAGGGAAACTCGCGTCGTTTCTGACCGGCTCTGTGATCTTGGGGGGCGATTTCAACTCAGTCACAGATACTGGAATGGATAGGTCACATCCACCGTTGCCCCAGGCACCCATACACAAGCTTCCAAAACTCCGGAGAGATTGGCAGATTGAGTGGGAGCTGATAGATACGTGGCGGGCGCAGCATACTGGCGAGCATGACTATTCTTAATATTCTGCTCTATATGACTTGCATGTGCGGCTAGATTCAGTGTTGTGTTCCCCGGACGTCCACGCACTGGTCCGCCATAGTGAGTACCTGGCGAGGACAATATCGGATCATAGTCCGCTACTCTTGGCGCTGCGGTGGTGTCGAGGACGGCCTGCAATTCCTACCTGGCGGTTACGCCCAGAGGCTTTGGAAGAACCTGGCGTTCCGCACAGAGGTGCAGGAGGGTATAGAACATTATTTCCTCGAGAATGAAGGGACGGCCTTGACTCTGGCGCTGGAATGGGATGCCTTTAAGGTGGTGATGCGGGGCTTATGTATTGCTAAAACAGCAGGAGTGCGGAGGACGCTGTTACAAGATATAGAAAGGGAGAAACTGCATAGGGCAGAGAGGGCCCATCTTGGGGACCCGAGAGCACAGGCCGAAGTATTATCCTCAAGGGAGGGAGTAGCGGCACAGGTAGAAAGGTTGCGCTGCTTTGACCACAAAGAGAATCTGGTGCGGGCACACGCGGTGAGAGATAAGGTGGGTTCCTTCTTGGCATGGCTCGCCAACCCAGCCCCGAGGGATAGTCCAATCCTGGCTTTGACCACCCCAGCGGGTGTACCAGAATATACCCAACAAGGGATTAACAGGATGTTCTTGGCATTCTATGCAGACCTGTACGAGAGCAGGTTGCGGGGTGAATGTGATGGATTAGATGAATTCCTGGCTGAGATACGACTGCCGCTCCTTGAGGACGACTAGGGAGACATGTTGGGGCAGGAGATCATTATAGGAGAAATACGGAGTGCAATAAAACATATGGCGCATAAGAAAACCCTGGGAGCAGACGGGCTACCAATTGAATTTTACTTGACGTATGTCGATATTCTGGCCCCCAAATTGCTGGATGTTTATCGGGAAGCCTGGGATTTAGGGAGACAGCCAGATTCCACTCGCGAGGCTATCATTATCCCGTTGTTGAAACCAGGTAAGGACTCTTTGTCTAGGTCAGCCTACTGCCCATTGTCTATGTTAACGACCGACTATAAGATTCTGAGTAGGATTCTCGCGACCCGGCTGCTTCCTTATATGACACAACTGGTCCATTCTGACCAGGCGGGCTTTATCACAAAGCGCAATACTGCGATTAATGTACGGCGCCTTCTGCGGATTTTGGGAGAGGAACATAGTGAGACCCCTGCCGCGGCGGTTCTCTCAGTTGATATTGAGAAGGCAATCGACAGCCTAGAGTGGCCGCATTTGTACAGGGTCCTGCACGGATTCGGGCTTGGGGACTCCTTTGTAGGGTGGACAAAACTCATTTATAAGCCAGTGACGGCTCGAGTGAGGACGGGCATGACGATCTCGTCAGCCTGCCAGGTGGGGAGGGGCACGCAATAGGGATGTCCGCTTTCCCCGTTGTTGTTTGCCTTGGCCATTGAACCCCTGGCCTCCCTTGCCTCGTTGGGGAGGCATTATCCAGGTTTATGCCTCCGCCGGGACATGCAGTTTATCTCGCCTATGCAGATGACTTGCTGTTTTTTCTCGCAAATACGGAGGCAGCTTTGGAGGGCGCGCGGCACTTGCTCCAAGTGTTTGGGCAGTAGAGGGAACTGGGCAAAGACCTGCTTGTTTCCTGTGGCACCGACTATACTGAATCCTTCGCAGATGGCGGGCATTCGCTGGGAGCCCCACTGTTTACCTTATCTAGGCACCAACATTTATCATTCCCCGAGGACTTGTTGGAGGGTAAAAAAAAAAAGAAAGAAATAAGTTCTTGAATAGATTATAGTATACCCCAGCTCGTATGCATCGCTACAAATTGAGGGAGACTGACAGATGCAACAGATGTCGAGCCCCTGGGGCTGACTTCCTCCATCTTGCGTGGGAATGTGCGGAGGTAAATGCATACTGGATATGAGTGTTTGAGGCTTTGCCTCTAATGGTAAATGCATGGATTGAGCCTACACCATTGATGGCCCTATTGGGTTATGTCAAACCATTGCCAGCAGCGAACCGTAAATTTATTGCCCTTGCGCTGTTGATGGCTAAGAGAAGAGTGGCATTGCGCTGGGGCAGTGGAAGAGCACCTAAATTCAAAATATGGATAGCCGATCTGGTTTATTGTCAGGAACCGCTTGCGGTATATGCGGAACTGATACCCGTTGCCTCCAGACCCAGGGACATCTGGGCCCCACTGCAATGTTATCTATTGTCGCACCCCCAGACAGAATAATGGATATCAGCACACTTTATAACGGACTATACACGCTTTTTTGCTAGTATAACTTGATCATCTGGCGTGAGCACTGTGCTAATGTATCAAATTTATAATACAATAATAGCAATTATCTGATATGTCCAGGTGAACTTAACTGGGATGGGGTGAATTGATACTGCCCTGTACATATTGCTGGCTTACGATGATGCATACCTCCCCCAATGTCAAGGCCGGACTTGTGTTTTTTATTTCATGTTCTTTATATTAAAGTAACCTCACCTCTATACTACATGCTGATGTATGAGACCAAAGATTTTAATACCTGGCTACCTACTATTACGAGACACATTGCTACCAAATACTGTATGATGATTTGTAATGTATTAAGTCAAACTGCTACGAGTATTGATGGCTTCATGTGTACCATGTTTGAAAATCAATAAAAAGAATTAAACAAAAAAAAACATTGCTCTGGTGTTTCTGTCTCTGTGTGTTCCGTACCATTTGAATTGTCCTAAGATTGAGAGCTGTGAATATTTAACCACTCTAGAATTGTATTTTGAAAGGAACTTCACAGGATAAGTAATAATTGTTCGGACCCGACAGAACCATTCTTTTGTTTATATGTGATGCCCAGGTTCTGAGGGACACAGGGTCACCCCATTGTTGATTGTCTACCTTAGAATCGAGGCGACGAGTAAGTACCCAAACGTCACTTTTCTGCTTAAGTGCAACCATGACGTTGCCTTGCCCTTCCGACTCATGTTGGTGTCTGTCTCCTGCCATTCTTATTGCTGGCTGCTTGTTCTGCCCTTAACTTGGTAATTGCTCTTTCTTGTTTGAGCTGCCTGTTCTACATGCCCCCTGTCTCTGTTTAACTGCTCCTTTTTGCATCGTTTGCACCTTATACTGCTCCTTCTTGCATCTTGGTTTCTTCTGTCAGTTTTTGCCCCCCAATTTGCACTGCATATTGCACTTTCTTACCTTGCTTACCGCCAGTTATTCCGCTCTCTCCACCGGACTTTCCAGCTCTAGCTGAGCTCATCCACTGCCCTCCTCCCTCTCTCCAAAGCCCTACTTGAGGCTGCAGTGCAGCCATGCAGCGGGCACGCTGAAGCAAAGGCAAGCCTGTCTGCACACTTCCGCGCTTGGACCGCGCCTGCGCCAAGAACCCTGGCCCAAAAGTCTACCGCAGCTACACCGCCAACAAACTCCACCTGCTCAACGCTGGACCCCGCCACGAACAATGCTGCCGAGTCGCACCTCACTCAACAGTGGGCCCTTTCCTTGCTCGCATTGCCTCTTCAGCTGCCTCCACACACTCGCTTCCACCACCCACACACACACATACTGCACCCCTCACCAAGTCCGAAATCACAAAGCACCATACACCCACCCCACACAACATTTACTCGCATGCATGCTCCTTAACAAACCCTCCATCTGCTAGCACTAAACCGAGATTTGGACCTCACTGACTACAATGCACCGGAACTCCTATTCCTCCCCCAAACCTGCCTTAACCCCACATTGGCGCTGGACATCGCTGCAGGCATCCCTACTAGATACAAAATCCTACACGAGGACTGACCCCATAAACCAGGAGGACTCACCATCATCCGCAGAGACACCATCAAGTGTACCTCTTCCACTGACCAAGAAGGCACTTTTATAGAAAATATGCACTTCAAGCTTCAGACAGACAGTAAAACCACTATTAAAGGCACTCTCGCCTACTGGCCCCCAGTGCAACTTCCTCACCGACCTCACTACACCCCTCGCCATGGGCACCAAAGACTTCATTCTCCTAGGAGATCTAAACTTTCATCTCGACTGCCCCACAAACTTGCTTGAAAGTCTACAGAACATTCACCGCACCCACCTCACCCAGCTTGTACAAGGTCCTACTAACATCACAGGGCACACCCTAGACCCCATCTTCTCCTTCATCAACAAGGTTAAAGTCAGTCACATAACTCCACTCACTTGGATGAACCACTCCATCATCTGCTTCCCCATAACAAGCCCACCAACCACCTCTATTGAGTCTAGCAACATCCCAAGCCGCTGCTGGAAGAAAGTTACAGAAATGGAATGGCTCCTCATCCTCCAACTAAACTACCCAGGCCCCACCAACGACCTCATCAATGACACAAACAACTTCAAGAACGGGATCACCACCTGTGCCAATACCTTTGTGCGCTTGAAAAAACCAAACCCAAAAGATCCAACAAGCAAGCTAGCTAGTACAACACTGATCTCAGAGAATCCAAGATAGTTGGCAAACAACATGAAAGGAAATGGAGAACCAACCAGGAAACCACTGCAAGAAACACCAACAAGGCAGCACTTAGACAATATCTCTATCAAGTAAAAGAAACAAAGAAAAAGTCCCTGACCCTGAGAATCAAATCTAGCTCTAACAACCGCAAGGAACATTTTGCTGTTGTCAAGGATTTCACCAACCTAATAGTCGCAACCCAAACAATCATCCCTACACAAGAACTCTGCAACAACCTCGCCACCTTCTTTTAAAAAAAAACAAAAAATTGAAAACCTTTATTGTGCAATAGCAGAAGAACAAATACGGGCCCACAACCATCCGGCCGGCCACGATACCTTTTGAAGCACTCGTACAAGCAATGCGGCGACTCAGTAGCACATCAGTACAAAATGACAATCAATTAGAGTTACACTGGATATCACCGTGTTACTGAGAAACAGGAGTAATGAAGGTTAATTTAAAAAAAAATTTTTTTCGTATAAAATATTTTGAAGATAGTAAACCAAGAAGAGGAGAGTCCGTACAATCCCCTTACGACATGAGCGGGCAACATCGTCACGTGAAGACTAACAAACAAAGTAGAAACCTTCCAGTCAGCATGGCGGCACAAGGATATATGCAGCAGGATTATCAAGCAACCATAATGCACTATGTCTACCGTCACCCACCTCGTACCAAACCCGCCCGCGGACCCAAGATAGAAACAGGAGAAGAAAGGAGTTTAAGAGAGAGAAGAAAAATAAGGCCCATAGAAACTAAGACGGAAAAATAAAATTCCCCACCCCCAACCCCCCACCCTACACGCATGCAGAGGCTACGGCCTACACCCCCCTCCCCCCCAGCAGTGTGCCTGTCGCCCAATAAAGAACCCGAAATATAGAAACTAAAGAAAGGAAGGAGAAAAAAAGGAAATCATGTAAAACCAGAGGAGGGCCACATCCAAATTCTCCCGGTCTCCCCAGCCATACGTTTGTATTCTACCCCATTCGTAAGAGCAAGAACAGAAAGCATTAAGCACAAAATTGAACGGGGAGAGTCATCACATATCACAGCAGTACGTGTTGTGGAAGCGCCCCAGTCCGAGTCCCCACCGGCCAATCAAGCACAAGTTGTGAAAAGAAATCTCCTAGCCTTGGCCAGTTCGCAAGCGTCCCCCTAAACAGGGCTCCCGAAGAGGACCCGCCCCAGACAGAACAAAGGAACAAAATGGCCGCACTCGGCAGAGAAGAGGTGTCCAAAAACAAAATGGACATCGCCAGTCACAAATAGTTCCGTAGACCCAAAAGAGGGGTGTTTCCAGGTGCGCCCGATGGTGTGCATTCCATTGTAGGGATAGCAAAGCTTGCGAGATGTAAGCAACAAAGGGAACCAGTATCTGCGTTAGCGGCGTCAAAAACAAAAGTAGCGATACCATGGGTGAGGTCACAGGCTTCGGCAGGGAGGGAAACACTGTAGCGCCGCTGAGGTAGGCGGACGACAGTCCGCAAACACTAACACAGCCGAGAGACCGCTCCTCCCTGCACTCGTGTGGCAACAGTGTAGCCCAGCCAGGAATCAGTGGAGGCAAATCAGTGCAGTGTTGAGAACAGGCTAGTGGCGCACATCCCAATGCGAGTGCGGCATCATCAAGCTTCTTACCCAGCACTCGGGAGCCCTCTCGCCATTCGGATCTCAAATCGGCAAGAACAGTACCATAGGTTAACTCAGGCTGTTGTTCCAACATCTCCGCGTTACGAGATGTGACACACGGTCCAACACACTGCTCAAGTCCATACAGGGCGACCCAGTCTTGAGTCGAGGTATCACCCACCATCACAGCCAAGGAGCCAGCCGCCATTGCCACCCCGTCAGGGGATTCACAAGAATGTATGGGCGAAGCCGGCACTGAGAGGCTGGAGTCCATGCTGCTGGTTTAGTCCGGACACGCTAGCAATGGGCGACCCACAGTGAGAGTCTCCCCCTTTTCGGCTCAAGGCTGGGGCAAACTCGGGGGTGAGCCACGAGCGCCAAGCAAGTGCCGGAATGGGGTCAGCGCAGCGCAGCTCACCTTCAGCGTTCCACAAAGAGAAAGTAGCAGAGTGAGCTCCCACTTGTCCGATGTATACAGTCCACATAAGGGTCTGTCTATTTCCTTTGCAGCAGGTAGCGTGTTTCAGAATGCCAGCTCCGCCCCGGCTCGACCGTCCGACGTCGCTCCAGCAGCATCCGGCGGTGTACGATAACACAGGTCCCGGTCCCAGGGCTAGAAAGGCCGTCAAACAGTCCCATCGATATCTCCGGCTATCGGGCAGGCAGGGACATCGGAGGAACGCGAACAACAACAGCGCACTTTCACAGTCGTCCCGCTGCCGCGCTATCACAGGATGAGGGTCGGGATATCGTTGCGGGAGACAAAGGCTTGCGGAGCCGGGAGCCTACACGTCCGTCTCAGTCGCCATCTTGGCTCCTCCCCCTCGCCACCTTCTTACATGAAAAAATCACCAAGATCTACAGCAACTTCGAACCCGGTTCACCCCACCATCTACCTTCCCAGCCTGCTAACCTCAACAACCAAAGACTACTAACTGATAATATGGAACACTCTACTCATCAAGGACACTGCAGCAATAATAAAGAAAGTCCAGTCATGGGCAACCACAGACCCCTACCTGCACCATATCTACAATGTGGGAAGACTTACATAAGCACTGGCCTCACTTCCATCATCACTACCTCTCTCATGACAGACACCTTTTCAGACAGCTAGAAACACGCCAAAGTCTCTGCCCTCCTCAAGAACCGTAGTATTCAGCAACTACCAACCCATCTTGCTGCTCCCCTTCCCAGCCAAAGTAATTGAGAAGACCACCAACAGACAACTCTCTGACCACCTAGAACACCACAAACTCCTGGAAGACTCGCAATCACGATTCTAAAATAATCACAGCACTCATTGCTGCCACAGATGACTTATGCACCATCCTTAACTGTGGAGAGACCACCACCCTCATCCTCCTCGACCTCTCCGCCGCTTTTTACACCACCTCCCGCCACCAGAACATTTCCAGACTACACACAGCGGGAATATAATGACCACCACTCAAATTGATGGCTTCCTTACTCTCTGGAAGAACACGAGTCAGGCACTCGCCATTCACTTCAGAACCCACTGACCTCATCTGTGGAGTCCCACAGGGATCATCACTCATCCCCACACTCTTCAACATGTACGTGACTTTTCTGGCAGGACTAATCAGATCCCATGGAATCAACATCATCTACTATGCCAATGACACTCAGCTCATTCTTTCCCTCTCAGGTGACACCGTCACCAAAAAGACAAACTTCAAACAATGCATGAACACAGTGGCCAATTGGATAAAAGAAAACTGCCTCAAGCTCAACACCATCAAAACTGAAGTGCTATTCTTTGGGAATAAATGCTCACCTTGGGACTCTTAACTGGTGGCCTGCCGATCTTCAACCCACACCCACCCTAACCAACCACGCTGGGAACCTAGACCTCATTATAGACACCAGCCTCACCATGACTTCCCAGGTCAACGCAATCACCTCCTCATGTTTCCACATTCTCCACATGTTATGCAAAATCTTCAAATGGCTCCCACTGGACACCAGACGTTTTATCACTCAGGCCCTAATCGCAAACAGATTGGACTATGACAATGCACTCTATGCTGGTATCCCAACCCATCTCCTTCACAGCTTTCAAACCATACAAAACGCTGCCAACAGACTGATCCTCGACCTCCAGCGCCAAACCACACCACTCCACAGAGAGCTCCACTGGCACCCCAACCAGAAGAATCGCCAGTTCAAACTTCTCACACATGCATTCAAGAGACTACACAACACTGGACCCGCATACCTTAATCACCAGCTTCACTTCCATCAACCTACCAGACAACTTTCCTTAGCATCATTCTCACTCGCACACACACCCCATATCCACAGAAGCAGAACGGCAGGTCAATCATTCTCTTACCAAACTGCCAAATTCTGGAACGGCCTTCCCCAACACATCAGGGCCCCTTCTTCACTTCATGAATTACGCAAGAAGCTGAAGACCTGGCTATTTAATTAGTCTACTTGTGGGACCATCGAGACTGCCTTTATTCAGGCCCAGTCTCACGACATGCCTACATTCACCTACTCAGCGCAGTGACAAGCAGCGCTCTACAAATCCATCTTACATTACATAAAACTATGACACACAAAGACAGAATTTGTTCAGTTCAGTACTGTCATGTTACAGATCTTTGGTTTCAGGTGAGATAGCCCCTTTTGTTAATTGGACTAAACCAGGACAGCAGTGAATGCCTTAGGCTGGAAGCAAAGTTTTCTTGTGACCTGGAGTCATATGGTAACATTTTAAAAAGTATTTGAGTTGCCAAATTTTAAAGTCCAACTCTACCAACCAGTAGAGCAGCCTGCATTTGAATGGTTTTTGTTTTCGTTGTTGATGCAAACTTTTCTTTATCGATGGCGCTATACATGCTAACATCTCCACAATAGGTGGCCACATGGTGAGTCTCTGGGCCTGTGACCATCACCTCTACTGCAGAGCTCTCAAGCTTCGCAGTTCCCTGTGCCAGTGTGTTTCAAAATACTTTTTTTGGTTTTACAAATTGAAAACCATAAAAGCGATGTTACAACAATTAAAAGGGCGATGTTTAAAAAACGTGTACATTAACCATAGGCAAATATTATAAATAATTCATAAGAATATTAACACAAACATGTTAAAAACTTTCGTCCATGTAGTATGTACAAGCTCTAAAGTAAAATTTTATTGACACAATAGCCACAATACGGGAATCCATTAATTCAGAAAGCTTTTTCTCAGTCTCAATGCAGATTTTAAAAATTCACCCACAAATAGAGTACTTTCTGGACTCAGCATTTGCAAAAAGCAAAAGGCTGGGCGGACCTGGGTAAAATTCATCTTTTTTAATAAAGGTTTTAGAAAGAACCTCCGAGGGACATCATAGTAGTGGCAAAAAAACATAAAGTGCATCAGATCCTGTGGGATGAGGCATCGCAGCCACAGGGAGACAGCGCCTGGCCTCTATGGCTTCCCTTTGGAGCAGCAAGTAGGAGGTGGTAGTAATCAAACCTGAACCTAGTTAGTAAAAACCGCTCATAGGGAGAGAGGGGCCATGTAAGATATGGTTCCAGCGATCGAACAGTTTTAAGTAACATAAATTTACGTACGCTGGATTTTACCAATTCTGACCCATCTCTATTAAATTTTTGCCATAGAGAAAATGTCTTTTTAACATAAGACACATCCCCAACGGTGATCGTGTCAGGACTTAAAAAAAGGTCCGGGCGCCCCAGATCGTTAAAGCAGGTTTTTAAGTATTTTTGCCAGGGGATGTTAAGCATGTTATCCAAGGTCATGGCCTCTTTAAGCAGCTAGTGATTAAGGGTAAGATATATGTTTAACCAGCACTTAAGCCAAAAGAGCAAAGGGCGCATAGCTAAAGTGTCACCGATGAATGGGAGCCCGGTTTCTTCATGAGTGATTAAATTTGAATGTTCCTTTGGGTACTCCCAATAGCTGTTTTAGAAAGTTGTTCTCCGCCACCTGGATGCCCTTGGCTGCTACATAACCCCATAGCTCACTGCCATAACTGCCAATTGCAACACTTTTTGCCTGATATAACTTCAGCATTGCTGCAATTGGGCATTTGCCCATTTTGCTCGCAAAGCTGAAGATAGCGACATTCGCCCGTATAATCTCCCCTCTTTTCCTCTCAACTAGAGTGCCCCAATTTAGATGGTCATCGAATAGGACTTAACACAAAAGGAAGGGAGGTAGAGGGAAGAAGGCTTAGGCTCGCCCTTCAAAAATACCTTAGTCACAAAAGATCTCTGGGCAACAGAAATCGAGAGCCTAGCTACTAACTATAGTCCTATTCACAACATTCATTGGGGTTGGAATAGTGTGTATAGTGATAGAAAAATAGTGTTGCCCTTTTTCTTGTTGTCCCCTCACTCACCAGGGTTGCCCCACGGTGACATGCTTCATCATAGGGGCCATCCCAGTCCGCTGCGGATTGGGGCGTGCTGCGACTTGCGAATTACGTAGGAGCACTTATAATTAGACTATGTGTGGTGCGAGTGTAGTGATGTGATGGAGTGGAGTATGTGTGAATAGTTAAAAATACCTGCCTAGTAAGCTTTAAATAGTTTATTCTTGCTTCCAGGTGGTAGCGTTAAAAACGGGGTGGAAGTATTAGGATACCCAAAAGCAATTTGTTTAGGTGTGCCTATCAACTCCTGTCAACATGTTTCGTGCATCCCCCAAGCACTTCCTCAGGACTACACAGGGACCAGCCCTGTGTTCGCCACTCCTAAAAGACGCCGCAATGAGCTAAATGGTGAAATATGCTGCAACCAAAATTAATGCATGCATACAGTACCTACGTAACCAATTGAATCACGTGGTTCCTGTAAGACAAAAAACAGCTTAATAGTCAATGGGTAGTCATGACCCCCAGTATATGTACACAGAAATCACACACATAGGACGAAAAACAGGAAGAACAGTGATTATATTCCCCGTGGTCCTAAAAGAACGTTTTCTTGCATAAAAAACGTGGTTAGCACCTTGTGGTATAAAGCAGGCACTCATTCCACTTGCACACTCATACATTTCAGTTTTACATACATGTGGTGGGGCCTAGCTGTGCCCATGGTCTCGGAGGGGTTCAGTATCCCAGCAATCTAAAAATTTGGGAGGAAGCAAGAAACTGATATTTTACCGGGTTGTCTCGTTGTTGAAGAGACTTGCGAGGCTGTGTGTCTCGGACTCCGTGATCGACAACAGACGGGGTCACAAAGAAATTCCGTCTGTCAAGCACGCCTTATCAGCACTTACTTGCTAACAGGATACCTCCCTCATTTGCACCTAGTCGCGCGTCTCCGGTCCGAATGTTGCATGACCGGGGACGCCGGGCAACTTTTAGCTCCCTTTTCGCCTCCCACTTCGGCATTGTTCTTAGTCAAGGACTAGAGCGCGCTAAGGTTTGCGCGATCGGTATTGGCTGACATTTTAGGTGTATGGGGATTTGTCAAACACTGATTCTTTCTGAAGGACTTGACCATTTCCCTATTCACATAATTTTCAGCAAAACGCAGCTTATCGTTGTTTTTATCAGTTTGTTTGCCAAAATTTTTGAAAAAATTCTAAAGTATCAAAACAATATATCTAATATATACAACTATATACCAAAAACCTGTCCAGTGGGTGGATCATGGTTTTTGTTAATTTTTTCAGTCTCAGTTTAAATAGGTATATTAGTGGGGTTACTCTAGATGTCAGTTCTTAGCTAAATGGATTAGATAGACTTACAGTAAGTTAGATCATGTGAATTGTCCCCACAGGATTTCATCATTTAGGCCCACAATGTGAGAACGGAGTTTAAAAACCCAACGCTGTTCTTTCTCTAAGAGTTTTTTCTCCATGCCAGTGTGTGGCTGTTGTGTTTCAAGGACCACCAACGCATGTCATTTGGGGTGTGTCCTTTTTCCAGGAAGTGTGCGGTCATTTTGGTGTTGGAATGTTTACACCTAAAACTACTACGGTGTTCCACCATACGTGTATTGACCTTCCTGGTGGTCATGCCTATGTAGTGTAGATTACACGTACAACTAATCATATAGACCACCCCTGTCGTGTTACAGTTCGAGTAGCCCCTCAAATCCCAGGTCAAACCATTGTTGCAGGTGACTTGTTTTGTTGCTGTGGTTAGATGACACACACTGCAGTTTGAACAAGGGTAGTGACCTGATGGTAGTGGGTGTAGGCGACGTATTGGGCCTTCCATACCTTTGGGGCATGTTTGGACTAGCAAGTCCTTCAAGTTTTCCCCTTTGCGGTGGCTGAACATAGGCTGGGTCAGGTTTAGGCCGCCACTATTAAGTGTTCTCCAATGCTTTTTGACAATTTTTGCTATTTTTGTTGAAGCCACATTGTAGGTGGTAACACAAATCGGTCTCCTGTTGGTGTCATTTTCGGGCTCCTTCCTGGGTTTTGGTTCCAGAAGGGCGTCTCTATTGTTATTTGACGCTCTCTTTTTCGCTTTTGACACGATCTTGCGAGGGGAATTTCTCTAGTAATTTTGTGTTTAATTCTTTCGCTTGTGTCTCATAATCCCGTTTCTCTGAGCAGTTGCACCTCAGGCGTAAAAACTGCCCGAAGGGTAAATTCTCCCTCAATTGCCTTGGATGGAAACTGTCAAAATTCAACAAAGAATTTCTGGCCGTGGGTTTGAAATGTGTAGTGGTGGTCAATTTCCCACCCTCTGCTTGGATGTTTAGATCTAAGAAGACCAGTTTTCTCTGCTCATTGTGGAGGTGAACTTCAGAAAAGGATCTTGTAAATTCAACCAGACCAGGATTAGGTCGACTTCCATTTCGTTTCCATTCCAGATGAGGAAGACGTCATCAATATAACGCTTCCACATCTGGATGTGTCTTGAGTGGGGGTTGTTTGGGATTAGGATTCTCTTTTTCTCCAGTTGGTGTACATACAACCCTGCCACACTCGGCGCAAAAGTACTTCCCATGCTGGTTCCATGGGTTTGCCGATATAGATTATGTTGGAATAGAAAGAAGTTTTCGGTCAGGGCTAGGTGGCAGCATTTCAAGACAACATGTCTGGGTGTCTTATATTGCCACTCGCTTTCGAACAGAACTTCCTCTAGGATTTCTAGAGTTTCTTTGTGGGGCAAACTGGTGTAAAGACTCTCCACATCGAGTCCGACTATTATTTGTGTGGTTGGGTCAAAATCAAGCTCTTTGATTAAGCATACCACCGCTTTGGTGTCTTGTAGATATGTATCAGTTTGTTGCACTAGAGGTCGCAGAAAGGCGTCTGCAAATTTAGACAGGGGCTCTAGAATCGACCCAATCCCTGAGACGATTGGCCTCCCTGGTGGATCCTCCATTCTTTTATGGATTTTTGGGATTGTGTGAAAGTTCGGTATTCTTGGGTGTTTATTGTCCAGAAAGTCTGCTTCTTTTTTAGAAAGGCAGTCGTTTATTAACGATTCTTCTACCATCCTCGCAATTTTGATTCTTAAACGCTCAGTTGGATCCTCAGTTAAGATCTCGTAATTCCGCTGGTCAGCCAGAAGCCAGAGGCACTCGGAATCATAATCTTTTGAATTCTGTACCACTGTTGCTCCCCCCTTATCAGCTGGTTTAATTGTAAGGCTGGTATCATTGGAGAATTGTTGTATTGCCTCCTTTTCAGATCTGCTAGTATTGTAAAAAGTTCTTGATGACCCAGGGTCATCAAGAACTTTTTACAATACTAGCAGAGTTTAATTTTAACTCTAGGTCATTGAGATTCATGTAATACTTACAAAAGACAACAGTAGGTCAAGGAGATTGTAAACTATCTAGAACAATGTGTTAACTATAGGGTACAGTCACGAAGTCCATAAAGAATGATACGTGGTGACAATCAATGATTCCCATCAGATACCCACCCTGTGCCGCCCTACATCATTTGGGATCCTTCACCCGAAGGAAGTGATGTACAACCACTCTGGATTAGGTGAACTGTAGCCTAATCAGGTGGAAGAAAACTCAGATGTAGTAGCTTAGTTTGTGTGGCATAAGGAGGGTAAAACTGACTAGCAGTGCAAAAATGTGATAAAGTAACAATGCCAAATGATGTAGGGCGGCACAGGATGACATGCGTCAGCACATTTGGTATGCTTTCCAATCAAATTACTAAAATTGTAAAGAGACATTGGGGCATTCTCAACACTGGCAAAGACACACTGCTTCCCCCACTCTTTGCCTTCAAAAGAGCACAAAATTTGAAGGACAAATTAGTTCACACAAGGCCAAGAAGTGAGGTGCCTAGAGCAGTTGGAACCTTGTGGAACATGCCTGCAGTCACAGGACATCACCCGTGTGGACAATGTGCAGCATGCCCCCAAACATCAAGATCAACAACTATTGATATTGGCACGGAACAAGTTTGGGAATAACGCAGGTTTACAAACTGTAACAGTGCCAACCTTATATATCTAATTAATTGCCCATGCAATAAAAGGTATGTGGGTATGACCACTCGTAAAGTTAAGTTACGAATATCAGAACACAAGAGTTCTATACGATGTAGCAAACAAGCTACCAGACTCACTAATCACTTCCTAACTGCGCAACACCTGCCTACAGACCTACGGTGGACCGTCCTGGAGCAACCAGTAATTCCTGCTCACATTACAGACATAAGTAAATTCCTCTTCAAACGAGAACAGAGATGGGTGTACAAGTTGCAGACTGATAAGACAGGACTGAATGAAGACATCCCGTGGATGTCATTGTAAATCTAATTAATACTCACGAGTAATATGATAATTGCCACACAATTCCGGCTATATCTTCATCTAAGTGTTAAGCAACGTGAACATCAACAGACTGTCTGCTACACGATTCTGATGCGTGAGCCGCAGTAAACCTCTCTACTTAAAAGAGATAGTCTGGTCAACCATTACCCATAGTACTTATTTGAGTATATACATAAGAACATCTCATAGCCCCTGTAACCCCAGGTGTCCATTCCACCATTATAAAAGGCACCTGGGAGAATCTGTTCGTAACCATACTTAATATTCTTTTGCAAACATCTCTTGCAAATTACAGACATGATCCTGTCGGTGTGCAGTAATACATAACGCTTATGTTCTTAAAGATACCATCTCCCCTAGATTTTAAACATAAGTCATAACATAGGCGAATATGTGACAATCCACGTAGGCTCCTTCCAGCGCAAGGAGCTTTTTTCTGATACACGCCGCAACCATACGCGGGAACTACATCTCCCATCATACCTAGACGTTCTCACGCACCATCACGTGACGTTGTCGTCATCGCGTGACTCTTTAGCACGCAAACATGATGGTTAAGTACCCGCTTCCTGTCCGTCCTGGTACCTCCCTCCATGACAGCCTAGACGGATGTCCGGAGTACCGACGGACAGGTAAGCAGGTCGGGAACGAATGCCTCGCTTTCTACATGCACTCTCATTGGCAGGCGCACGACAGCGCGCTGCGTTTCATCTCACAGCTTGACTCGTGAGGGGCTGGATTTGCGTGCTATTGGGCATTTCCTTTCCCCAAGTGTTTCTTACGCTCCCTATATGTTTTGGGCTCTTCGAGAATGAAACTCTACCGGGCAGCTTGATCTAGCGTTTTTAACAACAAATACACACAGAGCAATACTTAAGCAGACACGGCTGTCTTGGGCTGAGGTTAAGCCATGCGATCATGTGGTCGTGTAGTATAAACAATTATACACACATGGTCCTGGGCCGTGTATGAACAATCTCGCGGCCATATTGTTACCAGTGTATATGCTATTGATACAGTTTCTATATCCCTCCTTTATTATTTCCCTCCTTCCTCTCTTCCCTCAGAGCGGTGCTCCGTTTCTACCTGCGCTGTAGCCAGGTGAGGTGGGGCGTATATTCCCCGCAAATTGGGTGAGTGGATATCAAAATATCCTATAAACTAGTCTCAAATAAGATGATAATTACATATATGGTCTACTAAATGGGACCCAGTGACCAATAATACAATTGGCTAAATGTAACAAACGCATACAGTGTGTGTTTTGTAAACTGTCGACAATAACTATGTGTTTTCTTTGTTCTTTTTTGATTGTTTGTTCGTCCACTGTCATGTTGTGACCATTTGGATCCCTCGAACAGGCGAATTTCAGGTGATATCATTTTCACTTTTTCTAATTTGTTCACAATACGCAGTAGCATTATCAAAAGGTCCTGATGAAGCAGGAGGAGAACTTTAGACTCCATGTCCACCGCAGAAACATGTCGACCTTAAATCCATCTGAGTAGTTATTTGTTTAACACTACTTTGCACTGTTTTTACTTTGGGGTGTGGATAGGATACTATTAAAACATTTCTTCAATTTCCACAACCCAATCTTAAACCACTCATGTTACATTCTTGTATTCAGTTTTGGTTTTCTATTTCTATTTCTTCTACTATTGTGGCTGGAGCCTAGAATGTATGATGCGTGCCTGCATCTTACATGCTGGGTTCCAGATTCTGCTTCAACTGTATTATTTTATCCTGACTTGCTGCCTAACAGACGTGCTGTGCTTCTTTCCTTAAACTTTAAAATAAATCTTCATATTTTTACTATGCATGCCTCTAACTTTTTTACACTGCCGACGAGGGACATCCATCATATTTCTGCCACGTTATTTTGGAGCACAGGAGCAGAAATTTTGAGAATCCACGATTTCAACATTTAAATCAACACTTCTTACTTCAGAAGAGAAGCGGATCATTTCATGTCGATTTCCTGCTTGCTCCGGTGAATTTGCTTAAAGTATTCGGCTTTTCCTTAATTTCTTCGTGTTTATCAGCTTTTCGTTGGTGAACTGAGACTGGTTCTATATGTCATCCAGTGCCTGACGCTTGAACCAATCAGCAACTTTCTTCGATGTCAACTCTGATTAGTCATCTGGTGTCAGGCAATTCATCCAGCCTTTTGTGTATGTCATCGCGCATCACGCTACACGTCATCGCGCACCCGCTAGGCTGCCATTTTCGTTGCCATAGTAACTGAAATCACCGAGAGAAAGAAACACGAAGCTTTTGCCGTATGCTCACCGGACAAGTGAAATTAAACTGGTTTTCTCTTAATTTGAAGGAAAAAGGTACAATTTTTACACGCTCTTCTATTCCTTGCGTGTTTTATGTTATTTATTCTCACTTGGGAGAATTCTCTTCAAAACAACTGTGGTTCTTCATTTTACTACAAGCTATTGACTTCCTCATTGTTACTATTTTTATTAACTTCACGCTACTTCAACAATTTTTTTTACTTTTGGAACCGTACTGTGGAAATTTTAACAGGAGCTCTGTTTATTTTATTACTAGACTGCCATCTACTGGATGTTTTAATAATTACTTTAATCGCCATTACTTTTAGGATTCATTAGTTTTCTTAAGTTATTTATTTAGCATTTATTTACATTGAGAATTTAACATGCAATTTGATTCTATGTCAGGACCGGAGGCTTCAGATTATGCTATATCTTCCTTCGCTTTATTAACATAAAGAAACCACAGCAGCTTAGGAAAAGATATAATAAGAACAAAAAATGCTTTAAACATAAAGCATTGACGTAATGTTCAACAAAAAATCAACAACAACTCCCAAGAGTCTCTTTGTTATAATCATAGTCCACAGTCCTTTGTCACTGTTCATCATCCCTATATAACCGGACTTCCCATCATCTTCCCCCTCTTTCTTCGCTGCTCCCGCAGCCAGATAAGTGCTTTTCTATTTGTCTTCTTTTATTGTGCTTGATGTCTTGCGGGCTTTGGGGACTCCTTGCATGGTTTATTTCCTTTCAGAGTCCCTTAGTTGCGGGAACGTTCTGCCGTTCCTACGCGACTTTTTTCCCACTTGTGTGCGGTGTGTACATAGACCGCAAGGGGGCGGCCTGTCGCCTCGCCGACCCTCCGGCGCGCCTCCGCGGTGCGAGGAGCCGCGCCGTGGGGTCTGCTTGCGCAGGGGCCGACCCTCGCGTACCCCTCTGACACCTGGTGCTCCGGGTCTGTACTTCACAAATTGACGCCCTTTGGGGTCTGTATGGCGGTTTTGACCGCGTGAATCGCCTTCGGGCGAGATCTGTGCACCTCTTTATTCGTGTGTGGCCTAGCGCGCTTGAGGGGTACGTAGACCCGGTCCCGGCGAGGAGGGTCTGCGCGCTTGGGGGTTGGTGCAGCCCACCTGCCACGTCAGCTGGCCCAAAACGTGATCGCAGCCGCTGGGCCTGCCCACATTCGAGAACTTTCTCGGTTGCCGCCCTCTTGGGTGCCCCGCATTTGCCCTTGGTTCCGACATGGAAGGGGAGTATGATGAGGAGGCCTGCCCCTATCTGCAGGATGATGAGTTTTATCAGGCGGTGGACAGCTCCATCTATCGTTGTGTGACGGAGGTGGTAGGGCCCATGGAGGACCGCCTTTCGGCCCGCATCGTAGAGGAGTGTGCCAAGCTGGCAGCGGCGCAGGTGCCGCCGCCCCCCGAGCTCCCGGGGACGTCCGGCGGGTTGCCGCCCGCTCCGAAGAGACCCCGGGGTGAGGAGCCTTCATCGGAGGCCCAAGGCGTGGATAAGGGCGCCTTCGAGCGTCTTCGTGACGCCTTCCTGGCCAAGGCGACGGCGGTGCCTCCGACGCCCTTGGTGGACCCTGGCACTTCGGGCGGTCTGTCAACGGCGCCCGCCTCCCCGATCTACGACTCTCCGGACACGGATGACGACGGGGAGTCGACCCGGTCTTGGCTCCCGGCGCCTTCGGGAAAGGAGATGCCCCGAGATGAGTCAGGCATGCTGGACCCGGACGAGATCGTCCACCCCCGATCCGCGGCCTGGGCCCCGGGGGAGACGGTGGCGAAGTTTGTCGCGGGCCGGCTGCGCAAGCCCCTGGAGAAGGAGGCGAGGGGTTGCCTGCGAGGGGAATGCCCTCGGCCTACTTTGGAGGGGAAGGTGGCTATGACCCCAGAATTGGACCCCAAGATGGCCACCTTCCTGGCGAAATTCATGAAGGACCCCAGGAAGGGGATCGATCGGTCCTGGCGGGCCTGCCAGGACAAGCTGTTGGATGCGGTCGGGCCCGCCACGAAGATCCTCGATATGGCGGAGGAGGCTCGAGCGAATGGCACCGCCATTTCACCGGAGGTGCTCTCCAACTGGGCCCAGAGGGTGATCGTCTTCTTGGGCAACGCCAACTGTGCCCTGTCCACGGAGCGGCGGCGGTCGCTCCTTATTAAGCTGGACCCGAAGCTGGGGGACCTGGCCTCGTCGGAGGCAGGTGCCGTGGCCCAGGGTGGCCTCTTCGGTGAACCTTTCATCCGCGAGCTTGGAAAGTTCGTGAACACGTTCACGTCGCTGGACAAGGCCCAGTCCAGCATCAAGAGGGTGTTTCACCAGCGTTTTTCTGGAGGGGCCGGTCGCGGCAGGGGCCGCGCGATCGGCCGTGGTCAGCAGACCAACACCCGTGGACAAGGCTCCGGAAGAGGTCAGTACCAGACCTCGGCCAACTACACCAATTTCTACCCCACGAGGGGACAACGCTATGGTGGAAGAGGATTCCAAAAGAAGTCCGGACAAGGAAATGCCCCCGGTAAGTGTACTTTGCTTGGATCAAGTTCCGATTGGGGGGCGGCTGGCAAGCTTTTACGGGGAGTGGGAGTTGCTCACTGCCGATGCTTGGGTTTTGCAAACTGTGAGAGGTTTCCATATAGAGTTTCACGACCAGCCAACTCAGGTGAGGCCCCCGCGCCCGATGGTTTTCTCAGATTCCGACGCGCGATTGATAGACGGGGAGGTCTCGGACTTGCTGCGCAAGGGAGCCATCCGCCTATCAACGCGCCACCCGCATGGGTTCCTCAGCAACGTCTTCTTGGTAGACAAGACGGATGGGGGCAAGAGGCCTGTGATCAATCTCAAGGAATTCAATGGGTGGTTGGTCTACCGTCACTTCAAGATGGAGGGGATCCACCTCCTTCGGGACGTGCTCCTCCCTCGGGATTGGATGGTGCGACTGGATCTCAAGGATGCCTACTTGGTCGTTCCCATCCACCCCCCTCATCGTCGTTTCCTACAATTTCTGTGGGACGGCCGGGTGTTCGAATTCACCGCCCTGCCGTTCGGCCTTTCTTCGGCCCCGTGGTGCTTCACGAAGGTCCTTCACCCGGTAGTGGAGTTTCTCAGAAACCAGGGGGTCCGTATGATAGTATACTTAGACGACATCCTCTTCATGGGGCAGTGCCCGGAGGTGCTGGCAGGACAACTGCGTCAAGCGGTCGGCCTGCTTCAGAGACTGGGGTTCGTCGTCAACGGCTCCAAGTCGGTCTTGGTTCCCACTCAGCAGATCACCTTTTTAGGTTTCGTGGTGGACTCGGTGCAGGCGGTCTTGAGCCTACCGAGCCGGAAGGTCGCAAAGATACGGCACCTGCTTCGGCAGACGATCGCGAGGGATCGTACGTCACTGCGCCATGTCGCCAAGGTGGTGGGTCTTCTGTCGTCCTCCATCCAGGCGATTTTCCCAGGCCCGCTGCACTACAGGGCTCTTCAGCGCCTGAAAGCGCAGCATTTGCGCCGTGGGATGTGTTACGATCAGTGGGTTCCCCTCACGGACGAAGTGAAGGAGGAGATGTCATGGTGGCTGTCTCACATGGAGGCATGGAATGGGCGAGCGATCTTCGGGTCGGCTCCGGACTTAATCATAGAGTCCGACGCCAGCAGGTCGGGCTGGGGCGCCCGGTGCGGGGATTTTTCCACCGGCGGCGCCTGGTCGTCAGAAGAACAACAATTGCATATCAATTGTTTGGAGCTCCTTGCGGGCTCCTTCGCGGTTCGCTGTTGGACCAAAGATTCGGTCAAGGCTTGTGTCCTGCTCCGGATGGACAATGTTTCGGCGGTCCGATATGTGAACCACCTGGGAGGTCCTCGGTCCCGCGCCTTGGCGGATTTAGCGAAGGACTTCTGGGATTATTGCCTGTCTCGTCACATTGCGGTGACGGCGGAGTATCTGCCAGGCCAGTCCAATCAGGTAGCGGATTGGCACTCTCGACATCTCAGGGATGCCAGCCAGTGGAAACTGGATCCGGGAGTCTTCCGGTGGCTACACTCCCTTTGGGGCCCCTTCTCGGTGGACCTCTTCGCGTCCCGTCTCGACCACCAGCTGCCGCGGTTTTACAGCTGGAGGCCGGACACTCTGGCGGAGGCCACGGACGCGTTCTTGCAGGATTGGAGTCGGGAACAGCCGTTTGCGTTTCCCCCGTTCTCCATGATCATGCGGACGGCGGCTCAAATACGCCGCCAGGGTGCGGACCTGGTGTTGGTTACACCGCTGTGGAGGTCTCAAGTATGGTTTCCGGTTCTTCTGGAACTTTCCTGGGATTTTCCAATCCTACTCCCCCTGTTTCCTCTGCTCCTGACGAGCCCGGATCGGGAACCTCACCCTCTCGTCATGCAGAACACTCTCCGCCTCGTGGCGTGGAGGCTCTCAGGAGACGCTGGACGCTCCCGGGCCTTTCGGGGTCAGCTGAGCACTTGCTCTCCAAAGCATGGGCCGATAGTACGACGAAGCGTTACAGATCCGCTTGGCTTAAGTGGATGCGTTGGTGTTTACGAAGGGATTTGGATCCCATGGTCGCCGGCCTTGTTCCCGTGCTGAATTTCCTGGCTCATTTGGCCGACAAGGGTTTGGCGTATAGAACGATCAATGCTATCCGGTCGGCGATTTCTGCGGGCCATGATAACATCGATGGCCATCCGGTAGGGGAACACCCTTTTGTGTGCCGGCTTCTGCGAGCGGTTCGCCTCGCGCTGCCGCCAGAGCCCAGGTACTCCGTCCTTTGGGACGTCAATTTGGTCCTGAACCTGTTCCTATCGTGGCCAGCGAATTCTTATCTGTCTCTGAAGGAGCTTTCGGCGAAATTAGCCATGTTGTTATGTCTGGTCTCTTGTAGGCGCGTCTCAGACGTGCGCGCGCTGGATGTTTCTGCACGCATTTTTTCCCCGGAGGGGGTTACTTTTACGGTGGGTCGACGCACTAAGACGTCGTCGCGTTCCATTTCTTATCCAGCCTTTACTGACACTCCTAAGTTGTGTGTCGTGCAATGCCTCAAAGCATATGAGGACCTGACCTTGGATCTACGCCCTCCGGGCGAGCGTCAGTTGTTGATTGCCCTGCGGAAGCCACACAAAGCTGTCTCCTCCCCCACTATCGCTAGGTGGGTGCGTTGGGTCATGCAAGAAGCGGGCATCAATACTTCTCTCTTTGGAGCACACTCCGCCAGGGGGGCCATGGCCTCTAAGGCATTCTCGGTGGGTGCCCGTCTGGAGGACCTTATGCGAGCGGCGGACTGGTCCTCGGATTCCACCTTCAAGAGGTTTTATTTTAAGCCGGTGGTGGATTTAGCTCAGTTGGTGGTAAGTAAGCTTTAAACTAGCATAATCTGAAGCCTCCGGTCCTGACATAGAATCGAAATTTGCCTAGCTTACGTAACGGTAAGTTTCAATTCTATTAAGGACACGGAGGCGAGGATTATCCCACCCGGACTACGGTGGTGTCTCTACCCACCCGTATGGCAGTAAGTAAAGCGTTTTCCTTTACGTTGTCTGTACTGTGTTGTTCACTGAATGCTCCTCGCCTTGTTGTAGCCTTTTCCTGGGCCACCTCGCTGATGCTGTTCCTTTTTTGGCAGGCAACGACGGTGCTAAACAGGACCAATGAGGCTTAAGCGTGATCTGCGCGAAGAAAGAGGAGGAAGATGATGGGAAGTCCGGTTATATAGGGATGATGAACAGTGACAAAGGACTGTGGACTATGATTATAACAAAGAGACTCTTGGGAGTTGTTGTTGATTTTTTGTTGAACATTACGTCAATGCTTTATGTTTAAAGCATTTTTTGTTCTTATTATATCTTTTCCTAAGCTGCTGTGGTTTCTTTATGTTAATAAAGCGAAGGAAGATATAGCATAATCCTCGCCTCCGTGTCCTTAATAGAATTGAAACTTACCGTTACGTAAGCTAGGCAAATTTCGATCCTCCTTCTAAGTTCTTACAATCTAAGGGTGATTCGCCCATTCCATGGACAAGATGGAAGGAAGAATTTTTTACTTATCTCAAGGCTATGGACGGAGAACGCATGTCTGCAGAGAGAAAAAAGAGCATATTTTTACATTGCCTTGGTTCAGAAGGACAGTTAGTATTTAGAACATTGCCACCTGTAAGATCGGGCGGTGATAGTAACGTATAAGATGAAGCTGTTTCAAGGATTGAAGGGAGATTCAAACCTATTACTAGTGTTGCACTCAATAGATTCAAATTTTATACTAGAGTTCAGGATGAAAAAGAATGTTTTGATGATTTTCTTACAGCTTTACGCGCATTATCTCTACATTGTAATTTTGGTCTTATGACGGATGAAATGATCAGAGACCAGATCATTGTACACGTAAAGAGTAAACAAGGTCAAGAACAGTTGTGGATCTTAGGAGATCCTAGCTTAGAAACAGCTATCAGTACTGCTAAAGCTCTTGAACAGTCAGATAAATGGATAAAGTCTTTGGATAAAGCATCTACTTCTAGTACTTCTACCTCTGGTAATGAAGTTAGTGTTGTTAAACCTCATGAACAGAAAAATGTTTATTATTCCAATAGGAACGATGGAAAAAATAAACAGTTTTTCTGTTTTAGATGTGGTAATCCCGACCATATTGCCTCCTTTCCGCAGTGTCCAGCTATTAGTAGACAATGCAATAAATGTGGGCGTTCTGGACATTTTTCGAAAATGTGCAAAACTCCTACAAAGCCCCTCCAAGACACTAAAAAATCGTTTTCTTCTTCTAAACGTCCTTCTGGTAATGTGTCATATGTTAATGATCAAGCATGTAATGATTCAGATATTAAGGAGTTTGGTATTGTTGTTTCTGTACAAGAGTCATTTGACATGTCACAAGCTGATACTTTATCTTCTCCTAAAAGTTTTGTTAACATTTTGGGAAAAGTATTAGAGCTTATGGTGGACTCTTGTTCCCCTTGGACTATTATCACTCATGAATATTGAACAGAATCATTGGGAGATCTAGTTGATATCAATGCATTATCTAAACCTGATATCTGTGCTTACAATTTCGATGGATCTAAAATCAATTTTATTGGTTTTAAGGAAGTTCTACTTACTATCAAAAGTAGTTCTGCTATGGTTAAATTATATGTTGCATGGAAAGGAGTGAATGTGTTGGGATGGAGGGATCAAGCAAAGTTAGGAGTTACGTTGAACCCTAGACTAAAAGATTCCGTGTCAGTTCTTGCTATATCTAATGGAGAGTCTACTGAGTTACCTGAATTCACAGAAATTTCTCGTGCTTTTCCAAAGGTGTTTTCTGATAAGTTGGGTAAGTTGAATGGGTTTAGTCACAGAATCAAAGTTAAGCCCAATTCTGTTCCTGTTAAACAAAAACTAAGGGGGGTTCCTATTAGTATTAGGGATGAGCTTAGAGTTATGTTGGATACCATGGTGAAGGAAAATATAGTTGAAGAAGTGGAATCATCAGAGTGGGTTTCTCCCATTGTTTTAGTCATTAAACCTGACAAAAGTATTAGGCCATGTGTAGATTTGAGAGCACTTAATAAGAGTTTGGTTACTGACTGTCACCCACTTCCTAACATTAATGAAATGCTATGTATGTTAGATGGTGCATGTGTGTTTTCAACGTTAGATCTTAGGTCTGCGTATCACCAAATCGAACTCACTGAAGACTCTAAACAATTCACAGCATTCATCACCCCTAATGGGTTATTTCAATTCAAGAGAATGCCATTTGGTTTGGCTTCAGCTGCTTCAGTGTTTCAAAGGGCCATGTATCACATCTTTAAAAATCTAGGATCATTCGTCAAGTGTTTTCAAGACGATATACTTGTGTTTTCTAAAAATAACTGTGAACATCAATCTCACCTTAAAGAAGTTTGCTCTGAATTAGAACAATTTGGTCTGACAATTAAGGCCAGCAAGTGTAAGTTTTTCTGTAAATCTGTTGAATATTTGGGACACACTCTTTCTGGAGAAGGAGTTGTACCAAAGAAAAATCTTGTGGATGCTATTATGAAAGCACCAGCCCCTGATAATAAGGAAAAATTGCTCTCATTTGCGGGGTTATGTGAGTATTATAGCAAATGTATTCAAAACTTTGCTAACAAGATGGAACCCCTGAGGGAGTTGACCAGGAGTTTAGCTAAATTTGTTTGGACAGAAAAGCAAGACATTGCTTTTAAGCAAATTAAAAATGAGATTGTCAACGCTCCTACACTAAAATCATTCTGTATTAATAAGAAATGCATTATTACTGTGGATGCCAGTCTTTATGGGATTGGAGGTGTTCTGAGTCAGTGTGCGGGTAAGGATGAGTGGTGTGTAGCTTTTGCTTCAAGAACTTTATCTCCCACGGAGAGAAGGTACTCGGTTATTGAAAAAGAGCTGCTGGCCTGTATTTAAGCTGTGGAGCACTTTAGAAATTATGTGTGGGGAAACAGGTTTATTTTGAGAACAGACCACAAACCCTTGGTAGGGATTTTGTCTCTTGGGGGTGGATGGAACTCTACTGCACGGATTGCTCGTTTATCTTCACGCCTTCAGGAATATGATTTTGAAATTGTGTATGTACCAGGAAAGAGCAATGTCACGGCAGATTTTCTCTCCAGGTTACCCTGTAGTGTTGATAAGGTTTCCACTATAGATCTTGATGTTGATGTTGTTGCTTCTATTTCTGATTGCATTTCTCAAGAGTTCTTTACGTTGACTGAAGAAGAATGGTTTAAGGAAATGGAAAAAGATTCTGTTTGCCAACAAGTTTTTGACTACGTAAGAGTTGGATGGCCTAATAGTAAGTGCATTTCTGCTGAATTAGCTTCATTTTGTCAGGTTGCTCCTGAAATTGAAGAATTTGCTGGTCTTTTGTTTAAGACTGGTAAGCTAATTCCTCCTGCTTCTTTACAAGAGAAGATTTTGTTTCTGGCTCATCAAGGTCATATTGGTATGTCATCTATGAGACGTTTGATTAGAGAAAACTTTTGGTGGCCTGGCATTGATAAGATGGTTGACAGAATGGTAAGGGAATGTTCACAATGTATTAGTAGCGATAAAATGCTTCATTCATCTTCTGCTCCTCTTAAGCCTGTGGCTTGACCTAATTTTCTTTGGCAGAAGGTGGCTTTTGACATCTCTGGTCCTTTTAAACATTTGCCGTTGAATGCTCGTTTTGCTTTAGTCTTGGTAGATTACCATTCGAAATGGCCTGAAGTAAAGTTTGTTAGTAATGCTTCTTCACAGGTTATTATGTTTTTTTTAAAGAGATTTTTGCTAGGGAAGGCTTTCCAGAGATTTTTATCACGGATAATGGTACACAGCTTGTTTCTTCTGAGATTGAACAGTTCCTTAAGAGTTGTGGTATTAAACATCATACTGTCTCCTTATATGAGCCTAGGGAGAATGGTCAGGTTGAGCGTTTCAATCGAGTTCTTAAGGATTGTATTAGTGGTATAAGTTCTTCTGATGATAATTGGTTGGATGTAATCAGGAAAAGGTTATGGATGTATTGTATCACACCTCACTCTGTTACTGGTGTGAGTCCTTTCAAACTTCTGAAAGGAAGGGAACCTTCTTCCGTCATTTGTCCCTGGTGGGTTAAGAAGTTAAACAAGAATGATTCTAAAGTTAATCTTGAGAGTGTTGCTAAAAGTGTTGAAGATATGCAACAGAGTATGAAAGTGTCATTTGATTAAAAAATGAATGTCAAACTTCATGATTTTGTTGTAGGAGAATGGGTGAGGGTTAAAAAACCCGGGCTTCTAGTTAAAGGATTTTCTAAATTTTTTCCTCCCATTAAAGTGGTTAAAGTTTTCAAAAACAGTGTTGCCACTCAAGATGGAAAATTCGGAATGTTCGTAGAGTGGCCAAATGCCCTAGTTCTTTTAACCCACTTCCATCTCAGACGCCTTGTCTCAATAACAATCCAGGCATGTTGATGCGTAATGTTGATATGTCTCCTCCAGGTTCTTCTCATAAAGATTTGTCAGTTGCATCTAGAGTTAAAACTGATGTTAGACCCAAAAGAATGCCTAGTAGGTATCTGTGTTAATGTCTTTTATTAGGGATAAGATGTGTTACATTCTTGTATTCTTTTAGTTTTGGTTTTCTATTTCTATTTCTTCTACTATTGTGGCTGGAGCCTAGAATGTATGATGCGTGCCTGCATCTTACATGCTGGGTTCCAGATTCTGCTTCAACTGTATTATTTTATCCTGACTTGCTGCCTAACAGACGTGCTGTGCTTCTTTCCTTAAACTTTAAAATAAATCTTCATATTTTTACTATACATGCCTCTTACTTTTTTACAACTCACTCTTTAGATTTAGCACTGTTACTTTATCACATTTTTGCACTGCTAGTCAGTTTTACCCTCCTTATGCCACACAAACTAAGCTACTACATCTGAGTTTTCTTCCACCTGATTAGGCTACAGTTCACCTAATCCAGAGTGGTTGTACATCACTTCCTTCGGGTGAAGGATCCCAAATGATGTAGGGCGGCACAGGGTGGGTATCTGATGGGAATCATTGATTGTCACCACGTATCATTCTTTATGGACTTCGTGACTGTACCCTATAGTTAACACATTGTTCTAGATAGTTTACACTCTCCTTGATCTACTGTTGTCTTTTGTAAGTATTACGTAATAGGGGACGATAACATTGTACGGTCAATAAATATTCCCCTCTGACCCTCTTTATTGTTATTCATTGAGATTCATGACCTAGAGTTAAAATTAAAGACCTACCAAACCCCAGCAGAACTCAAGAAAAGACTGGACGAACTAAATAAATCAATGAATGAATTTGAAGGACACAAAATATGTGAAATTTCACAAAGACAAGAAATCATTTTCGCATGAAAATGTTTACCCATATATTAAGGATGATTATATCCTCTCCGGAAAAAACTCTGGTTACAACACTGATAGTGGGGGTTCAGACACAGGATCTGACTCCTCTGATTCAAGTTACAATCGTAACAAACCAAAAAACAGATTAAGCAGAGGGGGTAGGATGAGAAACAGAGGAACTTTTGGTTGGCCACATTTCCAGGGACCACCACCTCAATACATCTATGGTCCTCCACCATTCCACCACCCCTATCCACAACAACCTTTCCCTTTCTGGGACAATACCCAGGCATCGGGCATGCAACAGCAGCCTTTTTTAGGGAGAGGAAAAAGGCCGGGAAGAGGAAAAACCAGAGGCCAACAGGTACAATGGGCACAACCATTGGAAACAGGCAGGACCCACACGAGGAGCCAAGGTCCGGTGAGCGCACCATCAACCAGCAACCATTGAGCCTGGTAGTCAACCTTTCAGACAAAGTCCTTACCCAAGACCAGACAAATGTTTTAGAAAAGGGTTTTGAGTTTTGTCCCAACTACCAATTTGGATAAATTCAAGTTATACTGTGAGCTGAAGGAGTTCACTCGCAGTATTAAGTTACAAGTATACTTTAAGGACAAATCGCAACACTTTGGGAGCCTTAAGTGATACTGGGCTAAAGAATAAATCGATATTCACCCCCCCGGCAGCATGTTTGCCAGTGGAACTCCTAGCTTTCGAGAAAGCGATTCTAAAGGATGTGATGGAGTTAGACCCTGGGTCATCAAGAACTTTTTACAATACTAGCAGATCTGAAAAGGAGGCAATACAACAATTGTCCAATGATACCAGCCTTACAATTAAACCAGCTGATAAGGGCGGAGCAACAGTGGTACAGAATTCAAAAGATTATGATTCCGAGTGCCTCCGGCTTCTGACTGAACAGCGGAATTACGAGTTCTTAACTGAGGATCCAACTGAACGTTTAAGAATCGAAATTGCGAGGATGGTAGAAGAATCGTTAATAAACGACTGTCTTTCTAAAAAAGAAGCAGACTTTCTGGACAATAAACACCCAAGAATACCGTACTTTTACACAATCCCAAAAATCCATAAAAGAATGGAGGATCCACCAGGGAGGCCGATCGTCTCAGGGATTGGGTCGATTCTAGAGCCCCTGTCTAAATTTGCAGACGCCTTTCTGCGACCTCTAGTGCAACAAACTGATACATATCTACAAGACACCAACTGGAGAAAAAGAGAATCCTAATCCCAAACAACCCCCACTCAAGACACATCCAGATGTGGAAGCAGTATATTGATGACGTCTTCCTCATCTGGAATGGAAACGAAATGGAAGTCGACCTATTCCTGGTCTGGTTGAATTTACAAGATCCTTTTCTGAAGTTCACCTCCACAATGAGCAGAGAAAAACTGGTCTTCTTAGATCTAAACATCCAAGCAGAGGGTGGGAAATTGACCACCACTACACATTTCAAACCCACGGCCAGAAATTGTTTGTTGAATTTTGACAGTTTCCATCCAAGGCAATTGAGGGAGAATTTATCCTTCGGGCAGTTTTTACGCCTGAGGCGCAACTGCTCAGAGAAACGGGATTATGAGACACAAGCGAAAGAATTAAACACAAAATTACTAGAGAAATTACCCTCGCAAGATCCTGTCAAAAGCGAAAAAGAGAGCGTCAAATAACAATAGAGACGCCCTTCTGGAACCAAAACCCAGGAAGGAGCCCAAAAATGACACCAACAGGAGACCGATTTGTGTTACCTCCTACAACGTGGCTTCAACAAAAATAACAAAAATTGTCAAAAAGCATTGGAGAACACTTAATAGTGGCGGCTTAAACCTGACCCAGCCTATGTTCAGCTACCGCAAAGGGAAAAACTTGAAGGACTTGTTAGTCCACACACGCCCCAAAGGTATGGAAGGCCAAATACGTCGCCTACACCCACTACCATCAGGACACTACCCTTGTTCAAACTGCAGTGTGTGTCATCTAACCACAGCAACAAAACAAGTCACCTGCAACAATTGTTTGACCTGGGATTTGAGGGGCTACTCGAGCTGTAACACGACAGGGGTGGTCTATATGATTACTTGTACGTGTAATCTACACTACATAGGCATTACCACCAGGAAGGTCAATACATGTATGGTGGAACACCGTAGTAATTTTAGGTGTAAACATTCCAACACCAAAATGACCGCACACTTCCTGGAAAAAGGACACACCCCAAATGACATGCGTTGGTGGTCCTTGAAAGACAACAGCCACACACTGGCATGGAGAAAAAACTCTTAGAGAAAGAACAGCGTTGGGTTTTTAAACTCCGTTCTCACATTGTGGGCCTAAATGATGAAATCCCGTGGGGACAATTCACATGATCTAACTTACTGTAAGTCTATCTAATCTATTTAGCTAAGAACTGACATATAGAGTAACCCCACTAATATACCTATTTAAACTGAGACTGAAAAAATGAACAAAAACCATGATCCACCCACTGGACAGGTTTTTGGTATATAGTTGTATATATTAGATATATTGTTTTGATACTTTAGAATTTTTTAAAAATTTTTGGCAAACGAACTGATAAAAACAACGATAAGGTGCGTTTTGCTGAAAATTATGTGAATAGGGAAATGGTCAAGTCCTTCAGTAACAATCAGTGTTTGACAAATCCTCATATACCTAAAATGGCCGCCAATACCGATCGCGCAAACCTTAGCGCGCTCTAGTCCTTGACTAAGAACAATGCGGAAGTGGGAGGCAAAAAGGGAGCTAAAAGCAGCATGGCGTCCCCGGTCATGCAACATTCGGACCGGAGACCCTCGACTAGGTGCAAACGAGGGAGGTATCCTGTTAGCAAGTAAGTGCTGATAAGGTGTGCTTGACAGACGGAGTTTCTTTGTAACCCCGTCTGTTGTCGATCACGGAGCCCGAGACACACAGCCTCGTAAGTCTCTTCAACAACGAGACAACCTGGTAAAATATCCGTTTCTTGCTTCCTCCCGAATTTTTAGATTGCTGGGATACTGAACCCCTCCGAGTCCATGGGGCACAGCTAGGCCCCAGCACATATATGTAAAACCGAAATGTATGAGTGTGCAAGTGGAATGAGTGTCTGCTTTATACCACAAGGTGCTAACCACGTTTTTTATGCAAGAAAACGTTCTTTTAGGACCACGGGGAATATAATCACTGTTCTTCCTGTTTTTCGTCCTATGTGTGTGATTTCTGTGTACATATACTGGGGGTCATGACTACCCCTTGACTATTAAGCTGTTTTTTTGTCTTACAGGAACCACGTGATTCAATTGGTTACGTAGGTACTGTATGCATGCATTAATTTTGGTTGCAATAAAGAAAATGCAAGCAAAGCCTACATGCAGGATGCACTGTTCCTAAGAGAATAATTATTCTCACAATGTAAAATGGTTATAAGACTCTATTGAATCAGTAGTCTATAAATTTGTATTGCAAACATTAGTTTTATTTTGCAATGTGGTTATTTCAGAACTATACTAAGTTCTTATATCATCCTTTAAATCATACAGTGAAAACTTTTCATATGTTAATGTAATTCATAACATTAAGAAAAACCCAATTTATAAATATACATATACACCACTATATAGCGTGGTTATCCATTTGGAGCAATAACATTATTTATGGTCACTTGCTGTCGCCCGATGCATTTCGGGAAGCCCTGTTCCCTTCTTCAGGGGCGAATACCTAGACAAATGTAATACAAAGAAATGTATATATCAAAATCAAAATCCATTAGCAAATAAATGATCGTTAAACACAGGAAGGAACATTCATATTAGTATCATGATTTGCCAATAGGTAAACTGAACAGTGTGTAGACATGTCAGATATATATCACGATAGCATCATTATATTATCATAGCACCTACGAGAGATGACACAAAGCTATCCTAATAGCGATATGGTACCTTCATGCATAGAAACGTGGGTAATAAATATAATATTCAAGGAATAGATGTGCATAATCATAGAACTTCACTAGTGATAAAGAAACAATAACACATGTGGAAACAGGTATCTGTGTTAATGAAAAAAATTTTTGAGTCAAAACACATGCTATACATTATTATCAATGTCAAACACACATTGATGTGGAGCTGATGAGCCAAAAAGAAATAAACCCACATCTATACAAGTAGCATCACAAAGGCATGCTTTGTAAAATACTAAAGGCTTAGGTGAAGTGAAAGGGTCTACATACCAGTTTCTGGGTGGTAAGGAGTGCGATAGGTGTATCTTCACTGCTAGCTGACGCATATAAAACTGCAGGGAAAATGATATGAAAATGGTATAGGCCACTGATAAAAAACTAACTATATGATCAGATCATTTTCCCTGCAGTTTTATATGCGTCAGCTAGCAGTGAAGATACACCTATCGCACTCCTTACCACCCAGAAACTGGTATGTAGACCCTTTCACTTCACCTAAGCCTTTAGTATTTTACAAAGCATGCCTTTGTGATGCTACTTGTATAGATGTGGGTTTATTTCTTTTTGGCTCATCAGCTCCACATCAATGTGTGTTTGACATTGATAATAATGTATAGCATGTGTTTTGACTCAAAAAAAATTTTCATTAACACAGATACCTGTTTCCACATGTGTTATTGTTTCTTTATCACTAGTGAAGTTCTATGATTATGCACATCTATTCCTTGAATATTATATTTATTACCCACGTTTCTATGCATGAAGGTACCATATCGCTATTAGGATAGCTTTGTGTCATCTCTCGTAGGTGCTATGATGATATAATGATGCTATCGTGATATATATCTGACATGTCTACACACTGTTCAGTTTACCTATTGGCAAATCATGATACTAATATGAATGTTCCTTCCTGTGTTTAACGATCATTTATTTGCTAATGGATTTTGATTTTGATATATACATTTCTTTGTATTACATTTGTCTAGGTATTCGCCCCTGAAGAAGGGAACAGGGCTTCCCGAAATGCATCGGGCGACAGCAAGTGACCATAAATAATGTTATTGCTCCAAATGGATAACCACGCTATATAGTGGTGTATATGTATATTTATAAATTGGGTTTTTCTTAATGTTATGAATTACATTAACATATGAAAAGTTTTCACTGTATGATTTAAAGGATGATATAAGAACTTAGTATAGTTCTGAAATAACCACATTGCAAAATAAAACTAATGTTTGCAATACAAATTTATAGACTACTGATTCAATAGAGTCTTATAACCATTTTACATTGTGAGAATAATTATTCTCTTAGGAACAGTGCATCCTGCATGTAGGCTTTGCTTGCATTTTCTTTACTGTCTTTGTACTATGTAGCCAACATAGTCTAGCAGCTTGCACCCTTGGTTTACCTTATAAGATTGTTATAAATCTGAGTGCTCCTCTTTCCTTTACAATTGGATTTCACTTTTTGGCTCCCCAAGAGGTAGCACCGCATCTAGTTAAACATTTCATTTATTGACGCAAGTATGGCATCATTTGATAGTATAACACGCATCACAGAGAACAGAGCCAATACCATGACGTACTCTAATGAAGAGGCTAAGGACATCTATGCCCTCATCAAAGAAATTCAATTAGTAGATACACAGGGAGGATCTACCATTCAAAGACTCAAACAATTAGAATACCTCACACGCAGACAACTGAATCAAAGGCTGCATGCCTCTACTTTGGTACAATACCATCGAGCCCAAAGAATTCCACGAGGACTCAGGATAGCTTTGCGACCCATGCTTTTTAGATTTCACTTAAATCCCAAGTTCATGGACAAATGGTTCGCGATCCTCAATAAGTGCTCTCTTGATCTTATTTTGTTGATCATAGAAGAGTTGTCTAACACTATCAGAGATCTGGATGAAGAAATCTTTAATTTAAAAAAAGAATTGGAAATATGTATTGAAACACAAACATGGTCTAAAACATTAGAAGATCTCAATGTTAAACTTGAAAGATACAACAAAGAATTACAAGAAGGCAAAATCAGGAAGTATCGACGAGATACTATTGATTATAAACTTAATGAGGTCTACACGTGGGCCGAAATTTATGCCAAAAAAAGATTCACTAAACCCAGAGTTAATACATCTAGTGAAGAGAGTATCACTACAGACCAAGATATTGCCGCAACCAGACCTCCGGTCTCCACTAGCACTCTAGTCACAGGGAGTCAACCATCCACCGACAAACAAGTGAGAGCTACATCAGCATCAGGTCTGTCTACCACCACAATGTCTTTTTTATCCCAGGTTCCACAATCAGGACAACCACCCCCGCCAACCTTGCAGGAACAACCAATGTTAGAACCCTCAAACGACCCACCAGGCGAGGACAGGGGAAAGGTATTAAGAAGTGGGAAGAATGTAGTCTGATCATCAATATTTCCACTAAAGATTTGACTAAACAACAACTCATGACCCTTAACAAGGGAATGAGTTTTGTACCCACCAATGACACAACGTTGCTAGACACCAAAGTTGCTCTCTACAAACTGACACGAAAGCTAAGACTTCGGCACTACTTTTCAAATGTTCTTCAAGTATGTGAAGATCTGAATATGGACACTGATGAAAGAATCTTTCGTCCCAAAAGCACCTTTCAAGCTCCTGTGTCTCACAAGATCATTGATTTTTTTGAGGAAACTGTTAAACGTGATTTCATAAAAATCCGTTACAAATCCACTGGTAGATCCAATTTCAATCAATATGAACACAGAACTATCCAGGGTATTTCACAAGATGACACCCTCACCTTGAAACCTGCAGACAAGGGAGGTGCTCTCGTTGTCATGGACACAGATTACTATGAGCGGAAAGTGGATGCACATGTAAACGATCTGAATACTTATACTATCTTGCATAGTGACCCCACTTATACTCTACAGAGTATTTTGCAAACATATTTACAGACAGCCATACAAGATGGCATCATTACGGATGAAGAAAAGTCTTTTTTGACCACGTCTAATCCCAAAAGACCGCGCCTCTATATGACGCCTAAGATACACAAACACCCTACTGATCCTCCTTTCCGCCCCATTGTGGCAGGTTGTGGATCTATATTTGATCCCGTTGGGAAATATCTGGATTTTTATCTCCAAAAATTTGTGCAATCTTGGTGCACATATACCAAAGACACCACACATTTTCTCAATAAAATTGAGATTATTCAAAGTATGTATAGTCACAAGTGGACATTATGCACCATCGATGTCACCGCGCTATATACTTCTATAAACCACGAGGAAGGTATGGAAGCAACTGAATGGGCACTATTTAAATTAGATCTCCCAGAGAATAAGAGTGTATTCATTTTGAAACTATTGCATTTTTGCCTCAACAATAGTTATTTCAGATGGAAAGACAATTTTTATGGACAACTGACAGGGACAAGTATGGGATTTTCTGGGGCACCTTCTTATGCTAACATATTTATGTCTAAATTTGAGAACGAACACATTTTGACAAATGAGGAATGGCAGATGGGTCTTGTTCAATATTGTCGATATATTGACGACATTTTTTTGATCTGGAGTAAAGACACCACTGAACTTCACAGACTCATTACTGAACTCAACACCAGGAACCATAGAATACAATTCACACACACGATGAGTGACACCCAGGTTAACTATTTAGATGTTCTTATCAAGAAAGATGACCAGGCACGTAGGTTGTATACAGACATCTTTACGAAGCCTACAGACCGCAATAGTACATTACAATTTACCAGTTTTCATCCCAAGAGTCTCCTCACCAATCTACCCTACTCGCATTTCTTGAGACTGAAAAGAATTTGCGCCAATGATGAAACACTGCATGCTCAAATTCCTATGCATCGAGCTAAGTTTGAATGTAGAGGTTATCCTCCCGAAGTGCTGGATCATACAATTGATAGACTGTCAATTGTTGATAGGCAAACGCTACTTAATCCTTTACCCAAACCACAAAAGTCAGGAATTACATTTGTGTCAAAATACTCTACTGTGTCCAGTAAAATTAAAAGAATCATCTTGAACAGATGGGAACTGTTACAAAACGAAAGTGATTTCAAAGGAATTTTCGGTGAAAAACCTATTTTCGCTTACACCAGAGGCAGGAATTTAATGGACAAGTTGAGCACTTCCACCAGAAAAGCCACCACAGAACCACATACTGGCACCATGCGGTGTCACAATAGTGTGCACTGCAACAACATCATTATTGGCAATAGCATGACACACCCGACAACAGGCAAGAAGATTGAGTTACGTCACTCGGGGGACTGTAACACCATGAATATCATCTACAGTCCAAAATGCCCATGTGGCAAATTATATATAGGTAAAACCGCTCGTAAACTCAAAACTAGGCTTACTGAACATAAAAGCAATTTCAGGTGTAAAAACAGAACCACATCAGTTGCAACACACTGGCTTGAGCAAAGACACAACATCTCCCAACTGAGAGCTCAAATTATTGAAGTTGTACCCAAATTAGAAGGCCAAGATAATAACGCCAAACTACTGCAGAGGGAGGTTTACTGGATTGAATACCTTGCCACTTTGATACCCATAGGGCTCAATGACAGGGTTGATTACAGTTGTTTCTTATAGTCAGATAACCACTAATATTCCTTATCAGCATCATTCGTTCTGGCTTACCTTCATTGTCACTTTATAATCTCATTAGGTTTCCACTCTCAGTAGACTGGTTTAGGTCATACACAGGCGTATTTTTTCTTTTTCTTGCATGTCTGCATTCTTGAATACTCCATATAAGCATATATCCAATGTATTCTATGTTTTTATCACTGTTACTTTATATGTAGCCAATCAATTAAGATATATTTGTTTTGTATATATTCATTTGTGAGTCAATGCTCGTTTCATATACATGAGCTCAAGATGTATCCGTATTAGAATGTAACTACCTTGGTAGAGTGTTTTTCATTGTAACACGTGTCAGGATGAATTAGTGACTAGTAAGCTCTTGCTACCTCGATAGAATGTAACTACTGTTTGTAGAGGGTTATCTAGTACTATGACAGTTAGGCTGTCACACCCATCCATGTCATAAGTTTTTGTTTAAGTTTTTTCTTAATGTGGGTGCATTTATAGCCTTCTTGCATGTTTTCACACCTAGAAGCCTTGCACTAGATAACATAGCGTTTGCATTTAACAGAGACTAAGTTAGTTTTTTTATATTCCATTATCCATGACACGGTTTCTGTTCTCATTAGGTTCATCTCGCTTCTTTTTCGTTATTTGTCACTTCGGACGTATTCTCCTTATCTATCCAACATTCGCTTCAGCACCACAGATAATTTTTTTACGAGTATCTTTTTTCACCACAGGTATATTTTTTACGAGCATTTCTTTAGTCATTGCACTATGCAATAGAGACAACTACATTTCCCATTATCCCCTAGTTAGCCCGCACACGTGTTTATTCTCGGGACTATTTTAAATCCCGTATGGCATCCTTCCGCGAAATTTCCGCTTTGGATTCTACCCCCACTTGACTCGCTGCGGCGTTTAGAATACACAGTAAGCCACAGTTGCTCGTTAGGGACATTTGAGGTTACAATTTAATTACTTGTGCCGCTGAGCATTGTTTGTCATCTCTCTTTAGAAGTTTTCTTCGCAAACTACTGTTGATACATCGGATGCATATAGCAGATCGGCACTGACCGAGTTCGAAGCACTGTCTCGACACTACTAATATATTACTTTCATGATCAGGTAGTTATATACATTTTTGTAATACTCAGTGTGCCATTTCCTGTGTTAATGAAGACCCAGGGGACGTACATGTGTAAATATTTCTACGCTACCGGCAGAACCTCTGTCTTGGATATTTTTTATATCCTAGGGTTACATAATGGTTAATATTCGGTAATCTCATGCATTTGTCATTTTCTTCATGAACGATTCTTGTAGTACTCCATAGTGGCCTACACCGTTTCCATGTATCACATATCATTTTCACCACAGTTTTATATGTGATATATATCAGTGAAGATCCGTTCTTCGTATTCACTGATCATATAGTTAGTTTTTTATCAGTGGCCTATACCATTTTCATATCATTTTCCCTGCAGTTTTATATGCGTCAGCTAGCAGTGAAGATACACCTATCGCACTCCTTACCACCCAGAAACTGGTATGTAGACCCTTTCACTTCACCTAAGCCTTTAGTATTTTACAAAGCATGCCTTTGTGATGCTACTTGTATAGATGTGGGTTTATTTCTTTTTGGCTCATCAGCTCCACATCAATGTGTGTTTGACATTGATAATAATGTATAGCATGTGTTTTGACTCAAAATTTTTTTTCATTAACACAGATACCTGTTTCCACATGTGTTATTGTTTCTTTATCACTAGTGAAGTTCTATGATTATGCACATCTATTCCTTGAATATTATATTTATTACCCACGTTTCTATGCATGAAGGTACCATATCGCTATTAGGATAGCTTTGTGTCATCTCTCGTAGGTGCTATGATAATATAATGATGCTATTGTGATATATATCTGACATGTCTACACACTGTTCAGTTTACCTATTGGCAAATCATGATACTAATATGAATGTTCCTTCCTGTGTTTAACGATCATTTATTTGCTAATGGATTTTGATTTTGATATATACATTTCTTTGTATTACATTTGTCTAGGTATTCGCCCCTGAAGAAGGGAACAGGGCTTCCCGAAATGCATCGGGCGACAGCAAGTGACCATAAATAATGTTATTGCTCCAAATGGATAACCACGCTATATAGTGGTGTATATGTATATTTATAAATTGGGTTTTTCTTAATGTTATGAATTACATTAACATATGAAAAGTTTTCACTGTATGATTTAAAGGATGATATAAGAACTTAGTATAGTTCTGAAATAACCACATTGCAAAATAAAACTAATGTTTGCAATACAAATTTATAGACTACTGATTCAATAGAGTCTTATAACCATTTTACATTGTGAGAATAATTATTCTCTTAGGAACAGTGCATCCTGCATGTAGGCTTTGCTTGCATTTTCTTTACTGTCTTTGTACTATGTAGCCAACATAGTCTAGCAGCTTGCACCCTTGGTTTACCTTATAAGATTGTTATAAATCTGAGTGCTCCTCTTTCCTTTACAATTAATTTTGGTTGCAGCATATTTCACCATTTAGCTCATTGCAGCGTCTTTTAGGAGTGGCGAACACAGGGCTGGTCCCTGTGTAGTCCTGAGGAAGTGCTTGGGGGATGCACGAAACATGTTGACAGGAGTTGATAGGCACACCTAAACACATTGCTTTTGGGTATCCTAATATTTCCACCCCGTTTTTAACGCTACCACCTGGAAGCAAGAATAAACTATTTAAAGCTTACTAGGCAGGTATTTTTAACTATTCACACATACTCCACTCCATCACATCACTACACTCGCACCACACATAGTCTAATTATAAGTGCTCCTACGTAATTCGCAAGTCGCAGCACGCCCCAGTCCGCAGCGGACTGGGATGGCCCCTATGATGAAGCATGTCACCGTGGGGCAACCCTGGTGAGTGAGGGGACAACAAGAAAAAGAGCAACACTCGTTTTCTATCACTATACACACTATTCCAACCCCAATGAATGTTGTGAATAGGACTATAGTTAGTAGCTAGGCTCTCGATTTCTGTTGCCCAGAGATCATTTGGGCCATCGAATAGGACTCCCAGGTAGGAAAAGGTTGTGGTTATGGGCACTTTTTCGTTATCTATACTACTATTATAAAGAGAGAACTTGCACCTTTTGGCCAGGTAAACTCTGGAACCACAGCGCCAATCTACACACCCGATACATCTATGAAAATTTCAGGGTGTGTAGATGGACATAGGCTATATAATTTTTTTTTAAAAAGTACATTTAAAAAATTAAGTTTGTAAACAAAGTAGTCCCCTGAAAGTAGCACCGGCCAGGACCTAGCGCTGGCCGCTACGCGACGTGCGTGATGACAAAGGAGGAGGGCGGTGCAGTGACGAGCGGCTGTGCAGTGAGGAGCGGTGGTACAGGTAAGGAAAGGGAAAGTGAGACTGTGTGATGCAGGAGGAGGCAAGAAGGAGGAAGCAGTAAATGAAAATGTTGGAGCGCGATTGAGTCGGGGCGGGCGCGAGTGAGTCGGGGCGGGAGGGGGGCGCGAGTGAGTCAGGCGGGAGGGGGGCGGGAGGGGGGTGGGAGTGAGTCGGGGCGGGAGGGGGGCGCGAGTGAGTCGGGCGGGAGAGGGGCGCGAGTGAGTCGGGCGGGAGGGAGTCGGTGCGGGAGCGGGTCGGGCGGGAGCGGGTGTACTGCCCCCAGCCTCTTTCTGCCCCAGGCAACGCTGGGGCGGGCTGCTAGTTTACCATAAAAGGATAATTTCGCTTCAGACGGGTCCCAACCTGTAATATGTAGGATTTAGAGTTGTTTATGGCTAGATCGCAGTCAGCCATAAAGCTGCGGAAGGCATTTAATAGAGATTGCAGGCCTCTTGCGGTTCTAGCCAGGAGGATCGCGTCGTCCGCATAAGCCCCTACGTCCTACATATGGGAAATCCACCCCAGTTTCAGTCAAAGACTTATCAAGCTCATTGATAAATAGATTAAAAAGAAAGGGCGCTAGGATGAATCCTTGCCTTACTCCCCGATCAACTGTAAAGTCCCTTGATACTCCGAGGTCCTGGGAGAATCTGATGTTCGCCCTAGTGTCCCTGTGTAGATCCCTCAGGAAGTTAACCAGAGTGGCATCCACCCCCATGGGGCCCATGGACTGCCACAGTTTCCCCCGATTGACACAGTCAAAAGCGGAGGAAAGGTCCATGAATGCCATGTAGATGGCACCCTTACGGGGGACTGTATACTTCGTGAGAATCATATACAGGTTGAGGCATTGTGCCAAGGTGGAGTGCCCCAGAGAAACCCGTACTGGATATCAGAGATAATTCTGTTTTCTTCAGCCCAGGTGGACAGTCTGTTCAGTACTACTCCCCCCACTACCTTGACAACAGATCAGATCTAGCCTTTCTATCTCCTGAGGTGGAAGCCGGGAGCTGCTTTTTAAAAAAAAGTGTAATATTTTTCCTGATTTGCGCTGCATTTGCTGATTTATTTTGTCATTTTAAAATCCCTTACCTTCATTCCACTCAGCCGAGTAGATGCTGAGGGAATCGCCCTCCCACACGGATCTCCCCAGGGGCGGTGGCCATATTGGGCAGGGACTGGGACTAGGACACAGCGCTCAAGTTGTTTGCTCCTCGGGCACATAAAGCGAGGTTGGCAGCACGAGCATTCAGATCTAGCCTTTCTATCTCCTGAGGCGGAAGCCGGGAGCTGTAATATTTTTCCTGATTTGCCCCGCATTTGCTGATTTATTTTGTCATTTTAAAATCCCTTACCTTCATTCCACTCAGCCGAGTAGGTGCTGAGGGAATCGCCCTCCCACACGGATCTCCCCAGGGGCGGCGGCCATTTTTGGCACGGACTGGGACTCGGACACAGCGCTCTAGTTGTTGGCTCCTCGGGCACATACAGCGAGGTTGCCAGCATGAGCATTCAGATCTAACCTTTCTATCTCCTGAGGCGGAAGCCGGGAGCTGCTTTTAAAAAAACTGTAATATTTTTCCTGATTTGCGCCGCATTTGCTGATTTATTTTGTCATTTTAAAATCCCTTACCTTCATTCTACTCAGCAGAGTAGGTGCTGAGGGAATCGCCCTCCCACATGGATCTCCCCAGGGGTGGCGGCCATATTGGGCAAGGACTGGGACTAGGACACAGCGCCCTAGTTGTTCGCTCCAAGGGCACATAAAGTGAGGATGCTAGCTCGTACGTGCAGCGGACGCGCGCTGCGGGCGCGCCAAAGGCAAGCCCGTCTGAGCCCTAAAGAGCCCAGAGGCCAGGGACTATGTCCTAAGGTCGGAAACTGCGAGCAAGCAGGCGAGTCTTTTTTACTCCGCTGAGTCACTAAAGGCCATCAGAGAGATGCACTGCACCTGGAACCATAGCCTTACTTTTACTAAGTGTGTGAATGAACTCCCGGCTATGCAGGAAGGCCCCATAGCATGCAGGCAATGTCATTTCTCCACTATTATTCAGGAACAACCGTCCTTTATCAACCGGAGTGCGCCATGCTCCTGCCCTCCAGAGATAACTAACCTACTATGTAACGTTAGATCTCTGGCCAAGCATCCTCTGGAAATCTGGGATATGATCGTTTCCCATACCCCATTATTATGTTTTTTAACAGAAACCTGGCTGAATCCCACAAACAGCACCATGATCAATCTTGCTATCCCTGACAATTACAAATTAATCCACCTAAACAGAGAAGGAAAAACTAGCGGTGGTATTGCCATCACGTTTCAAGACCATCTTACAGTGAACTGGTTATCCACAACCTGCAAAGAAGGTATGGAATTAGGTATTTTTAAGGTCACCCTATCAGCATCAGAATGTTGGTACGGAGCACTGGTTTATCAACCCCCAGGTTCCAAACTGAACTTCACTGATTCACTGATCGAACAAATTGCTCTACACGCCCTAGGAACCAGGAGATTCCTCCTGCTTGGAGATTTTAACTTTCATGGAGAACTCACCGCTCATTCGGAGGTCCGCAAACTCCTTTCTGCCTTGCAAACCTTAGGACTGACTCAAAAAGTGGAGGGCCCAACCCATCAGGCCGGGCACCTGCTTGACTTAGTGTTCACTAACGATGAGAATCTGAGATGTAGCCCTCCTATCCCTCTCACATGGACCGATCACTCGTTGATCTCCTTCTCCATTCCTCGATCCTTGGCAAAAAACTCCGACAAAGCTATGACAAATAAGTCAATCAAACGCAGACCATGGTGGAATCTCTCTGTAGAAATATTTGATGAGTATTTCCTCTGTGACCCAGTCTACATCCAGTCGGAAGCCCCCGAAAAATTAGAGGCGTTTTCAGCGGCATTAGAATCGGCTTTTGACCAGACTATACCCAAGAAATTTGGGCGTGTTCACAAGCGCCCGTAACACCCATGGTATACTGATGATCTAAGAGCGATCAAACAAAAATGTCGACGTCTAGAAAGAACTTGGCGCACCTGTAAAGACCCACAAAATAATTAATCTACAGACAAGCACTGGCTAGCTATCATGTGAACCTAAAGACTGCTAAACGTAATTTCGTTCTGACACAAATCGAACAATCAAATAACTCCCAGAAGGCTCTGTTCAGCATTGTTAAAGATTTTGTGTCCCCCAAAGCCTGTAAACAGGCTCCTAATGAATCCCAGGAGCTATGCAACTCTATTGCCACTTTCTTCCAAGACAAAATATCCACTATCTATGACAACTTTCCACAGATAGCTCGCTCAGTCTTTAATAGGCTGGAAGAATTAGAAGGAAAATGGAGGAAACCAACTTGCTCCCTGCATAACTTTAATGTAGTTACAATCAGGGAAGTTCAAAGAGCCTGGCCTCAGGAAAGTCAGGTTCACCCAATGATCCCTGTCCCCCCCAAATTATGGCCCTTTCAACTAAGAGTTGTGCTCCAGTAATTTTTGACATCTTTAATTGTTCCATCTCCACAAGCACTATTCCATCTCCCTGGAAAGAAGCAGTGGTCCGCCCTATTCTTAAAAAACCTACGTCGGACCCCGCTATCCTGAGTAATTAGCGTCCCATCTCTCTCTTACCCCTACTAGGGAAAACGCTGGAGAAAGTTATAAACAAACAATTGAGCTGCTACTTAGAACAGAATGAGATCCTGGACCCCTCAAGTCGGGCTTTCGCCCAGGTTTCAGTACTGAAACCGCGGTTTTAGCAGTCACTGACTCACTAAGATTGACCATCAACTCTGGCGGCTCGGCGATACTCATCCTTTTAGATCTCTCCACAGATTTTGATACCATCTCTCATTTCAGGCTAGCGGAGAGACTATCGGAATGTGGTATCAAAGGAACAGCCTTGAAGTGGCTCAACTCAGCAGGTCACCTAGTACCTTTCTCCTCAGATAAGCTACCGTTAGACAAAGGGGTGCCACAGGGCTCTTGTTTAAGCTCTACCCTTTTTAATATTTATATGGCCCCGCTAGCCCAGATTGTGGAACAGTTGGGTTTTGAAATCATCTCAAACGCAGATGATACACAGCTCATGTTTACCATCGGGAACTGTACAGAAATAGAAAAAACTTGTTTCTCTAATGGCATGAAGCTGATCTCAGACTGGATGACGATGAACTATCTCCAGTTAAACCCAGGCAAGACGGAGATCATGCTTATGGGAAAAGCACCAGTGATCTGGTCAGAAGACCGGTGGCCTGTACAATTAGGTACCACCCCCATTCCCAAACCCTTTGTGAGGACCTTGCGAATAAAAATTGACTGTTCCCTATCTATGAAAGATCACATTACCACTACTACTGGAACCTGTTTCTACAGTCTTCGGCTACTCCGGAAATTATTTCCCTTCATTCCCATCGCCCACCGCAGAACCTTGGTTCATGCGATGGTAACTAGCCGCTTAGACCATGGCAATGCCTTGCTGGCGGAAGTGGGTTCAACCCTTTTGTCAAAACTGAAAACTGTTCAGAATACAGCCACACAAATGATTCTCAATCGTTCGCCAGGCTCTCCTTCGGCCCCATTACTCAGAGAATTGCACTGGCTCACTATTAAAAAGAGATCCTTTTTTAAAATCTGTTGCCTCACTTATAACGCTCTCAGAAAAAAAGGCCCTCGATATTTGCAAAATGAAGTAACCAAATACTGCCCTAGTAGAAGGCTGAGATCCTCTACTCTGGAACTTCTAAGAGTTCCCAGAATTCGCCTGTCCTGGACCGGTAGTCGAGCGTTTTTTTATCTAGCTCCCACATATTGGAACCAACTCCCTCAGACTCTTCGTGCTAATCCAAACTATGGCTCCTTCAGGAAACAGCTGAAAGCCTTTCTTTTCAGTAAATAGACACTCTTGCTCCTCTGATTTCCAGATAGATTGCTAGTCAGCGCCGAGATGCTCCAGGGTGATTGTGCGCTTAATAAATCTTAACCTAACCTAACCTAACCTAATGAGGGAGATTGGTCTATAGCAACTAGTGCTATTACGGTCTCCGTTCTTGAAGACTGGGACGATCGTGGAGGTACCCCATGACTCTGGGCAACCTTCCACCACCGCTGCATTGAGCACAGCCGTGAGGACCGGGGTCCAAAGGGACTGATTTGATTTAAAAAGATCTGGGGGCTAGCCATCCGGACCTAGAGCCTTATTACAGGTCAGACCAGAGATGCCTTTCTCGACCTCACACAACGTGAACAGGGGCAGGGTTTCATTACTTCCTCCCAACTTGGTCGTGGTGCACTTAAATATGGACCCGAAATGGTGTACTCAGTCATCTCTGATATTCGTATCGATGACGTCCGCCCCTTTCCTCTCGAAAAGGGATTTGTTAATTATTCCCCAAAATTTCGAGCTATTACCTAGAGTATCCGGGCCAAGAAGCTCCTTCCATGTGGCATCCTTTATTTCGGATTTCCTAGTTGCCAAGGCCCTTTTGTAGTTAAGGCGGAGAAGCCTGATCCGAGATTGATCTCTGGGGATGGACCTCAAACCTGCCTTTAGGTCTGTCGCCGCTCTCGAACAAAGACCATCAAACCACTTAGGGTCTCTAGGCGATGGTTTTTGTGAGCGGATAGACAGCAGGGCTCCCGCCTTGGTGGCAATGACCTCAAAGGCCTTGAGTACATTCCCAGGAGAAGAATTATTGTAAAAAGATTATTGTAACGGACTGTTCGTAAATGCTCAGACACGGGTGGTGACCAAACTGCAGCTAATTCAAAACGCTGCAGCAAGGCTACTAGCTGGCATTCCCAAGTTTCAATCCACCAAACATGCGATAAGGAACTACCACTGGTTAACGGTGAAAAATCGTATTAAATTCAAGACCTTGTGCCTCACATTTAAAGCTCTGAAAGGTCTTGGACCAGCATTTCTCAAACAGAAACTCCTCCACTACCAACCGAAAAGATCCCTACGATCGGAACAGAGACATCTACTGGTAGTGCCACGCACCAGTACGGTCAAATGGGGCGACAGATGTTTCACCAACTCTGCAGCCAGACTTTGGAACACGCTTCCAAACGAAATAAAACTGGCACCCTCCCTTCTCCAATTCAGAAAATTGATAAAAACTTGGTTATTTGACCAATAATCTGTTCAGGCCAACTCTTCTTAAATTAAGATACATGCTTAATCTGAGACTGCTAGCTAAGTCATAGCGCCAAGACACCCACGGGTATACGTTGCGCTTTATAAATTTTTAAAATAAATAAATAAAATAAATAAATAAAAGAATCGGAAGACACACATACTGCTAGATCAACAGCACAAGATTCACAAATGTTGTCATAAAAGGCTACGGGATTCACCTGCCCACTTAAGTCGGCGCCTACTGTCCGTGAGTTTCAACACGCCGGGCGCTACCTTCTTCCCCTGGTGATTTAGTAAATCTCCACCGAGGCGTACACATACGGGATTGTGGTCGCTAAAGATGCTGCTTCTAATTTTAAACTCCAAAAGAGAGGATTGTAGGCCAGCAGAAATAAGAACATGGCCTATAAAAGAGCTTCCATTATGGCCTTTAAAAGAGGGAACAAGCTGTTTTTTAGAATCGTCTACCATGGACATGGCTGAAATCAAGTCTAGTTCATTGAGTAACTTGTTAAGTGCATTTCCCTGCGGTGAGTGCTCAAAATGTAGGCCCCCCATCTTTGCACAGCCCAATTCTCCCATACATGTTAATGCCGGGTCTCCACGCGGTCGTAAGTTAAAATCACCAGATATTATAAGGCAGTGGGAAAAAAAAACACAATGCTGTTTAACAAATTCGCCCAGTAAATTAATCTTATAGGACCCTACAGCATGTACTGCGTTGTAAAAGTTGATCAAACAGAGGCTTGCATTTCCTTGTTTTAAAAAGATAGCTTGGAGATCTAGGTGGGGGGAGCAAATTTCCTTTATTCTGCATTTCAGAGCTAAGGCTATATAGATAACCAATCCTCCCTTAGCTCTGCCCCTTGACGAGGGCAGTGTAGGGACAAAATAAGCTTTGTAGCCCTCTAAGAATAAGTTACATTCCACCATCCAAGTCTCCTGCAAGCAAATCACCGGGAATTGCTTAATAAACAGGACCCACTTAGGGTCAAGGAACTTCCCCGCCAGTCCTGCGATGTTCCATGAAATGATGGTATGGGGTACTTTCTCTGAGGGATCCCCCAAGGAGACGTTCCGTTGGATCTCTGGTAGCACGGGGATACACACCCTTGGGAAGGGTTGCCTACGGTGTAAAGGGAGTGCAGGTAGCTGAGAGTCCGAAGTTACGACAGTCGAATCAGGGCTTGGACTCAGTCAATCACAGTCTTCTAAACTTGAGAGGGCAACAAATCTATTTGGCCCCTGGGAGATTGGCGAGAAGGGGCGCCCGTCTAAGTTGGGATATCTTGGAATGTGTGGGATTATGTGGGAACTCACATTATTCTCACTCTGGCCATGTCGATGGTAGTGGCCAAGATGATTATCACTGCGAGATGACACAGGATTGTAAAAAAAGCCCAGGGGAAGAATCTGTATGTTAGAACCCCTATGGGACTGACCAAAACGAGACTCTCTAAACATTCTTTCAACAATCATTCGATCATTAAAATTTGCAATAATGCAGTCTCCCACCCCTGTTTTTCTGGCATTACCCACCCAGCCCACACGGCGGACCATTAGGATCTTTCGATCTACCGCCGGGCCTACAAAAGTGTTACTGGAAAGCCAGTGTATGACCTTATTCTTAAGCTGGCTAAATGCTTCACTAGTGCCTCGGGGGAGAGGTGAAACGTTCCCTAAAATTACCACCAAAGGTGTTGATTGGGGGGGGTAAGTTGATAGATATACAGTTTGGAGTGACGGCAGAGTGGATGCCCACAGCACCATCAGCATTGTCTCCCAAACGCTGAGGAACCTTATCCTGTTGTGAAGCTGGAGGAGACCTAGCCCTGGCCGGACCCTCCTTAAAACCACCCGCCACCTGCCCTGAATGGTTAATGACCAGGTTTCTGGGTAAGTTAGAGAGGGTTGAGTTCCCCTGGCCTACTGTGTGATGTTGGGAGCTTGCAGTGGGATCTGAGCTGGTTAGATCAATGTTAATATTCTCAGTGGTATCAGGTAATGGCAAGGTTTTCATATGAGCTACAATACTTTGTTCTATATCGTCTAATTCAAACACAATAGGGGCCAGTTTTTCCTCCAGTATATTGATTAGTAAAGATTTCATAGATTCTAATAGGGGATGTATGTCCAAAGGCAAAATTGCCGCCTGGGTGTCCCTTGTGACTGGGGCTGGTGATGACGGATTATTGTTTTTTTTTGCTTGGCTGGAAATAGCTTTGCACTTTCTTTTTCTTGTCCCAAAAGAACTACAATCATCCCTTAAGCCCTTCGATATGGACAAACCATTGTTATCTTCATTGACCATAGCAGTATTCTTTTCAATAAGACCACCCTCCCCTGACATAACACTGTGAGAAATGACCTGCCTATTTGTTATTATCACTTCAGGGGATAGAGGCCTGTGCGGTATGTGCGGTAGCTCCCCCACACCCTCCATGACGCCAGGGGACCTCTCTTCCGCGGAAATGTCTCCTTCTGCAACTAGAGGGGGTGAGATACCACCTAGCACTAAGATGGATTCTTTAGGGCCCTTGTTCCCATCGCTCTTCAAGAGATGCAGGGTACCTGTATGTGACCTAGATAGATGTCTATTAACCATCTTGATTTCCTTATCGATAACTAGCGCAGCCCTCGAAAGGAAAGCGTCTATTGTTGTAACAGTGTATTTAGCAGCCGCTATGGGCCCTGAGCAGGACACATGGGTCTTTCTATTCCCCATCTGTACCACCCCGTGGGGAAGGTGGTAACCCAGCAAATTAAAAACCAAACAATAAACTCACAATAACAAATGACAAATCAAGGTAAATATACATGGAACAGGCAGTACATTAGGTGGCCATAAATGATCAGAAGGATTAAAGTCGAAATAACCTGGCCCAGCCTGACCTCTTCTGGCCCCTGACGGGCGCAGGCGGGCCCGCCCTTGGCCCGGGCTTAGCCCCGCGCAGCCCGCGGGCGTTCCGCTTGGCGGGAGGTTGGGCATGCTCAAATACCCCCGGGACAGGTGAGGGAGGGGCTGCGGGTGTGCTCAGTGGCCCTGATGTCTCCTGAGCTCTGTGGTCTCTGTTCTCCAGCAGCAGTCCCCCAGCGTTCGTTACGATGCGTCTCCAGAGAATTAGAAATGCGAACCAATGTGCGTGCAGCCAGTGGCTCATTCAATCCTGATTTGAAGTCCTCTTTAGTCCATGACAAAACTGGTGCTCTACGTCCCACAATTCAAAGAAAATTCCTGGATTGGATGTTAGAATTGCATGGCACTGGGAATCTTCTGCTACTGCAAATGATAGCGGAAAACGCTGTGTTGAAATGGGGTAGTAGGGTGGCCCCCTTGCTTCGTGTCATCACCTGATAACCCATTGAATTTTAGGCATGATGCTCTTAAGTGTGCTTCCACTCAACTAATTAGACTAACATATTTGATAGCAAAGATTTGCACATTAAAGTCCAAGTCTAGGATAAGTGTTCAACTTCTGAGGTGGATACAATAAGTGTGGCTGAGATGGGCCATAAGAGAATTACTTCCCAGAGCCCCCCAAGGGTGTAAAAAGCTAGGCCACTGAGCAGCGGCCAGCATTTTTGCTTTGACTATTAAAGAGGCAGCAATATTTTGAGCTCTGCCTTGTCAACTTTATTCCCCTTAAAATATATGCCATTACCTGATAAATGTTTATAGTAATATTTGTAGTATTGTGCTTCTTGAGTTCATTCTAGGAAAGCAAGAAAATGTAATCATATCAGACCCATTTTGAAGAATGTCTTGTTTTGAAACTTATTTACTGCCGCGTATATATTTTTTGCAGGTAATTATGAGTTTTATATTGGCGTGGTTATGTTCACAGTACAGATCTCACATGTATTCTACATATCTGCCGGCAAATTATCTGTTTTATTAAAAGAAAAAAGTGCAGGAGAACAAGGATTTAAAAAACCGTAGGGGGAAGGTGGATAGCGCAAACATATATTAGAAGAAACAAAATACCCCCTAGTATAGATGATATAGAAATTTCAAGTCCCCTAGTAGTTTATATAGGAAGTCAACTGTTGGCCTCTCTAGTCACAGCTCCTCAGTGACGTGAAATATTTTTATAAGGCAGAGCTCTCTAGTTTCCTTGCTCATGTGTGAGGAGCTCATCCAAAACAAGTTTTTTTGCTGGATGCTAGCATTGACAGTCATATTTAACCGATTCGCACTCAGGACCACACGTCCCAGAATGCAAATGAAATTCCTGGAATGAACTGGGAAACATGAGAACTCCCATAATATGCGATAGGGGTTGTATTTTCCACCAATTCGGGGCCCCTGATGCTGACACGCGCAGAGGGCAGAACCTGGTGGGTATGGCGAAGGGTGAGTGATGGAGAACAGGTGCACACGTGATTGAAAAAGAGCTGATATCACCAGTAGAAAACTGTTGACTTGTCTCTTAATAGGTTACTTTTTATTGCAATGAGGGACCTTCTGACCTTTGGCCTCCGGCCCATCCATTGACTTTGGCATACAGAGAAAGCGAACACTCTGTTTCTTGAACCTTAAAGTCAATATTTACAAGCAGAATGCCCGTATGTTCCTACAGCTGCTCTGTTCAACTATTTGTCCTGTTAAAATAGCAGTCCCCATACTTTCTTTTCACATTCTGCACAGTTGCCATGGCTAAGTTTCTCTTGTTCTGGAATGCACTTTGTGAAATTGGCGCACGAGGTGGAAAAAACTGGACTGCTGCTGACGGAGAGATCCTTCTGGCCTGAGCCTGGACACACTTCAGGAACTTCAGGGTCATCCGGGGTCACCCAGTGGAAGGCTCGGCAGCCATATCTGGAGAAGGCAGGACTTACTTGTGAGATCTACAGTGGCTTAAAATGGCTAGCGGTTCTCCAGATTTTGCGAGTAACCAATGACTAAATAAACTAGTTCTGTTTTGATGTATTGAGTGTAAACTTATCATTTGTGGATATCCAGAGCCACACATGTGACCTTTCACTGGCCCAACATAAGATCATAAACTTTCTAGTTCTTAGAGACAAACTACGCTCCTTGGGGAAAGTGGCAGATTGGACTAATATGAATCCAAAGATTTTCTGATATGACGGTACCTCTTGAAAGTTAGTAGGGCTGACTGAGAGTCACTGTCTCAACACAACCCTAGTTAGACATCCCACATATTATATTACCACATAGTGCAGCCAATCAAGCAATAATTGATCACTAGAGACTCTATGCCAGCACCACCAAGAAACTCCCCAAAAAACTGCAGGACATCCAAAACGCCACCGCAGACTCCTCCGTGACATCCCACATCTCTGGCCTGAGAAACCTTCAGTGGCTACATGTCAACAAAAGAATCATCTTCAAGCTCCTCATGCACACCTACAAAGCCCTCCACAATGCCGGACCTTCATACCTCAACCACCGCCTCTCATTCAATGCTCTCAGTAGACATCTCCGCTCCACCCACCTGGCCCTGGCCTCCATCCCACGGATTTGCGAGACCACGGCTGAAGGAAGATCCTTCTCCTATCTCGCTGCGAAGACCTGAAACTCACTGTCTCTGCACCTCAGGCAATCACCATTGCTGCTACAATTCAGGAAGGACCTCAAGACCTGGCTCTTTGACTGAACCACAGATCCACCCGCGCCTTTAGACCCTCAAGGGTGAATAATCACGCTTTATAAGATTACTGATTGATTGAGGGAAAGCCAAATTATACTGCACCCCTTTGACAGCATCTCTGGCATCTAAAGGGACAAACAAAATCAAGCACCTGTTTCACTCACCCTCTGGTTAATGTCTGTCTCTCCTAGTCACAGCCCTGGCCAGAGCCATAAGGAGGGGCTTCCTGCATGCCTTTGAGAACTTTTTCTTTTTTAATTGGAAACTCAGTACATTGCTTGCTGCTTTTTTACTGTGCTCAAGGTGTACTAATAATTTCCCTTCCTCGTCCACGCATCCTCAGCATAGGTGACAGAACCTAATGCCTCTTCTAAAATGAACATAGGCATTTTTTGTTGTTGATTATACTGCTGTACACAAGATTACATCAATTAATGTGTGTACACAATCGTTAAAGACACATTGTATGCTATGGTATATATCATAAAATCATACTTTTCATTTTGCAGCTAAATTTAAACTCACATATAACAAGGAAGATCCATCAATAATGGAAAAACTTCCAGAGGCTCACATACATGAAGTAATATGCACACCTACTATACCCTAGTGTATGTTAATAGTTTGTACAATCTCTTTCCTTACGTTCATATTCTCACGTTTAAGGCATTGTCTTCTCTTCATTTAATTTCTAGTGCAGAACTCATACTATCTTGATAGTTCTCTGCTGGACTTTTTCACTTGTGTCTTCACCTACCTAGAGATGTAATCTTCAAGATGAGTGACCTCCAGACACCATTCTCCAGAAATGGTCTTTAGAACTTGAAACGATGCTCCATGTGTGCCCCTGCCACAAAAAACACAGTGCCATGAGATAGCCTCCAGCAATGGACATGCCTCACGGTGCGGCTCAAGAAATGTACTAACTCCAGGTGTGACATTGCGAAGGGGACTCATTCTAGATCTGGCTTATCGGGGCTCCGGGACACCTGTTGATAAGAAATGGACCAACATTGATTTGCTTCTAGGTGAGAGTTGTGGAAGAAACAGTGTGGGACAGTTGACCTGTGCTTGTATTTTCAGCTGAATTTCTTGCATACATTTCATTTTAATAGAAATAAAACAGACACCATGTAAACTTGTTTGTTGTTTTTATTTAGCTTAATTCAAGGCATTTTACTTAGCTTATCTCACGATATATATGTTGCCGTGTAACTCAGAGATCCTATTGTAGAAAGATGCTGCACATGACATCAACGCTAGCAGCGTGAATCGAGTGGCCAGCTCTTGTGGGCTTTATGAAGATGCGAAACACTAAAAAATATAAGCCGTCTTTATGCACCACCCATTACAGTTGTCTACAGACATGCCTTCCCTTTGCTTTCCACATCATGAATGTAGAGCACATGCTCCGTCAAATCGAGTGAAGCTTCTGTGAAGTCTAGAACTCAAGGTAGGCAAATGGCTGCCAAAACTTAGCCTGTGTTCTCTTCCAGGGTAATAGAGTCTTAGAGAATCGCAGGCGTGGCCGTGGCCTAATAACATTGTCCCTTTAGCAACTCTTAGCAGGTGGAAAAGTTCAAGAACTCAGGCACTTAAAATCTAGTGTAAATTTAAATGACAGATTCTAACGCTTTTAGATGTCTACACCACAGTTTATTTTTGCATAATTTCTCTGCTGTAAAAAATCCTTCATGCACAGAAGAGGTCAGACTCCAAACATAAAATGAACAAAATAACATTTGACTAGTCGTGACGAGCCTCCCCCCTAAACAATGAGGTCAGCAGTCGTGCAGTTTTCAGCAATCATTACGCCTGCAGGATCTTTCAACAATCTACGCATACTTTGACAAATTATTGTTCAAGAGAGTCATGTGAAATAAATACCAACTGCCCGCTTGACCTGACATAATGTGAAATGGCCCCTCTCTCTGTTATTGGAAGGTATCTTCATGCACTGCGACTGAAAGGCAAAGATATTCTGAAAAAAGACCCAGCACGGGAGGAAGCACTTTGCATTTAATCTGTAAAAACTGTGCTATGATCACATGCTAAAAATCAGGAGTACACCGTTCAAGGGCTTTACTAAGTCAAGAATGGTGTACAAGAAGTTTGCTGCAGAGTCATTCCGATAATTTACATTTTAAATATCAAATAGGGGGGAAATGTTTGTGCTCCATATATAGGAAGAGACAAAAAAAGTGTACACTATTTTCGCAAAGGTGTTCAATACATATTCTATACAGGATATATGCCCCATAACGTATTTTTAACATCAGCATCGCATCGTTTGGTAAAATATTAAATAACAGAGCAAATTAAATATACCAATTACCTATTTTTCTTATTAAGCTCAAGTTCGCTGGGAAGGGAAGTGACGTAGAACCTTTCGTCACATGGGGAGACCACGTGACAGCGGCTGCCACCAAGTGGCAAACCGAGCGAGGCCTTCAGTCAAACCTAGTATGCAAGCGCTGTGTGGAACGCCGTGGCACGTGGCTTTCCACGTTTCCGCTTTCATGAGAATAATGGTGAACAGGCCAGGTTTAGCAGGACACGGCATCACGTGTGGTCTCCGGGTGCCACACAACTCTGAACATCGCACGCGGTTTGTTTAGTGCAAGAAAACGGAAGTGGCCCGCTCAGTGGCGCAGAAGGACGCCGCATTACGTTTGTCAGATGGAATGCCACTGCACTCCCTATCACCGTCACTTCACCCTCCCTTCACAGGTAACGTCTCATCACTGTATTAACATTTGATATTATTAAGATTTTCACCTTCTTTTAAAATAGTCAAGTGTAGTAAATAAAAAAATAGAGCTAAGCTAACCAAGTCAATATACAATGTTGAAGCCTTTAGCACAATATTCTCTCTCTTCTTTTTCTCTCGACTGTGTGGGGCATTGAAGAAATATAATGCCGTGTGTCCCAGCATCAGTCCCAGCATCAGTGTTGTGGGTTGGGGAGAAAGGGGTACATAAAGGGTGTGGCGGAAATAATTCATTCTGTGTGCTGCCAACACAGCAATCTTATTGGAAACATTAGGGGGTTTATTTCTGCACCCAACATCCACATTGGAAATATGACCATAGAGTTTGCCACCAACCATGGTTATTTTTATGAATTACGTTGTTAGAATAATGTTATTTTCTGCGTTTAACTGGGGTAAACAGTGGCTCAAAATACTAAAATAACACAAACGACTTAGCATTATGAGCCTGGTGTTGTACCCTGAAGGTTAGGGCACATGTAAGAATACTAGAAGTGTATATCTATAGAAGAAATACCTATTCAAAGTCCAGAAATGATGTTTAAAATAAGGGCGGTAGGCAGCCTACAAAGTATACGGTTAAATCAGTGTTACATTTGAGATGGTGGTTTCCCACCTGCACTGTTTTTCTGGGAACCACGACTTAACATTTAATGATTAGATGTTGACCCAGAACAAGAAATATAAGGGGAAAAGAGGTGGCAGAGGAAGATGGGAAAACAGTGACAAAAGGAGAAAGTGGGCATGAAAAAGAACGTAGTAGTTAAGATGAAGGATGCTAGGATATTATGTTGGTGGAAGAAAGAGGCACGAGTTGAAATGAAGACCTACAGTTTCGGTTTTCGGGAACCCCGGAAAGCACTTGGTTAAAGGAAGGTATGGCTAAAAGGAGGAAATGAAAAGAGTTCAGTTTAGATACATGTGTATTTATTTCAAGCTGATATCCTATCTTGGCTTACCTTAGACACTCCTGATCTAGGAGGTTATGGAGAAGAGAAAGGTGTGGCTTCTTCATGGTGGATGTAGTATGAGAAAGTAGTTAGGGTTTAAAAAATGCTCTGGAAAGGGTGTAGTTTAAGGTTAAATGTATGGTTTACATCAAAATGTGTTTGTCCATTAAATCAACGGTATAGATTTGGCACCTGGGCCTTTCCAACCAAGGTAACCCCTTAAGAATCCACACACAAGCAGCATGTCATCCTCAGGAGAGTGCTGGCCAAGAAAAAACACTAGCTACATTCACCTTCTAGCCTATAAATGTGTTTGTATGTCTGGCAATGGAATTTGGAATTCAGTGGGGAAGACAGGCCAGGGAATTTGTGTCTAGGATTGCATTTTTCCACCCCATGTTATTGTCTGGGAATAATGAACAGATGGCTAATGAATAAGACTTGTCCAGTGGGTATCATCTTTGATATATCCTCTCCATGCCAAGAGGTGAATATTACCCTCTGGTGGTATACAACAAGGGCTGCTGGATGGGCACATATTAAACAGAATAAACATTTATGTGAACTCCTCATGCCTTTGCCTGGAAAGAGAGATGTGCAAGGAGTTTTTTAGATTTACACCCCAGTGGGTTTGTAATGGAAACATAAGTGCGATGATGCTCTAGGATGGAATAAAAAAATAGACAGGACTATACTAAACCCTCCTTCTGACATGGTTCATGGCTCACACTCAGAATCCATTTGATAACCTCGCCGGTCCTCACATGATGGACTTCCAAGCCGTTTCTTCACTATCCTGGCCCTAATTTGTCAGCCATTGTATTTACACCGGTAAGCCTTGCAGAGCAGAGTGTCTGGTACCTGTGATATAGGACTGAACTACAGCTCCATGATGACATGGCTCTACAATGGTTTGTTTATACATTGGAATGCAGCAACTTTTTTATTTGGGAGAACATTTTAAGTACTCAGATTAACTGGGTTCAACTTTCTCTTGCAAACAACTGTGGAGGCTTATCCTTTCTGGGTACCACAGCCTAAAAATGGTTAACTTTCTTGTCTTTGAGGACTATTAGTCCTAGGATTGTAAGAATAGTTTCACAGATTCTGTGTCGCTTCATGTGTTATTGAAAGACTATCAAATAGCTACCTTTTACTATTGTTACTAATTTATGCAGAAGGAAAGGTCCCATCTTGTTTAAAGATCCTCGCTCTTGGAGACTTTTTCCCAGTAATTCATTGGCTTCATTTCATCCGATCCATTTAATCCGGTGGGTTAACTTTAAGGAGTTCACATCATGGAAATTAAACAAAATACAGGTAGAAGTTGTAGGAAGTACAGTGGTAAGAACCTAAAGGAAAGCCATGCACTTGGTTTCATTGGGTAAATTGCGTTAAACACCTACGTAGCCACATTCAGATGCACTTTCTCATATACCAATAAAGTAAACACTTTCTACTAAGCACTTAGTTGCCCATATCTCCGCTCCCTCAGCTCCCTCTTTACTTCCTTGAATTGATCCTGTACCAATTCTCTTTCTGATACCTTTCAATCCAGGTTATCCTCAGAAGTCATAGCAGAATCACACAACACGTGAAATACTTACATCTTTGCAACCCTAAATTTACAAAAAAGTGCAAAAACAGATGCCTGCTCTCCTGGTAGTTTTTTAACATAAATTGAACAACGGGTTCCTTTTTTCCTTTCTTCCACGTCGAGTGATCTTGAATATGGTTTCCCCGTTCCCAGAAGCAGGGTGGGTTGAATAATTGTGTACATTGTTTGGAATCCGAGCAGAAGACGCAAAGTACTACTCAAAGCTTTTCTCCATTTAACAACAGGCTCCCCTTAGAAGATTCCTTATTCAGTCTATTTACAATAGAGAACTGGTGCACTCAGCAGCTGCGATCTATGCACACTTCATGCATGGAAATTGATCTGTAAAGAGTACCAAATGTGTATTGGAAATGGACTGATCACTTCTCACACTGGCTTTTTTAGTCATTTGAAAACATTGATTTAAAAGTGAAAAGTAGTTAATACAGTTTTCAATGAACGCATTGCCCCCGGTCTGTGGTGTCATGGGTTTGCAGAAATTTGATGATAGTTCCGGAAATTGTAATCAAGAGATAAAATAACCTGATCCTCCATATGAGAACTACAACAGAACAGTCAGCGATTTGCAGGCGAGAGTACTTGACACAAGAGAATGCTGACATAAATTGATCTGAAAATGATGTGCAATATGAATTAATTTCTGGAAAAATAAGCTGTGTATCGGTTGTCTGGAAATACTGAATACAAAGGAATTTTTGGATGGTTAAATAATTTCAGAAAACAGTCCTATTTGAAGGCGGAAAAAATAGAGAACCATTGCTTATATTTGTAGCTGTGCCCTGGCATGTCACGCTGGCCAATGTGGAGAAGTTATAATCAGACCTTTTGGCACCTACATATCATTCCTTTATCTCCCCACGTCACCCCTTCCTACCATACTTCTTTCTTAGCTTACTGTGTGAGGTCTGAGTTCACACCCAATCAGAAGCAAAGACTTCAGCAGGTATGTCTTGGCCTTCAAGGTCAGCCTTGTCCTTTGCTTCCCCTTCAATCCGGAGGGGGAGAGATTGGCGGAACACAGTGGCCCTTCTTGCTCCGCAAGGTGCATCAGTGGATTTGTTTTTGTGTTTGCTTTTTCATTTTATGTTTACTTAGTCTTGATTGAAATTGGGTTCTGCATGAAATGGCATGGGCCAGACTGGCTACTCATTTCCTGGTGCTTTCAACTAGCATTTGGCAGTCCAGATCTCCGATGACCTTCGGCTCCTCTGTGATCTTCTCACCTGTCTCCCGATGCACACACCAGCATTTTCCACGGTTTCCATCTAGGGCTGGGTGGCACTAGGAAGGAAAGGCACGGGGTTAATTAGAGGTATTTTAAGGAATATGGAAGTTGGTCATGTGTCACAGAATGACTACGACAAAGCATTTAGATGTTCCATGATCAATCTTTTCGATCAATTGTGGATAGCTGGATGGATACTATTAACTCTGCAATCCTGTTTATGGACTTACACAAGGATTACTTTTTCAATTATGATACTGATAAACCATCACCCCTGACTTCAAAATATGAAACACAATTATTGGGGGGAGGGATTATTTGCGGGAGAGGTGCACAGTATTACAGGAAGAAAAACAAAGGCCCCGATTCACAAAGAGCCTTCGCAGTCGTGGTGGAAGTTCCACACTCGGACAGAACCTCCATAATGAGAAACTCGAGTGCGGAGATTCCACCACGAGTGAGGAAACTATGCCATGACTGCAGAGGCTCTGTGTGAATTGGGGCTAAAGTTTTCACTAGACAATGTTGCACTTCTTACACATCACATTCACTGCTTTCCAAAAAACAATTTGAGATTCAAGGAATGAAACTAAGGGTATTGTTTAAAGTTTGAGGCTGTGGGATACTCCATAACAAATGTGGTGGATGTGCCATTGGCCATATTACAGGTGCATTATAGCTTAAGGAGCTTGTAATACTGTGGATAGGATATCTGTCACGTTTTGACTAGGTATCCCATCCGCCAAACTCGAAATAAGGTCCTAAGTCTTTAAATTCAAATGATAGTTTCAAGGTTAATATCATTGAATGCATTGCTTCATGTTCAAGGGCAAACCCTTTTCCAGAAAGCATCAAACAACTGGAACGAATTGCAGAAACAAAATGACAACCATAAGGAAATGTTATCATTCAACTACCAGGTTGTGGGCAGAACCCCTACTTCAGGAAATAGGATCATTTAAAACAATGTATTGTTGAATATTTGTTTTAGTTATTTATTCCTCGTAGTTAACTATAGTGCAGTGATTACGTACTCTATGTCCTCAAACAGGAAGTGCCCTAACCTATGGTGCATCTCCAATTATCGACTGGGATCCGAACACTGGGTTAGACCAAGTTCTTTTAAATGAAAGGATTACATATTTTGTCATAATAAAATACACACTTACATCTCAACCCAATCAAATTCTATAACAAAATCTAACAAAACTAAACTGAGATTACTAATATGTGTCTAAACATCTATGCCACATACCCTTATATTAGAAAAAAATGCATAACCAGAAATTACATTTATATAACGATTTAGTAACTTGCACAAATACTAAAAATACAAGATCACCACTACATACATTCAGATTATTCTGGCACTTTCTGACAATCTGTGTACTCTTTTCATAACAACAGCCTGAAATGCATTTTAGTCCTAAAGATAATGCCTGAGGTCTGTGAGATACATCAGAAGTACCTTTTAATTAATCTCATTGTGAAGTTAACAATTAAGCTGTTTGGTGTTGTCTTCTGATTTTGTGAAATGGATTTATTATGTACCTTTTGTAATAAATATGTGTCAGTACTAAAAGGCAAAATTTCAATAAGCTGCGTAATGTTCATAAAAATATTTGAACCAAAGCGAGAGAAAGCAGTTTCAATATTATAACTGTGATTATAAAAATTATATTTTTTATTGGCTAGAAATGTTCCACAATAGGTTTGGAACTCTACAATACAAGGTTAAAAAGGAATAACCATCACCTTGCTATTAAAGCTAAAATGGAAATGGACCTGATAAAAGCAGCTATAGAAGGCATATGAACAGTCACTTATTACTTTCATTGGCGATTCTGAAGAAATCCTTGTCACGGTGGGAGGAGTATAAGCATTGCATTTTAGACCAGCAAGCCAATCACAGAGAAAGGCCAGGTTGGACAAGAAAGAAAAACATCATATCGAGACACGGGCAAAATCTAATAATTTCTGGTCATCTAGATATATTTCTGTGTAGCTCTAAGTTAGCGATAACATGCAGTTTATCATATGTGCTAACGCAAATTAGGGTAATGACTACACAAATTAGGATAAAGTTTAAGCTAAGCGTGTAACAAAAAGCAGAGAATTACAACTATTGACTATTCAAATAAGCAATCTCCAAGATGGTTTAAATCTCTGTCAATTTGAAACCATCTGATCGATGCACCTATGGAAATAATCCTAGCAATGTAAGGAGTGGGTCAACTTGAAAGACCACCCTCAAATTTATGGCTAACGATAATGAGCTAACGTTGATTGAATTCTTTACTTTTTGGTGCTCAATACTGGCCACCACAACAGCTTGTCACCAATCATCATTCGTAAATAACACACACCTGACATATTCCTTTGCCTATATACCAGAACGTTTGTTTTTGCACAATTTATTTACTCTAAGCTCGTTAGCCTTACAACACACCTCCAAGCAGCGAGCAGGGTAATGTGGTAGAGCATTACGGAATTTATTGGCATAATATGATCCCAATAGCTTTTCAAATGGCATCTAAGAGGAGTTATTAATCCTTTGTCTAGGTACTTTATCAAGGTCAGTGCTGTAAGTATTGAATAATAAAGTAGCCATTGTTGATGGATTTCTTAAAAGGTTGGAACTCATCCATTGAATGGACTGCCACACAAGTTTATCGGTAGACTAACTGAGATTTATTTATTTATTTATAAAGTTTTATATAGCGCTAACTTAATCCCGAGGGATATCAGAGCGCTTTACACTTGAGGGAGTGAGGTAACATAACAGTACGAAAGTCAAATAGGGAATATACAAAAGCAATATAATGGTGCACATAGAAAACTCAAGATAGCCCTTGGCTAGGAGTATAATGTGCTATGCATTGAAACAGAATTACCAAGAGGAGCCAGTACAATAGTAAAGAACCAGAATCATGTCCTTTCTTGAAGTGTGATGGATGCACTAATAGCTGATCTTCGCTCCTCTTATGAAGGTAAGAACTTGTTCATGAGGAATCGTTTTGCTTCCCTTTTGAATGCAGCCTTGGAGGAGATTCTCTGGATTTCCGGTGGGAGAGAGTTCCAAATTTTTGGAGCAGAACCAGAGAAGGCTCATTGACCAGTTCTCTTTTTGTGGAAGCTTTTGGGTTCCAGAGGAGGGAGTTAGCACTCCTCGACGGTCTACCCCCTCCGGATAGTATTAACTTTTGCGCCAGGTAATTGGGGGTTTTGAAGTGGATGACCTTGTGCGTTAAGCATGCAATCTTAAGTTGAATTCTAGCTTCGTAGGGCAGCCAGTATAGAGATTTTAGGACCGGGGAGATGTGGGCATTTTGCTTGGTGCCCGTAATGATTCTGGCCGCCGCGTTCAATGATGCCTTTAAAGGAGCCAAAGTGTATTTGGGGAGGCCACATAGTGTAGCACTGCCATAATTAAGCCTCGGTAGAACAAGTGCTTGGACCACCTGTTTGAAATCGGTTTGAGGTAGGAAAGGTTTGAGATTTCTGAGAGTTCTTAGAAGGTGGTTAACTCCCTTGCTTACGTTACTGATCTGGGTCTTCATATTCAAATGTTTGTCCAGTGTGATTCCTAGAGATTTAGCTGAGTCAATTAATGTGGGGAGCAGTTGAAGGCTGTGAGTTGGTTCATCCAGAGGTCAATATTAGGAGTGTGTTTCGGGGGAGAGATGAGGAGGAATTCTGTTTTGGAGGTGTTTAGCAGGAGGTGGTTCATAGTTAGCCAATTTTAGGTAGTTAGTAAGGTGGAGTTGAGTGAAGAGATGTTGTCTGTGGAGGAGATTTTCAGGTAGAGTTGGGTGTCGTCAGCATACATATGGAAGTTAATGTCCATGGAGTTTAGAACATTGGCTAGTGGTTCCAGAAACAAGTTAAATTGAATGGGAGATAGAGAGGATCCTTGGGGAACCCCCATGGTGACAGGGGATGGCTGCGATAAAGAATGGTTGGCCTTAACTCTTTGTGATCTATGATGGAGGAAGGACGAGAACCACTTCAGCACCTGTCCAGAGAGGCCCATCCTTTGCTCCAAAATATCTAGTAGGTTGTCGTGATTGACAGTGTCAAAAGTTGAGGAGAGGTCTAGTAGGATAAGTAGGCACGAATCATTTCTGTCAAGCATTCATAGGATGTCATCCATTACATGAGTGAGAGCCAATTTAGTGCTATGCCCGCTACGAAAACCCAATTAATGTTGGTCCAGGAGGTGGAAATTTTTAATGTGGGCACATAATTGAGACTGGACACATTTTTCCAGGAGTTTAGCTAGAGTGGGGATGCTGGAGATGGGGAGGATGTTGTTAAGATCTGAACTGTCTGCTGTAGGTTTTTTTTTAGAAAAGGTGTTACCTGGGCCTCTTTTAAGCAGTCTGGAATCATACCCTCTCAAAAGGTATTTTGGTAGACATTTACGCTGCAGTTTTACTAAGAGGACTTCTCTGAGTAAAATTGTAGAGTTACAAACTCCATCGAAAGATAGCACAGATTGGACCATATTTGTTAGCATCCAAATATTATGCAGGGTAAAATAAACTTTCCTGAAACAAGCTTGTGCTTTGGGAGGAAATTGGTTTCAGTTGTTCAGTCAAGTGTCTGTTGGTACAACATTTGTGATTTTGCTTGCTGGCCTGATTATCTATTCTGTATTTGTTTGACTCTGTGCTATCTCATAATTAAAATGCTGTGTGGTTTTGATAAAAAAAATTCTGTTCATTCGCTACACATAAATGTATTCGCATATATATCCACATCCACAAACTGTAAACTTGACTTGACAGTAAATGACTGATCACAGTTGTGTTACTGTCAGCTGCTGCTCTTCAGTCACGTAACAAAAATGTTTACTATATAGTAGATTTAGAAGAAATCAGGGCCAAATGTACCCTTTGTGATCGCAATCCCACAATTTTGTAGTAATGAACAAAACACTTCTTATAGTAACATTCTAAGTCATGGCTTTTTATTATTAAAATGTTACCGTACCAGTTATATGTGTGTGTGTGTGTGTGTGTGTATATATATATCATTAAATCCAATGACATCCTCAACCTCCCTTCGGCGATGAAGAGACACACGAACACCGCTTCCTGTGATTCCAAGTTAGTTTTTATTATTCATTTTGGATGCAGTGGTCACCAGTAGGTAGTTATAGTTAGGACCTCGTTTCTATTCAAAAAGGCGTTTTTGGTTTTGCCAATAACTTTGGCACCGTTGACGAATCTTTACGAAATTCACCAAAAAAAGGTCAATCCAGATCAGCTCCTATCCTGAAAGTTTGGGGGTGATTTGTCAAGTGGGGGCTGAGAAAAAAGGGGAGTCCCAAAAAGTGTTTTCTCCAGGTTCATTTCCATAGGAAATTTTAGCGACAGCCCGAACTGCTGAATGGAATTACACAAAAGTTGGCAAAAAGGTATCTCTTGGTTCAGAAAGCGACCTTTTTTCAAATGGTGGAAATCCGTTCAGTAGTTGCTGAGAAATTAAAAAAAGTAAGAGTAAAAAGAATCAATTTCCCATGGGAAACTTTAGCCAAGGCTACAGCCCGAACTGCTGAACGGAATTATACCCAATTTGCTTGGCTCAGAAAGCGACCTTTTTAAAAATAGTGTAAATCCATTCAGTAGTTGCTGAGAAATAAAAAAAAAACAAATATCGATATCCTGGGGTGCGGTGGATCCGTGAACCCTCCGACCATGAGCTTCATTTTAATTGGCTGCCAACACTCCAAACCAGGAAGTGTTGGCAGCCATCTTGTGCATCTGTAGAACCGAGTCACAAGAAAATAGAACAAGCATTTACAATGCAACAGGTCTCGCAGCATTAAAGTTTGAGTTACTGGTATTGTAAATGACAATGCTTTGCATACTTTTTTTTAAATTTGCAATTGGTATATAAACATTGTTTGTGAATGGTTAGCTGTTGCTTATGCTAAGCAAAGTTGGCAGTAATATAGAGTGCTAGTCTTGCTTGTTATAAGCATGCTGATTTAAAGCGCTCTGATACCTGCGGGTAAAGTTTGCTCTATATAAAAGTGAAAACGAATAAATAAATTAAAAAAAGCCTACCTGTACCACGTCCATTCTTATTCTGTGATGCCACATATCTTTAGGTCCCTGTACTTATTAACTGCACCTGGTTGTGGGAAACCTCCATGGCAGTAACAACGTGTTGCGGGGCAGACACGGGCAATGTAGCCACTGTCCTGTGGCAGCACCGCGGGGTAACAGTGTTGGGGCAGGGAGGCAGTTGGTAGTGCTGTGCCATAGCAGTGTAGTCCTCTGTGTATGCTGGGCATGGGGGTTGCTATTGGCTGACAAGAAGTGGTGAGGAGGTGCCGGTTCGGTGTGCCTGCTTCCTGATCTTGGGCAGGCGACAGGTAAAAACAAGCGCTGCCTAGGCTCTACCTAAAAAACAGCCAGCCCACATCTCATGGTTCGGAGGTAAAAAATAAAAAATAAATAAAAGATCAGCCATAGAAGGGATGCAATCGGCCCCTGGTGCCACTGTACCTGCTGGACTTTGGATAGCTACGCCCCTATGCTGGTTCGGTACTGTTCTCAAATGTGATATGGGATTCTGAGCAATTTGCCCAAAGTAGCAGATGAGGCGCATCTGAGAATGCTACAAAACACAAAGCCCATTCATTCAGAAGTGCCCGGAGACAGTAGCATCCTTCTATGAGGCACTTTTGTGGAGCTAGGTGATTTGTTTCTCAGCTTGGAAGCTGGTAAAAGAGCTGAGAGAAGTAATTAAACCACCGGTGAGTAGAAACATGACCAGATAACATGTAAAGCGCTCTGATTCCTTCAGGTCTAGCTAGCGCTGTATAAAACTCAAAATAATACTAATAACATGCTCCACATTCAGTCTTTCATCCTTCAGAGGTCGATAAAATGAGTACCACTGAGTTGGTAGTAATGTACGTCATCACAGCCTACATACCAAACAAATGGTAGACAGAGCAACCTAAATACAGTTAATTGTTAATTGTGTTATTTTTGTCTGCCACAGCCGTACATAAGTTCGCTCAACAATACTTTTTCCGGGCTAACTAAACATAATTCCACATTCAAAGTAGTACTTTTGGCTTACACATTCCTTGTATGGGCTGCTCTTTCCAACTTGAAACAGGGCGAAATATTTAATGATTCTCAGGCCACACATAGTGAACTCACTGCACAGCTGGTGAAACGAGGTGCAAGGGGCACCGAGTGGTGAAAACGGCAACACTGAACAAAAGGAGCAGCCTCTAGTGTTGTGGCAGATTTAACATCTGAACTGTGCCAAGGCCGAGGTCTGAATGGCAGCAGCATAAGCTACAGTAAGGTCCCTGTGAGAGGACTGAAGCAACCTGCAGCAGACGAAGAGCGCAATATTACAAAAGAGAAGAAGGAACGTGAGAAACCAAACAAATAAGGGGCAGACAGGATCGGGATGCAGACTCTCTATGGTCTGAGATCAAAAGAGAGCAACACAAGAGGATCCCTCAAGTGAGGAGGCGCTAATTGTCCACCCTGCAGATGGGCGCGGGGCACTCATTCAATGTGTGGGAGAATGGGCGAGGGGCACTCACTGCAGCTGCGCTGCCGCCATGCACCAAAAGGTCTGCACAGGTGAATAAACAAACATGTGCCTGCAGTCGGATTGCTCATGTTTGGGCTTTATTAGGAAGGTTATCAGAATATATCATACAGGAGGAGGGCGCCAAAAATCAGGCAAACTTGCACACACAATAGGGTCCGTACCACCTGGACGGCTCTAAGTGCTGGTGCTCTACTTCCAAGTGAAGTGGAATGACAAACGGACAGGGACAGAGACCACACAGTGTGGAAGACAAGTTTGGAGCATTCTGTTAAACACAGGTATTTTAAATATGCAGCTGGTTGTCATGTGACTTGATAACTGGATGACTCCACTGACAGGTGATGCTGAGCGTGGTGCAATGCGCCTTGGAGCAGAAACACAGTAGACATATTGTGGTTTAGCTCCGTGACCTCCATTTGGCATGTTTGCCGGGGCTCCTGGGCTGTGGCAAGTGGGCAGATCTAAGTGCTGGTCCAATAATGCAGAGTCAAGCAAGCGGCTGATACAAGCGGACACACCAGTTCATCTGCATACATGTTGTGGTAGTTTCATAATACACGGCCACCTAATGGGTGTTTATTCAGAGCCATGAGCCTGCTGTAAATGGGCGGGTCTGGTTATGGGCAGCGTGCTGATTAGGGTGCAAAGAAAATGGTGAGGAAGTTGCTTATTTGGTAGACATGTTCATTCTCGATAAAAAAAAGGACACTAATGCATGTTATTATTTTTAGTGCTACAGTGCTTCAGGATTGTGAATGTAAAAGCTAATTAAATATAATCCAGATCGTGCTTTAAATTAATTTAGGAAACAGTCACTCTACAGGACCTCTATTGGTAAAAACCACACACCTTTCCCTCGCAAAGCTCGAGGCTAGCACATCACAGTAAGTACGTCACAATATCAACGAAAAAGTTATCTTACCATAATGGGTCAAATGCCTGCCGACAAGACTCTGGGCAGCTTGAGGTAACAGGTTGGTTGCCAGTCTCCCATATCTGTTTTTAACTCTCTTAACCAATTCTGGCCTTTCGCTTTTCGCACTCCATAACGCAAGGCAGCAACCATGGTGTGCAAAGCTGGGTGTAAACGGGCCCAGGCCTTGTTGAGTCTCCACAGGCCATAGCAATTCAACACCTGCAGGGCCGTCCTGTGACAGACTGACTTCTCTCAGCTTCCAATTGCCGTAATATGGAGGATAAAGCAAGGGAGAGCAGGTATTCACAGCTGATAGCAACCCCACGAGTCCCCCAAACAGCGAGACCCTTCCCTAATGCTGTTGGTGGCAGGAAGTGTTGAACTCACCCCCTGGAGGAGCTGGCGAGGCCCTTGCCGGTGTGGTGAGTCTGGCTTAGAGGCCTAGTCCGTACTTGCACTGTGCTTCTGCCTGGGATTTACGGTGCTGGGAGACTAACTGGCAAGAGTTGTACGGCCGCTGTCCTGTAATCATTGTTTACCCAGAGTGATTGCCTGGGGTGCAGGCTGCTGACTTGCTGCGATCAGGGCCCAGAGCGGCCATAACTCTGAGGACTGCACAGGCAGTCGTGAAAGCGGCGGACCAAATTGGAGACCCGGCGGCGCTTTCCTAGCTGCATCTGCAGTGAGGAGCCAGTCTGCCACCGAAGCCCACTCCAAAGCCACGAGGGGCGGGGAAGCATGGCCATTGGAGGCATACACTGAGACCAGCTTGCCGCAGTGAGCTGCCGGGTGCCCGGAGGGAGATCTACAACGCTGCCTCATGCTGCATACCAATACCAGTGAATGCGGCGTGGGTTGACAGCCAGGCCCGGTGCGATCACAGAAGCGAGAGCTCTATAGCGACAGAGACAGAAGGCAGGCAGTGGCTCGGGCTGGTGAGTGCTGCCGCACCGAATGGGCCCTGAAGCAAGTCACAACATTCCACCAAAAACAGCGCGAGAAGAGACGCGCGCGTTCACAGCGCGAGGCGCGTCACATCGCGTGTCTCCTAAAGCGCGCTACGTAGCAGCCCAGCAGGAGCAGGACGACCAGGAGGAGGGTCTGGAGTTCGATGCCCGAGGGATCCACCGTCACCACCCACATGCTGGCCGGCCCGTGGGCGGCATCATGGAGCATTGCCTCATGTACCCCGTGGACTGCGTGAAGGTGCAGCCGGTGAGTGGGGGGTATGTGCGCGTGTGTGGGTGTAGCTGTGTGTGTAGGTGTGCGTGTGTATATGTGTGGCTGTGTGTCTGTTAGCTGTGCGTGTGTATATGTGTGGCTGTGTGTCTGTTAGCTGTGCATGTGTATATGTGTGGCTGTGTGTGCGCGTGCGTGATCCATGAAGAGCATGCCGGAATCGGAGGGCGTGTTCACGCGTGCGACCTGATCCGATTCCGGCATGCTTCACAAGGCGCGTGTCGTAATCTGATTCTGCCATGCTGTCTACGGTAGAAGCTCATGGGCGCAACCAAATCCCATTCTACAATGTTGCGCGTGCCCATCTCTTGTCTCCACTTTGACTCGTTGTAAGCTGGGCCGACAACTATAGTTCTTGCAGCGAGAACGCACTTTGCACGCTTTCGCCAGGGCGAGACCTAAAAATAAAGGTGAAAAAAAAAGAAAAGGGGGCACGGTAGAAACTGTCAAAAAACAAAGAATGGCCTGGTCAAGAACCTGTAAGTATGCCGCAGCTGTGCTAATGCCCCAAAACCATTAGTAGCACTAGAAGTGATAGCCTGGGTTTATGAGAAAAATTCCCATCAGCCCACACGAAACGGTAGAAACACCAGGGCCAAAAATAGCATTTGAATACAAAAATAATCTGCCGAATTCGCGCTGGGGTCGCAAATCCAGACAAAATTTTAAAAAAATGAAGCGAGGGCTCCCACACTTCACTTAAACTAGGCTCCCAGGTGGGCCAGGTCCCGGGTGCATTTGCAAAACATATGCGGTGGACCCCGCAGCCCCTAGGACCGCCACCCCCAAGGGCTTCGTTAAAATGATGTGCGGGAGGGCACTCGGCCCTCTCGCTGCCCTGGGGACCGCCACCCCCTCGGGCTAGTTTTTTAAATAAAAAATAATCCTGTTTGGGGGGCTCAAGCCCCCCCACCCCACAAGTCTTGGGGGCCTGCCACATCCTGAGGCACTAAAATGGAAAGACGGGGACCACCACCTCCCCGGGGCTTTAATCACATAGGGAGCCCGTGATGGCCCTGGTGTCCTCCACCCCCCAGGGCCGGCTCCTGCAGTGTCCCGGGGTGCTCACCCCGGGACACTGCTGTTTGCTATGGTAGGACGGGAGCCATGCGGCTCCCGTCCTGCCATAGCAAACACTGTTTTTACACAGTTGTAATCCAATTTCTATGGTTTTGTACGAGTGAAATGTCCAACTAACTATAACATCCCTGAAACCTATGTTTTTTTCAGTGAATATTTATATATATTTGTCCTTGTCTGCACATCGAATAAACTTACCTGCTGAAATTGATTGTGTGGGCTCGAGCAATCTGTTTTACCGGATTTAGTTTTTTGTAAATATATATATATATATATATATATATATATATATATATATATATATATATATATATATATATATATATATATTCACTGAAAAAACCATAGGTTATAAACCATATATAGTTAGGAATTAGCATTTACAAAAGCTTATTTTACTCACACAAAACCATTGAAATTCGCATATATAGTTAGTTGCACTAACTATATATCGCGCACCCGCAATCCACTGCTGATGATGTCACATATTACATTATTCATGACATGGTCAGTGACATCACTGATGACATCACTGATGACATCACTGATGACATCTCAAATGACATCACTGATGACATCACTGATGACAACATCCAGTGACTGTATGTTTCTGTAAAGTTAAAATATGTCTTACATATTGAAGAATGAGTGGATGTATAAGTGTCTGGATGAAGGATTTAGTAGGTGCATGACTGACTGTATGAGTGAGTGATTAAATGTGTCTCACTGAGTGCATGGGTTAGTGACTAAACTGTCTTAATTTGTGCATCATTATGTCTGTTGTTCTGTAAACTGCTGCATGTGTTGATCAGTAGCTATATGAGTAACTATATGGATTATTGATTGGTTGCCCAAGTATTTGAATGGGAGACTGAGTGTGTGTGTGTAGGTGGCTTGGAGGTGTGTGACTCTTTGCATAGATGTGTGAGCAGTTGATACACTAGATGTATGGGTTCAAAAGTGCATGTGGAAACAGCTGTATGGGCGGTTGACTGTGTGCATGAGTGTATTGGTGAGTGAATGGATATCTCAGTGCTACATGTCAAAGTACGTACATATGTAAAACACAGTACATGTGAGAGTTGACCTATATAAATAACTTTGCTTCTCCAGTATTAGGGGTGTCTTTCATAGATTCACATGCTTGAATATTCCCCGTCGTCGAAGTGGGAGTCCCACGGTAAATAAAATAGCAATAATGCTAATAATATATATATATATAAATATATAAAGTCTCATATAAGTAGTAAAACTGATAAAATATGTACTGAAAAACCTTTACAAAGGTTACTACATAGGAATGCATTAGAGAGAAAAAACTCATTTGCAACATATCAGTGTCATTATGTTAGTCCAAACTGCAGCCAATCAGGCTCAAGCACCCTCTAGAACCTTCTCCTCAGAAGCTCAAGCCCTCAGATTTTCTACCGCACGTCGTGTGAAGGGAGTCTCCCTGAGCTCTGCTCAGTTCTTTCAACTTATCTACTCTTCTCAGTTTTTCACAAAGATGTCAAGTAAGAAGTCTTTATTTAGACCTTGTTCCTCCTGTGGGAAATTACGTTTATTTGAGAAAGACCCTCATGACAAGTGCATTTATTGCTTGTATCCTGATCACAAAGTGGTTGATTGTAGGTTATGTAGAACTTTCAATCCTAAAACCCTTAAGGACAGGGAAGGTCGCCTCCTATTATGGCTTAAGCGCCTTCAAGATAAGGACGCTGTTGTTTCTGATGCAGAAAGCCTTCAGTCAGCTCCTTCTTCTGTGGCTTCTAAGCGTGGCAGTGTTCAGGAGTTACCATCTCCTTTCCTGAAGAAAAGAAAGCTGGCTTTGACTGTGGCTGCAGTGCCACCTACTGCTTCTGTGCCTGTTATAACTATGCCCACGAGATCTGGCTCTCAGGCGTCGTTTCCAGCTTCTACTAAAGTGGGTACACTTCTCACAGCGCGGTCGTCGACGGGCTCGTCGATGACCACTCCGACGACGAGATTGGCTGCTGTGGCCTCGTCTACAACTACAGTCACGACGACATCGGCGTCGTCATCGTCGACGAGAATCTCGACGACGGCTCTCACGTCGACGAGAGCCTCTGTTTCTTCAATCTCGTCGACGATCCCTATCACATCGTCGACGAAGAAGCCATCGTCGATGAAGAACCCATCGTCGTCAATCCCATCGTCGACGAAGGCCTCGTCGACGAGGCTCCCGTCGACGAAGATTCCGTCGACGAAGATTCCGTCGACGAAGATTCCGTCGACGAAGGTGCCGTCGACGAAGGTGCCGTCGACGAAGGCACCATCGATGTCTAGGATGCCGCCTGCAACACAATCACCGACGACGGCCCAGACGACGTTTACTGCATCGTCGACGACAGCGTCATCGACGGGCTCGTCGATGAGCAAACCAGCGACAGTAGGGCCTAAGCCTTCTACGTCCACGGAGGCGCCTAGAGACTTACCGTCTACGGCGACTGCTTCAATACTGGCGTCATCTACGCAGGGCTCTGCGTTGACAGCAACTTCCAGTTCTTCTTCCTATGCCAACATGCCTTTGGTGGCCATGGACACTTCAGTTTCTGCTGTACAGTCCTCATTCAATAAAGAGGAAGATTCCGCTTTCCACCTTCAATCCCCTGCTCTACAGCCACCACTCCAGTTGTTCGTGTCTGACCATGAGACTGAGTCAGTTCCAGATGACACTGTTTATGGGGATGCCCGGAGTCCATCAGATTTAATCATTAAATGCCAGGACACTTCTTCTGAAGAAGAAGAGGAAGAAGAGGTTGAGCAGGTAGATCAGCACGAAGACCAATGCGTGCAAATCCCTATGACGTCTATTCCAATGACACTTTTCTCTAACCTCCAACATATGTTGGACGATTATAACAGACGTTTTCCACCTACCCCTCAGGGTACTCCGGTTCATGAATCTACTGATATAGCACTTTCGCATCAACCACTACAAACTCCGCCAAGACAGTCGGCTCCGTCAGTACATTTAAGTGCACCTCTGTCTACTAATCCACTTACGGACACTGACTCAGAGCCAGAGAGAGAGGAAGGAGAGGTGTGTCAGGACTCAGATGGTGAGCAGGATCCTTATTTGGCGGAATTTGATAATTACCGAGTGCAAACACCCTCGCCGCAACAGGGACCTTCAAGTGATTCACCTCCTGTGGACATCGCTAGTTTTCATAAACTTATGGACAAGGCGGCGGACCGCTTCAAGTTGTCAAGGGTCCAACGTGATGAAGACTGTTTTCTGTATGATTTCAAAAATCAGCCTTATAAACAGGTACATACAATACCAATTATTGAATTTATTTGGAAGGAAGGGCAAAAGATTATGAAGGCTCCTAACTCCTTGCCGGCCCAGATACCTAGATTGGAGAAAAAGTATAAGGCTCCGACTGGCTCGCCTGCTTGTCTGCTCTCTCACCCAAAACCAGATTCAGTTGTGACTCAAGCAGCACAACGTCGTGCACGTAATCCTACAGCGCCTGTCACTTCCCCTCCCGATAGAGAGGGTCGCCGATTGGATGCAATCGGAAAGAAATTTTCGTCCATGGCTTCAACTTCAGCCCGGGCTGCGAATGCTCTCGCAATTTTGGGTCGTTTCGACCGACAAATGTGGTCAGACATGTCCATCTTTCTTGCGCAGCTTCCTGAATCATCCAAAGTGGAAGCGCTCCAGGTCCTTCAAGATGGTCAAAGGGCTTCGGAGGAGATTATAGACTGTGCTGTGGATGTGGCGAATACAGCATTCCGTATCCTTGCCAGTGCGGCGGCGCTCCGACGCCAGGGGTGGTTAAAGTCTACTTCTTTCAGGCAAGAGGTCCAGTCAATGATAATTGACATGCCGTATGATGGCGAATCTTTGTTCGGTTCCCAAATCGATGCTTCTTTGGAAACCATAAAGAAGGATACCGACACAGCGAAGTCGCTTGGGTCATTACAATTTAAGAAACAGCCCTTTCGTGCAGCACGGGGGCGGGGCACCTCGTCCAATTTTACCAGAGGAGGACAGTCTCAGTACCGCCAGTACAATCAAGGAAACCAACGGTACTCGAATCCACAATCTGCTCGTCAACAACAATCCAGACCCTATAGAGGGAAGTCCAATTATAGAGGTGCCAACAACACCAACAAACGACAATGACTTGCCAGTTCAACAGGATGTTGGAGGTCGAATCTCGCAGTTCTACTCTCAGTGGTCTCAAATAACATCGGACCAATGGGTGTTGGACATTGTGCGCAAGGGTCACGCCTTGGAATTCACAGAGTTTCCTCCTCCATCTCCGCCTTCGGGTCCGCCACCTCCCCATCTCGAAGAACTACAACATCAAGTTCAACTATTACTAACAAAGGGTGCAGTCGAAGTGGTTCCTCTATCACAGCGGGAGAAAGGCTTCTATTCGAGGTTCTTCCTCATTCTAAAGAAGACGGGGGAGTGGCGTCCCATTATGGATCTGAGGTATCTCAACCTCTTCCTGAAACAACAGTCCTTCCGCATGTTAACATTGTCAGAAGTCTTGCGGTTTCTCTGCAGCGGCGATTTTTTGACGACAATAGACCTGCAAGACGCCTATTTTCATGTACCAATCATTCCTCAACATCGAAAGTACTTGAGATTCAAAGTAGGAGGCAACCACTATCAATTCAAGGTCCTACCGTTTGGCCTCAGATCGGCTCCCCGTGTGTTCACGAAGGTTCTGGCTCCGGTCATGGCGTACCTGCGCCTTCAGGGAGTCCAGATATTTCCTTACTTGGACGATTGTCTGTTGAAATCCCAATCCGCAAGTTAGCTGCATCACGACACACGCTTGTGTCTCACCCTCTTCAATTCCCTAGGGTTGACCATCAATGTAAAGAAGTCACATTTCACACCTCTACGAAGCAGGACATTCCTCGGAGCTGTTATAGACACGGACGTGTCAAAAGCGTTCATCTCCCCCGAGCGGAGACAGAAGATAGTTCATCTGGTCTCCACCATCAGATCAAGAAAGTCAGTTTCAGTGCGAATGTTAAAGTCATTTCTGGGGATGGCATCATCTTGTATCGCACTGATCCCGAATTGCAGGTTACGTACCCGTCATATTCAGGAGGAATTGGACCTACAATGGCGACAGGTGTCTGGGTCGTTCAACGACCAGGTGACAGTCACAGCTGGCATGAAGAACAGTCTACTCTGGTGGGAGCGACGGACCAATCTGAACCAAGGGGTCTCTTTCCTTATCCAGACTCCAGATCTGACATTGACCACGGATGCGTCCATGGACGGATGGGGAGCCCATCTCCTGGATCTTTCCATCAAAGGAAAGTGGACGGCGACTCAGAAGACCTGGCATATCAACAGGCTGGAATTGCTGGCGATCTTCCTAGCGCTGAAGGCCTTCTTACCAGTGGTGCACGGAGAATCGGTGCTGGTTCAAACAGACAACACCACCAGCATGCACTACATGAACAAACAGGGAGGCACGAAATCTCAGCCCCTGTCTTGTCTTGCCCAGAGGATTTGGGAATGGGCACTTCGTCACCACATTTCTTTGACAGCAGTCCATTTGCCGGGAGCGTCAAACATACTAGCAGATTCCCTAAGCAGGTCTGCGTCATCCACTCACGAATGGGAGTTACACCAGCCGACTCTGGACCTCGTGTTCCACCAATGGGGTCATCCCAAGATCGACCTATTTGCAACACCAGTGAATCGAAAATGCCAGGCTTTCGCCAGTTGGCATCCACATCCGGAATCCAGCGGCAATGCCCTACTCATGGATTGGACCGGCCTATTTGCATATGCGTTTCCACCACTCCCACTGGTACCAAGGACGTTATGGAAGATGCGCAGGCAACCCTGCCGCTTGATTTTAATCGCCCCACGTTGGCCCAGACAGGCGTGGTTTTCAGAACTCCTTCTGATGTCCCAATGCAAACCAATTCGCCTCCGTCCACGTCCGGACCTTCTGACAATGGACGGCGGACAAGTGTGTCACCCAGATCCGTCAACGCTTCAATTATGGGCTTGGAACCTGAATTCATGGAGTTTGCCTCTTTAAGTATACCTCAGGACTGTAGAGACATTCTAGCGTCAGCTAGAGCTCCATCAACAATCAAAACATATAGGTTAAAGTGGAAACGCTTCTGTCATTGGTGCGCAGCATCCAACGTACATCCTATCAGTTCCACTCCAGAACAACTGTTACCGTTCTTCTTAAGTCTTGCTCAGTCTGGTCTTTCACATGCCACATTGAGAGTCTTTTTGGCGGCCATCTCACGCTACCGTCATGATGGCTCTACGTCTCTCTGTTCATCCAGAATCATCAGACAGTTCTTTAAAGGACTTTTCAGGAAGTTCCCTCCGTTAAGGCGCCCTCCTTCAGCTTGGCACCTCAACGTGGTGTTATCACAACTTATGAAACCTCCATTTGAGCCAATTCATCGTTCAAACCTCAAGTTTCTGACCTGGAAAGTGGCCTTGCTTTTAGCTTTGACTTCGTCTCGTCGTGTAAGTGACTTGCACGCTTTCACCATCAAACCTCCATATTTGCAGTTCAAACCTGATGGAGTGTCACTTCGTACCAATCCTTCTTTTCTTCCAAAAGTACCTTCTGACTTCCATTTGAACGAGCCAGTTTTCTTAAAGACTTTTTTCCCGGATCCTAAATCCCCTGCGGAACAGCGACTACATTCTTTAGACATCAAACGTGTCTGAAATTCTACATTTCTAGGACAGCCCCTTTTCGTAAATCCAATCAGCTGTTCTTAGCATATGGACTACTGCGCAAAGGACACTCAGTGACTAAACAGACAATAACACGATGGCTCTCTTCAGCCATATCGTTTTGCCATCAGCAGGCTGGCAGGCCTTTACCTACTCCAGTGAGAGCACATTCTACGAGAGCGATGGCGTCGTCCATCGCATTGTTTGCCGGAGTGCCTCTACACCAGATTTGTCGTGCAGCGACATGGTCCAGCAGGCACACCTTTACCAGACATTATTGTTTGGATGCTGTCAACGAGGCGGACACCGCAGTGGGGCAAGCAGTGCTTCGTCATCTTTTCAAATAAGGTGAGCCTCTTTCCCTCCTCCATTCTTGAGATTGCCTTGCTTTTATGCTATATATTGTTCTTTTATTGTTTGGAAATATTGCAATCTCAGCTCTAGGAGGTTACTGCTATCTATTCTATTCAAGCATGTGAATCTATGAAAGACACCCCTAATACTGGAGAAGAACAATTGTTACTTACCTGTAAACAGGTGGTTCTCCAGTATTGGTGTCTTTCATAGATTCACATGCGACCCACCCATCCTCCCCTCAGAGGCTCTTTTCTCCTCATGCGCTATTATTACTAGTGCTACGAAAATCTGAGGGCTTGAGCTTCTGAGGAGAAGGTTCTAGAGGGTGCTTGAGCCTGATTGGCTGCAGTTTGGACTAACATAATGACACTGATATGTTGCAAATGAGTTTTTTCTCTCTAATGCATTCCTATGTAGTAACCTTTGTAAAGGTTTTTCAGTACATATTTTATCAGTTTTACTACTTATATGAGACTTTATATATTTATATATATATATATTATTAGCATTATTGCTATTTTATTTACCGTGGGACTCCCACTTCGACGACGGGGAATATTCAAGCATGTGAATCTATGAAAGACACCAATACTGGAGAACCACCTGTTTACAGGTAAGTAACAATTGTTCATAAGAGCCAGTGAGTGTGTGAGTGGCTGTATGGATCATTGTGAACTTGTATCAGGGATTGTATAAGAGAGTAAATATGTGTTAGTATATGTTTGAATAAGTAAGGTGTGTATAACTGTATAGTTGAGGAAATGGAGGTGTGATTGATTCTTTGAATGACTAACTAGGTGGATGAGTGACAGTCTGTGAGTGTCTGTTTACACTGATTGTATCTAAGGTTATATTAGAGTCTGAAGAGGTTCATTGTATTATCACATAAATGATATCATCAGTGATGTGATCAGTAATGTCAAATGAGATGTATTTGAGATGTCATCAGTGATGTCATTTGAGATGTCATCAGTGATGTCATCAGTGATGTCACTGACCATGTCATGAATGATGTAATATGTGACATCATCAGCAGTGGATTGCGGGTGCGCGATATATAGTTAGTGCAACTAACTATATATGCGAATTTCAATGGTTTTGTGTGAGTAAAATAAGGTTTTGTAAATGCTAATTCCTAACTATATATGGTTTATAACCTATGGTTTTTTCAGTGAATTTCAATTGTTTTTTAATAGCAAATATCAAAAGCTGAAAAATGTATTCTTCTTTTAAAGGAAAAATATTTTATATGTTTTTAATATAATTTTTTTATGTATCTATATATATATATATATATATATATATATATATTTTTTTTTTGTTTCGCTACCGGTCCGCGCACCGGGTAGCTTCCAGTTAGCTCAATTTGATGCCGCGAACCGGTAAACGTTCCGTTAGCGCAACTGCCACGTTAGAAAACAACATCGTGACGCGTCGCGTAAGCGCGACGTATCACGTTGCCGTGTGATGCGTCTTATGACGTGCTGCGTTAGCGCACCCGGAAGCGCTCCGGAGCGCGACGAGCAGCGCCCCCGAAGCGCTCCGGGGCGCGTAACGTAAGCGTAACAGGTCATGTGACCTGAAAATAACACTTTTTATTGGTTCTGAACATTTTTTTTTTCAAAATGATGAAAGCCCCCACCTTTTTACCTCATTCTTACTTTCTACTTCCAGAGAGCAAGACCTGTTTTTTAGAATGGCTTCTATTTTAGCTGCAGCTGGTGCTTCTCAGCAACCACCACCACCACCAAAAGGACCACCTCCAACACTGGACTTTGGTGTAGAGGAAGATAATGAGGATGAAGAGGAGGAGGAGGAAGAGCAAGTAAAGCAGTTCCTGACAGAAACACCATTGCAGAGCCATTCCCAAGCACAAGTAAGGGATCTTGCTGCCAACCCCCCAAATATCATCCCCAGCACCTCCAGTGGACAAAGCTCATTCGCCGGACCAGAAGGCCGAGAAATGGTCTACAATTTTCAAAATCCTTTTGAAAACTACAAAATAGTTTGTATATATTGTGGAGGAACTATCAGTTTTGGAGAAAAGAGTATTACTTTGATTATCCGAGCTGGAGAAAATCATAAATGCAACAAGAAGACAAAACATTGATTCCTTTTGATTTTTTTTTGCTCCTGTTGAGACATGTTCTATCCCTGCTTTTTTGTTATTTCCCCTAAAAAAACACTAAAAAAACACAAAATAGTTTTCAAAAATCCTAAAAAATCAAAAAATTGTTCTGAAAATTAATAAAAAAAATAAAAAAGAAGAAAAAGAATAAAAAAACAGTTCTTTTCAGAACTACCTTCCATTTATATCAAAATTGCTAACATTTTTACACCCTGTCTTACTCTTTTTCTCTTTGTTGCGCTTCCCGGAGCGCTGCCCGGTTCGCGTACCGGGCGCTCCCCCTGTGATTTTTTTATTTTTTTTTTATTTTTGGCCTATATGAGCGTCCTAAGCCCCGCTCAGAAAACCTAGAGGGTCACAAAGTGTCTACCGTGCCCCCTTCTACCCATTCCGAACATTGTTTGTCCTCCATCTTGTGTCTCAATTCTACCGATACACAAAATGGAGGACTCACGTAACGCTGCCGGTTCGCGTACCGGGGCGCGCACCGGTAAGCGCTCGCTAAAAAAAGGTGGGAAAGTAATTTACAGAAAAACCACTAGAGACACTTTCATCAAATATAGAATAGGCCCTACTACATAGCAGTCCCTACCATTTACCCAAATTTGATGGAATTCCATTGAGAAAATTATGCTGTAGGCCTGACTAAATATCCTGAGGTAAATTACCTAACAAAAACACTTATGAAGTGTTAGAATTGACAACCAATTAAAATGCTACTTTCATTATCTTCTATTATTTCATGACATTTGATTGGTTATGTACCTGAATATATATAAAGAAAGAGAGAGAAACACAGCCATTTTGACTACTATTTCCTGAAGTACATTTCAAGTGCATTTCAACTGACAACTTAAACTTCTTTTTGAAAGGTAAGATGTTATTTTAAAAACTGAAGTATGTTGTGCACTTTAAGTTAATTAGGAAAACATTTTCTGATAGTTATATACTATCCTTCTGTAATAGTTATAGAATAAGATAGACTTCTCTGTTATAGTTATGGATGGAGTTAGGCTTGCCTTGTATAATTATGAATTTACTTAGGCTTTACCACATACACTTTTTTATATTTTTACTTCCACTGTCATATACCATACACTGCCCAAAGATAAAATCACTGTTAAAAAAACCAAAGTACCTGTCTGAACTTAAACCCAACAGTGCCCTATCTCTACTGATATATTTTTTTAAAATTCAAATTACAGCACAAAAATGGAAGGAGAGCAAAAAAATTCCATCGGAATTGATCAGGAAAGCAACAATGATGAAGTTATTGAACCCAATGACTCTGAATTCATGGATGAATCACGGGACTATGAACTACTTCAATGTGTTCAATCAGTAGATTTCCTGATTGAAAATGAGAACATTTCTGACAATCAAATATTAGAAGTTCTTTTAAATTTTGAAAAAGAATCTGAGAAATAAATTTATATTTAATAATTCAAAAATAGTTTGAGACATTCATTTTTATGTTTTTTTTAAACTAGTACCAAATTGATTATAATGTAAAGTCAGACTTTAAATATACTGTGCAACTTTTTTGTGTTACATAGTAAGTTTGCTCATAGTTACTTTCTTTCTCCCACTATTTTATCTCCAATGTGTATTTTCCATCTCTTTTTCATCTCCTGCTTCCATATTCTTTCTGTTTTCCTCACAGACTATGCTATGAATTCCATATACAACAATAACTTCTGAAACAACATGCAAGATATCTACAAAGGAAACGGTGTATTTTTATTTTTTAGACTCTGCATTGGTACCTACATGTTGGTACTTAAATAAAAATAAAAATAAAAAAGAACAATCATTAAACATACATTATTTGAACATTCTTTCATTCAAAAACGATAATAAAAATTGTTTTTGCCCCGCGGGGCCCTTTTGAAACCCCCTCATCAAACCTAGGGGGTCAGGGAGGATGTACTCTGCCCCCTTATGCTCATTTCCCCATTTGTTTTTGCCACCTCTTGTGTCTCGATCCTACCGAGACACAAGATGGCGGCCGCTCCGGACTGTTGAAATATTCACAGTCACCGGGGAGCCAATCCGCTTCTCCTCTCGAAGTTCCGTTACGCGTCAGGTACGCGAACCGGGGCGCTAACCGTGACGCTGTCACAGATATATCTGTTTTTTAAAACGTTAATTTCTCAAAATCCACTGGAGCACATATATTGAGACATAGCAAAGGCACGTCGGGCAAACCATATCTACAATTTTGCCAAGTTTCGTGTAAATCCATTCAGCCGTTCGAGCTAAAAGTGATTCCAATCACCCTATGGAAAAATGAATGGGAAAAACGCGTTTTGGGACCCCCCTTTTTTCTCGGCCCCCCCTTGACAAAACCCCCCCAAATTTTCAGGGGCTGCTCAGAAACAAAATGTGCCATTTTCCTGAAAATTTCAGCCAATTCCGTCCACAAACGCCAAAGTTATTCGACATACAATTTTCAGAAATCCCATAGGAAAAAAATCCTAACTATATATACCTACTGGCGACCGCCAGTAGGTAATATATATATATATATATATATATATATATATATATATATATATATATATATATACATATATATATATATATATATATATATATATATATATATATATATATATATATATACATATACAATCACAACACCCAAAACAGCGTTGGAAAGGGCAGTTGCAGCAGAAGGACATAGGCTATGCAGATGCCCACCATATACATTTAAAAGGTAAAAGAACCATGCCAGCAAAGTAGTCTCTTGTGGGCGTGTCTGCGTTGTGCTGTTGGCATGTGCTAGTTGCGTGACAAACGCTGGGGCCGCGAGGTACGTTCCGCCCTTCATGCCATGTCTCATATCGTGTGCTAATCCTACCCTGCTCCCTTTAAATACCCCTGCACCCCATAATCATAACCCACTCTCACTCCTTAAAATACCCCAACACCCTACTAACCCATCTTAACCCTATAAATATACCCTGTACCCCAAAACCCAAACCTATCCCTAAACCCTAAAAATACCCCTGTCCCTCAAAACCCAAACCTAACCCTGAACCCTATAAATACCCCTGTACCTCAAAACCCAAACCTACTCCTGAACCCTAAAACTACCCTGGTACCCCAAAACCCAAAGCTAGCACTGAACCCTAAAAATTCCCCTGTACCCCAAAACCCAAACCTACCCCTGAACCATAAAATACTTCTGTACCCCAAAACCCAAACCTAGCCCTGAACCTTTAAAATACCCCTGTACCCCAAAACCCAAACCTAGCCCTGAACCCTAAAAATACCCCTGTACCCCAAAACCCAGACCTAGACCTGCACCATGAAAATACCCCTGTACCCCAAAACTCAAACCTACCCCATAACCCTAAAAATACCCCTATACCCCAAAACCCAAACCTAGCCCTGAACCCTAAAAATACCCCTGTACCCCCAAACCCATACTTTTCCCTAAACCCTTAAACTACCCCTGTACCCCATAACCCAAAACTATATCTGAACCCTTAAAATACCCAAACACCCCAAAACATATACCTCAGTACCCCAAAATATATACCCTTATACTCATACTTACCTTATCAAAACATAAAAAAAACATGCTTTTACCATTCATGCATTTACAACGAATTTCGCTGTAAATGTATGCGTGGTAAAAGCATATCAAATGTAATGCCATGCGTTTTTTTTTTTTTTTTTTTAAATTTTTGAAAACCTTTATTGTGCATGAAAAAAGAGGACAAATACGGGCCTACAACCGTCAGGCCGGCCACGAAACAGTTGAGCACGAGAGCAAACAATTCAGACCCCCCAGCGGTATCAGGCAGTATAGCAACAAGTAATAGCAGTTACACAAAATTGAGTCATGCCGCCAAGGAGAAGGAGCAGTGAAGGTTAATTTAAAAAAAAATTTTAAAACATAAATCGGTAAAAATTAAGTCAAGGAGAACTGAGTCCATACAGTCCGCTTACAGCACATGCAGGCAGCAATAAACATGGCAGTAGTGATAACACCCAACAATATGGCAGTACAGTTCTAAACAACAGGAGCATCAGTCCGCATTTGCATACCACCCACAGCGCCACCCACTCCTTACAAACCCCCATTACAGACCCAGAACAAAAGGAAAGAGAAAATTATAAAGAGATCATAAATAGGCACCATAGAAAGTAACGAAACTAAAACATACCCCCCCACCCTACACACATGCAGAGGCTATGGCCTGCCCCCCCCCAGCAGAGTGTCTGTCGCCCCATAAACCCGAAATGTAGCAAGAAAGAGAAAAGGGGAGAGAAAAGGAAGAGAAAGTAAAGTCCAAGATCGGTAGAAAGGCATAAAAGAAAAAGCGTCACATTTGACATATAGGGAGGAAGACAAGTGTGCAAACTAGTCTATGACCCCCCCAAAAATGAAGATGGTGGGGAGGAGCCAACAATTATCAAGCTCTCTAGGCTCGCGAGCAAGGCAATGGTTAATATCCCAAACGGAGCTTCAAAATTAAAAGACCTCACAACAGGTATAAGCAAGTAGCCCACCTCCAGACCCCCGTGTCGCCCAGGACCAAGATCCTAACCACGAAGACTAGCAAGAGGATTTTAGAACTGCGGTCGTGAAAGAAAGAAACATCCCTTCCCCGGCGTGCAGTGCACAACAAATACCATGACAGGCCAAGTCGTCACCAGTCAGTAAGCAAGCCAGCGTGTTAGCATCCTCAGCCCTGGCCAGAGCGCCGAAATATCTCCAAACATGTCCACCGTCGTCCACTCCTCACCGGCCAGACAAAGGAACAAAATGGCCTCCTCCAGCAGAGAAGGCGAAGAGGAGGAAGGTACGAGCGCCCCCAGTCGACATCACTAGCAGTATACAAATGATGGGGCGCCCCCCCCCTTTGTTAGATGACTCACACACTGCCGGCGCGGAGGAAAAGTCACGATGTGGGCAGGGAGGGAAGTCATCGCCTGGAGAATCTCTGCGAGGTGCAACAGTGTTAAGCCGGTGGCAACAGTAGCAGGCAAAGAATCGAGGGGCGGCTTCGCAACAGTAGCCTCGCCAGAAGTGAAACAAGCAACTGTATCTCCAAGGTCCGATCGACTCTTCACAGCCCCACAGTGTAACACTGTCTCCTGATCAGGGTTAATCACCGGCAACAGGGGGCAAAGCAATCGCAGTTGTATCAGACCTTCCGCAGCTCCCACTATCCGCTGTTCCAAAATGTAGGTTTGCCTCCGCCATGTCGCCTGCGCATCCAGCAAGGCAGTCAGGACATCACCGCGAGTCGGTTCCCGTCCCATTGCTGGCTGACTCATGCAGGATGGGCGCTCCCCCCCGTTGAGCACCTGATTAGGCATAGACAGGATCCTTCCCGTTGAGGACGAGGAGTCCGCCATCTTCCCTCCACACGGGAGGGGACGTCTTGGTCACCTCCGCAGCAGGCCCACGGTAACGACAGGGGGGCGATCACACAGGCGGGAGATAGGAAAGTGGGAGTCCCCGACAAACAGGCAGCACACAGGTCAGGGCCGAGGCGGAACGGGCGCTGTCCATATAGCTAGCGACGTGGACGAGTTGAATCAGGGCAGGCACCCCAAGATGGACTCCGTGCAGTCCCCAGGCTCACCGGGGAGAAGGTAGTGTGGGTCGGAGTCCCATGGATCGCGTGAGCAGGGCGATCTGGCCGAGAGCCTTACCAGTTCGAAAGGGCCGATGTGTCTCGTCTCCGCGGTCAGAAGTACTCTCAACCCAGGTGGTGTCCCGGGAGCGTGATCGGCTGGCGGCGCCCGGCCATTTCAATCTGCGGTCGGCTCCAGGTCCCGGGTCAGCTTCAGAGGCCGGGAAACAGCGTCAGTTCGCCGCGTAGGCGAACGGCGGAGGTCTCAAAAGAGCACCGGTGGCGTCAGCGTTCTCGTGTCTGTAGTTAGGCACGGGATAATCAGGATGTGTGGCAGGATTTCAGTGCAGGATCGAACGGTTCGCGGAGCCTGTAGCTCACACGTCCGTCCCGGTCGCCATCTTGGCTCCTCCCCCAATGCCATGCGTTTTAATGGCATTGCGGAGTCATGGCACTTTCGTAATGAAAGTATGCGGAGTGATGGTATGCGGAAAGAAAGTTGCGGAATAATGGGTGTTTACCCTCCCCCGGTAAGTACATTGGTGGCATGGCGGCCCACATCTCCAGCAACATACTCATATTTTTTCACCACCCATTTGAAAAATGCACAGGTCTCTCTCATTGATGGCCAGCACCGACATACACTTTTAGACACACCTGTGGAGTGTGGAGAAGTGTGGCTCACCGGTTAGAGGAGGCAGTCCCTGATGCAGAGGTCAGACCCGGGACCAGGGTTCAATCCCCGACGCGGCAGGGCCTTGAGCTCAAAATGTCCATGGACTCGATAATTCTCTCCTCTGTGCCTACTCGAATCGTGGGATCACACTCAGCAACTCTGGGCAATAGCTTGCTTAATCTCCACTACGGCCCCACCGCGATGGGATGCCTGGTCTTCACCTTGGGGATGCCCATTAGGGGTAATCTTGCAGGGAAAGGCCAGGACGGGTTCGCAAAGCAAGCGCCTTGAGAAAGGCGCTATATAAGAACGTATGATTTACGATTTACCTCCGGCCACAAGTTCTAGAATTGTGAACTTTAGAGCTGGGGAGCTACGTTCGAATCTCGGCATCAGCTCAACATCCTGTGATTCCAGGCAAATCGCTTTGTCTCCCCATGCCTACCACAAATGAGTTCTTCTGTAATGTAAATTGTGCTCATGCCATGTTGTTGAGTTCGCGCTATATAATATTGCAAGGAAAAATAAAGTAGGGAAACTCGAGTTCACACACTACTGAACCCGCACTCTTAAGTGCATCAACAGTGCACTGTGAATCGGAGCGTTTCACAGGCCTGTCACAGACAAGAAATGCTATCGAATCGAAATCCTACAAAACAATATACTACTGGCTGGCAGCAATTCATACCCGGACAACGTCGGGACGGGCTGCTAGTATAATATATACTTACATACATATACATACATATATTACTAACTGGTAGTCGCCAGTAGGTAGTTATAGTTAGCACCAAGTTTCCTCAGATGAAATGTTTTTTGGTTTGCTAATAACTTTGGTGCAGCTTGATGGATCTTCATGAAGTTTTACAAACAGGTACGTACTCTGTCTAGTTGTGCATGGAAAGTTTTGGGGTGATCCGTCAGGCAGGGGCTGAGTAAAAGAGGGGGGAGGTTTAAAAAAGTGTGTTTCCCATGTTAATTCCAATAGAGATTTTAGACACGACTATAGTCTTGAACTGCTGACCGGAATTACACCAAATTTGTTAGAAAGGTAGGTCCTGGCTCAGAACGCCACCCTTTTGTTATTTGATGTAAATCCATTCAGTAGTTTTGAAGATATTTTAAAAAAATGGTATACCTAGAGGCGCAAATCCTCTCGATCTCGTGCAGAAATCTGATTGGCTGCCAACATTTCAACCAGCAATTGTTGGCAGCCATTTAGGGCCTCAGTCGTAGCCAACCCTAAACAAAAAGCTGAAAAAAGAGAAGTGGCCAGGGTAGGAATATGGGGCTAGGTTCGGGTTTTATGGTAAAAGGGTATTTTTAGGGTTTAGGGATAGGTTTGGGTTTTGGGGTACAGGGTATATTTATAGGGTTAAGATGGGTTAGTGTTTAAGGGTGTTGGGGTATTTTAAGGAGTAAGGGTGGGTTATGATTATGTGGTGCAGGGGTATTTAAAAGGAGCAGAGCGGGATTAGCACACGATATGAGACATGGCATGAAGGGCGGAACGTACCACACGCCCCCAGCGTTATTCACGCCCCCAGCACACGCCCACAGCACAACGCAGACACGCCCACAAGGGACTACTTTGCTGGCACGGTTCTTTTACCTTTTAAATGTATATGGTGGGCGTCTCAAAGGTTTGGGCTCTCTCTTTATTAAATTAGAGATGTCATCAGTGATGTCACTGACCATGTTATGAATGATGTAATATGTGACATCATCAGCAGTGGATTGCGGGTGCGCAAAATATAGTTAATACAACTATATAGGAGCAATTTCAATGGTTTTTTAAATGCTAATTCCTAACTATATAAGGCCTGAAACCTATGGTTTTTTCAGTGAATTTCAAAGGTTTTTTAAATGCTAACTCCTAACTATATATGACCTAAAACCTATGGTTTTTTAAGTGAATTTGTAAGGTTTTTTAAATGCTAATTCCTAACTATATATGACCTGAAACCTTTGGTTTATTAAGTGAATTTGCAAGGTTTTTTAAATGCTAATTCTATTAGCGGATAACGTTTAAATATGTTAATATCCTTCTGGGACCACATTTTAAAAGCTAATTCCTAACTATGTCAGGCGTGAAACCTATAGTTTTTTCAATAAATTTCAAAGGTTTTCTAAATGCCTATTATATTAGCGGATAACGTTTAAATATGTAAATATCCTTCTGGGACCAGCTGAGCAGCCCTAGGGGGTCAGGGTGTTTCTACCCTGCCCCCTTTTTGCGTTCTACACGCTTGTTTTTCTGCTTCTTTTGTGCCTCGGTCTACCTAGCACAAGATGAATGCCAACACTGTCTGGTTAGAAGTGTTGACAGCCAATGAGCATACTGCTTTCCTGTGAAAGGCATGCTGATTGGCTGCCACTGTCTGTCAACACTCCAAACCAGGAAGTGTTGGCAGCCATCTTGTGCCTCGGTAGAACCAAGGCACAAGAAAGCAGTGAAACAAAGGTGCAAAACACGCAAAGTGGCAGGGTAGAAGCACCCTGACGCCCTAGGCCTGCTCAGGGTGTTCCACAAGGGCCCCCCCCCCCCCCCATTTTTTTGGGGGGAAAAATCGCAGGGTGCGCGCACCGTGTGCGGACCATGCGATTTTTGGAAAAAAATATTAATTTTTTTTGGGCCTGGGGGGTCCTTGTGGGACCCCCTGAGCAGGCCTAGAGGGTCAGGGTACTTCTACCCTGCCCCCTTTTTGAGTTCTACACATTTGTTTTCTGCTTTCCTGTGATTCAGTCTACCGAGGCACAAGATGGCTGCCAACAATTTCTGTTTTGGAGTTTTGACAGACATTGGCAGCCAATCAGCATGCAGCTCGCGCACGCTAAGGTCCGCGCTCGTGCAAGGACAGTGCAAGGACGGTGCACGCCCGTGCGCGCACTGTGTCCCGCTTATAGATATATAATTTTTAAAAAGTCTATTTTCTCAACAATTACTGAAGGGATTTTCACCAAATATACAAAAGGCACTTCTGCATACCAGGTTCTACCATTTTGCCAAGTTTGCAGTAATTCCATTCAGCCGTTCGGGCTGTAGCTGTGTCTAAAGGTCCTATGGAAAATTGCATTGGACTCAATTTCACATTCAATTTTCTCAAAAACTACTGGACAGATTTACACCAAACATACAAAAGGCACTGCTGCATACCAGTCGCTACCATTTTGCCAAATCTGGTGTAATTCCGTTGAGCCGTTCGAGCTGTAGCCTTGTCAGAATGTCCCTATGGAAATTAACATGGGGAAAACACGTTTTGGGACCCCCCTTTTTTCTCAGCCCCCGATTGACGAATCCCCCCAAAACTTTCAAGGAAGGAGCGGAGCGCAGCGATGCACAGTTAAGGAAAGTTACAGGCAGATCCCTCAATCGGCGCCAAAGTTATTCTCAATTGAATGTTCGCAATTTCCTATGGTAACTAGGTCCTAACTATATATACCTACTGGCGACCGGCAGTCGGTAATATATGTGTGTGTGTGTATATATATATATATATATATATATGTGTATATATATATATATATATATATATATATATATATATATATATACACAAACATATATTACCTACCAGCGATAGCCAGTAGGTACCTACCAGCGATAGCCAGTAGGCAGTTATAGTTAGGACCCACTTTTCCCATAGACAAAGCGTCTTTTGTTTTGCTAATAACTTTGCCACCATTTGACGAATCTTCTTGAAATTTTCAAAACAAGTACACAAGTTAGTTGAGCTTTTTTTCCTGAAAGTTTCAGAGTGATTTCCCAAATGGAGGCTGTGAAAAAGGGGAGTCCCCCCAAAAATGTTCTTCAAGCAATGTCTATGGGTATTTTTCAATATTTAGGCACGGCTACAGCCCGAACAGTTGAACCAAATTACAGCAAATCTTGCAAAAATGTGGATATTTGTTTAGAAAGAGACCTTTTTGTAATTTTGTGGTTCAGTAGTTTGGGAGGTATTAAAGAAAGAAATTAATAAATATCTAGAGAGATGGAGCCTCGGTAGTACCCACAGATCCAAAGCCTGATTGGGAAAAAAACGACCATACTCACACAACATAGCCACCACCGCACGGCTAAAGGCTGGGCGCATTGTGAGGTTGGGTGCATGTGAGGTAGTTAGCCATGGCCAATCTCTGCAGCCAACCACTTCCACACAAGGCAAAAGGCCATTTGCAGCAATGGTTTTATTAACGTACAGTCATTTTAAATTACTTTATGTTAAAAAAACTATAGAAATTCACTGAAAAACCAAAGGTTAAAGGGACGTTATAGTTAAGTTCACATTTTACCCTCACAAAACTATAGAAATTCAACAGTTAAAGTTATACTTATACTTATCTGAAGAGACTATAACTCGTGCCGTTGAGTAACTTTATGGCACAGGTTATTGTTTCTTAACATAAGTATAACTGTAAGTATAGCTATAACTGCTGAATTTCTGTGGTTTTGTCTGGGTGAAACGTGAACCTAACTTTAACGTCCCTTTAAATTTTGTTTTTTCAGGAATATGTATAGTAGAAATAAATTGGTTAGATATGTGTGAATTAGAATTTATCAAGAAAACTGTGTAAAGAATTAACTTCTTTATAGAAACATTTTAGGATCAATTAGTAACTGATTTGAAAAATGATGGAGATGCATAATGTTTGTACAATTGAAAAAAGTGATTTCTAAGCCCTGCATCAGTGGTATCCAGAATATGTGCCCCATAGTATGTCTCTCAAGATGAAGTGCTGTGCTGTACCTGTTTTGGGTGGAAGTTCCCATCTCGATCACAGTTGGGGATAGGAATAACCTGGAGATCTTCCTGTGTTCTAATCGGCGATGCAGCCAGTTTTTCCAAGGCCAAATGTAGTTCTCTGGCACATGAGCCCTACAATGTAAAATGGCAGTGAGCGGGTTGCAAAAACATGTACAATATACTCGTGCAGGACACAGCATAAATGACGCTATCCCTACAGAACAGCTCTCATGGCTAATGCAGGAAAGTCCCCCTTTTTGAATGGTTACCCCCTAGCATTTTTACATAGAACTGATGCCAATCAGACTGAAGTATGTGCTGGGACCCTGCTAACCATGCCCAAGCACTTGTGTTCTTTCCCAAAACTATACCTTTATATCCACAATTGGCACAAAATCTGGCCCCATATAAGTCCCTTGTAAAAGGTACCACTGGTACCAAGGGCCTTGTGACCATAGAGAGTCCCTGAGGGCTGCAGCATGTATTATAATACCCCCAGAGACTCCTCACCTGGGGCCCATCCTTGCCACTGCAGCCTGTGTGTCAGAGTGAGGCCCCAAATCCAAAAGTTGACATGGCACGCACCCCGGGGTGACAAGCCTGTGGCACAGGTAAGTCACCCCTCTAGCAGGGTTCACTATACCACAGCTGAGGGCCCAGTTGCACGAGCACTATTTCCCAGCAGTGTCTTTGCTATTCACAGACATTGTAAGTGCAGTGAAGCCATTTTGAGTACATGGGCTGGGAAATTGTCAACACAAACTCCATAGCTCCATGATGGCTTTGCTGAAGACTGAGAAGTTTGGTATTAAACGTCTCAGCACATTAAGCCCACACTGATGCCAGTGTCGGATTTAATGTAAACTGCATTCAGAGGCCTGCCGCCTTTATTAGCTACCCCCAGCCATTTGCTGCTATCAGCAACTGGCTCCCATTTGTTCTGACCCCCATTAGGGTGCGAGAACTGTCCGGAAAATCTAGCTAGGAAGGGAGGTGTGCCCACCTTTGCTAACCCCACCCATCAGGTGGAGGAGGCAAAGTGAAGCACACATCTCAGTCCCCTCCATCTTGAAGATGAGAAGACTCAGCCACTTAGGAAGAGGAATATGCCCACCTCTATTTATTTATTTATTTATTTTCTTATATAGCGCAGGATTCGACCCCCGAAGGGGTAACTCCGCACTTGCGCATTAGTACAGATGTTGGACTGATAACTGAATAATTAAACTACCAGCAGATTATGAGGTCGAGTATAGATGAGTTTTTAGGAGCTTCCTGAAGGATTGGAAATTTGAGTTAATCTTTAGGGCAAGTGGAAGTGAGTTCCAGAGAATAGGACCTTTATAGGAGAGGGCACGCCCTCCCTGTCTTATCCTCTTGATCCTAGGGACCTGAAGCAGTTGCTGGTTACTTAAACGTAAGGAACGTCCAGGACTATAGGGGATGAACTTGTCCGTTAAGTACTTAGGGCCTACCCCGAAAAGACATTTGTGTATGGTGCAGCAGATTTTATATTTAACCCGCTGCCGAACAGGCAGCCAGGGAAGGCTGTCCAAAAGTGGACGGGAGGGAGTCCTGGGCAAAGCATTAAGCCCCAATCTCGCCGCGGTATTCTGGACCACTTGCAAACAATTTATTTGTTCCTCATTGGCCGAGATGAGCAGGCCATTGCAGTAGTGCAGTCTACTGACCACCAAGTTCTAGACCAGAGTCTTACGATGATAATCAGGCAGAAATGGGAAAACGCGTTGCAGGAGTCCGATGGTATGGAAGCATAAACCAGCAACTTGATTGGCATGTTCTTTGAGTACCTCTAACAAAAGAGAGGGACCCAAACAAACCAAAGGGGTAGGGTACCGAAAGACAGAACTGTCAATAAAGTTTTCCCCTTTGGGTGAACTTAAAAGTAAACCACAGTTTTACACTAAACATGCAAAGAAATCACCCACATTCACAAACAGGGAGCAGTTAATGAAAAACATGAAATAGTCATACACAAAATGTACATTTTATTTAAGTAAATTTAAAAACCAGATTAAAAAAACATTGTGATACATCATAAATTTATTACACAAAAATGGGACAGTACAAAAGGAAAATATTTCCAATTAAAAGGGAGAAAAGGAACACCAGTTTCAATGACTTAATGAGATATGCTCCAGGTGGTAATTCGGATTTCACAGTTACAGGAGCTTCTTATTTTTATCACTTAATGTTTCTCCACAAAGAAGTGCATCGACGCGTTTCGGTTATGGCACGCAAATATTCAAGGCCAAAAACCTTCATCAGGATTAAAACAATGATATCCCACTTTAACACAATGTCTTGATGAAAATCAAGCAACGTTGCTTACAGTCAACTGCTTGTAATAATCGGCCACCTTCAAAGTATACCTTCAAACAAGTATCTTGTGCGTATAAATGTATACTGCACAAACTTCAGAAAACGTCATAAATCACGTCTCACAAGTAGTAGGACCGACAAGATAAAATTATCTTCGTTTCTAGTCAGACCGCCCGCAGCCTGCTAGTTTAACGATTTTGGCCGTAACGTGGGGTTCTGAATGCTGTCTCCAGTGCCTGATCCAGACGCACACCAAGATTTTTAACGGTCTGTTTAGGACTCGCCACCGGACCAAGATCTAGAGGCCACCATCTGGGGACCACAAAAGTGGGGCCTCTCCGAATAACATCACCTCTGTTTTGCCTACATTGCATTGAAGGCAATTTGTAGCCATCCAGTTTGAAACCGCCCTCATACCATCCGCAAAAGATTTTCTTATTACTGGAGTGAGGGACTGGAAAGGGAACAGGAGCTGGGTGTCATCAGCATAGGACACCGGAGTGAACCCATATTCTCTCACAATGCCAGCCAAGGGGGCCACGTACACATTAAATAGTGTAGGGCTTAGACATGAGCCTTGTGGCACTCCCTTGGTAAGCTCCCTAGAGATGGATTGAAGGGAGCCCAGTCTGACACCTTGTGAGCGGCCTGTGAGAAAACTCTCTACCCAGGACAGAGCCACACCCCCTATGCCCACCTCCCGCAGGCGGCCAAGAAGAATCTCATGTGACACCGTGTCGAAGGCAGCGGACAGGTCTAACAGCACCAGAATCATCAAGCCCCCTCCATCTAGTGCCATCCGGATCGTATCGGTCACTGAGAGGAGGGCAGATTTGGTGCTGTGATTGGGTCTAAACCCCGATTGAGAGGAGTCCAGACCCCCCTCTGCCTCTATGTATTTTGACAGACAGGTGTTCACATGCTTCTCGGCCATCTTGCTCAAGTATGGCAGGAGGGAGATGGTTCGGAGGTTGGAAAGATCCGTCCATGGGTGTGCCGTGTTCTTACAAATAGGGTTCACCACCGCTTTCTTCCACTCCATAGGTACCCGCCCTTCCTTGAGAGAAAGGTTTAATACAAATTTGACATCAGGTCCAATCAGAGTACTCAAGGGAACAATCATTTTGGTGGGTAGAAAATCATCCGGAGACCCAGATTTTATATGACTGATAAGATTGGAGAAATCAGTATCATTGATTGATGGAAAGGTGGTAAGTGAATGGTCCCCAAGTATGGATGATTTGAGTGGGTCAGGAGAGCTGTTCGTATAACTGGAGGCTGTCATGATTTTATCATAGATCGTGTTTATTTTGTTCTCAAAAAACAGAGAGATGTCGTCACAGAGAGACTGAGAGAATTCATCCGAACTTTCACAGGCCGTCGGTTTTACAAAGGTCTGTAGTATTTTATAAAGTTCTTTAGAAGAATTGCCTGCTTCATCAATTTGCTGGATAAGACTATTTCTCCTTGCCAGCCTAATATTTTTATAATAATTCGATTGGGCCTCTTGACGGGCCTTTTTATTCTCCTCAGTTCGGGTTTCCTCCATTTCTTCTCAATCTTTCTACATCCCTGTTTTTCTACTCTAAGTGCTTCGGTATACCATATTTCTTGCTTAGAAGGTGGGATGTTGTTTATGCAGTTTGAACAGTGCTAGTATATCTGCTGCCTTTATGAGGGAGTCCGTAAGTTTGGAGAGAGCCGAATCCGCACTATCTGTCTCAGTGAAGATCGGTCTCTTCCATACCCTCTGTAGCTCTTCTACAGTTATTTTGTGCCACTGTCGTCCCCAAATTGTCGGAAGCGGCGGCTTATGGAAGGGTTTAGGTACACCCAATATGGAGAATTCCACTAAACAGTGGTCAGACCAATTTTTTTGGGTAGCAGGATAGCATCGTATGTTAGAACAGTTGGAGAAGAGTATGTCCAATGTGTGACCTCCTATATAGGTGGGGCACTTATTCAGCATTTCAAGGCCCAAAGTGGAAAGGTCGGCTAAAAATGTTAAGGTTTCTGGGTGTGAAGGGATATCCACATGAATATTAAAATCCCCCAAAAGAATAAAATTTTCTTTCGCTTTAAAATGTGGTGCAAATACTTCCACAAGGGATAGGGTAAAGCCCGATATAGGTCCTGGTGGGCGATATACTAGGGCTCCTTTCCAAAAGGTTTTAGCATCAAAGCTTATTATAAAAATCATAATTTCCAATGATAAACAATGGATTTGCTCCACTATAGGGACCTTCAAATCTTCCTTATGTAAGATGGCTAATCCACCCCCGGTTTTATTGGGGCAGTCAAAGTGTAAAAACTTGGTGCCTGACGGAACCCCTAACGTTATAGCAGGAACAGTATGGGTTTTCATCCAGGACTCAGTTAAAAAGCATATATCAGGTTGTTGTGAAAACACTAGGTCCCATACTTCCAGATGGTGCTTAGGTAGAGAGCGTACGTTCAATAAAAAGCTCTTCAGGCCACTTTCTAGCAAAGGTTTTAATTGCTTTTCCCTAACAGTTGGTACAATCTGGGATGCCTGAAACTGTCAATTTATGCAAGAGAACGGACTCTCTGGACATGGCCAGGAATCTCTATTACAACCTTTAAGAGTGGCAGTGCATAGTTGTTTTAGAAGATAACTAGAATACCTTATTTTATGCGTCCTTATAGTGGTAGGGGAATTCCGAGGAGCAGAGCCCATAACTCCTAGCCCCGTCCTGGCGCGGACGGGCGCAGACGGGCTACTCTTTGGCTCCTCTTAGGCGATCCCTTAGGCGTTCCCCTGCGCGCGACCGCTGCGCGCTCAGAGTGGTAGGAGGGCTTTATGTCCCTCGCACTTGGGGAAGCTAGAGCGCTAACCGCTTGTGAGGCGGAAGTGTGTCTGGCTCTTGCCTGTCCGCCCTCCAAATGGAGGATGGCATACTAGGGGGTGTAAACACTCTAAAAAAGGGACCCATTTGTCCAGACCTGCACACCCTGTAACGCCCCTAAATCTAGTATTTAGGGGCACCCTCAAACCTTACCTCTTCAGATTCCGATGACGTATGAAGAAGGACCAAAGAGCTATGCAGCAGTGGAAGGAGAAGACGACAACTAACTTGTCCTCAGCCCTACCAGCCTGTCTCCTCATTCAGTGACCCTGCTCCCAAGAAACTGGTGTGTCTTGCATCCAGTGCCTCTCCAAAGTCTGGGCCACCTTCAATAAAGGCTCATTTCTCTAGAGGGACACGGTTGGAAAAGGAGGCAGCATCTGTGAGGCCTGCACAAATAACATGACTACATTTGTTCTTCACTGGGAGCCAAAGACCCAATTGTAGCGCCTTACAAAGGGTAGCATTGCAGAGGGGTCTAAGGCTTACTCAAGGGAGGTGGTGTGAGCTAGTAATCACCATTTACAGGTATGCAGAAATAACACTCAATAATTGTTTGTCAAGTCTGTACTTTGCTTTATAAAAGTAAGAGTATATTTACTAAACACATACTACTCAATACTATGCACCAATTTACAAATATACATAATCTGTTGGAATTACTTTGTTTCATTGCATCAATCAATCAATCAAAGACATTTATAGAGCGCACTACCTACCCGTAGGGTCTCGAGGCGCTTGGGAGGGGGGGGGTGCCGCTACTGCTCGAACAGCCAGGTCTTGAGCTTCTTCCTGAAGGAGAGGTGGTCTTGGGTCAGGCGCAGGTCGGCCGGGAGGGAGTTACAGGTCTTGGCGGCCAGGTAGGAGAAGGACCTTCCTCCTGCAGTGGCTCTACGGATGCGTGGGACGGCAGCGAGGGCGTGGCTGGCAGATCGGAGGTGGCGTTTGGGAGCGTAGAAGTTGATGCAGTTGTTGAGGTAGCTCGGGCCTTGATCGTGGAGAGCTTTGTGTGCGTGGGTAAGGAGGCGGAAGGTGATTCTCTTGTTGACCGGGAGCCAGTGCAGGTCTCTTAGGTGTCCGGAGATGTGGCAGTGTCGTGGGATGTCGAGGATGAGTCTGGCTGAGGCGTTCTGGATGCGCTGGAGTCTCTTCTGGATCTTGGCGGTGGTTCCGGCGTAGAGTGCGTTGCCGTAGTCCAGTCGGCTGGTGACGAGGGCCTGGGTGACGGTCTTCCTGGTCTCCGTGGGGATCCACCAGAAGATCTTCCGAAGCATGCGCAGGATGTTGAAGCACGACGAGGAGACGGCGTTGACTTGCCTGGTCATGGAGAGGGGGGAGTCCAGGATGAAGCCCAGGTTGCGTGCGTGGTTCGTCGGTTTGGGTGCGGTGCCCAGTGCGGGGGGCCACCAGGAGTCGTCCCAGGCAGATGGCGAGGAGCCCAGGATGAGGACCTCCGTCTTATCTGAGTTCAGTTTCAGGCGGCTCGTCGTCATCCACTCGGCTACCTCTTTCATCCCTTCGTGCAGGTTGGCTCTGGCGGCGGCGGGGTCGTTGGTCAGGGAGAGGATCAGCTGGGTGTCGTCGGCGTAGGAGATTATGTTGAGGTTGTGTTGGCGTGCGATGGCCGCGAGGGGGCTCATGTAGACGTTGAAGAGAGTAGGGCTCAGCGAGGATCCTTGAGGGACGCAGCAGATGACTTCGGTGGCCTCTGACTTGTACGGTGGTAGGCGGACTCTCTGTGTTCTTCCGTCGAGGAAGGAGATGATCCAATCCAGTGCCTTCTCCTGGATTCCGACGTTGCTGAGGCGCTGCACTAGGGTGCGGTGGCAGACCGTGTCGAAAGCTGCGGAGAGGTCTAGGAGGATGAGGGCCGCTGTTTCTCCGTTGTCCATCAGGGCTCGGATGTCGTCAGTGGCGGCGATGAGGGCGGTCTCGGTGCTGTGGTTGGCACGGAATCAGGACTGCGATAGGTCGAGGGATCTATTCGTCTCGAGGAAGGCGGCCAGCTGTTTGTTGACGGTCTTCTCGATGACTTTGGCTGGGAACAGGAGTAGAGAGATGGGGCGGTAATTCTTGAGTTCGGTGGGGTCTGCTGTAGGTTTCTTGAGTAGAGCGCTGAGTTCGGCGTGCTTCCAGCTCTCGGGGAAGGTGGCGGTGTCGAATGAGGTGTTGATGATGTCCCGCAGGTGGGGTGCGATGACAGTTTCGGCTTTGTTGAAGACGTGGTGAGGGCAGGGGTCGGTCGGAGATCCGGAGTGGACGGAGTTCATCATGTGGACTGTGTCTTCGGTGTTGACCGGGGTCCAGACGCGGAGGGTGGTGGTGGGTGGCGTTGCTGTGGTCGTGGCGTGCGTCGGTTGAGTGCTGAAGCTGTTGTGTGTCCACGATCTTGTTGTGGAAGTAGGAGGCGAGGGAGTTGCAGAGGTCTTGCGATGGGGTGATGTCGTTGTTTCCGGCGTTGGGGTTGGAGAGCTCTTTCACGATGTTGAAGAGTTCCTTGCAGTTGTGTGCGTTGTTGTCCAGTCGGTTCTTGAAAGCCGTTTTATTGGCGGTGCGGATCAGTTGGTGGTGTTTCCGGGTGGCGAGCTTGAGGGTGGTCCTGTTGTCCGTTGTGGGTTCCTTTCTCCAGGCTTTCTTGAGGGCTCGGCAGTTCTTCTTGGAGCTCTTGAGTTCGTCGGTGAACCATGGGGCTCTCTTACTGCCGGGTCTGCTGGGCGGGATCCTCAGAGGGGCGAGTTCGTCTGCGCATTTGCTGATCCACTTCGAGAGGTTGTCGGCGGCCTGGCTGGGGTTTGCTGATCTGGCCGGAGGGTGCTGGCTCAGGGAAGCGGCGAGCTGGTCGGCTGTGATCTTGTTCCAGCTTCTTCGGGCAACCTGTTGCTGGTGGTGGTGGGTCGTCGTTCTTCTGAAGGTGAAGTGGATGCATCTGTGGTCCGTCCAGTGGAGTTCTGTGGCGTGGCTAAAGGCGACGTCTTTGCTGGATGAGAAGATGGCATCGAGTGTGTGTCCGGCGAGGTGGGTGGGGGTGGACACCAGCTGCTTGAGTCCAAGGTTGGCGAGGTTGTCGAGCAGGGTGCTGGTGTTGCCGCCGTTGTTGTTCTCCAGGTGGAAGTTGAAGTCCCCCAGGAGGATGTAGTCAGCGGAGGGGAGGGCGTGTGGGCTGACGAAGTCGGCGATGTCCTCGCTGAATTGAGTGCGTGGTCCCGGAGGTCGGTAGATCAGGGTGCCTCTGAGGGTGGTCTTCGGGTCGGTGTGGATCTGGAAATGCAGGTGTTCGACGGAGGGTGGGGTGTTGTCGGTGCTGGTCGTGATGCGGATGGTGTTCTTGTGGATGATGGCAATGCCTCCTCCCACCTGGTTGGCGTTGCGGTCCCTCCGGGTGATCTTGTAGCCTTCTGGGATGGCGATGGCGATGTCGGGCGCTGAGGAGGCGTTAATCCAGGTCTCCGTGATGAAGGCAACGTCAGGGGCTGTGGCGTCTAGGAGGTTCCAGAGTTCGATGGCGTGTCTGTGGACGGAGCGGGTGTTGAACAGGATGCACTTGAGGTGGTTGCTGCTGGTGTTCGTCTTGGCGGGTGCTGGTGCGAGGCAGGTCCGGATGCAGGAGAACTTGCAGGTGTTGCAGCTGAAGGGTCCGTGGACGCGTCGTGGGGTGGCTCTGCAGCATCCCGGGACTCGGCCGGTGTTGAGTGCGATGAGGGTGGCGGCGGTGTATGACAGGCGGGTCGGTCGGGGTCCTCGTGGGCCAGGGGTCCTGGCACTGGGCGCGGTCCAGGCGCGGACGGGCGTAGACGGGCTTACCTTTGGTGCGCCTTCGGCGCACAATCGGCGCGCCCGCTGCGCGTGACCGCTGTGCGTTCGCACGGTTGCCATATATGGCGAAGTGCGCGGGTGGGCGGAGCAGCTGGGAGGCGGGAGCGGGGAGGGAACAGACGGAAAAAAGGGGCGTGGTCAGCGGTGGTGGCGGGGAGCGGGGAGGGACGACGGAGGGCGCCAACAGGCAGGAAGAAACAGGCAATACAGCGGGAGAAACAGAAATAAAACAAAACAATTCTACTCTGTAAATACACCAGTAATACAATTCTACTCGGTAAATACAGCAGGGGCACAGGGAGAGGAGCGCCGATCACGGACCACGCCGCTCGAAGGAGGGGGCGTGGTCACGAGGCGGCAGTCGGGCAGCGAGGCACAAGGAAGGGGAAGCACACGCAGCAGCTGGTGGCCGTGTGGCGCGGGAGCGTCCTAGGACTAGGACACACTCACCTGCGTCGCACGGTCGCCATATATGGCCAAGTGCGCGGGTGGGCGGAGCAGCTGGGAGGCGGGAGCGGGGAGGGAACAGAAGGAAAAAAGGGGCGTGGTTAGCGGTGGTGGTGGGAAGCGGGGAGCGGGGAGGGACGACGGAGGGCGCCAACAGGCAGGAAGAAACAGGCAATACAGCGTGAGAAACAGAAATAAAACAAAACAATTCTACTCTGTAAATACACCAGTAATACAATTCTACTCGGTAAATACAGCAGGGGCACAGGGAGAGGAGCGCCGATCACGGACCACGCCGCTCGAAGGAGGGGGCGTGGTCACGAGGCGGCAGTCTGGCAGCGAGGCACAAGGAAGGGGAAGCACACGCAGCAGCTGGTGGCCGTGCGGCGCGGGAGCGTCCTAGGACTAGACCTTGCATAACATCTACACCCCTCCCGCAGGGAGGGGGTGGGGTCTAGTACCACCACTCCCATATATGCACATCATCTTGCCCCCAATGCAGTTAGTTGAACATAACCTGGAGCAAGGGCCCTGCGAACTGGCATCCTCCGAGTGGCGAACCCCCCCGTTATCCCAACAAGCATTTAAAATAGGTAATCCTGCCTTGGTGACAGACAACCCTGACTGAGCATTTCCTACTGACCATGAAGTATACACCTCTACATCTTAAGGGCTAGCAGTCTGGGTTCTTCACCTAAGCGCAGCAGAAAGAATATATGTTTAAGCATCACTTTAGAATGACAGTACTCATCACAATTAGGTATCATTAGAATGGCACTTGCGAACAGATGGCTGGGTGAAATATGCGCAGAGTGACAATATATAGTAGTTAAAAACAATCTTCAAGCTCAAAGGATAAGAAAATGGCCATCCACCATTCACAAAATAGCGTGAAAGAACATTCACCGCTATATACAGGAACTCTACAATGTATCCTGAGCTATATCACACAGTAATAAGTCTTTGTGTCAAATTAGAATCCACATGGTCTTCTTGTAGTCTTTGTTTATTGATCTTTTTCAATGTAGATCTTCACAATTGAATCTAGCCAACACAAAATGCTCTTGATCATGTCTAGACTAGTACTTCAACATAACGTCTTCCTTTTCAAAGGACAATGGTACAGGCAAACGTGTGGGACTGCATGGGTTCCAGATTTGCGCCGTCCTTTGTCTGCCTCTTCATGGAGTGTTTGGAGGCTGTGCATGTCTGGGTCCTAGGCGGGGCCCACTGGCATCAATTTATACACTATTATGGAAGATATATTGATGATCTCCTGTTCATATGGACAGGAGGGGAAGCGGAATTACTCAGCTTCTTCACACATATGAACAGTAATGTCTATAACATGTCTTTCACCCTTAAGCCATGATAAGATTGTCTTTCTAGACCTGGAATTATACATTAAGGATGATAAACTGTGTAGCAAGATATCCAGGAAAAGTACGTCTTGTAACTCCATACTACACTCCACGAGTGCACATCCGAGATCACAAGCGAATGCCATCCCATATGGTGAATTCTACAGAACACGCCGTAACTGAAGTGAAGAGGTAGACTTCACGTCCAGTATAAAAGCTGTAGAGATCAGGTTTTTGACTAGAGGATATAGACAGGAAATTGTAACTAAAGCTAAGGAAAGAGCTCTAAAGCTTGATAGAAATGTAACCCTAAGATCTAACAAGAAAGCGAGTAAGTCACAAAAAATCCAGTCAGAATGGTTACCAATTACCATCCATGGTCAGCTAAAGTATACCAAATTCTGAAAAAATACGGTCTATATAGGGAGTACCATCAGGAGACTAAAAGATCGCATTGGTGAACACTTCAGAGCTCTGAAGAATAGGTACATGAGATACCCTATAGAGGTACATGCATTCGTTTGTGAATCACAGGGCACCCATTTGTCCTTTAACTTCCATGGGATTGAGACCGCTTTACTGGACGTCAGGGGTGGTAATCGAGAATTGGACCTGAGACAGAAGGAAGCTCGTTGGATTATGCGAGTACGTGCTGTCGACAGGGGTCTTAATGTCGATAATGAACTCCAATATTGTCTGGGAAATTGAGACTACATGTACATGTAATTTGTTTTGCTTTCTGGTCCCTTCTTTACTCATCAACTCCGTTCATTTACTGAAATGTTACTATACCTACCTTGGATATAATGAATCATGTTTAAGGTATTTACTTCTTACTTCACTATGTCTCATAATGATAGTACGGGTTTCTTTTGTTAAATGTAGAGACAATTGTTGTTTACATACGATTATTTAATATTGTTGGGCATACTAGTCTGAAGTACATGGATTAATTGAATAATTGTGAATTTTATTGTACTGATACCTACTCAATTTGTTTTCAATTGAAATATGATCACTGATACAGCATTATGAACATGTACTAATTTACCCTATAACTCTATAGTAATGTGGAATATATAGAAGATGAGATAATAATCAACAATAGAAATGAGTGGAGCTCTATGTCTGACCTTTTATGACTTACTTGCTAAACACTTACTGCACTCATGACTATTTTTCTACCCTTTTGTCTATACTGGTTCACTTAAATACTGCTTTTAACACTTTTCTTTACTAACATGTGACGCGTGCACCATGTACTTAATTACGGTTTGTTTTTTGTAGATCGTTATTGTTTTATTCGATTGACTTGATATTCTACATAGCGTTTTTTAGTAAAAACTACTTTAATATGGCGGCAACTTTTGGGCACGGAATTAGTCCTCTTTCTAAGTGGTGTCGGAGCATGCTGATAAAAGGGACATGCAAAGATGGCGCCCTTGCTAGACGCTGATCCGCTAAATATATGCTGTGACTGCTACTCGTACCGGTAAGCATTGTTGCTCTTTAAATAGGGCTCGTTTCGTTTGGCATCACTGTATTTGCTTTACCTTTTTTTGATCCGAGGTTTTGCCCGTACTTGATCGATATACACTATATGTATTTATAATTCTCCAAATGTTTATCAATATACCTTTAAGTGTGCAAATTACTTGGCCCATAGAGTGTTTAAACACTGAACGCGCTGAATATTTTTTCTTCGTGATAGTACCAATGACAGAACAAAAACGCTTTATAACGTTTGACACAAGACTACTACTATAAGGACTGCTATATTAGCTTTGGATAAGCTTTTGTTTCTAAAAATATGAGAGATTTTTCTGTTTACGAACATTTTTTATATACCTATTTAGCACAGGGATTTACGGTTCAATCTGCTCTGGCGTATGTAAATATGGAGACCTCTACATATAGTATAAATTATGTGGTTGACTATACGGTTGCTTGAGTATTGTTAATTAGCTCGGGATTGACTTGGGACAGGACAATCAGGTGTTATTGTCCTCTCTTTCTCTTTTATTACGAACAGATCCACCCTCGACTGATATATCGAAATCACTAATGTAAACTATTCTGCACCGTTAATAACGACCGAATACGAGTAAGTCTATTACACAATCTTTACTACGGTAATAACGAACTGTCGTTTGGGAAATTTCTTCTTTTTCATATATGGCGCTGTTTACATTTCAGATTCTTGACGTTATGGATAATCACAATTGACTGGTTTTAGCACTCTATCTTTGGTTTGAGCGCACACATAGATTTTATTAGGTGAGTTCTAAAGTGACGGTCATTTTTGCTCACCTCTTTTCTTATTTACTACACGTACCTGGACCGCATGTTTTATTAGCTTTCTCTTGACTCTTGTCTTTAGAGACTACTGACATGTGATGTAATTTACTGGGTATCGGTGGTTTTGGTTCTGCAGTATCGGAATAGGAAGACTCTTTGATTCATTTATCTGCACACCTTGTTTGTTTTTTCCTTTTCAACCTTCAATTCACTTTGGTCTGATTACTGGTGGTATTGTTCACACTCAAAAATAAACACAGAATCTTTTTCTTTTATTTTCTTGTACTGCGTTATGGGAAATCTTGTTTATTTTATTTTTCTGTTTAAATGTTACACTATTTACATTATATGTTCCGATATATTGATTACATATTTTGTGACACTCTAGCCCTGATGAAGTCTGTGGCTGTTGCCACAAGAGACAAAACACCTGTTGGCTAGATTCAAGTGTGAATATCTACATTGAAAACAAGCATTTACAATGCAACAGTCTCTCCTTTGCAAAAGTTAGAGCTATTGGCATTGTAAATGACAAACTTTTTATTTATGTGTTGGTTTTGAAAACAGATAAATAAATGGCATTGTCATTTACATTGCCAATAGCTTAATCTCTCGCAAATGTGAGACCTATTGCATTTGCACACACACACACACAGCCACACACACACACAGAGCCGCACACACACACAGCGCCACACACAGCGCCACACACACACACAGCGCTACACACACACACACCCAGAACCACACACACACAGAGCCACACACAGAGCCACACACACACACAGGCACACACTCAGAGCCACAGACACAGAGCCACACACACAGACACAGAGCCACACACACAGACACAAAGCCACACACAGAGCCACCCACAAAGTCATACACTGAGCCCCAGAGCATAATTCCAAGAGCCAATGTAGTTTAAAAATGACTTGTGAAGAAGCATCCAGGGCACTGTGGAGGCGCAGACAGCTCCCACCTATCTTGACAGGTCACTCTCCACCCTTCTTGACTGGTCACTTTCCACCCAGCTTGTTATGCCACTTTCAGTCCATTGTGATGTATCACGCCACCTGTCGTGGCAAGTCTCTTGTCAGGCGACCCTCCATCATTCACTTTCAGCTCTTCCGGACAGATTGCGTCCACCCGTCCTGACAAGTTACTGTGAGACTCTCCTGACAGCTGCTGTCCTCCAGTCGTTGTGACAGCGTGCACCCATCCTGACAGGACGACTCCCCCTGCAAAGTTCCCGCATCACTCACTCCTCTCAGTGCTGGGGCAAGGGGCACAGCTCCTTGAAGCGGCGGGCAGCACTGTAAGAGAAGGCATGTACTCACCAGGAGCAGGGCGGCCGCCAGGGGGGCCAGCGGTGCCTGGGGGCGGCGGCTGTCCATGCCAGGGCAGGAGGCTGGGTGCTGCTGGAGGCGCTGCTACCAGACAGGGAGTTCTTCTGTGCTCTGCCCCGCGGCCTCTCACTGCCCCTCCTCCTCCTCTCCTAGCCCTTCCTCCCGGCAGCCGCTCGCGCTTCCTGAGCCTAGGTGCGGAGGTAGCGGCCGGGCTCCTCGCCGGTGCGCCGTGCACAGTGTGCAGAGGCCCGGGGCACAGGCAGAGCTCGAGCAGGGACAGGCGGCGCGCAAGAGAGCGGGCTCAATGCCACAGAGGGGCGCTGCATAGCGGAGCGCGTGGAGGTGCTGATGTTGTGCAGCGAGGGGGCATACTGGAGACATTGCGCGCTCGAGGGCAGAGACTCCGAGCTGGGAGGCGCGGGGCGTTGGGGTGGTTAAAAAGGAGTGAGCAGTGGATCACCCCTAAACAGAATGGGAGACACTTTGTGGGGTTAGAGTGTGTGGGGGGCAGCTCTAAGGTTTCGAACGGGGGGAGAACCCTGAATGCAACGGCAGGAGATTCCCAGCAACACGCTGGGACCGTGCGTGAGCCGGAAGGAACACACGGGAACCAGGGACAAGAACCCCAGGTGCGAGCCGAGAACACGGGGTCCCTTTGCAGAGTGTTCGGAGGGCTGAGAACACGGGCGGCCACAGCAACAAAACTCGCAAGAACTGAGGGCCCAGTAAAGGCATCCATTGGGCGATTCAGGTGCAGGCTGCAACAGCGGCTTGCCCCCAAGAGCCCAAAAATAGCCCTGGGGCAGAAGGGGGGTTAGGGACCCGGAACTCAGGCTCCCCTGGAGGAGTCCAACAAGGCAAGAGCCTAGAACTAGGGCTGGGGCAGAAAGGGGGGGTTAGGGACCCGGACACAGACTGCGGAGTCCAACGAGGAAGCCTCACACCTAAGAAGCCTCTCTTTATCTGGCTGCCAGGAACCTTTCCCTGCCTGGGCCTGCCCCTGCTGTGCCGGCTCCACTTCATGTCTTATTTTTATATCCCCCAAATCCGGAGACACTCGCACTTGCCCACACCTGGCATCCTGCCCCCGGGCAGAGCAGGCCAGCCCTGCCAGGTCACATTTCTTCACAACAAACTTATTCAAAAGATACAAACATTGTTTTTTAGGTGAAACAACAAAGGCCTGATTGTTGTGAAGGACGAGGTGAAGAGTGAAGAATTTCTCTCCCTCGTCCCACCCCATACAAACCCTTCTGGGCCCTAGGGGGACCTCATCGACACAGGCCTACAGCACAGGCGCATACCGGGCAGGTACTGTCAGGCTCTAGGTACACACATTATATATAGTACAGCGCTAGGGTCGTGTGCAAAGCCGCCAAGGCGTGCTTGGGACAGTACCAGAGCAGCCCGCTCTCAGAAGACCGACAGCACGGACGCCTGCAGCAGAAGCTCGGCGCTGTCAGGACTTCGCGGACACCCAATCCCCGGCGCTGTCGGGAGGTCAGTACTGACGTGTGACGTTCTCTTTGTCCGGTGGGCACAAAAAGTGCACACACAGGTTCGAGCTGGCCCTGTGGCACTGGTAACTGCTAAACACAACAGGTAGTTTTCAGCCAGGCCACAAAAGTGGTTACAAGCAATTCAGCCACATGGGGTTAACCACCTCCGTTCGCTTTCACTTTTCCACTCAAGACTACAAGGGAGGTGATATAAATTACCGTCAGAAAATAACCTGAAAAGGCGAGATCTCCATAAAGACACCTGTGCACCCCCCAATTTGAACGAAAATGAGTTGAAATGCCCATGTGCCCTCATAAAGGCCCTTACCTGCTTCAGCACAAAAAAGAGGTGCCTCACCCTCTCACCCCCCTCCCTTAAAAGCAATCCCCACACTCCCTTTTGAGACGGAAATGACAAAAGCCAGCCCTTCACTGGCTCTAATGGCAGAGTCAGATGTGAGCGCACGGCGAGGCTCCCATCGAGGTGTGTACGCCGGGTCTGTAGCGAGCAAGCCTCAGCCCTCTGGGCACATACACCCACCTGGATTCGGGTGGATGCGAGGAGACGGTCTTCAGTTAGTTAGCATGGCTCCCCAAATAGCGTTTGAGCCAGCATCTGAAGCTCCGAAGAACAAGCATTGGCCATGTTAATTTTCGTATAAAAGTGGAAAAGAAAGTAAACACATGGCGCACAACAACAGAAGCGAAACCAGTAACCATGACTCACTCAGTGGTGGGGTGAGGCTGACCCGTGTGAGTATAGTGGGGCGTGGCAATGTGCAATCTGGAATCTGCGCAAGCTGCCTGCTCTTGCACAGCCCAAATCCTGCAGAAGCATAATCCAGCCCAAATCGTGTTCCGACCCGCCCACGGGGCGCCATCACTGAACTGAGGGGCCATGCAGAACATATCATCAGAGATCATTGATGCAGTACTGGACGAGCTCAGCAGACAGCAATTACTTGCAAACGAGTTCTATAACACAACAGTGACACTGCTAAATCCAGCGCTTCACAATAGAAACAGAAAGGATACATGAGAAGATTACGAGTGAACAAATTACAAAAGCAGACGTTAAGTTACACGAGGCAAAAGTGACAATTGTGAGCAAACAAAATACACGAGGTAGCAAAGGGTACATTACAGGAGGAATATACAAACTCGAAAGTTTCAAACCGGCATCCCGGAGCGGCCACGTCCGCTGGTTCAAGACGGCACTGCGGAGCTTCGCAAGTAAGCTACTGCCCGGGTGCCATCTTCGGAGGAATGACAAAAACAAACCGTGGAAAAAAAAGAAAAATAAACAAACGCCCACCGCTGCATGATGGAGAAAAGGGGCAGAGCTTTAAAAAAACACAGAAACGCCCTCGAATCTGCTGCCACAATGCAATCATTGTGGCAGCAGATTCGAGGGCGTTTCTGTGTTTTCCACTCTTCCAATGGCTAGCGTCCATTTATGGAGCTAGCCAATGGAAGAGACAGGCGGGTTAAAGCCACAGTACTGGAAAACAAAACATTTCGCCTGCGCAACACTGCTGCGCAGTAAACGCCAGGCGAAACGTAAAGACTACCCGGTATATACTGCTGGAGCATGGGTCTCATGTAGCAGAGAGGACACACACCCGCCCCACGCACTCTATTTAGTGCACATTACTTAACAAAAAATGTCATGATTCCGAACATTCCTAGTCGAACATGTATGACCTCGACAAACCACACTTCTTCAAGACTTCAATGAATATTACTTGGTGCAAAAGTGCAAAGTAACATTTGGGGACAAACTGTTCATTGTACATGTGGGAACACATACAGTCTTGGTCAGATGTAGAACCAGGCTGACAGGTTCAGTCCTAGCAGGCTCTGACATGCAGAGGTGAACTGGCCCAGAAGAAAGTAAGAAGCATTCCCCAACAAGTTTGTCCCGTTAGTACACCTGGAAGGTTGGGGTTTATGTGCTCTTAATGGATGGCGGCCTAGGGGAAATGTGCTTATTTTAATATTTGCAATACACCTTTGCTAATGAATGCTTTGCTCGTTCCCTGCACAGCTGCTGCAGTCTCAGCTCAAATATGTGGTGAGAAGAATTTGCCATACTTAGCTAAACTCATCGCCACTCGTACACTAACCACAAAACTCCACTACAATGGCCAGGTCTTTCACCATCTACAACTGGCATACAATGCCCTCATCTGCCAGTACCTTACTATAGACGTTTTTAACTTTTCTTGAACTGCACGGGCTGAGACGCCGATGCAATACTTTCTGAATAATTGCCCAGTTAATTGAAAAACAGCTGAACCACCATATTCCGATTAGCTGACCAGACTTGTTTTGGGGCTACTTTGGACCAGCATTTATCTCGTTTCTGGGCACTCCCAATTTTTGCCCAAAAAGGAAAACTGTGCAGACCGAGAAATCTCAGTTCCCCTGGATCCAAAGATCACACCTGCATTCATCAAATACTGAACCAATACTTAGCAGTCCTCTAAGCACACAACTAATTTTTACAATCTGGTGATTTATCTTTCCAAAAGAAAAAAATGTAAATGTTTGCTGAAGTGAATAATATTTAGCACTGATTCTCAATATTGATCCCTTGTTCTCAGTAATAAATGCATGCTTGAAAACCGGTTTTAATATAGTTTAGCAAGGATGAATAAAAAGCGAGCTGCAACATGCAGCACATGTTTAGCAACAACTTGGCAAACCAGTGCTGAAATGCCTTACCCCCGGAGAGAGAAACGTATAGCGTAAGCGAAGGGTGCAGTAAGGCTAGAGCAGTCATGCTCTGTTCCAGATCCGTACGAGATTTTCAGGATATCCACACAGTAATAATTTTCATGCAATAAATCTAAATGGAAATCATTTATAGAGTAGGGGGTTGTCTTGAAAATGTGGCATGGATCCTATGTTTCTAAACCTACAGGCACCACTGAGACAGAGCCCAGTTGTGCAACAGCAAGCTGGACATCCATCCGTCTGAGTGGATCCACATCATTATGTGCAATTCTTACTCATTGAGGGGAAAGGGAACTTATGTGTTGGCACCTTAAGGCCTTGCTTCCGAGGTATTCCACTCCAGTGCTGCTACCTGCATTCCATGTTGGCTGCAGATCACGTTGAGCAATAGGAACAGGAATTTCACAGCCTCAGGTGGCTTCAGGAAACGTACCCCGAAATGCTGAAAAATTGCACAAGCAGTAATCTAAAAATATACCTCTCTACGTTATTTTACTTGGTGTTTTTCACAGTGTTTTATGCAACCCTCATGCTGCCTCAACGGTTGAAGGAGGACAAGGGAGATGCAAAAGAGGCACCAATCGAGGGGAAATTAGGGGATAGGTTGGGGGAAATATAAAACATGCTGTGGACAAATTACAAAATCAGACGTTAAGTTACATGAGGCAAAAGTGACAATTGTGAGCAAACAAAATACACGAGGTAGCAAAAGGTACATTACAGGAGGAATATACGAACTCGAAAGTTTCAAACCGGCATCCCGGAGCAGCCACGTGCGCTGGTTTAAGACGGCACTGCGGAGCTTCACAAGTAAGCTACTGCCCGGGTGCCATCTTCGGAGGAATGACAAAAACAAACCTTGGGAAAAAAACAAAAAACGAAAGCCCACCGCTGCATGGCGGAGAAAAGGGGCGGAGCTTAAAAAAACACAGAAATGCCCACGAATCTGCTCCCACAATGATTGACACATCTCTCTTCCAATGGCTAGCCTCCATTTATGGAGCTAGCCTGGCTCAGAGAAATATGACATTTCTGATTGACCCAAAAGCAACACAAATATGACTTTGGACTCTGCAGAATACTCCTTCTCACATCCGTTACAGGGGACTTTAGTGCATGTCAGAAATCTGTAGGCCTTATGAAAGTTACTCTAGCCCATGGGCTCCACCACCCCATAGGGAAATAATGAAGTGAAAAACAGTAAAGCACACTGACTCTCCCTGGCATGTTCCTTCTCCGTGTATAAAGCCTATTCCATGTCACCACCCAATTCTGCAAAAGTCCTGCCACACCATTCACTCTGTAGCCGCTCTGGGACTGCGCACGCTAGAAATCTCCCCTGCGCAGCCCCTACACATGTGCACATGTCTGTACACCTGTGTCTGCATGTAACCAGCCCAGTGTCCCTTATTCCAGCTGCTGTGCAGTGGCCTGGTCTAGCCAGGGGAACACCAGTAAAATCCCCATGCAGTCTCCTACATAATAAGTTTGCTGTGGGTGAGTCCCAACTTATGAGGCTCCCCCACAGTAAAAGCTCAACAATTCGGTGCTCATAAAGCGAAAAATCCGGGCAGCCCATAGTGTCAGAACCTCCTTCTAACAGACACGGACTGTCCCACAAAGAAACTCTACTACAAGGGCACCCACGGGTCAAGTCCGAGTGAACCAACTCACTTGTGACCTCTCCCCGGAAATCCTGACACCGTCTGCACTGGTGGCTGACCTCTCCCAAGATATCCTCTCGACGCCTGCAGCCTCAATCTGGTGGGTCCCCCTGACTGCGACGGGAGCTGGTGATGGAAAGCTGATGCCTAAAGATACCCCTGCACTGCAGCCCCACTGCTTTGGTGCGCTCCCCCGACGGTGTCCCGGCATCCCCCCATTATCCAACTTACCTCTCCAGTCGTGGGAATCCCTCTGCCAACTTCCTGGAACGAGCCTGCAGCATTTTTCTTCAATCAACATCCTTCATTGAGTTCCATTGGGGACCCAATGCCACTTTCCACACTGCACACTACCACCCAAGTGCCGCTGGTAGTGCGTTGTCTGTGCTCCTTTGTGACCTCCTTTGTGATCAGCCTTGATCCCTGGGTCTTGGCCTGGAAACACCAGGTACTTACCCGCAGCTGGTGCTCTTTTGAGTACCCCTTACTCCATTGCACTACATTGGGTGTTCATCTCGTCTTTGACCTTTGCACCCGGCCTCCCCTGTGACTCTGAGGGTGCACTCATTGTACCGGACCCTTGGCCTGTGTCAGTGCTACAAACTCGAGGCAACCCCACAAAACCCGAGAACTTACCTGTTAAACTCTAAACTTGTTGCATTTACTATTGCCAAGCATTTCTGATACTGTGAAAATGTTACTCTTACCTGATCTAAGGGACCGGTGGGTTCTTAAAATAAATACAAATTTTAACTTTTTATACAACAATTGGTCTGGATCCCGTCTCTGAGTGTGTGACATCATTTCTTGCCATAGTGTGTACATTAACCCCTTCCATGCTCATGACGAGCTCAGCTCGTCATGCAGCACAGTGCTCGTGTGCTTATGACGAGCTGAGCTCGTCATGACCACACCCGTTTTCATTGCTGTCCAGCAAAGCAGAGGAATATCTCGAGCAGCGATGTGGATAAATACATAACCAGCCCCCTGATAAGCCTAACTGCTCGACCAAACTACCACAAACAGAGCTGTTTGTACTATGCTATACCTCTGGGAATCCACTGGACTTGGTGCACACTATACCCTACTTTGGTATAGTATATACTGAGCCACCTTTCTACAGCTAAGCTACATGATGACATGATATTGACTTGTGGACATGTCCAATAGAACAGAAAGTCAGACATCTTGTTTCTACAAAGCTACGTGCAGTTGTGGAGAAAGAAAATGTGAGCCCATTAAATTATGATACAGTTTTAATCCTCCCGTAAATACAACCTCTCCAGCGACTAATGAAAGTGTGCGCGCATGAGTACCAGAGTACATATTTTTATCATTCTGAAATCTTTCTCACGACGTTTACAGAATGAGTGAGTGGGATTCCGACGAGAATAGAGCTCAACATTGTTCTGTAGTCTGAAGAATTCTCCTGTCATGACATTGATGGTTACCACAGTGTCCACCAGGAATGTGGCAAACAAGCCTTTAATTTCGATGCCCAGAACCAATTCTACAATGCCATCATCCTTTCACGATCTCTGGTTGGCCTACCCATCTAATTGCATGAGGCCCTGCTGAGTCATCCTCCATTTTAGGTCTTGTCAGAGACAGTGCAGGCTCTGTCGCTTTTGAGATCTTTTGATACTTAGAAAAAAAACTAAAAAGTGTTTAGAGTCCACTTATTACTAGCCATTGGCTTAATTGTTACTCTCATTTGCTTGCTTCTCGTTGGTCACCGATTGCCAGTTTTGTTGTCTCCTTTGATGTGTTTGTCTCTTCAATGGAGCATGGACCAAGTACTGATTATTGTCTTTAGACTTTATTAGTGTCATTTACCTGCTCACATTCTAATATTTGTCCTTCTTGTTACTTCCCCCATCACTGTTGCTTCCTCAACTCTGTTACTTGCACTCCTGTTGTTGCTTGTCCTCCTGATGTTGTTTGCACCCCCTCCTTCTCTCATCGTTATTGCTTGCTTCCCTTTCCTCCCCCCTCTGTCGTTGTTTCTCCTCCTGTCGCTGTTGTTTTACCCCTCCCTCCTCTCGTTGCCTCCCCTGCCTCCACCCGCCCATAATTGTTGTTTGCCCCCTCCCTATCACCAGAAGGAAAAAGGTTTTTTTCTGACCTTTCTGTCCTTTCCTCTGACCTTTGTGCCTCTGTGCCACTCGTTTCCCCCCTTTTTTTGTGACCTTTTGCCTTTTTTGTGACCTTTCTGCCTTCTGTGCCACACATTTCTTCCTCAATTGTTGTGCCCTTTTGCCTTCTGATTCCTTTATCGCCCCTCGCCGCTGCGTCCCCTGAGGCCCCGCTGCCCTGACTGCCCATTCGCTACCCCCACCTCCCACCTCCCAGCTGCTCCTCCCTCCCACCTCCCCATATAGGCCGGCCGCTGCGCGGTGAGGAGAGCGACCCTTGACCCTTCCAGGTAAGTCGCTCCCCCCCGCACAGCACCGTCTGTGTGTCCCTACCCCAGCTGCCGCTGCTGAGGAAGTTTGAGGCCCACCTGCGCCTCATCCCTGGTGGCCTGTGGTAGGCCATAGGTTTGCTCATCCTCCTTTGTATTGCCTGTATTATCTTTCATTGCTCCCGTTGTAGTGACTGCTTTTTCATTGTTGTGTCTGTGACTGCTGTTGTCTGTCTCCCCTGCTGCCTGTGCGTGGTCTGTGCCGGTTCTCTCCCTCTGTTCCCCTCGCTGCCCCCGTGTCTCTCTGCCCGGTTTCCCTTCTGCTCCCCTCGCTGCCCCCGTGTCTCTCTGCCCGATTTTTCCTTCTGTTCCGTGTCTCTCTGCCCGTTTTTGCCTTCTGTTGCATAGCTGCCCCTGCATTTCTGTGACCTTTCTGCCTTCTGTGCCACTCCTTTCTGCCCTTTTCTTGTGACCTTTTGTCTTCTCTGCCACTTGTTTCCCCCGTTTTTCTGTGACCTTTCTGCCCTTTTCTTGTGACCTTTCTGCCCTCTGTGCCACTCGTTTCCCCCTCAATTGTTGTGCCCTTTTGCCTTCTGTTTCCTTCTTCGCTTTTCACCACCGCTGCGTCCCCTGCGGCTCCGCCCCCCTGACTGCCCATTCGCTGCTCCCGCCTCCAAGCTGCTCCTCACTCCAACCTCCCCATACATGCCGGCCGCTACGTGGTCGCACCGCTGGCACGCGGCAAGCCCGTCTGCGCCTTGACCGCGCCCAGCGCCAGAACTCCTGGCCCCCGCACCCGCCATGACGACCGCCGCCACTACGACGTTAGCACTCTGCATGCTCTCAACCCAGGACGGACCCACAACTGCATCAAGGCCGCCCTGAAACGCACACACGGTCCCTTCACCTGCCGGAACTGCAGCTACCCAAGCCACAGAGCCGACGTACCACCCGCCAAGAAAGACCTCAGCCACCTCTGATGCATACTACTGAACACCTGCTCCGCACGCAAACACGCCGTCGAGCTCTGGGACCTGCTCAACACAACCTCCCCGGACGTCGCCTTCCTGACAGAGACCTGGTTGAACAACTCCTCCGCACCGACATTGCCATAGCCATCCCAGACAGCTACAAGATCACCCGCAGAGACCGCACCAACGGAGTCGAAGGAGAAATTGCCTCCGTCCACAAGAACAGCATAAGGGTCTCGACTAGCACCGATGACGCACTGAGCACCGATGAACACATGCAATTCCAGATCCACAAAGACCCCAAATCCACCCTCAGAGGCACTCTCGTCTATCGACCCCCCGGACTCCGCCCCAGTTCAGCGACTCCATCGCCGACTTCATCAGCATGCACACTCTGACCTCCACCGACTACTTCCTCCTCAGAGACCTGAACTTTCACCTTGAGAATAACAACAACAATAACTCCACAACCCTGATCGATAATCTCACCAACCTTGGACTGGGACAACTCGTCACAATGCTCACAAACTCCGCTGGCCACACGCTCGACCCGTCTTCTCCTCAAGCCCGCAGGTATCCGTCAGCCACACCACCGAACTCCTCTGGACCTACCACTGCTGCATCCACTTCACCTTCCAGAAACCCACCGCACCCAACGGATCCTCCACTGCTGCTGGAGCAAAATCACCGAAGACCAACTATATGCAAACCTTGCTCTCAGCACACCCACCGAACCCTCCAACACAGACTGTGCTGCCCACAACCTCAGACGCTGGATCGAGGACTCGCCCCACTGAAGAAACCCCCCCACAGAGACACCAGCAAGAGGGCCAGCTGGTTCCCCGCAGAACTCCTAGATTCCAAGCAAGCCTGCCGGAAACTAGAGAAGAAATAGCACAGTGAACAAACTCCGGACAGCCACGCAGCACGCAAGGACGCCGTCCGCAACCACCACCACCTCATCAGGGCTGCCAAGAAGACCTCCTTCAAAGACCGCCTCGACAGCAACGCACACGACAGCAAGGAGCTCTTCAACATCATGAAGGAACTTTCCAACCCCAGCTCCAACACCAACGACATCCCGCCGTCGCAAGCCCTGTGCGACTCCCTCGCCACCTTGTTCCACCGCAAGATAGCAGACATCCGCGACAGCTTCAACACTCAGACAGCCCCAACAGACAGCAACACAACAGACCCTCCGAATACTATTGACCACGTCCCCTTGCTAGCCTGAACCAGCGTGAGCGTCGAATACACCATCAAGACCATGAGCACAATCGACACCGGCTCTCTGTCAGACCCATTCCCGCACCACGTCTTCAACACAGCAAGCAGCTCCATCGCACCCCACCTACGCAACGTCATCAATCTCGCCCTTGAGACTGCGACCTTCCCAGAGAGCTGGAAACACACCGAGATCAACTCCCTACTCAAAAAACCTAAGGCAGACCCAAGAGACCTCAAGAACTTTTGACCCATCTCTCTGCTCCCCTTCCCGGCCAAGGTCATCGAGAAAATCGTTAACCGACAGCTAACCCGATACCTTGAAGAGAACAGAATCCTGGACCCTTCCCTATCAGGGTCCCAGATCAACCACAGCACAGAGACCGCCCTCATCGCCGCCACCGACGACATCAGGACCCTGCTAGACAATGGGGAGACTGCAGCATTCATCCTCCTAGACCTCTCCACCGCCTTCGACCCCGCCTACCACCGCACACTACGCGCACGCCTCCACGCCGCAGGGATCCGAGACAAGGCTCTGGAATGGACAACCTCCTTCCTCTCCTGCCGAACCCATAGGGTCCGCCTCTCCCCATTCCGTTCTGAAGCCTCCGAGATCATCTGCGGTGTACCCCAAGGATCCTCCTTCAGCTCAACACTGTTTAACATTTACATGGCCCGCTTGCACACTTCGCCCGACCGCATGACCTCAACATAATCTCCTATCCCGACGACACTCAACTGATCCTCTCCCTCACCAAGGACCCCATCACCGCCAAAGCCAACCTCCATGAAGGAATGAAGGCCGTAGCCGACTGGATGAAGATCAGCCGTCTGAAGCTGAACTCGGACAAGACGGAGGTCCTCATCCTCGGCTCCAACCCTTCAGCCTGGGACGACTCCTGGTGGCCAACGGCACTGGGGGCCGCCCCAACCCCCACCGACCACGCACGCAACCTGGGAATCATCCTCAACTCAACTCTCTCAATGACCAAGCAAGTCAACGCCGTCTCCTCCTCCTGCTTCATCACCATCCGCATGCTCCGCAAGATCTACAGATGGATTCTGACAGATACAAGAAAGACAGTCACCCAGGCCCTCGTCAGCAGCAGACTAGACTACGGAAACGCCCTCTACGTGGGAGCCCCAACCAAGCTCATAAATAGATAGACTACAACGCATCCAAAACGCCTCGGCACGACTGATCCTCGATGTACCACGACACGGCCACATTACCCCCACCTGAGAAACCTGCACTGAGTCCCCGTCAACAAGAGGATATCCTTTAAGCTCCTCATCCATGCACACAAGTCACTCCACAAGACCAGCCCAGCCTACCTCAACAGACGGCTCTCCTTCTACACACCCAACCGCCAGCTATGCTCTGCCGACCTCTCACTCGCCACCGTCCCGCGCATCCGAAGAACAACCACCGGCGGGAGATCCTTCTCCCACCTCGCCGCCAAGACATGGAACACCCTCCCACTGAGCCTACGACAGACCCAAGAACTGCTGACCTTCAGGAGGACACTAAAGACCTGGCTGTTCGATCAGTAGCAGCCCTCACCTCCCGCCCAGCACCTTGAAACCCTCGCGGGTAAGTAGTGCGCTTAACAAATGACTGTAGAGAACAGTGATAGAATGAATTTATTGTATAGTTAATAAAAACCATTACAAAAATAAAAATGCATTAGTTTAAAATTAGTCAATATACATGCCTGTTTTAAAAAAAACATTAATAACTATTTATATTCATAAAATATCAGATGTAAGAATATTACTGAACTACATTATACAATTTCCTATTCGTTCTATACAAAATAGCTCTTATTTCAGGAGCTCAATATCAAATTACATCGATCCATTTGCTAGTGTAAAACGGATCGCACAGCTCTTCCTACTCAAGATCAAAGTTGATTTGGGTCAATCTACTGCGAGTTATGTGAAGCCATTGAATGGCGTGTGACGGCGGGTGCAATTACTTGCGTGAGAGTAGCAAAAGTTCTTATAGCCTCTTAACGTTACGTCTTGATCTGAATTTTTAACGACCCTTTACAATGACACCTCTTTTGCTCTCAAAGTTCATAACAAACTTGACTAATCTGCAGATAAATTGTGGATCCGCTGTACACAAAACTTGTATAATGGCAGTTCGACAAGTACGTATTCCATAGTCATTAAATTTTTCCTTTAACCAGCGCCGTCGTTCCTCGTCCAATGTTGGACAGATGCAAAATAGGTGGATGAGGTCTTGTTTTGTGGCACCACATAAGTCACACTCCTTGGTGTCCAGTTTCATCCAAGCTGGTTGATCTGCATTTGTCGGCAGGTTTCCCATCCTTAAACCAAGGTATTTCAGTTTGATAAATGATGAAAAGGATGCCCCGAAATAAACTGCGGGTTTGAGCATAGTGTATGACTGAATTATCATCCAGGCATGTGCGCGGTGACTAAAGATTGACTTGCCATTAGTCAGAGAATGCCTGTTTGCCGCCTTTTTAAGTACTTGCTTGAACGATGATACCGGTAGCTTAGTTTGCCACAATGATGCAAGTTCGGTAGTATCAAGGGACAGATTTAAAAACTTGGTGTACTGGGAATTGGGACTATTTTGCATTGCCTCCCACGTAGCAGAATTGATCTCTGTTTGCCTGTTCATCCAGATGTCATACCAGAACTTAATGGTCCCATACTTTTTTTGCAGATCTTGGGATTGTAGGCCAAACTCGAGTCGAACCTGTGCCGGAGAGGCATTGTACGGTAATCTGAATATAGGCTTGTAGACTCTAGTTTGAATCTTGTCTAATAGTTGTGCACTTCTCCCATGGTGTAACACACTGCCGTAGGCTATTGTAGGCAGTAGCTTGGCCTTAATGATGGCCAGAAGTGGATTAAACAGAGGGCCCTTTAACTGCTTGGAAATACTGTTGAATGCATGTAACAGAGCTACTCCCTTTTTTTCGATGGCCTCAAAGTGCAAGGAAAAGTTAAGGCGTCTGTCCAGTTGTATTCCCAGGTACTTATAGCTATCCACTACCTCCAGTTTCTCGTTGTTTATGACAAAAAGTGGCAGGGCTTTGCGCTGGCGAGTTATTATCGTGATCTTTGTTTTTTGGCTATTTATTTCTAGAAAATTCTGTTTAGTGTATCCAGCCAGTTCATGCAGGAGGCGTTGCAGACCTATTTTAGTCTGACTAAGGAGCACCACATCATCGGCATAGGAGAGATGTGTCAGCCGTAATGTTCCTAGCCGCGGTGGGTGAGCGTTAATCCCATCCAGACTTGTTGTTAGGTCTGCCATGAATAGATTAAAAAGATGGGGCGCCAAGACGCAGCCGTTTCAATCCGTCATATGTCCTGATCTTCCGTGTTAGTTGGTGCCCATTAGCGATCTTTACCTGCATCCAGGTATCCATTTATAAATCCATTATGGGATTTAGAATGGTGTCCGGCAGTCTCTGCTGTTTTAACTTGGACCATAGTAGCTGACGATTGACACGATCAAAAGCCGCCTTGAAGTCAACAAAGCAGGCGTACAGTGCTCGACGGCTTTGTATACTCTTTTCGGCGATTAAACTTATCGCCATGGCATTAGCCATAGTGCCTGTACCCTTGCGAAACCCTGTCTGATTTACCGGAATCTTCTTATTATCTTCAGACCATTTGGTAAGGTCGATTAGCACAAGAGATGCGTAGTATTTTGCTTCAGCATCAATAAGTGCTATCAGACGGTAATTTGCTGGATTTTTTCGGTCTCCTCCTTTGTAAATCGGATTTATAATCGCCCCTCTCCAGCTTTCAGGGAGCCGACTTGTGCTATTTATTGACCGAAATAGGATGTTTAATTTGCATGCCCAATATTGGGGGTCCTCCTTATAGATGGCCTGGGGAACACCATTTGGGCCCGGTGCGCTATCTTGCCTGCTTCTTTTAATTATTTTTGATATTTCTGATTCCACGTAAGAGCTGAATATCTGAGCCCCACCTTTCTGATTGGTACACAGATTTATAATTGTGCTAAGACGGAGGTCTTTAGGTTCACTACTTTTGATGCATTGTTAGTTGTTGTTATGGGTGGCATCGATAAATTTACTGAGAATGTGTCAAGTATATGTTGAACCCATGCCTGTTCTGTAACACAGGTAATGTTTATTATTTGTGCTGATCTGTTTAATGAATTTACCTGTGACCAGAACGCTCTGGAATCGGATTTCTTTATGCTGTTCAGGAGTTTGGTCCAAAAATCGGTATCTCTGGGTTTTTTTTCAATCCATATTTGTCTCTTATATTGTTTCCTTACATGTCGGATTGTTTGCCAAACATGCGAATCTGAACTGCGACCCTTTGCTTGCCTCATGAACTTCCGCAAACGCCTTCTTAAGGACAGAATGATCTTACTGGGCTGACCTTTATTCCTTTGGTTGAATTTCACGCTCAAGTTGGCTCTAGTCTTCAATAATTTATTCAAAAAGGTAGTCCATGTTTCTGCGCACATTTCATTTCCATTGGTTATATTTTGGAGTAAGTGCTTTGCATCCTGTGCAATTTGCGGTAGGGAGTTACTCGTCCATCTTAAACGCTTCAGGTCAGGGCCGGCCCTAGGCATGTGCAAACTGTGCACCTGCACAGGGCCGCCAAACCCCAGGGACCGCCACGACGAGGATCCGTCCGTGGCACTGGCGGCCCCCTGGCAGGATTTGGCGGCCTCCCGGCTCCGACTCCGGCTATTGCAGCGGCCGGCCAGCCCAGCGCTGTTGTTGTTTACCTTACAGTACTGCTAGTTTCACTTTCCCAAATCCCAGAGTTAGGCAGCCAGCACTGGGTCCCAGGGCCGTCAATCTTAGCACTACCATGACGTGACGGCCCTGGGACAGCCCCCGCGGCGCGCGCTGCCTGTGCGCAGTGTGCAGCCAACTCACACCTGCTTACGTTACGCCCGGTCACGAGTGTGGTGTGGTCTGGGGTCGTGGTCACGAGACGACTGCGTGCGTCATCATCGAGATTGAGAGAACAAAGAAAGATCATCTTGAACGCGCCGGCCGCCACCGACGATCTCACCCTATTTGGACGGTGTGAGACTGCGAGAGACTCCCTGTGTGAGCGGACTTACTGCATAGGTAGATAGAATGTCTACTGACTGACACATTACAATTAATTTCAAATCGGCTTCGGCAGCACTTACTAGTATATTAATGCAATGTGATGTGGGAGTGGGAGGACAGTCCAACTAGTGCAGGCCTCGAACAGTGAGTGAAGTGAAGGTGTGGAGCACGCACGTCGTGTAGCAGGCGGGAACAGCCCTTCTGGGACGGAGTGCGCGAGTGTGAGGAACTTGTGCAATAATGGGTTGTGCATCTGAGATGAGGTACAAACCGTACATTGAGTAACAATTTCCGGCTGGGACTGTGCGCCGGCCCGCGCGCCGCACTGAGTCCTGGTAATAGCGTCCTGACATCAGCTAATGGGTGCCGCACTTATTACTTCAGATTGCACCCACTCACTCCCCCTCCCTCATTCGATGTTTCCCATCCCCACCCCCCTCTTTCTGTTGTAGCAGGCATCCATCCTTTTGTTGTTGTTGCCCACTGCAGCTCTCACAAGCAATGCAACTTATGTATGATGAGATTTATGCTGCTACATATTGCAAAGGGCGGCTTTAGTAGAGAACCGATGTCCTTCATGGACTGTTTAATGATGTGCTTTCTCCACATCAAAGGGTGTGGCGTAAGAGCCAGAGCTGCCAACTTTGTTCGGGTCTCAGCGTTGCCTCAACATCCTGCGATTGTAGACAAATCACTTCATCTGGCGTTCACGCTGTATAAACCTGGAAAAAAAAACTTGTGGGATCTGGGTTTACGGAGGGGTTGGGGCCTTTCTGTGTACTCCATACACTTTCCAGTTGTACTCTGAAGGCACGGTTTTGCAAGTTGCGCTTATTATAGGTGCGTTTTTTGTACACAGCAAAATCATTGGTCATTGGGAAGCAAGCTGTTTTTTTCCAGCACTACGAATATGGAATAAAAAATCCAATTTTTGAGGCGGGCCCTTATTGAGGGCTGGCCAGAGGTGTTGAGTCACGCGTGCCTTCACTGTTAACACTGCTCTGCAAACGGAGCTTGTCACTGGCAATAGACTGATATTTCTCACACACACTGCTTAACCATGAACGCATAGCTGTGCCACAAAGTGTCACGCCTGTCACACACAGTTGCACCAACGAGAGCATTCCTAGCGTGGGGTAGCTTTGAGCTAACACTGTTCCATTAAAGGCATATATCCTGCAGCAACTAATGACTAGTTAGTTAATAAGGATCGTACAGCTAACAGTGTTGAACACCCCCAATACCAGGTTGGTGACAGCACTGACATTAACTGTAATTGGGAGATTATCCGATAATGACACAAGGGTACTCTTTTATGAAATGTCCTTAGCACACCTTCAATATTATTTCTTTAATCAGTATTTGACTCCCTTTCAACGATAATTCGTCAATGAACTGATCACAATACTTTTCTATGTCCATTTCACAATCCTTCCTATTATGCTGAGTGCAAGATGTCTCTCTTTAGGCTGTGAACATCAATAGTTAGCTCATAGCTTGTGCTTATGTCCAAATGCGACAGACATCCTATCAGGGCCGGCCCAGGCCCTAGGCATGTGCAAACTGTGCACCCGGGAACATAAGCTAATAGTTTAGAGCCCCTTGCGAGGGATATTATAATTTGCACCACTCTTACTTTAGCTGTGAAGAAAATAGTTTCATTTTTTTTTATGTAGCTTTGTTCGCACCAAAAATTATTTCATAAAAAAATAACAAGCAAATACTATACAGCATTTACATAATTATGTTTTCGTTCGAGCTTACTTTGAATAAGTATTTGTAATGCAGAACATTAGAGGGGAATGCATTCACAGTAAGTTAGTAACCTGCTTGCGAGTGTGACAAAAAACCAAAGAAGGCAAGGCAGTGACACGCGGCGAATAGATGCTACAAGGTGAGCCACGGCAGTTCCTTTCAAGTTGCTAACTGAAGAAACAGGTTTAACCCCATACAATGTGGCAATATGTGTTCCATTGCGCAAGCGAAAGATGTGTTATGTACCATTTCCGGTTAAAAATGCACTACAACGCTCCAAGGCCCTCTTAAGAAGCTTATCTTAAAAAAAAATAGAAGAAGGAATGAAACAGTTAATGGTTTCTCTGTCACCAAATACTCTCGGTGCCATGTCATTTCATCTACCAGTCCTTAGCACCTAACACTGACTTTTTAAAAAAACATATTCTCCGTGAAGAACTGTTACTAACAATTCTATGCGCTCGTTGCTGGACGATGACATGCCAGACACGCGCGGCTTCAGTAACACATCTCGCGCTGTTGGTCACGTGCCAGCTTGACGAGCCACTGGGCCAAATAAGAATGTTCTCAGGCACTGGATGCTAGCACAGTTGATTCAGAGCAGGCAGATAGGGGTTTATTTCTGCAGGTCCACACAGTTCCTTCATAGGCCATGGGGCACAGATTGTAGTGCAGTCATTCAGTCGAGATAGACCCAGGGCAGGGGTACATTTGGATGCTGGTATATTCCATGCAGTGACACCACCAACAAAAGGGAGGATGATTCTGGACGTATTATGAAAACACCTTCCTGAGCTCCGCCCCGTCCGGACCGCCTCTTCCGGGGCCCCCACCTACGCTCCCTGCACAGGGCCACCATGAGCCTAGAGCCGGCCCTGTTCAGGTTGATTGTCGATGTTTCCCCAGCTAATGATTGATTGATTGATTGATTGATTGATTGAAAAGGTCTATAGGTCTTGCATAAGATTTGCCAGAACTTGATTTCTTTCTGATTCTTCCATTCGACAACAGCGGGCAGCAGCTTCTGAATATTTAGGATTATTCCAGTATGAATTCAAGAGAGTGACTGTTGCCTGACGTGAAATTATTGTTTTAAGATTAAAATGCCTTTCTGCAACCATTGGCATATATGTCTGCTGGGTTGTTATATTTTTACAAGATTCAAACAAAAATACTGTAGATTGCGTCAAAGTTATGGTGGCGCGAACGTGTGATCTGCTAGACAGCACAGATGTGTGCTATGTCTTTTCATGGGCACCCATCCATTCACCTGAGCATAAAACTCACTGAATTGGGGAGGGTGCACTGATTTCAAAAGTTTATTTTTGAAATTTCGGGAGGTTGATAAGTACGTTCCAACAAAACATGGGCGAAGTTCTGCAATGCATTCTTCTGCGTTGCCAGCTGCAGCATACTTGGGCAACACATGTCTAATGGGTCCTGTGTAGCACTGTCAGGTAACTTGATTGGATATTTGGAGGCTTTTGTAGTTGAATTTGGTAATCGTAATAAGCATTGGCAAAACCAATAGGACTCACTTATACAAGATTTATTGATTTTGTCAATTTTTTTCGACATCTTTCACAGCAATGCAGCTGCTGTGCAGCATGGTTGAACGTTTTTTTAAAAAGCGTCGAGATGTGGTCAAAACTGACTGTGTCAGCATTTTTTTACTTTAAACCAGTGCTTGAAATGGAAAAATAGAAGTGCAGGTACTCTATACCAGAGTACCTGCTTGTTGCTGAGAAGTGCTGGTACTCTCCAATTAAAAGTATAGCATTTCTCTTGAGAAGTGCAGGTACTCTCCCTCCCAAAATAAACAAGCATTGGCATAGCCAATAGGTCTCGCTTTTGGGACCTATAAGTATTAAGTTATGCAGCACAATATCCTTGGTGCACCAACATTACATGTTGCATGGTTAAACACTCATAAGGTCCCAAAGGCGAGACCTATTGGCTATGCCAATGCTTGCAAAAGCTGTCACAATAGCCTCAATTAGTGTGATGCGATATGATGGAAAACTAATGCACACGATATTGTGGTGGTAAATCAACATAGCATCTTCTGAGAATGAGCTCAAACACATGTCAACAAATCTACCAGCCTTGAGAGCTGCCTTCCAAACCTGAGCCCTTACTCTGTTGCAGGAAGCTAAGTATAGTCGTGGGGATCTAGCTGCAGGGCTACAAGGGAGAGAAAAACCACACAGAGAAAGCCCAATAAACATAAACTGGTTTCAGTGAGGTAGCCTATGCTCGCTTTGTCAGCAATGACCATATCAGACGTCTCCACAGAAAATGTGTGAGGTGTATAGTAAACTGACCCAAATAACAGAACTAACAAAGCAATTTAAATTCCCCAAACAATTACATGGATAAAATTATTTAATAAGAAAAATATACAATAAGGAAGAAAATTGGAAATAGGTATGAAAGTTTATGGTGAAAAGGATAAGTATTCCATAGGAAACAATGGTAAATATAAATTCAATGTCAACCCTAAGGGACATGGTAGACCACGAGCTATGTGTACTTTTTGGCTGACGTGCTGAAGAGTGCAGCGTGTCTGTACGTGGTAGTTTGGTCCAGCCAACATTTTTAAATTCACAGTTTGGAAGTTTTCTGGTAGAAGAATAATTCCAGTAAGGTTAGCAGGTTCAAATGTTCAATGAGGTTTCTAGGAGGTTGAATATCCTGTGGATACTGCAAACCAGATATCATGAAGTTCTGTGGTAGGAAATGTGGGTTCCATCTGTCAAGTTTCATTCGAAGTTTATCTGAATCTGTTTTAACCTTTGTCCCAGTCAGATGTTTAATGAGAAAATGTTCTTAAGCTATTTTCGATTCATGATCGAGAGAAACGGGTACTTTGAGCCATAATATGATAAAACCTCATAATTTCGATTCTGCTGTGCAGATAAGCACATAAAGGTATGCCTAAAGTAAAAGTGAAATACGTTTTTCCATTGCATAGCTCTGTACTTTGGATCTGTGTAATTCTCTATAGAATAGCACATTAACTCCTCTTTGTTACGGTGTTACGTAATACCGCAAGATATATATCCATATAGTCGTAGTTGCTCTGGTAAGAATGCCTGTGAGGTGATCAACAGACGACTATGGCCTTGGCATTTTGAAACCGTTTATAATGTTTTCCATCTTGTCAAAGACCCCCAGTCACTACAAGCCTCTAGGAAGCAAAGACTGCCAAACCCATGAGAACAGTTGTGTCATCAGATTTGAAAAATGTGCTATTTGGCAGTATTACAGTAGTAAAACCCCAAGAGCGCTGCAGCTCTAGCAGCAGTTGTTGTAGGACATTCATTTACTCTTTAGTGGAAGGTTCAGATTTATTTGCTTTTCTTTGTAAAATAAAAACCTTTCTGAAGTGTGACCAGATTTTCAAAACCAAAAACCGAGAAAGTCTGCAGACCTAGAAGTGGGGCAAAATGATGTCAGCAATAATGGTAGGACTATAATCAGAGAATTAGCAAAGACGGAGACCTGCAATGCCATATTACATCATACTGTAAAGCAGGCTTCATGCCAAAACCAGAACAGCTGACGGTTTTGAGTGTTTACATTGGACAACAAGTTTTAGCAAGCACAAGAAAGAGGTAATACACATTCCAGTTTGTCTCTGTAGCACTTTAAATGTTTTTTTGCTCTCTAGAACTGAATTCCTGCATTTATGATAGAAAAAACAACTACATCTACCCGAATGCCTAGGTAATAAGCGGCCGTGAAAGTGAAAGCTATCGAAAGTGAAAGTGATCTTGATTGTAACAAGAAGCGCAAACAAAAATGTGTGAGCGATGAGAGAGGTGCGCGCTTGGGATAGCTGTTTGCTCTTTTTCAAAGCAAAACTTGTCCTTGTGGCGCACCGCTGCGTACACCCGCAAGCTGTATGCCGCCACAAGCACGAGTATGTGCTTGGAAAAAGAGCTGTACGACGGCTAAAGGTCCCCTATGCAGCGCATGCGAGCTGTGTAGGCGAGACCTAAAAAGTGCTGGTACTCCGTACCGGCCCATTTAAAGCACTTCTTTATACCATGCGAACAGCAGTCGAGCTGCTACGCAACTTGGAAAAGGCAAATAGCTTTACTACTTGGCTTTGTCAATGATTTTTCAGCCATGCTGTTCAGCAACACAGCTGTTATGCAGCATGGAAGACATTTTAAAAAAATCGCTATGACCTGGTCAACACTGGTTGCGTCAAAGCGTTTTCTTTTTCCCTTTCAACCATGCTCTGTTGAACAACATGGCAAAAAAAATTGACATTGACAAAGCCTCTAGTACTACATGGTAAAAAAAACATTGACAAAGCCATTAGATCTCGAATAAGCAAGACCTACTGACGTTATCAGTGCTTGTTACTATTCTTGATATGTGTACAGATTTACTGGTGGGTGTGAGGGTCTTGAGTTCTGTTTTGAGGAATTAGCGAATGATTAGTGATGCCTGTCAGTTCTTTGTTTTTGGCAGACTTGCACAACTTTTGGAAATAGCCTCCACTGCCACACAAATAATAATAGTGGCCCATGGCGAGGCAGTTCTTGACATGTGGAATGTTGAATCTACAATTGAAGCATTTTGTGCAGTGTGTCTAACTCAACAGATGTGAGTGCTTGACATGGCAGATTACAGGGTCTACTTGGTTGGAACTTTTAATGACCTCTACTATACTATATACCTCATGACCGACATGTCCCATTGCCAAACGCCTTCCCATTTTATTGGTTCTGGAGAAGTTACTTCAGGGCGAGCGATCCATAAGCATCATTGGCTTGCATCATGAGTGTATCGTTGTACCATGCTTGGCGAGTTTGCAGTCCTTCGTGCAAGTCTTGAACCGAGTGATGGGCGGGTTGATGTCCTCGTGTGCTTTGGAGCATGTAGTGGAAAATGAAGCACTCCTAATCAACATTTTTGTATGCATAAAATAGCAAAGCATTTACAATTAACATTGTCCTCGATCTCTTCTTCATCCTCAGAGAATATACATAATGATGTGTCTAGTATTGCAACACCATTGCTTACATTCTTCACCCTGTACACCAATAGCCACAATCAACATATCGATGACAATCATCAGTCGGTTCCACCTGGGTCCAACAGTTGGTGTATGTCATTGTCTGTTGATTATGTCTCGTAGAGATGAGTGTCACTGCCATCATTTTCCAATTTTTCGGAGAATGTAACTAACAATCTTGATAATAAACGAGATTGTACCCTATGCAATGGTTGGGATCATTGCTTGTATACTTTGTGGAACCAGTAGAGGTTATGATTATTGAGGAGGATGCTTGGCTTAGACTAGCCACACAAAGACAGCTTCCGGAATTTGATTTCGTAAACGTACCATTGGGAATCTGTAACCTCTATCTATTAATTTCAGGTTGTCCTCCAGGATGCGATGTGATAGAATGAGACTTAACGATCCAGTGAACAACCAGTATGCTACTTGAATTAATGCATTATGCAGGTGTATAGGAACGTCACATATATTTAAAAATGCTATTCTTAATTCGGAAGTGCTCTCCTCTGACCAGAATCCAGACCACTGTGCCCATCTATGTGCCGGTCCACACGCTAACCAAAGTAGGACGTTATGGAACTTAAAACCTTGCACGGACTACTATAGTATCTATACAGCTCTACTTGCACTAGACAGAATATATGCATGGCACAAGCTAAATACATCTTATATTTTTAAATAACTATAAGCAGTAGATTTTGAGTACACACACCCTCCCAAATAGAGAAGGTTTCTTTTACGTGAATTATGGAAGAAATTCTAGGGCTAAGAGTACCAACGTCACTATATAAATTCACCTTATGTGAGAGATAAGCAAGCATTAAATGGTGTCACTTTGATGATCACAGTTTAATTGTTTCGAAATGATGTGCAGGTATTGGCTGCCATGCTGCCGACTGTCACAAGGGGAATTACCATAATCACATATCTAGAGCAATAGGAAAGATGCAGGCTCTCGCTATAGGACTGGCTCCGTAATCAATAGAACTGGATATTATATTGTAGGTGGCTATCCCAGGAGACGCCTCAGAAACTCACCTGAATGGACAACTGTTTTGGACCATCCACAATGCACCATCCTCGGTAGGCCAGCCAGGGACATGTAGAGTCTAAGGTCTGATCCAAGGACACGTCTCACAGTCTATTCAGACACTGGTTCTCAAATATGGTCATTACCTGAGCTACATAATCAATTTCAATTACCAGCTATAGTTCAAGGTCGCACATGGCTGGAGCCTAGTTACTGCTCCACTCACCTGAGGCCACTCAAAGGTTATCACTCGTATGCTTGTGATCGAACTCTACTATAGCTGGGGAGTTAATTCTATTCTATTGCCTTTTAGAGAGACTCAGAGAGGTCCTGGCTGAGCATTTGACAGGCTTGGACTCACCATTGGCCGCGTGTCAGGCAGGGGGGAGTTGCCCTGCCTCATCCGGCCGCTGCTGGCAATTTGCATGCGGGTCCAGGCTATATGCTTCTCCATGCACCGGCGGTCATGCGGAGCACAGGGATTCAAGCTGTTTCTTTCAAAGTCACCATCTGGGAGAAGGAGAAAATCAACAAGGACATAAACAAGTGAGACTGCAGCTGGAAGGTGGCATAATGCTTCATCATTGTCATGATAATATTATAAGCGTGGTTTGTCATCATTCACAAACACCAAGTAATGCCCTTAGGAAGATGAGATCAGAAGAGGAGACCTGTTCAACTATAAGGGACTTCTAATATCATCCTAGAAGACTTTTGATTGGAAGCTTCCAGTAGCGCACTACAAGGATTCACACAGACTACAATCATCCCGCTAATTTGATCATATGAAGCTACCAAAGGAAACATGCTGCATTTCTAAGGCGGTGGCAAAAGGCAAAAGGCTTCTAATGGGATAGTACAAGACGTCTAACTGGATCCTAGTAGAGTCCTAATGGAGCCCAAGGAGGTTTCTAATTGGAGTCAGGGAGGTTACTGAAAGGATCCGGTGAGGCTTCTGATAAAGCTTCTAATAGTAGCAAATAAGGCACTAAGAGACTTCTAATTGGATCATAAAAGGTTTACAATCGGATCTTCTACAGCTTCTTATGCAATAGTAAGGGTCTTCTATTTAACACTGTGTGTTACATACCTGCCAACTTGAAGAACAATCTCTCCATGTGAGGAGGGGGTGGGGCCTTGAAAGGAGCGAGGCCTCCTGCTGAGAAGTACCTAAGAGGCACTTTTGAACCCCATCCACCCACAACCCCCACCCTCCCACCTCCCCACCCCCAAAAAATAAAATTAAAAAAAGGCTTGCTGAGACTAGTGCCGATGTCCTGGGCTGTTTTCACATCCCTTGATGGACCTCAGCAGTTCAAAGCCTCGGAAAACGTGGTAAAAACAAGATTTACAGTGATTTACAGCTCGTTTTCCCTGCCACCGTAAGATATGGATATCGGCTCCTCACCGGGACACCGCGTGATGAGAGACGATATCGTATGTCACAGGGTGGCACTTTGTGAGTTGGCAGGTATGGTATTGCTTCTAGCAAATCAGTCCCTTATGCATTTTAATAGGTATAGGATAGTCTCTGGTTGATCTGCATACTGTAAAAGCAATAGTGCCTCTAGCGGTCTAACATAACATAACAGATGTCCTACCCTGTATATGTAGGTCGCTAATATACCTTGGAGTTTCTCGTCACTGTACAGCAGAGACCCTCAATGTTTTCACAAAGATAGGGAATTAAACTTTTCAATTGTGCTATGTGTAATGTAAGACTTAACAATATGCATTTAAAGAGTTAGGACTAGGGTTAGGAATTGAGAATGTTCTTTTTTTACTGCATCATTTTTTTACTCAAAAGTAAATACTTTCATTTACGGTCTTTCCTTCCAACACATCCCCTGATAAAACAAAAGTGGTTGGTGCATTCAGTCAGTCTTTCTGTATTAACTAGACCCGGACCATTTGGAGCTAAGTTAGATGCTGGGGTAAATAGCTTTCCGTTAATTTCAGTTGTTCATCTAATTTCCATTGCGTTCCCCTGGCACCTCACTGACAGTTGTCCACTCTCAACAGGTCAGCTGGGTTTCAAGTCTGAGTGATATATGATGTAGAATACATATGTAAAATGCCCTTTCAAGCCGAGCATTAGATATTTATGGACTGCGTGCAAAAATTATGGCTTTTGCTTTACGTAACTTTGACTTGCTTATGGAATATGTCTTATGAAAAGTGTTGGCCTGGTAGCACCAGAATCTGGGATGCTTAGTTATCCTCAAACAGGTAGAGGGTGAGTCACAACAAACGTTTGACCTCGAGGCTCTCTTTGCTACATATTGGCAGAGCTGTATGTACAAGAGTGCTAACAAGCGCTCCATGCCCATTCTGTGCTCGGTCCCTTTGCTGAGTTTACTATTTGGTGCCAACTGAAGTGATGACAGCAGAGAGGACATTCATTTGTAGGAACATACAGTCTTTTAAAAAGGCTCTCAGTGATAGCCACGTGCCTGCCAAGGTTTTGCAACTCATACCGCTCCCACACTAGAGATGTGTTGACCTACGCCTGATAGCGTACTTCACATTACCAAAGCTCCGAGGACAGAAATTCTAAGTAAACGGAAAGGAGACTTCGACATATATTTACTGTACAGAATTTACGTTCCTCTGGTCACTGATTTCTTCTGTGGTGTCTCCTCGGCAAGGGAGGGGTGTTGGGAGCAGGCTTGTTTGTACAGTGAAACTTTGGCATTCTCTGCCCTTCCATCTCCAGCAGGAAATTGAACATGTTAGAGTTTTGTGGATGGCATGCTCTGGCACAAATATGGTGGGCATTCTGTCTGCTGTATTACAGGTGTAATGGAGTATAATGCTCTTGCTATACGGCGGGTGGTACTACAGCAGTAGCCATGTCTCATTCCTGTTTTATTCTCACATGAATTTTTTTTTTCTGACAATAAATATATTCGCCTTCACTCCACTACCTCGCCCATTGCCTCCCTTGCCCCGCACCCTAACAACAGGCCTGCACATACATTTACCACCTGCTCAGAAGAGGTGGTAAATGTATGCCCTAAAACCCCATGGATAGGCAAAGTCCATGTGGTTGTACAACTGATAAAATGGATCTTGCATGGTAATGTCCCATTCCATGGGGTTTTACTCGTAACTGCATGTTACAGTTGTGAAATTACTGTGTGGTAACAGAAAAATTGCATGCAACTTTACTGTTACCCCAGTACCTCTGAACTTATAATTAGGAAGCTTGTGTATAGCCAGGGGCAGTTCTTCAGTTAAAGCAGAGGAGCGTCACCCCACTTAAAATACCACAAAGGCCCAGAGATGAAAAATTTAACGGTAGTTCATTACCATTATATTTTTCATCCCCCTCTCGAACAGAGCGTCAGGACAGGGCGCTGCAGGTTGCTACTAAGGGACAGCTGCTTCAGGACGGGGCGGGGTTGCTACTGAGTGACAGCTGCTGGGAGGAGGGCGGGCACTTTGTGCACTGTTTAAAGTGCGCATGTCCCTTTGGCCCACTGTCTTGTACGGCCAGCCTCACATGTGCACTTTAGACTGCTGGGTTAGAGAAGTGCAGGCCTCCAGAGCACTGTGGCGCACCAAGTGAGGCCACCCCCATCAATGATTGAGCAGGGCCGGACTGGCTACCTGGCGTTTTGGTGTGCTGCCAAGCTGGGGGCTGATTTCGTTGATGGGGACCTGCATGTGCTTAAAACCATTCATTTTGCGTTGTTTATTTAGAAGCACACACAGGCCCCCAGCAACGAAATCAGCCTCCACCGCAGTGAAATCAGCCCCCAGCTTGACAGCACACCAAAACGCCCTGCGAGTGAGGGTGCTCCCAGCAATCCTGCTCCAGGATTGATCAAGGTAGTTTCCTGGTGGCCGGACTGCACTTCCAGAAAGAAAAGGTCCAGTGTGGTACAGCAGCTAAGTAAGTGTTTTTGCTAATTATTATTATTTTTTTTTTCTTGCACTCCCCTGCCTTCCCCCTCCCTATAGGTATTAGCCGCTTATTTTTAATTTTGTTTGCGCCCGCTCTCCCTCCCCGTAGATGCCCGGCGCCACTGTGTAGAGCCCAATCTATGTTTTTGTGAACAGATTCTTGAATTTATCCTGTGAGCCAACAAGCATTGCTGTTTTCCCTGATCAGTTACCATATTGTATGGCATGTGCACTGTAGTAATACATGGGTGTTTATTAGTTCAATTGTTCCAAGTAATGGGTTATATGACCCCCATATCTTTTCACCGTCATTGCATAAATGTTTGTGTGACATGCAGTGAATAGCAGCATGGTTCAATAAAACATGTTATTTGAAGCCTCTGTAATAATATGCTCTTTATTATCATTGCGGAGGGAGGGCTGGGGCAGTATGACCTACTTGAGACTTCGCCTTTCGAGAGTCATAGTCCCTCCCCACAACCAAAGTTGTGCTAATTTGTCCCAGGTGTTTACATCATCCTATATCCATACCATCAATTCGGTTACCAAACCGTATTATTTGTCATGCATGCACTCACTCACCTGCCTGCCCATCTCACTGCCAGTTGGGGGATTTTTCAAAAGGCCATCAGCTCTGAAAGGCCTATCGGACCGAGGCAGAGTCAGTCGCATTTTAGATGTGCCTGACATGCGGCTGACTCTAACCCAATATATTTTGACCTGTCAGAGCCACTGGTCTGTGAAGAAACCTCTAAATGTACATGCAGGCCAATGGGCCTGCTGCAAGTCCGTCTGAAAGTTAAAAGCCAGTGGCAATGAGTTTGTCCAAAGAGCAGAAGATGCCGACGAAAGCAGATTGTGAGCCTGTGCCAAAGTGCAGAGCCCAGCATATGTCCATGCCACCTCAGAGCCTGTCACGGCCAGTGTGCACGGTCATCAGATGCTGGTGGCTGGCCAGCATCCTATTCTCAAAGAGCCATTTTGTGTTATCCCGCCTCAGTGGAGTTGCCCGGCTCCGTTCTAGAGAACTGCTCTCATGCCTTCTTTTTATTACAAAGGCCTTGCCTCACAGTTTCCATTCCATAACGCGCGGGCTGGCTTCTCTGCGGCATTCTGGAGAATACTGTAGCTCCGAGGCCAAGAAAGAAATCCTCTCCTGGCACCAGCCCGTCTCGAAGCATAATAAGTCCGGGCGCCGGAACAGCGGTCCAATGTCCCCCACCATCCGTCACAGGCTCCACTCGGGGCTCAGTGCCTGCCATGACGGCGACAATATATTAAATAAATGATCCTCTTATCCCATCCGTCTGACAGGACAAGTTCCAGATTGTTCCGCGGTCCCAGAGCCATGCTTCGCAGACACCGGCCCTTCAAGACAGGTAGTCAGCACTGCCTCCCGCCGACCTCCACCCCCACCCCACAGTAAGTGAGCACTGACCCCCGCTCACTTCCACCCTCAACCCACAGTCAGCACTGCCTCCCGCCCACCTCTACCCCCACAGTGCTTCTATGTACATGGGGGCACCAGCATGCAAAATAGTGCCACGAAGCATGGCCACTGTTAGGCCCATTTGCAAAATACAATACTCTGGCATGGTTGCACTGTCATAGCCTTCAAGCCATTTCATCTGCAGCGGAGTCTTTGTGTAATAAGGTAACCTTTATTTGAAAAGCGCAGCTTCACCCTAGGCTATCTTGGCGCAGAATAACTTATGTTTTTCATTGTTACCCAACTCAATGGTACTCATTTTAACGACCTGAGAAGGATGAAAGGCTGAGTGGACTTGGCAGGATTTTAACCTGTGGCCACGAGTTTGAACAAACGACCCTACAGTGGGTGCATTAAACCACTAAGCCACCAGACCTGGCTAATATGGGGTTAATATTACATGCAGTTCGCACAGTCAGAAAGCATTGTTATGTTGTGTAAGAAAATGTATAGAGTGTAGTATCACCCAGAAGTGTATCCTGTTACTTAACATTTATGTGTCTAGCCACACCTAGGGCCTAGTGGGAATTCTCGAAAAGCCATTTTTTTTAGATTCTTTTAGAATTCCAGAAGTGAGGAGGAGGAAGAAGATGCCCTTTACAATTACGTATTGAATTTCCAAAGTGACTTTTCATGTCACTTGGTACCAATTCCCGGCTGCTGGATGTCCTACTTAGGAATTTCCAGCAAGGAACCGCTGCTGAGGGGCAGCAGCCCGCTCATAGCTCTAAGCAGCATGGCTGTCAGCTTCCCTTTTTTTAAAAGAAAAAAGCATTACCAGGTGAATTATAAATAATTGAATGAAACTAGCAGATGTCAGTCTTCATAGCTTTACATATCTAGCTGTGTCCCCCTCCATCATCCTGCCTACTGCCCACACAAAGTTCACCCATGCCATAGCTCATGCTGAAAGGAATGGGGCAGATCTGGTGTTTACTGATAAATATGTTAGACTGTCGATCCTTAATAGCTTGCGCTTATCAAACTCCAACTATGGTTTAAGGCAGCCTTGTTAACTATAGGGCCCGATGAATCAAAAGAGAGCCGGTGTTCTAACCTTTTTATCCTTCCCATATGTTTTTGCTTCCCAAACGTAACAACATGTCTACGCTTCCCTTCATAAGTGGGTAAGAGGGGCATAGAAACACACTTGAATGGGGCATGGCTTGGCCGCCACTGAAGATGGCCACCTAGCCAAGAGCTCTGGCCACAACAGTTTTCCTTCATTCTGGCGCTGATTCCTCAGCTCCGGGTGCCGGTGAGAGCAGATTTCAAGGAGATTGTGTAACATTGCATTTCTCTTCCAAATCAGAACTTAGAGTTTAATTGACACTGCCGTCTCCGAGGTAAATACCATTTGCAGCCGCCATTTTCTTTCCTTTTCTTTCTTGAGGAGTCCTGTCAGAGCGCCAATGTTTGATTTCTATTTCCGCCACATGAACGCTTTGCTGCTGTATGAAATGTTTGGAGATACCTGTTCACCAGTTGCTTGCCTTCATAATTCATGGTTTGCTTACACATTTAGCACCACATCTTTTATGAAGGAGTAATAGAATGTATTAGTAGACTCTCCTCTCCTGTCCGGAGCATATCTTCGATGCGTCATAATCTTCTCGTCTAATTTGTTTGCTGACTCTTCGCTTGGCTTTCTTCTTTCAACCACAGTATTTGCTGCATTTTCCTATCTCACTGATATTTTTTGAAGAGATTATGGAGGCTCAAATATAGATCTCCCTTCATCTTGCCTGTGCCCCTAAAATGGATGTCCTGTCTGAATTCAATGGATTCTGCTCTTTTGTCTCAACGTCCTGTACCATACCCAAACCAGTTACTTTTTTTCTGACTTTTCATCAAAATCTCAACCTGCCTACTCTGCTACCAAATGTCTTAAACATGCTCTACCTACACATGATAAGCCATCCTCACAAGATCCCTTTGGGGAAGAAACTAACCATTGTATCTAGAGCTTGGATGATAAATGGTCTCTTACTGAAGAAGGGTTTCTGAGGTGGAAAAACAAGTTAGCAATGTCTAAGATAAAGTGCACAAGTTGTATTCATTAAGGAAAGAAGTGCCATTATTGAAGAAACATTCAGTACACTTGAAAAAGATGAATAGGAGGAATAACCTGCAAATGTATGCTCTGCCGGAGGAAATAGAGGGCAATAATCCTGTTTCAATTTTTGCTTCTCATTTGCCACAGCTTATCAATCTTCCCATGTCTACTATCCTAAACATTCAAACAGTGCACAGGCTTGGTCAACTACCTACCTCCAGTATCCCTTTATTCAAGCCTAGCGGCGTTATTATGTTTTGAAAATTTGCAGATCTCCTCATGGTCTTGCATGCCACAAATGCCAAGAGACAGTTGTTGTGGTCAAGCAGGAAGATTTTTCTCACTCAATGTTTCCAAAGCTACTGCCACTCGACTGAAGGAATTCTTGGATCTTCATCTATCGCTCCATTCTCTAGGGGCTCAATATGGATTGCTTCACCTCTGTCTCTTCAAAGTTACTTCTAAAGATAAAACTACTACTTAGGACGATCCTAATGTTCTCAAGCAGTTTCTTAATAGTCATGCCACCGAAGTGATGGACACATCAAGTCCTTCTCGACATTAACAGGTTTCTTGTCTACTATATTATATATGGTTGAATTTCCATGTGCAGTATTCAATACAATATGGTATTTTTGTTTTGATTTTTCTTGGGAAAAGTTGTCTCCCTTCTTTGTGTCCTAACTCCTTGTTTTATCGTTGTAGGTTTCTCATTACAAGGCGTCGTCATTTCAGACATGTTTGTTTCCTGTTTATGCCGGCGTCAATGTGTTGTGCTCCCTAGTTTGTGTCAAACCCCCATCCCCCTTTTTTACATTTCAGTCATCATTTATTTGACATGTACTTACTCCTTTATCTTCATCTTATTTCCCTTCTCCTCTACTTCCTTTTTGCTCCTACTTTTACTTCTTCTCGACCCCTTCAATTGTCGTAAGCTATTTCTTTATGACATTGTTGGACTTGGCCCAGTGTAAAGTGCGTGAGCTTTGGGTGACATGTAGTAAGATTGGCCTGCCCTCCCATAGGAATGCATGGGGGATTCCCTGATGGATGTGGGTCAGTGGTAAATCCTGATATGAGAGGCGCATCGTGGTCAAGTCTGGTATGTGTGAAATGGTATTAATAAATGCTGCACAATGGTGTGTGCAGATTTGTTATGGTTATTTTAGAAATGCCACTTTTAGAAGTTGGCATTTCTGTGTGCTATATGTCTTCCTGCCTGATGTGAATTGCATGTCTGGCTTTTGAGTGACTAGGGCTGGTGAGGTGTGGGTGGCTCAAGGAGGGGCAGGATGAGTCAGCGCTAGGCTGAATGGGACATTTACATTTTGAGTAGTGGGAGGAGAAGTCCCTGGCCCCTGAATAGGAGTGTGCCTGCCCTAGTGAATGCTGGCTCTGCCCCCTGCGGTGTGTCTAATGATGAGCCCCCACCTAACAACAGGGAAGAGGAGCCTGGTAAACAGAGTGCTCCAAAACCAGTTGCATCTGGTTTCCCAAGCCCTGTGCTGTGACACAAAGGAAAATGTCCTATAAATGTAGGGGCTGTGACCCCATGAAAATGTTTTGTTGTGCTGTTCATGACTGAAAGGGGGGGGCCTGCTGCTGCTGGGCTCCAGGAGGAACCACCACTGGGGACTGCCTCCCTACTGGAGGGCCCTGTGTGCTGGCCTGCCTGAGCCCAGCCTTTGACCCCTGGATTTTTGGGCTTCAGCGACTGTGAGCGCTTTTCTTTCGTTTGGAAGAGCGCTTTATTCCTTGCTCCAGGAGGGGGGAGCGTGTGGGCTTCTCAGCGCCGAGCTGCACTTCATCAAGAGGGAATCCCTGGCCAAGCAGGAGCCCACCCCACGTTGTTGCCGCTTTTGGTAGTTAATTTCTCCAAATGGGTGCCCACCCCGCGTTGGTGCTCTCAATCGGGTACCAACCCCGCTTTATGCACATTTCTCGAGTGGGTGACCACCCGGCATTGCCCAGATCTGCAAAGAAATCACTGCCGCAGCTCGGGGAGAAGAAGTGCTGCAGCCGTGACGCGGAAGATAAGCAGCCTTGCCTGGACGTGGGCGTACCTTCACCCGAGGCCCGGCCGGGACAGGAAGTCCGGTGAGTTTGTGCCAGGTTGGAGGCGGGGCTCCCGTGACCGGAGGAGAGCACTGCTTGTCTGCCAAAGTCCCGTTACCCTGGGAGAGGGACCGGGTGAAGCCGACAGAAGAAAGGGGGCACTGGAGCCTCGCAGGCTCCCTTGGCTGCATGACCTGCGGCAATAGGAGCAGAGAGCATCCCGCCGCGACAGGAGCAGCCCGAGAAGCCACGGTGAGTGGGGCTGGAATGGTGCTTTGTTGGTGCGGTTTGAGTACCCGGGGAGGACCAAGGCACCTCCAGCTCCGGGCCGTGCTTTTGTTATCTCGGCCCTGAAGGGCCACAGGCCTACCTCCTTTGGGTGCAGAAGGAGCACCGAGGATCTTCCCAAATTCGTCCCGCTAAGTTCAGCAAATGATCGCGGGTGGCGGCGCACTATCGGGGGCAATATTGGATTGAGGTGGCATTACGGGGTGAGCCCAGGACAGGGCCCCCGCGTAGGGAACACTGACTGGGGGTCCTTAACCCTTTGGTAGGTGTACTATAGGTCTCTGCTGCTGATTAGGTATAGGCCTCAGGTGAGCCTGATAATGCTCACTGCAGATAATGTTCTGCATAACTGGTTCCATTAGCGCGCCTTAATGCTATCCTTTACCAGTAGTTACTGGTTGTTGCATTATGTGTATGCCATAGTGTGATGCTAATGTGTGCACTCTATAAGTAGTTAGCCACTGTGCACTGCTGATCATGATTATGCCTAATGTGTGCACTCCGCCAGTGTAATGTGATACCTAATGTTTATGCCTCACGTGATTGTGATTGCATAATGTGATTTATGTGATGTGATTTATGCGCCCTGATTTAGGCCTCTATGGTATTTATGCTGGTAGGGCCTATTGCGGAATGTGGTGATATTAAGGAGGTTTGGAGCCTAATGTGTTTTTATGCCTGATATGATTCATGCACAAGGTGATTTGTGCATCCTATGTTTTATGTTACAGGATCTAGTTCTCAGTCCAGTATTTCGCCAGCAGTTACTTGTTGTGCATTATGTATGATTTACTTGTGCACTTTTGAAGGTTCTGACCGTGGCCCGATTGGCCCAGCCAGGTGTAAATAATCCCCTGTGAATATTGCTTAGTGCCAGTTGGCACAGTATATATTATGTGATTATGTTTCTAATGTGTTTATGACAATACAAAGGATATTTTTTATATGTGGAGTTCTTTTTGTGGTGTGCCTAGGGTGATGCTGCTGTGTGTGTGTTGCGCAAACGCTTTACACATTGCCTCCGGGATAAGCCTGACTGCTCGTGCCAAGTTACCAAGGGGGTAAGCCTGGGTTATCTTTTTTTTTTTTTTAAACTTTATTTTCCATTTTTGCATGAAGAAAAGAAACGGCAATAAAACTGCAATATGATGACATAAAATGACATTTGTGAGAGTTCTGAAAAACATTTCAATTGAAACATAAATACGAATCATGATAACAAAAAAGCAATGTGATACATAAGCACCGACAACGACCAATGTGATACACATAATGAAAAAATCAATCACGTGACATAACTGAAAACAATATATACTGTCGGGAACAAAAAGCCAAATAAATGCAATATAATCATCTCCCCGCTGCTCCTCTCCGGAGTCTGTAGGGAACTATCTCACTCCGGTAGGGGTAATGCCGGACTGTAACTGAGAATCATGCGCTAATTGGCGCCGGGAGATGTAATCCATATATGGGCCCCAAATATCGATTGGCCTGGAAGAATTGGAGAGTAAAGTGCTAAATTCCTCGTAATTCACATTACAGAATGCTAGGCTGTTCAACCAGGAGCGAAGGGTAGGAGCGCGTCTACTGCCCCAAGGCAATGCAATCTCCCGTTTGGCCAAAAGGAAGCCAAGCGCAGCTAATCTACGAACCTTCTTAGAAAAGTTCACCACATAAGCTAATAGTGCAATCTCGGGTAAAGGAAGGAGTAGCATGGACAATATATCACTCAAGGTGGAGTGGATTTCCAGCCAATACTGGTGTATTTTAGGGCAAGTCCAGGTTAAGTGTGCGAAATCAGCAAAGGGGGCCAGACATTTCCGACAGTGGTGTGGCGTGGAATTGTCAATTCTGTGTGCGTGGGCCGGAGTGAAATACATCCGGCGAAGGAATTTAAACTGAAGCAACTTATGACGACTGTTCAAAGAGACTTCCATCGTGGTCCTACAGCAGTATGCCCACTGATCATCTGAGATAGGTCCACCCAAGTCCCCCTCCCAGGCAGCCCTGACCCTTGAGTCATCTATTGGTTTGAGTGTCCCACACTGTTTATACAATTTGGAAATTCAGAATCAGCAAGGTGAGGTGAGGGGTCTCAACCGGGGCCAAAGGGAAGGAGGGAAATCCAGCCCTCAAAGCAGAGCGAATCCGGGTGAGAATGAATGTGTCCATAAAGGAGCGATCACTAAATCAAGCCTCCTCCGACAAGGAGAATACATGCCCGTCCGGGAACAAGTCTCTGAGGGTACATATCTTGAATTTCGCCAAAGTGCGCTCTACCAAAGTTTCCCCGGTAATAGGAAAAAGGGAGGAATTGGACAAGAGTAAGGCTGGGGAATATAAAAGATCTAATCCCAAAAGTCTACGCAATCTGATCCAAGCCCAGCAGGTGGTGGAAACTGTTTGGATGTCTCGGGTGTCCCAAGGGAACCCGGTGGGAAGAATCGTAAGAAGCAGTCTCAGGAGAACCAGATCTGCCTCTGGCCTCAAATATGGGATGCGTGCATTCGGATGGAACCAGGCGTATGCGTAGCAGCACTGCGCGACTAAATAATACAAATTAAAATGTGGTATGCCCAACACTTCTCTGTCCGGTGGCAAAGTTAAGATTTTCCAACTGACCCGGGGTGTCTTGTCTCCCCAAATTAAGCAAATCAAAATAGAGCGGATTTGCATGAAAAAGACATTGGTTAAGGGAACAGGAATATTATTAAAATAGTACAAAAAACGGGGCAAAACTATCATTTTAATGATTGCGATTCTACCCGCCATGGACAGGGGCAAGCGGAGCCACCTGTTGACCTGCGATTCCAATGCGTCAATTGCGGAGCCATAGTTGAGACGGATCACCGATGTGGTGTCAAGATGAATGTGCATACCAAGATACTTAATAGAATCATCGCACCATTCCAGCGGCAACTCGCATGACCAAGGCACGGTGCTGGCTGTAAGCGGGAAAATGACAGATTTGTGCTAATTGATATGGAGTCCGGAAAAATTGTCGAATCGTATGATTTCCCGAATCAACGGTGATAGATTATCGTGAGGCAGTCGGACATACAGCACCATGTCGTCCGCGTACATGGAAAGCAATAAAGGGCCAGTGCAAAATTGCAAGCCGCGCTGGAGATGGTTCTCCTGAAATTGTCGAGCTAAGGGATCCATGGCTAAAATAAAAAGGAGAGGGGATAGGGGGCAACCCTGCCTGGTGCCGCGCAACAGAGAAAAAGAGTCCGACAAAGTGCCGTTAAGACGTAACCGGGCAGTGGGTTTAGTAACAGTGGCCACGAAACGATTCGGCATACCCATCCGATGCATGACTGAAAAGAAAAAGGGCCACTCAAGGGAGTCGAAGGCTTTCTCCGCATCAAGTAAAATTGTGGCGGCGGGCATGGTGGGGTCAATACCTTGCAGCACGGTGAATAATGTCCGGAGATCAAGAGAGGTGGACCTGTGTGGAACAAAGCCCGACTGCACAGGGGAGACGACAAATTCCATCAATAGTGATAATCTAATGGCGATGACGTTGGCTAAGATCTTGTAGTCCAAATTTAACAAGGACAGTGGCCTGTACGAGCCGCACTGCAAAGGATCTTTCCTGGGTTTGGGCAATAAAATGATCACCGCTTCTCGAAATGTCGGTGGGAGAATACCCACCTCCAGGGCCTCGGCATAGACCTCAACCAAGCGCGGCACCAATAAGTCTTTGTAAGCTTTATAAAAGTCAGCCTAAAAGCCGTCAAGCCCAGGGGCAGAGGACACGTGCAGGGCATCGATCGCCTTCACGATACTGTCCGGGGTGATGGGGGTCAGAAGAAACTCCTGGATGTATCGCTCCAGATAGACCAGAGCCACCTCGGATAAATAATCTTCCTGACTGCTGGGATCCCCGGAGAGGCGTGAGGAATAAAGGGTCTTATAATAAGTGAGAAAAAACTCACCGACCGCGGGGGTGGAATGGATGGGGGAGCCGTCCAGTCCCGTCATAGAGATGATATACGTGGGGCCCCTGGGGGGCGCAGCGTGTTGGCCAATAAGCGGCCCGAGCGCTCACCCTCCCCGTACCGCTGCGCCACATAGTGTTTATTAAGGAACATAGTTCCCTATCAGCCGCGTCCCGAAACTTGACACACAATTCCAAGCGGCGGGCAGCAAGAGAGTCAGAGGGAGAGGTAAGCAATTCGCGATCTGCTGCAGCAATTTTCTTCTCGATCTGATCCAAAGTAGAACGCAGATCGCGGAGGACTACGGCATGTTTTGAAATACAGACTCACCTTATATATGCTTTAAAGCCCTCCCACAAGACCGCCCACGTGTCGACAGAGCCAGTGTTCAGGTAAAAATAATCTTCTATAGCCTGTCTGACTTCCTCTCTGAAAACGGGGTCCATCAAGGCCCGGCCGGGGAAGCGCCACTGCCGTTCATAACCACCCTCACGGGGAATAAATAACTGAAGGAGAACCGGGGAGTGATCGGAAAGAGTGCGTGGGAGAGTCTGGACCAATCCCAACCAGCTAGCAACCCCGGGGGATACCAGTCAATAATCAATTCTGGTCCAGGTGTTGTGGAATCGAGAGTAATGGGTGAAGGCAGGATGGTGTGCGTGTACATGGGACTCCACATCTACCAAGGAGTACTGTGTGCAAATCTCTCGAAGGGCTAGTCGGGCATGGGGCTTGGAGTCAGGAGTAGAAGCAGTACTGTCCCTAGAATGGTCCAAAAGAAGGTTAAAGTCCCCACCCAGGATCAAGAGCCCAGTGTCCACAACGAGGAGGTGAGTCAACAGGGCATGAAAGAAGGAAGGAGAATCAGTGTTCGGACCATATACGCACACAAGGGAAACCCTATGTCCCATCAGCAGACAGTGACTATCAAGAACCGGCCTTCGGGGTCCCGCTGTGTGGAGCAATGTGAAAACTGAATTCTTATGTGTACAAAAATGGCAACGCCTCTTGAATACGAGCTGTAAGTAGAGAAGAACCTGTGTGGGCCCCATCCAGAAGCTATTGAGTTAGCACCCGTGTCTGCCAAGTGGGTCTCCTGCATAAAGAGGATATCTGTCTTATGTTGTGCTACATAATTCAAAACCTGTCTACGTTTCCTATTATTATTCAGGCCACGCACATTCCATGTTAATAATGAAAGCCCGGAAGGAACGGGCACATTTCCTAACTGTACCATATATACTGTAACAAAAAAGGGAAGTCCGTGTAAAAATGCATCACATCACATTAAGCAAACCTCATCTTCTGCAAACTGAAATATCCATCATTAAACAAAAAAAAAAACCTCCACCCACCACCCAACCTCCCACTTCCCAGGAAGAGGAACACCCTAACATCAGATCCCAAAAAACAAACCATGGAGGTATTCACCATGGGGCATGGCAACGCCACGCCAGTCGGGCAAACCAGCAATCAAACAGCAGAATAAGTGGAAAGCAGGAAAACATGTGAAAGAGCCAAAGTCAATGAAACACCGCAAGGGCCAATTAACAAAAAAAAACTGCACTCAACCATTTCCTGTTGGGGAGAAAAGGTCCACGCTGGATTGTGATGCCTGCAGTGGAGGAGAATTGGATCTAGAGCCACCCGACGCCCCATTTTTATTAGGGCTCACCTGGCGTTGCAGCGCAAAGCGTTGCCGCTAGCGAGCCTTATTGACATTGTGAAGGCCTCCCCAAGTGGTACAGATCGGTGCACGAGCAGACACCGGTCTGTGAACGTGCGAGCCGCAGGGAACGCCAAAGTGTACGGTCACAGCGTCACGCTCCTGCCCTCCCGCGTCTCTTCCAAGGCGTGGTCTAGGCCGACTTGTTTTCCCTTTTCCACTTCTGATGCAGCCTGGCAGGCCTGTACGAGCCTCCCCTGGTTTGCCCTGTAGATGGCGCACCCCCACCCTCATACTGCAGAGGAAGAGTCAATGGCAGTGGCTGAAATCTAAAAGCGTGCCCTAGTCTTCCGTGCATCGGACACACAGTAAAAAATTTTTTTTATCCAATCGCCGTTCCCCAGCATCGCCCCCCTGCTGGGATATGGATACGGAGGGACTGGAGCCTGCTGGACTGCTGAGTTAAACGTGAGGCCGGGGTGACGGCGGCGGCCATGGCGCATTTTTCTCCGCTTTGTTTTGGTTCTCCGGTAGCCACTCGGCTGGGTTCCTGCTATCTGCACGATTGTGAGAACTGAGTTTCATATGTAACTATTTTCATCAACATGGCATTTTTTCGACTCGTCAGTGTGACCCCTTTTAACGTGTTTTAATGTTAACAAGTGTGTATTTTTCAATTGTATTGTAATATTTATAGAGCTAACTACTCCTATGCGAGAAATTAAAGCGCTTGCCTGCATAGATAGCATATTGCCACTTGACTGTTAGAAACTGAAGTATTGCGTGATGTTTTTTTTTTTTTACATTAAAGGGCATGCTTCACATATTTTGATACAAAGGAGTGCTGTACTGCAAAATAAAAATAAAAAAAACACTTAATTTGCGTATATTCGATGTAGTGGTGCAATGCGATTTTTTGCAGGCTAATTCCATGTTGTGCTCATTTAAAGTTTAAAACCTTATGCGTTTCCTTTTATGACTGTCCAAAATATGACATTCAGTACTTTTTAGTGGAAAACTCACTGCGGACTGCGATTGCAGTGTCAGAAGACCGTGATTTGAACTTTGAAAAGCTGAGAGCTTTGCTAGTAATGAAAAATGTATCAATACCCTTGCAATTTCAGTTTGTTCTAGTTTCCTTCAGATACATATCTCCTTTAAAAATATAATTTCTCTAATAAAATTAAGTGGTAAATAATGAATCGTCAGTAAAACTCAGAGGCGTAACCAAAACATCCGGAAGGGTGAATTTTGGGCATGCAACACAGTTTTGTTAAGCCACAGCTTTACCTGGAATAATTGTATATCAGAATAACAGGATAGCCGCTTTGTGCTGGGCGCTAGTATTTTCAGTTGGGCTTGATAATATGCAGACTATTTAAGTTGGCACTTTGCATTTCCAGGTTGCCAACTTATAGAACAACAAGACCACAAAGGGATGAATGGAAGACATGTCTAACCCAGCTGACAGTTGTCAGAGGTCACTTTCAATGCAGCCATGTGAACATTGTTGGAGATATTAACATGTTATAATTTGTAAACTCATATAAGCCATATTGTAGTGAAAAGTGTGGTTGTTTACAATTAGCGGCATGGCTGACAAAGGAGATGCTGCAGGGTCTGTCTGAGCCAGTGTCGTGTTGCCAATGTGTCTTTGTTCGTGGTCCATGCAATGTTACACCACTGGTGGACAGTATAGTTAGAAAAATAAGAAAAACATATGAGGACTAGAAATGTATTCAGATGGAGTTGATAGGATATTCATTCATTGAGCTCTGTGTAATACTTCAGATTATTTGGAGGCAGTCACAGTGCCAATAACATACTTCTGGCTCATGTCAATAAAGACTTTAGGTGGTTCCACCTGTCTGGGTCCCGTCAGCGGAAGGACAAGCCTTCAGATGTTTTTCATGCCTGACCATGCCATCCTGACAACACTTGCGACCTCTGTAACAAGTAGTCCAAACTCTCATAGGTTTCTGAAGAGGTTGATTTGTTCTAAACTCACATCTGCTACTTGTCACAATGAAATTCAACACCAACAGCTAAGTCAGATCCGCTTTATGCTTTAAACAGTACACTCATGACATGTAGACATTCTATAAAGGGAGAGAGAGACACAAGACTAAGACATAACATTCAGCTACCCGTACAGGAGTTCATAGCCCTAACAATCTATGGCTGCATCTCCACAAAGTCCAGGCGCAATCATGGCGCCATCCGATATCCTTGAACTAGCATAATGGTTCAGTTGTCCGATGCAAGTGCAGGTAATCAGTGACCATCCTCAGTGCCATGGAGCCATGAATCCCGAATGCATTTCTTGATTCTGTGACAAGCCATGGGTGACAGACGGTGTAAGCCTTCTAGGAAACAGATGTTACCTGAAGAACACTTTATAAGAGAGAAATCATGGTATATGAGAGTTTTTAACAGGGCATAGCCAATAGGTCTCGCCTTTGGGACCTTATAAGTGTTTAGCCATGCAACAGTTAATGTTGTTGCAGTAAGGATATTGTGCTGCATAACTAAATACTTAAAGGTCCCAAAGGCGAGACCTATTGGCTATGCCAATGCTTTTTTTTATCTGAGCTGTACTCTGTGCCTGTGGTGTACTGTAACATAGGCCCGTATCTCAGAGCATTACGTATCTGAAAGAAACACGTTAGTATTAGATTCCTTACCTTAGAATATCCCCAGGCGTCAGTCTGGATCCGGAAACTTTTGCGTAGCAGTATTCCTGCGCGTCGGTAGGCGTCGTCTGCAGGCGTCCCCTGCGGCTCCGCGTCCGTCGTCGGCGTTGTGCGCCGTGATGACGTCGCTGGAGAATATAGACGCCGCCTCCGCGCGCTGACGTCAGTTCTTCTTTTTTCCGCGCCAGTAAGCGCAGATCCGAAGAGCAGTACTCCAGTCTTTTGACCAAGTTTTGTTAACTTTCTATATCTTTTTGGTGCCTGGTAGGATGCCCGGTTTCAAGAATTGTGACCGTTGTGACCGCACGATGACGGTCACGGACCATCACCGACTCTGCCTCCGGTGCCTGGGCCCCGACCACGACGTGGACGCCTGCGTCGATTGCCGGGCTCTGACTAATAAGGCTAGACGGGAGCGGTCCCGCAAGCTACTCGAGCTCCGGGTGTCGGCCCCGCGTCGGGAGCGGTCCCGGTCCGGCCGGAGGTCCAGGGAGCGTTCGAGGGAGCGGTCGCGGAGCCGCGCCGGGCGCTCCGGAAGTCGTCACCATTCGTCGGGCTCTTCAGGTAAGAAACACAAGAAGTCGGGGCGTCGTCATCGTACCCCCGACGCTCGCGCGACGCGGCCGGGGGTTCGGGTGACACCAACCCCGCGGCTCCGCGAGAGTCACCGGCGCGGCCTGCTCCATACCCTCCGGTCCCTGGGCAAGGTGCGACGCCTGAGGAGATTGAGGCGTTCCTCATGGCCATGAGGGCGCTCGCTTCTCCGACGGGGCCTACGGCGCCTTCGGGCCCAGTGCTACCGTCTGGGGGCCCTAGCGGTTTGGGTGTCCCTGACTCGACGCCATCGGGTACTCCGGCCCCGGTGCCGCCGACGGCTCCGACCCCGGCGCCGCAAGGGCCTTCGGGGTCGACGCCGGCTGGTCTACCGGCCTCTCCGGCGCCGATTCCATCGGGGTTACCCCTGACGCCGTCCCCGCGCGACGCCGGTTCTCCTGTGCCGGCTCCGGGCGGCGTCGTCCCCATACCCTCCCCAAATCCGGACGCGGAGTCGGACCGACGTCGCTCGACGCCGGGCTCGACGCCGATGGGGCCTGTGAACCCCGAGGAGCCGGTTTACATTGTTGACTCCGAATATGGAGATGATGTAGAGTACGGGGAGGGTTGGGAGGGGTCTGAGGACCCTCTGTCACGTGAGTGTCAGTACGACGTGGACTGGACAGGTGATTTGGGTGATGCGAGTGGTCTGGACGACTCTCCTAACCCTGGCTTTGTCTCTCCTCCTTCCGTGGCATCGGAGGAGGGGGCTGCTTATTCAGTGGTGTTGATGAGGGCTGCCAAGGCCTTACACCTTGAGCTCCCCGTCGCGGCCGTGAGGCCTAACATCCTCACTGAGGTCTTCAAACCGCAGTCATGCCCACAGGAGCCACTGCTGCCGTTTAACGAAGCCTTGTCAGACGTTCTTTTGGGCACGTGGTCCAGGCCCTCTTCAGGTTCGCCTGTTGATAGGAACGTGGCCAGACGCCACCGTCCGTGTCCGGATGACCCCAAGTTCCTGTCCACCCATCCCACCCCTGAGAGTCTGGTGATCCAGGCCTCGACTTCCCAGACCGCATTCCCGTCGGCCCCGCCCGACCGGGAATCTAAGAGGTATGACCAGTATGGCAAGAAGGGAGCGAAAGAAGGGGGTTCCCCAATGGGTTTCTTGCTGGATGCAGGCGGGACGTGTGGGGAGAAAAACACTGAATAAAGAACAAAGAACGTACCCCGCCAATAGATAATGTGGTCCCAGATCCGGGATCCTAGTATGTGAGGGGTGATAAACCTAGAGGTAGGTACTGCACATTACAAAATCAACACTATTCAATTACTTGCAAGAAACAGTTTTTAGCAAATATATAGGTACTTTTATTTTAGTATAGAAAGCATTTATATACATCCATCGCATATAATTATCTTATAAATATTGCACAGTATACATAGTCAATTTAGAAAACAAGTAAAAGTGACAAAATAACATTCTTCTTAGGAACCTACCCAGTAACAATTCATACTTCATTCATACTTTCATTCTTACAGTGTTTCAAAAACTAATACTATCTAAAATTCAGACATCCCACTCACATTCTTCAGTTCATACAAATCATTCTGTTGTATTCCACATAAAGATGGTAGATATGTGGTATAGAGCCGAATATTATTCCAGACTAATGATCTTGTTGCGGCACCTAGTTGATACTACATAGTATGCCGTACTTCTGGAGCCACTATTTAACAATTAAATTTGACAAATTTAATTGTTAAATAGATTAATACTAAAAGCACTATATTCTATTTTTAGATTTTTACCCTGTTCCTCCCAGTCAACAACTCCCAGCCCTGACGAAGGTGTGGCCCATCTGGCCTATCACCGAAACGCGCGTCGGCTCGTGGCTCCAGAAGTACGGCATACTATGTAGTATCAACTAGGTGCCGCAACAAGATCATTAGTCTGGAATAATATTCGGCTCTATACCACATAACACTGTAAGAATGCTTGGAGATTGAGCGGCGGCAGTTGAGGCCATTTGACTTGCCTCCTGAAGTCTGTGATGTAATTCTGGCAGCCAGGCGTCCCTCCACAAAGTCGGTATACGCCTGTCGGTGGAACAGATTTGTGGCATGGTGCACAGCAAAGGCTGTGGATCCTCTTTCTGCCCCTCTTTCCGAGGTTCTTCTTTTTCTTCTCTCTCTTGCCCAGCAGGGCTCTGCTCTGGGCACTATCAAGGGCTACCTTTCGGCCCTTTCAGCCTTTCTAAGGCTTCCTGATCAGCCTTCTTTGTTCAAGTCCCCAATTGTAATGAGATTCTTGAAGGGCATCACACACATGTATCCACCTGTTCCGTTTGTGATGCCTCAGTGGGACTTGAACCTGGTTCTAACCTTTTTGATGTGTGCTCTCTTTGAGCCCCTTCATTCTTGTCCTCTCCGTCTCCTGACTTTAAAGACGGCTTTCCTGGTTGCCATCACCTCTGCCAGGAGAGTGAGTGAGCTCCAGGCTCTTTCTGTCCAACCCCCTTTCCTATCCATTCATCCTGACAAGGTGGTTCTAAGGACTAGACCTTCTTTCCTGCCCAAAGTAGTTTCTGCTTTTCACATCGGGCAGTCCATCACCCTCCCCTCCTTCTTCCCGCCTCCGCATCCTTCAAAGGATGAAGAGCGGCTCCATTGTCTGGACCCAAAACGTGCGCTTTCATTTTATGTGGATCGCACACGCCAGTTCCGGGTAGATGACCAACTGTTTGTTGGCTACGTGGGTGCGAAGAAGGGACGGGCGGTACATAAACGGACCATCTCTCGGTGGGTCGTTCTGTGCATCAAAGCGTGCTACTCTTTGGCTCGGAAGGAGCCTCCTGTTGGGCTGAGGGCCCATTCCACTCGGGCCACGGCGGCTACTACTGCCCTGGGCCGGGGAGTCCCCTTGCAGGACATTTGCCAGGCGGCTACGTGGGCCTCGCTGCACACCTTTGCGAGGCACTACTGCCTGGACAGTCAAGTCCGGAGGGATGGCTTCTTTGGCCGTTCTGTCCTCCAGGACTTTCTGGTGTAGGAATGTATTGGTTCGCAGACCCACCACCAGGGTTGGTATTGCTGGGGTATCTATTCTAAGGTAAGGAATCTAATACTAACGTGTTTCTTTCAGATGAACAAGTTACTTACCTTCGGTAACAATATATCTGTAAGAAACATTAGTTAGTATTAGATTCCTTACCGAACCCACCCATCCTCCCCGTTCTGCGAACTGATACCTAGGGTTAAGGACATCCCTTTCAGGGCCCTAGTTTCAAATGGCACCAGTGTTAGTTCTCACACGGCTCTGCGTGGTCTGGCGCGGAAAAGCTGTGTACAAAGAACTGACGTCAGGGCGCGGAGGCGGCGTCTATATACTCCAGCGACGTCATCACGGCACACGACGCCGACGACGGACGCGGAGCCGCAGGGGACGCCTGCAGACGACGCCTACCGACGCGCAGGGGTACTGCTACGCAAAAGTTTCCGGATCCAGACTGACGCCTGGGGATATTCTAAGGTAAGGAATCTAATACTAACTAATGTTTCTTACAGATATATCGTTACCGAAGGTAAGTAACTTGTTCTTTATGGCTGATTAAGTAAAACGTGCACTCTGTTCCGCATAGTTATTGACTTTCATGCAGGTTTTCCAATATAGAACGTTTACTCCCTGCAATGTGACAGATACGCAGGTAAACCTCGTAGCTGCAGCACGGCCATGGCCATGGCCCAGGCAGACATTGGCCAGCGGAAAATACACAGAGATGAATGTTATTGGGCCCAGACGGCTACATCGTGACTAAAGTTACTTAATTTTCTTCTTAGTTGAACAAGTCCCACGTTAGCACTTGACCTTCTCTTTAGTATACTAGTTAGAATATATTTTAATAATTGTCCTATCTTATCTACGCAGATTTCCACATTAAAAACATTTTGAAAACGTGATCAGATTCGGTGCTTTGTGCTGATTGCAGCATCGTGTATTACTTATGAATGTTTTCTGCTCTAATACTTATGTTTGATTACACGGAATTGATGGTTACCAAGAAAGTGTGCTTTTTTTCTGCTTTTTATTAGCCTTTAATTATTTGACTTCTGCTCGTTACAGACAGACAGACAGACACAGACAGACAGATAGATACTAAACCTGTAGCTTTTGTGGAGAAAATGCAAATGTCAGATTTCATACTCCCACATTGGTGATATTGTAATACTTCTGAATTTTCTGTTGTTAGTGTATCAGGGGCCTCTTGTAGATCTGAACCTGTACATAGGCCATTGTGATAGGTTAGGTTGATGCTGAATCACAGATTACCGTTTGTGTTGTGTTGTTTTTAAGAGGTACTGGGGTGTGGATACCTAATTTCCATGTCCTAAAAATCCGAATCTGTGGTACACAAGGCCCATTCACCACTCCCTCCCTTTCTGGTTTGTCCTCTGTCACCTTCTACTGATACGTTCTACTCTTCCCCTTATGCAGATCTTCTACGCACAAAGCCCCATTGGGTGACTGCATCTGATTATTTGACAAGCGCTTACACAGTGATACATTTATAGCCACTAAGATCTACCTTGCACTAATGTGCGATAACATGCTGCATCACTAAATTCTTATAAAAGTCCCAAAGGTGAGGCTGATTGCATTGCAAATGCTTGTTGTTCTTATAGTCTCGAAAGAACTCCTGTGCAGCATTCGGTGTGTCGAAGATCCTAGGCCTGCCATCAATGTCCACCTTGAGACGAGCTGGATAAAGCATGCCGTAGCGGAGCCCCAGATTTCTAAGCATGGCCTTGGCACTTTGATACTTGCGCCTGGCCTCCTGCACCATGACAGTGAAGTCCGGAAAGAAAGAAAGACTACATCCCTGCCACTGGATCTCATCCCTCTCGTAGGCCGCTCGAAGGGCAGTGTCCCGATCACGGAAGTTCATAAGTCTGGCGACAATTGGTCTGGGAGGCAAACCAGGTCTGGGGCGAGGGCCTAAGGATCAATGTGTACGCTCTAAAACAAAGCCCTGGGTGAAGGATTCCCTGCCAAACAGATCAGATAGAAGATGCTCCACGAATGAGTCCAGTCGACCAGTGGCGTTCGTCTCCGGTACGCCGAGAATGCGTATGTTATTGCAGCACCCCCGAGCCTCCAAATCTTTGTTTTTTATAGCCACTTCGTTAAGGATCTTCTCGACCGTCTCCAGCCGCTTCAGAGAGGAGGAAGTCCCATCTTCAAGATCCGAAACCCTAGATTCAACCACATCCAGCCTGTGATCGTGGCCCTGGACCTTTGCGTTTATGTCAGCAAGTTTCTTATCAAGGTCATCGAACCGTGCATCCAGAGCCTTGAAGCCCGCTCTCATTGTGGCAAACATGGCAGCGGCCAGGGGGGCAGAGCCGGTCGTGTCCTGAGGGGGTGCAGTCTCTGTGGCTGAGTCCACCGCGGGATCCGAAGTGGCACCCGGCGTCTTTTCAAATTGAAGCTTGGGCTGCCTAGGGTCCTTCTTGACCATCGTGGCAAGCAAGTTGAACCAGAATTGCGAGGAAGATGACCAATTCTTAGACCCTCAAGCAGGACACGCGAGGTGGAACAAGAAGGTGCAGCCAGGCAAGAGAGCAGGTGCAGGAGCGAAAAACTGATCTCAGCGGATGAGCAGGGCCACCCGCGTGGGCAATATTGCAGGCATAGTGAAAGTCGCGGTGAAATCCGGCCCCCAGGCAAACAGTAAACCAGGAGAAGGAGCGCCACCAGGAAGGAGCCGCAGGAAGGCAGGACTGGTATAGCGCCAAAGGGAAGCGTCGCCGCGGTGTAGATATGGCAGGACGGTCAGGAGATGGTCATGCGGCAATCAGTAGTGGCAGGAAATGGTCAACGGGTCCCCGGTTGCAGGATGGCCAAAGAGTGCAGCAACCAGTCAGACAGGAAAAGAAGCAAATGTAGGCCCATCAAGCAGGGACGACCGCATATCAAGGAGCCCAGGTAGCCACCAACACAGCCGGGCGATCAGGGACAAAGGATGTCCCAGAGGGGCCCCAAACCGGAAGGAAGGGGGGGCCCAGAGAAGGCCCTCAGCCCAGCCGGCTATGGAGCACCCCCCAGGCGCCGAGGGGGGGGAGCCCAACCGCCCGCCACCACAAGTCCACCACCCCACCCTAACCACGGATCACCTCTCCTGCAGCCGGCACTCAGGACCGGCCCACTCTCCTACTCGAGTCTCCGGCTTTTGCAGCGCGGTAGACCCGAGGGCAAGAGGTCCGCACTAGCAGCGGGGGCCGGGCAGGAGAGAGGCGATCGAGGAGCGGGCCGCGAGAGTAGGCCCCAGGGCATGCGGGAGCGGGGAAAGCGATTGGGCAGGGGGCAGCAAGGGGCGCAGACTCACCCCGTCTCCAGCGGCACTACCGTGGAGTATGGCAGGCCCAAACCGGGGCCCGGTGTCATCGGGCGTTGGCGGCGTCCCACAAAGTGCCCCAGCAGTTACGGCGGCATTGAGCACCGTCGCGGAGCCCTGCGTTCACAGGGGGACGGGGCAGGCATGTGGAGTGGCTCTCTCACCGCAGGATCGGGGCTGCTGACATCGACCGACCGGTGGAGCTCTAATCGGACTTGGCCATCTTCGTCGCCTCCGTAGAACCACCCCAGCCAGGGTTATCTTTGGTGTGTAAATCCCTTGCCCTGACTAGAGTGGTGGTTTCTGCCTGGCTTTGGCGCAAGCCTTAGCCAACCAGAAATCCCATTTATAATAGACAGCTTGTCATATTTGTACTTTTCTATTTTTTATTTTATTGTTAAAAAATTTCAGTTATGAAGACCAAGTAACATTTATGCCTCTTATTGTCATTACTATTCAGAGTAATTTTTGTAATGTTAAATGTGTTAATACAACTGTAAAGTGGCAGAGGATCCTCTTTTATTTGGGTAAATTTAATCCTGATTTGGTTCTACTGCAAGAGACCCACCTCAGTCAACTTGAATTATTGAAACTCAAACATACCTGGGTGGGCATAGTGCTTGTTTCCCCTGCACTCAAAAAGAAAAATGGAGTTGTTATTTTTGATAACCAAAATTCGGACTGTAATGTTTTATCTCATGAAGTTGACAGTGAGGGTTAATTAAATTAAATTAAATTCTTGATTAGTAGGATTATTCTAACAGTTCTTAATGTATATGGTCACACAGAGAAGGACTTTACTTTCTGGCCCAATTTAGAGAAAAAATGTATTCAATATAATGATCCTTATTTCCTAAAGGGGGTGACTGTAATCTGATTATCGACCCTTTTCTAGACCGCCAATCGTCAATTAAATTCACCCAATACAAAATGCATACTCCATTTCACTCTGCTGTTTCTCAGAGAGCTGTGATTTACTCTAAGACATTATGTTACCCAATTTAAGAGAAAATACTTTTTACTCCCCAGACATGGATTAGACCATATGTTTTTGAGTAAAGAATTATCTCCAAACATTCTTAGTGTTGCGATTGGGTCCATTCTGATTTCTGATCACACTCCAGTTATTATTGACTTGGATTTAATCCCTGTTCAGTCTACTTCAGGCAAATAGAAATTGTATTCCTCGTGGTTAAAAGACAATGAATTTTCTTCATCCTTCACTGCATTTGTTTTGGATTTGTTTTGTACACATGTTGATCCCACTTTATCAGTATAATTAGTGTGGAACATTTTTAAGGCTACTGCTCATGGTTTCATAATTTATTACATGTCTACGAGAAAACAGAAATGTGTTAAAGAGCATCAATTATTTCTTTTTCCTATTCAACAGCTGTTGGAAAGTGGAAACTAGCGTACCCCCGCACACTCTAGAAAAAATATATAGTCATATTATTGACCACTACCAGGTACACAGAGTGATTGACCACCACAGACGAACACGTCAGACGGATTCAGAATTCTCAAGGAGTATTCCGTCAACTGTTGCCCGCTACGCTTCTAACGTGCATATCCGCACATATATTCTCGAGATCCAACCATTTACGTTTTCTAAAGACCTTTACAAATATCGCTCTGTGTGGTCGAACTCTCGACTCGTTCTTCCACTGGAATCACTATTCATTCTTGAAACATCCGAGAGTGTCCTACGGTTCACTCGTGCATTATATCGGCACCATTGCCCCAGTAGCAAGATTCACACATCACCACTCCACCTCAACCTACCTCGTCAAGTCAAGGGCCCTGTCGGTTCGGAATTATCACCGACAGAGCGACTTCCACTCTGTGCCAACAGCGCCAACAGCCCTGAGGAGTCGCAGGAAGATTGTCCCACACGCGATGAAACACGTGTCGGCTGGTTCTCTTGTATGAACATTAAAGACACCACCTACTTACGAGAAACTTGAAAATACATTCAATTATTACTGTTCAATTTATGAGCTTTGTCCTCGCTTTCTAAAGTCAGCACTAATATGACTATATATTTTTTCTAGAGTGTGCGGGGGTACGCTAGTTTCTTTGTTTACAGTGCCAACCTAGGTTGACACTATTTGGAGAGGTATAGGGCTTTCCCCTCAACCCCTTGTTTTGCACCTCATCCCTAACAGTGAGTCAACTGCTTGTATTGTGCCAATTATTAGCAGTGCGCCCCTTCCAAAAAAAACATTGCTTAGCCGAGCTGTTGGAAAGTGGGTTATTGGTAGGGGTAAATGTAGGTCTGCCACTGACAATAAGGCCACTAACAGGTCTTAGAAAATTATTCCTTTGCTCAACCCTTGGTAACGTGACTGCGAGCAGACAGGCTTAACTTCAAAGACAGGTATGTAAAGCATTTGAAAACACCATTTCAGTAAATAATTAAGACACAACACAAAATAAAAACCCAACACCAATTTATAAAAATAGGTAATATTTTTATCTTTTAAATGAAACCAAAACGAAAATAATCCACTGTAGGGAACCAGACATATGAATTTTTAAAGATTAGTCACTTTCTAGGGCTTAGAAACCAACAGTGCCCCTTTAAGTCGTTTAGTTTTCTCTGTCAGGGACACACCTTTATAAATTGACTTTGAACTCAATTTCTGCGTGCCTCTAAACTTCACCCTGCACTGTTCTGGAGTCAGACCAAATCTCTTGACTAAGCATGCCTTCATCTGCTGGTATGATTCTGCATCCTCTCCCTTCAGGGTCAGGAGCCTAACCCTCCCAGCTACTGGAATCAACTCCCACAGGAGGAGTGCACCCCAATATCTTGAGTGGACCCTACTCATGTTAAGAGCCCTCTCAAAAGCTGCTAGCCACTTGTCAATGTCATCCCCCTCAGTGTACTTAGGTACTATGCCCTTGGGAAGTTAAGGTTCAAATCTACCACCCCTGGACATCTCAGCATCTTCTTCACTTTCGCTGCCACCATTCCCTTTTTCCTCCTCCCTATCCCATGTTCTCATAGCCAATTCGAATTTCTCCTTCTCCAAGGCTATCAACTCTAATTGAGCATGAAGCTGTCTCTCTGCAAGGGACAGGTGTGGTACCCACCACCACCTTGATTCACCTGGCTAACACTAGTCACAATGGGAAAGGTCTCATCCTCACCCCTCTCTTGGGTGAGGTTGGGGGAACATCTTCCCACCCCCTTGGGTTCTCCTTCACTGCCCTGGCCCAGGTCTTTAGGGACTCAAGAAACCCTGCCTTCCTCATCTTCTTGGCAGGATGCAGCCCCCTAAGCCTACACTGTTCTCTTAGATCCGCCATCTTAAGCTGTGACAGTTTAGCCAGGTCCAGCTCCATGGATCCCTAGTTTTGGGTCACAAAAAACTAGGCACAATAGACTTAGAACAATTTGGAAAAATCAAAACAATTCAAAACAGTTTAGTCCAAATTCGAATAATCAAACTTAAAAGTTTTGTGCTAAGGCAATTTAGAGGATTTTTATAATCTTAAATTATTCATTGAAAGGTGTACTTTGTGTAGAAGTGTGGCTCAATGGTTAGAGCGGCAGACCCTGATGCAGAGGTCTTGCCCGGGGCCAGGGTTCAATTCCCGCCTCAGCGGGTCTGGGGCTCAAGTTCCTCAGACCTGATAATTGGTGCCTATTCTAATCATGGGTCCCACTCTGCAACTCTGGGCAATAGCTTGCTTAATCTCCACAATGGCCGTAACAGCGCTGGGATGCCTGGCTTCACCTTGGGGGTGCTCAGGAGTGGACATTTCACAGGAAAAAGCCAGGAAGGGTTCCACAGCGGTATGAGTACAGCACCAGGATGCCCCTTTGCTGGGGCAGCAGTGTGCTTTACAAGTACAATTTAATTTCATTTTAAACACAAGTCCTCATCCACACCACTGAACACCAAATGTTGGAAAGTGGGTTATTGTTAGGGGCAAATGTAGGTCTGCCACTGGCAATAAGGCCACTAACACATGATAGGACTCAGCATAGGTCTTAGAAAATTATTCCTTTGCTCAACCCTTGGTAACTTGGCTGCAAGCAGAAGGGCGTAACTTCAAAGACAGGTATGTAAAGCATTTAAAAACAACATTTCAGTAAATATTTAAGACACAACACAAAATAAAAAATCTAACACCAATTTATAAAAATAGGTAATATTTTTATCTTTTAAATGACACCAAAGCGAAAATAATCCACTGTAGGGACCCAGAGATATGCATTTTTAAAGATTAGTCACTTTCTAGTGCTTAGAAGCCAACAGTGCCCCTTTAAGTCATTTTGTTTTCTCTGTCAGGGACGCACCTTTACAAATTGTTCTGAAGAATTTTCTCACCACTGTAGTGGGCCGCCTTCTTCAGCATGCGGGATCCAGTTAGAACACCTTCCTGGTGTTCTGCTTGCGGGTCCCAAAGTATCCAACACACAATCCAAGTTTCTGGAATCTCCAAGAGTGTCCTTGAAAGTGTGAAACTTCAATTCCGCAATCCACTTGAACAAAACCCTTACAAATCCACTGGTACTCCAGGCTTTGAATTCTTTGTGGGGCTGTCCAGGTGAGCTCTGTTAACCTGTAGCTTGCAAGGAGTTCAACTCTTGAGTCCTTTGGCAGCAAGGTAATCCACCGGGCTGCAGTTTTACTTGGTGCAGTCTTCAGAGGTCAGGCCTTAGAGTTCTTTGCACAGCAAAATCTTTTTCAGCAGGGCACTTCTTGCTTCAGTAAGTTTCAAGCAGGTGTTCTGGAGGGCTCTGCCCCTCTCAGATACTTATTCAAAACTCTGGGTGAAGCACCAGGTCACTGCTGACCATTGAGAGCAGGGCAACTCCTAATAGGTATGACCACATCCTGTAGAGTGTGGCATTAGTTTGTCCCAGAGTGCATCATTCTTCCAAATCCATAATGGCTGATTTTCCAGCAAGGAGATAAGAACTGGCTAAACACACCCCCTGGGATGGCTTATTCCCATGGACTCTCCCCCTACCATCTTCACATGCCTTCCTTAAGCCTAGCCCTGACTCTGGTTCAAGACTGTCAGAGTGGACTTAAACCCAGGCCTCCCCTCTGCCTTTCAAGAGCATAGTTTACTACGCCACCTCCTGACCTGGCATTCCTGTAGACCAGCACACTGCCCTCCCAGCAGCCTGGCTAATCCACTTAACTCTGACCATTCAGGGCAGACCACTGAAAGGCTGAATTTGGACGTACAAACAAGAAAGTCTCATAACTTCTTGTATGTACACTTTAGGAGAAATTCAACAATATAATATTGTTGGATTTACTACTACCATTCGGGGAAGTCTTTGAATGGTCCGGCTAGTCCTCTCCTATCAATATTTATTAATCAATCACTTCCTACCATGTTAACCTATGGGCCATGGGGTTTGCAATGGGGAAAATGACTTGGGCCACTTTTCAAGAACCAGGGCTTATAAAACCATATTTAATAAGTATTTCCCTAATTTCTACAGGACCCCCACCCCCTATGCAACTAGGAGAGACTTCAGGGGTTCTGAATCTGCAGAAATATTGCAGATCATCCTTACCCAATTCTTCCAGCATTAAAGTCGAATTTGAGCAGCTCTTTAATACAATGTGGGGAGTGAAATGTAAACTTCTCATCTCGAGATATCCCTCCAGGAGAATACTTTCTGCAACTTCTTTACTTAAAAAAGGTGAAACACCTTGCCTCAATAATTTTTCTTTGGAATTTTGACTTCATTTTTTCTACATTTTAATGCTCAGTTATTCAGTTTCTTCACTTCTTTTACTTCGACTTCTGGTACATTTCAGGATGCCACAATATGTCTCATTCATAAAGAGGGTAAAGATCCCACAGCTTGTAAAAATGACCGTCCCATCTCCTTCGTTAATGTGGACTGTCTCACTACATGAATTATCTCTCTTTTCATCTGTCTCTGGTTAGAAAATGAATACTGACAAACACTGAAATCCTTCCCTTGAACAAATTATGTACCAAAGACTGAGCCATCAGGATTCATTTAGAACTCTTCAAAGGATTCATTTAGAACTCTTCAAAGATCAAACACATAGGTCTTGCGTTTGCTAAATCTATAATGAGACAGTAAGTATCAACCTTAAGGAAATTATATCCAAATCTGAGTCCATACTTTTGAGTTGGAACCTACTTTTCATTCCCTTTTGGGGTCGCTGTGATTCTATTAAAATTATGATCTTGCCCATTATATTTGATGATTTCTGTAAAAACTCCCTTACGTTATGTAAAATAAATGGGGTTTTTTTGCGAAGGAATGAGCAGTCTCATATCTCTGTGACCAAACTTAATAAAACTCAAATTGGAAAGGGTTCATTTCCCAGATTTCCCTCAGTATCACAAGACCTACTATCTCTGACAGGCTTCTCCTTGGTTGCATAAGATCTCCTACGCATTCTTCCCCCCATTACTGGATATTGAATTAGTGTTACTCCTTTCAATAGGTTATTTTGCTTTCCTCCTGTCCCTCTATTGTCTCTCCTGCAGTGATCAATCATACCTTTCCATTGCTGTCATCTCATCTCACCTAGGTTTCTTCCTCTCGCAAGGAGTTTCTCCAGTTACCCTTATGGCATAACAAATCTATTAAACTTAACAATAGGTCACTTTATTGGAGGTCGTGGAGAGAATGTGTCATTATTTGAGTCTCCGATCTCTTTCAGTATGATTATGATCTTATCTCCTTTCCTTAATTTTAATTTAAATGTAAATGTCCTACTTCCTCCCAGTCTTGAATCTCTTTATTTTGATGCTCAGTTTTCCTTACATGATTATCAGGAATCACCTGCTTCTCCTATTCATTTGTAACGAATGTTACCTTCTCACCCTAAAGCTTCTCTTATTTATAAATTGCTTTAATCTGCACCTCTCTTGAGAGTTCATATTGAACTACAATAGGATATTGGTATTACCTGATCAGTCTCTTTTTGGGATAAACGTTGTCTAAAGATTAATACAACCTCTAGAACAGCCAACAATACTTTTTCTTTATTTATAATAGACTTCATATCACTCCTTCCATAGTCGATAAATTCTCCCAATCTTCCACAAATAATTGTTGTGTCCAAATACTTTAGCCTTTTGGCACAAAGTGTGAACTCATATCAGATTGATTTTTCACACTTCGTCTTCTTTTAGAATCATTAATGTCTTTATAAGGAAGGCTTGCTGATCCAGAGAACTCGGTAATATTTCACAATAAATTGTTAGATTTTTTTACGGTCTCTTGCTTTTCAGCAAACAATCTTAAATTGGAAATTTTACTCAAATATTTCCTTTAAATGCATGGTGGTATGCTGTTTGTTATCACCATATATTAAATAGAGTGATTATAGGTTCCTCAGTTCCTGCCATCAATAGAGATGTTTTCTGGCTTCCAATAACACTATATTTAGACACTATCTGTAAGAATCTTTTGAATGTATCTTATGTTACATTCGAGAACTTTAAACTGCCATGAACTCGCATGGCCTCTTTACACTAGTATGTTTGTCATTTTCCTACTCATTTAACCCTTTATTTCTGGATATCATCTCATCTTGCTAACTTTGTTTATTCTGGTCTACCTGGTCTTCACCATTTACTAATACTATGCTATTGCTAACTCCAGTCTTCAAATATTTGAGCAGTGTTAATTTATGAGTGTTTGCCACAGTGTCAGCAAGTACGGAAACTGGGAACAGCAACATGTTAGTGTGCATGTGTGCAATTTGTGTGCATGCTCAGCGGAAGCATACAGATAGAGGGAGCTTCAACATGCCACACATCAGTTGTGACCTTCACCTTCCGACAGGCCACCATGTACCAGGATGTAGCCCATGAAGAGACTTTGTTTTTAACTTTGCTCTATTATTTTCATGCTAACTGAACCAGTGGATTTTTGCAACTAGTCCTTCATATAATCCAATGTGTATTTGCCAGCGCTATTTAACTACAATTGAAACCCAGTTTCTTCCACTAAATGATTCCTAGCTCTCCAGGGCAGGAAGGGTGAACCGGAACCTAACAAAGGCGGAACTGATAAAAAGGGATACAGTCAATTTTACTGTACTCTCCGCGCCCTCCTGCCCTCCACCGAACCAACCAGCGCTGCCAGCCTTCCTGGCACATTTCCGAACTGATGCTCAGAGCCACCCCTTAGAATGGCAGGGGCATAGAGGCCCTTTTCACTGTTCGGTTAATCGACAAAAGCCCCGGGCATCCTGGCAGAGCCTAGCTGGCACCGTCCAATGGCGCTCACTGCCCCAAAGGCCTTCTGTTGGTAGTCTGGCTGAAAGAGACCCCGCTCGATGCGGCGCTTTGTTAAAGCGCTTCTTTCAGGCCGTCGGGAGGGGTGGAGGGCGGACGAGCTTTCTGGGAGTTGGAGATACCCGGAGATCAAAAAACAGTAACAGGGCGAGTGGTACTGAATGACCCCTTGCCCCGGAGGCACTTCTCTACTGGACATTGCTCGCTTGCTTCATTGTGTTTAAGTCCCTGATGCATGTGAGCATCTCAGTTATACACCACTTTCTCCCGCCACTGTGTTAATGCAATTGAATGTAAGCATCACTTTTATGAACACCCCTTCTTCCCTTTGTTTTTGTCATAAAGCATCTTAATTCAATGTAATCAGAAATATACAACTACTAAAAGTTTTAAAAAAACAATTAACAATCTGTAAAAGAAAAGGTCAGCGAAAAGAAATGAAAACAATGAATGGAGAAATATAACGTTGTCTTGGCCTGTTTATTTATAAATGTTACCGAGGCCGTTAACTTACACAGCCCTGGCACAACACTGGTAGCTACCAGCACAGGTGGCAGCAGTACACTACTACCAGCTTCCTTAAAACAATAGGTGCGGTAAAAACATCAACAGTACTGCAAGCCAGGGTGGTAGCTTTCACTGGTGGAGTAGGTGCAGTGACACCAGGGCCCAGAAGCCTAAGGTGCCCACTGAACACCTATTATTGCTATATTTTACTACTCAAACAGCAGGCATGGGACCTAGTTTCCTCACTTATAGTATGGCTCAATGCGCTCTTATTACACTACTGCTGCAACCTACATTCTCGCCACCCCACACACACATAACTGTTACCTTGCAAGCAGCCTCAGTGCATGGCATGATCACAAAACATGCATATGCAAGTCTCTCTCTCTCTCTCTCTCTCTCTCTCTCTCTCTCTCTCTCTCTCTCTCTCTCTCTCTCTCTCTCTCTCTCTCTCTCTCTCTCTCTAGTGTGTGTGTGGGGGGGTGGTGAAGGAAAGGAGATGTGAGGAAGTACATTCAGGAGAGAGTGAAAAGAGGGTGCTGAAGAGAATAGAGACAGGGCTAACATATTCAGATGGATGAGATGTGGAGAGAAAAGGACATACATATAAGGGAGCAAACATCACCTGAGCTATTGAGACACTCTGAAGGCCACCATGGCTTCCACAGGCCTCAGTAATGTTTAATACAGTTTCATAATCTGAGAACTGAAACATTTTCATTATTGTTTACAACAAAATCATTGTTGTTACTCATTTATTTTAAACAGATAACAAACATTGACAATGCCAATAGTTCTGCCAGTGGGCCACAAGTACGGTCTGTGGTGTGACTGAGGGCTGCACTGGTGCCACCAGGGTGGTGGTAGGGGGTCTGGGTGGGTCAGGGATTGTATAAGAAGGTCTAAAAGAATGTTAAACGGGCAAGCATTTATTTGCAGATTAATAAATGCTTGACTGATTAATAGCAACTAAACATCAGCTCGTGCTGTTGTTCACCCTGGGGGCCGCATGTAAAGGCCAAGAGGGCACCAAGTGGCCCCCGGGCCGTACTTTGAGTATCACTGTGTGACTATAGGAATAATGGAAATTTAGTTAGTGCTTAAGCAACGCCCTTAACTGCATAGAGCATGCCCCTTTTAGAGATCCTCCTTCCCCCTCCTTTTTAATTTCACCAAGTAAGGCTACATCTGGAGCATATGCTATCAGAGTTGGAGAATTATTTAAATCTCAGTGCCTGACCTGGGCTATTGATGCTACTTTTAGAGGCCACCTCTGCCACGCTGTGTAGCGTGGAGGCCACCCTGGTGCGCTCTCCATCTCGGAGGCCTTCTCTGGCAGCTGCGTCGAGGTTTGATGACGTCATTTGTTGTGTCCAGTTCTATGTTCAGCAGCAAGCTTACCTCCCACTCATGACAAGGGGCGTATCTTACTCCAGCTGTAGCCCCTGAGGCAAAGTGAAGTGTCAGAGTATAAAGAACCAACGTGCCAATTTTATGATATTTGTCTCCACTCAATAATGGTTTAAAACATCCCTGGCCCTGAGGCAACTATGTTGATCAGGCTTCTTTCGTAAATCCTTAAAAGGCAGTTTAATTGCCATCCTTAATGAAAACGATGGGTGGCATCAGTGATTTAAATGGGCTGCTACCGTCCGGTACTGAGTACCTGCACTGCCACTATCTCTCTACTCTCCCTCTGCTGCTCTGAAATGTTGTTGTCATCCCCTCCAAGATTGTAAATAGGAATTTCACAAGGAAGGCACAATACAAGGTGACCTTATAGGTGGAGTACCGGAACTTCTCAGCAGTGCTGTAATACCTTTAATGGAGGAGTGCAGCACTTCTCAAGAGCAGACATGTACTCTAAATAGTGAGTACCTGCACTTCTATAGATCCATTTAAAGCACTGGGTGGCTCTAAGGTACAACAATGCATCAAGTGCCATTGTCTGCCTAGCTTCTGCCTTGTTTTGAACTATTTCCTAGTGTAGTGTTTTTAAGTATTGCCCATGGTGATCTCTGGAGTAATCTTTCATAAGTGGGATTATTTTCTCTCCACCTCATACAGCCCACCCCCCACCCCCCATCCCCACCCGAGGATAGCTAGCGCTAGCAGCCTCTGGACATCACTCTCTGGGCTGTGCTCTGATCGGTAGACTGCCCATAGCAGCCTACAGCATAGACTTTAGAAGCCCACCTGACTTTCTGGCTGTCACTACATAGGAATCTCCTACAAACACTATCTATGAATCCTCAGTAAGAACTATCTGACCTGGACTCACCCACTTCTCATCTACCATGAATGTGCTGCCCATAGCGTCAGTCAGTTTAGGTAAAAATCCACCTCAGATAATGTAATTGATTTACAGTATTTGGCATTCACACCACTGCCTCTCACGTTCAGATTTGTAGTTTTATGCAAAAAAATTACAGATTTGTAGTTTTATGCAAAAAATTACAGATTGTGGTTTTATGCAAAATATTACCCAAACAGTTACTTGGGTGAATAAATGTACTTGAAATTCTGCTTGCGTTAAAACATTAATTACCCAAATGGTACATCTTGTGCTAACATTTCCCACCGAATTTATGCAATGTGATTAAAGGTGTGATCCCTGTAATTTCACATAAATTTCACAATGCAAAAATTATGCCAGCTACTCTGGTGTAATTAAAATGTCACCCAGGCCTAGCTAAAACCCTGCATTACAAATGTGTGATTCAACTTTCTTGTTTTTATGCTAGAGGCCCTTTAAGTGTTCATAGATGCCACAAACCTAGCAGTGCTCGGTGTTACAAAACTCAGGACCTATGCTCGTATGGGGAGTTTAAAAGGCCCAACCTCCCAGGCCTGGGACTTGATGTTTCCTTTGGGTGGCTTAAAATTCCATAGTTGCAGCATGATATGACCATCTAGAGACTCAGAGTTCATGGTGTCATTGACCAAATGTTGGGGTAAAGCAAAAAAACACATATTAAAGATTTGATTAGTGACTTCAAGATGAAATAGTTGTTTGCCAACGTGTTGCTCAGTACCCCTTTTCATTCATTCATTCAGTAGTTTTTTCGTGGCACAGCCAATCACCACTATCAACCAATTCTAATTTCTCTTCATTGTATCCCCAAACCCTTTCTCATGTTGCCTCGAAACCATGTAGCACTGCCTCGTTCATTTTGCTATATTAATTTACGCCTATATTGGACGTTTTAATCACTCACTAACTCACTCATACACTCACTAATCCATTCACCATCCTTTTTATTAATCTAGTCACATATCATGCATGTAATCTTCTACCATGAATATACAAATTCTCATTTTGACAACTTATCAACCATGCATGTTCTCTCCCACCACGTGCCTCCTCACCCAGCATCCATCATCTCACCATTTATAGTCCACGATCAACTACATGCACATTCCAAGCCACCTAATAATTCTCAGTCGGCCTCTACCCTCGCTCGTCCATTCATCCATCCATCTACTCATTCATCTGTCAGTCTAGCCATAGGCCTACACACTCGTCTCTCATCGTGTCTTTCGTTTATGCACCCCACACACATTAATTGTCCTTCTCACCTATGAATCACTGACTCACACGTCTGTCTACCGTCCATCCTAATTGTCTAACCACCCACATGTATTCAGTCACAATCTCGTCCACCATATGCCAACTCATTCTCCAACCAACTACTCATTAACTATCCATTATCTCTACCAGTATTCACCTTTCTCCTATATATTCATCCATCCGTGTATAAACATAGTCGTCTATCCATCCATCTATACATTTATAGCCTTGCTCGTCCATTTACACATATATTCATCCCTCTAATTACTCTGCAATCACCTGCTCAATAAATTATGCACACACTTACCCTTCCACCATCCATCCACCAACCATTCTTCCATCCTCCTACCGATCCATTTAGTCACTCCTCATTCATCCCTCCACCAATTCACCTACTGACCCATCAACCTGTTATTTATCCTTCTTCTAACATTTTCATCTACCTACTCATCCACCTAATCACTCATGCTCTACTTGCCCATCCACTCATTCCCTCATCAATCAATCAAACAGCACTTATAAAACGCCACACTGTCACCCCTAGGGGTATCTGGCAATGAGGCTCCATCGAAGAGCCAGGTTTTGAGTCTCTTTCTGAAGTCTGCCAGGGAGGAGGCTGTACGGAGCTGGAGGAGAAGGTTGTTCCAGGCCTTGGTAGAGATGTAGGAGAACAAGTGGCCCCGTTGTGGCTGCGGCGTTGTGGGGGGTGTGCGAGGGTGGGTGAGGTGGAGTGCAGAGAAAAGACAACCAGATACAAAAACGAACCTTCTCAATGAATTATGCACACACTCACACTTGTAGATCTTAAAAGCAGGCCAAGGTTGATTGAGCTGTAGATGGGCATGTGAGCCCCTTGACCAAGCCTTGTGTTTTTGTCCCACGAAAGGATCAGCACCGACCGGTCTTCTATTAGTTCACAATGGCACAGCAAAGCACCTTCTTCTGAAGCAGATCAGCTCATCAGTTGTAAATAACCTGGCACTTTGTTGGAATTCGAAAGTGGGTTAAAAAGCTAACTCACACTCACTGTAAATTGGCATCCAGAGAGAGAACTCTCCAGAGAAAGCTGAGGACGTTGGTGCAACACCAATGACTGAACTGGTTGCTGAGAAGGAAGAGGAGATACCATCTACTGGCTTAGACAGACTCGGAAAGACCAAAGAGACACTGTCTGCCGTGGGAGCGCACTCCAGAACACCCCCAAAGAAACACTATGAAGTTTGGACGCTGTGAAATGTGCTTGCCTGCACAAGATGACTGAATCTCATCAGCCCATCTGGCTTCACTGAAGGCAAAAAGCAGCCCAGAGGTAGCAGTCATGCAGTGTGACTGGAGGGGGACGAACCCCTGAGTGGCAACATATGGGTACTGCACAGGACCTCTCATCGGCTATCCATGCAGAATGGAGAAGTCCTGTGGAATGGAACAGTCACTTTAAAATGCTATCACTTTGCAGTGTCTGGTCCAATTTTTACCATTTTTGCCATATGTTAATCATAAAATACTTTCTCGATTTTACCAAATTAGTCTAAGAGCCTTACTAAATGTTTCCCTGAAACAAGTGTGATGCTGTTAACCATCAGCGCCAAACTGGGAACCTACAGCAGCCCTGGCAGTTTTCTCAGACCAGCCCCTGGGTAAGCAGTGCCTGGCTCCGGGAGGCTGAAAACGTTTTCTTGCTGCTTTTGTTACTGGCTGCGGATTTTGCAGCTGGCTGCGGATTTTGCAGCACCGCTACAAAACGGGCACCCAGTGACAAAACCAGCACCCAGTGACAAAACCAGCCCCTGCCGCTGCAAAACCAACCACTACCCTTCCAGCCTACCGGAGAAACGCCCGATGTCCGATATTGCCAATCCGACCCTGTTAACCATTAACACATTCTCAGAAGTTGCCGTCAGTCTCGGTCCCATTCTACCAAGAGGTTGACATGGCTGGATTAGATTTACTGGACTTTCCAGATTAAGAGCTACTTTTTCACTGTGTTGGCAGAATTTGCCCCACTGGACAACCCAGCTTCCTACAGACTTTAGCAATAAGACCAGGGCACAAGTCCTAAAAAAAGAAGTGGAGGACACTTTCACCGGAAGTGACATCACAACAGGAAGTGACATCATGAAAGCTGCATGGGGCGGGAGCCAGGAGTGATTGGCACATGTGCCCTGGGCTGGGATACAGTGAGGGGGCTTGTAGAAGCGAGCGAAGAGGTGAGGGGGGTCTGTGCAGGAGGCGACGAGAAGCTCTAACGAGGAGAGGGCGCTGTTCTGGGATACAGTGAGGGGGGCTTGTACAAGAAGCGATGGAATGGGGTGACGGGCACAGAGGAGGAGCAGGCGGGGGAAGTTGCGGGTTCCTTGCAGGGAGGCATCTACTGAAGACACAGTGCAGCGTCAGACTGAGCTGCCCCTGTCTGACACCTCCCCTCCGCTCAAAAGCGAAGGTGTGCAGCGTGCTGTGAGCTCCGATCTCGCCCCCGAGAGGCCAAAAAGTGAAGTTCAGCTGTTTAGCGGGGGGGCGTCCATCCGGTAAAATAAGTGGGGGGACGCCGTCCACCCCCGTGGTACCCCGACTCGAGCCCTGAATAAGCCCCAAGACACCAGTAGTAAAATCAGCTGCGGCCTGTACAGGTTTGAGCAGTGGGGCCAGGGGTGATGGGGGGGGTGTGAAGGGGGGAAATTTCGACAGATGATGAGGGATAGTTAATTATTTATTCAACTTTCCCTCGTTGTCGTCTGTCGAAATCCCTCCCCTACCCGGCCCCACCACCCCACCGCTCCTACCTGCATAGGCCGCAGCTGGGTAAAATGCTGTCATTGTGATCATTTGAGCCAACTAATCCCTGGTCGCACTGGGACTCCCTTGAAGGTTCCCACAGTTTGTGTACATAATGAACTCCAAAGCAAAACACTAAAGGAGTCATGCATTTTTGAAGGCATGGCAGCATTATACAGATATCATGACAGAATATAGAACAATAAGGAAACAAAATCACTGCAGGGGTCATTACCAAATAATCAAGAAATTCAGAAAATTACGGTACATGGTAAATCCGAAAACACACTAGAATGCATGCGGTAAGCTATGTAAACTGATTAAATCAGACCTTAATTTGTAAAAACAAAAATTCCAGGGCCCAAGATATTACTTAAGGGGGCATTACAGCTAACACCATCTAGAAACCTGGTCAAAGCTGCCAAATACCAGTATCGATGCCACCTACTGCTCAGTCGACTCCAACAAATGTGACAATTTTGACTATACCAGGTGACCTAAAGCTATAAGAATGGCCTGGTAATATTATTCTTTTTAATTGTACATCAAATTGTTGTATTCTGCTCCTGTGCTCTTTTAAAAATAGATTGACAGCACCACCATGTGGCTGGCCGTCATAAATAAACACCGGCCTAAATTAAGCACTTTGCTAAATACTCTGGCATGGTATCTGTCGCTCTTGACAGATCAATTAGTGGAAAGGATTCCAGCGCTAGGGTAATTGCTGAACGTATATCTCACCTCCACTGCAAAAGCTGAAAAACAAGGTGTCCATTGTTGAGGGCTTATGAACAATGCTAGCCATTTAACCCTGACACTAAGGGGAACCAAAAGCCCACAACGTTGGAAGTGTTCTCATCTAGGCTACCAATTCAGTCTGTTAGATGAAGCCCAGGAGAAGTATCATGTATAATGTTGGGGGAGGGTGTAGCTTCAAGCCCATACAATAGATGTACGAATAAGACTATTAATCAGCATATAAGCAAGACCCTCTGCATCCTCAATTTATTCCCACAGTGCGTCGTTACACCCATTCCATACTTAGTGCTGGCCGAAAGCTTACCAACTACATTTTTCAAACATGCTGGACACCCTGACCTGCTACAGGAGAATAGCTTTAAAAGACAGAAGAAAAGTGTGGTCTATTTATTCTAAATCTAGGAAACCACTGTAAATCTATATTGATCGCTGCAACAAACTCCGCTCCTACTTGCACCTCAAGATCAAGACGCTCTACAACAACTTCGATGACCAAGACCACAGCACCACCTCAACACCCAACCCCAGCGACGCCATCCAACGGACCCTCCTCACCTGGACCACTTTTATCACAGAAGACACCGTAAAGACAATGAAACGCATCCAGTTCGGAGCAGCTAGTGACCCCTGCCCACCACACATCTTACACATGGCTGCCACTGCCATCGCACCTGAATGACGCCGAACTATCAACTGCTCCCTCCAGACCTCCACATTCCCCGACGACTCGAAACATGCTGAAGTCAACCCCCTCCTAAAGAACTTAAGGCCCATCTCACTGCTCCCTTTTTGTCGCCAAAGTCGAAAAAGCCATCAACACTCAGCTAAACCACTCCATAGAAACCAACAACATCCTAGACACCTCTCAATCTGGATTCCGCAATAACCACAGCACAGAGACTGCCCTCATTGCTGCCACTGACGACACCCGCGCCCTCCTTGACCAAGGCCACACAGCAGCCCCCATCCTCCTGGACCTTTCAGCAGCCTTCCACACAGTCTCCCACTGCACACTAGCCTCCAGGCTCCATGACGCCAGCATCCAAGGAACAGTTGTAGACTGGATTCGATCTTGCCTCTCAGGCAGAACACAAAGAATAAGACTCCCGCCCTTCCTCTCCAAACCAAAAGAGATCAGTTGCGCAGTACCCCAAGGATCCTCCCTCAGCCCCACTCTCTTCAATGTCTACATGGCCCACCTCGCCACCATCGTCAGAAAACACGGATTCAAAATAGTCTCATGCTCCGACAACACCCAGCTCATCTTCTCCTTCACCAAGAAACCCAGCATCACCAGGCACAATTCCCAAGAAGGGATGAAAGACGTCGCAACCTGGATGAGCAACAGCTGCCTGAACTCAGAGAAAACAGAAGTCCTCATCCTCGGTTCCACCCCCTCTGCAGGGGGCAACATCTGGTGCCCCCGCCCTAGGAAACCCACCCATCCCAACGGACTGCGCATGCAACCTTGGCATCATAATTGACTCTCCACTCACCATGACCTGCCAGATCAATGCTGTATCCTCCACTTGTTTCAAATGGATCCCCCCCGACTCCAGGAAGTCGGTCACCCACGCACTCATCCCCAGCAGACTGGACTAGGGACACATCTCTGCCAACTCAAGACCATCCAGAACACCGCAGTCAGACATATCCTCGAAATCCCACAACATGACTACATCACTCAACATCTCCGCACCCTCTATTGGCTCCCCGTCGAAAGAAGAATAACCTTCAAACTGCTCACACACACCTGCAAAGCCCTTCTTAACACAGGACTGCAATGCCTCAACGAACGAATCTCCTTTCACGTCCTCAAGAGAAACCTCCACTCTGCCGACCTTGCCCTAGCCAAAGTCCCCTGCTTTCACAGGGCCAGAGCAGGTGGCAGATCCTTCTCCAACCTCGCTGCAAGACGTGGGACGAACTCCCCCACCGCATCCGACGAAGCCCGACACTGCACCAATTCAGAAAGGACCTCAAGACCTGGCTCTTCGAATGACCAACAAACCTGCTTGCACACACCCCCCGCCCTCCCAAGCGCATTGAGACCCTCATGGGTGAGTAGTGCTCTCTAAAATCCCTGATTGATTGATTGATATTGATGCACCCTGGAAAGAAAAATATTGATGATGCGCATGAATGGAAAAAACGAAAACTGAGAAATCACAGTGGATGAAACCAAATCATAGAAAATCAACTTTAAAAAAAAAAAGCAAAAATTTGAAAATTAAAGGAAACATTTTCAAGGAAAGATAATTTTAAGGAAAAGTCCAAAATTACATTCAACTTCGGTTTGAGCTTCGGACAAGTGAGGAGTTTTTGGGTTTAGGCATGGGTAATATTTAGGAGTGATGAGGGTTTTTTAGTGGTGACGAATGTGTGGAGTTCAGGCATAGAAAGGGTATTGTAGGGTTCAGGGATGTGTGGAGCTTAGTGGTGGTGAGGGTTTTTCAGGTGCCATGAATAGGTGGGGTTTTGTGAAGGTGAGAGGTTTTTAGGGTTCAAAAATGAGTGGAGTTTAGTGGTGTGAGATGTTTTTAGGGTTCACAGTTAGATGGAGTGTAGAGGTGTTGAGGTGTTTTGGCGTTCAGTGATGAAATTAGGGATGAGGAGTTTTTGGGTTTCAGTATTGGATGGAGTTTAGGTTGGTGAGGGGCTTTAAGGATTGAGGGATTGGTGGAGTTTAGATGTAGGAAGAGTTCTTTAGGTTTTTAGGGATGGGTAGAGATTACGGGTGGTGAGAGGCCTTTAGGGGGTCATGGATGGGTGGTGTTAAAGAGCTGTGAGGGTTTTTATTAGGGTTCAGGGATGGGTGGAGTTAAGGTGTGGTAATACATTTTAAGGGGTCAGGGGTATGTGGCGTTTAACCATAGGAAGGGGATTTTAGGGATCAGGAAAGGGTGTAATGTAGCAGTGATGAGGGGTTTTATGGTTCAGGAATGAGTGGAGTATAAGGGTAGAAAGGGTTTTTAGGGTTCAGGAGTGGATGCAGTTTAGGTGTCTGGATAGGTGTAGTTTAGGTATAGTGAGGGGTTTTAAGCTTTCTGGGTTGGGTGGAGTTTAGGGGTAGAAAGGGCTATCTGATAGAGACTACTAGCCATAGAATTATCCCCAGGCATGAGACTGGATCCGGAAACTTTTTGCCACAGCATCCATGCGCGCCCGGGGGGAATCATGCGACTCCGCCCAGGCATCGTCTGCATATGTTACGTTAGCCAGGTCGCATAAGTCCCACCCCGGCGCGCCTACGTCAGTTTTTTCCTTTTCCGCATGCAACGCGGATCCGGTCTCTGCTACGGGCCTGTTTGGGGTCCCCTTTTTTTCTTCCCCATTGTCTAATTTTTGGTAGGACAGTGTGCGAATGCCTTTGGACTTCAAGACTTGCACGTCGTGTGTGCGTATTATGTCGGCAACGGACCCTCACCTCATTTGTATGTGGTGTTTGTGGGAGGATCACGGCACCACTGACTGTGAGGTGTGCCAACAGTTGAAGCCAAAGTCGCGGCGGGAGCGCCGCATGAAACTGCTGTCAGTGCGCCTCTCAAGGTCGGGCTTCCTCTCCTCGATCAGCCTCCGCAGATAGCTTCAGATACGGCTGTTGTCTTCGTCCTCGCCCTTCTCCGTTTGTCGCGAGAGTGTCGCTCCCCGGTGGGTAAGTGTTGCAGTTTGTCCCTGGGGGCTGGTGTTTGGCCTGCCCGGGGCGTTGGCTCTCTGTGGGTGATGCGGCCCCGCGTGTCGACCTCCTATCCACCGTTTCCCGTTGACGGAGCGTTGAGAGTCCAGATGGAGACTTATGAGGGCGGCTTTGCAGGCCTCGCTGGAGTCTCCTCCTCCTTCCCATCCTGGGGCGTTAACAGATCTTCTCTGGAGGTTGGCTGCATTTTGGTGTCATCCTCCCCGGAGACAGGCTGCTGCGTGGTGTCCTCTTCACCGGCATGGTCAAGGGCGGCTCCCCTCCATTTTCGAGGCCGAGGTGTTCGTCGTGGAGCGGCAGGTCCCCCATTCTTCGGTTCCTTCCGACTTCCAGGTCTGGTTTTGTCCGCCCCGCCTGGCTTCGGGGACAGCCGCCTTAGTCTGCAGCCGTCGCCCATGGAGGAGCTGCTAATTCAACTGTGGGGCCCTACGGGGCTCACGCGGTGTCCATGGTTGCTCACTTTCCGGCAGACCATCTTTTGGAGGTTCTCCACCAGGGCTCTGGTGGGAGGGAGATCTTGCTTCCCTTGAGGGTTGGCTCCTTTCTTCCCTAACGGGGGCTAGGTGGCGCCCCGCCTCAGGGGATCCGGTGCCTCACCACCTTTTGCACCCGCACCTCCCGGTGCCGCGTGACCCGGCATGTCTTTCCCCCCACCCCCTGCCTCCAGTCCAGTTTTGCGGACCACTTTTCCCTCCCTGGCGCCAATTTTGACTCTGGTGTCCCGGGAGGCACGCTGGTTGGACTCTTGGGGGCGCAACATGTTCACCTCGACCAGCACTGCCCTGTGGGCCCTTAACACCTTATGTGTGTTGGCTAGGGTCTCCTCTTGTTTGTGGGACTGTAGACAGGCAATCATTGCAGCACTAAATCTTGAAAATACAGCCCTAAATATAGCCCTCACAACTTACATTGGGTCTGCCTATCGTTCCTTTATGCATGCTTCCTCTCTTAACCAATAGTTCAAATCAAATTGCACCTTACTTCTAAGCTACTAAGACTGTTTTTATTTGACTGCTTTTTCCACAACTCGCTGCTATCGATGTTTTATCTGATTTTATATTTTTTCATAACCAGCAGCTATTTGATGAACATTAGATTGCTTGTACTAGCCTAACATTGCCAACTGTCAGTTACAAATCTTTCTTGTTTTAATGCTCTTTTTAAAGCTACGCTGATGGTGCTTTTTAATTACCCATATGTAATGAGAAACCGCATAACGCTATCTGGAAGACTTTTATTTAACTATTGCTGTTTTACTGGTTCGTTTTTTTCTTGATAATGTGTATTGTTGTCCGATTCACTGTGGTGTTCTTTTAAGGGTATTTTATATCCAAAAAAAGATTATTATTATTATTATATTATTTGTGGGACTCAGCTGAGTCTTTGGGTTCCGCTGCTTCCCAAGAGACGGTTCAGGTGGATTTACGCCATCATGTGCTGGATTGCCGGGAGCTAGCTGCGTTTACTCTCCGCTCTGCTCTGGACTTCTCGGAGGTGCTGGACCTGGCCATGGCTTCCTCAGTCGCCCTCCGCCGCCATGCTTGGCTTCGGGACGGCGTGTTCCCTGAAAATATTCGGGAGCGGCTGATTGATCTTCCGTTCGATGACAGCCTGTTATTTTATGCCCCTGCTGAATCTGCAATCCAAAGGTTCCTGGCAGGGCTCCGTCCTCCTCCTCCTCCTTCCCCTCCTCAGTGACTGCTGAGTTGAGCGGGTTCTGGGCCTTTCTTTGGGTTGGTTGCCCTTGCTGTGAGGTGTGTTTTATGGTAATTTGAGTCCTCCTTGCTGGGACTGTGGCTTTGTTGGCTGCTGGACGGCCCTTTGTTGACTGTGTGTTATCTGCTGGAGTTCTTTGCACAGAATTAGCCCTGAGATTAGGCCTTCTGTTTTTCTCTTGAGATGCTTGAAAAGCCGACCGCAGGGTTTTCCCTGTGGCTCTTTCGTTTTTTCCTCTGCTGCGGATGTTCCTTCCAAAGAGGGTTCCCATGTTTTGGAACTTATCTTACCCTATGTGGGGTAGTAGTAGCTGTATATAGCTTGCACTCTGCTAAGGAGTTCTGGTTGCCTCCGGGCCTCTGCTCCCCATAGCATTTATGTATGTTGCTGTTGCTTCTTTAGGTCATGTGTGCTGACCCCTCGTGTTTGTGTGTCCGGGCATTTCCTCGCCTTCAGCCTCCTGTCCCAGAGGCTGGTATGGTTCTGTGTTTCTCCCCTTGTCGGGTGTAGCCTGCCCGGTCTTCCTGGGGCTCCGGGCTGTTATTCCTGCTTCCAGCGGCTTATGGCTGCGGGCGCCGCTCTGTCTGGTCGGTTGCCTTCCGTCTATGGTGGGCTCGCCTTCTTATCCCTCGTTTCCTTGGGACCTCTAGGCTTTTCTTCTTCCTCTTCCTTGTCCTGGAATTGGATGGAAGCTTTGTCGCCTTGCAGGGGCGTAGGGTGCTTTGGCCTTCCTGGCCTTGCCTTTGGTTCCTCTACTGAGGGTGAACGTGTTCTTCTGAATTCTTCTACACTCTCTCTCTCTCTCTCTCTCTCTTCTTTCCACGTCCCTCTTGGGGTCGGTGGTGTTCTGCTTGTGGGGATTCCCCCCCATCCTCCCCGTTCTGTTGGTCTTCGGTAGTCGCCTCCCGGTGGGGGGCTGTGTCTCCTTGAGTGCCTTTGTTTGCTCTTGACAGGTGTCTCTGTCTGGTTGCGGTTCATTCCTCCTCTTGGTTCTTGGAGGATGGGGTTATGGTGCTCTTGTGCCCAGCTGCTCTGGCTACTCCAGGTTTGGGGGGGTTTGCCTTCACTCTCTGTCCTCCCCTCCCTTCCCTTCCTCTTGCTGCTAGTGGTCCTGGCCCCTCTGCTAACCGCTGAATAGGGGTCCTCTGGCCATACCTTGCCCTTGTTCCTTGGGGGGTGGTTGCCCTCTATGCTGGGGTGGCTTGGAGGTTTGTTGTTCCTGGCTGTCCTGGGACTGGCTCCGACAATAACCACCTGAAGTGCATCTTACTTAACACCCGCTCGGTCCACAGACACGCCATTGAACTTTGGAACCTACTCGACACCACATCGCCGGACGTCGCCTTTCTTACAGAAACCTGGATGAACGCCTCTTCAGCGCCTGACATCGCCATAGCCATAGCCATCCCGGAAAACTACAAGATCATCCGAAAGGATCGCATCAACCAAACAGGAGGAGGCATCGACCATCATCCATAAGAACACCATCCGCATCACGACCAGTTCTGATGACAACCTCACAACCGCCGAACACCTTCACTTCCAGATTCACATCGACCCCAAGACCACACTCAGAGGCACCTTTATCTATAGACCACCCGGACCCCGCACACAATTCAGCGAAGACATCACTGACTTCATCAGCCCTCACGTCCTCCCCTCAGAGGACTACATCCTATTGGGAGACCTCAACTTCCACCTGGAAAAGAACAACGACAGCAACACCACCACCCTGTTGGACAACCTCGCCAACCTCAGACTCAAACAACTTGTTGACACCCCTACCCACCTTGCCGGACACACACTCGACCCAATCTTCACCTCCAGCAAGCACATCTCCTTCAATCACACCACTGCTCTCCATTGGACGGACCACAGCTGCGTTCACTTCAACTACAAAAAGACTACGACCCACAACCAATTCTCCGGAGAAACTGGAATAAAATTACCACCGACCAGCTATTCACATCACTTCACCAAAACCCTCCTGCCAAATCAACGGACCCAAACCAAGCAGCCACCAACATCACACAATGGATTACCCACAGTGCCAACGAATAAGCACCCCTGAAAAACCATCAAGTCAAGCATGGCAGCAAAAAAGCCCCCTGGTTTAACGATGACCTTAAGAAATCCAAGAAAATCTGCCGCACCCTCGAGAAAGCCTGGCGAAAAAACCCAACCAATGACAACCTGACCACCTTCAAGAACGCCACCCGCAAACACCACCAACTGATCCGATCCACCAAGAAATCAGCATTCAAGGATCGACTCGACAACAACGCCCACAACAGCAAGGAACTTTTCAACATCGTCAAAGAGTTTACCAACCCCACCGCCGGCACCAACGACATCACTCGATCCCAAGACCTCTGCGACTCTCTAGCCTCATTCTTCCACAACAAAATCGCTGACATACACAACAGCTTTGGAGACCAGCCCACCCCACCTACCTCCGAACTAAAAACCCCCTCCAACAACCTCCACGCCTGGAACCCAATCTCCACTGAAGACACCATCCGCCTGATGAACTCCATTCACTCGGGATCGCCAACCAACCCTTGTCCCCACCACATTTTCAACAAAGCAGATTGCATTATCGCACCCCATCTCCGAGACGTCATCAACTGCTCCCTCAACTCCGCCACCTTCCCGGAAAGCTGGAAACACGCCGAACTCGGCGCCCTCTTGAAGAAACCTACAGCAGACCCCACTGAACTTAAGAACTACCGCCCCATTTCGCTCCTCCCATTCCCGGCCAAAGTCATTGAGAAAGCAGTCAACAATCAACTCGCCGCCTTCCTCGAATCCAACAAATCCCTCGACCCCTCACAGTCCGGCTTCCGAGCCAAACACAGCACGGAGACCGCCCTCATCGCAGCAACAGATGACATTCGAACTCTACTGGACAACGGAGAAACAGCCGCCCTCATCCTACTGCCTTCGACACAGTCTGTCATAACACCCTTATTGAACGCCTCAGCAACGTCGGAATACAAGGAAGAGCATTGGACTGGATAATCTCGTTCCTCGCCGGAAGAACCCAGAGAGTCCGCCTCCCCCCTTTTAGATCAGAGGCCACCGAAGTCATCTGCGGCGTACCCCAAGGATCCTCACTCAGTCCCACCCTCTTCAACGTATACATGAGTCCCCTCGCATTCATTGCGCGCCAACACAACCTCAACATTATCTCCTATGCAGACGACACCCAGCTGATCCTATCCCTCACCAAAGACCCAAACACCGCCAAAACCAACCTACACGAAGGAATGAAAGAAGTAGCCGAGTGGATGAAGAACAGCTGTTTAAAACTAAACTCTGACAAAACGGAAGTCCTCATCTTAGGATCATCCCCCTCCGCCTGGGACGACTCATGGTGGCCACCGGCGCTGGGATCCGCACCGAAACCAACGGACCACGCACGTAACCTGGGCTTCATCCTGGACTCCTCCCTCTCGATGACCAGACAAGTCAACGCAGTCTCATCATCTTGCTTCAACATCCTACGTATGCTCAACAAAATCTTCCGCTGGATCCCCACCGAAACAAGAAAGACGGTCACCCACGCACTGGTCATAAGCCGACTAGACTACGGAAACACCCTTTACGCCGGAACCACAGCCAAACTACAGAAAAAACTCCAACGCATCCAAAACGACTCAGCCACACTCATCCTAGACATCCCCCGCCAAGCTCACATCTCCGGGCACCTGAAAGACCTCCACTGGCTCCCCGTCGACAAAAGAATCGCGTTCCGTCTCCTCACCCACGCTCACAAAGCCCTCTACGACCTAGGACCCGAATACCTCAACACGCGCCTGTCCTTCTACAACCCCACCCGCCAACTTTGTTCGTCCAATCAGGCCCTTGCCACAATTCCACGCATCCAGTGATCCACCATGGGAGGAAGATCCTTCTCCTACTTAGCAGCCAAGACCTGGAATTCCCTCCCCACCCACCTCCGCCTCACACAGAACCACTTCTCCTTCAGAAAACAACTTAAAACTTGGTTATTTGATAAGTAAGCTCCCCCCCTCCCTCAAGCGCCTTGAGACCCTCTGGGTGAGTAGTATGCTATACAAATCTAACTTGACTTGACTTGACTTGTTTCTGGATGGGGGTGGTAGGCATGCTACATGGGTCATGACTTTTTACGCATGTTCCTTGTCTCTGGGACACGGGGGAGGGGGATGGGGAAGGCTGTCTACATACTGGCAGGGTGGCTGCTCAGGGCTCTGCTCTGTTCTGTTCTTTTTTCTGCCCCTGCCTTTGGACACTGCAGTGTTGCACTGTTCCTTATGGTGTCGTTTGTCTCCATTCTTTTTTTTCTGCTCTTTTGCACACTGTTCCCATGCTACTACAGTTTTTGTCTGGTGGTTCTGCGTTGTGGTGCGGAAAAGTGCTCAGAAGAAAACTAATATAGGCACGCCGGGGTTGGACTTATGTAACCACGCTGACGTCAAGTATGCGGACAACACCTGGGCGGAGTTGCGTGATGCCGCCCCGCCCCGGCGCGCAGGAATGCTGTGGCAGAAAGTTTCCGGATCCAGTCTCACGCCTGGGGATAATTCTACGTGAAGGAATCTGTGGCTAGAATCGTCTCTACCAGATACATCATTACCGAAGGTAAGTAACTCGTACTTTAGGGTTCAGGTGTAGTTTAGGTGTTGTGAGGGTTTCTAGGGGCAGGGATTGATAGTGTTTTCAGGTTGTGAGGGGTCAGGTGGATTTGAAATAATGATTTCCAACAAAGGGACACTGTTCCTAATGCAGGGTGCGTAAAGTCACCAAATGCATGAGGGTGCAAAAGTCACCCATATGTGAGAAAAGGAAATTAAAAAGGAAAGGAGAAACAGAATCTCTAGGTAAGGGGACCCACAGAAAAACGGGGGAAACAATTTGTGTCCTCTGTTGCCCTCACACACCTCGAAAGATGTCATGCTTCATCATCAGGCAGTTGCTCCTCCTTTCCTTTTTAATTTCCTTTTCTCACATATGGGTGACTTTTGCACCCTCATGCATTTGGTGACTTTATGCACCCTGCATTAGGAACAGTGTCCCTTTGTTGGAAATCAGTATAAAAATAAGGAGCATGGACACTGGACCTTTTAATAGCTCCTGGGTCCCCCCCCTCTCCCTTTTGTATAATAAGGATTTGAAATAATATCTCCTGATTAATAGCACTAAAATACATACTTTCTACAAATTGTTTCTGAAAATAAGACCTGCAACCATTGAATTTACACTTTAAAAAATAAGCATGCAAGAGTCAATTTCAAACAAAAAGACATTCTATTAATTGGTTTCTATGAAATGTTAAATGCCATTCATTCTGAAAACTTCTATTAAACAGTTTAGGTGAAATGGTTTCTCAGTAACGGTATTCCATGAAATTGTCTTTTCTATAATTATTACATATGAAATTGGCAGATTACCTGCTATTTGGGAAGACTATTGGCAGTGCTTGGAGAACACGCTTCATTCACATCAAGAAATAAACATATTTATCACAACTGGTAGATACCAAGTTTTGGTCTACCTCAACCATGATCCAACCTATGCTGAACAAATACAGGGCATGTTCACTACAACATTCCATAAACACAGGGCCAAACGTGGTTATTCTCTGAGATCAAAGTATACTTCAAGAGGATTGTACAAAGTTATGAAAGCCTTGCAAAATATCTATCATCCGCCTAAAAAGGAAATCACAAATTGGACATAGGAATTATAATTCTCCAGTATTAGGGGTGTCTTTCATAGATTCACATGCCTGAATCATTCCCCGTCGTCGGAGTGGGAGCCCACGGTACATAAAAAAGTAGTGAAATATACCCTTAGTACATAAGAGATAACAATATACCCAACCAGGAAGTAAAGTAGCCCTAGCTACAGTAAAAGAAACTTCCACATTAGAACCTGTCCATGTCATTATGTATGGACCAAACTGCAGCCAATCAGGCCACAGCTCCCACCAGCAAGCTCTCCCCAGAGACCCAGGCTCTCAGATTTTTTACCGCACGTCGTGTGATAGGGAGTCCTTCTGAGCTCTGCTCAATTCTTCTCTTGGATAAAGTTTCTTCTTCAAGGAAATGTCTTCTTCAAAATCCCTTTTTAGGGCCTGCGACTCGTGTGGAAAGGCGAGACTGTTTAAGGAAGATCCACACACTCGCTGCATCTACTGTTTATACCCTGACCATCAGGTTAAGGACTGCAGCATCTGTCGAAAATTCTCTCCTAAAACCCTCAGGGACAGAGAGGGTCGCCTGTTGCTGTGGCTGCAGAAAATGAAAAATAAAGATGAGCCACTTTCTGAGGTAGGAAGTTTTGCCTCAGAATCTACCAAGGGGTCGAAAAAACGGAGAGCTGAGAGTACTGTGCCTACTCCGAAAGCTAAGGTGTCTAAACACCAGCTCGCCTCACAGGAGCCTTCTACTTCAAAGGCACAGAAATCCTCTGAGAAATCTGTGAAGGTCCCGAGCTCTAAAAGAACGGAGTCTTTGGTGTCCCCCGTGAGACCTATGACTAAGGCACCAACAACGTTGCCAAATTCCAGTCAGGCTGCCTCTGCCATGACTTCTACATTGACTTTCTCCTCACCTAAATCGACCATGGTGATGTCCTCAGCTTCCTCTCCAACTTTTGTTCATGTGCAGGTTCGACCCATCTCGTCGACGAAGGTTTTCACACCTCTCGTCGACGATCAGACATCGACGGCACTGAAGCAGTCGACGAAGAAATCCTCGTCGTCGTCGACGATTGCTCCGTCGACAAAGAAGACCTCACTGTCGTCGACACCATCGTCGATGAAGATGTCGTCGACGGACCCATCGGCGACGAAGAAGACCCCGTCGACGGACACGTCGACGAAGACGTCGTCGACGAAGGTGAGGATTGTCCCGTCGACGGCCCCGTCGACGACCTCGTCGACGATGAAGACTGCTCCGTCGACGGTTCCCTCGTCGACGACGAAATCCAACACGTCGACGAAGGTGACGCCATCTCTAACAACGAGAGAACCATCAGCTTCTTCATCAAAAGCGACGACACAGAGCTTGATTTTGCCAGGCAATCCATCTACGCCAAAATTGTCGTCTTGTACTGACCTACAGGTATGGTCGGCAAAGACCACTGCCATACCTCTTCCTTCTCCAGCCACTACTACGGCTTTGCTGCAAAAGAGGTCCTCTCAAACAACGCCATTATCGCCGCTCCAGATGCCAGATAGGCTGTTAGATTCTGAAGTAGAATCTGGAGATGAACTGTTTCAAGCGGCGGAAAGTCCCTCTGACTTATTAATACATGTAAAGGATCAGGAGGAAGACGAACAGCAAATCCAGGTACCTACATCGGTACCCACTTCTGCGACAGGAATGCAGATGCCGATGGAACTTTACGAGAATCTGCAGTATATGCTGAGCGATTATTATCGCCGATTCCCGCCTTCGGAATCGGGCGATTCGCATATTACCTCCCCTCAGCCTCGCGTGAGTAGAGGTCCAAGGCCTAATAGGCCGGAAGAGGCACAGGCTACCCGACCTGCCACGCCAGTATCTCCCCATCAACAGGAGGTTGGCGATTCTGATGAGGACACCCATGAGGAGGGGGAGTTGATTAGATCGGACTCGTCGGAGTATGAGGACTACCAGGCTGAATCGCCATCCCCAGAGGAACAACCGAAGGCTGACTCACCGCCGGTGGATATAGCGAACTTCCATAGACTTATGGACAAAGCCACTAAAAGATTTCTGGTTTCCATGGAAGCGAAACAAGATGACTGCTTTCTTTATGATTTCAAGTCTTTGTCTCAGAAGCAGAGTTGGTCTATTCCCATTATAGACTTTATCTGGAAGGAAGGGCTTAAGATAATGGCCACGCCAAATTCTGCTCCCGCAGTATTGCCGAGAGTCGACAAAAAATATAGGGCGCCAGCCTCTTCACCTGCCTGTCTCATCGGCCAAGCTAAAACGGACTCAGTCATTGCGCAGGCAGCGCAAAAAAGAGCTAGGAACCCCTCAACTCAGGTCTCCATTCCAACGGACAGAGATGGCAGACGCCTCGATTCCATTGGTAAAAAGGTCTCCACTATCGCGGCCACCACGGTTAGAGCTGCTAATTCTTTAGCAATTCTTGGTAGGTATGACAGACAAATGTGGTCTGACATATCCCCATACATCCAAAAATTACCTGAGCCAGACCGCTCTGAGGCCATCAAAATCCTACAAGACGGCGAATGTGCGTCGTCGGAAATTATCGACGCTGCAGTGGACGTAGCGGCCACAGGTTTTAGACAGTTGGCAGGAGCTGCAGTGCTCAGACGAGAAGGATGGTTAAAATCTACGTCTTTTCGCCAGGAGGTACAGGCCAAAGTTTTAAATATGGCTTATGACGGCGAATTCCTGTTTGGCTCGCATGTGGACGAAGCCTTACAGTCCATTAAGAAGGATACAGAAACGGCACGTTCGTTGGGTACTCTGCAGTACCGTAAGTCTTCCTTTCGTGGGGCAAAAGGAAGGGGTAACTTCTCCAACAGAGGGGGCTATTACCAGCAACGCCCATATCAGACCAATCAAAACAACCAAAGGTACCAACCTTACAAACAACAGCCTTATGGCCAAAGGCGGAGCACCTTTACACAATCCAGAGGAAAATCCACTTATCGAGGTAGAGACAACGCCAACAAAAAGTGAGGAAAACATCCTGCCGCCACTCTGCCTATGCCAGCCACGAATTGGAGGAAGAATATCCCTGCATTACTCTCAATGGTCCAAAATTACAACAGACAGATGGGTCTTGGATGTAATCTCAAAGGGTCACGTATTGGAATTTGTAAAAGCCCCTCCAAATTCGCCCCCAAAAGGACCACCCCCAGCACATCTCAAGGAGCTGTTCCTCCAAATCAATGCAATGATTCGGAAAGGGGCAATCGAGAAGGTACCTCAACATCAGAGGGGTCAAGGGTTTTACTCTCGTTTCTTCTTGATACGCAAAAAGTCGGGGGAGTGGCGCCCCATCCTCGACTTGCGTGCCCTCAACAAATTTATCAAGCAATTGACATTCAGAATGTTGTCACTGCAGGAGATCCTCCAGTTTCTGACGGAAGGCGAACATATGGCAACCCTGGACCTACAGGATGCTTACTTCCACGTACCCATCTTCCCCAGGCACAGGAAGTTCCTAAGATTCAGAGTGGCCGGCAGGGACTTTCAGTTCAAGGTCCTTCCCTTCGGGCTACGTTCAGCCCCGAGAGTATTCACCAAGATGTTGGCACCGGTGGCGGCCCACTTACGGTTGCAAGGTATCCAGATTTATCCTTATTTGGACGACTGCCTTATCAAGGCCAATTCCTATGCCACCGCAAGCAGTCACGTCCAAACATGCCTGTCTCTATTTCAAGACTTGGGTTTTTCAATAAATTTCGAGAAATCATACCTGACACCGTCTCAGAAGACGTCTTTCCTGGGAGCGACTCTGGATTCCAGGAAAGCTCAGGTTTTCATTTCAAACGAAAGGCAAGCCAAGATCCAGGACCTGGCGAGAGCACTCCTCAGAAGAGAGTGCGTTTCAGTTCGACGATTAAAATCTTTCCTGGGGATGTTGTCATCATGCATTCTCCTGTCTCCGAACTGTCGTCTGAGAATGAGACCACTGCAAGAGGAACTCGGCCACCAGTGGGTGCAAGTATCCGGTTCCTTCGAAGATGTCATCGTCTTAACACCTCGAATGAAACACGCAATTCGGTGGTGGGCTCTGGCACGCAACCTGCAAGTCGGCCGCGCCTTTCTAGAAGAAGTCCCCAGTTTCGTCGTCACCACGGATGCCTCGCTGGAAGGTTGGGGCGCTCACCTTCAAGGGATGACAATCAGTGGCAAATGGAACGCACAACAAAGGACATGGCACATCAATTTGTTGGAGTTGAGGGCCATTTTCCTCGCCCTGAAATCATTTCAAGTGACTCTGTCAAACTCGTCCGTGTTGATCCGAACAGACAACACGACGAGCATGCACTACCTGAACAAGCAGGGGGGCACAAGATCGGCCCGTTTGTCTCAGCAAGCTCAGGAAATCTGGAATTGGGCCCTGGAACACAATATCAACCTGACGGCAGTTCATGTCCCGGGAGTAGCCAATGTCCTGGCAGACTCCCTAAGCAGATCCAAAAGCAGCACTCACGAGTGGGAACTGCATCAGCCAGCTCTGGACCACATTTTCCTGAGATGGGGTCGCCCCGAGATAGACCTATTCGCGACCTACCACAACAAGAAATGCACCCATTTCGCGAGCTGGACTCCTCACAAGGAGTCGTGTGGGGACGCTCTCTCTCTGAACTGGAAACAAATCTTTGCCTACGCCTTCCCTCCGATCCCTCTGATCCCCAAGGTCATCAACAAAATGAGGAGACAACCGTGTCGTCTGATTCTAATTGCCCCACGGTGGCCCAGACAATACTGGTTCACGCAGCTTCTTCTCCTCTCAGAGTGCGATCCAGTTCAGCTGCCTCAAATTCCGGATCTTCTGACTCTACAAGGCGGAAAAATATATCATCCAGACCCTCATTCTCTAAAATTGTCAGCTTGGCTCCTCAACACCATGAGTTCGCGCATTTGAACATTCCTCAAGACTGTCAGGAGGTCCTGGACAATGCTAGGGCGCCTTCCACGAATAAAACTTACAGGCTCAAGTGGAAGCGGTTTTGTGCTTGGTGCAGGACTGTGGGTTTACATCCTATCCATGCTGAACCAGACAAGATTTTGCCCTTCTTTTTACATCTTGCTAAATCGGGCTTGGCACACTCTACACTCAAGGTGTTCTTAGCGGCAATATCGAGATACCGACAGGACGGTCAAACTTCGCTGTACTCTGCAAGGATTGTCCAGCAATTCTTTAAGGGTTTATTCCGCATGTTTCCACCAGTCCGTAGACCGCCTCCATCCTGGCACTTGAATATTGTATTAGCTCAACTCATGCGCCATCCTTTTGAGCCAATTCATAAAGCTGATCTAAAATTCGTCACCTGGAAGGTGGCTTTGCTACTGGCCTTGACATCTGCCAGAAGGGTCAGTGACATACAGGCATTTTCCTCTAAACCACCTTTCTTGCAATTCACAAATGATTCAGTGATACTGCGCACCAACCCGAGGTACATACCCAAGGTGCCATCGGATTTCCACCTGAATGAGCCAGTCATCCTTAAAACGTTTTTTCCAAGTCCGCAATCTCCAGCGGAACGAACTCTACACACGCTGGACATCAAGCGGTGTCTCAAGTTCTATCTCTCCAGGACAGCTGCCATCAGGAAAACTGATCAGTTATTTGTTGCGCATGGCAAACCACGTCAAGGCAGTGCAGTCACTAAACAAACTATCGCTAGATGGGTCTCTTCAGCGATTGGACTCTGCCATCTACAGGCGGGTAAACCCTTGCCAACCTTGCCCAGAGCACATTCTACGAGAGCAGTTGCTTCCTCAACTGCTTTGTTTGCTGGTGTGCCTCTCCTGCATATCTGCAGAGCTGCTACCTGGTCCAGCAGGCACACATTCACGAGGCATTACTGTCTGGAAGCTTCGAGCGACACCGATGCCTCGGTGGGGAGAGCAGTCCTGCGTACTCTTTTCCAATAAGGTGAGCCTCTGCTATTTCTCTCCCACCTCCTCTTGCTCTTTTACGCCTATTTTATTATTCCTTTGTGGTTTCTGCATTACTGCTATGTGCCTTGGCGTCCAAGAGCTGTATATAATGCTATGACTATTACTGCTCACTACTCTGATTCAGGCATGTGAATCTATGAAAGACACCCCTAATACTGGAGAAGAACAATAGTTACTTACCTGTAATCTGTGGTTCTCCAGTATTGGTGTCTTTCATAGATTCACATGCACCCACCCACCTCCCCTCAGAGGCTCACTTGGCTTTTTTCTTCTATACTTATTCCGGTACACTCCGGTGCTACAAAAATCTGAGAGCCTGGGTCTCTGGGGAGAGCTTGCTGGTGGGAGCTGTGGCCTGATTGGCTGCAGTTTGGTCCATACATAATGACATGGACAGGTTCTAATGTGGAAGTTTCTTTTACTGTAGCTAGGGCTACTTTACTTCCTGGTTGGGTATATTGTTATCTCTTATGTACTAAGGGTATATTTCACTACTTTTTTATGTACCGTGGGCTCCCACTCCGACGACGGGGAATGATTCAGGCATGTGAATCTATGAAAGACACCAATACTGGAGAACCACAGATTACAGGTAAGTAACTATTGTTCATATTTGTCTTAAACTTCCTCTATATACCTCTTATTTGAGGCTGGCTTATTTTCACCAGAGGGTTTGTTATCCAGAAGGATAAATCAGACATTAGGACTGGCTAGGTGAGGAATGATAGACAAACCGATGGGTTTTTGAACAGAGAAATAAGTTGTGCAAATGCCGAGTGTAAGTGTTGTGCTATTGACTGAGCTCTGAAAATGTCCAGGCAGTATCTCCGTGGAGCTCACTTCGTTATCATGAAGAACACATCTCTGAAGGCTTTAATTATAGAGCATGAGGAAAAGCAAAGCTACTTAGCTGTTCATTTTAGATGAAAGGAGTAAATAGAACTGTATACCATCACCTAATATTTGAGTACATGAGCGATGGTAAAGTGTATCAAGGTCATGATCTGCTCGAGGATGATGTGATGCCCGGGTGACAATATTGGAGAGGGTGGTAAAATACGTATTCTCACAGTAGGGGCCGGCATGGATCGGGGTGGTGGGACGCGGGATGGGGAAAAAGGGCAGGGGGTAGGGGTAACAGGATATTTTTAAAAAAAAGAAAAAACCTTACCTCCACGTCTTTCCTCGCATTGGCAGGCTCCCCTGACCAATCTCAATGCTGCAATGCAATGTTGTGATTGGTCTGAGCACCGTGGTTCGGCGCTCAGCCAGGGACTAGAGGCCTGGGCATTTTCTCCATGCAGGCTGTAATACAGTCATGCGTAATGAAAGTGTGCATAACGGTTTGGCCGGTCCGAGAGGGCCGGTCAAACAGTCATTGCGCACTTAGGAAGGTGCTACAACTCCTCCTCTGCTCTGCCTCCCGCCCTGTCATGCAAAGCTGCCGCAGCAGGAGGAATGAATAAAATAATAGTAACATTATGTTATTTTCATTTTATGTTTTCCTTTCTTTTACTACTTCAGGGCAGAGAGGCGACGCTGATCCGCCGTAGCAGAGGATCCGCCACTGTATTCTTACTAGCTTTTACTGTCACTTTTGTGATCTTTTGATCCACTTTAACCCTGCTGAAAGTGCATCTGCTCCAAAAAGAGTTTTTGTTCTCAAGTGTGTCTCTCTTTTTTTGTTTAAGTCATGACAAGTCAATCTGTGTCGTTAGTCTGTTGGTAGCAGCGAATATGGTGGCATCACATGACCAGCAATACAGCTTTTCTAGTTAAGCCCTTTCTGCTGATCTTAAGTTCCTTTAAATTGAGCAGCAGTAAAATCTGTTATTTACAACACCTAGAAGTGACAATCAAAGTGCTATAAGCATGAGAGAAACCCAAATTATTGTTATTATGAGTAATAAACATTACTTTCTAATGTCACTCAACAGGAGTGAGGTTCCCTCTATAATTCTTCCACCCCCGGATCAGGTCTCCCTGTACCTCCTTGGTAGCTAGTGTTGAACTTCAATTTGCGCATATTGCGATTAACAGAGCCTCCAAATTTGTAGCACTAGTTTTACATTTATTTTGTTTTTATTTAGCAGCTGCCCCAAGGGGCAGGTCTGAATTGGCATTCTTATATGTTGTTGTAAATGTTTACCTCTTACAACTCTTAAGAGAGTCTTTAGAGAAGATTTTGCTCTTTAGTAACCCAACATTCACACTCATAAACTCAAGTAATGCTGGAAGGTATTGTTCTTGGTTGCCACAGAGTAAAAGGTAGCAGGTGAAATTGCCCACAACAGTTAATTTTCCCTTCCACTCATGCTCCCTCCCCCCTTCATTTTTGGGCCCATACGTTTTGAGCAGGCAGTCAACTGTGGTTGACACCACATGCTGACGTTGTTGATGTACGTTAGCACTGAGGAGTGGGCAATAAGGGGTAACCATGTGTTGGAATTGCTATTTTTATGTTTTGTGATGCCCTACTCCTTTCCTTGCTCCTAAATACTGGTTTCTATCATGCCCGAAGTTCCTATTTTTTCCCACCAGCCGTTTCTCAGGGAGCTGGTACCTTTATAGGCTCTTTCTTACTACAGGAACTGCTACTGCCCAGGCTCAGACTGGGAAGCAAAAGGTAGCCCTGGCAAATTTGATCAGACCTGCCCTCATACTGCACGCAATAAGCAAGCACACCACATGAGCCTGAACACTTGAAGGGGGCCCTAGGAGTGAGTTGTTGTCACAGAAGAAATGTTTGAAAATAATCCAAATATGCTGTGTTTTACAACATATATTTCATTATAGAACCATGTCCAATCATTGAATGGAAGGATGGAGGTCGGAGGTGTATGAAGTAATTCAAGAATGGAAGACAAGGACTTGTATTTACGTGGAGTAAATTGTCTTAATGCACCGACCAAGGTTGGTTTCCATGGTTTTCATTTTACCTTCAGTATTCAAACATCACCCTTCCTTAACACTACCACCTCTAATCCGTGTGAAACATTCAAACCTGATTGTATTTCACACATTGCACGGATGTACCACCTCAAAGAATTAAATACAAAGCATTAGGATTTGGCCTAAAATGGAATAAAGAAAGAGATAGCCAAGCAGTGCCCAAAATTATTAATGTGAATCCAGGCAATCTTGCATCAAGCCAAGCTCCCACGGGACCACATTATGTGATCCTAGGCAATTACATTTTTACTGTGCCTCCTACATCAGTTTCCTTCATCATCACATCAGAGCACCTTAAAATACATCAGAGCACCTTGAAATACGTCAGTTTCCTTCATCATCACATCAGAGCACCTTGAAATACATCAGTTTCCTTCATCATCACATCAGAGCACCTTGAAATACATCAGTTTCCTTCATCATCACATCAGAGCACCGTGAAATACATCAGTGTTTTCTTCATCATCACATGAGAGCACCTTGAAATACATCAGTTTCCTTCATCATCACATCAGAGCACCTTGAAATACGCCAGTTTCATTCATCATCACATGAGAGCACCTTGAAATACGTCAGTTTTCTTCATCATCACATGAGAGCACCTTGAAATACGTCAGTTTCCTTCATCATCACATGAGAGCACCTTGAAATACGTCAGTTTCGTTCATCATCACATCAGAGCACCTTGAAATACGTCAGTTTTCTTCATCATCACATGAGAGCACCTTGAAATACGTCAGTTTCCTTCATCATCACATCAGAGCACCTTGAAATACGTCAGTTTCCTTCATCATCACATCAGAGCACCTTGAAATACGTCAGTTTTCTTCATCATCACATGAGAGCACCTTGAAATACGTCAGTTTCCTTCATCATCACATGAGAGCACCTTGAAATACGTCAGTTTCCTTCATCATCACATGAGAGCACCTTGAAATACATCAGTTTCCTTCATAATCACATCAGAGCACCTTGAAATACGTCGGTTTCCTTCATCATCACATGAGAGCAGCTTGAAATACATCAGTTTCCTTCATAATCACATCAGAGCACCTTGAAATACGTCGGTTTCCTTCATCATCACATGAGAGCACCTTGAAATACGTCAGTTTCCTTCATCATCACATGAGAGCACCTTGAAATACATCAGTTTCCTTTACCATCACATGAGAGCACCTTGAAATACGTCAGTTTCCTTTCTCATCACATGAGAGCACCTTAAAATACGTCAGTTTCCTTCATAATCACATGAAATACATCAGTTCAGGCTGTGTGCTGCACAAAAACAAAATACCAAATGTCAAGGAGTGTATCACATGCTCCTTCAACACCTGAAGTACAGAATGGGTCCTGTTGGACTTGGCCCTTCTGGCAGGTTCACCCCTGAACTTTTTGCCTAGTGATTTCTGGTCTTTGCGCACTTTGACACTGTGGCGCAGTGTAAAGTGCGTCCTCTCCCTGAGTGTGTGTGTGAGATTGGCCTGCTCTCCCATAGGAATGCATGGGGAATGTCTGTGTCCCTGGTAGTTCCTGATGCGTGAGGCGTGCATGGTCAAGTTTGGTATGTGCGAACTCGGGAGAGTGAATGCTGCGCAATGGTATGTGCGGTGTGTATGTGTCTTGTGCGGAAGCGCCACTTCTAGACATGACTGTGTATGTGCTGTGAAGGTGCTGGCGTGTGATTGGCTGGAGCTGGCTGGGATGCCAGGCTCCAGGAAGTCTGTGTGGGTCTGCCCCGGTGGTGAATGGAGAGATTAGCATGCTGATGTGAGGGAGGGGCTGCGCCTGTGTCCTGAATGGGGCTGGGTTTTCCCCACACAATGCTGGCTCCGCCCCCTGTGGTGCGACTGATGGCCCTAGCCTGCCTGATGAATGAAAGGGGTGGTTGAGCCATCAACAGTGCTCACAGACCAGCTGCGACTGGTTCTGCCCCCACCCTGCACCTACAGACAAAAGGGAAAAGGTGTATAAAAGAGGGGCTGTGACCCCATGAAGATGTTCTTGTCTGCTGCTTGAATCTGCCAGGGGCGTGCTGCTGCTTGGGCCCAGGGGAAGGCTTGCCTCCCCTGGGCTCTGCCCAGCCCCTGGACTCCTGAAGGACCTTTGTTTGCTATAGCGCTTGGGAGCGCTGTATTTACCCTCCAAGCGCCTGGAAGTCCTTTCTTTCCCCTCCTAGCGCAAGGAGCACTTCATTTGCCTTATAGCGCCTGGAAGCGCTGGATTTTTACCTATAGCGCTTGGGAGCGCTTTAACTGCCTAGAGCGCCTGGAAGCGCTTTATTTTCCTTTTGCGGCTGCCCAGGCCGATTTTAACGTCCCCTGGCAGGTGCCCACCCCGCCAGGGACCTGGTGCCGTTGTTTTTGCCCCCAAGCGAGTGCCCACCTCGCTGCACGATTTACTTTCTGAGGGAGCTCACCCCTCGAAAGTCACCGCCGCCGGCCCGTGGATCTGCTCTGAGGCGCTGTCCCGCCTCCAAGTTTAGCCTTGCTGCTCGCGCCACGTTACCTAGAGGGCGAGTAGGGGTTATCTTGGCGTGTAACTCCCTTGCCCTGACCTTGGGAATGGTGATCCCTGACTGACCTCGACGCGAGTCTTGGCCAGCCAGGGTCCCGTTTCTAACATTGGACGCAGCGGTGAGGATAAGGATTTGTGTTTGCGATGTACCACAGTGACAACGGGCCACACTACAAAACTCTGCATTTTAGATAAATCACATTTTGGGGATTATTGTATGGAGTTTGCTAAAAATGTCATTTCTGTGGAAATGTGTTTCTTGTGCACTTTGAGTTAGGTGTCCCTAGCTCGGGAGGGTAGATCATCCCCCTAAGTGCAGTGTGTTTTCTGGATTCACCAGGAGGGTGGGATCCAGTGGTGGCAGCATAAGTGTGTTGAGTGCATGTGTCCCCCGTCCCTGCCCTGGAGTGATGGTACCTGTGTCACGTGTGGTCAGGTTGAGAAATCAGGGGTGGTAGAAACTGCCTTACCAGTCTGGGGAGGGGTGTGTGTGGACGAAGGGTGTGTTGCACTGAATGCTTGTGTACTCTTGTTTTGCTCAGATACCTAAAGTTCCGTGTGTTAAACTTTTCCCAAGAACGTCTGCAGACAGTGGAGCCTGCTTCTGATTTTCTGTGGTCTGTTTAGAGACAGATGTTTGGAGTTGGTAATGTTCTGGGAGGAGAGAGGCATAGGGGATGGAGTGATTCCAAAAGGAGTGGCTGAGGTGTCTTCCAGCCCAGTGTGGTGGAAGAGGTTAAGTGTAGCCCAGCTAGGTCTCGGTGTAGGGGCTCACGTCCTGTCTCAAGAGGAGAAGGAGTGGGTGGGACTGCATGTCTCCAGGTGCCCGAAACCCAGTGTCAGGGCCTGGACTGTTTCTGAAGGGAACGTCAGGTCGGGGGCCTAGGCTGTACCAATAGGTCATTTGAGGAAGATCTCCCAGAGTGTTTGAAGAATGTAGAACATCAGTGAACATGATTTCATGGGTGGGCCTGAAGCTCATGGGAGTTTCCCCTGCCCCTGTGCTATTGTGTTAATTGTTGGGGAGTGACCCTAAGGAAAGGTTCTGGTCTTCCAGCCCAGTGTGGTGGAAGTGGCTCAGAGGAGCACAAGCCTGGTCTTCGTAGTCTGGGTGTTTTTTTTTTTCTTAGGAACACCAGGTGAGGGAGCCTAGCATGTCCGTATGGAGCGTCCTTCTAGGGAGATCTCCCAGTGTGGAGAGAACGTGGAGCGCCTGTAAGCAGGGCTCTAGTAGTTCTGTTATCTGGCAGTACCGCTCCAGTTGGGAGGGTGCAGAAGTCCAGATGGAGGGGTGCAAGGGGGATAGGTTCCCCAGTGGAGTAACCAGGGAGTGACCATGGTGCTGCCACTTCTGTCCTGAGTGTCAGGAAGACTTGTACACGACACATTAGTTAGGTGTCACCCTCAAGGAAGTCCTGGTGCGCCAGGCATCTGACCAAAGGGGTACGTCCCTCGGTTGGGGAGCCAGTAGCCGGTGTGTCCGGATCTGGACGTAAGGGCAACTGTATGTAGTGTCCTGAAGGAACTCCTGCCTGAAGAGAAGGAACCGGGTAAGCTGTATGGGGGATTGACCTGCAGTGGTTGCCTTGCTGCTGAAGGAGGAGTGAATTCGAATCCCAGGTGGTAGACCAGTTAGGGGAGCTGTGACTCTGTCATGACCAGCCTGGTGTCCTGTAGGCACCGCACTGAGCCGCGTCTGCCTTCGGCCGCGCAGCCTATGCCGCTTGCCGTCCCCGTCTCGACGCGGTCCGTGGGCCGCTGCCTGCGCCGCATCTGGCAACCCGCAAAGTGCAACGCCTCACTACACCGATCTTGTGCTGGTCTGACCGTGGTCACTGCTGCTGAGGGAGTAAAGGTCCCGAACTGGTGGGAGAGTTGTGTTCTGGAGGGTGCTTCAGAAGTAGAGGTAGGGTGGGGCATTCTTGTCCGTGACCTCTGGTCAGCCTGAGGGTGCAGACCCTAGGTTGGAGGATCAGTGGTAGTTTGGAACTACACTGAGAAAGGGAGTGGAGAATGGCTATGTAGGCCAGGGGTTACCACCCCCCACTCTGTGGATTAGCAAGGACCAGTGGTATCTGGGTGGCCTAGGGCCTGGTCCTAGCCGTGGACAACTAAGGAGTACCAGTGGGGTAGCCTAGTTGGGCCTGTTTTTTTTTTAAGTATGTGCTTGTCTTATGGATCAACGTGGCGTAGAACCGGAGGGTGTCCCTGCAGTGCGGGTCCGCGTCCGTGTTCTATCGCCCCAAGCAGGGAAGTCCATCACGGTGGTGATTGTTCTCCCCTGCGTTTTGGCTGGAAGGGGGTTGTGTTGGACTTGGCCCTTCTGGCAGGTTCACCCCTGAACTTTTTGCCTAGTGATTTCTGGTCTTTGCGCACTTTGACACTGTGGCGCAGTGTAAAGTGCGTCCTCTCCCTGAGTGTGTGTGTGAGATTGGCCTGCTCTCCCATAGGAATGCATGGGGAATGTCTGTGTCCCTGGTAGTTCCTGATGCGTGAGGCGTGCATGGTCAAGTTTGGTATGTGCGAACTCGGGAGAGTGAATGCTGCGCAATGGTATGTGCGGTGTGTATGTGTCTTGTGCGGAAGCGCCACTTCTAGACATGACTGTGTATGTGCTGTGAAGGTGCTGGCGTGTGATTGGCTGGAGCTGGCTGGGATGCCAGGCTCCAGGAAGTCTGTGTGGGTCTGCCCCGGTGGTGAATGGAGAGATTAGCATGCTGATGTGAGGGAGGGGCTGCGCCTGTGTCCTGAATGGGGCTGGGTTTTCCCCACACAATGCTGGCTCCGCCCCCTGTGGTGCGACTGATGGCCCTAGCCTGCCTGATGAATGAAAGGGGTGGTTGAGCCATCAACAGTGCTCACAGACCAGCTGCGACTGGTTCTGCCCCCACCCTGCACCTACAGACAAAAGGGAAAAGGTGTATAAAAGAGGGGCTGTGACCCCATGAAGATGTTCTTGTCTGCTGCTTGAATCTGCCAGGGGCGTGCTGCTGCTTGGGCCCAGGGGAAGGCTTGCCTCCCCTGGGCTCTGCCCAGCCCCTGGACTCCTGAAGGACCTTTGTTTGCTATAGCGCTTGGGAGCGCTGTATTTACCCTCCAAGCGCCTGGAAGTCCTTTCTTTCCCCTCCTAGCGCAAGGAGCACTTCATTTGCCTTATAGCGCCTGGAAGCGCTGGATTTTTACCTATAGCGCTTGGGAGCGCTTTAACTGCCTAGAGCGCCTGGAAGCGCTTTATTTTCCTTTTGCGGCTGCCCAGGCCGATTTTAACGTCCCCTGGCAGGTGCCCACCCCGCCAGGGACCTGGTGCCGTTGTTTTTGCCCCCAAGCGAGTGCCCACCTCGCTGCACGATTTACTTTCTGAGGGAGCTCACCCCTCGAAAGTCACCGCCGCCGGCCCGTGGATCTGCTCTGAGGCGCTGTCCCGCCTCCAAGTTTAGCCTTGCTGCTCGCGCCACGTTACCTAGAGGGCGAGTAGGGGTTATCTTGGCGTGTAACTCCCTTGCCCTGACCTTGGGAATGGTGATCCCTGACTGACCTCGACGCGAGTCTTGGCCAGCCAGGGTCCCGTTTCTAACAGGTCCCAACCCTCCTGACGGTCCCCAACCCTTCTTTGGGGGTCCCATTGAGTCCTGAAATGTGTTGCAGTGGTCCCATAGTAAAGAAATACACTGTTTTGAATTGAAGAGGCGTTATCACACGTGTACTCATATCTGAGGGAAGCAACAACAAACCCCTCACCCATCTCCCTCTAAAGGTCAGCACTGCTTACGAGCCTGCGGGAGACATGATTCATTCAAAGGCAAAATAAATGTTTTTTAAATGAGTCAGGTCTGACTGGCACACTTTAAGAGCATTTATTTTGCATTGTTTGTAAAATGCTGCAGGAACGAAGGAACTTGACCAACCCAACCACCAGCAACAAAACCAGCCCCCATCAGTAATAAAACCAGCCCCCACTGTTCCAGTCGATTTGGAAAATGCCTGGTGCTCAGTATGGCCAGTCCAAGCCTGCAGCTGCTGGTGCCTCTGTCACTTTCTCCAGCTTTCCTAGGAATTAGGGTAGGCACAGTAAGTGGGGGGCAGGGGGATTGGGGAGACTTCTGTAGAGCGAGAAGAGAGGTGTGCACAAGGAGGAAGAGAGCAGGGCTAGTTTGAAATGTTTCGCCAGCGGTGTTTTGTAGATTCCGCCTGCACAGTGCTTGTGCTGTGCTTATGAAATCTCTTGTATTTAATATATCTTAAAAGGGGGTGTTGATCAGTTACCATTCAAGAATAACTGTGTTCATTTGCGTGTAACTTTTTTTTTGTTAGCGTAATTGAAAATCTTGTACTTGTATAACGCACAAATCACCCCTGAAGGGTGCTATTGCCCAGAGTCGCATGGTGCTGGGCAGACCCCTGCTGCCGGAGCCAGGGATCGAACTGCGATCACCAAGCGTCCAGCATCAGTCGCCCTGGCTGCGGCGCCACACTTCTACCTTGGCTTCATGCATTTACGATACTTCTACTAAAGCTGTTCACACTGTTTAAGCCCCATTCACTGTCAAGTTAAGATCTTTTCCCACAGAAAAGACAGCTGCTAACAGTATGCTGCAATGCTTGCTTTGTATTACTTAGTTGTGTAAAGCAGATACTTTAGCTTTAGAACATTTGTGCCGTTTCCTATTCATGCCTCAGTACCTTTCTTTGCACTTTGTAGGCATTATCGGATTAATATTTTCAACCTAATCTATTTGGTCATGATCAATTCTAAATGTTGGAATAAACATTGCATGTTAAAAATAAAGTTGATATAGAAAAGCTATGCTATATTTTACTACTAAACAGGCAGCCACAAGTGCAGTTACCTTCCAGACAACAGGGTCATGATTTGAATGGTGCAGCAGGTGCAGTGGCACCAGAGCCAAAAGCTCCAGGGCCCTCCCTAAACGTAGATTATTGCTGGCATTTAAAATAAAACAGGCAGTCACAAGTGTAGCTACCTTTCAAACAACATTGTCAAGATTTCAATGGTGCAGCAGGTGCAGTGACACCAGGATCAAAAGCTTTAGGCAACCTGTTAAACACCTAAAATTGCTATATTTTACTACTGAACAGACAGTCATAAGTTCAGTTAACTTGTAGACAACAGAGTCATGATTTGAATGGTGAAGCAGGCGCAGTGACACCGGGTCCAAAAGCTCCAATTCTTTTATTTCCCTCTTTTATTTCATATTTTAAAATGTTGCTATTACTTACCCGCACAATCCCTTTAGTAACAGCATTTCCTTTTTGAACATAAGCAAGTCACAACACTTTAACCCCTTCCGTGCGGCCGCGATTCCCCCCGTGTGCGGCCGCCGAACGAACAGGGCGGGGCCGTGACGAACCCCAGCCGTCATCAGCACACGAGCACCGTGGAGCGTGACGGCTGGGGTTCGTCACCAGCATGGAAGGGGTTAACAGACTTTCTCTAACTTAAATTGTACAACTACTCAGCAAGCTACAACTTATAGCAAAAAACAGATTAGTATTAATCACATAGACGAAATCCAATGCTTGTTTTTGGTTCCCAGTCCAATCTGGTTCCTATGACTGTCCACCGGTAGGACCAAGCATGCCTCCACTATGCCAGTGTGAAGAACAGCTGAGTTTTGTCCTCCCGGGCTCCCATATCCTGCCATAACCTCCTCCTCATATTCCATTCCTGGAAAACGCTGCTGGAGAGTAGCCGGTCCCAGGAATGCAAGCAGACCTGCAAGGAGGCTGAACTGTAATTTAGAACTAGGTACCATGTAAATCATGATCTAATGACAAGATCGAGTTCAGCTGTCCACGGCGGTAAAACACCTTCACTCCGCAACTTTCACTCCGCATACCTTCACTCCTTTACAACGCAAGTACCATTACTCCTCAAAACTTTTAAAACGCATACCATTACATTTTATATGCTTTTACCACGCATGCTTTTACAACGAAATTAGTTGTAAAAGCATGAATGGTAAAAGTATATGTTTTTAATATTTAAGTTTAAGGTAAGTATATGGTTTTAGTTTGGGGGTGTTGGGGTATATGTTTTAGGGGTTCAGGGGTATTTTAAGGGTGGGTTTGGTTAATGGGGTGCACAGTGTATTTTTAGTGTATGGTATTTTTAGATTATAGGGTTGGTTTTGGGGTGCTTGGGTATTTTTAGGGTTAAGGGTGTACGTTTAAGTTTTGGGGTGTAGGGGGTTTTATTAGGGTTCAGGGTGGGTTTTGGGTTTTGGGATTCAGGGGTATTTTTTTAGGGTTTAGGGATAGGTTTGGGTTTTGGGGTACAGTGGTATTTTAGGGTTCAGGGCTGGGTTTTGGGGTACAGGGGTATTTTAGGGTTCAGGGCTGGGTTTTGGGGAACAAGGGTAATTTAGTGTTTATGGGTAGGTTTGGGTTTTGGGGTACAGGGGTATTTTTAGGGTTCAGGGCTAGGTTTGGGTTTTGGGATACAGGGTTTTTTTAGGGTTCAGGGCTAGGTTTGGGTTTTGGGGTACAGGGGTTTTTTTAGGGTTCAGGGCTAGGTTTGGGTTTTGGGGTACAGGGGTAATTTAGGGTTTATGGGTAGGTTGAGTGCAAGTGCAGCAGGGGGCGCTTGGAAACAAGCAATATATGCAATTCAATGGGTCTCGCATTTGCGATAATTTAAGCTGCTGACATTTACACTGCCAATTGCTCAAAGTCTCGTAAATGCGAGACCTAGTGCATTACAAATGCTTATTTTTTTGTTACCTTTTTATTACTCGGGAGGGGTGTGAACATCTGTAGTAATGTTGTGTTCTCTAAACAGTTTACTGTTACCAGTAACATGTTTAAAATGCCAAGAAAATATGACATCAAAATGCAGGGACAGATTGTGAAAAACTCCGGCTGCCCAAGAAAATCCGGAACGCCTGGTCACCTAATGCGTTTATAATACACGTGTCAACTGACTCCCGAATGGATAGTTCAACGCCAATGTCGATGATATTTTACGTACATATATATAATGTATATTTTGTGCCACGACCCACCCCTCTACAGATATTACTTTTCTAAATTAACTTGCAGTGGCCAGATAAGGTTGAATTCTCATTTCAATTAGCAATTATAAATCATATGCTTGGCTCTGTAGCCATCTGTTGAGCTCTCTGTTACTCTCCCCGCTGGATTAGCGATATGTAAATCCATGGCACAAATACACAAACACAAATAACCCCAAAGTAGCTTTGTAAAGTGGGACGCATGATATGGGCAAGGTGTTTGCACTCGGGTGAATAGGTCACCCGGCGCCCTCTTGTGGCGAGAAAAAGAAGTGTCTCGCCAAAGAGCAACGCTTGTTTGTTTACTATGTCCTCTCACCTGGCACAGTACTGCTTTAAGACTATGGCTATCAGTGTCCTTGCAGTGCCACCACAAATGTTCACAAAAAGGCATGAGATTTTACCAAATAACCTAAAAATGGCACTGTTGCTTAGGGGGAAAAAAGTGCATCAAATGGTAAAGTACATTATTTTCCTGGATCTCTGAAAATCCTTGCACAAGACCGGACTCTCACTCCCTGTCAGCACGGTCCTCAGTGGAAAGGGACAGCTGTGAGATCTGGCCTAGCCATGGACTTGTCAGCACCTTTGAAAAGATTTCAACACATGGAGGAGCGAAGAAATCAACCTCATGATCCCTGTGGCTGCGGCTCGTGGGCAGCCTTCTCGCATTCATTCCTGCGCCGTGTCGCTACCCCTAAAGCATTTTTTAAGAATGGAAGTGCAGGGAACCTGGCGTTAAACTTTGCTTTCTGCCACAGGCACCAAGGTAAGATAAGGAGCAGTGTAAGGGTTATGAGCACCGCAGGCAAAAAAATATTTTTTGAATTGTGGCCTAAAAAGAACTTGTTTGCTGCACCATTTTCTGCCCTCTGCTGGTGTCACCGACCCTATATTTTAGCCTTATGATGGATGAACCAGCTTTCAGTAATATTATTAGACTGAGAGGTGCAAAGACCTCTGGAAGACATCTAGCTTGAACAGATGTTTCTCAGCAACACATCCCAAAACGATTTCTTTTGAAACCTTTTATATATATATATATATATATATATATATATATATATATAATGTTAATTTATAGAGCACAGAAGTGTTACCCCAGGTGCTACAAAGCACATGCCTGAATGTGGAGCAGGCCTAAAGAGGACGCTGGAAATCTGAAGCGCATATTTATGAGAGCTTTACATCACGCTTACAGAATACAACGTGGTAGATGCGTGATGCAAAGGTCTGTGACAGATTTATCCAGCCACTCAAAGCTACTTTGCATGGCTTTGGATAGCTGAAAATATCTGGAGCAAAGCAAGGCAGTGCAAATCACTGCGTTGCCTTACTCTGTGCAAGTTAGGCGTTCCATGGACATTGCCTTGGTTGTTCATCATGGTTTTTGATACATTCCTAGATTTACAGTACCTTTATTTCTCCTAATGTTTTCCTCTTTTTATGTGTGCTGCAGCACACATAGAAAGAGGAAAAAGACTCTTAGGATTTTTTTTGTGAACTGAGGTGCCCCTTCCTGCACAAAAAGAATTCTGCCTGCAACACATGTTGCAAGGGTACCTGGTTTGGCGCTAGGCTGCCAAAATGGCACCAGCGCATCGGAAAAGGACAATAATGCACTGTATTTGATAAATATGGTGCATTCCAGTCCTTTCACTGTGATGCAGGGAAGCAGAGCAAGGTGACATGCTGCACTGCCCTGCACCACAAATTGGCCCTAGGTTCTTAGCTGTTTTTAAAGATAATAAAGTCAGTCATTTGATTAGTAGTCAAATAGAGATTATTCAATTTTTTTGCAGGTTGAAATGATAAGAAGAGTCCCAACCTCCGGTAGATACAACAAAAAATGGCTACTAAGCAATTGTTAGAGTGAAGGGCACCAGTGGGTTTGCATAAGGACAGTTTCTTTATGAGGGACAAACAACTAGTCCTGTTTAGTTCTGCGCACACTGAGTCTTGAATTTGGATCGTTGCCTCGTGGGAAGTCAGTGGACATGAATCAAGTGTTCAGAGATGGCAAAACATGCATGCTGTCTGTGGACCACGTGGACCACTGTGTGTTAGATCAGCCACTGAGTTAGATAATGGGGTATACCTGCTGCATTCTTGTGTACAAGGGATTCCAGTAGTTTAGATGTGACATGATTACAGCCAGAATAATGGTTTCACTGGAAACTTAGGGAAGCTGAAAGAAAGCTTTCTGTAGCATCGTGAGGATTGGCAAACAGTTGTCAGAGACCAGATAAATTTGGCTGGTCAGGAATAAATCCTGATCGAGAAGGACTCCTAGATTCCTAACAGATTTGGAGGGCTACTGGAGTGTCATCCAGACTGTCAAGCCAACAGTAGGAGAACCAGAGTTAATGAAGCCTACCTCTGTTTTGTCCTCATTTAACTCAAGCCAATTTGAGGACATCCAGCTGGCAATGTCAACCATGCTGGCTCAAACCTTTGAGTGGGTGTCACAAACATGATCAGAAATAGATATGATGATTTGAGTATCATCTGCGTAAGATATCATGTTGAAGTGGTGAGATTTGACAATCTCTGCCGGAGGAGTCATGAAGGAATATAGGCATGGAAAAGGGGGCGGGCTGGACCTTGTTGTATTCCACAAGTAAGTGCGGAGGTGGTACAAATATAAGGAGGCATAAGAAAGGCTTAAGTTCTATTTTTCAGAAAGAGATGACGTCTATTGAGCAATCAGCTACAAATGCACATGCTGTGAAGGGGTTGAAGAAGGATGATGTGCAGCACTGTATCAAATATTGCTGAGAGATCCATGAGGATTAGCGCAGCTGAGACCCATGATCCAAAATATTCCTGATGTCATTTGTTGGGGTCAGAAGGGCAACTTCTGTGCTATGAGCTACCCCAATTGGATTGTGAAGACTCTAAAGAGAACTAGATTTTATCCAGTGTGAGAGCTGTACATTTACCTCTATTTCCAGGAGTTTATAAGTAAATCACAGAAGCAAGATGGGACTGCAGCTAGGTATGAGATAGGAGGGTAGGTCCACCCGATCAATTCCAAAGTTAGACCAAAAATGTTGGCACTGATCACGGGGAGATCTTGATTTTATAGAGACGGCAATTCGAAGGACCAGATCAAGGGGACAAAAATCAGATAAAGAGGCAGTATTCTTGGCATGGAAACCCTTATTCAGGAAACAAAAGAGTGTTAGCTGTGGAGGAGCAATCAAAGTAACCTCTGATCCAGTAATTGTGGAGGAGCGTCGCCCCACTCGTAAGCGTCCGTCACAGAAAAGTAAAATGATAATGAAACAATATAATTTTATTTTTCTGTGACTGGCTCTCGCATGTGTGTAGGGCAGGGTTGGCAGGTGGTGGGCACTTAGAAGTGCGCGTGTAAGTTTCACCAGCCTTCCTAGGCTGACCCAACAGACATGCACACTTCTATTCCTCCAACCCAGCTGTGTTCACAGACGGGTTGGAGAAAAGCCACAGGCTACAAGTCAGTGTCTGAGCGGTAGAGCAGGCCGCTCAGACCAATCCTGGTACTGCTCTCACGGAGAGCAACGTCTGGATTAGCTGGGCAGCGTCTGCCTTTCCAAGATTGCTGGGAGAGCACTTTGGCTGCCGTCGGTGTTGGTGGCAGCAGCGAAAAATATGTAAAAAAAAATATTATTTTCCCGTACCTCGACCCGCCCCCACCAATCCCCCATTCGTATTGTGGTGGCTGCCACTGATCTTGTTAATAAAGAAGTGATAACAGAGGTGACGCTGTGTTTCTGCAAGCTTCATGTTGAGTGAAATTCTTCATTATTAATAAAATATGTTGTTGGGGGCCAGTGAGGGCAGTGTGCAGGAGGACTATGGCAGGAACCCCGGGGGCTTGACCAAGACCTCTACTAGTGGTCTAGTCGTAGGTGAGGTCACTCCCCCTCATTGGCTACAACAAGCTTATAGGCCTCTGATGAGGTCGGCTGGCAGAGAACATTGGGATCGGAGCCCGAGGAGGTGCAACAAGAACAAGAAGAGAGCAGCTGCGATTCAAGTGAGGATGACTGGAGTGAGGACAGTGGGAGACTCCCATTGGAGAGAGTCGAGATAACCACACTACTGACCTTCCGACTCTCTTGGAGCAGAAGGACAACCCTAGCGCCAGAAGAAGCAGAGGACCAGTCAGAAGAAATTGTCGGTCTTCCTGAAATCCCGGGGAAAGGTGAGAATGACGAGGCCACCGCAAATCTTTGGATGAGTTGGGCTTTAGACAAGTGACCCGGGAGGGAGCACATATTTTATCTTGGTGGATGGGGCACTGGGATATTTGGTGGGCATATGACAATTCTTTTGGCTGGAGTTTGGTGTGATCATGTTTGCTTTCTGGACACGTTTGGTTTTGGCACATTAGGCTTTGTTTCTTGGCACCACTTGTATCATATATCTCACAGGGGAGAGTGAGCTGAACACACAGGCACTAGTTTACTATTCCCTTGAAAGTTTGGGAAAAACCATAAGGGAATCATGATGGATTGTGCTCATAGATGCTTTTCTCTTCACAAAGGACTGATTATGAGATTGAGTCTCTTTGTGTAGCTATCGGACAGTGGGCTCGTTTTGCTTAAAAACCACACTGGGTAAAATCGTTGACAGGATCGCCTTATGTACTAAGCCCTGATATTTAAGGCCTTTGTCTTCTGTTTCCCGAGGGTGACGTGGCACCACTGTTAGAGGGTCAGGAGACTCCTAAGAAGAGCCTTGGAAGAGACATTGGGAGACTATAGCTTGCTGGAGTTCATTTCTGTGATACCAATCAATTAACCCCTATATATCCTAAGAAGCTGGTGTGGGTTGTGTCTTAGCATCCTGTTACACCTGTCATGGGGAGTTGTTTCTTAGGGTATATTGTCAGTTAAGTGTTCATGGTTTGCAGATCTCAGTTGTTGATGACAGCTACTTTGTATTGTATTCCATTGTAACATTTATACAGCACTTACTACCACGTTGTGGTGTCAGAAGTGGTTGGCTACAAGAGCAGTACTCTGCACTGAGTAGGGTGTGTGGTTGAAAGGGTGTTGTCTTTGTTTTGATACAATGTGGGAAGTGTTTCCATGTCATGCATAAGAACCACCTAGATCCAGCTGTCGTGTTATAGGATGAGGAGCATAGCAGTTTGACTGATGAGGAGTTGTGAGAGACAGGCTCATAGTTTATAGTTTTCCATAATCTGGTAGCTTTGAACAGATCTGAAGGTCCCATTGTGGTATTTATTATGACCACAGTCTCCTAAGCTGGTTACTGCAGTGGCATGTACATTCTGAGATTTTTAGTTTAAAGTTTATGGTCCTGGGCAGGCATAGCTGGGAGGTAGAGTTGCTGGGGAGATCTGCTGGGTGGAATTTGTATGTAGCTAGTTGGCATCTGAAGTTAGAGTCCCCTGTTATGCAGTGATGTTTGCAGATTTCTTCAATTATTCCAAACCTGCTGCTTTGGTCATGCGTGGTTTATTGCTGTGAACAGGAACAGTAGTGGGAAATGAACATGACACATGGGAGTTCATCTATATGAATTATAATTTATACAGGTCTAACCTAACTAGGAACAACTTGATTCTGCTCACAGTCGAAGGTGTAGTGAGAGATTAAAAACTAACAGAATTTATGAAACAAAGTTGGACAAAAAAATCGGGAGGAGGGGGGGTTCCCCATCACAGTTTGACCCAGGGAGCAGAAGCTGCATTTTGTTCCCCATTTGTGACTAGTGAGGTATTTCTTGGAGAGATTATTTTTCATTTCCTTTCTGAGTAAAGTGCCAAGCCTGCCTTCTTAGAGCAAAACCTGGGTTTGTAGCTTGAGGAAAATCCTCTTTTGAACTTTTCCTAACAGGTCTGGTGATGCCATAGCTTCCTATGTCTCACTTACTGCCAGCGCAGGTCCATCATGGTGGGAGCAATACTGAAAATTCTACACATTTATTCCAGGTATCTGCAACTTGTGTGCGTACTGAATCAGTAAGGAAGTTCAGAATTGGTATGGGCTTTGTCATAAGGAGTGGAGTTATGGGTGGCAGTGTGAGTTTCAGTCATTCTATGGCAGGGGTCTCAAACCTTTTCTGTACTGAGAGCTACTTACGGTCAATAAAACACATTGAGCTACTAATATTATTAGTTCTGTATAATCTCCAATTTTTATATATATGTTAATTCAACCATGCAAAAGCTTTTTAGTTAATAAGCTGGGTTGCACATAGGTGAGCTACTCAGAGGTAGCTGGAGAGCTACAGTAGTTCACAAGCTGCTGGGTGGAGAGCCCTGTTCTAAGGTATATGGTATATGGAATATGTATATGAAACATATGCTTTATTCTTTCAGACTCTACTATTAATAAAAAAAGCAAAGTAAGGCACCCTTTGGAAACATCTATTGTCAGTACTGCCATGCCTGTCTCTCCCATAGGATAACATGGGGTTACATATTTACATTTAATAAGTGCTAACTTTTGATTGGGAACAGGTAATCAGGTCATGTTTGGTGTCTGAGAAATCGTAATAAATCCTTTAATGATAACGTTGTTTTTTAAGCTACAGTTTTTAATGGGCCACTTTTAGAAACTTGGTGTTTTCCTGCCCTGTTTGGTGCCTGCAACCTCTACTGGGTCACATGACTGTGTGTAGTTGACAGTAGGATTTTGTTCATTCCTTTCAGATAGCCACACAATAGAAGGATTAGGTGTGCCTGGATGGACCATCAACTGACAGAATGGGGCCAGAGCTGGGCACAACCCCAGTTGCTACTGAATAGGGTGTGCCCTACCTTCACACTAATGACTCGTCACCACTGCATTGTTCATGCAGCCTGCTTGGAGGCAGGGCAGGGGAACCAGGTAACTTCAAGGAATTCATAGGGAATTCTCTGGATACTTCTACTTCAAAGAAGGCACCAGAAATAAATAGTGGACCCTCAGACCGAACTCTTCAGTACACTCCTGAACCTGTGGATACTACCGAAGCACTGATGTACTACTTTACTTCTGGAAGGACTACCACTCTGATGCCCTCCTACTCTGCTGCCTGCCGCCCTACTTACAGAGAAGGAAGACTGAATGTGCATCCTTCATCCCATGCTGAAGTGACTTCAAGGGTCAGCAGACTGATCTCCTGTTTTGAGCTACAGGGACATAAACAAGCTCCAAAGGCTCCCTGCAATTGCCCAGCTCACATGCTACCTGCACCCGCACCTGCCTTAGCCCTGCTGACCACTACTGGAGTCAGTTCTTGACCCCCAAGTAATGTCCCTCAGGTCTTAGGCCCTTGATGTGGCCTTAGTTGAGCTCTCTTGAAGTTTTGAGCTCTTCACAAAAGAACACGGGACGATTCACACAAAAATCTTGTTGCCCGCACCACCCACCAATGCGAATTTCTGGCGAATCTGACTCTTCACGCCACAGCGATCATCAAAACACAGCAGCACAAGATCTGCACTTAGCGCTACAGCATGGACAGCTAGAGGTAACCGCCAATGCGAAGCTCCAGCAACAACAGTCCCAGATGCCTGACAGGATCTTAGCACTTAAGCGACAGCCATCCATGAAATCCTGCCTTCTTTTTGTGCTGTATCGAGGGCCATCTGTGATACTCCCCCTGCTCCTTGTGGCCCATTTCAGCGCAAACTGAGCTGTTCGTGCTGGACTTTGAGGGTAACACTTTCAGCTAGACTAATTGGGTCCCTGTATATGGACTGCACTCCATCCCGAACAACCTAAACTAGTGACTTTCACGACCAGATAACCGTGAGTGGTGCTTTGTGCTTTTTGGCTCTATACTTACTGAAATCTTTAAAATTGTATATCTCCGGTTCTGCTGCTTGGATTTTTGTAATTTTAGTGTCAAATTATTTGTTAAATTATCCATACTAATATAATAAAGAGAGAGCCCAAACCTTTGAAGCGGGTAATCTCAGGAACCACAGCACCAATCTCAACACCCAATACAGCGTTGGAAAGGGCAGTTGCAGCAGAAGGACATAGGCTATGCAGACGCCCACCATATACATTTGAAAGGTAAAAGAATCGTGCCAGCAAAGTAGTCCCTTGTGGGCGTGTCTGCGTTGTGCTGTGGGCATGTGCTGGGGGCGTGACAAACGCTGGGGGCGTGTAGTACGTTTCGCCCTTCATGCCATGTCTCATATTGTGTGCTGTGGGCGTGTGCTGTGGGCGTGTGCGGGGCGCGGGATTATGGAGAAAAAAAAGCAACGAATTCCACCCTGCTCCCCTTAAATAGCCCTGCACCCCATAATCATAACCCACCCTTACACCATAAAATACCCAAACACCCTTAAACACTAACCCATCTTAACCCTATTAATATACCCTGTACCCCAAAACCCAAACCTATCCCTAAACCCTAAAAATACCCCTGTACCCCAAACCCAAACCTGACCCTGAACCCTATAAATACTCCTGTACCTCAAAACCCAAACCTACCCCTGAACTCTAACAATAACCCTGTACCCCAAAACCCAAGCCTACCCCTGAACCCTAAAATACCCCTGTACCCCAAAACCCAAACCTAGCCCTGAACCCTAAAAATACCCCTGTATCTCAAAACCCAAACCTAGCCCTGAACCCTTAAAATACCCCTGTACCCCAAAACTCAAACCTACCTCTGAACCCTAAAAATACCCCTATACCCCAAAACCCAAACCTAGCCCTGAACCCTAAAAATACCCCTGTACCCCAAAACCCATACCTATCCCTAAACCCTAAAACTACCCCTGTACCCCATAACCCAATACATATACCCCTATACCCATACTTACCTTAACCAAACATTAAAAAACACATGCTTTTACCATTCATGCATTTACAACGAATTTTGTTGTAAATGTATGCGTGGTAAAAGCATATAAAATGTAATGCCATGCGTTATAATGGCATTGCGGAGTCATGGTACTTTCGTAATGAAAGTATGCGGAGTGATGGTATGCGGAAAGAAAGTTGCGGAATAATGGATGTTTACCCTCCCCCGGTAAGTACATTGGTGGCACGGCGGCCCATATTTCCAGCAACATACTCATATTTTTTCACCACCCATTTGAAAAATGCACCGGTCTCTCTCATTGATGGCCAGCACCGACATACACTTTTAGGCACACCTCCCGCCACAAGTTCTAGAATTGCGAACTTTAGAGCTGGGGAGCTACGTTCAAATCTCGGCATCAGCTCAACATCCTGTGATTCCAGGCAAATCGCTTTGTCTCCCCGTGCCTACCACAAATGAATGTGTTCTTCTGTAATGTAAATTGTGCTCATGCCATGTTCACGCTATATAATATTGCAAGGAAAAATAAATTAGGGAAACTCGAATTCACACACTACTGAACGCGCACTCTTAAGTGCATCAGCAGTGCACTGTGAATCGGAGCGTTTCACAGGCCAGCCACAGATAAGAAATGCTATCAAAACGAAATCCTACAAAACAATATACTACTGGCCGGCAGCAATTCTTACCCGGACAACGTCGGGACGGGCTGCTAGTACTCTATATTTCTAAATTGGTGTGCGATTGTTATTGTGTTGTGCTTTCACATGATCACTGTTTGAAGTGTTGCATAAATACTTTACACATTGTCTCTAAGTTAAGCCTGACTGCTTATGCCAAGCTACCAGAAGGGTAAGTACAGTTTTGTTTGGGGTTTGCTTGTGACTTCACCCTGACAGAGATTGTGGTTTTTGCTTGAGTTGGGTTTCAAATCCCTTCAACCAATAACCCAATTTCCAACAATGTGGCAATGTTAAGTTGTGCTGCCTTTTACTTCAAAGCCTTTTCATCCTGAATGGAATCAGTGACTGTTCTTGAACAGAAGAATTTGTAGCCAAACCTGCACCCTGCAGGCTTCAGCTAAGCTGGGCGAAGTTCACAATACGTATCTAAGGTTTGCTGGTGTATAACTTGACTTGTGTTGCAGTTTTGGCACGCTGCGCCCGGACACAGGCAGGTCACAGAGTTCTGGCCTAAACACAACTGCTGGAACTCCAGTCCAGTCAGTTCCCTCTCTATGCCAGCACTTGAGGAGGACGGGGTTGCAGTTCTTCAACCATTTTAGTCTAGCAGAAGAATGCAAGGCACTCTTCATGGACACTGGAGAACAGAGCTTTGCTGTAATCAAATGTTGTTTTTTCTTATCAAGTATCGGAGGTCTGGTTTAGGGCCCCCTGATGAAATAGCCTTTTAGTCCATTTTAAGCTAATAAACAAGAAGTGGGGCGTGAGGGTGAGAGGGCAGGGTTTTGCCCAGCAGGGCAAACACAGCATTTCATCCTTCTGAGTCCCATAACACGAGAGTCATTAAGTAAGGCAATAAGGCCTAGCGCCAAGAGACGCCGCAGTCTGTGTACAATATTTAACTGTTGAAATGAATCCCAGAGTCAGCACCGATGCAAAGCCTCCAGCATGGAGACAGATTGCCTTCTATCGTGGTCAACAGGCGAAGCCCCCATAACCTGACCTTACTTCACAGCTGTCAAAACTTCAGAGGTAAAAGACTCTGGAATAAAAAAAACAAAAAAAACCTTTGTCTTGAAATCTATTAAAACCCGAGGCCCCTGCGGCCTTTCCTATCGTTAAGCCGGCCAGATGCGCTCCCGGATGGCTGCCCTTCATCTGTCCGCAGCTGGAATTCGGCTCTAAGCTGGCCCGTGCTTTGTGTGCAGGAAGGACCGGGCTTCTGGCGGAAGCGGTGCCTCATGACGCCAAGTTTAGATGTGACGTCGGTACCGGAAGAAACCTTTGCCTAAGGACCAATTTTCTGCTGTAGTCTGAGTACTGCAAGGAAATTAGAGCGACTTTCACGCAGGAGTGACAATTTCCACTCGTTTCTCATTGTATGACCCAACAGGATGGCTTAGGAGAACCCTGCACAACTCGTCCAGCTCTGGTGAAACCTCAACCGGCTCAGAGAGCAGCGCTGTCTAGCAACTAACTGTGATCTTACACGTTCGGACAATAGACCCACCCCATAGGTTACATCAGCCTTAAAAGCCTGGACCTCAAAAACAGTACAGATCAAGCAAAAAAAGCTAGAAACACAGATCATGCATGCAGTGCATCCATGTAAGTCACGAAAGGAGACAGAACAGAAAACACGTTCAGAGCAATACGGAGGAATTCCATTCTATCAGCAATAACTGTCCCCCAGTGAGTCATAATTTTTAATGGAAAATATTTGGATGATGCACCTAATTCTGTCCCTAAATACAAGCATGCCATTTTTTGTACATAAGCCAATCAATCAATAGCTTTATTTCGATAACATGTATCATAAAAGCATTGTTCGACAAATATACAATAAAATAAGAACCTGTTCTCCACTATAGCAAGTCCTTGCGTACAGAGATTCACTAATAATATGCTGGAAAAGCTTCTTTGGCATTATAATATATTACAAAGCATTAAACCGATATCATTAACAACATTTACCTAAAAAGTGTACATGCCATTTTCTACGAATTCATTTCATGACATGCATACATTGGTTAAAAGGGAGATGTAAAAAAGAAGACAGTTCATCACAGAAGTATTTAAATAAACTGCAGGTGCTATGTCAGTCTAAAAAGACATTCTAGGTTTATGGAGGCATCCCGATGAATCTATGATTTAATGAGTGCAGCGTCACTTAGCTTTTTGAAACGCCTCCAATGTCACACAAGGCATACGGTTAGGTCACACCACGCAATGCCTGACTAGCCAAGTGTGGCTTAAAAACTTAGGGGCATATTATCAAGACAGGCGATAAAATATTCGCTGTTTTAGAGGCAGAAAACTGCCGCTAAAACGGCGATAATGGGCTTGATAATATGCTCTATGGAATTCCAATTGAAGCCCATGTTAAATGTGAAGGACATCTAACATGGGCTTCAATTGGAATTCCATAGAGCATATTATCAAGCCTATTATCGCCGTTTTAGCAGCAGTTTTCTGCCGCCAAAAAAGCGATAATTTTATCGCCTGTTTTGATAATATGCCCCTTAGTCACCCCACAAGAGAACAGGACGCTTGGGTCAGATTTTAAGATGCGCACAGCAACCCGGTGGTCACGGGTGCCCATGCCACTACAAATTGGTTTTAGACATTTAGACCTTCGTTGTTGTAAGCAGGGCACGCAAACTCCGTCACAACTCCACAACAAGGACAACTTTCTGATGTGTTCTCGGCTGAGTGCCACTTTGATGTTAGAGTATGAGCCAAACCTAAACTGAATATACAGGGCCCTGTCCCGTGGGACCTGGATCACATCCAGGTATGGATCCAGACTTCTCGTCTGCTTGAACGCGAGAAATTAATCTGTTAATCTCCACATATTCTTCTTACTAAGCTCCGGGCTATCAGTCCAATCCCAGTATTGTCGCTTGAGGTCCGCCTTGCTCAGGTGGTTTTGGGTGTCCGACGATTCTTTAAGGCAAAGTGCATAAACGCAATGGACCCAATTAAAAAAAGCTATTTGCATGGGTAAGGTCCACTTACACATACAAATTGTTCCTTAAGGTCCACTTATATATGCAAATAGATTTTGTAAGTCCATTTACACATGCAAATAGCTTCTGTAAGGTCCACAAACAATGCAAATAGCTTCTGTAAGGTCCACTTACACATGCAAGTAGCTTCTTTTACGCATGCAAACGAACTTTGCAATTCACAAGTTGATTTTAAACTTGATTTATTAACACAGACATCTCCGTGTGAGTAAATTACTTCTTGTGGGGGGTGAGCCGGTATTCCAGGGCAGAATTGCTAAAGATTGTGGACACCCACAAATTTAGTTGTTTGTGGGATTTAACAAATTCCTGGTCCAGTACTTCCTTCCCTCACTGGAAATGGCGCAAGTTTTACTGCAGATTAGGGTGTCAGTAAATCAGTTTTACGGGTGGGGGTGAAAGGGAACACAAGCAAAATAGTAGGGGCATGGCAAAGGGGCTTGTCAACGGGGTTTGCACACAGAAGGTAAAACAATTAATAAAAATGAGTTAAAAAGTTTTTGAAAATGCATGGAGGAAAATTGCAGAGCTGTGCTTGCCAAAAACAACAAAATCATGGCCCTTTACAAAAATGCATAAAAAACAGTTAATGAAGTAGAAGTGAAAGCAGGGATTAACCCACCAGACCTGACAGTTTTTGGATGGATGTGCACAAGTGAAAGGGCATGCATGATTCACTGTGAGGACAGCCTGTAACTTAAGTGGGCAGACCCATTTCCACTTGCTTAATGCTGTGATGGGCCTAAGCAAAATGTAAATGATACATAATAGGAACAACGGGTGTAGAGGGATGGGCAATATCCCTTGTATGCATTTTTTATTATGTATGTTTTAGGAGCCTTAGGTTGATGATACAGCCAAAGCTGTCTATAGGCGACACCTAAAAAGAGTGCATATTTTGTCACTTGAGAACACTGAGTTCTCAAATCATATCTGCGAAATCGTCTAAGGTGTTACCGCTGGATTCAGCTATAAACTAACCCCTAAGAGGCAGCAAACCAGCGTGTGCATCCTAATGACTGCTGTGAATGGGAACAAATGTGCTGTTGGAGACCTTTTCCCAGATCCTGAAGGTTGGAGGAAACATCTAGCCGTATAAAAGGTCAGAATGGATGTCAGAAAAATACTGAACAGGACGCCAGGCATTCTTTCTTTGTCAGAAGGTTGATCCTACAATGCTTCCTCATAGTAACTTGGTAAAGAAGTCAAGGCCATATAAATAGAATTGCTATGAAGAATGAACCAGATCTAGTCTTCACCTACCAGTATTAGCATATCGGTTTGCTGAGGGCAAGGGTTGACATGCTGGTGGTCTCTTTGATTATTGCCATGCATACCTTAGTAAAAAAATAGCTGTCCAGAAAATTCTCATTTTTGATTTGTGTTTTTGGTTCATTAGAGAAGTAATTTAGCTTAAGCAGACATTGCTAATATGGGGCAAATTTTTCTGGATGACATTTTTAAAAACGGCAGAGGCTTTGGGGGTTTAGTAGTCTTATAAAGACAGAAAATAACTCCTCAGAGCAACCCTTTCTCCGTTTTTTTTCAAAATGGCAGCTCTATAATGATGTCTTTTAGCCGTCATTTTGGTATTTTGGTAATGTATTTCAATATTGTTTTAATTTCTGGTTTTCCGTTGATTCAAATTCGTAAACATGTGCGTAGCAGGTAATAACAGAGGATCCTTACTTCCTGACAGTTTGTTGCTAACTAGAAAATCTGAGGACTCCTTTAACTAAGAAAAATGTGTTAAATGCAAAACTAATCTGAAAGAAAAGCTAACATCAACTAAAGCAGTTCAAGATACTGCAGTAATACAGAAAGACGAAGTTCACAAAAGATTGAAACTGATGGGTGTGGAAGATCAACTATTTTATCCCTAAGTACATTCACATGTGCACAGGTGCTACTTCTTCAGCCCTGGTTCAGCTACCTTTTACTCAGGGTGTTGAGGTGCTGCCTTCTCAGCTCCAGAGGGAGGCTGTAGTACAGATCCCGTGTTAGGAATTCTCATCCTTGAGTTCTGTTTTGGACACTAGGATGCATTATGCGCAAAAAATAGGTAAAAATCACAAGCACTACAAACAGCAGCTGCACGCATTCTGGTTGTATGTCTTATTCCTGAGTGCTTGTGTAAACTTCTTGCAGTAAACGGCATGTAATTATGTGACGTGGTGAAGTAGAATCATTTCAGGAATTTTGTGAAACAAGCATAATGCAAATTTATCTGATATTACGCCAGTGTAATGTAAATTTCGCCCAGGGCTAACTCTGTGTCAACTCCTCCCCCTAGCAGGACAAACTGCTTATTTGTACCATTACAAAAGGGAACAACAGTACACAGATTGGTCTCCACACCATCCATAAGAGCAGATGGTTAAAAAGCATAGGCTCAAACGTTTCCTGCATTGCTGGGGCATATGATATTGCTGCCCTTATTGGCAAAATTGGGTGTTTTGTGGTTTGCTGCAGCCAGCAAATGAAAAAGAAAGTCAACTCCCAGATATGGATTTTTGCCCACTCCAGGCAACATAGCATTTTGGCAGTAGAGCGCACGTTGTGCTTTAATTAAACGGGGATTTTTTCTTGCTGTTCTTGAGATTTGGCCCTACCTAGTGCTGTAGGACTGCTTTCATATAACTTCACATGTGCGTTTGGAGACACACATTCAGTGTTTGGGACATCTTAAGTGCAGGATAAGAAATAGTTATTGTTATTTAGCTGGATAGTATCTCTAAATGATGAAAGGCTGTGTGTACCCACTAGGATTTTAACCTGCAACCATGAGTCAAACACAGATTTCTGGCATGAGGCATAAGTTGTCTGAGGTACTAGACCTGGCTAGAAGTGCTGGCCCTGCTACCAGACAAGCCTGATATCTAGCATCCAGCGGTGGCCCACCCTTAGCTGCTTCGGCCAGGGCTTATCGCAAACCCCCATTATTAACCTAAAGCACTGCCTGACCGAATGTGAAAGGAAGATACAGATTGCCAACCACATTTGTCAGCCTTTTTTGTGAGTGTCATGTTCTGGCTGTTGGCAGTCGGTCAGGAATTCCTTGGCGCTTGTCCCTGGCAGCATTCCTTCCTGCTGGAATCAGGCTATGGAATCCAAATCCATTGCACGTGCATGGGCTTACATGCAAGCCACTCTGCATGTTAGATGAGGTTTCAAGATTTTGGTGTTCACTATTAGAGCTGACCAAGATCTGCCTGGAATACTTCCGCCCCTTTCCACCGGTTGGGTAGTAAAACACAACCTCATTGGAGTTTGAAATAAACGAGAAGGATGCTGTAAGGTTAGGAGCGTCAATTCGTGAGGATCCCACCAAATGTAACTGACCAGAGAAGACCCTACCATTTGAAACGCCCAAAACATCCCAAGTGTTACTGTATCCTCTCTCACACATTAGAATCCAAAACAGTAAGTAAAATAGTTCACAAGGCCATTACAGCCCAAGGGTCACATTGTTACATGACCTGCATCCTACTGATAGCTAATCCGTGACTGAGCAAGATTGGGTTTGGATCCAAAGACAATCCCAGAAGGTGTTTAGTATGAGACGCATGTTTCATCCAGTGAGAGATGGCCGAAGGTAAATTTCCCCCTCTCCAGGAGGAGTTTGGGTGAGGCTACCCGCTAAAAACGTTAATGTTAAAAATATGTCCAAATAGTTTTTCTTAAGGCTCAATATACCAAATGTATTGCCAATAAAGCTGAAGGTCACCCGGGCAATTCTGAAGAGAAATTCAAGAGATGTTGCAGTACTACAAGGTAGCAATATCATGAAGCATGATCTTTATTCAGAAAAGTGTGTGTTGGTCTCTGAGGGGTGGGTGGATCAAATACTCCCTGTATCAGTTCCCAACCTAAACAGGCTCTTGTCCCCCAGTTTATGGTGGAATGTCCCTGTGTCACAAATGTCCTACCGACCCTTGATAAAAGAAATTGGTGGATGTTGAACTTGATATCCTTGGCGTGGTTTTCCATCAACTTTTTAGCCTTCCAGGCTCCTGTTTTTGCTGACTCTGCTTTTGCTGGCTTTAGGACTCTACACACTGTATCACTGCTAATCAGTGCTAAAGTGCTTGTGTTCTCTCCTTTAAACATAGTAACATTTGCTTACAGCAAAACACACAAGATGATGGACGGAATGTTGCACAATGGCAAAACATTCACCCCCAGTCACAGATCTGGGTTTAATCCATCGTTATTTTGCTCACCAAGCCACCCCAGGTCATAAATGGCCATATGCAAATCAGTCCTGACCCTGTGCCTCATGGGAACAGTCCAGCCCGAACTGCCAAGCCATGTCTTCCCTGGACCGGAATCAAGCATCCTAGGACCGATTTCTGGCTATCCGCCGTCTTCAGCCAGGATAGCTTAGCTCCAGTGGCTTAGTGAGCACAGGACCCAGGTCTGGGCATACCCTTCCCACATAGGGTGAACAGCAAAACAAACAAGATGATGGACCGAATGTTGCACAATGGCAAAACATTCACCCCCAGTCACAGATCTGGGTTTAATCCATCGTTATTTTGCTCACCAAGCCACCCCAGGTCAGACATGGCCATATGCAAATCAGTCTTGACCCTGTGCCTCATGCGTACAGTCCAACCCAAACTGTCAAGCCATGTCTTCCCTGGACCGGAATCAAGCATCCTAGGACCGGTTTCTGGCTTGATTGGGAACAGGTTAGTGTTGCATGTTTGATGTCTGAGAAATTGTGATTACAAATCCTCTATAATGGTAAAGTCGGATTTTAAGTTTCTATTTTGAAAATGCCCCTTTTCGAAAGTTGTCTTTTTTCTGTCCTAACCACTTGGTGTCTGCAGCCTGTTCCTGGGTCACATGACTGAGGGATTAGGTGTGCCTGGATCAGCCATCAACTGCTAGGTGGGCAGGCGGACTGGCACAGGCCCACTTGCAACTGGATAGGCTGTGCCCTTCCTTCACAAAAAGAACTTGTCACCACTGCATTGATTATTCAGCCAGCATAAAACCAGGTCAGAGGAGGCAGGAAACGTCAAGGACTTCAGAGGTAATCCTCTAGAACCTTCTCCTACTTCAAAGTGACCACCAGGTATAAATATTGGACCCTTATACCCAACTCTTCAGTACATTCCTGGACCAGTGCATGCTACAGGAGAAGAATTACTTTGCTGCTTTGTTGCCAGAAGGACATCCACTTTGCTGCCCTCCTACTCTGCTGCCCAGCTATTCTTCTACTCTTCTGTTCTGCTGCCCTGCTTACTGAGAAGGAAGACTGGACCTGCACCCTTCATCCCAGGCTTAAGTAACTCCAAGGGTCAGCAAGCATAACTCCTGTTCTGAGCTACAGGGAAATAACATACTCCAGAGGCTCCATGCAACTGCCCAGTTGACCTGCAACTGTATTTGCATGAGCCCTGCTGGTCTCTCCTATAGTAAGTTCCTGACCCCCACTTGGTGCCCTCGGAGTGGCCTCAGTTGAGCTCTCCTGAAGTTTTAGGCTCCTTGCAAACTGGCCTGTTCCCGTCAAGAACTTGCCGTCCTACAACATGAAGTTCTGTTGAACCCGAATTTTTGTGCCCCAGCAACTGCCAACAATGCTCCAGCAGCGTGAAATATGCACTTCATGCTACAGCATCGACAGCTCGTGGTGACCCCCAATGGGATGTTCTAACAGCCACCTTCCGCAACACCCAACAGGATCTTCATTCTACAGGAGCGACCACCAGCGATGTTCGGCTTGCTCTTCGCGCTGCATCAACAACCCTCTGTGACCCTCTCTTTGCTCCTCCTGGTCCGCTCCACCATGGACAGAACTCCAAACGCTGGACTTTGAAAGTAACTCTTTCAGCGGGACTAACCTATTCCCTATACCTAGCACGCTATCCAAGTGGCGCTTTCTGCTTTTAGTTGCTTTACTTACCTGAAATCTTTAACATTGCATATCTCCAGTTCTACTGATTGGATTTTTGTTGTTTTGGTGTTAAATAATTTGCTACATTTTGCTCTCTTTTTCCAAATTGCTGTGGGATTTGTTTTGCTTTGTGTTTAGACTTTATTTCTGTTTGAAGTACTGCACAAGTACTTTACACATTGCCTCTACTTTAAGCCTGACTACCTTTGTACCAAGCCACCAGAGGGTTAAGCACAGGTTAATTTGGGGTTTGCTTGTGTTTCCCCCTGACAGAGATTGTGGCTGCTGCTTGAGTAGTGTTTCACCCCCCTCAACCATTAACCCAATTTCCAACAGTGTACAATAGAAAATTTCCTGAATTGGTAATCTAAAGGTATGGCTGGCAACCAAAGGGTATATCCTGTGTACTGCAGTACTTGTCACCTCTACACATATATAATCCTGTGGAAATGAATACGGGTAATTTTTAGAGGCCTGTCAGAAGCTTTTGTGGTGCTAAGGGCCAACAATTTTCAATGCCCCTTATTAGTTTTTCATCCAAGTTGCAGCAGGTTGCTAAAGAGACAAGTACACTGGGGTAAGGGAAAAACAGTATTTGGTACTATCTACTGATGTTGCAGTTTTTACTGCATCACAAAGGAAATTGCATTACCTGCTTTTTTCAGGGCCACTGGAATTACTCAATTTGCAGCTGTAGCATTTTTTGCATCATCTGCATAGGCTACAGATTTTAACAAAAAATTGTTTCAAGCGCAAACGGACGAACATTTACTAAAATCGCAGAGATGTGTTGCTGAACAGTGGTAGGTTCTATGCAAGAGTTGCCTGGTCACCTTTCAGTTGCCTATTACTGTATTTAGATGTTAGACAGGTACTAATAAAGTGAAATCTTTGCCCAGACGGTATTAACATGTTTAAAATGATATAGCTTTGAAGTAATACTATCACAAAATGTGCTGCATTATGTCACATTGTTTAACTTTTCCACCATATAATTTAGTCAACCCTGCTGCAAAAGTTGGGCTTCTGCATAATTCCAGTGACCCTACTTTTTATTAACAGATATTGTAACTCAAGGGGACCTGTCTTTTTAATATCATATTTGTGATAATCATGGGAGCCTGTAAGTATTTTATGTTGGTGTTAATTGCTCTGTGATTTATACTGATTTCCATACTCAAGGAGATTTTAAACATGTATTATGAGTGCACAACAAAATCTTTGCAAGTTCTTGAGTGCATGCATATTCCTCCTTATTCTTCCTCACTCTTGCATATTGTCACTAGGAATACATTGGACAGAAATGTACATTTTTCCTTGGCGAAATCTCTTCTACACCGTCACTGCTATATGGGGAACATAGGGCCTCATTAGGATGGTAGACAGACTTCTGTCCGTCCGTCATCCATTCGGAATGGGAACCGCCCTCCTACAAGGCAGCGGTCCAACTTGCCGAATTATGATGTGACCGCCACCACAGTGGTCGCAATGTCTATTCATTGTGTAACGGCGGGTGCTGACGCCGCAGTACCAAAAAATGACATGTTCTATATCCCTGCACTTCATGGCAGGTACCATGCAGTGCCTGCCACATGCTGCTGGGATATGCTGGGCGGCACCATAGGTGCCCCCCAGGGCCCATGTCTGAGGCCAAGGGGAGAAGGGGAAAAGGGGGCCCGCTACGGGCCCCCATGTCAGTTTCCGCCTGCCTGGTCATGGTGGGTTAACTGCAGTGGAAAGATATGTGGAAAGGGGTATCATTATCCCTACGGCAGTGCCTGGCAGACACTGTCACCATTGAGTGGATTACAGGCAGTCCGACGGCCCGTCGGAACCGTGGCGGTCATTCTTTTCCACCACCACCGATAGTAACGCCATTGTAATGCAGCGGTAGGATCGGGCCTCTTGATCCTGGCCAAATCACTACTTTCCTATGCATCCGTGGTTTTTTGCTTCCAAACTTGGGAGTGACCACAATATTAACCACTATTTCAAGAGTGGGATTTTTTTATCTGGAACTGCAATGTTGCAAGAACCCATTGGGGTTGTGCAGTCAGTGCTGTCGTGCAGAGGCCACTTACAGATTAACATATCAGTACACACACACACACACATCACCATATAATGTCCCACCCTCCCTATCCATTTTTAAAGTAGGAATGTTTTCTTACAATTGTGTTCTTTTCAGGCTTTGTAAATCAGGAAGTGGTTATCCCAAGTTCCTCCTTTTCTGCATTCTGAGATAAGGCAGCCATCTTGGGAGAACTTTTTAGACTTGGCTAGGTAATATGTTTCAGTGGAGGAGAGGAACTGCTCATTTTGTAGGGACTGGGATAGGAAGAAGTACGAGGATTTAATGAGTCACCCCCCCTAGCAAATGTATCAATTCCCCTTGAGCTACCATGTGTAATTGTAAACCAGTATCCCCTGCTGCACACTAGTAAAGAAAGAAATTACTGCTGGCATGGCGTGTGTGAGTACAACAATGCATCTTCAGCTCTTTAGATGTGCTTGGAGCATTGTTTGTCTTCTCCAGTCACAATGCAAGATATTTTGCACTCTACCACGGTATGTATTCTGGGAATTAAATAATTTGAGGGCCTATCCACTGGTGCATTTCACTAGCCTTCCACCTCATTTACTGAATTCATGTTCACCCACCCAATCACTGTTTTATTTTTTGTTTAGGAAAAAGGCTTCCTTGAGGCCTGTGCACTACTTCCACTCACTTCATGGTTCTATAAATTGCAATTGCTTCAGCCATCCACTTTAACTTTCTCATATTCACTCACTTAGCTATTTATTTATACCTACTCACCTACGCTTATTCACATATTTATCCAGTATTGGGGTATCTTTCATAGATTCACATGCCTGAATCATTCCCCGTCGCCGAGGCGGGAGTCCTACGGTAAATTACACAAGTAGTGCCATAAGTAAATAACAGTAGTAGGCTAAAAGATAAAGTCCTCAGGCCTAAATCTTAGAAGCCTATCTACATCATTATAGTAAAAGAACCAAACGTTTGCTCCAACCAATCATCTACCAGCACCCTCTAGAACACTCCCAGCATAGCCAGTTCTCCTCAGATGTTCACCGCACGTCGTGTGGAAGGAGTCTCCCTGAGTGGCTACTCAGTTCTACTCTTCATCTCTTCAGGATGTCTGAGAAGAAAGCTCTCTTTAAACCCCGCAGGACCTGTGATAAGAAGAGTGTCCATGTTGATGACCAGCATAAGGACTGCATTTACTGCCTTGCTCCTAAGCATGTTGCAAAGGATTGTAGGATTTGCCGTACTTTCCTACTAAGACTCTTAGGGATAGAGAGGCAAGGCTCCTTTTATAGCTGAAATCTTCCTCGGCTGAGGAGGATGACAGGGCCTCAACTTCTATCAAAAGAGCTAGATCCCATGAGAGCTCTTCAAGTGAGGGAAGAAAACATCACAAAACTTCCCATGATGTAGCTGACCCTTCACAGGGGTCACCTAATTTTCCTCTGTGTCAACGCTGTCTCCACCCTCTACTTCGGTCAAGGAATCTAAGAGGCTGTCTACTTCTAAAACCGTGAGTAAAAGCCATTTTACATCTCTCACTTTGACTCTGTTGTCGACGATTTCTGTGACTTCTTGTGCCCCATCGTCAAATGTGACTGTCTCGACGACGCCCAGGGGTCTCCAAACCGGTCCTGGAGGGCCGGATCCATGCCAGATTTTTAAAATAACTACATGTATCTCAATGGGGAAAAATCCAGGACCGGTTTGGAGACTATTGTGTCTACTAAGATTTCTATCACTTCTAAGAAGCCTGTCCAGGAAGACTCATCGACGAGGAAGTCATTGACGAAGTCTCCATCGGCGACTGCGTCGACGTCGAGCCCGTCCACAAAGCCTGCGCCGTCGGCGCAGGTGCTGTTGTCTGTGAAGTCTACGTCGTCGACGTCTGCCTTGTCGACAAATGTATCAGCGAAGATCCCGTCAATGTCGAGCCCGTCGACTACAATCCCGTCGACGACGAACAGCCCGTCGATCCCGTCGATCCCGTCGATGACGTCGAGCCCGAAGTTGACGATCCTGTCGACGACGGAGAGCCCATCGAAGAAGAACCTGTCGCCGGAGAGTCAGTCAACGATGATCCCATTGACGCCGAAGAGCTTGTCGACGAAGAGCTCAGATATCAACAATTGTGCTTTTTCCTTCAATATCAACACCAATAACATCTGCATCTATTCAACTTTAGACTTTTCAAAGACGAGATTACAGTAAAATATCTCCACTTTTGCTGTCTTCAATACAGGCGCTGATCTTTCAGGGGTGCAAGAGGACGTGGTTTTGCTTCTATAGGAGGATACCAAAACCAACAAAACAGGCAATACCAATTGCAGTATAGACATCCTTACTGTCAGTCATTGTAACTCCAATCCACTGCTAAGATGCAGCTCTCCGGGGGTAAAAAGCAAAGTGCTTCACTTTGAACATGTGAGAGCAAAATGCTCTCACTTGTTCAAAGTCGACCCCTTGTTTGCTATAGGATGATGGAAGCAGTGCCTTTAAAATGTTTTGTTCTTTGTCTCAGTGTTGGACTGTAAAGCACCCTCTCGTTCTGACCCAGGGGGACTGCCTCATATTCATAGGAGGTAGGAGGGTACCTCCTTACCCCTCGAAAATCATACCTCACACACAATGGTTTGCCATTCATCGGACATGTAAAAACAGCGTTTCACATATTTTACATTTTTCTTAAATTTTTCATTTTTGCATGAAACCATGTCAAGTGCAGATTGTGCACATAAACATACCTGTGTCATACTTGGTGTTTAAATTACTGTACAATTGCATAATTATGATAACTGCATGACCATATTTATTTTTTCTCTAAGATGACTTAACAATATTAATCATCATGACACCCTCACACCTTGACCTAATTGTTACACTTTTGTGGTGGCGAGACACTATTTCCTGTCGGGTGCTACTAACTCATTAATGTTTTTAACCGATTTTAACCAACAGTGATGTATTTTTCTTATTATTTTCCGCAACTATGTCTGGACCGCCTTAATATTTCTGGTACCAAAAAGGTTACCAATGATATAGGACCTTCTGGTTGTTTAAGACACCCTACACAAGATACATGATGACAATTCTGTTTCTCTCTCTCTCCACCTTTCCTGTTCTTTTTTTGTCATTCTAGATTGGATCACTAGAATAAGGATGAAACAGGTGGCACTACTCTACTTTTGGGAGGCCGCCCTAAATACACTTCCACTCACCTACTTTCCTTTCTGGCCCTGAAGAAGCGCCAAGGATCTCCTTCTGAAACCATTAGGGGGGGGGCGAAACATGTTGACCCAATAAATATAAAATCATCACCACACATATCTACACCTAGCTACTTAGGGCCATTATAACCCTCTAGCAGACTCAACCTTCTGGTTTTTTTATTTATGACAGAGAAATCCACCTATTAAATTGATACAGCGTTGATATCTTCTAGTCATTTTTATACCCAATCACCACCCTTTGAGCACTACCCCACACGCATAATACGGCGAGAACTCAAAAGATCTCCTCAAAAGCGACCCTTCGGAGAACCTGTAGGGCACTGCAGCGCCAGCCCGAAGAGGAGCAACCGCCCGATGATACCTTGGGATGTGTGATGGTAATAAGTGAGAGTCATGCTGTCTCTTCTTCCTATTCCTTAGACCAACTGTTCTTTCTTCTCTCTTAGGAGCAGTGACCCCTTATTTTTTTCATACGATATTCTGTCCACACAATACTTTTGTTTCGGATATTCTGTCAGTGATCTGTTTGTACAGGGATCAGAATAAGTGGACTCATGGAAGCCAAACCTGCCAAAATGTATTGGTAATTACTTTGTGCAGCAAAATCGGGATGTTTTAGAGACACAACTTTTTATCGGTCCTCGGGATGTCGGATATTAAAAGGTGCAACATTTTTCACACCCCCAGCTAAAGTTTTGGCACTTGAATGTTGCTATAAGAAACAAGCACATGTTTGCGTAGGTCTCTATGTTCAATTTGTAGATGTTGTTATAATTAAAAAGTTCTCTCCACTGTGGAAAATAATGTGAATTGTAGGTGTCCCGCAAAAAATGAAATGAAATGAAAATGTGTTTTGTAAAGCGCAAATAGCTGCCTGGGGGCGTCCAAGCGCTAAAGCTAACAGTGTATAGACAACTGGGCGAGTGACATAAACAAAAGGAGAACAGAACTATTTGTTAAACAAATACGTTTTCAGGTGCTTCCTAAAAGAGGTAAGATCTGAATTAGACCTGAGAGACAGGGGTAGACTGTTCCAAAGCCTAGCCGCATTCAGGGAAAAGGAACGACCTCCTGCTCTGGTCCGTTTAACTTTTGGCACGACGGCGCAGAAGGCATTGGTAGACCGTAGCTGTCTGCTGGGGAGGTAATGGGTAATTAAGGGACGACTAATTGATGGGCCAGTTTCCCAGAATGCTTGATGAGCAACACAGAGAGATTTAAAACTAATCCTATCCCTTACAGGGAGCCAGTGCAGTTTTACTAATCCAGGTCTTACAGAGGTCCTGCGGGGGATTTTGAGTAGGGTCCGAGCCGCACAATTTTGGATCACCTGTAGCTTCCTCAGTGTAAAGTCTGGAGCTCCAAGATAGAGTGCATTTCCAAAGTCTAATCTGGAGAGAATCAATCCTTGAACAACAATTTGTTTGGCCTCAAATGGTAGCAAGGGAAGGATCTTCCTCAGCATTCTTATGAGGCCAAAACAAGTGGCAGATAGCACGACAGCTTGATGGTCAAACGTCAAGGACTTGTCCAACCAGACACCCAAGCTCTGGATGGTATCCTTGGGGACTGGAGGGGGACCCAGGCAAGCTTGCCAGATCTGGTCTACCGCAGATGGAGCCGAACGACCCAACAGCATGACCTCTGTCTTGTCCCCATTAAGTTTGAGACAAGACAGGGTCATCCAGCTGCTGACTTCGTTCAGGCAGCCCACCAGATCCACCGTGCCTGCAGGGTCTTCAGCCCGCGTCAAAGAGACCACCAGCTGGGTATCGTCCGCATAGGTCACGATCTTAATACCATATGGACGGACGATCCCAGCCAGCGGCCTCATGTATACATTAAACAGCGTCGGGCTGAGTGAAGAACCCTGCGGGACTCCACAGTTCAAGGGTCTGCTGGTAGAGATAGTGGTTCCCTCAAAGACCTAAAAATTTCTATTGGTTAAGAATGAACCAATCCACTCCAGCGCTCCTCCTTGAATCCCAATGTCCTGGAGGCCCTGCAATAAGATTTTATGGTTTACAGTATCAAAAGCGGCACTTAGATCGAGGAGGATGACAGCCGCCGATCCTCCCCGATCCAAGATGCCTCTTGTTTCCTCCAGGACCGCCAGTAACACGGAATCATTCTATAGAGCCTACTTTGTAGCATTAGAGCTCTAACTGCACAATGGGTGGGGAACACTGAACATTGCCTCACTTTCACTGGATCAAGACGGACTATTCGATTCACTCACTCAAAGCATTGTGTACTTTGTTGAGATTACTTATCCATTTCTTACTTATTATAACAGTTTCTTTTCAGACTTGCCCCCTTCATGGAAAAAGTACTTATTAGTTAATCATTAACCATTGCATTTCATCACATTTGTGGTTTTTGCCAATAAGGTCAGACAGAATACTGTTCAGCACATAATGAAAAATTCTGCCATTTGTTAATTCATTGCCTTTTTTCAAATTTGGCAAGTTGATTCCTGATTTATTCAAGAATATGGTGCATGGTAATAACATTTTGTGGATAAAATATTGTTTGAAAAAAATATTGTGTCCTTAATATTGTTTACAAAAATATCCCCCGATTGGATTTAAGAAGATACAATCTACTCCTAATCTGGTGACAATTTTGGGCAGGATATTTAGGCCACTATATTCCTGTCAGGCAATATTGTCATTTCAATAATCTGACTTACAACCATATATAGACCTCGCCCTTGTAGCCACCAATGAATTGTCTAGAATGCCCCATAGCAATTTGTTTAGAGAGTGTTGTAAAAGATGGGCTGTTTTCCCAGGCTCCTCATAAACTTTGTCTTCTGTAGAGACATTCCTTACACGGGCACAGTTAGATTATTATATAAAGTAGTTAAAGAACGTTGTTTAGTCTCTATATTGATGCATTTGCCTAATGTAGAAGGAATGAAAACAAAAGTCCTGAACTCTGACCTTCTCACTCTTCTGCCCACTGTGCTTGGGAGCACACGCTTCAACAGGCATATGAGGCTTGTCAGTTGTCCTGACGTGTTCATTTCACAGACATGATTTAGAACAAGCTTCTCTAACGAGTAGCTCGGGAGTTGCTTCTAGCTGTCCAGCTACCTTGAAGTAACTCTTCTGAATGCAGACCAGACACTAAATTAGAAACGTTTCCTTTGATTTAATATATAAATGCCAAAATTCAAAATCACATATTGGAAACGAAACTGTGTTGATTTCCAGAACTCATAAACTGATATGTTAATTATTAAATTATGAGGTGTTGGGGAGAGGTATTACTAAATTTTTAACTTGGTGCTAGAGACATTGCAGCATTGGCTGTTATGTATTACTAATGTATAGGCATTGCATCGCATGTTGACAACATTTTATTTTTACATCACTGCGGGCAACGTGTCTGGGGCATTGAGCTAATCACTGTGGTGATCTTGCATATGATGGCCACTGATGTATTCTAGACTGATGTGGTCTCTATTACAACAACAATAACATCAGTAGCCTGGAGTCCCTTTCGTTGAAAAGGTTGGAACCCCCTGATTTAAAACATCACAAGTGAGAAGCAAACAGATGCAAGATAGCGGGCGGGGGAATGAAAAGAACGATCTGGTGGATCGAAATACCAGTAAACGATATATTTCCTCACTCACTCATAAAGTATTGTGCTGCCCTTCCCTTAAAACCCTAACATATATTTCATATAATTAGAAACAATAAATAAGTGTGACAAAACAAAAATGGGTGAAAATGTATGCACGTATTAGACAATCATTTTGTTTACTTTTCCATGGTATATTTTGCATATAGTGCTCTATAAAGCACACCTGCCGGTTACTAATGCTGTAAATGACATGTTTCACAATTTAAGGCAACTCTATCGACCTTGGAAAGATGAAGGACTGAATTGGAAATGCTGTGATTCAAAATCTAACATACTGATCACTCCACCTCTGGCTCTTAGCATATTGAGCCCTTTTGCCGGCTGCATATAAAAGTGTAATTTCCAGAGCTGGCAAGCAATTGTCATCCGTAGGTAGACACAATACTTAGAGGAATGCAATCTAAGCACAGTCATAGTAAAAGTTGTCACCATAAGTGCAACAATTACACTAAAAATAGAGTCAGGTTACGAAACAATTATGTGGTCACAAGCCCTGCAATTTCAATTGCAGGGTTTGTGACCGCAAAGTGACATTTCCAACTATACTAAACCCATTTTGTGATTCGAAATGTTCTTTTGGAATCGTAAAATGAATTTACCCACTAACTGTGATTCAAAATTAGGAAGGAAAGTGTAAGCAGTGCCCCCTTCCCTCGTAATTGTGATACAGAATGAAACATATCAGTGATTGCTAATGTGGTCACAAACCATTGAAAAGTTACGAACTTCTCAAAGCAGAACAGTCAGGGCCAACTGCACCAGGTGGTGAGTTCAGGGAGCACCGTGTTTGCAAGTTTATTTTGGTTTTAAAAGCACTTGCTGCAGCGTTCCTTGCCTCCAGCAATTCCAGGTAGCAATAAAAATGTCAGGATAACTACGGTGATTAATGTTGTTCCTGGAGAGAGATCGAGTTTTGTCTAGTTGAGGTTTTGACTGATCAGAGGATTAAAATGCCATGCAGTTCGCAAAGTGCTTGTAATGTAAATAGGTCAGTGGGTTGCTGCTTTTCTAAGAGAGACCCTTTTGTTACTTGCAGTCTATAAGTTAAAATTGTGATATAGAACAGTGAAATATTAATTGTCATCAAAGAGCTGCATGCACGCTGCAAAGTATAGATTAGAGCATAGATGAATGTTGCAAAAAGGGTTCATTTGGGTAGAAATTGATTCTTAAAGAGAAACCCCAACAATGTTATTCCGTTCTCAATTCTGAGTTTGTCCTTCTCCAGATCGAGCACTCATAAACTATACTGCCTACCAGTATGGATGATGTGTGACTCCTACACCTTGAAGCCCTCTGCATTATGTAACATTTCCTACACTCTGATTTACATTTGTATTATTCATTGTCTCTGTGTAATGTGTGTATGATGCAAAGTGGTCTGACACCCTACACTGGTATGAATGGTGCTACATAAATAATTAAATGCATCTGAAGGAGAGTGGTTATGGAGCCTTGAGGGGCACTGTTAAAAGGTGGTGGAGAGGGAACCCGTGGTGGAGGTGGGCACCACATCCACCATGGATGAGGGACCACCAACAAACATTGTCGCACCGGGGGCCACCAGCGCTAAAAACGGGCTTGAGGACAGTAACAGAACTCCCGATGGACAGCATCGCCTTTCGTGATTGTGTCTGCCCACCTCATTTGGAGCACCAGTTGTTCTAGTGACCATTCTGAAACAGGAAAAAACATTTTTTTTAATGCAGCACCAGTTCCATTGGGGCGCATGTGATGCTTTACAAAGCTGTTTTCTCTTTTTTGAATGCACGCACAGAGAACAAGGTCTGCTGTTCCTTGCAGGTAACCATCCCTGTGTTTGCAGCCAATCGCAGGTGGTTGTAAATACTGATTAATAAGAATCGTTAGGCACCCTTGCGACTGAAGATTGTGCACTGTGGCATATTAGTACTTAGGTTGCATCGCGAAATTACAGACAGGTCACAAAAATGTATTAAAATACCTCAGTGAGAAATGTTTTACAAGGCATCAATCACTGGCAAAGGATAGTTAATCAAGTACCAGTGGTAAATTGTGGCCTAACTTAAGAAAATAGTTTGCTGCACATTAAAGCCATGCGCAATGCTGCTGAATGGCTACTACTCTCCTGAGTAGGAGATGTGTAATCTGTGCATTGAGAACAGACAGAAGTGGTTGTAGGCATGTTATGATAGGCCCAGCCAAAGATGAAAGCAACGGCCATTTAAGGGGAGTGTGTGTATGAAGTGAACAAAATAGAGAACGTCAGTGATAGGGCTTAGGCAACTCCCTGGTCTCTGCTAATGGTGTTTTTCTCAACAAATATTAATGAGGAACTATAGAAAAGGTTTATGTTAATGCACATTCTATACATCAGAATTCCCAAAACCACCAACATTTTTTCTGCCTCTATAAATCATTAAGAGAAAATTACCTCTCTCCTGCCAATTAGAACAAAATTGAACTCACTTGAATTAGGCCCAGATTACGATGTCGGTCAGAGTTGCCTCCGCCCGACATCACAGCCGATTGGGAACCGACCGACCTCAGGTCGGCGGGCCCAACACCGCAATGCGACTGCATATGGTGCGGTCGCAAACTTCAATTTTTCAGCGGGAGCTTCTGCGGCTGGCCAAAACCGCCCGCAGCAAAAACTCCCATTGAAAAATTTAAGTTTTGAAACATCCCTGCACCGTGTGTCAGGCATTTCATGGTGCCTGTTACACGGTGCAGGGCTACAGGCGGAGGACCAGAGGGTAAGGCGACCCTGTAAGGGCCTCCAAAGACACTTTCCGACAGCAATTCCATGTGGGAAAGGCCGACATGGAACTGCTGTTGGAAAAATACCATCATTATCCTGACAGCGAAACGCCGTCCTTAAGTATTATGAGGCCTTTTTGACTGGCCGATGGGTTCCTTGAGCCTGTTGGAACCGAGTCGGATTCCCTGGCTGGTTTAAACTCCGACCGCCGTCATTATACCTACAATGTCGGTCGGAAAGCCTCCAACCAGCAAGTCAACGGCTTTCCGACCAACATTGTAATTAGGCCCTTAGTGTCTTCTTTGAACTACTACCCAAACTACACTTGATGCCAGTGGCTGTTGAACAAATGTTACAGCATGGTGAGCAAAAAAACGTTGGATTTAGGCCCAGATCTCTGTACTGGGGTGAAGGTATGACATTGTTCTGCATTCTGTCCATCAACTGTTGTTTTTGCATGTTGAAAAAATGTATCATGTTTAAATCCAAAACGCTCCTGTCACGATATGCTTGAATAAAACTACAATTTGCAAAGATTTTACATAGGAATTTATGCAATGCAATGTTCATGCTGCCCTCACGATTATGGCCTTCTACAATTAAGCTGTTCATTGTTAATAATCTCCGGGGGCGCAGCTTGGTCAGCAAGACTGGGGGCGGTGTGAGCTTCAGATTTTCTGACAATCACTTATATAATAAGTATTATATGGGACGCAGCGCTTGGGGGGCTTAAGGGCCAATGGAGTGAGAATGGTGAGGGGTACTTAAACCACAGTGTAAATACCCATATTTTCATACCTTAAAAACAGAAGGGGGGGTGTGCTTTTGTCAGAGAGAGTATTTAAAATTCTTACCATACCCAACTGAAAGTTCTTCTACCAAACTATTTACTAGCTGTTAGATTTATTTTGGGGGTGTCACACCCCAATCACCCCTCCCCCCCGAAGCTACGCCCCTGATAATCTGTAGCATCCATTTTAAAAGTTGAATACAGTCATAAATGTACTGATTGATTTCTTAATTAATATTTTGTGAATGAGTGACATGGCCAATTCAGCAAGATAAGAAGAAAGACGGTGGGTGAACTGTCCCTGTCTCTGTGATCTCCTCACTGCTTTGTCCGCCTTCCTCTGCCGTATTCACATCAAAATGGTGAAGACCGGATCATCTCTGTTAAGATCTCCAACAACCTAGAACTACCGCTGTTTGAGCGGCTACCTGCACATCGTGATCTGGTGATACGATACGCCCAGTAACATTGCCTACAGCCTAACATAGCTAACCCCTTTCCCCGTGCTCTGGCAATTAACGGTTGCGGGCTGGTTGCCACAAGTGTCAGCCTAATCTTCGACACAGATTTCTGCACCCTAGCTCCATTCCGCCAATTGCCCGATCCATGTATTATTTTTTTCCTCTCAGCCCCTGTCGACGATACTCTGCCTGTGGCTCCACAAAATTGGCGGTTCCCTCATCCCCCCCTGCTCTGTCTCCAATTCATTTATGGTCTCAGTTGCGGTCTGATTATTTGACTATGGAGTGTGCCTCTATTCCATCTATTGGATATCCTGGTCCAACCCTACTGCTCTGCTGCCACCGAGTATTCATCTCCCTGTCCTCCACTTAATAGCGGTGCTCACATCTCTTGAGCCTTGCCTCTAACTAAGCTTCAACCTAATCACTGACACTGAGGTCCGCACCTTGCCTCCAAGCCTCCCATTGTTGATCCAGAAACTAGATTGCCTCCCAGCACCTGTCGACGACACTCCACCCGTGTCTCCACAAAATCTGCTTTACCTCCAATTACCACCATCTCTTAGCTACTGTCCATTCTTTGTCACTGGTTAGCGACCTGACTCCATTTCGCCTGCTGCACATCCTGGTCCTTGCCTGCCTCTCTGCTGCTACCGAGTACTCACTTCCTGCTGCCCCACAAAATGACGGTGCTCGCATCCCCCCAGCTTTGCCTCTAACTAACGTCTGTCCGACCAGCTAGGGCCCCTGCAATACTAAATGCCACACTGTCTTTGACCCGGTAAACCATTCCTTACCTCAACGCTGCTCGCATCCAAACTTTGCATCCTTGACCCCCACCTCGCCTTGCTGTGGATGCCCCCTGGACTGAAACCCTAATCATTGTACACACCACAGAGCCGGATCAACAGGGCCCATGCTCAGTGGAACTTTGATGGAACTTTCGATGGACCTTTGACGATTCCCCTGGGCGAATACCAAAACTGGTTGTACTTACTGCGGTGCACGAGCAACCTTGGCCGATGCCTGGTGGAGCTGTCATATGCAGCTATAGAGGAGTCTGGCCAGGGTTTTCACCCCTTCGGCCGTCACCTACCTCATCTGACTTTGTTTTCCTCGTTTCCCCGTTATGTTTCCTTCCCTCCCCCTCCTCCCGCAGTGATTCTTTGATTTAATTAATGTAAATATGTACCCTGTAACTCGCAGACCCTATTGTAAAGCGCTCGGATACCTCTGGGTCTAGCAAGCACTATATAAAACTTTTCAAATAAAATAAACACATCAGAGCAGGAAAACACAGATTGTAACCATGATGTGAGCACCAAACAGTTTTCAGGCATTTGAATGCAATGGATCTCAAAATCTTGTTGACTATGTAGAGCTCTGTTTGTACAGCCAAAATTATGAATGAAATATCGGATCTCCGCTTTCACGTTGACTTACATTGCTGATGGTAATGGTGATGTACTTCATTGTGGCATGTTTCAATGTACTGATCACCTATACCACAGGACCAGGAATATAGGCATCCCAAACAACTAATTCAGCTCAGTCTATTATGGGAAATTGAGTCAAAGCCCATGTGGTATGTGGTCAATTAAGTTTAATATATAAAAATCTGAGCCTTTCCTCCCACGTAACAATGTCCACTGGATCATCTCATCACACAGCAAGGAGGGCATCCCTCTTTTAACTTGCCTCTCAAACTCCAGCTTCATCCAGTAAACACTGGTGCAGCCTGCAGCAGCTTGTCTGATCACTGATCTGGGAAAGGTTCAAACTATCATATGCTATCAACAAACAAAACAGCTTCATATGTCAATATTATAGTCATTTCTAGGTACATCCTACCTACCCTCTGCTAGAAAGCTGCTCCAGCAGTGCATGAGTTACTCACATTATTTGTACTTGTTCCTTATTGAATATAAATGAGTCAAAAGCATTCTCACATAAATGACATCAATCAATTTCTTCCGTACCGTCAATCTTATATCTTTGTACTCTAGAAACCTTGTACTCACTTCTGGGCTGGCTTAGCGTTGGTGGCGCCTGGTGTGAACTCCTTATTCATGGATTCCCTCACTACCACCCTCCAATACTGTCCACATCTTACTTCACCCCCTTTCTCATATTTGTTTATGATATAGCACTACTCATCCCAATATAGACTGTGAAAGCCCTTTAAATCAGAGACTTAATATACAGCGACAATGAGTCATAAAAGTCTACATATCAATATATAGAAATTGTAACTTGAGGCCATAAGGACTACAATGTCATTCCTACTGGTAAGCAGGGGCGGCTCCTCCATTAGGGCGGAGGGGCGTCATCCCACTGCTTTCTCGCAGTGTGAGAAGCAGAAACATAAAATGGTATTTTGAAAGCAGAAGGGAATGACTGGTTGGGGCCGGGCGAGTGGGCGGGTCGGGAGGAGTGGCTTGCCCAAATGCTGTGGGCCCTGACTGTTTGGTCGGCCCTCTGGGGCCGACCAAACCAGTCATGCACACTCTAGATTTTCTCTATGTAGGCTGCAGCCTACATAGAGAAAATGGCCTCCCTGTAGGCTTCCAGCTGGGCGCTGTCCCCACCAATCACAAAGCTGCCATTGCAGAGTTGTGATTGGGAGGCAAGGAGGCTGCCTGCTTTCTGTTCAGCAGGAGAGCAGGAAAACGGGACCAGCCAGGACAGAGGAGCCTTGACGTCGCGGAACCTGGGTAGGTAAGTTCCCGCCCCCATGCCAGCCACATGTGTCGCCCTGCATATCTGGCATCTTAAAGTGGGTTTTGCAACATTGTAGTGGTGACACTCACTTAGCATGTAATGTCAAAATAATTGTTTTTTAAATGGTACACCTCTGGTGAACATTTGTATCATTTCAGTGAGGATTTGTCTTGTTTAGTTTTTCTTCAGGTTATGCTCAATTGCATGTATTTTTGTTAATGTTTTGTAATTGGATAATTATGTATCGTTAAATAACACATTTAACATCCATTTGTCTGGTTTTGGACACCTGGTGCTGATTTTTAGATCGAGCCTAGGCAGCACACATGCCCTGTCTGCAAGACCTGTTGTTATTTCCTCTATCAGCTTTTGGCATGCCCATGACTTGCCATTTGTTTGTTGTTGTGCATTTCGAAATATGGGGTTTTTATTGGTGCATTGGGTTTGATTCTCCCGCCTTTCCATGCTTGGGTCACGACCAGGCGATTTTAGTCATTGTTTGCTTGCGTTGGCCATCCCAATACGTCCGCGGTTCGTTCCGGTCATCCTGATCTGCCTTTTTATTTCGTAGGCTATCAACATCGTTTTAGGCTTTCAGGCCATTTCACAGAGCAATGCTCTGTTCAGCACCTGCAAAGTGGCAATTTCTGTCTGGTATCTGTTGAGCTATGCCAATAGCTCTAACCTCTAACTCACAAAATGCGAGACCTATTGCATTTCTAATGCTAGCGTGCAACATGTGTAGATAAAAAGTTGTAAGCCTGCTTTTCAAATCTAGATTTGGGTTTTTGTACAACTTTGAGGACAGTATTCCTTTACAAGCAACACTATCATGCTAGTTTCCCAAACTGATCTGACGTTTGATCGCTGATGGGGTCTAATTTGTGGAGATAAGCTGTCCTAGTAAACGGAGTTTTGAGCTGAGTTCTGGAAGGGTGAGGGTCCATGGGTTCATGTGATTCATAACAGTTGAATTAAGCTGAGGAAGAGTAAAGTAATACGAGACCTGCCTTTCCATTTAAGGATGGCATATGAGTATGGCCTTAGGTGGCTGGCTCCCTTCACAGTCGCTGCTCTGCTGGATTGCTGTGCAGGGGCGTCACTAGGGGTGTGCGGGGGTGCGGACTGCACCGGGTGACACCATTACATGGGGTGACACCTTGACACTTTCGTGAGGCCAGCTTCGTCTGAATCGCAGAAGTATGCGTGCTGCAAATGCTCACACACACACACACATTCTGCGCTCGCACACTATCAAAAGCAGCATGCACGCAAGTGCCATAAAAGTACGAGGCAGTCAGACACGCTACATAAAACAAGTCTGAATTATAATGCTATCTGACAAATATACGAACACTCTCTTCAGGCGCTTCCTCCTACTAAATATTTACTTTGTCTCCATGTGCCAAATGTCCATCATGGGGTAAGTAGTGAGGGGGTGACACCATGAGTTACGCACTGGGTGACACCAACCCTAGTGACGCCGCTGTTGCTGTGTCTCAGGTTTGATTACTAAGTGTCAATTTAACCCCCAGATGTCACCACAAGGCATTTTGTTGTCTCTAGCAAATTCCTGAATTTACTTTCTTGTTATGCTTTTGGTCAGAGTGACGTCTCTGCAATTTGGTACTGAAAGGCGATGTACCCATCTCGGATGCATTTTCATGGCTCTTACTCGTTTGCCACTACTTTAGCAGGAGTGACGAGCTCTAAAACCTTCTAGCTCGGAGCTGTTGAGTTGACCCTGCAGGCTGAAAGGCAGCAGTTGCACTCGGAGCCATAGACATAGTGCCAATATCGGCAACACTCCCCATCACCCCACAGCAATATCCTGGAGAAATAAACAGACAAGACAACTTTTTTATGGAGAAAATTGCTCGGGTTTATTTGCATAACAAATATGCCAACATGGTGGGTTATCTTACGGGCGATCCCAGGGCAGGCAGCCCCTTGCCGCCTGCCACCTGATGAGCCAAATTACACCGTGGCCAATCCAGTCGGTGTTTGTCAGATTTTGGGGAGGGGGACCCCCTCCGACTGGTGGACTGCCAGTCCACTCCCTTGCTCATGCCCCAGAGGGGGCGGAGCCTTCCAGGCAACCCCCGGTTGCTCAGGTCCACAACCGCCCGTAGGACTAATGGGGCGCCGTCGCTCCTCCAGAGTCCCAACGCGAGGACCTCCCTGGGATATTTGGCTTTAGCACCCTTACTGTGCTCCTGCAGAGGGTACCCTTCTGTACCTTACAGCCTCTGGATCGCCCTGTAACTCCGCCTGCAACCCAAAATAATAAGTTAGACAAACTCACCTCCCCCACCCCCTGCCTGAATGCCGGGTTAGCGGTAGGGAGGGAAACGGCATCAGGGTAGCGGGAAAAGAGGGCGCCTAGTGAGGGGGGAGAGGTATATGTACCTTGCCCCCCCCCCCGCCCACTCCTGCCCGGAAGTGATGCAGCATGCGGACTCTTAGGGGGTCTCAAACACTGGGCGGCTGTCTCGTGTGCCATCTTGTGGCACTAAGGGGGGCCTCCCCCTTAGGAGGGTCCCCTTCGTGGACCCGGGGCAGCCCACATAGTGCCAATATCGGCAACACTCCCCATCCCCCAACAGCAATATCCTGGAGCAAGACAGTTTTTTTGGAGAAAATTGCTGCAGGTTTATTTGCATAACAAATATGCCAACATGGTGGGTTATCTTACGGGCGATCCCCGGGCAGGCAGCCCCTCGCCGCATGTCACCTGATGAGCCATATTACACTGTGGCCAATCCAATCGGTGTTTGTCAGATTTTGGGGAGGTGCGACCCTCCTACTGGTGGACCGCCAGTCCACTCCCTTGCTCACGCCCCAGAGGGGCGGAGCCTTCCAGGCTGCTCAGGTCCACAACCGCCCGTAGGACTAACGGGGCGCCGTCGCTCCTCCAGGGTCCAACGCGAGGACCTCCCTGGGGATATTTGGCTTTAGCACCCTTACTGTGCTCGTGCAGAGGGTACCTTACAACCTCTGGATCGCCCTGTAACTCCGCCACAGCTCTGGGTGTGGCCATCGTCACAGCCCCCCACCAAGGTAGGCATCTTTACCTACATCCTGCTGCTTTCAGGGCCACCCCCGTTCAGTGAATCTGCGCATGGCACTGTTAAATCTCCTGCGTGAGGTTACCCCGGCAACACCTGACCGGGCCTCACCCAGGTCAAGCAAAACAAGGTCCCGGCCCACTCAGGACAGTGAACCCCCTCTTAATCAAAACACCCTGTGGACTTAGCCCGCTAAAACCATGCCTTATAAAGCCAATCCCCTTCTGTTCAGTGGATTTACGCATGGCACCGTTGACTCTCTTGCCCGAGGCTTCCCAGCCTCCCCTAAACGGGCTCCTCGTCACACTAAACGAGGGGTTAACCCTGCATGCCTCAATTGGTTGCATATCTTACGCATGAAGGACTTCATATCCCACAGCAGCGCGCTCCTACCCAGAAAAGTAAACTTATGGCTCCCCAGTGTATGTCCCACTTTAAGGAGGGGAGCCACCGCCCCAGTCTGCCACAGCGATCTTCAGCAAGCTTATCCAGCTCAAGCCTGGGCCCCCCAACCGACTTAACTCAGCGGTGGAAACAACCCATGCCTCAGTTTCCTGTATTCCGCCCAATGTGCCCCTGAGCTGCCAGGCCATTCCCTCCAAGGTGTGTGACCATCACATTAGGAGGAGGAAACCCCTCCCCCAGCATCTGCTACAGCTTCTTCAGCAAGCAGGTCCACCACCCTGTGTGGCCTTAGCTTTCAGTAACCCATGTCGGATGTAGCTAAACCCCTTTGTTCAGTGAATTTTTTGCATGGAGCTGTTAGCCCTCCTGCGTGAGGTCCACATGGCTTGCCCTTATTGCCCTTCTCCCGAGGAAAGTCAAGTCATTGCCTCCTAGGTGTATGCTCAAAATTGTTGAGAGGGTAGACACCCCCCCCAGTCTGTGTCGCAACCTCTAAAGCAAGCTGATCCAGCGCATGCTTGGGACCTCCACTCACAGGACGCCCGGAAGGCCCTCCCCAGCCCGTTGGCCCTGGTAACTAGGTGAAATGCCAGGTTGCATAACCCCTTTGTTGAGCACTGCACACTATTCTATACAACTAATCCAAAATTCTGGACCGTATGGGGATAAAACCCTCAACCTTGGCGTTATAAGCACCACTCTCCAACCAACTGAGCTACCTGGCCAAGGTTTGCACATATTTGCCTAATAACACTGCACCCCAACAAACCTCATGTACCTCACAGGGGTACCTATGGTATCTTCACCATTCGCCCGTACTTCAGACTAATCTGTCATCCGGCCACTCCCATGGGTGGCTGTTGACGGATGTACCTTTAAACACATTGGGTTTCACCTCGTCCCACCTGCATGAATCGTTCAACTGACAAACCCTGCCCAGAACGCTGGGCTTGCTGCCCCTTCAAAAGAGTGCTTGCAAAGTTGCCTGGCAGGACCCGCAAGCCTCCCTGACATTTAATGATGACTTCCATACCCTTTCAAACCCAAAAATGGTAAGGGGGACACAGTCAGCATGAACCAGAGTACCCCTCTACTGACGGGCCAGGTAAGGAAAGACTATACACACTGGGCCTTACAAGTAGCTCCCATCCGGATCTTCAGCCAAGCCTGGTCGGAATGTGCCTCCTCCCTACCCCTTGTAAGGGAGCACCAGACCCACCCGTCTTCCTAGGCCAAAATTGGGACATTAGTCCCCTTGTTGGCTGACCGCTCAAAAGGATATTTTGCTTGACTGAAGCAACCTGTGTCATGCTGCTGTGGATCGGCGGACATGGAGTAAACCTATGGTCGTTGTACCTGTACCCTCTTAACTATACAAAATGCGCTCTGATAGTAGTCAGTCTTTGTGATCCTAACCCTCTATTCCAACAATATTAGGGTACCAGCACTCTATTTTGAATGGTAAACTCACGCCCCAGCTGACAGGATAGAGCCTATTCATACTCGATCTGAAAAAAAAAGACCCAACCGACACCTCAAACCCTGACAAAAGGCGGCCTGCTAACCCGCCCCCACTCTGTGTAAACAACAACCTGTGCAATAGTCGGGGAAGCTACCACCCAGAAAACCTTCCTCGGCACCCTGGGGTCATGCAGTTGCTCCTTGGCCTGAAACTAACAAAGTTCACATGAGTATAAGTCGAAGGACCCATCCCTCAGTGCATGCTTGTAACCTGTCCCATGCATCACCCTAGTCGAAGCGAACGACTGCAGGGAACATATCAAGCAAGTCGTCTCCAATTGCCGGCCCGGGTCCCCACCCTCACGTGAGTAGCCCATGGCCACACTCCTGCTCCCACCTACCAGAATGCAGAGTGTGGAAAAGCTACTGAAATGGGGCGAACAATTAAGCGGTTTGCCTGCCCTTTCTAAATATGTGAATGCCTCAGTGCTTTCAATATGCCCCCTGCTTAGCAGATTGAAACCAAGTCTTTGCATGCGTTGCATCACCGAGCGCTCCCATATATACCTTGATGACTGTCCCTGCTATGATACAAGCCTGCCTAGCATCTAATGCAATTCAGAGCAAAATGGATGTTTTTAGTAATGAAACCTTTAAGCCCGCCATGAACCAGGACATACCCATAAATATCTGAGGTAATGTACTTAGGAATCCTCTGACAGGCAATATGCAAGAGACTTCGGATGCCAAGCCGCCCACTAGGTCAGGATGGACAATCAGCTTTAAAAACAACCCCTTGGAGGATACCCAGTTGTCCCCCCAATCTCTTCTCTCCTGGTCCTGAACTGGAACATGTTCATGTGGCTAGAAGTGGAACACCACCCCGCCACATAACTTTCAATGAGCCCAACAGCAAAAGCTGCCTTGAAATGCCCCATTTTGGTTGATGGGATGTTGACCCCAAACCAGCTGAAGCTCCAGTGAAAAGATAAAAATCGTCCGCTGAGAGTTTGGCCCCCAAACAATGTAATTTCCTCTATCCCTGGCCATCCATAACAGTAACCCTCCATGGAACTTCCCATGACACTGCCAGTCTGCCTGCCTCCGAGCTTCAGGCTCCCTCTCTGCACCGTGCTGAGGCACCGGTCCATCTTAGCCTCTAAAACTGCTGTGACAAAACAGGCCCAGCAGATAATGACATCACGCTGGTCTCAACCAGTACAACATGACTGTCTGTTCTTTGCGAGAAATTAAAATGTGAGATAACTAAAATGCTTGAGCTCTTTTCAACCCTCATTGTGCTCCTTTTCACCAAATCCGCTCTTCTTGGAAGCTGCTGCATCCCTGCCTAGCCACCAGGGTATTGCCATGCCCTGCTGCACACCTAGCTTGTGCAGGAAGGAGGCACCCTAAACTCCCTCATTGGTACACAGGCCTGACTGACGCTGCAGGGCCCTTTTCCCCCCTGCACATCTCCCCAGGCCGCACAATTCGGATCAGCTCCCAGGTAACGCAGACAGATACTGCCATGCTAGATATATAAAGACACAAATGATCAGTTCACTCCCCAATTGCCATAAGAAGGAGCTCCCTGCCAGCTTAATTATTTTGCTTCAAGAACAGCGATTTCCCCCTTATGACTCGCGTGAAATCCAGCTCCATCTTACGAAGAGGACCCCAACCCTAGGGAAGGTTAACCTCATCTTGTGGTGCAGCATGGAAGTGTGAGAAATGGGCGTGCAGGTATATTGAAGGTAACTGGAGGATGTATGTAATATTGCAGATCTTCCACTTTTTGTGGCCGGGTGAAATATTGTCGTGTCCCTCCCTCTGCAGTATTCAATTCCCAATTGTATATCAACATGCGATGTAGGTGAATGAATGTGATAGTCCTCCTTGTACCGCACAATGTAATCCGATTAAGGGTGTATTTTGGACCTTTATAAACCAATGATTTTTTAGTCCATCCTTAGTGGTAATTTTCACTGCACCTATTTGACATCCACGTGGTTGAGGAGCTCTGGCGTTTGACAACCCCTTAACTTGAAAAACAGTTGAATATCTGTTAAAGAATTCTTGAAATCTACCCTCTTGATTTCCCCTGGTCATCGCGTGCCTCTGGCGTGGATAGTATTTATTGTAATAGCGCTGCCTAAACTATGCGCAGCAAAGTACCTAGTATGGAAAATGTTGCCCAAATAGGGATACTATTTCCCGTCATCATGCACCTTCAAACCTGGAAATACAGCCAGAGCTCTCCCCACCTTAGTACCTGTTTCACATCTAATAACTATATACGGGATAAGGGGACAAAAGAAAGACCAGGAAACCTTTGCAAAGGGCCTTCCACTGCGTATGAACTCATATCATTGCATTTTAGTAACTGTTGAACCGTTTTAGCTATAACTTATATGTCTTTATTTAATTTCTATCTGCAATTCATGCTGGAAATGGGGGATTCTGATGCAAGTCCATGGTATGCGAAAATTGATCAGTCGGCACAGAGGGAGAGCTTGGGGGATGCTGAACACTGATCCTTAACTGCTGTGTAATTCCCAATACTTGAGGCTCACATGTCTAGATGTCTTTCGAACTTCATCGAACATTCTTACTATCTAGAGCCGAACCAAGCGGCTTCCGCCCGTCACACTCTACGGAAGCGGTGGTCCTCGCAGTCCAGGATACTCTTAGAGTCAATGCGGACAAGGGCATTCACCAGGCCTTGCTGCTCCTGGATCTGTCGGCCGCGTTCGACACGGTCGACCATAACATACTGTTGAACCGTGTCGTACAGGCCGGCCTCAAGGGACCCGCTCTTAGATGGATAGCCTCCTTCATCACCAATCGGACGCAGTCAGTGAGATTCTGGACATTTACGGCCCCAAGACTATCTTCCCTCTGTGGGGTGCCTCAGAGTTCATCACTGTCGCCACATTTGTTCAATTTATACCTCAGACCCCTGATACATTCCCTGAAAAACCGCAACATTACCATTTTCAACTACGCTGATGACTTGCAGTTCATAATTCCTTTGAATTCCCCAGACTCAGTGGCTGAGTTCCGGGCAACGATGTCTCACATACGGAGGTGGATGGACCTGAACCATCTTAAACTCAATCCGGGCAAGACAGAACTAATATTGCCCGGGAAGAGTGAGCTCAGTTGGGGTCCACATTTCTGGCCGACCGTTATGGGCCCCCCGCCCACGGCTTCACCATCGGCCAAAAGCTTAGGTGTCATTCTCAGCGCCGACATGTCACTTAAAGGACAGGTGGGAGCTGTTGTTTCCTCTAGCTTTTTCCAACTTCAAAAGATCAGGAAAATTGCACACCTGTTGACCCACTCGGCACTCATACAGGTAGTGATAGCCCTGGTACTCTCTCGCCTGGACTTCTCGAATGCCCTATATATTGGCCTGCCAGTGGGACTGCTAAAACGACTCCAGATGGTCCAAAATCAGGCGGCAAGACTTATATGGAAACAACCCAAATGGCAGCCAGCTAGACCTGGTATGGCAAAACGACACTGGTTACAGATGGCCCAAAGGATCGCTTTTAAGACAGGCTGAACTGCTTTTAAAGCACTGCACGGTAACAGCCCTAAATGTGTAAGAAACATGATTAGCAACTTTAAACCCCAGCGTAACTTACGCTCTGCCCATCTCGGCCTGGTCACCATCCCCTTGTTCAATCGAAAAAGGCAAGGAGGAAGCTGCTTCCCCTATCTGGCGGCCACTTTCTGGAACTCCCTCCACTTCTTACTCAGGAACTGCAACAATCTTTTGGTCTTTAGGAAGTCCTTGAAGACATGGTTGTTTGAGTAAGCCTACGCTTAGGGATTGGTTACATCTCTCTACAACAGCGCCATGAAACCTACGGGTGTACGCGTGCTCTATAAATGGTTATTAACATAACATCCTGGATGGAACAAGCAAGAAACTATTCTGACATTCCTTTTGCCCCTCTTTTGGGCACAGCAGTAGCTATACGAGACATAACGGGCTGCAGGTCTGGAAGGCTGACCGAGCTTAAAAGCTCTTGTGTCAATGTATCTAGAAATAAAATACTTGTGGTGCAACAAAATTCGTTTAGAACAAACTGACACGTGTACAATTCTGACCATAATCATATGATCAATTGATCCATTGTTTATTTATTTATGTATATTTAAGAATTGATGCCAGAAAGCATTCATGCTGATAGTAATGAAATAGAATTTGAATTGTGTAACAAAATACTCGCAAAATGGTGTTTGTACTAAATATACTCTTTCTATGTCCATGGACATGGTCATGTGATTCACAGAGGGTGTTTACTCACATTGCATAAACTACAAAATGATGGCTAACGCTAATACTCGCAAAATGGTGTTTGTACTAAAAATACTCTTTCTATGTCCATGGACATTGTCATTTGATTCACAGAGGGTGTTTACTCACATTGCATAAACTACAAAATGATGGCTGACGTGGTGCTCATTGTGTGAGATATATATATATATATATATATATATATATATATATATATATATATATATATATATATATATATATATATATATATATATATATATATATATATATATATATATATATATATATATATATATACATACATATATATATACATATATATATATATATATAATTATTTTTCTGTATATATATATATATATATATATATATATATATATATATATAAATATATAGAACAAATCGGACAATGACTCATCACGACAAATTTGAGGGTTGGGGTTTACCAGGTTCTCCCTAGCGCAAGAGGTGAACTGCTTGCGCCAGGACCGACGATCTACTCTATGACCTCGAAGCACGAACACCAAAGGCACCAAAGAATCAACCGACAACGGAAAGAACGCAGTGCCATCACAAGCGGCAAACCAAATACCAGCAAAAAATTATATGCCAAGAAGAAATGAAACCGCAAGTAGTGCCAATTGCTGATAACATAGCATCACAATCTGTTATCAACATCACTAACATCCTGTTGAGCGCATCATAAATCTAAATTTTATCTTTAGGGTTATCTTTCAGCCCTGCCAGCAATATTGATTATGCACAGACCCGCATCGACCTTTCCAAATACATCAGAAAATTAAAACCATTGTCTCAAAGGGAACAAACAATGTACCAAGGCTGATGCAGGGGACCTGGCCTCTGGAGAATGACCCATTCTAACTGGCAAAGATTTACCGCTCTTAATGGACCTGCAATCTCAACATGATGAAAATATTTACAGTGGTCCTAGCGGAGAACAAATCGCTTTGAACAAATCCAGCAACACTAAGTTCAAACCTAAGTCCACCTTCACACAGATAATGCTACGCGATAACCTGGAAATTTTTCATGAACTGGCAATGTTCAAATACCAATCGTGTTCATCATAAAAACACATCCCACAACAACTGTTATATACAACTCATGAAAAAATCCAGCTAAGTGATAACATTATAGTACGCCAGGCAGACAAAGGAGGAAATGTTGTGTTGTGGCCTCGTGAATTTTATCTTGAGGAGGCCTACAACCAACTCAATGATTGACAGTGCTATAAAGGAAGTGACATCAGGACAGTCAAACAATAATGATATGACTTTTACAACAAACTGATAGCCTGGAATAGTGTGGGTCTAGGTGAATTTAGGTGTTCAAAAAATGACCACCCTGTCACCCCCGCTATGTACTTCATACCTATAGTACATAAGAACTCTCCAAAACTGCCTGGCAGGCCTGTCATTTCAGCACGAAAAAGCCTTACTGAGAACACCTCCAAATATGTTGACTCTTTCCAGCAGGAGCATGTCAAATCTTTACCCTCTTTCGTCCTGGATACTGGTGATTTTTTGCGCAAACTAAATGTTGTATGGCAAGATGAGTACATGTTAATGACACTGGATGTCACATCCCTTTATACTTGCATACACCATCAAGATGGCATTAAGGCAGTGGAGTATTATCTAGGTACCAGGCCCATTCAGTTTCACAATCACAACAAGATGCTGGTATCTATGATTTCCACTTGTCTTCACAACAACTTTTTCATGTACTCCAACCGGGTGTTCCAGCAGATCAGAGGTGTTGCTATGGGGACCCACTTCTCCCCCAGCTACGCCTGTCTGCACATGGGGCTCTGGGAGGAGCAGGTCCTCCGTGGCCAACTAGCTGAGGAGTTTGCTCAACATGTGGCTTATTGGTATAGATACATTGATGACGTGTTTTTAGTTTGGAGGGGCTCTGAACAGCAGGCCCTTCACTTTATCAATGTGATCAATAACAACTCTCTCAACCTACACTTCCCAGGCCTTATCAATGATATCAATGTATGCTTTCTAGATGTAGAAGTCTTCATTCATAACAGCAGATTGGAGACCAGATTATTTAGAAAGCCTACTGCTGGCAACACAGTGTTGCACGCTACTAGCCACCATCCAGGACACCTTATACGCAGCATTCCCTTTCGGGAAATGTTGCGTATTCGGCGCATATGTAGCACACAATCAGAATGTGGTGCAGCACAGAAGGTCAGTCGAGATAGGTTTGTGGCAAGAGGATATACCAAGGAGATGGTTGACAAAGCCATAAGCAAGGTCAATGGTATCTCTAGAGACATGGCTCTGACTAATAAAAGCTCTAAAATAGCCACTGAAGTCAGTGAGGATAATTCTGCCACAGGATTAGTTCTGACTTACAACAGGCAACACCAGGCTCTGCGTAAAATCTTTAGAAAGAACTGGAGCCTGGTGCGCAATGATCCAGTCATTGGCAGTCTCATGTCAGCTACTCCAGATATAACTTTCCGAAAAGCCAGGTTGATGAGTGGTGCATTGGTTAAGAGTAGCCCCGAGCTGGTAGTTGCCAAATCTTGGATCAACACTAGAAATGGATTTGTCAAATGTACTGTCTTCAAAGCTTGCAGGCAGGGGGTCAGCAAAGCATCTTATACCGTCCCTTTCAATGACACCACGGTTCTCACCTCCAAATTTCTCACCTGCAAGACCGAGTTTGCGGTCCATGTGCTGGAGTGTCCCTGTGGCCTGCAATATGTAGACAGTACCAAGTTGCAGGTCCACAAGAGGATACTCCAGCACATTAGAGCAATCCGTGGTAGTGATGCCTCCTATCCGAGGCACATCACTTTAAGGAGTCTCATGACAATAACTCTGAACTTTTGAGATTCTTTGTGATTGATACCGTCATGTCACTTAGAAGAGGGTGAAACCGCGAGGCCCGCCTCCAAGCATTGGAAACCCGTTATATCATGACACTAGATACCAAGACACCTATTGGTCTTTTTGCTAGCGAGGATTTTTTTACATCCTTGTAATAATTTGTTGCCTGATTTGTACTGATTTTTTGTATAGCGTTTTAATGAATTCCTCTTATGATGTAGCCTTTAATTGTGCATTTTATATTGTCACTATAGGTGTTTAGCCCATATTTATTTTCACTATTGCACTTTATCGATGTGTCCATGTCATTAGAACATAGTACCATGCCCAATTGGGCTAGATCCTTTTTGCTACATGATTATATGTTCACTATGACACTTTAGGCTATGTTTTTTCTTATATGGCAACTGTTATGGAAACTATTTTTGTATTTCAAATGGTTTTTATAATTGAAGTAATAACCCTTTTTATCCAGATCAGTAATTTATATACCTTTTATTGATTATGAATGGATTTTACAAAGAATCTCCTTTATAGTCTATGTAATCATAGTAAAATTCTGGTCCCCCTGCTTACATCATTGAATTAACACCCGCTGGGGTTTTATTTTTTGCATATCACATGATTTCAAGCATCGGTGTAATTTTTAGGAATTTGTAGGTATATCCTTTTTATGAGTATTATTTATGATTACTTCATGAATTTCCTGATTTTCCTGAAACAGCAGTGTCATTTCAAAATATGCTTAGCATCCAATGTAATTTAGTGACTTATTTGTTTTTGCTATCAGTGTACAACAGAACTTTATTTAGGGACTAGCCGATCATGTACATAAGATTCTTCTAAGTCTATTGCCCACGGTGTACTTTCTAATGCACCTAGCACTTTAAATTTTACACTTCCTCTTGTAAGTGTCATGTGAGCAAGGTCTCTTGGAGGCTGAAACGCATGATGACGGACAAAACGGGTCTACAAAAAAGAAATCTGCACTGATATCGGGTCTGCTTCGTTAATCTAACTTAAGGATTGCAGTGGGGAGGGTTACACACACACACACACACACACACACACACACACACACACACACACACACTCACACACACACACACACACACACACACACACACACACACACACACACACACACACACACACTCACACACACACACACACACACACACACACACACACACACACACACACACACACACACACATACACGTGTTACCATCCTTGTGGGGACTATGTGTGAACACCTGCCTTGTGGGGACTAACCTTTCCCATTTGTTTAAAAATATGCCAATAACAGAAAAATGTTTAAAAAAAATTCCTAATACAGGATCCTGCTTCAAATTTGCAAATATATTGTTTTATGATCGCGCGCACAGAACCATCATTGTTGGGACTTGAACATGTGTTACCATCCTTGTGGGGACTTACTCAATATTTATCATTTGTGATTGAATGTCTTCAATAAAGAAATAGCTAAATGTAATTTTTCAATGTTGTACTTAAATTACATGATAGTTTAGTCATATGTGAATAGCTCATTGTGTCCTATGAGCAGACAGAAAATAGTTTGTGATGATAATGCATTTTTCAGCAGAAGCCTATAGCATATGTAGTCCCTGGAAAGGGATGTACAGTTATTTGGCCTGTTACTGAGTGCTCAAAAACTTTTAGGATTAAGGAAACGACACAACATTGAATTAATTTAGAGGCCAAAGATCCTGCAATGTGGTCTGATAGGAAAGCCAAGTTCAGATTACCTAGTTCCGTTTCATCAATCTCATTACTAGGCATAATGTTTTTGTATGTCGGTGCAATAATAATTCCCAGAGATATGGTATGATATTATAGTTATGTTCTACAACTGACAGAGGGAGTCTGTGATTATAGTAATTTTTAAGCCACTGCAGAGATAATGTGTGATTATATTGAAATGTTGTTTAAATATAGTCACTCTCAGTTTCTATAGACATAGTGTGTGATTATATTTATGTTCAAGTCCCCGCATAGACAAAGTGTGGTTATACTTATACTTAAGTCCCCACAAAAATGGTGTTTGATGGTAGTTATGTTTAAGTCACATGAGATAGTTTGTTATTAGAGGGATGCCCATGTTCTCACATAGATAGAGTGTGATTTTAGACACGCTGAAATCCTCCAAAACAGTGTCTGAATATAATCATGTTTGGTTATAGTCTGGCTGATGTCCCCCTACAGTCCCCCTACAGAGAGTGGACAATGACAGTCATTCTGCAGATCCTGGTAATATAGCGTGTTATTATAGAAGGGTGTAGGTCCCCATAGAGATAGTTTGCAATTAGTGTAATGTTCAAGTCCCCACAGAGATAGTGTGTAATTATAGGGATGTCCAGGTCCCCACAGAGATAGTGTGTGATTATTGTAATGTTAAAGTTCCCACAGAGATAGTGTGTAATTATAGGGATGTCCAGGTCCCCACAGAGATAGTGTGTGATTATTGTAATGTTAAAGTCCCCACAGAGATAGTGTGTAATTATAGGGATGTCCAGGTCCCCACAGAGATAGTGTGTGATTATTGTAATGTTAAAGTCCCCACAGAGATAATGTGTAATTATAGGGATGTCCAGGTCCCCACAGAGATAGTGTGTGATTATTGTCATGCTTAAGTCCCCACAGTGATGGTGTGTGATTACAATCATGCTTAGGTCCCCACAATGATGTTGCATGATTAGTCATGTTAAAAAAAAAACGCAAAACATAAACAAGTCCCCGCTGGGATGGTGTGTGATAATTGTTATATTTAAGTCCCCCGCAGAGAGTGTCATTATATTTATATTCAAGTCCCCACATAGAAAGTTTTATGATAGTCATATTCAAGTCCCAGTACAAATATTGTATGATGATAGTCATACTGATGTTCATGTAGAAATAGTGTGCCATTACATTAATGCCCAGGTCCCCACAAATATAGTATTTAATGATAGTTACTCTAAAGTCCTGATTGAGATAGTGTGTGATTATATTCATGTTCAAGTCCCCTCAGAGAAATCGTATGATTATAGTTATGTTCAAATCCCACCGGAGATAGTGATCATAGTTATGTTCAAGACATCACATATAGAATGTTATGATAGTCAAGTTTCCAGAGAGATAATGTATTAATAAAGATATGCTTAGGTCCCTGTAATGATAATATGTTATTATAGTGATGTCCAATTGTCTGCACAGATAGGGTGTGATTAAAGTCAAGCTCAAGTCCTGCATGGATGTTATATGATTATAGTGAAGACTAGGCCCCCAAAGAGATAGTGTGTGATAATAGGGATGCCCACATTTCCATAAGATAGTGATTGTAAACCTGCAGAGAAAGTGCATGATAACTGTCAAGCTCAAGTCTCTCTACGGAAAAATCTTTTATAATAGACATGCTCATGCCCCTGCATATATAGTATGTGATGATAGTAATATTCAAGTCCTCCCAAAAGAAATAGTGTGTGATTATAGACATGCCAAGGTCACCAGTGAGATAGTGTGTGATGATAGTCATGTTTAATTCCCCAAAATGATATTGATGCCCTGATTCCCCCAGAGATAGTGTGTAATTATAGGGATGCCAAGTTCCCCACATAGATAGTGTGTGATGATAGTGATGTCTAAATTCTCAGAGAGATGTGTGTGAGTATAGTGTTACCACTGTCCACACAGAGATAGTGTGTGAATAGTGAATATAGTCAAGTTCACAGCCCCCCAGAAAAGCTAGCATGTGATTGGTTATATTGATCCCAGGTCCAAACAAAGATATTGTGTTATTATTGTGATGACCAGGTCCCCACAGAGATAATGTGTGATTAGAGGGCTGCACAGGTCTCCACATAGATGGTGTGTGATCAAAGTAATGTTGAAGTCCCCAAATAGATAGTGTGTGATTACAGGGATACTAGGTCCCCACAGAGATGGTGTGTAATTATAGGGATATCCAGGTCCCCACAGAGATAGTGTGTCATTATACCAATGGCCAGGTCCCCACAGAGATAGTGTGTCATTATGCTGATGGTCAGGTCTGCCCCAGAGATAGTGTGTGATTATAGGGTTGCCAGGTCCCCACAGAGATGGTGTGTAATTATATGGATAGCCAGGTCCCCACAGAAATAGTGTGTAATTATAGGGATGTCCAGGTCCCCACAGAGATAGTGTGTCATTATATCGATGGCCAGGTCCCCTCAGAGATAGTGTGTGATTATGCTGATGGTCAGGTCTGCCCCAGAGATAGTGTGTGATTATAGGGATGACCAGGTCCCCAGAGATATAGTGTATGATTATAGGGATCCCCAGGTCCCCACCCTGAAAGTTTGGGATCATAGTCATATCCAAGTCTCCAGAGTGATGTGTTTGACGATTATGTTAAAGATACCAAACAGATTCTATTAGTATGGTGGATTTGTAAACTAATGTATTCACTTGAGGGATCTATGTTTGACCTCCCACTCATACCTTTAAATCATGGGTATTCCATTCAACTCAAGTTATAATTACTTGAGATAACTATAACTGGTGAATTGCAGTGTTTTTGTAAAGTTTTAAATGCCATGTTTTAACTGACATTTTCACCTAAATTAAATGTACAATATATATATATATATATATATATATATATATATATATATATATATATATATATATATATATATATATATATATATATATATATATATATATATATATATATCAAGTCCCACCAACTGCTGCCGAACTCACAGCGGGTGCCTTCACATGCGTAATGGTGGCGATCACGCCAATAAATCCCCGCTTTTTGTAGTGTAGCATCACACACTTGTGTTATATCACCCCACTGACTGCTGGTAGTGTGTGTGCCCGGTGAAAGCGTGCACTGATGGCTGGTGGTGTGTGTGCACAGTGGAAGCATGCACTGACAGCTGGGGATGTGTGTGCCCGGTGGAAGCGTGCACTGACGGCTGGCGGTGTGTTTCCGGTGGAAGCGTGCACTGACGGCTGGTGGTGTGTGTGTCCGGTGGAAGCGTGCACTGATGGCTGGTGATGTGTGTGCCTGGGGAAAGTGTGCCCTGACGGCTGGTGGTGTGTGTGCCTGGTGAAAACGTGCTCTGATGGCTGGTGGTGTGTGATGGCTGGTAGTGTGTGTGCCTGGTGAAAGTGTGCACTGATGGCTGGTGGTGTGTGTGCCTTGTGGAAGCGTGCACCCGACGGCTGGTCGTGTGTGTGCCTGGTGGAAGCGTGCACTGATGGCTGGTGGTGTGTGTGCCTGGTAGAAGCGTGCACTGACGGCTGGTGGTGTGTGTGTGTGTGTGTGCCTGGTGGAAGCGTGCACTGATGGCTGGTGGTGTGTGTGTCCAGTGGAAGCGTGCACAGGCGGCTGGTGGTGTGTGCCTGGTGGAAGCGTGCACTGAAGGCTGGTGGTGTGTGTGCCCGCTGAAAGCGTGCACTGACGACTGCTGGTGTGTGCCTGGTGGAAGCGTGCACTGACAGCTGGTGGTGTGTGTGCCTGGTGAAAGCGTGCACTGACGGCTGGTAGTGTCTGTGCACGGGCGGTGACGATCAGCCCTCTATCTCAATGACCCCCTTGAAATTCACTTGCCTCCCAAAAACCCATACCCACCCTGAAAAATCCTTTGGCACGTCAAAACCCACACCCATCCTAATTGCTGAAAAATCCCTTACCACTCAAAAACCTACATGCACCCTAAACCCTAAAAATTCACTTGCCTCCCAAAAACTCATACCCATCCTGAAAAATCCCCTGCCACCCAAAAACCCATACAAACACTACACCTAAATGATTCATTACCACCCAAAACCTATACCCAGCGTAAACCCTAAAAAATCCTTCACCACCCAAAAACCCATACCCACCGAGAACCCTAACATATTGCCTGCTCCCAAAAATCCACACCCACCCTAAACCTTAAAATTTCCCTTGCCACCCAATAAAATATACCCACACTAAACCCTAAAAAGTCTCTTATCACTCAAAAACCTACACCCACACTAAACCCTAAAAATTCACTTGCCTCCCAAAGACCCATACCCACCCTGAAAATCCCTTGCAACCCAAAAACCTAATACAAACACTACACCTAAACAATTCATTACCACTCAAAAACTCATACCCAGCATCAACCCAAAAAAAGTCCTTACCACCCAAAAATCCATACCCACCCGAAACTAAATATTTCACTTGCCCCCAAAATTTCACATCCACCCTAAACCTTAAAAATTCCCTTGCCACCAAAAAAACACAGCCAGCCTAAACCCTAAAAAATCCCTTGCCAATCAGAATCCCATAACCACCCTTGAAATAAAAATTCCTTTGCCACACTGAAACTTAACAAATCCCTTGCTACCCAAAAACCCATAACCACCCTCAGCCCTAAACATTCCCTTACCACCCAAAAAAATGATTCTCACATGAAACCCTACAAATTCCTTGTGACCCTAACCCCCAAAAATCCCTTACCACCCAAAAACCCATACCTACGATAACCTTAAAAAATTCCTCACCTCTCAAAAACCCATACCCAGCCTTACCCCATAAAAATTAACTGGTCAACCAAAAAACTATACCCAACCTAATACCGAAAAAGTACCTCGCCACCGAAAAACACACATCTAATCCCTAAAAATTCACTTATCATCCAAAAACCCATAGCCACCCAAAACAATAAATTGTCCTTGCCACCCAAAAAACAACACCCACTGTAAACCTTAAAAATTCCTTTGCCACTTAAAAAACCCACACCCATCCCCAATGCTGAAAAATCTCTTACCACTCAAAAACCTACACCCACCCTAAACCCTAAAAATTCACTTGCCTCCCAAAAACCCATACCCATCCTGAATAATCCCTTGCCACCCAAAACCCCATACACACACTACACCTAAAAGATTCCTTACCAGCCAAAAACCCATGCCCAGCCTAAACCCTAACATATCCCTTGCCCCAAAAAATTCAAATCCACCCTAAACCTTAAAATGTACATTGCCACCCAAAAAAACAAACCCACCCTGAAAACTAAAAAATCCCTTGCCAATCAAAAACTCATACCCACCCTAAATATAAAAAATCCCATGCAACCCTAAACCCTAACAAATCCCTTGCCAGCCAAAGACCCATACCCATCCTAAGCTTAGAAAATACCCTTACCACCCAAAAAGATACCCACGCTAAACCCTAAAAGTACCTTACCACCCAAAAACACACATCCTGTCTACTCCCTAAAATTTCCCTTATCATCCAAAAACCCATACCCACCCAAAACCATGAATTTACTTTGCCTGCCAAAAGTCAACACCCATTCTAAACAATAAAAATTCCTTTGCCACTTAAAAACCCACACCCATCCAAAATGCTGAAAATTCCCCTGCCACCCAAAAACCTATACCCACACTAAACCCTAAAAATTCACTTGCACCTAAAAAACGTACCCACCCTAAACCCTAAAATGTCCAGTGCCAAACAAAAATCCATACCAACCCTAAACCCTAAAAAATCCCTTACCAGCTAAATATCCACACATTCCCTATAACCCTACATATTCCCTTGCCAACCAAAGAACCCCTACCCACCCTAAATACTAAGAAGCCCTTATCACCTACAAACCTATCCTCAGCCTAAAGCCTGGAAATTCCATTGCCACCCAAAAACCCATACCCACCCTAAACTCTCAATATTCCCTTGCCACCCAAAAACACATATCCACCCTAAACCCTAAGGCAAACCTTACAACCCAATAATCTGTAACCACCCTGCACCCTTAAATTCCTCATCACCCAAAAACGTATACTCACCCTAAACCATAAGATTTCCCATGCCCCACAAAAATCCACACAAACCTAAAACTTTAAAAATGTCCTAGTAACTCAAAAACCCCTACACACCATAAACCCTACAAAATCCCTTGCCACCAAAAATACCACATCCACACTAAACGCTAAAAATTCCATTGAAACCCATAAAACCCATATCCACCGTAAACCCGTTCATGCGTCACTCTATGCCTGAATGGGTTTTCTTTTGACTTTTACTGGGTGCTCCCTTGTGTCTGGACAAAGCTATACTTCTCTGAAGAGTTCTTATGAGAGTGAAACACATTTCAGGGGTTGTGCTGCAGTGTGATCAAAAGTGCTATTTATGGCACTTTTGGCCACATTTATGACCATTTTCATTTGCGACTCGCAATTTGTCAATTTTAATGACTCTCAATTAGTGAGTCGTAAAAGGAAATGTAGTAATGTGTTTCAGCTGCATTTTGCAATTCCTAGTGGAGTCGCAACTGACCTACCTCATCAATAATGATATACAATACTCCACTATACAATACTCCGCTATACAATACTCCGCTATACAATACTCCGCTATACAATACTCCGCTATACAATACTCCATTCCATGCCACCCCACTCTATGCCACTCTGTGCCACCTTCTCTACAACATTTTGCTCCACTCTTCTCTAGGCCAATCCACTGTGCACTCCTCCACTCTACGCTACTCTATGCTACTCTTCACCAACCTACTGTACTATACTGTACGCCACTCTGTCACTGTTCTCAACTGTTTCCCACTCTACTCAGCTGTTCACCACTCTACTCATCTGTTCACCACTCTACTAGACTCTATTCTACAACACTTTACTCCACTCTATGACACTATACTCTAATCTAAGACATTTTACTCCACTATATGACACTTTACTCCAATTTACAACATTTTCCTCCAATCTATGACACTTTACTCCAACCAACGACAGTATACTCTATGACACTCCACCCTACGACAGGCTACCGACTTGCAAAATAGGGTTGATACATGCAACAACCCTTTTTAGCAGTCGCAGATGCCCCGCATCTCCAGTTGTGACCATTAAAAATGGTCATACACTTGGGCGCAGAGACATGGGAATTAGGACCAAGGGCCTCATGTATCAGCCTGATTTACAAAAGTAACTTACAATTTTGGGTAATTAAACTTTTGAGTAAGTTTACTACTTTTTGGCTGTTCACAATTTTGAGTAATTAAACGTTTGGGTAAGTTTGCTACTTTTTGGCTGTTCACAATTTTGAGTAATTAAGTTTTTGAGTAAGTTTACTACTATTTGGCTGTTCACAATTTTGAGTAATTAAACATTTGAGTATGTTTACTACTTTCTGGCAATTCCCAATACATGTCTCCTCCAAGCCGAAGGGGCTGGTGGCTGTATACTGTTGAGTAATTTATACTTTTGAGTAATTTACACTTCTGAATAAGTTTAATGATGTTTGGCTATTCACAAAATCTAAGTGTAAATTTACTTAAGAGTGTTATTTACACTCGAATTTTGTGATTAGCCAAAAAGTAGATGTTCTCAAAATTCTACGGGGCAGATTTATGAGGCCGTTGCGCCTCTTTGCGCCGCAATTGCGTCACTTTATTTGACGCAACTGCGGCGCAAACAATGCGCCCTATTTACAACGTGACGCATCTAGGAGATGCGTCACGTTGTAAAGCACTGCGCCATAGGGAGGCGTTCCTGAGCAGGGGGGGCGTTCCTGCGCAGGAACGCCTCCTGAAAGTGGCTGAGTGAAATCTATGAGATTTCACTCAGTCACTTTCAGGGCAATGCTGCGTCAAAACCCTGCGCCTGCTTGAAGCCGGTGTAGGTCTTGACGCAGCATTGTTAAAATGGGGCACCCCCGAGCCTTGCTGGAGCTGCGTCGCACTTGCGACGCAACTCCAGCAATGCGCCACATTTCCGGCACAGATGCGTCACGCATCTGTGCCGTTTTTGCACCATGGTGCGCCGCATTATAAATGCGGCGCACCATGGGTGGCGGAGCTGTGGCGCACTGTGGCGCACGTTAACTGGCGCATCCCTGGGGATGCGCCAGTTAACATAAATCTGCCCCTACATTTTTTCAAAAGTGAAAGTTATCTTTGTGAATCAGGACCTTATATATTGTCCTAGTGTTTCTCTCTTGTTATCTTCAAGGTTTTTAATTCCCTAAACTAGTGTCAAAGTTACAATGTTCCAGTATGAGATATGTTTGCCTTGCTATCTGTACTGTCTCTCTACCATTGCCCTGGTCTAAGGCCATGTCTTGGAATTTGTGACTCCTTGTTCCAGTGTCTCTTCGCCAGGACACATTTATTCATGTCCCACAGTTTGTGTCTCAATGTACTGGAATCAATGCAACCCTGTCTCATTGCAATTGTCTCTCTCTGTCCAAAAGCGTTTTCCTGCTTTCCCCATGCCTCCCATATGCACGTCTTCTATGTCCATGTCTCTCTATGTTAATATTTGTCCATGACCATCTCACCATATCACCGTTTAGGCAGCTCAATGTTCTTTTGACTTCCTGTGTCTGTTTTCGCATCTATGTCTCCCTGTTTTAATGGATGCCCTTGTCTCTCTCTGATCCATGTTTTATTGTTTAATTTCCCTGTGTCTCCTGTGTCCACGTGTTCTATATTCACCACTCCATGTTTATGTATGGCCACATCAGCCTCCCCCTTCTCGTTGTGATTGTCTACCTCTACCCATAATTCCTCTTGTCTCAATCCACAGTGGCTGACTGCAACCCAGCAGCAAATAATCTGCTCAATGAAGTTTAGACCTGTAATTTCCAGGAATTGTTGGACGTTGTACTGAATACACTTTCATTGTAGCAGGAGCTTCCAAAAAGGGGGCGCTTTAATCAGAAAAGTATGTGCAGCATCCGTGGTGACTGTAATGCAGAAGCCAGGATGTGATAGGAACTTGGAGAGTAATAGTGAAGAGTGTAGATAAAGCGACGTGCATAATCTGCAAAATGTTTTTTGTCTAGTGGGGAACACTGAGTTTCAACCCAGATGACAAGGTGTGAAATGTAGCATTTTACACTATCCTGTCAAGATTAATTATTCACAGTTCACAATCATACATTACAGACTTTACATGCGTATTTGTATACAGGCATTGAACAGACCTGGAACTACAAATATCCAGGCTTTATGCTAAGCCATTAATTATGCTATTCGTGTGAATATTCATCCTTCTTGGAGCTCTCGGATTTAGATTTGTCAAATTCAGATTACATGAGCCCTAAACATTTTATAATTGTAAACAAATTAGTATAGCATTAAAATATAGATAACTAGCAACTTGCAGTATCACAGCATTGTATATGTGGCGAAAGAGGGCCTGATATGAGAAATATGTGTTGTCATAAAACAGAAAATAGTTTTTAAATTGAGGTATATGATTAGGTGCACTTGCCATTCTTTTGTTGGACACCTGCCTCTAAAGTAGGGTTAGTTGTATTGCATGGTAAAAGGTTCTGAATAAGCAAATCCACTTGAGAACATGTTATAAACTAGTACGAAATATCTCCTTCAAGTTACAGTTTAATATAACCCGGAATTTAAATTGGTAATCTTGTCTGCATATGGCTTCATTAAGGGGTGCAGACATCCATACATACAGCCCAAGCGGATTCCCTTCCAACAGCTGCAGCCCTGAGCTGCCGGGTTTCTCTTCCATTGCTTGCTGCTCTGTGGGCTCCGGTGCCAGGGCGTGGAGCAGGTCTGAATGGAGCTGGGAGCATCATGCGCACGACCCTTTGTTATGCTGAACTCGGAATAGAGCACATTCACTCCTGATTCTCAGCCACAGTCTGACCGCAGAGGCTGACAAAGGGCCTCTCACCCGCAGCTCAACAGGAGTATGGGGGGAGGGTTACCTCAAATAACTGGGCATGGAAGGATTTCTTATCTTCAGAGGAAGAAAAGTTGCAGCAATGTTACCTGCACATTCTCATCCACAATCCTACATTACCTACAGCTGGAAAAGTTAGTAAAGTCAGGAATCTGCTAAAGCACCTACAACGCACCTGCATGAAGCCAACATTTTTCTGTTACAGTTTTGCAATATCCCAATTTCATACATTTTTCTTTCCATTCAGTCACACGACGGCTTGGGGGTACAGTGACCTGTTCATAATTTACCAATCGACTTACCCCGTTTTCTGTTCTAGTTTTAATATTGTACTATTTCTTTTTCAATACAAATTCTTTCTTACTCACTGAGTCACCAGTTTTATAGACACACATTCTGTACACCATTATTTGTTTTCATTTTGTGTTTTACTTTGATCTTCATTATACCTTTGGCAAAAGATTGCCTTGAAATTTTAGGGGCATATTTAAGAGTTCTGGCGCATCTCTGCATATCAGCAGAGATACGCCAGAACAAATGCGTCACGCAAAACTACCCTTGCGTCACAGCAGAAGCACCGCATTTACAATGCGGTGCGCCGTGGCGCAAGGGTAGGCAGATGCGTGACGCATCTCGTGACGTAAGGGTGGCGCATCGCTAGAGTCGCGTCGCAAGCGCGACGCAACTCCAGCAATGCTCAGGGCCGCCCAATACTTAACATGCTGCGTCAGTCCTTACTCCTGCTTCAAGCAGGCGTGAGGAATTGACATAGCAGCATTGCGGTAGTGCCTGCGTGAAATCTAGTAGATTTCACGCAGGCATTTTGTGAGGCGCACAGGCGCCGGAACGCCCACCCTGCGTGGGAATGCACCCGTTGTGGTGCAGGGCTTTATAACGTGACGCATCTCCCTAGATGCGTCACGTTGTAAATGCCTCGCAGGGATGCGCCACGTTTACACCGCTGTTGCGTCACGCAAGGCGGCATAAACGTGGCGCAAGGGGCTTGTAAATCTGCCCCTTAGTTGCTACCCTCATCTACAGTGTCTAACATGCCCAGACAGCGTGTAAAGATGTGCCTCATGCATATTTTTATTGGCACCTGCTCCTCATGCTCAGCTTCAGTACTGAGTGCACATCCCTCCATAACAGAAGTTCCATGGAGTGCCATGTTCAGAGCAGCAAACACCATAGTGTGCTTTCTGTGCATTGTTTGCATAGCTGCCGTCTCAGGCATGTGGCTCCTGCATATCTGCATATGTCCAGCATCTGTTTACTGTACATTGTGTGTGCAATAATGTGATTACAATATGGCTTCAGCATTAAACATGCACTTATTGCTACACTTGCGACAAATTCTTCACATGGACGTTGACACACCAAAATGCCAGGGGTAGTGACAGTGACATGACACACCCTTTTACCTTAATGGCATCACAAGAAGAGACCATGCAATGAATCTTCCCAGTAAGTGAGGCCACACAACTATATCATAATGGCAAACAGTATTTGACACCGCTGCAGTTCCCAAATAGCTGTATGATTACTATGACAATACTACACAGAAATGTGCAATATTAGGATGCTGGTGTGATCTTTGAAAGTGATGGAAAGTAATACTTGCCCTGAAATACAGCGAGCAAAGTAAGTGAGTTGGGCCTCTTATATAAGGGTTCAGATGTGGTTTATGGTGTCTCCCCTTGAGAACATTGTGAATAAAATGGACTCAAATGCTGCATTTGAAGCACAATTTTCACATTCATTTGCTCAAAAGCCAAAGGCACTACAGGAACACTCATTAAATATTCAAATCCTTTATAGTGTGCCTAATCAATGAATCTTGATGCTCCCCGTTTTTCAAAGTGTGGATGGGTGCCCCCTATATGCCATGGATGCCGGCATGCCAATAATTACATACAATTTGGCAGTGACAACGTTTTGCCATTAAGGCCATCCATGAACCATGGCGGGGGGAAGCAGGAGGGGAACACCTGTTTTGAAATAATACCTCTAGTGTGTCAGTGCCAGCATTTTTTCGTTATTGTCATGCCTTTATGCCACAGTTGTCCTCCCTTAGGTGAAGAACTACCTCCAGCTAGCTAGTGGTGGCCTAAAAATTATGCCAGATGGGCAAGAATAGAAGTTAGGAATCTGAGCAGTAGTCAAGCAACTTATTATTATAGGCAAAGATATTACCTTCTAATGTACAGTTATGTCATTGACCTTGAAGCAGAACACCACGTGATATGAAAACATTTTAATTCAAAGAAATGCTACTCATATGGTGTTCTTGTAAAAGGTATATTATATGGAAAAAAGACCATTAAAAAACACACAAACATTGGCACTTTGTCAACATTTGTGCATAAATGAATGTTTAAATCTGAGCTATCTTTGCTCTGCTTGAGGAAAAAAATTATCACATCGAGTTGCAATATGCGGTTGTTTTTTGGGGGGTTTGCTTATGTGGGGGCCAGCCTCCTCACATAAGGTAAAGAATGTTACTTGGTTATTTCTTTTTCACAGTAAAGTATGCTTTGCTTTTAAAATTGTGTTATGCACTAATGTTAGTGGACTCCAGTTTGGGATGTTACTGCAGTCGGTAGAAATCTACAGACACTGGGGTCAGAAGTCAAAGCTACTCGGCTGGAGCTGGCAGTGTCAAAGTCTAGGCTCTTTGTCATTCAGAGCTGCGCGCGACAGCGCTCCTTCGCACCTCTTCCTTGGCCTCAAGAATGACAAAGGAAGCCCTCACCTTGCACATCGAGGGGAGGGGTTGCCACAGAGGATGGAGCTGGGATCCGACGGATAGAGCTGTACTCCTTGAAAGTGTAATGTGAAAGAGTTTGCAGTGACGGCCATGGGAGCTTTTAGTCTCAAGCCTGTGAGATGGTGAATTTAAGCACATGAAAGACTGACCAGGAAATTGTTTTTAAACATAGTCTACAAGTCAATTTGTGAAAGAAACAGATTAATTAAAATAGTGAAACAAAAGACAAGCTACATTAAATCTGTTAATGTTCAGAAAACAAACTGTACTCCTGCATTACTGCGAAAGATTATCTGCAACATGCACACCGGGAACTGTCTAGAATGTGTATGCGCTACTATCCTATTGTGAATTTTATGTGCAAAATGTCTGACCTTGCTTTAAAGACGTTCCATTAAGTGCTATGATTTTTCAGCACTGGATCGTCGCAAGCTTCTCCTTAAAACCGAAGTTGAGTGCAAAAAAAGATTAAAGAATTAGTAGTGCATAACTTTTCTGATTGCAAATGCAGGACTACAAGCCTCCGAATGTAAACAACGCTTGGCACCTTTCAGGACTATGTGCGACCATATCGAAGTCACACATCCTTGTAATATTTCAGACCCAGTAGGGAACCATTTTGTTCTTGTGGACACGTCATAAGTAGAGAATTATTTTGGGCATCGCACTCAAAAGCACTAAAAAAGTTGACAAACACACTATGCAACGGAAAAACATTCTTATAAAGCTCTGGATAACGACGAGTGTTATTGCCACTTCACTGTACATTGCGTACATGCTCTTCTATTTATTAGATAATATTTCCTCATGGCTATCCAACTATGTAATTCATAATAGAGTATCTTGGAGAATATGTTGGTAGGTGGACATAGCAGGACAAGCAGTCTGTGATACAAAGCACATAGGTATCAATAGTGATCCATTCCATGCTTGAAATGTATGGAAGCCCTCCGAACATGACATGAAAAAGTGAAAATAAGACCATAGTGAACCAAATATGAGCTTGCTTCATATTGTTTTTTATTTAGGCCACCTGGTCCTAGGGCTATAGAAACATTCCAGTAATCAATTAGCGTAGTCACTCTCACTTTTTAATTTCTCACCTCAATTTCAATAAGAACTGAGTGAACAGTCAAATATGAGCACAGGAGCTATGCTGTTATGAACACCAAATAGTTTATTTATATATCCTACCCAAAAGGCTTGAGGATCTCGTCCTTTAATAGAGTATATCGGTCCACAAATATATCTTTTGAGATTAATCCCTATTTTCTTTTAGTGCCCCTATAGTCTCGAACATGTTTGCTATAGTGTTCCAGTTCCTTATAACTGTATTTCATTTCTTGTGAATAATCAGATTTTTCAGAATCAGGTTTTCTCTTTTGATACTTAGGTGAATTAGTCAATAATTTAAAGTGGCTCCCATTTCCTACACACTTCTCTGAGGTGTTTAAGGTTACTGCTAACATCTCTAGGTTATCACTGCCAATTAATCGCTCAATCAAGCAGGATTTAGAAAGCGTGGCTAATCATCTGTGAGGGTGCTAAGGGACTTGCTGCTTCAGGTGGGTTCAGTTGAACAGCCAGGTCTTAAGTTCTTTCCGGAATTCTAGGAGAGAGATTGAGGTCCGGAGCTGATGGGAGGGGACGTTCCAGGATTTGGGAGCAAGGTAGGTGAAGGAGCACCGTTCACTGTTGCATTACCAGGGGTTGTGTGTTAGGGAGAGGGAGGAGGAGCGTAGTTGTCTGGAGAGTTGGTGCACATTCAGTCGGTGGTTGATGTATGATGGTCCTTGGCTGTGTAGGGCTTTGTAGGTGTGGATCAGCATCTTGAATTGACTTCTTTTCTGTATGGGGAGCCAGTGGAGTTTCCTGAGTTGAGAAGGTGATGTGTGTCTCTTTGGGGTGGTCAAGGATGAGTCTGGCCACTGAGTTCTGTATGATTTGCAGTCTCTTCAGGAGGTTAGTGGTGATTTCTGCATGGAGTGTGTTGCCGTAGTCAAGGCGGCCAATGACTAAGGCTTAAGTGACGGTTCATTTGTATTGATGGGGAGCCATTTGAAGATTTTCTGGAACATGAAAAGAGTAAGGATGCAGGCTGATGAAACTGTGTTGATCTGGCTTTTCATGGTGAGTTTGCTGTCAAGGGTGATGCTGAGGTTGCAAGCATGGTCTGTCGGAGTTGGTGAGGGTCCTAATTTGGGAGTCATGAGGAGTCGTTCAAAGGGGGAAATGTTGTTGCTGAAGATCAGCACTTCTGTTTAGTCTGTGCTCAATTACTGGCAGTTGTTTTTCATCCAGTCAGTGACACTCATCATACACCTGCGGAAGTTGGCCCTCGTGGTGACGTCTTCTGAGAGTGAGTGGATGAGCTGGGTGTCATCTGCGTAGGATATGATGTTTAGTCCATGAGCTCTGATGATGTTGGCCAAAGGGGTCATGTAAGTGTTCAGCTGTGTGGGGCTGAGGAACATGCCTCGAGGGATGCCATTAGATGATGTTCTTGGGTTCCAAAGTGAACGGAGGTAGGCAGATTCTCTAGATTCTTCCAGTGAGGAAGGAGTCGATCCATTTGAGGGTATCTCCTTGGATTCTGATGGGATGATGTCTTTTGATTAGATTGTGGTGGAATATAGTGTTGAATGCTGCAGAGAGGTCAGGGAAGATGAGGGCCGCCATTTCTCCTTGGTCAAGGAGAGTATTAAAGTCATCGGAGGCAGCAATCAGGGCAGTTTTGGTGCTGTGGTTGGTGCGGTATCCAGATTGGGAGGTGTCCCAAAGATTGTTGTTCTCCAGGTGTTCTGCAAGTTGGCAGTTGATGTTTTTTTTAGGACTCTGGTGGGAAAGGGTTGCAGAGAGATGGGATGGTAGTTCTTGAGTTCAGTGGGGTTGATGGATGGTTTCTTGAGGAGGGGTTTGACTTCTGCATGCTTCCATTATTCGGGGAAGGTGGGCAAGGTGGTGGATGAATTGAAAATGGCATTAAGCTTGCTGCTGATTTTCTTGCTCCTAAGATTGAAGATGTGGTGGGTCAAGGGTTTTTGGAAGCTGTGGTGTTCTGTGTGGTAAGCTGGCCCCAGGAGTTGAGTAGATGGTCAGGGCTCTCATTTTTAGGAGCGAGGTGGCAGAGGAGGTCAGAGGGGGCAGGTTGGAGTCCAAAGTTTTTGTAAACGGTGAAGCTACTGTCATGGAAGAAGTTTGCAGGGTGTTGCAAAGTTCCTGGCAAGTGGTGATGATGATTTCGGTGGCTGAGTGGTTGGAGAACTCTCTGATGATTTTGTACAGTTCTTTGCTATGGTTTGGGCTGGCTTTGCTGCAGTCCTCCAGGGCGTTCTTTTTTGTCTCCATCAGGTGCTGGTGGTAGTGGCTGAGGGCTGACTGGAAGGTGGCTCTGTCTGTGGAATCCTTGCTAGTTCTCCATCTCCTTTCTAGTTGCTTGCAGTTGCGTTTCATGGTTCTTAGTTCCATGGTGTACCAACTGGCCTGTTTGGTGGATCTTTTGTGTATGCTGGGATTAGTGGGGGCGATTCTGTTGGTGCAGTCAGTGATCCAGACCAAGACGTTCTTGACAGCCTGTTCTATGTTTGCTGTGGTATCAGGTTGTTGAGGGCATCGGTCCACTGGCTGTCTGACACTTTGATCAAGCTAGGGTAAGGGGGCACTGGAAGGCTTGGTGGAAGTGTCGGGAGGGTCATGTGATGATGTAGTGGTTTGGTCTGTCTAGGTGAGCTCGGTGATATGACTGTACTTGACTCTGCCGCTGGCCATGAAGATGGGGTCAAGCATGTGTCCTGCGTTGTGAGTGGGGCTGGTAACTAGTTGGGTGAAGCCGATGTTGTTCATGCTTTCGAGGAGGATGGCCATGTTCGTGTTGTTGAGGTCATCGAGATGGAAATGTAGGTCTCAGAGGAAGATGTAGTCCCTAGAGTCTATAGCGCGCTGTTAGATGAAGTTGGGAATGGTGTTGCAGAAGCTGGCTTGTGGTCCTGGAGGTCTATAGGCGAGGATGTCTCTGATGGTGGGTTTGCCGTCAGTTTGGAGCTTGAGATTAAGGAGATCCATGATTGGGTTGGTGTCGTCTTCTATCGTATGGCCCATTACTCCACTCCCCAACACTTTACTCCACTCTACATTACTTTGCAACACTCTATGCTACACCGCTCTACAACACTGCTATTTGCCCCTCCGCTCTTCATCACTCCATTCTATGACACACTAGTCCACTCCATGCCACTTAACTCTAGACCACTCTACTCCACTCTACAGTACTCCACTCTGAGCCAATATACGACTCTACTCCACTCTAGACCATTTCACTCTACGACACTGCACAACACTCCATTCCAAGACCCTCCACTCTATGGCACTTGATGCTACTGTGACACTCTATGCCACTCCACCCTTGCTGCACCACTCTACTCTGACACTTTCCTACAGTCTACGCTACAACACTCTATGCCACTGTAAGACACTCCACTCTATGCCACTCCATGCCACTCTACGACATTCCTCTCTTCAACACTCTATGCCATTCTGCTACACTCTCTGCCCTCTACTCTACTACACTACACTCTACACCACTCCACTGTATACTACTCCACACCACTCCACTCTATGCCACTCCTCTTTGGCACTCTACAACCCTCCACTCTACTACACTACACTCTACTCTATGCCCCTCCACTATGTGACAATTCATTCTACAACACTCTACACCATTCCACTCTATGTCACTCTATGACACTTCAATCTGTGACACTCCATGGCACTGTATGCCACTCAATGCCACTCCACTCTACTACACTCCATGCCACTTCACTCCACTCTGTGACACTGTATGCCACGCCACGCCATGCCACTCCTTCTATGACACTTTATTCCACTCTTTGCTATGCCACTCCACTCAACTCTACTCCACTTTATTTCACTCCACTCTACTCCACTCAGTAACACTTTACTCAATTCTACAACACTTTACAACACTCTATGCTACACAACTCTATGCTACTCCACTCTATATCATTCCACTCTATGGTACTCTACTCCACTCCACTCCATGCCACTCTATACCACTCCACTCTTAGCCACTATACGACTCTATACCACTCTACGCCCCTCCACTGTATGACCCTCTTGCCTAGGCCTCTCCGTCCTGCAACACTCCACTCTACCTCACACTTTGCCCATCCACTCTCCTCCACACTGCACCCTTCTGCTCTACAACCCTCCATTCTACAACCCTTCACTCCATGGCAGTCCAGACTACTCTACTATACTCCACAACACTCAACTCCACACCGCTCCATGTGCCACTCTACTCTATTCCACTCCACTGTAATCCACTCTATGCCCCTCCACTCTACGCTCCTCTACTCTCTGCCCACTCCACTCTATGCCCCTCCACTCTACGTCCCCCCATATTATGCCCCTCTGCTCAGCAGCACTCCATTCAATGCCATTCCATGCCACTCTGCGCCACTCTATTCCATTCCACTCTGTACTCCATACTAAGATACTTCCGTTTACTCTACAATCTTTTACTCACTGCATTACATTTTAATCAACTTAATGCTATGCCACTCTACTCTATGGCATGCCATGATACCCCACTCTGTTCCACTATACTCTATACCACTCCACTCCATGACATTCCACTCCATGATAATTCACTCTATGACACTCCACTCTACGACAGTCTATGTAACTCCATTCTAGGCCACAACACTCTATGACGCTCCTAGCCCCTCCACTCTACAACCGCTACTCTACTTCACTCCACTCTCTGACACTATACTCTATGCCACTCCACTCTAGAACACTCAACACCCCTGTATGCTAATCCAAGCCACTTAACTCTAGGTCACTCAACTCCACTCTACATCACCCCATTCTAAGACACTCCACTCTACACACTTTATGTAACTCTATGTGACTCCACTCTACGCCAATTCACTCCATCGATTAGAGTCTAAGGTGCTTTTCTCCACTATGCACCCCTACACTGTGCGACCCTTCACTCTACGACCCTTCACTCTATGCCCCTACTCTATGTCCCTCCACTTTACATCTCTCCACTCTACAACACTCTGCTCTATAACGCTCCATGCCACTCTACGTCCCTCCACTCTACACCCATTCACTCTTTATGGCCATTCTGCTCTATGACACACCACTCTACGACACTGCACTCTGACACTCCACTCCATCCCTCTACATGACACTCCACTCTATCCCACACCACTCTTCCCCACTCCACTCCATCCCACTCCACTATTCAATACTCCACTATTCAATACTCCACTCCATGCCACCCTGTGCCCCCCTTCTCTACAACACTTTGCTCCTCTCTACTCTAGGCCAATCCACTGTGCACCCCTCCACTCAACGCTATTCTATGCTACTCTTCACCAACCTACTCTACTATACTGTATGCCACTCTATGCCACTGTTCTGAACTGTTTGCCACTCTACTTAGCTGTTCACCACTCTACTCAGCTGTTCACGACTCTACTCATCTGTTCGCCACTCTACTAGACTCCACTCTAGAACACTTTACTCCACTCTGACACTCTACTCCAATCTACGACATTTTGCTCCAATTTACGACACTTTACTCCAATCTACGACACTTTTCTCCAATCTATGACACTTTGCTCCAATCTACGACACTTTGCTTCAATCTACAACAGTCTACTCTGACACTCCACCCTACGACACTCCACTCTCTCCCACTCCACTCTGTGACACTCCACACCACTTTACTCTATGACACTTTATGCCCCTCCGCTCAATGAACCTGCACTCTACGCCTCTTTACACCACTCTGTCATGCTACACCACTCTATTCCACTCTAAAACACTTTACTTCACTATACGCTAAGCAACTTCACTCTCTGCCACGCCACTCTCCTCCACTCTATGACATTACATTCTACAACCCTGCTCATCACTCCACTCTACAACACTCCACTCTGTCCCACTTCACTACATCCTACTCCACTCTACGACACTCCACAACACTCTATGATACTCCTCTCCACAACACTCTACTCCACTCTACGCGCTTTTCTCAACTCTACAGTATGCCCCTTCACTCTACGCCCCTCCACTCTAAGCCACCCTGCGTCACTCTACTCTACGCCAATCTACTGTACACCACTCCCCTCTATTCTACTTTTCACCACTCTATTGAACTCTATGTCACTCCACTTTGGACACTTTGCTCCACCCTACAACACTTTATTCCATTCTCCTCCACTCTATGATACACCACAACACTCCACCCCACTCTATGCCACTCTACTCCACGCTACTCTACATCACTCCACATTATGACACTCTAATTATGACACTCCACGCCCCATCACTCTTGTCCCGTCACTCTACAACTCTCCAGTCTGTCACTCCACAACACCGTAGGACACTCTTCTACACTCTAAGCAACTCGCTCTATGTATTCCATGCCACTTTACTCTGTCACTCCACTCTACTCTATGACACACTACTGAAATCTACTCCACTACCCCACTCTACACCCCTCCACCCAACTCTAAGCCACCCTATTCTAGGACACTCAGTGCCACTCCTCTTTACAACACTCTGCTCTACTGTACTCCACTACACCCTACTCCACTCTACTCAACCACACTTCACTCTACTCCATGACCCACCAGTCCAGTCCACACCACTCTACTCCATGACACGCCACTCTACGCCATGACACTCCATAACACTCCCCTCCACTCTATGCCACTCCAGAACTCTCCACTTCACCATATATCCCTTCATTTTACTACAGTCCACCCTACTCCACAACACTCCATGACACTCCACAACACTCCTCTCTACTTTCTGCCACTCCACAAACTTCCACCCACCTCTCCTACACTCCACTCTACACCATTCTACTACCCTCTACACAATGCAACTCCACTCTACTTCACTCTATTCTGTAGCTCTCCATGACACTCCACAACTCTCCACTCTACCCCACGGCTCTCCACTCTACTTCACCACACTACATTCTATGACGCTCCACAGCCCTCCACTCTACTCTACACTTCTCCACCCCACTCTACACCACTCTACTCTACCACACTCTACTCAACTGTATGGCACTCCACTCTATGACACTCCACTCCACGCCACTCTCCTCTATGCCACTAACTTTTAGCCATGTTTAACAGCAGTCATGCTCCTGTACAAAATGGCTGAAACACTTTGGCAAAGTCAATAGCTCTTGCATAGGCAAGACCTATTGGCTTGCCAATGCTTGTTTTGATTGTTCTTCACCCACCCTCGAGATTGGCAACAAACTGTTTTAATTTGGGAAGCTTCAGGAACAGTTTAAGCAGTTCAAATATTTTAAATGTACTTATATATTTTAGTGATATTTAAATATATACATTCATAGAAGTTCACTATTATTATAAGCACATGTCTTTTCTGTTAAAAATATATTTTTCCCATGCTGTCGGCATAATATTGGTTTAGTTAGCTGCATGAGAGAATGTAGCCCTTACGGCAAAACAATGCTAGCCTCAATTATCTAATTGAACATATTCCATGGTGCATTTTAATATTTAAACAAAGGCAAAGCAATATAAAGGCAATGCATTTCTGGCACAAGCATTAAACTAACAATTTCAGTTGATGCCTCTAGGTTTCCTGTCAAAAATGATCAAAATAGTTTATATTTTTGCGCATTGAATTGCACCATCAATTTTTAAATTTTAAATGCATATATGGATCAAATGGCAATAGCAAAGTATCACGTGTTACCATCCTTGTGGGGACTATGTGTGAACACCTGCCTTGTGGGGACTAACCTTTCCCATTTGTTTAAAAATATGCCAATGGGGGGCGTGGCTAAGATGGCGGCGGAGTAGGACGTGTCTCCAAGTCCCTCCGGCGCCACGATATCTAATGCCTTGGAAAGCACTCTCTCGGGGCTGTTACTCACCTGTGTCACGGCGTGGGGAGATTCCGCGCTGTTGCGGGTGCCTTGCTGGGAGTCTCCCGGTCGATCCCGGTGCCCAGAGTGAAGAGATAGGGAGGGCGGCCTGTTCGCCGGACGGAGGCCGGATTGCCCCTGGTGTGGAGCGCGGCAGCTATAACCTCCGGGCCGTCGGCCGCCTGAGCCCTGCTGCCCGCTGCCTGGCGATGAGGGTGCCGCCGCTGGCTTCGATCGAGGGAAGGAGGCTCGGGGCCGTGACGGATGCTCCTGGGGCGGCCCGAGATAGAGCTCTGAGATGAGCCGAGCACGAGAACGGCCTGAGGAGAGCGCTACTGGAGGCCGGGGCCTCGAGGCCTGTCCCGGACTGCGGGGAGTCGGGCGGGGTGATATCGGAGCCCCCCCGCCGGGACTACTATCCCGCATCGAAGGTTGGTGGGGAGGACTCTGGGCCTGGGAGCAAGCTGTGAAGGGGGCGGGGGTGCCTGGAGGGCCGATCAGAAGCTGCCGGGGCCCTGCTGGTGATGCATCTTGGGAGCGGTGGTTCCCGGTAGGAGCAATTGACGCGCACGAGCCAGGACGGCGTGAGCAAGGGGTCGGGCTGCGCCAAGGCCTTGCCTCCACCCGCACTTCAGTGCATTTTGAGCCTGAGGACCTCCGGCCTGGGCCCACCTTCCCTCTTGAGGGCCCGGGTGGGCGACTGTTGGGGAGAACGAAGTTTGGGAGCGCTGGTGCCACCTCTGGTGACTCCCCCTGCTCCCGGGGCAGCTGACTTTGCCCCTGTTGCCCGACCTGACCCCCGGCCGCCTGGGGACAAGCGCTGGACCCACTACGGCCGCCTGGACCCGGAGGGTGCTGGTGGGTGCGACGGACCTCCCCCTGCCTGACTCTGGTTGGGGGTCAACTGCGTCTGCCGCACAGGGGCATCGCCTGTAGACGTGGAATTGCTGGGCTCGGGCTGCCCCCCTGGGTCGCCCTTGGTGTGATTCCTGCCTTTGTGACTACTGGGGGCCCCACCTTGCTGGCCCTCGCTACTGCACCTATTGTGACGGAGGCTGCTGGGGTCCTGCGCTTTGGGGATCCTGGTGCCCTGAAGACCCATAATGCAACGGAGGCGACCGGGGGGAGACCTGGGACCTGACGTAGGCGGAGGAGCCTAAAGGAGGAGCCCGTGTGTGCCAGAGACTTCGGAGGCCAGCGCCTGCTACTAGCTTATCGACTCGCGGGTTCCCTCTCTCCTGGGCCCGCGGGTGGGGACCTGCAACTGCCGCACATACTATAGCCCTTGCAGTTTTACCCACTGGGATCGCTCTGCCTGTGGGCCGCCTGGTGAGGGCCCCGACCTTCTGGCTGTTGAGTGTCTGTTTGCACTGGCTCGATGTCCTCCAAGCCCCGAAAAGAGAAACCTGGCAAGGAGGGCCCGACAAAGGGGGCTCAACCGACAACGTCTCCGGGGACCAGCAAATCCCCCCGGATGGAAGATGATGAGGCGCCCGCTACCAAGGCCTTCATGGTGGAACTCTTCTCAGCAATTAAAGACGACATCTTGGAGCTCAGATCGCAACTGGCGTCGGACCTCCGCGTGTGGAATTTTAGTTTGCAATCTAAACATCATCTGCGCCAGCTTGTCATCCACGTACGACATGCACAGCAGCCATTTTAGGTATCATGGTCTCCCTGTCCACGATCGATCGCCAGCGCGCCCCTCTGACCCAGCAAGCATCCTCCGCGCACCCTGGCTCCCCTCCCTCCTCCTCATGAGCATAACCCTTCTGCATGACCCTGTCCTTGGGAGTCACACCAGCGCCTGACCAGCACCTCCTCTCCTCCTATGAATGCCCCTCTGTTGATAAACCTTCCCTCAGCCCGATTGTCCACGCGGCATGAATACCACTCCTTTGATGACCCCTTCCCCCGTGTCCAGCTGTCCACACAGGTCTGAGGCCATCGCCTAAGCCGGCAGATATCATTTACTGCCCCTTATTGCACGAGGTCGCTCTCCTTCAAAGGACCCTCTATTGATCCAGGCCTCCCCATCCCCTGTGATTTGATCAGGCGCACACATCCTAAGACTCGACGGAACACTCAGCTGCGTGATGACCCCCTCCTCTTATCAGCAGGTTGAGGACCTCTATTGTGGGGATACATGGGGGTGGGATTGACACGAGAATTACAGGGATGTCTTTTCCTTTATGTCACAATGTTCTGATTGTAATAAAGAAAGGTCACATGCCATAAACCAGTGTATAAGAGGCCAGGCCTCCGAGAGGCTGTTAGAGCACCTCGAGACGATACCTTGTTGTCTGATCTGATGTGTTCTGCTCCGTCGGAATAAAACTTCTGTTTCCTGCCTTCTGGTCTCCGGCGCCTGCCTCATTGCTTGGTAAACTTGAATGGTACAAGGGCGGTTAGCGCCGGGCAAATCTTGAGAAAGGTCCTAGCCCTACCTTTTTCCACAATTGGCGTCCCAAAGCGTGGGGCCCATCAGCGACACGTGGATCCAGTGGGAGAGGTCCCGATGACAGAGTGAACGACTGCAACGATCGGGAAGAGCTCGTGTCCGATAGACCCTCGTCTGACAGCCGATCATCCGACCTTCACTAGTTCTGAACAGACCTCTCTCGAGTGATCTACGGTCCTGACTGGGAACCATCAGGAGTGCCACGGGCATCACGAAGGAGAGAGGACGATCGGGCGCTGGATCCAGAGGACAGGAAACCGTCCATGCGGTCCGGGTAAGGTCGTGTAAACACGACGAATTGAGAAAAGATTGTTTTGTTTGGATAATACTAGTATTACGCTTTGTTGAAACCTCTGGAGATTCGCTGTCTGCAAACGGAGAAAACAACAGGCTCTCTCTTTGCAAACAGTGAAGGATAGGTAACGCAGACTTTTGTCCCCGTTGTAATCCGTCGTGCCTATCTTCCTCCCCCACTGTTTCCCGAACTGTCGTTCGTGGATTATTGTCTGGAGATTCTTTTTCTGCAAACAGGGAAGAACAAGGTCTCTCTTTGCAGGTAGAGAAAGAGTAGGTAACGATAACTTTTCGTGCCCACTTATTCTCCCCACTGATTGTTTTGATTGACCGATTGTTCGGTATTGGTTCGTTTGAGGTATTCACCGCCGGCAAACAACGGAGAATAGAAATATTCTGTCTAGTCTTTGCCCGCCGTGATAAGATAGGTAGTGCAGACTTTTGTCCCCGTTGTAATCCGTCATGCCTATCTTCTCCCCACTGGTTGGTAGCCCGTTTAGCCCGGACCGCTTATTAGAGATGAACCATCCAGCTCCACTGGAGGGCACCCCTAATAAGGACATGTTCACTAAGTATGGACTAGTCGCTATAGCTTACACTAAACTATGGCATAAATATACAAGAAAGAACCCTGAAAGTCAGTGGCCACTGATAGGTTCCTTTAATGAAAATAAAATAAAAACATTAGAAATAGCGCTCCAGAAGAATAAGACCACGCCCACTATGCTCGACAGTATCGGCATGTGGCGCAAAGAAACGGAACAACGAAAGAAAAGAGAAGAAGCAAAAATAGGGAAAGAATTACGAAAGGCAGCTCACCTGGCCGCAAAGCAACTAGAAGAGGAAATAAAAGAAAGAAAGGAAGCTACACAAAACCAAGAATCAGGGTCGACAGGCCAATGTCCTGTTAGGACCCCCTCTGCGCTCTACCCTGAATTGCCCTCCAAACAACGGGCAAACGATGAGTTACTGCTAGGTCCCCCAATCATCTACATGCCCCCTCCATATGCTCCCAGCCAACAAAACCTGCAAGCCCCGAGTGTGAGTGAAAGTGACCCTAGCGCTAGTGCACCAGCCCTCACGGCCTCTGCGCCAGCCACATTAACAACTTCGTCAGGCGATCCCGAGGCTAGCAAACAATCATCAGCCAGGCTAAATAGGTTGAGCAAAGATGAGCGGGATGGGATCGACAAAATAGCAAAGACTTTAGTAGAACGAAGGGAGAGCGAAGATTATACAATGAGTGTATATAATTCACATGCCGACAGCCACAGACGGCATTTCATCTTGCGATTCAGCTACTACACCCTGAACGCATATGAAGATAGGTATCAAAGTAAGGGTCCCGCTAAACTAACAACGCTGTATAGGAAGATTGATGTTGGAGATGGGACTGAACGTGAGGCGACGGAGCTCTTCATGCAGATGCTTGAGGTCTTCCGCCACCTCACGGAACAAAAACCAGAAGCCAAGGTTACAGTCCCTGAAACAACCTCGGTAGAAGTAGCCAATACTATGATGCCTATCAGAGAAGCGGCCCCTTACTGGATCCCGCCACGGGGCCAGGGAACGAGCGATGATATTAATAATGAAAATGCAAAAGGGAGGGTTGTGTACAATTGGGTGTACCAACCATGGGACCGACAAGATATCCTAACCTTCAAACAAACCCTGCCCGATTTAAGAAAGAACCCAACAGCATTTTATACCGAATTAGGCACAGCCTTGGGTTCGACAATAATGACTTTAGCGGACATTGACTTGTTCTTTGGGTTATGCCTGCCAGCTGACGTGTGGAAGCAAATCCGGAAGGCTGACCACGCGGATCTGTTTGGACATACCTGGGACCAACTCGGTAAACTAGATAGACAACGAGAGCCTGGAAGGAAACCAGTAAAAGACATACTGGAACTCCCAGACAAACTGGTCCAGAAATTAAAGACACTGATCCCAGAAAGAAAGGTAGATTGGTCGATAGTCACGGCCTGTCGACAGAAGCCGCAGGAAGATGTGTCAGAATACTTCTCCCGATTCGAGACAGTGTTCTCCGACTACAGTGGCCAAGACATGACCACCGCAACCGGACAGCACCTGTTTGTACAACATTACGTAAAAGGCCTAACACAAGAAGTCTCCCAAAAGCTACAGACGAGCGAGAGTAGTTGGGGGGCCTCCAAACCCGCAGCTATCCTTCAGATGGCTCAGTATTACGAGCACCAAAAGAATGAGAATGATAGGGCGTCCGAGAAAAAGAAGAAAGATTTAAAGGAAAGGGTAATGATAGCCCAGATACAGGGTATAGCGGTAGGACGGGAACACCAAAGGGGGAATTACCAATCAACCACCCCCAGAGATCTACCTCCTAAAGATCACACCCCAGCACCCCACACTGGACGTAGAGACATTAGCAATGACCAATGCGCCTTCTGCAAAGGGTTCGGCCATTGGAAATCCCAGTGTCCGGTTCTGCTAGAGATGACTAGAAATAGGGATTCCAGGGATGTAGCAGGTGGTCCTAGGAATAGAGTACAGGGACGAGGGAACCCCAACGACACCAACAATGACAGATCAGGGAGACTGAACACATTTGACCGTCCCCGACAGAACCAATATCAGCTATCCGAAGGTGAAAATGCCCCCGATTTTGCATAGGACTGCCAGGGGCAAGGGAGGGATCCAGTCGAGCTCTGTGTTGACTAGCAAGGTCCTTATGTCACCGCTAAGGTCCTGGGTACAGAGTCTCCATTCTTGGTAGACACTGGGGCGACACGTAGTGTGTTATCAAAACGACTGATTCCAAGGGCACCCTTGTCTGGCTCACACATAACGTCGATAGGTTTCGATGGAACGCCCTCCACTAACCCCCTGTCCGTACCTATTACCTTTGACCTAGAAAACAACACCACTGACGCGACATTTCTACTCTCCTCCAACTCCCCTGACGCCATTATGGGCATTGACTTACTGAAACATTTTCGAGCTACCATTAGGTGTTCCCCAGATGGAATACGAGTCATCCTGTACGACAACCCAGACACGCCCCGATCCCGTCCCCCACGACACATGTGCTCCATAACTGACGCTGACCTGTCCTGCTTGACACCCTACCTCCGTACCTGTGGGCCAAAAATGACTCTGATGTGGGGCGAATGATGATTGATCCTATTCACATAACTGTACGACAGGGCGCTATGCTCCCGAAACTCCCGCAATATCGGATATCGCCAGAGGGTGAGAAGGCACTGGTAGCGATCATTCAGTCTCTGGTAGATGCAGGAGTGGTTGAAGAGGTGGTTAGCAACGTCTGCAACAGCCCAATCCTACCTATTGTTAAGAAGCAAGGTGAAGGAGATGAGAAAGCGTACCGCTTCATCATCGACTTGCGAGAGATTAACAAGGTGGTTGTACCCCAATATCCTGTAGTCTCCGATATCACCACCATTCTGACCCTCATCCCGTCCACTGCCACCACCTTCACTGTTATCGACCTTAAGAACGCGTTTTTCTCTATCCCCATTCATCCAGACAGCCGTTATCTCTTCGGCTTCACTTTAAAATCCCGCTCGTACCGATTTTGTAGAGCTCCCCAGGGGTACACTGAGAGTCCCAGCATTTACAGCCAGGCCCTCAAAAGACAGCTGGATGCCTTCCGACTACCAGAGGGAGTGGTGTTGATCCAATATGTCGATGATATCCTTTTGGCGGCCGACACCACCCCGCTTGCAAAGACAGCCACCGTCCAACTCCTACACTTTCTTGCAGAAAATGGCCATAAAGTCTCCAAAAAGAAGTTACAGTTCTGCCAGCCACAAGTGACTTACCTAGGCCATCTTCTGTCCAAAGAAGGGAGGAAACTTACACCCGACCGAATCCAAACCATCCTAGACACCCCCATCCCAAAAACACAAAAGCAGGTCAGCTCTTTGGTTGGCCTAACCTCTTTTTGCAGACAGTGGTTGCCTAACTACAGCCTCATTGTGAAACCATTACTTGCCCTGCTGACCAAAGATGTCCCCTCCCCGCTTCCTTGGACCACTGAGTGTCAAGCCTCCTTTAAGGAATTACGGGATGCACTCTGCTCAGCACCCGTCCTCGGAACGCCGGATTACTCCAAATCCTTCTCCCTCTTCACCCACGAAAGGGAGGGATGCGCATTGTCTGTCCTAACTCAATCGATTGGTCCTAAGCAGCGCCCTTGTGCCTACTTCTCCGCCACTCTCGATCCTGTAGCCAGAGCTTTACCTGCCTGCCTTCGAGCAGTAGCTGCCGCTGCTGTCTCTATCCGTCAGAGTGAGGGAATCGTACTTTCAAACTCCCTCACCGTGTTAGTACCCCATGCAGTCGACACCCTTTTGAACCAGACGAAGACCCAACACCTGACTAGCGCCCGACTGACAGGGTACGAATTGACTCTACTTGCACCCCACATCACACTAAAGAGATGCACGACTTTGAATCCTGCCACATTACTGCCCCTGCCTGAAAATGACCCCGACGTGCCTCCCATACACGACTGTGTGACCCTCACAGACGAACAAACTAGGAGTAGGGTTGACCTCCGAGACACTGCTTTTCCTGACCCCGATGGAGAGCTATGGGTAGACGGCTCATGCATCAAACTCCCAGATGGCACCACTTCAGCTGCCTATGCAGTAACGACAGCCCGAACAGTAGTTGAGACAGCCTGTATCACACAACGATCTGCCCAGGCGGCAGAGCTGATAGCCCTCACCCGAGCATGCATCATAGCCGCAGGGACCACCGCGAACGTATATACGGACAGCCAGTATGCCTTCGGAGTGGTCCACCATTTTGGACTCCTGTGGAGGGAGAGGGGATTCCTGACGTCCCACGGCACCCCAATCCTCCACGGAGATCTAGTTTCCGCTCTGATTGAAGCAGTTCTCCTCCCCAAACGATTAGCGGTGATCAAATGTCAGGCACACAAAAGGGTAACAGACTTAGTCGGACAAGGGAATGCATTGGCCGACATCACTGCACGAACCACAGCTGAGAATAGGACAGTGACACGCATGTATGTGACCAGGTCACAAGCAGAGAGATGGACTGACGCAAGGGAAATGATCAGAGACATCCAGTCGACCAGCACCCCTCACGAACTGACTAAGTGGGCAGGGGTGGGTTTGAAGGACGAAGAGGGCTGCTGGCGAACAAAAGATGCAAACAAATGGTTGCTGCCCGACTCATACCTGATCCCCATACTGACAATGGCACACTCCCCCGCACACATAGGATCTGCACCCATGATCGAACTCATTTCCAAAGTCTGGCACAACGACAAAATCCCTGACTCAGCCAGACGCCTAGTCCAGCAGTGCCTCATCTGTCTGCAACACAACCCCGGGAAAGGAACTGTGGTACCCCGGGGAGGGTTTGGGACCCCCAATCACCCCTTTGAGGTCCTTCAGATGGACTACATCCAACTAGAGAGATGCCAAAACCTGAAGTATGTACTAGTCATCGTATGTGCCTTCAGCAAATGGGTAGAGGCCTATCCAACCCGTGACAACACTGCCATGACTACTGCCAAAGTACTACTGAAGGAATTCTTCCCTCGCTACGGCCTTTGTCGAATTTTATGGAGCGACAATGGCCCCCACTTCATAGCTGAGGTTATCCAACTAATCCTAAAGGGGTTGGGGGTGAAGCAAAGGTTTCATGCGGTCTTCCACCCCCAATCCGCTGGTCTAGTGGAACGCCATAATGCCACACTGAAGCTGAAATTGTCAAAAATAGTGGCCACCACTGGACTTAACTGGCCGGATGCCCTCCCACTGGCCTTGTTATCGATGCGCTCCACTCCCACCAAGCACCATTTGACCCCCTACGAGGTCGTGTTTGGGCGACCGATGAATCTCTGGACTGCTCCCAAACCGACCTCCATTCATGACGTCCCAGACGTCCTGCTATCTGATTATTTGTGCAAGTTAACTAAAACGTTGTCTGTCATTCATCAACAGGTGCAGCAGGCCATCCCCGATGCTTCCAGGGGCCCCGGCCATGACATCCAACCGGGAGATTTCGTGTTGATACGAAATTTTCAGCGGACCAAGAGTCTGGAACCGCGGTGGACGGGCCCCTGGCAAGTGCTGATTACTACCCGAATGGCGCTTCGAGTGGAGGGGAAGAAGCACTGGCTGCACGCCCATCATTGCCGGAAGGTCTCTGCGAACCTGGCCACGACAGAAAACGTCAACACCCAAGAAGAGCTCCTGAGCAAAGACCGACCGATATTGGACTGTTATCCCGATACTGAGGCACTCGAACTTGCAAAATTCTCTGATCCCACTGTGCCATCCAGAGAAGGGTATTTCCTGCGTCGAAAGGAGGGAGTTTCGGCTAAGTAGGCCACGGACTAAGTTAAATCTCAGAACGGTGACCTAAACACAATCAAGGGTTACCGGGAGAGAAGCTAAACGAAGTCTGTGGTTCTGCCCACTACCGAGCCCCTTGAAGGTGATGGAAGCGCCAGATAAGAAGATGATGGAAGCGCCAGATAAGAAGATGATGGAAGCAATAGGAAATACCCAGTATAGAAATCCAAAAACTGACAACTTGCACAAATCAAAGACAATCGCACTCTTCATTGTCTTCCTCTTCTGCCTCCTTCTCATGACCTCCTTCTGGATTCTGGAGGAAAGCACACCGGCTCATGAGGCATTGCTACCTACTGCACAGCCAACACCCCTGAAAGAGCATCACCTAATCTCTCTGTCGCCCCAGCTCCGAGAAAGGCGCAGGGAATTCTGGAACAATTCCTTCGTGCAACTGTTGCACCAACACAACCTTGCTGCAAATGCTACGAACTGTTGGATCTGCGGGTTGCTCCCGCATGCCACAGGACACTCCATCCCCTTCATCCCTTCTCCTTTCTCAGTTCACGGCTCTTGCCTCGCCTGGTTGATCCTCATGCAAGAGAGCCACAAGGACAACGCCACCTCCAGCCGGACAGTGTCACACTTCTACTCTGGGTTCTGGCTGAACAAAACCGGAAAGACCCCTGCTGCCCTGTGTCCTGCGCTCGCAGGCGCCACCTTCCTTAAAGACATTCCAGCCAAAGAACGAGTCGAAGTGCAGGTGCTCCACAATCCAGCCAGAACCACCTTCTCTCATCTGCAAAAACAAACTACTGCCACCCTGACTGTGGCTCTGTCTGTAATCAATGTCACTGGCCTTGTGTGCCTCGAAGGCCAGGGAACGCAGCTGGTGGGTCACAGTTCCTGCCGAATCACCAGAACACTGGACTCAGTTGACCCCCCTTCTTTCGTTGCTTCTCCGAATATGTACTTTGTGTGTGGCACCAAAGCTTACACCTGGCTCCCGAGAGGTTGGAAAGGCGCCTGTTACATTGCCTTCGTTCTTCCGCCCACATATGTAGCCCCTGCCAACCACCACCGGCAGAGGCGTGCAGATGACATTGGGCAAGCCGACTCCACCGGAGCACAGTTCCTTGATGCAGCAAAGGGACTTGTTCCCCTGTGGGGCCCAATGGCAAACAGCCGTGCTATCCGACACCTAACCCAGGCAGTAGAGACAACGATCAACATCACGGCTGGCATCCTCGCCAACAACACTGCGGAGCTTCAGGCGGTCCGCCTTGTGACCCTTCAAAATCGTCTTGTCCTAGACGTGGTCCTAGCCGACCGAGGAGGAGCATGCCGCATCATCGGATCCAGCTGCTGCACCTACGTGCCAGACAACTCGCCTTCAGTCTACAAAGCCATTGAACACCTCCACAGACTTTCCTCAGAGGTTCACCAAGAACAGGAAGGATGGTCGCTTGGGAGCTGGTTTTGGGACGCTTTGAAGAACTGGGGTTGGAAGTTGTTTTCCTTCGTGCTGATACCTGTTGTGATATTATGTGGGTGTTGCTTAGGTATCCAATGTCTGCCACCTTTGTGCGGCCTTGTTTCTAACTGTATGTGCCCAAAGACTTTGGACTTCCGAAATGAGCACATGAGCCCCCTCTATGAAGTAGAAATACGTGGCCTTATGGGGATAAATCCAAACTGACAAGTTGGCAAGACATGTTAAAAGGGAGGACTGTGGAATTTTAGTTTGCAATCTAAACATCATCTGCGCCAGCTTGTCATCCACGTACGACATGCACAGCAGCCATTTTAGGTATCATGGTCTCCCTGTCCACGATCGATCGCCAGCGCGCCCCTCTGACCCAGCAAGCATCCTCCGCGCACCCTGGCTCCCCTCCCTCCTCCTCATGAGCATAACCCTTCTGCATGACCCTGTCCTTGGGAGTCACACCAGCGCCTGACCAGCACCTCCTCTCCTCCTATGAATGCCCCTCTGTTGATAAACCTTCCCTCAGCCCGATTGTCCACGCGGCATGAATACCACTCCTTTGATGACCCCTTCCCCCGTGTCCAGCTGTCCACACAGGTCTGAGGCCATCGCCTAAGCCGGCAGATATCATTTACTGCCCCTTATTGCACGAGGTCGCTCTCCTTCAAAGGACCCTCTATTGATCCAGGCCTCCCCATCCCCTGTGATTTGATCAGGCGCACACATCCTAAGACTCGACGGAACACTCAGCTGCGTGATGACCCCCTCCTCTTATCAGCAGGTTGAGGACCTCTATTGTGGGGATACATGGGGGTGGGATTGACACGAGAATTACAGGGATGTCTTTTCCTTTATGTCACAATGTTCTGATTGTAATAAAGAAAGGTCACATGCCATAAACCAGTGTATAAGAGGCCAGGCCTCCGAGAGGCTGTTAGAGCACCTCGAGACAATACCTTGTTGTCTGATCTGATGTGTTCTGCTCCGTCGGAATAAAACTTCTGTTTCCTGCCTTCTGGTCTCCGGCGCCTGCCTCATTGCTTGGTAAACTTGAATGGTACAAGGGCGGTTAGCGCCGGGCAAATCTTGAGAAAGGTCCTAGCCCTACCTTTTTCCACACGCGAGGTGAGACGAGATGTAGACAGCGTAGGAGAAAGGGTGGCGACTCTTGAGGATCACGACTTGGGGCTGGCTAGGGAGGTCCATCTGCTTCAACAGGATATGCTCCGTCTTACGGAGCAGAACTTGGACCTCCAGGCTCACGCTGAGGACCTAGAGAACAGGTCAAGGCGGAATAACATATGGATTCGGGCGGTGCCCTGGGACGGTGAGGCGGGGTATCTGAGAGGCTACGTGGAAGCCCTGTTCCTCCAGATTTTGGGCAAGGATGATCTCGGGGAAATCCGAATGGACAGAGTCCATCGAGTCGGCCTGCCGAGGGGCGCGGGGGCCCTGCCCCCTGACATCCTGGTGTGTGTCCACGATTTCCAGCTGAAGGAACGTATTCTGCGGAAGGCGAGGGGGATCACCACTCTGCAATTTCGCGACCACCATCTCCAGCTGTTCCAGGACTTGGCGGCCTCGACTCTGCAGAAACGAAGCGAGTTTCGTCCCGTGACGGCCTTTTTGCGTAAACAGAATGTGGCTTACTCCTGGGGCCACCCTTTTCGCCTTATCTTCCGTTGGCAAAACAGACTGGTCCAGATCCGATCCCTTCAGGCGGCCGGGAGCTACTGGGCCTGGACGACACTACTACCTCTACTCAAGAAGGGGGCTCCCCCTCAAGGCGGCGTCGACGCTCCCGATCATGGCAGAGGGTGGGGCGGCCTGCCGCGGCAATGAGGCCGGATCCCACTACCAGCCTCACAAGAGAGGAGTAGTGATGGCCTCCGTGGCGATCGTAACTGAGGCGTCGTCGCAGGACAGCTCATCTGCGGCCTGAGTCCCATAAGACAGGTTAGCTAGCGCCGGAGGGACGAGATGCCATCAGGTACCGTGGTTATCTTATGTTCTCCCTGGGAAGAGACCGTGGTCCGGACTACAGGGGGGACAATGACCCTTGCCACGACCCCCATTTTGTGAGGGTGCCTATAGAGGCCTATATCTTGGACCCCTCTATTGCTTTATTTTGCATTGTTGGTTTTCTGTTCAGTTTCTTGGGTTCTGGGGGTGGGAGGGAGCTTGGGTGGTCTGTTGGCGGGGGTGGGGGAGCAGGGGGGCCGGGGGGTAGTGGTGGTGGTCAGGATATGTGTGTGTGTGTGCAGCTTTCAGATTGTGGTATGTTGTGTGGATGCGTTCTGACTGGCTGGGGCTGGGATCTGGTGCAATGAGTGTCCGCTATGATCACACTGCTGCTTGGTTGGTTGTGTGGTGTTGGTGTCTTGGTACTGGTGGGGGAGGGGGGTGAGGTGTAGTCCACGGGTGCGTGAGATGGGAGTGTGGGGGGTTGTGGAGCCTGGGGGAGGGGAGGGGGGAAGGCGGGTTGTTGGAGGAGGTGTATTCTTCTAGATCCTGTTCTAGGTAGCGATGCTCGCTGTTGTGCACTGTTACGCTGTGGTCAGTGGTGGCTTTGGTTGGAGGGGGTTAAGCCGGTTGTTGTGTGCCTGCTGGAGGAGAGGGGGGGGTCCCTAATTCGTAATGCCGATCACCATAGGAACATGGAATTTGAAAGGTTTGAACTCCCCACATAAACGCCAGAAGGTTTGGAAGTATATGATTGATCATCAGCCGGATGTGGTTGGCCTCCAGGAGACTCATCTGACGCGAAGGGACGAGACCCGCCTCAAACATAAGCAGTTCCCCCTTATTTATAGGTCGTCCGCCCCTACGAAGCATAGGGGGTGGCCCTTCTCTTACGCTCTGTCCTCCACTTCCAGCCCATGGGTGTGCTTAGCGATAAGTAGGGCCGCTGGCTCATGGTTAAAGGCATGCTCCATGGCAAATTATGCACTTTTTTGGTGTTGTATACTCCAAATGTGGGCCAAAATGGCTTTATTCAGGACCTGCTGTGGAAGGTGGAGGACTTTGTCGAGGGGGCCCTATTTTTGATGGGGGACTTTAATTTGGTATGACATAGGGAGTTGGATAGCTCTCACCACCAGAGGTCCGACGCTGGTCTGTTCTCCGCTGAGACGCAGAAGCTGATTGGTGACATGGGGCTGGTGGACGGATGGCGTTCTCTCCATCCCCACTCTCGGCACTTTACCTTCTTCTCCCATGTCCATCACTCTTATTCCCGCTTTGACCACATTTTTTTAAGTCAATCCCTAAGGGGCGATATTCGCGATGCCAGAATATTCCCGCTTTCTGTTTCTGATCAGTCTGCTCGTCCTCTGTCTACACTGGTCAACAGGGGGTGACGGGCAACGCAAGTGGTACTTTCCGGCCTCTCTTGTCCGGGATGAGGCCTCGTGTATAGAACTGCGCAGAGCCATTCATGAATTTTTTTAACTCAACCCAGTGACCGATACGTCCAGGTTCAACACATGGGACGCCTTTAAGGCTTCCTTAAGGGGCACCTGCTTGGCCCTCAGTGCTAACCGTAACAGGTTGCGGCGGAAGGAACGTGAGGAGCTGGAAAGGGAGCTCTCCGCTCTTGAGCAGGCGCATAAACAGAACCCTACCAGACTGACACTTTGCCCACTAACAGCGTCAGGGGGAAACTTAGGGCTCATTATAACAACAGAGCGGAGTTTACCCTGCTGAAACTGCGTTGCCTCTCCTATTCCCAGGGGAGCAAGGTAGGGAAACACTTAGCTCGACAACTCCGAGACAAAAGAGAGACGGAATACATAGGGGGTATCCGGGATGTTACGGGGACTGTGCTACACCACGACAAGGCCAAGGCTGACCTCTTTGGTGATTTCTACGCCACGCTCTACGCGGGAGATGCCCTTAACCCCGAGACACAAAGAAATTACTTAAGCGCCCTCCCGCTGCCCCAGGTCTCCACGGAGTGGAATGAGTTACTCACTGCCCCCTTCACTAGAGAAGAGGTCTTGGGTGCCATTAAGACCTTGAAGCCCCATAAGGCGCCTGGTGCGGATGGCTTTATGGCTCTTTTTTATCAAACTTTCGCCACCGAGGTGGGCGATTTTCTGGTGCACCTTTTTAACGACATGGCTGAGGCCGGGGTAACGTCAGGATTTATGGCCGGGGCCGTAATCTCAATCATCCCCAAACCGGGGAAGGACCCATCCAAATGCTCCTCATATAGACCGATAGCCCTTCTCAACATAGACGCCAAGTTGTATTCCGCCATCATCGCGAACAGGCTCCAGGACCTGATGCCAGCAATCATCCACCCGGACCAGTCTGGATTCATTAAGGGTCGCCAGACTCACGATAATACCAGAAGAGTGATACATCTGATAGAGAAGGCTAATAGTTTCTAGATTCCAGCTGTTCTGCTGGGCTTTGATGATGAAAAGGCTTTCGACCGGGTGGACTGGAGCTTCTTGTTCCACACCTTGTCAGCCTTTGGCTTCTCGGCTAAATTCTTAACGATTGTCAGGGCAAACTACAGCAGCCCCCGATCTAGAGTATCGGTCAATGGCCACCTGTCGGCGTATTACTCGCATTCACGAGGCACCAGGCAGGCCCCCTTTTCCCCCTGCTCTTCGCCCTGAGCATTGAGCCGTTAGCATTAGCTGTACGGGAGCACCAGGGGATTCGTGGACTTCCCTTCACGGGGGAGCAGCACAAGATTACACTATTCGCGGATGACGTTCTCCCTTACCTTATGGATTCAGCTCAATCTCTCCCACATGTCCAGGAGGTCTTGTCGCGCTTTGAGGAGGTGGCAGGCTTTAGGGTTAACTAGGATAAGTCCTATATTCTCAACCTCACGCTCTCTTCGGTAGAGGTAGACCGCCTGCGGCCGCTCACGGTGCTGCCATGGACCTTCAACTCCATCTTGTACTTGGAGATTCATTTGACTCCCACGATAGGGAAATTGTATTCTGCGAACTTCGCCCCCACTATTGGCGAAGGTACAGGGCGACCTAGGGCGCTGGAAGCCGATGTACATATCTTGGTTGGGGAGAATTCTCGCGCTCAAGATGACCCTTCTCCCCAAGTTCTTATACCTCTTCCAGGCACTCCCTATTCCTCTAGAAGGAGACTTCTTCCGGCGTCTCAAAACGCACATGCTTCGTTTCATCTGGCAGGGGGACAGGCGCGTTTTGCCTTTACCACTCTCCGTCGACCGCGGAAGGAGGGTGGAGTGGGCCTCCCCGACATGCACTTATACTACAAGGCAGCGCAATTACGGGTCTTGGTAGAATGGACCCAACAGGCCTCGGAGAAACACTGGCTGCATATGGACAGGAGTGTAGCGGGGAGAACGATATGGGACTTGGTGTGGAAACCCAAGGGAGATAGGCCCAAGAACGCATGCATCAGTACTCCCACCAGCACTACCTTGAAAGTCTGGGACTCGGTATCTGGTGATGAACGGTGGACGTCGTTCCCATCCCCTTTTACGCCTATACACTTGAACCCGGCTTTTCCGCCAGCTCTACGGGAGGGTCCCTTTGATGCCTGGAGGGAAGTGGGCTGCCTTGCTCTCACGCACTTGTTTCACGGCTATGCCCCACTCACTTTTGAAAACTGCATGCGGGACTACGGTGTCCCAATATCTGAACGGTTCCACCAAGTCCAGTTGCTCCATTGGGCTATGTCACCCGCGGTCGGAGATGCGGCCACGAGACCGCCCGCCTCCTTTGAGACCTTCCCCTCCCGGACCTCCACCATGCGGGGTGTCATTTCATTAATTTATAACCTCCTTCTCTCTACCGCCGTGTCACCAAGACCGCGTTATATGGGCCTCTGGGAGGAACTCCTCGGGAGCAATATTTCGGACGGGGAGTGGTCGCACCTATGGCGGGACATCGCTACGCACTATCACTCAGTGGAACTTCGGGAGGCCCATCTTAAGACTCTCATGGACTGGTACCTGTACCCAGCCAAGTTACATCGGATCTTCCCGGGCTCTTCTGACAGATGCTGGAGGGGCTGCGGCTTGTTGGGAGACTTCCGTCACATCTGGTGGGACTGCCCGATCATCCGCCCATACTGGGAGGAGATCCTATCCCATATCAAGGAGATGTTGGGGTACCCAATTGCGGACTCGATGGCCCATGTTTTGCTGGGTCTTCGGGACCCGGATCTCAAACATCAGACTAGAGCTGACAAAAAGATACTTTGGCTGTGTATTGGAGCTGCCAAGCTCAGTCTAGCCGCGGCTTGGAAGAAGCAGGAAGCCCCGGCGATTTCCCTGTGGCATGCGAGATTATGGAAGCTGTTGAGCATGGAATGAATGGTGGATATCTTCCTGGGTAATTTCAAGAGCTTCACGTTCCGCTGGGGCCCTCTGGTCCGCTTCCTTTCCAAGGGTCTGCCATCTGCGGTTTGCCCACCCACGGTACGGGCTCTCCATCTGTTTCAGGTCTGAGTGTTGATGTTTGGAAGAATGATTAAACGCGGATGCTGCCACCACCACTGGGGGGGGGGGGGGGGGAGGGAGTAGGTGGGAGGGGGTGTTTCGGGTTTGTGTTTTCGTGGCACCCTAACCAATAGCTGAGGCAAAGAGAGGCCCAGCGCAATGTAGAGCACGCATCACTTTCACTGTTTTCTGAACTCACAGAGCCACCCATCCCAATTCGGCTCCTGACTCTGTGGTGACTTTATACCAAGGGCTTGGGGGTGTCACATGTGCCTTCTTTGGACTGGCCTTCCGGGCTAGATGTCGGTGGCTCTCCATGCTACATGCCTCTCTGCTACTTGCCTTTATGATTGCCCCCTGCGTGGGAAGTTGTGCGGGACTGTCGCATGTTTTTCTGTTTCTTACTCTAAAATTTCAATAAAAATCACCTTTGACCAAAAAAAAAATATGCCAATAACAGAAAAATGTTAAGAAAAAATTCCTAATACAGGCTCCTGCTTCAAATTTGCAAATATATTGTTTTATGATCGCGCGCACAGAACCATCATTGTGGGGACTTGAACATGTGTTACCATCCTTGTGGGGACTTACTCAATAATTATCATTTGTGATTGAATGTCTTCATAAAGAAATGGCTAAATGTAAGTTTTCAATGTTGTACTTAAATTACATGATAGTTTAGTCATATGTGAATAGCTCATTGTGTCCTATGAGCAGACAGAAAATAGTTTGTGATGATAATGCATTTTTCAGCAGAAGCCTATAGCATATGTAGTCCCTGGAAAGGGATGTACAGTTATTTGGCCTGTTACTGAGTGCTCAAAACCTTTTAGGATTAAGGAAACGACACAACATTGAATTAATTTAGAGGCCAAAGATCCTGCAATGTGGTCTGATAGGTAAGCCAAGTTGAGATTACCTAGTTCCGTTTCATCAATCTCATTACTAGGCATAATTTCTTTGTATGTCGGTGCAATAATAATTCCCAGAGATATGGTATGATATTATAGTTATGTTTTACAACTGAGAGAGAGAGTCTGTGATTATAGTAATTTTTAAGCCACTGCAGAGATAATGTGTGATTATATTGAAATTTTGTTTAAATATAGTCACTCTCAGTTTCTATAGGTATAGTGTGTGATTATATTTATGTTCAAGTCCCGCATAGACAAAGTGTGGTTATACTTATACTTAAGTCCCCACAAAGATGGTGTTTGATGGTAGTTATGTTTAAGTCACATGAGATAGTTTGTTATTAGAGGGATGCCCAGATTCTCACATAGATAGAAGGTGATTTTAGACATGCTCAAATCCTCCAACACAGTGTCTGAATATAATCATGTTTGGTTATAGTCTGGCTGATGTCCCCCTACAGGTCCCCCTACAGAGAGTGGACAATGACAGTCATTCTGCAGATCCTGGTAATATAGCGTGTTATTATAGAAGTGTGTAGGTCCCCATAGAGATAGTTTGCAATTAGTGTAATGTTCAAGTCCCCACAGAGATAGTGTGTAATTATAGGGATGTCCAGGTCCCCACAGAGATAGTGTGTGATTATTGTAATGTTAAAGTCCCCACAGAGATAGTGTTTAATTATAGGGATGTCCAGGTCCCCACAGAGATAGTGTGTGATTATTGTAATGTAAAAGTCTCCACAGAGATAGTGTGTAATTATAGGGATGTCCAGGTCCCCACAGAGATAGTGTGCGATTATTGTAATGTTAAAGTCCCCACAGAGATAGTGTGTAATTATAGGGATGTCCAGGTCCCCACAGAGATAATGTGTGATTATTGTAATGTTAAAGTCCCCACAGAGATAGTGTGTAATTATAGGGATGTCCAGGTCCCCACAGAGATATTGTGTGATTATTGTCATGCTTAAGCCCCCACAGGGATGGTGTGTGATTACATTCATGCTTAGGTCCCCACAATGATGTTGCATGATTAGTCATGTTAAAAATCGCAAAACATAAACAAGTCCCCGCTGGGATGGTGTGTGATAATTGTTATATTTAAGTCCCCCGCAGAGAGCGTCATTATATTTATCTTTAAGTCCCCACATAGAAAGTTTTATGATAGTCATATTCAAGTCCCAGTACAAATATTGTATGATGATAGTCATACTGATGCTCATGTAGAAATAGTTTGACATTACATTAATGCCCAGGTCCCCACACATATAGTATTTAATGATAGTTACTCTAAAGTCCTGATTGAGATAGTGTGTGATTATATTCATGTCCCCTCAGAGAAATCGTATGATTATAGTTATGTTCAAATCCCACCAGAGATAGTTAGTGATCATAGTTATGTTCAAGTCATCACATATAGAATGTTATGATAGTCAAGTTCCCAGAGAGATAATGTATTAATAAAGATATGCTAGGTCCCTGTAATGATAATATGTTATTATAGTGATGTCCAGTTGTCTGCACAGATAGGGTGTGATTAAAGTCAAGCTCAAGTCCTGCATGGATGTTATATGATTATAGTGAAGACTAGGCCCCCAAAGAGACAAAGATGGTGTTTGATGGTAGTTATCTTTAAATTTTAAATGCATATATGGATCAAATGGCAATAGCAAAGTATCCAGGGATTCAAAAGTGACCCAAATTTCTTTTAACAATGTTATCTAACCACTAACAATTTTTTGACCAAAAAAGTCTTAATTCAATAGCTTCTTGTCAAACTGTCAATTAAGTTTTATATTAATACATAGAGAGAAGGATAATTTAAATCGAAAATATTTGGAAAAACAAAGGAATATGCAGCTTTTACTTTGAAATGTCTGTCCTTTCTGCTGCTAGTGTTTGTATCTGGTGAGCAAAGTGTGTTTAAATGCTAAGTGTGTTTAAGACTGCAGTACCGCCTCCTGTCTACAGGGGCAGAGCGAGCAAAAATATAAACACACTTATTGAAACACAGGTCCCCACAAGGCAATTTTTTTAAAAGTTATAAAAATTGGCACAGATGTTCCTGAAGCCATTCTTTATCATTTAAAGGACAATGCCTTGTGGGGACCTGGGTTCAGGTCCCCACAGCGCAATCAAGTCCCCACAGCGTGAGTGTGTTATCACACCAAAGTCCCCACAAGGATAGTAACACAAACCCACACACACACACACACACACACACACACACACACACACACACAATGGCTTCTTTAATAGCTGCAGGTGGTGCTTCTCAGCAACCACCATCACCACCACCACCAAAAGGACCACCTCCAACACTGGACTTTGGTAGAGAGGAAGATAATGAGGACGAAGAGGAGGAGGAGGAAGAGCAAGTAAGGCAGCAGTTCCTGCCAGAAACACCAAGGCAGAGCCATATTAAAGGGCACTACATATGGCAATTTTTTAAAATTCCACCTGGACAAAAGAAGGTCAATGCACCCCAGGTGTCTTGTTTGATATGTAAACATGTACTTTCTCGTGGCAATCCCAACAAGAAATACAGCTTTGGGAATCATACAATGATTCGCCACATGGAGCGGTGGCATCCTAATAATCTTTTCCAAGCACAAGTAAGGGGTCTTGCTGCCAACCCCCCAAATGTCATCCCCAGCACCTCCAGTGGACAAACATCATTCGCCGGACCAGAAGGCCGAGAAATGGTCTGCAATATTCAAAGTCCTTTTGAAAACTACAAAATAGTTTGTATATATTGTGGAGGAACTATTTCTTTTGGAGAAAAGAGTATTACTTTGATTAACCGAGCTGGAGAAAATCATAAATGCAACAAGAAGAGAAAACAATGAATCCTTTTTATTTATTTTTTTGCTCCTGTTGAGACCTGTTCAAACCCTGCTTTTTTGTTATTTCCCCTAAAAAAGCACTAAAAAAAACTCAAAATAATTTTCAAAAATCCCAAAAAATCTAAAAATTGTTCAGAAAATTAATAAAAAAATAAAAAAGAAGAAAAAGAATAAAAAAACTGTTCTTTTCAGAACTACCTTCCATTTATAACAAAATTGCTAAAATTTTTACACCCTGTCTTTCTTTTTTTTCTCTTTGTTCCGCTTCCCGGAGCGCTGCCTGGTTCGCGTACCGGGCGCGAAACCCGCGAAAATAAAATTGGTTTTTTTACATTTTTTTTTTACTTTATATGGGCCTTTTCAGCCACCCACTTCAAATCTAAGGGGTCAAGGAGTGTCTACCCTGCCCCCTTTTATTCATTTCCCCTTTCGTTATTGCCACCTCTTGTCTCTCGATCTTACCGAGAGACAAGATGGCGGCCGCTCCGGACTGTTTCGAATGTTTACAGACACCCAAGAACCAATCAGCTTTCTGCGTGCAAGTCGCGTGGCGCGCCCGGAGCGCTCCCCGGAGCGCGTACCGGGGCACTGCCATAGATATATATATTTTTTTTAACCTAAATTACTCAAAATCCACTGAAGTACATATCTTGAGACATAGCAAAGGCACATCGGGCTACCAGTCCCTACAATTTTGCCAAGTTTGGTGAAAATCCATTCAGCCGTTCGGGCTAAAAGTGAGGTCGACCGCCCTATAGAAATTAACATGGGGAAAACACGTTTTGGGACCCCCCTTTTAGCTCGGCCCCCGCTTGACGCATCCCCCACAAACTTTCAGGGAAGGACCGGAGCTCGACGAGGCCATTTTGAGGAAATTTTCAGGCAGATTCGTCACCCGGCACCAAAGTTATTCCAAATAGAATTTTGAGATTTAACATTGAAACAAATCCTAACTATAACTGCCTACTGGCGACCGCCAGTAGGTAATATATATATATATTTTTTTAACTCTTTTTCAGTGCTGCTTTTCCGCTACAGCACTGACTTTGGTAGCCTTCATGAGGACGACCCTAGTCATCTGTTGTAACCATACATTATATAAGTGCACTTTTTATCAATATAATACTCATCTTCGGATTATCTTATTATTCCTTCACTTGTGCCTATCTTGGATCCATACAAACACAGTAAACTTCCAATCGTTCTTTTTTCATCTATCAATTCCATCAATTATTGCTATCTTTTACACCCCGTTCACACATTGCAGTTTGTAAATATTACTTTGTATGCTACATTTAGCTTTTGCATCTGTTCTCACACATAAGAACTTGGGCAGGGTGTCATTTTGGGAGTTTCATGTTACGCTTGTTGCACAAAATAATGCCAATATGCACACAGCGTAATGTAATTATGCCGCAGTTCATGGCAAACTTATAGCACAAGAGAATTGGAATATTGCGAACAACTGGAACACAAGAGGCTGATGTTTGTGCCAATTGTTTTAGTGTAAAATGTACCCTTGTATCAAAAGTTAATGCAAGGATGCATTTCGTAGTAAAATATGAATAAATGATGGATTGTACTATGCATAATTTCATACAATATTCCCAACATTTCATGTAATTACGAAAAAGCAAAGTATTTGAATTTCGCACAAAAGTAATAAGCACGTCGTTGGCACCGGCACCCATTTTGTATGTGTAAGCGCACCCATTGCAGACAAAAGTGACTTTCTTCTGTTTCTAATCTGAGACTCTGGGCTTCTAAACAGAACTTGAAAAATGGAGCCCCTGATTTCAAGGTGAGATTTGTGTGGCATGAAGTCGTGGCTCGCATGACTCTTGGGTGGGATTCATGCGGGGGTTCGCGCTGGTGTTCGCTTGGGAGGATTAAAAAAATTTAACTTATCGGGTCCGGCGCCGCCTCCGCTCCTGGCTGGGTCCCGCGTCAGGAAGCAGGCATCCTCCCTCCCCTCCCCTAAGCAAAGCACAACTCTGCAATGGCAATGTTGTGATTGGTGCAGACAACGCCAAGCCTGGCACCTGTAGGGAGGCCATTTTCTCTATGTAGGGTGCATTCAGCCTACATAGAGAACATGCAGAGTGCTCATGACTGGTTTAGTCAGCCCCAGAGGGCTGGCTAAACAGTTAGGGCCAACAGCATTAGGCAAGCCGCTCCTCCCCGTCCCTCTCAACCGCCCACTCCCAACCAGAAATACCGTCCTGCTTTCAGGCAGCGCGAGAAGCAGAAACATAAAATGGTATTTAAAATACCCTTTTATGTTTCTGCTTCTCGCACTGCGAGAAAGCAGTGGGGTGACGCTCTTCCACCCTTATGGAGTAGCCACCCCTGGTGGTATGGTGGTAATGGTAAGGTGCAGTGGACAAGGGTACCTTTGGAGAGTGACGCCCTTGTTGTGGGGCTGACCTGTGGTTGCACACCTTGACTATCACAAGCAGGTTCGCTACCCTGGCTTCCATGATATATGTGCCATGGCGCCTGTGGAGAAGTCTTGATGCCTGAGGACTCCTGTACTGATTGCCTGTCCTAATAGAAACATACAGAAAAACATGATTTATAACGGACACTTTCCATGTCTTAGGAGCTTTTTAAGGCCATTAATCCATTGGTTAAATTCCTGATTTTCTTCTAGGTCAGCCTTATTCTGCTCCTAGCATCCGTAGAAAAAAGGCTCTATTTTTCGATATGGGACTGATATCAAGGCGTCTTGTGTATCTTAATTCAAATTAGGTGTGCAAAGAAATCTAGTTTTTCCCACTGAAAATGTACACTCATCAGACACAGAATTAGAATTTGGCGAATTTTACACTTGTCAGTGTCCTTGAGTGACTATAAATTAACACCACAAGCCATGTGGAGAGGTGTGGCTCACTGGTTAGAGGCGGCAGACCCGAGTGCAGAGAACGGCCCGGGACCAGGGTTCGATTCCCGACGCGGCAGGGTCTTGGACCAGGATCAGCGGACTGATAATTCTCGCATCGGTGCCTACTCCGACCAGGGATCACACTCGGCAACTCTGGGCATTAGCTTGCCTCATCTCCACAACGGCCCCACACAAACGCCGGGGATGCCTGGTTTCACCTTGGAGACCCCCAGGAGGGACTATCTCACAGGGAAAGCCAGGACGGGTTCCCCAGCGGTCTATAGCGCTACGAGGCCTCCGGGTAGCAGTGCGCTTTACAAGACACAACAATTTACAATTTACAATTAAGAGGGAGGCCATTCACATACCTCCTATTGGTAGATTTTGGCCCTCCAAATGAACTCTTGTCAAAGGCAGTAGTACGCAGATGCGGCCAGGACAGGTAAGAGCGGTTGGACGGGGTGTGGAGGAGGGGGTCGTCGACAGACAGTGGGATAGGTAAAAGAAAATAAAAAATAAAATAAAACCACTTATCTTGCACTTGCTGCATTGCCGAATAGGCGATGCGGCGAGCACCAGGTAAATGTTTTTTTATTTATTATTTCTTTTACCTATCCTATTGTCTGTCGACTCCCCCCTACCCCTCCCCCCCTGCCCCACACCACCCCGCTCTTACCTGTGCTGGCCGCTCCTGGTAGTATGTGTATTTCCTGAGTGAGTATGCTGAAAACTTCCATGTTTATCAGGTGCGTAGAAGAACTTTCTGCACAGGAAAAATATTTACTACATAACTAAACAAAAAAATGTAAATGGGCAAATTGTGGAAATTCTACTACTGTAAATTCCAAATATGCAAATAAGATCCTTGAGTATGTCTAAAGTTGCTTGCAAATCTCCTTGTGCGCTTTGGGCATCACCTGTACATGGTTATGGGCTACAGTAAAAGCAGACTTCCATGGAGCGCTAATGGGATATCAAGTGTGAGTCAACCAAGAGCCATTTCCAGAGCTTACTGCTTATCCCAGTGGAAAGCACATCCTTGCCTGGCCCGCAGGCAAGATGATGATCGGTCTAAGTTGGCATAAATAGGATCCTGCCTGGAGCCCCATCATTGTGTCTGGGGTGAATCCTTAAACATATACAGTTAAGTAGAGGACTTGACAGAGTTTTACGGCCTTGATTGCAATGCAGCATTGATACCTAGTTATTACTCCGTTCGACACAACTGTACTGCATAGCTGTGGGAGGGCTCACCAATATCTTGGTTGTTTCACAAACAGAAAATCCTGATGGTGCCAGAGTTAGTTGCTAGTCTGGCACTTAGGGGCCATTAGGATGGCGGGCAGATTGCGCCCAATAGCCTGGCGGGGGCAATCCGCCCGCCATCCGCACCTAAATTCCCCCCGCCATATTAGGATGGCGGGGGTAACCGCGGCAGACGGAAAGACCATCCACCGCTTTTCCGCCCCGGTCGCCTTGGGGCCGGGGCGGAAAAGATTTAATATGGTGGCGGTGTCTATGAGACACCGCCAGCCATATTAGCATGGGCTTAGTTAGATGCCTTTCCGTGGCAGCGATGCCGCCACGGAAAGGCATGCGGAGACACTCTGCGGGGGGCCGTTGCGGCCCCCAGGGACTCCGGGGGGGGTTGTGGGGGCTGCACATGGGGGGTACCTATGATACCCCCCAGCATTACAAAGTACAACGTGGCAGGCACCGTGCTGTGCCTGTCACGTTGTGCTTTGTAATGCATTGAATGTATCTTCAGCATTGCGGCGGGCGGTGTATTCAGCATCGCCCGCCGCAATGCTGAAGATACAGGATGCGCCCGCTACTGTGGAGGCACATCCTAATGCCCCCAACAGGACCCCCGCCCTTATGGCGGGCGGTCCCTAGACATGACAAGATGACGGGCAGACAAAGTCTGCCCGTTATCCTAATGGGCCCCTAAGTTCCAAGCAATTGTAAGTCCGGGTCAATCCCTAAGCTGAACATACCATCCCATTCTGTAGTCAACTCACTTTACAGGTATCAGAAGTTTAAGTTTTCCATATTTTCCCCCCTCACATCTATTCCTTTATCCCTTTGCATTAATTCCTGCCTAAGCCATTTCTAAGTGCAACTTCTTGAGCCATATTTCTAAGAATGAACAGCAGGCAGTGACGTGGCCAAGCACAATAACTTCATTTATCCTGGGGCAGTGCTATTGAGAAATCGTTCGAGCTGTTCTAGGTGCGATGGAAAACCTGGCTTAGCCTGCTATACTGCAGATGGTTCCGAAAAAGACCTGGTACTGTAGAGGGAGCTGAAACTACTCAAGTCTAAAAAGAGACATTTCAATGCCAGCTGTCGAGTGAGCTGAATGTACCAGACTCTATAGACTGTATTGTGGCAAGCACTGTCTAAAGTAGACACCCCAGACATTAGTGTCTATTGGGTGGATCTGAACCATGGTGTACTGGGAGACATCCCGCCAGCACCTATAGACTGATACATTGCTATTTAAGTTTCATGAGGGACATGTAGTTGATGTCTAGGGAATGTGCTGCAAGCACCAGAGATGGTACAAAGGGGGTGGTGATGGACGGAGCATCTGAGTCAATCAAACACTCACACCCAGTCAAAAGATCTGGGTTTAATCCATCACCGTTCTTTAGCCCACTCTGCCACCCCAGTTCAGACATGGCTATATGCAAATCAGTCTGACCCTGTGCCTCATGAGAACAGTCCAGCCCGAACTGCCAAGCCATGTCTTCCCTGGACCGGAAACAAGCTTCCGAGGACCGGTTTCTGGCATTCCAGCCGTCTTCAGCCCGGCTTGCTTTAATCCAGTGGCAAAGTGGGCAAGGGACTCAAGACAACGGGTTGAACTGATGACATTCGAGACCAAAGAGATTTGTCAGGGAAAACCTTGGACTGGAACCCTTGACGCTTAAGAAGAGATATATCACTGAAGTCCACAGAGGTATCTTCTACAATTAAAGTCTGAATTCACCTGCCAATGATGGGGGACATCCTTTACAAAGCGGATGTTACACCGCAGTTCCCTTACGACGCAACTTTTACAACGCAAGTTGTAACAACGAATTGCGCTGGGGCGCTCCAGGATAGTAAATAGTTAAATTTACTATCCAACTCCTTCCCTACTATCCACAGGGACTGGAGTTGGAATAGTAAATTAAACTATTCACTATCCAGACGACTTGCGTTGTAAAACATGCGTCGTCAAGTACTGCGATGTAAAACATCGCGTTGTAACGACATACATCCGCCAATGATGTCCTTGGAGTGAACTGGAAGCCTTGAAGTCTGAGGAAAGACAGGCAACTGATGCCTTGAGGGACAATTGGGACCACTGAGGTCTAACCTCTTCTATCCACTTCTCTCCTGCATAAGCAAGGACACTTCAAACAATATAACATGGATACCATTCATAATTAATTGATTAAATGCAACTCACACCACTAGAAAAAATAAAACTATATGGTGCAACCTTCCCGGTTCTTCTTTCCAACCTCCTATAGCCGATTTCCTCGCCGTAGGCAAAGGGCGGAATCAGGGACCTCTACGGTCGACTGACTCAGCGCAGGGCCCTGTGACATCTTAGTAAAGACAGGGTGACACTTCCTATAGAGAGTGAGCAATGTAATTGCAATTTAGGCGAGATGGGCCTTTTTTTGTGGGCCATTATCTAGGGAAATTCCTAGCCCTGTGTAAGAAACACTAACTAGTAATTCAGCCGGTATTAATATCCTACCCTGGAATCTGGCTGGCATGAAAGCTAAGTTAAATGATCCGCATGGGGTGCGTTTACAGATCAGTTCGACTTAAGGGGTAATTACGAGGGTGGAAGGCCTGCCACCACCAGCGGGTGCGGTGACGGGCCCTCCGCCATCAGACAGCAATTTTCCCAAAGCCACATTACGATGGCGGGGTGAATCGCTTTCCAACCGCGGCGGTCGCAAAGACCGCCCATCACGCATTCGCGCCATGCAATCGTATCGATTGCCTGGCGGAGTGGTCAGCATGGCTAAAATGGTGGCAGTGCGTAGCAGGCACCATTTGCCAGAATAGGATGCTGGCCGCAGCCAGCTTTTCCATGGGGGGTAAACCGCAATTGAAAAGCTGGCAGAGATTTGCTTTGCCAGTCCTTTGCGCGCCCCCCTTGTGTTAGGGGGGTGATTGTGCACTTTTGGGGGTGCCCATGATACCCCCCTGCATTTCCCTGCACTTAGTGCCAGGCACTGCGTGGTGCCTGACACGTAGTACAGGGAAAGACACTACATGCATTAATGGTAATTAATGTTAAATAAAAAGTATTTTTTGGTATAAAAAATCATTTTATTGTTTAATATTTTTAAATTGTTAATCAATTTTTCATAATTAATATGTGTCTTGTTATGGAAAATATTTTATTGTTCAATATTTATTATTGGGTGATTAATATGTATTAATTAATATTTATTGGTGTTTGTTGTTAATTAATAATTAAATTGTAATTATTTTTTTTAATAATTATTAATGGGTATTTGTAAATGATGTAGAGGTATTTAAAAATTACATTATCAATTATTTTTAATCCAAAAATTATTTATAAGTATGTTCTAATTAACTTTAACGCTATCCAACACTTTCTCTACTGTTACACTCTCTGGAGTTGGAATAGTAATTTTTACCCCTACGCTATCCAACGCTTTCAGTACTGTTGCACTCTCTGGAGTTGGAATAGTAATTTTTACCCCTAGGCTATCCAATGCTTTCCCTACTGTTGCACTTTCTGGAGTGGGAATAGTAATTTTTACCTCCACGCTATCCAAAGCTTTCGCTACTGTTGCACTCTCTGGAGTTGGAATAGTAATTTTTACCCCTACGCTATACAAACCTTTACCCACTGTTGCACTCTCTGGACTGGGAATACTAATTTTTACCCCTACGCTATCCAACATTTTCCCTACTGTTGCACTCTCTGGAGTGGGAATAGTAATTTTTACCCCCGCTCTATCCAATGTTTTTCCCTTTGTTGCACTCTCGGGAGTGGGAATAGTAACTTTTACCCCTACGCTACCCAACGCTTTCCCTACTGTTACACTCTCTGGAGTGGGAATAGTAATTTTTACCTCTATGCTATCCAACGCTTTCCCTACTGTTGCACTCTTTGGAGTTGGAATTGTAATTTTTACCCCTACGCTCTCCAACGCTTTCCCTACTGTTTTACTCTCTGGAGTTGGAATAGTAATTTTTACCCCTGCGCTATCCAACGCTTTCCCTACTGTTGCATTTTCTGGAGTGGGAATAGTAATTTTAAGCCCTAGGCTATCCAACATTTTCATTACTGTAGTTTTTTTTTGGGCTTTGAATAGTAGTTTTATTTCTTTAGCTATTTAATATTTTTTTGTCTCATTTTAGATAATGAGGTATATAGTTAATATTTAAAATATTGAAAGTATATGTAATTTTTTTAATTTATTAAACATAAGTATTTTCTTTTTATTTATGTTATTGTTTTATGTGCGTAGATGTATTTGTAATTTATAATATTTTTAAATAATTTATAAGTTATTAAAATATTTAAAACTTATTATTAAGGAAGGATATATTATATATTTTATGTATACGTTTAGTTCATGTTTTATTATTATATATGAACTATTTATTAATTTTAAACATTATAAAATATTTTTAACTATGTTTATTTTATTTCTAAGTATTACTTACTTTATTTTACACATTTTTATTTAACAGAAAAAAACGATATTTTTGTTTACGATATTTTTTACATCGATATTTTTTCCCGATATTTTTGTACTTTCCATGTTGTAGATAGGATGTCGATATTCTTGCCTTCGATATTCCAGCGTCGAGATTTCTGTAGGTCGATATTTTCTCGGTCGATATTCTGTCAGTGATTCAGGCGGTCCCAATCACCACCTCGATGGCGGGCGGACTTCGTAATCACCCCCTTGGTGTCTTGGAAATATACATATAGATGGTTAAGTGAATGTGAATTTTTCTGTCCCTGACCAGCACAATGGGAAAGTTCACCCTTATGGTGGTCTAACAACTTTGAATCCGACATCTCTAAATAGCAGATTAAGCTCCATTGACGCCGATTCATCTGCTATCCAGGGGATAGCAATCTCTACAAAAGAGGGTTGCGTGCTCCATGTATATAACATCTGTAATAGGACAAATAGGGGTGGTGGGGAAACTCCAACCTTAAAACATAATATCTCAGATAGGCGGCAATTGGATTCTCATACTTCCCTGATCTCAGCGGGGGATTTCAATACAACTTTTGAACCTTTGACACCCCTGGCTACTCACTTACTGAAGCAGAGGATGAAAAATGCGCTGTCCCTGTGATCGATATAATGCCAGTGGAGCAGTGCACTGAGGCTGCTGATTTTAGTAAACAAACTAGTACAGTTAACCAGGTGCTGAGGTTCCTAATAGTCTACTGGAATACAGCAGTCCTACAGAAGCTGCATCTTTATGTGGTATTTGAGGACGTAAAGTCTACATTCGATTTGTTCCCGTCCTGCAAACTCTGGGACGTATTGGAACACAACGGAGTCTCTCAAGATGTATTTGATGTCTTAATCTGTCTACACCAGGGCACGTATGCACAAGTTTGCTGGGGGTCTCAGGGAGAACTAACAGAATGCATAGGGACCCATAAAAGTGTACACCAGGGTTGTGTTCTTGCCCCCACACTATTGTGAAAATGATGCACCTAGTATTGTGGGCCAGAAGATTCCGCTGCTTCTTTTTTACGGATTATACTCTGCTGGTATCTAAAAGTTGAGCTGGACTGCAAGTACTGTGGATCGTTTTGCAGCCTTCTGTGAAGCTCGGGGTCTTGAGATTAACCATTCAAAAACCAGATGTATGCCCATAAACCCCCATAATTCATTTAGGCGCTCCTTTCGGCTGGGTGGGACCATGCTGGAAAGAGTTTCCAACTTTGATTACTTGAGAGTCAGATTTTACTTGCCAGAAGTCTTGGTCTGCCCAAGTTAAAAAAGCAGCTTCAAGTTATGTCAGCACGTGGCAGGTGTACTAAAGCTCTATAAATCTACCAAGTCAAAATAGGTCTCTCCAGCTATCGATGTCTATTGAGTGACGGCAGAAGGCTGTGCTCTCTATAGGGCTGAATTGTGAGGCCACTCAGGGCTGACCCCTATGGCATCAACTGATAAAACAAATTGACATCTCTAGTGAGCCTACCCAAAAAAACTCCCCTGCTCCCATTTGCACCCATTTACACTCTGATATGGATATTAAACCCAATATGTTTAAGGCCAATTTAAGACCTGTCTTCTACTGGTGGAGACTGAAGCATACCCCAGCCCATGAAAGGGTTCATAGTGACTTTTTATAGGTAACTGTTTTTGATAAAAGTAGGGAAATTAAGCTGATCCATTACATTAAAGACTCCATAACCCAACAAGGATTTGCTGACTCATGGTATCCTAGGGGGCATAGACACCAGTCACCAAGGATTGTGTTAGGAAGTCTTTCTGGGCACATCACCAGGGATTGGAAGTCTACAATAAAAGGCAAGGGTCTCCCACCTCTGAATTCCTGGGTCTCAAGGCTTGTAGTAAGTTTGAAGACTTCCTCAACTAAAGCAGTATGGAACTTTCCCAGTTAATTCTTTCTGTTTAAAATGGAATAACACCGGAGCACAGAACAATACTTGCCCAGTTTGCCTAGAGTAGAAGAAACTGTACCACATCTTTTATTCTTCTGCCCTTATAATGAGCGACCGAGGAAGCGCTGGAGAGTGTCATCCTACAGAAAGCTCAGATGCAGACAATATCTCGATGCACTGAGGCTCCAGCGAACGGAACTCAAAGAATGTATTGTCTGCGGTGTAGCTAAGTTTCTACCCTGGAGCTGGATTATAAGGTCCAAGGGCCTGGGGCAGCCTTGACCTTGGGTGAGGGCTCCTTAAGTCTTTGTGTCACCATGAGGAGATCCCACTTAAAACTGTAGGTCCTCAATAGGAATATTTATGCATTTAAACGAATTAGGTTTAGGTTATGTGTTTACTATTACTACATGCTTGGCCTCCCCAAGGTGATATTACATCATACCATATTTTTTCATTTGCAAGCAAAGTTTTATAAACAACATGTTACATCTGCTTACACCGGACTTGCTATGTTTGCACCCTGTTATATGCACTGATATATGTCATGAATTGTTCCATTACGAATGTTATATGATATGGCAAGACGGTGTTATTTAAACTCAGGGGGCTTTGCTAAAATTCACTTATATATCCTATTGCTTTGGTAACTCCTATTATGACACCACTTAGCCCAGTGGGGGTCGGTGCACCACAGGCGGCATGAGTTTTGTGGGTGGCTGCCCCCCCAGTACCTGCGGCCGTTGTGTGCTGCAATCAAACGCAAGAATCGCCAGCACCCCTCCCCCCCCACTCTTAACCCACGGCCGACAAAAGCAGGGTCCGCCACGGGTGGCAAAAGGTCTAGCTACACCTGTGACTCAGCCTCTCTCAAGGTGAAATCGTCCTCTGTTTGCACCTGCTAATAATGTTTTGTACTTTCAATTTGCCACATATGCCCTTTGTCTCATATATCAAGAACTGGCCCAAACTAAGGGCCATATTATCAAGGCCGGCGATAACATTATCGACGCTTTAGTGGCAGGAAACTGCTGCTAAAGCGGCGATGATGGGCTTGATAATACGCCCTTGTGAATTCGCATAGAAGCCCAGGTTCTGGTGTGAATCTGGGCTTCCATGGGAATTCACAAGGGCATATTATCAAGCCCATTATCGTCGCTTTAGCTGCAGTTTCCTGCCGCTAAAGCAGCAATAATTTTAACGCCGTTCTTGATAATATGCCCCTATGTATGTTGCGACTATTTTTGGCTGATATGAATTTCTTTACAATGGAAGTACCTTTTAATGTTTTAGATTTTTTATATTTTATCTCATTTTACTTGCACATGCTGTGTACACCTTTATGGTTATATTAACTGAATAAAGTATTTAAACTTTAAACCGAAAAACTATAAAAAAAAAGATAACAGCTAGAACTAGAAATTAAGGAAACATCAGGAACTGCATTCAAAACATTACATTTACTTGAAGAATTCATTTAAACAGCGGATTAGTTATAAGATCTAATATGGTACATAAACATTCACAACACAACAGCGTTGCTTACTAGGACGTCCCATGCAAACAATCGGGGGCCAGATGTAGGTAAATATCATTTACCGATTCTAAAATACCGAATTTTACCGATTCGGTATTTTAGAATCGGTAAATGATATGTAGCTAATGATTCAGTAAATTTTACTGAATCGGTAAAATTCGGTAAATACTGATTCGGTATTTACCGATTCGGTATTCCGCATTGATTTCTATGGGCCTGGAGGCCCATAGGAATAAATGAGAATTACCGATTCAGTAAATACCGAATCAGTAATAGGGGGTAGACTTACAAGGGTGGCAGGGTGTCACATTGACACCCTCGGCATGTATGTCTGCCACATGGCACTGTTAAACGAACATTTGCAATGCAATAGGTCTCGCATTAGGAAAGTTTGAGCTATTGGTATTGTAAATGACACTTTTTTTTTTTTTTTGAAAATAGCAAAATTAATAACTTTGTCATTTACAATGCCAATAGTTATAACTTTCGCAAATGTGGGACCTATAGCATTTGTAATGCAATATGTGTTGTATTTACGTAACTTACATGTATTGATATTACAAATAACAATGGCTTTTAAGTTTTTTTTCAATAATTAATACTTGAATAAAAGTTATTGTAATTTATAATGGCAATAGCTTAAACTTTTGTAAATAATTTTTGTGAAGATTATGTTCAGAGTATTTTATTGTGACGAAAATCCAAGAACAGAAGTGAAATATTAACATCTTTTGTTACATTTGAAATAAAGCTTGAAACATTGAGAGAACATATTTGAACCAGGTGTTGTTGAATGGTTGCACAGATTGATGCTGTGGTGGCGCTGAGTGATGTTGTGATGGCGAACGAGTGATGCTGTGGCGTTCAGTGATGCTGTGGTAGCGCATAGTGATTTTCTGGTGCCCCTGAGTGATGCTGTGGTGGTGCGGAGTGATACTGTATGCTATGCTATGTTTTTTTGTGCTATCCTATGTTTTGTTTTGTTATGCTATGCTATGTTTTGCTATCCTATGCTTTGAATTGTTATGCTATGCTATGCTGTGTTTTGTCATGCTATGCTATGTTTTGCTATGCTATGCTTTATTATGCTATGCTATGTTTTGTTATGCTATGTTTTGTTGTGTTTTATTATGCTATGCTTTGTTTTGCTGTGCTATGTGTTGTTATGGTATGCTATGTTTAGTTTTGCTATCCTATGCTTTGTTTTGTTAAGCTATGCTATGTTTTATTGTGTTTTGTTATGCTATACTATGTTTTGTTATGCTATGTTTTGTTATGCTATGCTAAGCTTTGTTTTGTTATGCTATGCTATGTTTTGCTATGCTTTTCAATGCTGTTTTGTTATGTATGGTATGTTCTTTGTGTTTTGTTATGCTATGTTATGTTTTGTTGTGGTTTGCTGTTTTGTTATGCTATGTTTTGTTATGCTATTCTTTGTTTTATGTTATGCTATGTTTTGTTATGTTATGCTATGTTTTGTTCTGCTATGTTTTGTTATGCTACGCTATGTTTTGTTATACTATGCTATGTTTTGTTTTGCTATGCTTTATTATGTTATGCTATGCTTTGTTTTGTTTTGTTATGCTATGTTTTGTTATGCTACGCTATGTTTTGTTGTGCTTTGTTATGCTATGCTATGCTTTGTTGTCTTTTGCTATGCTATGTTTTTTTTAAAAGAACTTTATTCACAGCTGTATTATCAAAAAATGAGCAGTACAGTAAATAGTGACAGTACAACAGCCGTTTTTTGTATTTTCACCCCTATACATATTTCCTCATTTTACAATAGCAACATCCGCATTAAACGACAACATTATTAATACACAGTACTTGTCTCATAATTCTCGAAACATCTGCATCATGAGAGAATACAGTAACCTTGATCAAACATCCCACCGCCCACCCACCACCCCCCCACCCTCTCACGTTCCTGAACTTCTCGTCTCCTGGCGGTACAGTAGTGGTTACCATCTAAAAAGGAACTTGGACCCCTCCGGCTATCTTAGGCGCTAATATATGCTGCATCATGGTGTGTTACAGTGAATGGTGCGAGGGAAACTGGGGTACTCTGTCTCCCGGCACACTATAAGTGACCTCTCCTATTTAATCCTCACGCCGGTTGTCCGCTGCCTGGGTTGGGTCCTCATTCTCCAGTGTAATGAGCATAGCCTCCCATTCCTGAGAGATGGGGAATTTCCGGAGGCCTTGTGTTTCTTCCCTCCTAAGTGTCCTCCCCTCCGCCCTCCCCCACTTAAGCACTTCTGCCTGCCATAGGTGAGTCTCAGGTGCCTAGGAGATATCCATCTCATCGTTATTGTCCTGAGTGCTAATAGTAAAGCCAGGTCTAGTAATTTCAATCGGGCCCTCAGTGCCTTAGGTCTTCTGCGCAACCCCAGTAGACAGTACAGCTCTTCTTCCGGCACCGGGAGGTTCGTGCCCGTTCTCATTGTCCAGCACACCCCTAACCAGTACTCTCGGAGTCTTGCTATGCTAGGTTTTGTTTTGTTATGCTATGTTTTGTTTTGCTCTATTACAAAAAACAGAGGACCCTAGTTATTTAGGATCATGAAAGAGATAGACATATACTGGATAGTATATAAGACCTCTGTCCAGCCGGACAGGAATTTATTAGTTAAGTATTTTGCAGTGGTTCAAGTATTTCAACATTTATACAAAAGTGGGCACAGCCTGTGACCCACACGTGACAGTGATTTATGTAAAAGCGCACAAGGCGGTCTGTACTATTGTTCAGTATAACAGACTAGAATTCATTCTAAGCAATCCTATGCTTTGTTTTGTTATGCTATGCTATGTTTTGCTATCCTATGCTTTTTTGTTATGCTATGCTGTGCTGTGTTTTGTTATGCTATGCTATGTTTTGTTATGCTATGCTGGTGAGGGTGTGTGTGTGAGGGTGAGGGTGTGTGAGGGTGTGAGGGTGTGTGAGGGTGAGGGTGTGTGAGTGAGGGTTTGTGAGAGTAAAGGGGTGTGAGGGTGAGGGGTGTGAGGGTGAGGGGGTGTGAGGGTGAGGGGGTGTGAGGGTGTCTAAGGGTGAGGGTGTGTGAGGGTGAAGGGGTGTGAGGGTGTGTGAAGGTGAGAGGGTGAGGGTGAGGGAGGGTGTGTGAGGGTGAGGGTGTGTGAGGGTGAGGGTGTGTGATGGTGAGGGTGTGTGAGGGTGAGGAGGTGTGAGGGTGAGGAGGTGAGAGGGTGTGTGAGGGTGAGGGTGTGTGAGGGTGAGGGGTGCGAGGGTGTGGGGGTGTGAGGGTGAGGGGGTGCAAGGGTGTGTGAGGGGGAGGGTGTGGGGGAGGGTGTGGGGTTGTGAGAGTGAGGGTGTGGGGTTGTGAGGGTGAGGGTGAGGGGGTGTGAGGATGACGGGGGTGAGGGTGAGAGGGTGTGTGAGGGGGTGTGTGAGGGTGAGGGTGAGGGTGTGAGAGTGAGGGGGTGTAAGGGTGAGGGGGTGTAAGGGTGAGGGTGAGGGTGTGTGTGTGTGAGGGTGAGAGGGTGTGTGAAGGTGAGAGGGTATGTGAGGGTGAGAGGGTGTGTGGGTGAGGGGGTTTGAGGGTGAGGGGGTGTGAGGGTGAGGGCGTGTGAGGGTGAGAGGGGTGAGAGGGTGTGTGAGTGTGAGGGGGTGTGAGGGTGAAGGTGTGTGATGGGGTGTGAGGGTAAGGGTGTGAAGGGTGAGGGGGTGTGAGGGTGGGTGAGAGGGTGTGTGAGGGTGAGAGGGTGAGGGGGTGTGAGGGTGAGGGTGTGTGACGGGGTGTGAGGGTAAGGGTAAGGGGTGTGAGGGTGAGGGTGTGTGGGAGGGTGTGGGGGCGTGAGGGGGTGTGAGGGTGAGGGGGTGTGAGGGAGTGTGAGGGTGGATGAGAGGGTGTATGAGGGTGAAAGAGTGTGCAAGGGTGAGATGGTGGGTGAGGGTGAGAGTTTGGGTGAGAGGGTGAGTGAGGGGGTGTGTGTGGGTGAGGGGGTTTGAGGGTGAGGGGTGGGAGGGTGTGAGTGTGAGGGAGGGTGAGGGGATGTGAGTGTGAGGGGATGTGAGGGTGGGAGGGTGTGTGAGGGTGGAGGGTGTGTGAGGGGGAGTGAGGGTGATGGTGTGTGAGGGTGAGGGGGTCCGAAGTAAATGGTGGCAGGGCAGACATCATAAGACAGAGAGAAGAGACTGTGTGGTGACTGCATTGGTCAGTTTCAGAATTAGGAGGGGCAGAGTCAGCACAGTCTGCAAGGGATCAACGTGTCTAGAGGCAAAGAATAGCAGAAGTAGCATTGCAGCTAGCAAGTCGAGTGTTTTCAAGCTGAGTGTCCCTAGAGAGATTGCAACACAGCAACAGTATTTGAGGAGCAAGGCTACTGTAAACAAGCACGGTAGGCTTTCTCTTGTTCGTCCAGAAAAAAAACGAGAAAGGTGCAGAGAATGCTGAACAAACCACGGCTTGCCCGCGAGATGGATGCAAAAAAACCCAAGCTCCCTGGATTGCTGTGGCGGGGGCGGGGGAGCAGGAGCGCATTCCTTTGAAGTCTGATGGGGGGAGCGGCTTGGGAGTGGATTCCTTTGAAGTCTGATACCGAGGCTCAGACAAATGGTGGTGTGCGAGCGGCTTCCTTTGAAGTCTAATGCCGAGGCCGATGGTGTTTAATGTGCACTCGCCTTCTTCACATGCCTGCCTCACATGAACTGTCCACGATCCACAGGCTAGGTAGACTTTTCGGACTGCTTACTATAATCTCGCCTATTCAATCCCTAACAGGATAGAATAGTCGAGACCTAAAAAGCACAAAATTGTTTTTTTAACGGTTTTCATTATTTACCACCAACTTCTAGTTGGTGGTAAATAATGATTCCTTAAATGTGAAAAGCACTCACTTGAGTGCTTCCTACATTAAGGATTCGGTAATTTACCAAATCGGTATGTTAAGAATTTGGTAATTTACAGATTCCTTAAGTTACCGATTCGGTAAAATACCGAATCCTACAATCATGCCACCTACATTACAAATGCCCGGTGACGGCTGAAATTCGGTAATTTCGGCCGTTCTTGACCGGTATTGGGCCTCCTACATCTGGCCCCTGATTACTTGATAATAGGGATGGGTGGTAAACTGCACTCAGCTGATGGAGTTCACAGAGTTTTGCCCACCACACGCTCTAAGCGGAGCTCAGAAAAACTCTACCTTAAGTTGGCGAGTGCAAGCAAGGAACATCATACACTAAACCTCCTACCGGCAAGATTTCTAGGAGCAGACAGTTGCAGCAGGTCACTACTGCTCTTGTTTAGAAACTTGCCACTCGCATTGGTGAAACTGCTGCTCATGTAGAATATCTACCTAAGCTGCAGATATAAAAGCAGTGCCCTATTGCGATGCACATAGTGCCATTCGTGCTGATTTTCAGCGTGGTATAAACTTGCAGCACCAAAAATCAGCAAGAGCAGTGCGACTTGAAGCACTCTGCCGCTTTCGGAACTCCGCGGAGCTCAGTGGAGTTTTTTTGGCACTTCGTGGAGTTCCGCATAGCAGAACTCCACGAACTCCGCCCAGGTCTAATAATAATTATTGCTCTATTAAAATGAATGTTTAATACAACAGATTTAACCGTTTGGATGCTTCGGACGGCCCCCGGCCATGGCATGTGCGTCGGACGGCCGGGAGCAGTCTGATTTGCGGATGCGTGTAATTTTCCCGCACTGCGGGAACATTTCACCCGCATTTAAAGGGTTAAAACACCGTGATGTATAATCTCTCTTCTGTCATTAGATGTTGTTGATTCTCTATATTAAGGAAGAACATTTTAAAAAGGTCCAAAACCAGTACAGTGCAACCAGTGGCGTAACAGAGGCCCCCGCAGCCCCTGTGGTTCAGGGGTATCCCCAAACTCCAGGGGCTCCCTGAGCACCATACTTTGGCTGGATAGCTCCTGATTGAGTCCAGAGGCAGCTCCTCCACTTACCTTTCGGGGGGGCCTCAAGTTTCGTTACGCCAGTGAGTGCAACTCATGCTGTAAGTAGAATGTGTCCCTTTTGTCCCTTTGTGTTCATATGTTTTGTTGTTTAAGATTCAGATTTTGATGCTGTTGGCACATCAATACATTCATAAGAATACAACAACCTTTGGGTTTATGGAGTTTATAATGCTCGATCATGTCTTTCCTCCTTAGCATCAGAAAACCTATGCACGCCTTTAACAGCTACAGCTAGCTCAACTCCAGTGCACTGGGAACAAGCATTGCCAACATTGTCTCGTGTATGAGACCTATTGGCCTTGCCAATGATTTTTAGCCATGCTATACATCGTTTACAAAATGATGTGAGCATATTATTCTTTTTTACCAATCCAAGAAGGATTAGTAAATGAAAGGTTGTGTGAAATTCGCTTTTTTGAGATAGAGCCAATACACGTTTTTATATAACGTTGATGCACTTAAAAACAAACGGGGAAGTGTGTTAGGGGAGTTGGTTGTGGACAAGGCAACGGGGATGGAGGGAGGGTTCATAGAGAAGGAGGAGGATGAGGACAAGCCAGAAGCAACAATGGAGAAGCACACGGACAGTGGAGGGTGGTGGTGGTGTGGAAGCAAACGGCCAATGAAGGCTGAGTTGGCGGGCGTGGAGCACATGAGGAAGCACACAGACAACGGAGAACAGGTGAGAATGGGGAGGCACACAATCAAAAGAGGGCAGGTGAAAATGAGGGCGCAAATAGACAACGGACGGTGGACAGGGATGGGGAAGCAAATGGATAGCCCCACCGATATAAAAACACTGACTGAAAGTGTATTCGCTGAAACCTGTTACCTCCTGAGGCGGAAGCCAGGAGCACCTTGATCCTCATTTTTAAAATACTTTCACTTGTGTCACGTATATTATCTGTGTATTTTAGAACTCACGCTGCTTCCTGGCAGCTCAAAGACTCACTGTGTGCACTCGAGCGCACCGCACAGCGGATCCTAGCGCTGTCAGCGGAGCCCAGGCACCAAAACTAATCTTGATCGCCATTGTCGGCGAGGCAAGAGGCCACGTCCACTCCAAGGCCATGCCCCCCGGCCCCCTTTCTGGCTTGAAATTATGTGCATCCATCGTACGTGCAGCGGACGGGCGCAGCGGGCGCGCCGTTTGCGCGCCGAAGGCGCGCCTAAGGCAAGCCCGTTTTCGCCCGTCCTCGCCAAGTCCTCGCCTCTCGCCAGACCCCCTGCTCAAAAATCATACGTATACGATAGCAACCTACTTTGGTCACTCAACCCAGGCCCAAGATGTAACAATTTAGAGGGATGCATTGGACGAACCGCTCTTCAATGTAAAAGCTGTAATCTGGCTATACCTGAGCCACGTCCAATCAGCCACAAAGCGACCAGAAGGAACCAAGCTCCACTTACCATCTCTCAGCTCAATGTCAGATCCCTGGTCAAACACCATGCGGAGGTAAGAACGCTTTTAATAGACGAGAACCCAGACATTATGTTTCTGTGTGAAACCTGGCTTAGAGATGATCTAACCAGCATCCCCAATCTAGCACTACCGGATGGGTTCTCCATGACCTGCATCAATAGGGACTCGAGAGGAGGTGGCATCGCCGCCATCTATAGATCTTCCTTTACCTGCTCTTTCCAAAAGGAAAGCATCACTTGCAGTGAATGCGCACGCTTTAAAATATCCACGAGCCCTCATTGGTCTCTTTCGGGCCTGTTTATCTATAGACCCCCGGGGCCTTCCTCAAAATTCATAGAAGAGCTCCTTGAGACAGCTCACGCACTGATCACTAGCTCGGCTAACTTTACTATCCATGGGGACCTTAATCTCCACTTAGACGACACCTCGGATGCTAATATCAGCAACTTTGTAGCGGACCTAGCAGCCCTGCAGCTGAACCCTCTCGTCCAAACCCCCACACATGTCGCGGGTCACCTACTTGACCCGGTGTTCACTAATATCCCAGAAGCCAGAGCTGACGACCCCAAACCCATGGCCTGGACCGACCACTCTCTAGTCACTTTTTCAATCCCGATCGCCTCCCCTCCCGTTAAAAAGGCACCCATCTCATGCCTGAAACGGCCCTGGCACAAACTCCAACATTTTGACCTCGCTGACAGCCTATGTGAACCTAACTTAGAGGGTACAAACGACATTGAAACGTCGTATGCGACCTTCCAGGACTGGATCACCAAGGGACTGGATGCTATTATACCGGCCAAGTGGACTAAAGGACGTAACACCCCCTCCAACCCTTGGTACGATGAGAACTTGAAAACACTGAGGAAAGTATGTAAGAAAGCGGAACGACACTGGAGGAAAGACTACAAGCAGGAGGACAAAAACGCATACCTGGTCGTGCTTAAAGCATACCACAAAGCCATACGCGTAGCCCGCGCAGCCTTCTTCGCTAACGAGATCAAAGCAAGCCCCAACCCCACGAAAACTATCTTCAAAATCGTTCAAAAACTGCAAAACGGAGACAAGCCTGCCTCTCACATCACTTCCACTCAGCAATGTGAAGATCTAGCCACCTTCTTCACTGAAAAAGTGAAGACGATTTACAATTCCTTCACCCACAACCATCCAGAGGACATCAATTCTCCCAACGCCACTTTCGAGGGCTCCAGGTTCACCTGCCTACCAGCTATCTCTCGCGAGGAACTAACCAAACTGTGCAGGAAGGTGAAATCCGGTGCCCCCGCAGATCCTATGAGGCCAGTCCATTTCCAGGGAGCCTTGGAATTCTTCCTCCCATCTTTGACCTCACTCCTCAATCTCTCATTCGCCACGGCCACGGTACCCATCTGCTGGAAACAGGCCTGGGTCACTCCCATTATAAAAAAACCCCACCCTAGACCCCTCCAAACCGGAGAACTACCGGCCCGTCTCACTGCTACCATGGGTGGCGAAACTAGCGGAGGCCCACGCGAACAAAGTACTTAATGACCACATGGCGGAAAACAACATCCTGGACCCTTCCCAACATGGGTTCAGGCCGGGCCACAGCACGGAATCCGCTCTCCTTACCTCCACGGAACACTTGCGGAAAATTATGGACACCGGTAAAAGTGCCGCGCTAATACTGCTCGATCTCAGCGCGGCCTTTGATACGATCTCCCATGCCATCCTACTAAAACGCCTGGAAAACATCGGGATCGTAGACTCGGCACTAGAATGGTTCCGGTCGTGTCTCACGAATAGATCCTTCCGGGTATCTGTCCCCCCTTTCATCTCCCAACCCCAAGATATAGGACAAGGAGTCCCACAGGGCTCTGCCCTCAGTCAATCCCTTTTTAATCTGTATATGCAACCTCTGGCGGAAGTTGCCAAAAAGTGGGATCTCACAATGGTGTCGTACGCGGACGACACACAGTTGGTCATCAGCCTCAACGAGGCTCCCTCCCCCGATGCCACTAGTTTCAGGGATGGACTGACTGCCGTCGCCAACTGGATGACAGCAAACTGCCTTCAACTCAATGGAGGTAAAACCGAGGTGCTGCTCTTGGGCAAAAACCCCAACAGCTGGAGTGACCTCTGGTGGCCCTGCTCACTGGGCCCAGCCCCCCCCCCCCTAAAACTCTGGCAAAAAACCTAGGAGTTTGGCTGGACTCTGCACTTAATTTCCAGTTTCACACTAAAAAAGTTGCCGCGACTTGTATTGGATTACTGAGAAGCCTCAATCCCATCCTAGGCTTCTTTGACTCCAAAACGCGGCAACTCATTGTACAATCGACCATCCTGGCCAGACTGGACTACGCGAGTGTCCTGCTGTTAGGAGCTAACAGAGCTGAAATCAAGAGATTCCAACGGATTCAGAATTCTGCTGCCAGGGCAATAGTAGGCCTGCCTAGAAGGTGCTCCGCGAGAGCCACCATCCACAGACTGCATTGGCTGCCCGTGGAAGCCTGCATCCAATTCAAGGCCCTCATCTTTGCCTTTAAAATTCTGAATACCGAGGGACCAGAGCTCCTTCGCCCGCTGCTAACGCCCTACAACCCCCAACGCAACCTCCGCTCTAAAGGGCAACATCTAGTCCTGGTCCCCCACACAAAGTTCTGTCGCACCGGAGGACGTTTTTTCAGACTGCTAGTGGCTAAGTTATGGAACTCCCTTCCCCTCCACATCCGTTGCATCGACAACCTATTAGCTTTCCGCAAAGCTATCAAAACTCATCTCTTGCCCCCCCTGTAGGTCTCCTTCTTTTCTTTTCTCAGCTGGTTATGATATGGTTCTAGCGCCGGAACGCCCCGTTGCTGGGGCAGCTGTTTGCGCTTTACAAAATGCATAACATAACATAACAGGGTGGCGGGGGGGGGAGGAATGAGAAAGAACACGGACAATGGAGGGGGTGAGGAAGCAAGAACGGCAACTTAGGGCCAGATGTAGGTAATTCATATATACCGACTCTTAAATACCAAATTTTACCGATTCGGTATTTAAGAGTCGGTAAATATGAAGGGGGGAGATGTAGGTAATTCGAATTTGAGAATTACCGAATCGGTAGGATTCCGATTAAAATCCCGACTATCCCCTTACATACCGGGTAGGACTTTGCGTTCGTCGGACGCCACTCTTCTGTCTCAGCCCCGTTTTAAATTGACCACGGTGGGGGGCCGTGCTTTCTCCAACACAATCCCAGCCCTATGGAACAAATTGGATCCAGAGCTCAGGAAGGAGAGTAATTTACTTTCCTTCAGAAAAAAATTAAAAACCGTACTATTCAAACAAGCATGGAGCAGACCTTAGGTGTACAGCTGGTTTCAAGTGAATATAACATCTATCACGTAAATATGGTCAGACAGCGCTTAGAGACCCCTGTGGTTATAACGCGCCATACAAATTAAATAAATAAATAAATAATAAATACCGAATCGGTATTGCCCATTGATTCCTATGGGCCATGAAGCCCATAGGAATCAATGGGCAATACCGATTCGGTATTTACCGAATCGGTAAATACCGAATCCTGCAAGGGTGCAGGGGGTGTCACTTTGACACCCTCTAGCCCCCCAATTCCGGACTTGTATGTTATGTGGCACACAGACATGCCCTAAGGGCATGTCTGTGTGTCACATTGCACAGGTGTGCATGCACAGATGTGCATTCACACCTGAAATCGGTATTTAACCACCCAATTGGATTGGGTGGTAAAATACCAATTCTTAAGGGCCTGTGACACTCTTGAGAGTGTCACCTACATGTGGATTTACCGAATCGGTAAAACTACCGATTCGGTATTTTACAGAATCAGTAAATTTACCGAATCGGTAAAATGATGGCCCCTACATGCCAAATCCTAAATACCTGTCGGTAACGGCCAAGTCGGCCGTTACCGACCGGTATTTTCTCTCCTACATCTGGCCCCTGGAGAGTGGGCTAGAAAGAGGAACACAAAGTACGTGAGGGAGACAGCTGGAAATTACACACTCTTGTAGTGCGCTTAAACTAAAAGAAAGAAGTAGCCTTGAAAACGGTGCAGTGGAAGGAGATACGTAATCACCCCATGCTCGAGGGGAGGTAAAAACACCAGAAAAGGAAACTTAGCATATGGAATCTGATAAATAGGAAGCAAGTAAATGAGAATGACAATAAAGCCAGCCAATGGAAAGCAACTGGCAAGCTCTGAGTCCATTGTAAGCTAAAAGATATATCTTGCAACAGCCATTGTGATTCCAATTCTGTCTCCTGTCACGCAGCTGTCCATAGACATTAGTGGTTCCAGTTCAGCCTCCCATAACATGAATATTCATGGATACCAAAGGCTCCGCTCTATGCAACCTTCATATTACTGGTGATATTATCACAAATAATGAACTCAATCTACTTTGTAATACGAAAACATGGATAAAGGATGAAAATCTTATTGTTTTGAATGAATTAGTCCCCACTGGGTAGCAAACAGTTTAAGAGCATAATTATGAGGCAGGCGGTTCGAGGACTGCCAAGACTTGCGGGGGTCCAGCCACCGCCACTGCATCAGCGTTCTGACCACCCAATTATAACTCTGGCCGTCAGAACGCCATTGCTCCGTTGCAACAGCCAGGGAAACCGCTGTTTCCTGGCATTGACGTGGCAGTCAGGGGCTCAGGAATATGCTGGTGGTGCCGCTGCGGCACCGCCATGCATATTGCGAGTTTCGAGACCGCCAGCGGTGTCATGGAGCTCCTTACTCCATGAAAAGGCTGGCAGTCCTGAAACAAAGGAGGCTCTACAGGGTCTCCAGTTGCCAATGAGCATGGGGATGCATGCAGGAGGGCACAACATGTTCCCCTGTGTCCATGCACACCAGTTCCTGCAAGGCATGGACTTTACAATCTATGCCCTGTAGGCACTTTTTTTGGTGTTCCTTTTGCATTACCTATTTTTATAGGCACTGCCGTGGGACCGCCAAAAAAAGCCCGCCAGACAAGTGGAAACTCGTTTTCTACTGGGCGGTGCACACACAGGTTTGGCAGTGCAGGAGAAGGCCGCCGGCATGGCTGTGCACTCCCACACCACAAAAATCGTAATCAGCCCCTTAGCCTTCAGGAAAGAAAAACAGGATAGGGGCACAGCTAGGATTATCAAAGATTAAAATATGAGAAAGTATTGGATGATATCACCTAATCTGGGAGTTCTCTAATTAAAATTAATTGCCCCCGTGGAAAATATGTCTCATTTCTTTTGCCCAGGGTTGTCTGAGCAGCGTATGTGGTGTTAACGTTGATTTCAAGCGCCAGGATGCCCTTGGGGTGACAGGACCGCGCTATATAAGTATACATACAATTACAATTACAATTTCTCTTTATTACTGACCTCCAAACAGCTTGTGCGAGTGCACTCGTTTTTATTAGTGGTCTTCTAAGTAATGTCACCACACCCAATATCAAGAATAAACTCCTAGAGGATTTTAAAATGTGCTCTGATGTACCCCCCAGACAGCACTCAATGTAATTGTCAGGAGATGTTGTCACTGTTTGATTTCAGCATATGCAATTTTATTTTGTTCTGAGTTTTATATAGCTCAAACTTGACACCGAAGGTATCAGGTACCAGAGTTCCCTTACATGAACCCCAGTTGCGTTACATAAGGACACGTTAATTTTTGTTAGGCACAGGGAGATTAAGTGATGTACCCAGAATCACAGGATGTTGAGCGTCATTGCAGAGACTCGACCCCATTCCCCAGATTTTAGGTTGACCTCCCTAGCCATTAGGCCACATCATCTCCCCCATGCTACCCAAGCATACAACACAGCATACTTTAGACATTGTCTGTTGTGACAATATGGCATGTATGGCTCTACCATGTCGGAGGCACCTTTGTTAGGCCACAATATCAACCCACATCGCCTGGGACTATGAGGCACATTAGGTAAAAACAGCTTATGTGAGTCATTAACCCTTTCGATGCTCATGACGAGCTCAGCTCGTCATGATGCACAGTTGAGCTGTGCTGATGACGAGCTGAGCTCGTCATGAATAAAGGGGCTTTTAAAAAAGTCAGCACCGGAGGGGAAAACGCCTAGCAGCCAAGGTGTTAAAGGGAGGTGAGGTTATAGAATACATTTAATAAAGAACTTTCAGTAGTGGATTTTGGAGATAAGAAAAGCTTAAGAGATACCACAAAAACCCTCAGAGGCTTATGATGCAACAGTGCAATGGTCATTGTCTATATGACAAGGAATGTACCCAGAAAAACAAGAGTAGATACATAGTTTTCCGCACAGTAGAAATATGGGGGCATATTATCAAGAGAGGCGATAAAATTATCGCCGTTTTAGCGGCAGAAAACTGCCGCTAAAACAGTGATAATGGCCTTGATAATATGCTCTATAGAATTCCAATTGAAACCCATGTTAGATGTCCTTCACATTTAACATGGGCTTCAATTGGAATTCGATGGAGCATATTATCAAGGCCATTATCGCCGTTTTAGCGGCAGTTTTCTGCCGCTAAAACAGCGATAATTTTATCACCTGTCTTGGTAATATGCCCCATGGTTTCCACAGAACTTAGATAGATGGAATAAATGAGACAACTTGATTATGAGTGGCGACGTAGTTATTCCCAAGTACCCAAAGAGGCCTTGTCCGTTACAATCAATTAATATAAAACGATCTAGCCACAAAGGCTAACTATTATTACAATTTGATAAAGAAAGCAACCAACCCTACCAAAGCTGTGGGCCAGATTATATATAAATGCTTTAAAAACATTCCAGGCAAAGCTGCAGAGCATTTCTCTGTGATTGTGATGTCAGCAAAATATCAAGTCTCTACCAACATTACCACTAGCAACAATCAGTTGGAAATACTTGAAAACTTAGTTTAAATTCAATGCCAGATTTGGTTCAAGAAGGGTAAACCATATGGTTAAGACACCCTATCGATGTATCATTGTATGAGACTTTCTTTTTATTGGTGCCATTATCTCCCTTACTGATATTGTCCCAATATTTGTTATTGATGTATATAATTTGTTATACCATTCCGACTGCTTGTATCTTGCATACTGAGCTGCTCTTTTTTCTATTCTTATTGTTTCTTCCTAATTGTGCATGTCCTGTTTTAATATTATAAAATGTAATAAACACATTTAAAAAAAATAAAAAAGAATAGTAAACTATTGGGGTTGAATGGGTATCCATTGCCTGTTCACCTTCACAAACAGAATGCTGCTTTCGTGATCAGCAATGAAAGACATCATTAATTATTTATTCCAATCAGAAATAAAGCATAAAGAGTTGAAGAGAGCGATGATCTATCCTTTGCTAAAAAAAACGAACTTTCAATCCAAACTGTTTAGAAAACTAACCTGGTCAAATGGTTAGAAAGGGTGATATTTAACCAAATGTCTCCTTTTGCAGACTCTTAAATATTTCCTTAATAGGAGTCAGGCAAGGTTTTGTGCAAGATGCTGCACAGAAACTGTAGTGACTGCCATATTTGATTATTTATGGCTATCATATGACCGAGATATACCTACAGCTTTCATATTATTCTACCCACTGATAGCTTTTGATACTGTGGACCATCAACTACCACTGAAAAGGTTGAGGGCATGCAGCATCCAGGATAGAGCCCTAAGTTAGTTCAATAGTTTTCTAATCATTTGAAAAGATCAGGTTTCACTTGGATTCAACTTATTAAAGACCAAATTGGTAAACTGTGGGGTTCTGCATGAGTCAGGATTGTTCCCCGTTCTTTTTAACATTTATATGACAACTCTAGAGAATCTAATCCAACTGTTTGACTTTTCCTCTCTGATGTATGTGGGTGATTTACAAATTGTATTGTGATTGATAGTGAACCTTCCAAGAGTACAGATTTGTATGGCACGTAGTCATTTAAAGCAGAATGGGGGTAATGAAGAAATAATTCTCCAATTCCAGCAATCAACAGGTGTAAAACCATCCCTCTGGCCTACCTCTAGAGGCCAACGTCCTGCTTCAATCGAAACTGTAAAGAAATCTTGGAATAAGATTTGATTCAGAACAAACCATAAATGAAAAGATTAATAATGTCACAAAGACATGTTTTTCCATCTGACGTTTTTAAAGCAGATCGTTTATACATTATATTTTTTCTGCAAGGTTGGACTAGTGCAATGCAATCTACTGGGATCTAATTCCAAATTATTCAGAATAGATCAACCAGCCGGGATAATACTGAATATTAGGAAATATGAAAGTATTAATCCTGGATTGAATAAATTACATTGGTTACCCCTTTATAAGAGCATCTGTCTAAAATCCATCTACGCAATACATAAAGCCCTCTACAATACAGCAAGTCCTATCACCAAAAGATTCAATTTCTATGTACCAGGAAGACATCTATGTTCAGAAAACCCAGCACTGGTCAATGTCCCAAGAATTTGTCATTCAACATTGGGTGGGCGCACCTGCTCAGTGGCAGCAGTCTGAGTAGGAAGAAACTAATTAAATTCTGGAAGCAATTAAAAACTTGATACAGAACTCATCCCAAAGGGTACTATGTTGATGCTTAGTATTATTTTCTGAAATCCCAGCGTCAAGATGCCCGTGGGTGAATATGCATCCTATAAATGAATCAACTGAAACTGAAAGTGAATTGGAACCATTGAAGTGTGATGAAAAAAGTCACTTTATTTGTATTTATGGGTTTTTGTAAAGTGCGCTATCACTCGTATACAGAGGTAATGAATAGTTCCAGTGAGTTCTTCAGGGAGGAACCAAGCACCCGGAAGGACCTAACTCCTTAGTTGCAAACTTTGAAATTTGGGACTAAAAATGTGGGTTTAGGGGAGGATCTTAAGTGGTGGCTGCCTCATACCTTTGATTTTTTTCAAAAGGAAAAACAGGAGTGAGGCAGTTGAAAGCTTCATGCATTAGGCAAGCAGCTTTAAACAATGCACTTATTGACAGGGAGCCCCTTGAGTAGACTACCAAGTGCTTATATCAGCAATTTTTTTTTCAAACTGAAGACAAGTCTAACTGCAGCATTTTGAAGTTTAGTTGAATGATCCAGTGCTTTCTGCAATACTCCTCGATAAACCGAGTTACCGTAATCCAGCTTTGACTGAATAAAGTGATCCAGGATTTCCTTGGTACGCCAAGATAAACTGAGCTGCCATAACCCAGCCTTGACTGATCAAAATATGGGATTTTCTTGGGTACGCCAAGATAAACTGAGTTACCATAACCCAGCCTTAACTGAATAAAATGACCCGGGATTTTCTTGGGTACGCCAAGATAAACAGAGTTACCTTAATCAAGTTTTGACTGAATAAAGTGATCCAGCGTTTTCTTTGATATGCCTAGATAAGCCATTTTACCATAAGCCAGCCTTGGCATTGGGCACGATCATTCTGTGAGGGAATGATAGGAAAATCACTTCAGGTGACTAGGCAAGATTTTGTTGCTGTGGATACAGTGGCGGCCGCCACATACACAAAGTAGAGGGGTGGGGGAGGGGGTAGCAAGGGAGGGTGCGCAGGGGAGGGTGGAGGGGAGATATTAAGAATATATATATTTTTTAATTAAAGGTAAACTTACCTGTTTGCGACCTCCTCCCGCGTCGCATCTCGGTGATGGGTCTTCCATGTCCCAGCAGACAATGCAGGCTAGTCACAGACTTCCTGTCCAATCCCCTCGCTGCAGAGCAGTGCAGGAATTGGCCTGACCAGGCTAGACTAGAGAGACGCCCTGCGGAGACCAGGGAGTCTGTGCGGTTTCTTTAACTCGGCTGTTCAACACAGCTGGGTTAGAGAAACCTAAGTGCGTATGTGAGTTGTGGTTGGCCTGAGATGACCATCCAAACACACATGAGCACTTAGGGAGTGCACTAGCACTCCGCCACGCCCCCTGCTATGCCTCAGCCCGTCCCCTCCCTGCACAAGCTGGCTGAGCCAGTGGCTTAAAAATAAAACAATACTGAAATATAGTTTTATTTTTTTGCTGCTGGCACTGAGCCAGTGGGGCGACGCTCCTCCGCCATTGCGACGGATCCGCCCCTTTGTGGATACCTGGGGCTCTAGTGAGAGGTTTGTCGAGCGGCAGGGGGTAATGGATCTGGGGACAGACCGTGTGCGGAAGGCTACAGGAAAGAGTATTGTATGTTAATCTTTCTAAGTATGGGAACAATTTTAGTTTTGCTAAGATTTAGCTTAAAAAAATTTGACTTCATCCATCTTTGAGCGGCTTCCAATACATATAATGAACATAATGAAAGACTGGATTTAGCAGGAGTGCTCAGCAGGGTTGCTGGGACGCCGACAGATGAGCTAGGTATAGTTGTTACTTGCTTTTCCATTCCTCCGTACTCTGTTTTTGGGTCACATACTGCAAGCCTAAGTTCACCAATGCAAGGGTGTAACGCAGGCCCTTAACCCGCTAGGGGCATCAGCCCCAGGAACTATAAACATCTGTGTGATATGGTTGATATAGGTGACCCTAACCTGGTCACAAGCTATAAAAAAGAAGTGGGGGGACTAACCTAATTAATCAGTATGCAAGTGGCATCACGGCGTGTGAGATCACGACGCGTGACATTGCGGCTCTTGAGGCGCGTGACATCACAGCGCATGACAGCACAGGAAGTGGCATTACAAGAAGTGACATCAGATCTGAAGCCCTCACAAATACGTTTGGCAGGTCTATCATGAGTACATTTGAGCACATTTCGAGTATACTTGCAAACCCTTCTGATTTAGGCAGAAGATTCACAGTTCTGTAAGCTTCACATAAACCAATGTTGCCTTTTGTCAGTGTAAAGCTTCCTCTACCCATAGTGCTTAAAAAGAAAAAGTAGTGATATTTAAATTATTACAACGCCTCCTCGGGCAAATACTGGTAAAGATCAACACATCTGACTTCTTACAGTGCATGTATATCTCCTAAACAGAGCTTGAACAAAGTGAAAAACTACTCCGCTTAAGTATGTGTGAAGTGCTAACAAGTTGCGAGCCTTTGTTTGCCCTCTCTGCATTTGCCTCTACGTGTGAGGTTCCTGACTGCTGCCAGCCAGGAGATTCGAACAAAATGAGGCCTGATCACCCCTCAAATTCGCCCTTTGTTATCGGCCCAGCAGGAGTCAAAAATAAGAGAGCCTCAACCTGTCCCTGCCTGCAGGTTGTTGTGGATGAAACGCAGATAAAAACGTGCAGGCGCTGCTGAAAGTGTCCCGGTGTGGACGAATTCAGCATCTTTTTCAGTGGAGCCCAACTTCTTGGCAGGGTGGGCGGCGTACCCCCTGTGAAAAAAGAGGGTGGACGCCGTCCACCTTCATGTATCCCGAATCGTGCCCTGACTTGAAACAGAAGTGCAGGTCCTGTGTACCTGTTTGCTGCTGAGAAGTGCGGGTACTCTCCCATTGAAAGGATTGGAGCAGTGCTGAGAAGTGCCAGCACTATCCCTTCCAAAAAAGTGCAGGTACTGAATCCCTGATAGCACCTGCCCATTTAAAGTACTGTCCTCCCACATTCTGGAGGACGGCTGCATCATTTTGCGTTACGCCACTACTAAGGCATTGCCTAGAAAATTCTGTTGGACTTCTCTCTGGCCAGGCCTTGCGAGCTTCGCCCCTCCACCCCACCCCCCCCCCCCCTTCGTAGTGAGAAGTAGCCCTGCGAATTCCCTGTCTCTTTAAGACGTTCTCTCTGACCCTTTTAACTTCATACACATTTCTCCCCTTTGCCACAGATTTCTATTTCTTCCCGGGCACAGGCCGCACCCCCTGCTGAGTCCGCGCGAAGCGTTCCTGGCCTGCCATGCTATGCTTTTTATTAGCAATTGTTAAATTTGTGGCTGGCCATGGAAGGAAATGTGAGCTGCTGCAAACTGCTTATAATGTAAGCAAAGCCACTTATAAAATAAAGTGATCGGGGGATGTCTGTCCCGTTAATGCAGTCTCGGAACTTGAAAGCCTAAACCAGTTCTTTCTCCTGGCGCTGTCCAGACCGTGCCCAGGCTACTGGAATCAGGGACACTGAAATTATGTGACAGGGTAGGACGGAATTATGTGGAATAGTTTACTAAATTATGCGGCACGAAAATGCAAATCATAAGTGATAATGCAGTATATTTCGTCACAGTACTACTTCATTATTTTGTCTTTTATACAGCAGATGATGGCTTATCTGGCAAATGCGGCAAAACCATAATTATGTTAGAAACGTCATGGCAGCAGAGTTACGTAATTGTAATGGCCCTGACAGTAATACATGTTTAGAATTATTGGTCTCAACGTGAATCATTGAACTACATTTTTCAATAAATGTAATTCTTGGTAATTTATAGGGATTTGCAAATATGAGCAGAAGGAGGGGAAGGCAGCTAATCAATTTTCAGATTATCAGGACATTTTTCGAAAACAAAATCTTGATGCATATGGGCTCTGGGTGTCCATGTAACGGTTTAGGTGGGAGCGTTGGTTTCCCTATTTTTGGAAAGAGAGAAAATACAATTTTTGGGGAAGTTAGATTCAGTTCTATTTCCACAGAAATATTTATTTGTGAGCCACACTTTCTTTGACACTTGTAATTCCACTACATGACAATATGTACTTTTAACCCGTTGTGCTGCCGTCGGCTGTTGGCCGACGGGAGCACTACCTCCCGCAGCCCCGCCCACACTTTAGAACGCCCGCACCACGGCGGAAAAACCGCTGCGGTTAAGGCGTTAAATTAAAGGGACTTTTCCAAAGAGGTACCATACATTACATCATCTCCACTACGTCGACCTACCACAACATGTAAACTGACCACATCAACACAGAAACCACTGGAAAAAAGGAGAAGGTTAGGGCCCACTGCAATACCCATTGCCTACCTCTTTCACGTTAAGTATAGCGTCAAAGGGTGCCTTATTTACAAGGCATCGTTAAGTGGCTCAACACTGCCTTGCAAGTAAGGCGAAGCCCGTATTGCCACAGGAACATACTTAAAAGTGACGGTCCTGTGACGATAGGAGCTTGTAAATTATGCCCTCTGGTGTCTGCACTCTCATGTGCGTTCTTTAAGTTGCAGACTTTGGTTGCACACTTCCTGATGTACCCTTGCTCGCACAGACTTTGATGTGCACTCCTTGATATGTAGATTTTTGTCTGTGATCTCTCATGTGCAGACTCTCATATGCAGTCTGTGCAGTCCTTGATTTTCACTCATCGTCAATACTTCACTGCTATTTTGTGTGTTAAGCCCTACAGCGCCTGCACTATCCATTGATTGTCACGCTCACCTTACTTACCTCGCTCTCGACCCCGGTCCGCCCCGGCAGTGTGCCGTTTGCGCGGAGGGTCCCTGCACGAGTGCCACTTCCGGTTCTGCACCACTTCCGCCCTGCCTCTCCACCGTGCAGGTGAGCGGTCTAGTGGTTGCAGAGCTTAGGTCTATATCTTGCCTTCAACTTGGCCTCGCAGGTAGACAAACGTGGCTTTAAGGCCGCGGGCGTGCACCAGCGCTGCTGTGGATTCTTAACCTTCTCTCAGCTGATTACGAGCTGCTTGCGCAATTTTAAAGACTTCATTGTTATTTTGTGTGTAACCCAGCTGACTACGAGCTGCTAGCGCATTTTTATACTTTACTGCTATTTTGTGTGTTATGCCCTACAGCGCCCGCACTATCCATTGATTGTCACGCTCACCTTACTTACCTCGCTCTCGACCCCGGTCCGCCCCGGCAGTGTGCCGTTTGCGCGGAGGGTCCCTGCACGAGCGCCACTTCCGGTTCTGCACCACTCACGCCCTGCCTCTCCACCGTGCAGGTGAGCGGTCTAGTGGTTCACGTTGGCCAGCATAAATGGCGACCTGGAGGAAGCGCAGCGGACGAGCGCAGTGGGAGCGCCGACTTCGCGCCGAAGTCGCACATAAGTCGAGCCCGTCTGCGCCCGTCCGCGGCCGACCGAGGCCCGGGGCCATGCATGCTGTCAGTCGCATTATTTACTCCTCACACGAACTTCGCTCTCTATTCCCCTGCGCCCCTTGCTCCTCACATAATTGCTATCGCTCAGAAAAACAGCATTTTCTCTCCCCTCCCTCCTACTATTCCCCAGGCTCCTTTCCCTGCCACCTCTTCCTTCAACTCTGCCGTCCCCATGTTTATCAAGCCAAGCTCCTCTGGCATTCGTCCTATCTCACTAGTTTATCTTAACACCCGCTCTCTCCCGAAACATCAACTTGATGCATTTCAACTCCTGGAGGGTGGCAATATTGACATCTTGCTCCTCGCTGAAACCTGGCTCCATGCGGACTCCTATCCTGACATCCTGGCCGCTATACCCTCAGGCTATTATATCCTTCATTCTAACAGGACTTCTGGTAGACCTGGCGGTGGAGTTGCTGCCATCATCCGCTCCAACCTACAATTCACTTCCCTAACAACCATCCCTATACTAAATTCTGACTTCCTTACGTTGAAATTCACATCTCCCAAACACTCTTTCATTTGTGTCTTAGTGTATCGTCCTCCTGTTAACATGCCCTCCTTCCCATCCTTGTTTAGCGCTTTAATTTCGCAGATGGCCATTAATTCCGCCAGGGTCTTGATCATTGGCGATTTCAATTATTGGCCACTAGACCCCCTTGAATCCTCTCTTTCACTCGAATTCTCCGGTCTGCTACTCGGTTTAAACTTCTCACAACATATCTCTGTTGCTACTCACAACAAGGGCCATACCTTGGACCAGGTATGGACCACCAACCTGGATATTTCCCCCCCTTTGGTCTATCCCTGCACCTGGTCCGATCATTTTTTTATTTCTTTTTCCCTAAAACTCTCAGCACCTACCCGTCCCCCACCAGTTTCCAACTTCTCGGCACGTAATTGGAAGCACGCCGACATTTCCCTCCTTCATTCGACTCTTGCTTCCACACTCCCCCCTGACCACCCTGACCTGAATTCTCAAGCAGCCACATTGGACCAATGGCTGTCTCAAGCCAGCGACGTGGTCGCTCCTGTTAAAATCATTAAATCGAAACGCCCTCACGACGCTCAGCGTTGGTTCACTGACCAACTGAAGGCTGACAAACTCCTTCTCAGACAGGCTGAGCGCCGTTGGAGGCGTACCTATGATCCTTTATTAAAGTCTATTTATATTGATTTATTAAAATCCTACAACAAATCTATCATTTTGGCCAAATCCTCCCATTATTCCCAGAAAGTTATCAATTCTGCATCCAAAACAAAAGAAATTTTTTCCATTGTAGCTGAACTTTCCCTACCCGACCGTGTTACACCCCAGCCTCTACCCTCGCAAGCTTTGTGCGACTCCTTTAATTCTTTTTTTATCGATAAAATCTCCACGATTAAAAATAACATCCCCCCTACCACCATGTCTCAGGTCAGCGCCCTCCCTTCGCCGAATCCTCATTCCCTGCACGAATTCCCCCCTATCTCCCTGGATACTTTTCTTTCATTACTCCAGGTTGTCGGCTCTGATTCCCCCAATGACTGTTGCCCTCCTCAAATCCTAAGAGATGCCTTTATGGCCTGTCCCGGCCCTCCTCTTGACCTTCTAAATCGCTCACTCTCTACAGGCTTTGTCCCCAATGCTTTCAAAAGCGCTGTGGTGGTACCTATTTCAAAAAAACCCGGTTCTGACCCTGCGGTCCTGGGTAACTATCGACCTATCTCCCTCCTCCCCTATTTGGGGAAGGTCCTGGAGACTTACGTCACCTGCTGCTTGAGCACCTTCATCGAGGAAACTCATTTCCTTGATGATCTACAGGCAGGTTTTAGACCGGCCCATTCCACGGAGGCAGTAGTGGTGGCGGTCATGGACACGCTGAGACGGGGGGCTGATAGGAACCTTGCCCAGGCCCTAGTGCTACTTGATCTTTCAGCCGCGTTTGACACGGTCGACCATGACATCTTGGTCGACCGTGTCAGAAATGCTGGCATCTCGGGCCTGGCCCTGTCTTGGACTGTGTCCTTTCTCCAACTCCGTTCCCAATCGGTTCACCTGTCTTCTTTCTCTGCTCCCCGAATTTCACTTTCCTGTGGTGTTGCCCAGGGCTCTGCTTTGTCCCCTCTTTTGTTTAATCTTTATATGCAGCCCCTCCTTGTCTCTCTTCTTCACTCCTCTGTTACCACTTTTAACTTTGCAGATGATCTGCAACTTATTTTTCCCATCGACCCCTCCCCTCTCTCCTGCTCCAATTTCGAAACCACAATGCTTACCATCTACGAGTGGATGAACTTCGGCCAGCTGAAGCTCAATCCTAGCAAGACAGAGTTGGTTTTGATTGGCGGGCTCCCACATCCCTGGACTCCCAATTTTTGGCCCCCTGCCCTTGGTCCCCCTCCCTGCGTAGTCAACTCTGTGAAGAGCCTAGGTGTTACTATCTCTAGTGACCTTTCGATGCGGCCGCACATCAATGCTGTTACCTCGGCCTGCTTTTACCATCTTCGCAGAATCGGGAAGATCCGAAGGTTCCTATCATCAGAGGCTCTTACCCTTGTCATTATGGCCCTGGTCACCTCATGCTTAGACTATGCCAACTGTCTATACGTGGGGATTCCTGCATACCATCTTCACCAACTCCAACTGGTGCAAAACCAGGCAGCCAGGCTAATTTTTTAGCAGCCCAAACACCAACACGTCACCCCGATGCTAAAAACCCTACACTGGCTCCCGGTTGCGCAACGTTGTATCTTTAAATTGGGATGCACCATTTTCAAATCTCTTTTTGCCTCTGCTCCTGTCTTTATTTCTCTCTGTCTTCACCCCTACGTTCCTTCTCGACACCTCAGATCCTCTGCTCACAACCTTCTGATCACTCCTAGGTTCAAACGTAAGAAGCATGGTGGTGCTTGTTTCTCTTTTCTTGCTCCGTCCACTTGGAACTCCTTTCCTCTCTCAATCCGGCTCACTCCTGACTATCCTACTTTCCGTAAATTCTTGAAAACATATCTGTTCCGTCTTGCTTATGGCTAGCTGCACCCACTCCCCTGTGTCCTTACCCACTGGTTTACGAGCGCCAAGAAACCAATTGGTGTATGTGCGCGGTACTAAATACAATACCTTTAACATAACATAACATAACATAACATAACATACTTTACCTCTTTCCTCTCTTCTTCTATATCTCTTGATGATCTGCTCTCTTTTTTAGATCTCACTACAGACAGCTTTAGCTGTCTGAGAAACCTCATGTTACCAATACTTTAAAGAGGTAAGAAGTATTACAGAGAACTTGGACTATGAGAATGACCGTTTCAGCCGTTGGATATAATGGGGTTTTCCTGGTTTCTCATTTCTTAGAAGGGTTGTACATCAGGGTCCTGGTATTTCATGTCCCCGCTGTGTTACCGTGATGGACTCAAGTAATCCTTTTGGTGGACTGCAGAAGCAACATGAACTGTAGCTAGCTTGTAATTCAGAGTCAGTCTGTTCTTTCATGTATTAACTTTGCGGATATTATAATTGTTGGGTTCTGACATTTTTTGTTAAGCAAGTGTGTTCGGTTGGGCTCTATTACATCCTATGGCTATTCTCTAAACACTTGAATATTAATTTATTTTTACTTAGCTATCATCATAACAGTTTGTTGGAATTGCAACGTTTTTGTGTACCAAGAAAAGATGTGTGCTCACATAATCTTTCTTACAGCTGCACCAAAACACTTGTGGGTGCAGCTTAACTAAGCTAATTCAAGCCGTCCAACAATGTGGTCCTACTCCTAGCCTCCATATCGTTGTAGCCAAAGGTATTACTTCATTTTGGGTTTTTCTTTCTAAGACAGCTGGGAGGAACACACATATATTCATCCACTATTATGATAGACTACCTGCAACAAAAAGCCAACCTAGCGGCTTTGCAATTGAGTTCTTAAAATAAGTAAGAACATTTGGCTTTACCAATGCTTGTTTCAAATTAGTTTATAACAAGTTTGTCTTACCATATAAATACTAAAATGTAGTTGGAAAGGGTCTAGGGCCAGAAATGCTGGTCCTAATATTCCCACATAGGAAACACAACAAGAGGATGAACAGAGTGCTGAAACTTTTCAACCACTCACCCCCAGTCACAGATCTGGGTTTAAGCCATCGTTCTTTTGCTCACTATGACACCCAGTTTGGACCCAGCCATATGCAAATAATTCTACAGCCTGCTCCTCATTGGAAAAGTCCAGCCCGAACTGCGAGGCCAGGTCCTCCCTGGACGGGAAACAACCATCCTGGGAGCAAAAAAACAATGGATTTAGGCCCAGATCTCTGTACTGGGGTGAATGTCTGACATTGTTCAACATTCTGGCCGTCATTTGTTCTTTTCCCAATTATTTCCACACCAGATCTCTTTGGGGTGTGTTAACCTAACAACACTTCTCCCACAGGATTCCTTGGTGCACCTGTGTGTTCTCTTGGGATCACTGACACAACATCGACAGTCAAAATATCGAGAGGACAAAATATCGAATCAAAAATATCGACTGCAAAAATATCGACTTCCTATCTTCAAACAGGTAAGTACAAAAATATTGACTCCAAAATATCGAGTCTAAAAAATATAGACTGTCAAAATATCGATTTTTTAAAATGTCATAAAAGTAAATTAAAAGTAATATAATATTAAATTCAATTAATTTAAACATATTTAAAATACTTAAATAAACGTAAGATTGATAAATAATTAATGTAACTAAAAAAATATATATTTTAAATACATATATATATATATATATATATATATATATATATATATATATATATATATATACATATTATTTACAAAACATATACAATATTTTTACCGTAGGATAGCAAAAGGGTTAAATTTACTGTAACGACTCCAGTGAGTGCAACAGTTGGGAAAGCATTGGATAGCGTAGGGGTAAAAATGTACTATTCCCACTCCAGAGACTGCAGAAGTAGAGAAAGCGGTGGATAGCGTAGTGGTAAAAATTACTATACCTACTCCGAAGAGTGCAACAGTAGGGAAAACATTGGATAGCGTAGGGGGGAAAATTACTATTACCACTCCAGAGAGTGCAACAGTAGGGAAAGCCTTGGATAGCGTAGGCGTAAAAATTACTATTCCCACTCCAGTGAGTGCAACAGTAGGGAAAGCGTTGGATAGCGTAGGGGTAAAAATTACTATTACCACTCCAGAGAGTGCAACAGTAGGGAAAGCGTTGGATAGCGTAGGGGTAAAAATTACTATTACCACTCCAGCGAGTGCAACAGTAGGGAAAGCGTTGGATAGCGTAGGGGTTAAAATTACTATTCCAACTCCAGTGAGTGCAGCAGTAGGGAAAGCGTTGGATAGTGTAGGGGTAAAAATTACTATTCCCACTCCAGTGAGCGCAACAGTAGGGAAAGCGTTGGATAGTGTAGGGGTAAAAATTACTATTCCAACTCCAGTGAGTGCAACAGGAGGGAAAGCGTTGGATGGCGTAGGGGTAAAATTACTATTCCCACTCCAGTGAGTGTAACAGTAGGGAAAGCGTTGAATAGTGTAGGGGTAAAAATGACTATTCCAACTCCAGTGAGTGCAACAGTAGGGAAAGCGTTGGATAGCGTAGGGGTAAAATTACTATTCCAACTACAGTGAGTGCAATAGTAGTGCAAGTAAATACTTCTTATTTAAATATAAATAATATAAATAGTAACACCAATTGCAAATTAATTAAAATATTTTACAATTGTGTTAAATATATTAAATAATCAATTTAAAATACAAATAAAAATGATTTAATAATAAAAATTACCTACTAATACTAATTATTTCCCTATTAATAATAAAATATTTAACAATTTAAAAGTCATTTGAAAAATTAACTCAATACATTTTTTATTCAAAAATCTAATTACTTACAATTAAATTACTTCACAAGCTATTCCCCTAAAAACACACAACCCACTACAAAAATAATTTAATAAAAGTAACATAATTATCAATTAATCAATTACAATAAAGTACAAAATATATTTAAATTAATTACAAATTAATAATTAATTTACAATTAATTCTAAATAAATACCAATAATTAAATTAACATATTTAATTAATTATAATGAAATTACTTCCTACCCTATTCCCCTATAAACCCACAACCCGCTGCAGAAAATAAATTACTAAAATTATCATATTTATCAATTATTCAATAAATTTAATTACCAATTATTTTTTAATTAATTGCCAATCAATTATTATCAATTAAGTCTAAATAAATACCCACAAATTAAATTACATATTTAATATTTATAATAAAATTACTTCCCACCCTATTCCCCTACAAACCCACAATCCGCGACAGAAAAAAAATTAATAACATTAACATATTTATCAATTAATGAATTAAAATCCATTACCAATTATATTTTAATTAATTAATATATAATTCTAAATAAATACCAATAACTAAAATAACATATTTAGTTCATTATAATTAAATCACTTCCCACCCTATTCCCATATAAACCCACAACCTGCTACAAAAAATAAATTACTAAAAACAAAATGTTTATCAATTAATCAATTCAAATTAATTAGCAATTATATTTGAATTAATTACCAATTAATAATAATGTATCAGTTCGTTGTAAATAAATACCAATAAATAAAATAACATATTTAATAATTATAATTAAATTACTTCCCACCCTATTCCCCTATAAACCCACAACCCGCTACAAAAGATAAATTACTAAAAATAAAATATTTATCAGTTAATCAATTAAAATTAATTAGCAATTATATTTTAATTAATTACCAATTAATAATAATTTAACAATTAATTCTAAATAAATACCAATAAATAAAATAACATTTAATTAATTATAATTAAATTACTTCCCACCCTATTCCCCTATAAACCCACAACCCCGAACAGAATTATACTACACAAAAATTAAATATTAATATTTACTTACCTTAAATTCGATATTTAGGTTGTCTATATTCTGTCTAGTCGATATTAAACATTCTATATTTTGTAATCAATATTTTTGCTATTCTAGTCGATATTAATTTTTTCTAGTCGATATTTTTGTAGTCTATATTATGTCTAGTCGATATTATGTCTATTCTATATTGTTGTCACCTGGGCAGATAAGCAGGGTTGGACTAGGAGATAAAATAGTCTGGAGCACCGAAAACAAGTGACTCCCTTTAGAGAGTCAGATAGCTACAAAAGTGGCCCACATTTGCAAATTGGAAGTTTTTAACGTGTACAAAAACTGTCTATAGTTGTTGTTTAAGGTCTGGGAGGCTGCATGCATTTGTTCTTGCTGCAGGCGATGTTTGGGGCAATATCGGGGAGATTAACAGTAAAAAAAAACTGCCCATTAGACCGCAAAACAGGCAAACAGACTGGCACTACCATATTGCCCTACAGGCCCTTCCAACCCTGGGCACAATGTATGCACTGTTTCTATTCCTCTCGCTATGCTTCTGTGTGTCTATCACTAATCTAAATTATCTGACTCTTTCCCGGTACGCTTTACCACTTTTCCCCTTTTCCCTCCACCCTTCTTCTCTACCTCTGCGCCTTGACCGCTATGACTCCTTTACTTCTCTCTCCTTTCCGCCCACTCTTACTCTTTGTCAGCAGAGATAGAGGCCATACTCTTGTGTAGAAGGCTAGGATGAGAAACAGCAAGAGGAATAGGAAGAACATTGCCAGAAATCATTAGATGGAGCAGGGAAAATCCTCAGAGTTGTGTTTGTTGTTATGTCACGTCATGTTATATTATCTATGTTTTTATAGCTCGCTAATTACCCATGACGGTATCCAGGTGATGTGTAGTCATTGTGAGAAGTCAGCCCTGAAGGGCTTACTTGAAAAGCCAGGTCTTCAGCTTCTTGCAAAAATCAAGAAGAGGGGAGGAGGCTCTGACGTGTTGTGGGAGGTTGTTCCAAGCTTTAGGAGCCATGCATGAGAAGGCGCAGCCCCCTGCCTTGTCTATCAATGTTTCAATCAGAGTGGCAAGTGTGAAGAGAGATCCAATTGCTATTATGAATATCCAGCAATTAGGAACTAATTAAAGCCGTCTGAGCATGTGTCATTTGATTTTACAATATTCTGTTTAACATCATACCATTTATCAAGTCACCCAGGTATTATCTGGCACAAGATTGTTCTAACTACAAATCTTCTATAACTCTTTGCACCTAATTCTCAGAAATCTCCCAAATCTGGCAGTTTTCAAGAAACAATTGGAAAACTAATCACTTCACTGAGGATTTTCCATCCTACCTTGACAGCACTGGGATCATTCCATTCCCTTTTTAAAGAGGTAGCCCCCTACAAGCGCAGCTTATCTTTTCTGAAGCTCAGTTCTGGCCAAGCGCACTGATGGGCATTCGGGGATGCTTCTTAGATTACATGTGTGCCCCACCAGGAGGGAACAGTAGGTAAAGTAGATTTGGTGAGACATGCATGTGTGTATGTATGTGATGGTATGTGTAAAATGCTACCCTATCTAGGAAGCAATGGATTCAACTTTATGAGGTCTCAAGTCTGGGAACAGACTCCTTTACAGTGCCCAGCCATCACCAACCAGATTCTTTTTGTCATGTCTTGGCTGTCCATCATCTGTAGCCCTTTGCGATCCCTAGTGTATGACTTTTTCAACATTGTGATTTTACTGTAATTCTGACTAGTGCAGATTTTTGGAAAACGTTTAATGACGACCTTTGTAACTTAACCTGTTCGACGCTGCTGACGGAACCGTTCTGTCACGCCTCTCGGGTGGGCTGTGCTGGTGACGGAACGGTTCCGTCACGGCCCGGCCGCCGCGCCTGCGCAGCGCTGATTTCGCGCCTGCGCGGCGGGTTTAATTAAGGGGGCGGGGCCGTGACGGAACCGTTCCGTCACAAGCACAGCTCACCCGCGAGCCGTGACGGAACGGTTCTGTCACCAGCGTCGGTGAGCCGCGCGCCCGCCCGTGACCGTTAGCGCACCGGCGGAATAGCCGCCGCAGCAAAGGAGTTAAATTGCTTTTGGTGACGGATAGACCAGTCTAGCTTGAGCCTTGCCCTGTTACAATTAATGAAGGGAGCGGCTTGAGTGAGCATTAAGAGCATTCATGCACTGATGTGGTTTCCAGGACTCCCATGTTCAATAACACAACTGCAGACAATTAAAATACCTGAACGTTTAAAGAGCCCAAATCACAAAGGCAAACCCCCTGACAAGTAGGTTCTCCTGAATGCAATTCACCAACTCTGGGTGAAGATCTACTCCTAGTTGGAGAATTGCATTCAGGTGGAACCTACTTGTCTGGTGATTTGCATTTGTGATTCGGGCTCTTTAAATGTTAAGGTACTTTAATTGTCTGCTGGAGCATGCGTCCCATACAATTCTTTGAGGGTGCAGGAACATGTGTAAATGCAAAACATGTCCATAAAGTTCCTAATAGTAACTTAACAGGTGTATATAGGCATAAATTATCCAAATATAGGTCTACTTAGTGTATGCGGAGATATGCGGCTATGCTATGTAGAACTACCTATTATGGAAAAAGACATCACCTGAGGAAAATAATATACTTGGCAAACATTACTGCTGGAAGTACAAAAATACAGCCCACACTATGAACTTTGCCTTCTCCCCCTTGTGATGGAAGAGGTTGTGAAGAACAACATCACCTAAAGTTGTTCTTTGTGTCATTGTGTGTGTGTTTGGGACAGGAGATGTATTATAATGTGTCTTTGGGTGTGTTTAGAACACTGTTAAATGTGAGAACAGTTACATTTTTAAAATATGTTATTAACAATTTACATACCTGTAAATTTTAATGTATGTGCATCTATTATGCTTATATGTATAGACTTTGATTTGTACGGGTGTTTGCGATGTAAACCGTTATATACCTATGCTTTACAATAATTGTATGTCTTTTATTTTTTATTTTGTTTAACAGTTGTATGATGTAATATGTACAGTTGTATGCAAAAGCTGAAGTTTGCTACACTATTTTTATTTTGTATTTAATTTTTTCCCTTTTTAATATGTTTTAAGCTTTGTACAATGTGATGTATACGAGTGTATGTAACCAGTTGTTCTTTTATTTCTTTTAATTTAAGTTTTCTTTTTTTGTGCTGGTAATGTTATTCGCAATCTCAATTGATTTCTCTATGAACCTCTTGCAGTATCTGGTAATCGCCATGTGAGGTATGTAACTTACTCCAAGGCTTGACTGAAATAGATTTGATCCAGTTGGGGCTACTGTACTTCTGGTATAGATGTGGATGTAAGTCTGGTAAATTTCAACTAACTTACCCTTCTTTTGTGTTTTTTATTTGTGTGTCTGCACCATGCCCCTCAATAATTGTCCCTTGGCTCCTCCCAAGTTGTAGTACATATTCTCCATTTTCTAGGCACTAAGTGCCTTTTTGTTGCCCTACAGTGTTTATAAACAGGTCATGCAAACATACTGCTCTTTTTCATATCTATTATCATGTATTTCTTAACATATCTGTGGTGGCGTGTCAACAGGTCGGTACGTATGATTTAGTAGTACCAGAAAAAGTGTAGGCGTTTCAAGAACAAGACTCCTGGAAGTCTTTGCTGAAAGCACTCCAGGAACTAAGAATAGCTCTTGCCTCCTCGGTCCACAACCTCGGAGATCTCAAGATCCTCTAAAGAACCAATCCAGAGATGAACACGTGCATGATGGGCGACAGCCAAAAAACGAGGACAGCTCCAATATTTGCTCATGTGGCGACGACTCCAGGGGTTACTGAAGGTTTCACTCAGATGTCAGCAGAGTTCAGTTCCAAAGGCAGGACAGGCTGTACCATTGGGAGAGTGCCCACAAGTGTGTATGACCAACCTTGCACAGACCAGAGGCCTGCACGTTATCAAGTTAAATCTGCTGCAGAGGAGCTTAACTAGAGCCATCAAAGCATCCCACGACTATAAAGAGACATCATTTTTTTTCTAATTTGCTGCAGCTCGTTTTATTTACAAATTGAACATGGATACCATTTATCACAGCCGCTTTCATTTGCCCTTTAAAGGGGTTTAAAACGTCAGCACATTCATTCAGAGCAGACGGTTCAAAATTGGCTGTACCGCTCTTGGGCAATAGAATGCCCAAAAAAGTTAGCATTGTTTTTAGTTATGACGAAAGCTTCTATTTCATGATATTTGTTTTTTTGATACTTCCATTAGTATTAATTTGTCTTCATTTAAAGTGCTGGTATAGGCTGGCTTTAATAATCCAGTGACCTATCATATACTATACAGATATGCTCTTTGCATCAGGCATATTCACCCTCTGTGCCACTTTATGGCGAGTCAAAACTGCCACTAGACAAAACTCTGATCCCTCTCTCTAGCAGGAACATTAATCAAAAGCGTTATCTTTACATTTTTTTTTGCTGCCTGAAAGCTGGCCGCACAAGGAACTCTTTTAAATCATAAACTGCTGCTAAACACAGCACCCCCTGTTCCAGGTCACCACCTAGTATGGCCACACTGGTGGTGGCACCACCCTTAAGCCAGCCATGTTCGTGAGCATCCTCAAACTCTGATCTGATTTACTCCCACTCTGGAAATGGCCCTGAGATTTACTCCAACCAAGGACTGGATTGACTCTTCTTTCTGAGTACCATTGAGTTGGGTAACAATAAAACATCTGTTATTCAGCGCTAAGATAACCACGGGTGAATGTGCGCGTTACAAATACACATTGGATGACCTCCAGATTTGTTGAAGGCGTTGGGAGTCGGTGGTGGGGGGGATCTTCTCCATTGGGAAAAATATTTTTCTTGCAAAGAAAAAAAACATATAACTGAACAGAAGGCTTTATTCTCTCATCTTCAGAATTCTATTATGTGTAGCTTTCTGCACAGAGGGTATAGGACCTTGTGGACGTCACATAATATTCCCAGTACTACACCTGGAAATATCACCTGGACAGCCAAAAAGTATTTCTTCGCCTGTTTTTGTTTCCGAGGCAGTCTGATAATTCACATAGCATGATGACCTTTTGCCCCCATTCCTAGACGCCCCCCCCCCCTTTCCAGACTTGCAGAATGTGTTTTCATTGACAGTATTGATCAGGAGATTATCAATATAGCCTATAAGCAGGCAGCCCGTGGCTTGGGTCATCATTTTAACTCTTTTCCTTGCTGGCAATGAGCCATCGGTCACCATTAAAGGATTAGAAGAGGCCTGCGGTTGGAAGGCAGGTTTGTGGTACGGGTGAACGAAATTCGCCTAATTTGCTTTCGCATAATTATAAAAAAAACGTCTGGAAAATTACGTGAAATTGGGTATGTGAATGCAAAATGCAAATCTGTCATTTACCAATATATAATTTAGTGTGAAATACATCCTCGTGACAGTTTTTCAAGCGAGGAACAATTTTGCAATAAAAATACAGCACAGAAACCGTGATTAAAAGCCTCTCATGTCCCGGCCTTTTGCGTTTTTCCAGAGTGCTCGGTATAAAATGTTGCTGCAACTGGCATGTAGGTACATTTTGTGGAGTAATGATGTAATTTCCTTTCGTGGAATTACGAGAAGCTTCAGGAAAATCATGTGAAATTAAGGCATAATTATGTAAAATGAAAATCTGTCATTTACTGCTATATTTTAGTGTGAAATACATTCTCGCAATTTTTTTTAAGCAATTACATATTTTCTGTATAAATATAGCACAAGACACACCAGTGTCCAAATGCGATGCAGTGCGCGCACTGAAATTCGTTTTATTTATTTATATGTTTACTTACCTGTTAAAATCCGTAATCCATACATTACTACCCCCCACCCTGCCCCTCCCCACGTCACCGCCCTACAGGAATTCCTACTACCCACCGCGGCTGCTCCTTGCTGGTTTTACCACCCGATTACGGCAATGGCAGTCGGACCAACAGAAGACCACCACTGCCAGAATCCTGGATCCTGCAGCAGTGGGGAAAGTGGCGGGTAATGGAGGGGGTGCCGATGCTGACACCTCCATGCCTATTCCGATCTACCTTTCTGCCAACCTTTTCATGGCGCGGACACCGCCATAAAAAGGTAGATGGAAAGACAGGGAAGGGGCCCCAAACAGGGCCCCGGGCATTTTAGCTGCTTGAGCATTGTGGCTTGTGCATATGTTGATCTCCCCAATGCCTGCACTGCTGTGCGCACACTGTGTGCCATGCACGACATGGTTCATGGTAACAGTGGGTGCACGACTGTGCAGGTACTGTCGTGAGGCGGCATTGCCTTCAGGCCCTCTCTGTGGGCTAAAGCATGCCGCCACCAAAATATCCATCGCCGGCCCAGCAGTAAACAAAATGCAGCTGTCGGGATGTCGCCGGCTTGGCGACTTTCTCCTGACCACCAACGCTGCGGCCTGGCGGTCTGATTCATAATCTAGGCTTAGCTGTTTTCTAGTAATGGTCCATCGGACATTAAGGTTGAAGACAAGTCATTCATTATGACATTCATTTCGTGTGTAATAGCGCGACAAATAATGTTTTGTGAGTGTTTTGAAAAGTATCACTCTCTTACCTCTTGCTATTGGCTAATTGCTGTATCATTCTACATTGCATAAAGTGCTTCCATTGGAATGCATGGGTTTGCCTGGAACACACCTCATTCGTGATCTTAATTTGTTATTTTAATTTGAATTGCGTGTTGAAGCTAGATGGGAACCTACCAAATGTCCTCGTTCATTGGTCTGTATTTCATACTGTTGTTTTATTTCTCGTTCATTTCCTGGTGGAGCGACACATCCTCCTGACTACAAGCACTTGGGCCCTGGTTAGATTACTTGTTTTGGCCTCGGATTTTCTTTGTTCTTCTTAAACTGCACTCTCCAATGGCTCGGCATGGTTGACCATGCCCACCACCCTGACACACCAATGTGAAATATCCTCATAACGCAGCAGAAGCTTTTCCCCAGAGAATAAGCTGCTAAATCCAGCCTAAGCTTCCATCTCCAGTGTGCTCATATTCCTTTTATCTCATTGTATTCTTTTGGGGTTGCCTGGCCCATGCCTCGTTTATTTTAATTTAGTGTATAAAATAATATTATGCATAAAGACTCAGAGCAAAGCTCTCAATTTATTGGTTTATATTTCAAACCATTGTTTTATTACTTGTTCATTTTCTAGTATAGTGCTCAGGAGTGACTCATCTCCCTGCACTAGGGGCTAATGGGCCCTGGTTCGATTCCTTTTTTGACCTCATGTTTTCCTTTTTCTTCTTCTACTACACTCCCCACTGGGCTGGTTGGCCATGCCCACTTACCTTAACACTTCTAGGTGCAATGGCCATATAACCAGGCTGCTAGCATGCCAAAGGCACCCCTAAGGCAATCCCCTATGAGCCCATTCAATACCCCATCCGCAGCCAACACCATCCATGCTGCTGACCGCACATTAGACATTGGGGTAAATGTTTGACTTTTCTATACACAAGAATCAATCCTTTTCCTCAAGCTGCAATTTTGTCCTTCCTGTTTGACTTGGCCTTTTCTGCAGGGTCATCCCTAGACTTTTTGCCTTCACCCTTCCTGTTTTCTGAGCTGGTTTTTGTTGGCTTTTAGGACTGTACATTTTACCACTTCTTCTAACCAGTTGTGCTCTATCCTTAAAACATGGTAAAATGGGCTTAAACCCAATTGGTATATTTAATTTACTTACAAGTCCCTGCTAAAGTGGTACTATATGTATCCAGAGCCTGTAAATTAAATTCTACTACTGAGCCTGCATCACTAATTGTGCCACCCACTGAAACATGTCTCGAGCCTGCCATTTTTGTAAGTGCGTTTTCTAACTGCCACATCGGCCCGGCAAAATAAATCTTTTGCCAGGCCCTAATCTTCCTTTTTGATACATATAAGCCACCCCAGCTCCTCTCCCATTGGTCCTCCCGCCTCCCGGCTGACCCTCCCTCCCGGCTCCTACTTAAGGGGTCCCTGCCGGGTCACTCACTGTGACCCCTGTGCCCTCGCAGGCGGTCGCTCCCTCCACGCTGCTCTGACGCTCCCCTGCCTGCCTGCTGACTCAGCTGCTGCCTGGCCGCTCCCTGCTTGCTGAGACCTCCGCTCACCTCCTCCACGCCCCTGCCCTCCGCATCTTCCTCGGGTACGCCTCTGCTCGCAGCCTGCCGCCTCTGCCCCCGCTCCTCACCGGACCCGCTGCCCTGGTCACCTCCGTGCTTTCCCGCCGCCGCTGACCCGTAGCTCCGCCTCCCCTCCTCTCCCATTGGTCCTCCCGCCTCCCGGCTGACCCTCCCTCCCGGCTCCTACTTATGACGCCCCCTCAGCGACCGCGCAGCGGACGTGCCCAGCGGGAGCGCCAACTGAGCACCGAAGGTGCGCCAAAGGTAAGCCCGTCTGCGCCCGTCCGCGCCTGGACCGCGCCCAGTGCCAGGACCCCTGGCCCCCGCAGACCCCAGCCCACCCGTCGGACCTACGGCGCCACAGAACTCTACGCACTCAACGCCGGAAGAATCCTGGGGTGCTACCGAGCCACCCCTAGACGCACCCACGGACCCTTCTGCTGTAACGCCTGCAAGTTCACCTGCATCCGGACCTGCACCACTCCAGCAGTACTCAAGACCTCCACGAGCAACAGCAGCAGCCACCTGAAATGCATCCTGCTCAACACCCGCTCCGTCCACAGACACGCCGTCGAGCTCTGGAACCTGCTCGACACAACCTCACCAGACGTCGCCTTCCTCACGGAAACCTGGATGAACGCCTCTTCAGCGCCCGACATCGCCATCGCCATCCCAGACAGCTACAAGATCATCCGAAGGGACCGCATCAACCACACCGGAGGAGCCATCGCCATCGTCCACAGGAACACCATCAGCATCACGACCAACACCGACGACACCCTCGCAACCGCCGAGCACCTGCACTTCCAGGTCCACATCAACCCCAAGACCACCCTCAGAGGCACCCTCATCTACAGACCCCCGGGACAGCGCACACAATTCAGTGAAGACATCGCCGACTTCATCAGCCCGCACGCCCTCTGCTCCGCTGACTACATCCTCCTCAGGGACCACAACTTCCACCTGGAGAACAACAACGACCGCAACACCACCACCCTGCTGGACAACCTCGCCAACCTGGGACTCAAGCAGCTGGTGACCACCCCCACCCACTACGCCGGACACACACTTAACCCCGTCTTCTCATCCAGCAAGGACATCGCCTTCAGCCACGCCACCGGACTCCACTGGACGGACCACAGCTGCGTCCACTTCAGCTTCAGAAGGACCACGACCCACCACCACCAACAACAGGTTGCACGCAGAAGCTGGAACAAGATCACTGCCGACCAGCTCGCGACTTCCCTGAGCAAGAACCCCCCCCCCCCCCAGCACAACGAACCCAAGCCAGGCGGCCACCAACCTCACAAAGTGGATCACCGACTGCGCAGACGACCTCGCCCCCCTGAGGACCCCGCCTAGCAGACCCGGTAGCAAGAAAGCCCCATGGTTCACCGACGAACTCAAGAGCTCCAAGAAGAACTGCCGAGCCCTCGAGAGAACCTGGCGCAGAGACCCAACACCGGACAACATGACTGCCCTCAAGCTCGCCACCCGAAAGCACCACCAACTCATCCACGCCACCAAGAAAACTGCATTCAAGGAACGACTGGACAACAACGCACACAACAGCAAGGAACTCTTCAACATCGTCAAAGAGCTCTCCAACCCCAACGCCAGAAACAACGACATCACCCCTTCGCAAGACCTCTGCAACTCCCTCGCCTCCTACTTCCGCAACAAGATCGCGGACATACACAACAGCTTCAACACTCAACCGACGAACGCCACGATTGAACCACCGCCCCCCACCACCACCCTCCGCGCCTGGACTCCGTCAGCACTGAAGACACCGTCCGCACTATGAACTCCATCCACTCCGGATCTCCGACCGACCCCTGCCCTCACCACGTCTTCAGCAAGGCCGACGTTGTCAGCACACCCCACCTGTGGGAAATCATCAACACCTCCTTCGACACCGCTACCTTCCCGGAGAGCTGGAAGCACACCGAACTCAGCGCTCTACTAAAGAAGCCATCAGCCGACCCCACCGACCTCAAGAACTACCGCCCCATCTCGCTGCTCCCGTTTCCTGCAAAAGTCATCGAGAAGACCGTCAACAAGCAGCTAGCCGCCTTCCTCGAGACGAACGGATCCCTCGACCCCTCGCAGTCTGGCTTCCGGGCCAACCACAGCACCGAGACCGCCCTGATCGCAGCCACCGATGACATCCGAGCCCTGCTTGACAACGGAGAAACAGCAGCCCTCATCCTCATAGACCTCTCCGCGGCCTTCGACACTGTCTGCCACCGTACACTAGTGCAGCGCCTCAGCAACGTCGGAATCCAGGAGAAGGCACTGGAGTGGATCATCTCCTTCCTCGCCGGAAGGACACAGAGAGTCCGCCTCCCTCCGTTCAGATCAGAAGCCACCGAAGTCATCTGCGGCGTTCCGCAAGGCTCCTCGCTCAGTCCAACCCTCTTCAACGTCTACATGAGCCCCCTCGCAGACATCGCACGCCAGCACAACCTCAACATCATCTCCTACGCCGACGACACCCAGCTGATCCTCTCCCTTACCAACGACCCCGCCACCGCCAGAGCCAACCTTCACGAAGGGATGAAAGAGGTAGCCGAATGGATGAAGAACAGCCGCCTGAAACTGAACTCGGACAAGACGGAAGTCCTCATCCTGGGATCCTCACCCGCCGCCTGGGACGACTCCTGGTGGCCCCCCGCCCTACGCAGCGCACCCAAACCAACAGACCACGCACGCAACCTGGGCTTCATCCTGGACTCCTCCCTCTCCATGACCAGACAAGTCAACGCCGTCTCCTCGTCATGCTTCAACATCCTGCGCATGCTACGTAAGATCTTCTGGTGGATCCCCACCGAGACCAGGAAGACGGTCACCCAGGCCCTCGTCACCAGCCGTCTGGACTACGGCAACTCCCTCTACGCCGGAACAACCGCCAAACTCCAGAAGAGACTCCAGCGGATCCAGAACGCCTCAGCACGACTCATCCTGGACATCCCCCGTCGCAGCCACATCTCCGGACACCTGAGAGACCTGCACTGTCTCCCGGTCAACAAGAGAATCACCTTCCGTCTCCTCACCCACGCGCACAAAGCCCTACACAACCAAGGCCCAGAATACCTCAACAGCCGCCTCAACTTCTACGCTCCCAAACGCCAGCTTCGATCGACCAGCCACCCCCTCGCCGCCGTCCCCCGCATCCGAAGAGCCACCACAGGGGGACGGTCCTTCTCCTACCTCGCCGCCAAGACTTGGAACTCCCTCCCCACCCACCTCCGCCTGACCCAGGACCACCTCGCCTTCAGGAAGCAACTCAAGACCTGGCTGTTCGAGCAGTAGCAGACCCCCCTCCCCCAGCGCCTTGAGACCCTCTGGGTGAGTAGCGCGCTATAGAAATGCGATCATTGATTGATTGATTGACCCCTTGTGTAGGCCCTAAACTCCCCAGGGGGCAGTGTGCAGTGTATTCAAAACGTTGGACATATACATTTAACTTTTACATGTCCTGGTAGTGAAAAACTCTTAAATGCATTTTTCACTACTACAAGGCCTACCTCTCCAATAACACTGGGTTCCTTATTACATTTAATAAGTGATAACGTTCAATTGGGAACAGGTATGGATGCTGAGTTTGGTGTCTATGGGATTGTAATTAAAACCCCTCCTTGATAGTAAAGTCAGATTGTTTTTCACACTTTTAGAAAGTAGGCATTTTCTTGTCCTAACAATTTAGTGCCTGCAGCCTGATCCTGGGTCACATGACTATGTGTAGTTGGAAGTTGGTCTTTGTGTATTGCTCCCAGACAGTGAGACAAATGTAAGATAGGTGTTGGCAGGATGGACCACTCTGAATTCACAAGGGGGAGGAGCTGTCACCTACCACACTTGCACATCATAAAGGCTCTGCCTGAGCACTCTCACAAAGGGTTTGAAGCTGGACTTTAGTAACCCCAGACAAGCTGTGGCCAGGACAGGGAGGAAGGGGATGCCTGACACCCCAGGGGAGTGTAAACCTCTAGAAGCTTTCTCCACTTTAAAGCGGGCACAAGGTATAAATATTAGACCCTTAGACCCAATTCTTCAGTACACTTTTGGACTTGTGGACAGGCAAAAGGACTGCTGTGCTGCTGAAAATCCTGCTACTCTGCTGGACGGCTGATCAGAAGCACTCCTACCCCACTGTACTGACCTGCTACCCTGCTGCCCTGCTGCTCTCTTGTCTGGGTGAGAAGGACTACAAACGAATCTCAAACCCAGGACCCCAGACTGACTCCAAGGCTAGTTGGACTGGTTCTTTGGTCATTCCCGATCCGGGGATGGCTATTAACTGTTGTACATTTGTTATTGTAGCCCTGACAATCTCTGCTGGCACATCCACAGCTTAGACAAAGCACGTGTTGGCAAGGCAAAGACTTGAGAAATGGCTTATGACAATAAAGACTGCTGGTGGAACATTCACCCAGTGCAGGCCTTCACATCACAAGCCTCTTGTTTACTGCAACCTTGCCATAACCAGACAATGCACAACGCATCTCAAGACAGGACTTTTCATTGCAAGCCCCAGGTAGACAGCTTCTTCGATGATGATGCAGGACCTTGCTTCGCAGCCCGCAGCTCTACAGAACCCATGCTGCGCAACACATCTCCTTGACGCAGGGCTCTGCAACTCTTAGTAACCAGGATTTAAGGTACTTGGTTCACCAGGCTAACTGGGTCCCTGTAGCCTGCCTGCACTCCATCGTGGTCAGTCTGAATTTGTGACTTTGTCCTTGTCCAGTGCACCCAGATATCCACAGTTGGAGCTTCGTGGTGATATTTTCATTTAAATCTTCAAAATTGTATATTTCAGGTTCTACTAATTGGATTTTTGTCCTTTTGGTCTTGATTTATTTATTATAATTTACTCTATTCTTCTAACACGGAGTGGAATTTTTCTTGTGTTGTATGTTTACTTTGTGACTATTTAGAGCACTGCGCAAATACTTTACACACTTACTCTTAATTAAGCCTATCTGTTCTATGCCAGACTACCAGAAGATTGAGCACAGTTTAATTTAGTCTTTGCTTGTGATTTCACCCTGACAAGGATTGTGGTTCCTGCTTGAGTGGGGCTGCACTCCCTCAACCAGTAACCCAATTTCTTACACTACCCATTTCTCACCCTCGCTTGCTCTTTCTTACACTTCTGTCTCATCCACCCCATCCATATCATTCTCCCCGGCCACTTCGCCCATTTCTCACCTTTTTAAAAAGTCCACCTCTTATGCTATTTATTTCTGTTTCTCCTGTTTCCTCTTCTTCAGCATCTTCCTCTTCTTCCTCCTCTTCCTCCTCAAACTTTCATAAAACCAGTCCCTAGGTTACATCCTTCCTACTTAAGCTGCCTTCCTATCTGAAGCTCACCTTCAAGTCAATTCTCAGATTATATCCTCACTTGATCACTTTGCTCTCTTTGGTGGCTTTGTTACCTTTGATGCCTTGGTACACTCAGGAGTTAAAGTCCTCCAGATTTCTTTTCAAGCCGATGGGCCATCCTTTTAAATGCTTTTACTCCCCCACTTTTCCATCAGCACAGAAGTGTTATAATGCAAAATGATGGGAACTCTCTATGCAGAATGTGATGAGGAACCCCTGAGTGTCCCATATCTCACATATATTTAAAAGCCTTGGTTTGAATGGAGGCACCTCCGGAAGGGGCCCCTTCCACACAGCACCCCTATAAAGCACTTGTTCGCTTTACAAATATGCTTCCTTCAATACCCACAAGATTACTCAGTTTGCTAACTTAGCTGAGGAAGTTTTTTGCATCGTGAATTCAGCTGCTAATTCAGAGTGCCTGTCTCCCAGTATTGCACCATCTTAGTTGCTCTGTGAGTTTTTAGATAATCAACTGCCGAAGAAAAGTGGCAGTCCCAACAGTATTTAGCAATTTCTGTCCAACCTCTCTCCTTCCTCTGCTGATCAAGTTACCTGAGAAAGAAATGAACCAGCAAATCACTGCCTTTCTCAAAAATCCTAGATCACCTCCTGGCTGGCTTTCATATTATGCTTAAGACAGAATCTGCTCTTCTTTCTCTCCTAGATGATCTTATACTGCTGAAAGACCAGGGAGGATCAGCATCTCTTCTGCAGCCTTCAGCACTATATCCCACTCTATTTTTATGGATCGCCTCCATTCTTTGGATATCTGCAATACTGCTCTAAAATGGATCACAAGAACCCTCATAATCATTCCCAATCAGTTCACACTCTCCAATTTTCAATGGATTTCTGCACCATTTCAGCAAGTGTCCCTTAAGACTCTTCCCATTGCCCAACCCCCTTTAACATATCTTTTGATCTTCTGAGATGCTCTTTTTGGCTTTTCTTTATCTCTTATGCTGGTGGAATATTTGGACGAAACATCAAGTTTTAAATATCGGGAGGCAGAAATATAGGAAACAAATATTGTGATGCACAAATATTGTGATGCAGGAATAACTTTGTCAAAAAGATCATTTTTTCAGGTCAGTAATATAATTCTTAAGAACATCATTATTAATATTGTTTTTAATAATATAGTTGTAAAGAATATTTTTAATTATTTTAATGTGTTTTGGTTCATATATTATTTTTATATGTCATTGTTTGTATAATTGTTATTAAGTGATTTAGAATTTTTATCTTTGTTCTTAATTGTAAATTATAGGATTTATAGTGTTGTAGCTGGTTGTTGGGTTTATAGGGGCTAGGGAGGGAAGTTAATTAAGTCATAATGTATTAATAATTTGAAAGTAAGTATGTAATTAATATTAATTATGTATAGTATGCAATATTGCTTTAATTTACTTATATTTGAGCTGTGAGTTGCTATGTTTGTAGGGGGTTGGGTGGGAAGTTAATTAGGTAATAATTACTCAGCAATTCATTTTTAATGTATTAATAAATATTCATTAGATTAGTAACTATGTAAATTGTGTCATAATCATATATTTTATTTATATTTTAGGTGCAATCTCCCGGGTTTGTAGGGGTAAAGGGTGGTACGCCAATTAAATAATAATTAATTTATTAATAATTATTGGAGTGATGATTAATTATTTACATTATGTAATACAGATTTATTTTAGGTCTATATCAGTTGTGGTTGCTTAGTTTGTAGGGGATCTGATGGAAAGTTAAGTAATATTTAAAAATTATTATTATTAGCGTATAATTAAACATTTAATTGATTATTAAGGATGTAAATAGTGTAATAATTATATATTTTACTTATATTTTAAGTGTGGGCTGCTGAGTCTTTAGGGTTGTTGAGTGGGAAGTTGATGAAGAAATTATTAATTAACAATGAATTATTAATTGTTAGTTATTTACTTGATTATCATTTATGTAAATTGTGTTATGCTTATTTATTTTAGTTATATTTTAGTTGTGGGTTGCAAGGCTTGTAGGGGTATAGGGTGGCAAGTTAATTAAGTAATAATTGAATCGCCATTATTTTTACACTGTAAGTTAATTATTACACTGTTTATGAATTTTCTAAATTGGTTAATTTTTCTTTATTGTTTTATATAAATATTGTTTCAAATAATAATATATATACATATATATATATATATATATATATTTATATATATATATATATATATATATATATATATATATATATTCTCCCACATTCCTTCTCTCACAGAAAGATAACGACGCCGTGTCTTGCATAGATTATGAATTTAATTGCCAACTGCTGCTGGACGCGTTTCGCCTGTCCTGCAGGCTTGTTCACCAACAGTGTGAAATAAAGTTTACCACCATTTTAAACACAGCAAACACATGTCACGTGGTTGTACTACAAACACAGTGTATTTAAAGAAAGACTTGTAGTTCTCATTTACCCCACATTAATTCGCAATTCTCTCAGCATTTTACCCGCAATGCCCCTGAGATGTTTCAAAATTACAAAACTTATTTTCTTTCATCAGGCAACAAAATTAATTCAAAATGATGGAAATGAAAGTACACCGAAATAAATACTCTCCAAAACCGGCGTGAATCAATACAGGGCTAGTGCCTACAAACATGTTACAATCCCTTATATAAGTATACTCAGGGTCTGAAACTTCTCACGTTAATTAACTGAGCGTGCAACACTGTCCAGAATCTAAACAAAGTTGCGTGTAACGTCCTGAGTTCAGCCCAAGTGGGCATATCATACAAAGGCGAAAAGGGAAAATTGTGAGTAGCGAAATATAAACTAATGCACAAGTAACAGGTGTAGTGTGAAAAATATATATCTGTTCCCTAATAACACCCATAAATGTGAAGTTTAACCAATGGTTCTAAAAACAAACAGGAATGGAAGAAGCCCATTATAAGTCTTTATTTTACAGATGTGTATGCAAATCCTCCTCCATATTTAAACCAGTCGGTATTTTACAGTTCAATTTGATTATATAAGAAGATTCTAGTCTTCTCAAATGTTTCTCATGGTGCCTCCTCTCTCATTTGGTTTAACCGAGTCTATAACAAAGTAAAACAGATCAGTTATGTTTTTTTGATGATCACTCTCAAAGTGGCGTGCCGCTGGATAGGTTTTGTCACCGTTCTTGATGGCCCTTAAGTGCCTCAAAATACTTTTGTGAACAGGTAAGATCCTGCTGCCCACATATACATATATATATAAATGATTACACCACTAAAAGAACGAAAAATACATACATTTAAAAATTAATCCGTGTTAAGTTAGCAAATGCTATGCTTTATAAATGCAAGTACTGAAGGATTCTTTCTCCCTGCCAGGTGCTGTCCAAGTTCAACACAAACTCATTTATTTAGTTTATTATCCTTGTTTTATACTTTTGGAGAGTAAGAAGTCCCTTATAGCGATGCATGGGATTGTTTATAAAGAATAGCTAAAACTCTCAAAATACCAAATGCCACATTAATTAAGTTCCACAAGGTTACACTTTCCCTCGATTATCGTGCGTAACCCTGTATTTCCCAGCGCCCAATAAATTTAGAGTGTAAATGAAAACTCCTAGTTTGAAGCTGTTTGCGACTCATGGTACCGAACTAGTAAGTACTAATTATCCACAAATGTTCCAGAAAAAATTCGGGCAGTACATGACTTTCATGACTCCTATCACGGCATAGAGTCACTGCCTCTATCTAATGTCACAAATCCTTCCGTTCTTTAAAATCTTCTGGCAAAGTATGGGAAGAACTGGTAATTCTGTCTACTCAGCTGTGTGCTGCAAGCCCTCCTCCCAATTGCTCTAATTACCACCGCTCTCTTCACCAGCAGTCTCGAGTGCCTTCCGACGCTCCGGCTGCAGGCAGCCTGCGGTGGCATCAATAACAGCTGGGGGTGGGGGGGGCTCTGCGGTGTATATTCAAACAATCCTTACAAAAGCGTCAGCTGCCGTGGTGCACCTGAAGGAAGGGGCGTGTCAGATAGGATGCCAACAACTCGTTAATATATTCCATCCACGACCTGTCCATGGGTAAAACAGGCTCTGTCAAAGCACAGGATACCAATTGCTTTAAACCAGTAAATTTATTCCAATGCTTTCGCCAATATGACGCGTTTCGGCCGAGGCACAAGCCTTTTTCACATAAACTAGGCGCCATACTGAGCTAACCTTATATAGTGTTAAACAGATCACGTGATGCATGGACATGAAAGAAAATTGTAAATGCAGCTGTCCTTTAAAATTATGTCAGTATCAGATTATTACCATTGTCAATGCAGACCCTGCAAAAGTGAAACTACCACAGCTACTGCATCTAATAAATGCAATACTACTAGTGACAGCACATTTCGATGTTTAGACTCTGAAGACCTCTGGTTAAATACAAACGAAAAGTGTTGGACTATATATATATAGAATTTTACACTTAAAGTTAATTATAACATTGTTTATGAATTGGGTAAATTGGTGTATCATTCTTTACTATATATATATATATATATATGTATGTATATATATATATATATATATATATATATATATATATATATATATATATATATATATATTGTTAAATATTACATATAGTTAAATAATATTTTTTATATTAAATATAATATGGTTATGCAAACATGCAATGTGTTTGCAGTGAAGTAATGTATCTACTATTGCACAGACTGGAGTGGGAATAGTACATTTTACACCTCCAAAATTCAATGCTTTCCCTACTGTTGCACAGAGTGGAGTGGAAATAGAAAATCTTACCCCTCTGAGTCCAAGCTTTGCTTACTGTTGCAAACACTGGAGTAGAAATAGTAAATGTAACCCCTCTGAAGTCCAACGCTTTCCATACTATTGCACAGACTAGTGTGAGAATAGTACATTTAACCCCTCTGAAGTCCAACACGTTTCCTACTGTTGCACAAACTTGAGTGGGAATTTTAAATGTAACCCCTCTGAAGTCCAAAACTTTCTCTACTGTTGCACAGACTAGAGTGGAAATAGTCAATTTAACTCCTCCGAACTGCAATACTTTTCCTACTGTTGCACCATTTGGAGTGGTAATAATATATTTAACTCCTTTGAAGTTCTACACTTTCTCTACTGTTGCATAAACTGGAGTGAGCATAGTGTATGTATTATTCCCAGACTCAAAAACAATCCCTAATATGGGTCAAATATATTTACTATCAATATTTGTTTATAAGTTACATTTTATAGTATTTGTTTTTATTTTTATTTGTTTCTTAATTTTTATATTTTTGAAAAAGATTTTTTACTTTTTTTCTGTTATATTTGTTTAGTAATTTATTTAATGTTTGTGCTTTGTTAATATTGTTTGTGTTTCTTGTAAATTCATTTATTCTTGGAAATATGTATATATATATATATATATATATATATATATATATATATATATATATATATATATATAGATAGATAGATAGATAGATATAGATATATATATTAATAGTAGTACATATAAATAATAAAATAAAAAATAATATAATGTGATTTTGTTTAAATAATTGTGTTGCAGAATATATGTTTATATATATATATATATATATTTTACAATCCACAATTCTGCCAATAAGCAAGGTCGCGCACTCAAGGGGATTCAGTCAAAGCTATTTATTCACTGGAATTCGCTACGCGTTTCGACACACCAAGGTGTCTTGATCGCACGATCGTGTGATCAAGACACCTTGGTGTGTCGAAACGCGTAGCGAATTCCGGTGAATAAATAGCTTTGACTGAATCCCCTTGAGTGCGCGACCTTGCTTATTGGCAGAATTGTGGATTGTAAATTGAATCTTTCGGCTTTGGGTTTGCCGAATTTCGCGCCACCTGACGACGGGAGGAGGTACCCAGCAAGACCCAGTGTGCTTGGAATATATATATATATATATATACACACAAATATATATGTGTGTGTCTTTATATAAGTATATATTTATATAAATAGTATTAAATATTAGTGAAATTAATGTATTAATTATTCTTAATGGTATATATTAAAATATTTAGGATTTACTTCTTTAAGCTATATATATATATATATATATTTATATATATATTATATATATTATTTATTAAATATTATTCTTTATGCTCTTTGGTGAGGCTAAAATCTGCTGGGCTCCTGACTGGTGGCCTCTAGACCTAGGCCCAGTCCCTGAGCCTAAGCAGATAGTCAAGAACCTAGGGGTCCGTCTGGAACAAGAACTCAGCCTGAAGCAGCATGTTACCAACATTGTGGGGTCCTGTTTTCGAACTATAGGACTACTGCGCAGAGTTTTTCCACTGCTTCCAGACACTATTAGAAAGACCCTGGTCCAGGCGCTGGTTATCAGTCGTCTCGACTATTGTAATGGCCTCTTGCTGTCAGCTAATGAGGAGGATCTGGACAGGTTGCAGGTTGTGCAGAACACTGCAGCTAGGCTGGTGGTAAATGCTCCTCCCAGAACACCATCAAAACCACTTCTTGCCAGGCTTCATTGGCTCTCCATCCGTCAGAGAGTCACCTTTAAGATCTGTTGTACGGTACATAAAGGTCTTCATGGTTTGGGTCCCTCTTATCTCGCAGACAAGTTTGTGCCGTATGTCCCTTCCCGTGCTCTACGGTCCAGTGATCAATTGCTTCTTATGATTCCTAGGATCAAGCGGGCAAGGCAAGGGGGTAAGGCTCTGTCGGTAAGGGGACCGAAGATTTGGAATGGCCTCCCCCTCCAGCTTAGGCAGCTTGAAAATCATCTGGCCTTCAGGAAAAAGCTGAAGACGTTTCTGTTCCAGGTCTAACTATACAGTCTCAGAATTGGATTGCAGTTATGTAACTTGTTCTCCTGTAGGTTCGGCAGTCATAAAGCGCGGAGATACTCCCCTGGGAGTCTATTCTAGCGCTCTACAAACACGCAAAATAAAATAAATAAATAAAATATATTAGAATATTTAGGATTTATTTCTTTTTTGCTGTGAATACGGCTGATTGATAATCATGTTACCTTTCGTAAAGCCCTTAAAATCCTTCTCTTTACATCTCTGTAATCCCTTGCCTAGTCATTACCAGGGGGCTGATTATGATGCAGGCAGACTAAGTCCGTCCACCATCGTAGCGGTGTTTGCGACCGCCCGCCAGACATGTGGCAGTCCCACCACTGAGATTAGGAAACGCCCGCCATACTGGTGAGCGCATCCAGGGCTTTTAGCATTGCGTGCAGTGCTGCTGGCTGCAGCACCGTACGCAATGTCAAAAGTGCTTGCACTGCATTTCCCAGCACTACGTGGCAGGCACCAACCGGTGCCTGCCACTTGGTGCATGAAAATGCAGGGGGATACCATGGGTACCCCCCAGTGCAGCGACACCCCCCAAATAAGGGGGGCCCGCAACAGGCCCCCAAACCCATTCCCTGCCAGCCTTTCCATGGTTTCATGAAAAGGCCTTTCCTATACCCACATCCTAATTTGGTGGACGGTGCCTGCTAGGCACCACCACCATTTTAGGGGCCCTGCACCGTCTGCCAAGCAATTGGTGCGATTGCCTTTGGTGGTAAAGCGGCGGACTGACTTTGCATCCGCCATGCGAATTTAGCAGTGGGTAATATGCTTGGTGATGGCGGAAGGACCGCCGGCCCGGCGGTGGCGGTCCTTCCGCCATCATAATGACCCCCCAGGTGTCGTCCTCCTAGCACAAGGATCCCCTTCAGGATGGAAACATGCTGTACAAGTATTGACATCATCATCATCAAGGGACTATTTTACATCAGAAAAGTGCATTCAGTCATGACCCACCACTGCAATCTTTTAGTTGCGTCTTTTCTGTTATGGAATTGTGCAATATACTCTTTGATCTACTTTACTTCTGTAATTTGTCAAATGCAGGTTTTTTCTCTAGTATCCATTCTATACAGAGAACTAACTTTCTGCTAATTTTTTCCTAATGTTGGCAAAGCCAATAGGACAGGCTTGAATGTGACAAACAGCATTTGTGCATGGAATGTATATAAACAGCATTTATGGATGTCAGTGTATATAGGCATTGACAAATTAAGGCCAGACCTACTGGCTTTGCTAATGCTTCTTTGGATAAGTGTGCATTGCTCCCTCTGTGTAACTGTTCTGGGTGTGCGAGTAAAGCTTGCAAAGCTGGTGTTCAGACAATAAATTTTCTCTGTGTTGGGAATGGGTGTGGCTTAACGGCTGCGCGCTGACTTTGAGGCTAAGAAACCAGGTTTGAGTGTGGCAGGAGGCTCAAACATCCTGTGATTCTGGGCAAATCAATTAATCTCAAAGAGGGGAATGCAACCACCTTCATTGAATCCTCGCTCCAGAGCCTGCTGGGCCCAGCGGGCCTTTGACCAGTGAACGAGGTGGAGTGAGCCTACAGGGTGCAGTCTGGGTTACCTCCCCGCCAAAGAGTGCGTGGCTCCTCCCCCGATGGTGGCCAGAATATTGAATGAAACTACCCAGAACTCCCCACCTGCTCCAGGACAGGAACAAAGGTTTTACACAACGGTATCACAGCACTGTGCCTTGTCAAGCTTCTCCACCTCACGGTGCCATCATTTCCCATTTTGATATAGTTATGTTTCTATCAATGTAAAGGTCACCCTTGCATAGTGATACATCATTTCCTACTCTATTTCCAACTTGCTATTGTGTAAATTCCAATCATGTAGCTTAGTTTTCGTCTTTCACTGATTCACAATGTTCCATTTTTCTTTAGAATTATTTGACCTGTGTTTGTGGGATGCACACTAGTTTCGATGACAACTGGCTCCTCTATTCTGTCACGATGATTTTTGTTTTCTAACTGCCCGTTGCAGAGAAACAAGAAAGTACAAACTCCAAGATGGCAGGACTGACTGTTATGTTGCCTTGTAATATTATTACAGCTCCTGTACTGTGTAGTGTTCATGTTCTCTCACTGTTTAGTTGCCTTTCGGATGATCCACCCATGCTTTGCACTAGTATTCCACTAGCTATTGGTACAGAATAACGACAACAAGAAGGGTCAAGCCACACAAGTCCTGCACTCAACAACACAAAGTGATGAGAGTAAAAAAAGAACTATACAGTGGTGCAATGAACCAGAGACGTAACGCTTCTACGTCTCCATAAAGGGAAAGGAATTTCACAAGACAAGACACACAAAATGGTTCAGCACTCAACTTTCCAATCAATTGTGGCTGTAACAGATTTTGGATTTTGTAATCTATAGTATACATATGAAGACAGCGGAGCAGTATCCTTTCAAACAACCGATATGAGTCGTTTCTTCTTATTCATATCGGTTGTTTGAAAGGATACTGCTCCGCTGTCCCCATATGTATGCTATAGATTATAACATCTGTTACTGCTACAATTGATTGGAAAGTTGAGTGCTGAACCATTTTGTGTGAGCTATCGGTACAGCATCGCTCGACAAAATCTATAAAACGGAGTTATTCCACTGTCACGTTCCCCTTTGATACTGTCTTGATGTTCTCTGGGCTCGTCTAACCCAATCACTCTGTACCAACATTGGAATGATTATGCCTGTGCACATGCTGATCAACAGCAAGGTGATGGGTGGAATGCCCGAATTAGTCTAAGCCACCGGCGACCGGTCTGAGCTCCATTCCAATCCATCATTTTTCATCTTCTGGTACATTCCAGACAGGGACTAGCCATAGAACTATCAGTCTTGGTCCTGTTCTGATACAGAACTCCTGCTACGCCTCACTGGTGAGGGCTAAGTAGTCCGAAACCGATAAAAGGTAGCTTGCGCTCCAATCTGGAGTGGACCAGGTCTGGCGGTAAAACTGGGGCACGTGTCAGTGACGTTTTGAAACTTGAAGGGGCCCCCTGCAAAGTGCACGGAGTGAGGGCGCCCCCCTGACCTCAGCAGGAGCTCTCAGGCCAGCGGCCCGCTGCCCGGGCACAGTGCCAGAGGGGGCTCCCTGGAGCTCAGGCCCCCCTCCCCACGCACGGTGGGGGCTAATGTGACGTCACTGGGCAGAGTCCACCACATTTCAAGTAGAGGGATAAGGCCGAGTTCGCCACATATCACACTGTCTGACATGTGATGGCTGCCCCAGCTATAACAGCCTTTCAGATACCAGAAGCCCAATTTTGCCTTAGAACAGCAGTTATGCCCAATGCAAGTGCCCTTTTGCGTGCTTAAATTTCACTTGGGTGCGAAACAATGTACCCCCCCCCCCCCCGTGATGGTAAATGACAGATGCCTGTTCTTTGAATGAGGATCTATAGATATCTGACGTCACAGGTGGAACTTAAAAACTACAGACAGTAGTACTGAAGGTAGGAGCGAGCAAAGGAGAGGAAGGTGGAAGCTCCACCAGGTGTTAGGAGGTGACCGCTCACACAATTATAGCTTGGTGGGTATTCACAAACAGTGTCCCTACATGACGTCACACGTAACTTTAGTAGGACAACGTTTGGGGGTAAGCCGGTGATTAAGTTGGGCTAATTCCCAAAATACACCCATAGTTTTCATGGTACAGGGAAGAATTTCCCTGCACATGCGAACATGTTTTTCACCTTGAGAAAGTGCACAAATACACATTCTTCCAATCCACAAACTCCTGACTGTCCGTGGACGTCATACTGTCAGGATATCGAGTCTTAATTATTGTGCTACAAAATAGTCATAGCCAGGATACTGAGCACAAAAATATCGTGATGGTATGTATACACTTGTAAGTATAGGTTTACTATACTTTACTCCATATGTATTTACTTGAACAGTATAAATGTCTTCGGGGTACACAGCGGTGAAGTTAAGAGTAGTTCAACCATACCTGGCTACATGTACTAAACTTCACAATATTTTTGGGAGTCAATGCTCTGGCTACGATAGTTTGTGCACATTGTGTTTGTGCTCAATATCCTGACATACACTCCTGAAGATATCCTACAGGCAAGTGTGTTAGAGAAATCTGCTGGTTTTGGGAATCCCAACAACTAAATCTACAGTCGTAAGCCTACCACTCGTAGATTGGTAGGTAGGTAGATAACAGTCGGAATGATTCACTTTGGTTTGGGTTTGCTTTCCTGGTCTGAACTCAAACTTGCTATACTATGGTGTTGCTGCTGAAGGGACTGAGCATATTCTACGCGCATTGGGCACAATTTCCTGGAAAAAGGAATCAATTTGCTTCAGAGAAGACGGTGTGTTTAGTGAATTCTGAGAAGACCCCAGAGGTGGCAGGGAGACTGTTTGCTAACCAGGTAATACATTAACCAAAGAGGAGGAGCCGGTGTGCATGGCCTCTGTAGGAACCTGAGGTCGTTCCATCCCTTTCAACACCCTTATCTGCACTGACTTCACTTCAAAGGGACAGTCTGCTCTGCAGTCCTCTTCCAGCTCTCACCTGTCCTGATTTGCCTGCACTTACTCTTTATCCAGCTTGGTTTTTCAAAGTCGAAGGCAAAGTTATATGTTACCCTGTTCTCTTCCCATAGCAAGAAGTCCATTTGTTGAAATCTGGCACCTTTTTGTGTCCTGTTGCCGTGAAACCATAAGAAAGATTCCTACTGTTGCCCCAATATCACACCAGTAGGGGCTTCCAGTGGGTGTCAAAAATCAATCTACAGGTTTGTCTTGTCATGAGGGAGGTTTGTCTTGTCATGAGGGGTCTATATATTAGAGCATTACAATGCTGGAAGCTCCATTGAAGCCGAAGTAGTAGCAGGGGGCCAATAATGTCTGATACAGACCATCACCCCCAAAGTTCCAATGTTTGTTTTATTGTTTCTTATTGGATCTATAACCAGACAGAGGGCTTTTAATAACCAGTGTAACAGGAGCATAATTGATCTAAAGCTTTTGGAAGAGGTCACCCACAGATGGTAGGCTGTTCTATATCTAATCAATCAACTCAAATTTGTAGAGCGCGGCTAATCATCCACAAGGGTATCCAGGCGCTTAGGTCATGCTGGGATCAGTCGAAAAGCCAGGTCTTGAGTCCCTTTCTGAACTCAGGGAGCGAGTATGATGCCCCATTGATTTTCACATGAGTGCGAATTTTCACGTTATTACTCTCACCTTTCATCATGATCACAAGGGTTATTTTTCTCAAAAGAAACTTCAGAATAGTACATAATCGCTGTTCAGAGCACTCTCAGAGATAGACGACATTCTAGCTGGCAAAGCAGCCAGTGGCAGCCTGTGCAGGTAAGCAAGGTAGGGCGGTGGGGACGGAGTGGGGAGTGGAAGTGAATATGACGGGTTAGTTAAAATAAAAAAATAAAACCACTTACCTGCCGCTTATTTATTTTCACTAACCTGTCGTATGTCACTTACACGACCCTCACACCGCCCGCCCAGCCCCACCAAGTTTACCTGCACGGGTCGCACTGATATGGGACTCCAAGCAAATGACCCAAGACCATCTGGGGCTGTTTGTTTCATAATATATTTCCAAGCAAAGTCATAACTTATCCATTTTCTACAGACAACCCTGAAAACTAGACAAATATAAATGAGGACAGGTATGAATATGTGTTGATTCTATTGAAATGCAGACCCTCATTATGGAAATACATTTAATGATTTAGGCATGTAGCAATTCTTAAAATGTACAGTTGTGAACAAGTTGCTGTTTTCATCATTTTTACATTTCTCACTTGTTTTGCCTATTTTACTGATTTCTGCATTTACTTTGTTTCATTTTTTTCTGCAGTAAAACTGGCTTACAATCAAACCTTTCAAAATAACAGTTTGAATTTCTTCTGTGTACACACTTGTGCACATTTGTGGCTACAGCCTGCCAGAACTCATAACAACAATAAACAAATATGGCGGACAGTCTCAGACATTGTTACGTGTCTGATACACATTCCGTCCAGGTAAGGTGAGGAAGTGCGTGGGTCGTAACAGGCTTTTATAGAAACACATTCACGATGGAATGACTAAAGTCAGCTTTCCTGTTAAACTTTTATAATTGACTCATACAATGAAAGCATACAGCCTTGGATTAGTCATCACCATGGTAATAACTTTAGCAAATCCACCTATCGCAGGGAGCAAATTAAATATAATAATCACTCAGACTTCCTAACATACTATAAAACCTAATGCAATACCAAGGTATTTAATTGACATTTATAGACAACACAGACTACAGGAAGGGTGCCAATAAAGTTAAACGCAACAATGTATTACATGGCAAAACAATGTAAAATCAAACAATGTGATTGTTGGGTCTGGGGGTATCTGGTGTCATATATGTGTTAGAATGTCACACAAAGAGCTAGGACGGGTTTTTTCTGGTAGAAATCAGAATGAATATAGGTCAGATGTTTTTTCAGGTCAGACAATTTCTAAAGGAGAGGGGAGACATTTCTACTGATTAAACCAATATCCTTATAGGGAATATATAGCAATACAGTTGTGGAGCTGTCAGGAACAGGGTTGTCTTCCACTGAGAGAGTCCTCGTGATATAAACTACGAAGCAAAGCGGAAGCTGGACTTGTCTGTGATAGCATTACAGTGCCAAGGTGACAAATGCTAGGTAACTACCTTTTTTAAACAAAAGCCAAGGTGCACCACTGTAGCATAAACAAGGGAAAAATTAAAAATCAGATCCGTGTTCGAAGATATATTCTTTGGAATTCTTCTTTTGTTCACATCGGATTAAAATGATCAGGATGAACTAACAGCCGACGCGTTTCATCCATACACTTGGACTTTTTCGGGGCAGAGCTAGAAACCACATGGGGATTAATGTCATTCCGTTCACAGCATATCAGAGCGCCAGGGGATATCGTAAATCCAGTCCACTTTGCCATTCAATCGGGCAAGTGAAGTGCCCTTCACAAAGGTATACACACAAATGTGGGGTGAAGATATGTAGAACTGGAAGCCCGGTCCAACCAAAATAAGGTGGGCCCAATATTAAAGGCAGAATGTCATATACAACTTCAATAAGTCGATGGTCTCAGTCGGAACGTCTCCAGTCAGATCACGAATGGGCCAGGTAACTAACTATTTATAATTTTATGGCCAGCCTATCCTCTTCTCTTTCTCTAATCAGCAGTAAAAGAGCAGAGGAATCAAGGAGGACCCATGCACAACATTGCCGTACCTCACCGAGATCCCCTTAAAAGCACTGATGTTCTAGAACCTACTCAACACCCTATAATATTCTCTCTCCTTCCCTTTCCAAATTGGCAGAATTAGTGTCCGTCAGAGCATCACCTTCAGAGCTTTAACATCAGAGCAGTGAGCAAGCGCCTCACTGTTGACGGGCTGTGTGAGAGCGGATCATCAGCCCGACTGCAGGTCCCTACCAGGTGTGTGCCAGTGAAGATGTACGAATGACAGTGGAGGCGGTGGTTGGTGACCTAAGGACACCACTTGTGCTCCTTTAACTTCCATGGGTCTGCTGAGGCCGGAGGCTGAGGGGAATCAGCGTCCGCCAGAGCATCGTCTTCAGAGTTTTGACATCAGAGCAGTGAAGAACCAGGTTTTGAAACCTGTGGCTTTTAAAATGAACAAGTGGATTTTACATATCACTTTTTAAATGGTCTGATGCAATCATCATACATAACTCTGTTATTTTATGGCTAATCATTTTGGCAAAGCCAATTTATGTTAAACAGTGGTGGCTTCTCTGGAATGGCAGAGGATTTTCACCCCGATGAGTCAGTCAGCAAAAAATGTGTCCCAACCATTATAGGCCAGCCAAACAGACGTGCACACTTAGGTTTCTCCAACCAAGTTGTGTTGGAGAAACAGCACAGATTGTCAAACCAGGCTGCTCAGACCAATCCTGGTGCTGCTCTCTTGCTATTGAAAGCAGATCCCGGATTGGATGGGGAGCCTTTGCTGGTGTCCCAGGGACTGCTGTGACACTAGCAGGAGTAGGAGAGAAGAGGCGCACTGAGGCGGCCAGCGGCGGCAGGACAGGAGGACAGGTATTTTTTTTAAATTATTATTATTTCCCCAATCCACCATCCACCACCCACTTGAGTTTTACAGCAGCCACCACTGAGATTAAAGGGCCCTATCGGCCGATTCATAAAAATATTGGTTGTATCTGTAAACATATGTTTGTGAATACTGACAAACATATACATTTATAGGCAAACTTCTCTCTGACCTCTTTCCACCATGAAAATTGTTGGTGATTATAGAGCAACACCCCTTTAAGTATTGGGGCGCACAACAGATCCCCTGCAGATTTGATAGGGTTGTAGTGAAATAGCTTTAACCGAAGGGAACATTTTTTTCCTGACAGAGCGCAAAAAATAATAAAATATATGCAGTTGCACAGGAGGCTCCTTTCCTCTGTGTGGATTTCTACGCTATGGTGCACTCTGCAGAGTGCAAATCTCTGCAGAGTGCAAATAGGAGCCCGCGGGAACAGTCACCAGACATTCCCAGAAGTGCGCCAGGAAACCTGTGCCTTGTGCAGCTTTCCAGGTGTCATACTGAGGATGTTGACCAATACCAAAAAAACTTCACAGTATGTTCAGACAGAGTGCTAAATCTCCGCCCATAACTTTATTTCTTTTTTTATTATTTGCCTCTAAAATGCATTGGGTATTTTTGTTGCTGTTATAAACTTGCTGCTCTCTGTCCGTGATTATACGCAACAGGCACAAACAGCTTTCAGCGGTTCCAACGTGGAGCTAGAAGTGTAGTGTGGGAAAAAAATCACTGTAAGAAACAACTTAAAAGCTTTGAGAAAACAGGTCTGGTGGCTTAGTGGACTAATGCATTCATTGCAGGGGTTTGTGTTCGACCTCATGGGCACATGTTCAATTCCCGGCAGGTCCAGTTAGTCTTTTCCCCTTTCTGAGGTCGATAAAATGAGTACTGTTGGGTAACAATAAACATCTGTTATTCAGCACCAAGATGCCCCTTTGAGGGTGAATGTGCGCTTTACGATTGCTTATGTTATGTTATTTAGCCTAAGCTGCTGTGTAATGATGGTCTCTTCACATATATCCTTTCCAATCCAAATAACAGATAACATAACCATCACTCAAATGACTTTCATATTTCACTCTACTAATTCACCACTAATCCTTTATGGGTTTGGAGTAGTGTGTTACTCGCCGAAAAAGCCATTTTTAGGCCCCTCGTCAGGAACAGTAAGCACTATATAATGCAAATACAATACAATATGGCAATACGGTTTATATTTCTTTGGAAATGTGATTATATTTTAAACAATGCTGAAAGAATCACGAAATAAGACCAAAGGAATGGGAGTGCACGAGCTAACTGCCTGCTATTTGACTTTTATCACTCGCCACCTGTCATAAATTATTAGGGGCGCCGAGTTAAGTTTTTCTTATTACTTGGGAGTTCTAACACAGTCCACTTGTAATACAAAAGCAAGTGATAAGCTTTTATGGGATGATTACGTACTTTGATATATTAAGTTTTACAAATAATATGAGTATGAGTTAGAATAATTTAAAGATTGTAATGACAGTAAAAGTTTTTTTTCTAGCATTCGATACTCCAGTCTTTTAAGATTTGCTAGTGCTGTAAATAACATGCATTGCTATTACTCAGCTAAAGGAGTTTAATTGTATCAACTTCAAATGAGTTGGTCCTTCTAGGCAGGCTTTTAAGTAAGCCCTTGCGGGTAGCTCCGCTCCACCAGCGGAGTTTACGGAGTTTTGCCAACTCCGCGTTCCATTGCGAACGCAGAGTTTAGGCAAGACTCGGTGGCGGAACGGAGTTACCCGGCCCCTCCACCCTCCCAAAGTAATTATAATGTTAAAAAAAAGGCACTTACCTACTGTGGCTGCCTTCTCCTCGCCATTGGCACTCTCCTTCCTCGTCCTCGCCGTCCTTCTTCTTTGGTAACCCCTACCTTGTATGTCTTGCGCAAGACATACAACGTGTCCATTACATTATAATTACTTTAGGAGGGGGGAAGGAGCGGAATTCCAATGAGTTTTTTCCAACTCCGTGGAACTCCGCGTAGAGGCACTATGCCTGCTCCGCCCGGGGTTACTTTTCAGACATTTTGCAAGACTGTGGGCAAAATCTTAGAGCAGGGCCCTCTGGACGATTCTTCCATTTTTGACTGGTGTCCTATGCACCAGTTACTGGGTATTAGAAAATATACTCCGGGAAAAGAGTAAACATGGTCTTCTACTGGGAGGGCCAAGTAAGCTACCTATTTATTAAGGAACCCAGCCCTGTAAGAGCACATCCCTCTGATGCGCTTACAAAAACAAATTAACATTGAATGCCAAAATGAGACTTTGCTGAGCGCCCTTCATGGTTTAGTAAAGTCTTTTTCATGGATTTATTCTTCTGAGACGAGCAAGTACTTTTTCGGCACAGGGGCATGAATGAATGAATGAATGTTGGATTTATAGAGCGCGTGGTTACCCTGGAGCATCCCAGCGCTGTACCACTGGGGAACCCATCCTTGCTTTCCCTGTGAGATGGTCCCTTCACTGGGCATCCTCAAGGTGCAGCCAGGCATCCCCGGCGGTGATGGGGCCGGAGTGGAGACTAAGCAAGCTATTGCCCAGAGTTGCAGCGTGGGACCCCATGGTTAGAGTGGCACCGAGGTGTGATTTATCGGCCCGCTGACATTGGTCCGGCACCCGGCCGCGTCAGGAATTGAACCCTGGTCCCGGGCCGACCTCTGTCTCTGGGTATGCCGCCTCTAACCGTTGAGCCACACTTCTCCACACGAAGATTGGCATGAAGATTTTACTCTAGAGGTATGTTCGGATTGTGCCAAAAAACAATGGGGCAGATTTACAATTACTGCCGCATCCCTGCAAATTAGCAGGGATGCACCAGTAATTGGGCGCCGCAGCTCCGCCACCCATGATGCGCCGCATTTACAATGCAAATGTAAATGTATAGGCATTTATATAGCGCACTACTTACCCGTAGGGTCCCAAGGCGCTTCGACCGCTGCGAAACCCTTCCTGGCTTCCCTGAGATATGGTCCCTTAATGGGTATCTCCAGGGTGAGACCAGGCATCCCCGGCGGTCTGGTGGGGCCGTTAGTGAAGATGAGGCAAGCTAATGCCCAGAGTTGCCGAGTGTGATCGCTGATCAGAGTGGGCACCGAGGCGAGAGAATTATCGAGTCCGCTGACCCTGGTCCAGAAACCTGCCGCGCCGGGAATCGAACCCTGGTCCCGGGCCGTCCTCTGCTCTCGGGTCTGCCGCCTCTAACCAGTGAGCCACACTACTTCACTTGCGGCGCACCATGGGGCAAAAACTGCACAGATATGTCACGCATCTGTGCTGTAAAGGCGGCGCATTGCTGGAGTTGCGTCGCAAGCGCGATGCAGCTCCAGCAATGCTCTGGGGGGTCTATTCTTCCAATGCTGCGTCAAGCCTTAAGCCTGCTTCAAGCAGGTGCAGGGTTTTGACGCAGCATTGGCCTAAAAGTGACTGAGTGAAATCTTAGATTTCACTCAGCCACTTTTAGGAGGCGTTCCTGCGCCGGAACACCCCCCTGCGCCGGAACGCCTCCTTATGGTGCAGGGCTTTACAACGTGACGCATCTCGGAGATGCGTCACGTTGTAAATACCCTGTACCATGGCACATCTTTTGCGCCGCCGCTGCGTCACAAAATTGACGCAACTGCCACGTAAAAGAGGTGCAAGGGGCTTGTAAATCTGCCCCTAAGTTCCAGGGGGACAAATAGAACCAGCATGTATAGTAGGGTCCTGAGGAAAGCCACTGATACTTGTTGGGTGCAATGTTGGCTAAAACATGTCGATCTCCTGTTCCATTGTATTAGATGTGTAGTACGACCTAATAATCCTATGCACATTCCTCTTGTTTTTTAACCTTGCCTCTGTTCTCTTTTTAACTTCACATTAAAAGCAATTTTCTTAGAGAACAGGAAGCAATTTTAAGTCACCCTTTGCACAGATCCCTCCATGTCTCAGAGAGTAAAGACGGGGGTCATTAGGATGGAGGATTTTCCGCATCCTCCGGGCCGGCGGAAGCCACCGCCGGCCCGGAGGATGCGGAAAATCCTCTGCGGACCCACCAGGACCCACCGCCACATTAGGATGGCTGGTGGGTCATGGTTTAGGTCCGCAGCTTTTCCGCCGCGGCTGGCTTACAACCGCGGCGGAAAAGCACTAAAATGGTGAAGGTGTCTCTTAGACACCTTCAGCCAGATTAGGATGTGCATGGAAACATGCTTTTCCGCGGCGGCTTTTCCGCCGTGGAAAAGCATGTGTAACTGCACTGCAGGGGCCCATTGCGGGCCCCCTAGGTGTAGTGGGGGGTGGGGGGTGCACATGGGGGGTACTTATGGTACCCCCTGCATTTGCGTGCACAATGCAGCAGGCACCGCGCGGTGCCTGCCGCTTTGTGCACGCAAATGCTGTGCATGCATTTTTAGCATTGCTGCGGGTGCAGCTTGAAGCTCCACCCGCAGCAATGTTAAAAATAGAGGATGTGACCGCCACCCTGGCGGTCACATCCTAATCTGCACAGAGGGAACGCCGCAGCCCATGCGGACGTTCCCTCATGCTCTGGGGTCGCGGACGGACTCAAGTCCGTCCGCGATCCTAATGACCCCCTTAACCTCCTGGTGGAGGAGAGGCCCAAAGATAATGCCAATAACCACAAGTACGCCAGTGGTGATAATATGCTACTGAGGAAAGTGAGCAGTGAGGGCCTTACTATTACTATTATTGGTACATAATGAAGAGTCTCTAATGATCTCCGAGAATCTCCTGGGTGCACTCCCTATGATTACCTTTAAGTTGAACTTTGGAAGTAGAGTGCACCTGGTGTGAAGACGTGTCTACCTCCCTCCTTTAATTAAAAAAAATATTAAGGAAGACAGGAGCCTTGCTTTCAGTTAAAAATGAATAAATAACTTCTGCAGAAACAGCATGGGACACTGGTGACCCCGGGATTGAAACCTATGGCATACAGGTCCAAAATGTGTATTATTTTACTTGTCCTGCATGTGTCACCCCGATTTATGCAGCATATTAGCCCCACTCTCATGTATTTCAATCAATAGGGCTAGAACAGATAGCCGGCACCCAGATGGACAGGCGCCCTGCTGCCTTTGCGATTGGCTTTCGCCCCGTCCAGCTCCTGGAAGTTCTGCCAGCACCTGGCCCAGCCCTTGTAAGAACTGATCCAAGTAATCACATTTCCTCGTACTCATGCTGGCCTCCCCTGGCCCCGGGTTCTTGTTTATGCTTTCAGATTTTGAAACCGGACAGGCACTCGCAAAATCTGGCAGGCACATTCTGTCTGCAGGGCTGCGAATGCGTCCACAGGTCAAAACAACTCAATGCTTCAAGGAAATTGGGCTGAAAAGGAAGATTTCCTCATGCCTTAGGTTCCAGATAAATGTTTTGCCTTACCATTGTTTCTTGCTGACAGGCTTAAAGAGTGGATGGACGCTCCACTGGACGCGTGCCTCTAAAAAACGGGGGACTGGGATGGGGTCAGTGACATCAGGAGAACGCAGAGAGGGCTGGCTAAGAACGAGAGCTTTCAGTAGCGCCTCTTATTTTATATAGCGCTTGTTAACAACATTCCGTCCATTTACAAGCCACAGTGTTGACATCAAGGGAACTAAAGCGCAGAGAAACAAAGTTATCTGCCCTGCAAAAGTGTACGAGTTGGGTGAGCAGGACTAGAGTCCAAAACACCGAGTCCACGCAAAACTTCAGAACTAGATCACTTTGCTTCTTGAAGGAAGCGATGATGTCACTGCCCTTTGGCCCATGATTTTGAGCCACTTTCTATAAGCAGCAACTGTTTTACCCATTTCTTGTGGGTGGGGGTCGGGTAGGATAGGGCAGGGTAGAGTAGGGTGGAAAATATGTTATAACATAAATCCCGGTTTACCACATCTGCATCAACCTCTATTTAAAACAAGCATTGGCATAGCCAATAGGTCTCGCCTTTGGGACCTTGTAAGTAAAAAAAAAAAAATGAAGTGTAAGACTTAACGTTTACATTTACTGCATCCTAAATGCGAAGTAAATGTAAATGTGAAATATTATACTTTAGTTGTTTTGTGTACTTACAAGGTCCAAAAGGCGAGACCTATTGGCTACGCCACTGCTTGTTTATTGAGTAGTTTTACAAAGTGTTAAACTTAACCTCAGAGTGATGGAAGAGAAACAAAAAAAATGGAGTCTTGAAAGTTGGAAACACAATGAGAGTCCAGCCCGATGTTTAGGAGGGGCCTAGATTCGACATGCTTCTGTCGCTTCCTCAATAGTTTTAGTTAGCGTTAGACTTCATTAAAAGCTTGTGTAAAAAGCTGAAAAGAAATGGGGAGATGTGGGCAGAGCTGCCATATTGCAACTTAGTGACCCAGGTTCGAGTCATAGCGTCAAATCAACATCCTGTGATTCTAGGACATTCTTTAACCTCCCGATGCCTAACAAAAAGAAATCGACCTGGTAATATAGTGCTCGCGTAAAGAGCTCCAGTTTTCTTGGGCTGCGTTTGCGCTATATGAAACAGAAGAAAAAAAAATGGTCTTTATGACTGTTCTGAAAATTTCTTGACTTCCATGTCCCTAAAATTGTACGTTTTTGGTGCCATGTGAATAAGAAACAGCTGACTGCAAGCTTGTATTGGCCCAGAAACCTGCCTGGCCCTTCTCTCCTACTCTCTGGTTTTCATAAACAGAAGTGTATTGTACTGCCCCATGTTTGAAATGCTTCTGCTGCAATAAAAATGTTATAAAGTGAATGTTGTTTCTCCAAGCTAGTTCTAAGTAGCAAGAAATATATTCGACAAAAAGTCATAAACTGTAAATATATATCAATTGAAATGTAAAATGATCCCCGAATAGGCCTAGGCTCCACAGTTACAGGGGCATCCCAAAACATTCCTGTTAGACCTGGCATCATTGGCGTGAGTCTCCCTTCAATTTTGACAGTTCGCTTCCTCTGTTTTGATATGTTTTTGCTGGTTTTATGCTTTGGGCACTGTGCCACTGCTAATCAGTGCCACAGTGCAAGTGCTCCCTATGTTAAATTTATGTACTAATTGGTTATTCCATGATTGGGTTATTTGATTTATCTGTTAGCCCCTAGTACAGTGCACCATGTGTGTCCACATGGAAATGCTGCTGGTGGGCTTGCAGCACTGGTTGTGCCACCCACACACGCAGCTTGTAAAGTGTGTCTCAGGCCTGCCATTGCAAGGCCTGTGTGCAGTCTCTGACTGCCATGTCGACTTGGCAAGTGCACCCACTTGCCAGTCCCTAAACCTTCCCTTTGCTTCATATTAGACACCCATATGGTAGGCACAACGGCAGGGTGCATTGTAAGTATAAGGTAGGACATGCTCTGATGTGTGTAGCATGTCCTAATAGTGAATTACAGCCATTTTAGTTTTTCACTATTGAAGGCTACCTGTTCTCCATAGGCTAGAAAGGGCAGTTAGATTATTACATTCTTATAATCCTAACTGACTCAGGGAACATGGTAGAAAGTCGAATTTAGTATGCCTGAATTCAGAATAATAAAATACATCTTTTAGTAAAGTTGGTTTTAATATTCTGTGTTTGAAAATACCACTTTTAGAAAGTAGGTATTATCTTGCCTAACTGTCCAGGCTTGCCTCTGCTAAGTTGTGTATTCCTTGTCTGGGTTTGTGGGTGACAGGGCTGGGGGATTCCAGGAGACAGGCTGGGGCAGCCCAGTGGTGAATAGAGAGATCTGCATCTAGATGGGAGGAGTTGCACCTGGGACATGAATAGGGCTGGGCCTTCCCTCTACAATGCTGGCTCCACCTCCTGTGGCTTGTCTGATGTCTCTGCCCTGCACTGTGAAAGTAGAGAAGGAATTTTGTCAACAAAGTGCTCCAGAGCTGTACCTTCCCTCCCCTGTGCTGGCTCCACCTCCTGTGGGGCGTCTGATGTCTCTGCCCTGCACAGTGAAAGGAAGGAGAGAGTCATGTAAAGAAAGTGCTCAGGAACTGGTTTGGACTAGGCAGAGGCCTCTCTGCCTTCAGAGAGTAAAGGATTTTGGGGTATAAATATTGGAGAATATAGATCACTTCTGGAACAAGAAACCTTTTGCCAAGGAGAAGAACCAAGGAAGCTACAGGAGTTTTACTGCGCCTCTGCCAGTGTGCTGTTTGCTGAGTTGGCCTGCAGTGGTTGCTTCATTGCCAAGGAAAAGGAGAAGGAGCTTTTTAAGAACTTTTGTCTACAGAATATTCTCCAAGGGCTTGAACTGTGCTTGCCTTCTGCTGAAGTCTCAGGGACAAAAGACTTCACCTCCAGCTCCCCTCTGAATTTCCTTGCTGGGACATTTGCGTGTTGCTGGGAGTGGAAGCGCGACGCACCAAGAGGAAGCGTGTCGCCGCCCAGCCGAGATCGTCGCATTGCCGGAGAAGCAAGCCTTCGCCGCATCTCCCTGGAAGCATGTGTTCATCAAAGCTGCCTGCTGGCGCATCACCGGAGAAGCGTGACGCCATCGATAGAGTCACCATCGCATCACCGTAGAAGCGTGTCGCAGGGTCTGTCGCGGCTCCAAAGTACAGAGTAGTCGCAAGGCTGCCAGTGTGTCTACGCATCATCGTCGCATCACCGCGTCATGGGCGCCATCTTCTCGCATTGCAACCGGATCATCGCATCAAGGCGCCATCTTGCGCACAGCAAGGGGCCCGCAGGCCGAGAATCTACGCATTACCTTCGTATGGATTACGACGCATCCCCTACTCTCCGCAAGCATTGAGGCACAACACATCCTCTCTCCCGGATCACGGAACCAACGCATCTCCCCTTTTGCGAGCCTTTTGTTTACTTTGCGTTACGCATCCAGGCACGTTGTTGAGAACTTTGTTGCATTTATCAACAACTTGAACCAAGTAACTTTTATCATCTTTAAAGCAATCTTAGGTGTATTATTGTGGATTTTTTGTTGTTTGCGGTCTTGTGTTAAGTCTATATAAAGAATACTTATTTTTATAACACCTGTGCTGTGTCCATCTGTAGTGTTTTCACTGTATTACTGTGTATATTCACAAATGCTTACCACATTGCCTCTGAGATAATCCTGTCTGCTCGTGCCAAGCTACCAAGGGGGTGAGCAAGGGTTATTAAGGAGTGTAATCCCCTTATCCTGACTTAGAAGTAAGGGTCCCTATTTGGACAAAGGTGAATACCATTGCCAACTAGAGACCCCCAGATCTAACAATTCCTATAAAGCATTTTGCAAAACACTCCTTTCTGGATGTGCCCTTTTTAGACATGTGTGATCTGGAACCAGGAGCCGCCAACTCAATGATAAATTAACCTAAAAATAATGCAGATTTTTTCTGGCGTTGAATAGAGCTACCTTCGCCCCAGGCACGTTAAAACGTTGCCATGTGCACTCCCTTGCAGGGAAATGTGATGACATTGTATTATTAACATTTACAAATTGATATCCTAGCGCCTGAAAGCATCTAGAGGCATGTGGCACTTTGTGAGTAAAATTAGAGAATGCAAAAGGAGTCTTTTTAGCACGTGATGAACCCACCCTGCGCGCACTTTCAGATATGGCCGTGAGAACGGTGCTGTTAAATATACTCGGTTACACGCATGGCTACCCCCCGACAGTGTTTCGTCCGCGGACACCTGCTCACTCAGTCCATTCCATCACTGCAGCCAGCAGCACAGGACCGGTGCACTGAACTGCTCTGGGTCCCGGCGACCTCACTAGGGGTCCCTGTGGCCCTGCGTCGGCGGCCCTGTGGAGGATAAGGAGTGTGGGGGGCACCTCCGGAATGAATGCAGAGATGCTTTCTTTCAGACGTACCCCGGGGGCACCTTCAGGGCTGGTGTTATCAGCGCTCCATCGCAAATGATAAACCGAGTGGGGAGGTTTCAAATGGGAGTATATATTTTTCTATCTATTCTGTATAGGTGGCGGGGGGCTTCGAAAACCTGCCTGCGCTGAGTTGATTCATCCCGCTGACAGCAGTAGCACTTAGATATCTATATAATCTCAGCGCTCAATAAATTGCCACGATTGATTGGCCCAGTGGACTTCAAGGACATGCTCATTCCATACGTGCCCACTGATCTAAGAACACAAAAGGAAGGAAACATCCCCGCAGCTGGCAAATTATGGTTCCCCTGTTCGAATTATGGGTTTACCATATCCAATGGGCGCATGCGCTCATATAGGTGTGAAAAAATCCTAGGACGTCTAGGTATGACAGTGTACATTGAAGTATAGCCAGCTAATGAGAAGGAACAATGGAAGTGGAGTAACAACGTTATTTAAAAAACATATTTTTATTTGTTATATATTAAAAACCATGTTGAAACTAATCAAATGAATAAGTAAAAAATGTCTATAACAACATTACATACAAAAATCATAAAAGGTTACACGTAAGTTGAATGATATACACAATAAACCAATAAAATGACAACATATACAGTTAATCAAAAAGATGGAACAAGCATAAAAAACTCGACGCGTTGATTAGTTTCAACATGGTTTTTAATATATAACAAATAAAAATATGTTTTTTAAATAACGTTGTTACTCCACTTCCATTGTTCCTTCTCATTAGCTGGCTATACTTCAATGTACACTGTCATACCTAGACGTCCTAGGATTTTTTCACACCTGTTGCTACCCTGCCCTAGGAGTCTATAGAGTTACACTACCCAGGGGGTCCTTGCTTTTCTCAGTCGCATGCGCTCATATGACATAACAATGTTGGCAGCGCTATACAAATAACACCATAACAGAACATTACGTATAACGAGAAAGGCAGAATGAAAACACCACAGTCAAGCACAGAGGGAGGCCCTCTCCAGCACCGTAAACAAATGTTTGTCAAAACTTCTGTGTCTTCAATAAATTAGGCCTGTCAACACCTGTTCTGTAGAATGTAAACTACAACTGTTCAGATTAACATCCTCAACCCCCTCCATTAGTCCACATGCGGCACGGGGTGAACATGTAAAGCATTCCGAGGTACAGGTCAAAAGCCTTTTGTATGTTTCTGACATCTGTATTTTATCACTCTATGAGCGGAGAATAGCTCTGATTTGAAGGTTTGGGTCAGGGCTTTTAAGTAGATATACACTACAAATAATGCTGCCCTCACAGTTGTACTGCCAAACGAGCAAATTCAATTAAATGCACAGCAGCGAAAGCTAAAGCTCCGCGTTTGGAGCATAAGTGCACCAGGGCCAGAGCGACCGCGAGACACGGGCGTGATAACTGGAAACAGATGGCACTGCTGCTCGCTCCCGAGTACTCTAGGCCAGGGGACAGAGATGGTGGGACATGCACCCGCCTTGGACCAATTGCATGCTGTCTTTCTTAGAAAGACGCATGCAAAGGCCAATTACGGGTGATAAAAAAAAGAACACGCACGAGCGTGTGTTTAGAGTTTAAAATGCATTTATAATGCATACACGCTGGCTCAGGCGAGACCTAAAAAGTGCATATGCGCCTCAGAATGATGCTGCAGATTTTTGTGCAGATTTTTCAAAGGGCTGTAATAACTAGTGGCCCAAAATTGTTTTACTAGGGTGGACAGTCCACAGCTGTCCCTTCGGGTCATTTTAGGTCTGGTGAGAGACAGCTTTAGCTGTCGCCAGAGCTCATGCAACAAACAACAAATACTTTTTTCATAGCAGTGTTGATAGGACGGTTTCACTCTGCCTCTAAGTTTACCTTCTCCACAGACATATGACTGATCAGCAGCTTTGTTATTCCAGATAGTTCCCTTATTCATTGCTTGTAGAGACGTTGTTAATGCAGATCTCACGTAAAATGCACTACGAAGGGACTTTGCATGACATATCCCTGTGACAAACACAACAAGAAGGGATTTGTCATTGTGAACTTTCTGGAAACAGGTTTACAATGTGAACTCTGAGAAATACAGGATGAGGGCGTTTTACACTGTGAGCTCGATGGCAACCACCATCATAAGGGCTTTACAGCTTGTAACTCTGAGAGTCCTTCTTACATAGTTTATAGGTTAAGTGGCCGTGGAGGCCTGGATTCCATTGTGTACAGTTGGAATTTTAAGTTAAGTATTTAGTTCTGTGTGCATAAAACTATGTTTTCTTTCTAAAAGGGAAAGCACTGTTGGGACATTGATTTATTAAGTCTTGCTGTGTGCTTTGCAGAGTTCTGAGTTCCTTGCCCACGCCACCTCCCAGAGCAAGGCTTTGACTACTCTGCCTCACTGCGTTGATGGTCAAATGTTAGAGGGGTGTATGTGGTGCTCAGTGTGGGTCCAATAATAAAGTGACCCAGAGCTTTGACTCCACCCCTTTATTGATCTGCTTTACAGGCTTTACTAGTGAGTTTGTGAATTAGTTCCACTGTTCATAACTGATGGAGGCATTAACTCAGACCCCAGGTCAAAGGCAAAGGGAAGGGGTTTCACATTGTAAACTCTCTGATAAATGCAATGGGAAGGGATTTACCTTGTAAATTCTCTCTCAAATTTTGTAGGAGATGATTCATATTGCGAACTCTGTGACAAATACCATAAGCATGGGTTTTACATTGCTTGTGAACGAACTCCATACAAACTCTGGAGCAAGGGCTTTACGTTGTTCAACATCCAGAGACAATCTTACATATTTCTACAGTTTAGGAGGGCATGAGGAGTCCGGTTTTCATCATGCATATAGGGAATTTAATGTTCAGAAATTAATTGTGTATGAATTACAGTATCTTTAGCGTTTAAAAGTAAACATACTGACTGGACTTGGTTTAACTAAGTATTATTGTGTGGTTTGATGAAGGTCTGAGGAATTTTATATTGTGAACTTCATGACAAATAATATCGGAATTGAAAATACCATTGTAAGGAGCTTTACAACAAACCCATAGTTCAGGAGGTGACAGAGAGGTCTGGTTTTTATTTTCTACTGTTGTAATTTTACTTTTAGATTTGAGTTTGAATTAAAGTATTGGTACGTTTGTCTACTGGCAGCTTTAACTGTCTGCCAGAGCTCGTCCAATCACCAAAAAAATTAAAAAGAAATATTGATGGAAAGGCTTTGACTTTACTATGACATTTGATTGGTGTGCACATGGTCCTCTATTTTATGTAGTTCCATCACAACACATGGACAGTGAAACATCAATATACTGCAATGAAGTTGGATTGGTTTCATATATATTTTCCTCTGACACCCCTTCAAGAACCAACCTGTGCTAATTATTACAATTTGTCCACTAAATACAGAGCATCATTGACTTTTACCGCGGATTCCCCGCATTAATGACGTGCGCTGCGTTTAAACTTCACAAAGTGGCAGCATCGTTCAGTTTCTTAAACCGCTCTTTATCTAAGTATGGATGGCATGTGAATCCCATTAGACTGTGAGAGACATCCCCTCTTTTAAAACAACTAGAACGTCAACACTGGCCATTTTTTACGAGATTGAGTAGGCGCCCCCGATCGTATGGGAGGGGTACCCTTAGTAGCGCCACGGAACCGAGCTTGGGTGAGGAGGGGGGCCACTGGTGACGTCACTGAGATACGTAAAGGAAACCGAAACTTAGTAGTAGGTTATTTAAGGCGGTGTCCCAGGGGTCTCGTCCTCTTTGTCCTCTTGGACCCCTAGGGGAAGCCGCAGGAGCGACGTCAAGGAGGAGTGTGATGCCATGAATAATTATATATATTCAAGTAGAATACCTTGAAGAATACTTTTACTCTTGTAGTGGTTTGTGGTGAATTATCTGGTTTGATGTGAATAAACAGTCTATGCCTTGGACAACTTAAGCTGATTCTGAGAGTTCTTGGGCCCAGTGGGGGGGGGGGGGGGGGGGGGGGGCGGAAAGGTGACAGAAGTGGGTGAGAAGTGAGTGTTACGTTGTGCGCGTAATATACTATCACAGTACGGGTTTGCCGGAAGAACTAATAAAACCCTTAGCATCCTCCACCCCTTCACTCCTGCGTCTATTAAACCTGTAAGCAAATTTCTGAACTTGACTGTTCCATGAAAATTTGCTGCATAGTCATTTTGTGCTAGACAAAAACAAATATCTCTTTGAGCGTTTACGTGTTTCCAGGAGTGGCTTATAAAGGGTTTTTGCCTAGAGCACGTTTGTTGCTTAACTCGGATATAGGAATGCCACGCGCAGCAAGGACTTTGAACGTTTACTGTCCTGGCTAGGGAGGAAATAGGCATTTCAAGCCAAAACGCCTTTTCTCCAGTTCCAGTTTCACTGTGCTGTTCAGAAGGCTCTTGTTAAACCTGCCTGTTGCTTGCAAAGGGTTTATTTAGTTCAGTATCAGTAGCAAGGGCATAAGTGTGATCTACATAATTAAGGCTTTGTGGTGCCCCTGTAGTTGAACTATTTATTTACTAAAAACAAATGTGGGTGAACAGGTACAACACAGAGGTACACAGATCAAAGCTCATGTAGTTGGCCTTCGTTTTTAAAAGCCCAGAAAAAGCGCTTTGACGCCTCATCAGGGGTAGTAAGCACTATATAAATGCAATTACAATACAATACAATACAATAGCTCCTAACAGAACGAGTTTCCCAGCAGCCTAATACCGCTGGAAGTTTCAGGCCATGACTAGTACTTTGCAAGATACAGATGTTTTTTTGTTTTTTATCTGTTTGTTCACTTACCCCTACTGGAAAGCTAATCACATGCCCCTGGGACTGTAGAGTGTTGAAACAGGTCACAGGCAAAGTGAGATCTTGGTCCCAGTAACCTACAATGACCCTGTACCAAACCGAGTAGCACCAGGCGATATTAATACAATTGGGATATAAATTGGGATATATATTTCTAGTTTAACCAGTCAGAACTGCTTGCTTGACGTTGGCTTATTTCTCAGAATAACACAGAAATCTTGTGGAGGCTTAAGAGGACATATGCTAAGTGACCCATCAGACTTAGCTGCCTGTGACTTCCAACTACCATAACCTAGTAGACTTCAATGTCAAAAACTTTCACCACTCTGGACAGCCACGGAGCAATATAAATTGTAGAGTTTTTGCAGTATTTGAATTACAGACAATCCCCAACTGCTTTAAGTGGTATTTCTTTAAAAAGTAATAGCCCTGGGTTAACATTCACACTTATTGTTAGCACGAAGATGGCTATGCTATATTGAATCTGGCTCAAACTTCACACTACTTTACATTAGCCAAGCCTTGTCATCTCAACCCCAGCTAGCACTGGAGAGTCAAGAAGTCGTTGGGACCCAATTTTCGTTTCCAAACCAAAGACATAATATCTAGGCATGTGAATCTTAACCCTGATATTGGTAGCTACCTGGAATAAAGCAAAACCTACCTTAATGGGCAAGAGGGAACATGCAATCAGGACTTTCACTGACAGGTATACACAGATAGACGATTTGCATAGAAATTAAATATTTTTGGCTAATGTTGAAGCCAAAATTAGCACCCAGTTTTCAAAGGCAAGGAACTTAGCCACCAGACAATATTTCATCTTGAATGCCCTTTTGGCTTGACCGTGACAACATATGGCCTGGTAACATAGAGGGCCTCCCCTTGCAGAAACCTGTCCCACCACAACACACCTTCACCATCCCCCTATCATAATTAATTACTAAACCGCTCCATCCTTCTTTTGGGTTGGGGTCATGAACCCCTAACCATATTTATTATTCAAACAATTCATAGTTAAAATACACACGACCCTTCACAGATTATATGCAGTAACCCATATACTTTACAACACTGATTACATTTGCTTGATCTCTAGCCTTAACATAGACACTGATAAATAAAAATTCCTACCCGTATCGAGACTTGTTCCTGCATATCCACACATTAGGCCTTCAAGTGAGTTCCTGACTGGTCTCAGTAGTGCCCTTTACTCTGAGCACTTAATTTCCCTGCCAAAAAAAACATGGACTGGTCCCTTGTTAAAGGGGAACCCCACTCGCCTGCATCTCCTCCCGGGATAAGCTTGTGTGGGAGGGCATCTACCCGCCAGGCCACCTACATCGGGCACCCCCTACTCCCTTTCCTTATCCCCCCAAGGGCCTTTACTAGTTTGGCGCCCATTACGTATGCGCGAGGGTTGGCCAGAAGGGCATGTTGGCAGCGATCACTCCCACATCCCAGCGGCCCTGCATCCTCTAGTCAACTTCTGCAAGCACCACTTGGAAGGCCCGGTGACACTGCTTTATCTATAGGAAAAAGGTTTATCTAAAGGGAAAAGGATGCCTTATATGGATCTGAACTGACTCACCAATCATGACCTCACAGGCCAGCTTAGTTCACCTACTATCTGCCCCCCCCCCCCCCACACACACATTGGGCATGTTAATGTGGGTGCTGCCTTAACCAGGCCAGTAGGATTTCCAAAAACATCTCATTACCAAGTTTTGATGAGTAAATATTGTGCAGCGTCCTTCTAGCGGGGTGGCGAACGGAATACAGAGACCCGTAGCACCTCATGGCCTGTTTTATGGTCAGGGCCAGCACGAATCCTGCAACTGCGGCCCCAGAGGCGATCCAAGGGGCCGATTTACAATAAGTGGCGCATCCCTGAATATCAGCAGCGATGCACCAGTTATTCTGCGCCGCAACTCAGCCACCATGGATGCACCGCATTTACAATGCAGCACACAATGGGGCAAAAACGGCACAGATGCGTGACGCATCTGTGCCGTAAAGGCGGCGCATTGCTGGAGTTGCGTCATAAGCGTGACACAGCTCCAGTAATGCTCTGGGGGGCCCTATTCTTACAATGCTGCGTCAATCCTTACGCCTGCTTCAAGCAGGTGCAGGGTTTTGACGCAGCATGGGCTCAAAAGTGACTGAGTGACATCTTGTAGATTTCACTCAGCCACTTTTAGGAGGCGTTCATGCGCCGGAACGCCGGTTCCACCCCCCACCCCCCTCTCCCAGATGCGTCACGTTGCAAGTACTCCGTACCATGGTGCATCTTTTGTGCCGCCACTGCGTCACAAAAGTGACGCAACAGCGGCGCGAAAGAGGCGCAAGGAGCTTGTAAATCTGCCCCCAGGTACTTACGAAGCTATGCAGCAAAAAAGCCCCAGTTGATGCCTGTGTCACTGGCAGGAGGGGCGTGACACACCACTGACCCCACCTTCCAGGTCCGGCGAGACCGCCATACTTGCGGCTCCCCCGAGCTGGGGAAGCCTTTGGCAGTAGCGCTGTGTCTGCTGGCGGCTCTGGGAGTCTTTGGAAATAGCCCTCTGTCTGCTAGCTCTGGGTTTGCTGGTGGCTCTTAACAACCTTAAAAAGGTGCAGAGCTAAGTCTGGGGTCAGGGAGTCCAAAAATGTGATCAACCAGCAGTGCAATATATTTCTTAAAGGGATAAGGGGTTAATCTTTAAGTAATAGAATGGGCTCTGTCAAACAGCACTTATAGATACCAACAAAGCCCACACCTGCCATTTCAACATGATGGCTTTAAATCCAGCATGCACCTACCCGAAATATGCATGTTAAGATATCTCAGGGAGTTAAGGCTCCTTCTGCAGAGCTCCATATTACAGGGTGTAGTGCTGATAAGATTACTCATGTGGTTAATGCACTTGTTGGAATGACCTGTACATAGGTTTGCCTCATTAAATAGTTCAGAGGGTTGATGTGTATGCAGATGTAAGGAATGTAACATAAAGGTCACAGATTTCTATTTTATATTAAATAACCTAATTGGTTAATGCGTTTAGTGTAAGGGTCCTTATTTGGATTGCTGGTCATAGTTTCAATGGGGTAAAATACTTCATCCAATTATTCACTCATTGAAAACTTCTGGATGTGATTTGCAATGCATAATCTAGAATGCTTGTAGGTTTTAACTCTGTAAATATTTTAGATTGGCAGAATTGGTTTGGTTGGATAGCAATACATATCTTTAAAAGTTGGAAATATCCACTTTATATTGTGTGCTACGTAAATGATCATTTGTGTAATTACATGCAGTCATAGCTGACAATTCAGCAAGGTACACATTACATATCCACAGAGCTTGAGTTAAAAATTCTTTTAAATCTCACTTTGACTCTTGTAAACTTGTAAAGTGACACCAAGCCCACATTACAATGTAGGGCAGACGCTGTTGCGGAATTAGGACGGACCGACCATCGGTTGGTGTTCCCAACCACATAATTAGGATGTGACCGCACACTCCCATTTCTCTATGGGAGCTTGTGCTGCGGCCGTAAACCGGCCGAGCACAAGCTCCCATAGAGTGTTTTTCCCGATGGGTGTTTTTGTTAATCCATACACCGAGTGGCAGGCACCATAAGTGCCCCCCAAGCCTCCAATCGGACGCTGCTGTGGCAAGGGGTCCCTTCATGGAAAGCCTGTAGGAAACCGACATCATAATCCCATGGCATGAACGCCGTACATAGGGAATTATGAGCGGCCTCTGACTGACCGACGGGCTCATGAGCCCATCGGAAGCCAGTCGGTACGACCTGCCGGTTTCTAATCCGACAGCCTTCATCATAATATTTAAATAAAGAAAGCCTCCATCCTGTGAACCTTACATCGTAATAGGGCACTTAGTGTACTTTGCTTGTTGCTGAATTGGAGGCAATGTTCCAGCTGTTCTCTCCATTTGACCTCCGGCCAGTCACAGCAGGTCATACAGCTGGGACAAAAATAATTAATTATTGTCCAACAAGGGAGCCATTTAATGTTTCACCCGAGGCAATCTTCGATGAAGTAAAGTGAATGTGTCGTAGTCCCTGAATGTGCCTGAGTCAGCAACCAGCATCGGAACACAGGAAGAGTCCGTGGGGCGGCACATATCATGGCTCTGGCTCAAATATACTTATCTGTACCAGAATCCTGCTAGTTCCTACTCTATCATAGCACTAAAAGTCCCATGATGCAAAATACTCCTGACTAAGAAGCCAAGACTGGCAGAAGGTGTTACTTATTACTTCAGACCATTTGTTGGTAGTGGCTTGGAAGGCATGCAAAAAACTGTGGACTGCCTGCATTTCTTACAATGGCTACCATTATCTCGTCCAGTGTTTACCTGCATCACACAGGCATCATAAGGAGAGTGAGAAACACCTAGACTAGTGATCTCTTTTTCACTCATATGCCTCCATGTCTCCTCATTCCTTTTCCCTTTCTCCTATTCTCCTTGACTATCTTTTCTTGTCCCTCTATGTCTCCTAGTTTCTCCTTCCCTTTCCCACTCTCTGCTTCTCAGGGGTTGCCTCTTTCTTCGCTCTCCTACACCTTCTTCCTGCCTTTTCTTCTACTTCCCTACCCCTTCCTTCCCCTCAAACTTCTTTATCATCTTTTTCTTCTCCTAGAGATCTAGATATATCCCATCTCATGTGTGAGAAACCCTTATTCTCCAGGTGTTTCCTTTTCATAGACTCCTGGTGTTTCCTTTACAACAATAATCAGGAAAGAAAACTTCAAATACCGTTATGCAAAGAAAAAACAGGACTGAATGAGCTACTAACACTTGGGATGGGGCTCCTTGGAGGGGCCTCTTTCCTCAAGCTCTCTCTCATCTTCACCACTCTCTCTCTTTCCATGCCTCTTCAGTGTTGTATTTGTAATGCCCTTATATATATTCATTTATGTATTTAATTTTAAAAGATATACCTTTTATAAAGCACAACCCTGAGTACAGAGGGAACGTGCGTCGTAGTCGAGGATACCGTCGACAAGAGATTTGTGATGCGAGGGCCTGTGCTGGGAAATCTTCACAAAGGCAGCAGTTCCGATGCGTGCTGTGAGGTCGATGTGGAATCCTTGCTTGGGAGAACCATTGCAACAGAAGCGATTCATTGGTTCTGCTCAGGATTGTGCTGCACAGCAGAGAAGATGTTTCAATTCTGATGAGTCCACAGATGGCCTGGCAAAGCACCTTTAAGCCCACTTCGAAGTGTCAAGGACTGGGGTGGCACAACTTAGTAGGGTAGGACTCGCAGATGATAGTCCTGATGCTGGGTTCAAGGTTGTTGGAGCCTTCTGTCCCTCAGACTCTAGTTAGGAGGCCAGACAACTAGCCATGGGAGTCACTCTGGGGTCCAGGGTTCAACAGATGCCGGTCTAGTCCTTCTCACTCAGGCAAGAGGGCAGCAGGTCAGCACAGTAGGGCAGCAGTCCTTCAGAACAGCAGCCCAGCAGAGTGGTAGCCCTTTCAACGCACAGCAGTGCTTCTTCCTAGGAGAGTATTCACAGGTACAGAAGTGTACTGAAGTGGTGGTGTCCGAGGTCCAATATTTATACCTGGACTTTCCTTCAAAGTAGGAGAAGCATCTAGAGGTTTGCCCTTGAAATACACAGGCTTTCTGCCTTCCCTGCCCTGGATCCAGACTAACTACAGGGGTATGCAGACCTTTGCTTAGAAGTGTGACACAGCCTATTCAAGTGTAAGTAGGACTGTGCCCAGCTCCGCCCTCCCATTCTGCCAGTGACGGCTCATCCAGGCATACCTAAGCTCTCTATTGTGTGTGGATGTCTAGGTGGAATACAGAAAGGAGGAGGCGGCTCTCTCGTGCAGCGGCCGGGATTCCTGGACGATCTGAGGCTTGGGGCATTAATCAAGGGGCCTTAAACGAGTAGCTGCCAGGACCCATACTATTGGTGTAGTTCCCTAATCTAAGCCGCGCCAAATATAAGAGGCATTAATGGGGGGGGGGGGGAAAGTCCTGTAACCATAACAGGGGAGAATAAACAAAACAATCAAATAGAGTGCCTTCTGGAATACAGAAAGCCCAACTGTCAGCTACATCCAGTCATGTGATCAGAGTCAAGCTACAAGCACTAAATGGCTAAGGCAGGAAAATACCAACTTTCTAACAGTAGGCATTTTCAAGAGTGAAATTTAAAATCTGACTTTACCATAAGAGAGGATTTTCCATTAAAATTCCAAAGACTCCAAACATGAATTGGCTGTCTGTTCCCATTTGGAAATTACAGTTGACTAAATGTAATAAGGTAACTCCACTTTTATCCTATTTGAGCGGTAGGCCTTGCAGTAGTGAAAAACGAATTTAGGAGTTTTTCTCTACCAGGACATTTGGAACTTAAAAGTGCATGTCCTACTTTTTTAATACATGTTGCCCTCCCTGTGGGCTGTTTAGGACCTACCCTATGGGTGTCTTATATGTATTGAAATGGAAGGTTTGGGCTTAGCAAAAGGTTTATTTTGCCAGGTCAAAATGGCAGTTTAAAACTGCACGCAAATGTTGCAATGGTAGACCTAAGACATGTTTAACGGGCTACTTAAGTGGGTGACACACTGAGTGCTGCTGGCCCACTAGTAGCATTTAATTTACATGCCCTGGGTACATGTAGTACCAATTTAATAGGGACTTATAAGTGAATTAAATACGCCAGTTGGAGATAAGCCAATGTTACCATGTTTTAAGGGGTGAGCACATGCACTTTATCAATAATCAGCAGTGGTAAAGTGCACAGAGGCAAGAAAACAAGATCAGCAAAAATGGAGGAGGAAGGCAAACAATTTAGGGGACGATATAATTGCAAATGTCCAGAGCACCACAAAAAGGAAAAGGAAATAGTCAGTCAAACAGACAGGTCCATATTAGTAAAATTTACTCCAAGCGTTGAGACTGATGGTTCCATTCACTTTAACCCTTTCCTTGCTGCCGTCGGCCATTGGCCGAAGGCAGCACTACCTCCCCAGTGCTGCCGTCGGCCAATGGCCGACGCGGCCCCGCCCGTTTTGCGGAAGTGCCGCACTGCGGAAAAATCGGGGCCGCGGTAAACGGGTTAATGTATTGTTCTGTTTCTTGTACAGTGTAATTTACACAATAGCCAACACGTGTTTCATCGTACAAGACTACTTTTTCAAGGCTCTAATTGTTAATCAGTATACGCATAGTATATCCAAAGCAAGTGGATGGTTCAAATCTTGAGCCCCGAGGTCCCACGAAAACTATGTATAGTTAGCAGAAGTAACACTTCTCACGTGAACTATTCCATTAGAAGGTCACAAACATCTGCAGTAAAGTGTTGTATTCTAAGTCTGAACGAACACTAGAACATCAGTCAGAGAGAAATTCATCCATAGCACCAAACACCCTGATAGGTCAAGGTTGTGCACACGCAAATTTTTGATACTGCGGCTGACCTTGGCTTGTCAGGGCATTTGGTGCTATGGAGGAATTTCTCTCTGACTGACGTTCTTGTGTCGTTCATTTAAAGAAAATGAACAGATTTGTGAGATCCAAAGCTTCACCATTTCGCAATTATCCTTAAAAAAAATGCAGGACATGCCTGCTAGAACATCTAGACCCGACAATAACTTTGTATAGCACATTTTAATAATCTACCATATTTGAAGCAGGAGGTATCTCTAAATTAACACACCCCTAACCTCCTCCCCCGATTCTCAAACTATTTTCAAGGCCATCTCAATAGCTTTGCAAATTTTGCAAAGATTATCACTCTTGGACAGCTGCCTGAAAAAATTAGATTCATTTCTTTGTTTCACCATAAAACAATATTTCTTCAGAGAAATAATTTACGGTAAACTGTTAGAGCTCTTTTTGCGTGGAAATGATCTGCAAACTCTAAAAATTTGCAAAGAGAAGTTCTGTAGACATTATCCAGCATTTGATTATGTCACCAATCTGCATATAGGACGATTCACACAAGAGGGTTTTGTTTAACTTGCTGGGTTTTTAGTGTGGAATCTATCCTACTATGTGAAGAAGAAAAAAATTAACATGTGAAGGAACACCTGAAATCTTTGCAACCTTTAATAAAGGGGGAAAAATGAAAAGTTTGCAACACGTTCAGGGTGAAAAAAACATCTTCACCAAAGCTAAACACATTGCCTACATGAAAAATGAAATCTCAAATCTTGCCTTTTTTTCAAATCCCCGTCTATTCACCCCTCTCTGAGGGAAGTGCTGATCCGCATCATAATTCAGTCAGTTATGTACTGGCGGAGCCACACGGCCCGTCCACTCACGCACGCACGCACACAGCCCGGGGGCAGGGCAGCCCTCGGGTATAAATAAACGGGCGCGAGACCGCTCGTGGTCTTTGGCCCTTAATCGATAGCTAGTCTCTGTGTCTAATTGCAAAGCAAAAAACACAGTTGATGGACAGAATGTAGAACAATGTCATACATTCACCCCAGTACAAGGATCTGGGCCTAACTCCACCGGAATCGAGCATCCAAGGACCGGTTTCTGGCTATCAGCCTTCATCAGCCTGGATAGCTTGACTCCAGTGGTGTGGAGAGCCTGGGACTCACGTCTGAGTATACCCAGCACACTCGGGGTGAAAATTGCAAAAAACACAGTTGATGGACAGAATGTAGAACAATGTCATACATTCACCCCAGTACAAGGATCTGGGTCTAAATCCATAGTTTTTTGGCACTCCACACCACCCTGGGTTAGACACTGGCTATATGCAAATCAGCTCTGACCGTGTGCCTCATGGGAACAGTCCAGTCCGAACTACCAAGCCATGTCTTTCCCAGACCGGAATCAAGCATCCAAGGACCGGTTTCTGGCTATCAGGCTTCATCAGCCTGGATAGCTTGACTCCAGTGGTGTGGAGAGCCTGGGACTTACGTCTGAGTATACCCAGCACACTCGGGGTGAAAATTGCAAAAAACACAGTTGATGGACAGAATGTAGAACAATGTCATACATTCACCCCAGTACAAGGATCTGGGCCTAAATCCATCGTTTTTTTGCACTCCACACCACCCTGGGTTAGACACTGGCTATATGCAAATCAGCTCTGACCCTGTGCCTCATGGGAACAGTCCAGTCCGAACTACCAAGCCATGTCTTTCCCAGACCGGAATCAAGCATCCAAGGACCGTTTTCTGGCTATCAGCCTTCATCAGCCTGGATAGCTTGACTCCAGTGGTGTGGAGAGCCTGGGACTCACGTCTGAGTATACCCAGCACACTCGGGGTGAAAATTGCAAAAAACACAGTTGATGGACAGAATGTAGAACAATGTCATACATTCACCCCAGTACAAGGATCTGGGCCTAAATCCATTGTTTTTTTGCACTCCACACCACCCTGGGTTAGACACTGGCTATATGCAAATCAGCTCTAACCCTGTGCCTCATGGGAACAGTCCAGTCCGAACTACCAAGCCATGTCTTTCCCAGACTGGAATCAAGCATCCAAGGACCGGTTTCTGGCTATCAGCCTTCATCAGCCTGGATAGCTTGACTCCAGTGGTGTGGAGAGCCTGGGACTTACGTCTGAGTATACCCAGCACACTCGGGGTGAAAATTGCAAAAAACACAGTTGATGGACAGAATGTAGAACAATGTCATACATTCACCCAGTACAAGGATCTGGGCCTAAATCCATCGCTTTTTTGCACTCCACACCACCCTGGGTTAGACACTGGCTATATGCAAATCAGCTCTGACCATGTGCCTCATGGGAACAGTCCAGTCTGAACTACCAAGCCATGTCTTTTCCAGACCGGAATCAATCCGTCCATCACCACCCCCTTTTGTACCGCTGTGGGCCGCCATAAGTGTGGCAGGGTATGCTCAGACACGAGTCCCTTGCTCACTTTGCCACTGGATTCAAGCAAGCCGGGCTGAAGACGGCTGGAATGCCAGAAACCGGTCCTCGGAAGCTTGTTTCCGGTCCAGGGAAGACATGGCTTGGCAGTTTGGGCTGGACTGTTCCCATGAGGCACAGGGTCAGACTGGTTTGCATATAGCCATGTTTGAACTGGGGTGGCAGAGTGGGCTAAAGAACGGTGATGGATTAAAACCTGATCTTTTGACTGAGTGTGAGTGTTTGATTGATTCAGATGCTCCGTCCATCACCACCCCCTTTTGTACCGCTTTTGGCCGCCATAAGTGTGGCAGGGTATGCTCAGACGTGAGTCCCTTGCTCACTTTGCCACTGGATTCAAGCAAGCCAGGGTGAAGACGGCTGGAATGCGAGAAACCGGTCCTCGGAAGCTTGTTTCCGGTCCAGGGAAGACATGGCTTGGCAGTTCGGGCTGGACTGTTCCCATGAGGCACAGTGTCAAACTGATTTGCATATAGCCATGTCTGAACTGGGGTGGCAGAGTGGGCTAAGGAACGGTGATGGATTAAAACCAGATCTTTTGACTGGGTGTGAGTGTTTGATTGATTCAGATGCTCCGTCCATCACCACCCCCTTTTGTACCGTAATTGCAAAGCAGTCATAGGTAGTCCCCACTCTGTTTCCTAGGTCACCCTTGCCCCTTGCAAGTATTACACTGGCGACGAGGCGGGTCCTTTGCCCACGCCTCGCCCCTGCGGACGCGCCTGCCGTGTCCCGCGGTGCCGCCTGAGCCGCGCTTGCGCTGCCTGCGCTGGAGCCTGCTGCCGGCGACGTGATCCCTCGCGGGTGCCACCCCTACCTGAAGCCGGTGAGTGTTTCGCGCCTGTCGCGGCGCGCGAGGTGAGCACCCTCCTCCAGGAGGGGGTACTGTATCGGCCGTGGGCCCGTGCTGCAGCGTCCCCGCCATAAAGGCTCAACCCTGCCTTGCCGACGTCCCAGCGCTCTGGCCTGCTAGCGCGTGGGAGGGGAGACGCGTGTGGCGCAGATCGGGGGGACTGGTTCGGCCCTCACCGCACACCTGCGGTTGCTCACGCATCTTGCGGAAGCGGGAAGTTTGCCCTGCCAAAGCTCACAAAGCACAGCCAGGGGTGAACACATTGGCTGCCAAGGTCCCAGGCTGTCAGAAGAAGCTGGGCTGTGTGCTACACAACGCAAAGCTGCACCAGCAAGAGGACAAGGGACCAGTGTCACACCACCACAGCGAGTCCCCTAGTGCCACCGTCGCTACTTCACTGCTAGTGCGCAGCCCACGCTCCAAACATGAGCCAGCTAGCAACGGGAGGGGCAGCAGCCACATGACCGGCCCAACGGGCTCCCACCCCACCACCTTTGCCGCCACAAAATGCCGGGCCAGTACAAGCAGGACCACCACTTTAGGCCCTTGCTACCAACGTCACACCCGCCACACAGGGTCATGCCATGGCGGCCCCGATTCCGCCGTTTAGCGAACTATCTGAACCTACCACAGCGGCCGCACGGTGGCGCCTCTGGCTTGGAAGTCTAGAACATTACTTTATGGGCGTCAGGGAAACCGATAGTAAAGTCAAACGCTCGCTCCTGATGTGTTATAGGGGCGACGAGCTCTATGAGCTGTTCGAGACACTGCCGAACAGAGGGGACGACAACGACTACGCGGCTGCCGTCCCGGCCCTCAACCGTCATTTTGACCCCTGCGCCAACCCGGATTTTGAGTGGTTCAAGCTGCGCCAGGCCCGCCAGGCGGAGGGCGAGTCGATCGACGTCTTCTACGCGAGGCTGCGCAAGCTAGTGACGTCCTGCGAGTTGCCGGACAGGACTCTGGAGATCAGAGCACAACTGATACAAGGCTGTCAGTCTGTTCACCTGCGACGCCTAATCCTGCGGCAGCCACGTATCAGCCTGGACGAAATCCTCGTGCTGGCGAGGTCACTTGAGCTCTCTAACGCGAGGGCGGAAGCGATGCCGGCCGCGCTAGACGGACCAGTGGCGCCGGAGAAACACGTGTCTATTAAAGAAGTACACGTGGATGTGGTTCGGAGAAGGCCTCCTCTCTCTACTCAAAAAGGTCAACCGGCGGCAACCTCTCGATCCGCGTGTGGTAACTGTGGGATGGAGCATCCCCGGAACGGGCAGTGTTTTGCACGTGGGAAGGCCTGCTCCAACTGTGGCAAGATGAACCATTTCGCGAAAGTGTGCCGCAGCAGCCGCAGCAGCCGCCGCGCCGGTCCTGCTGGAAGGAGAGCCGCTCAGGGAGTATGTCAAATCTCTCTCGAGGACCCGGGGCCGTGCGGCGACACGCATCAGACAGCATTCCAGCTGGAAGAGGACGAGGACGACGATGTCTTCTTCGTCTCCTTCGTCGGTCGGGATGGATCCAGGAAGAGGCCGCCGCCGATGTGTGAAGTCGAAATCGAGGGTTCCCCAGTGAAGGCACTGATAGACACAAGGGCGTTGGTGAATGTAATGGACGCAATACGAACAGTTGCACCCTCGCCCACCGCTCCTGCCCTCAAAAGACAGAATTTACACATACAACAGTGATTAACCCCTGCCACTGCGTGGAGTAATCGACGTGACGGTGTCGTGCAATGACCAAACAGTGAACACGAAATTTCACGTGACCGGGGTAAACGGGGCACGCTGCTCAGCTGCCACACCGCTGAGGACCTTCAACTGGTATTCTTCGCCAACCAAGTCCACGAACGACACGCTGATGCCATGTTGAGAGACTTCCCGACGCTCTTCCGAGGCCTGGGATGCCTCAAAGGAAAAGTATTTAAGCTACACATTGACCACACAGTGAGGCCAACAGCGCTGCGCCACCGGAGGGTGCCGTTCCACCTGCGGCCGCAGGTGGAAGAGGAACTAACGAAGCTCGAGAAATTGGGGGTGATCGAGAAGGTATCAGGACCCACCACATGGGTGTCACCCCTCGTCGTGGCGCCCAAACCCAAACAACCTGGCGCAATAAGACTGTGTGTAGACATGCGCCTCCCAAACAAGGCAGTCAAAAGGGAACGTCATCTCACGCCAACTATGGACGATATAGTAGCTGATTTAAACGGGGCCAACTGGTTCTCTAAATTGGACTTAAACGCGGGTTACCACCAGCTGGAGCTCCATCCGGACAGCCGTAACATCACGACATTTTCAACACATGTCGGCCTCCGCAGGTTCAAACATCTGAGCTTCGGCGTGTCCTCTGCCGCCGAAGTGTTCCAAAATGCAATCAGGGTGACGCTGTCGGGATTACCAGGAGTCATCAACCTAAGTGATGATATTCTAGTCTTCTCCAAGACCCTAGAGGAGCACCATGGACACCCGAGAGCCGCGCTTCAGCGCCTAGCAGACCACGGACTCACGTGGCACCGAGAAAAGTGTTTGTTCTACAACGAATCAGTCGAGTTCTTTGGATACATCTTTTCTCGCGACGGACTTAGAGTGGACCCAAAGAAAGCCGAGGCCATCCGGTCAGCACCAAAGCCGACATCCGCAACCGAGGTCCGCAGCTTCCTGGGGATGGCCACGTATTGTGGCCGGTTTATCCCCAATCTGGCGTCCCTATCGGAACCCCTGCGCGCACTCACCAAAGCGGGACAGCCATGGACGTGGTCCGTGAGGGAGGACGACGCGTTTCGAGCCGTGAAAGAGGCCCTGATAGATGACAAGGTCATGGCGTATTTCAGGCCACATCGACAGATGGAGGTTGTCGTGTACGCCAGCCCGGTAGGGCTAGGGGCCGTCCTGTTGCAGAAGACGGAAGATCACGTGTGGGTACCCACGGCATACACCAGCCGCTGGCTGACGGCCACGGAAATGCGCTACGCACAGATTGAGAGAGAGGCCCTCGCCATAAAGTGGGCATGCCAATACTTTCACCTATACCTTTTCGGACACGAGTTCACGGTCGTGACAGACCACAAACCGCTGGTTCCGCTGTTTGCGGGGACGGCCAAACTGGCGCCACCCAGGATTGAAAGATGGGCCGTCCAGCTTCAGACGTACAGGTTCGAAGTCATCTTCCGCCCCGGGGCGGACAACCCCGCAGATTTCCTCTCACGCCACCCAGGGCACGCTTCCAAAACGGTAGAACACCAGGTCCTAGAGGAGGTGAAAGAGTTTGTCAGGATCCTGTCACAAGAAGCTTGCCCCAAGGCCCTCACGCTAGAAGAAATAGGAACAGCCACCGACCAGGATGAGTGCCTCCGGAGGGTGAAACGCACCCTGGAAGACCGCAGCTGGAAGCATTTCTTGGGCGGAGCCAGCGCCCTCACGGCGGAGGAGCAGACAGTTCGCCAACAGATGTGGCGTGCGCAAAGTGAACTGAGCACAGGACCTCATGGAGTGGTTTTGCGAGGGGCCACCATTGTCATACCCTCAAGCCTGCATAGGGAGGTAGTACGCCTCGCCCATCAAGGACATCAAGGCATAGCAAAGACAAAGGCCCGGCTGCGTGGAAGGGTGTGGTTCCCCGACATTGACAGTGCGGTAGAGGAGGAGATCCGCAACTGCCACTCATGTGTCATCACAAGTCAGGAACCTGCACCACATCCAGTAATCCCGGAAGACTCGTGTGACATTCCTTGGTCCAAGATAAGTATTGACTTCGGGTCATTCCCGGATGGACGCCAAGCCATAGTACTGGTCGACTCATGCTCCCGGTTTCCAGTGATGGAAGTGATCCCATCCACCGCGTTCTGCCATGTCAAACCAGCCCTGGATAGGGCGTTCGCAATGCTAGGCTTCCCGGATGCAGTAAGATCGGACAATGGACCGTCGTTTCAGGGCTCTGATTTCAAAGCATATCTAACCAGACGAGGTATACGTCATCGGAGAATCACGCCACAGTGGCCTCAGGCCAATGGAGAGGTCGAGAGATTCATGAGGACAATGAACCGAGCTTTAAAGATCGGTGTGGAGAAGGGGGGAGTGGCCGAAGAATGTCTGTCGCAGTTTCTGAACGCCTACAGACAGACACCACACCGTACCACCAAGTGCGCCCCAGCGCACGTCATGTTAAAGAGACCCCCTCGAGATTGTGTGCCAGTGAGCCCAGCATGGCAGGCACCCGAACTAGATCACGAAGCGACACAGGACCGGAGACGTCGCACTAATGAGAGAGCAAGACGAACGAGAAGAGCCGGAGTCAGGCCACTGGCCGTAGGCGATCGCGTGGTCCTCAAGACTCGCCACCACCACTGGAAGTATCAGACAACGTTTGAGCCCGAGATATGGGAGGTTGTGAACATCCACGGCAATATGGTGTCAGCGTCCCACTGATCAAGGGTAGTGACACGAAACGTGTCATGGTTCAAGCGAGTGTCTATGAATGAAGCAACTCAGGAAAAGGTGTTGGAAGACATGGAGATTGACGAGGACCAGCCGGCTACCCCTGAGGCAGCCGCCAACCCTCGGGACAGAGAACCATCACCAGCCCGGGGAGGCGCAGGATCAAACATCATCCAGTCAGGTCCCGAGAGTGAAGCAGCAGAACAGGCGGGTGCCCCCGAGGCTGAAGGGCAGCGAAGCCGGAGGTACAACCTACGACCAAACCCGACTCTCAGTCAGCGGCTCCAGGGCTATGCCTGGAGACTACGCACTGTGAAGAACTCTAAATAAGACTGGACTATTCATCTGTGAGTTTGGAGGGATATACTGGCGGAGCCACACGGCCCGTCCACTCACGCATGCACGCACGCACACAGCCCGGGTGCGGGGCAGTCCTCGGGTATAAATAAACGGGCGCGAGACCGCTCGTAGTCTTCGGCCCTTAATCGATAGCTAGTCTCTGTGTCTAATTGCAAAGCAGTCATAGGTAGGCCCCACTCTGCGGCCTAGGTCACCCTTGCCCCTTGCAAGTATTACAAGTGACTGATTCATCAAGATTCTTCTGTGAGTTAATCATGCAGTACTCTTGAATTCCAGGAGTAAGGCAAGGGTACTACGATTACCGTTACCCCTAACTTCAGGATGGAATACAAGACAGGCAGTACAAGAGTAGTCGCAGCAAAATCTTTGTAACGTGTGTCCCTGATCTGTAGATCAGATTCATTCCTTGTTTCCTTCAGTGAAATCAACAATAGCTCTAACACCTCAAAATCGTTTTTCAAAATTCTGAAAGACCTCACGGCAAAAAAATCTGTCAACACCATCACCACCTCGCCCGACCTCTGCAACAACATGGCCAATTTCTTCACAGATAAAATCAAGAAGATATATGACACCTTCCCCAAAGGCTCACAGTCACTGGTCACCTTAGATCCTACCAGGCCTTCCCTCACTTCCCTTCCTACACTTGGCCGGGAGAATTTCTCTAAAATCTGTAGAAAGATTAAATCCGGATCTCCGGCAGACCCCTTAAAGCCTGACCTTTTCTGTGAAGCTCATGTACTCATCACAGACCACGTCCGTGACATCATCAATCGGTCACTCTCCACCGCCAGTGTTCCTTCCAAATGGAAGCAGGCGTGGGTGTCCCCTATTCTAAAAAAACCCACTTTAGATCCCTCACTCCCGGAGAACTTTAGGCCGATCTCCCTGCTCCCTTGGCCTGCTAAAGTGGCCGAAGCACACGTCAATAACATCTTGTCCAACTTCCTCCTCACCAATAACATCCTGGATGACTCCCAACACGGGTTTAGAGCTGGTCACAGCACCGAGACAGCCTTGCTCAGTGTTTCTGAAAACCTCCGTTCCATTCTTGACGCCGGCGGAACTGCAGCACTGGTCCTATTGGACCTCAGTGCTGCCTTCGATACGGTGTCACATGAGGTCCTCTTGACGAGATTGGAGGAAATTGGAGTCACAGGGGCAGCCTTAGGGTGGTTCAGAGACTTCCTGTCTAACAGGTCCTTCAGAGTCTCCACCCCCCCTTACATCTCGAAGGAGCATAGCATTGGACAGGGAGTGCCGCAGGGCTCGTCCCTTAGCCCCACCCTGTTCAATGTCTATGTCCGCCCGTTAGCGGAGGTGGCTAGAAGGAATGGATTGGCTTTGGTATCATATGCAGATGATACCCAGTTGGTGGTGGCTTTGAATGACAACAGTGGTCTGGAAGCCCATCACTTTAAACAGACACTCACTGACATCACCAACTGGATGACGGCGAATTTTCTCCAATTAAACGCCGGTAAAACCGAGATTCTCCTCCTGGGAAAAAATACCGCATCCTGGGGAGATAATTGGTGGCCTGACATCCTGGGCCCACCCCCCAAGCCAAAAGACTGTGTTAAAAATCTAGGTGTCTGGGTCGACTCGGCTCTAAAATATACCATCCATACCAAGAAAGTGGCTGCCACGTGCTTCGGCATTCTACGCAACATCAGGCCCATTCTGAAGTTTTTTGACTGCCGCACCCGCCAGCTCATTGTCCAGGCGACGATCCTTTCTAGACTGGACTATGCCAGTTCTCTCCTTTTGGGAGCGAATCTGGCTGAAACCACCAGACTGCAGAGAGTGTCCAGAACGCGGCTGCCAGGGCTTTGGTCGGCCTCCCTCGCCATTCTTCAGTCTCAGGAACCTTAAGAAAACTGCATTGGCTCCCGGTGGGGAAAAGGATCCAGTTCAAGGCTCTATGTTTAGCCTTCAAAATCCTCAAAACCGCCTCTCCTCCATTGCTGAGTCCCCTTTTGTCTGAGTATACACCCAGCAGATCGCTCCGCTCAGAGGGACAACATCTAGCGATCATTCCCCGCACCAGACTTGCCAGAGTTGGTGGTCGATCCTTCAGCTTCCTTGCTTCCAAGCTATGGAACAGCTTGCCTGAAACCATACGGGGGATGCAAGATCTCTTAGCCTTTAGAAAGGCCATCAAAACCCATCTTTTTCAATAATCTGTTTTCTCTGTGCATCTTCACTCTGCTCCCTGGTCAGCTCGCAGCGCCGGGACGCCCCTTGGCTGGGGCAGCCGTGCGCTATACAAATTCCCATAACATTAACATTTGTGTGCCTTCGGCTCGAGGCTGTGGATGCCGCCCGGCGCGTGGCAACGGACCCTGCACGGGCTGGGCAACAGAGCTCACTGCGCCTCTCGAGTCGGTGGCGTCCTGCGCGCGGGATTGCCTTCCAAAACCTGAACCTATATCCCCGTGGTTCCCAAAGTGTGAGCCGCGGCACCCCGGTGCGCCGCGATTAGAAGCCAGGGGCGCCGCGGCGCAGGATGTGGGTCGTGAAAATTGCAGCCGCAATTCCTCCCCCTCCTTTGTGCCAGGTCACGTGATCCTCGCACTCTGCATCTCAATGAGTGCTTGATGGAGAAAGCCTTTAATTTTCACACATGCCAGACATTGCCCCAGGGCACGCATCTCCCGGTGTTTTTTTCTTGCTCGTATCTGGTGATTGTTTACAAAATCAGAGCTGGATGGTGTGCGAATAATGACTTGGAGTCAGGTGGTCATCCTAACTGGCAAGGGCACACAACCCATGGGAGAAGGTAACATGGTGGTGTCCAAAAATCGTTTCTGGTGCAAACACGTGGGGCAAAGTACACACATGGTGGGAACAGAAGACAAAGGCCCTTAGTAGAAAAGAAGAGTGTGTAAGGAGGGGGCACTACAAGATGAAAAACTATAAATAAACACACTAAAACAGTGGCGGGTGGGCAATCTGCTTCCTTCGTGGTGAATTGACACTGCTCTACCCCATTCACACGCACAATAGAGTATGGATGAGGAAACTTTACATGAAAGGCAGCAATGCAGCACAACAGACAGAGGTGGTAAAAAGAAAAGTCCAGATGCACTTCCTATCCCGTGCTGCTGCAATCTGCATGTCGCCTCCGTGTACGGCCTGGATGACACACAATCAACAAGTCCAGTTCAAAGGTCTTCCAATGTAACCTTGATCAAAAATCCTGAGTCTTTATCAGCTACCTGTGTTTGAATCTCAAGCTGTGACTAAAGCAAAAAAGGCATGTGTACGACGCGGCATGGCTTGTGCAGCAAGATACCAGTTACTCAACAAATTGACCACATTCAGTGATAGTTCAAAGTCCTATGAAGTGGTGGTGCAGCAATTCCTACGGTTCCCGTCCACACCAGCTTTAGGCGCCATCATTGTGATAGACCAGAACAAACTGACCACGGATGGCTGGTCAGATGTAGAGGACACACAACCTTGTGCTGGGTCTGATGAAGAAAAAGGCCTATGCCCATCGCTGTCCAGCTCAGGGGGATGAAGCGATGAGGCAATGAAGAATCATGTGCCGATTCTACAAAGCCCATCAGTATGTATGTGCAGTACCTGGCCTGTAAGTGAATACATTTCCAAGAAGCAAACGTACGCTGTAAACCACCTCAAAACGCTGTGTGTTCCCACCCATAGAAGCTCAGAATTGGAGGCGAAAAAACAGATGGCATTTGAATAAGCTTTGAAAATGACTGGTGGCTATCTTCCAAGATGCCGGAGTAGTCTCCGATAGTGTGCACCAGGTTTATAATGCCATTTTCCTGAGTTTTTTAGAAAGTGGAACAATCATCAATACCTGGGGCGCACTTCCCCGGTTGGCACCTGGCGCACCTTAAAACAGGTGCGCCTGGCGCAAACCGAGAAAGTTCACCCTATTACATAGAATGCGCTGCCCCCACGGCAGCCACAAACTTGTGCTACCCTGAGGGCAGTACATTCAAGTGAAATATGGAGTTGCTGCTTTGATTCTGCTCTGTGCGTCACTATGCAGGCGACAACAAGCCTGCACTTTGAAGGGGGATTAGAGATCCTCTTGCAAGCGGGTACAGTCAGTGACTGCACCCGCCCGCAAGGGGATGTCTGGGGAGTCCATAGGATCACCTTTATCCCCCGCAGAAGCAGGCAGTGTGAGGGGCCTGGTGGAGAGCGTTGGGTGGGTGCATGGTCAGGGGCCTGGTGAAGAGCGTTGGGTGGGTGGGTGCAAGGTCAGGGGCCTGATGGAGAGCGTTGGGTGGGTGGGTGCAGGGTGAGATGCCTGGTGGAGAGTGTGGGGTGGGTGGGTGCAGATTCAGGGTCCTGGTGGAGAGCGTTGGGTGGGTAAAGGGTCAGAGGCCTGGTGGAGAGCATTGGGTGGTTGGGTGCGTTGTCAGGGGCCTGGTGAGAGCATTGGGTGGGTGCAGGGTCAGGGTCCTAGTGGAGAGCATTGGGTGGGTGGGTGCAGGGTTAGGGGCCTGGTGAGAGCGTTGGGTGGGTACAGGGTCAGAGGCCTGGTGCAGAGCGTTGGGTGGGTGGGTGCGGGGTCAATGGCCTGGTGGAGAGCGTTGGCTGGGCGCCTTATGCCCTGATGCAGCTGCACTCTGCCAGCTTCTGTCTTTGCCTCACTCCTCTTTGAGGGGTCATCCCTCGTGACTGCTGCATGTTGGAGTGTGGTGTGTTGTCTTTAAGTTTCGTGTTTGTGCTCTGCTCCCTCGAGGACGTCCTCCTGTGACGCCCTTGTGCGGCCTCGTCGTCCTACATATATGGTCCTAGGCGAGGACCTCAATCCTGGCCGCATAAATTCCTCCCAGTCTCCACTGTTTCATGTAGGCACAATGCGCACTGCGGACCACACACAGCTTCATATATAACGCTGTATAAAGCACCTACTGGTTATACATCTTCAGAGGCTGTTTATGAATTTATGGTGATGTGAAAAGCCTCTTGCGCCTTGCTCTTTGTAATTTTACTACGTCATCTGATTCAATGCTCCCCAAAAGCAGCACAAGGCCCCCTACCAAGTATTTTTTTGCAGCTTTATATAGCGCAAACTCCACCCGAAGACATCAGAGCACTTTACATTAGCACCAGTTGCGTTACAACGGGGAGGGGGAGAAGGGTGCAAGGCGGAGGGGAGAAGGGTGCAAGCCAGAGAGGAGAAGGGTGCAAGGCAGAGGGGAGAAGGGTGCAAGGCACAGAGGAGAAGGGTGCAAGGTAGAGAAGGGTGCAAGGCGGAGGGGAGAAGGGTGCACGGTAGAGAGGAGAAGGGTGCAACGGGGAGGGGGAGAAGGGAGCAAGACAGAGGGGAGAAGGGTGCAAGGCAGAGGGGAGAAGGGTGCAAGGCAGAGGGGAGAAGGGTGCAAGGCAGAGTGGAGAAGGGTGCAAGGCAGAGAGGAGAAGGGTGTAAGGCAGAGGGGAGAAGGGTACAAGCCAGAGAGGAGAAGGGTGCAAGGCAGAGAAAAGAAGGGTGCAAGGCAGAGAGGAGAATGGTGCAAGGCAGTGGGGAGAATGGTGCAAGGCAGAGAGGAGAAGGGTGCAAGGCAGAGGGTAGAAGGGTGCAAGGCAGAGGGGAGAAGGGTGCAAGGCAGAGGGGAGAAGGGTGCAAGGCAGAGGGGAAAATGATGCAAGGCAGAGGGGAGAAGGGTGCAAGGCAGAGGGGAGAAGGGTGCAAGGCAGAGGGGAGAATGGTGCAGGGCAGAGAGGAGAAGGGTGCAAGTCAGAGGGTAGAAGGGTGCAAGGCAGAGGGGAGAAGGGTGCAAGGCAGAGGGGAGAATGATGCAAGGCATAGGGGAAAATGGTGCAAGGCAGAGGGGAGAATGGTGCAAGGCAGAGGGGAGAATGGTGCAAGGTAGAAATGGGTGCAAGGCGGTGGTGGAGTAGGGTACAAGGGGGAGGGAGAAGGTGCAAGGGGGAGGGGGATAAGGGTGTAAGGCAGAGGGGAGAAGGGTGCAAGGGGGTTGGTGATGAAGTTAAAAATGCCGCCCTTCCCCCCCCCCCCCCCCCGGAAACATTTCTGCGGATGCCCATGATCAGAGACCACCCCACATAAACTTCTTGTAATGCCACGGAGCTCCTTGAGCCTTTCTCTAGCCTGGTTACTTTTAGTTGGTGTGCTTTATACTACTCTATGATGGGTTGTATGCATTGAGATGTACTTTAGAAGATCTTTGTGATTACAAATAAAGTTTTATGATAGTGATGGCTACTCTCTGAATCCTTCATCACGTCTAGGCTTGATTCTTCATGCAGACCAGTGATTCCCAAAGGGTGCGCCGCGGCACCCCGGTGCGCGAGTATAAAAATGGTGGGGAGCCACGGCCAACTGCCAATTAGGTCAAGGGAGCCACGGGTCAAAAAAGTTTGGGAACCACTGCTATATCCCGTTACCGGTCGGGCCGAGACAACTGGCAGTGCCAACAGCTGAGCTCCGGTTACACGGGCGACATGAACGGATGCCAAGGAGCCGAGGTCACTGCAGCAGGAACCCTGCGCATACTGACATGGCCCTACCCTGGGGAGCGACAGGCAGAGTGGCCTAGAGTACAATGAGGTGATTTTAGGGCATAGTCATAGCTCTAAACATATAATCCGTTCTACGTCAGAAATTAGCCACAGGGACAGACCCTGCCCCAGATCTACAGGCCTCTACCAGCACGTTGCAAAATCACCAGGTCAGGCTGCTAGTACTACGCCGCACTCTAAACAGCAAAGGTGTAAACTACCCGGCTCAAACCTACTCCGTCTCTACCTCCAAAGGCTGAATCATTTCCACGGGATTCAAATCTTTGTAAACTCAATAGAGATTTTAAGCAGCAGGTTCATAAACCCATTGGGCTGCCTTACTCATTAGCTATGGTAAAGCTCTCTCCCCCTCCCTCACCCCAGCAGTTCACCTATGGTACCGCTTGGGGATTATGCCGGCTGGAGGGGGCAGTAAAGATGCGTGTATGTGTGGGGCGAGGGCACGCGGTAATGAAGGCTGGTCTCGCGGTGGATCGCGCGCGGGTCGTTGCTTCCTTTGCCTGTGTCCGGTGCATTGTGATTGATACAAGCGGAAAGAAAGTGGGGGGCCGGGGTGGGAAGGAAGGAAAGACAACACACGGGCTCCTGCGGTCTCTGCCGCCACACCACTCGCCCATCTCACGGCTCAGATAGCAGTATATGCATATAGCGCAGTGAAGGCAAACTGTGAACGCTAGACTGTGAAACACTGCAGACATTTAGGAGGCAGTGGGTGGGGAGTCTCATATATCTGCGCGGTTTCCCATGCAAGCCTCTTCCCACACAATGTAAACGTTCAATTATTTTTATAGCGTATACAACTGTTTACTAAGCACTTCCAGAGACTAGAACTAACACTCGCATCGCAGGCCTACCAGCGCATGCCACTCCTGTCCCTAAGTATACAGCCCTGATCCCCGCACAGCAACGCGTGCCGTACGCTAGCACCTCCAGAGCGGCTGCAGGGATTACACTTGGTATGTATCCGCTGGGTAGATAAGCAGCTTAAGTATTTCCATCACAAGTTAACTTTTGGCACAGTGGCACGTTTGTTATCACTGGCGGCACACTGCCGCATTGGTGTTATTAATGTTGACTCAGTGGCGTTATAACACTTCAAAGGGAGAAACTGTTATATTGAAGTGTTGACACAGTGGCACTATAGCACTTCAAGGTAGAAACTCTTACTTTGGTGTACTGTGTTGACTCAGTGGCGCTATAGCACTTCAAGGGAGAAACCATTACATTGGTGCTATTGTTGACACAGTGGCGCTATAGCATTTCAAGGGAGTAACGGTTACATCAGTATTGTAAGTGTTGACAAAGTGGCACTTCGAGGGAGAAACTGTTACATTGGTGTTATAATTGTTGACAAAGTGGCACTTCAAGGGAGAAACTATTGCATTGATGCTATTAGTGTTGACAGTGTCACTATAGCCATTAAAGGGAGAAACTTACATTGGTGTTATAAGTGTTGATACAGTGGCAGTAGAGCACTTAAAGGTAAGAATTAGTGCACTGCTGCTATTAGTTTTGTCACAGTTGCTCTTTGATGGAGGAACTATTCCATTGGTGTTATGAGAATTGACACTGTAGCACTAAAGTGCTTTAATACAGGAACTATTACAGTGGTGATATTAGTGTTGACACAGTGTGTCCGGAGCACTTCAAGGGTAAAACTTCAGGTTCAGGCACATTTAAGTTATATTTGTTGACATAATGGCATGAATGTGCTTCAGCAAAGAAATTCGTGCAATATAATGATGTAGCTGTCTTGTATTGTAGTTGCACTTATTTAGCACTTCATCCCCCGACAAGGTGCCAAAGTGCATACTATAGTAAAGTCAAGTGTTCAATTCTTTGCTTGACCAATGACTGAGGTTGTTTTGCTGCAGTGCTTCTGGCGACCCACTTTCCGCAGTGAGTACCACAAGATCACACATGCAGTCATTCTTCTGCACCCCATCAGAGTGTAATCATGTTCGAGACTTCCAAGTGCATTTATGTGGACACTTTACAATGTAGGGATGCTATGCGGAGCCCAGACACTCCCAGAAACCTCTGATGCCTATTAAATACATATCAGCCCTGAAGATGACCTAGGGATTTATTCAACTGAGTTGAAACGTTGACATACCAAGGTTTAGGATTTTGCTCTTCAGTGTCATGTCATCAACAATTGTAGTTTGGTTTGTACCAACAAATCCTCCAACTGCTTCCTAGTCTGGATTGTGAACTGTCCCCTTGTTAAATGTGTCCCTGCACTATTGATTCCGTGTTGTCCAACACACGTGCACCGAGTGCCTCACCGTTCACATCCCTGAGCATGTTCCACTATTGTATTATTATTCATTTTAATACATTAATTTGCTTAATATCATGGGCTGTGTCATATGTTTCTCCTAGTCAATCTAAGCATTCATGCTACTTTACTTGCAATTTTTAGTTATTCAACAAACTGAACCATTGTTGTCTATTACATGTAATCCCGCTCCACTGGAATTACGGGACAGGGAAGGACCAGATTACATACACCTCAGGGTTGGCAAAATGGAGCACATTTCTGTTATAATATTACTTCATTATATTGCCATTTTTGCACTTTTCACAATGTCTGGCCAAAGGTTTCACCTCATTAGTACCAGTTTCCCACCTAAATACAGTAATAAGCAACTGAACACTGACGGGTTAATCTTTGCAGAGTGCCTTCCTCAGTGTGGCAACACTTGTATTGTGTTTTTAGTAATTTTTGATCCATTTGAGCTAGCAACACTTTTTGTCACAACCTGCAAATTATGCATCAGATGACGAATTATGTGGCAATGGGACAAATCAATAACTATGCGGAATACGCTGCAGCATCACATAATTCCAGTAGCCCTGATGTAATGACACAGGTTCGCATACTATTGGGTTGTTGTTATACATTTTTCTGGTAGTGCAGTCTTTGTGTCACACTCATCAAACCCCTGAAGAGGATGAGGTAGGAATAGCGGTGGGAATAGTGTAAGGAAGGGGGGGCATATTACCAACAACTAGCGATAATTATCGCTATGTTGGTTTAGTGGCGATATTTTTATCGCCGAGCTGCGGCGATTTTTATCGCTTAGGAACCTTGCTATTATCAAGGTATATCTCCTAAGCGATAAAAATCGGCCGAAATGCATGAATATCGCTGAAAAGTCAGCGATATTCATGCATTACCGAGCTAATGCTCTTAGCCATGTTATCCACCTACCATTGGATAACATGGCTAAGAACTGCTCAGGGGCAGGTGTTAGCTTTTGGAGATATTCGCACAATAAATTGTTCTGGTGGGGGTCTTCATTTGTTTTCTCTTCACCACTATCCTATTTCACCATCTTCATGCTTGTGATATTACTGCTTGGACGTCACAGGTGAAAATTCCTATGGGGCTGGCTCAGTGTTGCTCCTTTGAGAGTCTGTATGCTGCATTGTCCAAGATAATAATTCCAGTTTTCAGGGCGCTAAAAGAGAATTCAGTTTGTGGGGTGTGCAGTATTCATCTTCAATAATTTAACCTGTAAATGCTATTGCATTAGTGCTGGTTTTTGTCCACGCACCAAAACATCAAGCATGACCATGGCCCATGCAAGTCTTACTTGAAATATAGGTGCAGCATCATTTTCTGACCCTTGTCCGCTGCCAGTGGGGCTATATGGCAACCCCTTGCTAATAGTAACCTATGCTGGTTGCCTGCTATTGCCTTGTTGTAGAGCTAAGACTGGCCTAGTAACACAAGTGTCTGGATTGCATTTAGTGTCCTGACTAAAATGCTCTTTAAAAGCCTGCTGGATAGAACAAAAACAAAACCAACATGGACTACTTCCTCTATATAATGTATGAGGTGAAGAATTTAATGTGCGACGATTCCGTTCACTTATCTTTGTTGAACAGTTTTACATGCATTGCAATGTAGGGTTGAACCATACTCCAAACAGACAATAGCATGAGGTGAGAAGGAATTACTCACGTGGCACACAGACAAACCCCACTGTATGTATAGGTTAAAGAATTGTTAACATTAGGTCATGAAGGCAGCTGTACTGTCAAGCAAGACCTAAAGTAGGATCTCCAATTTCTCCTAAAGGATATAAGACATTTTGCGTACAGCCAAGCATCCATCGAATAGCAGCCTCAGAGGCTGGTGGTGGTTACCGACAGATAATACAAACAAGTGTAACACTGCTACTATTATGCATGTGAATCATGATGATAGACACAGATGGAACAAGTAGCAGCTGACATTGCTCACTGGTGGGGGGACGAGTGCGAGGGGCCGCGGGGCGGTGTAGCAGGGGAATCGCGGGGAAAGAAAAAAATACATTTAAATTAAATAAACGTACCTTTCCACTGCACCGGGTCTCTCGTCTTCTCAGCTCCTGCTCTTCTGCCTCCGACAGGAAGCAGGCAGCCAGGCTCCCTCCCCTAAGCCAATCACAATGCTGCAAACAGTGTTGTAATTGGTCGGGACACCGCCCAGCCTGGGGCTAATGGGGTGGCCATGTTCTCCATGCAGGCTGCAAATCAGCCTGCATGGAGAAGGGCAGAGTGCGCATGACTGGTTAGGGCGGCCCGAGAGGGCCGACCAAACAATCTTTGCACACTCAGGAGTGAGCAAACCACTCCCCCCCCTGCCCTGCTCAAAGAGCAGAGCAGATACCCCCAACCAGTCCGCTTGCCCGCAATGTGCAAAGGAAACATAAAATGGTGATAACCCTTAGTTATTACCATTTTATGTCGACGCTCCTCCGCCCTAGTGAAGGAGCCGCCCCTGGATGGAACATGTATCACTGAGGATGGTTTCAGTTTGGCATGTTGGTGACTGCCTGGGTGGAGTTTGCAGCAAGAAACTACTTTGTCTTGAAACTGCAAATCCAGCAATAAATCAGCCAGAAATGTTGAGATTTTTAGCACGCAAGGCAAAATATTAATTTGCTCGCCGAATCACTTCCTATACACATTACAAGCATTGACAAAGAAATAGATCTGATTGTGGCGGCAACGTTTTGGCATTATCATAGCTTGTTTTGCTTGGGTGCTGAAGCTGCCATGCTCTTGTTAATCAGGAAAAAAAAAACACTGACAAAACCCCAAAATGTTTTTGATCTCAAAAAGCACTAAGGGGCCCACTATGATGTCACCATCATCTCTGCGGTTTCAGAACCGACCGAACTCAGGTTGGCGGTCTGAAACCGCAACTACGATGCGACTGCACATTGTACCGATATGCTTCCGGATATCGTTTGGTCAGACTCGCATTGACTTCAATGGGAGCCTGTGTTCTGAATGATAACTCAGGCTCCCATTGACAAAAGGGGTTGTTGGGGACAACCTTTCACCCTGTGGCGGGCACCACATGGTGCCTGCCACACTGTGCATGCATGGAAAGGGGGGACCCATGGGTACCCCCACGGGCCTGATTCGGAGGGCCCTGGGTGAAGGGGGGCCTGCTACAGGACCTCAATGTCAGATTCTGATAGCAGATCCGTGTTGGAACAACCGATTTGGAAAGGCTGGCCAAATCTGGCATCCTATATGGCTGAGATACCCGCCACCCCCTCTCAACACAATCCCCAAGGATGGGAAACCGGAAACAGTTCTGAACTTTTGGAAGGCGGGAGGGAGTTACCCTCCCGGCCGTATTTATTAAAATATGAAACAAAATTAAAAACATTAAAATAACGGTTTCATATCATGTACAATTTCATTTCCACATTACGATGTTTTGGCTAACCTTAACATATTTCTTATACAAAGGTTCTCCTAGCCGAAACTAACATCCTACCAATACATTTTTTACTTGAAATTGTACATCCTAACGTTAAGGGCCAACGGCAAGGTCGTAACCGGTGTCAGATCCCTAAACCAGAAATACCCCCTCACTTGCGAGGGGCGACCGCACAGAGGGCTGTACCTCATGTGCACATACCAATTTCCCTTGTCTTGACGGGGGCCCCAATTAACTCGACGCCATTTTATGGTCGTCCGAGGACTCGTGTGAGGTGTCTAGAAGGTAGCGTAGACCCCCCTCCCCACCCCACACAACTTACCACATCTGCCGTCGCAGATGTCCTGGACCCGGGAAATTCCCAGGAGGGGCCCGTAGCCCCTCCTATCCAGGGAGGGGCCTTGACCGCCTTCCCTTTCCTTTCGGCGTCCCATCCTTAGAAGGGACCGCCTCCCCGTTGAGGGGCCAATGGCCACCTCCCCCCGGGCGCTCCCATCCGTAATGGGTGACGCCCCCCCCATAGGGATCTTCCAATTACTGCTCACCGATCATGACCTTACCGCCACAGGCCGGATAGTTGACCGGCTATCCGGACCCCCCACAAAAGTCCTACCTAAAGGTCATGCTGTAAACACTTTAGCCAGGCTACGAGGTCTCCTATGAGTAACGCATTCCCCACCCGGGACAAATGGACCCCATCCTCTAGATACATACTGTCTCCTTTGATACAACCATGAGGAATAGAATGCAATGCACTTGAACGGAACAGTCTACCCAATTTGTTATTCACTTTCTTCACCGAATGATTTATAGCAGACACCGAATTCGCCCCCCGCCATACCTTACGTGGAATCATATGGGACCATGCAATTGTGCACCCTGGAACCCTTCTCGCTAACCAACTTACTGTGGATAGTATCGCCTCGAGAAGAAGTCGTCTACCAGTGGTCACTAAATCATTGCCCCCAAGATGCACTATGATTATAGATGGCGGTGACCTTGTCCGCCCTAACAAACCCTCGAAAAAGGATTGAAACTGGTCAATACAGAGCCCGCCCCTTCCGTAGAAGGTCACCCTGTACCCGTATTCCCCAGCTATGTGAATCATGTCACCTGCTTTGAATACGTCCGCGGCACGCCTCACGTATGAGTGGCCCACGACCCACACCACTTTTTCCGCAGCCGGTGATCTCTGACCGCTGGTTCCCAGGTGTCGGGTCGACTGCACAGTCCGCCCCGCCTCGTAAGCTTGCGAAACTGTAAACCAAACAAAAACAAGAAGCGTGAGTACTTGGTAGCAGCTTCACAACATGTGCAACCGCACATACCTTTTGTAACAATTCGAGGACCAACGCCCCAATCGTTTCACTTTTTCCACACTCAGACCCCTGGCTGTAGCCTCAGTAGCAGCCCCTATCCGAAAGGAATGGGTCCCAAACTCGCCGGGGTTCAAGCCTGCGGCCGAAATTGCCATTGTAAGCACCCGCTGGAACTGAAACCTCGTCAGTGGGGTGGCATCAGCATGTCTCAACAAGGTCCCCCCCCATGATGCCGCCCTCTGCGCTAAATATTCCTCTACGCAAACAACAGGGCACATGGGAGATCCGGGAATCCGATGTATGACTACGCAATCCCCAATCGCACCCTGATCGGCCCTGGACCTGACAAACGAAACAATCATCGTCTCCCCCTTAACCTGAATGTGCTCTCGGCACAGTCCTCCCACCGTATCCCGCTTGTTCTTCGCCACCAGTTCGCTTACCCGCATCGCCCCATGGAATGCTAACGCAAAAGCGGCCCGGAATAACACTGTTTCATACTGGGATGAACATGTCGCAGGGAGTACAGATAATAACAGGGCCAACCTATCCAGACCTATCGGGTGCCTCTCATCTACTCTGCGACCCTCAAGGCGTTGCCACCCACGTAGCGCTTTCTGCACAACGAAACCGGGTCCGCTGTGGGCAGAAAACCCCAGAAGGCCTGCATACGGAAACGAGAAAGCGCATCAGCCACTTGGTTCAGTACCCCCGGCACATGTCTTGCCCTAAAGAGCACATTCAATTGCATACACAATAACACAATTTCTTTGAGCAATCTCAGAATCCATTTGCATCGTGCTGCCTGACTATTGATACACTCAACCACGGTCATATTATCAGACCAGAACACCACAGAGTGATCCCGGAACCCCTCAGGCCATGTTTTCAGGGCCACCAAAATAGGGAAAAGTTCGAGAAAAGCAATGTTACTCGTCAGCCCGCACTCGTGCCACCATGACGGCCATTTTTGGGCTGACCATTGATTACCGAATATGGCGCCAAAACCTATACTCCCCGCCGAATCTGTCCACAGCCCCAGCTCCTCGGAGGACACCGCCGGCTTGTTCCAGACAATTCGACCATTGAAATCCGCCAGGAATGCCAACCAAATGCGCATGTCCTGGCGAATCTCTGCCGAGAGCCTCGTGCGGTGGTGTCCCTCTTTAAGACCGACCATGGCTTGTGCAATCGAGCGGGAAAAGGGGCGGGCCATTGGCATTACTCTAAGGGCAAAATTCAACTGACCCACAGTTTGCTGCAATTGATGCAAGTTCACCTTAGTTTCCCGAATACATGTTTCAAGGGAGGCCCTGAATTTCCCCACCTTTTCCTTGGGTAGCCGAAAGCAGCCTTCTTCTGAATCGAGCTCTATTCCAAGAAACTCGAGCGAAGTTGATGGCCCCACAGTCTTACCTGGTGCCAATGGCACACCAAAATGACTCATCAGGCCACAAAATTCTTTTAAAGCCTGTGCACATTCTGGATCCCCGGCTGCCCCCAGGAACAGAAAATCATCAAGATAATGCATAACATGCTGAAAACCCGTCTTTCTCGTGAATACCCATTGCAGAAAACAACTGAATTTTTCAAAATACGCACAAGATATGGAGCATCCCATTGGCATACATTTATCCATGTAATAGCGACCCTGAAACATAAAACCAAGGAGACGCTGATCGTCTGGGTGTACCGGGAGCAACCGGAACGCTGACTCGATGTCTGATTTTGCCATCAGCGCTCCGGGCCCCAGGCGATTCAACATGGCGACGGCCTCATCGAAAGATGCGTACCGCACCGAACACACTTCCGGGTCTATCGCATCATTCACGGAAAGACCTCATGGGGCTGACAAATTATGTATTAGTCTAAACTCACCCGGGTCCTTCTTTGGGACCACTCCTAAGGGGGAACAAACAAAGTTAGCAACTGGTGGTATATCGAATGGTCCGGCAACCCGCCCTCGAGTCACCTCTTTCCCAATCTTTACCTGTACCACCGCCGTATTTTGGAGGACCGACAGTTGGTTCTTACAACGTGCCTTACCCTGAAAATTCCCCACTGGAATGCGGAAACCATACGAAAACCCGTCTCGCAACACCCCAGCGGAGACATGATCCGGGTATTCATTGAGCCAAGGAATCATTGCCATGGTATCAACCGGGGTAGGTAAAGGCGCCCCTCGGACTATTTCAGACCTGTTTGGCGCTTCCCCTACCACCGTTATCACCCGTTTTGGCTCTGCACATGGTCTCAGGATGCGAGGACTGTCCACACCCCCCACAATCGTGCCTAAACTTGCATGACCCCTGGGGCCTTGTACATTTTCCCCTATTAAAATTCCAACAGATCCCCTTTTTACCTGCGTTGCCACTCGGCTTCGAGTGATGCTCGTTACCTGCCCCCGTCCGAAAGGGCGTCCCAGACGAATGGCGGGAAAACTCACCCCCGCTACCCCCGGACAATGGTGTCTTTAACATGCCTGAATTCTCCATCTTTTGCCAAGAAATGGAGTCGTAACAATCCCAGGTCAAAGCTGGGTCGTGCTCCTTGGCCTTCCGAAAAACATTATCATAGCAAAACCACTGATTGCCCTCATATGATTGAGAATACTCCATGATACGTGTCTGATATATGGGCAACTCAGCCAACAACTCAGGCCTTCGTTCCCCCATAATTGAAGTGAATATGCCAAACGCTCTGCCCCAGGTACCTATGTTCTCATCGACCTTAAAGGCGGCCATCTTTGCGCGCCAAACACTTGGATGCAGAAACTCTTTTTGACCCTTCACATGCTCGATCTCGTAGTGATCGGTAAGCAAAGAAAACATGTTTACATACTTATCAGCCCAAATCTTTTCCTTGACTTCAATTGGAATATGCTGGGCCACTTTCTCCCTCCGTGAGGGTACAGACCCCTCCCCCGCAATCGGCAGTAGCCGCTTACCTAAATTAGAAGCTGTAGTCGCTGCCGAACTCGTGCCCGCTGCGGTTTCACCCACCGGAGCCTGTGGGGGAACAGAAGATGATGCCTTCGCAGCCTCTCTAGATTCTCGCAGTTGCCTCATTACTGCCCTGGCGTCATCTGCCGTGGTGCCCTCACTATCTTTCCCCAACCACGCTGCCAGTTGTGCAGCCAACTCGGGAGGCATATCCCCCCCGTTCACAGGGGTGACTACGACGGGGATCGGTTGCCCCTCCTTCGGAACCGAGATTGGCTCCTCAATCGGTGTATCGGGAACCGGGGCCTCTCCCCCAGATGCCCCCCTCTTGGACCTCTTGCCTCTACCGCTGGGGACTACACCCGGCAATGCTGGCCCGATGATGCGCTTCGGGCCTCCTGCCCCGTTCATTGCCGCCATCTGCTTCTTCATCTCGGCCATATCCTTTACGAGCATGCGGAGCATCTGATCGGTACCGACCCGCTTTCCGACCTTCTTGCTCGGCATTCTCCAACGAAGATATCTGAAAGAACAAGGACAAAATTACAACGCTCAAAAATGGCTCTTCGTTCCGTCTCGAGCTCACGTGCAGCGGGGAGGTGCAGCTTCAGAGCACAGGAACAAGAGGATGCTTCTTTGGCTTGTTGCTCCTTTTATCCTTCTTCGGGCGGGCGTAAACCCGCCTCCGCCCGCCTCCGGGGGCGTGGCTGGCGGCTTCAGTGTCTAGGACAACCCACTCCAGGGCGGGAAAAAGCGCGCCCCGGCTACGCCGCTTCGGGCATACCAGCCGAGACTCGCCTCCCGCCCAAGATGGCTTCCCGGGGGGATCGGGGTACTCCACCATACGTTCGGGGGGACCGAGTGGTCGCCCCTTTCCAATCGCTTAGCTGGAAAGGCGGTCCATACACGGCTACAATTCAGCTCCGACCGACTCGGTTACCCCCAATTCCTTTCAGAACCGAGTCGGACAGTCTGAATGCTTTCCAGCCATTGTAATCGGTTGTTTAGAAAAGTGTATGAGTCGGTCGGAAAGGCAGGTTCTGGAGCGGATGAATTGAATGCCGTTCGGTGCCTTTCCAAATGACATTGTGATTGACCCCTTAGATATGACTTATTCATGTATTTCCAAGAGGAAAATATTCTTGCTTGCAGAGAAAATCTTTTTAAATGACATCCTTTTTTAGGTCTAGCTGAGCCAACGTGCATGAGTTGCTCTGCGAGAGTTAAGTAAGGGCTTTCAAAAATTCTCCCAAAGTCTGCGAGCGGATCGGGCACAGTGCAGTGCATTGGGAGGACTTTCGCAGCCGCTTTGATGTTCTCAGTGAGCCGCGCTGCCACTGAGAACATCAAAGCGGCCGCGAAAGTGCTCACCATTTGCCACCCCCTCCCTTATCCCACTTCCTGCTTGTTACTGTTGCTGCTACTTTCCACTGTTTGCTCTTTCCCTAATTCTCTACCTCTTCATTTTTCTAGCGCTCTTCTCTCCATTTCTCTTTTCCTACTCATTCATCTTGGCCTGTCCTTTTCTCGCTCTTCCTTTAGTCTCCTTCCGCTTTTCTCCCCCCTGTTAAGTTGCCTCTTACTCTCCTTTTTCTCACATTTTTCCTTTTCATTTTCTTAGTCCGCTTTTTTTCTTCTCGTGCTCACACACTTGTCCGAACTTGTCTTCTCAGCTTCTCTTCTCCACTTTGCTTATTACCCCCTTTATACTCCTCCCCCCCAGTTCCACGGGAATGCTTGCTACAGTTTTTTCGGTAGCGCAATGCAAAAACAGAAGTGCTTCTAGGCTCTTCTTTTCTTTTTCTCTTTTTCCCTTTTTTGCTCCTTGTTTTCTTACTCCCTTTTTTTCTCTTTCGTTCTCATATTCTCCTCCCTTTCAATGGTTCCACGACCTTCCCCCAAGTTGTCTTTTGTTTCCACCTCCGTTTTCTCTTCTCCCCCGTCATAATCACACTCCTGGCTCCTCTCCCCGCCTCACCTTTTGCTCACTTCTCCCCCTGATCTCTCTGCATCTGTCTTTCCCTTTCCTCTCCCCCCCCACCTCCCTCGGGGGAGCTTAGTACGACCTGTTGCTTCCCTTTCCTGCCACAATGACTCTTCCACATGCTGTGGTTAATGAAGATGCGTTGTGAGCCCGGCCGATGACACTTCCCGAGGGCTTGCTCCCCTCCTCTCTGCTGTCCCTCCTGCGAGGGGAGACCTACCTAGTGCCGGCTGACCATCTTCACCAAAATGTGTGATATTCTGCAAATCGCTTGTTTTAAATGCCACATTTGTAATATAGTTCTCATAAGTATCAGCGTTAATCATTACCTATTCTGCAAGGTAACATTTACAGAGACTGTGCACATGCCGACATAAACAAGAAACACACTATCTATTAGCTTTTCTAATTTGTTCATTGCTTATTTTGGAACATATTTCACATAATTGAACAAATGGGGATAGGAACATAAGACCTTAGCTTTAGGAACATCAGTCTACCGAAATGGTTGCAAATCCCCAGGTTCTAAATGCTGGCTGCTGGGAGTTTCCCTGGAAGACCACTTATTTCTTCTTTCCATCTGGTTCACATCAAGGGATCATCTCGTTTTAAATAGGTGGTTCTAGTTACTTTAGGGAGGATGGATGTGGCTGGGTACACAACATTTCCCAGTTAAGCACTTTTAGCTAAATTCCGTTTTCACAGTGGTGGCATCATCCTTGTACTATCAGTCCGTTGCATCTGGGCACAGAAGTCCCATGCTGCTTTCACTTTATTGGATCGAGCTTAATTATCTTGGGCGAGGTGCCACTGACTTGTTGCACTGAGAGCACAGGCCCACATTCTTGACTAGTTGCAAGTCATGGGTCTTAACCTAATCCTCTCGAAGGTGGGAGGATGCACTAGTGCCTTCTTGTGACAGTTCACAGCACAGTATTTTTGCTGGTTAAACAAAGTGTACTGTACTCTCATAGACACACACAACCCCCCACAGACACACAACTCCACACACAACCCCCCACACACACAACCCCACACACACAACTCCACACACACACAACCCCACACAAACAACCCCACACACACCCCACACACACACCCCACACCCCCACACACACACCCCACATCCCCACACACACACCCCACACCCACCCACACACACACCCCACACACACAACCCCCCCACACACACAACCCCCCCACACACACAACCCCCCACACACATGCAACCCCACACACACAACCCCCCACACACAGAACCCCACACACACAACCCCACACACACACAACCCCACACACACACAACCCACCTCACACAACCCCACACACACAACCCCATACACACACCCACACACACAACCCCCCCAAACACACAACCCCAGACACACACAACCCCCACACACAACCCCCCACACACACAACACCCCCACACACACAACCCCACACACACACAAGCCCCCCCACACAACCCCCCACACACACAACCCCACACACATAGAACCCCCCACACACAACCACACACACAACAACACACACACAACCATAACCACACACACAACCACACACACAACCCCAAACACAACAGACACAACCACACACACAACCCCAAACACACCACACACAACCCCAGACACAACCCCACACACACAACCACACACACAACCACACAAACAACCATCTATCTATCTATCGCCCTCACTCTATCTATCGCCCTCACTATATCTATCCATCGCCCTCACTCTATCTATCTATTGCCCTCAGTCTATCTATGTATCTATCTATCTATCTATGTATCTATCTATCTATCTATCTATCGTCCTCACTTTACCTATCTATCTATCTATCTATCTATCTATCTATCTATCTATCTATCTATCTATCTATCTACCTATCTGTTTATCTATCTATCTATCTAGCACCCTACCTCTATCTATCTATCTATCTATCTATCTATCTATCTATCTATCGCCGTCACTCTATCTGTCTATCTATTTATCGCCCTCACTCTATCTGTCTATCGATCGCCCTCACTCTATCTATCTGTCTATCTATCTATCGCCCTTACTCTAGCTATCTATCTATCACCCTCACTCTAGCTATCTATCTATCACCCTCACTCTAGCTATCTATCACCCTCCCACTATCTATCTATCTATCTATCGCCCTCCCTCTATCTATCTATCGCCCTCACTCTATCTATCTATTGTACTCACTCTATCTATCTATCGCATCACCACAGCATCACTCAGCACCACCACAGCATCACTCAGGGGCACCACAACATCACTATGCGCTGGCACAGCATCACTCGTCTTTACCACAACATCACTCAGCGCTACCACAGCATCAATCTGTGCAACCATTCAACAACAACTGGTTCAAATATGTTCTCTCAATGTTTTAAGCTTCATTACAAATGTCACAAAAATATGTTAATATTTCACTTCTGTTCTTAGATTTTCGTCACAATAAAATACACTGAACATAATCTTCACAAAAGTTATTACAAAAGTCTAAGCTATTGCCATTTGTAAATTACAATAACTTTTATTTAAGTATTAATTATTTTACAAAAATTAAAAGCCATTGTTATTTGTAATATCAATACATCTAATTACGTAACTACAACAAATATTGCAATACAAATGCTATAGGTGTCACATTTGCGAAAGTTATAACTATTGGCATTGTAAATGACAAACCGATTAATTTAGCTATTTTCAAAGCCAACACATAAATAAAAAAAATGTCATTTAAAATACCAATAGCTCAAACTTTTCTAATGCGAGACCTATTGCATTGCAAATGCTTGTTCTATCAATAAGCATGTTTTACTCTGTTGGCTTGTGAGCAAAATGCATTTGAGCCTGGATTATGACACAACCACTCACATAAATTTTTTTTTTAATGGGGTCTGCATATTCAGGAATAATTCCCATCTTTAAAAGAAGCAAGGCACATCTACATATAGAAAGAGGTTTGTGAATCTGGCCCTTGGTGCCTTTATGCAGTGACACATCTGAGTGGGTATGGCCACATGTACAGCTATTTATGATCACATTGTTTTCAGCATGTGGTTTTATACAATGAACCTTTGTTTTTATTGGCAAAACTCCTGATTGTAGTTTTATAAATATAGTGATTCTGCACATTACATTTGGACAACTAAGCCGAAATCAGCGTATGATCCATAGAAAATTGCCACGCTCCTCCATATTGCCAGTTGGTTGATAAAATTATTTTAGGTTAATTAAAACAGTTGTCTTTCCTTAATTATTACGTTTCTAATTCACCCCACTTCCTTTTTACTATTTATAATAAATGACTAGTCTCAAACATTAAGTACCAAAGATAGAGATGCTGATCACATAAGGGACAGAGGCTTTGGGGATCCCAGCCCAAGCTCCAACAATGTCTTACTAACTAGTATTTGCAATGCAGTAGGTCTCGCATTTGCAGCTATCGGTGCCATAATGAAACATAAATCACAGCGCCCGTCCACATAAAGTTATGCGCATGGCGTTCCTAGAATTGGGCGCCATGGTAATAAAAACAAGTTAATAAAAATGAAAATGCCTTCAGCCAGCTGCGCCCTCAGTGCGATCTAACATGAGGGGAAGGAAAGTAAAAGTTTTAAGTGCCCTCAGTGTAAAGTGTTGGCTTAGGAGTGGTTGCTTCATCCTGAAGCAAGATAAAGTAAACAAAAAGAAAATAGTCCTTGGAAAATAACAAATGCACACAGGAGAAATAACACACGTAAAAGAGGCAGTCGCCATGGGGTGCCAAACACACCAAAAGGCGGGACAAATCAGCCAATTCACCACTGAAAAGAAACACATTTTGAAAGGCACAGGATGGAATTAATCATAAGTGATGGGCGTGCCTTTAGCCGATACAGTAGATACAGCATGTCTAGCAGAGCAGCGTCTGCACGCTGCCTAGGATAGACCTAAAAAGGGGCAACTCCTAATTGAAAATTCACCAAGGACTTCTAGTATACTGAATGGAGCTGAACCTCTATGTGATGTCGAACAAGATTGTACATACACATTTCACGCTGCAAGGCACAATTCCTTTTCATGGATAGGGAAAGCAAATCAATCGCTATACCATAATCCCTGATTCTGGAACTCAAATTTTTTTTAATAACCAGTTAGCATTTTTCATTTGGGTAACATTGCTCACACAGTCGCTGCCAGCAGGCGCACCAACCCAGCAGAGTTTGCTCCTGTCAAGCAGAGGTGCCAATGAGGGCTTGAAGAGATATCTGCAAGGTGGCACATGCAATGAAAGAAGAATGTCCCTGTCAGTGCCAGCTTCTCATTTTAGCTTTCTACCGTGGGTTCAGTTCACAAATAAAGACAGGCATTTACCCCATTAGACATTGCAAGTACATTTCTGGCTTTTAAAAAAAAAAAGAATTCTAAAGGAATTCCAGAATGTGTTCTTGCAACTGTCACATCTTTCCAGGAATAATAAAATGTGGAGATGTAGACAAAAAAAGCTAACCCCCTTCAATGATGTGACAGCTGGATCCTGAGTTAGCATCTCGAGCTGTGTACAGGATTATATGATTTTAGGACTTTTTAGATGTTATGCTCCCTGGGCTGTATTACAGACCATGATTGTGTCTATTGAACAATGCTGCTATTGTGTGACTTTTAGGTGTACTGCCCACCAGGATCCTAAGGCTTTTAATAGATGTTATTCTCTTTGGCTTGTGTTTTGACGGTGACTGCATCTAACAAAGTATGCTGCTACTGTACGAAATGTAATGTTACATCAATATTTGAGACGATTTTAAATGTTTTTTTGTATTGATATTTTTATTATGTCCTTTTATGTGAGTTCTTGCCGAATAAATATTATTTCATTCATTCATTCACTAAAATGTGTACGTGTTTAAACATTAAATATATGTTTAGGTACCGGGTGAACATTTGTGCATGAGTAAAGGTAATGCAAAAGTGCTCTTGCAATAGTATTCTTGCTCCACAGCAATAATAATGGCACCCATGGATGGATCCACTTTTGCTTCCTCCCCTCTAATTTTTCTCCTTCTCGATTTTGACCGTAGATATTATCTTCTCCTGCTCTTGACAAGAGTAAAACTATTCTCTTCCTCCAGGGGCTTATTATGGGAGCACCAGTCATCCTAATGGGGTCTCCATCGGGGGTTACCCAACCCATCTAGATTACAAGTCCCACAGGGACACTTAATGCCAGGGTGTAAATTCGGAGAAGAATAACTATGGGATCAGGTGTGGTATTTCCGACTCTACCGGTAATTCACCATTTCTCATGGGACCCTCCCGTATCAGTTTGTGATCCTGCAGCAGTTTCCACCATCCAGAGCTGCTGATGATGAAGTAACTTCGTGAGGAGATTAATTACAGACCACTTTACAGCCCTCTCGCGAAGGGCCCTGGAGAAGGGTGGTCACCCAGAGCCGGGCTTAATTTGAGACGGTGGTTTCTGGTCCTCTTAATTGTCAACAGCGGTGCTTATGATAGTCTGTCTCATGGTTGCACTGTTTGTCTAATTTAAAGACGAGCACCATTACAGTTGTTTGTTAATTCAATACACCTAAAAATGACTAATACTTGCCACCCAAGCCATTCCTATGGCTTTGGGGCCTGGAATAGGCTTAACTGTCGCACTTGTAGGAGTGTGATGGTTAGTAGTTGTATTGGATCTGTTTTTGGCAGCATGGCAGGGGCAATGGGTGGTGCAAGCTGCAGTGGCCTCCTGAGAAGGGCACCAGCACTTAATTTTTCACAAAGTAAACGCTGCCCCAGAGGACACCAATGTCTCCATAGTTTTTTTACCACTTCTATTTTGACATAATCCAGATTAATCCCGAATTGCATTGTATATATTTATGTAAAGTATTTGACTTGTTTCTCAGTCCAGAGCCGCAATACTCGCAGATTACAGCATTGTCTGCATATATTACAGCAGTTATGTGCATCCTACAATCTTACAGGACAAAAATGTAGACCCTGCCAGTTCTGCCTTCAAAGCACTGATGTATAAACAACTAAGACATTTGCCAGCACTCATCCTCGTTCATCTTACTATTCACGGAGACTCTGACTCATTAACGACTACGCTCTTCATGGTTTAGCATGAAGCCATCTGATGTTACATCATCATCCAGTCATCTGAATTAGACAGACTGGAGCCCTTGTCTACCAGCATAGCATCTTGATTCTCCTGATCTCATCTAAGTCTTTTGAGAAGTTAACAAATCCACATTGTAGTAGATGATCGCCAGCTAGCAGTGCTCAGTCTGCGTTATTGATATGCATAAATATGGCCTGGATCATAGGAAGGCTGTGTGTCCATGAGGAGTTCTGGGTATTACTCAAAGCAAAAGCTTTACAGTTGGACAAAGCTGGGATAAAATCCTATCGCAATAAATCTTTATTTTTTAATCTTTCTCAGCGACTGGGACTGGATATGACCATCAGCAAAGACTAAGGGCCTGATTACAATGCCAGTCGGAAAAGCCTACCGACCAGCATGGTTGCGGGAAAAATCCGACCGCCGGGCCGGGACTATCCGACGACCCTATTACGCTACATGCTCTGGAAAATTCAAACCGCAGACGTCGGAAAAGACATCGATTCCGACTGATGAGGTGGGGAAGCTTTCAGCTCTGACCAATTTGGTCAGAAAGTTAGTGATTTCATATACTGCAGGAGTTAGGGTGACCAACCGTCCGTAAATTTCACGGACTGCCCGTAATTTGGGCCTCTTGTCCTTTGTCGGTAATGTAGTGTAGTTCCTAGTTTCCCACTAGGCCCTGCGCATTGGAATAACATAAATAGTAGTATCGACGCGGAACTGCGGATATTCCAGGTCTCCACTGACTATGCTAAACTTAATTGGGTTGTGTTACCAACTAGCTCAGAGGTCACTGGAAACTTTCTTCTCTGCATAGGAAGTGATCAGCTTCCTTGGCACAGACAAGAAGGGATTCAGTTTTCCAACAACCGTGCAACATGACAACTTTGCTCCTCAGATCAAGAGTCGATCTCTAGGGTCGTGTGAAACAATAGACATAGATTTCACTCAGTCAGTCTAGTGCAGTTTACTTTCACAGTATGTAGAGAATAGAGAGACGGGCGTTTATCAATAAAGGGTTAACATTTATTGAACAGTCTTTCTTCTCGTACAAGAGAAATGTATTGCCACAATTGCAATAACTGTTATTGTAAAAAGTACGTACAGTAAGATAAGTATTGCGAAATAGAACTGTAAAAGCATTGATATGGTTTCTTAGCCATACAATGGTTTAAAAGTAATAAAACATATATACAGTCATATATACATTAGGCTAACATACTCAACTGGTGCTTCTAACTAAGCCTACCCCAGTGTGCCTGACCTAAGCCTAACACGTGAAAGGGGGAGTAAGTAAGTAGCTTAAGTTAAGTTGGTTTTGCCAAGGTTTGTTTCAAGAATTCTCGTCTAAGGGTTTAGTCAACACCATACCTCTGAATAGAATGATGGAGGATTGGTATCTCCTTCAGGGGTCTCTCTCGATATCCCAGTCACCTGCGAGGGTAAACTGGAAGCGCCGGGACTGGATTTCTCTGCACGAGAAAGGCAGCGGCTTCTCTCAGCGCGTCGAGGAAGGAGGGGTGACAGCGTCCGCGGGCAGCTGGGCTGGATGTCTTCGCAGAGGACGGCTGCTCGGCTCCTCAAGCGTACTGCACCATAGTTCGCGCTGTAGCGGCGATAATGGTAATCAGCAGCTTCACCACCACAGGATAGCAGGCTGCAGCGACAGAGTGCTAGTTTTTACCAACACAGGGTCATGCAGGCAGCTGGCATCAGCAACAGGTTCGCATTGCTTAAGGCAACGTTGGTAATATTTATACCTGACAGGTGCCGGGTTTGACGCAAGTTTGCTGGACATAAGACGTCAATTAAAGATGTCACTAGGAAGTGACAGTTATCAGTTGCTCATTAGAGTTCCATTACTAATCAAAACATAGCAAGCGGGGATTTCCAGGTTTGCTAAGTTTTTATCTTGTTGAAGAACTCGGAGTGTTATCTAGGAATATCAGATAGTGACTGCTGCTCTGTCATTGCACTAATTGGTCGCAAAGGAAGTAGCAGAGAGTCATGCTGGAATGTGGCTCTGTTCGTGTGAGGCCAGAGATGACTTTTCAGAAAATCGCACTTGAACGGTTATGCCAATATAGGGAATAAATGGATTTATAGCCGAATAGGGGCATAAGGTCACAGTATCGATCAGGAACCTAGATAAGCACGCAACACCCACTCCACGTTTTCATGTCCATCAAAATTACTAAAACTAAAGCAATTAGATGTATGTGTAACATTGCCCACCCCAAAATACATAAATGCATTCGAAATAGGCGTACTTGTAACACATGGAATTTAGGTACTGTACGTTTTTTTTAAATCATAGTAATCATTCAAAAGGTATTGCATATGAAATCAATGAACGATTATGCAAAAAGAATTACACATGAAGTATCTCTGACAGAAGAAAGGCGAGATAAATCATCACATAAAAATGCATTGTAATAACATGTGTGCTAGAGGCTGGTGTTATGTTGTTATGTCTCTAGATGTGTTTAGAAATAGAAGTGTGAAGCTTCTGTTCTCTAAGAATAGTTTTTACGTTAAGCAAAGAATTTGTTCGTGCCAAAAAAGGTCAATATTAGAAAAAATTGTCCAATTCAAAGAAAATAGATTTCCAAAGCTTCTGGCAGTTTTTGTTGATCAAAACTGAAGGCCGAATTCAGAGTTCATGGGAACGCTGTGTGTCGGAAAGCTTCTCAAAAGTTATTGTTTCTCTATGGGTGAGAACATCGTATCAGACAGGCTCGCAAAGAATTGGTCTACAAAATCAGGTGATAGTTCAACCAAATTAGATAGCGCTGTAACTTGGCAGGTGTGAGAATGATTGCTGTCATCGAAGGCAGGACCAGCAATGCTCACAGAACGTTGTACCTGGATGATGTTGCTTTTGTCACTCGCTCCACTGTTACCACTTGGCTGTAGTACAGGAGTCTCCACGAATGCCGTCATCAGGATTGGTAGCCGCTGGGGACAACACAATGCGTGAGCCGTTATTGGACTGAGCAAAGTATCGACGTCCATTGGTACTGCTGATGGAAGTGAAAGACAGATGTCCAACACGCATTCATCGCCGCAAAGCATACACCGTAGCACAGGTAAAATGCAATTTTGCCATATTGGTCTGAATGAAAGGAACCAGGTCATGTTTAGATCTCTCAGCCTGGCCAATCCGAGGACGTTAGTTATCCTGTCCCTGTAGCGCATTGCTAGGATTGTCTCTTCCATTCCCATGGGAGCTATGTCTGAGCCGAGGCTTGCCATAACGTAGCAGAATGGTCAAAAATAGAATCCCTGCGATGAGTCCCAAAAATAGTGGAATGCCGCCAAAAATGGAGTGCACAAAATTAGGAAAGATTCCCAAAATTGCCTCGAAGGGTGTTAGCAGTCCCGTAAAGACTGTCTTAAATATGCCTGGGATGCTTGTTGCACTAGACATGTTAAGGAGTTGGCTGAACATTTCTACGAAATGCACGGGGCAATTTGTTGATAAAAGGTCATGGACTTCAGTAGCCGTCCTTGCGACTAGAAGATCATACGTCTCTTTAGATGACGTTATAGGCACTGTTGTCTGTAAAAGCACAGATTTCATTTTGCTTAATGTATCAATTCGTATAGAATAGAGATTCAGACGAGGCCAGAGAGGAGTCACTATGTCTGGAGGCCCGCTCGGGAACAATGCTTGCATACAACATTTGACCATGGACGTTACTTGTATTAGATAACTTTTCCCGGGCGCGAGGCCACAGCACCTGTGATCCGTTCTAAGAATGTAACTCCCGTTTGCGAGTTGCATAAAGAAGGGCTCTATCTGAGTTGCAGGTGTGACTAGCTGGTGGCATGAGAGGTTGTTTGAATTTCCATCACATGCTCCGTGTAAATTAATACCCTGACACAAAAGTATACCGCTTAGTGAGTGTTTACAGTTGTCACCACTAAGAAATACATTTTTGTCGCTGTCACTATAGCAAGAATGAGTGTATGGCAATTTCCATTCGGATTTTACATATCCCTTACCCAATTGTTCATATTGGCCAGCAGGTATGTACTCAAGGCATTTATGAAATCGGAAAGTTGTTATCGGAATTGTGATAATTCCGTGTATTATCCATTCAATGACAGGACTCTCTGACATTGTCAATGGTAATCTCTCGAGTTTCTCGATGCTCAAGATTGTATAGTCTGCTCCTTTCTGTGCCAAACTGATCTGTTTATCAGTAAGGTTAAAACTGGAAAATAATGACGTTGTGTTGATTAAACGCCAAGGCACATAGCCTGAACGAAGATTTTGCAGCGTCCAGCCTAGTTCTATAATAGAGCGTAATTGAGACTGGCCATGTTGTAACATTAGCAAATCTCTGTCTATCACATCAAAGGCAGAGGATACAATATTGTCCAAAGAATATATTCTGGAAGACAGAGTCATTAACCCATTGTCTACCACAGAAAGTGATTTCTCCAAATTAATACGATCAATTTCTCGTATTTTTTCAGCAGTTTCAATTTGCTTTACTTTCCAAGCCTCGTTGTAAGTAGCATAGATACTGGTCGCTATGAAACGCTTTTGACGCTGTTTGCGTGGTCCAAGAATGAAATCGCGCAAATCAGCACCATCTTTTAGCAAAGACAAGTGTTGCTTAATTTCAGTTAGTGTGGATGTAGTTAGCCATTCTAGGCAGAGTTTCCCTACACTGTATGTTGTTATAATCCCTGGATGTTGTCTCTGGGAATATCTCGAGTCTAATCTGGTCATTTTTAACCCCTGTGTTTTATTCAGGAATCTATCTTGACAGCTATTTGTGTCTGTAGGCCAGATTAACCACTTTTTCCAATCAGGATGTGTTCTGTTGAAATGTAAAATTTGTGACACGTCTAACTCAATATCTGTAGTTGCATTTTCTGGTATTGGCTTCGGAATAGACGGTGTTTTAAGGTCTTTGATCTTAGCTAGGCCAAGACAAGATGTTTGGTGTATTGTGTCATTTAAAAATAACATTTGTTCAGGTATCATGCAGGTTCTAAAAAGTGCTTCAATGCCTTGCACCTGCCAATCTTTTGTACCCCAAATTGTTTTCGTTTCAATATTATTTTTCCAATAATCAAAACCAAATGTCATCATTTTGTCATAAAATGCTTCTGATATATCAATTTAGAATTTGTCAACATTGTTTTCATACCTGTTTTATCTAACAGTTTGTAATAAAACGTTTCTGCATCACTGGTGTTAAACCCTGAGAAGTATTTGAATTTCTCAAAAAATGCTTTAGAACTGCTTTTAGGTGGTGTAGCACAATGTTCCCATTGATTATACATAAAAACATTTCTAGGCTGTGCAGATTTATGCAAGTAATGATCCCCATAGTGGGTGTAACAGAATAACTGCTCATAACTAGATGAACCTTGTAAATAATCATGATCTGTGAATCTAGCTGACATTACTAAATCAGACATCATGTCATTAATACTGTTAAAGTCCCAATCATCAGAGAATGTACTTGGTGTCACAAAGTCACTTAAGGAAACCTTTAGTTGATGAGGATACTTCAGGATTTCGACCGGACCATAGATCTCATAGTCTGTTTTCTCCCATACTACCCCACCAGGTATTGGAATTGCTGTGACATTTACTGTTGACAGTTCTCTTTTCTTCACGTGGGATGATCTGTGTGGTTTCAGGACTAAGTTGATGTTCTGACTTGCTGTGTCCATTCAATTGTAATAAACTTTCCTAAAATTAAAACTAAAATTAGGCATAGTAGGAGTATGAATACCCCTGAGATAATCCAATGCTCAATCAACGGTGAATCCAGATATAGTTCTTTGATTTGTTGAAGGAGTCCTGTTGTATTTTCTTTAAAATACTTTTTTGTTTCTGGCATCACTTCGGGGTCGTTTTGATCTTCAGAGAAGTTGTCGAAGTTGATGAAATAACCAGAGGCAGTTCTGTCAATTGATGGGATTGTTCTTTCAATCTGTCTCTCGGTAGCACTTTCTGATGCCACATCATTGTAGACTGGTGTTGTTTCTTGACGAACTGTTTCAATCTGTGTTTCAAGAGGCACGAGTTCCATGGCATTATTGCATAGTCCTTCATTGTGCACTGCAGGCTGATCGAATGTGATTAGTCTTTCAGTTTGAACCTCTTGGATTGTTGCAAGTTTGGGTATTCTGTTGTTTCTTGGGAGTCCACTGGGCCTACTGTTGATTATAGGCCACATGCTTGTGGTTTTACCAGATCGATAGACACGACTCTGTTCTCCTTTTTACCAGCAAGGGGCGGTAGCACAACTGATCTTGTTCCGGTGACTGCCAAGACAGGTACTGCTTTTCTGTAAGAAGGCCCAAATTCCTTCTTAACCGCGATCTTTTCCCTGACTAGATCCCCAATCTTTGGAATCCAGACAGGCCTTGCTGGGGCTGTTGCGGGTGGTGCCTCGTCAGCGGTACTTGGCTGTTGCTTTAACTTTATGTTGCTTAATGATTTTCTTGTTTCATTCAGTTCCTGTAAAACAGCCAAACGATCTTTTACATCAAAGTGCGTTGTTTCTTCTTGTACCACTGACATCTGACTATCGAGGTCCTGAACGTTCATTCTAATTCCGAACAATAGTTCGTATGGGCTGAAACCTTTTAGAGAATTTCTTGGCATGTTGTTAAGACTAGTCTGGACACTTATTAAATGTTTGACCCACCCAGCGCCTGAACCTAATACCTTCGCTGTTATAGATTGCTTTATGTCCCGGTTTTTTCTTTCTATCACACTATTCCCTTCCGGGGTATGACGGACAAGAATACCGCAACCCAATTCCCATGCTAGCCATGGCCTCCTTATAAGCTCGAGAGCTGAAAGCAGGACCCTAGTCAGAATGGAACGTGGTAATTGCGTATGTGCCGATAAAGACTCGCAAATCTTTTATAACCGTTCTAGCGTCAGCCGAGCGCTGGTGGCCTCATTTTTTAAGTGCTTTTCGTCTTAATGGTGTACACTGGGACGCGCTTCTCTTCTTTGATTGCGCAGATAGACCGCCTTATGCTGTCTAGAAGGGATCCTGAAACTACACTGGCCTGTTCATTACTGCGTTCTCTGTTGCAGTTTTCACAATTTTGAGCAAAACATTGAATATCTATACTCATTCCTGGCCACCAGTACTCTGATTGCAATTCTTTCAGAGAGGCTTTGATTGTTTGGTGTTTCAGACCCAACCCCATGTGTGCTTCCAGTAAGAGGAAGCCCCTCCTGCTCCTGTTTGGAATTACTCTGTCCCCCACTCCAGGGATTCGAGCAAAAGGAACGGAGTTTGCATCGATTATGTATGCATAATTGAGTGGATAGTTTACGGGTAGTGCTGCACAGTCGCCTTTTACGGTCGTTTTTACTGCCAGCATGGTTTCCCCGTCTATGTACTTATCTGTACGCTTTTTTGTGGCTACGGAAGCCGGTTTAGTTGCTTCCGCGGTGGCTGTATTAGCCAATGAATTCCCTGCAACGTGAACGCCATCACGTTGAAGACTCTGTGCGTGTATCACGTGAGTCTTTTGTAGTTCTTTGTGTAAAAGAGCTACCTGTTTCCAGAGCAATTTATGCTTTATTGTGGCACCTGTGTCATCTTTGTAGTCGTTTTCAATCCAACTCTGCAGTTTATTGTTGTAAGAGTTGACGCAAAAATGAGAATCGCACACGATAAGTGTGGGGAATTCGCGTTCTGCATTTTCGAGCGCCATCTTTAAAGATCTGATTTCAGTTCTCTGAACCGAACAGTTTCTTACAGATTCAGTTTTTGTTACTTTCGGTCTGAATTTACCGCACAGCCAACGACCTTTAATGATCGCACATGCTGCATTGTAGGATTTGCTCTCTACGTTGAAATGCTGTACAAAGCTATCTGTATAGATTATACAGGCGTATTGTGGGAGAGGCAGGATTTCGATTGGCAGAGGATATTCTTCTTCATATTCTAAATCATTCAGTTCTTCAAATTGCGGGGCGAAATAGTATTTCACATCTTCCGCTCCTAGAGAATCTATGCACTGTATCCATTTCGGATCCAGTGACACTGTAGGCAGGTTTACTGGGCTGAATAGCGCCTCGAAGGCGGATTACGCTGTAAGGATATTAATCCGTTTGCCGTGTGCTAGTTCTCGTTCATTTGCTAATGCGATTTGCACTGCGTTCACAGTTCTTTCTGTGTGACTGAATGTTTTTTCTGCTTGTGTGTACAAGTGAGATTTAATTGAAATTGGTACCTTTTCTCCCTCATTAGAGGCCAGGTACGTGAATCCGCATCTTCCTGGGATGACTCGGATTACAAGATCGATCGTGTTGTCACGTGTATCTAATTTTGTTTTTGCTAACATGTCTGTTTGCAGTGATCTCATAATTTCTGTGTGTTTTTGAGTCCAATTGATTTGTTTTAAATCAGGTTTTATTAGTTCGTAGAGAGGTTTAACCCTCTCTGCGTAATTTAGGATGTAAGTTCTTCCGAAATTCAGAAAACCTAGTATTGATTGTAAATTCTTCAGCGTTTTTGGAGCTTGGAGTACAGCGCACTTCTCTAAGAAGTTGTCCGCTAGGCTTTTCCCTTCACTTGATAATTCGTACCCTAAAAATAGCACTGTCAGATGGGCAATTCTGGACTTTTTAAAGTTGAATTTGTAACCCTCTGCTGCGAACCCAAGTATAATGGTGTTCACTCTTTTCAAGTGAGTATCCAAGTCGTCGTCTGTGAGATAAATATCATCTACGTAAGATAATGCTTCATCATCATAGATTTGTAGTAACTCTGTTACCCTAGCTGAGAATAGTCCTGGGCTGTTCTTGAACCCCTGTGGGAGTCGACAGAATTTTTTCTGCGACCCAAATGCGGAGAAAGCGGTCAGATATCTGCTTTCTGGTGCAATGTTTTGACAAAAGAAACCATTAGATATGTCTAATGTCGTTTTATATTTTTTCCTAACTATATTATTCATTAGGGCTGCACTATGCGAGTTTTGTACTGCAAAAGTTTTGCAACATGTATTAAGATGTCTGTAGTCCAAAACTAGACGATATGAATTGTCTGGCTTGGAGACAGGAAACAAAGGATTGTTCATTTGAGAGGTGCATGTTTCAATCACCCCCTGGTACTCAAGTTGATCTAAGATCTCCCTGACTTGTTTTTTAGCTTCTTGCTTTATGGGATACTGCCGTTGGGCAGTTGGTTCACTTTTTAATTGGATTTTGTGAGGCGGTGAATCCTCATCCCATCCTACATGATTTTTATACAATGCAGGTGCCTGGGCCACTGCCCATTTCCTTGCATATGTATATTTTTTGTGAATCGGAATGTGATTCGAGAAGGCAGGCATAATCACTTCTTCGCCACGAGGGCACTCCCTGACAAACTCCGGGGGCCAATCTTTTTCAGCTAACAGAATATCATAGCCTTTTGAGAGCTTATCCCAAAATAGACCCTTAATTTTCCTAGTCTTATCACCCTCCATACGCAATGTTATTTCGTATATTTTATGGGGCTCGCTAAGTCTGGCGTCGGCAGTTTCAACTTGAATGTATTCATTCGTGTCCACTGTCTCCAGATGACTCATCAAGATCTTGCGCGCTATACTGATTTCTGCTGCACTGTCCAACATTGTCAATGCCCACTCCCCGTTTTTCAACTGTGTCCTCAGTATTCTCGGCATGGTTGATTACTCTAATACTGGCTACCTTCTTTTTCTGAAATTGAGATTTTTTACTCTGAGCAGGTTCCTTGTCTTTGGACTTGGTGTGCTCTCCTGGGTCTGACCGTCCTCTTCTTTCCGAATTCTGTGGAAGAGATCGAGAGGGACGTGTATCAATACTTTGATATCTATCAGGTTTTTTCAGATTATCCCTATTTCTAAGGTTATATCTTTTCTCAGAGGGCTCCCGTTGGGGAGACTGGCGTTCTCGAGTCGGAGTTCTTTCCCTCCGTCGAGGAGACCTTCCTCTGGACTGGAAAACTTTTTCCTTGGGAGTGGATTGTTTATTTCCATCCCAGCTCTTTTTAGGAGTGTTTAAATTATTTTTAATAAATAATTTTTCAGGATTTTCGAGCAGTTGGGGTTTTACCGGTTTCCCACCCAAGCTGTCTCTACCTAATTCTTCATAGCACTTTTCTATGATTTTTGCAAGCTCAACAGGATCTTTTATATCTGTTTCCCTCAACTTCTGGCGGATCGCCACAGATGCTGCTTCTCCTCAAATGTTGGCTAATAATATAGCCGAGACCTGCTTGAAATCTTTCAGTAATTTCATACCTAGATTTAAAGCGGGCTCTGGACCGAATTAATTTTGAATCTGTTTTAGCACTTCTGGTATTACCGCCATAGACGGAACACCGTGTGTTTTTGTGTAAATGGAAGCAAAGACTGTACCCCAAGTGTCGCAGTCCTCCACGTGTGGTGCGATTCCCATAGGAAGGCAGATGGTCAAGATTCTGTGTTTCTCAATGGGGGTAGTATCAGGAAATACTGCCTCTATTTGAGTGATTTTCTGGGCTAACCAGAAAGGAATTTGTTCCCGTTTTACGGGTGTTTTACCAAGACCTGACTGTATGTTCTGTGGTGTAATTTTATTTGTGTTCCCCTGATGAGGGGTCAGCTGTGGTGTATTAACAGCTGGCTGGACTGTTGCAGTCCGTATTACATATTGGACTAATTGCCTATGTATTTTTATTAATGTGTTTAGCTGTTCTAACAGCTCTTCTCTAGACATTCTTGCAATGTCAGGATGTGGTGTGTAGCTGGCTAGAACCGGCCACGTGGCTCCTGGTCTACCTAGAGGACCGAGCCTAGTTATGTGATCATTGTGTTTTAGGGCGCCATTTAAACCAGAGCAGGTGCTCTTGAAATTTAAGTGGGATTTCAATCTCCTCGAAAGGAGCGTACTCTCCCGGAGGTTCCTCTATTTTGTAATAGTGAAACTCCTGTGTTATAGCGTTTACCGCTGGAAAGTTTATCCATGAATAGAATACCTCTGTCTGCCGATACTCGTGAGCCTCTATCACGAAAATTACTGTACCACCTTGAGGTGTCAGTCCGTTTTCTATAAGTTTTAAAGTTATAGATCTTTTTAACTGGACCGGGATGATAATAGCATCCGGGTCTGTGTATTCGGGACCTTGCTGAGTCGCATCTGCTGCGGCCCCAGAGGTTCCGTTTTCTGGCATTGTAAAAATGCGAGGTTTGCAGAGTAGGTCTCCAAGGAGACAAAGATTAGATGCACAATATTTTGGAACACTGTATCCTTCAACGTTGAATAAACCAGAGCTTTACATAGGAATCTCTTCCTACTAAGGTCGGGCGGATTTTAACCTTTCACCCACTCCAGACGTCTATTGGAGTATTTTACGGGAGAAAGGGGTGTGAAATATGCACGACTGAGTTACTCTACAAGTCTTACGTTAGTTTATTGCCTTACCAAACGTTAGGGCGCCATGTAGTGTAGTTCCTAGTTTCCCACTAGGCCCTGCGCATTGGAATAACATAAACAGTAGTATCGACGTGGAACTGCGGATATTCCAGGTCTCCACTGACTATGCTAAACTTAATTGGGTTGTGTTACCAACTAGCTCAGAGGTCACTGGAAACTTTCTTCTCTGCATAGGAAGTGATCAGCTTCCTTGGCACAGACAAGAAGGGATTCAGTTTTCCAACAACCGTGCAACATGACAACTTTGCTCCTCAGATCAAGAGTCGATCTCTAGGGTCGTGTGAAACAATAGACATAGATTTCACTCAGTCAGTCTAGTGCAGTTTACTTTCACAGTATGTAGAGAATAGAGAGACGGGCGTTTATCAATAAAGGGTTAACATTTATTGAACAGTCTTTCTTCTCGTACAAGAGAAATGTATTGCCACAATTGCAATAACTGTTATTGTAAAAAGTACGTACAGTAAGATAAGTATTGCGAAATAGAACTGTAAAAGCATTGATATGGTTTCTTAGCCATACAATGGTTTAAAAGTAATAAAACATATATACAGTCATATATACATTAGGCTAACATACTCAACTGGTGCTTCTAACTAAGCCTACCCCAGTGTGCCTGACCTAAGCCTAACACGTGAAAGGGGGAGTAAGTAAGTAGCTTAAGTTAAGTTGGTTTTGCCAAGGTTTGTTTCAAGAATTCTCGTCTAAGGGTTTAGTCAACACCATACCTCTGAATAGAATGATGGAGGATTGGTATCTCCTTCAGGGGTCTCTCTCGATATCCCAGTCACCTGCGAGGGTAAACTGGAAGCGCCGGGACTGGATTTCTCTGCACGAGAAAGGCAGCGGCTTCTCTCAGCGCGTCGAGGAAGGAGGGGTGACAGCGTCCGCGGGCAGCTGGGCTGGATGTCTTCGCAGAGGACGGCTGCTCGGCTCCTCAAGCGTACTGCACCATAGTTCGCGCTGTAGCGGCGATAATGGTAATCAGCAGCTTCACCACCACAGGATAGCAGGCTGCAGCGACAGAGTGCTAGTTTTTACCAACACAGGGTCATGCAGGCAGCTGGCATCAGCAACAGGTTCGCATTGCTTAAGGCAACGTTGGTAATATTTATACCTGACAGGTGCCGGGTTTGACGCAAGTTTGCTGGACATAAGACGTCAATTAAAGATGTCACTAGGAAGTGACAGTTATCAGTTGCTCATTAGAGTTCCATTACTAATCAAAACATAGCAAGCGGGGATTTCCAGGTTTGCTAAGTTTTTATCTTGTTGAAGAACTCGGAGTGTTATCTAGGAATATCAGATAGTGACTACTGCTCTGTCATTGCACTAATTGGTCGCAAAGGAAGTGGCAGAGGGAACTATGCTGGAATGTGGCTCTGTTCGTGTGAGGCCAGAGATGACTTTTCAGAAAATCGCACTTGAACGGTTATGCCAATATAGGGAATAAATGGATTTATAGCCGAATAGGGGCATAAGGTCACAGTATCGATCAGGAACCTAGATAAGCACGCAACAGTAAGGGTTTCTTCAACGGATGCCTTTTGTCCATAATTTCAGACATTAGCGTGAGCTGACCCCTACAGCTCCTGCTGTGATCTGTGGCCTGCAGCAGCCCCTCCCAGACCTGGCAAAGACTGCTATCAGGCCCATTATCATTCTGTATGTTGGCCTAATTATCGCATACAGAATGATAATGAGCCTTTCTGCCCATGACAGCATTTCGGATCCGGTGTCTTTTTTCCAGTGGAGGTGAGGAGGAATCGAAATGTCCTGATAAAATAAATAAATAAAACCCTTTAAGCATCTCTGAGGTTTTAACTATTACATGCCTGCTCGAAACAACATACTTTGAGGTTTGCCATGAGTCCTTGAAAATGGTAGACGTCTATAGTGTGATGGACATCTCTGTATGGAGTGGGCTACAGTATAAAACGCAATGTGTCTTTGGCATGATAAGAATGTCAAGTGTTGGTAGAGCAATAACGTGGAAGGGGGCAAGGTCTCTCCAAAAAAGGAACAGAGTGTGTGTCAAAGGATCCGTGCAAAGGCACTGTCACAGTGGACTCTGCAAATTGGGAGAGGTAAGGCCGGTGTCCTTGGAGGTCTTGTCACAAATGACTTGTGCTGTTTTTATGACATCATACGCTTTTAGGGCAACAATGTTAGAAGCATGAAGTAGGTGAGTGAGAGCTGTACCTGTTTCAAGGCCCTCTCTGGCAAATACGTTGAACCAAAGAGAAATTAACTGCTTTATTCAGTAAATTATAAAGTGTTCCTTAAAGAGTCACGCAGAATGTATTGAAATGTCACACATAAGCAAGCTGCAGAAATGGAAATATTACTCATAATAAAACTGAAAACTTGGCGGATATGTGAGTAAAATATGGGTGATAGCTTTTTGTTTAGTGTTTTTTTCATTGATTGGCAAGTTTCTGCATGTAAGTCTCTTTGGGGGGAGGACATGTGAATGGTTGCAAGAAAGTATTAATGGGTGAGGATAGATAGATGAACAAGTTTATTGGTGGGTGGATGAATGAATGAATGCAAGAGGAGATGAGGTACGTGGGTGAGCGCACAGATGAATGACATGGTGGCTGAGTCAATGGATGAGTGAGTGCATGTATGAATGAGTGCTACTTGGATAGATTAGTGAATGAATAGTAGAATACATAGATTGAGGAATAACTGTGTGCATGCAGTGATTACTAAGAGTATGAACAGATCGATGGATGAATAGATTAAGAGATTGTATTGATGGACAAATGAGTGTGCAAGCAGATGAGAGAATGGATGAGTTAAGTAAGTGCCTGAGCTGAGCTCTGCACTTCAGTCATAGTCTGCACAAAGTTGAGTTCAGCGTCAGTGAGGCTGGTTCAGGCTCCACGCCGGGGCCTCTCACACATCCTACTGCCCTTCCATTTCTGGTGCTGGGTGTAATTTCTGATATTTATATGTTTTCCTTGTCTTCATTGCTTGATTTTGCTCCTCGTGAGAAAGTGTCGCTCATAGTCATTGAATGTCACTCATAATTACACGGAAATTATGAAAATGTCACACGTTTTTTGTGACTTTTCTGCGCTTTTTTGTGACCTTTGATCCTGCTTGCAGGCAGGTCGCCCCCACGCCGCTGCTAGTCACCTGATTGCCTGGTTCCTGCCTCCTTGCTGCCTCCTTGTTTCCTGGGTTTTTCCCTCCCCTCTGCCCTGTGCACCAGTTCCCCCCGCCGCTCCCAATCCGACCCTTTCCCACCGCTGCATCCCTGCGGCCCGCCCCCCTGCACACCCATTCGCCTCCCCGCTCCCACCTCCCAGCTCCTCCTCCCTCCCAAGCCACCTCATATGCAGGCCGAGAAGCAGCCGCGCAGCTGACGCGCGCAGCGGGCGCTCCGCACCCATCCGTGCCTGGACCACGCCCAGCACCAGAACCCCTGGACCCCGCGAATTCCACAACACCAGAATCCACTACGACGCCAGCACCCTCCACGTACTCAACGCCGGCCGAAACCACGCCTGCTTCCTGGCCGCCCCGAAACAGACCCTTCTCCTGCCACACCTGCAGCTTCACCTGCGACAGAACCACCAAACCTCCAAGGACTGGACCCAACCACCTCCGCTACATACTCCTCAACACCCGCTCCGCACGCAAACACGCTGTCGAGCTCTGGGATCTGCTCGACACCTCCGCCCCAGACGTGGCCTTCCTGACTGAGACCTGGTGGAACGACATCACCATAGCCATCCCAGACGGCTACAAGATCACCTGCAGGGATCGCGGCAACGAAATCGGAGGAGGAATAGCCATCGTCCACAAGTCCACCCTCAAGGTCGCCACCCACGCAGACGACACCCTCAACACCGCCGAACACCTGCACCCCCGGATCCACACTGACCCCAACACCAACCTCAGGGGAACACTAATCTACAGACCCCCCCGGACCCCTGGGCTCAGTTCAACGACTCCATCGCCGACCTCGCCAGCACCCACGCACTCACTTCCACGGACTACATAATCCTCGGGGACCTGAACTTCCACTTCGAGAACAACAACGACGCCAACTCCGCCACCTTGATCGACAACTTCGCCAACCTGGGCCTCAGACAACTCGTCACCGCACCCACCCATGCCGCCGGCGACACGCTGGATCCCGCCTTCTCCACAGGCTCCCACGTCGCCCTCGACCACACCACCGAACTCCACTGGACCGACCACCGCTGCATCCATTTCACCTTCAAGAAACCAACCACGCACCACTGCACCGAACAGCTGCCTCGCCGCTGATGGAGCAACGTCACCGAAGACCAGCTGATCACCTCCCTCGCCAAGAACCCATCCACCGACCCTACCAACCCAGACACCGCAGCCCGAAACCTCAGACAGTGGATCGACGATTGCGCCAACACCCTCGCCCCGCTCAAGAAACCCTCCAACAGCCACGCCAACAAGAGAGCCACCTGGTTCACCGACGAGCTCCAGATCTCTAAACGTGCATGTCGGAAACTGGAGAAGACATGGCTCCTCGAACGTACACCGGACAACCACGCAGCCCACAAGGACGCCACCCGCAGACACCACCACCTCATCAGATTAGCCAAGAGATCCTCCTTCAAAGACCGCTTGGATAACAACGCACACGACAGCAAAGAGCTCTTCAGCATCGTAAAGGAACTCTCCAACCTCAGCGCCAACGACATACCGCCCATACTGTGCGACTCACTAGCCATCTTCTTCCACCGCAAGATCGCTGACATCCACGACAGCTTCAACACCATGACCGCCCTGACTACTCAGGACTCCACCTCCCCTGTGAACACCACCAGCGCCAACCGCCTGACCTCCTGGTCCAACGTCAACGACGAAGAGACATGCAAGGTCATGAACTCTATCCACTCAGGATCTCCGTCTGACCCGTGCCCACACCACATATTCAACATAGCAGACGCAGCCATCGCACCCCAACTACGGAAGGTCATCAACATCTCCTTTGAAACAGCGACAGTCCCGGAAAGCTGGAAGCACGCTGAATCAACGCCCTCCTCAAGAAGCCCAAAGCGGACCCCAAGGACCTCAAGCACTTCCGGACCATCTCCCTGCTCCCGTTCCCGGCAAAGGTCATCGAGAAAATCGTCAACATGCAACTGGCCCGCCACCTCGAGACAACAACATCTGGGACCCGTCCCAGTCCGGATTCAGACGAAACCACAGCACCGAGACAGCCCTCATCGCCGCCACAAACGACATCACGCGCCAACTAGACAACGGCGAAACATCAGCCCTCATCCTCATGGACCTGTTAGCCGCCTTTGACACGGTCTACCATCTCACTCTAATGACACGGCTCCTAGAAGCTGGAATCCAAGAGAAGGCTCTTGACTGGACCACGTCCTTTCTCTCTGGCAGAACCCAGAGCATCCGTCTCCTACGCTGACGACACCCAGCTCATCCTCTCCTTTACCAAGGACCCACACACCGCCAAAACCAACCTCCATGGGGAAATGAAGGCCGTCGCCGATTGGATGAGGAGCAGCTGTCTGAAGCTGAACTCGGACAAGATGAAAGTCCTCATCCTCGGACACACCCCCTCAGCCTGGGACGACTCCTGGTGGCCGACCACACTGGGAACAGCACCAACAGCCACCGACCATGCATGCAATCTAGGATTCATCCTCGACTCTTCCCTCTCCATGTCTAAGCAGGCCAACGCCGTCTCCTCCTCCTGCTACAACACCCTCCGCATGCTCCGCAGGATCTACAAGCGGATCCCGACCAAAACAAGAAGAACTGTGACACAGGCCCTCGTCAGCAGCAGACTGGATTACGGCAATGCACTCTACGCAGGAATCCCAGCCAAACACCTACGACGACTACAACGCATCCAAAACACCTCCGCCCGACTGATCGTCAACGTCCCCCGCCGCAGCCACATCACCCCCCACCTGAGAGACCTACACAGGCTCCCCATCGACAGGAGGATCACTTTCAAGCTCCTCACCCACGCACACAAAGCACTCCACAACACCGGACCACCCTACCTGAACAGCAGACTCAGCTTCCACACCCCCACCTGCCAGCTTCACTCCGCCAGCCTCGCCCTCGCCGCTGCCCCCTGCATCCAACGAACAACCTCCGGCGGCAGATACTTCTCTTACCTCGCCTCCAAGACCTGGAACACCCTCCCTACCCACATACGGCAGACCCAAGACCTACTCGCCTTCAGAAGACTACTCAAGACCTGGCTCTTCGAGCAGTAGCAGCACCCCCCTCCCTCCTTCCCCCTCCCCAGCGCCTTGAGACCCTCACGGGTAAGTAGCGCGCTTTACAAGTACTCTGATTGATTGATTGATTGTAAGTAATCTGAAACCTTGGCAGCTATGGGAATGTAAGATCTGAGAAGTCTTCAGCTGTTATCTTTTTCTTCACTTTTTATTGAAAATGCTAATGCAGGTGTTTCACTCATACACAACAGATGCAGTGAGTGCAAGGTTCTCTCAACCTAAAATAAACTTATTTTGACTTGTGCTTGTGTTGGTAGTCTATTTACTTATGCACTATTGCAGGACTTCCTCTGATGTGTATGCAAAACGTACCTTTTGTCCGGATTTTTTGTCCTGAATGCTGACCTTCTGTCCTGAATTTTGACCCTTTGTCCTGAATTTTTGCACTCACTATCCTGAATTTGAACCCCTGCCAGTTGGTCACCCTAGCAGAAGTGGCAGGGTTCGCGATGGCGCCAGATTTTGTAGTAATGGAGGAGGAAAAGTAGCAGCAAGTTGTAAGACAGGCGTCGAAAGGTGCATGGAGCTGAGTTTGTGCTGTCTGTCCCTCTGTTTCCGCCATCTCTGACGAGCCGGTTTAACCGCCTTGGTCGGTTGGCCTGACAGGTGCATTGTAATAGGGAGGGTGGTCGGAGTGGCTTTCTGCCCAGCTGTCTGTCTCCATTGGCCCTTCCACCACCGACCCGGTCAGACTTTCCTGCCGGAGTCGGAAGGATCACATCGGTCGAAAAACTTCCTATCAGTGTTGGGAGGACCGATTCTGACATGGCGGCTTCTGTCTTTTCCAACTACGATGGGAACCCGGCGGCCCTACCAACCGCCATTGTAATCAGGCCCTTAGAACTTAAAACTGCTCAGGATTTATAAAAACAACCTCTTAATAACAGAAACCCATGGTCTAGAAAAGGCTCTTATAGCCTTGTTCGATTCCGAGCATGTTCCAACTGCAGTTGATTTCTTGGTCAACTGATAAGCTTCATCAGATGGCTAAATCTGAAGACAGCTGGTAAGTGGTACAACAGCATTTTTTAGTGTTATGTAGCCATTCTGCAATCTATCCACAGAAGTACAGCAACCTACTTATATTTGAAATGCAATGTGTGTCTCGTATTGACTAATGATCATGTACCCTCCTTGGTTTCACATTATGGTTAGCTCTTATATCATATGGTACCAATCGATTCATTTTGGGGAGCCACACTCTGGAACTTGATGAAACTTAAAAAGTTGGTAGAAATTGAGGCTGTTCATTGTGGCATTTATCAGTCATTTGTGTCAGTTAACCCACTGTGTTGGAGACAATTCTTGGTATACCCCTGAATACTCTATCGTCATGTCAAATGAGTTTCACCTTTTGATTGTGAAACATCACTCTTCAATCACCAATCTTAACAGAAGGGCTGGCTTGCCTTTTTAGGCTATAGATGTCTTTTACATAAAGATGTTTGTCTTGAAGGGTCCCTAAATTCAATGTTTAAGATTGCCATCTCCAAGCGTTGCTCGGGACCCCACAAATAAATGACATAATTGATTACATCATAAATGGAATTATCAGTGATCAATAACATCTGCTCCAGAGTGCCCAGACGCCGTGGGTATCCCAGTCTCCCTCCCACGCATTCATGCATTAATAGAGGTTTACAAACTATTTGACGCAGGAAAAGGTAATGATTTTAAGATTTGTGAAGCAACCAACGTTTTCTGATTTAAGTTTGCCATTGCACGGTTTTCCGTGCATTGCGAAACAATTTTCACAGCACTGCGAAGTAATATTTACTGCAATTAAACAATGGCAAATGTATGCAGCACTTTTTTTCCTGTACGTTCTATATTTGCGACATAAACTGCTGCCTAAAGTCACCATTTTCACGCAAAGTGTTACAGGATAAAACTTTGCAACTTTGTGTTGTTTTCCGTAGACCTTATCCCATACTACGCATCCTAACCACTCCTCCTCTCTCGCAGGCTGCAGGGCCGGACCTGAGCACTCTGTCTCCCAGATAAGCTATTTTAATTGCCTAAAGCAGCCTTCCTTTGCCCGAGCTGCACCACGCTTTCATATCAGCTCTTGACTACTTGGTGCCAAACGCATTGGCTCAGAAAAGCCTCCGGGCGGCTTAAAGGCTGAAAGTAAATAACTGAAGTGACTCGTGGAGCAGCAGGGATTATTTGAGGCAGCCCGCACTGCCTGAACTCAGGGGGAGCCTTACTAGCTTCGCCGCAGACCCCCCATATTTACCCCAACTATGCTTGAATGTATCAGCACGAGCTGCTGTTGATGAAAATGGCACTGCATCTACAATTAAAGGGTACAAAGTGTTTATGTCTTATATGGCGCTTGTCGGGCCTAAAGTGCTTAAATCTTGAGAATTCTGAAATCCTTTTTGGATGCTATGTATATTTTACGAGGACCCCATGAGAAAGCTTGCTTTCAAGGGCACCCAAATGCTATTAAAGGTGTGTAGCACAGTCACGCCACAGTCACACTGTTGAAAAACCTTTTACTAAAGACTACAATGGAAAAGTTTTAATTGGGAAGTATGCTGTACTCCATATGTTAGCAAGTTTACTCTCCTGTAAAGCTGTAGAAGTTTTTACACATCATACTCCAAGTATAGCGCTCTGATACACTTGTTTAGTTAGGCCTTCAATGTGCTGCATAATGTGCATAAATAAAAATTAAATGGTGCAAGGTGAGAAATTGTACACTGGGGTTCCGTCGGATTTACCGGCATGTGCACAAACCCATTTAAGGATTTTCTCTTTGAAAACAATAATGTTCTTAACAGGATCTGGTCACGGTTTATTGCTCACGAAACTAACAGCTATTACGTCATATTCAAAGGCGGTGACAGTCATCCAGGACACGGAGTACTTAATCGGGTCCGGATTTTACAGATTTCGCTCCTTCATTTCTGGAACGCGGACTTGTAATGGTGCAGGGCACATTTGCACCAACCTCTGGCCTGACAGCCGTGATAATGTCAGTGAGAATATCGCCTTTAACTTCACAGGCGGTGCAAACGTTGATGCAAATTGTACCAGAACCAAGACAGTCTGTGAATCATAGTGCAAAACTAGTGCAAAACTCCACCTGTTTCTGCTGTACTTTAAAACAGCGCGCTGCTAACTTTGTGAATGTTCGTCTCACTTCTGTATTCGTCGCGGTACTAGCAGTTCTCAGATTCGCGGCAGCCAGCATCCTGCGCCGCCATATGCAGAAAACACAGGAAACACCCAGCCCAGCTAACAAATACACGCATACATGAGTATTACATGAGAAGGCAGGAGGGGAAGTAAAAACTGCCTGGAGAGATAGCTCTGCTGTCATAGAATGTCGCCCTTAAAATCGACTCAAGAAGTACGAAGGGATGGGCCTGCCCTTACCAGTGTCATATTCAGCCACTTTCACTCTACAGTGCACACATTGAGAGCCGAGGCCATTATACAATAATCTGCAGCATTTTGATCTTAATGTGTCGGCGCCTGTTAATGAGCACGAGGGTGGCGAGTGGGCCTGGGCACTTTTTTAAACATGTGAGATCTCGCAAAGTGAATAATTTCGAGTTCCTTGAGTGGAGCGTAATTTTCTGAGATCAGTTGCGAGTGCCACATTTTCTGAGATTGACTGTATGCCATTTTCACCTGTGGAAACGTAAAGCAGCAGGGGCTGAGAAAAATTCTCTCCTCGAACCCAGTTGCCTGTAGATACCAAGCATGACTTTTTAATATGTTTCACAAAATTAGTTTTTTTTTGCACGTAGCAGAAAAAAATACACTCACGCCTAGTTGTGGGGGTACAGTTTTTGAATTATTCCGTTTTTTTATTGCCAGTTGCCATTTTGCAATAGCTTCGTAGCGCTCTCTGTAGCCCAGCAAGATGAGGTAACAAGCATTGGCATAGCCAATAGGTCTCGCTTTTGGGACCTTATAAGTGATTCGCCATGCAACACTTGATGTTGTTTAATGAAGGATATTGTGCTGGATAACTAAACACTTATAATGTCCCAAAGGCGAGACCGATTGGCTATGGATTGGGGGGCCTTTTAAGTGTTTATGTAGAGCTATTGACTTTGCCATGTTTCTAAGCTGTGCTGTAGAGAAGTGGCAGCTGTGCAGCATGCTGAGAAGTTGTAATTAAAATGTATAAGAAGCCCTCAGTGATGCTGTAGTATCATTGAGTGATGCTCTGCTGGCCCTGAGTTATGCAGCGGTGGCATTGAGTGATACTCTGCTGGCCTGCAGTGATGTTGTTGTGGCCCTGAGTGATGCTGTGCTGGTGCTGATTGATGCTGTGGTGCTGCTGAGTGATGCTGTGGTAGCGCATAGTGATGCTGTGGTGGTGCAGAGTGATGCTGTGGTGGACCTGAGTGATGCTGTAGTGGTGCTGATTGATGCTGTGGCGGTGCTGAGTGATACTGTTGTGTCCTTGAGTGATGCTGTGGTGATACTAAGTGATGCTGGGGTATTGTTGAGTGATCCTGCTGTGGCCCTGAGTGATGCTGTGGTAGTGCTGAGTGATTATATGGTGGTGCTGACTGATGCTGTGGTGGTCCTGAGTGATGCTGTGGTGGTGCTGACTGATGCTGTGCTGGTGCTAACTGATGCTGTTGTGGCTTTGAGTTCATCCTGTGCTGGCCCTGAGTGATACTGTGGTGGCCCAGAGTGATGCTGTGGTAGCGCATAGTGATGCTGTGGTGGTTCAGATTGATGCTGTGGTGGACCACAGTGATGCTGTAGTGGTGCTAAGTAATGCTGTGGTGGTGCTGATTGATGCTGTGGTGGTGCTGAGTGATCCTGTGGTGGTCCTGAGTGATGCTGTGGTGCTGACAGATGTTGTGGTGGCGTTAAGTGATCCGGTGCTGGCCCCAAGTGATGCTGTGGTGCCCTGAGTGATGTTGTGGAGAAGGTGACTGCTGCTGTGGTGATGCTGATTGATGCTGTTGCGTTGCAGAGTGATGCTGTTGTGGTACTGAGTGATGCTATGATACAACTGAGTGATACTGTGGTGATGCTGAGTAATGCTGTTGTGGTGCGGAGTGTTGCTGTGGTTGCGTAGAGCGATGCTGTGGTGGCGCTGAGTGATGCTGTGGATGTGGTTCAACTTCAAAGTGTGTTTTGATTTAATATCTGACATTAGCTATTTTTTCTATAATAAATTTAGCAGGATTATTGCCCAAAGTGTGTGGATCTTTGATTGGGAGCATCTGTAAATGCCTAGCCAGTTCCTTAATGGACATAAACCGCTTATTGTCTAAATTAGGAGCATTCAAATGCACAATAAATAAAGTTTTGTTATGCACATTTGTTGCTTACATTTCTGCTTATTTTTTAACAGTGCCTGCAAATACAATGATGTATCGGTTGTATTACATCAGCATGGTTGTTGCACAGCGCTTCATCAAAAATCGAGAAGGTGTGAAAGATCACGTGTGAATGTTTGACATGATAGAGAGCAAGCGAGAGGAAAGCCAGATGGCGCCTAATCGCGAGGAAAGCCAGATGGCGGCTGCGCGTGTGCGTAACAGCAAGCTGTGGGCCACAATCTAAAGCTTGTGGTCGCATTTCAAAGGCCCACTCACTAAATGTCTTGCCAGACAGCACATGTGCTGGCTCAGGCGAGGCCTAAAAATCGCCCAAACACGCACTTCTATCGCAGTACCCAGAAGATGGGAATCAGACAAATGATTTCTTCAAGGGTTTTTCAACTGTAGTATGGATTTGTAGAGAACCCGCAGTGGCATCGGACGCAGCATTCCGGAAGCAGATTTGCAGGTTTGATAAGAATCACATGACTGTAGAGTTATTCAGTGAGTCCTATATCCATGTCCACTGGAATTATGCGATTGAGTAGCTGCGCGATTTTCGCATAACTATAGATTTGCCTCATTTACCACTTAATCCACCATCTGCTGCATAATCTGCAACTGTTAGCAAAATAAAATGTTGTTTCTAGCTCAAACGGATCAAAATGTACTAAAACCGCCATAACACGTGCTCATGTAAAGCGCTCTGATACCTTCTGGTCTAGTTTGCGCTATATAACTCCACCAATTATTTTTTTTTCATAACACGTGTTGCTGCGCAGTTGAAGACCTTTTGTTAAGGTTGACTGGTCAACTTTCTGTTGCTAATTGCTATATCTGGGTGTTAAACTGGTACTAATGAGGTGCACCAATTACCTAGACAGTGTTAACAAGTGTAAAAACTTTTAAATAATGATTAATGCTATTACAAAATATGCTGCATAATTTACCTTTTCTTAACGCCTAATTTACTCAACACTGCCGCTAAATTTGGCCCTCACCTGCTGCATAACTGCAGTGGCCCTGCCTATATTCTTACTATGGAGCAGTAACCGCTGCTGGACTAATACACTGCCACCCCTGGCTCTATCAGCCCAGACCCCTGCTGTGCTGGAACCCTGTCTCTTCTAATGCACTGTCACCCCTGTGTCTATAAGCCCAGATCCCCTGCTGTGCGGGAACCCTGTCTCTTCGAATGCACTGTCACCCCTGTGTCGATGAGCCCAGGCCCCCTGCTGCAGGGCCGGACTGACTACCGGGCAGTTTGGAATGTTGCCGAGCTGCTGGCTGATTTCACTGCAGTGGGGGCTGATTTCGTTGATGGAAACCTGCGTGTGCTTCAAAATAATGAAAGCAAAACGAATTTCTTTTAGTACACGCAGGTCCCCATCAACGAAATCAGCCCCCACCTCGGCAGCATTCCAAACTGCCCGGTAGCCAGTCCGGCCCTGCCCTGCTGTGCGGGAACCTTGTCTCTTCGAATGCACTGTCACCCCTGTGTCTATGAGCCCAGACCACTACTGTGCGGGACCCTGTCTCTTTTAGTGCACTGCCACCCCTGTGCCTATGAGCCCAGCCCCCCTGCTGTGCGGGGACCCTGTCTCTTTTAATGCACTGTCACCCCTGTGTCTATGAGCCCAGACCACTACTGTGCGGGACCCTGTCTCCTCTAATACACTGTCACCCTTGTGTCTATCAGCCCAGACCCCCTGCTGTGCGGGAACCCTGTCTCTTCAAATGCACTGTCACCCCCTGGATCTAGAGCCCAGCCCCCTGCCGTGCAGGGTCCTGACTGTTCTGATACACTGGGACACCCCTCTTCCACCCCTCCCCTCCTCTCTGCTGTGCAGGGTTGTGATTGTTCTTAAACACTGGGACACCCCTCTTCCTCCCCTCCCCTCCTCTCTGCTGTGCAGGGTTGTGATTGTTCTGATACACTGGGACACCCCTCTTCCATCCCTCCCCTCCTCTCTGCTGTTTAGGGTTGGGATTGTTCTGATACACTGGGACACCCCTCTTCCACCCCTCCCCTCCTCTCTGCTGTTCAGGGTTGTGATTGTTCTGATGCACTGGGACACCCCTCTTCCACCCCTCCCCTCCTCTCTGCTGTTTAGGGTTGTGATTGTTCTGATGCACTGGGACACCCCTCTTCCACCCCTCCCCTCCTCTCTGCTGTTCAGGGTTGTGATTGTTCTGATGCACTGGGACACCCCTCTTCCACCCCTCCCCTCCTCTCTGCTGTTCAGGGTTGTGATTGTTCTGATGCACTGGGACACCCCTCTTCCATCCCTCCACTCCTCTCTGCTGGGCGGGGTCCTGTCGGTTCAGTGTATTATCAGAGTGCTGCGTGAAGCCCTCCAGGAGGGGTTTGCGTGCTCTACCATTATCACTGCCACGGAGGTTGAACTAACCCCTTACTTCTATGGACCCTTCTAGGCGCTGATGATTTGGGACAGGAGTTTCTTTTCAGATGGCCCTTTCGATTTAGAAATCTCAACGCTTTCAGTAGCCCAGGCATTAATCACCTCAAGACTGGACTACGGTAATGTTCTTTACCTAGGATCCAACAAGGATGTGACTCGTAGGCTGCAGATGGTTCAGAACTTTGCCGCAAGACTACTTTGCCGGGTTCCTAGGGCCGCCTCTGTCTCTGGCCACCTACGGGACCTGCATTGCCTCAGGGGTGGAGAACCGAATCAAGTTCAAAGCCCTGAGCTACATGTTCAAAATCAAAATAGGTGCTGCCCCTCAGTACCTGCAGTCTGTAGTCTCCCCAATGTCGCCCCCTCCCCCACTGTCTTCGCTCATCCGCTCAAGGGAAGCTCTCTGTGCCCAGAGTTAGACTGTCTCGGATAGGCGGTGGATCGTTTGCATATGTCGGTCCCTCACTTTGGAATGCCCTTCCTTACAGCTATTCGGAACCAAGCGGTGGATGCCCAATTTCGCAAATCATTGAAGACTTTGCTCTTTAACCAGTAATCCTGTGAGCTGTTACACGTCTTTGATCTGCCCGGCGTCGGGAAACCCTTTTTGGGTAGCTGCTGCGCCTTATAAATTCAATAAATAATAATAAAAACGCTTCTCCTTTTCAGGTAAAAGGTGAATGAAAGGGCAGCGACAGGCGGCCCTGTTTCCACCTGTTCCCTGTGAACCGACAGTAGTTCCCAGGCAGCATTTCGAAGCGGCCAGCTCAGTGTGCACTGGAAGGAGAAAGGCTGTTACATGCCCCGTACGTGCCCTTTCTTGCTTTGCAACCTATTGTGCTAAATACATAATAAACAAAGACAAAACCAATTACAATCATAATTGCATACCGCTATGTTGTTTGCTTTCAGAGTTAAATGGGCTTTACAGAGCTTAGAAACGTAACCTCCACGGAAGGAGCGCTTTATGGATATCTCGGTAGGATCTTATTAGAATCGCTCCAACTTTAGTTTGCAATGTGGAATTTTTAGTGAATCTCTATTTTGTAAATATGTAACAATCACTATGCGTAACTGTAAGAGTTATATGTATTTTCACCTCTGCAATGTTACCTGTAATGTCTGATCACATTTTACATCACTTTATTGTAAAGCGCTCTGACAGCGCTGGGTAAAGTACGCGCCATATACAATCTCATAAATAAAATACAATTACAACCTCGTGCTCAGCCACCTTTCTAGCTGAGCTGACGGGCAGTGGAGGGATCTCCCTGGCAGGTGAAGGAGTTTCGAGCCCCCTCCTGCTCCTGAGGGATGAGGGGGGGGGAACCTTTCCCTGCGGGGGTAGGCGCTTCCAATGGCATGAGGGTCTCTCTCTTTAAATGCAGGAGGAAGGGGTGAGGAGCAGGACCACTGGCCAGGCAGGAGGGGCCAGCCATGCCAGGAGTAGAAGAATGGGGAGGATGCGGGCGGGGTACCGGGGTGGCCCTCATCCTTAGGGCGGCATGGTACAAAAGGTGGCAGCACCCCCCACCCTTACCAGCTTGAGGGAAGCGGATGAAAAGGGAGACGTCTGTAGCTTGCAGAGCGTAAGATCTAGTCCTGGGGGTGGGGACGTCCCACCTGGCAGAAGCGATGAGGTTGAGGGGGTGGAAGCGGGGGCAAATGGGTGGCAAAGAGGTGAAGGCTGGCATCTTTAAGTAGCAAGATAGCCCGGTGCCGAAGATGGGGGCATTAACTGAGTGGTAAAAGACAGAACGCTTCCTTATCTGAGGGTACTAACATCTGGTTCGCGGGACGGGGACCCCCTAGCGGGGTGAAGGGGGGGGGGGGAGAGGGGTGTCGTCTCTAGGTCTCCTCCGAGGTTTGAGGCGACCCTGCAGGGGAGAGAAGACGAAGGCAGAGAATGCTCGGATCCCCACCCACCCACGCGCAGCTGCAGGCTCGGAAGTCCTCTTACCGGGTAAGGACGGGGGCTACTTATGTTCTGTTCCTGGGTGTGGCTAAAGGGATTGAAATGTGTGCACTGCAGGCACAGAGGTCCCAGCCATGTATGGGGTGTGGCGCGGGGGTAATGTTTCGCTCCCTTTCCTCAAGACTGCAAGCTCTGACAACCCCCGCCCCCCGGCCTTCGGGGGAGGGGGGGGGGCGCACCGACTCTGACCTATGTCCTACTGGAACTGAAGAGCCCTGGTGTGCTGCAGGCTCTGGGGACTCCCTGACTCGAGGGGCGTGATGGGAGCTCGAGGGGTCGTGGTATCGTACCCGTGGCCTTCTGATGTCTAAATACCCCAGAAGGTACGGGTTCGCAATGGAGCACGGGTCCTTTACCTGGGGCCTTCTGACCTCGGAATACCCTTGGAAGGTAGGGGGGGGGGGCACAGTGGGGTACGGGTCCTTTACCTGTGGCCTCCTGACCGCCAAATACGCTTAAAAGGTACTGGGTGCAGAGGGGTACAGGTCCCTTACCTGTGACCTTCTGACCTTTAAATAACCTTAGAGGGTACGGGGCGCAGGGAGGTACGGGCCCCTTACCTGTGGTCTTCTAACCTAAAATTGACCATAGAAGGGCAGGGGTCCCTTACCTGTGGTCTTTTGACCGCTGAATACCCCTAAAGGCAGTGGGGCGCAGTGGGGTACGGTCTCTTACCTGTGACCTTGTGCCCTCTGAATACCCGTAGAAGGTACGGGGACGCAGTGGGATACGGTCCCTTACCTGTGGCCTTGTGCCCTCTGAATACCCGTAAAAGGTACTGGGGCGCAGCGGGGTACGGTCCCTTACCTGTGGCCTTGTGCCCTCTGAATACCCGTAGAAGGTACTGGGGCGCAGCGGGGTACGGTCCGTTACCTGTGGCCGTGTGCTCTCTGAATACTCGTAGATGGTACTGGGGCGCAGTGGGGTACGGTCCCTTACCTGTGGCCTTGTGCCCTCTGAATACCCGTAGAAGGTACTGGGGCGCATGAGGTACGGTCCCTTACCTGTGGGCTCCAGGCTCTCCACTATGGCCTCCACCTCGGACAGGTCCGTGCAGAGCCCCTGGCCGTGCATCAGGGTGTGCAGGGGCTTCTCGGTGCCCGGCGGGGGGTAGCAGCGCAGGTTGGCCCCGCAGCGCGGGGTGTAGACTCCGCAGGGGGCGCCCCGGCCCAGGGCGCAGGTGGCGCAGCAGCCGCAGCCCGGCTCCTGCACCAGCTCCTCGCACCCCCCGGGGGCCCGGCAGCGGGACAGACGCTCCTCCGTGCAGGGCGGGCAGTGGATGGCGTCCTCGGCTCGGCAGAGCCCCGCCGCGGCCAGGAGCAGCAGGGCGGCCAGCGGGCCCATGGCGGCCGGGGTCCGAGCGGGCGTTGTAGGGTGATAACGGACTTCCAGGGGAGATGGCTCCACGGGGGCAAGGTGGAGAGAGGCGGACGCAGGGTGTCCAAGCAGGAAGGAACTCTGAGGCCAAAGAGGGGGCGCGGGGTCTGATCCGGGGCACACTGCAGCACGATTGCGGGCACCGAGGGCACAGGGGACCAACAGAGCTAGGACAGACTGACAGCTCCGGGACTTTATACCGAAGTCCGACCACTCCCCCTGCATCTCACGGCAGCCAGAAGGCAGAGGGAGGGGGAATGAGGGAAGGAGATAGGCAGAGAAGGAGAGACTTTGGGACAGTGAAGGGGGGGGGGGGAGGGGGGAGAGAAAGACAGTGGCAAAGAAGGAGGGACAGCGAGGAATGGAGGCAGAGAGAGAGCAGCAGATACAGAGAGGGGGATAGAAACGCGCGGGGGGGGGGGTCACAGAGAGAGAGAGGGAGAGATGCACAGAGAGAGGGAGAGAAGCACAGAGAGAGAAATGGGGGGAAGCACAGAGAGAGGGAGGGCAGCACAGAGAGGGAGAGAAGAACAGAGAGAGGGAGAGAAGCACAGAGAAAGGGGGAGTGCAGCACAGAGAGGGAGAGAAGAACAGAGAGAGGGAGAGAAACACAGAGAAAGGGGGAGTGCAGCACAGAGAGGGAGAGAAGCACAGAGAGAGGGAGAGCAGCACAGAGAGGGAGGGAGAGAAGCACAGGGAGGGAGAGCAGCACAGAAAGAGAAGCGGTGAGAGAGCTAGAGAAGTACTGAGAGAGCGGCACGGAGAGAGGGAGGGAGAGATGCACAGAGAGGAGAGAAGCACAGAGGGAGAGGGAGAGAAGCACACAGAGAGAGGTAGAGAAGCACATAGAGAGAGGCAGCGAGAGAGAGGGAGAGAAGCAGAGAGAGAGATAGAGAGGGAGAGCAGCACAGTGAGTGAGAGAAGCACAGCAAGAGGGAGAGAAGCACGCTGAGGGAGGGAGAGAAGCACAGAGAGAAGGAGGGAAAGAAGACACACAGAGAGGAAGTGAAGCACAGAGAGAGAGGGAGAGTAGCACAGGGAGAGTGAGAGAGAGAGGGGGTAGAGAAACACAGGGGAAGTCAGAGAGAGGGAGAGATGCACAGAGAGGGAGAGAAGCACAGAGAGAGGGAGACAAGTACAGAATGGGGGGAGGGAGAAGTACAGAGGTAGAGGGAGAGAAGCACAGAGAAAGAGTGAGAGAGGCACAGAGAGAGAGAGGGAGGGAAGCAGAGAGCGAGTGAGACAGAGCGAGGGAGAGAAGCACAGAGAGAGAGAGGGAGAGAAGCAGAGAGAAAGTGGGAGAGAAGCACAGAGAGAGGGAGAAACACAGCGGGGGAGCAAAGAGAGAGGGAAAGGGAGAGATGCACAGAGACAGAGAGAAGCACAGAGAGAGGGAGAGAAGAACAGAGAGGGAGGAGGGAGACGCCCATAGATAGAGGGGGAGCAGCACAGAGAGGGAAGTAAGCACAGAGAGGAAGGGAGAGAAGCACAGAGAGAAGGAGAGCAGCAGAGAGAGAGGAAGAAACGCATAGAGAGAGAGGGGGAGAGAAGCACACAGGGAGAGATGCTTAGAGAGAGGCAGAGAAGCACAGAGAGAGGGAGAGAGGCAGAGAGTGTGGGAGAGAGACAGAGAGAGGGAGGTAAAGAGAGGGAGGGATAGAAGCACAGAGAGAGAGGGAGAGAATCAGAGAGAGAGACTGGGTGAGAAGCACAGAGGGAGAGAAGCACAGAGCAAGAAGCACAGAAAGAAAGGCGGAGGAGAATAGAGAGGGGGAGAGCAGCAGAGAGGGAGACAAGCACATAGGGAGAGAGAGGGAGACAAGCACAGAGAGAGTGGGAGGGAAGCACAGAGAGAGGGAGAGAAGTACAGAGAGAGAGGGAGAGAAGCACAGAAAGGGAGCGAAGCATAGCGAGGAAGGGGGGAAGCACAGAGAGAGAGAGAGAGAAAGAGGGGCGAGAAGCAAACAGAGGAAAAGAAGCAGAGAGGCACAGAGGGAGTGATGCAGTGAGAGAGAGAGAGGGAGGGAAGTACAGAGAGAGGGGGAGAGAAGCACAGAGAGAGAGAGATAGACCGGATGAGAAGCACAGAGGGAGAGAACCAAAGAGCGAGAGGGAGAGTAGCAGAGAGAGAGAGAAGCACAGAAAGAAAGTCGGAGAAGAACAGAGGGAGGGGGAGAGCAGCACACAGAGAGAAGGAGAAAAGCACAGAGGGAGGGAGTGATGCACAGAGAAAGAGAGAGAAGCAGAGAGAGCGCAAGCAGAGGAGAGAAGCAGAGAGAGCGTGAGCAGGGGAGAGAAGCACAGAGAGAGAGGAAGAGAAGAACATAGAGAGAGAAGCACAGAGTGAGAGGGAGGGAAGCAGCGAGAGAGAGAAGCAGAGAAAGAGAGGGAGAGAAGCACTGAGAGAGGGGGAGAGCAGCACAGAGAGGGAGAGAAGAACAGAGAGAGGGAGAGCAGCAGAGAGGGAGAAGGAGAGAAGCACAGAGAGAGGGGGAGAGAAGCTCAGGGAGAGAGGGAGAGAAGCACAGAGAGAGAGAGAAACAGAGAGAGAGAGAGAGAGAGAGAGAGAGAAGATAGAAGCACAAAGAAAGAGGGAGAGAAGCACTGAGAGTGGGCGAGAAATGCAGAAAAGAGGAAGAGAAGCACAGAGAGAGGTAGAGAAGCACAGAGAGAAAGGGAAAACAGCACAGAGAAAGAGAGAGAGATGGAGGAGTACAGAGAGAGAGAATCACAGAGAGGGAAAGAAGCACAGAGAGAGTGGGAGAGAAGCACAGAGAGAGAGAGGGAGGGGGAGAAGCACAGATAAAGAGAGAGGGAGGGAGAGAAGCACAGATAAAGAGAGAGGGAGGGAAGCACAGCCAGCCAGGGACAATGAGGAGAGAGGAAAGAAAGGAGAGGGATGGATGAAGGGAAGCAGATAGATGGCCAGTGAGGGAAGGAGTACAAAGGCAGAGAGTGAGTGTAAATGAGAGAGTTCAGGACAGCGGGTGGGGAGGTGAGAGGAAGGGACAGTGACTGAAGTTGAGGGGAAAGAGCAGGAACAGAGGAGAGGAGGGAGTCATGCATGGAGGGAGGGAGTTATTGTCAGTGAAGATGAAGAGAAGGGAGACGCGATGAGGTGAGGGAGTTAGGGGCAGGCAGGAGCTAGAGGCACAGAATGAGGGCCAATCAATGGAAGGAAGAAGAGGAGGAAGGAGCGAAGTAGAGAGTGAGGGAGTTAGGAATAACAAGAACGAAAGAATGAGAGAGGGTGTTAGGGACAGTTAGGTAGGGAAGAGAAATACAGGTGAAAGGGAGGGATATTAAAGGAAGGTGGAAGACAATGATATGGGAGTAATACATGGAGGGAGACAAGCATGGAGAAATGAGTAAAGGAGATTGAAAGAGAGAGGAAAAAAAGGAAAGGAAGGGCAACTAGAAAAGAAGTGGAGGACAATGATGGAGGTAGGAGAGAGGCAAAGAGGGAGTGAGGGGTCGTGAAAGAGGCAGGAAGGAGGGAAGGGCGAGGGTCAACGGACAGGAGAGGCTAGAGACGGAGATTGCATTGTGGGGTAGCAAAAGAGAGGCAACTAGGGGACGAGAGGAATGGGCAGGGGGGGTTGTAAGGAGAGTTAGGGACAGTGACGGGTGCAGGAAAGGGGCAGGCAGGGAGGGTGAAAAATCCTAACTTTACGACTTTTGGTATTCACAGAAGGCATTTAGGAGTCCTAAAGTTAGGACTCCTAACTTCTGTGAATACCGAAATGAGTAAGTGCCTTCTGTGAATACCAAAATGAGTAAGTGCCTTCTGTGAATACCAAAATGGAAGTAAGTTTAGGATTTTGTCTTAAGTTAGTTCTGTGAATTGGGCCCAATGGCCCCACCGAGCTGGGCCCAGAGGCTGGTGCCAAACCTCAGGGGATGCAAGAATCCCCCTGGAGGGTGTCAGGTGGGCTGTGGTAATGCCACTGGCCCCCCCCCCCCACTCCCTGAGACCCAGCCACTAGGTATTTACACCAGCAAGGATAAGATGGGCAGAACCAAACTTCCTGTGAAACCTGCCCAGACCTGGACTGGCTGTAGCTGGCACCGGGTATTTTCCCAGTGGGCCGGAAGGGTGAGGGGACGATTTTTGACCCATGGGGGCCGGTTTTGTTATTGGGGCCAGTTTGCAGCAGTGCTGCAATATCGGCCCCCTGTAACATAAGCCGCAGTGGTGCTTGATACTAGAACCCCCCATACTCCCCTCTGGGTGGTCGAGCAGAAATGACAGTGCTGATTTATGTTCCCAGTTTGGCCGTGAACCCGCCCAAACATGTAAGAACACGCCACCCATGTGGGACATTGAAGCCACCCCAGCACTCCTCTTCTCAAATTCCTCACCCTTGCAGCAGTTATCGGGCCCTCTCACACTACATTAGAAATCAAAATAGATCAAAATAGATTTACTGGCAATAGACTTAAACCTGGTGTGTGAAGAGCAGCACAAACTGTGGACAAGAATACAGGCCAAATCTATTGAACCAGCCAGCCAAGGACCATACCTAAGCTCTGAAGCACCTGACCGAAAGAGTTACTTGTTTAAAGGAGAGCGCTAAAGATGCAGAAAGCTACACCAGGGGCAATAACTTGAGAATAGTGGGCCTACCGAAGGGCACAGAAGGCTCTGACACAGGCTGATACATAGAAAACTGGCTCCTACAGGAGATCTCCCCACAGGGTCTATCTTCAACGATTGTGGTTGAGAGAGCACATCACGTGCTGGTGTGGCGCTCACTGTTGGGCGCCCCTCCCAGACCAATAGTTGCACGGCTCCTGAATTATCGTGACTGAGACCAGGGCCGGGCTGGAAACGAAAACCGGCCATGGCAAAGTGCTCGGCCGCCCCCCCACCCCCCTTTCTCCGGGGGGTGGGGGCCATTGGGGGTGCAACTGAGCTCTTTGCCGGGGCCGGTTTTCGGCCGATTGTGTTACAGGGGCCAATTTTGCAGCTATGCTGCAAAAACGGTCCTGTAACAAAAACGGCCCCCAGGGGCCCAAAACCGGCCCCCACCCTTGGGATTGCCCGGTACCCGCAACAGCCAGTCTGGCCCTGACTGAGACCACATTCCCTGGATCCTGGGTTCCCAAACACACCTTATGGTGAGAAAAGCAAGAATAATGATTTTTCTTGACTACACAAGGTAAGTCCAGCACCAAAGAGCTTTGTTCATGTGAGGGATAAAGAAACACCTTTGATATCTGGGCCTCATGCACATACTACTATTCATGACGAAATTGAAAATAGTTGTCTCTGACTGAGCTCACTTTTTTCTTAGCCCTGAAGATACCAGGGATTGAGGGTAAAGAAACAGAGAGAGAAGGCGAGACGTGTGACGGCAAACCGACCAAGGTCGAAAAGCAGGTGTCACGCTTGAGGGTGGCGACTGCACCACCCCAGATCAAATCTAGATGAGCCAGATCTTTGTACTGAAGTTTTCAGTGATGCTCTGTGGACAGTCTCTGATATTTTCACTGATGACTCGAAAGGAGAGCACGAAGAGTCCAGCAATGGACACAATTCCGTTCCATTGCTGCAGATGTCTAATGGAATCCACTGATGTATGGGGCAGACCTCAGGCTGGTCGGGGCTGACAATAATCTCTGGTTGCATGCCAAGAGATGTGCCTGGGAAACCAGCGTGATGACTACTGTGGTGTAGCTGGGTGATCATCATCAGAACCACCTCTGGCACAACCCTTTGGTTTCATTGCCCCACACAACATAAACTCGGCTGCACGCGAAGCCACCACTGTGCCAGAAGATGAGACTGCATGGCCACCGTCTGATAAAAGGAAGCCATGTAAGCATGGGCGAATTTTGCGAATCTGGCGTTCGCAAATTTTGCGAATTTGCGAACTCGCAATCCGCGAATTCTCGCGAATGTTTTTTTTTTTTGTGTTCGCAAGGATTTTTGCCAGTTCGCGAGGGTTTTGTACCAGTTCGCAATTGCGAACTTACATGTCGGCTCGCAACGGTCGCGATTATGTTGTTTCTACGTCTGGTTCATCATCACAGGTTCCCAGCACCCTCTGTTTCACCCCTGCCACCCTCTGTTTCACCCATGCCACCCTCTGGTACATCAATGCCACCCTCTGGTTCATCATCACTGTAGATTATGGGGGGAAAAAGCAAGCACACCTGCCTGCTTCAACTGACATGAATTAATTTGGGGTTGATTTATTAATGTGTCGCTGTTTTAAAATTCCAGTCTGGTACCTGCTTCCTTTTCTGTAATTTGCTTTCTGTTGCAGTGCAATTTTTTTTTCCAGGACCTTTGTGGCCTACTTGTAACTATTCTATGAGCCTGCTGTGAGGGTCAGAGCAGGGTCATACAATTGTTGCAACTAGCAACTGAACTCTGGAGGGGCCCCAGTCAGGAAGCACTACAGGGAATGGTTACTAATGATGAGTTTGAACTTTTGCACCTGCTGAATGCTTTCATTTTTGCAAAACTCGTTTTTCTGCAGAACAGCATTACAGCAACTGTAATGCCCCAAACAAGCTTACTTGTGAAAGTTGATTTCTAATCCAAAAGTGATCCAAAGAAAGTCAAAAGGCCTCAAATCCAAAAAAGTGCAGGCAAATGTCAACCTGAGGAGTTATTCTGATAAAAATCATCATTTTCAGAAGGTCTATGCTGCTTGCTAGTGGATTTCTTGTGCAGAATTGCAATTTTTGTAATTTCGCGAGTGCGAGATTGTTGCTGCCCGCCGCACCTACATGTTCGCAATTGCGAACTTACACCGCACGCCGCAAAATTGTATCACCAAGAAAAAAAAAACCACTGCGTGCAAATTTGCGGATTTTCGGTAAATTCGCGAGCGTTCGCGGATTGCGAATTTACCGAAAATCCGCAAAATCCGCGAGAGTAACGGATTTTCCGCCCATGCTTAAAGCCATGTTAATAGTTTGACAACCCACGTTTGTGGTCCGTGGAGCATACGGGCCCTAGAGTACACAGTTGATTGGTCGGCTTGCCCGTTGGCGACTGACTGAGAATGTTTAACCAGGCATTTATTCAAGTTGGGGCTCCCACTCAAGGACCGCAATACCAAGTAATCATATCAAGTTGTCCTCCACATTGCTTCATGTAATACCAAGAGCTCTATAAATTCATTGTATGGTACAGAAAGTCTTGCCTACAAGTACCGAAACATAAAGGCAAATATTTATACACCACTTGAAACGTCAAGGGGCTGGGGCTTTGGCAGAAATGATATAAGGTGGCAGCTCAATTGCATCATCAAGGCATGCACATATCCTTCCTGCAAGAGACCCATTGAATCGCAGCATAATGCCTAAAACGACAACTTACATGGAGGGGGCAACCTTATGCCACTGTGGTCTCAGCTTATGCCAGAGGAGCTGTGATAAGCATAAAGCTGGGTATACCATATGTCACTGATGAAACAAGAGTAGACCCGGGTGGACGATATGTACTACTCAAGAGGAAACTGGATGGACACCCATTGGCACTGGGCAACGCTTACTGCCTGAATGTGACTCAGTTGTATTTTCTAAACACACTCCCTAAAATACTGGCGGACTAGGGAGACCTCCCTTGAATCTTGGGTGGGGAGTTTAATGCAGTTCTTGACGCTGCTCTTAATCGATCACCCTGCCAGTCCCACCAGCATTGGCAGTATACAATGCTAAAGACTTAATAACATGGTTATGCTTTTTAGTCACCCTCCCCCACTACCTACATGTGCAGCTCAACCAGATAGTCTGCACCGCTGCCCTGCAACCACTGACATACCATGCCATTACATAGGGAGAACCTTATCTGATCATAACCCTTTTGAGTTGGGTATGGAATGGGGCTGGATACCTACCTAATCCCCATATGGAAGTTCCAGCATAAATGGCAGGAAGACGCCGCATTCAAAGAAGAGCTTAGCCAGCTTATTCAAAACTATTTTCCAGACAATGTGAACACCGCAGAATCACGCCTGAGTCAATTGGGAAGCCTTTAAAGTAGTGAACTGGGGAACCTGCATGAACACCACAATTGGGATAAAGGGGACATTACGAACTAAACTGAGAAAGAAAACATCTTATTGGAACTGGAACAAGCTACAGCATTTGGCTCAACGCAGCTTCGCCTTCTTCGGAAAGTGCACAAGACACATGCTACCATGCTGGAACAACTGCGATGACTGGACTGGTTTACACACTGCAAAGGTTATGTGCAGAGAGGGATAAAGCAGGTCATATGCTAGCATGGGTGATTCACCCTCCATGCCTGCAGCACCCTATCACTGTCATGCGAACCCCAGACGGACACATGGTATACACTCAAAATGAAATTAATGAAACCCTTTGCGATTACTACACCTCTTTATGGGCCATATGTATCAACAAACCCTTTTGCGATTCCTAAATAGCGATTTGTAAGGAATCGCTATTTAGGAATCGCAAAATGGTATGTATGAAGAAATTCGCTTTTTTTTAGCGATTCCTTAATCTTCCTTATTTGCGAATTCGCATTTTGCCCTGTATTTTAGCCTCATTGTACAGCTTGAGCATTTGGGGTGATAGCTGTGATTTAAAGACAGCATATAATTCAACCAGTAGGCCTTCCTTCCCAGCGTTTTCTGCCTTGTCAAGACTCGGATAGCTTGTCAGATTTCCTGTTTTAATATTCAGGGCCTCTGCCGCCTTGCGTGACACCTGTGGGGCAGGGCGGCTAGTCTGGAAGTTTACAGGAGTTCTTGTTGTGTCAGTCAGGGGTTAGGTATATAGGGCCATATGTATCAAGCCTTTTGCCATTCGTTAAGGCCGAAATTCGCAGAATTTCGGCCTTAGCGAATCGCAAACGGCCTTTTTACCGATTTTCTAATGTATGAAAAAAGAGCAAAATAAGGAATCGCAAAAAATTGCGATTCCTCATTTTGCTTAAGCATTTAAGGAATCGCAAATTTGCGATTCCTTAAATGCTATGTATGAAGCTTTTCCAATTTGCGATTTCGCAATTAAGGAATAATTTCCAATGCATTCCTATGGGCCAGGAGGCCCATAGGAATGATTGCGAAATAATTCTCAAATTGCGAATTCGCAATTTGCTAATCGCAATTTGAGAATTATTACAAGGGTGCAGGGGTGTCTCAAGAACACCCTGCTGCACCCCTGTAAATTACATGTGTGTGCATATGGCGCACATACATGTGCGTCATATGCCACCCTCACAAATGCACAATTGTGCATATTTACAAGAAATCGCAAATTACCACCAACTACAAGTTGGTGGTAATTTGCGATTTCTAAACCTGAAATCGCAATTTGGAAAAGCTTCATACATAGCATTTAAGGAATCGCAAATTTGCGATTCCTTAAATGCTTAAGCAAAATGAGGAATCGCAATTTTTTGCGATTCCTTATTTTGCTCTTTTTTCATACATTAGAAAATCGGTAAAAAGGCCGTTTGCGATTCGCTAAGGCCGAAATTCTGCGAATTTCGGCCTTAACGAATGGCAAAAGGCTTGATACATATGGCCCTATATACCTAACCCCTGACTGACACAACAAGAACTCCTGTAAACTTCCGGACTAGCCGCCCTGCCCTACAGGTGTCACGCAAGGCGGCAGAGGCCCTGAATATTAAAACAGGAAATCTGACAAGCTATCCGAGTCTTGACAAGGCAGAAAACGCTGGGAAGGAAGGCCTACTGGTTGAATTATATGCTGCCTTTAAATCACAGCTATCACCCCAAATGCTCAAGCTGTACAATGAGGCTAAAATACAGGGCTGCCACCCCCGACTATGAACGGAGCCCTAGTAACATCCATCCCTAAGCTTGGGCATGATCACTTCAACTATCTACCTACAGACCATTGTCCATCTTGAATACTGGTTATAAAATGCTCCTACTAGACCTAGTTCACGCAGATCAAAATGGGTTTATACCACACCGAAGTACGTCGCTTCACATCAGATGCTTCTACCAAATTGGCGACAGAGCCGATGCTGACTGGCCTAACTTAGCCTAGTAGCTCTTGACCTTGAACAGGCCTTTGACACATTTGTCATATCTCATTCAAGATCTCCATTCCTTTGGAGGGGGAGCAAATGATAGCCTGAATTTGGCTACTGTATGTGGCCCCTACAGCCAGAGTGAAAACTGGAGAGCACATATCGCAGAGATATGCTGTAAGCAGGAGAACTATGCAAGGATTCCCACTTTCTCCACTGTTATTTGCTCTGGCGATGCAGCCCCTCGGCCACATGTCTGGGAGAACAAGGGATGAGTGGGGTATCCCCGGGCGGGAGGCATACATGCATTAAAATCTCAAGTAGGTGCTTTTACCTGCTGTATCATTTTGCAAACCTCCTGGTTCTTCCGTCAGCAGAGTTATTCCACCAAACGGACTCCCTTATTTTTGATCTTGTCTGCGTGAAGTAGAATAAGCCTAGGAAAGCTGAAGCTCCCACCTACTAGGAATGGTCATAGAGTTTCCTATTTTTTGTGTTATTTTTTGGCGGCCCAGTTACAAAGGGTGACTTACTGGATGGAAGGACCCCACTTAACCAAAATCGCGATCTCTGAGGGATGGTTTCAAGCCGCAAACCTACATGGCGTCTTACTCCAGAATGGCAGGACCTCGAGGTACCTCCCCACCCTGCTACAGACAGTAATGCTAGTGCTACGATGTTGTCTCCACTATACCCGCCAGACGCTACCCTATGCACCAGCACTCCCACTGATGGAAAATCCCACAGGCAATGGCACACTAAAAGCATAATGGGAAGAGGGGGGGAATATGCACGGTGGGTCAATTATTTGTGGTAGAAGCTTTGGTCGATTTTGTAGAGCAAAATCTGAACCCTGGTCAATTCCTGTTGCACCATAAAATTGTTGCCAAAATAAAATGCAAATAGAACGCAGACGGTAGTGAACCGGCCACTCACAGAGTATTACAGGTCATACACACTATGGGAAGCAGCTCCAGACTGATTCCTTGGCTGTACAAAACCATCCTTGACCTCATGGGAGTGTCCCTTCAGCTCCTACAGGTAAAATGGGGAGATACTGTACAACTACCATTTATTGACTCAGAATGGGGGGGCTGGAGTACCCCTGGAGGGTGTCTAGAAATGCACAATTCAAGCCCAGACAGTTTAATATCCTACTTAGAGCATATCTCACGCCTAGTAAATTACACCAAATCTTCCTCAGGGTTTCCCCTGCCTGTCCCAGATGTTAAACAAAGAAGGCTGATTGGGGCACATTTCCACAGGTTATGGCTGATATGACTGACAGACCACACCTGACCGCAATAGAAATTGTTGAATCCCTTTGATTAAGTGGGAGTTCCTCCGGATACTGTGGCTTCACTGTTGTTAGTGTGGCTGGTGCCTTATACCGCAACACTGCCTGTTGTGGCGGGGCATTGCATTTGTTTTGGATCAATGTAGGGTGAGTCTTTGTTGTTTGTACTCCTTTCCACCTCATTGTGGCCATAAGAGTGTCTACTAGCAGCGGCTCCATCACTATGGCAAAGAAGCACTGGCTCAGAGCTAGCAGCTGAAAAACAAAACAATATCTTACTATCGTTTTATTTTTTGTCTGCTGGCTCTGAGCCACCGTGTGCAGGGAGGGGCAGGGCTGGAGCATGGTAGGGGTGGGGGGTGGGGTGACTGGTTTGGGCAGTTCTAAGTACGCATGTGTGTTTGGGCGACCTTCTTATGCTGGCCAAACACACATGCGCCCTTAGGTTATTCAATAAAGCCGGTTTGGAGAAATAGCACAGACTCCTGTGCCTGAGCGGAGTGTCGAGCCAGACCGATCAGGCCAAGCCCCATGCTGCTCTCATTCTTGAGAGCAGCGCAAGGATTGGATGAGAGTCGTGATGCTGTCTTGGACAGTAACTGCCGTAGAGGAGTGCAAGGCGGCCACCATCACCGCCCTGGGCTTGCCCACCCTGCGTGCTTCCTGCTGACCTCTTCTTCACCCACCTTTCTGCGCCCCCTCCACCCTTCCTGCCGGTATTTTTCTCTGTCGGCCCCCACTGGTGTCCACAGTTCTTTGTCATTTTCAGCAGGGGCTTGATTGGTGATGGGATGTGTGATTGGTGAGAACAGCCACTCGCTTGTCTACAAGTGCTGTAGTTCTGCTTTTGTCTGTTTGAGCCATCCCCCTTTTTTTATTTTCTGTCTCCTTTGGCAGTTGGACCTTCCTGGTTCTCCGTCTAGCATGGCTGTTTTGAGAGGCCATCTCTTTGTTGGGACCCAGTGGCTGTCTCCTTGCTGCAAACCATCTTGCTTGGTAGATGGTCGTGTTCAACTTGTGGGCCCTCTGTTTCAGTGCCAAATGAGATGTCCCTTGTGGAGTTCCGATGCTCCACACTGTGTCTGTGGTCTCAGTGTAGCTCTTGCATGTTACCGTCAGTTGTGACTAGTGGACTGTGAGTGCCGTGATTCTCCTCCAAGGAAGGGTTTCTACTGCTTAGTGGGATGTAGCTGGTGTCTCTTTCTCTTCCAGGGTTGGCTGTCAGTATGTTCTTCTTGTCCAGTGATTCCTGGTACACACCTCTTGTGGGTTGCTGGGTGTCAGGCTATTGAGATATCACCCCATCTTCAGTGACGAGGATTCTGGAGGTGCCTTGGTGGCCCTGTAATTGTTGATGTTTACCTGCTGTTTTTCCTGGAAATTGTAGTGCGTCTGTAGCATTTTTGCCTGGCGACTAATAGACAGATCTTTGTTTTGTTGCTGGTAGTTTGCTTGTTTTGCACCCTCCTGGCTTTGCTCACTTTTAGCTGTAGTGGTCCCTAGGTCCTGTCATGGCCTGGTTTGAACTTCAGTTTGGAGGTCGACGTCATGGTATCGTTGCTCACAGGCCCCAGGCATTGTTTGAGCCTTTTGTGGACCACTTGGTACCACTGCCCTGGGTTTCTCCTACTAGACCTGATGGTTTTAACTTCGTCCTAGAAATGTGATAGATTCCTCCTGCTGGCTAGTGCCCTGGGACTGAGGTGTTGGCACTTGCTCCTGCCCTTCAGTTGCTGTTCCAGTGTAGCTGGCTTCTGGTTTGGCCTTTGCGTCTTTGAGCATGCTTTGCTTCTCTGTGGGGATTTCTGTGTGTTTATTCTGCCCTGTTGCATATTTTGTCATCACTGCTCCTCAGACCCCCCTCCGTGGGATACTGCATTGGTATTAATTCATGAGTTGAAGAATCAGCAGGTAGAAATGTACATCAGAAGACAGAGTTACTTAGCTTTGATAACTAGCTTTCTGACAGATGCTCTACATATCTGCAGATTCCTCAACATTACCAGCGTCTACATGTGATTGCTGGATTTCTGGCAGATTTGTATTACACTACCCTCCTGCTTATTTTGTCAGTTCCTTCTCCACCTTCAAGAGAATGGATAGAGAAAGGGAACTGACGTCAGAGCGCCAGGTTGACACTGTGTGTGTGGGGGGTGGGGGGACAGGAACAGGGGAGGAGCAAAGGGTGAGATGGAGTCATGGTGCCACCTCCTGGCACAGGAGAGGTATTTCAAGATTCTTGATCCACCAGAAAGATCATTAGTAAAATTAAGTAACTTTTTGTTTGGATAAGGAGGGATGCTAAGTGAAGAGACAGAATAAAGTGTGAGGGGGAAAAATAATTATGGGGTAAAGGAGAGGGAAGGTTATGCACGGCTAGAGGAAAATAGAGAGAAACGGTAAAAGCAGATCTATTGAGAGTGGGACCGGATATGTTACAAGGAAAAAAGTAAGGCGGGAGAGAAGAGACGAGACATAATAATGAGGTAAATAACCAAAAGAGTCAGGAGAGGAAGAAGGGACAGTGACTGAGGGGGGGTGGAGGAAGGTTAGAAGAATAAGAAAGAGAGAGGAAGGAGAAGGGGACAATGAAGCAGAAAATAAGAGAGCGAGAGAGAAGGCGAAAGAGTGCCAGAGGAGGAAGGAAGAAATGGAACGTTGGAAAGTGAGAGAAAGAAATGGGCCAAATGAGAGTGAATGAGAAAGGGAAGAGTGTTACAGAGTAAGGACTGGACAAGACATGAATGAGAGAGAAGAAAGGAGGGGCTAGGAAGAACAGCGTATGATTTTTAACTCTTTCATCTCTATTTCAGAGAACCATGTTTCTTTGAAATCCCAGGATCTGTTTGGTTCTCCAGTCGCCTCATTTTCAAATAGAAGAAATAAACCCAATAATGTATCCCGTTGAAAACACACAGCACGTTTAGTAAATCTCTAGAACGTGTATTGTATCCATTTCTAAGCGTTCTTTATTGGTTTCCGTTCTAGAACTTGATGAACTCGGATGTCCAATAATTTTAAGAGGTGCACACATTATAGTTAAGTGCTGAAGTTGGGTTGAGAGTAGATACCTCATCGTCATGTACCCCTGCCTTCCATTTCCCATAGCAAGTTTCTGATGTTTTTCATTTTCTTTTGACCTCTGTACACACAACACTCACACAAGTGGCTGGAGGCTCATTATGGCATGGGATTTGACCCACAGCTGGAGGTTCTGGTTTAGAGGGGCACAACATATGCACCCCTCCTACAAAAGGTGTGACTGCTATCATATCACAAGGTTGTTGGGGGGATGACAGTACTGTCAGAAACAGATTATACTGGTAGGAGCAGCCTTTTTACCTTCCCCCTGCCTAGTGGCGGTTGGTGACATAAAAAACAGTGGGGCGCTACACACATTAAAACTAACATACATACATACATACATTAGAAAATTACATTACATTAAAAATTACAAGAAAGAAAAAATACAAGTTTTACTTACCTTATCCTGTAGCACATCCTCAGTGCTCTCCAGTCCCTGGCTCCAGACTCCTCGGAGCGTGAGGTGAGGTCACACAGCCAACTACCTTATCCAATCCAGACGCTGCTCTCATGCTGTTAACAATGTCAAGCAGCATGAGTGAAGAGTCTGGATTGGCTAGAGCAGGCTGCCTCAAAGCTCAAAAGGCACTGGAGACGTGACCCTCCTCTCCAATCCAGATGTCTAAGACTGCTGAGTTGGAGAGGTTTGAATTACGCATGTCAGGTTAGCTGTAGTAAGGCAGCCGACCAAACCTACATGCGCACATCAAACTGAAGTGGCCACTCCTCTTTGCTGCCAATCAGCAGCAATGACCCACTCGCCCTACCCCCACACTTTGCAGGCACAGAGAAAAAAATAAAATGGCAATAAAATAATGTATTACCAATTTCTTTTCCACTCTCTCTGCAACAGTGTGTGTGTGGGGGGCGATGATCCTCCACTCCTAAGAAGGGACGCAAGAGTTGCCTACTGGTCTCTCATGTTTATAATTAGTTGTCAATTCCCTGCAACTCACATTGATGGATTATGTATGATTACTGGCTTTATGTGAGATAAGATGTGCCTGGAGTCTGTGTGCTATGCATGGCAGTGGCAGCCCAGGGATCTATTTTAATTTTTTAGATATAAATGGCAGATAAGATGGACGGAGACTGCCAGACAGCAATGTGAATGCAGGGCTTCTCTAAAGCATTCATTGTATCCTTTGTAGTGGGCCAGGCTCTAAGGTGTGCAGGGCTGGAGATGCTCTATGGCCCCTTCTGATCAATTGAGTTACAGCTATCAGGTTGAAATGTAGTTATGCGAGGCAGCCTTTCCCTTTATATTATTATTATTATTATTATTATGTAGCGATTTATAGAGCGCCTGGTGACCCGGAGGCATCCCCGCGCTGTAAAAAGTTGTGAAGACCAGGGGGGGGGGGGGGGGGGGGGGGGGGGAGGTGGTACTATTTGGTACTATTTGGGGAAAAGAAAGGTTTTCAATCTTTTACGGAAGAGCAGATGGCAGGGTTCCAGTCGCAAGCTGCGGGGGAGTGAGTTCCATCCTGAGGACGCTTTTACTGCAAATCGTCGACCGCCGGTGCGTGCCTTCCTGAATCTAGGGACGATGGCCAAGCGTTCGTTATCCGAGCGCAGGAGTCTAGGGGCTTTGTAGGGGGTGACCATGTCTTTCAGGACAGAGGGGCCTAGGCCATTGATGAGTTTGTGGGCAGTGCACAGAGCCTTGAATTCTATCCTATGACGCACTGGAAGCCAGTGTAGGGCCTTGAGCGCTGGTCTGGCAGAGGCTCTGGGGGGAAGACTCATAAGGAGTCGGGCGGCCGCATTTTGAGTGCGTTGTAGTTTTGCCAGGGTAGATTCAGGGGCTCCGAGGTAGAGGGCGTTGCTATAGTCTAGCCGGGCAAGAATCAGACCTTGAACCAGGAGTTTCCTTGATAAGGGAGGAAGTAGAGGAAGGATCTTGCGAATAGATCGCATGAGTCCAAAACAGGTTCCTGCTGTTTTAGCTGCCTGGGTCTTCATAGATAGCTCAGGTTCCAGCCAGACTCCCAATGTCTTGATTTCTTTTTTCTGAGTGGGCACCTCGCCGAAAACGTCTGGCCAGACCGATGGGGGAATGGTGGTCCATTTCTTACCCATGAGCATGACTTCCGTTTTTGCTCCGTTGAGCTTTAGTGATGACTCGCACATCCAGTGGTGGATATCCTGGAGGCAGCTCAGCAGATTATCTGGGTGGTTGTCAAGGTGTGATAGTGAGACGACCAGTTGTGTGTCGTCCGCGTAAATCACTGTCTTTATCCCGAATGGGGCAACGACATCCTCAAGAGGGGCCATGTATGCATTAAACAGGGTGGGACTTAGCGAAGACCCCTGGGGGACTCCGCTGGAGAGTGGGAGAGAGGCTGAGTGTGAGTTGCCGTCCCATACCTGGAATGAGCGGCCTGATAGAGAGGATTCTATCCATGCGAGCGCGGCGCCCGCGATTCCTGCCCCGGCCAGCCAGTGGAGAAGGACACGGTGGTTCACCGTATCAAAGGCTGCACTGAGGTCCAGGAGGATCACAGCCACAGATCCTCCTGAATCCAGAATGCACCTTGCCTCCTCGATGACAGTGAGGAGGGCGGTGTCCGTGCCGTGGCCGGGACGGAATCCAGTTTGAGACTGACGCAGGAGATTATTGGATTCGAGGAACTGGGACAGTTGTACGTTGACCAGTTTCTCGGCCATCTTGCTAATGCATGGAAGAAGCGAGATCGGCCTGTAGTTGGCCAGATCGGCGGGGTCCAGTTGAGGTTTCTTAAGAAGAGCCTTGACAACAGCACTCTTCCAGCTCGGAGGGACAGAGCCTTGAGATAGTGAGATGTTGATCAGTTCCATGATAGTGGGTGCTATGGTAGGGGCCACTATTTTCAGGAATCTGATGGGGGCCGGGTCAAGGGGAGAGCCGCTTTTCATCTTGGCCAGAGTTGTTACTACTTCGTCCAGAGATATTGCTCTGAATGAGGACAGCTGAGGGTGTGGGATGTTGCCTGTAGGGTTGGTGGCTACCTCTTTGTCTGTGTGGTTAGATAGACTAGGAGGTGGGAGGGAGGATAGGATCCGGGCGATTTTGGAGTCGAAGTAGGTTGCCAGTTCGTTACTTCTGTCCGGAGGGGGTGGGTGCAAGGAGGGGGGCACTGGTATTTTCAGCAGTTCTTTGGCGATGATGTACGATTCTCTCGCCGAGTTGGTGGAATTTTTTATTCTGGCGTCATAGTAAGAAGCTTTAGCAAGCTTCAGGGTGGACTTATAGATTCTCACCAACCTACGGTAGGCGTCCTTACTGGCATGAAGCCAGTCCTTTCTCCACAGTCGCTCTGCTTTTTTGCATTCTTTGCGAAGAGATCTAAGTTCAGGGGTGTACCATGGGGCAGAACCAATTTTCCAGTTTTTCTCTTCACGTGTTTTTAAGGGGAGGATAGAGTCGAGGGAAGTGGTGATCCATTCCCTGAACTGTCTGTCCGCGGTGGCCGGATCTTCCGTAAAACTAGGGGTTGTTGAGTTTAGGGCTCTGGCCCAGTCCTCCGCCGAGAGTCTGGACCATGCCCTGTCCCTGGTATAGGTAGCTGGCTTGTGGGGTTTCCTGAATGCCCCTGGAAGGAGGAGAGGGACCAAGAAGTGGTCCATCCACGGGAGGGGAAGGGACTGTTTGGCTTGTAGCGAGTGGATGTTAATAAACACTGGGTCTAGCAGATGTCCCTTATTGTGTGTGGCTCCGGAGTTGGTAAGGTGGAGGCCGTAGGCGGCCAGGTCTGTGATCAAGTCGGCTGCCCCTGTGTCTAGCGGGTTGTCGAAGTGGATGTTTAGGTCTCCTAGGATAGAAAAGTTGGAAGTTTGATGGGCAAGAGATGATATAGATTCTATGAGAGCGCCAGCAAAAGGGCCAAAATGGCCCGGGGGGCGATATACTAGTAGGCCTGACAGCGTGCTAGTCGGTGCTAGCTGGATGGTGAAATGACAGCTTTCAGAGTCCAAGATTAGGGCATTGTTGGATCTACACGAGAAGTGATCCCGGTAGAGGATGGCTAATCCGCCTCCTCTGCCAGTGGGGCGTGATTGGGACTGGATAAGGAAGCCCGGAGGTAGGGCTGTGACTATATCCGAGTCCGAGTGGTCAGTGAGCCACGTTTCCGTAAGGAACAGAATGTCCAGGTCGTGGTCTACTATGAGGTGGTTAATGAGCAAGGCATGCATGGGGAGAGACCTGCAGTTAAGTGCGGCTAGTTTAAGGCCCGGGGGGGAGACTGGTGGCTTGGGGAGCTGTAGCTGGACTGGTTTGCAGATGATGCAACTAGTGAAGGGTCCGTCTAAATCATGCACATAGTTGCATGTGCTGTCGTTGGTGGGTCTGAGGCTAAGGAGGTCTCGACGCGAATAGCTTACCCATGTGGGAGCTTGCTCCGGCATAGGTTCTAGCCCTGAGCCCGGCCGAGCGCAGACGGGCGCAGACGGGCTTACCTTAGGGAGCTAAACAGGGACCTTACATCCCCACCCCACCTTCCTGTCGACACTAGATAGCAAGGACTACGGCTTGAGTAGCCTGTGAGGAATACGCAAATGTCAGGGAATAGTCAAAAGTAGCAAAGCTACTAAAAATGTAAATTTACATGTGTAAGTGCATTGTAAAAAGTAGCAAAGTTACTAAAAAGTGTAAATTTACATGTGTAAATTACTCACAAGTGTAACTTACCTTTGTGAATAGCCCCATTACTGTTTTATTTGCCAAAACACTGCTCACAAGCATGTACACAAATGATGCAAGAAGCAGTGATTTAAATCCACATATCTTAGCAACTTGTGGGTGGTTGTGGATGCATGTTGTGAGGTTTCCAGGCTAACAAACTCATTAGCAAACCTACCAAAACTCCAAGGCTAGAGAAGAAGACCGAGCAAGTGCAATGTCCTACTATTGGAAACCTGGACTACACACTGAGAGTTTCAGGGATTGAAGGGACTCGCCACAATTCTTTGTGTGTTGATCGACCAATGCAGTAGTGATTTTTTCATTAGCACCCTTTTGCTCATGGGGCTCGCTGTAGAGGGATCAGAGCGAAAAGGCTCACCAGATCATTGTTGACCACGGTCCAGATCTTATAGTTGGTTACAGTGAACACCTGCTCTGCTCCGCCTGCCTAGCAGCTCCTTGAGCCGTCTTCTTTTAGGCAGCCTATCATAGATGCAGGGATACCTTCGGCACTCCTCTCCAGCAGTCAGTGGTTGCATGGTAGCTCTTTTTAGCAGGCTGCAGACGTTCTAGGTTTCTTGTCCAGAACCTGGAAATGGAAGGTGACGGTCAGAGAACCCACTCCTAAAGAGAAAATTGGCTTTTTTATTCTTCATTGGCGAGGTACCCTGGATAGTGAGTGATGGGTAAATCTGGCACAAAAACTGGTGGTTTCTGGTTCAACCTTATACCAAATTTGCAAACAGTTTCTGTATTCAACAAGTCTAGCTCTCAACTAAACTTTCCTTTTCAACATTGCTAGGTTACCCCTTGAGTAGGCCCTAAACGTTCATAAGGCAAAGTGTACAGTGTTTAAAAGGTAGGACATGCATGCTTACGTTTTACATGTCCTGACAATGTGTAGCAAGGTTATCTCTCTCATAGGCCAACACTGGGCTTCCTCATTACACTTAATAAGTGATAACTTCAGTTGGGGAACAGATTAGGAAATACTTCTTCCAACTCATTTGATTTGTAATTTCACATCCTCTTTAATGATAAATCTGGATTATAGGTTACTATTCTGAAAAGGGCACCTCTAAATAGTTGGCATTTTTCTGCCTAAACCCAATGTGCCTTTCTGCCAGTGTGCAGGGTCACTGTAAATGTCTCTTCTGTAGTGTGTTGTGTATTCTCTGCAGACATGGGGATAAAAGGGGGCCTGGGTGTAGAGGGAGTGGTTCTTCCTGACAGGATGGCTGGGGAGAAGTTGTACCCTACACTAATTGCACTTCATACAGCACACACAAAGGAATCTGACTCCAGGCCCACCCTTGCATTTGTCCACCTACCCAGGTTGGAGTCTACAGGTAAGAGGGGAGAAGTGGCCAGAACTAGTTTGCGAGTAGGCCACAAAGGACACAAAGGCTGGCACTAGAATTAAAAGTGGCACCTGTCAAACCTCTCATTGGAACACTCCTGGACAAGTGGAAGATTTAGAAGAAGGTTTGCCATGCTGTCTGAAGAAGGAAGACTGGACCTCGAACCCAGGATCCCTAAAAGTGGTTCCATGTGTCAGTTGGCAGACCTCCTCTTTGAGCTACAGGGACACAACAAGCTTCCAGAGACCTTCCCTGCAAGTGCCAAGTTGACCAGCACCAATGTGGCTTGTCAGAGCCCTGTTGCAGAAGTATGCTGGAGTCAGTCATGATCCCGAGAGGTGCTCCCCAGGTTCTGGACCCTAGACCGGCATCAAAATGTACTCCTCCTACTTCAAAACTAAGCTCCAGGTGAAAATCCAGAAGTACGGCTATCCGCGACAGTTAGCAAACTCCTTGCATCAGCAACAGTTACCACATTTCCCGCCAACATGAAGGTCAAACAGCGACCTGCTCTTTGAGCCAAACAGTGGCACCCACGCTTCAGCAGCGACGATAGTTCCTTGCACCAACAAAGAACTCCTCTCGGCCCCTGCCAGTGTGAAGATTCTGCTGAGGCTATACATGTGGGCGTGGACCTTGAAGAGGTAAAACCTCCACCAGGATAAACCTGGTCCTTGTAACAAACCTGCAACCCATTGCAGTCTGTCTGAACTTGTGACTTCGACCCAGTCCAGCATGACCAGATCCTTTTGAGTGGCTTTTTGTGCTTTTTGATGCCATTTTCACCTAAAAGTTAAAAACTCCTTAACTCTGGTTTAACAGATTAGATTTTTTTGTTGTTTCAGTGTCACCTTATTTATTAAAATTTGCTCTGTCTTGCTAAACTAGTTTTGGGTTTCCTTGTGTTATATTTTTACTTATTACTGTTTAAATACTTTGCACATTGCTCTAAGTTATGCCTGACTGCTTTTGTGCCAAGTTACCAGTTACCAGAGGGTGAAGCATAGGTGTATTTAGTGACTTTTGAGTTCAACCTGACAAGGATTGTGTTTATTACTCAGTTGTGGCTCCTCCACTAAGGCTAAGGCGGAGGTTCGCCCCTCTGCTAGTTGAGCAGTGCAAAATAAAAATAAAATGATAATAATAAGAAGTTATTATCATTTTATTTTTTCAGGCCAGGTGGGGCGGGGCTGAGCTCGCCGCCGTCATAGGGAGCCGGAGTGGTTTGCACTCCCTCCCTAAGTGTGCATGGTGGCTTGGCCGGCCTCTGGGGATGGCCAAACAGTTGGCATGTTCTCCACTGAGCTGTGTTGCACAGCCCAGTGGAGAACATGCCCAACCTCCCAGGTACTGCCTGAGCTGCCAAACTGGCTACTCAGATCAATAACGATGCTGCTCCTGCTCGTTATTGGCTGGGAGTGTCCTAGAGCCAGGGTGACTTCAGTGACTGAGAGCGAGGAAAGAGGAGAGATGTGTGGTGGCAGCGAAGAAGGTAAGTTTATTAAAAAACAAATTCCAGGGGTAGGATTTCCAGTCCAATCCTGTGTAATAGGATTGCTTTATGTGAAAAAACGCACAGGCTACTCCAAACCCACAATCAATGAGTGCTACCAGTGTGGGTATGTTAAAGGGGATCCTATCTGCGAGTGCAGGAAGCAGCCAACCCACTGGTGACCCTAGCCTGGGGGTAGGTAGCGTAATGCTTAGGGTAGAGGTTGCCCCAGTTAGTGTTGGGAGAGAGTAGAGGTTACCCTAGTGTCCCTGGGTGACAGGGAGATGGTACCAAAGGATCACATACTTGACAATACCAAAAATACAGTTAGTGGCTCACCATCAATGGACAGTACGTGGAGGCTCTCGGAGACACTGGAACTATAATCACTACTGTTAGATGTCATATGGTGTCCTCTGAGCGGAGCAGGTAATCCCTTATGTAGTCCACCAGGTTCTGACAACAGATAACCAAGAAAGCTGTTATTCCATGGCTCTGGGTCCCTTTGAAAGGTACTGGGGGCTCTCAGGAACTTAAGTGTAGCTGTCATGCCAGTGGACTTTCTGCTAGGAAATTACCTGTATCACATTATCTAGAAAGAGGTAGAGATCCAGTCCCACTTGTAGATGTTAGTATTGCCTGAGTGGGTGTGTCTGACCACAGGGTCCATGACAGCTCGAGAGTAAAAAGCACCTGGATCCTGGGAAAATGGCACAGAGAAGGAGGAGGGGGCAAGGGAAACCCACCCGACATTCCCATGGTATGGGATGAAACTGATCCTGAGTATGATGCCGAAGAACCTGCAGGGGAGAACATTGCTGCCCTGGGAGACCTATCTGAACTAGCTGGAAGGCAAGCTGAAGGGAGTCCCTCCTGGGCAGAGTTTGCCAGGTGCAGAAGGTGCGCCCCACTCTTGAGGGCTAATGGTGACATGCCAAGGCCCAGTCAAATGGAGACACCGCTGGTGATCACCTCATCTACTGGTAGAACGGTCTCCTGCATAGTAAGCCTAAGGTTCCTCAGCATGGACCAACCCATGTGTTTGTGGTCCCCCAGTGCTGAGATGTCAAGGAAGGAATGTTGTGCTGTTCCTCAGGGAGGATAAGTAAAAAGTCATACGAAAGCTGGAACCCACTGTGGCTCACAAAGATCTACAGATGGAAATCCATTTGTTGGATTTTAATGCCCTCACAAACCCTTTCAGGTGTCATGCTTCATCATCTGGGCTGTTCCTCGTTGGGTCGGCGGTGCAATACCCAACAGGCTCACCTAAAAAAGAGGGGCACTTTATCGGAGATCTTTTATCCTACCACCGTATTGTGAAGTGTGGGGCCAAGAGAGTGTAGACGTGGTGGTGAATGTAAAAGGGTGCTGGGAGTACCTGGAATTGTCTTTATTCTGGGGGTCCCCTGCCTCAATTAAAAGCAATGAAACTGACACTTATTGGAGTATAATGTCTCCTATCTATGTGTCAGTTAGTGAAAACTAGTGGTAACGGTCAACATGTTTCTCGCGTATGTGTCAGTGGACTCCAGATTCTTCAGGACCATATGAAAGGGAACTATCTACACTAAACAAATTGTTTATATGTCAATTGGTTCATCAGTAACACAATGAAGTCAAATCTAATGTGTCAATGTACCTGCGACGAGCTGGATCTACCTAATAGTGTTAAGATTCCAGGCATCAACAGTACCCAGCGGTCAACACATCAGACTTTCACTCCCATGTATGTTGGGTGTAGAAACCTTGTGTGGCGCTTTGAGACCTACCCACACCTCCGAGTCCCCCAGTGCTACCTGGCCTTCCTACCGGGACTGATGGGAATATTTACTCACATGTTTTTTCCCAAGGAGTCCAACCGGGGTACCAACTGCATATCTGCCTGCATGAAGTCTATGTGGTAGGCATGTAGGGTAACATACAAGTTCTCCATTCCATAGCACCCGTAGACTCATGGGCTTGTAGAAAGGTTTAACAAGACCCTAAAGGGCTTGATTATCCACCTGACAGAACCCATGAGGCATAAGCGGGATGTCCTTTTGACATGCCTTCTTTTTGCATATAGGGAGGGACCTCAATAGGGAGATGGGTTCAGTTCCTCTAAACTTTTGTGTAGCCAACATGTGTGTGGACCTCTCACCTCTGTCAAGGAGGAGTGGGAACAAGCTCCTAAGAAAACCCTCAGGATGAAGTGAGGTACATGTTGGGCATCTGGTCCTATATGAATCGCTTCTGGAAAGAGGCCACTGAGAACATGGAAGCCAGCCAGGGATGATGAAGCAATAGTACGAGTGAAAGGCCAATCTGGATGAGTATCAGCCTGGACAAAAAGTACAGGTGATGGAGCCCGTAGAGCCCCAGGCTTTAAATGACCTGTGGAATGGGCTCCATGAGGTCAAGAGCCGAAAGGGGAGATGACCTACCTGGTGAACCACAAGACATCAAGGAAACCCTTAAGTTTCCTACATGTGAACAGCCTCAAGCCTCACTTCAAGAGGTCCAAAGTCACCATTCTCTTGTTGACTGATGAAGGTGAGGAGGAGAAAAGCAAATCTATCCCAAATCTCTTTTCCTCTAAAGAGAAAGATTATTCAGTAGAGGGCGTGAGTGCTGCCCCCTCTCTGACTCCACAACAGAAGAGAGAATGCAGACAGTTGTTGGAGCAGTTCTCCTGCTTGTCCTTACTTACCCAAGGACTCACCACATGGTGCACCCATGACATCGACCCAAGGGACAGCATTCTTATCAAGAATAACTCCTACTGATAAAGTGAGAGCCACCATCATGGGGGAAGTGTCCAAGATGCTGGGTGATTGAGTACTCCAACAGCCAATGGTCCAGGGCAGTGGTTCTGGTACCAAAAGCAGTCCCACCGGACACCACCCCAGAACTGACACTCACTCCATCCCCAAGCTGATGAGCTTATTGACCAGTTGGGAACTGCCAAGTTCCTCAGTATATTTGATTTGGCATCAGGCTACTGACAGATTGCTCCTGCCTCGAGTGGTCGCTCCCCTGCCTCAGCGCTGCAAAGCGGTAACGTGGTTTGGCTTTTGAAAAGTGATCTGGGACAAAGTTTTACTTCTATAGCGCCAGGATAAAAATAGCGCTTTCATTGCTTGGCTTGCTCTGTTTTACATCTGCGCATTGTTGTTGTGTTCTCCCCCAGCGTCCTGCTCTGCCCTCCCCTCCATTTTAACTCTGTTGTTGTTGTGCTCCGTTCCCTTTAACCCGCCCCGCCTCCCAGCTGAGACGCCCTCCCACTACCATTATAGAGCGCCCCCTGACCTCGCCACGACGTGATCCACTCCTCGCTCCTGCCTCGAGTGGTCGCTCCCCTGCCTCAGCACTGCAAAGCGGTAACGTGGTTTGGCTTTTGAAAAGTGATCTGGGACAAAGTTTTACTTCTATAGCGCCAGGATAAAAATAGCGCTTTCATTGCTTGGCTTGCTCTGTTTTACATCTGCGCATTGTTGTTGTGTTCTCCCCCAGCGTCCTGCTCTGCCCTCCCCTCCATTTTAACTCTGTTGTTGTTGTGCTCCGTTCCCTTTAACCCGCCCCGCCTCCCAGCTGAGACGCCCTCCCACTACCATTATAGAGCGCCCCCTGACCTCGCCACGACGTGATCCACTCCTTGCTCCTGCCTCGAGTGGTCGCTCCCCTGCCTCAGCGCTGCAAAGCGGTAACGTGGTTTGGCTTTTGAAAAGTGATCTGGGACAAAGTTTTACTTCTATAGCGCCAGGATAAAAATAGCGCTTTCATTGCTTGGCTTGCTCTGTTTTACATCTGCGCATTGTTGTTGTGTTCTCCCCCAGCGTCCTGCTCTGCCCTCCCCTCCATTTTAACTCTGTTGTTGTTGTGCTCCGTTCCCTTTAACCCGCCCCGCCTCCCAGCTGAGACGCCCTCGCCCCTCCCCCTCCACTATCCATATATGACAGCTCCTCCCGCGCGCAGCGTTCACGCGCAGCGACCGCGCCCAATCCGCGCCGAAGGTGCGCCAAAGGTAAGCCCGTCTACGCCCGTCCGCGCCTGGACCGCGCCCAGCGCCAGACCCCCTGCCCCTCGCGCTGCCCAGCCCTCCCGCATCACCTACGATGCCACCACCCTCCTAGCCCTCAACCCCGGTCGCGCCCCCAACTGCGTCCAAGCAGCTCCTGGACACACCCATGGCCCTTTCTCCGGCACCGACAACATCTCCGCTACGACCACACCACAAATTCCCGACCCCACCCACTTACAATGCATCCTTCTCAACACCCGATCGGTCCACAGGCACGCCATTGACCTATGGAATCTACTAGACACCATCTCTCCAGACATCGCCTTCCTAACGGAAACATGGATGAACGCTTCCTCCGCCCCAGACATCACCATTGCCATCCCTGAAGATTATAAGATCACTCGCAAAGACCGTACCGGCCACACAGGAGGAGGAATCGCTATCGTCCATAAGAAATCAATCCGCATCTCAACCAGCTCTGACGCCAACCTCGCCAACTCCGAACACCTTCACTTCCAAATCCACATCGACCCCAAGACCACACTCAGAGGCACCCTCCTCTACAGACCACCAGGACCCCGCGCTAAATTCAGTGAAGACATCACGGACTTCATCACTCCACACGCGCTCCCCTCCAAAGATTACATCCTTCTGGGAGACCTCAACTTTCACCTTGAAAAGGACAACCACCGCACACCACCACCCTCTTGGACAACCTCGCCAACCTCGGACTTAAACAACTGGTCACTTCCCCCACCCACATAGCAGGTCATACTCTCGACCCTATCTTCACCTCCAGCAACCACGTCTCCTTCAGCCACACCTCGGCTCTCCTTTGGACCGACCACAGCTGCGTTCACTTCACCTACAACAAGCCAAAACCCAACAACCACCCCCAACCAACTCTGCAAAGAAACTGGAACAAAATCACCATCGACCAGATCTCCTCATCGCTCCTTCTAAACACCCCAGCCCACTCCTCGGACCCAAACCTAGCCGCCGCCAACTTCACCCTATGGTTATCCAACACCGCCGACACCTTAGCACCACTGAAAAAACGTCAAAGCAAACCTGGCAACAAGAAGGCCTCATGGTTCAACGATGATCTTAAGAAGTCCACAAACTCTGCCGCTCCCTTGAAAAGGCCTGGAAAAAAGACCCAACTACCAGCACCAAGGACGCCTTCAAAAACGCCCCCCGCACTCACCACCAACTAATCAGAAAGGCCAAGAAAACAGCATTCAAGGATCGACTTGACAACAACGCCCACAACAGCAAGGAACTGTTCAACATCGTCAAGGAATTTTCCTATCCCTCGGCCAACTCCAACGACATCACCCCCTCTCAAGCCCTCTGCGACTCCCTGGCCTCATTCTTCCACAACAAGATTGCAGACATCCACAACAGCTTCGACAACCAACCCGGAGACCAACCATCCCAACCATATGCTGAACACTCCCCCCCCCGCGAACACCCTTAACGACTGGAAGCCAATCTCCACTGAGGACACCATCCGCCTGATGAACTCCATCCACTCAGGATCCCCCACAGACCCATGTCCTCACCACATCTTCAACAAAGCAGACTCCGTCATAGCACCGCACCTCCGAGACGTCATCAACTGCTCCTTCAAATCCGCCACCTTCCCGGAAGACTGGAAACACGCTGAACTCACCGCCCTTCTGAAAAAACCCACAGCGGACCCCACCGAACTCAAAAATTACCGCCCCATTTCGCTCCTTCCATTCCCGGCCAAAGTAATCGAGAAAGCTGTCAACAACCAGCTCGCCGCTTTCCTCGAAGCCAACAAATCCCTCGACTCCTCACAATCTGGCTTCCGAGCAAAACACAGCACTGAGACCGCCCTCATCGCAGCAACAGACGACATTCGAACTCTAATGGACAATGGAGACACAGTCGCCCTCATCCTCCTCGACCTCTCAGCAGCATTCGACACAGTCTGCCACAGCACCCTTTTACAACGTCTCAGTAACATCGGAATACAAGGAAAAGCACTTGAATGGATCACCTCGTTCCTCACCGGAAGAACCCAGAGAGTCCGCCTTCCACCATTCAAGTCCGAGGCCTCTGAAGTCATCTGTGGCGTACCACAAGGATCTTCACTCAGCCCCACCCTCTTCAACGTATACATGAGCCCCCTCGCGACCATCGCCCGCCAACACAACCTCAACATAATCTCTTACGCGGATGACACTCAACTAATCCTTTCTCTCACCAAGGACCCCAGCACCGCCAAAACTAACCTACACGAAGGAATGAAAGAAGTTGCTGAATGGATGAAACACAGCCGTCTGAAACTGAACTCAGATAAAACAGAAGTCCTCATCCTAGGTACATCCCCCTCTGCATGGGACGACTCTTGGTGGCCGGAAGCCCTTGGAAAAGCACCCATCCCGACAGACCACGCACGGAACCTAGGCGTCATCCTGGATTCCTCACTTTCGATGAACAGACAAGTCAGCGCCATATCCTCATCCTGCTTCAACATTCTTCGCATGCTCAAAAAAACATTTCGCTGGATCCCCACCGAAACCAGGAAAACGGTCACCCATGCTTTGGTCACGAGCCGACTGGACTACGGAAACACCCTCTACGCAGGTACTACCGCTAAACTCCAGAAGAAACTCCAACGAATCCAAAACGCCTCAGCCAGGATCATATTAGACATCCCGCGCAACGAACACATCTCTGGTCACCTGAAAGACCTCCACTGGCTACCCGTCAACAAGAGAATCACTTTCCGACTTCTGACCCACGCACACAAGGCACTCTACGACATCGGACCAGAATGCCTCAACTCACGACTGTCCTTCTACACCCCCTCCCGCCAACTTCGTTCTTCCAGCCAAGCCCTCGCCACCGTACCTCGCATCAACAAGACCACCATGGGAGGCAGATCCTTCTCATACCTGGCTGCTAAAACATGGAACTCACTCCCCACTTACCTTCGCCTTACCCAGAACCACCTAGCATTCAGAAAGCAACTTAAAACGTGGATTTTTGACAAGTAATCCTCCTCCCCTTCCTAAGCGCCTTGAGACCCTCTGGGTATGTAGTGCGCTATATAAATTCTCTGACTTGACTTGACTTGACTACCTGAGGGGGCCAAGGAGAGCTCAGCATTTTCCACCCCAGAAGATCACTTTCAATTCAGAATGATAGCCTTTGGATCATAAAATACAGCTGAGACCTTCCAAGTGTTGGACAACCATGTCCTAGCTGTGTTGGAAGACTTCAGTGCCACCTACTTAGATGACATTGCTGTTCCAAGTTCTAGCTGGGATGCCCACCTGCACCACCTCCGGACAGTGTTTCAGGCCCTGCAGGCTGACTATCAAGGCCAGTAAGTGCCAAATAAGGCAGGGATTGGTTGTGCACTTGGGCCCCCAAGTCAGTGGGGCAAAGTGCAGTCCCTTCAGCTCAGAATACAAAGCATCCTGGCTTGGCAACCCCCCAAGACCCAGACTGAGGTGAAAGCCTTCTTAGGACTCACTGGATATTACAGGAGGTTTGTAAAGGCATTTGGCACCATTGTTGCCACAGCTAATTTCTAAGAAGCAGTCCAAGAAGGTGATCTGGACAGAGGTATGTCAGAAAGGATTTAACACCTTGAAGGAGGCCATGTGTGGAGCAGCAGTGTTCAAGGAATGTGACTTCTCCAAAGAATTTATAGTTCGGATGGATGCATCCGAGCATGCCACTCTGACTGATCTATGATATCTGATTTTGACCAATCTGTAGCCTTTATCAGCTGGTGGCTACTACGCAGGGAACAGAGGTGGAGTGCAATAGAAAGGTAGGCATTAGCAGTGGTCTTGGCACTGAAGAAGTTGAGACTGTACTATTTTGGGACTCCCTTCTGTGTCCAGACAGATCACAGACCCCTCAGATTGGCTGATGCAGATGAGGGGTGAGAATACCAAACGGTTGAGATGGTCCATCTCCCTACTGGGAATGGACTTTTATGGTGGAACACAGCTCTGGGACTGACCAAGTAAATGCAATGTTCTTTACAGTTTTTTCTGCCTTAGTGATGATGATATCCATGAGGGTGAATAGTTCTTTATCCTTTCTGCTGGGATAGAGGAGGCGCATCGGATCGTGGAGGCATATTAGACCTGATATCATTAGTGTGGTATTTCCCAGACTTTTTGCCCTCACTCCCCTATTTTTGTTGAACTTTTTTTTCTTGGCTTTAGTTCTCTGTGTACTTTACCTCTGATAACCAGCGGTAAATTGCTTGTGCTCTCTACCTTACACATGGTAAAACTGGTCTATACCTAATTGCCACATTTAATTTTCTTGTAAGTCCCTAGAAAATAGTATCCATATCCCCGGGCCTGTAAATTAAATGCTACTAGTGGCCGGAAGCACTCCTTTTGCCACCCAATAAAGTAACCTTTTAAACATATCTCATGCCTGACATTGCAACCTGCAGTGGATATTTAAAATACTAATTCGACCTGCCAAGGTAAAACTTTTGCCTAACCTACACCTTCCTTTTTAATGCATAATGTTGTTTCTAAGGTAGACCCTAAAGGCTCATAGGACAAGGTCCATGGCTATTTAAAAAGTAGTGTGTGCTTAGGTTTTACATGTCCAGACAGTGAAAAACTCCCCAAGTCATTTTTCACTGTAGAACGGATATCTCTCCCATAGGCTCACAATTGGTTACTTTTTTATACTTAATATGTGAGTTGGGGAACAGAAAGGGAAATACTTATTTCACTCATTTGAATTGTAATTTAAAATGTAATGATAAAATCAGATTTTGAGTTACTATTCTGAGACTGCACCTTTAAAAAGTTATGCTTTATAAGACAGGGCAACCCAATATTCCCCCAAAGGAACTGGTTAATGTAATCCACAGACAAATATGTATCTGGAGGAATTATTTATGCTCAGCTCAATATTATACTGGTCATGTATACGATCCACTATATAACATCAATAAATCACTCATGCACTGTACCAACTACGTATTGTTAAGAACATGAATGTATTTATCGAGTATGCATTATCATAACATCATATACATTATACATAATTTCCATCATATATCTATAGTACATGTGATTCAAATCCTTATCTTTCAAATTTTAAGTAAGGACTGGAACACCATAAGGTGTAGGCAATGATTTTAAAGAGGACAGCCTGTCGACGTTTCGGTCTCAAATGGCGAAACAGGTCAGCGAGACCATCATCAAGTCTCACTGTTGAAAAGGAGTAAAGCCTGCAGTGCCTCCTGCCAATGTGAAAGTACAGTGACGACTGCTCCTGGTGCTGCCAAAGAACTCCTAATGGCTCCTGCCAACGTGAAGCTCCTACTGAGGCTCCTACCATGGACTTGGACCATAAGAAGGTAAAGTTCCACTGTGACAAACCTGGTTCCTGTACCCAACCTGCATTCCATCATGGTCCAAATGACCATATACCTGTGAGTGGTGTTTTGTGCTTTTTGGTGCTATTTTCACCAAAAACGTTAAAAACCCATATTCTGACTGAATTTTTGACATTTTGGTGTCTTTTTATTTATTACAATTTATGCTATTATTCTGAATTAGTTTGGGTTTTAGGAAATAATTGCCCTGCTGGACCACACCACAGGGTTGACAAAATCCTAGAAAACAGCCTAAGTGCCAAAATGTCATGAACCACTGTATCAATAAATGTTACAAATTGGTGGAAAGTCAAAAAAAGCAAAATACAATAACACTTTTCAAATTAAATGTATTTTTTGAATATATAAATACAAAATCAATTTCCTTAGTTCTTCATTTTAATTTTGCAATTGTGGTTCTTTACGTATGTAACATTACTTCCAAAATTCAGTGTTGCTTGTTTAAATGTTATTGCTGTGGTACAGCTAAACAATTTCTAATTTCAATAGAGTCCCTTTCCAATCCTATCACATTAATTGTTACTCAATCTTCTTTGCTTCTGTGATCTCCATTTATTTTTACATTTTAAGTAAATAAATGTACATGCTGTCTATTTATGAGTTGTACATTTATTTCTATCAATTAATGCAAGTTTTCTAATTATTTTACAGCCCTGAAGATGCAGCAGTTCACTTTAAGCCGCAAAACACGTGTTGGCTGTACAACATCAAATTAACCAACTACTGCACTTGATATGAATGGAAAGTGACTCTATTGAAATTTGAAATTGTTTGACTGGACTACATTAATAAAATTCAAAAAAGCAACAATGGATTTTGGAAGTAATGTTACCTGCGTAAAGATACAAATTTGCAAAATAAAAATAAAGAAATTGTGAAATTAATATTGTATTGATAAGTTCAGGAAATATATGTAATTCTTTAATATAAAAAGTGTTATTATGTTGCTCTTTTTTGAACTCTCCACCAATTTGTAACATTTACTGTTACAGTGGTTCATGACAAACACTTTAAACATTTCCTCCAAATTAAGCTGGACTGCTATTGTGACAAGCTACCAGAGGGTTAAGCACTGGTTTATTTAGTCACTGTTATTGTTCACCCTGACAGGGATTGTTTTTATTACTTGAGGGGGACTCTCACCTCTCTCAACTAATCACCTAATTTCTTACAAGTGCATGGTTCAAGTAGGAGGATTTAGGCTGGTGCATGTAGGTCTCACCATATGCCTGCTTCAAGAGATGACATTTTAGTTTTCATGGTAGAGTCATCCACTGTGATGAGCCTCGTACATGGAACTTTCTTTCTCTGAATTTCAACTTGCCAAAAACATGTATGTTATGATTGGCAGACTTTAGGCATCTACTGGGAAGAGTCCAAGGGTTAGGCTGTTGCATAATCTATGAAAGAGATTACTCCAGGGAGAATTACAGCAATTTTCTGAGAGAGCGGACAGCTCAACAGCTATTCATGCGAGCAGGATATTATTATGTAAACACTTTTCAAGGATATGTGCTTAGCTTTCTTGGTGGTAAAAAACACAAACATTTAAACTGTAATTACTTTTGTTAGCCAGTTTTTGGACCTGGCCCTCTCTGCAGGGTCACCCCCCAAAAACCTTTTGCTTACTACCCTTCTTTTTTTGCTGAAATTCGTTTTTCAGGTCTTTGGGCACCTTACCACTGCTAACCAGTGCTAAAGTGCTTGTGCACAATACCCTAAAGATGATTAAATTGCTTTACACCTGATTGATTTATTTAATTTACTAATAAGTTCCTTGTAGAGTGGTATACCATGTAGCCAGGGTCTGTAAATTAAATGCTACGAGTGGGTTTGCAGGGCATACTGTGTCACCCACTAAAGTAGCTCCTTAGAACATGTCCCAGGTCAGCCTTTGCAGCCTTAATGCAGTTTTAAACTGTCAATTTGTTTTGACAACATAATCTCTTGACAAGCCTTACACTCCCCTTTTATTACATATATGCCACCCCAAAGGTAGGCTATAGGTAGCCCATAGGGCAAGGTGTATTGTAATTCAAAGATTAGACATGTACTTTTAAGTTTTACTAGTCTTGGTAGTGAAAATTGCAGAAATTCGTTAGTCACTATCTTGAGGCATATCTGTCCCTTAAGGGAACATTGGCTTGCCTTTTACATTTAATAAGTCAATCAAAATCAGTCTATCAGGATTTATAAAACACAACTAATCACTCAATAGCGTACCCAGGCGCTTGCAGGCCCTGGAGGCTTATTCGAACAACCATGTCTTGAGGGCCATTTGGAATTCCGGAAGTGAGGGGATGGTCTGGAGTTGAGTGGGGAGGCTGTTCCAGGTCTTTGCTGCGATGTAGGAGAAGGAGCATCCTCCACTTCTGCTTCGGTAGATGGGATGGAGAATGGGCAAGTGAAAGCGAGAAGGAGCGTAGTCTTCTCGATGGTTGGTGGAAGTTCACGAGGTGGTTAATGTAGGCGGGTCCTTGGTTGTGTATTGTCTTGTGTGTGTGGGTCAGCAGCTTGAATTGGCATCTCTTCTGTACAGGGATCCAATGGAGTTTCCTGAGGTGGGGTGTGATGTGGGTTTGTCGGGTAAGGCCAACGATGAGTCTGGCTGCGGCGTTCTGTATGGTCAGAAGTCTCTGTAGAAGGTGTGCAGTGATTCCTATGTAGAGGGCATTGCTGTAGTCCAATTGTATGGTGATGAGGGATTGTGTCACGGTGCGTCTCGTGTGTAGGGGTAGCCACTTGAAGATTTTAGGTAGAATGTACAGAGTGAGGAAGCAGGTGGAGGAGACAGAGTTGATGGTGGAGAAGTGTGGCTCACTGGTTAGAGGAGGCAGACCTGGAAGCAGAGGTCAGCCTGGGACCAGGGTTCAATTCCCGGCTCGGCGTGTCTTGAGTCTGAAAATGTCCACGGACTCGACAATTCTCGCTCCGGTGCCTACTCGATTCATGGGTTCACACTCTGCGACTTTGGGCAATAGCTTGCTTAATCTCCACAACGGCCCCTCGTGGTGGGATGCCTGGCTTTCACCTTGTGGATACCCTGCTGGGGTATCTCACAGGGGAATACCAGGACGGGTTCCCTAAGCAAGCCCTTAGATACCGGGTCGGTGATTTGCGCTATATAAATACATTTACATCTGTGATTTCATAGTGAGCTTTTGTCAATGATGATTCTGAGGTTTCTGGTGTAGTTGGAGGGAGTGGGGTGGGTCCTAGGTCTGATGGCCACCAGGAGTCATTCCATGTGTTGCTGCTGTTGCCAAAGATCATTACTTCAGTCATGTTTGTCAGGGTATGCCCAGACCTGGGTTCCTTGCTCACTTTGCCACTGGATTGAAGCTAGCCTGGCTGATGAGGGGTGTTACCTGGAAACCGGCTCCATAATGCTTGTTCCCGGTCCAGGGAAGACCTGGCTTGGCAGTTTAGGCTGGACTGTTCTCACGAGGCACAGGGTCAAGACTGATTTGCATTTGCTGGGTCTTAACTGCGGTGGCGAAGTGAGCTAAAGAACGATGATGGATTCAACCCAGACTGTGAATGGGGGTGAGTGTCTGAAATGTTTGAGCGCTCCGACCGTCATCTTCTTGTGTTTGCTTTATGCACCCTAAGTTGGCAGGGTATGCCCCAATGATGATTCTGAGGTTTCTGGTGTAGTTGGAGGGAGTGGTGTCGGTCCTAGGTCTCATTACCACCAGGAGTCCTTCCATGTGTTGCTGCTGTAGCCAAGGATCATTACTTCAGTCATGTTTGGCAGAGTATGCCCAGGCGTGAGTTGTTTGCTCTCTTTGCCACTGGATTCAAGCTAGCCTGGCGGTTTAGGGGTGTTACCCCCAAACCGGTCCCAGGATGCTTGTTTCCGGTCCAAGGAAGACCTGGCTTGGCAGTTCAGGCTGGACTGTTCCCATGAGGAACAGTGTCAAGACTGATTTGAATATTGCTAGGTCTGAACTGGGGTGGCGAAGTGAGCTTAAGAATGGTGATGGATTCAACCCAGATCTGTGACTCAGGGTTAGTGTCTAAAAAGATTCAGTGCTCCGTCTGTCATCTCCTTGTGTTTGCTTTATTTGCCCTAAGTATGCCCAGACGTGAGTCCCTTGCTCATTTTGCCACTGTATTCAAGCTAGCCTGGCTGATGAGGGGTGTTACCCCAAAACCGCTCCCAGGATGCTTGTTTCCGGTCCAGGGAAGACCGGGCATGGCAGTATGGGCTGGACTGTTCCCATGAGGCACAGGGTCTAGATTGATTTTCATATTCCTGGGTCAGAACTTGGGTGGAGAAGTGAGCTTAAGAACCACAATGGATTCAACCCAGATCAGTGACTGTGGGTAAGTGCCTTAACAGTTTCAGGGCTCCGTCGGTCATCTCCTTGTGTTTGCTTTATTCGTCCTAAGTTGGCAGGGTATGCCCAGACGTGGGTCCCTTGCTCACTCTGCCACTGGATTCAAGCTAGCCTGGCTGAGGAGGGATGTTACCCCGAAACCGATCCCAGGATGCTTGTTTTTGGTCCAGGGAAGACCTGGCTTGGCAGCTTGGGCTGGACTGTGCCCATGAGGCACAGGGTCAAGACTGATTTGCATATTGCTGGGTCTGAACTGCGCTGGCGAAGTAAGCTAAAGAACGATGATGGATTCAACACAGATCTGTGACTGAGGGTGACTGTCTGAAAAGTTTCAGTGCTCTGTCCATCATCTCCTTGAGTTTGCTCTGTTCAGCTGCAGGCAGTTGTTCTTCATCCAGTTGGTGACGTATGTCATGCATCTGTGGAAGATTGTTCTGGTAGTGGTGGTGGGGTCTTCGGTGACTGAGAGGATGTAAATGTAAATTGATAAAATGTAAATTGATACTTGTATAGCGCACTACTCACCCGCAAGGGTCTCAAGGCGCTTGTACAAATACCGCTGTGGAAACCATCCTGGCTTTCCCTCTGAGGCGTCCACTCCTGGGCACCCCCAAGGTGGAGGCCAGGCATCCTTAGCATTGTGGGGGCCGTTGTGGAGATTAGGCAAGCTATTGCCCAGAGTTGCAGAGTGGGACTCCATGATTGGAATAGTCACCGAGGCGAGAATTATCAGGTCCGTGGAATTTTTGAGCCCAAGACCCGCCGAGGCGGGGAATTGAACCTTGGTCCCGGGCTAAACCTCTCCATCAGGGTCCTCCGCTCTAACCATCGAGCCACACTTCTCCAGGATGAGGATGAGTTGGATGTTATTAGAAATGGGGGTGTCTAGTTGGCAGTGGTATGTACCCTCGTCCAAGTAGGTACCCTTGCTTCTAGTCACGGTAAGGGGGATACACACTTTAGATAACCCCTGCTCACCCCCTTGGGAGCTTGGCACGTGCAGACAGGCCTATCCCAAGGCAATGCGTAAAATATTTGTACTCAAAACACACAGTAACTCAGTAAAAACACCACAAATGGACACCACACCAGTTTAAGAATAAAGTATCTTTATCTTAACCAAACTAGACCAAAACGAGAAAAATCCAACATGCATGTATCAAAATATCACTTTAGAACAGTTATTGCAAAACTAGAACTTGTAGAAACAAAATAGCTTCACCTGGGGCTATTATTGTGTCATGACATGTATAAATTTAAAGTACGGCACCGACTGCGAGGTTCATGGTGTCGGCCACAGAGACACGCAGACCCCCAAACAACAGTACCTTGGAAATGAAGTCTATGGACAATGCACGGTGTCGTGGAGGTGAGGTGAGGTGCTGGTGGCAAGAGATTGAGTCCGGTTAGCTGGTTGCCACGGTGGAGGCAAGGCGTCGTGTCAATGAGGAGGCGATTCATTGAATCCAGGACAGGGGAAGTCGGCGGCATCGGCGGTGAGGTGTCCGTTCCAGTGAGGTGATGCGAAGTCGAAGAGTTTGTGAAGTCACACTAGTCGGTTATTGGCTCTTTTATTACGGGATGCTGGTGCTGGCTGTGACGGCATCTGTGCGAGCGCTGTCATCGGCAGGCGTTGACAGGCACCAAAGCTGTGGTGCAGGCGGGACGGTGCATTGGGCACTTCACGAGAGTGCCCCTGGCGCAGGTCACAGCATCGCTGGCGTTGTCACTGATGGCGTTGGAGTTTGTTTTTCTTGCTTCGCAGCACCAACCTCACACTTCTCAGGGCCCAGGAACGGGAATTGGCACTCTTTTGAATGCAGGAGTCCTCAAACGAGTCCAGGTGCTGGTCACTGGGTTACAGGTGAAGTCTTTGTGTCCCTCAGACTTCAAAACAGATTGCCAGCACGCACAAGCCCTTGGAGATTCTTCTTCAAGTAGGTTCACAGCAAAGTTCCAGTCTTTGTCCTCTCCTTGGCAGAGGCAGCAACTGCTTGCACACACAGCAGAGGGGCAGTACTCCTCTTTACAGCTCTCCAGCTCTTCCTCTTGGCAAAGGTTCCTCTTGAGTCCAGAACTGATCTAATTCTCTGGGGTTTTAGGCCCAATACTTATACCCCATTTTCTCTTTGTTCTTTTTGTGGCAAAGGTCTCTGTTCCCAGTCCAAACCATTTCTGTCCTCTCTGGTGTAGCTTCACTAGAGGAGGTGGAGACAGCATTGTGCAGAGGAAACACGGCCTATTCAAATGCAAGTGAAAACTCCTCCCACCACTCTAAATGTAGCCAAGGGCTATTCAGATCAGCTATTAGTCACCCACGAATGGCAGAGCACACCTTGCCCCCCTTGTGGCTGTCTACAGTGAATGTATATCCCCAGCTCCTGTCACTCCCAAACCAGACAGTCAATGCACAAAACAGCAGAGGCACACAGATTGGTTAAACAAGGAAATGTCTACGTAAAAGTGCCAAGTTTGAGGTCGGTTCCCTGGCACATAATTTTAAAACCATCTTCCTAAAAAGATGTGTTATTAAATTCTGAGTTCAAAAAGCCAAAACTTTATTTTGGCAGTATTTCACTATCAGGAAATGTAAAACACATCAGCACATGTCCTACCTTTTACATACACTGCACCCTTCCCATGAGCCTACCTTGGTCCTACCTGAGGGGTGCCTTACATGTAAGAAAAGGGAAGGCTAAGGCCTGGCAAGTGGGTGCACTTACCAGGTCTACGTGGCAGTTTACAACTGCACGCACAGACACTGCAGTAGCAGGTCTGGGACACTTTTACAGGGCTACACGTGTGGGTGGCACAACCAGTGCTGCAAGCCCACTATAGTATTTGGTTTACAGGTCCTGGCACACTTAGTGCACTTTACTAGGGACTTAGCAGTAAATCAAATATGCCAATCATAATAACAATTTGCACAGAGAGCATATGCACTTTAGCAATGATTAGCAGTGGTAAAGTGCCCAGAGTCCTAAAGTCTACAAAAACAGGTTAGGTTTGGGGATAACCGTGCAAAAAGGGCCATTTCTAACAGGTGTCGTGTGCATAAGAAATTATGCTGAGACCGTGGTATCTGACAATGTTGGCCAGCGGGGTCATATATGCATTGAAGAGTGTGGGACTGAGGGATGAGCCCTGGGGGACACCACATGTGATCACCTTGGGTTCAGAAGTGAAAGGTGGGAGTTGGATCCTTTGGGTTTTTCCGGTGAAGAAAGAGGTGATCCATCTGAGCGCCTCCCCTGAGATGCAGATGTGGTGGAGTCTTTCAATAAGTGTGTGGTGGGATATAGTGTTGAAGGCTTCCGAGAGATCAAGGAGGATCAAAGCTTTTGTTTCTCCTCGATCGATGAGGGTTCCGATGTCATTGTTGGCTGAGATCAGGGCGGTTTCGGTGCTGTGATTGTTGAGGAAGCCAGATTGGGAGACATTGAGTAGGTGCTTCTGCTCCAGATGTATCTTGAGTTGATTGTTGGTGATCTTTTCCACTGCGCAGGGAATTGAAGCTGGGAGATTGGCCAGTAATTTGTGAGTTTGCTGGGGTTCGGCTGAGGGTTTATGGAGTAGTGGTCTAACTTCGGTGTGTTTTCAGGCAGCAGGGAAATGTTGCGATGGTGATAGAGGTGTTGAGTCGGGTGGTGAGATCCTGGCCGATCCTTTGGTTTCCAAGTTTGAAGATGTGGTGTGGACATGGGTCGGTGGGAGCTCAAGCGTGAGTAGATTTCAGGGTGGAAGTGGTGTCCTGGGTGGAGAGATGTTCCAGTTGGTCAATGTGCGGTTTGTGTCAGTTACGGTGGTGGGGTATCTGTCGAGGAAGTCCATAGGTGTGGGTTGGGGTTCGAAGTTTCTGTATATGGTTGCGATCTTGTTGTGGAAGAAGTGGGCGAGGTTGGCACACAGTTCCTGTGAGGTTGTAATGTTGAAAAGTTCCTTGGTGTTGTTAGTGCTGGTTTCGAAGCGTGCGGAAAGGGCTGTCTTCTTTGTAGCTCTCAGCAGGTGGAGGTAGAGGTTGAGGGAGGTCTTGAAGGCTGCTGTGTCAGAAGTGTCCTTGCTGGTGTGCCATCTCCTTTCTAACTGTTTGCTTTCTCCTTTTCTGTTCTGAGTTTTTGGGTGTACCAGCTTGCCTTTTTGGAGGATTTTCTATGGATGTTGCTCTTGATAGGAAGGGGTTGAGGGTGTTCGTGCAGCTGGTCTCTCAGATTTAGTTCTATCTCCGGTGGAGGGCGTTGGTTATCTTGAGGGTGGGGGGGGGGGGGCAGGAGATGCTGAAGTGGACGATGGAGTGATCAGTCCGTGTGAGTTCTGTGACATAGCTGTATTTGACACAGTGCTGGAGGTGAAAATTGGGTCCAGCGTGTGTCCTGTGGTATGTGTAGGGTCGTGGACGATCTGGCTCAATCGAAGGCTGCTCGTACTGTCGAGGAGGTGTGCAGTGTTTTTGTCATTGAGGTCATTGATGTGGAAATTTAGGTCGCTGAGGAAGATGTAGTCCTTTGATTCTAAGGCACAATGAAGTCTGCAATGGTGTTGAAGCTGGAGTGGGCCTGGGGGTCTGTATGAAAGGGTACCTCTGATGATTGTTTTGTCGTTTGTGCGGAACTTGAAGTTGAGATGTTCCAGGGGGGTGGTATTGTCACGGGGTGGTACACTGTATGGTCTCTTTGTGGATGATGGCTGTTCCTCCTCCCAGCTTGTTGGTGCTGTCCTGGTGAGTGATTATATATATCTGTCAGGGATCGCTGAGGCAATGTCTAAGGAGGATGTGGGTTTTTGCCAGGTTTTAATGAGGAAGACGATATCAGGTGTGAGCGTAGTGATGAGGTCCCATAATTCAGTGGAATGCTTGCATAGTGAGCGAGTGTTGAGAAGGGCGCATGCAAGTGCTTTTTTTAGTCAGGTGTTGTCTGTGGTGTGTTTGGGATGGGTATTGGTCGGTGGGCTAGTGTGGGTGAAGTGGCTGTGCATGCAGGGGAAAGGTCCTACTGTGGAGCGTGGGTTGGTGTCATGGCAGTGCTTGTTATGGGATCCGGGGTCGAGGGGGGAGAGCTCGGTGATGGTATATCTTAGAGGGGCAGTATTGCTTTGGCGTGCTTCAGGCACGCGCCATTGGCGCACCCATTGCCTGCATTAAGTAGGTTCTGGGGTGGACAGGTTTCTGTTGGTGGGAAGGACGGTGAGTGGGAAAACCCAAGGGTGAAAACCCCAGTGGGAAAACCCGGGCAGCTGTAGTGTCACTGGATCAAGTCTGGAACTAGAAGGTACTGGAGCCCACAGGCAAGTGACAAGCTAGGTGTCCAGGTACCTACCTATGTGGGCTATGTGGTCGCGCTGTGGCCTGTATTTAAGTAGATCCTTGGGTGGGCGGGGCTTCTGTTAGCGGGGAAGAACGGTGAGTGAGTAAGCCCAATTGGGAAAACTCCAGCAGGAAAACCCAGGCAGCTGCGGTGTTACAGGATCAGTCTGGAACAAGCAGGAATTGGAGGCTACAGGCAAGTGGCAAGCTAGGTGTCCAGGTGCCTACAAGTGATTGGGAACAGATAAGAATTTCATGTTTGGTATCTATGAAATTGTAATAAAAAATTCTCTTTACTGGTAAATTCAGATTTTAAATGATACTTTTGAAATTGTCACTTTTAGAAAGTTGTTTTCCTGTCCTTAATCATTTGGGGCCTCATTTGTGAGAAATGACGCATCGCTGCGTGAAAGCAGTGATGCGTCATTTCTCAGTGCGCACTCCTTGCGATATACTGGATGCGTCATATTTAATGTATGATGCATCATGTTGCAAGGAGTTACAGATACGTCAGTCTTATCCCCTTATCCGCCGTTTCCCAGTGTGGGGGCGACTAGAGCTCAGATGGAGACATATGCGGCGGCTTTGCAGGCCTTCTCCTCCTCCTCCTTCCCCTCCTGGGTCGTCTGCGGCACCCTTGCAGTGTGCGGGCCCGAGTCCTTGGCATCGCCGGCGGATCCGGCTCCGGCCCTGGCGCCGGCTGGCTCGGATCTAAGTTTGGAGGATGTGGTGCCGTTGGGGTGCAGCCCTTCCTAATCGCTTCGAAGCAGCGTGAATTCTTTTTTTGCAATTTTGTATCCCTCCTTTAGGATGAGATTGACATTTAATGTGAATATAAGTATCTTAATTCAGTCCAAAACCCAAAAATACATATAAACTCTTGTGCTTCTTAAGTATGATTTTATAGTGGATTTGTGTACTCCAAAAATATATATTTGTTTAAATTAAATTAAAGCAAGTACAAACACACACAGATAGACAGTATACAATTACATTTAAATCTGATAATGTGAGGTGAACACAAAGAAATATATATACATATCACAATACAATATATACATGACACATGAACATCTATTCAAAACACACATTTAGACACAGTGTGAGATATTTCTAAGTATATATAAATGCCCAGTATGAAATAAATTGTGTTTTTCTTCATTGTTCTGGGTGATCAATCACACTTGGCATTAAGCGTCGACGTTTCGACCCCTGGAAATATTGCGATTATGTACTCGTCGGTGGGGGGGTCTTCTTCAGGACTGGATAGTAAATGTGTTTATGGCCTGTTTAAAACAAATGAGGTATTTTAATATTTGGTGGGGTCTGGACGGGAAACAACAGTTACAACGCAACTGTTACAACAGACTACTGTTACAACGCAACTATTACAACGCAGGATCCTTTACAACGCATGCCTTTACAACGCATGACATTACATAGCAGATGCTATTACAACGCATGCCATTACAACGTAAGTATAGGTAAGTTTATCTTTTTTAAAACATTTATTTAATTTGGGTTTTGGGGTACAGGGGTATTTTAAGGGTTCAGGGCTAGGTTTGGGTTTTGGGGTACAGGGGTATTTTTAGGGTTCAGGGCCGGGTTTGGGTTTTGGGGTACAGGGATATTTTTAGGGTTCAGGGCTAGGTTTGGGTTATGGGGTACAGGGGTATTTTTAGGGTTCAGGGCTAGGTTTGGGTTATGGGGTACAGGGGTATTTTTAGGGTTCAGGGCTAGGTTTGGGTTATGGGGTACAGGGGAATTTTTAGGGTTCAGGGCTAGGTTTGGGTTATGGGGTACAGGGGTATTTTTAGGGTTCAGGGCTAGGTTTGGGTTTTGGGGTACAGGGGTATTTTTAGGGTTCAGGGCTGGGTTTGGGTTTTGGGGTACAGGGGGTATTTCTAGGGTTCAGGGCTGGGTTTGGGTTTTGGGGTACAGGGGTATTTTTAGGGTTCAGGGTTGGGTTTGGGTTTTGGGGTACAGGGGTATTTGTATGGTTCAGGGCTGGGTTTGGGTTTTGGGGAACTGGGGTATTTTTAGGGTTCAGGGCTGGGTTTGGGTTTTGGGGTACAGGGGTATTTTTAGTGTTCAGGGCTAGGTTTGGGTTATGGGGTACAGGGGTATTTTTAGGGTCCAGGGCTAGGTTTGGGTTATGGGGTACAGGGGTATTTTTAGGGTTCAGGGCTGGGTTTGGGTTTTGGGGTACAAGGGTATTTTTAGGGTTCAGGGCTGGGTTTGGGTTTTGGGGTACAGGGGTATTTTTAGGGTTCAGGGCTGGGTTTGAGTTTTGAGGTACAGGGGTATTTTTAGGGTTAAGGGCTGGGTTTGGGTTTTGGGGTACAGGGGTATTTTTAGGGTTCAGGGCTGGGTTTGGGTTTTGGGGAACTGGGGTATTTTTAGGGTTCAGTTTTAAAATAAATAATTTAAATTAATTAAAAAAAATAATTTTAATAATTTTATTATTTATTTATAATAGTTCTTTATTAATAATAGTTCTTTTAAAAATAAACTTAAAGTAATTTTTTACCCTGCACTATCCAGAACTTACCCTACTATTACACTCCCCTGGAGTTAGATTTTTATTTTTAAATTCCTAAACTATTTTTTTAAATATATATATATATATATATATGTACAAAATAATCATTTTAAAATAATTTAATTCATTAAATTAATTACATTTTAATTAATTACATTTTTTAATAAAATAATATACTTACCTATACTTACGTTGTAATGGCATGCGTTGTAATAGCATCTGCTATGTAATGTCATGCGTTGTAAAGGCATACGTTGTAAATGAATCAGCGTTGTAAAAATTGCGTTGTAACGGTGTGCGTTGTAAAAGTTTGCGATGTAACGTCATACATCCGGTCTGGACAAATAATGAAAAGTGGAGAGACCTTGTGTCTCTGCTCACCTTCTAAGAGGTTCCACTCTGATATCGTTATGTCAGCACGGAAGCTTGTACATGATAAACGATGGACCTGTCAAGAATAAAGTATGCCTGTCACCATTTGATGTTAAATGATGAAACATTCTTGTGTTGTGTAGTGACCTTGCAGAGACTGTACCTGATTATGACGTCTCTCTTCGTGTTCTGTTGCTAGGATTAATCACGGGCACAGCATGCCTGTATTTCTATAATAAGATGATGATTTAAATTAACTATAGATATGTCTACTTCCATGTCAGGTGCAAAAGTTAACAATCAAAGTTTGATATTCAAAGTCACTAACCTCCGGCGTCTGGCGCTCGGGGTTCCAAAGAGAAACCCCTCCTTACCGCCTCCAACATTGGCTTCATAAAGGTATCAAGGCTATTTCATTGCCTTAGAATACTCTGGGGAAAGAAAAAGTGTTGTTTTAACAAAGCCTCCATTAATCAAATGCAACCGCGTAACTCAGGGTTATTCTTTCTAGTTATAAACGCAGCGGAGCCAGCAGCCTAGGGGCCCGATGTAGGTAAACGGGATTTTCCGATTTCAAAATACCGAGGCGGGCCGAATCGGTATTCTGAAATCGGAAAACGAGATGTAGGAAAAAAATACCGAATGAAAACCGATTCGGTCGGCATCGGTAATGAGATTCGGTACGTTCCGATTCAGCTAGGTCCGAATCGGAAATTACCGAATCGGCCAACAACGAATCGGAAAATACCGAATCGGCTACCACCGAATCGGATATTTCCGATTCGGCGAATACCGAATCGGTAAATGCCGATTCGGTAAAAACCGATTCGGCAATCATAGACCCATGGCGAAAAAGCCCATAGGAATGCATTGCATGACCCGATTCGGCTTTTACCGAATCGGATAATACCGAATCGGATTTTACCGATTCGGATTTTACCGAATCGGTAAAAGCAGACTCGGCAATAGGCGATTCAGCCAATGAGGTGGCTCCCCCTCCCCCACCCAAACAGGGAGTGGCAACCCTGGCAGGTGCAGCCAATTAAGAAGTTTCTAGAAGTTTCTGGAAAGCCTGCCTGAGCCCAACACACAGTTAGCAGCAGTGGGAGAAGGAGGTTGCAGACTGAGCAGGAGCAAGAGAACATGGCAGATCAGGCAGGAAGCCAGAAGTCCTCCCAAAAGAGGAAGCCAAAATTCACCACCACAGAACTACAGGTGCTGGTTGAGGAGGTGGTGAGGGTGCACCGCCAGCTCTTTGGCAAGCTGTCCCTCAACGTGCCAGACAGCACCAAGAGGCGATTGTGGGCAGACATCGCCCAGAAGGTCAATGCTGCTGGAGTCACCCCCAGGTCCATTGAGGAACTTAAGAAAAGGTTCTATGACCTCCGCAGCCTCACCAAGAGGAAGCTGGCCGACCTCCAAAGGCAGGCAGGACACACCGGAGGAGGCAAGAACCCGGCGCCACCCCTCACCGAGCTGGAGGAAATTGTCTCCAGCACCATCGAGAGGGAGAGCATTGTAGGGATCGGGACCCTGGACAGCACTGCGATGGCCACAGCTACAGGTAAGAAGCATGCGCATCATGACACACCCTACCAGACACCTCCCCATTAGACACAATGCATAGGCAAACACCAGCACTGTACTGTCACCAACATACAAGAGACAAGCATCATGGTACATGTAGTCAGCAGAAGTTAGCCAAATATGTCAGTGCAGAATCACAAGACAGGAAACAGTGTGACACGGTGTAAGGAGATGCAAGGACATGTGGAATGCCATAATTGTACTGACTGTAATACATCGGCACTCAGTTTACAAATGCTTCTTTGTACCTAGGGGCACCATCAGGCGGCACCACTGTGGCAGCAGAGGGAGCTTCCACATCACATACTGCAGTGGCAGGGCCGAGCACCAGCCAGCCTGGCCAGGAGGAGGAGGAAGAGGATGAGGAAGGAGACACCCCAGGGCTTGGAATGGAGGGAGTCCTGGTGATTGATTTCCAGGCAGTGCACTCCCCAGTACTGCCCAGCTCACCCCCCTTGCAATTTTCACCATGCAACTCCCCACCAAGGCAGACCATTCCGCCGACAACAGCTCCTGCCACAACCGTGGCCTTGCCACCCGTCCTACCTGTCCTGGGAGCAGGGGCTCCGGGACCGGCCAGCACCACACCACCACCAGTGGCACCCCAGCCCACTCAGCAGGCCGGAGGCAGCAGTGCCAGACGCCGTGCCACCACCACCACCACCACCACCACCACTGCTGCACCAGCACGGGAGGGCAGTGTGTTCCTGGGCCTGGAGGGCCAGATGGTCAAGATCCAGCGCCAACAGGCCAGATCCACCATGGCCTGCCAACGCCAGCTCCTGCAGCACAACCTGCAGATGGGGGAGTTGGTGAAGGGGTTCCAGGCTGTTGTGGACAGCAACAAGGAGGTGGCAGCAGGGTTGGGCAGGCTGACCACTGCCATCACCCACTCCTCTGCCAGGCAGGAGGACCATGAGGTTGCGCGCAGGAGGGATGGCCGGGTGCTCAACCGGGCCATGGCCCGCCTTGCAGCGGCGACTGCACAGCTGTGCCAGCGTAGCGCAAATCAGGAGTCGGTGCAGAGTCAGCATACTGCTGAGCTGACCAGGGGGATGGCCAGGATCACCACGGCCATGGAGGCCATGTTAATATCGAACGCCGCCTCCAATCCTGCCCTGGACCTGGGTGATGCTGGTGACAGCAGCAGCCGCAGCAGCCCGGCCAGCGCTGCATCAGAGCCAAGGAGGAGCACCAGGCGCTCCGCTGATGCTGCTGGCCATTCGGAGGGGGCCGAGGGACACCCCAGTGGATCTGGAAAGCGGGCCAAAAAATAGGCTGGCAAGGGGGGATGATCATACCAGAACCCTGGACTTTATTTGTTTTGACAGACTCCATTTTTATATGCACTTCAGTGATGTAACTGTGGTGCATCACTATTAAAAAGTTTATTTTCCAAGCAACATTTAGCTGTCTTTGCATCTGTACTCAGTCAGAAATAGTTCTCAGTGATCTCCTCACGTCTGTATCTGCCATCACATGGCGTACACACCCCAGCTGGCTGTGTCAGTGGCACAGCTTCGTCGTCGTCATAGTCCTCGTAGTCAGACAACTCCACCTCAGTGCCCTTCTTGACCGCAAGGTTGTGTAACATTGCACATACAGCTATGATCTTGCAGCAGGTGATGGGGGTATACTGCCTTGCACCTCCACTCTTGTGCAGGCATCTGAATCTACTTTTCCAGATGCCAAAGGTCCGTTCAACAACATTCCTGGTGCGTATGTGGGCACGGTTATACCTCCTTTGGCTGGGTGTGGAGGGGTTGAGGTAGGGGGTGAGTATGAATGAGCGGAGGGCATATGCACTGTCGCCTGGAAGAGAAAGGGGTCACATTAGACACATGCATACATGTATTACACCTACCTACTATGTGTTATGGGGGTCTGATGATGTGGCTCACCTAGGAGGTATCCTTCTCCAAAATCGCCAGCCATCAGCCGTGCATATATGCCGCTCTGTTGGAATATATATGAGTCATGGGTACTCCCTGGAAATTTTGCTACCAGGTCTGTGATGGTGTACTTGGCATTGCAGATCACCTGCACGTTGATGGTGTGTGTCGATTTCCGATTGCGGTATATGTATTCGGTGTCCGCTGGTGGGCAAATCGGAATATGCGTGCCATCTATGCAACCGATGACTTGGGGAAAGTGTGCCATCTGGTAGAAGTCCGCTTTGGTTTGTAGCAGTTCTGCGTGGGTTGCAGGGAATGAGATGTATTGGTCCATCCTGTCTATCATGGCGTCAAGGAATATGTGGAAGAACCTTGACAGGCTGCTCTGGCTCACCCCTCCTGCTGCTGCTACTCCACTTTGATAGCTGCCAGACGCTACCAGGTGTAGGCTGCATAGCACCTGGACGTGGGCAGGGATGGCGTGTGCCCTTGGGGTGTGGTGGTCCAAGTATGGCTTAAGGTCCCTGATGAGCTCAAGTATGGTGTCAGAGTCCAGCCTGTATCTCTGTAGGATCTCAGCCTCAGTGAGCATGAACAGGGTTATCCTCTGTCTGTAGACCTGTTCATTTCTTAGCCATTCCCTCAGTCCTTCCTGCTGTAGCCGTAGCCGCCTCGCAATGACATAGAAAGCTGCCATCCTGCAAGTTGCAATGCATTTTGGGACTGTTTATGTGGGTTGGAGTTGGTTACCACCTGATTGCAATCCATGGTAAATACCGAGTGAATTCTACCGATTTTGAGCCGATTTCGGTGTTTCTGTGCCTCCCTACATCTCCCCAACTGTCGGAATCGGGGAATTTCCCGATCGGAGAATCATACGAATCGGCATGTTTTCCGATTCGGAGAATGTCCGAATCGGTATTTTTTCCGATTCGGTACATGGACCGAATCGGTGATTTTCCGAATCGGTGTCACTAACGATTCGGTAGTGGGACCGAATCGGTGATTTTCCGATTCGGTGTCACTAACGATTCGGTAGTGGGACCGAATCGGTGATTTTCCGATTCGGTGTCACTAACGATTCGGTAGTGGGACCGAATCGGTGATTTTCCGATTCGGTGTCACTAACGAATCGGTACATGGACCGATTCGGTCTTTGTAACCGAATCGGTGTTTTTCCGATTCGTTACATATCCGATTTTCGGTATGTACGTATCGGATTCTTTCCCATTCGGTACACATTCCGATTCGGTTTTCTATCCGATTCGTTCTGTTTTTGCTTCCCTACATCTCGATGGCTGTTTACCGATCGGTAAGGGCCAAAAATCGGTATTTTCGGCCGATACCGATCGGTAAAGCCCTACCTACATCGGGCCCTAGATGTCTTACCTGCGGCAATGAAAAGCTCGGACTGGAAAACCGGGAAACTAAGTTCACGAGTGATTACTCTCTCAAATACGTTCTCATCAGGCATTGCGAGCGTGTCCTGAGCGTCCTCGTGTGAGGAAGCTACGTGCTAGACACGACTGCCATCTAGTGGGGATCCTCTCCAAAGTGCAATCTTGATTTGTTACCGGGGAGCGAGGCTAACTAACTGTTCGTTCCAGATTAAAGGCCTTATGTTTAAGAAAGTAAACACGGTATATGAAAGTGCCCACGTTATGTGCTGTTGGATTTTGGGCAACGCTATCAGTGGTTACTGTGTCGAGGGTGACAATGTACATTGTAGTGTCCTGCTGGACACGGTCTAGTTGTTTAAATAATGTGACCCACACTTTACACCCACCTACTGATAGAGCGCGCAGGTCACCCGGGTCACAAATTTACCAATTTTCCACGCACTGGGCCCTGGCGTGCATACGAGGACTGATTTGCGTGAACCGGGTGATTTCCTACACGCCACTATGAGTAATTCGGGGGGGTGACTCTTCACCACTTACTATTCATGTACCTGACTTACCACAGGCACATTACTCCTGACGGATCAGGAGCTAGCAGTGGACAGGTGACAAGTTTCCTAAAGGGAGTAAAACTTTTCATATACTAAGTACATTTATCCACCCTCTATACTGTAAATGACCACAGACACCTGATGAGTTTTAAAGATTTATCAAGAAATTTCAGAATGAATATGCCAAGATGATAAGCCAAATACAAAGTAACACATCAATCAGTAGAACCAAAGCCACAATATAACTAAGGATTAGGGCAAGGACCATTAAAGTAAATGTGAACACTCTGGGGTAAGAAATACTAAAACCAAAAACTATTCACAGAAATTTATACTAGGACATGGGACATGAACAGGATCTAAAACGGGTATTGAACAAGACTACTTAGGCTATTCTTACTAAGTTCACTGCAACCACGCTAAAAGGGAGGGGGAAAAATGGAACATACTAAGATAATACGACAATTTTATATACCTACAGGTGGGGAGAGAAGTGGAGCAATTCTAAATAAACAATTGCATATACTGTGCATTCGAAGGTGATAGAGCAATATCACAGGCAAGAGTGCTTTATTAAGAGGAGGAGAGAGGGAGAGATAGTAGGAAGGAGTAAACCCACAGATTAATAATTACCTAGATAGGAATGAGGACTAACCCTGGCCACGGGTCAGTTTGGGAGGACGGGGACAAGGACCCTCAAGGAATGGAATACCAGAATGCGAGCAGGTACAGCTCACGGACAGTCAGGACAGGATACCCCTCAGGATTTGGGTCAGGACTGGGCTCACCAAGGTACGACCAACACCCACAGCTTCGGATGCAACGCCTGCGTTACCCCTCTCTGCAAGTAATCCGCCAGTAACCCCGATTGGGTTTTCGAATTTCCCCAGCAAAGTGCTTCGCCAGCACTTAGGACTATTTCCACCCCTAGGAGTTTGTGGAAAGTATGGACAGAGTGCTCCGCAGCACTCTAGATTGATCACCTATAGAGTTCGTAGGGTCAGTGACAGGTCTGCTACTCGGACAAGTCGGACAAATTCTCTATGCTACACTAGGCCAGTTATACGGTTTGGGGACCCCTGGACCACCCACTAATGTTGCAAGTGACAATTTCCCACATTATGATTGGTCAGGAGAGGTGATTTGGTCATTGTCACCTCCTAGAATTCAGTGTTCACATCATTACTATTAAATTTTGCATACCCGCCCCTTGGGTTCACGTTCCCAGGCATAGGAATACAGAAGACAATGAGAGAGAGCATGTTACAGATACACTGTTGCACAGTCAAGGAAAAATGCTGTGTCTTCGAGGTGGGTTCTCAGGCGCATCAAGCTTCAGGTGCCAGCTGGCTGGTTTCAGCTTCTGCGCAGTGGGGTTTTCCCCATGTCACGTGACAGGGTTCAGAGGAGCTTCAGTATGGCGTAGCTCAAGTTTTTCCCAGCCCCCAGAGACGCGGTACATGAAAAGTAAGCGAGAACAAATTAGAATCATACATAAAAGTGATCACACTGTATACCGTGATAGGTTTTAACACACCCCTTAATTTATAACATCTATAGTATTAAAGTTTAGTGCGAAAAGACAGATAGGCTGAAGCAGCAGTGGCAAGCAGAGAGCGTGGTGAGAGACAAGCGGCCATATTTGCAACAGTGCGCATGAGCAATAAAGTCCCTCCAAAATGCGGATGCGTCACATCACGTGAGTATGACCGACGCATGCGCAGATTTGGATTTCTGCAAAGCAGCCATTTCCTTAGTGCAAGCATTGTGAGGATGAAAAGACACACAGGCAAGCCTCTCGGGGACACCCGCGTGTTGGGGAAAATGCTAAATAAATGATGGACAGTTGGATTAATATGATTATACTTTAGGCGAGGTTCATGAGTGAGAGCAAGTCGCTTTACGTGCGAATCCTTGCTCCATCAATCCCCTCTTTGATGATATTTACTATCATCACTACAAAGGAAACAGATGCCAACTTTCATTCTTCCATATCATGCATCTCAATTTCGATAAACTTATTGTTGAGTTTTCTTTCTGCTTCTCTATGAGAGTGGTGATTCTTGGCCTTTTTGTAGATTTTATTCTTCAATTCTTCTAATTCTAATTCATCAATGTTTCTTTTCACCCCTCTTTTATTCACTGTATACTTTCTGCATTTTTGACATTTACAGCAGATGAATATGATCAGTGCAACCACACCTATTCCAGCTATTGGCATCAGTATTTTCCACAGAAGACTTTTACCTAAGTTAGAAAACCAACTACCTATAGAGGAGAGACCTCCAGTCAGTCTCGTCCAGGCACTGTCAACCTCCAATGGTTTTAGTTCTTTTTCCAAATTAGTTATATTCCTTACATATTTCTTAAGTTCGATACTTTTGTCAGGTATGTAGGTGCAACAATGTTGCGCCTTCAGCATTCTACAGACTCCGCCCTCTTTTGCCAATAAGGTGTCAAGAGCAAGGCAATTCTGTAAAACCATTGATCTGATCGCAACCATCTCAGTATTGACCAGCAGGAATCCAGCAGCAGTGTCAGTTGATAACCGATCCACTACTGTAGACAATTTGCAGATTCTGTGAGTATTCAGAACTACCCCCATTCCAGGTATCAGTGCGCTAAAAATATCACCTATAATTTCGCCTACGCTTTCACGTTTTCTACGCGCTAAGCCATTAGTCTCTTCATTGCTTCCAGCAGCATTATTCACATGGTATATCTTCGGGAAGACAATGCCAAAGTAGCAGCTTCCATACCAGTGATCCGGCAATTTGAAATAAGCCTTGTTCCCACATATGTAATAAATTCCGGGAAACACAGGTTCTGACCCATTTTTGAAACCCCAACCTCCAATTACCTTGTAATTATGTTCACACTCGCTGGAACCGATGAATACATTGTTATAATATTCTGTCCTTTCTCTATGGAGACAAAGTTTCCCTTTCCGTTCAAAATCCAGCAACAAAGCAGGATTAGCTTCGCCTTGTGAGGTGTTATCCATGTGCTCTGCCCACCTAGGGACTCTATCCTTTTCGTCATTTGCCTTTTTCTGAAACTTTTCTCTCCTTCTGTCTGCCATTTTTATAAACATCTTTTCCTGCTCTTGCAAAGAACAGGTCAGATTTTCTTGTCTTGCTTCATTTAAGTCTATGTCACCTATAGTCAGAAAGTATTCTCCCATATAACGGGTTACCTCGCTCCTAACATGTACAAGGTTCAGGTGTCCTCTAATAGGAAGTTCAGAAAAGATTACGTCAGCATTTGAATAGTAGTACTGTAAAGTGCTTCTATAAAACAAGCTTGCCAATATACTACAGGAAATTCCGTAGGTTAGGGGTAAGTGGTGATATGTCACACCTTCAGCTACAGACGTGGGTAGCTTCATGCAAACATAACAATCTTCTATTTCCATAGCTTCTACATAATGTACTAAAAGGTTAGCAAAAACATTTAAATGTGTCCGGTTTCTCATCTTGTGAAAATGTAGTTCGCCCTCATCTGATGCTTCTAAATTTGGTCGTGTGTGTCTCAGACTAACTGGGTTGTCACGTCGTTCTAAGCTTCGTGGGGTTTCTACAGTCTGTCCAACGTCTGGGTCTACCACTTCAGGTTCAGTAGGGGACAAGTTAGGATCTTTACTTATCATAAAAGGAATAAAAACTGTTAGTCCTATCCACATCACTATCAACATAGCTACACTACATAAGCATATTTTACAGCACGTTTTGCAACATCCAAATCTGGATCTTCCAGCTACGCTTGAATCAGACATTTTAGCTTACAGGTGGCTTTTGCAACCCCTCTTTGTCTCCTTACACCAAGAGTTCACTCGGTTCTGTCTCAAGGAGGGTCTTCGTCAGAACTCCGATCAGTACCGGACTCTTCGTCACTTTTGCCACTGTGGTTGGGCTCATCAATTTCTTCCAACACCAAGTATGTCCATTCAGGGCTCCAATACAGCCTGTTCTGTTTCTTTACTCTGTCGCTTTTTCTCAGAGACTTGCCTCGGGCTGCTTTTCTTTCACTTTCAGCCCTCTTTCTGTCTTTCAGTTTTTCTTCGACTGTCTTTATTCAAAGTCTCAGCCTTTTGACGTATCGGGGTGCACTCTTACTTTTGTGACTTTCAGTGGTCGAGGACACTTGGCCTTCCTCGTGCACTCTTTTTATTTGTTCTTTGGGTTTGACAGAGTCTATTTCCCTTCCTGTCTGACTAGTTTCAGGTCTTTCATCTATTTCTTCTGCCTGGTCATTAAGCTGGCCCTGTTCAGGTTCGCTTTGTATGTTTTCTTTGTTTTCAGGTGAACTGGATTCTGATTCCTGAACACGTTCATCTATTTCTATCTGCTCTGGTTCATGCACTTCGTTCCCTTCATTTTCTTCCGCATGAACTTCAACTTTGACCACTATCTGTCCCTTTCCAGACTCCGGAGTTTCAGGGGGAGTGTCGATGTCTTGATCTGTCCCTACTTGGCCTACTTCCTGATCAGGTGTGATGTGAGTCTCGCTAACCTGATCTTCGTCCTCTAGTTCTGTCTCACCTGGACTATCCCACTCACTGTCTAGGTAGGAATATTTCCTGGTTCGTATTGGATCAAGAACCTGGTCGTCGGCAGGGTACCAATCAACGTCTCGACTTGTGCTCGGCAGTTCGATGTCAGCGAGATCCGGACTCTCTTCGGGAGTCTCCTCAGCGGTGCTGCCTTCAGCTTCAGTCGCGTTTTCTCCGGTTACCCGCTTTGTGTGGCTGGCATGGATCCACTTCGGTACACCAGCACACTTTACAGCAGTAGTGGTGACAAGGATCACTTGTCTTGGCTTTCCCCACTTTGGTCCAAGGCAACTCTTCCGGGTGTGTTTCTTTAACACCACCCAATCACCTGGTTGTAGCTTATGTGCTGGAGTCTTGGGCCAGTCGTCAGCTGTCTCTCCAATTTGGTGGGAGAGAGAACGCACTTGGTCACCCAGTTGCTTGCAGTATTCTAGCACCAAATCATCAGCAATGCTTAGCAGTTTGTGTCCAGGTACCCATGCTTGTCGCATCACTCTCCCCATTAGCACCTCATGGGGGCTCAGGCCTGTTTTTCGATTCGGAATGCTTCTCAAACTCATCAGCACAAGGGGCAAAGCTTCTGTCCAGTTCATTTTGGTGGAATCACACATCTTCGCCAATCTGGACTTGATTGTGCCATTTATCTGTTCAACCACCCCAGACGCTTCGGGATGGTAGGCACAGTGCAGTCTTTGCTTCATTTTAAAGGCCCTACAGAGCTCTTCTAGGACCTCGTTGGCAAAATGCCCACCTTGGTCTGTTTCAATCGTCTCAGGAATTCCAAACCTAGGTATCAACTCCCTGAGCAATAATTTGGCTACAGTCAAGGCATCATTTTTCTTTGCTGGGTAGGCCTCCACCCACCGGGAAAACAGGCACACTATGACCAGGACATACCTATATCCTTTGCATCTGGGCATTGTTATAAAGTCCGCCTGCATCCTGACAAAGGGACCTACTGCCGTTCCGATGGTACTTTGTTCTACTACAGTCCTCTTTCCTGCATTGAATTGCTGACACACTAGGCACCTCTGGCAAAGCCTTTCCGCCTGGTTCCTGAACTTTGAATTATAGAACACTTTGTCAAACAGGCGACACATTGCGTCCCTTCCCATATGTGTTGGTTCATGTATCATTCGGATCATGGGATCTATCAGGCTGTCGGGCAGTACAGGTACCCCAGTCGAGTTTACCACCACACCATCATTCCTTATGCTGCATTCATTCGCCCTCCATCTGCCTTTCTCTTCCCTGTCTGTTGCCTGTTGTAAGTCTCTCAATTCTTCCCATGTTGACACATTCTCAAACAACATCAGTTGGCAGCTGTGTCCACCCCATAACCCAATTTGGAGGGACATTTGGTGTTGGGCACAAAACTGTGCGATTTGGTCAGCGTATCTGTTCCCGGCTGTCACATCATCATTTCCGGATCTGTGAGCCGCACACTTGACCACAGCCAATTCTTTGGGCAATTGAATAGCTTCCAGTAATTCTTGTACCACCTTTCCATTTCTGATAGGGGTACCTGAGGAAGTCATGAATTCTCTTTGTAACCATAGCTGGCCGAAGTCATGAACAACCCCATAACAGTACTGGCTGTCGGTATAAACAGTTATTCTTTTGTTTTTACCCCTCCTACATGCTCTTGTCAACGCGATGAGCTCTGCCACTTGTGAAGATTTCACTTCGCATAGGTAAGAGGCTTCTAGGGTGTTTGTCAATGTGACTACAGCATAGGCAGCACACAAACCTCCACTCTCATGTCTTAAACATGAGCCGTCCACAAAGATTGTAAGATCCCCATCAAGCAAGGCTGTTTCTCGGATGTCAGGACGGGGCTTAGTGCTGAATTCTGTTAGATCAATGCAGTTATGTTCCATTTCATCCTCGGCGTCTACATCCAGAGGAACAGGTAATAGAGTTGCAGGGTTTAAGACATTGCACTGAGAAATGGTTACATTCTCAGCACCAATCAAAATTCTCTCATACTTAGTCAGCCGACTAGGTGTGAGATACTGGGTCTTGGTTCTTGTCAGTAGGATTACAACAGAGTGTGGAACATATACGGTGACAGGATGTCCCATGACAATATTCTCACTCTGTTCTAGACTGACGCAAGTAGCAGCTACTGCCTTCAGGCATCCGGGTAATCCAGCAGCCACTGGATCCAGAGTGGCCGAGAAGTAGGCCACGGGACGCCTGACCAGCCCATGCTCCTGGGTCAGGACTGAGAACGCACAATTTTCTCTTGTGTCACAGAACAGTTCAAAGTGCTTGGAATAGTCAGGCATACCTAATGCAGGAGCAGTACATAGACAATTTCGCAATGTTACCCAAGCGGACATGCTTTCACTGTCCCAACTGACTGGGTCCTCCACTCCTTTCTTGGTCATTTTTATCAAAGGTTTGGCTAGAGCTGCGAATCCCACAATCCACTGCCTGCAGTACCCCACAACTCCTAGAAACATCCTCACCTCTTTCTGAGTTCGGGGTAGGTCCATTGCTTTAATTATCTTGATCCTTTCGGTGGTGACTTTTCGGATCCCTTTCTCTATCTGGTGCCCCAGATATTTTACTGAGTTTTTACAGAACTGTAATTTGTCAGGGGATACTTTATGTCCTCCCTTTCCTAGGTGATTCAGCAAGGCGATGGTGTCGGTGACACAGTCAGTTTGAGTCTTAGATGCCACCAAAAGGTCATCTATGTACTGCACCAAAACGGACTCTCTAGGCAGTATTAGAGATTCAAGGCATTTCTTTAGGATCTGGTTGAAAATCGATGGACTTTCAGTGTACCCTTGAGGGACACGATTCCAGACATAGATATGGCTGTCAAATTCAAAACTAAAAAGGAACTTGCTTTCTGGATGCAATGGGATGGAGAAGAATGCATGGCACAGGTCAATGACAGTGAACCATTCCGCATTCCAAGGAATCTGATATAGAATCACTGCAGGGTTGGGCACAATGGGACAGCAAGGTACAACAATTTGGTTTACCTTGCGTAGGTCCTGCACTACTCGGTACTTTCCACTAGGCTTTTTAATCCCAATGATGGGAGAATTGCAGGGACTGCTCATTACTTCCTGTATGATGTCTGCTTCGAGCAATCTGTTAATTTCAACTGCGACTCCTGCTTTTACTTCTGCACTCATTTTGTACTGTCTTGTTCTGGGGTATACAGCATTTGTCTTTATTGCTATTTTAACTGGGTCCACATTTGCCATTAAGCCTACATCTTTTCCCGTGAAATCCCATACTTCAGGCACCACTCTTAACTGGAGCTCTTCAGGTAAGTCTTCAACGGACAAGGGTCTAATATCAGAGTCAGGTCTTACTAACATCAGTTTGTACAAGCCATCTTCATCGGGGGTCTGAATTTCGACACCTTTTGGTGTGCAAAAGATGGTACAGTTCATTTTGCACAACAAATCGCGTCCTAGCAGGTTCACCGGACTGGAATCACAGACCACAAATCTGTGCATCTCTTTAAAATTTCCTATGGATATTTCCATTGGTTCTGTTACTGGAGTACTGATTATTTGATTGGAGACACCCACTACTTGGATTGCTTCTCCCGAGAGGGGTAGGTTAGGAACATCCACTGTTCTCACAGTGGACCGGGTAGCACCAGTGTCCAACAGAAAGGTGACGTCTTTTCCCTCAACCTTTCCTTCAATGTATGGTCCAGTCTGGTCTACCGGTAAGGAGGCGCCAAGCACGCACTCCTTATCCTCCCCCCTCAGGCCCCGTCAATCTTGTTCATCACAGAGGAACGAATCGTTTAACAAGTACTGCGGAATTGCTGCATTTCTCTCATTCTCTCCTTCCCATATCTCCGCCCTTTCATTCTGCTGACCCTGATTCTTATAATTCTGTCTAGGAGCGCGAGGTACTGGAGGCAGCTTTACCTGTTGCTGGTTCCTTTTCGTCCCCTCTTTCTGCACCTGTGGATTTAAACCATTTATAGGGGCATTACCGGCCTGTAGGTGTGGATACTCGTCTCTCCAATGCCCTATCTGGCCGCAACCGTGGCAGGGGAATTTCTTCATAGCCTCTTCCCGACTCATTTTTACTCGGGGCTTCCCTCCTCCCCCAGCGTTGGTATTCTGGGCATTATTATTAGAATTTAATTTACTTAACTGTTTTTCTTGCTGTTCAGCCAATTTCACTTGTGCCCACATCACTTTCTCTTTGAGGGCTTTCTTTTTGTTCTCTATTTCATCTTCGCAGTACTTGGCGTACTTTAGGACATCATCTATGGGCTTTCCCTGCCAACTGATTTTATTGTCTCGAATCCATTGTGATATTTCAGGCCTTAATCCTAGCACGAATCTGTAACTGAAATGGGTCATGTCTTTCATGTCCACATTATCGATTCCGCTGTAAGTTTTGAACACTTGTAGCAACCTTTCATAAAAGGAGTGGACAGTTTCATCGCGCTCTTGGGTAGTTCTATCTATCCGGGTCCAATCTGTTCCTTTTGCGGGCACCTTTTTCTTGAGGTATTGTATGACTTGATCATACTTCCTCATTACTTCGGGTGAGGGAGCTCCGGTTTTGGGGTCCCTCACATACTCATCATTGGGCCAATCGATTTCAATTTTACACTCGGTCCACAAGTCTACAGGCACCACAATGTCGAAAAACCCATCCAGGTCTTTTAAAAGGCATTTCTGAACCTTTATGAAGCGTTCGACCTGTCTGTACCAATCAACTGGTTTTTCCCGTAACTTTGGAAAGTCATTTGTAAATGACACAATATCCTGTCGGGACCAAGGAACATGGACGTATTTTCCCCCCGGGACCTCCCTCATGGGACACAATTTTTCTGCGGGACTTACTTCTTTGAGCACGTATTCTGACGTTTGAGATTTAGCCCTACTGTCTTCCTTTTTCTTTGCCCACCGGGTTCTCAATTTTCCCACATCCCCCCATTTCTGTAAGAGTTTCAGTAATTCTTTTATCTGGATCTGTTTCCCTACCACATTCAAGCTTTCTAAATCTTTGTCTGAAAAATCTACTCTGTAGGGTTTCTGAAGGATTTTGGAGCGACTGACATCGATTCCCATTTCTGCGGCAGTGTCCATTAATCTCTCATGGAGCAATCTAGCGTTCCGGGTAAGATTTTTGCTGATGAACAGTAACTCTTCTTCGCTAAAGGAGTTTAATCGGTCTAATCCTACATTTCCAGCCATTAGCTCTTCTATTTCTATCCTTAATTTATAGATTTCTAATTGCTTGGGTTGGGGAGTGGTCTCCTTTTCTAACTCTTTGGTCCATCTGTCCAATTCTTCAGGAGATACTACTGTGGCACTCCTAACCCCTGATGTGCTTTCAATCTGCACTTCTTTTGCCCTACTCTGACTTCTTGGACCTGACATGCTCGCTCTAGATTCCCTAATGGGCATATCCATCAGGACCACTGACTCGCACTCACTTTCTTGATCATCATCTATGAGCACTTCTTTTCTCGGGAGTGGAATGCTAGGAGTTGGCATGTTTGGGGTCATGACAGGAGGACGAGGACTAGCCAGTCTATCCCCGTAAAGAGGAATAGCAGGCCCAATAGTTACTGGGATGGTCAGGGAATCTGGATGGGGATGTATCTGGGCTATGGTCCGAACCAAATCCTCTCGCTGTCTAGCTAGAGCTTCCTTCTCTCGCTCTCGTAAAGCCTTTTCTGCAGAATTGTCATGCAACACTTGCGGTACCAAGGGAGGGTAAATACTTGGGGCAGTCGGAGTAATCAACCGAGGTGGGTCTTCTCCAAACGGGCGGTAATTTGGGACCGTGGAACTAGGTTTGCAAAACCCATCCCCCTCACTGGTTTTACTATCCGTTCCTGTTCCATCTGTCTCACTATCCCTCCGACATCTCGGATATCTGGAAAACGGGTTTGGTGAACTCAGGGGCTCTGATTCTGCAACATAGGGAGGGGGGTTCTTCATCAATAAATCCTCTAGGTGCTCATCTTCAGAGTCCCCCCCAGCCATTAAGTGATGAGTCTTCTCTTTGCACTTCCCTTTCCCTTGTTCTAATACCCCCATCATTGGAAACAACCCCTCCACCATCATGTTTTGTCTCCAATGTTTCATTTTCTGCTCTTTGGTTTCTCTACGGACCCTCGGATACCATTTGCTCACTCCCTTGTCCATCCGGGGTCTATCTCTTTCCACAGCCTCAATTTCCCATTCTTCTAAGGCTTCATACTGGGTTAATCTGGGTCTGGGATGTAATTCATTCATGCGGGTCCTCAAATTAAACAGGATTCTGCCATTAAACGTACCATCAATAGGAAATGCTAGAACCCCGTCATCTGCAATATACTTTGCCCAATTCTCCAGCCATACACAGGTATGATACCCTTTTTCGAACAACATGAAGGAAGCAGGTGTATTCGGGGGAGGGATGATCACCCCCTCCCTCGTTCTAATGGGCTTGTCTGTTTTAAAAAAATTCTTTACTTTATCGGCAAATGACATTTTTCTTTTTACTCCATACATCATGTGCGGTCTACCTCATAAAATCTGTTCCTTATAGAAGCCAAAGTTTTGTGGATTAGGTAAGAACTCCGGATACCACATACACCTTTCTATACTTCTCTCAAGCTCCTGTGGATTAATTTTGTTTACCTTTGAGCTTCCAATGCTAGTGCGACTTTTATTTCGTTAGTAACCAATCAACACTGTGATTACGAAAATCCTTGTCCAATGGGTGCGCGGCCTTTTCGCGAGACGAGGTCTCACGCTCCGGCACTCACCCCTCCCTTACAATTTCAGCTTCACTACACACCCGCTGTTTTGACCAATACCAGCGCGGCACGGAGTGACGTCAGAGCAGTCTTCCGACCGACTCCCTCCTTCACAAGGTAACGTAAACTTTTAACTTTTCCTAAAGTGCGAATGCAAATCTTAGTTAACAACACACAACGTTTGCCACTATGTCTGAGTGTTCTAAACAGGTAGAAAAATTTTCTTTCACTACTAGTAAACCACTTCTGTCTACTTTTCATTCACTCTGGATAGACTTCTTTGCCTAACCTCTCACTCGAGCAATATAGAACCTGTTACTCCTCTGACTCATCCACTTCTTTCCGGGATATATACTGAGTCAGAATTTCACCAGCGGACTATTTTACTTACCATTCAAGCCTCGGAGACCCTATTACTCCTCCCGTATGTGACCCTTACTAGGTGATATCACAATAGAAGTTTTATAACGGACTCGTAGCTATCATATATTCAGATGCAAGAAGATCCTAATTAGTGCTTCCAGGTATTCCTAACCCTGCACTAATGACTCACAACAAGTGACTTTTCCAGCTAACCGGATTCTGCTCACCGTTAGCTATATACCTCCCCGGGGATTCGGACTACACTGAACACTTTACAAACAATTTCTTTGTTAATATTACATATAACACTTATAGCAGCAATGCAAAATCATTTACATACATATACAAATCCTTAAACAGTTGCACAGGATTAATGCAATAGAAATTTCAGCAGCACATTTTATTTTCACGGTTTGTTTATCAACTAACCTGTCTACCTATCTTAACTAGTGCTAACAATAGCTCTGCTACCAGAAAATTACTGATAGAGCGCGCAGGTCACCCGGGTCACAAATTTACCAATTTTCCACGCACTGGGCCCTGGCGTGCATACGAGGACTGATTTGCGTGAACCGGGTGATTTCCTACACGCCACTATGAGTAATTCGGGGGGTGACTCTTCACCACTTACTATTCATGTACCTGACTTACCACAGGCACATTACTCCTGACGGATCAGGAGCTAGCAGTGGACAGGTGACAAGTTTCCTAAAGGGAGTAAAACTTTTCATATACTAAGTACATTTATCCACCCTCTATACTGTAAATGACCACAGACACCTGATGAGTTTTAAAGATTTATCAAGAAATTTCAGAATGAATATGCCAAGATGATAAGCCAAATACAAAGTAACACATCAATCAGTAGAACCAAAGCCACAATATAACTATGGATTAGGGCAAGGGCCATTAAAGTAAATGTGAACACTCTGGGGTAAGAAATACTAAAACCAAAAACTATTCACAGAAATTTATACTAGGACATGGGACATGAACAGGATCTAAAACGGGTATTGAACAAGACTACTTAGGCTATTCTTACTAAGTTCACTGCAACCACGCTAAAAGGGAGGGGGAAAAATGGAACATACTAAGATAATACGACAATTTTATATACCTACAGGTGGGGAGAGAAGTGGAGCAATTCTAAATAAACAATTGCATATACTGTGCATTCGAAGGTGATAGAGCAATATCACAGGCAAGAGTGCTTTATTAAGAGGAGGAGAGAGGGAGAGAGAGTAGGAAGGAGTAAACCCACAGATTAATAATTACCTAGATAGGAATGAGGACTAACCCTGGCCACGGGTCAGTTTGGGAGGACGGGGACAAGGACCCTCACGGAATGGAATACCAGAATGCGAGGAGGTACAGCTCACGGACAGTCAGGACAGGATACCCCTCAAGATTTGGGTCAGGACTGGGCTCACCAAGGTACGACCAACACCCACAGCTTCGGATGCAACGCCTGCGTTACCCCTCTCTGCAAGTAATCCGCCAGTAACCCCGATTGGGTTTTCGAATTTCCCCAGCAAAGTGCTTCGCCAGCACTTAGGACTATTTCCACCCCTAGGAGTTTGTGGAAAGTATAGACAGAGTGCTCCGCAGCTTTCTAGATTGATCACCTATAGAGTTCGTAGGGTCAGTGACAGGTCTGCTACTCGGACAAGTCGGACAAATTCTCTATGCTACACTAGGCCAGTTATACGGTTTGGGGACCCCTGGACCACCCACTAATGTTGCAAGTGACAATTTCCCACATTATGATTGGTCAGGAGAGGTGATTGGTCATTGTCACCTCCTAGAATTCAGTGTTCACATCATTACTATTAAATTTTGCATACCCGCCCCTTGGGTTCACGTTCCCAGGCATAGGAATACAGAAGACAATGAGAGAGAGCATGTTACAGATACACTGTTGCACAGTCAAGGAAAAATGCTGTGTCTTCGAGGTGGGTTCTCAGGCGCATCAAGCTTCAGGTGCCAGCTGGCTGGTTTCAGCTTCTGCGCAGTGGGGTTTTCCCCATGTCACGTGACAGGGTTCAGAGGAGCTTCAGTATGGCGTAGCTCAAGTTTTTCCCAGCCCCCAGAGACGCGGTACATGAAAAGTAAGCGAGAACAAATTAGAATCATACATAAAAGTGATCACACTGTATACCGTGATAGGTTTTAACACACCCCTTAATTTATAACATCTATAGTATTAAAGTTTAGTGCGAAAAGACAGATAGGCTGAAGCAGCAGTGGCAAGCAGAGAGCGTGGTGAGAGACAAGCGGCCATATTTGCAACAGTGCGCATGAGCAATAAAGTCCCTCCAAAATGCGGATGCGTCACATCACGTGAGTATGACCGACGCATGCGCAGATTTGGATTTCTGTAAAGCAGCCATTTCCTTAGTGCAAGCATTGTGAGGATGAAAAGACACACAAGAAAGCCTCTCGGGGACACCCGCGTGTTGGGGAAAATGCTAAATAAATGATGGACAGTTGGATTAATATGATTATACTTTAGGCGAGGTTCATGAGTGAGAGCAAGTCGCTTTACGTGCGAATCCTTGCTCCATCACTACCACTGGTGTCATGAGTCACGTGACCCAGTCAATAAAGAGGGCGGAGCGCACGTGCTCTGGGCCCATTCACTAGCCCACTCTCCTGGTGTCTGTGTCTCATTAGCAGTACAATAATGCAGGCCTATGGCCCAACATTACACTGACGACGAGGTGGCTGTACCCTGGCGTGCTACAGCCTAAGGTGAAGGGGGAGATAGTGCTGCCCATCTAAGGACACCCCCCCCCCTACCACGATCGGTGCCGGCCGCCGGGAGGCCCGCGGGGCGTGTGCTGAGCCCCGGGCCGATAGGCAACTGAGGAGGTGACCGGAAGCCTACCCCGCACCTTTTGTGCCACAAGAAACTACCCTTGCGAGGAAGTGCAGAAGAGACAAAGAAGTCCAACCGGAGCCCACCCGCGTCGGCCACGATGGAGGGAGCCCTGTACAATGAGGACGTCCATGCGGAACCCACCCGCGTGGATGGGGAGGCCCGGCTGGCATAAGGTGTCCCCCAGAGTTCAGCGGACAGACCGGAGCCCACCCGTAGAGAGGCGGTGCGGAGCCCACCCGCGTTGGCCGAGAAGATGGCAAGCTAATGCCCGTGGCGGCAAGGAAAGAAGATCTGCCGGCCACCGCTGCAGCATGCAGAGTAGTGGCGCAACGACATGACAGAGCGGAGCCCACCCGCGTAGAGGAGGAGGCCCGCCGGCCCGAAGGTGAGCCTCAGCTGCGGGAAGTGGGGGCGAGGACGAAAGCCCTAGGCGGGAGGACGGAGAGTGGTGTAGCTAACCTCTCCCCCGCCCCGCAAGGTGAAATAACCTGCCCAATGCCCTGCGGAAGGGGGAGGCCCCGGGGAGAAGCACTAACCTCCCCCGAGGGGAGAGCGACGAGAGCAATGAGTGCTGTGAGCGCGTGCTGAGGACTGCGGAACCGGCACCAACCCCCTGTGCAGCCCAAGAGTGAGGAAGTCTGCTGCAAGGGGCGGGAAACATCGATCAGGAACGGCTGGCTGCCGCAGCAACTCTCCCCCCACCCCTGCCAGAGCACCGAACGTGCATTGTAGCCCCCAGCATGGCCCGGGTAACAACATGACTCACCATGATAGACAAGGACGCGAGGTCCGCAGCCAGAGCAGGACTTCTGAGGCCGACCAGGACGGTCGAGGTAGCATCCACTGGAACACTGGGATATCTGCAGCTTGAGCATTTGTTTTGGGAGGAAGGCGGCGCCCACCACGAGTTGCCCTCCGTTTTCCTCTGCCCCCAGGACGCCTGCGAGGGCAGGACACAAGACAAGCACCACGGAACCGAACGAGGGGGCATATTACCAAGGGCCTTATCGCCGCTTTAGTGGGAATTTTTCCCGCTAAAGCGGCGATAATTTTATCGCCCTATTACCTAGCTGTCTAACACCAGTTAGCGACAGCGTATAGGCGATAGCGGGCATTTAGGGGCCCACTATGCATGTCAGCGATAATTATCGCTAATGACATGCAAAGTGGGCGTGCCAAGATGTTAGCGACTGGAAACGGTCGCTAACATCGCTATCACCTATTACCAACTTTTGGAAATAATCGCGCTAAGCGCGATTATCTCCAAAAGCTAACGCCTGCCCAGAGCAGTTCTTAGCCATGTTATCCAATGGAAGGTGGATAACATGGCTAAGAGCATTGTCACGATAATGCATGAATATCGATGATTTTACAGCGATATTCATGAATTTCCCACGATTTTTACAGCTTTTGAGATAAACCTTGATAATATCAAGGTATCTCATCGGTAAAAATCGTCGGAGTGCGGCGATATTTTAATACCCGCTAACCAAGCTTAGCAATAATTATCGCTATAGCTTGGTAATATGCCCCGAGGTTCCAGAAGCAAGGAAAACGACCGGGATTTGCCATAAACTAACCCTGCAGCGCCACCTAGTGGCCTTTTGCAATACCGCGGTTTTGCATGACAGTTTTGTTATTTATGCACGGGGCCACAGCCAATAACAGTCAGCAGTGTGCAACCTCAATCACCCATTATTAAAGCTACCAAGAACTGGGTGATGACAAAAGAGAGAGACACCACAAAGTAGCAAACAGGATATGTTTGCAAGGAACTTCCCAAGGAAGAACAACAATATCCCTCATGGTGAATATGCCCCAAGGCAACACTAGGACGCAGCAAGGACTACCAAGCGCACAGACAAGTGAATGCACAAGGGAGACTTGCCATGCCAGTGTGGCACCAAACCACTGCAAAGGGATGGCGCAGGAACGTGCCAGGAGTGCAGGAACTCCACAAACGACACTTGAGAGGACGTGCAGCAAGTGCGCCCAGGAAAAGCAAGAAGCACAGCCATCAGCGCACGAAAAGAAAAGACCAGACAAGAAGTCAACGGAGCGGTGACGCAACCCTCCCCAACCACTACACCGACACCAAAGCCGATACCCCACACGGGAACGCCAGCGAAAGTCACAGGAGCGTTGGCGCAACCCTCCGTACACAGTGAAGCACCCGAAGAGCGCGGACAAAAGCGCGCCAAAGCAAAAGCACCGCAAGCGACAAAGTGTAAGAACCACACACACACTTCAGGACAGTGCAGCACTGCGCAGGAATGCACCAGGGGTGAAAGAACTCCATGCACAAGGACGTGCAATGAAAGAGTGACGCAAGATCACTACGCAACCAGAGAAGGCAAAGCAACCACGCACGTTTAACGCCCCAAGAAGCACAAAAAAAAAACCTCACCAACAGCGCGCAAGAGAGCGTGCCCAGCAAAGAGAAGGTCCAACGAGCGGTGACGTAACCCTCCTGAGACAGCGAAGCACATGAAGATAGCTGACAAAAGCGCGCCAACGCCAAAGCATTGCAACGGAAAAAGAACAGTGATCGCGCAAATCACCGGAAGCATGAAGACTCACCAGGAAAAGCCGGCCACCCAGCCTGGTCGCAAGGAAAAGAAAGCTGGCCACCCAGCCTGGTCGCAAAGAGAAGAAAGCCGGCCACTCAGCCTGGTCGCAAGGAAGGTAAAGCCGGCCACCCAGTCTGGTCACAAAAAAGAAAAAGCCGACCACCCAGTTGGGTTGCAAAGAAGAAAAAGCCGACCACCCAGTCGGGTCGAAAAGAAGAGAAAGCCGGCCACCCAGTCTGGTCGCAAGGAAGGCAAAACAGACCACCCAGTCTGGTCGCAGGGAGGACAAAGTCGCAAAGAAGAAGATAAAGCCGACTCCTGTCTGGTCGCCAACGAAGATGAAGTCGCAAGGAAAAAGGGTGACCACCCAGCCTGGTCACAAGGAAGACGAAGCCAGAGAATCGACTAGAAAGAAAAGTGGAACGACCAGTCAGATGGTCGCCAGCGCAGATAGACCTGGCAGGAGGTCTGCTCTGAAGACAGGAGACGTCCGTAAACCAAATGCCCAAGAGAGTGTCCGGAAGAGGACCCGAAGAGACGGACGCAACACCTACAAGAACCAGAAGTAACAGGACGCAGGAAAGATCGCAACGACTGGTCCAGTCACAGAAGAGAAGAATACATTGTCCAAAAGCCAGGACAAGACCAGAGGGAAACAGGCGGAGTGCACGCTGCCTGGAGAAGCCTAGTCAGGAAGACAAGGACAGCGAGCTGACCAGACCGTTTCGCGAAAAGGAAATGGAGAAGAAGGGCACGACGCCATGAAGGAAGGAGAAGAAGAAAGGAGTCATGTGGCACGACGCCATCAAGAACAACAACACCCAGAGAGGTGAGGAGAGGTGTGACAAGTCTACACACCCACCAGAAGAAGAGGTGACACGCACCACAACACTGCGTACAGTGACCCACATGTCCAGGAGAACATTTATGGCACTAGGAACAGAACAGGCATCTACTTACAAGTTCCCCGATGACCGGTCGACTACAGGAGAATACAGGCTGGACCATTGGTGACACCTACCTTTGGGATTGAGCAGAAGATTGGATGCGGAGAGCGCTCAGACGTCCGGCAGAAGGTGAACTGACCACTCCACACCAGCCCGTGGATATCCAAGGGGCAAAGGCCTCAGGGACACCGGTGGCAGAGGGTCCCGACAAGAGAGATGAATCCACCGCCGTTTATCCTGCACGTCCTGGGAAGAAGAGGAACTTGTACGCAAAGGCAGGAGTCAACAGCCACCCTCCAGGTGGAGCTACGGACTGTGAGGTAGTAATCTCATCGCCTCCTCCATTCACACCCAGACTGTGGAGTTGGAGCAATGCTGCAGAGTACACCCAGCCCAGCGGAAACCTGAAGAAGAGGGCCTCCGGGACATCTCGTGGCAGGAAAACACCTGTGAGAGGGGCGTCTCAGTGAGAGGGATGTCCTTCATCCACTCCCTCCTTTGCAATGTGAAGCCAAGCTGCCTACAGTGAAGGAACCCGATAGACTAGTAGAAGTTAACCTCCATCAAGTCTACCAGCTGATCATCCTGTTCGGCGTCACCCCAAAAGCAAGATCTCAATGGACTGAAGAACACACTGCCATGGCGCAAGTCCAGATGAGCACGCCCACCGAGAACCAGGACGTCGAGCCCAAGAAGACTAACATTTCAGCGTCAAGTTCCACCGCCGTCATCTAGCAAGCAGCTGAAGAGACTCCTTCTAAAGTTATGAGATTGCATATTTTGTGTTTTTCCTCCCACAGGTTCGGACTTTGTTTTGTCTCAACTTTTATTAAAGTTGGGGAGGAATGTAGTGTCCTGATGGACACGATCTAGTTGTTTAAATGATGTGACCCACACTTTACACCCACCCACCACTGGTGTCACGAGTCACGTGACCCAGTCAATAAAGAGGGCGGAGCGCACGTGCTCTGGGCCCATTCACTTGCCCACTATCCTGGTGTCCGTGTCTCATTAGCAGTACCATAATGCGGGCCTAGGGCCCAACATTACATACATGTTCCTGCTATGGACACATCTGGCGCTCTACACCCATTGGGCTCACGGGGCTTCAGCCCGGGCAGAGACAGCTTCGCGGGCTGGCGAGCATCTAATTGCAGCCGCACCCGAGTACTTCACAGGTCTTTAAAAGACCATTTACGTGTAAATGATGCTTTTGTTGTGTGTTCACCCCTTCTTACAGCCACTCTGTCTAGGGTTGGAAGAAGTAGCCCCCCCCCCCAAATATTTTTCAGCCCCCCCTCCCGAAATTTGGCTCTAGTTGCCCGCCTGGGACACATCATGAAATTTTACTTATTAAAAACGTTAGTACCATTAAAATACTTGTGTTTAGTCAAATTCCATATAGTATGGTTACATAAATAGTATATTAGTCACATTCTCCTGGGGAACATCCTTTTCAACGCAACTTTTACAACGCATGCCTTTACATCGCAAGCCTTACAACGCATGCCATTACAACGCATTGCGCTGGGGGGCGCTCTAGGATAGGGAATAGATTTAATTTACTATCCAACACCTTCCTTACTATCCACGGGGACTGGAGTTGGAATAGTAAATTAAACTATTCACTATCCAGCACCTCTCAACACTATGCGTTGTAACAGCATGCGTTGTAAAACCTGCGATGTAAAAGCATGCAATGTAAAAGCATGCGTTGTAATGTCATACATCCCATTATCCTGTATAATAACAACAATATCTTATATATCACATATATATATAATAAACTAACGTTACTTTCCATCAGGTATCATGTATAATACGGAATAAACATCTACCTGTTATTCATACATCTAATGTGTTATGAGTTAGGCAGGTCTCCATTCATCACAATGTTCCACATTTACGTTGCACGTTACGAGAATAGCGTTGTAAGATTTGTGTCTTTATTTTCTGCTTAGTCTGCCCTATGTAAACTTTTTGACAGGGACACCTGATTAGATAAATTACGTCCTGTGTGTTACAGTTTGTATGATGATGTAAACTGTATCTTTTGCCATTGTGCAGGTATTCTTTTTGTTCCACCGTGAGCACACATGCTTTGCAAAAGCCACATTTATCATGCCCTTGAAAGGGTGGCAGCATTAACAGAGATCGTGTATCTGGTGTGGGCTCTTTTCTAAGGAATGAGCAGTGGTGGCTGGTGACATTTGAAAGTGGTGGGCGTAAAAGTTGCGTGCGGTACACTGTGGCGAGTGAACATAGCGTGCAAGCCCAAACATATCAAGGACATTTTGTAAAAAGAGGGGCCAAATGGTGCATTTTCAAGGATGTTTCAGAAAGCAAGAATGTTATCCCCTCTCTAGTATATCTCTTTCTCAGGCAACAACGCTGTCTACTCCCTACCTATATCTCTTTCTATACCTCAAGTATCCCTTGTTTTATTATCTGTCTCCCTACATTGCTCACCCTTTTTACATTGCACACCTTCTCTACCTTGCTGCAGCTTACTCTTGCCTCCTGCTGTCTTCCACTGCTTACGCTCTACCTTTCCCCTCTCTTTCTGCCTCACCTTTCTCTACTTCACCTCTCTCTGCATTAATACTGTATTACATTTTTCTCTACCTCACAAATTAGTAAATCATCATCTTTCGATCTACCAGATACCAGTGTGAATGACAGGCTGCCCCGGCCCACGGTAGGGGGCCACCTACGTGGGCGGCCACCCTTAGCGCCACATTATGGCGGCGCCCGATGAGCGCTATAGTGTTGGGACCCGGTGGGTCCCGAGTGATGTCACTTCCGGCTGGCAGTGGGCGGGGGGGCGAGGGTATAAGGCCCAGGGTCACGGGTCTGGCGCCCTCTTTTGACCCTGGCTGCCTCGTGGACAGAACCCCTCCCCACGTGGGCCTCCCGCTCGTGCTGCCCGACGCTGTTTTCCCTCCCTACCGCAAACCCGGCGGCGAGCAGCAAGGGAGGGGGCAAATATCTAATATTATGTTTGTTTGTGTTGCAGGCGGAGTTACAGGGCGATCCAACGTTGGAAGGTACAGAAGGGTACCCTCTACAGGAGCACAGTAAGGGTGCGAGAGCCAATTATCCCCAGGGAGATCCTCGGTGGGATCCTGGAGGAGTGACGGTGCCCCGTTGGTCCTTCGGGCGGTTGTGGACCTGAGCAACCGGGGGGTTGCCTGCAAAGCTCAGCACCCGTAGGGGGAGGGGCGTGAGTAAGGGGTGGACTAGAGGTCCACCGGGGGGGAGGAGATAGCCCTTCCCCCAACATTGACAACACCCCCGCGGTTACTACCACAGGGATTTATGGCTCATCAGGTGGGCAGGTCGCGAGGGGCGGCCTGACCCTGGATCGTCCGTAAGTTAACACAATGTGTTGGCATATTGTTTATGCAAATAAAGCTGCAACAACTTTCTCCAACAAAACTTTGTGTGGTGTCCGTTATTGAAGAAATTGTTGTTAGCGGGTTCGGTTTAGAGGCCGATATTGGCACTAAGCGAGGTACAAGGCATGACAGAGCAAATCAAGATGCCATGGATGACGATATTGGGCAGATTAGGACAATACCGAGTAGTGCTTGGTGGCGATGGAATGGAATGTAAAGCAGTGGTTATCAGTGACTGAAGTGGAGGGCAGTGAGGGCAACAGATGACAGAAGTGGAATGAAACAAACGGGCAGTTTAAGTACATTGGGGTGCAGTGTGGCGTTAAGAATGAGACAGCCTGGCTAGCAAAACATGAAGAAGACAGTAAAAGTGAGGGGGACAGCAGAGAGGGAAGTGCAGCAGAGTGCAGAAGGTGAAGAGGGACAGACGCTTGTCAGCAATATGTAGTGGGATGACAGTGATCATCAGGATGCCAAGAGACAGTGAACATAAGTTGCAAAACGCAGCGGGTATTGCAAGCTGGAGTGAGTGACGGTAAAGGGGGACAGAAAGGGGCAGCAAGCGAAAGTGGATGATAACAGGGCAGTCCGTGTTATCTCACACCAATGATGATGTCCCTATGCTTTCTCTATGGGACAGGGCTCTTTACCAACACCCCTATCTAAATTCTGTTGCAGTGTGTTGCAGTGGGGGGGAGGGGCTGAGAGTCTGTCGGCACTCTTTCAATGCCCTCGAGAATCCCAGACCTTCCTCTCACTCTCTGTTGACACACACACACACACCCACGTACACAGACGCTCACACACACAACAGTCGAAGATTTTTAGGGGATATTGTGGAAGGGACAGAGAGAGAGGCACGCAGGTGCCACTCGTCTGCTTCTCGGATCTCTGAGGACAGACCGGCTCAGCAGGTAATTCAGACTTCAGGAGGAGGAATTGCACAAACGAGAAGCAAGGGACATCTAACCTGCCTATTCACACAAATCCTAGGGAACCAGCAATTTGAGCCCTTCTTTCTCGAAGGAGAGCATTTTGGGTGGGTCGACTCTTCCTCTCAACATTTGCCCCACACCTATCCTCCGGACAGGCTTCCTCTGTGCATTTTAAGTGTTAGTTACACGCATAGTTTAAGCTCACCATCAAAGGCTGAGGGTTATGCTGAGAAAGCTGGGCACCAAGAATTAGGCACGAGATGTGTAGACTTCTTGGATATGAGTAAAAAAAAGGCAAAATCAAGAAATACCACTTGAAAGTGCACCGCATTCCGAGCAGACTAACAAGTGGCCCACAGTTATAGGCCGTCTGACTCTTACTTTTTTCACAGCAGCAGCATGGAGGATCGGATCTGGAACACGACGACGTCCTGCGTACTTTAATAATAATAACTGTACAGACAGTCATAGTACACACACACACAGCAAGCGCGATGGTGGTGAGGCAGAGGCGGGAGTCGACTCGGTCTGCTGCCTGCGCACGTCAGCACGAGCCCCTAGAGAGTGAGACGTCACTCACCTACACACCAGTGGCGCACGCGTCCTGAAATGGCCAATCACTGCATGGCTTCACATGAAGTCACACAGTGATTGGCCATATAAGTGCGGCTGAGGCAGTGTGTGGCACCACCCACGTGCGGCATCCAATAATGGATTGCCTGCCCTTCTGCGCGGTGGATCAGCCAATCCTGGGGCTGCATGCAGTGCCAGGATTGGCTAGGGGGCACACTGACTCCTCGCCCTTTGAAACTAGTAAGGGGACCTTCACTGAGGTAGTGCGCATGCTCGGGCTAGTTACAGCCCAAATATTCACATGCGCAGTAGAACTGCTGTAGCTGAGTGACTGTCACTCAAGCTGCAGCAGCCCAGCCCAGCCCCACCCCCTGCGCACTCCAGATGAAGTCAGGTGTGTCCCGATTCGGCGCTGCGGCGCTTATAATATTCAGATTCGATTGCCATCATGCATGCAAATGCAAAAAATATTTTTAGTGTGCTCTTGATGGCGGTGCGTCCATGTGGCTTAGTGGGGCTACGCCCCTACGCCCAAATGGACGCACCGCGCCTGGGTATGAGCTGACGACATAGTCCTTGATGTTTCTTCCCCATTTGAATGCAAACAAGGGACGTTCTGTACTACCTATTTCATCCGAACCTAGGTGCCAATTCTGGTTTATAATCCTCTTAATTTCGTTACTCCTATTACTGAATGTGGAAACACAGACAATCCGATTGGTATCAGTGGATTTGTTAGTGTTTGTTTATAGAAGTATATCTCTATGACAATACCACCCCGCTTCCTAGATCTTTTGAGGAGACTGCGTGGGTAGTGTGGGTAGCCATGTTCCAGAAGTCTCTGTAGGAGAGAATCCGATTCTTTAAAGAAATCTGACCTACGTGTGCAATTCCTGCAAAGTCGCAAGAATTGCCCGTAGGGCATATTGTCTCGCAAGTTCCTGGGATGATAGCTCTTATATCCCAACAGTGTATTTCTCTCTAATGGTGTTCTATAGAGTGACGAATATAGCTCATTATTTTCACTCTGTACAGTTAGATCAAGAAAACTAACCTGCTCTTTGATGGGGTCATCGTCATCTAAATATCATTAGATCTTCCATTGAGCCAGATACAAAATTCTTCTAAAGAATCAGAATTGCCTTTCCATATCATGAGGACATCATCGATATACCTCTTCCACAGATTAATATTCTCCGTGAAAGGGTTATCTGGATTATAGATGCTCTTATCCTCAAAGTTGTCCATATACAGATTCGCTATGTCAGGAGCAAATCCTGCACCCATGGCAACTCCTTTAGTCTGGTAAAAGTAATCTTTCTGAAATATGAAGAAATTCTTAGTCATAGCCACCTCAAGTAAACCAATGATAAAATCTGTGGGTACCCTGTGTGGTCTTTCTCTATGCTCAAGGACATCATGAGCTATGGCTAGAGCTTCTCTCTGTGGAATACTCGTGTATAACAAGGCCATGTCCATTGTTGCCAGTATCTGTCTGTTCTTATCATAGGGGCGGCCTTCTATCAAATTAATGACTTCCAAGGCATCACGGATGTAGGACCTAGTCTTGGAAAACCAAGCTTGCAGAAAGAGATCTACAAACCGACAAAGGTGCTCCAAGATCGAGCCACATCCGGACACAATGGGTCTCCCTGGTGGTTTGTTCCTGTTTTTGTGGACTTTTGGGAGCGTGTAAATCGTAGGGATACGGGGCTCTTTCTGAAAGGCCAATACCTTGTTCTCTATGGACCCGTATTTATTTTCTCGAAAAGAGTTTTTGACTAATATAGATAATGGGTCTCTCTCCTTGGTTTGTGTCATCAGTTTGTGATAACACAGCCCCTAGTCCACTTTCTGATCCATCAGTTTGGAGTAAAAATGTCTTGGTATAGTTGGGGCTCAATAAGAACGGTTTGGAAGTAATGGTTTGTTTTTATAGTTGAAAGGCCTGTGCCTCCGCTATAGAAGGGTGTTGGAGACGTTTTTCAGTTTGCACATTCTTTTTGAGGAGGTTGGTTAAGGGAGCAGCGGAAATTTGGAATAAACCTTCTATGGTATTCTAACAGACCCAGGAAGGCTCTACGTTCCTTTCTGGATCCAGGAAAACGTATTTGAGAGAGAGCAGCTACTTTTTCTTTGTGGGATTTTATGTAGCCTTCCCCTAGAAGGTACCCCAAGTACTTTACCGATTTTGAGACCAAGTGGCTTTTAACAGGGTTGATGGTTAGTCCACTTTCTCTTAAGGCTTGAATGATAGTGGCTAGATGTTTCAAATGTTCCTCCCAGGGGGAACTATAGATGATTATGTCATCTATGTATGCGGCTGCAAGTTCTCTGTAAGGTTATAATATTACATTCATAAGTCTTTGAAAGGTAGTCGGTGCACCATGCAATCCAAAGGGGAGGACCCTGAAGTGGTATAGACCCTGGGGTTTGGCGAAGGCCGTTTCTCTCTGTCCTGTTCTCGCAAAGGTACTTGCCAGTATCCCTTACATAAGTCCAATGTGATTATATTTTGGCCTTTCCCTAGACGTTCTATCATTTCATCAACCCTGGGGAGAGGGTAAGCATAGAATTGGGATATTTTGTTAACTTCCCGAAAGTCGATGCAAAAGCGAATGGAGCCATTCGGCTTTGGTACTATTACTATTGGTGAACTCCATTCACTTTTAGATGGATGTATGACCCCTAGGTCAAACATTTGTTGGATTTCTTTCTCAATAGCTTCCCTTCATGGCTCCTGGATACAGTAAGGGTGTAGGCGTACATTTTTACCAGGTAGTGTGTGTATTTAATGTTCAATAATGTTGGTTTTCCCTGGTAGGAGGGAAAACACCCCTTGAAAGGGTTTTAAACATTCTGTGAGTACCTGTTTTTGAGGATCGGGTAGGTCTGTATCTATGCCCTGTTCTACTAGTGATGAAGGGGTTCCTATTAACCCTCCCATGCTCATGACGGAGCCGCTCCGTCATGAGCATCGGCTGAGCTGTGCTCATGACGGAGCGGTTCCGTCATGGCCCTGCCGCCGCGCCTGCGCGGCGCTGATTTTGCGCCTGCGCGGCCCGTTCAATTGAGCGGGCGGGGCCATGACGGAACCGCTCCGTCATGAGCACAGCGCAACCGCCCCCCCCCCCCAAGGGGGGAGGGGGGGCGGTTGCGCTGTGCTCACTTCTTTAGCAAATTAATATAGAAGATTTACGTGTACCTCCTACTTGTGTCCATCTCTAATTTGTAGGTTACGGGAGTTACTTTTTCTATGATTTTATATGGGCCTTGCCACTGTCCTATTAGTTTATGTTCTGACGTAGGCATCATAATAAGTACCATGTCTCCTATATTTTAAGTCAGTTCTTTTGTTTTCTTGTCGTATTGAATTTTCTGAGACATTTGGGCCTGTTCCATATTAACTTTTACAATGTCTCTCACCTGATTCAAATGTGTTTTTAGGTTGGACACATAGTCTAGAAGAGGTCTTGTCCCATCCTTTTCTTCTTCCCACTCCTTCCTGGCCATATCCAACAAAGTTGGGGAATATCCAAGACTTTTTTGTTGTCCACATCATATGGCAAATAAAGCCAGTCTTCCCATTTCCTTGACTCCAGATTTAACAACTTCTTTAGGGTGATTTTCAAGGTGGCATTATACCACTCCACTAGCCCATCGGTTTGTGGGTGATATGCGGATGTAAGAATTTGCTTGATATTTAGTTGTTGACAAACTTGTTGCATTAGCTTAGATGTAAACGGGGTGCCCTGGTCAGTAATAATCTCTTTTGGGAATCCAACATGGGAAAATATAGTAATCATAGCCTTAGCTATTTGAGTAATGTTGGGATATCTTAGGGCCACTGCTTCGGGGTATCTGGTAGCATAGTCTACCAAGACCAACATCTAACGATACCCACTACGGGAAGGGAGGAGGGGACCAAGTATATCCATCCCCACCCAGGCGAATGGTTTGTCTATTATGGCTAGGGGTCTTAAAGGGACTTGCAGGGGTACATGTCGGCTATTTTTCTGGCAAGTAGGACATTCTTTACATTATTTCCGTATTTGTTGGTATACTCCAGGCCAGTAAAACCTGTCTAGGATGGTTTTGTCTGTCCCAAAATAGCCACCTAAAAGATGGCTATGGGCAAAGAATAATACTTTCTCCCAAAAGGGCTGTGGTACTAACAACTGAATTGGCATGTTCTTTCTTCCCTTCCTGTATAATAACCCTTGCCGTATAAAGAACCGGGGACCTACTTGGTGAGGGTCCCCCTGTTCTGTGGCTTCCTAGAGTGTAAGGTCTTTACTTTGGGCGGAATTGAAGCTGCTATCATGGTTCCACAATTCGTATCCATTATTAATTAGAACCCTTTTAGACCAACTCTTTTTCTCTTCTCTTTTCTGTTTTCTGCTTTTTCTGTCTTTTCCTATGGTCCATTCATGATCCGGGTCCTGTAAAAAAGGGGCATTTTCTTCACACTCATCTCCTTCCTCTCTTTTGTAACTCAGTAGTGTGGCTGTAATGGTTTCCAAGCAAGTTCCGCAGGAGCGTCAGGAATCCGAAGAGTAGTCCTCAGCCTTCCCCTACGGCCTTCCGACTCTATCAATCACTAGAGTATTGAATGGCTTGCCAGGGGAAAACAGGGAAACAAAACAAGGAAAGTGGGGGAAAACAATAGAGCTTGACTGTGCACTTCTGACTGGAGGCTGGATAACGGGTAGGCTGAAAAGGAATGTAATTGTTACTGTCTATATTTGCCAACCACAATATCAATGTGCACTATGTCCATAACACATATGAAATCACTACATACCACACTAGATTCTCTGGACGGTAGAACATATAGTATTGTAGTATTAGGTGTTCATCGTTTTTCTATTTTAAACAAGACAGGAAAATCGTTAATAACTATTTCCCACTCTATGCTGGTAAGTATCAATATCCAATGGGTAATTCTTACTCTGTATGTTCTGGGGATTACCTGGGAGTTTTCTTGTGAATACGTGCTTGAGTCAATACCTTGTATCTTGCATTAACATCTGTTAAACAGGAAATACATTCAGTTCTTCACGCAAGATAATCACCAAATATATATATTGAAAAAAGGCAGCGCACAGCGCTGTTACCGTGATTCTTTGAGAAGACGCCTGGATATGAACAAACTCTGGTCCACAATAAATCCCCACAAGAAATATAGATGGCCCAGGAATGGATGGATTAACCAGTGCACCAGGGAACCCAGCAACCAGTGTGGAGTAAGAATTCAAAGGCAGTGCTCAGCCGGATGGCGGAGAACCAATCCCGGCCGCCGGGCGTAGCACCAGGAATAAGGGGGAAACTAAATGGGACCATAACTAACTACAGGAGCTGTATGGGCGCCCAGCCGGATGGCGGAGAATGGACCCAGCCACCGGACGGGGCTCAAGGATAGGGGGAAGATAAGCAACGAAGAGAAAGCGGTAACGACCGCACAGGAAGACCTGATGGAAGAAAGACGTCACTCCAGAGAAATACCGCCAGCAAATACGAAGGAATGAAAAGGACTCCCAATCCTCCGACAGCGGGCAGGAACGCACAGGAAGAGAAACCGGAACAAGCAGTAACCGGAAGTCAGGCAAAACAGATTGGGACGGAACCCACAACAGAGGGAGCTAGACGCAAGAACGTGAAGCAACGTTCTGCTGGTCTACACGTCTTTTATGTAATATTCTTAAAGGTACAGAGCAGGAGGGACGTTGGGGCATGACAGTGGCTATACGGGGGAAGTCATTTTCTAGGAGCATGGGTTCAGGCAGTTTCGGAATCAGACCTACCAGTAAGGGTACGGGTGGTAGAAGGCTGATGCTGGATGGAGACTTCAGTCATGGGGTAGGTTTTACTGTTTCCATGAACACACTGAGGGGCATATTAGCAAGAACCTCGTTAAAATTATCGCCATTTTAGCGGCCGGAAAACTGCAGCTAAAACGGCAATAATGGGCTTGCTAATATGCGTTATAGAATTCCAATAGAAGCCCAGGTTAGATGTCCTGCACATCTAACCTGGGCTTCTATTTGGAATTCTATAACGCATATTAGCAAGCCCATTATCGCCGTTTTAGCAGCAGTTTCCTGCCGCTAAAACGGCGATCGTTTTAATTAGGTTCTTGCTAATATGCCCCTGTATTTTAACAACTCTGTGCCTAGGGGAACACCCTCCCGGAATAGCTTGGGGTCTCAAAACCCTTTGCAAACATCCTGTGTTACTAATGCTTCTTTCAGCTCCCCATTAACTTTTACTCTCCTATTATACGGAGGGTGTTCTTGTTAGCCGAAGAGTAGAGGGTCCTAGTGTGCCCCACTTCCATGGGCTCTTCTCTCTGTGGGCAGTTACAAGCAATATCTCCAGAAGCCCCACACTGAAAGCATTTGGGTCCCTGAGGGGTGGTAGACGGGTGAAGACAGGCAAGGGGCATGTGACTAGGGTTACAGTGTCTGCTTTCCAGATATTAGGGAGGGGCTAGGCATGCTTGGACGGTCCTCCTCTGCAAGCTTCCAGAAACCTTGTTCCCATCCCCATTGTAGTTTCTGGGCTCTGTTAAAGGGTGTGGCTATTTCTACTGCCTTCTTCATGGTGAGATGTGCATGTTGGGGAACCCATCACTGTACGGGTGGATGTAAGGAAGAGATAAATTGTTCCCGCATTATCTTCTCTACCAATTCTTCTTTTGTAGCAGTTAAGGATGTAAGCCATGTCTCAGTCATATTGTGTAACCTAAAATACAGGGCCCTCTGTGTTTCTTGTAGTCCTTCTTTGATCTGTATTTCAAGCTAATTCTTATTGAGAGGTGTGATTGCTTAAGATTACAGCTGCAGCTCCACTGCCATGTATTAATCCTCTAATGTTAGTGGTATATTGAGGTGGATCCAGAAACCTTTTGTACCTGTTCTGCTTATTGAGTTGCAAATTATTTATGCTAATAATGGTGCTTTGAGTTTTCTTCTCATTTACGTAGCACCAAAAGATATGTAACAATGCTTGACTTTGACAACAACTCTACACATTTAGCTAATTTTGGAATAGAAAGCCCAGCTAACAAATGTTGCTATCTGCTTTGATTCCGCACAAATGAACGAAGAAATAAAAACATGCAATGCCTGTGTAACATTTGTAACAATGTAACCTGCAATTACGGTCTGCTTCTCGTGTAAAGTGCTCTGATACCTCCGGGTCTAGCCAGCGCTATATAAAACCTTTAAAATAAATAAATAAATAATAAAATTTGTCGGAGCCTGATCCTATAGGTTTCATCGTTATACCCATGCGTTCTAGAACGCCCCTTTTTATGTCAGGATATGGGGTAGTGCTGAGGGGATTGGCCGCTTGATACACTGACTGGAGGTCCCCCGTCAAGAGAAGACACAGATAGTGTCCCCACTTGTCTTCAGACCACATGGCGGCCCTGGCAAGTCTCTCAAAATTAGAGAAGAAAAATTCAGGATCTTCCCCTGGGACATATTTTTATATGTGGCGTGTCCTTGTGGTTGTCCTAACGCCTCTGCCAACTTCCCGACAACAGCCTCCTGGATTTGCCCTTGTTCTCTCAGGGTCTTGTGTAGTTTCTCTCGGTCTGCTTCGGCTATCAGCAAGAACTTCTCCATGATTTTCTCTAACAGTTCTTGCTCTTCCACCATCTTAGTTACTTTGTCCTCTATTTCCCCCGATGCCACCTCTGACACCACCTGTGGGAGGGATGGGCGGAAACAGAAGCAAGGAGGATATATGTGTGCAATGTTTGAAGGGCTTAATTTCCAGGTTGACAGTTTAAAGTAAACAAGTACGAGATTTTCTCCAAAATACCATCAAAAGGAAAAATTTGGAGTGCAGTTTTAGGTATCGGCACTTGGTGAGTGGAATTCCTTCACAAGGTTCCTCTTCTTTTGCGTGGTTCCCTCTAGGCGTTCTGGTATTGTTGAGGAGTGGAACAAGGAAGAGAAAGGAACTGTAAGTAGGGTTTTAGCCCTGTGTTACTCTAGAGTAACGACCCTTCACCTCACCACCGTGGAAGTACTTGTGCATGATAAAGCAAGTTTTTTTTAAAGAAACAGTCTGTCATTCTAACGTCATATAACAGACAACCAAGGCAATCCTGATAGCCATTAGTTCTCTCCAATTCGAGGACTGGCAACTTTCCCAAAGAGAACAGGAAGCTCTCTATTGTAAATAAGATAGTCCTTAGAGACCAGATGATGTGTAGATATATTCATAAGATTTATTGATAAGTAAATGACATCAATATCCTTGGGAAGATGATAAGTCCAAGTATTGCCCCACCAGGAGCAGCCTCTGCCCTGCTCAGCCTGCACACTCCAACTGCCACTCCACAACTCCCAAGCACCCAACATTCCACGACATCATCATACATCCAACATTCCAGACATCCTCAGGCATACCAACACTCACACTGGCTGAGCAGTAGAGAAGGAAACCATAGGCAAGGGAAATGCAGCAGTAGATTATAACACATCCCCCTCCCTAAGGAAACCAAACACAATAAAGGATAATAAGAGATGCATGAAGACACATTGGGCAAATGAATCAAGAACATACAACATAAATGAAATTGCATGACAATCCAAAATACCCAAGAAAACACACACCTCGAATCACAATAAAGAGTTCCCGGAAAGCATAAAACCAGACAGTAAAAATAAACAATCCAACATAGGTAACCAGAACCAGAAAACCTCAAAAAGAGACATCACCAGGTAAAACCCAAGATTGCTACAACTCATCATTTTATAAGTAAGAAGCAGGGAAAACTCATAAGAAAGAGTCATCTGTAAGACAATCCGACTAGAACAACACTTAAAGAAAGTGCAGGAAAAACCATTCACTCACCAACCAAATAGTGAGCAACACTTAAAGAAAGTGCAGGAAAACCATTCATTCACCAACCAAACGGTGAGCTACACTTAAAGAAAGTGCAGGAAAACCATTCATTCACCAACCAAACTGTGAGCTACACTTAAAGAAAGTGCAGGAAAAACCATTCACTCACAACCCAAACAGTGAGCAAGACTTAAAAGGAATGCAAGAAAAACAATTCACTCATCAACCAAACAGTGAGCGTACACGTAAGGAACTCCAAGTGGGAGTGTTATCCCGTACGCAGTCCAAATCGCATAACATACTTTCACCCAAACTAAAAGAGAAGTAGAATGGTAAACTAAAAGTACATGAATGACTTTAAGTGAAACAGCTCACGTGAAACCATAACCACAAGTAAGTGGTTGATAAACCAAAGGAACACAGGGAATGTGAACCCATAACCTAGTACACCCAAACTCAGGGCAACCCAAGCGGAACACAAATCAAATATGAAAGCATAGATAAAAACAACCCACACTCTCCTCCTCCCTTCCTATAAATGCAAGAAAACATACAGAGATGAACCTCCTACAACTGTAACATGCCCCAAAAATAATGTTGCGAACACCTAGATGTAAATAGGATAAAGTCACAGTAACATAACAAACTAAAACAATGAACGTGGTCACCGTAGACTACCTTTGATGAGCGATTTCTCACCCGAAAGTCCATGTCCATGTCCATGTAGCTTCTCACCCAAAGTCCAGAAAGTATCTGCCAGATCCAGAGTATCCAATGCAGCAGTACCACAGTCACAGTGATGACGACCAAGTTCCAAATGACCACATGCGAGGGGTCAGCACCAACAAGGATACAACAAACCCACCCTGGATTAAAAAGGTAAAACGCTGCATCGCTTGACAGGAGCGAATGATGAGGAGTCTGGACATCAAGAACGAACGTGGAACGTCAAATAACCTGAAATCCATCGAAAACCAATCTCCAACGTCGTGTTCCAAAGCAAAACAAGGAAATCCTTCCCAAAGTGCTAAGATGGCCGCCACAGCGTCGTTCAACGTCAATTTCTAAAGGAAATAGGCCACGTTTAGACGTTGAACAAGACGCAGATAACACCTCTGACATCCGACGTCACAGGGGTCACCCTCACCAATACGCCGGAGAATTCGAGCAACGTCATCAGAAGAACACTGCAGAGGAACGGAGAGGAGCTCCGGCGGCCAACCGTCACCGACTCCACAACGGTGAGTAAATACAGTTAAATGTCCTCTCGGCCAAGAAATTAGAGTCCAGCTGCGCTGGGGTAGAGAAAGGAGCTCACGTGAAGGCAGCGCCCGTGAAGATAAGAGCGCGCGCCAACACAGCTTGTGAAGAGCCGATTTCAAAATCACATGTGGCGGTTGAGAAACACAGTAGGCACCAAAACTCGGCAGTGCAGCATCGAGAGAAAGACTCTCCAAAACGGCATTTTCCAGTAGAAATGGCACACTAGGGATCGTATTAGTCGATGCCACTAACTGTTAAAACAAATTGTAATTCCTCACAGTAGACAGCAGGGCTTGACAAAAGCAGCTCGAGACACAGAATGGGAATAATCTTCGCAGTCGCTATTTAAAACCAGCACACAAAAATGGTCAAACGAAAGTCAAACGCCCTGGTTAGCATGTGAAAGTCAAATTAATTGAAAAAGGTAAATCCAATACTTTTGTTTACAGGAAAAACCAAACAAACTTTAAACGCTCTGGACTGCAGGCTGTCCTGTTGACTAAGGACACTGGTGGGGCTTACCAGAGCGTAGTTCCATGTAATCCTCTTCTTGAAGATGTAGTTCATAAGTTTCAGTCCTTAGTTGTAAGTAATCCAAGGTAATCCCTCACCAACACGTAGTTCTTTTTACCTCGTCGCCAGTGAAACAGCTCACGTGAAACCATAACCACAAGTAAGTGGTTGATAAACCAAAGGAACACAGGGAATGTGAACCCATAACCTAGTACACCCAAACTCAGGGCAACCCAAGCGGAACACAAATCAAATATGAAAGCATAGATAAAAACAACCCACACTCTCCTCCTCCCTTCCTATAAATGCAAGAAAACATACAGAGATGAACCTCCTACAACTGTAACATGCCCCAAAAATAATGTTGCGAACACCTAGATGTAAATAGGATAAAGTCACAGTAACATAACAAACTAAAACAATAAACGTGGTCACCGTAGACTACCTTTGATGAGCGATTTCTCACCCGAAAGTCCGTGTCCATGTCCATGTAGCATCCTGCACACTCCAACTGCCACTCCACAACTCCCAAGCACCCAACATTCCACGACATCATCATACATCCAACATTCCAGACATCCTCAGGCATACCAACACTCACACTGGCTGAGCAGTAGAGAAGGAAACCATAGGCAAGGGAAATGCAGCAGTAGATTAAACACTCTCCTTTGTTGTTTACCCAACACTGCCCCCTCATCCCCACATATAGGCATCTGTTATCAAGAATACAGGAAGCGGATTTTGGAAAATCAGAACCTCTTTGAGGAGATCAGATTTAATGTATCTGCCCCTAGAGTCATCAGGCTTCTTTGACTCCTCCTCCAGTCTTAATTGTCTTGATTTCTTAGCTGTAATCTCTTTTTCTGTAATTGCAGCTTCCACTGCCTCCTTGATGAGGGACTGTATATTCCCTCTAGAAATACGCAACACTTCCTCAGCCTCCTCCTTATCAGGGGACTGGAGATTCCTCTGCTCCTCGGTACGTTTTGCCTTTCTGTTCTCTGGAAGTGTACAACGCGCTAATGCAGCTTTTCTCTTCTTGTTTTATAGTGTTACAAGGTAACCAGATCTAGGGCCGGATTTAGATTTCGGCGGACGGGTTATTCCATCACAATGAGTGATGATATCCCGTCCACCGAAATGTAAACCCCATAGGATATTATGGGCTTTATCAAGCATGCAACGCCCATTGGGTTCAAGGGCTTCAGCCCCCCCCACCCGTCATATGTGTCAGCCCGGCTGAGAGAGCTTCCCGGGCACATACACAGCCGCACCCGAGTACTTCACAGGTCTTTAAAAGAACATTTACTTGCTAACAAGCCTTTTTTTGTGTGTTCACCCCTTCTTAGAGCTCCTGCATCTCCACTCTGCATATTGCTGGAAGAATCAGCCCCCCTGAAATTTTTAGTAGCCCTCCCCCCTTGAAATTTGGCTCTAGTTGCGCCTCTGGGATTTATAATTTAGCAGACCGGATATCCTTCACTGTTGTGACGGAGTAACCCGTCTGCTGTAATCTAAATCAGGCCCCTAATCTCACGAGACCTGGCTACTGTGTAACCTCATAGCCTTCCCCTGCGTTCATGTGTCTCAACTAGACACAGGCAGGGGCTCGGGAAACCATACTATCTGCCCCCCCAACCCAGAACGTGGCCTAGTCTCCCAGCCACAGCTCAGCACATGAGCAGGGAGCCCGTTCCAAGGTCAGCATGACAACAATAAAGAACCGCGCGCACTAGCGGTGCGGTAACATGAAGTACAGCTGATAGCTGCAACAATCTATGTGACCAAGCGACGCAGTGAAAAGTGGCCCAACACAAAGGCCCAGTGCGCAGGCAGTAAGTACAGCATAACAGAATTGGCTGTCATTTTCATAATAGCATATGACAAGTTAAACTAAAATAATGTTTAAAAGGTAGGTATGTGCTTACCTGCCCGTGACAGGAACAAAAACAGAAGGAGGTGAGGGGGAGGAGTTAGTTATTAAAAATACATAAATAAATAAATAAATACTCATGTGCTACACCTTTCGTGGAAGGGACATACACTCAGTGGTTAGGGCTGGGACGAGGAGGACCCCATGAAGGGCTAATAGGGAAATGGTGGGGAAGAAGGATCAGGAGGGGTGCCAAATTTAGTTTTGCACGGTGCGCTGTCTGAAGAAAGGTTGACCCTGCTGTCAGGCTCAGGTACGGGAGGCAGGGGAATTGTGGGCTGGTAGGTGAGGTCAGGCTCACTAAGGACCTCATTTATGTTTTTTTTGCGATTGGACAGCGCAGCAGGCCTTGCTGGTGAGCTGCCCTACGGCAAAAGATAAGGGCAGGAATGCGCCGTGTCTACCAGATATGGCGTATACCTGTCCTTTTCCCATGCGCCAGCACACAATAACTGCCGTGCGCCAACGCAGACATCTTTGCACCAAGGTGCAAGGGTGCATGCGCTGCGAGGATGATTATTTTTGTGCAGGAAGGGAAACCTTTCCGCACAAAAACAATCACAAGAGGCTTTTTCATTTTTATATGTGTGCTGCAAAATGCAGCACACATAGAGAGAGGAAAAACGAGGAGAAATAAAGATATTTCCCCTTTTTGTGCCTCCCCTGGCGAGATGTAAGTGTGAACAAAACCCTTCACATTTCCATGGAGTCCAAATAAAGGAGAGAAGAACAGATACTGTGCAGAGCTGTTTATTTCAATCCGACTCCAGACAGGTACAAATAATAATCCCGTAACCTCCACCTACAGTGCCCATATCCCCCAGCATCCATTCAAACGTATACATCCCACGTGCTTCTCTGTCAAACCATATCATCCCGCGTGGAATGTTATTCGAAGTTGACACGAGTGCGTGCGCGCTCGTGTCTACTTCAAATATCAACACACCTCTCCTCTTTTATTTAACAAGATAATAAATAAATATTGTTAATAAAGCACAACATCTTTGAATTTGATAGGTAACCTGCGAACTCTTGAGCTTCTGGTTGAACATGCTGGAGCAGAAACACATTGTTCACCAATAGATCAGTACTTGAATTGCTCACACTATCTCCATTCACATCCAGAAATACATTTGAGAAGAAATGTCATCACAAAGTTCCTTTCTACCTTTATAAATTGAGACTCTATTAAAATTCCAAACACTCCCATCTTCCACTCGTTCTGCATTCTTAAACACTTCCACCACTTCCATTGGATCGGACCAATTAGACAATCCCTTATGTACAGAACAACCTTTCTTCAACCGTACTAAGGGGCCCATTACGATGTCGGGCGGATTTCCCCCGCCAGGCTGGCGGTAGCCACCGTCAGCCTGGCGGGGGCAATCCTCCCGACATCCACACTTGTTTTCCCCCCGCCATATTAGTATGGTGGGGGGGACCTAGGCGGACGGAAAGACCGTCCGTAGCTTTTCCGCCCCGGTCGCCTTGCGGCCGGGGCGGAAAAGGTTTAATATGGTGGCGGTGTCTAATAGACACCGCCATCCATATTATGATGTTTACAACAAGGGGTGGTGAGGGACAGAGTCTCTGAATTAAGCAGAAAGCTCTCACCCAGTCAAGAGATCAGGGCTAGATCCAACACCGTTTTTTAGCTCACTGCACCATCCCAGTTTCAGAACCTGGCTGTATGCAAATTAGTCTGTTCCTGTCCCAGTGCATGATGGGAACAGGGCAAACCAAACTACAAAAGCCAATTCTTACACTGGGAAGGAAACAAGCTCCCGGGGACCGGTTTCTGGCATTACAGCCGTCTTCGGCCCGGTTTGCTTGGATCCTGATGGTGCAATGAGCAAGGGTCTCACATCTGAGAATACCCTTCCACGCTTAGGGTGGACAAAAATATTTACAACAAGGGGTGGTGAGGGACAGAGTCTCTGAATTAAGCAGAAAGCTCTCACCCAGTCAAGAGATCAGGGCTAGATCCAACACCGTTTTTTAGCTCACTGCACCATCCCAGTTTCAGAACCTGGCTGTATGCAAATTAGTCTGTTCCTGTCCCAGTGCATGATGGGAACAGGGCAAACCAAACTACAAAAGCCAATTCTTACACTGGGAAGGAAACAAGCTCCCGGGGACCGGTTTCTGGCATTACAGCCGTCTTCGGCCCGGTTTGCTTGGATCCTGATGGTGCAATGAGCAAGGGTCTCACATCTGAGAATACCCTTCCACGCTTAGGGTGGACAAAAATATTTACAACAAGGGGTGGTGAGGGACAGAGTCTCTGAATTAAGCAGAAAGCTCTCACCCAGTCAAGAGATCAGGGCTAGATCCAACACCGTTTTTTAGCTCACTGCACCATCCCAGTTTCAGAACCTGGCTGTATGCAAATTAGTCTGTTCCTGTCCCAGTGCATGATGGGAACAGGGCAAACCAAACTACAAAAGCCAATTCTTACACTGGGAAGGAAACAAGCTCCCGGGGACCGGTTTCTGGCATTACAGCCGTCTTCGGCCCGGTTTGCTTGGATCCTGATGGTGCAATGAGCAAGGGTCTCACATCTGAGAATACCCTTCCACGCTTAGGGTGGACAAAAATATTTACAACAAGGGGTGGTGAGGGACAGAGTCTCTGAATTAAGCAGAAAGCTCTCACCCAGTCAAGAGATCAGGGCTAGATCCAACACCGTTTTTTAGCTCACTGCACCATCCCAGTTTCAGAACCTGGCTGTATGCAAATTAGTCTGTTCCTGTCCCAGTGCATGATGGGAACAGGGCAAACCAAACTACAAAAGCCAATTCTTACACTGGGAAGGAAACAAGCTCCCGGGGACCGGTTTCTGGCATTACAGCCGTCTTCGGCCCAGTTTGCTTGGATCCTGATGGTGCAATGAGCAAGGGTCTCACATCTGAGAATACCCTTCCACGCTTAGGGTGAACAAAAATATTTACAACAAGGGGTGGTGAGGGACAGAGTCTCTGAATTAAGCAGAAAGCTCTCACCCAGTCAAGAGATCAGGGCTAGATCCAACACCGTTTTTTAGCTCACTGCACCATCCCAGTTTCAGAACCTGGCTGTATGCAAATTAGTCTGTTCCTGTCCCAGTGCATGATGGGAACAGGGCAAACCAAACTACAAAAGCCAATTCTTACACTGGGAAGGAAACAAGCTCCCGGGGACCGGTTTCTGGCATTACAGCCGTCTTCGGCCCGGTTTGCTTGGATCCTGATGGTGCAATGAGCAAGGGTCTCACATCTGAGAATACCCTTCCACGCTTAGGGTGGACAAAAATATTTACAACAAGGGGTGGTGAGGGACAGAGTCTCTGAATTAAGCAGAAAGCTCTCACCCAGTCAAGAGATCAGGGCTAGATCCAACACCGTTTTTTAGCGCACTGATTTGCATATAGCCAGGTTCTGAGCTGGGATGGGGCAGTGAGATAAATAACGGTGATGGATCAAGCCCTGATCTTTGGACTGGGTAAGAGTGGTCTGTTTAACTCAGACACTCTGTTCATCACCACCCCCTTTTTGTAAATCGTTTTTGGCCACTATAGGTGTGGCAGGGTATACTCAGACATCAGTCCCTTTCTCACTGCTCCATCAGGATTCAAGCAAGCCGGGCCGAAGAAGGCTGAAATGCCAGAAACCGGTCCCCGGTAGCTTGTCTCCTTTCTGGTGAAGAATTGGCTTGGTAGTTTAGTCTGCCCTGTTCCCATGATGCACTGGGCCAGGGACAGACTGATTTGCATATAGCCAGGTTCTGAGCTGGGATGGGGCAGTGAGATAAATAACGGTGATGGATCAAGCCCTGATCTTTGGACTGGGTAAGAGTGGTCTGTTTAACTCAGACACTCTGTTCATCACCACCCCCTTTTTGTAAATCGTTTTTGGCCACTATAGGTGTGGCAGGGTATACTCAGACATGAGTCCCTTTCTCACTGCTCCATCAGGATTCAAGCAAGCCGGGCCGAAGAAGGCTGAAATGCCAGAAACCGGTCCCCGGTAGCTTGTCTCCTTTCTGGTGAAGAATTGGCTTGGTAGTTTAGTCTGCCCTGTTCCCATGATGCACTGGGCCAGGGACAGACTGATTTGCATATAGCCAGGTTCTGAGCTGGGATGGGGCAGTGAGATAAATAACGGTGATGGATCAAGCCCTGATCTTTGGACTGGGTAAGAGTGGTCTGTTTAACTCAGACACTCTGTTCATCACCACCCCCTTTTTGTAAATCGTTTTTGGCCACTATAGGTGTGGCAGGGTATACTCAGACATGAGTCCCTTTCTCACTGCTCCATCAGGATTCAAGCAAGCCGGGCCGAAGAAGGCTGAAATGCCAGAAACCGGTCCCCGGTAGCTTGTCTCCTTTCTGGTGAAGAATTGGCTTGGTAGTTTAGTCTGCCCTGTTCCCATGATGCACTGGGCCAGGGACAGACTGATTTGCATATAGCCAGGTTCTGAGCTGGGATGGGGCAGTGAGATAAATAACGGTGATGGATCAAGCCCTGATCTTTGGACTGGGTAAGAGTGGTCTGTTTAACTCAGACACTCTGTTCATCACCACCCCCTTTTTGTAAATCGTTTTTGGCCACTATAGGTGTGGCAGGGTATACTCAGACATGAGTCCCTTTCTCACTGCTCCATCAGGATTCAAGCAAGCCGGGCCGAAGAAGGCTGAAATGCCAGAAACCGGTCCCCGGTAGCTTGTCTCCTTTCTGGTGAAGAATTGGCTTGGTAGTTTAGTCTGCCCTGTTCCCATGATGCACTGGGCCAGGGACAGACTGATTTGCATATAGCCAGGTTCTGAGCTGGGATGGGGCAGTGAGATAAATAACGGTGATGGATCAAGCCCTGATCTTTGGACTGGGTAAGAGTGGTCTGTTTAACTCAGACACTCTGTTCATCACCACCCCCTTTTTGTAAATCGTTTTTGGCCACTATAGGTGTGGCAGGGTATACTCAGACATGAGTCCCTTTCTCACTGCTCCATCAGGATTCAAGCAAGCCGGGCCGAAGAAGGCTGAAATGCCAGAAACCGGTCCCCGGTAGCTTGTCTCCTTTCTGGTGAAGAATTGGCTTGGTAGTTTAGTCTGCCCTGTTCCCATGATGCACTGGGCCAGGGACAGACTGATTTGCATATAGCCAGGTTCTGAGCTGGGATGGGGCAGTGAGATAAATAACGGTGATGGATCAAGCCCTGATCTTTGGACTGGGTAAGAGTGGTCTGTTTAACTCAGACACTCTGTTCATCACCACCCCCTTTTTGTAAATCATCCATATTATGATGGGCATTTTGTAATGCCTTTCCGCGGCAGCGATGCCGCCACGGAAAGGCATGTGGTCTTCACTCTGGGGGCCCCCTGCGGGCCCCCAGAGTGAAGGTGATGTGGGGGGTGCATACAGGGGGGTACCTGTGGTACCCCCCTGCATTTGCGTATACAGGGCAGCAGGCACCGCGAGGTGCCTGCCGCTTTGTATATGCAAATGCTGCATTCCATTGTTAGCATTGTGGCGGGCGGTGCTGAGTGCTCCGCCCGCCACAATGCTAACAATGCAGGATGTGCCCGCCACTGTGGCGGGACATCCTAATACCAGTCACGGGAACCCCGCCCTTAAGGCGGGCGGTCCATATTACCATGGGGATGGCGGGCGGCCAAAGTCCGCCCGCCATCCTAATGAGGCCCTAAGTCTCCAACCTGAACAAAAATATTCCTGACATATTCTCTTTTTTAACAAATTATCCTTCATTTTTGTTTTATAAGTATCCACTTTACGACGAATTTCTTTTAAATCTGTCTCAGCAAACTCTGCTTGTGTTTTGTTCTTGTTTCTTAGCCACCATGGAACTAGTTTTGTACTAGGTTTGTGATCTCTCAATAATTCAAAGGGTGTCAACAGGGTAATCGCATTAGGAGCGGTTCTATAAGAGAGCAACATGGATTGTAAAGCTTTGTTCCATCACAACCCACCTTTAACAGCTGATTGAATTGCTTCCTTAACAACCCTATTAAACCTCTCAATTTGACAGTTTGCCTCTGGATGGAAGACTGCAATCCTTTTGTGAGTTATGCCACATCTCATTAAATAATCTTCCATCTGTTTGCTAATAAATTGTGGTCCATTGTCGGTGACAATCTCCTGAGGAATGCCTTCCCTACAGAAAATATCATCTACAAATTGTATAATGGCTTCAGAGGTAACTTCTCTGACCATCTTAATCTCTGGCCAATTAGAAAAATAATCCATTAGCACAATACCAAATGAATGTTGATGCGGTAAAATACTAAATGGACCAATTATGTCAATACCTAGTTTGCTCCACGGTGCAGCAGGTAAGTCCACCAGTTGTGGAGTAGCAGTTAAAGCTTTAGCTGGCTTATTACTGTTAGCTCACAAATTACAAAGTATCACCTGATGCTCTACATATGAGTCTATCCCTGGCCACCAAAAACTATCTTTTAAACGTCTCCTGGTGATAGAGATACCAAAATACCCCTCGTGAGTGTTGGACTTGGCCCGTCTGGCAGGTCCACCCCTGAAGTTTTGTGCTTATTATATGTGTCCGGGGAATGGTGATTCCCCTTCTGAGTGTGTGTGTGGTGAGAGAGACCTGCCTCCCATAGGAATGCATGGGGAATGTATGGGGCTCTGGTAGTTCCTGATGCGTGGGGCGTGCCGGGTCGTGTTTGGTATGTGTGCGCTCGTGAGGTTGAATGCTACAAGATGATGTATGCAGCATGTGTGTGACTAGAAGGGAAGTGCCACTTCTAGACCTTGGTGTGTGTGTGCAGTAGGTGTGCTGGCGCCTGATTGGCTGAAGCCGGCCGGGCCTTCCCCCACCAGGCTGGCTCCACCCCCCTGGGGTGCGTCCAGTGTCCCTAGCCTGGCCAGTAACAAGAAATTCCTTATAACCAGTTCTAGCTGGTTCTCTCCCTGCCTGCCCCTTTGGAGACAAAGGACGCTCATGTATAAAAGGAGGGTGGGCCCTCCTCTCGCTCTCTTCCTCTCTTCCTGCTTGTCCTGCCTGGAACCCTGCCAGGGGCGTGCTGCTGCGTGGGCTCAGGGTTGGCTGGCCTCCCTGGGCCCTGCCCTGCTCCTGAACTGCTGATGTCCCTTTTTCCCTTCCAAGAGCTGATGTGCTCCCCCTGAACTCCTGGACTTCCTATGGATCCTGCTTGCTATGGCCCTAGTGCCTGGGAGCGCTTTCTTGCTGTCCCGGCGCCTCGGGCGCGTCATTCACCCTTCTAGCGCTGGGGAGCGCTTTCTTGCTGTCCTAGCGCCTTGGGGCGCTCATGCGTGTTTCTAAGCGCTGGGAGCGCTCTCCTCCACCAGCCGGAGCCCACCCGGCATTTGCCCCGTTTGTGTGGGGGGCCCGAGCCCCCAGCGAGTGCCTACCTCGCTTGCCCCGTTTGCGCTACATTTATCGAGGGAGCCTACTCCTCTTATTTCCCCCCGAGTTCACCGCCGCAGCCCGGGACCCCTCGTGAGGCCCTCCCCCGGGCCGCGCTGGGATTGGCTGCTGAGCTGATGACGTCTCCCCGGGCCGCGCTCTGATTGGCCGGCGGCCCGGGGAGCCTTGAGAGACGACCGGAGAGAGCCGAGAAGGCAGGGGTCGGCGGGAGCCTACTCCGCGCCCCTGCGTCCCCCAAGACGACTGCCGCTTCCCCCCCCCGGGGCCCCCAGGAGCGAGAGGGCGCCCCGGAGAGCGAGAGAGACCGGCGCGCTCGCCGACCGGTGAGTGATGCAGGAGGGGAGGCGGAGCATCGGGCCACATTGCCGGTGGCCGCCCCTCCCCTCCCGCGTGTGCAGTCCTGTACTTAGAGGCCCGCGGGCCCCCCAGTAATGCCGGGTCCCCCGAGGGGGACCCCGCCTGGCCATACCTTGCCCCCCTGAGCCCCGAGAGGCTCCCTCTACAGTTTTGGCCCTCCGAGCCCGCGAGGCTCCGCCCAGATATTCCCTGAGCCCCGGGAGGCTCCCGCTGCATCTGCCCCCCCGAGCCCCGAGGAGGCTCCAACGTGTCCTTGCCCCTGAGCCCCGAGGAGGCTCCACCACGTGTCCCTGACCCTGCCTGGGCCCCGAGAGGCCCCACCACGTGTCCTTGACCCTGCCTGGGCCCCGAGAGGCCCCACCACGTGTCCCTGACCCTGCCGAGCCTGCGAGAGGCTCCACCATTGCCCCCCTGTCCCCCCGAGCCTGCAGGGCTATGTCCAAGTCCCTCAGCGGCCCAGCACTTCGTGGGCCGCTGCCACGTTTAGGTTTGCCCCGGGCCCCTTGCAGCCCACTCTGGACATCGAGACTCTAAGGCGCCCTCGCCCCAGGAAGGCCATCTGGCCTAGGGGGCGCTACGGACTATTATCAATGGGATGCTGAGAATTCTTATGTGTGGCCCTGCTGATGGGGGCCTCTGTTGTGTTATGTACCTTGCCTCATGTATGTCTATGCTGGTTAGAGTGAGTTCTATTGCTAGTCCTATGAGACCCCGGGGCGTGACGTATTCTAATGCTAAGCTCCTGGTGATTATGTGTTCTAGTCCTAGTCCGAGGAAGCTCCCAGTTGTTATATGTTCTAAATGCCAACTCCATCATGTGCACCTTCCTGGCAGTGGTCCCTTGGCCCTGTGTGATATTTAGCACTGCAGCTTTAATAGAATCTTAAGGACATCACTAGCCATGTCACCGCATGTGTCACAGAAATGTTCTATTTGATGTCAGTTGATGTCTGCTGGCACTGTATGTGGATGGGATCTTTTATTCCTGGATTAAACTTCATTTTATGAACCATATTCTCTCCTGGAATCATTGAGAATACTTCACTGGCGTAGTCGGCTTGGAACTCATTCAGGAATTACCATGAACAGATCTCAACACAAATCTTCATGAGGAAAAGAATCATCTTTATTCTTCGGCATAAATTAATGTCAACCCTCACTTAACTGCCAAGATAATGGACATCAATGAAAAGTAAGAACTCAATTGACTTGTGAGTAATCTCCTTTCTTTCTCTGCTTTGCGCTTTTATTTATTTATTTTTCATTTTACTTATATGCTAACTGGATAAATCCTCCTCGCATGTTAAGCGCAAAGCTGGAGTGTGCTTCCTATGTTGCGATTCTTCTGCACTTTGAACTAGGCCAGCAGCCGTGCCTAATGCAACTTAATTGAAGTAAACAGCGAGCGAGCAGGAAAGAGGAAGCTCTATATTTATATAACTAAATGACTGTGTTTAATTCGAAAGTGTGACCATCCATCTGTGTTTAACAAACTGTATCGTGTGCAAGCGGCGCTTAACAAGCTGTTATCTCTTCCACCGCGTGGCTCTCAATTGAAAATAAACAAACGCGTTCAATAGAACCAAGCGCGAGCAGCCGTGCATGAAGAAACTAAGCACGAGCCAAACCCTCCGCGTGGCTCTCAATTGAAAATAAACAAACACGACTTCAATAACCAAGCGCCAGCAGCCGTGTATGAAGAAATTAAACACGAGCCAAGCATGAAGCGTCAGTCATCGTAAAGAACGAGCAGAACGAGCACACTTTCTAACAAAATAAATACACAGCTGAACTCCGCGTCAATCATTTTAAACGTATACAAATGTGAAGAACGTGCGCATTTCTAATTAAGAGGCATGAAGCGTCAGTCATCGTAAAGAACGAGCGCACTTTCTAACAAAATAAACACACACCTGAACTCCATCGGCAACGTGTTAAGAAGCAGTCATCGTGTCAATATTAAACAAGGACCGTGTGCAGTCAAGTTTAACGGAGAGCTCACATCTTTCTCATTAAATAAACACTTCCTGAGTTAAACGAGCATTTCCTTCCAAGCTCGAAGGAAACATTTATCACGCACGCATTTGTGAGCCAAGCTCAAAGTAACATTTATCGCATTTGGTCATTTCCTTCACAATTAACAAGACATTTTTGTAGAATTTTAAATCTTACCTTCTTTTCCTTGGTAGTCAACCATTTTTGAAGAATTTTGAGAAAACGATTTTCATTGGTTTATTCATTTTTAGTTTGACCATTGTGATTGGATGCTATACTTCCTGTATACTTTATGAAAACAAGGGCAATAGTTTGTAAAAACTAGTTATAACATTCACCATCATTTATTGTACTTTGTGTTAATCACTTATATTTTTACCACTATATATTTTTTTTTTACTATTTAACAAAATGCAAAATGTTACAGCTGCACCATTCTTTTTGTCTAGTCCTGGTGAACCTCCAATTAGATGGAAAAAATGGAAAGTGGTCTTTGAACGTTATGCCAAAGTCTGTGGGACTTCTCTCAGTGCTGAGAGAAAATGTTCTTTATTGCTTCATTGTCTGGGATCTGAAGGCCAAGATATTTTTGATGATTTGCCTGATCTTTCTCCCGCAGACGCAAATAATTTAAATGAATATGAGATTAGTATAAATAAATTAGATATACACTTTCTGCCCAAAGTTAGTACTATTCTTGAAAGATATCAATTCACTAAATGTATGCAAAATGATGAAGAAACCATTGAATCCTATGTAACCCGTTTAAGAAAGCTTGCATCCTCATGCAAATTTGGAGCTTTAATTGATGAACGTATTCGTGATCAATTTATGTTTGGTTGTGGGATAGAAAAAGTTCGAGATGAGTTATGGCTAAAGGATGAGCCATCCCTTGATGAAGTATTAACTATTGCCAAGCGTATTGAGCATTCTCTTAAATGTGTGGCTATAATCAAAAAGAATACTGAAAAAGAAAATAAAGTCCAGGTGGTAAGAACTAAAAATGATAAATATGTTAAAGATGCCTCTAGACCAGAGTTCAAAAAATCTGGTTCTGATCTCAAATGTTTCAGATGCGGCAAACCAGGTCATCTAGCAAATGACAAGAGATGTCCTGCTCTAAAACAAACATGTTCCAAATGTAAGTTAAAGGGTCATGTTTCTTCTCTGTGCAAAACAAAAATTAGATCCAAGGTGAAGGAGGTAGACATTTTTGAAAGAACTTCTTCAGGATCTGATTGTGATATCGAAGTGGTTCAAGCCATTGGTGATGGTGGGGTCTCACGTAAAAAACCTGATCCTATTGATGAAATATTAGTTGAGGGTGAAAAAACTAAAGTTTTGTTTGATTCTGGTGCCAAAATTACCATCGTTTCTGATGAATTTTTCACCAAGAAATTAAAAGGTAAAGTTTCTCTTATGAAACCTGACATCATTCCATTGGGATATGACAAAAAACCAATAAGACTACATGGTTATTTTATGGGTCTTATAGAGTATAAGTCTAGATATGTAGCTGGTAAGGTGTATGTCTCAAAAAAAGGTGACAGCTTAATCAGCTGGTTTCATTTAGGTGATATGGGGGTATATTTAGATCCCAATGCCACACCTTGCATACAATTAAGAGACAGGGTTCTTAATGTTACAAATGAAGAAGAAAAGCTGATTGAAGACAAGAAATCAATTGAAGGGAAGTTATCAAATGATAAACATGTTACAAATGATGAAGAAGAACTAATTGAAGACAAGAAATCAATTGTAGGGAAGTCATTAGAAGATAAATTCACATGTGAGTTAAAAAAGGAATTTCCCAATGTTTTCAAAGAAACTTTAGGTTGTCTTAAAGGTTATCAACATAAGATAAGGGTTAGAGATGACTCTGTTCCTGTAAGCTGTAAGGTCCGGAGTGTACCGTTAGCTGTAAAGGAAGATATGAAAGTAGAAATTGGGAAACTCATTGAAAATGGCATAATTGAAGAAATAGAGGGCTGTGAATGGATGGCTCCAGTAGTCGCAGCGCGAAAACCGAATGGAGATTTGCGTTTATGCATTGACCTCAGGCAATTAAACAAATGTGTAATTGTTGATAGATATCCTTTACCTAATATTGCAGAGCTATTAGTTTTATTAGGAAATGCCAAAGTCTTTAGTACAATAGATCTTACCTCTGCTTATCACCAAATTGAATTGGAGGAGTCTTGCAGGGATCTTACTTCTTTCATTACGCCTTTTGGCACCTATAGATTCAAAAGGATGCCATTCGGCTTAGTTTCTGCTTCTTCTGTGTTTCAGCGGGTTATGGAAAAAGTGTTAAAAGATGTTACTGGTGTTTGTATATATCAAGATGATGTGTTAATCTTTGCAGATAATATTTCTGATCATGATGCAACATTGAATATGGTATTAGAAAGATTCAGCAAACACAATCTCACGGTAAAAGCAAGTAAATGTAGATTTAGGTCTGATTCTATTAATTACTTAGGACATAACATTTCACGTGATGGTGTAAAACCTAAATCCGAATTGGTAGACACCATAAACAAGATGGTGGCACCGGAAAACAAATCTGAACTTATGAAGCTGTTAGGCATGATAGAATATTATGCAAAATTTGTCAAAGGCTTTGCTGAATTAACAGTAAACATGAGGTGTTTGTTGAGGAAAGGTGTGGAATTTGAGTGGTCTGAGGAATGTGAGAACGAGTTTGTTAAAATCAAACAAAGATTAAACAGTGCCCCTGCGTTAAAAAGCTTTAACCCTAAGTTCAAGTCTATTCTAGTCACTGATGCGAGTGAAAAAGGGTTGGGTGCTGTGTTGAAGCAGAATGGTCCAGAAGGCATGCAAACCATAATGTTTCTGTCTAGGAGTTTGAGGGATGCTGAGACTCGTTATTCTGTTGTAGAGAGGGAAGCATTGGCTGTGTTTTGGGCAATAAGGAAGCTAAAGAAATTTCTTTGGGGTCTGGTCTTCGATGTCTATACTGATCATAAACCCTTAGTGGAAATTTTTAGCAAGAAAGGTTTGGATCTGGTATCTGGGAGGATATCTAAGTGGGTTATTGGCCTACAAGAGTATAGTTTTGGTATTCAATACATTCCAGGTGTTGACAATGGAGTAGCAGATGTTCTCTCTCGTTTGGTTCCTAGTGGAGAGTTGGAAGATGATTGTTTGGATTTAGATGATGAATTGGTGTGTGCTGTGGATTATGAATTTCTATCTGAGAAGAAATGGTCTGAAGAGTTAGCAAAAGATGTTACTCTATGTGAGATTATATCTTTATTGAGAACTGGTTGGGTCAGCTGCAAAGTTGGTTCTGCTTTAACTAAGCCTTTTTGGACGGTACGCAGTGAACTATCCGTTGATAATGATCTATTGTTTCGTGGGACGAGGTTGATCCCTCCATCTAGTCTCAGAAAGGACTTGATAGATTTGGTCCATGTTGCTCATTCAGGTTTGTCCAAAAGTAAGGAGAGGCTTCGCATGTCTTATTGGTGGCCGGGAATGGATAAAATGGTTGAAAGAGTAATTAGGGATTGTTTTCATTGCAATGTCAGTGATAAGTCTTACAGTGCACACACACAACCCATGTTCTTAAGAAGAAGACCAAATGGTCCTTGGCAGGACATAGCTCTAGATCTTGTGGGTCCTATACAACATAGAGATTCTCAAGTTTTCATTTTAGTGGTTATAGACATGTACTCAAGATGGCCAGAGGTGTTTTTTTTGTCAGGAATCGATTCAAGTAAAATCATTCAATGTTTGAGTGAGTTATTCTGTAGAGAAGGTCTTCCGGCAACCATTTTATCAGATAATGGTGTTCAATTTGTTTCCAAACAGATGGAACATTATTTATCTTCTAAGGGTATTACACACAAGACCTGTTCTCTTTACCACCCCGAGGCCAACGGTATGGTTGAGAGATTTAATAAAGTAATCAAGGACACTATTAGTTTAGCCAAAAACTTGTCATCTGACTGGAAGAAATGTGTTTTGGAAAAAATAGAGGAATACCGTTATACTCCTCATGCCACAACTGGTAAGACCCCATTTTTGTTGTTTCGTGGGAGGATTCCGAACACGCAGGTTGAACCTTTCTGGGTCAACAAGTATGAAGTGTCTAAGGGTAAAGAATGTGTGTGCAACAATGATGAAATTCTTGAAAATGAGAAGGACAAGGCAGAACGTAGAAAAGCATATTTTGATGTTAAGAAAAATGTCAAAAAAACTGTTGTTTGTGTTGGTGATACGGTCATGGTGAGAAGACCTGGCATGGTGGGTTCTTCTGAAACAAAATTCATGAAGCCTATCAAAGTAATCAAAATTTTCAACAATGCAGTGCAAACCCAAGATCATCGCATTTGGAACTTAAATAGAGTTGTTATTGTTAGAAGGGAATTGCAAGATGGACTGCTTTTTGATTCCAAGGAAAAGGATTTGGGGGAAAGTAGAGCAAATGTTTCTGGTAATATTAGGTCTTCTACACGTGTGTCCAAAAGGCCTATTTATCTTTCTGATTTTGTATGATATGCGTATTTTGTTAATGTTGTGTATTTAGTGTATCTTATTTATTTATTTATTTTTACATTCTCATTTGTTTTGAGGGAAGAGGATGTGTGATATTTAGCACTGCAGCTTTAATAGAATCTTAAGGACATCACTAGCCATGTCACCGCATGTGTCACAGAAATGTTCTATTTGATGTCAGTTGATGTCTGCTGGCACTGTATGTGGATGGGATCTTTTATTCCTGGATTAAACTTCATTTTATGAACCATATTCTCTCCTGGAATCATTGAGAATACTTCACCCTGCTCTGTACCTTCTGCTCTGTAACCCCTGCCCGTGCCCCTGGCACCTTGTACAATGTGTGTTCCTATGTGTCCTGCTAAATACAAAGACTATTTTCATATATACTTTGCGTGGAGTTCCTTTTGTGGGGGGCCTGGGATGTTGCTGTTGGTGGGTGCGTGGGCAAATGCTTCACACATGTCCTCCGAGATAGGCCTGACTGCCCGCGCCGCGTTACCTAGAGGGCGAGCAGGGGTCGACTTTATATAGGGGTGGCGGTCTCTGACTGGCTGTGGCGCAAGCCCTGGCCGGCCGGGGGTCCCATTTCCTACAGTGAGCAAAATCAACAAACATCTTCCTGAGACCAAAAGGTGGAATAAATGTATCCCCCTTAGAATAATGTCATTCTCTGTGGCCAATTCATCTCGAACCTTGTAATAACTAGCTAAACTCCCTATGAGCTCTTTCTCTTCTGGCCAATCATTTAATATAAACTTCTTTACCTCTTTAAGTTCTTGATCCTTCTCCATTTCTTCATTCCACAATTGCTCATGAATAACAAAATTGTCATTGAACAACAAATTCACATCACGCACAAGATGCGCCACTTCACATTCATCGGTATCAACACTGTCTGATTCCTTACACGGAAGAGGTAACCTTGACATACAGTCAGTATGAACATTAGTTTTGCTAGGAACATACTTCAATGAATACTGTAAATTTTGTAATCTAGATGAAAGTCTGGCCATTCTTGATGACAGTGTGCGTCCACCAACAGGTGATAATATATGAACTACAGGTTTATGGTCAGACTTGATGGTGAACTCGGTCCCCCATAAAAATGGTCTAAAATGTTCAGCACCCCATACGCATACTAATGGCCCTCTTTCAATCACAGAATAGTGACGTTCAGACTCTCTCAATGTCCTTGAAGCATATGCCACAATCCATTCCTTACCCCATTCCTCTTGAATTAGTACAGTACCTAATCCACAATTGCTTGCATCTACCATTACAATACAATGTTTACCAATGACAAAAGGTTTAAGACATGGAGCTTTGGTAATCATCTCAACAGTGGAAAACGTTGCTGTCATAGTGTCAGTCCAATTACATTTCACATTCTTTTTTAACAGATTCCTAAACGGTTCAATTACAGTTGCATAATTTGGAATAAATTTGGCATAGAACTCTACTAAGCCTAAAAAAGCAACTAATTGTTCCTTGTTCTCAGGAATAGGAGCTTTACTGATGTTCTCCAAATGTGACATTTTAGGTTTAAATCCATCTCAGTCTTTGAAACACAGCAGCTGCACTAGCTAAGCCAAAAGGCATCCTGCACAATCTGTACAAACCCTCTGTTGTTATAAACACAGTCAGATTTTTTGATTCTTCATGGAGAAGGACTTGGTGGTATGCGCTAGCAAGTTCCAAACATGAAAATGCATCAGCTAATGTGGAAACCATCTCATGTAGGTTGGGAAGTGGATGAGAATCCACACAAATAGCATTGTTAAGACTGTGCAAGTCTATGCACAAACGAAGATCTCCACCAGATTGAATGGAAATAACAACTGGTGAAACCCAAGGAGATGACTCTATTGGTTCAATTATTCAACAAATATCATTGAGCATTTCTTTTAACTTGTTCCTATAAGACAAAGGAACATTCCTTACCTTGTGGCGTAAAGAGATAGCATTGGCATGTACTTTTATGCGATGTTTAAAATCTTTGTACTCACCGAGTTTATCACTGAATAATAATCTGTAGGAAACTCATTTTTTATTCTAGAAACCAGGGAAGGATCATTAGACTTGACCAAAATTGGTTTTGTGGCAATTGTATCAACAGAATTTACAGAAGGGTCAGCATTCGGATCTAATTTTATACTTAGTTTCTACTGATGTGGCCAGCCTAGAAGCGATTGCCCCACTTTGGTAACATACATTTTTTCACGTGTGCTGCATTCATGAAAGGTCAAATCAGCATTAAAATACCCAATAAGTTGCAGTTTATGATCAGTGTAACCACTTGGTGAAATGTCAGGGTGTGTAAGTTCTATATTAGGCCAATTAGAGCAAACAAGGGCATGAGGCAGAATGGTATACCATGAACAAGAGTCTACGAATACCTTTGTGGAAATTCCATTAATGGTAACATTGCATGAGGGACATTTTGTAGTGCTTATCTCTTTAGTTACACAAAGTATGGTGTTTACATCATAGTCATAATCATATGACTCTTCATGTTCTTGAATAACATTAACTCTCCTTGGAGCTGTCCTACAAACTCTGGGAAAATGTCCTTATTTGTTACATCTGGCAAACACTTTTTCTAAGGCAGGGCATGACCTTGAATTCCCTAGATGATAGCTACTACCACATCTGAAACAATAAACACTGTTCCCCCTGGTGTCAGGTTTTTGCCATTTATTCCTGGTTTCAGTTTTCTGATAACTTTCATTTCTTTGGGTTGTACATTTTTTTTGTTTATTAATTTATTTTTGTTTGTCATTTTCCTTGTTGACAACATGTATATCAGACTTATTGCACGATCTGATTTCATCAACAAACTTTTCTGAATGTTCAATGGATTTTGCTATTTCAATAGCTGCATTAAGAGACATGTCTGAGGTGGTCTACTTCAAATATCAACACATAACAGTAAGTTTTTGGCACTGACTCAGACTTACAATTTCTCTTAAATCTAGGGAGTGTGAAAAAAATGGATGTTGCTGGGAACGCCCCCAGCAACACCCATGGAACGCCCCTTTCATGCAGATTTCTGCAAAACACAAGAACATATTTATAAGGCCATGAAAAGCCACGTAACATGGCTTTACGTGGCCTTATAAATATGCCAGTGGCACATTGCGCCACCAGAACATAAAAAAGTGACGTTCCGGTGGCATAATGGTGCCGGTAGGGATTTATAAATGAAGCCCTCAGTGTTTAGTTTGCTGCAGGGCTGCAAGGGACAACTCGAGAGTGAAGGAGGTTGATGGCTCTGAGGGTGCAGTATGTCAATGCTCAGATGTTGGACTGGAGGGCATGAAGTTCAGCAGTGTACAATAATTCAGATGTTGGCGAAAAGCAGGGTGAGCATGAGCAGTGCTCTTGGAAAGCAACTACCCTGTGTGTCCTTCACTGCAACGGAATACTTTCCCCAGTGCATAATTTGTCAAATAAAATGCGTGCTTGGACTCTCTTCAGGAGGCAGCCTGCACCAGCCCATTACTCCTGTTAGCGCTGCTTAAAACAGAACCAACTACTAACCATGAAAGTGGAAAAAGGATGTGGCACAACAGGCAGAGCTGCAGACTTCAAAGCTGGGGAAGCAGGGTCGCGTCTCAGCATGATTCCGGGCAAATCACTTAATTCCCCCCTAAATTAATGTGTCCTTAACTGGTTCTCATGAAAAGTGCCGGTGTTGATGATTAAGTGCCGGTGCTGAGCACAGGAAACCACTGGCTCAAATTAAGCACTGACTTCCCACTTCAAGAAAGGGCTTTTGCTATTTTTGTCGGCTTCACACACATTGCACTTCCCAAAGCTCACAAAATTAAAGCAAAAACGTTGCATGTGTGATCATACTTTGCAACTTCTCACCCTCATACCAAACTACAAAATATAATTTTGCCTGAACTCCTAAAGTCTTTACAGTGGAGCGGTCAACAGAAGTGGGTAATTGAAACAAGACTGCTCGATCTATATTGAAATAGATAATGGTGGTGGGACCCGCTCTACGAAGAAATCCTGGGTACCCCCGTTTACGGCCAGCATCAGCTGAGTGTCTCTGCAATCCCCCTATATGTTTAGTAGTGTTCGTCAGACTACCACAGCATGTCTTCCCTTAGGTCTCACCTCAGATATCACTCTATAAAGCACCTATGTGTTTAAAGACGTTCTTCAGGTAGGAGGCACCTAGGACTACCCTAGCATGTCTGCCCTCAGGTCTGATCTCAGCTGTCACCCTATATAACACCTATGTGGTTAGAGACGTTCTTCAGACTGCCCTAGCTGTCTGTCCTCAAGTCTCATCTCAGCTGACACTCTATAACACCTATGTGTTTAAAGACGTTCTTCAGGTAGGAGGCGCCTAGGACTACCCCAGCATGTCTGTCCTCAGGTCTGATGTCAGCTGTCACCCTATAGCACCTATGTGTTTAGAGGAGCTCTTCAGGTACAGGGCACCTAAGACTACCCCAGCTGTCTTGCTACAGGTCTCATTTCAGCTGTCCCCCTATAACACCTATGTGTTTAGAGGTGTTCTTCAGACAGGGGCACCCAGGAGAACCCCAGTATGTGTGTCCTCATGTCTGATAGCTGTCACCCTATAGCACCTACGTGTTTAGAGGGGTTGTTCAGGTAGGGGGGCAGTACTACCCCAGATGTCTGCCTCCAGGTCTCTTCTCAGCTGTCACCCATTTTAAGAATTCATGCTGGAAAGCACATTGTGACAAGTGTAGGAAAATGTAAGTGACAGAACAATATTAAAAAGCGCCATGCTGGTGAGCAGAGGTGCAGATCTTTAGAATTCGTGCAGAGTAAGCAATGGACCTGTGCCATCTTTCGCTCTTGCAAGAAATATTGAAACTGTTTGGTATGATATTGGCGATACTGGTATGATGGTCACTGCTTTGAAAACAAAATTGAAAAATGCTTTATGGTGTGTTTGTTTTTCGCTTTTTCCTACCTGCTGATTTGAAGGTTGCAGGGGACAAGCTGAACAAAAATGGGAGCCGATGCTCTTTTGTTTTTGTTCAGCTTTATTAACTCTGGGGCCTGTGCAAGGAGGCGCTGTACCAAGATAGAGGTGACATTGACAACAGGAGCAGGCGAACAGACGGGAGCATCATTAAAACTCCTAAAGCGAGACAGACCTCTGTACCTCACCGTGGAAAACGCTGAGCTCGAGGCCTCGGAGGAGGGGAATTAAACTTCACGCGCACTTGGGCAGCGTTTCAAGCTGTGAGACTCATTGGTAACATGGGAATTTTATTCTGCCACTGAAAGTCCTGATTCCCAGCAAGTGAAGACTCAGGAATGAGGTTCATACCAGATATTGCACAAATGAACAACAAGGACCGAACTATTGGCCTGATTACAATGGTGGTGAGACCGCCACCAGCAGCCTGACGGTGGCAGTCTCACCGCCATCGTTTGCATGCTTCCGCCCGCCATATTATAATGGCGGGTGGAAGGATGGCGGTCGAAAAGCCCGACCGCCATGCATCAGATGGACTCCTTGAGCCCGCCTGTGCAGTGGAGGGCCTCATATTCCCCACTCTGGTAGCGGTGCCTGGCAGGCACCGCCATAGGGATTACGATGTCCCTTTCCGCCTGCCCGTTCATGGCGGGTAACCCGCCATGAACAGGCAGGCGGAACGGGACTTTGGGGGCCCATAGGGGTCTCCCCTTCCATTATGGCCTTAAGCTGTGGGCACTGGGGGGAACCAATGGTGCCCACCACATATCCCTGCACCATGTGGCAGGCACCTCCTAGTGCCTGCCACGTAGTGCAGAGATATGTACAGTGTCCCGTTTTTTGCATTGCAGTGGGTGCTGCAGCCAACAGCACCCACTGCAATGCAAAATATAGGCATTGCGACCGCTGTGGTGGCGGTCGCATTGTAATGCCTCTTACGGGACCGCCAACAGCATGTAGGGCGTTCCCATTTCAGATATGGCGGTGGGGCGACGTAAGTCCGCCCGCCATCATAATCAGCCCCTTTATCTGTTTGAAAATGTTTTATTACGCTCTGAAGGCAGATCCAGTCACAACATGGCTGCTGGTCTGCAGGCAGATCCATTCCCAACATGGCTGCTGGTATTTGTATTCCAATTATCATTTGAATAGCAGCGGGAAAAATAAGCATTGGCACAGCTAATAGGTTTGCCTACACAAGATCAAGTGCATTTGTCACTGTGTGTTGTTTAGACATGTTGCACAACAGCCAGGTGGCTGTGGAACATGGCTTAAAGTAAAGGAAAAAAGTGCTATGACGTAGCCAGCGTTTATTGCACCATAGCATTTTCTTTCCTTTAAGCCATGTTGCTCAGCAACCTGCGCTGCTACGCGGTACGTGTAAAAATGCACTGGGAGGAGAGAGATATAGCAGGAGGAAGGGAGCAGCAACTGACAGCAGAAGGAGGGTGTGAGGGTGTGGTGGGAGGGAAAACAACACAAGGAAGCTGTGGGGGAGGGAGAAGCAACAACAGACAGCAGGAGGTAGGCAGGGGAAGACCATACAGTGCCATACACTCTTTTGAAGTGCATGGTAAAATGTAATAAAAATTAGTTCCTGGAGCAGTGTGCGGCCTGTTGAAGAATACTGGCAGCAAGCTGGATGCTGTGATAGGCCCATGCTCCAAGGCAAGCACAGAAGCCCCAGAAAGAAAGCAGGAAGAGGGGGGCAGCCAGGAGGAAACAGGAGGCGTGACCAATAAGTAGCAAGGAAACAAGACTGATGTAGAAGTCAACCAATGGTAAGTATTGGTAAGTAATGGGTGGGCTCTGTGCCCATTTTATCAGCTATTTTTCATTAACAATAGATTTAGCTGACAGTGCATGTGCACTGTTCCGGCAAAACCTAAAAACAGTAGATATGTCATTTCTGTTTTTTCATTTAAATAGAAAGTTCTAGCAAGAGCCCGGGCCCCTTATTAGGTTACAGATAGTTCTAGTTGGCTGTTGTCAAAGACCGCTTGCGAACCAAACAGTACATAGTGTGTACCTTGTGCCAGCTCCTTGCTCATCATTAGATGACTTTCTTTTCGGTCTCACTTGCCTGTTTCCTGATTTAATGGTTTTCCTACCTATTCCTGCGTTTGTCCTGCGAAGGAGCATTTCGGTTTCATAGGGCCAGATGTAGGTGGCCCAATACCGGTCAGTAACGGCCGAAATTACCGAATTTGGGCCGTTACCGACCGGTATTGGGCATTTGGGATGTAGGTGGCCTAAATTGCAAATTCGGTAATTTACCGATTCTGTATTTTAAGGAATCAGTAAATTACTGATTCCTTAAAATACCGAATCGGTAAATTACTGAATTTGCAATGTAGGGAGCACTCAAATGAGTGCTTTTCCCATTTTAGGATTTTGTTATTTACCACCAACTATAAGTTGGTGGTAAATAAGTAATACCTTTGAAAATGCACATCTGTGCATTTTCAACTGTGCCATGTGGCAGACATACATGCCCTTAGGGCATGTATGTGTGCCACATCTGCACACAAGCACGATTCAGGGGTGCAACAGGGTGTCAAAGTGACACCCTGGCACCCTTGAATGTTTCCCCCATTTTACCGAATCAGTATTTACCGATTCGGTAATTGCCATTCATTCCTATGGGCCTCCAGGCCATAGGAATGAATGGCATTTACCGAATCGGTAAATACCGATTCGGTAAATACCGAATCTTACCGATTCGGTAATTTTTACCGAAAATGTATCTACATCCCATTTACCTATTCTTTTTTATTTTTTTTATTTTTGAAAACCTTTATTTATAAACAGGGTGCACACAGCTATTCAGCCGAACATCCCGGAGGCACGGCAGCAGGATTAGAGACCAGAACTGGTTCAGCACACACGAATCTTAGCACAGGATGAATGAGGTTAATTTAAAAATTTTAAAACAGGATATTTACCGTTAGAAGGAATGAATTTCAATATAATAACAAAAAAGAGCAGAAAACGAGAAAGAAAGGAGGGATCAGTCACAGAATCTAGATCATATAAAACAATCGGGCCCGTGAGCAAGCAAATCCAACATATCTATCGGCATCTTTAAGGCGGGCAATCAGTATACCCATGCAATCAAACACTAAGCACACCCGGCTATTGCCCGTACATGGAGAGGCATAACGAGGAACACTTATAAGCGAAACCCACGGCCCAACGTCGAGAATTCAAAATCAGGTAATTTACTGCACCGATCCCAGAACCCAGAAAGAAGGAAAAGGAACAGACAATCCAGTTAAACTAATGAAGAAAAAGGAGGCCATAGAAACAAGAAACAGAGAAACAATAATACCCCCCCCCCCACCCTGCACCCCTGCAGATGGCTACGGCCTACCCCCCTAGCCAGCGTGCCTATCGCCCAGCTTCCAAAAACCCGAAATATAGCAAGAAAAGGGAAATATATAAAGACAGAAAAAGGAAAAAATAAGAAAAGGAAAAAAGACGGAGGAGGAGAAAAATCACATTTGCCCTCGGTCCCCTTACCCCCCCTGCGACGCACAGCCCCAGTCCTAAGTCTAGCGATTATATAAGCAAGTTATTGAAAATAAAACCCAGGGAAGGCGTCCGACACCGCCCCACCACCCGTAAGCAACAAAATGGCGGATCCCCCGAACTTCACGCACCCCTAAAGTCGAGATCTACAGCAGTCTCACCCTTGACCCCTTCGAATGTTCACAATGAGTTCAGCTAACTGCACCAGCACGTATCCCGGAAAAATCAAAGTCCCAGCCAGTCTGTGAACCTGCATAAGGAGTCCGATCAAGCACCTCAGTCCGTCACAATCCACAGCCGCCATGACACTTGCCGTCTGCCAGCCAAAATACGACCATGTCGATCTCAAACTCAGGGCAAAGTCAAAACAATCGAGTAATGTTCGCAGCATCCGCCGGGTCGTATTAGCCGTAGGCTCAGGAGAAGAAAAGACCACAAACACGTCCGTGGACGGATGCTCCGATAATGGCGGGCATCTCTCCGGGACATCATGTCCACTAGCACATTGTGTTCCAGGCGATAATTCCGAGGCTTCGACATGAAGGGAGTCTCGATTCGTAGGTACCGGGAATAGCGCAGACAAAACAGCCAGCTTAGGGGCACCAGGCAGGTCAGGGTCCTTGCACGATCGGGCAGTTTCGGTGACATCCGCGATCGTCTTCTGGAGGGTAGAGGCCATGAAGGATCGTAGCTCCCCAATGGCGGCCATCACGGTCCTAAAAGACGGCTCTTTATTACCCCGCACCGCCTCCACACGGTCAGCTCCAGACATTTGAATGCCCTTCGGAGCACCCGATTCTCCCGGGGACCGAAGTGCGGGTGGGGCAGGCGGGGATTGGAGGCGCACTTCCGAGCAGTGACAGGGCCTCTCGGGCGGGGGCACCAAGGGGGCCAGCCGCCGGGAAGGGGACCCCCGACCTCTCTGCCACCTTCAGGATACGTACACCTCCGCAGTGTGTACAGGACCGCAGGCACCTCACCAATATAGGGTTGGGAAACACTCCAGGTTAATCGTCCGGACCGCGTCTGGGGCACCCAGCCGCCGCTGTTGCACTGTAACCCGCTGGGTCAGTAATCGAGGTCCCGGCTTACAGGCGACTTTAGGCCAAGATCTTTCACACGGCATAACTCCGCCAATCCGGGTGGGAAAGTTCTCGGGACCACACTGCCAGTGCCAGCAAAGATTACCCCGCACGGGGGTGAGGCGCGAAAGCAGGATATATGTCAGGATCTTCAAGCGACAGGCGGAGGTCGACGGAGCCGAGAGCTTATGCGGCCATCTTCGTTCGTCGCTAGGCTCCTCCCCCCATTTACCTATTCTTAAATACCGAATCGGTAAAATTTGGTATTTAAGAATAGGTAAATTAGGATTACCAACATCTGGCCCATAGTGTTTTGATTTGATGGCATATATCCTCCCATTGTTGACCTCAGACCTCACATTGCAGTACATTTGAGGTACCATTTTCTATGCTCCTGGTACTCTCTGTGCCACTCCACAAATGCTTAATTTGTATAAGAATAAGTGCTTCGGTTCAATATTTTGTTCAAAATCCCACAACCTACATCGGCACATCGGCTATCCAAATACCAAGGCTGTGTAGTCTTTATTCCATCTCATACCCATTTAACCCACTTTTACTCTTCCAGGTTCTTGGTTCTTCCTTTGTCACAGATTCTCATCTTTCTCTTCCTCCTTCTTTCCCGCTTGTGTGTTTTTCCCTCTCCTTATTTATTATTTATTATTTATTTCACTTATAAAGCCCACTATCACCTTGCAGGCATTCTGGCGCTAGGCATCTCAGAGGACAGAAAGAAGTGTGTCAGATACAAAACAGATGACTATATCTTGGGGAACAACCAGGTTTTCAGACTCCTTCTAAACGAGAGGAGCTCCTTGATTTGTCTAATCTCCCACGGGAGTTCATTCCACATTTTGGCCGCTGCCACCCCAAAAGATCTACCACCTGACCTGATTTTCCTAAACCTCCGTACCTTCGCCAGTCTCGCTCATGAGGAGCGAAGCCTTCTCATCGGGACATACCACTCAAATGTTTTCCGCATGAGCGCAGGGACCAGCCCGTGAAGGGCTTTAAAAACAAGGCAGAGAGACTTGAACTGAACTCTCTGTCTCAGAGGGAGCCAGTGCAATTCTGCCAAGCCCGCGGATGACGAAGACTGTGTGGGCAGTCCTAAAACTAACTTGGCCGCCGCTGACTGGATCCTCTGAAGTCTATCCAACAGGAACTTCAGAGAGTCAAGCAGCAAGGCATTAAAATAGTCCAGCCTACTGAGAATCGTACTACTTGCCACCAGCGCACGCGCCTGAGGGGCCAGCAGAGGAAAGATTTTACGCAAAGATCTGATGAACGCAAGACAGCAGGCCACCGTTTTTGTAACCTGGGCTTCCATAGTAAGCTTATTATCAAACATAACGCCAAGGTTACGGACCGTTTTTACTGGTCGGACTGCTCCTGTTGTAAGTCAGGTCTGATGAGGAAAACTAGGTGTATTTCCCCTAAAATAAGTGCAGGTGGACCACTGGCTGAGAATAAGCGCTGACTTCCACTCCGTATTGGCTGCCAGCAGTTTGATTTTATCAATGCTTGTTAGTTTTTAAAGTATTTTTTGTAAAACTATTTTTGTGGCACTGCTGGGCTATCACCAATGTAAAAAGTAAATGTTGGGTAAAAGCAAAAACATTTCTTTGGACTCAAAGCACACTTTGCCATAGTTGTCCATGGTCCTGAAATGAGCTGTTTTGTGTGGGTGTGTGTGGGGTCTGTCCCCGTGCAGTTTACTGTGGTCTCTTTGAGGCACAGTGAGGTCAGAGGAGATGAACAGAATGGGAGAATCTGGAAGTTGGAAGTGCTTGTGAGATGTTGGTGGTTGCTGTATGTAAGCTAGCAGGAAGTAAGGAAATAAATCTACTTAAATGTCTCCTCATGAGTCGGTGTCTTCCTTTCAATGGTGACGATGTGAACTGAACCCTCGATCACTGACTCTCCACTTTTAGGGATCCCGATCATCTTGTGAGTCACATTTCTTCATGCATGTGCTTCTTCTTCTATGGTCAGTTTCTTCAGTGCAACTTGTTGTGGGATGTGGGCGTCACTTTCTGCCCACCAACTTGGTGGCAGCCTGTCTCTACACGCATCTAGCGTAGCATGAGGAACAACCTTCTTGAGTGAGCGCCATCTTGGATTGGGCACGATTCTGTGCGCATCGACTGGAAATGTGGGTGCCATCTTGGATTGGGCACGTCTTCGTATTTTGTACTGTCAGCAAGTAGTTCATTCTATTGATCCTGTTTGTGTCTATTTATACATTTGTTTCTTTTCTGAAATTATTCTCCATACCTGATGGACATTTTTAGGGATGGTACTTCTTCAGTTCGCTCAGCAAAATTATCACACAAAAGTATTGTCTCCGTAGTTTTTATTTGCACCATTGGCACATTTTTTTTTTTTCACAACGATTTTATTGATAAAGATGAGCATATGAAATAGAGTGGCACCCCACAATCAGGATGATACCACCAGACATTTTCATATAATCGCAACATAGGACTGAGTGTCCAATCGAGGAGCCAATGCAAATCAAGGATACAAGGAAACATTTACCCCACCTTCATCCCTTTAGTTAACCACCCACCCAACTCCCAGAACCCTCCCTGGAACCCGCCCTAACCCCATGCATGTGTGTACGAACTGTGCTGATGTAAGGTCTTAATGAGGCAATTGTATGCGTAGGAAATGGGTTTCGCCGGACCATATGGTCAGAATTTAGCACACACCTTTCCCCTCCTGAGGCGGAAGCCGGGAGGTCTCTTGCTTTTCTGTTAATTTTAAACCCATTTTCGTGTTTTTACTCGTTTTTTCACTTGTGCTTACTAAATTGTATTTTCTAGTCTGCAGCAGTGTGTTGAGACCCCCCAGCGCTCAGCAGCGCTTTAAAACTCCTCTTTCCCCCCTCCCTGCAGCTCCGGTCCCACCCTCGGCTGAGTGTTGACGCCGAGGCCTGGGCGCCGGTTTTGGCGGCCATCTTGGGTCGGGCTGGGTTGGGTGAGGCCATAGACTAGCGCTATAAAAGGCGCCTGAGACTTGGAAGCGGTAACTTCAGAATTTAGCACACACCTTTCCTCTCCTGAGGCGGAAGCCGGGAGGTCTCTTGCTTTTCTGTTAATTTTAAACCCATTTTCGTGTTTTTACTCGTTTTTTCACTTGTGCTTACTAAATTGTATTTTCTAGTCTGCAGCAGTGTGTTGAGACCCCCCCCAGCGCTCAGCAGCGCTTTAAAACTCCTCTTTCCCCCCTCCCTGCAGCTCCGGTCCCACCCTCGGCTGAGTGTTGACGCCGAGGGCTGGGCGCCGGTTTTGGCGGCCATCTTGGGTCGGGCTGGGTTGGGTGAGGCCATAGACTAGCGCTATAAAAGGCGCCTGAGACTTGGAAGCGGTAACTTCAGAATTTAGCACACACCTTTCCCCTCCTGAGGCGGAAGCCGGGAGGTCTCTTGCTTTTCTGTTAATTTTAAACCCATTTTCGTGTTTTTACTCGTTTTTTCACTTGTGCTTACTAAATTGTATTTTCTAGTCTGCAGCAGTGTGTTGAGACCCCCCAGCGCTCAGCAGCGCTTTAAAACTCCTCTTTCCCCCCTCCCTGCAGCTCCGGTCCCACCCTCGGCTGAGTGTTGACGCCGAGGGCTGGGCGCCGGTTTTGGCGGCCATCTTGGGTCGGGCTGGGTTGGGTGAGGCCATAGACTAGCGCTATAAAAGGCGCCTGAGACTTGGAAGCGGTAACTTCAGAATTTAGCACACACCTTTCCCCTCCTGAGGCGGAAGCCGGGAGGTCTCTTGCTTTTCTGTTAATTTTAAACCCATTTTCGTGTTTTTACTCGTTTTTTCACTTGTGCTTACTAAATTGTATTTTCTAGTCTGCAGCAGTGTGTTGAGACCCCCCAGCGCTCAGCAGCGCTTTAAAATTCCTCTTTCCCCCCTCCCTGCAGCTCCGGTCCCACCCTCGGCTGAGTGTTGACGCCGAGGGCTGGGCGCCGGTTTTGGCGGCCATCTTGGGTCGGGCTGGGTTGGGTGAGGCCATAGACTAGCGCTATAAAAGGCGCCTGAGACTTGGAAGCGGTAACTTCAGAATTTAGCACACACCTTTCCCCTCCTGAGGCGGAAGCCGGGAGGTCTCTTGCTTTTCTGTTAATTTTAAACCCATTTTCGTGTTTTTACTCGTTTTTTCACTTGTGCTTACTAAATTGTATTTTCTAGTCTGCAGCAGTGTGTTGAGACCCCCCAGCGCTCAGCAGCGCTTTAAAACTCCTCTTTCCCCCCTCCCTGCAGCTCCGGTCCCACCCTCGGCTGAGTGTTGACGCCGAGGGCTGGGCGCCGGTTTTGGCGGCCATCTTGGGTCGGGCTGGGTTGGGTGAGGCCATAGACTAGCGCTATAAAAACAGGCACTTTCGGCTCCGCGCAGCGGACGCGATCAGCGGACGCGCCGGACCTGCGCCGGAGTCGTGCCTGAGTCCTGCCCGTCTACGCCCGTCCGCGCCCAGGCGGGCCCAGGGCCTGACACCATGCCTCACACAGTGACGCCTTTCACCTCCAGGTTCCAATACGGGAGAGACGCCCTCATCGCCTTGCGTCCGTCCCACCCTACTAGTTGTAGCTTTGCACAGATGGGATTCATTCCATTCTTACCGTGTAGAGCGTGTTCCTCCGGCCACAATTCAGTGGCTGTGAAATCCGTTCTGTCCATGGCTTTACTCAATTGCCGGTCCTTGCCGAGCCATGCCATTGAAATCAATTCACTTATCCTAGACCACGAGCTCGATGTGTTGTTTCTCACTGAGACCTGGCTCTCCCCCAGCTCTGGCCCTGACATGGTCAGAGCACTCCCCCCAGGCTTTCATATACTCCATCTTGATAGACCTAAAGGGAGGGGAGGAGGAACTGCAGTTCTCTATAGAGACACGCTCGCCTGTAAGATCCAGATTGGAGGGGTGGCTGATTGCGAGAGCCTACAGTTCTCCCTCCGGTTGTCACCTACAGTGTCTCTGGTAGGCCTGTTGATCTATCGCCCTCCCGGTCCCCTGGGTAGTTTCCCCAACTCTCTCTTGGAAATCACTGCACTTCTTGCCTCTTCAACTGCCAACTTTGTTGTTCTCGGAGATTTTAATATCCATCTTGAGGACCCCGCTAATGCCACAGGAGTCGATCTGCTTGACGATCTCAGATCCTTTGGACTCAACTTGGCCAATTCGGGCGCGACCCATGAGAAGGGCCATCTGCTTGATCCCTTATTTTCTAATCTGGACCATCTTACTCCTTCTTCGGCCCTTCCCCCACCCTGGACAGACCATTATTTGGTGTCCGCGTCATGGCAATTCGACAGCCGAGCTGCGGTGGTCCCACGGGTCTACACCCTGGAGAGAGCCTGGTCGAGGCTCCCAGTTGATACCTGGGCGGCACACTTGGAGGCCACGCAGCCCTCTCAGGGAGTTAATCCGATAGTCGCTGACGCGAACTTCCACACCTGGCTCGTGGATTCTCTGGACACTCTCCTACCCAAAAAGAAACAACTTACGAGGGGGAAGAGAGTGGGCTCGGCACCTTGGTATTCATCAGAACTAAGAACCCTGAGGAAAGGATGCAAGAGGCTAGAGCGGTCCTGGAGGAGAGACTGGAGTGAGGCGAGTCGGATAGAATATCGTGCGGCCCTGAGCAGGTACAAGTCCGCTATTCGGGTGGCAAAATCAGGATTCTTTGAAGAGCGTATTGGCTCTGCGGCCAACTCTTCCAAAGAGTCATTCAGGGTCATTAAGGAGCTACTCAATGCCCCCGACCCTCAGGTTTTCCACGAGGACCCTCGCAAAAAGTGCATAGAACTGGCCTCGTACTTTAAAAGCAAAATCGACAACATACTGGCTTCCCTTCCCCGGCTAGGTGAGATCTCCCCCCTGGAGGACAAATAAGCTCTCAAACTGAGTCACAACTGGTGGAGTTGACCTCTCTCGGTCCAGTCACTAAGGAGGAAGTCTTGTCGGTGCTGAGATCTATGAAGAGCGGCTCCCCGAAAGACCCAGCACCTATTAAATATCTTAAACAGGTGTCATCTACTATCGTTGGCCCTGCGACTGACTTGATAAACCTGTCTCTCGCCCATGGGGTGGGCCCCCCCAGTTGGAAAGGGGCGGTGGTTAAGGCCCTTTTGAAAAAGCCTAACCTCGATCCCGCCGATCTCGCCAACTTTCGGCCTATCTCTTTGCTGCCGGGTATCAGTAAGGTGGCTGAGAAGCTGGTGAATAGCCGCCTTTCCAACTTCTTGGAAGCCAATTCCCTCCTGGGCGACTCCCAAACGGGTTTTCGCCCCGGTCAGGGGACAGACACCGCTCTGCTGGCGGTCGTGGAGAACGCGAGGAGCATGCTGGATTCGGGGGGATCAGTGGCAGTGATCCTCCTGGACCTCAGCGCTGCTTTTGACACCGTGGACCATCAGGTGCTTCTCCAACGGCTGTCGGGGGTGGGGGTCATGGGTTCGGCCCTCAAATGGTTCGCCTCCTTCCTGGAAGGTCGTACATTTGAGGTGTGGGAAGGCCAGGAAAAATCATCTTCTACCCCTCTCCAGTGCGGTGTGCCACAGGGCTCTTCATTGAGCCCTACTTTGTTCAACGTTTACATGGCCCCCCTGGAGAATGTGGTACGACCGCTGGGTATCAAAATCATCAGTTACGCTGATGATACTCAGCTGGTGGTAGGCCTTTCCCAGTCGGCGCACCATCCCGACCGGCTGCACACGTGTCTTGAAAAGATCTACACGTGGATGTGCAGCTCAGCCCTAAAGTTAAATGGCTCCAAAACGGAACTGATGCTGCTGGGGAACTCTTCTCCATCTTTGCCCCCCAGCAGCTGGCCAGACTGTTTGGGACAGATGCCCCCCCCCAAGCAGGAGATCAAGAGCTTGGGGGTATGGCTGGAGCAGGACCTTTCATTTAAAACCCATGCCAAAAAGACTGCTGGCGTGTGCTTTGGCCTGCTCCGCTCAGCCCAGAAGATTCTGCCCCTGCTCCCTGCAGCCACTCGTAGGCTTCTCATCCAGGGACTTATCATCTCGCGGCTGGATTTCAGCAATGCGCTATTCTTGGGCGCACCCGAATCTACCCTGAATAGACTGCAGCAAGTGCAGAACGCGGCTGCCAGGCTTTTGACGGGTCTCCCTAGGCGTCAATCTGCCCGCCCGGCGTTGAGGGCACTGCACTGGCTCCCTGTGAGGGACAGGGTGAAATTCAAGTCACTCTGAATCGCCCACAAAGTTCTGCACGGGGTGGGTCCACCTATTCTGGAGGAGATGGTCCAGCCCTACAAGGCCTCTCGCTCCCTGCGCTCTGACCACCAACATCTCCTTCAGGTTGGCAGGGTGGAAAAGGCAAGAACTGGTGGCAGAAGGTTTTCAATAAATGTGGCCTCCCTGTGGAACTCACTGCCCTTACAACTGCGCTCCGAAGCCAGTCTTCTTAGGTTTCGTAAACTTTTAAAAACTTTTTTGTTCTCTGTTTAATTTTCGCATTCTTTTAGTAGTGTTATGTTCTGATAAGCGCGGGGATGCCTATTGGTAACCAGGCGCTATACAAAACTCAGAGTAATAATAATAATAATATGGGGCTAAAGGTCCTCCTCTTGTTCCGCCGGGGGGTCCAGTGTCAAGCCCCTGTAGTCCGCCCACCGCTTCCATACCTTAAAGTGCTTGCGGGGGCATCCCCGTGCTTCAAAGATCGGCCTCTCCAGACCCATACAGAAGTCTATGCCAGCCTTCCATGCACTCAGGGGGGGGGGCGCACGTCCTTCCATGCTCGGGCCAGGTCCCTTTTGGCTACTACTAGCCCCAGGAGGAGCAGGTGTCGCGTGTAGATATTGCCACCAACCCCCTCTAGGACGTGCAACAGACCCAGGCGATGAGTACGGGGGAGGGTCCAGCCCAGCACCTCCGACAGGCATCCCCATACACCCCTCCAGAAGCCAATCAGTTTGGAGCACGACCATACTGTGTGGAGCAGCGTACCCACCTCCACCCCACATCGCAGACACTCTGGGGACTCAATCAGGCCCGCCCTCCACAGACGCTCACGGGTATAATAGGCTCTATGAAGAATCTTGAATTGTATCAGTCGAAACCGTATTGCGATAGCCGCTCCCCTCGGGGATTCTAAGGCCTCCCGCCAATCATCTTCATCTAACGGACCGACATCCGCCTCCCAGGTTGTCTTCAGTGGAAGAAGGGTGGAGGAGCAGTGGGTGACCATCGTCTGGTAGATTCGCGATACTTTTTTATCCCCGAGGTCACCCATGAAGACCTTCGCCTCAATCGGGCTAAATTCAGGGAGTGAGTCAAGGTTGGTGATACTGGGCGTCAGTGCATGCCGGAATTGTAGGTATCGAAAAAACTGAGATTGGGGCATATCGAATTTGGTGCTAAGTACCTGGAAGGACTTGAGCGTCGTCCCGGACATCACCTGGCCCAGCTGCGAGATACCTATTGCGTCCCAGCCATCGAAGCCTGATAGCTTAGATAGTTCGGGTAGTATACCGTTACGCCACGGTGGCGTTTCCGCGGTCAGTCTGCCCCACCAGCCCATGCGACGCAAGGCCTGTCGCCACACAGCAAAGACAAGTTTAGTGACCCTCGGCAACAAACGACGCAGCCGGGGTGAGTAAAGGATGGTGTGGAGCGAGTTATCGCCCATCAATGTACGTTCCAGGGCATAGGCTGGGTCTCCACCGTCACCATGCCACCATTCGTTCAGAATGAGAAGATGAGCGGCTTGATAATACGACTGCAGATCCGAGGTGGCCAAGCCCCCACAATAGGTGGACAAAAAACACGTACGCAGTGCCACCCTGGCGGCACCTCCAGCCCAAAGAAAGCGGCCCAAAACCGAGTTGACCTGTCTAAACCACTGGGGCGGGATAGGATACGGATGATTCTGTAGTTGATAGAGTAGGCGCGGGAGCGCAACCATCTTGAATATCGCAGAACGGCCAAAGATTGACAGGGGCATTCGAGACCAAGTTTTTACATCCGTCTGGACCCGCTCCCAGACGGGCAGGAGGTTGCGTTCCCAGGCAGTGTCCGCCGAGTCCGAGAGAAACACCCCAAGGTACTTCAGACCAGCTGTAGCCACTCGTAGCCCCGAAGCCCAGGGATCCGTCACCGTGCCTCCTTCCAGCACCCACAGAGTGGATTTATGTAGGTTCAGATATAAGCCTGAAGCCTCCCCAAATAGTTGCATAACCTCTAGGACACGCGGGCCTGAGCGCTGCAAGTCGGTAAGAAAGAAAAGGACATCGTCCGCGTAGAGCGCAATCTTATCCGATAGGGTGGCATTCCACACAAAGCCCCGAATCAGCGCATCAAGGCGCACTCTGGCAGCCAGGGGCTCCATGGCCAGAGCAAATAAGTAGGGGGAAAGAGGGCACCCCTGTCTGGTCCCGCGGCCAATGCAAAATGTCTCTGACACCGCCCCGGCGACCCGCACCGAGGCTGTGATGTCTGTATATAGGAGCTTGACATAGGACAGGAAAACCGGGCCCAGGTTGAGACAAGGCAACAATGCAAATAAGTACGACCAGCTAACAGAGTCGAAGGCCTTGTTAATGTCAGCCAGCAACAACGCCGCCTGGTCCCCCAAGGCCCCAACAGCGTCGATCGCCGCCTGCGCACGTCGGATATTATGTCTCGTTGCCCTGTGGGGCATAAAACCTGCTTGGTCCGAATGGACTAGGTCCGCGATATGTGGAGCCAGTCGGTTCGCCAGGGCCTTGGCCAATATCTTAGCCTCAATATTAATTAAAGAGATGGGTATATACAAGTCATGACTATCTGGGGGTCTACCAGGCTTCTGAAAGACCACTATTTCAGTATGGCGCCAGTCCGGGGGCAGTACACCCCGTGCACGCGCCATCTCAAGCACCCGGCGATAGTGTGGCCCCAGCTGCACATGACATTTTTTAAAGAATTCACACGGGTAGCCATTCGGGCCAGGGGCCTTACCAGCATTGAGTTGCCCCAGCGCGTCTCCCAGCTCCTCAGCTGTGAGGGGTGCATCCAGGGCCTTCTTGGTCTCGTCCGATACTGGTACAGGCGGCAACTCTGCGAGAAAACGGGCTAGCTCGCCCTCTGACAATTGGTCGCGCGGGGCATACTGGGCTGTAAAGTATGTGGCGAAGCTTGCCGCCAACTCGTTCGGGTCGGTCAGGACCTCCCCACTATCATTCGTGAGACCCGGCAGTATGAGGGGTTGGAAGTTGTGCTGGCACAGTCTATGGAGCATTGAGCATGACTTGTCCCCCCATTGGTACACCCTACTTCTCGTGGCCAGCCACGCCTGTTTGGCTTCATCCATCAACAGGGATGCGTACGATTGCTGCGCCTGTAGAAGCAGCCGTAGCCCGACTTCATCGCCTCCCTCGCGGTTTTCTTGTTCCAGGGTCGCCACTCGCGCAGCCGCCTCTGTAGTCTGTTCTCGACGCTTCCTACGGGCCGCTGAGCACCATGCGATATCCACCCCCCGTATGGTAGGCTTCATAGCCTCCCACACCACTCCCACATCTACCCCCTCTACTAGGTTTTCACGCCAATAGTGGTCTATGGTTTCTCGCAAGTGTTTAGTATAGGCAGGTTGCAGGAGATGCCACGAGGACATTCTCCATCGAAACGGCTGCCGTTTCCGAAGGAGGTCGACTCTAACTGAGACTGGGGAGTGGTCGGATAGGCCCCTCGGCAAGATGTCAGCGCTCTTCACTCTACATAAGCATTCTCTAGGCACAAACACACAATCCAACCGCGAGAAGGAGCCATGTACAGCTGATACATAGGTATACTCACGGGCTGCCGGGTGCATATGCCGCCAAGCATCCACCCAGCCCAGCCCCTCACTCATAGCATTCAATCTGGTGGGTGGAGGGGAAGGGGGGGTCTCGGTCACTGCCTGACGTCTCCGGCGATCCACGCACACGTCCATTACGTCATTCCAATCTCCCCCGATCACTGCCAGTGATCCGGAGACATCCTCCCACACTGCAAACAACCTCTCGGCCAGGGCCCACTGCAGGGGGGGGGGGGCGTAAACACTCCCAAACACCACAGGCTCTGTGCCCACCATGCCCTTAACAAACAGGTAACGACCCTGAGGATCCACCCATTGCTTCTCATGGACGTACGCCATCCTGCGGTGTATTAATATGGCCACTCCCCTAGATCCCCTGGAAAACCCCGCATGGAAAACCTGCTGATAACCAAACCTCTGTAGGCCCAGTGCCTTTGTGCCCATCATGTGAGTTTCTTGAAGCAATAGCACATCTGCAACTTCCTTTTTCCCCCAGCGTAACACCTCCCCACGTTTAATTTTGTCCAGGAGACCCCTGACATTCCACGTAATCACTCGCATAGAGTCTTCAGGGAGTCTATGAGTCGTTTCAGCCATAGTCCATTGGGATCCACCATGTGAGCCCCCTACGCCAGCGCCACCCATCGCACACCATATGGAACATCGTTGCGACACACACATGCATTCTACTTTCTACCCTAAAAAAACCCCAACCCCTCAGTCCCACAGTCCCCAACAGTTCCCATCCCCAACTCAGCAGCCACATCCCCGGCCGCCCACGCCCTGCCTCCCCCCACCCTATACCTCAATGAACTATGAAGTACCTGTCGCGGCATGGGTAGTCCCGAGACCAAAACAGAGGGCCCGGGCCTATCCATACCATTGGATCCCAACATCCCAAAAAGAACAGTGAGAGGTGAGGTGTCCCTCTCACGAATGGGAGAGTGGTAGCCCCTACTATGTAGTCCCCGAACCCCCCACCCCACAACCCTATCCACGATCAGAAGACAGAAGCAGTACTATCTCAAGGCAGCAATACAGCTAGTGATTCAACGTGTCCCAGGCGACCGGGTGCACCCAGCCAGGATTTACAGCATTTAACAGCAGAAGAGGGAGCCGAGGCCCCGGAGTCTTCAGTGATCCGTTCCAGATTGATCCGAGTCCTCGGTTCTACCATTGCCCTGCGTGCCATCGACCGAGGCCGCACGCTTGCGCGATTTGGAGCGCTTGTTCCGTCTGTTCTTCGCCGTCCGGTCACTCTGTGCCTGTGATGACCCCTCGGGAGAGCCCGGATTAAGCCCTGGTTGGGAATTTGGTCTGAGCCGCACCGTTTCATCCGTCCACCTGAAAAGGTCTTCCGGCGTATCAAAGAACAGTGTCTGTGATTGGAAGATCACCCTCAGACGCGCCGGGTATAGCAGGGAATACTGGAGCTTAAGGCCTCTCAACTTTGCCTTTGCGGCCAAGAAAGAATGGCGCTGCTGCTGTACAAGTTTGGTATAGTCAGGGAAAATCATTATCTTTTGGTTTTCATAGAGGAGGGCTTCCTTGGTTCTAGCTTCCCTCAGTATGGCGTCCCTGTCATGATAATTTAGCAGCCTAGCGATTACCGCCCTAGGCCGTTCGCCCTCAGGTGGCCTTTGCGTCAAGGCGCGGTGTGCTCTCTCAATAATGAAGCAGGCAGATAGCGTCCCTGGAGGCATCCATGTCTCTAGCCACTGCGTGAGGAATTGTTCCATGTTGCCCTTTTCACAGCGCTCCGGAAAGCCAAGGAAGCGGAGGTTGTTACGGCGTGCCCGCCCTTCGGCATCCTCCACGCGAAGCGCTGTGTTCCGCTGCGCAGTTTCCATCGCCGCCATTTTCTTTTTAAGGGTACTCACGTCTTCTTCCACAACCGACACCCTGGATTCGGCCTCCGTAATTCGCGCCACGGCATTTCTCAGGTCCTGGCGCAGCAGGGTCACGTCTGCGCCAACTGCCCCTATTTTGGCGTCTAGCATGTCCCTTGACTGGGTGATGGCCGCCATAAGGGCTGCATTGTCCGGCCCCCCTCCAGGTGGACCACCCCCCGACGGTCCAACCATTGGCACATTTAGTGTAAACGGTTTGGATTATCATTTAAAGTGAATTCTTGCAACTATGAATATTTTTTTTCTTCCTCACCAACTACATTGTTGTCATCTTGGAATGCATTTTTGCTCCAGCTTTGTGTTTAATGAATCCAGGCATACCCTCTTTGGATTAGCTTCGATGGAAGGTGGTTTTCGAAGCATACCTGGAGGTTACTGATGGTGATACCCTTAACAACAAGAAAAATAATAATTTATTAATACATAATATAGGTCCTTATGGCAGATCAATGTTAAAAACCTTGCCTATGTTGGAAGTCAGGTTTTAGGTACATCAAGAAAGGCTTACAGGAGAGGTAGTACCTATGGAAGTAATTGATGAGTATGCCTTTGTCATAAAACTTTGATGAAGAGATGTTTGTAGCATAAGAACGTAGTTCTTGATAGACACGCTTTTACAAAGAAGTCAGAATTCAACAACTGGAGGAGTCTACATATGACTTGGTATGTGCCTTAAGAAAACTAGCTGTTGTAATTATTGAGAGTTCAAAGAAAAATTCATACGGGATCAATTAATTGAAAGAACCAATAACAGCAAGGTACAAGAAAGATTGCTGTCAACTAAAGGCCTGGGGCCATATTATCAAGAAAGGGCGATACATTATCGCCGCTTTTATCGGCAGGAAACTGCCACTAAAGTGGTGATAATGGGATTGATAATATGCCCTTGTGAATTCCCATAGAAGCCCATGTTTACACCACAACATGGGCTTCTAAGGGAATTCACAAGGGCATATTATCAAGCCCATTATCGCTGCTTTAGCTGCAGTTTCCTGCTGATAAAAGTGGCGATAATGTATTGCCCTTTCTTGATAATATGGCCCCTGGACCTTAAGTAACTCTTGCTAGGTCTATCGAAAATTCGGATGCCTATTTCAAGGAACTATTGACTCCTACCAAAGTGTCTCCTGCGAAGGAATTAAATGTGATTTGTGGAAAAGAACAACATTAAAAAAAGGCAGGGGTATAAAAAAGGGACAATGGAGCAAATGTGAACACCCATGTGAAGTTAAGCAGGACACTGTGATTCCCATATGTTTTAGATGTGGTAGCAAGTCTCATGTATTCAGAAAGCAACTTAAAACGTGGATATTTGACAAGTAATCCTCCTCCCCTCCCTAAGCGCCTTGAGACCCTCTGGGTATGTAGTGCGCTATATAAATTCTTTGACTTGACTTGACTTGACATGTATGTCTGCAAACTATGTTCCTCCTTTATCTCAGACCTGTTTTAAGTGCAATCGCAGGGGGCCTACTACAAGAAGCTGCCGCAGTACACAAAAAGCAACTGTAGCTCAACTCAATAAACACGATTCAAATGTGTATGATAATAAAGTGGTTTAATGATTAATGCAGGTGATAAGTGATAATCGTAATAATGTAGAAAATAGTACCCAATGTTTGGCCAAATTGAAATAATTCAAAAAGAAACCTCCCTATTGTAGTATCTGAAACAGTGATGTGAATGTGCATCTTATTTCTGGTTCTCCTTTTACATTAATTGGCACAGACGGTTTTGTGAAACTTGACTCTCAAGAGTTGAGACCTTCGAAAATCAAGATATTTGCTTATGGTGCTAAAACAACCGAGGTCCAAGTGAGATTTAAGGCAATGCTTGAATTTAACGGCAAATGTTAAATGTTAAATGTCAAATGTCAAATGCTAAATGTTCTATTTATGTTGTTAAATAGGGTGCTAATTTGTTTAGGAGTCATGATCAAGGAGAACTTGATATCATTTTGGACCTCAATCACCATGATTGTGTCATATCGAAATCGAAAGTAACATGCATAAATGTAGTAACTAATCGGTGGGAAGATACATTTCCAGCTGTTTTCACTGATAATGTTGGTAAATTAAAATGTTTCTAACAAGGAATTGTCCTAAAGGAAGGGAAAACTTCAGTGGTGCATAAAGTGAGCACAGTACCTTTATCCTTGAGGTGAAATGTATGCAAGAAATTGGGCAATATTACCAAACTGGATATAACTGAACCAATTGAAGTGTCAGAGTGATAGGTACAAATTGTTTGGTACACAAGAATGACAACTCCATATGTTTTTCTGTGAATTTGTGTGACCTTAATCATGACATCTGTGTAGACAGAGAACCCTTACCCAACATTTCAGAAATGTTGCCTACTCTTGAAGGTGCTTTTTTTCTTCACCAATATGCATATGTGTGAGGAATATAGGCAGTTTACTCTTTTGTTACACCTTAGGAGTGCATTTCATTATAAACAAATCCCATTGGGTTTGGCATCTCCATCATCGGCGTTTCAAAGGTTAATGAAGAAAATAAATTTTCAGGGCTATATACTGATGTATGGTCATATTATTGTTTAATATAATTCCTGGCATCTAAAAGTACTGCAGATTTGAAAGGAATGTGGATTAACCTTTTGCAGTGAGAAATGCATATTTACTGTAATGAGCATGGAATATTTAGGTCACAATGTTTCTATGAAAGGGATCAAGCCGAAAATGAAGCTCATAAAAGCTATAACTAATGGACTTGCCCCACTCAATAAAGATTAAATGATATGCTTTTTAGGGTTGGCTGAGTTTCTTATAAATTTGTTCCACATTTTCCTGACATTACCAACCCATTAGGAAGCTACTAAGAAAGGTGTCCTGTATGAGTGAAATGAACAATGCCTTCAATCAAATAAAAAAAGATATGGTTGATGTAAACCATTCAATACCAATGATACTAGCATAATTATTACTGACGCTAGTCATTTTGGTTTGGGTAAGGTGTTAATACATAAAAGAAAAACCCGTAGTGAAGAGGTAATTGCATTCACTTCCAGAACTCTTCAAATAACTGAACATATATATATTCAACAATAGAAAAGGAAGATTTGGCTTTGTGTTGGGGTGCCCAACATTTTCAGATGCATGTGTGGGGGGAGTAGCATTTATCCTACATACTAATCTTTAATTGATCTTTGTAGTACCAATGGTGATGGAAAAGCCACTCCCAGCATTGCCAAATGGCTATACCATTGGCAGAAATACAATTACAGCATTAAATCAGTGCCTAAAAAAAATTGGTTACTTTTTTCTTTCCAGGATGTCCGTAGATGATGACCATGAGGTGGAGTGTGAAGATAATTAAAGCTCCTATTTAACTAATTGGTGGAAAGATGTATTACATGGAGCTTTGACTGAAAATTAATGGAGAGATGGCTTGGATGGTATGAATTCTTGAACAAGGTCATATCTTGGGCAGCATTAGGCTAGCCACATTTTTAGGGTTTATCCCATGACGCCAAACAATATGAACACATTTAATCTGAATTGACTTGGGATTTTGTCTTGCTATGGAGATTGGGCCAACTAGTTGTGGTATCTTCTTTAATGAGAAAGGTCTTACAACTAGTTCATGAGGGCCATATTGGGATTCAGGCCATGACACTTAGAGTTGGTGAGGTCTTTTCGTTGCCCAGTGTGGATAAAGCCGTTGAAGAATTTGTTAAAGATTGTGGACCCTATACTGTCAGTGATAAATCTCAAGTTATGAGCCCATCTTCTGTCACCCCAAAAGATTCTCCTACTTTGCCATGGTCAAAGGGGACTGTTGATATCACAAGCCCCATAAGTGTTTTGGCTGACTTGTATAATATATGCTAATGTGCTGACAGACTACTTGTCAAAATGGTCTGAAGTGAGTTTCATGAACATCATCATTATTAAATCTGTTATTAAATGTATGCTGAAAGACATCAGGAAGGAAGAGTTCCCAATGAGATTATTACAGACAATGGTACCCAGACCGTTTCCTCTGACATGAAAATATTCTTAGACATTCACTGCATTAAATGGATTAAAACCTCTTTGTACCATCCCAGGAGCAATGGTTTGGTAAAGCGGTTCAACAATACACTGAAAGAGAATTACAGTTGGCATTTGCCAGCAACCTAGACTGGAAAATGGTTGTGAAAGACATGCTATAGGCCTTCTGAATGACATCGAATGTATCTACCGGTGTATCATCATGTGTACTCTTGATAGGTGCATGTACCTGGCTCCAAGTTGAACATGGAACGGATGGATTGGAATCAAGTTGATGCTTCTTGTTTATCTAATGTTGCAAATGTGAGGAGAACAAATCTAGATTGCGTATGCAAATTTGCACATCAAGGGGAATGTTTGGGATTTGTCTGTTGGAGGTTGGGCGAGGATTAAAAAAACTGTTATTGTGACTAAAGATCTATCCAAGTTTTTGCCTTCAGTACGTATTGAACGTATTTTTCCCAATGTAATACCTACTGGTGATAGCAAGTTCTGGAATAAGGACAAGGTTGCTTTAATACATTGCAGGATGGAAGGGTTGGTGGGTAAGTATTTCGATAAAGATGTGCTGGTAAATGAACACATGGTTCATGATACATGTAAGCAATCAGAAGGGCACTTGCCTGCGTATTATAAAAAAACATTTTTAAGTGATGTGTGTTATTTATTTATTTATAACGTTTTTTATAGCGCGAACAAGATCCCGCGGGATAACAGAGCGCTTTACAATATGATGGGAGGAAGGACAAAACAGTATCTGTAGGCAATATCCAAAAGAGTAAGGGAGAGAAAGAAAATACATTACAAAATACAACTAGGAGGGTAATACAATAAAACAAGTGAAGGCGGGTAATAAGGGTGAGACACAATGTTCAAGGGGGAGCTGAAACAAAAGTAAGAACAAAGTCAGCAGGTGCAATGTCAGCGGACCTGTGCGACTAACCCTAGTAGGGTATAAATTTGTTAATTAGGAATCTTTTGGCTTCCACTTTGAACGCCGTCAATGAGGAGATTCTGCGAACTTCCGGTGGGAGTCTTAGGGGCGGCTCTGGGGAAAGCTCGGTGGCAACTTCTCTTTTTCTTAAGGATACATGGTTTCAGGAGGAGGGAAGAGGCACTTCTTGATGCTCTTACTCCACAGGATAAGGTAAGTTTTTTTGCAAGGTACGTAGGAGTATTTAGGTGAAGGCTTTGTGTGTGAGAACAGCAATCTTTAATTGAATTCAAGCTTCGAAGGGCAGCCAATTCAGGAATTTTGGGACTGGTGATATATGATCTTTTCGCTTGGAATACGTAACCAGTCTAGCAGCTGAGTTAAGTGTAGCCCTTAGTGGAGCCAGAACGTATTTGGGAAGGCCACGAAGGGTAGCACTGCCGTAGTCTAACTTCGGCAAGACAAGCACGTCAACCACTTGCTTTAAATCAATTGGGGGAAGGAAAGGTTTGATATTTCTTAGAGTTCTCATCAAGTGGTTGGCTCCTTTCCATACATTGCTGATGTGACCTTTCTTATTCAGGTGCTTGTCCATAGAGATACAGAGAGACTTGGCTGTGTCTACGATAAGAGGCGTACAGTTGAAAGCAGTGAGGTGGCTCAGCCAGAGGTCTAACTTGGGGATGAGATTCCGGGGGGAGATGAGCAGGAATTCCGTTTTAGAGTGATGAGCAGTAGATGATTCTCCGTTAACCAGTTTTGAGTAAACATTAAGGTAGTGTTAAGTGAGATTATGTTTTCCGAGGATGAGATTTTCAAATATAATTGCATGTCGTCCGCATACATGTGGAAGAGAATGTTCATGGAATTTAGAGAGTAAGCAAGAGGTTCCAAGAAAAGATTGAAGAGGATAGGAGATAGAGCGGATCCTTGGGGGACCCCCATGTGTACAGGAGAGGGCTGGGAGAGAGAGTGGTTTGTCTTGACTCTTTGAGTTCTTTACTGAAAGAAGAATGAGAACCATGATAACACCTGATCAGAAAAACCCATTCTATTTTGCAGGATGGATAGCAGGTTATCATGATTAACCGTGTCAAATGCGGAGGAAAGGTCGAGGAGGATCAGGAGGCAGGATTCATTTTGGTCAAGCATAATTAAGATGTCATCAAAAACGTGAGTGAGAACCGATTCGGTCCTGTGCCACTTCCTAGAGCCTGATTGGTGCTGTTCTAGGTGTTGGTGGTTCTCTATGTGGGCACAGAGTTGTGATTGCACACATTTTTCTAGTAGTTTCGCTAAGGTGGGGATGTTAGAAATGGGGCGTAAATTATTGAGATCAGATTTGTCCGTGTTAGTTTTTTTTAGTATGGGTGTTACCTGAGCTGCTTTTAGGCATCTGGAATCATGCCTTGTGCTAGGGAAGCATTAACAATGCTAGTCCATGTGGGGATCAGAGCATTCTTGATTTCTTTGAAAATAGAAGGGGGCAACGGGTCGCTGAAGTGGTTGGAAGGGTTGATATTCTGAAGAATGTTAAAGATATCATATTCGCTAAAGGTGGTAAAAGCGCACCATGATGCATTGTTCTTGGGATTCGTGGAGGTCAATTTAAACCTCACAGAGGAGTCAATGGGTGAGGTAGTAATTGGAGCTGGAAGTAAAGCCTTCATAGCGGCGAGGTCAATGGAGATGGTTCGAGATTTCTCCGTGAAGAAAGCAGCAAGATCATCACAAGAAGGTGGGTTGCCCCCAGGATCAGATTGGTTAGACCCAACGACTGATTGTTATTTGACCAAATCGAAGAGTTTCTTGGGGCGGATTTCCGCTTGATCCAATTGGTGTCTGAAGTAACTCGCCTTAGCACTCTTGATTTATTTGTTGTATCGGCTCCTGGCGTCTCTAAGGAGTTTTAGTTGGTCCGAGGAGGGATTGACTCGCCATGACCGTTCAAATACCCTAAGGTTGAGGCGTTCTGAGTTTAGGTTTTCATTATACCAAGGTTTGGATATTTTTGTTGAGGCATTTTTTTGTTGGAGTGGAGCAATATTCTCCATGATGTTGGAGATGGTTGAATTGTAGGCGTCGGTGAGTGATTGTATCTCAAATATATCAGCTTGAGAGGAGAGGGCAGATTTACAGTGGTCAGATAGTTCATCAGAGTTTATAGCTCTTATGTCCCCTTTCCAGATCTTAGATTTTAGAGGTTGAACCTTTCTCATCAATACTTCCCTGTTGATATAAAAGAGGATGCAGTGGTGGTCGGACCAGTCACAAGGGGTGATGGACTCAATGGAGATAGACTGCGCTTTAGAAATAATGAGGTCTAACGTTTCTCCTTTGTGATGAGTTGGTTGGATACAGTGCTGAGTAAGATCTTGATCAGTTAAGAAGGATTTAATGCAAGATACAGCAGGTCGTTGGTGTTAGACCAATGAAGGTTGAAATCACCAAGGAAGATTTGTGATACCGCTGAGTCAACATTACTAGAGATGATTTCATTAGTTGCTCAGTGAAAGGGAGATTGTCGTCCGGGCCGATTAAAGGTGTAAAGTTTGCAGACAGCTAGGTTCATACTTTATATAGTGAGACAGAGGTATTCACAGGAGGTAGGCGTCAAGGAGTCTGATTGAGAAACCGAAAGTGTGTTTCTGTGAATACATGCTAGTCCCCCACCTAGTTTCAGATTTCTGTCAAACCTAATTATGTCATGAGTGGGGGGTACTAGGAGGTCTAGGATAGGAGTGGAGACTGGATTTAGCCAAGTTTCAGTAAGGATGATAATGTCTAAATCGTTGTGTTGGATGAGGTCGAAGATATCGGTGGCATATTTACTGGATGACCTGTAGTTAAGTAGTACACATTTAAGACGGGGTGGATTTGGGGAGGGAGACGACTGGGAGCTCTTCACACAGGTGAGGTTGTTAGTGTTACTGCAACTAAGATTGTGACGGGGTTCTCTGCACGGATTAGACGGGATGGAAGGAATTTGTCTCAGAGGGTCTAGGTAAGGTTCTCACAAGGCCGTGCTGGAGTTGTGAGAGACATCTGGATCAACGGTCGAAAGGTGGGACTCAAATCCACTGTGACAGACATTAGCGTTAGGTCGTGGGGTAAGTTTGGAAAAGGACGTGTTTGTGTTGAGCGAGTCACGTGGATCAGTGGTTGAAGGTTGGGACTCATCTCCAATGTGACAGGCATTGGCGTTGACTATGCTGATTATTCTTGTTTCTCATTATACTCATGTGCAATATCTGCGTAGTCTGCTATATTTAGTACCATGTTAACACCATTATTTATTAGTCATGGATGCTGTTTGCGTTATTTTGTATATATTGCATTTATTTTGAAACCTTGTTTCTATTGTTCTCCATACTTTTATTTCTGTTATGTGTTGTGTATTAACCACAATCAAACTATCTCTTATTAATTTTAGGGAGGAAGATGTGTGGGGGTTTGTTTTTTGTACAGATCTTAGCGAGGCACTGTGAGGTCAGGTGAGATGGAACAGGGTGGAGGAATCCATCAGTTGGCAGTACATGTGAGGTGTCAGTGCAGTGGTCAGTGTATGTAATCTAGCAGGACCTAAGGAAATATACCTACTTACATGCCTCATATCAATTTGACTTTTTCGTTTCTTTGTTCTCTGCGTGAAACAGCAGAACGCAATCAAGCACAATGAAATTAGTCAGTGGCCGAAATGGGCTTACCCACTGCCCTATACTGTTTGCTCTGGTGAACTGAAGAAAATGTGAATGACACAGTAACAGATTAACAGATGTAGAGAATGGGTTGAAGACCCCTAAAAGAAAGTATATTGTATATATAAGTTTGGTAAAGTCAAAAGATTTTGGCTAACCACAATTTAGAAAGAAGTTTGTTTAATTTGCATGGTCATACTTGCATTCGTTAGTTAAATGCATACGCCTGCTGCTTCCTCTGTGTTTAAGAATATGTTAATTCATTTTAGCTCACATTTTCATAATCGGTTTCCTGTGTACAGAGGTGGTTTTACAGCTAACCAAGGCTTTTTCAATGGAAACACCTTAAAGAAATGCGACATATGTATTAAACATGCCCACAGTGAGTGACAAGCAAGAAATTGGTGGTTGGTACAGGGCGTAAGTGAAAAACTTCACTAACACATTGCACAACTATCTGTCACGCAACCCCATTTTCTCTACAAAACATGTCATTGTTTTTCTAAGTGGATTAAAAACAACACTACCAACCATCAGTACATTTGTTTTCAAGCTGCTTGCTTTTTGTAAAAAAAGAAATATGGTCAACCACATGTTGTTCATATATTGAGCCTGCTTTCCAATATATCATTTTGGTGCCTGATACAATCTTCACCTGAAGAGTGCAGTAGTCATGTTGTCCAATTAATCTAAAACTATCACTTGTCATGATGTCCTGATTTGATTGGCTTTTTGGACATTTTGTTGGACCCAGCTTCCCCTTTTTTTTTCCTTAGACATCATTTAAACATTTATATTAATAAACTGGGATGGCAGTTTAATTGGGGGTTGATGTATTTAACCCCTTGCGTGCGGGGCGTATTCCCCGCCTGTGCTGACTCCGCCTTGCGCGGGCGGAGTCATGACGGAACGGTTCCGTCATCAGCACAGCTCAACCGACGCTGATGACGGAACCGTTCTGTCATCAGCACGCAAGGGGTTAAAGGTTTTTGGTATACAAGGGAAGTCAGTTCTTAAGTGGCCTGTTGTGTTGGTAGGCATAGTTCAACACATATTACCTTGTCAGTATCATGAAAACCATCCTTCATTTTCAACAGAAGCATTTTGATGAGGCATGACTTTAAGTGTAAGGCGTCATGGCTGTGGAGGCATTATGCTCCAAACCCACTTGTACCAACTTTATTTCAGGGAAGGAAAGCCTGGGAGTGTGCACAGACTGTTGGCGCTGTCTGGAGTGATATTTATACAACAAAAAGGAGAGAAGGGCAATAACTACTCAGACTGAGTAGTAGGTCCAGCCACAGCGGTTGCCCTCAGCAAGAGTGAATGCAAAAGTTGCTGGGCTGTTCCTGAGATAAGAGGAAGGTACGTGTCACGTGACGTGTGGGATGTTGGTAAGGTCTCGAAAGTCCTACCATTGGGCATCCATTTTGTTGGATGTAATGCCCTCACACACCCTTGCAGGTGTCATGCTTCATCATCTGGGCATGCTCCTCGTTGGGTCGGCTGTGCAATACCCAACGGGTAACACCTCAAAGAGGGGCTCTTTGGCGGAGATCTTTTTCCAACTGCCGTATAGATGAAGTGCGGGTGTGGACCAGAAAATATGTAGTCGTAGGTTTGTGAATTAAAATAAAGCTAGGGGTGCCAAGAAAGAATTTATTCTGGTGGTCCTCTGCTCTAATTAAAATAAGCCTGAAAGGTACTCGCTGGAATGTTATGCTTCCAGTGGCGAATATCCTTCCAGTTGGTGCTCTTATTTGGTCGACATGTTTCTCGCTTGTGTCTATTAACTAGCAATTCTTCAGGACCTAAGGAATTTCTAAAGCAAATATCTAAAGTGTTAACTGTCTACATAAAAGTGTTCTCACTAGTGTATTTGTCAGGTGTACAAACTAGTGGAATTGCTAACAGAAAAAAAGGTTTTTCTAGTAGTAGTACCTGCGTTGAGCTGCAACTACCTAATCAGTGTAGTGTTCAGGTAACAACAGTATCCAGCGGGTATAGCATCAGGTTTAAGTCCTCCAATAATTGGTTGTGTTTTCCTGTGCTGCCACCTTATGGCACCACCCCTCGCCGCCGGATCCGACGCCATACAAACCTTCTCAAAGTAGTTTTTACTTATTATTACCTGAAAAAATGCCCTTTTGCTTTTGGTCTTGCAAGACGGACTTGTATGACGTCTTTGGCAACTTTCATATTTGGGAAACTTGGCAATCAAATATATCTGTGTCTGACAGCGTTTACAATCTGCTGAAAAGCAGACCTGGCACAAATGACTACCCATCACCTTACTGGCTGTGGGAAGCCACATGAAGGTGTCAAGGTGACTGTGATCAGCAATGAACCAGTGGCACAGCCGGACAAACAGTAGCTACTGGAAAGGGGCCTTCCTGTTCTTGGTCCTGGGAGTGAACTCATGTGCTCCAATGAATAGGGCATATCTAAGGGGTTCATATCAAAGCAACAGGACCTCGTGATATGCTCAACACTCAGGCTCGTGGGTTGCACTCCTCTGAGCTTTGCAGTGGTTTTGGTCCTCCAGTTCCGCTACCTTGCAAGCTTCAGCAACAGCAGTGTCTCCTCCGGAGCCAGGAAGTGTGCTGCAGCCACGTCCATAGCATTACTGCTGGTGTAGGTCACTTTCACAAGGCCCCTCGTGGAGTTACCGCCTGCTTGTAGTTGTTGTTACATTTTGCAGGTCATTGCACTGATTCTGGTTTTCCTATGGGATATCTTTATAAAATGTTATTTTGCCCAGGGGGCATTACCAGCAGTAATATTATTGCATCTTTTATCTTCCTCCTATTTAGTGGGGTGAGCACAGTGTTCAAGATCTGCAGAGGTGGGGAACCTGCAGTGATCTACTTCTGTATGATTCGATGAATTCTGCCATTTTCAAAATAAGAGATCAATTAGATTACTCTGTTTGCCTCTCAATGTTGACATTGGTTTCCCGTCGCCAGATGTGTGAATGATAACGCTTTTTAGATCTCCAAAGGTGGTGTGCAGGTAAAGTGTTTTATTGATGCGCCTCTACCAGCATATGACGGGTACTTCACGTGCTGTATATTTTGTATTTGTTTTTATAGGGCACAACCTCGCTATATACCAACAGTGTGCCGGACAATTTATATCCACAGTCAGAACCAAGATCTCCTAGTACCCCAGGTGACAGAGCTCCCTGCAGATGATAGAACACCCGGACATCACCATAAAGGTGACGTTGCCACCATTATACAAACATAGAAAACAAGCATTGGCAAAGCTAATAGGCTCTTCCCTTTGGCCTTGTGGAGTACCGGGTTTTTATGGACCCGGCGGTGCCAGGGAATACACCTGAAAACTCCTGAGTCCTTCCTGTCTCAGACTACAGAAACACAGAGTCTTCTGGGTGAAGTCAAAGATCGTATTTATTGGCTGCAGCCAGTAACAGGTATCCTAGAAGTACAACAGCATGAAGCGCATGTATGTTCTCAGGAGACTGCTCTCTTTTACGAAGCCAGCCTTCTTCTTTTATACAAAATAATGTGCTTTAGGCAAACATTCCTTATTTTACAGTTGACGATCCAAACATTTTTACTACAAAGGAAAAGCAAAGTCATGATGACAAGCCCACATTTCTGTTCGTCCAGCTCATAATTAATTACCCAGCGAGGTCCAGTATTTCCAACAAATATCGACGGACCCCCAATAAAACCGGGCACCTCCTCCTCATAAAGCAAGTCATAAAGCAAAAAACACAGGGACAGGTGTGTGCAAGATTAGGCATGGTTTGTGTGCGATGAAAGGTTTATGATATGTTGTGCCTTGATACGAATCTAGCTCGGCCGCTGGGAGAGGACCTGGCCGAACAGGTTTGGCTTTGGGCGGAGGAGTCAGCTTGCCCAGGTCACAGGGGAGTCAGCTAAGGTGTACGTGTCCTTCGGACCAGGTTTCGGCTTCAGTCATTTGGCTATGTGAGGGCAATCACAAAATGGATGCCGTGTACAAAATGGAACCCGAGGGTTCATGACGGAAACGTTGATTTAAGGGTGAATTCGTCGCTCGAATATGACGAAAATGCTTATACATAGCATACTTGACATTTCCGGTCCGTTGATACCAAAATCGTCATGATGTATACTGTTGGAGCGTTATCTGAGATAAAAATGCAGCAACTTGATTGGATCAGCTTACATACCCCACCTCGGTCTGCAAGTATGACGTCTAAGGCGACCCTATTCTGAAGAGTCATAAGGCGGTCCGACTGGAGCTCCGCAGTCAAGTTACTAAGGGCACCGGCAGTTTCGACTATGGTAGATTCAACTACCCTCGTCAATTGGCGAATGTTCCTGCTGTTCACCATAGGCCCCCAGAACGGCAGAAAACCTTTTACGAAGTCTCCAAATTCTTGTCCCGTAGTGTCGTCTTTACTCACAACACCTCTAACTGTCCCTGTCCTATGGTAATCTGCCGCGGCCGTGTAGGTGGGAGGCAACAGGAACGAAATGAAACATGTGCCCGAGAAGTCGGGGGGGTAGCCATGTATATGCTCTATCATGGCAGATGAAGTAGGTGCCCTTAGCTGCTAGGAATATAGGGGAGGTCTGAGACCAAAAGACATATGTTTCAGTATAGACACTCTTCCCATACTGGGCTCCGGGATTCCTGCCATTACCTTGCAGACATAGGTGACCCTTATGGGGTACAATCCAAATCGGGGAGGATTTCTTTGCTTGTTTGTTCTCATTCAGAGCAACTCTATATCCGGTCATGTTCCATCTAGTGTATGCTTGCAACTCATCTCCAGGAATGGTTCTATACGAGTCAACGTCTCTACTCATATTCGTGATTCCTACCACTAATGCCTTGTTGCTCGAGTTACTTCTCGTGGAACGTGGGGGATATGGTTCGATGGCAAATAGGAACATCGTCTGAAACGCCCACAAAGAACCATAGTAGCTGAATAGCAAGACGAAATATGGCATACCTTTATCCGTCGTATGTGGCATAAGACCACACACCCAACAATTAGTTGTGTTCATTACTAACTGGTGTTGGTGTAACAGCTGAACAAATGAATTATTTGCAAATTCTGATCTTCTAGTGATCTCGTGTTCAGGCAGAGGGTAAAAAGAATGTGAGGAAACAGTAGGAGGAGGTATGGGCTGTGTAGTGGGTGCAAATGCCACTTGAAAAGTGAATAAAATATATCCTATAAAAAATGTCATCACACTAAGCAACATACAAATACATAATATCAGAAATCGTGTTCCTGTCATTAATGTACACATTCTGGCTTTAAAGTTCATTCGTCTGGCAGGTCTCTTCATCTTAGAAAACTCCATCCCTTCTAATTTGCTGCCCGCTGTGGTAGGGTGTTTCTGCTAAAGAGTGCTTCTGTCAGTCCAGGGTGACTCCCTTAAACCAACAGAACTGTCGACCTAACGTCTTCAGCTGCACTCCAGAGACTTGGGCAACCGCGACCCTAGCAGCAGAACCGGAGGGCGGTTCGAAAAATAAAAATGAGCAAGTTTCTCAGACGAGAGAGCTGCACAATCAAAAATAGCCAAAAAGTACATTTTTATTTGTGCATAGTCATAGTTCTTGGCCTCAAATTGTAGCGTGTTTTTCCAGGGATTGTCTGGTTTTCGAACAACAGTTCAGGTTCTGTAATGTTCAATCGCATCGACGGTGGCACAGATCCTTGCAGAATGTCGTCGCTCTCGCATACAGAGTTTGTTCCTTTTACCTGTGCATCACTGAAAAGCAGGAAGCGAGGCAAAGTTTCAGTCTCAGAATCAGCAATCCCCTCCTGGACCCACCGGTCGTGAGGCAGGGGTAGAGGGACCCTTTTGCAATGGGCCCCGTGGATCCAGTGTTTCTTTCCTTCTACGCGAACGGCCGATCTCGTGGAGAGAAGTACTAGGTGGGGACCGGTCCAGCGGGGCTCATCATTCTTTGTCCGCTGAAAATTCTTCACGAGCACATACGTTCCAGGGTCGATAGGATGTCCTGGAGCTTCAGTAGCTTGAGGTAGAGTATCATGTACCTGTTGGTGTAAAACACGCAATTTAGCCTCAATTCGTACAAGTAATCAAGCAGTACAGGGTGCTCTAAGTCGTTGAATCTGGCTGGCCTTGGCACTCTCCATATGTTGGCCGGACGGCCGAACACTATTTCGTAGGGACTAAGTCCCACCCTCGAGTGCACAGTCATTCTTGTGGATAGGAGTGCCAAGGGCAGAGCGTCAGGCCAAGTAAGACCAGAACTCGCTTGAATTTTGGGCAGTTTTAGTTTTAGCGTGCCGTTGTAGCACTCTACTAATCCAGCTGATTGGGGATGATTTGCAGCGTGGAAATTTTGATGAATGCCTAGTCCTTTACACACTTTCTTCATCACTCGACCCACAAATTCACTCCCATTATCACTCCAAACCATTCTCGGCATTCCGAATCTGGGGAAGAACTCCTTGATAAGGGTTTTAGCTGTTGATAAGGCACTATTGTCTTTCAGGGGGTATGCTTCTATCCATCTTGAAAAGGCACAAACAACAACGAGTACATATTTCAGATTGTTGCACCTCTCCATGTGGATGAAATCTAGCTGCAAAACCTTGAACCGGTACGTAGGAGGAGCAAAATGACCAGCTGGAGTTGGGGTTCCCCTACCAGGATTGTATTTCAGACACACCATACAGTTCTTGACTATATTCACTGCATACTTAGGGATTCTGGTGTTCTGCCATACCGGAGCCAGTAACTTGCAAATTCCTTTCACACTGATGTGCGCCATTCCATGCGCCATTGTAACCACTGCAGGCACATACGCATCGGGTAGCAACCAACGCTGATGCTCCGACAATTCAACCCAACAACCATTCGCGTCCAATTTACCCGTGCTTTCTTTCCATACCCTCAGTTCTCTCTCTGTAGCTTCAGCTTGAATGGACTTCACACTCTCAATCGTGTCTTCACACATACCAACGTCACCCACCCATCGTGCAGGGCCTGCAACATACATTCGACTCTTTATATTCCTTGCGGTTTCTTTCGCAACCTCATCCGCAAACGCATTTCCTTGACCAACATCATCTGTAATCTTTTTGTGTGCACTGCATTTCACAATCGCCACTTGCAACGGCAGGGTCAGTGACTCGAGAAGCTCATTCACCAACTGACTGTGCTGGATCTTAGCGCCATGCGAAGTCAAGAAACCTCGTTCATGCCACAAACGTCCAAAACTATGGGCAACACAAAAGGCATACTGACTGTCAGTGTACACATTCACTCCTTTTCCTTTTGCCAACACACACGCTCTTGTTAATGCAATCAACTCAGCTGCTTGCGCTGAGTTATGTAGGATACGTGCAGTTTCAACAATCGTATGCAAGGTCGTAACAGCATATGCCGCAGTCGTATCGCCATTCGGCAACTTGAAACACGAACCATCAACCCATAAAGTGCCATCACATTCTACCAGAGGAGTGTCACTAATGTCTATTCTCCCTTTCGTTTCTTCCTCAGTTCTAAGGAGACAATCATGTGATTCTTCAACATTCTCTGTCTCGACTGGGATCGGCAACAACGTAGCTGGGTTTAATGCTGGGTTTAATGTATTGCACCTCTTGATGTGCACATGACTCGCTAGGAGGGTTAATTCATAACCTGACAATCGAGCACTAGTTAAGTGCTGTGTCTTGGTTCTGTTTAACAAAGTGTCCACTGCATGCGGGACCATCACGATTAACATGTTATTCATTACTAACCCAGCAGACTGTCGAATAGAAACGGCTGCTGCGGTTGTGGCTCTCAAGCAACTCGGCAATGCCTTAGCTACCGGATCTAGAGTCGACGAAAAGTACGCGCATGGACGTTGCTTGTCCCCAAAAGACTGTGTCAACACTGATAATGCACAACCTTCTTTCTCATGGACGTATAATGTAAACGGTTTACTGTAGTCAGGGGTACCCAACACAGGAGCCGAACACAATGCATCGTGTAATTCTAAAAAACTTTTCTGACAATCTTCAGACCATGGGATGGGATTCGGTGTATCTTTACAAGTTAATGCCACCAAAGGTTTGGCCAATAAGGAAAAATTTGGTATCCATTGCCTACAATATGATGTAATACCTAAGAAAGCACGCACTTCTCTCTGTGTTCTTGGCGCACTCAACTTTGCAATTGCCTGAATTCTTTCTGGGGTCAGTTTCCTTCCCTCCTTCAATAAGAGGTGACCTAAGTAGGTCACTTCTTGTCGACAATATTGCAATTTTGAAAGAGACACTTTGTGATGCAAATCAGATAAATGATGCAACAACGACAAGGTGGCTTCTTTACAACTCTCCTCAGTATCTGTGGCAACTAACAAATCATCGACGTACTGAATAAGGGTAGCGCCATCAGGTAAAACAATCGTATCAAGCTGTGTTTTCAAAGCCTGGCTGTATATTGATGGACTTTCGCAGTAGCCTTGAGGAGCGCGCTTGAAGCGGAAGCTTCGGCCTCCTAAACTGAAGCCAAAAATATTCATGCTCTCCTCGGCAAATCGGGATGCTGAAGAAAGCGTACTTCAAGTCAATCACTGAGAACCAAGCCGCTGAAGCTGGAATCATAGTCAATAGGGCAGTTATATCAGGGACAACCGGAAACTGTTGCACAACGATCTTATTCACCTCTCTAAGATCAATCACGAACCTGTAAACAGGTGGCTGGGAAGGATCAGTGCATTTCAGAACAGGCAGAACAGGACTATTACAAACATTGCCTTTCGTCTCTTCAATTACATCTTTATCAATCAGGTCATATATTATTGCCAACAATGCCTTTTCACCTTCGCTAGAGATTTTGTACTGGGGAATGCGCGGCATTCTAACATTGGCTTTCAATGTCACAACGTATGGTGATATTTCCAAAAGACCCACGTCATTAGGACCAGTAGCCCAAAGAATATCCGGGAGAGAAGACGGTTCTGTCGGAAGTTTATCCTTTGATAAATACATCGGAGAAACCACTCTCTTGCCCAGTGTAAGTTGTACTCCCGAAGGAGAACAGTACAAAGTTGCATACAATCTTTTCAATAGATCCAATCCCAACAAATTTCACCACAACCTGTCGTCAGAATGAGGGGTGTTTCCAATTCACAAGGTCCAATAGAAAGCAACATAGGACTAGAAATCGGATTCCTAACTGGGGCGCCAGAAAAACCTACAGAAACATTCATTTCGCCAGACAAAGGTGCGCCAGGGAGTTTTGAGTGCATAATAGAACTCTTTGTAGCACCAGTATCCAACAGAAAAGGCTCTGACACACCTGATGTACTCACCTCAACATAAGGTCCACTCTGATCTACTGGAACTGAAACAACTCCCTCTCTCTGTCCATGGCTGTTCTAGCAACCATTACCTACCATATTCTCATCTTCTGCATAGTAGTCATCAGCATAGTACTGAGCTGTTCTACCAGACGCGTTATTCTGTTGGTCGAAACTATTCATTGAATTCTGAGGCGGTAAGGAACGTGCGTTCTGGAGAATATGTCCACGTCCCCTTCCTCTAGGGGCTTGTTGAACGCCTCGACCTCTCGCACCAGAAGTACCATTCGTGCGTTGTAACAAAATCGGACAGCTACTCTTAAAATGACCCTCTTCTTTACAATATGCACACTGATTGGGTCCATACGGTAAACGCTGTTGAGAAGACTCGTTTCGTTGCGAGTTTCTCGAATATTGCTGAGGCTGCTGATAATCGCGCTGATTATTAGTGCGGGGTGGATACGCCTGTTGCATCAGAATTTTAGTTTTTAATTCCTTAGTCTTTTTATCCGCTTTCTCTAACTCATCTTTGCGCCTATTTTCGTTGTACTGGGCTGTGGCTAAGATCTGCGCTGACGTGGAGACAGCCCAAGCACTCTCGGAATTCTTCAACTTAGCACACAATTCAGGAAGTAATTTATGCACAAATTTGTCGACGAACAATCTCTGGCCACCTTCGGTAACCATATCCTGACCACTATGATCTACGAAAGTTTCTTCGAATCGCGTGAAAAAGTCAGACACTTTCTCGTCCGTCTTCTGCTTACACGCAGACAACTTGTCCCAGTTTATACGTAATTCAGGCATTAGAGTCTTCATATAGGTTATTATTCTACCAGGAAGTTCCGCAATTAAAGGTTCGAGTTTAGCACCACCAATTTGGCTGCTGTCTACAGCGGCAATGTTAACCCATGTGTCACCTAACTCTTGATCATGATCGGCGTGGCAAATCTTTCCCCATAAAGGCTGTGGAACCACGTTCCCAAACAACATGTCTATATCGGCTAAGTTCATAATGCATGAGCTTACAGTCTGTGATAACTCCTTACAATACCCTGCTGGATTTTTACGGGGGTCAGGTAATGTCTGTTTGAGAGCCAAAACTTCAGATCTCTTCCAAGGAACATGTACCCATACACGCTGAAAATGCAGCGAAATGGCTGGATTAGCATTTGCGTCCCCTTCCCTCCAAACCGGCGGAACCTCTCTCATGGGATACTGTCACGCCTTTTTCCTACTGGGTGTGTCACACTCAAATAGTGATCGAGAAGTGCCCCCTTTACTCCGATACGACAACAATGTCGCAACCGATTTCTCAACATCGGCGCCTACGATCATGCCTTCCGAGAACTTTAACCGCACACGGTATAATTCAGGCAGATCGTGTTCCGGGTCATTTCCCTCCAAATCTTCACAGAGAAATACACACATTTGCTCAAAAACATATCTTTGCTTCGATGCTTCCCATTGACGGAAGACTTCCACGACAGACTGTACATAATATCTCACAGTATCCACAACCCATTTACGTGCTAATCGATTCAGTAATTCTCTCTCTTGATAGTCAGGCAGTTGACTCCGCAACTGTCTTCGTTTTATGCCAGGGGTCGTATTAGAAGACCCAAAGAAAGGTGAGAAAAGACCAGCGACAGTGTTGGCCATTCTCTGTCGAACAGAAGGAGAAACTGACGGAAGGACAGAAACACCAGGAAAGGCGTGTTGAGGTAAAGCAGAGGTGAAAGCAGTAGCAGAGGTAGTATTAGGATAAGTAGTCGGAACAGTAGGCAAAGTCATAGGGAACATAAATGGAGTAGGTAGCAAAGGCGGCGGCCCTTGAGGGGGCTGGGCCGGAGGAGTAGGAACCAGCTGAAGAGGAGCTGGTGAATGCGGTAGACCTGTGGTCCAACAATGGGGGGTTGCACAACCAAAGGTTGCTGAGGCGCTGTAGCATTCTGCGCATAAGGAGGTGGTGAACTCAGTAAATGAGACATTAAAGAATCTTTATCAAGTCTTTCCTCTGATTCTTGTCCTTTACGTGGCAGAACTGGGTAGCACTTATCTACCGCTAACTTCCTACTTCTAAGAATTTGTTCACTCTCTCGCTCTTCCTCATTATCTCGCAACGGCAGCTTGTACCATTGACATACCTCGTTTATTTTTCTTTGCTAATTTCATTTCTTTCTGTTTTGCTTCTTTGCGCCATAGGCGGAAAGAGTCAAACATCGCCGGCCGGGCTTTCTTCTTAAAAAGTTTTACCTCTAGATTATCTAAAATCTCTGTGTCAAAACTACCATATTGGGGCCATTTTAGAACACCATCGTTTCTGGTGTAACGGATCCATACTTCATTATATGTGATGGGGCCTACGCCGTGTTTTACATAGAGCTCATATGTTGGAGTTCCAATCGGAGGAACCGGACACGAATCCTCCAACCGGGAATCCCTATTACAATCAAGGCAAAACAAATTTCCAAGTCTGCTAAGACCAGGCATCTTCGCTCTCTAGTCTAGCTTCAAACTTCGAAGGATTATCGAATTCGATAGTCTCGTGAATACACGAGTCCTTCGGTTTTGGCACTTGCAAGTCCCAAACAAAACCGTCCCGAAGGATACCCAAAAACCAAGAACCAAACTAAGGACTGGGAGACGCTCCACTTATACTTAACTGAGATATCGATGACGTCACCTGAAGACTCGTTTATCGTTTCGCTCTACCGATCATCAAGGGTCCAAAACAGGGCGGCAGTCAGGGTGATGGAGCAGATTTCATCTGCAGTCAGGCATTGTTTTATTTTTTTGTGCTTCAGACAGACTGCATTTAAATTGCCACGCACCATTTGGTGCAAGTTAAAAACATGGCACATGAAAAATATGAAAGTGAGACCAAATCAGTCTGACATGCTTTTCCTGAATTAACATGTGTTTTTGCAATGTTGAGAAAAGTGGCCTTTTTAGCTTTGAAGATTAATAGAATATGTTTCTCTCTTCCCAGCTCATCCCATGCAATCTAATTCACGATTTCTGTCTTAAAAGACTTTGACTTGTTGCATATTTTGATAAATATTTTCAGTTAATAACACCTCTTTTTCTTTGTTGCACATTGCACATTTTTTGCATGTTGTACATAAATAATAGAAAAGCTGCTTTACGCTAGTAGATTGGCTAGGTAAACATTTATAAGGAGTATTAGTATGAATTTGGGAAACATAATGGGCTGATTTACATGAAATTAACATTATCTTTGTGTTTATTTTATTTTTGGGGCCTACCATTAAATGGCTGCCTGTGAAAGCATCAAAGCTAAGGCTTGCTTTGAAAGAGAAGAGAGCATGTGCAGACTGACCCAGCTTTCCTTAAGGAGTCAAGGACATCTTGAACTGTACATTCTTGTGATTCTGCCAATGTGCCAGTGTTAGTTAAAAGTGTCCATCTGACTGCACTTTGGCAGGAAGGAAGGAACTATAGAAACATTTTCCCTAGCAATTGTTGCAAACTTATAAAATGTATTTATTATGTATGCTTCTTTTGTTAAAACTGATATAGTCAGGTTTTTAGAATGAGTCAGGGTGATGAGAACTCATGCCATCATGACAGACCAATCACGTACAGGTTTTCCTGAAAGTTGAAACATTTTGTGTAGTCTGCCAAAATTTTGTGTATAAATACTACCTCTCCGGAGGAGGGGCTGGCTTTCTTAGCTCAGCTGGCTTCTTGCTCATTTTGGCTTAGGCTTTGCTTCATTCTATGGGTTAGGTACGAGAAACGTCCCGGGAGATTGCTGAAGGGAGGAGTGGCGTCCGAGGAGTGTCAGGGGGAGGTTTCTTGCTTCCACGTCATATTTTTGCACTTAGGCCACATTCCTTTGAGGTCTGGTGAAGGGCGGGCTATCTCACTCCCTGCTTGCTCTTTAGACACAGACAGACAGAGAGTGCAGCTGATTAAATAGAATTAGATGCTAAACTTTAAGTTTATGCTTTGACTAATTAATTAGGTCTGAAAAGATGTATTTGTCTTATGCATTTATTTCTCTTAATGGGAGATTTTTGCAAACTATTTGATTTTTGATTCGCCTTGCAAGACTATATTTTTCTTAGAAACTCTTTAAGAAGTTTGAATGACATTTTGCGCCACAATTTATTTCCTATATGTAATGCTTATATGCAGACTGTAATATGTTCTGTATTAATGCTATTTTTCCTGTTTTCCAAATTCTGTAACCTGATTGATATTTTACTAATGAATAAAGGGTCAGAGAAAAATTAACTTTTGACTAGAAAATAAAACCCTTTAAATACTCAACAACTCTCTTTATTGGCTTAAAATAATAATTACATTTTTGACTGTTCATCTTTATTTAAAGTCTCCTGAAGGTAATACATGGTGTGAAGGGCCCAACACCTTTTGAGCGGTAAATTAGAGGTAGCATGAGTGTTTTGCATTGAGAAATTACCAGAAGAAATTACCGCTCCATCAAGGGCAGCAGTCCTTCGTAGCCGTCGGGACGCGGGGAACCTCGCAGCAAAGACCTTCGGACCACGTCGACATGCAGGGGTCGCTGAAGTGGTTGGCCGTCCTCCGGAATTTTCACACGAAGCTCCTCACGAACCTCTGGCTTGGACCGGTACCACTGATACCGCCCTACGTTGGGCGCCAACTGGAGTACCGGGTTTTTATGGACCCGGCGATGCCAGGGAATACACCTGAAAACTCCTGAATCCTTCCTGTTTCAGACTACAGAAACACAGAGTCTTCTGGGTGAAGTCAAAGATCGTATTTATTGGCTGCAGCCAGTAACAGGTATCCTAGAAGTACAACAGCATGAAGCGCATGTATGTTCTCAGGAGACTGCTCTCTTTTACGAAGCCAGCCTTCTTCTTTTATACAAAATAATGTGCTTTAGGCAAACATTCCTTATTTTACAGTTGACGATCCAAACATTTTTACTACAAAGGAAAAGCAAAGTCATGATGACAAGCCCACATTTCTGTTTGTCCAGCTCATAATTAATTACCCGGCGAGGTCTAGTATTTCCATCAGATATCGACGGACCCCCAATAAAACCGGGCACCTCCTCCTCGTAAAGCAAGTCATAAAGCAAAAAACAGGGACAGGTGTGTGTAAGATTAGGCATGGTTTGTGTGCGATGAAAGGTTCATGATATGTTGTGCCTTGATACGAATCTAGCTTGGCCGCTGGGAGAGGACCTGGCCGAACAGGTTTGGCTTTGGGCAGAGGAGTCAGCTTGCCCAGGTCACAGGGGATTCAGCTAAGGCGTACGTGTCCTTCGGACCAGGTTTAGGCTTCAGTCATTTGGCTATGTGAGGGCAATCACAAAATGGATGCCGTGTATAAAATGGAACCCGAGGGTTCATGACGGAAACGTTGATTTAACGGTGAATTCGTCGCTCGAATATGACGAAAATGCTTATACATAGCATACTTGACATTTCCGGTCCGTTGATACCAAAATCGTCATGATGTGACGATGTTCAAAACACGGGTCCAGAATTTTCGGTACCACACTTGCTAGTGAAGAACTATGGAATTTACTTATATTTTTTGCCAAAGCTGTTCTGCATCAACATAAACAAAAAAGAGTGATGATGTGCACATGTACATGCAACATCATACATGTACATGCAACATAAAGCATGTATATGCGTGCATCTTTACACTATGGCAGCCAAATGTGTGTAAACGGATGCTGTATACACACACACCTGCATCACCACACAATTACACGAAAATATGGTGATTTTTCTTTTACTGTTCCTAAATGACGGACAGTCATGCTGAAGTGGTAAGTTTTAAAAAATGAATAACATGTGCACAAAAGCACTGTTTAAGAAGAACAATTGCAGCTGCCTGACCCTTAAAAAAAGTTTTACAAAAAACATGACAGGAGGGGCAGTGGAACAGCGATGGGGGGGAAGTTGGGGTGGGGGGGGATTTAATGTCAGAGAGGGCGGCCGAGGCGCAACATGGAGCAGGGAGTCAAGGGAGCAACGGAGGAGCTTGAGAATGCGGGGTTGAAAAATAAAATGGAAAATTCTGAGTGGGGGTAGGGAAGCAAAGAATGCACTGGGGGAAGGAGGTGAGTAACACTGAGCGCAAAGGGGGAGGGGTTTCAAGGTGGAAGCAGCGCACTGGAGAGAGGGCAAAAAAACACATGCATTACCATGGAGTGCAAAAAAAAAATTGTTGCATGAATGAGAGCGGTTGAAAGATACAAGTCATTCAGTCAGAAGGATGGTAAAGAAGCTATGCTCAAGGGTAGGGGCAAACGCAAGATAAGGAAGGAACATCATGGAACATGAAGCAAGCTAATGAGAGTGACAAGCAGTGGTGGCTGCTCCCAGGAAGCAGCAGTGGGGCGGGCAGGGGAAATAGGGGAAGGATGGAGGGGTTATAAATAAATAAAAATCACTTACCGGTCAGCCGGCTGGCTGGCGATGCCTCTCCTCCATCCTCTACGTCCTCTTCCTGGCTTCTTCTCTGCAAGCAGGAAGCACCAGGCTCCCAGGATCTCCATAGCCAATAACAACGCTGCAATGCAGTGTTGTGATTGGCCTGAGCGCCGTCGTTCGGCGCTCAGCCTGGGAATGGGAGGGTGGGCATGTTCTCCTCCCAGGCTGTAATGCAGCCAAACATGAATGTTTGGCTGGCCCAAAAGGGCCGGCCAAACATTCATGCACCCTTACATAGTGCCCACCACTCCTCCCCCTTCTCTGAGAGCAGAGCAGATCAACACTGCCAAGACACTGCAGCAGGAACACATACATTGATAATATGCTTTGTTTATTATCATTACATTTTTCCTTTTTTTCACTGCGAAAATCAGTGGGGCGTCGCTTCTCTGCCTTAGCTGAGGAGCTGACAGCTGGTGACAAGAAAGCCGATCAAATGTAAGGAAGGGCTGCTACACAGCCCAGTGTAAGGACTGGCATAGTCCAACGCAGGTCTTGACTCCATTCAGACACAAGCTGTCACGGCTGCACTGTCTATTTCTCTTCCTAATCTAATAGACCCGACTTTCTCTATCCAACAAGAGCAACAATATGATTGTTTCATTGCATCTGTAGGGCCCTGAATCCAAGTTGCTCTGTGTTTTAAAACCCCGTGTTTGTACAAGGGTCAGAATTCCGAATTGGGCAGTATTTTCCAAACCTGGTAATTAACAGGTGCAGTAAATATCACCAACCTTCGTTAAATTGGCCAAAACAGCTGTAATTTAACAGGGGGGCTTTTTTGGAATGTTAAGCAACAAAATCTGCATGTTATTCCCAAAAAACGTGGAATAGGCGCAATGGATCGTACCTGATAAATAATGTACCCTACTGTACCGTTATATTTCATGCGCACTTTTTCTGAACAACTCGGAAATAGCACCGAAATTATTTGTTTAAGCCACTTACCCGTACTGTAAGCAAAACAGAAAGGCTAACTTTGAGTAAAGGGATAATAAGAACAATCTGGGAACAATGTCCATGTGGGAATGCTGCCACCTAGTGTTGCAGTCTATAAAATGCCTGAAGAGAGAGCCTGTGGGAGAGAGCAATGCGGCGTTTCAGGGGGCCTTATTTTATTTTTATTCCGCAGAAAAAAATGCCTGGTGGGGCAGCGCTTCCTTTGACACCTACCTACACCTACCGCCACGCCATCCACCATGAGGACTACATTAATTTCAACCAACCCTACCGACACTCAGTTTCAATAAACGGCAATGAGCTCCCTGGGAAGTTAAAAATGTGAAACAGTGGGACAGGAACATTTCTATCAGCTCTGAACTTCGGACAGGAAGGACACTTTAGCTGTCATCTAAAACATCTTCTTTTTAATTGGTACTGACACAAAAGCTGCACAAACTATATTTAACATTATGTTGTTTTATCATTTCCATCTGAGGACGTCTGCAGCAATGCTCCTGTTTAGAAAGGCTCAGATCCTGACAGGTTAACAATGTTTGGCCTTTTAGCACTTGGATAACTTGGGTGTGAGCACTGCTTACCAATCGGTGATTGATCATAGGAAAAAAGTTAAGAATATATCAAACTGAGACTTTGTAGTCTACTGTTAATATGTAAAAAATAAACATTTATGAACATTCATTCTACCCAGTTTACTAGATGTGCACCAGGGTATAAAGCAAGGAGACACAGTGTGAGTAGAGATACAGTAACAGAGAGATAATGACAGAGGGGCCTAGCTGAGGCCTATTCTCACAGGCATGTGAAGTATGTAAAGTAGTACTCCTAGACTATTCCTTTACACATTCTTACATGCCTTTGTGAACTGGTCCCGAAATATCTGAAATGGAACTAAAATAAGACTATTCGGGGAATATTCAAGTACTATTAAGAGGAATACACAAAGGTCTGTGCCCTCTTTCCACTTTTACTGATAGAGAGTTGAACATTTCTGGGCTGTTTTATAAAAGCGTGTAAGCGCACGTACAAGTGTGCTCCTGTAGTACCGCGTCCTGTGATCATAAGTGCCTCCGTGAATCGCCCCATCGAGCTCGTGATAGCGGCAGTGGAGGGACATCCACCGCTTGTCTATCTCAGAGAGGTCACCGTCTTTATGTGAGTGAGGGTTCAACTTCAACATTTCTCAAACTGAAAAATCCTAAAATATAAACTGGACTCAATAAGAAAACATTGGAGTACATTTTGATAGCCCACATAGTAAGGAAGACCCCAGAGCGAAAGTGTGTGGTATTTTGTGTAACAAGATAACAGAACAGCAACAGAGTTCAGTTAATGTGAAGTTGCATACCAAGGTTATATAAAAAAGGGCACATATAATAAGAAAAATGAAGAAGTGAGAAAATCCAGACAAGGGGTAAACAATTATGTACAAAAGAAACGGTCCAAAAGAGTGTTGCCAGTTGACAAGTACCCAAACATAGCCCTGTGTCCTCCAAACATGCAATGAATACCAAGGCACCTCAACCACTTATATCTGGACAAGATTTCTATCTGCATCAAATCAAATAGTGCCTTGCACAGCTACTCTATAGAGTGTCCTGGCGCTAGATGTACAATGGACCCCTGGTCTTGCCACTAGAGGGACAAAATCTAAAAGGCATCATTAAAAAGCCTGGTTTTCAGGCTATGTTTAAAAGCGCCCATATGCCTAGTCGCACGCAGGTGCAGGGGAAGGGCAAGGCCATTCTAGCTTGCAACAGCTAGCACTGAGAAGGAGGTGCCTCCCCATCTCTTCCACCTCGTCATGGGAATGTTTTAGAATTAGGACAAGTTTAAGATGAGTCAATCTAGAGACTATCTGGACAGAGCTCCATGAAAGTTTGATTGATCAAGTAGGATCCCTTGGTGAACGCTGGCCGCCACATGGGAATACCTGTATTTTCTAGTGTGTTTGAGGGGTCCCGGGCAATTTAAAAGTTTCTGGACTCCAACTTTTGCAACTGGAGCCATTTGCCTCTGGCTTTCTGGGGCCTCTTAGCTGCTGGACCCAGACTAAATACCGAAAACAACGCTTTTGCAATTGATTCTCAGAATAGCAAGGCAGAACAACCCAAGACTTGCTCAGATTGATGATGAGGGTTAGACACACAGACCTAAAGAGAGCAAAACAAGCACAAATCACTTGTAGAATCAGTGTTTCAGAAAAAGAAAAGCACTTTATGCATGCCGAGCTAAATATTATACCTGAAATACAGACACCAACCAACAAAGCAGATCCCTCCATCCTTCTCCTAGCTAGAGATCGGCTTTAAACTGCATCAGCTTTCAAAATAACATAAAGGTAAAGGCCACATTTTTCTATGATGTGCATGTACAAATACTCCGTGGACATGAACTGGGATCTGCATGTCCTTCCTATTAAAATGTACAGACTAGTACACAGGTCTTGGTCCACTGCAGCTTCAAGGCTGCACAAAACAGCTGTGTTAAGATCAAAAGCGGCTGTATGAGTGTTTCAATGCGCTGTTCGGTTGCACCCACCACAAAGTGTTTCCAACAATTCTAAACTCCGCATGGCACATAAGAGTATTTCTGAGACCAACAAAAATCCTCCACCAAAACCATCCAAAAGCGCCCACCCTAGAGAGGATGCTGGTGCCAGCACACAGGGCACAGTTACAGGAGTAAGCCCACAGTGAGCAGAGATGAACAAGATGCCTACACCAGACTCCCCTGCCCTGAAAGGATTTTACCATCAAAGGAGCCAGTGCTGATTGCAGTTACAATTTTTGGGGTTATACAAAGTTGCACGTTGAACATATGCATCTAGCAAAGCAGTACATTTATGCCACGGTTGGTTGGTGCTTGACACTCCTGGGACAAGGGTCGGAAGAGAAAAGGCAGCCACAGAGGAATAAGAAAACTTGAGGGGGCCCCCTGCAATGTACATGGAGGGGCCCCCTCCGGACCCCTGGGCAGCCAATAGTTCATGGATTTAAACTTTGAGTTCAGCAAAGCCCCACCTATATTCAGACAGGGTCCTGGTTAGGATACGAAAACGAGGTGCAGCCTTGATACTAGAAGAGTCAGAGACCAAGAGGACTCGTCACCAGTCACTGTATACACTGATCCTTCACCCTGTGGCCCATAAACCATAGCAAACACAAGGAGATGATGCACGGAGCACTGAAACTTTTCAGATACTTACACCCAGTCCCAGATCTGGGTTGAATCCATCTTCGTTCTTTAACTTACTTCGCCACCCCAATTCATAGAGGTAACATCCCTCATCAGCCAGGCTAGCTTGATTCAGCCCAGGAAGCATAGATCAGCTCTTCCAAAGTGTGGGCCGGGATCCACTGGTGGGTCACAAGCCAGTTTTTGGTGGGTCGCCCAAGGCCTGTTCTAAATGTAATATTTAAAATAATTTTCCAAGATCTCTATTTATGTTTTAGCCATCCAACATGACAGCAAGATAAATCAACATCAGTATTCTCATATACATAATAAGAGATGGTCTCAGATCATGTTCAGCACTATTTGCTTCTGTACAGAACTGTGCATCAATTTTATTTACACAGGTGAAGAGGCCGTGGGCGAGATGCACGACCAAAGAAATTGTGACTCGCAAATTGCATCGCAATAGCAAGCAATTTGCGACATTGATTGCGATTCCCAATGGGGTCGCAAATTGCATGCCTCATGCATATTCATGAGGCACTCGCAATTTGCGACCCCATTGGGAATGGCTGGACCTCCCAGGTATGGTGGCCTGCTGGGCTCAGCAGACCTCCTTGCCTGGCATTGCTTTTCAATAAAGCAGTTTTTTTCCTTCAATGCAGCCTGTTTTCTTTAAAGGAAAACGGAATGCAATTAAAAACAGAAAAATGAAACCTTTTCGTTTCATTTTTTAAAGGCAGGTAGTGGTCCCTGGGAACACTGCCTTCCCTTAAAAAATATTTTTAGAGCCAGTCACAAAGGGGACTCCTTCCCGTTTGCGAGTGGTTTACTACCCTTCTATGAAGGGTGGTAAACTGCGACTGTTTTGTGATTTCAATTGACGTCGCAAAATAGTCATACATGGCATTTGGGGCTGCTATTAGGAAGGGAACGCCCCTTCCTAATTATGAGTCGCATAACACTATGTTGCAAGTCGCAAATTTTTGTGAGTCGCAAATAAGGGGTTTGTCTATGGCCATAGGGATTTTTGCATGCACAAACGGATGTAAGACTCGTTTTTGCACATGCAAATATCCGTCGTACATCTGGCCCCATGTCTCATCCTATCTGGTCACCCCAATGTATGCAGTGTTGTAGATTCACTGGCACTCATTTTTGGAGTCTGGCACTTATTTTTCCTCATAAGTCAAAGAAAGAGTGCAAGAGAGGGAAAAACTAACACAGCGCCAAGGAGGACGAGTAAGATGGAAACATTGCTACAAAGGAAGGAAGCAGGAATCTGTAAGAGAGAGATAAAGGTGCAGGGAGTGTCTGGCAGTGGATTAAAGAGGTATGAGGTGGATTCAAAACCCATTTGGTGCATCAATATTTAGAAGCCCTGCCGCAGGCGTGTATTCAGAGCTTTGGGCACTCATTTATCTAGAGATTAAGCACAGAATGGGGGGATGGCTCCGGAGTTCCGGACGTCTTAAAACTCTCTGTATGGCAGCCACTAGACAATGTTTCCTTTTCTTCTTGTTTAAATAGTGTGCGCTCTGGTTCCCCGTGCGATGCACTTCCGGTCAAAATATTGAAACAACTAGATTCTTCCACCCATCAGATCTTTGTTAAGTTGTTAAATGCCTCACTTACTGAGGCATATGTCCCCCAGCCATGGAAACACGCTATGGTAGTGCCCTTGTTAAAAAAGACTGGTGCTGATATTTTGAATCCTGCTAATTTTCGTCCTATATCCCTGCTGCCCATCTTTTCTAAAGTGTTAGAGAGACACATTAACACCCAGCTTACTGAACTGGTGGAAAGCTCTGGTTTCTTACATTCATCCCAGTCGGGTTTCCGGGCCCGCCACTCGACCGAGACAGCCCTTCTTGGGGTGACGCAGAGTCTCCGACACGGTGTCGATCAGGGTGAAACTATGGCGCTCATCCTGTTGGATTTGAGCGCAGCTTTCGACACCGTGTCACATTCCATCCTCCTTGACTCTCTGCAGTCTCTTGGTGTGACTGGTATGGCCTTAGCCTGGGTGGCCTCCTTTCTTGGTGAGCGAACCTTTCAAGTGTTCTCCCCTAAGGCGGCATCAACGGTCTGTCCATCAGCGCGGGGTGTCCCCCAAGGGTCAATACTCAGCCCCCTATTGTTCAATCTTTATGTAAAACCCTTGGCTAACATCGTAGAGCAGGCGGGGCTGACTTGGTTCTCTATCGCAGATGACACCCAGATTGTCTTCTCCCTATCAGGGCGAGACGAGAATAACCCCTCTGCACTAAAGTCTGGCCTCACTCTTGTGGCCGACTGGATGCAGAGGAACTGTCTCAAACTGAATGGGGAGAAGACAGAGGTGGTCCTTCAATCAATCAATCAATCAAAGACATTTATAGAGCGCACTACCTACCCGTAGGGTCTCAAGGCGCTTTGGGGGGGGGGGGGGGGTGTGCCGCTACTGCTCGAACAGCCAGGTCTTGAGCTTCTTCCTGAAGGAGAGGTGGTCTTGGGTCAGGCGCAGGTCGGCCGGGAGGGAGTTCCAGGTCTTGGCGGCCAGGTAGGAGAAGGACCTTCCTCCTGTAGTGGCTCTGCGGATGCGTGGGACGGCGGCGAGGGCGTGGCTGGCGGATCGGAGGTGGCGTTTGGGAGCGTAGAAGTTGATTCGTTTGTTGAGGTAGCTCGGGCCTTGGTCGTGGAGAGCTTTGTGTGCGTGGGTAAGGAGGCGGAAGGTGATTCTCTTGTTGACCGGGAGCCAGTGCAGGTCTCTTAGGTGTCCGGAGATGTGGCTGTGTCGTGGGATGTCGAGGATGAGTCTGGCTGAGGCGTTCTGGATGCGCTGGAGTCTCTTCTGGATCTTGGCGGTGGTTCCGGCGTAGAGTGCGTTGCCGTAGTCCAGTCGGCTGGTGACGAGGGCCTGGGTGACGGTCTTCCTGGTCTCTGTGGGGATCCACCAGAAGATCTTCCGAAGCATGCGCAGGATGTTGAAGCATGACGAGGAGACGGCGTTGACTTGCCTGGTCATGGAGAGGAGGAGTCCAAGATGAAACCCAGGTTGCGTGCGTGGTCCGTCGGTCTGGGTGCGGTGCCCAGGGCGGGGGGCCACCAGGAGTCGTCCCAGGCGGAGTGCGAGGAGCCCAGGATGAGGACCTCCGTCTTATCTGTGTTCAGCTTCAGGCGGCTCGTCGTCATCCACTCGGCTACCTCTCTCATCCCTTCGTGCAGGTTGGCTCTGGCGGCGGCGGGGTCGTTGGTCAGGGAGAGGATCAGCTGGGTGTCGTCGGCGTAGGAGATTATGTTGAGATTGTGTTGGCGTGCGATGGCCGCGAGGGGGCTCATGTAGACGTTGAAGAGAGTCGGGCTCAGTGAGGATCCTTGAGGGACGCCGCAGATGACTTTGGTGGCCTCTGACTTGTACGGTGGTAGGCGGACTCTTTGTGTTCTTCCGTCGAGAAAGGAGACGATCCATTCCAGCGCCTTCTCCTGGATTCCGACGTTGCTGAGGCGCTGCACTAGGGTGCGGTGGCAGACCGTGTCGAAGGCCGCGGAGAGGTCTAGGAGGATGGGCAGAAATAAGAACTTATGGGGCCCTCAGCACTGGCCAAATGAGATGGGTTCACTTCCTGTGCCCACACATGCCGTACGCAATTTGGGCGTCCTAATTGACGACAAGTTAACAATGAAGCAGCAGGCCATTAAGGTCGCAGCAACCTGTTTTTCCATTCTTAGGTGGCTACAAAAGATCCTATGGATGCTTCCCACTCCCTCCCGTAGAACGGTTGTCCAGGCATTGATAACATCTCGCCTGGACTATGGCAATATACTCTATTTGGGTGCGGACGTAGCCACTGTTAAAGTACTGCAGGTTGTACAAAATGAAGCCGCGCGACTTTTGAAGAATGTTCCTAGAAGAACTTCAGCATCACCTGCCTTGCATGATCTTCATTGGCTTAAGGTCTCTAGTCGCATAAAGTTTAAGACATTGTGCTACATGTTTAGAATCAAGCAAGGCACTGCACCTACATACTTACAAAAGCTGGTGCAACCTTACAGGCCCAAGCGCACTTTACGATCTTCAGAAATTGGGAACTTCATTGTACCAAGATTTAAGCTGGTAAGGATGGGGGGACGATCCTTTTCCTATCTTGGTCCCAAATATTGGAATGCCCTGCCCACAGCTCTTAAACTAGAGACCAGTCTTCTTCGCTTTCGCAGAGCACTGAAAACGCTGTTGTTCACATAAGTAGTTGGTACCTATATGCTGGCTTTATCTGGCATCTTCTTCTCTAGTCTATCCCTAGCGCCGGGAAACACACTGCGGGTAGCTGTGCGCGGTAAAAGTTCAAATAAATATATAAATAAATGGCTCCGGAGTTCCACGCCTCCGGATAGCCGTCATGACTCGTGGTCCCACTCTTCCTCGACAGCGGCAGTCATCGCAGTAATGGCATGCAGTAAAGTGGCACGAAATGAGCGGCGGGCTGGAGCTACCGCTCAGTAGTTCGAGGGAATCGAGTTTGCGGCTTTAGGCTGTGAGCTTTTTGGAACACCTGCAAGTTTTGACGTCCGGATGTCCTTGGTGTAGGGATTCTCGAGCGAGTGTGCCTCCCGCCCCTTGCCGCCCTTGATGTGCTGTTTGTGCGGCGTTTTCATGCAGTGAAGGATCGTGGCTGCAGGAGCAGGAGCAGCATTTCATTTTCGTTCCTTTCTAGAAGTCTATGTGAGTCCACAGGAGCCCTTTTTCGAGAGATAGGCGGACCAGACACTCAGAAAGGAGAAAGGTGAGGCGAGGGGGAGAGAAAGGGGCATTTGGACTGTTTTGCTGTTTGACGGATTTATTGACACACATAGCTTTTTTAATACTGCCCTTAAGTTAAAAATCTCGAGCCCGCTGCTGGGACAATGGGAAGACAACTGAAAGATAGTGAAGAGCAAAGCAAAACTGTCAAGATGGAAACAACTGCCTGTCTCAAAAGTAAAACTCGCCTAGCCCTGGCTAGAAAAGCTGCACGGCTAGCTGCCAAAGAAAGAGATAAGGTCAAAAAGGGAGAAGGAAACTCGGTATCTCCCGCTCCGGGGCAGGATATAACACTAGAGAGCTCAGAAGATGAACTTCATGTCACTTTAACCTCTCCACCAAATGAAGGGGCAGGAAAAGCAATTACGGGGGGGACCACATAGAAGATGTAACGTAAAATACCTTAGCTTTATTAGAAAATGTGGCAGAGGTAGAGTCATCTCCGGGCGAGAAAAGTATGAGCGGGGTGAAAGAGATGAGAGACTTTCCTCTGTTTGCAAAGAAGATTGCTCGCATTCCTCAAGCACCAGTGTTCCCGCTCGAAAAGAACTCCGTAATTCCAGCTTCATCCCCAGTAGCAGTGGTAGTGCATGAACAAATAGATTCTCCCCTGAAATCGCCTGAGAATACAATACAAGCTATATCAAAAGCTCCTCAACTACCTGCGAAAAATTGCTCTGAAGTGGCAGCCAGGGCTGATTCAAGTAGTGCAGTTTCTGGAGCGGAGGCGAGTTCGAGCATAATCAGCGAAGAACTCGCCTCCTAACTATAGAGATACTATCTAAGCAGATTCCATCATCAGTGACAGTTTTGCAATCTCCCTCCCGTCCACCTGCTATATTGTTTCAAGAAGGGGCTTTAGGGGGCTCAACATCTGCAACATCAACATCTGCAACTCCGTTAACTCAAAAGGGGAAAGGTGACAGCTCCGGCAAGGAAATGAGCTGCCAACTCGACATTCACGAGATGTTGAACTTAATTCTCGATGAGATTCGCGAGATAAAGGTGAACCAGCAAGTCGAGATAGCCGCCCTGCACTCCAGGCAGGAAAAATTCGAAGAGTCGATGTCAGGACTCCCTAACAGATTACATGAGGCGGAGGAAAGAATCTCGGCTCTTGAAGATCACATAAATCAAGCAAGAGTAGAAGTTAAAGAGGCAGCAAGTAAAAAGAGCCTCCTGGAGAGTAAACTGGAAAATAAGCTTGAGGAACTTGAGAATCATTCCTGAAGATCCAACTTAAGGATAGTGGGTTTCCTGAGGGCCTTGAAGGTTCAAACACGCTTCAGTGGGTCAACTCTTTTATCCATCAAAATGTATTACCAGAGTTTGAGGGAGACTTAACTATTATGAGAGCTCATTGTGTTCCGGCACAGAGATTCGCAAACTCAACCTTCCCCAGAACTATCCTGATGAATTTTGCGGACTACAGGATCAGGGAAAAAATTCTATCTAAGGCGTTCCAGCAGAGACAATTTTCAGTTACTGAGACAATCAAATGTAGATTTTTTTCTGATATGACTGCCACAGCAGCGCAATGCAGGAAAGAATTTGTTAAAATTCTCCACCTTTTCAAATTGAATGGCACACAAGCTTCAATTGCTCAACAATCTAAATTAAAAGTCCTTGTGAAGGGAACGTTTTACATGTATTCTGATCTTGAGGAAGCACAGTCTCTCCTCAAGGAGATCTCTTCAGAGGCAAATGCTTGAGCAGTGTGTAGAATGGTGGTTGAGCTTGAGGAGTGTTGAAATAGGTTGCTTTCCTATTTGCCGAGGGCAAGATCACTAGCTGTTTGAAATATAGGACATTATAGAAACTAGTGGGCCCTTTAGGGTCATGATAATGTTCTACTTATGTATGTGCTATGCGATTTGCTTGCTTTGCTTTGTTATTAGAATGGTATTAGAATAGTATCAATTCACTTTTTTGTCGGGGGGGGCTGGATGCCCAAAGGGTCACGCAGGGTGTGACAAGAAGACACCCAGGTTAGTAGGAAGGGGTGAAATGTGGCTTGTGTGGGGGGGATGGAAGGATCCACATTTCAGGGGGGCTTGGGGGTTCACCAGGGGTAGGAGAGGGGGGTTGGGGTGAAATTAGTAAAAAAGAGCAGTAGTCTTAGGCAGGGTCGGTACTTAATTTTGGATGTAGGACTTGAAGTTGAGAGAATTTTAATATGGAAATGAATAAATGTAGTATCTTATCAGTTAATGCCAATGGCATTTTAAACAAACAGAAATATGGCGCTCTCATAAAATGGTCAGTATCTCAGAATCTCCATGTGTTGTTTCTCCAAGAGACCCACCTAAAATCCAATGCCCCTAATTTATTTATTCCGAAATATTTGTCTCACCCGTTTTTTGCGTCAGCTGGGGTAGCCCAGAGAGGTGTTGCCATTTACTTTTCCAGAAGACTATCGTGGGAAGTCTTAAAGATTCGAAGGGATCCTAAGGGGAGATGGTTATGGGTTGTTGCTAGAATACAGGGGAAGGTTATGAATTTCGTGAACTACTATGGGCAGGTATCTGATGATGTGTCTAGCATCATAGAAATCAATGATCTTCTGAGGGGGGCTCCTGGGCAGCTTATCTAGGGGGGAGATTTCAACTATATACAATATTTAAAAAGAATATACCTCTAATAAAAATAAGAAACAACTAAAACACAATACTAAAAAGGTTTTGGGCGCTTTAATGTCAGAATACCAACTCATAGACCCATGGCGTTCTATGAACCCAGATGGGGAATCCTTTACCGCTTTATTCGCATCGCTTCCGGACGGCATCCAGAATCTCTTTTTTTTTATATCAAGATCCATTCAGACCCTAGGCTCATCTATCGGGTGTAATCCCTTTTCCGATCATGGGAAGGTAGAGTTAGAAGTTAGTCTTGGAGTAGGAGGCAGGGACCAATCCAGGTGGCAGCTGGACCGTACCCTGCTCCAGAATCAGGATTGGGTGGCTGGTTTTGGAGATTGGATTACGGAATACTTTAAAACCAATAATGACACAGCAGAACCATTTTCGGTTTGGGAGGGATTTAAGGCAGCAGCTCGCGGCCAAATAATATCCTATACATCCGTCCTGGCTAAAGAGAGGAGACAAAAAATATCTATGCTCCAAAAGGCTGTAGATAAAGAACATGCCCTACAGTTCCGCCTATGCCCGAATCATTTGGAGCGAGCAAAGGCGGAGTTAAGAGATTTCTTTATACTGGAAGAGATCAACAGCTCTAGAACCTTTCAGCAAAGGGTTTATGAGGATAGCCAGTTGGTAGGGAATCTCCTGACTAATTCTGTGAGAAAAAGACCAGATACAGGATTATTTCGCAAACATAGAAATTCCAAAGATCATGGCCAATCGAGCTACACAACTAGGGCTTGAAATTAGTACAGGGAAAATAGCAGATTCTATTAAAGCAACAGCAGGGGCGAAGGCTTGTGGGCAAGACGGGTTTCCAATTGAATTTTATAAAAACCTTTTTAAAGGATCTATTGGCACCCTTTAAGAATCTATTTAATTATATTAAACTAGGAGGATTGGTACCCGCATACTTTAAAGAAGCAACAATAATATCCTTTGTTAAAAACGATAAAAATCCAGAAGATATTAACTCTTATAGGCCTATTAGTCTTCTGAACTCAGACTATAAGATTCTAATGAAAATCTGGGCCTGTCGCTTTGTGTATGCTGCACAAGAAGTCATACACAGCGATCAGTCAGGATTTATAGCAGGCCGGTCAATGGCTTCTAATACTGAATTTTTAATTCAGGCCCTTGATTATTTCAATATCAATTCAACCCCAGCGTGTATTTTAATGGTCGACGCGGAACAAGCGTTCGACCTGGTAAATTGGGCAACCCTGTTTTATTCCCTTGGCCAATTCGGGTTTCCAGAGCAAGTGATCAAGATGCTGCGGAATATCTATCAAGGTGCTTCGGCGCAGGTTATAATAAACTCGAATAAGGCCGGTTCAATCAAGGTCAATCGAGGGACTAGGCAGGGATGCCCTTTGTCTTCTTTACTTTTTACTTTTTTATCGATCCCTTAGTGATCAAAATTAGAAACAATCCTGCCATTTTTCCCCCTATCCCCAGGATGGCGAAGCTCAATCTCTTCGCAGACGACATCATTTTTTATTTGAAGCCAAATAAAGAGAATATAGAAAGCATATTGAGGGAATTTAAAGCATACGAACAAATAGGTTACAAAATAAATACTAAGAAGACAGAGGTTCTCGCTTTAAACACCAACCTCAGCCTTTTTCCATCTTGTTTACGTGTTCAGGCGCTAGCCGGGACCCTGTTAGATACTTAGGCATATATGTGACCTGCGAATATCACCAGCTTTATCTTCTCAACTATGTGAGAACGAAAAATAAAATTAAGAGTCTTCTCGCCCAATGGCTTTTACTCCCGCTTACCTTGATTGGCAGGGTATCGTTGATTAAGATGTCGATCCTACCCTTGTTAATATTCCTGTTTTGTAATGTTCCAATCAGATTGAATTCTACCTTTTTTAAAGACATGGAAACTATGATTAGAAGTTTTGTTTGGAGGGGGAAAGCACCTAGGGTTACGTTGTCCGTGATTCAACTCCCAGCTGAACAGGGGGGACTGGCTCTGCCACATTTTAAAACATATTATGAGGCAGCCTTTCTTGATATAGTCGCAATCAACACTCAGTGCCCACACCACAATTACTCAATACCTATTTTCAAAGGGTAAGAAACCAATTTATTGTCACTTCCCTAGACAGCGTTACTTTGTGTCCATTATTTTATATCTTTTTCATATTTGCAAAAACTCATAACAGAAAAGAAGAGAATAGATTCAAATATTTACAAGGCTAAATAAACTCTGTACATACATTAAAGACAAACATTATTTACACATTAGAAAACATTTCAACCTCAAGCATTGCAAAAAAATGATGATAATATCTATGTGGCCCCCCTTGCTAGACTAGTAAGATCGCAGGGGATGGAGGTGGTGTCTTACGCAGACGACACCCAGATCATGGTATCGCTGACTCACTCCTCTGTCCATACATCCGCCTTTAGCTTTAGGTCATGCAAGGCATGTGGCAGATTGGATGATCATCAACTCCCTAAAGCTAAATGGTGATAAGACAGAGGTCTTGGTCTTTGGGAAAGACCAAGATGTTTGGTCGAGCGAGTGGTGGCCTTCATCTCTTGGCACCTGCTCCACTCCCTCCCAATCAGCCAGAAATCTGGGTGTTGTCTTTGACACCTCACTTTCTATGACGCTCCAAGTGAACAGGCTGTGGCCACGTGCTGGGGTGTCATTAGGATCCTAAATAGAATTCGCAACTATCTCTCCCTTCAGGCGCGCAAACAGATCGCAGTCGCTCTTGTTGGCTCCAGGATCGATTATTGCAATTCTTTGTATGTGGAGCTACAACAAGGGCCTCATTCATCGATTGCAAATCGTGCAGAATGCTGCAGCGCGCTTTGTTCTGGCCCTTCCTATGGCATCATCGGCCATGACTTCTAGGAGAGACCTTCACTGGCTTCCTGTCCAGTATAGAATCTCTTTTAAGATCCTATGTCTGACATACAGAGCACTTACGGCTGGCCCCGATGATGCACTTGGTACCTTGCTTACCCGCTATGTTCCAACAAGATGCCTTCGATCGGCCGGCCTATTTCAACTTGTAGTGCCCCGTACTAGGCTGACCAGATGGGGAGCGAGAGCTTTTTCTGTAGCCGCTCCTCAGCTTTGGAACTCTCTTCCAATTGAGATTAAAACCCTACCCTCAATTGATTTGTTTAAAAAGGCTCTTAAAACTTGGTTTTTCATCAGAGCGTACCAATGAGAGAATGCTGTCTGATTCGGCGAGCTGTATTATTTGAAGTAGGCGCCTTGACGCCCATCGGGCAAAGTTTGCGCAGGACAAGATACATTTCATTCATTCATTCATTCATTCATTCATAATTATATCACAAACAACAGTTATTACAATCAATTAATGAGAAAAACTAAGTTTGGGGGTGGGGGAAATAAGTAACTCAATGACTTATAGACGCTTGAATACTGGACCAGCTGGTCCTAGTATCCTAAAAATGGCAAATTATTTCTCCCAAACAACACCAATTGTGGTGTGGGCACTGTGTGTTGATTGCGATTGAATATAGGGTCTAGCCCCCACCACGTGTCTATGGACCTAACCCCTGTTGTTCACAATTTCTTGATATAGTGGCAGGTCTGATAGGTTAAAAAAATAATCGAGATAGCTTCTTCTTAGTAAAAATGATGCAAGAGGCTGATTCTCAAGTTCAGGTATTTTTAAAGATTGCAAGGTTCCCAAAAAGGACAAAATATAAGACTCTGAAAGAATATTTATCTAGATTGCAGTTCTTTTTTAAGAAAAATCTTAGCTCCTCAGCCTCCCAGTTTTTAAGCCTACGAGAATGTTCTTGTCTGGGCCTCCAAATTAGAAACAGCCATATAATAAACTGGGAGAATTTGGGATTTCGGGAGTTAAGGCACTTCGTTGTTCAGAATAGAATTATCACTTGGCAAGAAGTGCTGACCAGAGTAAGTACTCCCGGGCGACCAACGTTTTTTGAATATTTACAAATTGTCCACTTTCCTAGAAGAGATATAGGTGGACTACTCGACTCGACGAGTGAGATGGTAACACTTCTGTATGAAGCTAAAATCAGCGGTATAGGGAATTGGTACAAGAGGCTACATTGTGATGGGCAATTAGCTATGATAGGTCGCCATCTAGATAAAATAAGTAGCCTAACACAATGTAATTTAACATGCAAAGATTGGGAAACCGTAAGCTTGTTGGGCTATAAATCAGTGCGTGCCGCTAATTTTAAGAGGATGGCTTTCCTGTCCCGCTGGCTAGCGTATTGGACTCCGGAGGCACTTGGGAAAAGGTTCCCGGAGGTTGGGAATAAGTGCTTCAGATGCCAAGCTGACGGCCAGGGTGGCTGGCTTCATATTTTTTTCACTTGTCCTCAGCTGAAACCTTTCTGGGAGGCCATTCTCTTAGATATTGAGGTAGCTATAGGGAAAACACTTCTGCCCACGGCCAAATTGGCCTTCTTTGGTATATGTAATGACAGAGGGTTGCTTAAAGATGCTGAGGAAATGTTTGTATTTATTTCTTGCGCTGTTGCCCGTTCCCTAATACTCCAAAATTGGAAATCAAAGGAAGTTCCATCCCATTTGAAATGTCTTAACAAAATGAGGAGGTCATGGAATTTTGAAAAAGCTTATGCTAGTAGAGTGGAAGCAGTTAGGAGATTTGATAGGAACTGGAAGTATTTTGAGAATCTTGAGGATATAAGGGGGGGTTAAGCTAGAATTTAGATTGAATACTGATAATAGGTCTAAATCATTCTTAAGCAGTCTTGAAGTGTTGGTAGGCTTAATTAATAAGTCACAAGCGCACTTTTTTTCTGTGGTATTTGCACTATTAGTAATTCTTAAGCACTAGCACTTTGTTTCCGGTTGGATTGTACAGTATTGCATTTGCACTTTATGCTCGAATTTTGCGGATGTTGCACACTGGTTGTTTTTGAAAATTTATATATATAGTTTTATCAACATTGACTGCTCCCGGCTTTAAAGTATTCAAAAATCCTCCCTTCCATTCAGCTTTTAATAGAAGAAGCTTTTAAATATTCTGTATTCGTCTCCATTGTTCAAATTGTCCATGTATGTATTGTACCTTAACTATGCTCTGCTCAATAAAAAATGTAAATTAAAAAAAAGAGATTAAGCACAGAATGGTCCTAATATTTAAAATGATTAATCTGTCTGTACACCAGTTTAAAAGTGCTGAACAATGTCTTCAAGCCCAGTTCTAAAACCAACCCTTGCAAAGTATTCCCATGCAAGACACTGGGGGAACCTTACAGTATTAGTTGCTGCTGTCTTTTTACATCGCAAAGCCATTTCTATAGAATGCGCTCACTGTACATGATCATACACAACCACATTATTTGAATAGGACTTTCACACATAGATTGAGAAATGTGGGTGTGGCCTAATGGCCAGAGCTGCTGATTTTTGATATCAGGAATGAGTTTTGGGTCCTGGCATTGGTTCGGCATCCTTTGATTCTGGGCAAATCACTTACTTTACTGTGTTTATAATAAAATGAATCTGACCTTCTATAACATAATCTGGTTCTCATGTAACGTGTTCCAATGCACTTGGAATATATATAGAGAGAGAGACCAAAATGCACCACTGAGACACTTTTTAACACAAAAATGGATATGAGGCTTTTGCCATACTCTGCTGCAGAAGGGGTTTGTCATATTTGCTAGAATCACTGGTATTGACACTAAGGGCCCGATTTTGTTTTTGGTGGACGGAGTATTCTCCGTAGGCCTGTTAGAGGACATAATGTCCACCAGGCTGAGAATATGCCGCCCGCCAAATTTAGAAATGACCGTCCAGATGACAGTCATTTCTAAAGCATTGGCAGGAGTTGCTGTTGCAGCATTTTCTGTCAATGCTTTTAACAGTTTGGTGCAAGGCTTTGTTAACATGACTGTAACAAAAGATTTTCTTTTTGAAGAAAAAAAAAGAGAATGTTCCCCTTGCCATGGGTCCCCTTACCGCTAGGGTTTTCCTGGCAGTGACAAGCATTTGCAATGCAATAGGTCTCGCATTTGCGAGAGTTTGAGCTATTGACATTGCAAATAACAATGCCTTTATTTTATTTTCGTTTTTAAAACATAAATAAGAGGCATTGTTATTTACAATGCCAATTGCTTAAACTCACGGAAATGCAAGACCTATTGCGTTATAAATGCATGTTTTTTTAAATTTCTGTAGTTTCTTTCTTGGTCATAAAACAGCAGGGTGACCTGATTGCCTATGACCCAGTGAAAGCAAAATAACTGCTTAACGTTGCCCTTGGATTTAAACAGTCCTTATCGTCATTTGATCACATAAAGTTTTAGCCCAACTCGAGGCCCATGCACTCCCAATAATTATGTTTAGTACTGCTTCGACCCGCCCCTAAAAAGTCTTTATGCTGTTGGGCATCTCTGCCAACAATATTATAAGTTATATTATTTGTACGAAAGGCTGTGTGACCTCTGGCTGCAATGGGATACAGAGTAAACAAAACATGAACATTAATTAACATGGCATCCAAAGTAAATAAAAAAATATGCGTAAAGGACTGCAACGGAGATCGTGTGCTGCTCATAATAGAGAATGTATTTTAGATTTGGTGGATGTGAATTAGAGCATTGCAGGAATGGGAGTTAGGCATGCTGCTATATAAAAAAAAGTAATGTGTGCGTACTCTGGGGTGGGAGGTGGTGTTGGGGGAAGGCACAGGAAGTTTAAGTGAATTGAAAGCAGCTCCTGTCGAGGAAAGGGCTATACCGATTCTTCTACTCCTCCGTAGTACACCCACCTTTAAAATAAACATGCTTAAGAGCAGTGCTTTTATTTATTATGTGATTCACTTAGCCGTAGTAGGTAGCTAGCAACCTTAAAACAATCAACTGGACACGCCTGTGGCTATTTCACGATGAGATGCACACTCCGGGGCGGGAGCGGATGTTGGGGGAAGGCAGGGGTGATGAAAAAAGTGTTAGCAGCGCTGTGCGGAAAGTGGGAGGAGAGTGCGGAAATAAAAACAAATATGCTGAAGAGCAGTGCTCTTTTTTAACGGTTAGTTTAATTATCGGCAGCATGTAGCTGCTGCCCTTTAGAACGAGAAGTATTCATGTGCTACTCCATGCTGAGGGTTAGCTCCACCCCTTCCTCCCTCAGGTCATTACACGTGCCCACATTGTCCAGGGGTCGCACTAATGCCTCCACCCAGGGCATTCTAACCCAGCACACACTACTTAGGAATGTCTTAGCCATCAATTACCAGTGCGAGCTTGCAGCCCCTGACAGCCAAGAGGCCAAGTGTCTGAAGTACTGGGTTTTTAAGAACCCAGCGGTGCCAGGGGACACACCCAAAGACTTCGAGTTCTCCTGTCTTAGACTACAGAAACGCAGGGACTTCTTGGTGACTTCAAAGATCAAATTTATTGGCTGCAGCCAGTAACAGATATCCTAGAAGTACAACACGGTGTATATTCTCAGGAGACTGCTCAACCTTACAAAGCCAGCCATCCCTTTTTATACAAAATATTACGCTTCAGGCAAACATTCCTTATTTACAGTAAACCAATCCCATGTGTATAATAAAAGCATTTCATGACCAGCCCACATTTCTTTGTCCAGCCCACCATAAATGACTTGGCAAAACCCAACACTCTTCATCAGATAGATGGTCGGACCCCTAATAAAAATGGGAACCTCCCCATCGTAAAGCAGGTCATAAAGCATGTAGCAGAGGCAGGTGTGTGTAAGATTAGTCAAAGTTGTGTGCAATAAAACGGGTTGTGGTCTGTTGTGCTTTGTTCTCAATCTTGAACGGCCACTGGGAGAGGAACTGGCCAAACAGGTTTGGCTCCGGGCAGTGGAGTCAGCTTGCCCAGGTCACACAGAAGTCAGCAAAGGTGTACGTGTCTTTAAGACTCGTTTTGGCCTTAGTCAATGGCCTGTGTGAGGGCAACTACAAAATGGCTGCCATGCACAAAATGGAACCCGAGGGTTCAGGACGGAATCTCATGATTTCAAGGTGATCACATCACTCAAACATGACGAAAACACTTGTGTATAGTATACTTGTCATTCTCGGTCTATTGATACTAAAATCGTCATAATTCGACGATGTTTATGACACGGGTCCAGAATTACAGTACCACATGTCGAGACGAGGGCCGGGAATGCCTGGCCGCTTGCACGGCGAAACAGTGGTGTGGGAAATGAAACCCACAGAGCTTAATCACCCCCAGTGCAGTTTGGCTGGAAAAAAAGACAACATGTCTCTGTGGAGCTGATGGGGAAAGTGAAAGCACGCAGGCGGACATATGTGCACGCGAACGGAGTGTACCTCTTCTGTCCCTGTGTGCCACCTCCTGTCTCCCTTCGCTAAGGAAAGCGACGACTATAGAGTCTAGCTAGCAAAGCAGCTGCGCTGCATTCGCACACGAGACCTAAAAAACTACCTCTAATTCTGCCTTTGTGAAAGAGGTGGGTGGAATTACAGGTCTCCCTGCAATGGCTCTTACTCCACAGGGCTGCTGTAGATTTATGAAAGCAGAGATGGAGTAGTGTCCGTTGTGATTAAACCAAGGTCCGCCCACATCAAAATTTGACGGTCGGACTGCATTCTTGGCAGAAAGGACGTTACGAAGGAGTAGCCTTACCACCAAGAATTAAATCAGGCCCTAAGATTTTTCTTTAGTGAACAGATGCCACAAGCATGATCCCCACCCTGAAACGTGTTCCACTTCCAGTACAGTTCACCATCTGTCTCTTTTATGGGCAAATTAATATCTTGGTGACAGTCCTATATAAAAGGATACGGTCATGGTAGTGATGTTTATAAACATTTGCTGTTATTATATTAAAAATTCACCCCCGCCTCATATCCATGAAAGCTAGGTGGTTTGCAAAAGTTTGTCATTCTAAAAATGAGTTGTGGTCCTAAAATGTTTTGAAAGCACTGGCATAGATTAATCTCCTGTGCTTATAATACAATGAACCTGACCTTATGTAATGTAAACAGCTGCTCATGTAAAGTGCTCCAATGCACCTGGGGTGTGATTGCACTACATAAAATTGCAGAATATATATATATATTCTAGAAACTGGCATAGATGGCTCATTTCAAATGCTTCAAAAGGCCAGCCTGTCTTATCTTCTAGGCAGGCTCTTCCATACAGGACACACTCCAGTGCCCATCCAGCAAGCTTGGGATATCTTGTGATTCTGTAAATGGATCCTTGCACAGAGCTTCTAGTTGTATTTTGTTTCTCGGCCTGAAAAAGAGTTACGTGACAGAACTTCTCATGCTTAGAGGTCCGCCGTTTCTGCAGGATATTCTCAATTCAATGGTAATTACATATGTGAAGACTGTTTAAAGTGCAAATTCACTTAGCAGTATTTGAATAAGAACATCGAAGCCTAGACATACCAGTCTCTAGGATGCTAAAATGGTTTTATCTTTACTTTTGAACTCTCTTTATGATTCTTTTCATTGGATCTCCTGCAAAAGGTTGGTGCCAATCTAACAGATACCTTATTGTAATTGTCAAGGTATTTGTAGAGCGTACTGTCACCAAGCGGTTTCCTGGCGCTATTACTCATACCGCTGAGGAACCCATCCTGGCTTTCCCTGTGAAGTGTCCACTCCTGGGCACCCCCAGGGTGAATCCAAGCATCCTAGCGCTGTTGGGGCCGGTGTGGAGGTTAAGCAAGCTATTGCCCAGAGTTGCAGCGTGGGGCCCATGATTAGACTAGGCACCGAGGCGAGAATTGTCAGGTCCGAGGAAATTGAGCCCAAGACCCACCGTGGCAGGAATTGAACCCTGGTCCCGGGCCAGAGCTTTGCATCAGGGTTTGCCGCTCTAACCATTGAGCCACATTCCTCCACTTATCAAATAAGGGAGTGGTTTTAGGACTCTCCTGGTGGAAGAAGGGTTCAGCCATCTTAGATTTAGGACTTCTGAGATTTTTTACAGTAAAGTGAAGTAAAAGTGTTACAATGGGAAGCAGGAATATGCACAACTGAACACAGAGGACTGTGCCCTGCAGGGATCCTGATTGGAGAGAGCCCTTGTGTCTATAAGCCTGCGCTTAGGAAATTGAGGCTGCAGGAATGTAAAGAAGGAACTTATCCAGTAGTTGGAGAAAACATGGCGGATTTCATGTCCACCTTATAAGCGCATTATATCATATGGCACTTGAAATAAGGTGAACAGGATGTCCATCACGTATGTGCTAGAACAACCCATTCCGCCAACAGTAATCTGGCAGCTAGTCATTTTTCCATATTTGAATGACCAGGACAAGGTGCTGAGCTTTGCCCAGGTAGCATGAACCCTAGGGGGCAAGTAAATCAGTTTCGCCCTGCTCAGAGCTTTTTGCTAGTGCTGAAAATGGGTACAGCCGAATCTCGAGGTGAAAGTATTCAGCTCTGTGGAACCTTGTCTGCTATAATTTCCAGTTTTGCCTCACTGGAGGATTTTCAGAACTAAGAAAGTTACTAAGTCCTTGGACCAAGGTGATCAGCAAATCCATCTTAGCCACTAGGTGGCCACAGCTGCTATGATTTCCAGATTCGTCACCCTGAGACTTTTGTGCCAAAACCAACTGCTTCAGCTGGAGCTTGATGATAACGTATCTAATTCAGGGTAACCCACGCTTGCTTCAGCCTTGACTCACTGGTGGAATGTGACTTCCAGAAAACAGACTAGGGCCTGACTTAGAATTTGACTGACACATATGTCCATCTGGATATTACCTCTGTCATCCTGACAGTACTCTGCCCATCAAATTTACAGTGCTACTTTAGAGGGTGTCACAATGAGTGTTGCGTCCTGCTGGTGGCATTTAAAATTCAGGCCCTAGGTACATGTAGTACCATTTACTGTGGACTTATGAGAAAATTGAAGTGTTCAACTATGTGCATACCAGTTCTACCATGCTTGGAAAACAGAGCACATGCATTTTATTACTAATTAGCAGGAGTAAAGTGTGCAGAGTCCTAAAGCCAACAAAAATGGCATCAGTAAAAAAAGGGAGTGAAAATAAAAATCTGGGGAAAAGCATGCAAAAGATGGTAATTTCCAACATTCAGCAAGAGCAGTACCTGTGCATCCTACCCTTGTCTGCACATAAACAAGCATTATAGATTGAGTGTAGGCTGTGGCAATACAAAATTCATTAGAGCACACAGCAAAGTATAGGACAAGCCAGTGCACCGACGACTAGCCAGTGCCTAACTTGTACAAAAATAAATAATTGCTGAGTCACAAAGCTTTTCATTGATGCCTGCCACCAGCACTGAAGAATGCCAGGGTTGCTGAACACCAAGGCTTACTAGTCCTCATTCCAGTCATGCTTCTTTCATACACCACCCAACATTTCCTTTTTATCTCACGGGTGAAGCTTCTTTTTCACCATTCTTACTCCGTTTGTCACTGTTTTCCAATCTCTCATTCTCCTTTCCCTGCTTTGTCCCTTTCTGTCTCTTGCTCTGAGACAAAGTCTGATGATGAAAAACAACCCAGACAAGATCAATAGGCCTGGCATTGGCCGCTAGCCTTTTCGGAGCATGTGGTTTTTCCAAAACTTTATTTTTGGGAAAACTGGTAAAGAAAATTGACTAAAAGCAAAAGTATTTTTGGTTTTCAAAATCACACGTTGCCATAATAGTCCCTAGCACTTAAGTGAACTACTTAGGGTGTGGTTGTGCTCCTTGTGAAAAGACAGACGACTGACACTCAGAGTAAAGTTAGCCAGTGGCTGAAATGGGCTGACCCGCTGCCACACTTAAAACCCCTATAAGTATATTATACATATCATTTTAATAAAATGGAAAAGATCTTGCTAACGCCGGAACGAATAAGTTCCAGACTCCAAAAATGAGTACTGGTGCCCACCACCAGCACAAAATAAGGACTGTAAGATTACTTCAAAGGCAAAAAGCAACTCTATTGTTGACTTAGCCAGGTGATAGATCTGCTTCAAAGCTAGATTTTGGGGTTACTACTGGTCTTCTGAGAATAACCATCTTAGAGATGGCACCGCTGAACCAATCTGAGTAGTGAGGCACAAGTAGACCCCTAAAGCATAGACCCAGAGTTGGTCATGGGAAGCGGCACTGCCTCCAACGGTACCCTGACAGACTTGCTTACTTCAGCTGCTGCAGAGAGTGCTAGGCAGATTGAGATGACTCATTTAAGGCATGTACTCTGCCACAGTTTTGGTCTGACTGGTGTCTTAAGTAGTTGATGAGCTGGAGCAGTGGTATTTTACCACCTTAGACAGTGATAAATGCGTAGCTTCAGGGTTTCCCAGGTTCAAGCCTGATGAGCTGCCCCAGTCCAGGTTGTGTTTCTTTTAATTCTGAGACTTCTCGTATATTGAACAAGACTACAAGTCCTAGAATTCAAAGAAAAAAACTTGGACAGGAGTAACTCATCAAATGGATCTGGGACAATTGACAGGGCTGTAAATGGGTGTTTGTCACTGAAAATTTACAGCAATGTTTTGCTTTTGGCTGAAAATGTAGCAGCATTTGTTCCCTAAAGTAACTACAGAGAACAACACAACACAGTAAAGTAACACAAAGCCATATAAAAACATAGCAAAAACATAGCAGGACACAACAAAACAAAAGAGTCATACTATGATGCAACACAACAACCACAGTAGAACACAACAATAACACAAAGAAATGATGCAGCACAATAGCCTTGGCACACATTCCACCTCCACAAATCTGATTTTGCGATATAGTAGTAAAGGTGTGGCAAGCCCTGCCTCAGTTACTACTTTGGATATGCAATAGCATCAGTCAAAAAAGTTGGGTGATCGGGCCCTCAGTAGTGTAGCATATGTCTCTGCAGCACAGGTGGACACCGTCCTTTAAGAGGGCATCTATTGGTCAATTTGTTTTGTCAGATACTAGAATTTCAGGGATCCACCCTATATTTTGTATGGGGGAAGGTTGGTCCACCATTGTATATGATGTGACTGCAGCAGGTGTAGTGCGGCAGATAGGAAAGTTTAGAAAACCTTGTGGCTGGCCAGAGTCGTGCCCTAGCCCCTTCCTTCTACTGGTCAGCCATGAGGGTGGCAGCAGTGCAGGCCTCTCAGTCTCTTAGAATAACAACAGCGGGAGAGGCTGAAAACCCCTTTCTGTCATTGTAGATGCACTCTGTCAGTCTCCTTTGCACTCATGCATCAATTCGTTATCTGCTGACTCATGTTTGCATTCATCCACTTTTACAACCACAATAAAACACACAGAAACTCAATAACATGTGCAATTTAATTAAAAGAATAAAAGTAGGGAAAAAAACACATGCTGACATATGCTTGGAATAACAAATAAATGTATACATAACAGTGGGTGGCCATCTTGCAATAACATTGTCCAGAGTGTATCACTGTTTTTAAGTTTCAGCATATCAACCAAGTTTAGTACCAACATGTTGGCTATTTTGGAATTGTAAAACAATGATAATCTATGGACAACTGTTGTATGTGATTTTGTAGAAAAATTGTTTCATGGAATACTATTACTGAGAAATCATTTCAACTAAATTGTTTAATGAAAAATTGCAGGGTGATAGGCATCTACCATTTCATAGAACCCAATTCAAAGAATGTATTTTTCTTCAAAATTGGCCTTTGCATGTTTATTTATAAGGTGTGAATTCAATGGTTGCTGGTCGTGCTTATATTTTTGTGAGAGGTATTTATCTCAGTGTTTTATTTCAGGTTATATTACATCACATTTATTTCTTTTACCATGGCTAAACTACATCCATCCCTGTCCCCTATACTTCACCCATTCCTAAACCCTAAAAAAAAACATTTCCTTGAAACGCCACTCATTCATGAACTTTAAAACCTCATTCCTATATACAAACCTCATCTATAACTGACCCCTTAAAACCACTTGCTATCTCTAAACTCAACCCATCTCTGAACATTTCAAAAAACCCTCACCATCCCTAAACACCACACATTCTTGACCCCTAAAAATCCCTCACCATTCTTAAACACCATGTACCCCAGACCCTTAAAAACCCTTTATCACCCCTAAATTCCACCAATTTTGGATTCCTAAAAATGTTTTTTTTTTTAATCTAAACTCCACTCATCTCTGAACCCTTAAAAGGCTGCCCCACCCTAACTTCCACCCATTCCTGAAACCCAAAAACCATTTCCACCCATAAACTCTACCCATTATTCAACATTAAAAACCCTGCAAGCCATAATCTCTGCCCATCCTCGTACACTAAAAACCTCTCAACACTACTATACTCCTCCCATTAACCCCTTCGACGCTCATGACGAGCTCAGCTCGTCATGAGGTACACCCCTCGTACGCTCATGACGAGCTGAGCTCGTCATGAACGCATAGGTTTCCTTTTAGCGTTAGCGCACAGCGGAAATATGCGCAGCATCGATGCGGTTAATGAATCCTAAAAACCCATCGCCACCCCTAAAATCCACTCATCCATGAATCCTAAAACTCCTCACTACCCCTAAAAACCACACATTCCTGATCCCTAAAAACCCTCATCGTCCCTAAACATCAACCATACCTCACCCCAAAAATCCCTCACTACCCCAAAACTGCTCCCCAATTCTAACGTAATTTTGCATTTTTCCTTAAAATGATCTTAACTTTAAAATATTTCTTTTAATTTTTATTGTTCTTCCTTAAAGTTGTTTTTCTTTAAAATTGTTTTTCTATGATTTGGTTTCCTCCAATGTGGTTTCTCTGTTTTCATTTTTCTAATACTTCACATACATCAATGGACAATGCCATTCCATTACACTGGACTGGTTTAGCGGAAGTAATGCACTGTAGACTAAAAAAGCAGCTAGTAAGTGCCCCGTTACCCCTGGCTGGGAAGCTATAGTAGGCTCTAAAACTTAAAATGAAACAGGAAGGACAGAAATGCAAGGGCACTGAAGGGCTCTCAATTTCACACAGATGTGCATATGTGATTAGACAAGTTGTCGTCACTCACAGGGCAAGTGAAGGAATGGCTGAAGTGGACTGACTTATTGCCTCATGCTGTGTGCTGGCATGGATGGACGCAGAGAGGGTAAATGACACTCATATACACCAATGCTAAAATAGGGTTGACTCATAGCGTTTATCTGGTCTAGAGATACATATATATATATATTTATAATTATTTGTTTATTTTTTTCTAACAATTTCCTGGCATACAACCAAGCCTGCCAGGGCTTCCAAAGAGATTCTAGCAGCAATTATGATAGTGCAAATAGTCTGTCCGCAGGTTTTGTGAAAGGGTTACTCAAGACTAAATTCCTTGCCTACAACTGTAATCTGTGACATGTCATGTAACAAATAACCTGTCTGGGGGGCTTTAATACAGAGCAAAAACAGCCCATCCTTAAAGACCATATGTATTTCATAATAAATAAATGAGGCCTAATGTCTTTGCTGCTACTCCCCATAATAAACCCATCAGATCGTTGGCATCTGAAATAACGTCCTGTGAAAGAATCAAACCTAAGCTTTTTTCTTTTGTCCAACACAGGCCGACTGTATTGAGCATAAGCTTTCCAACAAGGCACCCATTGTGCATAGAATCATAAAATACCACATGTATATAGGATTACAATCAGCAAAGCAAAATACTATCTCTCCTAAGAAGGCCTAACAAGGATTATCATTGTGCAAACCTTCTATCCCCAGTTTGTCAGAGCGGGTAATAAACACCAAAACTATTTCTACTATGGTAATCTGTGAATTTCCATGCAATAAAATACCCCTTTAGAGGCTTTTCTACAGAGTGATAGCGATTCACTCTTAATTGCCTATTGAATTTAACATGTGCATTTCACAATTAACACGTCAGACCTATTGTCTTTATTGTAGCATTTCATTATAAACAGACCAGGCATATAACCTTCATCGTCGGACAAACTCAACTCAGTCCAGTATGTATGTAAGTATGTATGCACGTATATGGTATTTGTATAGCAGATATAAGCACAAAAGACAGAAGAGTGCTGTACATGAACAGTGGAGTGCATGAACATAGTCCTGCTGTATTGAACAAACACTTTCCCACAAGCCTAAAACTGTAATGAAAGCACTCTTTTTCAGTGTATAATCAATTGTAAAAGGCACCTGTCTGTGTCAATAGTAGAAATTCATAATGTAGAGGCTAATTACAATGACAGGGAGACCGCCACTGACAGGCTGTTGGTGGCGGTGTGCCCGCCATCTAAACCAACTTAACCGCCCGTCATATCATGATGGCGGGCGGATGTGTGGCGGTCGTAAAGACAGACCACCACGCATCCGATGGGCTCCTAGAGCCCGCCGGTGCGGCTCATAGTACCTAAAATGCTGGTGGTGCCTACCAGGTACTGCCGTACGGATTACAATGGCCCTTTCCACCAGTCGATTCATGGCGAGCTACCCGCCATGAAATGGCTAGCAGAAATGGACATTGGGGGCCCGTAGCGGGCACCCCTTACCACCTGGCTCTTGGTTATGGGTGTGCCCCCTACATATCCCTATACCATGTGGCAGGCACTAGTGCCAGCCATGTAGTGCAGGGATATGTAACATGTCCCGTTTTTACATTGCGGTAGGTGCGGCAGGTGCTGCAGCCAGCAGCACCCGCTGCAATGTAAATATAGGCATTGCGACTGCCGTGGTGGCGGTTGCATTGTAATGCCTAGTATGGGACCGCTGACAGCATGTCGGACGGTCCCAATCCTTGATACGATGCATCTAAATCAGCCCCTTAGTTTTCAACTGACAGCTGAATTTTTTTTTCAGATTCATAATTGAAGATCACAACATATGTTATCCAACAAAAAAAGGTTTGGGAGTTTTAATAGAAGGTAAACACAATAATCAGTATTATAGATCCTACTGTCTTATTTTGTGTTGGATTTTCAGGATATGGATTTTATGAAAATTGTTATTGTATCTGTATTGTTGCAGCAGAAGTCTGGCTCAATGATTGGAGCGGCAGACCCTGATGCAGAGTTCTAGCCCGGGACCAGGGTTCAATTCCCTGCCTCGGCGGGTCTTGGGCTCAAAATTCCACGGACCTGATAATTCTCGCCTCGGTGCCTATTCCAATCATGGAGTCCCACTCTGCAACTCTGGGCAATAGCTTGTTTAATCTCCACAACGGCCCCCACAACGCTAAGGATGCCTGGCCTCCACCTTGGGGGTGCCCAGGAGTGGACGCCTCACAGGGAAAGCCAGGATGGGTTCCACAGCGGTATTCGTACAAGCGCCTTGAGACCCTTGCGGGTGAGTAGTGCGCTATACAAGTATCAATTTACATTTACAAGTCTGTTATATTTGCGATTCCTTTTGATTGCTAGTTGAACAGCTCCTACTTTCATTAGCCTTTCTAAAATCGTAAAAAGTTGCAAGGTTTCCAAAAATATTCCAACAATATGAAAATGTTCAATGTTATGAGGTTTCCTTAGTTCTAGTAAGGTATCGTTCGGTAGCTACTTAGCATCAAGAGTAGATTAAATTTGATACTAGGTGTTGCTGCTTAGTCGCAGTACAGAATGCAAATGTAGGAGTTACATTAGGTGTAAACTGAGTGCATCAGTATGGCCCCCCATTGGGTTGACAGTACATATTGAGGTGCAAAATCCCCCCTACTGCAACATTAGGATGAGTGTGGAAAAGTGGTGCTAAGTAAGCAGGTGTGTAGCAACAAATGACGTTAAAAAAATCACCTTATGGTGCAAAATCACTCCTGGTACAACATCAGCAGGTGCATGAAAACACATTTAGGAACACAATTCACAATCGGGAGCAATATCACATTTATGTGTTAACGTCACATATAAGTGAATAATTCACCCTTGGTGCAACATCCAAAGGCATGTGAAAGTTCGAATGAAGCCAATAAATCACATTGGATTCAGAAATAAATGTACATGCAAAATCACTTTTAGGTGCAAAATCAATTTTACATGCAAATCATCATTGTACACAACAGGGAAAATACATCCAGGTCAAAAATCACATGTCATGTAAAATCACCCACACTGCTTCATCAACAGTAATTAGTAGAATCTTTTAATTGGTTACACCATTTTGAGACCCAAAATCCTGTTTAGATACATAAATGCATGTTGGTGCAAAATCACCATTGTAACAAAATCTGCAGTGACAGCATGCAAATGTGTGGCAAATCACTTAGTAGAAAGAGAAATGGTATAGGAAGATATCATGTTAGTTGCAAACAGTACAAACACAAAGAGATGATAGACAGAGCACTGACATTTTTTAGGCACTCACCCCAAGTCACAGATCTGGGTTTAATCCATCATCATTCTTTAGCTCACCTCGCCACCTCAGTTCAGACCCAGCTGTATGCAAATCAGCCTTGCTCACTTTGCCACTGGATTCAAGCTAGCCTGGCTGATGAAGGGTGTTACCCAGAAACCGGTTGGCAGGATGCTTGTTTCCGGTTCAGGGAAGGCCTGGCTTGACAGTTCGGGCTGGACTGTTCCCATGAGGCACAGGGTCAAGACTGATTTTTATATAGCTGGGTCTGAACTGAGGTGGCGAAGTGAGCTAAAGAATGATGATGGATTCAATCCAGATCTGTGACTGGGGGTGAGTGTCTGAAAAGTGTCAGCGCTCCGTCCATCATCTCCTTGTGTTTGCTTTGTTCGCCCTAAGGAGGCAGGGTATTCCCAGACGTGCGTCCCTTGCTCACTTTGCCACTGGATTCAAGCTAGCCTGGCTGATGAAGGGTGTTACCCAGAAACCGGTCCCAGGATGCCTATTTCCGGTTCAGGGAAGACCTGGCTTGGCAGTTTGGGCTGGACTGTTCCCATGAGGCATAGGGTCAAGACTGATTTGCACATAGCTGGGTCTGAACTGAGGTGGCGAAGTGAGCTAAAGAATGATGATGGATTCAACCCAGATCTGTGACTGGGGGTGAGTGTCTGAAAAGTGTCAGTGCTCCGTCCATCATCTCCTTGTGTTTGCTTTGTTCGCCCTAAGTTGGCAGGGAATGCCCAGACGTGGGTCCCTTGCTCACTTTGCCACTGGATTGAAGCTAGCCAGGCTGATGAAGGGTGTTAACCAGAAACCGTTCCCAGGATGCTTGTTTCCGGTTCAGGGAAGACCTGGCTTGACAGTTCGGGCTGGACTGTTCCCATGAGGCACAGGGTCAAGACTGATTTGCATATAGCTGGGTCTGAACTGAGGTGGCGAAGTGAACTAAAGAATTATGATGGATTCAACCCAGATCTGTGACTGGGGGTGAATGTCTGAAAAGTTTCAGCACTCCGTCCATCATCGCCTTGTGTTTGCTTAGTTGCAAACAGTATGCATCACATTTGGAGGACAGCACCAAATGCCCTTAGTGCAACCTTAGTACATGTGTAGAAAACATTTAGGAGCATAATTAAAATTAGGTGTAACAGTTTTTTTAGGTGGAAAAACACCTTTGGTGCAAAGTGAGCAACATTTTAGTATCACGTTTTGAAGCAAAATCAGACTTAGATACAAAATTCCATCACAGTGGAAAATCATCTTGTGCACAACATCAGTAGGTGTGTGGAAACATGTTTTAGACTATGAATTACATTTAGGAGCAAAACACATGTAGGTGCAAAATCACAGGTTGAGGTGCCTCAACAGAATTGCTGAAACACTTTTAGGAAGAGAATTGTAACTTCATTCCAATGCATTCAGAATTCACTTGCCCATCCAATCACTGAAATGGGAAGCACTTTAAGCATAAGGACTAACACATCTAATGGCTAATAATGGTGAGACTGAATAAATCTTTTGGGCTCATCCCAAACTATGAATGGTAATAGATGAAGGCAGGTAACCCAAAGCCTATTTTCTTGTATATTTTTTGGTGTTGATGACATGAAGTCACGCAATCACTTCAAGCTATCTGTAGCCAGCCCTGAAATGACTGCCTGATGAAAAACAAAGGGGCCACTTAGCAGAAACAGCAGAATTTTGATAGACTTTCAGGCCCCGATTTACAATTTTTTATGCAAGGCAAAATGGCACTAACGTTTCTACGCTGAGTTGCATCCAAGGGAGGAAGACAAATGCTCCATATCTAACAATATGGTGCATTGTTTCTGTCCCCCTGAGCAGGCGCACTTTGGCAGGCATTCACCACCGTACACACCCTTGCGCCGTTGTGCAAGAGTGTGTGCGTTCTTTGATATATAGGTAATGTACTAGAAATACTATGCTATAAAGATTTGCATGTGTGCTGTACAATGCAGTACACATGCAAAGTTGGAAAAACATGGACAATTTAAACATCTCTTCTTGTTAGTCCTGTGTGGCCTTCTTTATAGAACCTGACTTGAGGAGCCATACGATTTTGGCACAAATCCTTGTCTACCAGTGTTTGTAGATAGGAATTTGCATCAAAACCCATGGGTCGTTACATGGGAATGCCCCTTCACCAGCCATGGATCACCCCATTGATGCTAAGTAACACATTCCTGATTTGCATTGGATAGTAAATCCCAACATTACACAACATATATCATAACACATAAAATTCAACCCCTCTGCAAAACGTTAGCAAATCTGGGCCACAGAGTGAACTGATATTGAAAGTAGGGTCCTTCATCACTCTGCTCTGCTTTTATTGCCTTTGATCTGATTTTAGCAGAGAAAAATGCCCCTTGATTCCTGCTTTCATTACCTTCATGACTCCCAGTGATGTAGGCAAATCTCCTGTTCCGCTGTTATGTTTATGCTTTATTCAAGCAGTCCACGTGATGTAAATTATTTTACAGAAATTTCTGCAGCATGCAACATCATATCTGTACAACCACAAAAGGAGTTTGCCTGTATGTTTTGCCATATTTCTGAAGAATATTCTGCATGTCAAGACGGACCTTTCATGGTATATTTTTAAAAATACATAACCGACCAGAGCAAAACCTTTCATTGTATTAAGCATTGGTTTGCATAAGTTAGAAACATCACAATTTGCTTACGTAAATGTGCAATGCAATAAAATAAACTGGAAGGGGCGTGTTTTAATAGATCAGCAAATGTTAACTTCGTTTATCATCCTGTTTCAATCCGAATTTAATAGCTTACCCCGGTGCAGGCCCACCGGGGACAGGGGAAGCTGTGGCAAGAGAATTACCCAGGTCCTGCGATTTTTGAGGCCCCTCTCACCTTGCAACTTTCACAGGTTTTAGAGCGAATCTTCTCTATTTGTTCATGACAGGGTAGCTAACATGTTTGCTACCATTAGATGGCACCAAACCCTAAATCTGCAGCGTTTTATCTTCACTGCAGAACATTTTGTTTTCAAGGAACTATCGAGTCAGGAGAACCAAATGATTATGTGCAGTTTTACATAGCGCGAACTAGACCCGAAAGAATCAGAGCGCTTTAAGCACCAGTTGCATTACAGTCGAACTCATTCATTCTTGGGCATGCTACAAATGGTTTGCCCAGAATCACAGCATGTATGATTGGCCTGCCAGACTCGAACCTGGTTCTCCAGCTTTTGAGTCGGCCGCGCTCGCCATTAAGCAACATTCTCTGCACTCAGTCCCACTTTACAATGGATGACCGTCAGAACCATCATGTTCAGACAAAATTATCCGGTCTCCGGCTTGCTCTGAATAGCCTTCCTGCGCTTTTTGATCATTTCGGACAGTTTTTGCAGGCCTTCTGCTAGCCCGTAGCCGGTGGTGGCGCAGCAGGTCTGCATGTGCCAATCACGGCCGAGCAGCCTCAGCCCCAGCTCTTCCTCCAGCACTGAGGGGCTCTGTGCCCTGGCTAGGTCTTGCTTGTTGGCCAGGACCACTAGCGGCACACCCCGCATCTCGTCATACTCCAAGATGGCGTCCAGCTCAGCCCGGGCCTCGGGGACGCGCGCGATGTCCGCGTGTAAAGAAGGTAAGTTCCGAGGTTACAGGAACAAGGAGGAGTCTTTGTAGGTTGAAGAACAGGTGAGTTTAATTTCCAAGTAACAGAGCACCACAGGAGCACATCCACACACGGCAATCCTCAACTGTAGAAGTCACAGACCCACAGTTGAAGGTTGCGTGTGAGGGATGCCACGAGAAGCAATACACTTAAAAGAAAACACTGCGCGTGTAACATGAGAATCATGTGCACGAGCAATTAACAAACCATGACAATAATAAAGAATCTTACCAGTATCTAAGCACTCTACATCTCCTCCCTTCCCTCAAAGAATGAAAAGGAAACTTGACTAAAGAAAATAAAACTTAATTTACATAAAAGTCTTTAAAGCGTGTAGGCATAGAACAATTCCTGTGAGTTCTGGTTGACACATCTGAATTGGAGGAAGAGGGAGATGTACCAGATATGTCAATGTTTTCTAAGGTGTCTTGAGGAGGGGGAATGACCTCAGCAGAAGGTGAAGACACATCACCTGTGATCTCTTGAGAAGTAAGGGTGGAATCATTGAAGGACGAAGATTCTACCTGAGAGAGCAAAGGAACATCTAACAGGGTGGGAAAATCAAAAGAAAGATAAGAAGAGTTCTCATACCCATGTTTAGTTCTGAGAATATTCATGGCTTGCTCAGGGGTAAGTTTAACAAGTGAGCGTTTGTTGCGCCACCCTCTCTTATCTAAAAACAGGGAACCTTTAGAGACCTTAAGAACTTGAGTGGGCATGGAAAACTTGGAGAGACCTTTCTTGACTTTATCCATGGTTTTAAACATGACCCAATCACCCACAGTAAATATTTCAGGGATGGAAATGATTTTGGAATCAAAATTCCGCTTCTGTACAGATTGCTGTTTCTCAACATTACTTTTTACTCTCAATTTGTCAGAGCAGGAAATGCATTTGGAAACTTGTGGGGTCAAATCTTTGATCCATGAGGGGCAGACAGTACCATGTGGGTTTCTTTTTTTAAGTAGTCTGAACGGTGAAATGCCCGTAGTGGAGTGAGGGGTAATCAAATAGGCCCAAACCTTTTCCCTTAAAAAGGTTTCAACATTCATTTTGCAAGAATAAGCAGTTTGAATGCCTTCTTTCAAAAATCTATTCATCCGTTCTACCAAACCATTGGATGCAGGGGAGTAAAGGGCAACCTTCAAGTGTTTGACATCAAACTTCTTCAAAAATTCCTCCATAACACGGGAGCAAAAATGCGAACCATTGTCGCTGACAACTTCTTTAGGAGGACCTTCCACCCTAAAAATTCTTTCTAAAAATCTAATGGCTGACTCGGAATCAGGATTGGTACAGAAATCAAAGTCAAACCACTTTGAGTGATAGTCAACCAGGGAGACTATATAACGTTGAGATTGAGGGAGAATTTCGAAAGGGCCAGAAAAATCAACAGCAACCTTGACCCAGGATTCTACAGGAATGGGGACACTGTGTAAGGGTAGATTTTGTAATTTCCAATGTTTGTCAGAAGACAGACAGGTACTGCAAGAATCAACCCAATCATTGACATTGCTATCCATGGCAGGCCACCAGAAATGTTCTTTCAGCTTGCGAGAGGTAGCGCCTACACCTAAGTGACCCTGATGAGCAGCAAAAAATAACTTTTTACGCAAAACCATAGGAGGAACACAACGATCTCCCCTGAAAACTATACCATTGACAATGGTCAAATCATCTGAAACTTGAGCGAATGATTTTAAAGGGGCAGGAAGAGAACGAATTCTTGGCCATCCTGAAACTATTAAGTTTTTTACAGCAACAAGGGTTTCATCTTCAGAATAGCATTTGAACCAATCTCCCTCAGAAATGGAGAGCGGAGAAAAGACCAAATCCTCTAAAGAAGCAACGACGCACTCAATGTCATCTTTGAGAACATCATCATCATTTTCTAAGGGTAACCTGGAAAGCGCATCCGCTCTCATATTTCTACCACCAGCGATATGGTGGATGCTGAAATTGAAGTCATGTAATTTAGAGAGGATTCTTACCAACCTCGAAGAGGCTTTTCCTGTACCATTCCCATTCAAAAGATTAAGTAGGGGCTTATGATCAGTATACAACAAAAAATGAGAGCCCCAAATGTAGACTTTGAATTTTTCTACAGCCCACGCACAACCAAGAGCCTCTTTTTCAATGGTGCTATAATTGCATTCAGCATGATTCAGTGACTTTGAAGCAAAACCAATAGTGTGTTCTGCAGCACCATTCCATTGGCAAAGGATTGCACCAAGCCCTTTCTGGCTGGCATCAACGTAGATGCCACACTTGAGACCTGGTGTGAAGGATGACAAGGCTGGAGCATTAACAATAACCTTCTTAATGTTGTCAAAAGCCAGATTTGCTTCATCATTCCATGTAAAATTAACATCCTTTTTGATTAGCATCCTAAGAGGTTGAATCAACTGGGCATAGTTCATGACAAATCTCGAGTAATATTCGGTGAGACCGAGAAATGATCTCAAAGTGTCCTTGTTGTTAGGGACAGGTACACTAGAAATAGCCTGAGTGAGAGAAAGTTTGGGTTTGATACCTGAGGTGGAGATAGAATGACCTAAATAATCTAATTCTTCTACAAAGAATTTACATTTCTTTTCACCTAGGGTGATTCCTACGTCTTTGAAACGAGAGAGAACAATTCGTAAATCCTTAATATGTTCATCAACATTTTTAGAGTGGATCAAAACATCGTCTTGGTATGCTTGTACACCTTTAACACCAGCCAAGACACTGTCCATAAATTTTTGAAACACACTTGCAGCACTTGCCAAACCAAAAGGTAGTCTTAAGTATTTAAAAGCCCCAAAAGGAGTGATGAAAGTGGTGAGTTCAGAGGAGCATTTAGTCAGGGGGATTTGATGGTAAGCGCTCCTTAAATCCAAGAGAGTAAATAATTTTGATCCTGCAATGCCGGTGAGGAGCTCTTGAATTCTGGGCAAAGGATAACAGTCAATGAGAATATTTTGATTGAGTGATCTCAGATCTGCACAGAGACGAATGCTGGAATCCTTTTTCTTCACGACAACAATAGGACTAACCCATAGTGAAGAATCTACAGCTTCAATTATTTTCTCATCAACCATTTTCAAAAGTACTTTTTTTAAATCGTCTCTCACGTTAAGGGGAACATTTCTCAACTTGTGAATTACGGGAATAGCGTTGGGCTTGAGACGAATGCGATGTTCGTAGTTTTTTATCATACCAACTGAATCGTTAAAAACTTCTGGGAAATCAGCAATAATTTTGTTAACAATACCTACATCAATAAAGTTAATGAAGGAAAAGGTACTTTGTTCATTAATCTGAACGGGAAATTCTGAGCCAGGAACAAGTTTGAGGCCCATTTTAGCAAGGTCTTGCCATCCTACAATACATTTGCCATTAGTGGCTATATATACTTTTGTGTAGATACACCTCCCCAAACAAGTTACAGTGGTGATAAAGAAACCCCACATGTCAATGTGTTTGCCAGTATATCCTTTAGGAATGATGTCTAAAGGTTCAAGAGTAATTCTTGAAGACCAATGGGTATTGAACAAATGATCGGATATAATGGTCACAGGGGCACCAGAATCCGCCATCATGTCAATTTCCAAATGATCAATAATTACTAGACAAGTGGGATCTTTCACACGTTCAGAATTAATACAATCAATCATGCAAATGGAAACAGACTGAATAGAGAGAATTTCTTTTACAGCTAAATTTCCCTTATTAGAATCAATATTAACTGAACTTATAGTAACATTTTTTAAATCAGAATCAATAGGTTGAATATCAGCATCTTCGCCTGAAAAATAAGAAATGTTATTGATTTGAGAATTCTTTCTGTTACGACATACTGATTGGAAATGACCATTTTTCTGACAAAAAGTGCACTTTTTGCCTAGAGCTGGGCAAGTAGGGCTGTTACTTAAATGTGTTTTGGAACCACAACGAAAACAAAAAGTATTTGTTCTCCTTTGAAAAGGTCTTTGAAATGGCTTGCCCTTGGAATAAACTGCGTGTACATTCAAGTCATTTGGAGTAAAAGATGAAGTACTTTCAGAGATACACTTAGAAGAAACAATTGATCTTTCAATTCCTTTGGCCATTTCAAGAACTTCTGATAAAGATGGATCTCTGCAGCTTAAAATACGCTCTTGAATTTTTTTGTGACAGCAGTTATATACAAATTGATCTCTAAGAGCTGTGTCCAAATAAGAGCCAAAACTGCACTCAGAAGCGAGATTCCTCAAGGCGGAGATAAACTCTTCAACAGTTTCGTCTTGTTCTTGACGCCTTTTCATGAAATTGAAACGTTCAAGGATAACGCTAGGTTGATCAAGGAATTTTCTTTTTAATTTTAAAATTGCAGCAGAATATTCATTAATCTCATCACCACTTCCTGAAGCAGGAAGAGGATTTGGCAAATTATTAAAAATTTGTCTTCCTTCTTTTCCAAGGTTACTATAGAGAATAGCCATTTTTCTCTTAGGTGCATATTCATCAGCCCCAATAGCAACTAAGTAACTTTCAAAATTTTGGAACCAATGTCTCCAAGGTTCTTTAGGTTTACCAGGAAGTGGTAGAAAATAGTTCAGAGCAACAATTTGCTGGTTAGTAGCCATGTTGTTTGAATGAAAATAAATGTAAAATGCTTTAATACAGCAAAAGTCTGAAATTGTTAAAAATGTTCAAAAGAAAACAACTTGTTTTGTAATAAAACGACCTTACAGCAAAAGTCTGAAATTGTTAAAAATGTTCAAAAGAAAACAACTTGTTTTGTAAAACGACCTTACAGCAAAAGTCTGAAATTGTTAAAAATGTTCAAGAGAAAACAACTTGTTTTGTAAAACGACCTTTTAAAGGTTTAAAATGCAAAACAAAATAATGAAATAACTTTAAATATCCGCTCACCGTTGTATTTTAAAGATTTCAGAGGCATGCGATGATTAATTTACCTTCCGATCCTTCCGATCGTGAAAATGTAACCATGGTAACGCTTTGAAAACAAAATAAAATGGCCCCTCTGCGTAGCTGCGTGATTGCGCGCGTGCGCGTAGTGACGTGTGGTTTGAGCGAGGAGATGACTCAACTCGCGAACGTCTCACGTCATAAGGAAGCGCATCAGTGAAGAGAAGTCGGGAAAGTGAATAAAATGTCCGAAATCCTGATGCGAGGGGTTAATTCAAAGCGGGTTTTCGTGGAGAAAACGCACAGCATGCCCTGGATTAATCCGATGAGGGAGTTGAAGGTGCAAAAATTGGTGATGCTCTGAATTTCAAGTAAAAGAAGTCCCACGTCGCCAAATGTAAAGAAGGTAAGTTCCGAGGTTACAGGAACAAGCAGGAGTCTTTGTAGGTTGAAGAACAGGTGAGTTTAATTTCCAAGTAACAGAGCACCACAGGAGCACATCCACACACGGCAATCCTCAACTGTAGAAGTCACAGACCCACAGTTGAAGGTTGCGTGTGAGGGATGCCACGAGAAGCAATACACTTAAAAGAAAACACTGCGCGTGTAACATGAGAATCATGTGCACGAGCAATTAACAAACCATAACAATAATAAAGAATCTTACCAGTATCTAAGCACTCTACACCGCGCTGTCCACCACAAAGAGCAGCGCGTCCGCGTGGGTGAAGTAGTGCTTCCACAGGGCCCGTATGTTTTTCCTACCGCTCACATCCAATATGGTGAAGGACTCGTTGTTCACCGTCCTCACGGTCTCCACGTTGAAGCCAATGGTGGGGATGGTAACCACGGCCTCGTTCAGCTTCAGCTGGTACAGGACGGAGGTTTTGCCCGCAGCGTCGAGGCCCATCATCACAATCTTGGCTTTGAACCCACAGAAGCCAATTAATGCGTCTTTGATCATACTCAGAAGCTGGCCCATGGCGGGGTCCAGAAGCTATGTCAATCTTTTGCTATTTCCTCGTCTTTATCTGAAGCCTAAAATTTCTGTTGGCATTGGACCACGCCCATCTTTGCTATGCATAACTTTGACAGGTTTCTCTCCGTCCTTTATGTGCACGCGGTTTAAAATCCTCATTGTTATGTTTTCTTCCGGTGCTTAGCAACCACTGGAGGCGAAGGTCACTAGAGATCCTACTGCCTGTATTCCGAGCTGTCACCCTGCGCACTGCTGGAGCCCATGACGCTGGAGGCGACGGCTGCTTCCGGGTCGACAAAGTAGAAGAATTGACACAGGAAAGACTTTTGCAGGCCGCAGACACACCTTCAGCTTTTACACAGCTCAGGCTTTTTTCTACATTTAAATTTGAACGACTTTTACATTTAAACAGCACAATCTTAAGAGATGTCATTCAAGGAACTGAAAGAACGTTAGTTGAAATATATTTAGGCCCTGAATTTGGCAATAGTGATTTTGGCAATGGATGGCGTGCGACCTCGGTGCGAAATTGGTTGCCGGATGGGCGTGGGAGGTAGATATACCTGGCCCCCTGCCCACTGGTGCGCCGGAAATGACGATAGGTAGCGCCGGACCCCGAGTGGGTCCGACACTAGACTTGTCGGGGTTTGTGCCCTCATGTGGTACTAAAGTGACCCTGTTAAGAAGGACACTGGATGAATTAATTCTATTTCAGGACAGGAGGCTCTGATTATGCTTATACTCAATTTCTTTACTGACATACAGCAGCCAATCACAGAACAGTAAAGAAACAAAAAACTACATTACCCATAAACCCAGGGTAACCATAGAGTACACCAATGGTATATAAACAGTCATAGAGGTAACCACTTCCTCTTTCTTTGCTGCTCCGCAGCCAGTTAAGTGCTTTATTGATATTCTTACATGCTTACTTGCTTGCATTGTGCGTTTTAATACTGTTGTTCTCGCTTTGCTTGCGTGTGCCGCTTTGAAAGCGCTTCTCTCGCGCTATTGTTGCTGTTCGCTCTGTCTCTTCAATTCGACCGGCGCTCGCGGTGGGGAGCGTGTGCTACCTCCCTGGGTCGGGCACTTGTTGCCTGTGTTCCCGTTCTTGGTGGAGGGAGTTTGGGGTGGTTCTGACTCGCGCGCGTCTAGCGCGAGCGGTTCCGGTGCTGTCTGGCCAGCCGGTGTCTCTGCGCATGCGTGACCTTTGTCACGCTGCCTTTCCTCCTCACGCTGCGTTGTTGTCATTGCAGCGCCGGCTCCTGAACGCGTCTGTGTGACGAAAACGCCCACCGCCTTTCAGCTGGCCCCACTTGACACCGGAGCTTAGATACAAAGTTCCGGTTGTATAATTGCATAGGCTTTGCCAAGAGTGTCTGTCTTTTTTGGTCAGCAAGCCTCCCTCCACGCTCTAACAGTGTTTTTCCACGCAGTTTATTCTGCTTGAACTTGCTTGCTGTGAGGTTTTTTCACTCCCTCTGACTGTGTCACTGACATACCGGATTTCTAGTCACCTGGTGGGCTATAATTACACGTTCCCTGTGTACCATGAGTGGTTCCTATTATTATGAGGAGGAGGGTGACTATGAGGAGGAGGGGTCCGAATTTTTTGAACAGGACCTTGTTGAGGCACTGGACAAGGGGGTTCAGCATTCCATGAACAAGGCGCTAGTTCGCGCCATTACGCCCCTGAAACGCCATTTGACGCAGTATGCGCAAAAGCAAGGTTGGGTGCCTTCCAAGAAGTCCGCTTCTCCTGGTAATCCTCATTCTTCTGACTTTCGTAAACTGGCACGGTCATTGTCCTCCTCCAAGTTGAAGACTATTCCTGTGGATGTTGAGAGTGACGACCATGATGCTTCCTCAGCCTCCTCAGAGGTTCTGCCTCCTCCGCCTAAAAAGCGTAAATGTAAAGAACATTTTGTTGACGCACCTTCTCAGCCTTCTGTCTTGACTTTCGAACCTGAAGATATTATACACCCTAATTCCTCTGCCTGGCTCCCCTCCCCGGCTGTGGCGGAGTATGTTCAACAATATATCCGCCATCCATTTGATAAGGACGTGCGTGCGCGTCTTCGCTCAGAGTGTCCGCGGCCTGATTTGGCGGATAACCTGGCGGACACGCCTGAGGTCGACCCTACCATGTTGACGTATATGAAGAAATTTTCAAAGGACCCCAAGAAGGGTCTGGATCGTTCCTGGCGAGCTTGCCAGGACAAGGTCTTGGACCTCTTAGGCCCTCTCACTAAAATACTGGATCTGGGTTTCCGCGCCAAGGAGGCTTCCTCAACGGTGGATCCTGATGACCTCATTGAATGGGCGCAGGGTGCCATATGCCTGTTGGGCAACGCCAACTGTGCACTCTCTAGTGAACGGCGGCGTTCTATTCTACTTAAGTTGGACCCGAAATTATCTGAACTTTCATCTTCTGAGGCAGGGGCTGCGGCCCAGGGTCTTCTTTTCGGCCAGCCTTTCTTAAAGGAACTCACGCATTTCGTAAGTACTTTCAGCAGTATTGACAAAGCACAGGCATCCTTGAAACGGGCCATGCGTCCGGTTTTCAACAGGGCAGGACGAAACAGGGGACGCTCGTCCGGCCGTGGTCAATACCAATCCACTCAACGTGGTTATCAGTCCCACAGGGGAGGCCAGCAGGATTCAGGCTATGCCCAGCGTTCTAACTTCTACCCTTCCAGGAAAGGACGTGGTCAGTACAAAAAAGGACGATCAGGCGGCAACTCCGGTGGATATCAGGATTCCGCCACTTCAGGTGAGACTTCTTCCTGTATGCAGTGTTGTTCTGGGGGGCAGGATCCGCCATTTTCTAGCCAATTGGCGCGCAATCTCCGGAGATGCTTGGGTGCTGGAGACGGTTCAGGGATTCAAAATAGAATTCTATCATCCCTTACACCAGTCTCGTCCTCCTTTTCCCCTTCACTTCTCAAAGCAAAGTCAAGAGTTCATTGTAGGAGAGTAGGGTCTGCAATCCTATGATCACTCAGATTTTTTGCTTTTGTTTCACTGGTTTACGACTTTCTCTGGCTGTGGGCCTGCCAATCAGACCCACAGCCTGGCTGTTCTCTCTCTAAATTACAACATGTACCCTAGGTGCATTTACCAATTGGTACTGGGCCACCTTATCAGACCCTGTAACTCAGGGCATAGGTGTACCCAGGGCCTACCAGGGGCTGAAGCATGTATTATGCCACCCCTGGCTGGCCTCCTAAATTTGACACAACTGGCTGCATGACAGCTGGGGCAAAGTCGTGTAATCACCCTTTGCTGTAGATATAGTATACCTATATCTAACCCTAAAATGGACACACAGATTCCTATCAGTCACTCCTATGGCAGGCCTTAACAATCCTGAAGGCAGAGTGCTTGGAATCGTGTGAGATGGTGCTCTGGCATGAGCTGAGCCTGTCTGCAGCTTGCGGAATCAAGTCCTAATAGCTGTTCCATGATATCGCATACCATATACTCTTAAGTGCATTATAATCCTCGCGGTTAAATGCTATCTTTGGTATTGCTTTATCAAAACATGTCGAGTAAGGTGTCATACGAATTGGAATACTAACCCCTCGCCAATTCTGGCGACGGGGTTAGCATTCCACCCTTCTAGAGGGACACGACATGTATGTAGCTGTGAACCCCGGTTAAAGTTAAACGAAGCCTCAGCTCCACAAAATTGATGCTGCCACCACAGACACGAGTCTGACCCCCTGCAGCTGGGAGTCCTTCCAGCGAGGGGAGCCTGGACAAAGGGTTTCCTGTCAGGGGCGGTGCTAGCACCGTCCCAGACATGGTTTTGTGTATCCTGGGTAGGCAGGGCTTTACAGGAAGGTGACTGCTGAGTGGCACCCCGGTGCTCACTACGCATAGGCCGGTCAGAACCAGTTCCAGGGGCACACCAGCCCCTGGCCTGGGGAAAGTCCGGCATGGCAGAGGGGTGTAACCACCCCCCTCCTAGTCCCACCCATAGGCAGGACCTAGTCACCGGGTCAGCCCCTTTTTTTAGTATAAAGATAGGAGCGGGCCCCCTGTTCAAATTAGATCATCTTTGGAATCAAGACACGACTTTCTGCGAAAGACATCAAGATTTCCTTCTTCAAGATTCTCCCTTGTGGCTAGGGAGTAGTCACCCTGCATCCGCAGGCACCATCCTAAGAACACTGCGGTCTGCTGCAAGTCCTTCTTCACGAATCCGACGACCCAGCTCGACGAGACCCGGCTTCCCTGGCACCTCTGACCTCTACTCACCTCTACAGCAAAGCTGAGAACTGTGAGTGCGACGAGACCTCGAGGGACCGACGATCGCCAAGACTGCACGACTTCTTTGCAACAAGCCCACCGTGTGCTCCACTGGTGAGTGCTTTGGGGTCCGAGAAGCCCCAACCCTGAGCAGCTCCAGCACCGAAGATCAGCCCTCCAGCATCTCCACGATCTGCGTGGGGCCCTTCTGCTTTTGCGTGCTCACCGCGCTGTGTGGCTACTAGCCGGCTGGCTTGTGGCCTTCTTCACGACGCCCGACGACATCACTGCTGCTGGTCTGGTTGCTCCGGACTGGCCCTTGCTTCCTTCTTCAAGAGAGGCACCCCGGACCCTCCTGGTCCACTCCAGACGCCATTTTGAGTCCACCGCGTGGGCTTGAATTTGCCAAGGCTTTGTTGCCCAATCCTGGGTCCAGCGACGCCGACAGCTTCATCCATCGTGGGACAGCTCGCTCCTCCATCCTGGTCGCCGACAACGCCTCCTGGTCCGTGAGATCTGCGAGCACAGCGTCACCCACTCACCTAGTCGAGGTGACTACCATCCGGTGCCCACCTGGTGCCACCTGACTACTGGCTAGTAGTCTCGAACTTGGTCCCCTCTGCTTTCAGGTGTCATCTTCCTTCGATCCAGGCTTGGATCCATCGAACTTTCTTCACTGGTCGCCTGCCAGCAACTTCTTTCTTCCAGGCTCCTGGTCCGTCTACGAGGATTCCCGACGTCTTTTGAGACCTATGCAGCTGCAGCCCCTGGGCTAGGTAACTTCGGCATTTCGGTGCCCCAGCATAGCCTCACTATCCAAGGGTCAGGATCCACTTTCGTTTTCCTCCTACCAGGTCGGGTTCGCCCGAGAACACTAACTTTGTCATTACTAGCTACCATAGACTTTGTCCCGCATCACGCGTGAGAGTGCACACTCTGCACCCGAGTCCCCTAGGCCTCCTATAAGTAATCTGAAGGTTCTATAGTCAAGTCCTAGCGATTCCTAAGCCTATTAGTACTGTACTTACCTGCTAGTAATTTTGCATTCCACTTTCAGAGTATATGGTTTTCCGTGCCCCTCGGGCATTTGTATATACTGTGCTAACTTAAGTATTTTCGTAAGAGTTTTGTTTTGTGCTTAGTACCCTGTCCTCATAAAGAGTACAGGGCTGTTGTGATTCTTAATAAATATCTTGTTTATTTTCATAACACTTGTGTGGTGTCCTTTCACTGGGTATTCAAGGGGTATATGTGTGGTATAACAGCTGGCTTAACACGCCCTCTCGAGTCTTTAGCCTTAGACTGCTCGTATCCACGCTACTAGGATAGCTGGTCTATAAGGTTGACTTACAACCAATCATCAATAAGGGTTGCTGGACTGATACATAGTGTTCACTAGAATAGTGAGCACTGCATATCAGGCCACCTTCTCACATTGGTGGCAGCGGTGGGATTTGAGCTTGCTGTTGTTTTACCAAACGTATCCTAAGAATATCTTGTTGAAAGATCACATAAGTACTGTTAGGTACATATAACTTAGCTTAGAATACTCTGAGTTCTACTGAACCAGCTGTTGCAGCTCCTCAAGGCTTAGCACACCTTGGCTGCAACTCTTAGCAAGGGATCAGTAGGCAAACACATAGTGTAGGTAGGTGCATCACTTACACCACACTAGAGACAGTATGTCAGACAAAGGAGGAAACTCTGAGTCTCCCCTTGTGTCAGTGGACCCTCCACAGGTCCTCCCTTCCAGATATACTGTGCTTAGCTTCCATGAGTTACGACAAGTGTGTACCTCTAGGAAGATAAAGCAGGGGTCTAACCCCACAACTTCCTTTCTGATTGGTCTCTTAGAGACTTATGATGCCAGAAAAGCTGAGAAACTTCTTAGCTCTTCTCATCCAGATGGAAGCATGCCTCCCCTTGAGGGAACCAGAGGAGACCCTGACCTAATCCACCTCTTAGCTGAGACTGAAGAGGGGGAGGAGGAAGAGGAGCCCTCTGGGGATGAGGCAGATAAGGGACAGGTAGAAGTCAGTAGACTAACCAGGTCCAACTTAAGCAGACATGAGATGGGTACTGGGGGAACCCTGGGGCCCCTCTCAGGTCAGCTTAACATTGGGAATGGACGAGCCAGATCTCTATCAAGAGGCTCTGGCAGATCCCTTCAAACCAATGGCTCTCACAACTCTTCTCAAAGAGGGATGACTTCCCCTCAGAGGAGAGTGTATGAAGCTAAAGAAAGGGCAGCCAATCTGAGGATTGAAAGGGAAGAACTTGCCCTGGCCAAAGAGAGGCTTGCCTTTGCTAGAGAGCAACAGTTAAGTGGGGTAGTCCCCACTGGTGGCAGCATTGTACCTAGCAATAGGGAAAGGAGTTTTGATACAAAACACCTGGGTAAGATAGTGCCCCCCTTTAAACAAGGGGATGACATCCACAAATGGATTACTGCTTTGGAGAGGGCCTGCACTGTGCAAGGTGTTCCCCAGAGTCAGTGGGCAGCTATCTTGTGGCTCTCCTTTGAAGGTAAAGGAAGAGACAAGCTCCTCACTACTAGAGTGGAGGATGCTAACAATTACCAAATCTTGAAAAATACACTGATTGATGGGTTTGGCCTAACCACTGAGCAGTACAGGTTGCTGTTCAGGGATACCCAGAAAACTCAGTCTCAAGATTGGGCTGACTTTGTAGATTGTGCCACTAAGGCTTTGGAGGGCTGGTTGCTGGGCAGTAAGGTTACTGATTATACAGGATTGTACAATTTGATCATGTGAGAACAAATTTTAAACAATTGTCAGAACCAGTTGTTGCATCAGCATCTTGTTGACTCAGATCTGACCTCTCCCCAAGAATTGGGAAAGAAGGCAGACAGATGGGTCAGAACAAGAGTTACGCAGAACCAGGGCCAGAATCAAGGTGGTCAGAAGAAAGCAGACCAGAAGGGTAAAGATTCAAAAGGGGAACAAAATGACCAGAAGTCTTCGACAGGTCCCCAACAACCCAAAGAGGGTGGGGGTCAGGCTCCCCAGAAGAAGAAAAACCAAGAAGGCCAATCTAAAAGGTGGTGCCAATACTGCAAAAGTAAAACTCACTGGTTTAGTGAGTGCACCAAGAAAGGAGGAGGGCAGACTCCTGCCACTGCAGCCCCTAAGGCACCTGTGCCCCCTAGTACAGTCAGCAGTGGTAGTGCACCTCCCAAGGGTTTAGTTGGGTTAACCCTGGGTTCTGAGGGGAGTGACAACTTAGGTGGCACACTCACTCAGGCTGTCCTTGATTTTACAGGGGATGTGGATATGTCCCCTGATATAAGTCCCAATACTTTGGGCAAATACAGACAGACACCTTTCATTAATGGAAAATGGCTCAGGCCTATAGGGACACTTGTGCCAGTGTCACCGTGGTGACACCTAACTTTGTGGACCCTGGACAGATCATGCCAGGTACAGATTTCCTGGTGACCAATGCAAGCAATGTCACTACCAATCACAGTATGGCAATTGTAGCTTTCTCCTGGGGAGGGGTAACTGGCCAAAAGAAGGTTGTAGTTAGTTCAGACCTCCCAGTGGATTGTTTGTTGGGCAATGATTTGGAGTCATCACAATGGTCAGAAGTGGAGCAGAGGACTCACATGGAAATGTTAGGTTTGCCAGCACATGTGTTTGCTGTGACTAGGTCACAGGCCAGAAAATGCCCCACTGAACAGGTGCTGGATCCTGGAACAATGGACCAGACACCTCCCAAGAAAAAGAGCAGTAGGGTTAAGGCTGTGCCTTCCCCCTTGCCCCAGGTTGTGGATCAAGTCTCAGAGGAGGCTGACCTACAGGAATTGAGGGAAACTGAGCCTAGAGAGTTTGAACTTGATCAAGTTGAATTCTTGGGTTCAGGGGGACCCTCAAGGGAAGACCTGGGGAAGGACCAGTTAGACTGCCCTTCTCTTGAACCCCTCAGACAGCAGGCTGCTGCTGAGGCTGCTGGGAACGCCACAGGTACCCACAAGGTATACTGGGAAGATGGACTCCTGTACACTGAAGCAAGAGACCCCAAGCCTGGCATGACCAGGAGGCTGGTTGTACCCTTGTCTCAGAGAGGTTTCCTCCTTACCTTGGCCCATGAGATTCCCTTAGCAGGTCACTTAGGCCAGACAAAGACTTGGGACAGGCTTGTCTCACACTTTCACTGGCCTCACATGAATGAGGATACCAAGGAGTTTTGTCGCTCCTGTGTCACTTGCCAAGCCAGTGGTAAGTCAGGTGGCACAACAAAGGCCCCCCTTATACCAATGCCTGTGGTGGGGGTGCCCTTTGAAAGAGTGGGGATTTACATTGTTGGTCCAATGGAACCCCAGACAGCATCAGGGCACAAGTTTATACTGGTGGTAGTGGATCAGGCCACCAGGTATCCTGAAGCTATTCCACTTAGGACCACTACAGCACCTGTAGTGGCAAGGGCCCTAGTTGGAGTGTTCTCCAGAGTGGGCTTCCCTAAGGAGGTTGTCTCTGACAGAGGTGCAAACTTCATGTCAAGCTACTTAACTGCTATGTGGAAGGAATGTGGTGTCAACTACAAATTCACTACACCCTATCATCCACAATGCAATGGGCTTGTTGAAAGGTTCAACAGGACCCTAAAAGGGATGATTCATGGACTACCTGAAAAGCTCAGGCGTAGATGGGATGTCCTGATTCCCTGCCTTCTGTTTGCTTACAGAGAGGTCCCACAAAAGGGGGTTGGCTACAGCCCTTTTGAACTTTTGTATGGGCATCCTGTGAGAGGCCCCCTGTGTTTGGTGAAGGAAGGATGGGAGAGACCTCTCAAAAAGCCTGCAACCAACATAGTGGACTATGTACTTGGTCTCCGCTCCAGGATGGCTGAGTATATGGAGAAGGCATCTGAAAACCTTAAGGCCAGTCAAGAACTTCAAAAAGCTTGGCATGACCAAAAGGCTGTCCTGACTGTTTACCAGCCTGGACAGAAGGTGTGGGTGTTGGAGCCAGTGGCCCCAGCAGCACTCAAAGACAAATGGTCTGGGCCCCACACAATTCTTGAGCAAAAGGGAGAGGTCACCTACCTGGTGGACCTTGGAACTCCCAGGAGCCCCCACAGGGTGCTCCATGTCAACAGGCTCAAAGCATATGTCGACAGGAAGGACATGAGCTTGCTCATGGCCATAGATGAGGGACAGGAGGAAGAGAGTGACCCTCTCCCAGACCTGCTCACTCAGAATCCTGATGATGGGTCAGTAGATGGTGTTGTCTTTTGTGGCAGCCTCTCTGAACATCAACAGAAAGACTGTAAACAGGTTCTTCAGTCTTTCAGACATATGTTTTCTCTGACACCCAGTCAGACCAATTGGTGTACCCATGAGGTTGACACTGGTGACAGCCTGCCAGTTAAGAGTAAAATCTACAGGCAGCCTGATCATGTTAGAGACTGCATAAAAACTGAAGTGCAGAAAATGTTGGAGTTGGGAGTCATTGAACCCACAGATAGCCCTTGGGCTAGTCCAGTAGTTCTAGTGCCAAAACCTCACACCCAGGGTGGTAAGAAAGAGATGAGGTTCTGCGTAGACTACAGGGGCCTCAATGCAGTCACTAAGACTGATGCCCACCCAATACCAAGGGCAGATGAGCTTATAGATAGATTGGCTTCTGCCAACTACTTAAGCACATTTGACCTGACAGCTGGGTATTGGCAAATCAGGTTAGCTGAGGATGCCAAGCCCAAGACAGCATTTTCAACCCCTGGTGGGCATTATCAATTTGTGGTAATGCCCTTTGGTCTGAAAAATGCACCTGCCACCTTCCAAAGGTTGGTGAATCATGTTCTCACTGGGCTGGATGACTTCTGTGCAGCATATCTAGATGATATTGCTGTCTTTAGCTCCACCTGGGAGGATCACCTGGTCCACCTGAGGAAAGTGTTAGAGGCTCTGCAAGCAGCAGGCCTCACTATCAAGGCAACCAAGTGCCAAATAGGGCAGACACAGGTTGTATACCTGGGCCACCTTGTAGGTAGAGGCCAGGTTCAGCCACTGGAGAGCAAAATACAGTCAATCAGGGACTGGGCTCCTCCAACCACCCAGACTCAGGTTCGAGCTTTCTTGGGCCTGACTGGTTACTACAGAAAGTTTGTCAGGAACTATGGATCAATTGTGACTCCATTAAATGAACTGACAAGTAAGAAAATGCCAAAAAAGGTTCAGTGGACAGCAGGCTGTCAAAAAGCATTCGATGACCTAAAGCAGGCCATGTGCACAGCACCTATCCTTAAGAGTCCAGACTACTCCAAACCATTCATTGTCCAAACAGATGCTTCTGAGTTGGGTGTGGGGGCTGTTCTATCTCAACTGAATTTTGATGGTCAAGACCAGCCCATTGCTTTTATAAGCAGAAGGCTGACCCCCAGAGAAAAGAATTGGTCAGCTATTGAGAGGGAGGCCTTTGCTGTGGTTTGGGCCCTGAAGAAGCTGAGGCCATACTTGTTTGGCACTCACTTCAAGATTCAGACCGACCATAAGCCCCTCTTGTGGCTAAATCAGATGAAGGGTGAAAACCCCAAACTGCTTAGGTGGTCCATTCCCCTACAGGGGATGGACTTTACAGTGGAACATAGACCTGGTACTGATCATGGCAATGCCGATGGGCTCTCCAGATATTTCCACTTAGAACAAGAAGACTCACCTGGTCAAGGTTAGCTTATTGTCCCAAAGTTTGGGGGGGGGGGTCATGTAGGAGAGTAGGGTCTGCAATCCTATGATCACCCAGATTTTTTGCTTTTGTTTCACTGGTTTACGACTTTCTCTGGCTGTGGGCCTGCCAATCAGACCCACAGCCTGGCTGTTCTCTCTCTAAATTACAACATGTACCCTAGGTGCATTTACCAATTGGTACTGGGCCACCTTATCAGACCCTGTAACTCAGGGCATAGGTGTACCCAGGGCCTACCAGGGGCTGAAGCATGTATTATGCCACCCCTGGCTGGCCTCCTAAATTTGACACAACTGGCTGCATGACAGCTGGGGCAAAGTCGTGTAATCACCCTTTGCTGTAGATATAGTATACCTATATCTAACCCTAAAATGGACACACAGATTCCTATCAGTCACTCCTATGGCAGGCCTTAACAATCCTGAAGGCAGAGTGCTTGGAATCGTGTGAGATGGTGCTCTGGCATGAGCTGAGCCTGTCTGCAGCTTGCGGAATCAAGTCCTAATAGCTGTTCCATGATATCGCATACCATATACTCTTAAGTGCATTATAATCCTCGCGGTTAAATGCTATCTTTGGTATTGCTTTATCAAAACATGTCGAGTAAGGTGTCATACGAATTGGAATACTAACCCCTCGCCAATTCTGGCGACGGGGTTAGCATTCCACCCTTCTAGAGGGACACAACATGTATGTAGCTGTGAACCCCGGTTAAAGTTAAACGAAGCCTCAGCTCCACAAAATGGATGCTGCCACCACAGACACGAGTCTGACCCCCTGCAGCTGGGAGTCCTTCCAGCGAGGGGAGCCTGGACAAAGGGTTTCCTGTCAGGGGCGGTGCTAGCACCGTCCCAGACATGGTTTTGTGTATCCTGGGTAGGCAGGGCTTTACAGGAAGGTGACTGCTGAGTGGCACCCCGGTGCTCACTACGCATAGGCCGGTCAGAACCAGTTCCAGGGGCACACCAGCCCCTGGCCTGGGGAAAGTCCGGCATGGCAGAGGGGTGTAACCACCCCCCTCCTAGTCCCACCCATAGGCAGGACCTAGTCACCGGGTCAGCCCCCTTTTTTAGTATAAAGATAGGAGCGGGCCCCCTGTTCAAATTAGATCATCTTTGGAATCAAGACACGACTTTCTGCGAAAGACATCAAGATTTCCTTCTTCAAGATTCTCCCTTGTGGCTAAGGAGTAGTCACCCTGCATCCGCAGGCACCATCCTAAGAACACTGCGGTCTGCTGCAAGTCCTTCTTCACGAATCCGATGACCCAGCTCGACGAGACCCGGCTTCCCTGGCACCTCTGACCTCTACTCACCTCTACAGCAAAGCTGAGAACTGTGAGTGCGACGAGACCTCGAGGGACCGACGATCGCCAAGACTGCACGACTTCTTTGCAACAAGCCCACCATGTGCTCCACTAGTGAGTGCTTTGGGGTCCGAGAAGCCCCAACCCTGAGCAGCTCCAGCACCGAAGATCAGCCCTCCAGCATCTCCATGATCTGCGTGGGGCCCTTCTGCTTTTGCGTGCTCACCGCGCTGTGTGGCTACTAGCCGGCTGGCTTGTGGCCTTCTTCACGACGCCCGACGACATCACTGCTGCTGGTCTGGTTGCTCCGGACTGGCCCTTGCTTCCTTCTTCAAGAGAGGCACCCCGGACCCTCCTGGTCCACTCCAGACGCCATTTTGAGTCCACCGCGTGGGCTTGAATTTGCCAAGGCTTTGTTGCCCAATCCTGGGTCCAGCGACGCCGACAGCTTCATCCATCGTGGGACAGCTCGCTCCTCCATCCTGGTCGCCGACAACGCCTCCTGGTCCGTGAGATCTGCGAGCACAGCGTCACCCACTCACCTAGTCGAGGTGACTACCATCCGGTGCCCACCTGGTGCCACCTGACTACTGGCTAGTAGTCTCGAACTTGGTCCCCTCTGCTTTCAGGTGTCATCTTCCTTCGATCCAGGCTTGGATCCATCGAACTTTCTTTACTGGTCGCCTGCCAGCAACTTCTTTCTTCCAGGCTCCTGGTCCGTCTACGAGGATTCCCGACGTCTTTTGAGACCTATGCAGCTGCAGCCCGTGGGCTAGGTAACTTCGGCATTTCGGTGCCCCAGCATAGCCTCACTATCCAAGGGTCAGGATCCACTTTCGTTTTCCTCCTACCAGGTCGGGTTCGCCCGAGAACACTAACTTTGTCATTACTAGCTACCATAGACTTTGTCCCGCATCACGCGTGAGAGTGCACACTCTGCACCCGAGTCCCCTAGGCCTCCTATAAGTAATCTGAAGGTTCTATAGTCAAGTCCTAGCGATTCCTAAGCCTATTAGTACTGTACTTACCTGCTAGTAATTTTGCATTCCACTTTCAGAGTATATGGTTTTCCGTGCCCCTCGGGCATTTGTATATACTGTGCTAACTTAAGTATTTTCGTAAGAGTTTTGTTTTGTGCTTAGTACCCTGTCCTCATAAAGAGTACAGGGCTGTTGTGATTCTTAATAAATATCTTGTTTATTTTCATAACACTTGTGTGGTGTCCTTTCACTGGGTATTCAAGGGGTATATGTGTGGTATAACAGCTGGCTTAACACGCCCTCTCGAGTCTTTAGCCTTAGACTGCTCGTATCCACGCTACTAGGATAGCTGGTCTATAAGGTTGACTTACAACCAATCATCAATAAGGGTTGCTGGACTGATACATAGTGTTCACTAGAATAGTGAGCACTGCATATCAGGCCACCTTCTCACATTCATCACAGAGGAACTCAAGTCTCTGGTGTTGAAGGAGGCCATTGTGCCGACAGTGCGCCATCCTCAGGGGTTTGCCAGTTCGGTCTTCCTGGTGGAGAAGAAGGGAGGGGGATCGAGGTTGGTCCTCAATCTGAAGGAGTTCAATGCGGGAGTAGTTTATCGGCACTTCAAGATGGAGGGCATCCATCTGTTGCGGGATCTCCTGCGGGAACGGGATTGGATGGTTCGTCTGGACCTCAAAGATGCTTATCTCTCCGTTCCGATCTTCCGTCCCCACCGCCGCTTTCTGCAGTTTCAGTGGCTGGGGACTTGGTATCAGTATCAAGTTCTGCCCTTCGGCCTTTCGTCAGCACCTTGGTGCTTCACGAAACTGTTGCGTCCTGTGGTGGAATCTCTCCGCAGCCGCTGAGTTCGCTTGATCATCTATTTGGACGACATCCGCCTACTGGCGGATTGTCCTGTCAAACTAATGACTCATCTGGACTGGACTATAGACCTTCTTCAGTCTCTCAGTTTTCTGGTGAATGTTCCCAAATCTGTGCTTCGACCTTCTCAAGTGATCGATTTCTTGGGGTTCAGGGTCAACTCCCTCACTTGTCAGCTTCTGCTTCCCCAACAGAAGATTCGATACATCAAACGGGAATTGACTTCCGTTATCTCGAGTCCGACTGTATCATTGAGGTTGTTAGCACGAGTTGTCGGTCTCTTAGCGTCTTCCCTACAAGCGATATTTCCAGCTCCGCTGCATTATTGTGCCCTACAGCGTTTGAAGATTCAACATCTTCAACGGGGCCTTCGTTATTCCGATCTGATTCCTCTCTCGGAGGAGGCCAAGTCGGAAATGCAATGGTGGTTGGACCATATGGAGGCCTGGAACGGCCGGGCTCTTTTCGGCTCCTCTCCGGAGATTGTGATCGAATCGGATGCCAGTCGTTGGGGCTGGGGAGCCCGTTGCGGTCCAATCTCGACGGGGGGACGGTGGTCTCCGCAGGAACTTTCACTCCACATAAATTGTTTGGAGTTGCTGGCAGGGTCGTTTGCGATCAAATGCCTATCGCCTCTTCGGTCCCACTGCTGTATCCTTCTCCGGATGGACAATGTCTCAGCAGTACGTTACATCAACAAGCTGGGAGGGACTCGATCGAGGTTGTTGGCAGAGATTGCCAAGGAGTTTTGGCACTATTGCCTTCAGCACAAGATCACAGTTATTGCGGAGTACCTTCCCGGTTCTCGGAATCTTGTGGCGGACTGGAACTCCAGGTACCTGAAGGACTTCAGCGACAGGAGACTCCATCCTCGTGTGTTTCGCCAACTTCTTCGCAGTTGGGGCCCGTGTCTGATCGACCTCTTCGCGTCCCGTCTCAACACCCAACTTCCCCGGTTTTACAGTTGGAGACCGGATCCGGACGCTCTGGTCACCGATGCTTTCCTCCAGCCGTGGCCGTCATCCCTCTGTTATGCGTTTCCCCCATTCATGATGATCCCCAGGGTTCTGGCGTATGTGTCACGATTTCGGGCGGAACTGTTTCTGATTGCCCCTCTGTGGAGGGCCCAGCCGTGGTTCCCTGTTCTCCTGGAAATGGCGTGCGACTTTCCATTTCTTCTTCCTCGGAAGAGGAATCTCCTGCTGGATCCACTGCAGAATCCGCATCCCCTGGTTCAGTCCGGCTCCCTCCTTCTCCTGGCATGGCGGATTTCGGGGAACGTTGGGCGGTGTCAGGCCTTTCTGCAGACGCTACCAGATTTCTCAGCAACGCCTGGGCCCCTAATACTCACAAACGTTACAGAAGCTCCTGGAAACGTTGGAGTGGTTGGTGTTCTCAACGGCAAGTTGATCCCACATCGGCTGATGTCTCTTTGATAGTTAACTTTTTGGCTTCTCTGTCTTCTTCTTCTGGTTTGGCCTACCGCACAGTCAACAGTTTCCGTTCTGCTATTTCGGCGGGCCATCTTCCTGTGGATGGGAAACCTGTTGGTGAACATCCACTTGTGGCTAAAATTCTAAAAGGTATTCCAATGGCTACTCCCCCTCGTCCTAAATATGTTTCTTTATGGGACGTTTCGGTTGTCTTACGTTTTCTAGAAGCTTGGCCGGTTAATTCTTTATTGTCTCGTAAACAACTCTCGGCCAAGCTTACTATGTTGTTGTGTTTGCTTTCCTGCAAACGAATATCTGATGTCCGCGCTTTGGATCTTGCGGGACGTAGCTTCAGGCCCAAAGGTGTTTCCTTTCGCCTTTCCAGGCGCACTAAAACTAATACGGAGGTCATTTCTTACCCTTCTTTTCCTGCTCGGCCTAACCTTTGTGTTGTCCAATGCCTTAAGGATTATGAGGTGAGTACTTCTCTTCATCGCTCTGATATGCAAGGTCAATTGTTGATTGCTTTGCAGAAGCCCTTTCGCCCTGTTACTCTGGCCACATTGGCTCGTTGGGTACGGTGGCTCATGGGGGAAGCGGGCATTGATGTTTCTGTGTTTGGTGCTCATTCGGCTCGGGGGGCCATGGCCTCTAAGGCTTTTTCTTTGGGTGTCACTTTATGCGACATTATGAAAGCTGCTGACTGGTCATCAGATTCAGTATTTAAAACCTTTTACTTTAAGCCTGTTGCTACTGTTGCTTCTGTTGTGGTGGAGGAGCTTTAAACAAGCATAATCGGAGCCTCCTGTCCTGAAATAGAATTCAAAATTTGCAAACATTCGTGACAAGAATTTTCAATTCTATTAAGGACTAGGAGGCGAGGATTATCCCACCCATTGTATATGCATTTGCTATATCGTATAGTGTTACTGTGCAACTATTCATGGATCTTATTCCTACTGTACTGTGATGATTACTTGGTTTTTTTCTCTACCCACCCTTTATTTGCTCATGATTACACGGAATGTGTATTACGGCTTTGTGTCTCTTTTCAGGCTCTGATCCCAAGTGATGCTGCTCCGGCTCCGTCCTTGTGGGAGGTGTGCTGCGAGTTTCTTCTCCTCGTTGGCCTGCTTTTGTTCCTGTGGCTTTGGGAAGTTCCTTCGCCTCCTCGTTCGGATTTTGGTTCTTCTGGATGATGTCCTTCCTGGATTTATGATGTTCAAGTTGTTCTTCCTAATGGATTTTTGACAAAGAAAGAGGAAGTGGTTACCTCTATGACTGTTTATATACCATTGGTGTACTCTATGGTTACCCTGGGTTTATGGGTAATGTCGTTTTTTGTTTCTTTACTGTTCTGTGATTGGCTGCTGTATGTCAGTAAAGAAATTGAGTATAAGCATAATCCTCGCCTCCTAGTCCTTAATAGAATTGAAAATTCTTGTCACGAATGTTTGCAAATTTTGAATTCAGGAATCCTTTAATAAGTTAAAGAGCTGAACAAACATCTGGCAGCTTCATCAGCAAGCAATACCTGTCTCCTTTGAAAATATACATTCCAAATGGCCACACTGTATTCTGCATGACCTAGTAAGGTATTCCATTTGACATAGTACAATTCCACACAGTACAACCACCTACAAGGTACTAAAAGATAAGAACACCCTTCTATCCAAATAATAAAAAAAACAACATAATAAAAACATTAGTAAATTTGCAACAAGCTATAAAATACAATTTTGTTATACAAATTATACAAGGTAATTATTTGTTACTGACAATGAAATCCTTCAACCACGAAGGAGCCATCCTCCTCCTTGACGAATGACGAACAACATCAGATTCATCATTCCTAGAAGAATTACAATTGTTAGAAGTTTCATGTGTGGAAGAAGTATTGAACTCACTAACCTGGTTATCAGATACAAGACTATGGTGTTCAGAAACTTCTCCATTAAGTTGAGAATCAGATGAGGCATGAGGCCATTCAATGCCACAATCATCTGGCATCCAGTTATGACTAGTTAAGGACTCAGAAACAATGGGTTTGCACTTAGCAATTCTTGATAAATTCCAAACGTTACCATCTTCAACTCTAACAGCATTAAGTAACACTTCAACCACCTGAGTTCGTTCATAAAATGCAGATTCTCCCTTACGAATCCAACCAGGTTTTTTAACTCGTACCCAATCAACAATATTAATTGGAGAGGACGGGGAAGACAAAAAAAATACCAACCAAGGCAACCAAGTTCACTGGGCACAAGAGGACCAGAGCATGAACCAAACCCGAAACAAACCACAACAACCGGGACCGAGCAGTCGGAAAACCTAGTAACTAATTTATCGGCCAGACCACTCAGCACCCAAGAGATGTCAGTGTTGAACAAAGGCCTGGGTTTTGTTCCAACGGCCAACCTGGATAAATTCAAGCTGCATTGCGAGCTAGCGTCCTTTTTCAGGAAGTTAAGACTGAAAGCCTTCTTCGAAAAACAAACCAATACCGAAGGAGACCACGAGACCAATGATACTGGCCTACGGAATAAGTCTAACTTTATGCCTCCACCACATACGATCCCGGTAGAGGTCTCCACGTTCGAACAGGCAGTCTTTAACGATGTGGAAAAGTCCACCCCAAAGAAACCTTTCATGAATCTGACACACCAGGAAAGGACTGCCCTGAACAAACTACAAAATGACGATACTATTGTCATTAAGCCTGCAGACAAGGGCGGAGGAATAGTTGTGTTGGACAGATTGGCATACCAAACGGAATGCCTGAGACTCCTGGCGGATGTCAACAGCTATCGAAAACTACCGGTTGACCCTACAGACGACCTAAGAAGGGAAATAACATCTCTTATTGAACATGGAGAAGCCAATGGCTATATATCCAAACAAGAGGCGGACTTTATGTGTAAAAGTGAAGGAAAGGTACCATATTTTTACACTATTCCAAAAATGCACAAAAATAAAATACCTCCGCCAGGTAGACCTATAGTTTCAGGTCTAGGTTCACTTCTGGAACCTCTTTCACAATTTTGTGATGTATTTTTCAAGGCATTAATACAGAAAACGAGTACCTATCTACAAGATACCAAGAGTGTGTTACAGCTACTGGATACCCTGACCATAGATGAGGACACCATCTTAGTCAGCTTTGATATTGAAAGCTTATATACAAGCATTCCACAGGACGCCACCTTGGAGGTCCTCAAACAAGCACTGGATAAAGAGGTCTGGACTTCAAAGACGCCCAAAAATTTCATTTTGGAATGTGCCAGACTGGCCCTCAAAAGGAACTATTTTGAGTTTGAGGGTCAAATATACCTACAAGTTGGAGGTGCATCGATGGGCAGTACATTCGCGCCGAGCGTGGCGGGTCTCTACGTCCACGAATTTGAAGAACGCTATATCCTCAATGCCAACAACCCTTACAGTTCCAACATCTTGATATGGAAGCGGTACATAGATGACGTGCTGACAATCTGGAAGGGCACTGAGGAAACTCTGATGGCATTTTTCGACTGGATTAATACATGTGACAATCATCTCAAGTTCACATGCGTCAAAGATCCCAAAACCCTGGTCTTTTTAGACCTCACTATTACAAAAGAAAATGGGAAACTTACAACCGTCACTCACTACAAGCCCACCTCCAAAAACAATTTGTTACGGTTTGAAAGCTTTCATCCACGCCCACTGCGGGAAAATCTACCCTACGGTCAGTACCTATGGATACGTAGGAATTGCAGTGAATTGGTTGACTACAAAAGACAAGCCCAGGATCTAACCAGCAAATTAAGGGAACGTGGTTACCCCGAACAAATCCTGAATAAAAGTCAGAAACGTGCTCGTAACCAGCCAAGATCTGCTCTCCTGGATAATCAAGAAAAAACAACAGAAGAACTCCCACTAACATGTGTCACGACATATAACACCATTTCTAACAATGTCAGCAAAATAATAAACAATCATTGGGGCATACTAAATACAGGAAATTTAAGATGGGAAAAACCATTATTCTCATATAGGAGAGCACGCAGTATTAAGGATGCTGTAGTCAACACAAGACCAAAGCTGCCAATAAAGGAACCAGAATCCGTTCTTAATACCTGGGGCTTACCAAGAGCCGTAGGCCACTATAAGTGTGGTAACTGTAGTGTCTGCCCTTTTACCAATAACACTAAAACCCTACAACTGGAAACAAACAAAACTTGGACCATAAGAGGATTGACCAATTGTAACAGTGAAAATGTAGTGTACAGACTAACTTGCCCCTGTAACTTACACTATGTGGGCATGACGAGCAGAAAAGTAAAAATTCGCATCGGTGAACACAGGAGCAACATTCGTTGCAAAAAATCCAACACGAAATTAACTGAACACTACTTGTCAAAAGGACATACGGAGGATGACATACAATGGACTGTCATCGAACAAATTAAACCAGGTGCAAAACTAAACCAACGCCTCTTTGAAAAGGAACAGAGGTGGGTGTACAGACTGGCAACGCATAAAGCTGGATTGAATGATAACATTCCATGGCACACCGTAATGTGATACCAACAGAGCTTTCACATAACATTCTATGATCAAAGATGTTGATAACCACTAAAACCTCATCAGCTGTTCGGATCTAAATAAATCTGTGATAGTCCTTATGGCTAAATGGATGCCTTAATAGAGACGAAATTTCACCATGGAAACAGTACTGAACACCGTGTGTAATGCACGTATGTTCTTTGGGCCCGAGCTCTATCGCACCTGAAAACAGGGATGTAGGACAATGAGACCCGAAAACGTATAGTAAAAATAAACCGAGGAAGAAGGCATTCCCCTGACACGCAACGCCAAAGGCTACGTCTGGAACGCAAGCCAAGGAACGAATGGCTACGTCTGGAACGCAAGCCAAGGTTACCAGAGCAACCACTTGCCATGAGTCACAGCACAGCCGTTTAGCTATTGGCGAAAATAGATACACGCCCTCACACAGTGCGCGATTGGTCCAGACCACGAGGATGCGTGCAGCCCCGCCCCAACCAGGAAGCACTGAATCTTACTTCTACCGGCATTATTGAAACGCCGGTAACACATGAAGGCTTCGCATGCCGAAACCGAGTAGGTTTACAAGCTTGCAACAAATCGTTACTGAAGTAAGTACGGATTTATGACTAAAGGGTGCGACGCGGTAAATACTAATTCCGAGTGGTATGAACCCTCCCGCGCACGCACACAGTCTGTGAAGACCCCTTTTGTATTCATTCTCAAATCTCGTTTTCTAACTATGTAGATGACGGAGAATCACCGTCTCGGTTGACACGAAGCCACGAAGCGAGAGATACCGCTTTGAGTGTAAGCAATATACATGGAGCAATGTGTGGTTATTTATTTCACCCGTGTAGATAAGTAATTCACCCAATTTGCACTATATTAATAACTTAAAACTGAACAATCACGATCTCTGCATAGATGCTTTGTAGAAACTGCTGATCACATGAGCACTTTACCCATGATCAACCCCATGACCTATCGATCTTGTGATGTCAAAGCGACCTGGATATGCTGCATACAGATTCAGGCACTGGCACAAAGCGCAACCTCACAACTGAGCTGAATTTAGACTTTCATTACCTATATGATATCTAATATAGTCAGCCACCCCTGTGGTGGGGAGATGTCACAAAAGATGTGAATGTTGTTTGTATCCCCGTGTAATCCTCCCCAGTACGTAATCCCAACCCCGTTTCCTTTTTTCTTTCCATTTCTACAGGTTTTTTCCTGAAATCAGGATTTAAAACACCTTTTCACATTCAGACCATTATTTGCGGTCTGCAAATTACCTGAGGGTAGGGCGCACCTTAGCGTGTGCGTACCGCCCCTGGTAATACACACGGTCCTGACGAAAACCAAAAAATTTTTTTACTGGTTGAAACATGTAGACCTAGTTTACTTTATTATTTCACTTCACATAGCACACTTGGCTATTTTCAAATCGGTTTTTAATATAACACTTCTTTAGACACCAAAGCCCTCCTAGTTGGGCAAAGGTGCCACATTTGTTTTATTAGGGTTCAGACGCTCAAGAATAAAGTCTTGAACGGAGTAGTACTGGCCCTTTTTAATACACCCTCACTAATGCATAGTTAGCACATATAATAAACAATATCCCGCTCCACTGTAATCAGGTGTCGTAGCACACCCTGTAGGCATTCGGCCTACGGGGTGGGACCCCGATGATGAAGCATGTCACCAACCAGGTTGGTGAGTGAGGGGTCTTCTTAACAGGATTAGTACTGTCCTGGTAACGGTGTTGGGGCACTTAGTGCTTTTGGTAACACACAGTGTCGGAAAAGTAAATTACTGTTTTCCTCAGTGTTCAAGGAGGCACTCCTTCTTTGTTATTATAACTTAACTACGGGGACCAGGAGTTCCTTCCACACATAGTTATATGTTAATTTCCCTCACTCTCCTATTGTTACAATCATATTAGGCAGCGTGCAGCTGCGAGAGTTTACCTACACCAGGTACACGAGCAATTTTCCAACCATTTAACATGGCCGAAAACCAGGGCCTGTCATACAGCGCGCAAGAAATCGAGGAAGTCATGGGAGATCTCTCAATATTTGCGGATGCAAATATAGCTCAAAGCATCTCAGCTACAAAAGACTGGGAAAACCTATCAGAACTCAAAAGAAATAGAATAAGAACGATCCTACATGGGACAATTCTTAAACAGTACTTGACCAACAATATGGCTCCTAAAGGGCTCTTAGTTTCTAACGCCCCCCGAATTTTCTTGGAAGATGAGGTATTCAGAAAAGATTGGGCTGCAATAGCATGGCATTGCACCCATGATTGGATTGTCCTAATCTTGAAGACTGCCCTTAGACTGTCGGAGAAAATCCAGCTAGACATACAATTGACGGAAGGCCAGATGAAGACAACTATCACCGGGTTCAAAAAGAAACTTGATGAACTAAACAAAGAGATGACGGAGTATAAAGATAATCTGACACAACAAAAGGTGTCTAAATTTCAAAAAGACTTGAAAAGGTTTTCAATGGTGAAAGCATACCCGTACTCCGATCCGGATTTTACACCACCATCTAAAAATGACGATAATTCAGATGCGTCTAGTAACGCTTCAAGCAATACCTCCAATTCAAGCACGAACTCTAGTGGTGGACACCCCAAACAGAGAGGAAGGGGTCGAGGCAGAGGGAGAGGAAATTGGTCGACTTTTAACCACACTCCCATGCAACCCTTCGCAGATCCATATAACCACCCCCAAAATTATCCCATGTATGGCTGGCAACCGCCTTTTCAACAACCATTCTTCCCACCAAACCCCTACCAGCCACCTTTTTTATACCGGGGCGGGAGAGGACGGGGAAGACAAAAAAATACCAACCAAGGCAACCAAGTTCACTGGGCACAAGAGGACCAGAGCATGAACCAAACCCGAAACAAACCACAACAACCGGGACCGAGCAGTCGGAAAACCTAGTAACTAATTTATCGGCCAGACCACTCAGCACCCAAGAGATGTCAGTGTTGAACAAAGGCCTGGGTTTTGTTCCAACGGCCAACCTGGATAAATTCAAGCTGCATTGCGAGCTAGCGTCCTTTTTCAGGAAGTTAAGACTGAAAGCCTTCTTCGAAAAACAAACCAATACCGAAGGAGACCACGAGACCAATGATACTGGCCTACGGAATAAGTCTAACTTTATGCCTCCACCACATACGATCCCGGTAGAGGTCTCCACGTTCGAACAGGCAGTCTTTAACGATGTGGAAAAGTCCACCCCAAAGAAACCTTTCATGAATCTGACACACCAGGAAAGGACTGCCCTGAACAAACTACAAAATGACGATACTATTGTCATTAAGCCTGCAGACAAGGGCGGAGGAATAGTTGTGTTGGACAGATTGGCATACCAAACGGAATGCCTGAGACTCCTGGCGGATGTCAACAGCTATCGAAAACTACCGGTTGACCCTACAGACGACCTAAGAAGGGAAATAACATCTCTTATTGAACATGGAGAAGCCAATGGCTATATATCCAAACAAGAGGCGGACTTTATGTGTAAAAGTGAAGGAAAGGTACCATATTTTTACACTATTCCAAAAATGCACAAAAATAAAATACCTCCGCCAGGTAGACCTATAGTTTCAGGTCTAGGTTCACTTCTGGAACCTCTTTCACAATTTTGTGATGTATTTTTCAAGGCATTAATACAGAAAACGAGTACCTATCTACAAGATACCAAGAGTGTGTTACAGCTACTGGATACCCTGACCATAGATGAGGACACCATCTTAGTCAGCTTTGATATTGAAAGCTTATATACAAGCATTCCACAGGACGCCACCTTGGAGGTCCTCAAACAAGCACTGGATAAAGAGGTCTGGACTTCAAAGACGCCCAAAAATTTCATTTTGGAATGTGCCAGACTGGCCCTCAAAAGGAACTATTTTGAGTTTGAGGGTCAAATATACCTACAAGTTGGAGGTACATCGATGGGCAGTACATTCGCGCCGAGCGTGGCGGGTCTCTACGTCCACGAATTTGAAGAACGCTATATCCTCAATGCCAACAACCCTTACAGTTCCAACATCTTGATATGGAAGCGGTACATAGATGACGTGCTGACAATCTGGAAGGGCACTGAGGAAACTCTGATGGCATTTTTCGACTGGATTAATACATGTGACAATCATCTCAAGTTCACATGCGTCAAAGATCCCAAAACCCTGGTCTTTTTAGACCTCACTATTACAAAAGAAAATGGGAAACTTACAACCGTCACTCACTACAAGCCCACCTCCAAAAACAATTTGTTACGGTTTGAAAGCTTTCATCCACGCCCACTGCGGGAAAATCTACCCTACGGTCAGTACCTACGGATACGTAGGAATTGCAGTGAATTGGTTGACTACAAAAGACAAGCCCAGGATCTAACCAGCAAATTAAGGGAACGTGGTTACCCCGAACAAATCCTGAATAAAAGTCAGAAACGTGCTCGTAACCAGCCAAGATCTGCTCTCCTGGATAATCAAGAAAAAACAACAGAAGAACTCCCACTAACATGTGTCACGACATATAACACCATTTCTAACAATGTCAGCAAAATAATAAACAATCATTGGGGCATACTAAATACAGGAAATTTAAGATGGGAAAAACCATTATTCTCATATAGGAGAGCACGCAGTATTAAGGATGCTGTAGTCAACACAAGACCAAAGCTGCCAATAAAGGAACCAGAATCCGTTCTTAATACCTGGGGCTTACCAAGAGCCGTAGGCCACTATAAGTGTGGTAACTGTAGTGTCTGCCCTTTTACCAATAACACTAAAACCCTACAACTGGAAACAAACAAAACTTGGACCATAAGAGGATTGACCAATTGTAACAGTGAAAATGTAGTGTACAGACTAACTTGCCCCTGTAACTTACACTATGTGGGCATGACGAGCAGAAAAGTAAAAATTCGCATCGGTGAACACAGGAGCAACATTCGTTGCAAAAAATCCAACACGAAATTAACTGAACACTACTTGTCAAAAGGACATACGGAGGATGACATACAATGGACTGTCATCGAACAAATTAAACCAGGTGCAAAACTAAACCAACGCCTCTTTGAAAAGGAACAGAGGTGGGTGTACAGACTGGCAACGCATAAAGCTGGATTGAATGATAACATTCCATGGCACACCGTAATGTGATACCAACAGAGCTTTCACATAACATTCTATGATCAAAGATGTTGATAACCACTAAAACCTCATCAGCTGTTCGGATCTAAATAAATCTGTGATAGTCCTTATGGCTAAATGGATGCCTTAATAGAGACGAAATTTCACCATGGAAACAGTACTGAACACCGTGTGTAATGCACGTATGTTCTTTGGGCCCGAGCTCTATCGCACCTGAAAACAGGGATGTAGGACAATGAGACCCGAAAACGTATAGTAAAAATAAACCGAGGAAGAAGGCATTCCCCTGACACGCAACGCCAAAGGCTACGTCTGGAACGCAAGCCAAGGAACGAATGGCTACGTCTGGAACGCAAGCCAAGGTTACCAGAGCAACCACTTGCCATGAGTCACAGCACAGCCGTTTAGCTATTGGCGAAAATAGATACACGCCCTCACACAGTGCGCGATTGGTCCAGACCACGAGGATGCGTGCAGCCCCGCCCCAACCAGGAAGCACTGAATCTTACTTCTACCGGCATTATTGAAACGCCGGTAACACATGAAGGCTTCGCATGCCGAAACCGAGTAGGTTTACAAGCTTGCAACAAATCGTTACTGAAGTAAGTACGGATTTATGACTAAAGGGTGCGACGCGGTAAATACTAATTCCGAGTGGTATGAACCCTCCCGCGCACGCACACAGTCTGTGAAGACCCCTTTTGTATTCATTCTCAAATCTCGTTTTCTAACTATGTAGATGACGGAGAATCACCGTCTCGGTTGACACGAAGCCACGAAGCGAGAGATACCGCTTTGAGTGTAAGCAATATACATGGAGCAATGTGTGGTTATTTATTTCACCCGTGTAGATAAGTAATTCACCCAATTTGCACTATATTAATAACTTAAAACTGAACAATCACGATCTCTGCATAGATGCTTTGTAGAAACTGCTGATCACATGAGCACTTTACCCATGATCAACCCCATGACCTATCGATCTTGTGATGTCAAAGCGACCTGGATATGCTGCATACAGATTCAGGCACTGGCACAAAGCGCAACCTCACAACTGAGCTGAATTTAGACTTTCATTACCTATATGATATCTAATATAGTCAGCCACCCCTGTGGTGGGGAGATGTCACAAAAGATGTGAATGTTGTTTGTATCCCCGTGTAATCCTCCCCAGTACGTAATCCCAACCCCGTTTCCTTTTTTCTTTCCATTTCTACAGGTTTTTTCCTGAAATCAGGATTTAAAACACCTTTTCACATTCAGACCATTATTTGCGGTCTGCAAATTACCTGAGGGTAGGGCGCACCTTAGCGTGTGCGTACCGCCCCTGGTAATACACACGGTCCTGACGAAAACCAAAAAATTTTTTTACTGGTTGAAACATGTAGACCTAGTTTACTTTATTATTTCACTTCACATAGCACACTTGGCTATTTTCAAATCGGTTTTTAATATAACACTTCTTTAGACACCAAAGCCCTCCTAGTTGGGCAAAGGTGCCACATTTGTTTTATTAGGGTTCAGACGCTCAAGAATAAAGTCTTGAACGGAGTAGTACTGGCCCTTTTTAATACACCCTCACTAATGCATAGTTAGCACATATAATAAACAATATCCCGCTCCACTGTAATCAGGTGTCGTAGCACACCCTGTAGGCATTCGGCCTACGGGGTGGGACCCCGATGATGAAGCATGTCACCAACCAGGTTGGTGAGTGAGGGGTCTTCTTAACAGGATTAGTACTGTCCTGGTAACGGTGTTGGGGCACTTAGTGCTTTTGGTAACACACAGTGTCGGAAAAGTAAATTACTGTTTTCCTCAGTGTTCAAGGAGGCACTCCTTCTTTGTTATTATAATGAAATCCTTCAACCACGAAGGAGCCATCCTCCTCCTTGACGAATGACGAACAACATCAGATTCATCATTCCTAGAAGAATTACAATTGTTAGAAGTTTCATGTGTGGAAGAAGTATTGAACTCACTAACCTGGTTATCAGATACAAGACTATGGTGTTCAGAAACTTCTCCATTAAGTTGAGAATCAGATGAGGCATGAGGCCATTCAATGCCACAATCATCTGGCATCCAGTTATGACTAGTTAAGGACTCAGAAACAATGGGTTTGCACTTAGCAATTCTTGATAAATTCCAAACGTTACCATCTTCAACTCTAACAGCATTAAGTAACACTTCAACCACCTGAGTTCGTTCATAAAATGCAGATTCTCCCTTACGAATCCAACCAGGTTTTTTAACTCGTACCCAATCAACAATATTAATTGGAACTTCCTTGATACCATGTTTTGTATCATAATAAGATTTGCTTCTATTGTGCATAAGTTCCATACGCGAACAAACTTCATCCAATGACCAGGGTTGTACACTGTTAGAAAATAACCATGTAGGAATAGCTTTAGTACGAGGATTCCTCCCTTATAATGAGGACAAAAGGTGAAAAACCTGTAGATTCGTGGACAGTAACATGATAATTCCATACAGTTTTTCCAATTTAAGTAATCCAGTCAAGATTATTCCTAACAGATAATTGAATCTAATTTTTTTAAACCCTATTAAACCTCTCCACCATTCTTGTTTCCACCAGGATTATAAAGTGAAGTTGTTCTATGTATAATCCCCAATTTCTTGAAATAACATTTTGCCTTGGAAGAGAGAAATTGTACTCCATTGTCTGAGAGTAAACAAGAAGGAATACTTTCAGTCGTAAATGTCTCATCTAAAAATTGTATCACAGAATCAGTGTCCGCATTTTCCAACCTTTTAACAACCGGCCACCTAGAAAATAAATCGATAATGACTATGAGAAAACAATGAGAACCATCAGTATTACTGATAGGTCCCATAATGTCAATTGCAATGGTTTCCCACGGATATTTAGGTAATAACCCATTGGACATTGGTGGACGTAAAGTGTGCAAAGATTTATCAGACAAAGAACAAGAAATACAATCTTGCACCAATTTTTCAATTTGAGAATCACAACCAGGCCACCAAAATAACCTTTTTACAATAGCTTTGGTTCAGATAATACCAGGATGCCCTTCATGACATAACTCAATGATGCATTTGCTCAATTTTTCAGGAGGGATTATTCTTTCACCTCTTAACAAAGTATTGTTAGAAAGAGATAACTCTGATCTTACCTCCCAAAAAGGTCTATTAGAGTCGTTCAATAATTCTTTTTTTTTTTTAGGCCACCGATTTATAACAAATGATGATACAGACTTGAGAAGATCATTCTCATATTCCTTTTCCCATTCTTTTCTATCAATGGCTGAAAAACCTTCATCATGGATGAAGTCCAAAGACGATCAACATGTTCAGAAAAACAAGAATAGATAGCTCAAAATATTACTCAAATCGAAGCAGTATTTCCTAATACTACCCCTCATGAGAAACACAGAATTTTAACAATATGTTCACCAATGGGGATCGCACCACATCTGGAGGACTGCAACACTGGGGTACAGTCTTCGCTGCTATCTATACTAAAACACATGGTGTGCCGTCTATGGCGGTAATACCTGATGTCCTGAAACAGATTCAAAATGAATACGGGGCAGAGCCTGCTTTAAAGTTAGGTATGAAACTACTGAAAGATTTCAAACAGGTCTCAGCAATACTATTAGCTAATATTAAAGGAGAAGCAGCATCAGTTGCGATCCCCCAGAAGTTGAGGGAATTTGATGTAACAGAACAACCACAAGAATTAGCCAGAATAATTGAAAAATCCTATGAAGAATTAGGCAGAGGCAGTTTGGGTGGGAAACCAGTTAATAATATAAACATAAGAGGGACCCTGAAGACTCGTTCAGGGGGAACATCCAACCAGGGAAAGAACCAACTAAGAACATGACACGATGTCCCCACTAATCATACTGTCTGAAAGTCCTGAATAGCTCTTTACTAAAAACACTCCTACTCCTTCGAAAAAGAAGTGGGAAAATAGCAAACAAACTTCTAAAGAAAAGCGTTCTCAATCCAGAGGTAGGTCTCCTCAAAAGGAGCCCTCTGAAAGGAGGTATAACCTCAGGAATAGGGATAATTTGAGAAAATCTGATAGATATCAAGACACTGATACACGTTCCTCTCGTACCTTTCAGACTTCGTCACAGAAATCTGAAAGAATAGGATGGTCAGAAAACAAGGAAGAACGCATGAAGTCCAAAGACGATCAACATGTTCAGAAAAACAAGAAACCTCAATTCACCAAAAAGAAGGTAGCAGGTCCAAAAATCAGAATTGCTGAGGATCTTGAGGACACAACTCAAGAAAGGGGAATGGGCCTTAGACAATGTTGCACAGCGCAGCAGAAGTCACCATAGCTCGCAAGAACTTGAAGGATCATCTGGAGACAGTGAACTTGAATGAATTCATCCAAGATGAAACTTCCAGATACCAGGGTTAGTTATCCACATAAGTTATATGAAGTAATACTCCGGATGGAGGGATACATACCAAGAAAAGTGAAAGCACTCTTTTGGGAGCGACTTTATAAGGGTTATGACATTCTTCTAGCTGAACAAGACTGGCCACCAGAATTTGTCAGGGAGTGCCCACATGGCGAAGACATCATTATGCCAGCCTTCTCTAATCACATTCCAATTCATTTAAAATATACTTATGCCAGGAAATGGGCAGTTGCCCAAGCTCCTGCATTATACAAAAATCATGTAGGATGGGATGAGGATTCTCCTCACCATAAAATCCAGTTAAAAAATCAACCAACTGCACAACAGCAGTACCCAGTAAAGCAAGAAGCTAAAAAACAGGTCAGGGAGATCTTAGATCAACTTGAATACCAAGGGGTGATTGAAACATGCACCTGGTCAATGAACAATCTTTTGTTTCCTGTCTCCAAACCAGACAATACATATCATCTAGTTTTGGATTACAGACATTTAAATTCTTGTTGCAAAACTTTTGCAGTACAAAATGCACACAGTGCAGCATTAATGAATAACATTAGATATTTCTAACGGTTTCTTCTGTCAAAACATTGCATTAGAAAGCAGGTATTTGACCGCTTTTTCAATAATGGGGACACAGCGTCAATTCTGTTGTCTCACAGGGATTCCAGAATAGTCCTGGGTTATTCTCAACAAGGGTAACAGAGTTACTACAAACCTATGATGATGAAGCATCATATCTGGATGACATCTATCTGACAGATGATGACTTGGATAGGCACTTGAACAGGGTGAATACCATTATACTTGGATTCGCCTCTGAGGATTACAAATTCAATTTAAAAAAATCTAAAATTGCCCATTTAAACGTCCTGTTTTTAGGATACAAATTAGCAAGTGAAGGCAAAAGCCTGGCAGCCAACTTTCTAGAGAAATGTGCGCTGCTCCAACCTCCAAAAACGCGGAAAAACTTACAGTCGATTCTAGGTTTCCTGAATTTCGGAAGAACTTACATACTAAACTACGCAGAAAGGGTTAAACCTCTCTACGATTTAATCAAACCTGATTTTAAAACAGTAAATTGGACACAAAAACACACAGAAATTTTGCGTTCACTGCAAACAGACATGTTAGCAACTAAACATTTACAAACACGTGTAAACGTACGCAACTTAGTGATCTGAATCATTCCAGGACAATGCGGATTCACGTACTTAACTTTTAACGAAGGTGAAAAAGTACCAATAGCTTACAAATCACACTTGTACACAAAAGCAGAAATGAAATTCACTTCAACAGAAAAAATTCTGACAGCTGTACAAACTGCAGTAGCAAAAGAAAGAGCCCTAGCACAGGGGAAACGCATTATGGTTGTAACTCCTGTACCTGCCTTAGAAGCAGTGACAAAAGCGAGCATTCCAAATGCTAAAGCTTTACATCCGAGATGGATACAATGGGTTAATTATCTTGCTGCTACAGACGTTGAATACGTTTTTGATCCTTATTTGAAAACACAAGCATTTTTACAATATGAACAAGAATGTCTCTGCCTACTGAAATTCTGCCTCTTGACCAGTATAAATGTATAATTTATACTGATGGATCAGCTCAACCCGCTATGGAGGGTATACAAGCATATAGTGCTGCGTGCGCGATCGTTAATGGTCGCTGGCACGATGGCAAATTCCGACCAATGGTCACTAAAACTCAATCTCTAGGAGATTTTATAGCTCAGGGAGCTGAACTACAAGCCTTCAAGATGGCACTTGAAAACACGGATCGCAAATTCCCCACACTCATACTGTGCGATTCGTATTATTGTGTTCAATCTTACAATGAATACTTGCAAAACTGGATTCAAAACGGTTACAAAGATGCAAAAGGTGGCACAATCAAGCATAAACTGCTTTGGGAACAAGTAGTTCAGTTACGACAAGGACTACAAAACACTCACGCGATACATACGCTGAGTTATCAACATGATGGCGTTCATGTTGAAGGGAATTCATTGGCTGATGAAGCCGCGAAGCCAGCTGTGCAAACGGCTTCCGTAGCTGCAATCACTCGTTCAAAAACTAAAATAGTCGGCAAAATAATGATAGCTGTCAATGCTTCAAACAAAGACAGTGGAAAAACGTTACCTAAAGGGTTTCCACTCAAATACTCGTATATAACTGATGCGAACAATGTTCCGTTTGCTCGAATCCCTGGAATGGGGGATAGGGTAATTCCAAACATGGAACATAGATTAGGACTAATCCTAGCAGCACATGAAGGGCTTGCCTCTGCACATGCTGGTGTTTCCGCCACAGTGTCATTATTAATACAGAGATACTGGTGGCCACGCATGAGGAAACAGACCAGCAACTACGTATTGGAATGTGAAATATGCTAAAAGATGAAAGTCTCTACTGTGAAACATCCTGCGCAGACGCCCCTGTTAATTTCAGATAAACCACTAGCTTGCGTTTACCTGGATCACTGCCGTCCCTTACAGAGGGATGGTAACTATAAATATATCATGATCGCAGTGGATTCGTGTTCAAGGTTCATTTGGATGTGGCCTCAGCGCTCGGCTGACGCTCAAACTGTTATAAAAGATTTGCAAGTCTTTATTGGCACATACGCAGTTGGCACGCTACATTCGGACCAGGTTCCTGTGTTTAGCTCTCGAGCTTACAAGGAGGCCATGGCCAGTTTGGGCATTGCATTGCGGTACTCTGGTCCATTTCATCCTGAGAGAAATTCGGTTGTGGAGAGAAAAAAACAGGACATTAAGCAATCTATAACAGCTAGGGTATTAGGCTCGGGTGATGGGTGGGTCAAACATCTAATAAGTGTCCAACGTAGTCTTAACAATCTGCCAAGAAGTTCTCTAGGGGGAATCACTCCATATGAAGTCCATTTTGGGACCAGAATGTTAGTATCGGACCTCGATTGTCAGACTTCAGTGGTAGACCAAAAAACATTTGATATCAAAGACTGGCTGTTTTACAGGACTTAAATGAACTAAAAACGAAACAAAGTAACATGTTCCTGAAGCCAACCACCACTGAAAAAAAACAACCGTCCCAGCAAGGCCTGTCTGGATTCCTAAGCTTGGGGATCTAGTCAGAGAAAAGATCGCGGACAAGAAGGAATTTGGGCCTTCTAACAGACAACCAGTACCTGTCCTAGCAATCCACGGATCAAGAACAGTTTTTACTGCCACCCCTTGCTGGTAAAAAGGAGAACAGGTTTGTGTTCATTGACCTGGCCAAACCACATCATGTGGCCGATAATAAGCAGTAGGCCAAGTGGAGTCGGCCTATGTAGCAGACGCCCTAATCTAGCTAATATCCAAGAGGTTCAAACTGAGAGACTCATCACCTTTGAAGAATCTGCAGTGCGAAAAAAAGGACTATGCAACAAAGCTATGGAACTTGGACCTCTTGAAACCCAAATAACAGTTTGTCAAGAAACACCTGTCTACAATGAAGTAACAAGTGATGAAGTGGTTACAGTGATTTCAACGAATCCTGATGCAATCCCTACAATTGCCTCTGGCTATTTCATTAACTTTGATACGTTTTCTGAGGATCCCAGCAAACCTGAAACGACGCAAGCAAAAATAACTTTTAAAGAACAAGCAACAGACCTTTTTCATCACCTGGAAAAGACTTATCTGGTTTCACCATGGATTGAACTTTGGATTGTGTTGGGTGTGCTTTTTCTTCTAATTTGGTTGACTCTGGTAATAACTTTGGGAACGCTGATAAATGGAAGCTGTGTCGTAATTGACACAGCAAGTTAGAACATCAACTTACTACTCAAGCCACACAAACCATCTCATCGTGAAAAAGAGACTTGTCATCAGTGAACATCACAGCCGTTCCTATACCTGGGGGTATAGCTTGGGACAGAACTGACTGTGACATGTTTGGCCCATCGGAGCTGTTGAAGATTCTACACCAATTCAATATTTCATTAAGTGACTTTGTTTCATTTAGTACTTTTTCTGATGATTGGGACTTCGAGACTGTTAATAATATTATGTCAGACTTAGAAATGTCTGCAGTATTCACTAATCATGAATATTTAGAAAGTTCATCAGACTATGAACAAATGTACTGTTATAATCACTATGGGTGAAAATTGCAAAAAACACAGTTGATGGACAGAATGTAGAACAATGTCATACATTCACCCCAGTACAAGGATCTGGGCCTAAATCCATCGTTATTTTGCACTCCACACCACCCTGGGTTAGACACTGGCTATATGCAAATCAGCTCTGACCCTGTGCCTCATGGGAACAGTCCAGTCCGAACTACCAAGCCATGTCTTTCCCAGACCGGAATCAAGCATCCAAGGACCGGTTTCTGGCTATCAGCCTTCATCAGCCTGGATAGCTTGACTCCAGTGGTGTGGAGAGCCTGGGACTCACGTCTGAGCATCCCCAGCACACTCGGGGTGAAAATTGCAAAAAACACAGTTGATGGACAGAATGTAGAACAATGTCATACATTCACCCCAGTACAAGGATCTGGGCCTAAATCCATCGTTTTTTTGCACTCCACACCACCCTGGGTTAGACACTGGCTATATGCAAATCAGCTCTGACCCTGTGCCTCATGGGAACAGTCCAGTCCGAACTACCAAGCCATGTCTTTCCCAGACCGGAATCAAGCATCCAAGGACCGGTTTCTGGCTATCAGCCTTCATCAGCCTGGATAGCTTGACTCCAGTGGTGTGGAGAGCCTGGGACTCACGTCTGAGCATCCCCAGCACACTCGGGGTGAAAATTGCAAAAAACACAGTTGATGGACAGAATGTAGAACAATGTCATACATTCACCCCAGTACAAGGATCTGGGCCTAAATCCATCGTTTTTTTGCACTCCACACCACCCTGGGTTAGACACTGGCTATATGCAAATCAGCTCTGACCCTGTGCCTCATGGGAACAGTCCAGTCCGAACTACCAAGCCATGTTTTCCCAGACCGGAATCAAGCATCCAAGGACCGGTTTCTGGCTATCAGCCTTCATCAGCCTGGATAGCTTGACTCCAGTGGTGTGGAGAGCCTGGGACTCACGTCTGAGCATCCCCAGCACACTCGGGGTGAAAATTGCAAAAAACACAGTTGATGGACAGAATGTAGAACAATGTCATACATTCACCCCTGTACAAGGATCTGGGCCTAAATCTATCGTTTTTTTGCACTCCACACCACCCTGGGTTAGACACTGGCTATATGCAAATCAGCTCTGACCCTGTGCCTCATGGGAACAGTCCAGTCCGAACTACCAAGCCATGTCTTTCCCAGACCGGAATCAAGCATCCAAGGACTGGTTTCTGGCTATCAGCCTTCATCAGTCTGGATAGCTTGACTCCAGTGGTGTGGAGAGCCTGGGACTCACGTCTGAGCATCCCCAGCACACTCGGGGTGAAAATTGCAAAAAACACAGTTGATGGACAGAATGTAGAACAATGTCATACATTCACCCCTGTACAAGGATCTGGGCCTAAATCCATCGTTTTTTTGCACTCCACACCACCCTGGGTTAGACACTGGCTATATGCAAATCAGCTCTGACCCTGTGCCTCATGGGAACAGTCCAGTCCGAACTACCAAGCCATGTCTTTCCCAGACCGGAATCAAGCATCCAAGGACCGGTTTCTGGCTATCAGCCTTCAACAGCCTGGATAGCTTGACTCCAGTGGTGTGGAGAGCCTGGGACTCACCTCTGAGCATCCCCAGCACACTCGGGGTGAAAATTGCAAAAAACACAGTTGATGGACAGAATGTAGAACAATGTCATACATTCACTCCAGTACAAGGATCTGGGCCTAAATCCATCGTTTTTTTGCACTCCACACCACCCTGGGTTAGTCACTGGCTATATGCAAATCAGCTCTGACCCTGTGCCTCATGGGAACAGTCCAGTCCGAACTACCAAGCCATGTCTTTCCCAGACCGGAATCAAGCATCCAAGGACCGGTTTCTGGCTATCAGCCTTCATCAGCCTGGATAGCTTGACTCCAGTGGTGTGGAGAGCCAGATCCTTGTACTGGGGTGAATGTATGACATTGTTCCACATTCTGTCCATCAACTGTGTTTTTTGCAATTTTCACCCTGAGTGTGCTGGGTATACTCAGACGTGAGTCCCAGGCTCTCCACACCACTGGAGTCAAGCTATCCAGGCTGAATGAAGGCTGATAGCCAGAAACCGGTCCTTGGATGCTTGATTCCGGTCTGGGAAAGACATGGCTTGGTAGTTCTGACTGGACTGTTCCCATGGGGCACGGGGTCAGAGCTGATTTGCATATAGCCAGTGTCTAACCCAGGGTGGTGTGGAGTGCAAAAAAACGATGGATTTAGGCCCAGATCCTTGTACTGGGGTGAATGTATGACATTGTTCTACATTCTGTCCATCAACTGTGTTTTTTGCAATTTTCACCCCGAGTGTGCTGGGTATACTCAGACGTGAGTCCCAGGCTCTCCACACCACTGGAGTCAAGCTATCCAGGCTGAATGAAGGCTGATAGCCAGAAACCGGTCCTTGGATGCTTGATTCCGGTCTGGGAAAGACATGGCTTGGTAGTTCGGACTGGACTGTTCCCATGGGCCACAGGGTCAGAGCTGATTTGCATATAGCCAGTGTCTAACCCAGGGTGGTGTGGAGTGCAAAAAAACGATGGATTTAGGCCCAGATCCTTGTACTGGGGTGAATGTATGACATTGTTCTACAATCTGTCCATCAACTGTGTTTTTTGCAATAATCACTATGGTCATCATTTCTTGCACAAATCTGCAAATCCTAGAAATGTTTTAATGTATAACCAATGGACATTGTCCAACACCACCAAAGGGTAGCTCAAAAACATTTACTAGAAAATTTCCATATTTTTCAGGGTTCAATGTATCCAATACTGAATCATTTTATTTTAGAAATGTAAACAAAACAGGCATGAAAAGTATGTTGACTAGACCCCTGACCTTCCCCGCCTCTACAGTCCTCGCCTAAGACTCAAGCACACTGGACCGACTTCTCACTCTACGACGAAGACTCTGTGGCCAAAATCCTTTCCACCTTAAACCCGAACAACCATTTCAACGACCCGCTCCCTTCAAACTGTCTTGCGACCACCACCCAATCCATTATTCCTAGCTGGACTACGATAATCAACGCCTCTGTCCGGCAGGGATCAATCCCTGACTCTCTGAAAGCGGGCCAAGTCCTTCCCATTCTGGAAAAGCCGTCGCTGGATCCAGCCTCCCCAGACAATTTCAGACCGATATCCAACATTCCTCTCTTGGCTAAAGTGCTGGAGAAGTGTGTGCAACTGCAGCTAAGTCACCACATCAACAACTTCCACCTACTCGTTGACTGCCAATCTGGTTTCCGACCTGGACACAGCACTGAAACCACCATGCTCCATATCGTCAATGTTGCCCTACAAGCCCTTGACCAAGACAAAACCTGTCTCCTAGATCTATCCTCAGCCTTCGACACGGTCAACCATGGGATGCTACTTGAACGCTTCAAACTTAGGATGGGATTAGATGGCCCTGTCCTTGACTGGTTTAGTTCCTTCCTCCAAAACCGATCTCAGAGATTCCTAATAGACAGTAACCTGTGCGCTCCCTCCTTGGTCACGGTGGGAGTACCTCAAGGATCAACGTTGTCCTCCACCCTTTTCAACCTCTATCTAGAACCCCTTGCCGAAGTTCTTCGCACCGCAAATATCTCCTACCATATTTACTCCGACAACACTCAGATCTACATAAAAATCTCATCTCTCGAGGAGATTCTCTCCCTGAATGAGGCCCTGAAGCTGACCGTCCAATGGCTCTCCTCCAACAAACTCAAACTCAATGCAAAGAAAACTGAGTTCCTCCTAATTTCCCCGCCTAAAAGCAACTCGGAGATCCAGACATGGATTAAAGCCATCACAATCTTAAACTGTCCCCCAAACATTGTGGATTTGGCCAAATCTCTGGGAATTACCTTGGATTACAACCTAAACATGCGAGACCACATCAACTCAATGGCCAAATCTGCCAGATTCCACCTGAGCTTCCCATGGAAACTGAAACCTTTTCTTGACGCTCCCGACCTAAAACTTGCATTCCAAGCACTAGTTATTTCTAGCCTGGAATATGGCTGTTCCACCCTCTCTGGTTTACCCAAGATCTCCCTAGCACCCTTAAAAGCCTACCTCAATGCAGCCGCCAGACTACTTACCGGCACAAGGAAATTTGATCACATCACTCCTCATCTGAAAGCGTTGAACTGGCTTCCTCTCGAGGCCAGAATTCATCTCAAGCTGGCATGCATCACGCACAAGGCCCTATGCTCATACTTCCCTGTGTATCTTGCACAGAAACTTGTGATATCCGGAGGAAGTAGAAACTCACAATCGGCCAGTACCCTCCTACTTCAGCCTGCACGCTTTCGGAAAAAAAAAAACTATAATCGGGCGTTCGCTGGGGTTGCACCAAGAATATGGAACTCCTTCCCACCCGCCATCAGAAGAATCCCCTCTCTGGCATGCTTCAAAAAGGAGGCTAAATCCTTCCTCATGGGTAGATTCCTTGGCTAAACCCCGTCCCACAACCACCTCAGAGACTATTGCCTTCCTCCTTCTACCTCGCCCCACCAAGGAACCGGGGGCCTGTCCTCAGCAACTGTAATATTGACTATCCTTGTATACTCCCATTCCCTCTTGTATTCAGCACCCCTCTCCCTAATTTACAGTATACTCTTGTGATATCATGCCTATTGTATGACTCTTTGACTCTGTAAAGCGCTCTGATACCCTAACGGGTCAAGTTCGCGCTCTATAAAACACTAAAAATAAGTACCAAACAAATTTATTCTGCAGCCTTTTATGCTCAATTCTCTAAACTTGGTTTTGACTTTTGGAAAAACAACATTGACACGAAAACTGTCTGGGGCACAAAAGATTGGCAGGTACAGGGGATAGAAGCTATGTTTAGAGCCTGTATCATCCCTGAGCGAGTTATGTTTCTGAATAACACTGTCCAACAAACGTCGTGCCTTGAGTTAGCCAAGATGAGGGGGAGGTCGACGTACATACTATTTTGCATCACAACAGAACAGATCCAGATTGGAAAAAATGGTTGATCTGGCCCACAGACACAAACAACTGTCAAGATAGACAAAACACAGGGCTTCACATTCAATAGGCCAGACCCAAGATATGTTCAAAAACAGCATTCAGGAATAGTAACAACATACAGCGTAGAGAAACTGTGCCTTGAATGGTTACATAGATCTACACTCAAGGATATAAAACAACACTTATCTTTACTTAAAGATGGCGCTGATCTTATGGAATTTTTGCTAAGACCAAGAACACCGCGTCATAAACATTTTATATATGCCAGTATGTTATGCTGCTTATAATGAAGCATGGAATATTACGCAAGCAGGGACTGCAGAAAGAATACGAGAAATTGATTGTATTAATTTAGAGAAAACTCTCTCTGTGGTTGACAATGGGTTAACGACTCTGTCGTCCATGATATGTTCTTTGGACAGTATAGTGTCTTCTGCCATAGACATCATGGAACAGGACTTGGTCATGTTGCAACATGGTCAAACGCAATTAGGTTCTATCATGCTATTAGGCTGGACGTTGCAAAACCTAGGTTCAGGCTATGTGCCTTGGCGATAAATCAATACTACGTCATTGGTTTCGGAACTCAATATCTGATAAACAGATCAAACTGGCACAGAGGGGAGCAGACTATACAGTGCTGAGCATTGAAAAACTGGAAAGATTGCCATTTACGGTAGCAGAGAAACCAGCTACTGAATGGATTATACATGGAAAAATCACTCTGCCTGTTACAATTTTCCATTTTCAATATTACCTAAAACACATACCAGCAGGCACATATGAAAGGTTGGGTAAAGAATACATCAAGACATCCTGGGAATTACCGTACACACACAGATGTTGGAGTGGGGGAAGGGAAGTGTTTCTTAGTGGTAAAAATTGTGAAAACGCACTAAGCGGTTCTCTCCTTTGTCAGGGTATTAATTTACACGGGGCCTGCAATGGTTCCTCTACCAACTTATCCAGCCACCTGCAAGGTTCACCAGCTGCAGTGATTGATCCAATGTTTGGACAACTTTCCAATGGAAGTTACCTCATGTTGAACGATCACAGCTGCTGTGACATGTTGTCAGGTTTACCCTATCTAGTAACTGTGTCAGCCAGGGTCACTTGCTATATGCAAGTATTGTTTCCAAAAACCAAGACAGACAGGGAGTCTCTTCTATACGAATTGATACTTTAAGCAGAATGAAAGCCATTCTTTTGCAAAAAACGGTGCCACTGACCTCGGCCAAAGAGACCTATGATCTGCAAGTTGCAAGGACTTCTGCCGAGATACATGCCCTAGTAACTACAAACTGCCCTGTACATTTCTCAGAAATGCTAAATCGTATCTTAAACATGTCTGATACAAGTGGTATTGTACATGTATTCAAGACCGTATTTTCTGGACTGTTAGCACCTTTTGAAGCAGATCTAGGAATATTTCCAAACTTCGTTCACTCAGTGTTTGGCGGACTGCCTCTAATTTTGGGATTTGCTGCAGGGATACTATTTTTGCTCCTACTGCTGCGATATGGCAAGCCAATTCACCAGTGACACCCAGTTCTCCATGAATGAATGAATGAATGAATACGCTCGTCTACAGCCCATGGCTACCCTAAGGCAACCCAGCGCTGTAAGACCTGAAAACAAGGTGAAGTCATTCAGTGAAACAGGAATGTTTTCATTGGCTTCCTGAATGCCAGATGATTAGTTTCAAGCCTGATGTTGTCCGGGAGAAGGTTCCAGAATTTGGCTGCTTGGAGGGAAATCTGGCGGCAGCCCATGCGTGCCCACTTCACCCTCTGTACTACCAGCAAATTACGCTGGTTGGATCTCAAAGATCTAAGAGATTGATGTCGACGGAACAGGGGGCGAAGAATGGTCGGACCGATATTGGCAATGTACTTATGAGCCATGCACATGGTTTTTAACAAGATCCTTTCCTGTATCGGCAACCAGTGAAGGGATCGAAGTGCGGCTTTCGCCGAGCTGCGTATGGGTACATTCAAAAGTAGCCGGGCTGCACAGTTCTGCACCGATTGCAATATTTGAATGGGACCTGCAGGGGCCCCAAGATAGACAGCATTTGCGTAGTCCAGCCGAGAAAGAATCAACGACTGGACCAGCACGAGTCTGGCCTCAAAGGGAAGAAGAGTCAAGACCTTCCTGAGGACCCTAAGCAGACCGTAGCAGGTCGCAGCAACTTTTTTGGCCTGAACTTGAAATCCCAAGGTGGAATCAAGCCAAACCCCCAGGCTCTTAATTTGGTTCTTTGGGGTCGGAGGGGGGCCCAGATGGATTGGCCACCACGGATCGAGGTTAATGGGGGCTTTATAACCCACCAGCATGATGTCGGTTTTGGACCCATTTAGCTTGAGGAATGAGGCGGTCATCCAATCTAAGACCTTGGTGAGACAAGGGGTCAGATTGTTAATCCCCTGGACTGTGGCGTCATCCCTCGCCAGGGAGACAACCAACTGCGTATCGTCGGCGTAGGTGACAAGCTGAATTCCCCAGGCAAGAACCACCTCAGCAAGTGGTCTCATGTAGATGTTAAACAAGGTAGGGCTAAGTGAGGATCCCTGGGGAACGCCGTGGTGCAGTGGAAGTTGTTCAGATGACACCTCATCCTCAAAGACTGAGAAAAATCTCTCAGACAGAAAGGACTGGAGCCATTTGAGGGCCATTCCAGAAACTCCCACCCGGCGCAGGCGGTGTAACAGGAGGGGACGATTTACTGTATCGAAGGCTGCGCTGAGGTCCAACAGGACCACCGCAGCGCAGCCTCCGGCATCCACAATGCTCCTGGTCGCTTCCACCACCGCCACCAAAGCAGTTTCCGTCCCTTGCTTAGCTCTGAATCCCGTCTGGGTAGGGTGGAGGGCTCCCGTGGTCTCTACAAATGAGGATAGTACCTGGTTAACATGTTTTTCGGCTATTTTGCCAAGCCCAGGCAACAACAAAATGGGCCTATAGTTGGCTAAGTCTTCAGGGTTAAGGATGTTTTTTTTAAAAGGGCCTTAATTCTTGCCAACTTCCAGATAGGAGGCACCACCCCCGCCGCCAGGGAGGAGTTCATGACGTGCATTATAGCGGGACAGACAGTCCCCGCCACCTGTTTAAGAGCCGATGGCGGAGCAGCATCCAGAGGGGAACCCGATTTCAGGTTGCCAAGAAGTCTTTCTACAGTGGCAAGATCGAGTAACGGAAAGGAGTCGAGAGTTCCATTAAAGTCTGGGGCAACCGCAGAGTCAGTATCATCACTCTCAGTCAGGGCAGGGGCCTGGATACCTAGCAAAAAGCCAGAGTAGATATTAGTCACCTTAGAAGCAAAGAAGGAGGCAAGGTCATCACATCGTTTCTGGGGCTCAAGGGCGGCACTAATAGGACAGGGGGGGTAACCAAAGATTGAAATATTTTAAAGATTTCCCTGGGCCTGTTGGCTGCGTCCGAGATTTTTTCCTGAAAGTACACAGCTTGCACGTTTTTTAATTGGTTCTTATATGTTCTAAGCGCTAATCTGTATTCGTTTTTACTGACGGCAGAGAAATCTTTCCTCCATTTCCTTTCAGCCCGTTTACAGCATTGTTTGAGACCCTTTAATTCCCCATAGTACCACGGCTTTTCATTTGGGCCTGTCCGATGACACACTTCTTTCTTGGGCATAGAGGAATCTAAGGTAGTATCTAACCATTTATTAAAGGCAGCGTTGGCGATGACATGGAGACAACTCTACTGGCAATGAAGTGTCGTGAGAGCATCGGCCAAATTTTGGGATTAACTTGTTTACGAGAATTAAATACCACATAGTTTCTGTCATTCAGACCAATCTGGTAAAATTGCATCTTACCTGTTCTACGCAGCCTGCTATGCGGAGAAGAATACGTGCTATACATCTGTCTAACATTCCGATCAGTCATGCCAAGGGATGTTGATACTTTGCTTGTACCAGTAACGGCCCATGCACTGTGTTGTCCCCAACGGCTACCAATTCTGTTGAAGGCATTCATTGAGATTTCACAGACGCAAAATGCTGCCGGTGAGGTACAAGAGGAAACAGGCGCACAGGTACCATCCGCTATGAACATTGCTAATGCGACCAATGCTGAAGGCGATGCTTCACATCTATGTGCGGTTAATCTTCTAAACGAGGTAATCCAACTTTCACCTACAATGGTAGATGACTTTTTTACAGACTTAGAAGATTTGATGTTTTCTCCAAACAATAACACTGACTTTTGATTTGGCACACAGTGTTCTGAGAGACTTTGAATTTGACCTTCATTTTTAAAAACAAAGATCTTTTCCTATGATTAACTTTTTTTTCTCCAAATATTTATTTTTCATTTTTTGGCACAAAGTAATCTGCTTAAAGTAGAACCTCCCCAGTGAGCAGTTAGGTGCAGGGAGGGGTGCAGGAAGCAGGTGCACAATATCTGGGGCACCTTGCATGATGGAGGGGGAGTTGAGCATTAATGTTTATCTTTGTGTCCCCAGCTAGCTGTACAGTCCTGGGACTAACGAGAACGGCACAGTGTGAGTGCGCACAAAAGGACCAGGTTGCTCGCAGCAGGTAGGTGAAGCTGATCGGAAACCCATTGACGCTAAGAGCAGCTTAGGAAGGGGCAACACAGCACGTGCAAATGGACTTGAGGGAAGTTAGTAATGAGTTAATTTATAACAGGAAACTTATGGGTGTACGCAAAGATATGCATATACATCCCCTGTAGGAGGCACTCCTTAAATGTTCAACAAAATGATTCCAAGGTTCAAAGAACAAATGTAGATTTATTAATCAATCTTCATTCATAAAGGTTTGTTTTCCAATGATATTGTCATCATATCACTGCAGTAAGTAGACAGTGCAACATATACATGGTAAACGCGAACTCCAATGCATTTCGGGCTGCACGCCCTTTGTCAAGGAGAGCTGGAAAAAAGAAGAAACAAGCCCAAATCAGGGAAGGGGGGAGATGTGTAGGAACACTGATAGAGGGTAATTATTTTTAAAGTGCCGATCAATATGGTAATGGGGTCGTGTCCCAAGATTTAAAAAAATGGGGTGTGCAACATGCAAGTCGATAGGTATGTGCACGGAGACTTAGCCGGATAAGAGCAAATAAACGACTATAAGCCGCCGATATTGGGGGCCATGGATTGACGTGGTGAGGTGAAATGACAATGGTGAACTGAAAGGGGTGAGCGGGTAGAAGGTTGAAAAGTCGCGGTTCCCTGGAGAGAACCTGCGTGCAGTTACAGCACTTACTTCATGGCGGTAGCCGTGTAGCTCGTTGCGTCAATGCGGAGGTCCGTGTGTAGAGATTCAATTAGCGCGGCCAGCGTGAGGGAGTGTAAATAAAAGGAAAGTGACGAGCAAGAAGTAGAGAGAGGACTAAGTGGGAAGTGAACGCGGGGGCCATCTTGGAGTGGGAGAAAGAGCTGGAATAGCTGAAGATAAACAAAGATAAACAGAGGAGGGGTGAAGAAGAGTACAAAGGACTAAAGAGTACAAAGGAATAAAAAGTACAAAGGAATAAAGAGCAATGCGGTCATAATTAACAATTAGCAATTAAAGATAACAACTGTATTCCACACGATCATTCAATCCATGTGGTTTGAGTGTCTGCAAACGATATATCCATTCCAGTTCTTTTTTGAGTAGTAGTTTGCGATTGTCTATGCCTTCAGTGCGGGTAATGGTTTCCAATACTGTAAATTGAAGTTGTGCTATGGTGTGATTAGACTCGTAGAAGTGCATGGCAACATTTGATTTTTCTTGCTTAGTGCGGATGTTGGATTTGTGTTCGTTTATGCGAACTTTAATTTTCCTTTCGGTTTTTCCGACATACATTTTTCCGCAGGGACATTTCAAAGCGTAGATAAGGTTCATGGAATCACATGTAGCGTTTACTTGTAGTTTAATGGGGTGGCCTTTCATAGGATGTTTGATGTTATTGCCTCTAATGATACAATTACAGTTGCTGCAGTTTAAGCATGGTTGGGTTCCTTTATAGTTCTGACTGGTTGGTGTTTGGGTAGAGAGAATTTCTTTGATGTTCTTGCTGCGGGTGTAGGCGAACAGTGGAGGAGTGTGAAAAATGTCATCCCCTTAAGGAGTGCCTCCTACAGGGGATGTATATGCATATCTTTGCGTACACCCATAAGTTTCATATCTCTAGGCGTCTGACGGAAACGCCACCCTGGAGTGCACCCATCCCTGTTTCAAATAAGCATTTAAACTACATTCAACCTTGTTGTGCACCTCCCACTCTTCTATTTTGTTAATTTATAACAGGAGCAGCACGTATCTAGGAAGAGCGAGCCAATTTCAGATACGGCCGTCATCGGCGTCCTCGTCCCTCTCCGATGTCACGAGAGCATCGCTCCCCGGCAGGTAAGTGTCGCAGTTTGTCCCCGGGGGCTTTTGTTTTGCCTGTTGGGAGTGTGGGCTCTCCGCGTGTGATCAACCCCGCATGTCGTCCTCCTATCCACCGTTTACCGGTGAAGGGGCGTTGAGAGTCCAGCTGGAGACTTATGCGGTGGCCTTGCAGCTCTCTCTGGCGTCTCTTCCTCCTTCCACATCTCGGGCGTCAGCGGATCCCTTGCCTTGCGTGGGGCCATCCACGGCGTCGCTGGTGACTCCGGCCCCGGCGCCGACTGGTTCGGCTCCAGATTTGAAGAATGTGGTTCTGTTGGGGTGTGGCCTTTCGGGGGTCCCTCCTTTGGACCACGGCGCCTCTGCCTCGCCACAAACTCCTGCAGGAGTTCCTGTGGTGTCACGGGAGGTCGCCGGGGCTTGGGTCGCATCCCCAAGCCGCTCTCGGTCCTTGGGCAGGGTGGTCCTGTCTAATGCCGAGGTGATGCTGCTACGGCGCCGGCAGCTGCTGGACCGGGTGGCGCTACAGGGGTCAGTGGACACTCCTCATCCTGCTCTGGGTCGAGGCTGGATGGGGACCCCTCATCCTCCTCCAGGCCTTTCTCATCCCTCCACGAAGGAGGCTGCCTCGTCGGCGGCGGCGCATGGATCGTCGGGCCACCTCCGTCACATGCTGGGCCGAGGCTGGCTGAGAGCTTCATGTCACTCCCCTGGTACCTCTCGTTCCTCCACGCAGGCGGCTGCCTCGGCAGAGGTCGAGTCACCGCCGTTCCGGCGCTGCCCCTTGGCCACTTCAGATCCGGCCCGCTCCGGTCCCCGTTGCAGTGTGGCTTCGAGGAGCTCTATCCGGCGTCTCCTTCGGCATCGGATGGCGCCGCCATCCTCCATCAGGCGGCGGACTCTACGGCGCCAGACTGGCGTCGTATTGCGGATTCGTCTTCAGACGCTCCCTCGTCTCAAAGGTTGGGTGCATACTGGTGTCATCCTCCCCGGAGACAGGTTGCCACGTGGTGGTGTTTTTGCCGGCGTCATCAAAGGGTGGCTCCCCACCATTCCCAGCGACAGGTCCCCCACTCTTCAGTCCCTTCTGACTTCCTGGTCTGGCCGTTGCCCGCCTCGCTTGGCTTCGGGGACAGCCGCCTTAGTTTACAGCCGTCGCCACGGAGGAGCTGCTTTCTCCACCGTGAGGCCCTACAGAGGCGGGTGCGGCCTTCACTCACGCGGTGTCCATGGTTGTGGGCATTCTGCGCTTGGGTGACCCAGTTGCTCATTTTCCGGCAGACCGTCTCTTGGAGGTTCTCCACCAGGGCTCTGGTGGGAGGGAGCTGTTGCTTCCGTTTGAGGGATCGCTTCTTTCTTCCTGACGGGGGCCTCAGGGGATCCGGTGCCTCAACTTCTTCTGCACGGCACCTTCTGGCGCCGCGAGACCCGGCATGTCTTTCCCTCCATCCGTCTGCCTCAAGTCCACTTTTGCGGACTGCTTTTCCCTCCCTGCCGCCACTGTTGACTCCGCTGCCAGGCTGGACTCTTGGGGGCGCAACATGTTCACCTCAACCAGCTCTGCCCTGCGGGCCCTTAACACCTTATGTGTGTTGGATAGGGCCTCCTTTTGTTTGTGGGACTCGGCTGAGACCTTGGGATCCACAGCTTCACAGGAGACTGTTCAGGTAGACTTACGGCATCATGCGTTGGAAAGCCGGGAACTAGCGGCGTTTATTCTCCGCTCCGCTCTGGACATCTCGGAGGTGCTAGGCCAGGCCATGGCTTCCTCAGTCACCCTCCGTCACCAAGCCTGGCTTCGGGACGGCGTGTTCCCTGAAAATGTTCGGTAGCGGCTGATTGATCTTCCGTTCAATGGCACCCTGTTGTTCCATGCCCCGGCAGAATCCACCATCCAAAGGTTCTTGGCAGAGCTCCGTCCCCCTCCTCCCCCTCCACCTTATACTCCTCCTTCCCCTCCTCAGTGATTGCTGAGTTGAGCTAGTTCTGGACCTTCTTTTGGGCCAGTTGCACTTGCTGTGGAGTGTGTTTCATTGCCACTCAAGTCCTCCTTGCTGGGACTGTGGCGTTGTTGGCTGCTGGACAACCCCTGTGTGTGTGTTTTTGCTGGAATTGTCTGTACGGACTTGGCCCTCAGATTAGGCCTTCTGTTTTCTCTTGGGCTGCTTAGCAAGCCTTCTGCGGGGGGTTCTTCCCCGTGGCTCTTTCGTTCCTTCCTCTGCTGCAGAAGTTTCTTCCAAAGAGGGTTCTCATGTCTTGGGACTTACCTTACCCTTTGTGGGGTAGTGGTAGCTGTTATATAGCTTGCATTCTGCTCGGGAGTTCAGGTCACCTTCGGGCCCATGCTCTCCGTGGTGTTAACGTATGTTGCTATTGGTTCTTTGGGCCGTGTACGCGAACCCCTCGTAGTAGTGTGTCTAGGCCTTTCCCCACCTTCCCGCTCCTGCGGGCTTGGATGGTTCTGTGTTTCTCCCTCAGCATTCCGTTCATCATTTGTTGCAGATGCACTTTTCGCCCTAAGTGGGATGGGTTTGCCCAGACGTGGGTCCCTTGCCCACTGTGCCACTGGATTCAAGCTAGCCTGGCTGATGAAGGGTGACTTACCCTGAAACCGGTCCCAGGATGCTTGTTTCTGGTCCAAGGAGGAGCTGGCTTGGCAGTTCGGTCTGAACTGTTCCCATGAGGCACAGGGCCAAGACTGATTTGCATAGGGCTGGGTCCAAACTGGGGTGGCGTAGTGGGAAAAAGAGCGATGTATTTAACCCAGATCTCTTGACTGGGGGAGAATGTCTGAATCATTCAGCATTCCGTCCATCATTTGTTGCAGATACACTTTTCGACCTGAGTGGGATGGGTAGGCCCAGACGTGGGTCCCTTGCCCACTGTGCCACTGGATTCATGCTAGCCTGGATGATGAAGAGACACTTACCCTGAAACCGGTCCCAGGATGCTTGTTTCCGGTCCAGGGAGAACCTTGCTTGGCAGTTCGGTCTGGACTGTTGCCTTGAGGCATAGGGTCAAGACTGATTTGCATATGGCTAGGTCAAAACTGGGGTGGCGTAGTGGGCACAAGAGCGATGGATTTAACCCAGATCTCTTGACTGGGGGAGAACTTCTGAATCATTCAGCATTCCGTCCATCATTTGTTGCAGATATACTTTTTGCCTTAAGTGGGATGGGTATGCCCAGACGTGGGTCCCTTGCCCACTGTACCACTGGATTCAAGCTAGCCTGGCTGATGAAGGGTGACATATCCTGGAACCGTTCCCAGGACGCTTGTTTCTGGTCCAGGGAGGACCTGGCTTGGCAGTTCAGTCTGGACTTTTCCCTCTCAGTGATGGACAGAAAAAATAGAAAACTCTCAAGGTTTGAGGTCATTAGTTTTTTGTTTGGTATGACTTGGGAAAAAGTTTAATGAACGGTCATCAAAACCCACTGTGTCAGAATGAGCTCCGAGCCAGCCCCCTCCAACCAATCCTGATGCTTCTCGCATGCTCGTTAATATTAATAACAGTAGATTCTGGATTGGTTAGTGGGTTGGCTCTTGGACCCTGCGCTCAGATGGACTGGAGAACACCGAGGACCAGAGGACTCGCAGCCAGTGTGTAAGTCAACATTGCATTTGTAATGCATATTTAAGCAATATAAACAGTAACTAAAGTGCTGACATGCATTCCATTAAAGTTTCAAAGATAAACATTTTCAACTTTAAAACATTGGTGTAATGCATGTCTGCGATTTTTTTTTACTGTTTATATTACATTCATATTATTATTTATTATACTTACCCACAACACACCTATGTAGTGTTGTGCATTTGCCACCCTATTCGTGCTAAATTTTCTTTGTGTGTAAAATCAGTGGCTTCTGCGTTTTTTTGCACACACTATAAATTATCTTCCACCGACAAGCAACAACAACATCGCTTTGCACCGAGAAGCCACATCCCAACAGGACCATAGGTTCCTGCACAGCGCTGCTGTCCCAGCACCATTGTCCTGCAGCACTCCTTGACCCAGCCCGGTGTTTTTACAGCTTTTTGGCCCAGTGACAGGCAGTGTGAGTAACTCGAACAAACTTCAGCCTCAACTCCAAAACTCTGTTTTGGGCCATATTTAGAACGAGCCACCGTTGAGAGCTTTGGCAGTGAGCCTTAAGGCATTGCTGGTGACTCACAGTGCCAGTTTGCTAGGCCTACCACTTTCATATGTCGCCAGCCGCCACTGTTGGGATGGTGGGCATCCTTCAATTTGAAGACGGTAGTCCATCAAGATAAAGGAGGTAATGTGTAATTTGTATTGCTGTGGACCATCTGTCCAGCTATAAACCCAGCCCTAATTTACTTAACTGGCTACGGTATCGTGCCTAACAGCCCGCTTATATAGAATAGAAATCGCTGCTGGGTGGTGAGCATACTACAAGGCAAGCTTGGGTTAGGGCTTCAGAGCCGAGGTAGCATGATGTGTAGGCAATAGCCAGGTCCAGGTCTCAGTCTTGTAAAGCTAGAATACTTCTGCATGCTTAGGTGCATTAACATAGCTTACCGTAGACTGTTATAGTATGGCTGATGTATGATAGAATGGAGATGGATGCAGCACTGCAATGGAGAGGGATCAAGTGGAATTATAGTTCTGACAGCATTCTTGACTTAGAACAGAGATCTGGGCCAGTCCCACTGAAGCTTCTCACGTGTCCCGTGGCATAGGGCTTATACATCCAGGGGGGGTCACACATTTCATTTCCTTTCGGTGGAGGAAGCTGCAGCCTTAGGTGGGGCACAGTCCAGCAGCAAATGGCTCATTCGGTGAGAAATCTCCAATTCCCTTGTGTCTGAGCAAAGCGTCCTGCAGGGAACAAGTGGAGTAAAATGTATAATAAACCTTTCATACAGATTTAGCAACTGTAGTACACTTGGTGGTCACTTTAAAAGTTTCAGTGAGGTTTTGAAAGGTTTTGTTGACTGTACTCCCTGCATTGGTCAGATTGTGTGCTTCGAAATAAGGTCAAGTTAGTCTGTCTGTGTCCAGAAATATATATTTATTTATTTATTTACGGTTTTATAGAGCGCGAACAAGACCCGTGAGGGTATCAAAGCTAACCCCTGATTGATTCCAAATCATAGGAGGCGTGTCATTGGTCTGATTGTGACACGTGACCAGAAGGCAAAATATAGAGCTCTGTAACAACAATATTAACCCACTGAGCTATCGTACATAAAATAGAATTCTGTGAGCAGGACCTTACATGTCGTTCTCTGCAACAGACTTTCCAACTCAAGAGTTATTTAATGACTCAAACCTACGACCAGAATATGCATACAGTGCATCAACCAACTTCCTAACCTATGGCATAGCAGGTGCATTTACACTATCAGCTACCTTAGAGCACGGCCTATTTGGGACCAATTAAGTAAGACACGTGATATTTTCTGTCATTCTTATAATTTTTTTCCAAGTTGTCAATTTCTTTGGGGTTATAGTTTGCAAAAAATAATGAAGTTTCCGATGAAACACCAACGGGCCCAATTTCTGGTTTTCCAGGGTGATTGTTTTCCAGTATAGGTTGCATGCCAGACACTTGTGTGGGTGTCTACCTTAAATAAAGACGTTATGCATATAAGGTTAGAGATGCATTAGCAGAAAGCTGGGGGATTGCCTGATCGCACTGCAGGTCTGGGTTGCTTTGCTTGCTTGTTTTATAGAGTGCTAACATGCTGCAGTATGACTCTTCCGAAGCACTCTGAGGCACTGTAGGCAGGGCGGCTTTCCCGCAGAGCAGAAAAAAAAGAAAAGGAAAATGATAATATTCTTGTTATTATCATGTTATTTTTCTTTGCTACAGGGCTGGGTTAGGGCAGGGCTGGGGTCACAGGGGGAGGAGTGGTTTGCACACTCAAGTGCCCATGGCTGCTTGGCACAGTCATGCACACTTTGCATCTTCGGCACCAGGATATAATGCACAGCCTGGTGAGAAACATGCACATTCTCCCTCTCCCCATCTGATTGCCAAACCATGGCGCTCAGGCCAATCACAACGCTGGATTGTAGCATTGTTATTGGCTATGGAAAGGCTGGGTGCTTTCTGGTTCATACCTCGCCAGGAAGGGCGGCAGAGCGAAGGAGAGGCGGAGGCCGTATAAAAGGTCATTTTTTAAAAATGTTTTTGTTTCCCAACCTCTCTACCACCATTGTTCCCTGCCAGCCGCCACTTTCTGTAGGCATGTATAAAGGTCACAATAAAGAATGAAAAATAAAAACAGTCCTTGAAATTACACATAGCAATTCCAAATTGCACCAACTGAGCCAGCCTAGTGAGTGAGCCTGACTCTTTCGGAGGCAGCTGTGAGTCTCCCCACCCCCAAATACATTTTATTTAAATCGGATCAAATGGTGCATTTTATAGCAATGTTTTTCAAATAAAGTCCTTTTAAAAGCATAGGCTTCGCAGAAGTTCTGTAAGTGGAAACCATGAATTATGTAATGATATCACAGCCTGCGCAGGTTCTGGGATCACTATTTCTCAAGAGCACCAAATCATGCACTTGACTCCGGGGAAATGGTTTGAATTGAAATACGCAAAGAAATGGAATGTGTGCCCACAGATTGTGTCTGTGAAGTATTTGGGGAGAGCAGTTGAGAAGAAGTGGCACCCTGGGAACAGCTCACAAAAGACTCACAGTGTGATGGGTAGCTGTTGAAAATATTATATAGTGGCGGCTCCTCACTATGGCGGAGGAGCATCGCCCGCCAGGCCAGCAGCCTCAAAAGTTGAAAAATAAAACTATAATAAAACAGATTTATTATCATTTTACTTTTCAACTTCTAAGTGCTGAGTCCTGGGGGCGAGGCCATCGTGAGGCCAGTCACAAAGGTGGAGTGATGGTCCCTGCTATGCACATGTCGGTTTGGTCAACTGTCTGTGGACGGTCAAACCGACATGTGCACTAGGCTATCTCCAACCCGAGCTGCGTTGCCGGGTTGGAGACAGCAGGCACAGGCTCCTAGTCTCTCTGGGAGCGTACATCTAGGCTGCTCAGACCAATCCTGACGCTTCTATCACGCATGAGAGCAGCATCAGTATTGGCTGTAGGGGAGCCTTGGAGCCTGTGCTGAGTCAGGAGAAGAAAAGGGGTGATGAGTCGGTTGGCAGATTAGTTCTTTTTTCCCTTCTTTTTATGTATATTCGCAGTTGTCATCCCATGACATTTTCTTACTCTCAGTGCCCGCCAAATCTTAAACTTTGCCTAAAATTAAACATTTTCCTCACATTTTTATGACCTTTACTTTTTCAAGCAGTGGCAGGAATCTACAACATTTGCACTACCCACCATTTCCACACTTCTCCAGAAGTGCCTGCGACACAAAACAGCGCACAATGCAACATTGAGACATCTGCAATAGGGGTGGCTACAGTTTTTGGGCCCTGGCTCAGCCTCCACTAAGGGAAACCTACCAAACCCAGATATTTTTGAAAAATAAACACCCGAGGAAGTCCAGTCTTGTGTGGATTCCACAAATTGTTCTTATTTACAGGACTACCATTGTCCCTGGCTTGATCCATTCCTTTTGCGGGTACTAGGCACTTACAGCCCGATTCATCATCGGCATGTTTTGCGAGTCTGTAATAGCGAATAATAAGGAATCGCTATTACAGACTCGCAAAACGGGATTCATGTAGGAATCGCAAAATAAATTGCGATTCCTACACATTCCTTATTTGCGATTAGCAAATTGCTAATCGCAAATAAGGAATAACTCCCCATTCATTCCTATGGGAATGAATGGGGAGTTATTCCTTATTTGCGATTAGCAATTTGCTAATCGCAAATAAGGATGCGATTTCAAGGGTGCTAGGGGTGTCCAAAGGACACCCTGTAGCACCCCTGAAATGTAATCTACATTGGTGTTGCGCACACACATGTCCAAAGGACATGTGTGTGTGCAACATGCAACTTAGAAAAATGCATTTAAAAGCAATTTCTAAGTTTTCGCTATTTACCACGAGGTTTGACCTCGCGGTAAATAGCGGCCCGAAATTGCGATTTCGCAATTTAAAAATGGTTAATGAATTGCATTTAAGGAATCTCAAATAGAGATTCCTTAAATGTAATTCCTCGCAATTTAGCGAATTCGCAATTACCGATTTTTGCATTTGGGATGATGAATCCCAAATGCAAAAATTGCGCTCGCAAAGGGCCAGATTCGCAGAATCTGGCCCTTTGCGAGCCGATTTTTCTATGATGAATCTACCTGTTAGCCACACAAGTAGGGTAGTGTTTTACAGGACAAGTGTGAAAATGCTGGTCAGTAGGAATTTTGTGAATCCATGCAGATCCCTGAAGTTTCGTCACAGAAATGCAAGAACAATGTGTGATGTTAGGCAATGTTTGTCATTTGCAGTGCTTTTTAGGTAAGAAAACTCAGTGAGATCCATGCAAAGCGCACCACCCTGGACTCTCCCCGTGACTAGTTTTCAAAACTGTCTGGGTTTGGTAGGTTTCCTTGGGTGCCATCCGATCCAAGGCCCAAACACTGCAGCCATCATCATTGCGAAATCAAGTAATTTTTTCGACAGTCAATGTTGATGTCACCACATTGTGTTGTTTTGAGACCTTATGTGTTGTCTGTGCTAGAAAACATCAGAGGACCCAGACAAATCACATCGCCGTGGACTCCGCTGGGTGTCTTATTTTCATAAATATCTGGCTATGGTAGGTTTCCCTTGGTGGCGTCCAGGCCCAAAATACACAGCTACTCACATTGCAAAAAATGTGAAGATGTTTGTTTTTTGCCAAAGTTTTGGATTTGAAGGGTATTGTGGGTAAGAAAATTTAGGGAAATTAATGTAAGTCAGACAATTTTGGACCTCCCTTAGATAACCTATGGGAATCCCCCAGTTTTGGATGGTTTAGCTCTGACAACCCCTGTTCCCTCAAGCCATTGGAGGAAGCTTTGCACCAATTAGGAACATTTTACTCAGTTGGCGTAAACCTGGCAGTCCACCCACCTCTAAATTGGGTGAACAGAACGACTGAGAGTTTGGCAGACATGGTACTGCATCACCATTGTTGCAGAATCTCAGCTAAGTGCCTGGTAGCTGTGGCGCAAATATCAGCAATTTCCAGGGAAAATAATGTGATGTAATGACTCCCAATGTAAAAGTTACCCTGATGCAGTGCAAAATAAAATCTCCTATGTAATAGTATCTGTTCTATAGTAATACAACGTTTTGGGTCAAGCTATACTGGTTTTTACAGACCGACTCCCATGTTATCGCCTCCCCTGCACCTCAGGCCTATAACTCAGTAGAGGGATTTGAACAACTGGTATAGTCCTCAGCATCAGACATTAACATCATTACAGCTGAGAAGTTACACAGGCTAAAGCCACAAAAGCTCTGGACCAGCCACACATCAGAAATACAAATTATGCATATCAAGATGCAGTTCTCATACCACACAGTTGTGCATTTAAAACCCAGATATCACATCACACCAACGAAGAGCTGCATAAAAGACTCTGTTTTCCAGATGGAAAGAGGGATGAGATAGAGCCTAGAAGCTAGAGCTGCCAGCTTTGGAACCTGGGGACACAGATTCAAATCCCAGCATCCATGCTTAGCTCAATATTGTGGTTTTCCAGGCAAGTCATTTAATCACCCTGTGTCTATATGTGTGAAAGATATTTGTCTAATCCCTTCTTGATGTACAGGATCTGCCATTCTCTCCCAACCCTCCCACCCCATTATATGTACAGCGCCCACCTGCTTCATAGCTAGGTTTGCGCTTCATTATGCATATATACATACATAAGCACCAGCGCACTACTCAATCGCAGCACGGCTGAGGCATTACAACGCATCCCCTTCGCACTGTGAACTAGAAAACATCCAAATTAAAGAGCAATCACTGTGCACCCACGGGAATGTCTGTCTGACAAGCAGGATCAACTACAGATTGGACTGGTCAACCTCTGGCACTGTGGTTGTGAAGGACACTGTTCCAAGATTGCTCCAAAGAAAGAACAGAAGAAACTGGAGGAGGCAGACGTACTTGAAAAGTGCAAGGGTCCAGTGCTTACCTTGTAAAACAATTAAGCCCGGCTTTACAATCATTCCAAGCAGCGCTGTGCGGCAAGTGAAGTTGCTGCACAGAGCGGCGTGAAAGGGGGAGAGCAGTGCTGTGTCATTTTTTCAAAGACATCATGCAGGTCTGCTTCCTACCTGTGCTGGTGCACTTTGGGCTTCCTGGTGCTAATGTGCACACCATTGCGCTAGAGTGCAAAGGTGCCTACATTGTGGGCAGGATTTTTATTTGTGCAGGAAGGAGCAATTTCCAGCACAAAATCAATACTTGGAGCTTTTTTTTTGCATCTTTGTAATTGTGCTGCAGAATGCAGCACGTGTGCAAAGAGAGAAAGAAAGATATTTTTACTTGTTATTCCAGCTTTAAGCAGGTACACTACTGTGGCACAAACTCATGACATTGCATCAAAATATAGAGGAATTGTCAGTCACAACCCATGAAAGGCTCCCTGATGCATAGTAATACAAGGCATAATAATGTGCTTTGTGGCTTTTTTTTTTTACAAAGCAATGGAAACCAACATTTTGCTGCGCTCTAGATATTAAAATGGATTTTGCATCGGGTCTGCATTATAAAAGTAGTACACACCTGACACAGAATCTTTGTAAATGTGGGTCTACGTGCTTGGACTCAGAGTTTTTCTCAGTAGTCAGTGGTCAGCCCTACATATATTGTGGGTGCTGAATACCAAGACTGCTTATTTGGATTTCACCTCATGTCTTTTTCATTCACCACTGGACACCCCTCTCCCACTTTATCTCACTCTTGCAAACACTTTTTCATCCCTGCTTCTTTCCTTTGCCACTGTTTTTCCATTTTTCTATTCCTCTTTCTTTCCCCATTTTGTGTTTTTCTCTCTCTTGCTCTGGGTAAAACCCTGATGAGGAATAATTCATGCCAGTCCCAAACATGACTGCTGGTGTCTCCCACCTGCAACCACCAGCTCAAGGGTCCCACTCCCTGGGTCTCACCAACAAGGGTCATGAATATGGGGAAGGTTTAGTTAGGTATGTGTAAATGAGTAAGTGTACCACCATACAGAATTAGTGAAGTGGTGTGTTTATGTCCCAGGATTGTTAGTTGGGAGAATATGCTGTCTGGGGGGTGGGGGTGGGGGGGGGGGGGGCAATGGACTCTACATGGTCAGTGTGCATGGTGTGGCACTGTGTTTAACTGAGGAGATGGAAAGGGTAACCTGTGGCCACATTATAAATAGTTACCTAGAGAACCACAGACGTGTGTGCCTGCTTTGTGTACCCTCGCTTGTGTAGCAGCTCCTCGAACTCTCGGTCAGCGTGCCGCTCCACACACTGCCAATAGCTCACTGATATATGGGACTGCCATAGTCCCCAGTTGCTTTGCATCTCATTGTTCTTTGTGACTGTATTATATTCTGCCACTGTTGTACTTTTTCTTTTGCTCTTTCCCTCGCTGCTCCCGCCGTTTTTTCCTGCCCTGTGCCCACCCACCTCCTGCAAGCCACTCCCACCTCCCAGGACAACTTATGGAGGCTGCAACAGGCTCACCGAAGACAATCCTGTCTGCGTTTGGACAGCGCCCAGCTTAAGAAACCCTGGCCCTATCACCACCTGAAAATACACAGCCGGCAAGCTTCATTCCCTGGACCCAGGACTCTGCAACAACTGCTTCCGGACGTCTCCCCGATCCATTGTGGGACCTTTCACTTCCTGGCACTGCTTCTTCTCCTGCAAAACCAAAAATCCAGCATGCATGCAACCACCACTATGCTTACCACGACCAGCCCGACCATCTTCACTGCCTCCTGCTCAAAGCACAATCCCCCTTTCAAGCACGCAACCGAGATTTGGGACACCTTTATCTTCCTCACCCCAGACATCATCTTCCTCACCGAGACCTGGCTCAACCCCACATACACCCCTGACATCGCATCAGCCATGCCTGTCGGCTACAAGATTGCAAACCAAGCGCACATATATATACATGTCATAAGCTCACCTGGATAGACCATGCCATTGTCCACTTCACCTTCTCGGGATCCCCTGGCACCACCTCCAAGCCACACAGCACATCACACCGCACTTGGACCAAGATTTCAGAAAGTAAATGGACTGACGCTCGCCTTACCTCCTGCCCTCACCCTGCAACCAACCTAGAACAGGCAGTCAAAAACTTCTCTGCCTGGCTCACAGACTGCACTGACAGAGTCGCCCCCTGTAAACCCACTAAGCTCAAAAGGTCTTCCACACAAGCCAACTGGTACATGATGGAACAATGAACCATGAAGTGCACCTGCAAACAACTCGAAAGGAAATGGCGCACCAGCAGACCGAACAACATTCAAAACTGCCCTCAACCAATATCACCAACCTCTGAAAAAGACAAAAAAAGCACTCTGGCTGACCGCATCAAGGCAACACACAACACCAACAGAACTCCAACCACAGCAAGGAACTCTTCAACATTGTCAGAGAGTTCTCCAGCCCTCAGCCACTGGAACCATCATCACTCCTTTGCAGGAACCCTGTAACTCCCAGGCGGACTTCTTCCACAAGATCCCCACCATCTACAGCAATTTCGAACCCCAACCTACCAACCTCCTCAGCCACCTCGACCCCACGAATGAGGAACACAATCACCTGTTCACCACCTGGGGCCAGCTCAACACACAAATCACAGCAGCCATTATGATTGTCATCCACTGAGGGGCACCCAGGGACTCCTGCCCCCACCAGATCTTCAACCACGAGAGCAAGACGACCAGAAGTAAACTTACCGCCATCCTCAGTGCATCCATCACCACGGCCATATTCCCCAACAAACAGAAGCATGCACAAGTCAAGCATCTACTCAAGTAACCATCCACCGCCCCCAACAAACTCAAGTACTACCGCCTCATCTCTCTGCTCCTTTTTCTTGCAAAAGTCCTGGAGAAGGCCTTCAACCGCCAGCTCAGAGAACACCTGGAAAAAAACTATCTTTTGTACACTTCCCAATCATGATTCCACTCCAACCACAGCACAGAAAACACCCTGATCGCAGATACAGAGGACATCAGATTCCTCCCTGACCAAAATAAAATGGCAGCACTGTTCCTCCTCAACCTCTCAATAGCGTTCAACTCAGTATCACACCACACCCATATCAAACGTCTTCACGACATTGAAATCCAAGGAGACGCCCTCAAGTGGATTGCCTCCTTCTGTTGCAGGGATTCTGCTGAGTCACATAACTATGCTTGGGATCATGGAACCTTAGTGGGCAGGGATAGAGTCATCCTACCACCTGAGTGTCCATGAGCCCGGGGACTGACTAGCTATAGTGTCTCACTTGCCCTCCTACAAACTAACAGAGGGATAAGTAATTGGACACCCCAGAATACAACACTCCCGGCCCTCTCAGGAATAGCGGTTACAGGACACACCCTTTTGCTCTCACTTTCATACCAGTCCACAATAAGATTAGACAGAGACACGAAAAAGTGTAAAATTTTTATTTTAACTAACATGCTCTAGTATACAGTATTTAGATGGAAGATCTACATCACAGGGCTGTCACGCTCCCTTCTCTGGAAAGATCCCTCTCCAACTATGTGTTACCTACCAATGTATACCTATATGACCAAAATACATGTTCCCAAACAACAGCTGCATCTGCGTGTTTTGTCTAGGTGCTAGGGCATGACCAGAACAGAATAAAAATAGGCATTGTTGTTCGACTTTGTCTGCAGTGTTCAGACTAAATCCCAGGAAAGAGCAAAACACAAAACAACAGTATGTTCTGTGTGAAAATTGCAGTGTGACACAAAGCAAAAATATGCTCGTCTAGTAACATGCACAAAGCAGAGGACAGTCTGGCACGGGCTCATGCTAACTTAGGGAAAACAAAAATGTCTACCTGGACCAGATGACACCCTCCCTTTGATCTGGACAGTAGCAAGTAATGGACACAGAAATCACTGGTAAACAGAATCAAAGCATTATAGGTGAGTATCCTGAAGAATGCCCAATAGACTGATAGGACAATATTTTGTACACAAAAATATATCCAATTACAGTGTCATCAAGGCCCAGTATGTATGCGGCCAAGTGGAACACCATCAACTCCAGTAAGGCATCAGAACCTTACAAATTGAATAGTGCAGCCATCCAATTGAGCAAGTGAAATGAACAGACTTGTTCCTCATATCCAGTGGTTGCCAGGACCATCCAAGGAGTGTCGGTATTGACTTCAGTGAAAGAGATCCAAGAGACTCTGTGCAGCTGCAAAGGAAGCCATGTTGGCCACTGGCCCCAATGATGGATTGTACACAAGCTGCATACCCAAGGAACAGTCCTGGTTATGGGACATTAACGGACCCATTAACAGTTCATAATCAAGGGCAGGGTGTGAAGGTGTAGCCAGGCATATATCCAGAGCTCACTGGAAGGGGCACTGGATGCAGTAAAACATAGATTGTACACAGGTGAAATAGGCATAGCGGAAAGTCAGACAGAAATTGACATCTAGTGCTTCTAGTGGCATTCATCCAAAAAGCTGATGCATCTGCTCACGGCACAGCTGCAGCTGTTGCTGTCCGGGCAGAACCACAGATCAAGCAGCCATTGCAGAACAGTAGGAGGAGGACAACAATGCCGTAAACCAAGAAAAGCAGCAGTGGGAAACCACCGAACACGCTGGAATAAATAGATTGTATAAAATCAGGAATTACTCCAAAAATCATCTAAAAAGAGGACACAAGGTCAGAGCCCACAAGTTTAAAAAAGTTAGCTAGGCCTCCTGTACCAGACACATTAAATAGTTGATGTATCAATTCCCCCGAAACGAAGGGGGAGATTTGTGTTTAACAATGATTGTATTTCACTGCACATTCTTGCCACTTGCAATTCGAAAGTCTCACAGGCTGATGTGAGAGCTACTTCTTGTTGAAACAATAGCGCTTTGAGTCTGCTCAGCTTATTGAAGTCTGTTTTCAGGGTTGGAATGGAAGGCCACAAGGAAGAATCTACACTGCGGAGGGGGAAACAGAACGTTGTTGCAACAAGTTACTAGCTGGGAAACAGTCAACATAAGGGATTCCCGCCAGCAGACCGCAGCAGTCCTCCTGATTATTAAGAACGAGATAACTGTTAATGGAAAGCAATGTGAGTGTGGGAATAATAGTGGGAACAGGAGTTCCTTTTAGAAAACAAGCCAAATTAGAGGCCGAAATATTACAAGCGCTGTGCAATTTTACTTGTTGACATACAAAGGAATGCCTGGCAGTGGAATCCTACTCTACTCCATTTAGAAAAACTTCTCTTTCTGCTGGTTGACAGTGATATGTAAACGGTAAAGACCATACCTCATGTATGTAACTACTACCCAGGGGCTCATATCTACCTACGGGAAAGTGTTTCATACATGCTGTGATCGTAAACAGAGATGGGCAATGAAATGAGCCCACGTATTAACCATATTGCAGAATCAGTTTCTGCTACCGTAAATGGAAGTTGTTCAAGTGTTTCTATATGTATCATAGTGTATGTAGATTCTTTCGTGGCCATTAATTGTTGTTTATGTGGTAAATTGAAAGGTAGGAACAGCGCACTTGCATTCAAATAATTCCAGGGAACTTTCCCATTTTTGAGCGCTTGTATGGTCCACGCAAACTGTATAACTGATCGAAGTTGGTGTTGTCTGTGATATAATGTAGACACTTCATTTTGTACAATATCAATAACAAAAGATACAATATTGTTCAAAGTATATATATATGAGATGACAATGTGTTAATACTGTTATCGACCATGGTGAGGACTTAGTTCAGATTTTCCTCATCTATTTGTCGTAGACATACAGCAGCTTCTAATTGTGACAATTTCGAAAACTCATTATACGTAACATAAACAAAACGCTTAGTTTGGGGAGATTTGGACTCAAAAGGAAATCGGGCAAGAATTATGTCACCAGACAAAAGAGAAAGATGTTGTTTTACAGAAGACAGTGTGGAATGTTCTAACCATTGTTGACATAATTTCCCCACAGAATAAGTGGTGACAGCCTTGGAATGGGGGATGGGAGGGTCTGAGGGTAGCGTGGATCAGGTCTACGTAGTGAAAACCCTGAAGTAGTATTCATAAAATGTGAATGACAAACATTTGTGTCCAACAGTCACAGTGCCCACCCCGCTGATTCACCGTAGAGGAATTAAATGTACCATTTCGTATCATGCAATTAAGTTGATCTTCCTATAATTTGTATATGTTTGCCAACTATCATAAAGGGCCAATGGTGGAATAGTGGGAGAATTACACTCTTTAATTTTTTTTTTTTCACAACGATTTTATTGATAAAGATGAGCATATGAAATAGAGTGGCACCCCACAATCAGGATGATACCACCAGACATTTTGATATAATCGCAACATAGGACTGAGTGTCCAATCGAGGAGCCAATGCAAATCAAGGATACAAGGAAACGTTTACCCCACCTTCATCCCTTTAGTTAACCACCCACCCAACTCCCAGAACCCTCCCTGGAACCCGCCCTAACCCCATGCATGTGTGTACGAACTGTGCTGATGTAAGGTCTTGATGAGGCAATTGTATGCGTAGGAAATGGGTTTTGCCGGACCATATGGGGCTAAAGGTCCTCCTCTTGTTCCGCCGGGGGGTCCAGTGTCAAGCCCCTGTAGTCCGCCCACCTCTTCCATACCTTAAAGTGCTTGCGGGGGCATCCCCGTGCTTCAAAGATCGATTTCTCCAGACCCATACAGAAGTCTATGCCAGCCTTCCATGCACTCAGGGGGGGGGCCGCACGTCCTTCCATGCTCGGGCCAGGTCCCTTTTGGCTACTACTAGCCCCAGGAGGAGCAGGTGTCGCTTGTAGATATTGCCACCAACCCCCTCTAGGACGTGCAACAGACCCAGGCGATGAGTACGGGGGAGGGTCCAGCCCAGCACCTCCGACAGGCATCCCCATACACCCCTCCAGAAGCCAATCAGTTTGGAGCACAACCATACTGTGTGGAGCAGCGTACCCACCTCCACCCCACATCGCAGACACTCTGGGGACTCAATCAGGCCCGCCCTCCACAGACGCTCACGGGTATAATAGGCTCTATGAAGAATCTTGAATTGTATCAGTCGAAACCGTATTGCGATAGCCGCTCCCCTCGGGGATTCTAAGGCCTCCCGCCAATCATCTTCATCTAACGGACCGACATCCGCCTCCCAGGTTGTCTTCAGTGGAAGAAGGGTGGAGGAGCAGTGGGTGACCATCGTCTGGTAGATTCGCGATACTTTTTTGTCCCCGAGGTCACCCATGAAGACCTTCGCCTCAATCGGGCTAAATTTAGGGAGTGAGTCAAGGTTGGTGATACTGGGCGTCAGTGCATGCCGGAATTGTAGGTATCGAAAAAATTGAGATTGGGGCATATCGAATTTGGTGCTAAGTACCTGGAAGGACTTGAGCGTCGTCCCGGACATCACCTGGCCCAGCTGCGAGATACCTATTGCGTCCCAGCCATCGAAGCCTGATAGCTTAGATAGTTCGGGTAGTATACCGTTACGCCACAGTGGCGTTTCCGCGGTCAGTCTGCCCCACCAGCCCATGCGACGCAAGGCCTGTCGCCACACAGCAAAGACAAGTTTAGTGACCCTCGGCAACGAACGACGCAGCCGGGGTGAGTAGAGGATGGTGTGGAGCGAGTTATCGCCCATCAATGTACGTTCCAGGGCATAGGCTGGGTCTCCACCGTCACCATACCACCATTCGTTCAGAATGAGAAGATGAGCGGCTTGATAATACGACTGCAGATCCGAGGTGGCCAAGCCCCCACAGTAGGTGGACAAAAAACACGTAGTGCCACCCTGGCGGCACCTCCAGCCCAAAGAAAGCGGCCCAAAACCGAGTTGACCTGCCTAAACCACTGGGGTGGGATAGGATACGGATGATTCTGTAGTTGATAGAGTAGGCGCGGGAGCGCAACCATCTTGAAAATCGCAGAACGGCCAAAGATTGACAGGGGCATTCGAGACCAAGTTTTTACATCCGTCTGGACACGCTCCCAGACGGGCAGGAGGTTGCGTTCCCAGGCAGTGTCCGCCGAGTCCGAGAGAAACACCCCAAGGTACTTCAGACCAGCTGTAGCCACTCGTAGCCCCGAAGCCCAGGGATCCGTCACCGTGCCTCCTTCCAGCACCCACAGAGTGGATTTATGTAGGTTCAGATATAAGCCTGAAGCCTCCCCAAATAGTTGCATAACCTCTAGGACACGCGGGCCTGAGCGCTGCAAGTCGGTAAGAAAGAAAAGGACATCGTCCGCGTATAACGCAATCTTATCCGATAGGGTGGCATTCCACACAAAGCCCCGAATCAGCGCATCAAGGCGCACTCTGGCAGCCAGGGGCTCCATGGCCAGAGCAAATTAGTAGGGGGAAAGAGGGCACCCCTGTTTGGTCCCGCGGCCAATGCGAAATGTCTCTGACACCGCCCCGGCGACCCGCACCGAGGCTGTGATGTCTGTATATAGGAGCTTGACATAGGACAGGAAAACCGGGCCCAGGTTGAGACAAGGCAACAATGCAAATAAGTACGACCAGCTAACAGAGTCGAAGGCCTTGTTAATGTCAGCCAGCAACAACGCCGCCTGGTCCCCCAAGGCCCCAACAGCGTCGATCGCCGTCTGCGCACGTCGGATATTATGTCTCGTTGCCCTGTGGGGCATAAAACCTGCTTGGTCCGAATGGACTAGGTCCGTGATATGTGGAGCCAGTCGGTTCGCCAGGGCCTTGGCCAATATCTTAGCCTCAATATTAATTAAAGAGATGGGTCTATACGAGTCATGACTATCTGGGGGTCTACCAGGCTTCTGAAAGACCACTATTTCAGCATGGCGCCAGTCCGGGGGCAGTACACCCCGTGCACGCGCCACCTCAAGCACCCGGCGATAGTGTGGCCCCAGCTGCACATGAAATTTTTTAAAGAATTCACACGGGTAGCCATTCGGGCCAGGGGCCTTACCAGCATTGAGTTGCCCCAGCGCGTCTCCCAGCTCCTCAGCTGTGAGGGGTGCATCTAGGGCCTTCTTGGTCTCGTCCGATACCGGTACAGGCGGCAACTCTGCGAGAAAACGGGCTAGCTCGCCCTCTGACAATTGGTCGCGCGGGGCATACTGGGCTGTAAAGTATGTGGCGAAGCTTGCCGCCAACTCGTTTGGGTCGGTCAGGACCTCCCCACCATCATTCGTGAGACCCGGCAGTATGAGGGGTTGGAAGTTGTGTTGGCACAGTCTATGGAGCATTGAGCAAGACTTGTCCCCCCATTGGTACACCCTACTTCTCGTGGCCAGCCACGCCTGTTTGGCTTCATCCATCAACAGGGATGCGTACGATTGCTGTGCCTGTAGAAGCAGCCGTAGCCCAACTTCATCGCCTCCCTCGCGGTTTTCTTGTTCCAGGGTCGCCACTCGCGCAGCCGCCTCTGTAGTCTGTTCTCGACGCTTCCTACGGGCCGCTGAGCACCATGCGATATCCACCCCCCGTATGGTAGGCTTCATAGCCTCCCACACCACTCCCACATCGACACCCTCTACTAGGTTTTCACGCCAATAGTGGTCTATGGTTTCTCGCAAGTGTTTAGTATAGGCAGGTTGCAGGAGATGCCACGAGGACATTCTCCATCGAAACGGCTGCCGTTTCCGAAGGAGGTCGACTCTAACTGAGACTGGGGAGTGGTCGGATAGGCCCCTCGGCAAGATGTCAGCGCCCTTCACTCTACATAAGCATTCTCTAGGCACAAACACACAATCCAACCGCGAGAAGGAGCCATGTACAGCTGATACATAGGTATACTCACGGGCTGCAGGGTGCATATGCCGCCAAGCATCCACCCAGCCCAGCCCCTCACTCATAGCATTCAATCTGGTGGGTGGAGGGGAAGGGGGGGGTCTCGGTCACTGCCTGACGTCTCCGGCGATCTACACATACGTCCATCACGTCATTCCAATCTCCCCCGATCACTGCCAGTGATCCGGAGACATCCTCCCACACTGCAAACAACCTCTCGGCCAGGGCCCACAGCAGGGGGGGGGGGCGTAAACACTCCCAAACACCACAGGCTCTGTGCCCATCATGCCCTTAACAAACAGGTAACGACCCTGAGGATCCACCCATTGCTTCTCATGGACGTACGCCACCCTGCGGTGTATCAATATGGCCACTCCCCTAGATCCCCTGGAAAACCCCGCATGGAAAACCTGCTGATAACCAAACCTCTGTAGGCCCAGTGCCTTTGTGCCCATCATGTGAGTTTCTTGAAGCAATAGCACATCTGTAACTTCCTTTTTCCCCCAGCGTAACACCGCCCCACGTTTAATTTTGTCCAGGAGACCCCTGACATTCCACGTAATCACTCGCATAGAGTCTTCAGGGAGTCTATGAGTCGTTTCAGCCATAGTCCATTGGGATCCACCATGTGAGCCCCCTACGCCAGCGCCACCCATCACACACCATATGGAACATCGTTGTGACACACACATGCATTCTACTTTCTACCCCCAAAAAAACCCCCAACCCCTCAGTCCCACAGTCCCCAACAGTTCCCATCCCCAACTCAGCAGCCACATCCCCGGCCGCCCACGCCCCGCCTCCCCCCACCCTATACCTCAATGAACTATGAAGTACCTGTCGCGGCATGGGTAGTCCCGAGACCAAAACAGAGGGCCCGGGCCCACCCATACCAATGGATCCCAACATCCCAAAAAGAACAGTGAACTCACCCCCCCTCCCTCGGTGTCCCTCTCACGAATGGGAGAGTGGTAGCCCCTACTATGTAGTCCCCGAACCCCCCACCCCACAACCCTATCCACGATCAGAGGACAGAAGCAGTACTGTCTCAAGGCAGCAATACAGCTAGTGATTCATGTGTCCCAGGCGACCGGGTGCACCCAGCCAGGATTTACAGCATTAACAGCAGAAGAGGGAGCCGAGGCCCCGGAGTCTTCAGTGATCCGTTCCAGATTGATCCGAATCCTCGGTTCTACCATTGCCCTGCGTGCCATCGACCAAGGCCGCGCGCTTGCGCGATTTGGAGCGCTTGTTCCGTCTGTTCTTTGCCGTCCGGTCACTCTGTGCCTGTGGTGACCCCTCGGGAGAGCCCGGATTAGCCCTGGTTGGGAATTCGGTCTGAGCCGCACCGTTTCATCCGTCCACCTGAAAAGGTCCTCCGGTGTATCAAAGAACAGTGTCTGTGATTGGAAGATCACCCTCAGACGCGCCGGGTATAGCAGGGAATACTGGAGCTTAAGGCCTCTCAACTTTGCCTTTGCGGCCAAGAAAGAATGGCGCTGCTGCTGTACAAGTTTAGTATAGTCAGGGAAAATCATTATCTTTCGGTTTTCATAGAGGAGGGCTTCCTTGGTTCTAGCTTCCCTCAGTATGGCGTCCCTGTCATGATAATTTAACAGCCTAGCGATTACCGCCCTAGGCCGTTCGCCCTCAGGTGGCCTTTGCGTCAAGGCGCGGTGTGCTCTCTCAATAATGAAGCAGGCAGATAGCGTCCCTGGGGGCATCCATGTCTCTAGCCACTGCGTGAGGAATTGTTCCATGTTGCCCTTTTCACAGCGCTCCGGAAAGCCAAGGAAGCGGAGGTTGTTACGGCGTGCCCGCCCTTCGGCATCCTCCACGCGGAGCGCTGTGTTCCGCTGCGCAGTTTCCATTGCCGCCATTTTCTTTTTAAGGGTACTCATGTCTTCTTCCACAACCGACACCCTGGATTCGGCCTCCGTAATTCGCGCCACGGCATTTCTCAGGTCCTGGCGCAGCAGGGTCACGTCTGCGCCAACTGCCCCTATTTTGGCGTCTAGCATGTCCCTTGACTGGGTGATGGCCGCCATAAGGGCTGAATTGTCCGGCCCCCCTCCAGGTGGACCACTCCCCGACGGTCCAGGGCCCCCACCGGGCCCCGTAAATTTATCAATCGTTACTTGCTTGGTGGGGCCTCCACCTCCTCTGGTCATGACTGCTGAGATTATAAGTGCCACGAAGAGTGAAAATGTACGTGTGGGACCCCAACTGCCCACGTTGAAGTCTATCCAAAGGGGGGGGACCCAATACACAGTCACTGGCCCCGGGGTGGGTCCTGGAAGGGTCGCTCCGGTATGGCCCAGTTCCGGATTCAGAGCGGGGCGGGCCTCGAGTACTGCCCCCAAGAGCTGCCCCCCCAGCCGCCAACGGGCAGGGCCTCCCGCGACCAGCAACCCTCTCCCTGAAGGTGTACAGACTGAGTGTGTCTTGCGCCACCGCGCCGGTGTCTCCTCCGGTCCTGGGGGGGTGGGGGGAGGGCCACTACTCACTATTACCGCCAGTCGCCCTGCAGGTCAGCTGTGCCCCGGGCCGTCCACCGCTGGGCGAGACCACCAAGACGTCTGTCCCTCTCCGAGTCCGCAGGCCCCCGGTTGACACGGGGCCGCGAAAATCGAGGTCCCGGCTGCGCCTGGGCCACCAGGCCGCCGCAACTGTTCCCGACTGTTTGCTGCACCCGGGCCTCCTCTCGATCTAGCCGGGCCCCGGGATAAGAATCGCCAGCAGTTCCTCTGCGTCTTTCAGTGTCTAGGATCGCTGAATGTCGCGGCCGTCACCAGGCCAGTCGACTCACTTCACGGCTCCCCGGCCGGGGAGCACCAAAATCGAGGCCCCGGCTGCTCCTCAGCCCTCCAGGCTGCACCTCTCGCCTCGCAGCCCAGCCCGGTCCAGGAGCGCGGGACCACCGCCGAGCACACCGGAGGGTCCCTGGCACTTCTGGCAGCATTCGCCCCGCTTCGGTTGTGGGTTTTGGGGGTCAGGGACCAGGATAATTAGCCGGATTAATGGCGGGCAGGCGGGAGCTCTAGCAAGCTGCGACCGCCATCTCCGCTTGCGTAGCCACGCCCCTACACTCTTTAATTTTAGCCAATTCCAAACAAGTAGTTTGTTGGACGGTGTCATTAAGAAAAAGGATTTGGGTCGGTATTAGACATGCGCAGAACAAGGACTCAGTGCCCTGCACTTACCAAGGCTTAGTGCCCCATACTGATTTTAAATCAATGGTATCCTTCCAAAAATCATATCCCTTTGTGCCTCATTTTCAATGAAAGAAAGGAATAGAATAATTGAGTTTGGGTCAACATATTTTTTTTTAAGACATGGGCGCTAATTTAAAGAAATAAGAAACCAGGTCTGAAAGGTTATAACCGGTCAAATATGTGTATTTTCACTTTTGCGCATTTGAACTACCCTGTGATGTAGCAGGGCAGTGCTCCCATTGAGTATAATTAGAAAAGGGCCGCTGTCCGTTAGTTCGATGTAGAAAATTATGTCCATAGTGTTGGTAACAAAATAGCTCGGCATAGTTAGCAGAAATGAAATATAAATCTTCGATATCAAATACAGTGTAATGTTGTAATTCAGAAAAAATAGAGAAAGCACAGCATTGACATTCCAATCATCTGACTGTAGCCCAGGTATAATCACATCACCCAATGAAACCCAGAATACAAATGGTATCTGAAGGGTCTTTGTAGGACCATATACATCGAATGGTACTTTATCCCATACAATTACATCAGAAACTGGGACCGCTGAAATGTTAACAAGCGACAGGTCTCTTTTCATTCTACGCGAGGAAGAATGTGGAGCCAACACTCAGTCAACCGATTCCACCCTCGCGCACTCTGGAAGGTAGTGGCCATTAATCAAAAGGAAGAACAAAGTCACAAATTCCATCCACATGAAGAGGAACACCATGGAAAACATGACCTACACGTATGCCCAAGGGGGGACCGGATAAGAGTGTTTCAACCAAGAGATGAGAACACAAATCCTTGCCAGTGTAGTGGAGAAGACTGTAGACGAAGAGGAACTGTTTGATGAGAAATTATCCTGATCTATATAGTATCCAGAAGAGCTCCGCTCCAAATTTAAAACAGATGTGTGTAGGTCCACAGGGCCCTCAGCAGGTGAATGAGAATACACAATTTTGTTTATAGGACTTGAGATTGGTAAAACTGACAATCGGTCCCATGAAGACTCGACTTCCCCCTCCGGCAGCCGGGGACAATCAGAAGGTACGAGGCTCATAGGCTGTTAAGAAATACTCCCTTGTGAGGCACTTTGAGGCATACTATTAAGAATTGGCCATACAGTGTAAATTGACATGTTCAATAGAAATGAAGCGATTTATCTTTGTGTCCAGGTAGTGGAGGTAAAATCACTATTTGGGTGCCCATAAGACCAAGGACTGGACAGGAGCACTCTATGTGGGTCTGAATTTTTTCTTGACCATTATTTTCGCACGAACCAGATCACCAACTTTGGGAAGCCAGTCAGAAGCAGGAATCATAACTGCTGCATACCCTGGTGAGGTTGAGGGCAAATGTGTTTTTGCCAGAGCGCCACTACTCTTTTGTAGATCCTGCAATTCAGCTTAGTGGTTATCTACGTCGTAGGTTGCGGCAGCCGCTACAATGTCTAGACCATCAAGGTCTGGTACAAACATTTTAATGCCAAAGACCATTTTGTACGGGGTCCGCCCACCCAGAGATCTTCGAGGGAGATTATTAAATGCATGTTGAACCCCATAGAGGTGAGTCAACCAGCTATGGCCCATACCTTATACCCTTGATGTTAAAGACTGCTTTAAGTCACGGTGCATCTGCTCCACTAAAGAATTGCCCTCTGGCCTATATGGAGACGAGAAATGCACCTGCACTCCCATAGCCTTCATCGAATCACGGTATGCCTTAGAGGCAAAAGCCGGACTTTGGTCTGAATGGAAATTGCCACAGGCATAAGTCCCGACAAAGACATGCAAATGTTTTATAACAGTATGAGCATTTGCAGTGCGCTGTGGCCAAACCTAGAGGAACATTGTGCAAGAATCCACTGCAACCAAAATACATTTGAATGCATTGTTGGATGTTGAAGGACCGCAGTGATCAAGATAAATACACCCAAATGAATTATTAGAAATCAAAAGATGAGTCTCAGGTGGATGTGAGACAGTAGAACTCTTAATTTTTTGACAAATATCACAACAAATGGCATGTTTACAGGTCTGCTGATATAACCCACACCACCAATATCACTGTTGTAAAAGAGAAACTGTAGCCGACACTCCTGCATGAGCAGAAGCCAACCGTTCATGGGCAGCCACAATGAGAGATAGTCTGCGATCACTGTCGGGAATCAATTGATCACCAACAGTAGGGATAGTCATAAATGGCACATTTTCAGAATTCATTTGATAAGTATAACGCAATGAGAAACCCTGTGGAAAAGGAGCTCCATCCGTGGATGCTGCTACAGCTGCTTAGATGTCATCGTCAATTCTAGGCTTATACCTAGTAACTGCTGCTACTTTGATTGTGGCTACTGCTGATTTGGCTGCTTCATCAACCAATGGATTTCCAATAGCGTGCACCCCAGCACGTTGATGTCCTAAAGTATGAACTACATGTTTCAGAAGCAAACGATCTTCATGAGCAGCCACTCAGATCCAAAGCAGTTTAAGCATGATTGTGCTACTTTAGAATCCCAAAAATCATTCTGTTTCCAGAAAAACAAATTGTCATTGTAAGACTGTACACAGTAAAAGGAGTCACTCACTATAAGTGTGGGCGAATCAGAGTTTGCATCTTCAAGAGCTAAATGTAGAGCTCCCAATTCAGCCAATTCAGCCATACAGTCACCAAGGGACTGTGTTTGAACGAAGGTAGACTGAAAGGCTCTGTCCATTATTGCACCTATCACAATAGCGCAAGCCGCAGAATAGGCTTGTTTAGAACCAATGGCCAGTTGAGCTGAGCCATCAGTGTAGATGATACATTTGTATTGGTCAAGAAGAAGAAACGTCAAAGGCAGAGGGTGAACATGTTCATACTGTAGAAACTCTTGAGTTTGTAATGACGTGTCAGAAACAAAATCGACATCAGCTGACGTCAAGGACGTAGCCCACTGGATCCATCAAGAATGCAGAGCTTTAGAATAAGGAACACTAGCTTTCATGACCGCTTCTAAAGTAGGCACAGGAGAAACGACAAAAATGTGTTTACCTGGTGAAAGAGGGCCTACTTTTAGAATAGCCAGCTGCACAGCAGTAAGAATTTTCTCAGTGTACACATCATCTTCAATGCGAACCGCGGCGCAATCTCTTGTGTAGCGCCCACTCGTCACCCTTCCTTCTTCCGTCTTCCAAAATACCAAAAGTGAAAAAGAAAAAAATTAAATAAAACATGTAATAACAAGCAACTGTTCTGTTTGGAGAATAATGTTCATTATGCCCCATGTTTGAGCTTTGAGAAGCTGCTATTTAAAGAAATCTAGGTCTTGAGGGAACGCTACTTTTGTAGTTTTGTTTGGTCTTTTTTTCCCCTGTTCCCTGACCTGTCAAGTAATTTTTCTAGGGGGTTGCCTTGTTAATTCAAAACTCTGCAGAAGTATACAGATGCAATTTATAGGAGATGGGAACCGTGTCACCCTCATTAAAAGTCACGTGAGTGAAATAGATTGAACCGGGAACAATCTAGATAACCAAATTGGTTGTATTTAATCTAGTTTGTAAATATTGTGCTGCGAGCAAATCTGATTGTAACGTGCGCAGCACTGCTGTGTGTTTCGGTAGCCAAGAGCAAGCAGAAAAGGAAAGAAGTAACAATGCGTAAAGCAGCTTGATATGCTGATCATAATCAGGAATGTATGTTCTGCCAACATTTTACAAACCCAGTAGAAACTGTAACTTTTTTTGGCTAGTTAGAGGTTGCAGTTGAGCACACTTCCCCAGAAAGTGAGGTGCTAAACCCCTACCTTCATTTGTAAGTTGATAACCAAGAAAAAGTACAGCTAGAAATGCTATATGCGATTTTGCAAAGTTGAATTTGTACCCCAAAGCTTCAAATCCAGTTATAATGTGCTCTACTCATGCAAGACGAGCATTCAGTTTATCATCCGTCAGTTATATGTCATCAACATATGAAAAAGCTTTGGGATCAATTTCATTTAAAAGGGACACGTCACGTGATGCAAAAACTCTGGGGCTATTATTATACCCAATGGGCAATCTCGCAAAGTGCTTCTGAAAGCCTAGAGCGCTGAATGCAGATAAGTCACGGCTCTCTGAATTCAAATTGTGACTAAAAAATCAGTTCAAAATGTCCAAAGTAGTTTTAAACTTTTTGCGTAAATATTAGTAACCAGTTCTGTGGCATGCGTATTTTGTACAGCAAAGGTACGGGTATGACCATTCAAATGTCTGTAATCTAAAACTACGCGATATGAACCATCAGGTTCAAAAGAGGATTATTAATCGCAGAAATACAGGGTTCAATTACGCCCTCATGTTCCAATTGAGTAAGAATTTCTTTAACTGACGCTTTTGCATCATGTTTAATTGGATATTGAGTTTGAGGCTGAGGATTTGAGCGTACAGGCACAACATGAAAAGAAGAATCCTTATCCCAACCCGCTTGGTTGCGGTATAAGGCAGGGGCTAAGGCAAGAGCCCACTCTGAAGCATAAGCATGTTTAGTGTCTTCCAGGACACATTAAGAAAAAGAAGGAATAATCACCTCCTCGCCTTGAGGAAAAGCAAGATCAAATGGGGGAGGCCAATCCACCTCTGGTAATAAAGAGTCATGAGAAGACGTCAAATTGTCCCAAATACAGCATTTAAGTTGCATTTAATATCACCCTCTATTTGAAGGTCTACATGATAAAGTCTACCTGGAGGAGCTACGTGGATATCCGCGGTTTCTACAGTTATAAACGTGTCAGTTGCTTTTGCCTCCAGAAACGGGCGGAGGTTCTGCCGCACTACGGTAACTTCTGCCATGCTGTTGAGGAGAGTCACTGCCCAATTCCTGTCCAGGAGAAGGGTTCTCACCATCTGGGGCATACATCGCCATCAAGGCAGCAACTTTTTTCTTCTGAAAAGAGGCTCGATACGGAGGACTTTCATGTCAAACTGGCGGTGCGGATCCCGCTTGAATTGCGTGAACTCGCTTTGTCTGCGATCCTGACATCCCCCTCCACCAAAATGTTGATCTGACAATTCCTGAAAGGAACGAGGAAAACGGGGATCAGGGACCTGGAACCTCTCTGGAGTTTTCCTTTTAGAGCGATCACGGTAAACATATCTACGTTCAGAAGCCTCAGGTGGTGACCCAGCATGAGGCTTTCGTTGCTGTTTATTTCTGTCCCATGTCTTTTTAGGAAAGACTGGACGTCCCTCCTTGTCAGGAGGTGGCTTACCTTGAGATTGGGTAGAAGGTCTGATCCCCAAATTTTTGGGACCCAAGGATGTATACACATCGGCAATAATAATCAGTAACTCACGCTCCTGATCAATGTCAGCCATCGCCGAAAGGCATTGGCAAACCTATAAGCAAACTGCCTCACCTTTAATGTTAGAAAGAATCATTTCGGAGATGACTGGAAAAATACCCACTAATTTCATCCCCAAATTCAGACCAGCCCTGTGTTCATTCTGTATTTGCTTCAGAACGCTTGGCATTAGACACCCCAGAGCACAACACTCCCAACCCTTTCAGGTATCGCCGTAACAGGACACACCTTTTCTGCTCTCACTCTCGTACCAGTCTACAATAAGATTAGACAGAGAACAGTGTATAGTGTTTGTTTTAACTGATGTGCTCTATAATGCAGGATATGTGCGACAACAAGTAGAAAGATGCCTAAAACAAATACAGCCTGCATAGCAAGTAGTCCGTAAATCATAAAAGGCGCTGTCATTATATAAGAAAGTCAGACCTAACCCCCCTTCCCTGATTATATAGTAGAAGATCTCTGGGAGTTTAGCATCAGACCCTGTACCTCAGTCTATAGATGGAAGATCTACTTCACAGGTGCTGTCACGCTCCCTTCTTTGGAAAGATCCCTCTCCAACTATGTGTTACCCACCTGTGTATACCTATATGACCAAAGTACATGTTTCCAAACACAGCTGCATCTGCATGTTTTGTCTAGGTGCTAAGGCCTGACCAGAGCCGAATAATAAGGGGCATTGTTATTCGACCTTGTCTGCAGTGTTCAGACTAAATCCCAGGAAAGAGCAGAACGCAAAACACCAGTATGTTCTGTGTGAAAATTGCAGTGCGGCACACAGCAAAAATATGTTCGTCTAGTAACATGCACAAAGCAGAGGACAGTCTGGCATGGGCTCATGCTAACTAATGGGAAATGACAATGGCTACCTGGACCATATGACACTTCCTCACAGGGAGAACCCAGAGAATATGCCTTTCACCCATCACCTCTGAGCCCAAGAACATGATCTGCGACATTCCCCAAGGTTTGTCCCTCAGCACCACCCTGTTCAACACCTACATGACTCCCTTGGCTACGTTGTCAGACAGGATGGACTGAACATCATATCCTATGCCGACGATACCCAGCTCATCCTCTCAGTATCAGAAAATCCCTCTGTCAATCTGACAAACTTCTGCAGGAGCATGACGAACATCGCTGACTGGATGAGAGACAACTGCCTACAACTCAACACAGACAAGACAGAAGTGCTGATTTTTGGGAGCAACACATCCCCATGGAACGACACCTGGTGGACTCCCGAACTAGGACCCTCACCTACTCTGACCAACCACGCCCTCAACCTCAGCATCATCCAGTGTGCCCAGTCTGGCCCTGCTGCCTGGCCCAGCATGAATCTTGGATGTGGACTGCCCATAAACTGATAAAGTTAAGTGTCTGAAAATGCACTTATGGTAAATATCAGAAAGGAATGAATGTGTACCTCAATAGTTAGCCTGCCCACAGAAGATGGTTGTAGTAGGATTACGGCATCAGAGATACGGTGATATTTATAATTGCTGTGTGTTCTTTATGCCCTGCACAATGGTTTGTCCGGAAACCTTTTATTGGTTATTTTTTTAAAATAGGACTCACTTTAATGATCCCAGTTCAAAACAAGCATTAAAAATGCAATAGGCCTTGCCCTTAATTGAGTTAAAGCCATTTGCTTTGCTATACAATACCATTAGCAAAGCAAATGGCTATAACTTAATAAAAGGCAAGACCTATTGCATTTTCAATGCTTGTTGATTAGTGTTAAGTCAGCAGCGAATAATGCATTTTCACCGCTACCCGTTGGGAAAATAAGAAATCTAGGGCCAGATATAGGAAGCCTAATACCGGTCGGTAACGGCCGAAATGACTGAATTTCGGTTGTTACCTGGCCGTTACCAACCGGTATTAGGCATTTGAGATGTAGGTGGCTACATTTAGCCTTCCAAGGAGCACTTGAGAAAGTCATCAATGCGGCCCAGATAAAAGCTTACAAGACCATGCTACAAGCTCCCAGACAAGCAAGGAACACCAGGCTAAGGCTGGAAATAGGACTGAACAGACCGGACCTGGCACTACAGGGGGACCTAATAAAATATTACATCAGAGTACTGAAAGCCCCTGAAAACAATCTTAAATATTTTTCTTAACTAATTTTCAGGGCGGAGGACTCCCCATGGCACTTCAAGCAATAGACCAACTGAATATCGAGCCAAAGAGCATGCCCCTTCACGAAATTCCTTACTCTGCCTGGGCCAAAGCTGTGTAGCACCAAGTCCAGACCATCTCCTTTGAACTGGATCGATCCTCACTCTGGTTCAACTCTCTCACACTGGCCCTGGATAAGTCATATACTCCTAGGAAAGTTCCACTATATTTGCGAGGCTCACTCTCAGCCCAAGCAATAAAGAAATTTCTGTACTTGTTCCTCACGGCCCTCAAGATTTCAGATTTCTACCCAAAATGTGTTTGTACAGACATCATCTCCTGCCGGTTATGCAATTACCACAGAGAATCCTGGCTACATCTCTTATGCTGCTGCCAAAAGCTGGCCATATGCTGCTGCCAAAAGCTGGCCAGCGATCGTTGTTGTTTGCTGTGCCCGGCCCTAAGGGACATGGGCCTCAGAATTTGCAGTGAGGCATCGGAATGGTGCTTTTCAGAAACCACAACTTGCTTACTTGCCAGAGTTGCCAAGTTTACCCATCAAATTAGAATTGCACTTGATTCCCTTCAAAGGGCCGCAGATTTCACGGTCCCTGTCATTCTGTAATGAAAATCATCTGGTGCCCCAACTCTGTCAGTCGTCACCTAACCCAGGGACAGACACTGGAATCATAAAGTGAACGTGGGCACACTAGGGGGCACACTATGAACTTTTATCAATGACAATTGACATCTTGAAGGGAATAAGCCTGTTGGATTTTTACATATCATTGATCGCTACAGGAGTAAAAGTGTGAAAGGGTTGGTGACCCAATATTTAAACTCATTTTTTATTTGAAGTTTTAAATGGACATAAAGCTGTAATTAGAGCCCATGTACCAATGGTGCTATTTTAAAACTGGATCCCGGTTTGCTCCTGGGGGAAGGGTGGTTGGGAGGGGGCATTGTTCATGTGTTTTATACTGTAAAGATTTTAGGTAATCACACAGTTAACAATAAAAAGAGATAATGTCACAGGATTACATCACACACTACTCAGTGCGCACACATCTGGCGTTTTACAGCTGCGGGGATGCTGCTGTTCGCGCACGCTAATTAAAGTAAACAAAGATGGCGTTGGGCTGTCCACATGCACGTGCATTTTTTGATACCTCCGTATGCGTGCACATATTGAAACGATTACAAAAGGCCCTTGCATGGCGAGGGCAGCGCTGCGCACTGATAATGCCAGGTGAGACCTAAAAATGCACAATTCAATGACCCAAGTCAAGCACACAACACAGTGCAAAATTGGCACAATACAAGTCCTTGCGTTCATATGTACTAATGTGTGCCATGTGAATGTGGCATTGGGTTGTGCCACAGTAAATACATGACTATATCATGTGCTTGGTATATTGCATTGTCTAACGTTTGTTTGTTGCTCCACTGGGCTTTGTAGCATGTCACTAGCTAGGGGTGTGTGAAGTTGTTTTGCTAGTGGATGGTTCTATCAATGTATTAGGACTACCAAGAATTTAACTCCCACTTTCCAAACAAATTTAAATTTAAATTTTTATATTTGGCTCAATTCTAGGCGGGGGTGCTACACATACTGTCCACAATGATTAACATACAGCTAATATACTCTCAACATATCTGTTTGCTGGGATTGGTGCCTGCTGTGAAGGGTGCTCTTGGTAGGATGGTGAGGGTGGCTCTCCTGATGGCTAAAAGGAGGGTGGCAATGACTTGGGAGAGCACGGCAGCTCCAACGACTACGCGTTGGCTCCAGGACTTGGCAAGCTGTTAAGACCGTCTCATCCTCTATGCGGAGGAGCTTCCCTCCTCATCCAGACCTGCTTGCAATATTTGCGTTCAGTGTCGATAGACGAGCCCCCACAGACTGTTGTAAGTGTACCTCATGATGTATAGAACAGCAGCATGACAATATCTGATTCATTATCTTTATAATCACATGTCAGTGCTTCATGATTTGTAATTGTCGCCACGTTATGAGACTGTTCTACTGTTTTGTATGGGACTGTTGCTGATGATATTGTTCATTATACATGCTTAACTAAAATTTCAATAAAAAAAATAAAAATAAAAAACTTTTCAAACTAAATTTCTATAACTCCGCCCACTCCAAAAAATGCTCAGCCCACCACATATCCTTTTTATTACATTGGGTAAACTGTGCAGCTTACTGGGGATCTCAAACTCACACCACCCCAAGCATTTCAGACTAAGCTATGACCATGTGTTTACCTATAGTGATGCTAATAAGGAATGTGATCACGTCTTGAAGCTTACCATAAACTGCAAGGGACCAACCTTAATGCAGTCAGTGTGCCAGGCATGAACCAGCTAAGATGAACAGCTGATCTGATCTGTCAGTGTGTACGTGAGTCAGTGAATAAGTATAGTTTCTTCTACCTCCCTTGGTGCTAGGTTGTACACGGGGAGTTGATTCGATGCAGGTGTGCAGTGTTTTTTCTACCACATGCTTGGTTTTCATTCAACCATCTTCAACTGAACAGAGAGATTGGACAGTAACTTCAAATATATGTCATCTTTATTTTTGGGAAAAAAGTGCTCAAACATCATTACAGTTCAAAAGTAAAGCAAACGTGCAATACTGCAGAACTTTATATAATAATAACAGTTAATTATAAAAATATCATTACAAAACAACTTGCATTAAATCAGGAATAACTGTACAAAAAAATATTTAAGAATATATTTTGCTGTGTAAATTAAGAAAAACACAAGATTCATAAATTGGTTTGAACGAGGATCCTGTATAGAACGTACGCAGTTTCATTTACATAATGTATTAATCTCAATGTGCATTATTGGAAGAAAAATCATTCTTCCGATTACAGCTTTATGAATCCAAAACACCGCCACTGTTAAGCTGTTTTTCAGTTCCTTAACAACATATTACAATTTAAATATTCCGGTGCAGCCTGACTGTGTGGGAAGGTATTTGCGTTATTATGTGGTTGTTTGTAATTTCCATCTGCTGATTAATTTCTGCATGCCACTGATCTGATATCCTACGCTTCCCTTAAGTCACTCTTGGCTAAGCAAAGGGCAAGTTGCATTCTGGGACTTGTAGTTGTACTTTTAACACTATCAGATAAATCCCAGCAAGGTACTAGTAGCTATAAAGCCAGGACTGGCTGAAGGAGGGACTACTCAGCAGCTAGGCACATGCACTTACATTCTATGCCTCTTACACTATCAGGTGAGCTAAAGTACTCTTCAAAGCGGAAGCACATGAACATAGCTAGACGTTTCCTAGGTCCATGCGTGATGTGCCGCTCCAGCTCAGATTTTTTTCCTTTGAATTCTGGAACTTCGAGTCTTGTTTTTACGGTGAATTAAACATGACTATAAGTCCCCAAATTCTAAGAAAAACCCTGGACTGGAGCCACACATAACGCATGAACATGAGAAACTTGTCAGTTCTTACATCAACATAAAAATTGGTCGCACACAAAAACTTGTAGAGACTCAAACGCACACAGATACAAACAAATACACTAGCAACGTGCAAATGCCGACACAAATACACTAATAAGTAACCTATCATGCGCACAAGCTTCAACATAATCACAAATATATAAGTACTTGAAAATACACAAATACAAACATTTGCATAAAAACAAGAATGCAAACGCACATACAATGATGACCGCACGCACAGATTCAACAAACACCAATATTTTATGCACACAAAAAACGCACACCTTTTCTACCAGTGAAGTTATATGCCGAAGTTGCAATTAGCCGCTCACAGCTTGGGATAGCTGTCAGTTAGCCTAGTGCCATGAACTACGCCTTCAGCCAGTTCAGTCTTCTTCTTCAACTGCATTTTGCATTATGTGACTTGTGGTTGCCCTTTTTCCATTCAACGTGTGATATTTTAGCACACACAGTGTGTTCCCCTAAAAAGGAACGACAAATTGATGGAGTCATGCACGATATGGAGGTGCTTAGCAACTATACAGGTTGCAAATAGTTTTAGAAATACTACGCATTAGGATTGGAAATCAATTATCTATTCCCCATATAAACCACTTGCAGTTATAAAGGAATGTGGCTCATGGAATGCTTCATCTGCATATATGCACACCTTCATTGATTTATACATGCAGTAAATACAGAGTATATTTGTGCAGATTATATACATCTGTTCTGTCCATCTAACACTTGCCATTACACCAATCAGGCTGCCTCTGAACACATGTACACCATACAAACAGCTTGCCATCGTACTTTTCGAGTAGTGTCCCTTAAACAGAAGTAGATGTCAAGAGACAGAGAAAGAACACGCTGGAACATCCCTTGTGTGCTCTTGTCTTTCACCACATGTCTCAGTACGTCTTGGTAGAAGTCCGATTGAACTTTCAAAGTAATGGAGATTCATACTGTCAAATAAACATCTGGCATTCCAGCTGCTGTAATTCTATTTGCCAACAGTGCAAATCTGTGCCAACGAAGGCCCCAGGTAAGCGATATCATTAGTGGTTAGGTTGTCCATTGTGGAAGCAGACGACTTGTAGTCACCATCTGTGATCTTGGACACGTCACTTTGTCTTTGTGTGCCTCAGTAGCCATAGCTGTTAAACACGGGAGCCCCTAGAAACAGGCAGAAGACCACAATTAAGTGCTATATTAAAAAGTGCACAGGTGCGAGCTGATTGGTTGGTGGTTATTCATCTTGACATACGTGCTCTGAATACCACCATGCCAGTTCACCTGCTGGATGCTTAGAACAGTCTGGTTTTCTTAAGCTGCTTCACCATCTTGGCATAGTCTTCCTGCGCTGCTTTACCATCTCAGACAGCTTCTCCAGCCCTTCCACCAGCCCCTCACCATTGGTGGCACAGCAGGCCTGCACGTGCCACTCGTGGCCCAGAAGCTTCCGCAGCCCCAGCTCCTCCATTAGCGCCGAGGGACTCCTCGCTCCAGGAAGGTCCTGCTTGTTGGCCAGGACCACCAGCGGCACACCCCGCATCTCATCATTCTCAAAGATAGCGTCCAGCTCAGATCGAGACTCCTCGAAGCGCTCAGGGTCGGCGCTGTCCACCACAAAGAGCAGCCCGTCTGTGTTGGTGAAGTAGTGCTTCCACAGGGCTCGGATCTTGGTTTGGCCGCCCACGTCCCAGACCGTGAAGGTCACACCCTTCATGGGCTCCACCGTTTCCACGTTGAAGCCGATGGTGGGGATGGTGGTCACAGTCTCGTTCAGCTTCAGCTTGTAGACAATGGTGGTTTTGCCAGCGGCGTCCAGCCCCAACATCAGGATCCGGGCTTCAAGGCCGTAGAAGCTCTTCAGCGCCTCGTGGAGTGTGCTGAGAAAGATGCCCATGATGCCAGCCAGACACCAGATCTCCAAGAGTCTTCTGTTAGTAACTGTTCGTCTCTGCAGAACTGGGCGCAGACAGTCTCTTTGTGGAGCCTGCCGCCGTATCTCTCTTTCTCCTTCTGGTCGTAAACGTGCCTTGATGCACCAGAGTCGAAGTCGTGCACTCTCCAAATAGTAAATTAAATGCGGTCTCTTCCTCTTGTGATCTGGACGGTAGCGAGAGCGCTCTGATAACACCCGCTCCATTGTCTCCCTATTTATAGCGAGAAGCTCTCCTGAGAAGTGGTAATTCAGGTTTCATAAGCTCCATTTGATTGGTTAAAGGACTGAACGAAGTATTTCAACACATCATTGCTGCCAACTCTGTCAGTGCATTGCAGGAAGGCGACCTGCTGGAACTGTACACTGCTTCCTGGAGCAACTTGTGACGTCACAGGAACTGATACCGCATCAAATGAAACCGAAACAGCGCCAGAAACTGCAGGAGTCTTTCCGATTGGTTAAGAACCACCTTCACCGAAATGTCTGTCAAAAATCTCCGGAACTTAATACAGCGTGTATGATAATACTATTATTTATGTTGAGTTTGCACAAAGTCACCTGCCTTTTTATATTTTTACTCACAAAAGGAAAAGCTGAACATTTTGTAATGGAGAAAATAGTGTTTTTTTTAAGCGGAGACATCAATCAATCAATCAATCAATCAAAGCATTTATATAGCGCACTACTCACCCAGAGCGTCTCAAGGCGCTGGGGGAGGGGGGTCCGCTACTGCTCGACCAGCCAGGTCTTGAGTTGCTTCCTGAAGGCGAGGTGGTCCTGGGTCAGGCGGAGGTGGGCCGGGAGGGAGTTCCATGTCTTGGCGGCGAGGTAGGAGAAGGACCGTCCCCCTGTGGTGGCTCTTTGAATGCGGGGGACGGCGGCGAGGGCGTGGCCGGTCGATCGAAGCTGGCGTTTGGGAGCGTAGAAGTTGAGGCGGCTGTTGAGGTATCCTGGGCCTTGGTTGTGTAGGGCTTTGTGTGCGTGGGTGAGGAGTCGGAAGGTGATTCTCTTGTTGACCGGGAGCCAGTGCAGGTCTCTCAGGTGTCCGGATATGTGGCTTCGACGGGGGATGTCCAGGATGAGTCGTGCTGAGGCGTTCTGGATCCGCTGGAGTCTCTTCTGGAGTTTGGCGGTGGTTCCGGCGTAGAGGGAGTTGCCGTAGTCCAGCCGGCTGGTGACGAGGGCCTGGGTGACCGTCTTCCTGGTCTCGGTGGGGATCCACCGGAAGATCTTACGTAGCATGCGCAGGATGTTGAAGCACGAAGAGGAGACGGCGTTGAATTGTCTGGTCATGGAGAGGGAGGAGTCCAGGATGAAGCCCAGGTTGCGTGCGTGGTCTGTTGGTTTGGGTGCGCAGCCTAGGGCGGGGGGCCACCAGGAGTCGTCCCAGGCGGAGGGTGAGGATCCCAGGATGAGGACTTCCGTCTTGTCCGAGTTCAGTTTCAGGCGGCTGTTCTTCATCCATTCGGCTACCTCTTTCATCCCTTCGTGAAGGTTGGCTCTGGCGGTGGCGGGGTCGTTGGTGAGGGAGAGAATCAGCTGGGTGTCGTCGGCGTAGGAGATGATGTTGAGGTTGTGCTGGCGTGCGATGTCTGCGAGGGGGCTCATGTAGACGTTGAAGAGGGTTGGACTGAGCGAGGAGCCTTGAGGAACGCCGCAGATGACTTCGGTGGCTTCTGATCTGAACGGGGGGAGGCGGACTCTCTGTGTCCTTCCGGCGAGGAAGGAGATGATCCACTCCAGTGCCTTCTCCTTGATTCTGACGTTGCTGAGTCGCTGCACTAGTGTACGGTGGCAGACAGTGTCGAAGGCCGCGGAGAGGTCTAGGAGGATGAGGGCTGCTTTTTCTCCGTTGTCAAGCAGTGCTCAGATGTCATCGGTGGCTGCGATCAGGGCGGTCTCGGTGCTGTGGTTGGCCCGGAAGCCGGACTGCGAGAGGTCGAGGGATCCGTTCGTCTCGTGGAAGGCGGCCAGCTGCTTGTTGATGGTCTTCTCGATGACTTTAGCAGGAAACGGGAGCAGCAAGATGGGGCGGTAGTTCTTGAGGTCGGTGGGGTCGGCTGATGGCTTCTTTAGTAGAGCGCTGAGTTCGGCGTGCTTCCAGCTCTCCGGGAAGGTAGCGGTGTCGAAGGAGGTGTTGATGATGTCCCGCAGGTGGGGTGCGATGACAGCGTCGGCCTTGTTGAAGACGTGGTGAGGGCAGGGGTCGGTAGGAGATCCGGAGTGGATGGAGTTCATCGTGCGGACGGTGTCTTCGGTGCTGATCGGGGTCTAGGCGCGGAGGGTGGTGGTGGTTCGGTCGTGGCGTGCGTTGGTTGAGTGCTGAAGCTGTTGTGTATGTCCGCGATCTTGTTGTGGAAGTAGGAGGCGAGGGAGTTTCAGAGGTCTTGAGAAGGGGTGATGTAGTTGTTTCCGGCGTTGGGGTTGGAGAGCTCTTTAACGATGTTGAAGAGTTCCGTGTTGTTGTGTGCGTTGTTGTCCAGTCGTTCCTTGAATGCGGTTTTCTTGGTGGCGTGGATGAGTTGGTGGTGTTTTTGGGTGGCGAGGTTGAGGACAGTCATGTTGTCCGGTGTTGGGTCTCTGTGCCATGTTCTCTCGAGGGCTCTGCAGTTCTTCTTGGAGCTCTTGAGTTCGTCGGTGAACCATGGGGCTTTCTTGCTACCGGGTCTGCTAGGCGGGGTCTTCAGAGGAGCGAGGTCTTCTGCGCAGTCGCTGATCCACTTCGTGAGGTTGGTGGCCACCTGGCTTGGGTTTGTTGCGCTGGTGGGAGGGTTCATGGTCAGGGAGGTCGCGAGCTGGTCGGCTGTGATCTTGTTCCAGCTTCTGCGTGCAACCTGATGCTGGTGGTGGTGGATCGTGGTCCTTCTGAAGCTGAAGTGGACGCAACTGTGGTCCGTCCAGTGGAGTCCGGTGGCGTGGCTGAAGGCGATGTCCTTGCTGGATGAGAAGACGGGGTCGAGTGTGTGTCCGGCGTAGTGGGTGGGGGTGGTGACCAGCTGCTTGAGTCCCAGGTTTGCGAGGTTGTCCAGCAGGGTGGTGGTGTTGCGGTCGTTGTTGTTCTCCAGGTGGAAGTTGAGGTCCCCGAGGAGGATGTAGTCAGCGGAGAGGAAGGCGTGCGTGCTGATGAAGTCGGCGATGTCTTCGCTGAATTGTGTGCGTGGTCCCGGGGGTCTGTAGATGAGGGTGCCTCTGAGGGTGGTCTTGGGGTTGATGTGGACCTGGAAGTGCAGGTGCTCGGCGGGTGCGAGGGTATCCTCGGTGGTGGTCGTGATGCGGATGGTGTTCCTGTGGATGATGGCGATGCCTCCTCCGGTCTGGTTGATGCGGTCCCTTCGGATGATCTTGTAGCCGTCTGGGATGGCGATGGCGATGTCGGGCGCTGAAGAGGCGTTCATCCAGGTTTCCGTGAGGAAGGCGACGTCTGGTGAGTTTGTGTCGAGCAGGTTCCAGAGCTCGATGGTGTGTCTGTGGACGGAGCGGGTGTTGAGCAGGATGCATTTCAGGTGGCTGCTGTTGTTGCTCGTCTTGGTCTTGGTTGGTGCAGGAGTAGTGCTGGTCCGGATGCAGGTGAACTTGCAGGCGTTTCAGCAGAAGGCTCCGTGGGTGCGTCTCGGGGTGGCTCGGTAGCATCCTGGGATTCGGCCGGCGTTGAGTGCGTTGAGGGTGGCGGCGTCGTACGTCCGGCGGGTGGGCTGGGGTCTGCGGGGGCCAGGGTCCTGGCGCTGGGCGCGGTCCAGGCGCGGACGGGCGCAGACGGGCTTACCTTTGGCGCACCTTCGGCGCTCAATCGGTGCTCCCGCTGCGCGGTCGCTCTGGGGGCGTCATAAGAAGGGGGACGAGAGGGCGGGTCAGCTGGGCGGCAGGAGTGGCTCGGCCAATGGGCCGGTGGTGGGCGGGGCCTGTGGCGAGCTGCGGCGGGAAACTGGCGAGCGGGCGGCTCTGCTGAGGCTGGGCTGCTCGGGGGGCCAGGGGGCGTCTGCGGCGAAAAAAGGCGGCAAGGCTGGCAGGCAGGAGCAGGAGGCGGCAGGAGGAGCAAGGGGGTGACCCGGCCTGGTGAGAGGCGCATCTCACGATTTGTTGTAAAACTGGGGATCTGCCACACAATTCAAGTATAAAGTCTAGCAAGGTCCAAGGTAATGCAAAGTACCGACACATATTTGTTCTACAATACCATATGGGGTCCTAAACGGATTCTTTTGGTGGTAGAGGGCTTCGAATTAGTCTGTCAGAAGAGTTTTGCAAGAGCTGGACAGTGCACTGTCCTCGCCACATACGTGTGGTGAGGACTGCAAGCACCAGTCAGCTCCGACAACAACTCCCCCAACAGGATCATTTGGTACATTCTACAACTAGTGGTGATTGTACCACACGCTACAGATAGTGGGTCCTTTCCAAGTATCCTGGGCCCCACTCTTCTTGAATTATGAGTATGGCCACTGGAGTTATGCAATTGTGTGCATTGTGTCGCTAATATTATTTATTCAATGCCCCTCACATATCTCAGTTTCATAGAGGCTACATCGATCTTGCCCTAGAGCAGCCACTTAGTAACGAAAAGAACATTTCCACCAGCTGTGACGTCCCCAGCACTATTCCATTTTGTCTGCTTTAACAACGTCTTGTTGCTTCCACATTTACCTTATTTCTAATTCCTTAATGAACCGAACAATGAGTTTGTGATTGCTGTCTAAGAGTTGCCCATTCATTTCTTCAGTGCTCGTTAGAGCAATTCTAATACTCAAAAAAGTTTTTTCCAGGACAGTTTGACTGTCAGTAGCCATCAACCATTTGAATAAAAAATCCATGGAGCCCAGAAGACCTCCCAAGAGCAGCCTTCCCACACTGAGGATGTATTGGTTTCTGATGTAATTTAGGTGTTGAATTATGTACCTCTGAACACAAAGGCATGCTACATGCATTCTTTAAGAATACAGCCACTCACTCGCTGCACATTTTTCAGTAACCACAGTTAACCTATTCAATAAAAACTGAAATATATTGATGACGTTTTACACCTCTGTCTGAGCATGCCTTTCTGCATAATTTTTTGAATTACAAAAATCCCTGTCACCTCTCTGAGAGATAGTGGTACGGGACAGACAGTGCTGGAGGAAATCCTGGTAACCCCAAATCATTACCAGCCAGGACAGGTGTGTAAGGTAATCCAGGCCATGGGCAAAACTTTGTCAACCCTAAGGCTCTGGTATCATTGGAATGGGGTGGGAAAGTGGCCAACAGGAGTGTCATTGTCAGTCCTTAGATGCCTATTGACTGCTTCCATGGAAATTAGTCACCACTGGTGATAGCATACTTGTTGGGGCGAAGGCCCAGGACAGACCGAAAGCTGAGGGAGGGTTCTCGGATACTACTCCCAAACAAAGGGTACAGAGGCCCAGATTTTTTAAAAACAATTTTTATTCAATTTTATATTAGTATCATATAGACATATGACTAACATGCAGATCAGTGTTACACATCAATTTTTAGTGACCCCACCATGGCCCCTCTACATACTTTGCAGTAAATCAGATTCAACAGGAGTAATAGGATCAATGACTTAATTAAATCATAATGAACATTAAGCAGTTGTAGATTCTAATATCAGAAATCAAAGATAAGACAGCCGTCGCCCTCTCGTGTGTCCTAACTGCGCACATGTATCCTCTATTTTAGGAGATTCACGCAAATGCGATATGGTATCCCCCAGTAAGTATCCTTGCACAGTACGTCACACATCCATGGTACATTCAAGCACGGGTGAGGCGGGGAGTAAGGTGCTAGTCTCTTGGAGCTGATAAGTCAATATCCATTCTCTTGCAGGGTGATCTTCCTGAAGCACAATTGTAGCTCATGTAGTAAAGTGTCACAGTCTGTAGCTATAGAGACCCTGCCCCCTCCTTGGGTAGCCTCTTGCTGAAGTGCTACTGATTGAGCTCTGCCCCATTAAGCATCGCCAAGCAATAGTGCCTCAACCTGGGTGACGTGCTGGCTTTCAAGTGCATGGGGATGAACCTACAGACTATAAGCAATGCTAGGTCTATGAAACGGGTTGTGGCGCTCCCTGCCTTCCTGTGTCTAAACAGTCCTAAGACTCCGCTCGCCATGGTGTATAGGTCGTCGCACCCTACAATGTCAGTACATGCGTTCATTACCTTACGCTATAAGTTTACTGCTACTGGGGCAACTGAAAAATATATGTCATACCAGCGTCTAAACCATGACACCGGGGACAATTGAGGCAGACCCAAAAAAATTGTAATCTCGCCGGGGTGAGATAGGCCCTGTGAAGTATATTAAGTTGCATGTACTGAAGCATGGCTTTGCAGGAAAGTTTACGTGGCTATATTAGTGCCCTGGCCCATTCCTTTTGTGTCAAGTCCCAGCCCATTTCATGCTCCCAGCACCTATGGGTTGGCACTAGGGGGTCTTGTGAAGTGTGTGCCGGGGCTCAAGTGAGCCAGGTGATGAGTTGGCAGCCCCCCCTATGGTGTGTAAGTTATGAACCAGCGATTGGTGTTCCGGCTGTATGTCGACAATCTGCCACAGTCGATCCATCTCTGCCAATAATGGGCCATAGGCCGGAAAAGGGCCCACTGGCAATCTGCAGTCAGTCTGCAGTTGCTCAAAAGGGATGAGCATGCTGTTTTGAAACAGAGCGCCTAAGGTATCCACCCCTGTTGTTTCTCATGTCATATGACCCTTCCCCCCAACTAGGTTCTGGAGGGGTCTTGTGGAACCTGTTTGATCCCAGGGGAATTTTGTGCCATAGTCGGCATTAGGAGCAGCCTTCTCTTGAAGCTGTTACACGCTAAAGCTTGTTGACCTCCTGGGTAATCCCTTCAAGTGGCAGAAAGGCCTCTTGCACCAACCGCTGTGCCCCGTCTGCAGAGGGCAGTCCTTGTTCATCTGTTAGCCATCCCGCCAGCCACAGGCAGGCCATTGCAGTTGCGCTGACAAATACAATTCAAGGTGGGGGGGGGGGGCTTTTTCAACTGGTAGCTGCAGCTTGTGCAGAAAGACTTAACACCTACATATATTCCATAGGAAACCCCCCAACATGGCGTGCATTACGGGGTATATCCACAAGTAGATTGCGAAATAAATATAGTAAGCGTGGGACCATCACCATTATAGACAGCAATACGCTGTCCTGGACTGGGAGTGGGAGTGTGCTCCAGAATGCCATTTGGGGCAAAAGGGAGGCAATGGCTGTAGTAAGGTTGCCATCTATGAGAGCTCATGTGGTATGATAAATATTGATGCCCAAATATTGGAAGGTGTGTGGCTCCCAGGGGAGGATTTGTGTGTTCACCAAAAAGTGCTGTGGCAGGCACTCCAGGAGAATCACTCCCAAGCCTGAGAATATGCAGTCTTAAATATTGCGGACATATATTAGTACATCATCAATGTATAAGGCGACAGTGTGTGTCACCCCAAGTCTCTCTGCCAAAGGCTCCCTTGCCATTGCAAAAAGGAGCAGGGACAAGGGGCACTCCTGGAGCGTTCCCCTGCTCACCGGGAAGGGGAATCTTCACCCGAGCATTGGGCTCTGTGTAGAAGAGTCTCATAAGTATCTATAGCCCATCAGTTATGCCCATGGCTGTTAGCGTTGAAAACATAAATTCCCAGTCAACAGTGTCAAATGCCTTTTCCAAGTCCAGTAGGGAAACAACCTTTACAATGCAACTTTTACAACGCACTACCATTACAACGAAACTTTTACAACACAACATCCTTTACAACGCATGCATTTACAACGCAACCATTACAACGCATGACACTACAACGCACACCACTACAACGCATGCCATTACAACGCAGTCATTACAACGCATACCATTACAACGCATAGCATTACAACACATAGTACCCTTACACTATCCAACACTTACCCTACTGTTGCACCCCCTGGAGTTGGAATAGTAATTTTTACCCCTACACTATCCAACACTTACCCTACTGTTGCACCCCCTGGAGTTAGAATAGTAATTTTAACCCCTACACTATCCAATACTTACCTTACATGCAATGTAATGTTATGCGTTGTAATGGTATGCGTTGTAAATGTAGTATGCGTTGTAGTGGAATGCGTTGTAAAGGTAGTTTCAAAGAATTCATTGTAATGGCATGTGTTGTAATGGTATGCGTTGTAATGGATGTTGCGGTGTAAAAAATGCGTTGTAACGGTAGGCGTTGTAAAAGTATGCGTTGTAACGTCATACATCCAGTCAAGTACTATGCATGCTGCATGAGGCCAATGGGTAGGAGGAACCAACTCCATCCCTTTGTGGAGTTCGCGGACTTAAGAGTGGTGAATCTGCCAGGGATGAAGCCAATTTGATCCGGGTGTACCAAGTGGGGAGGATGTTCCAGGAGTCGCACCGCGATGATCTTACTATATATTTCTTTATCTGTCCCTAACATAGACTGTGGATGATATGACGTCACCTCCAGAAGGTCCCTGCAGGGTTTAGGGATGGACACGAGTAATGTTTCGGGAAGTGTTGGCAGAAGCTGACCCTCCATTAGTGCAGTCTTTTATAATTCTTGTAGCTTAGGAGCCAAAAGGTCTTCGCAGGCCTTATAGGACTTGACTGGTGGCCTGTCTAACCCCGGGGTTTTAACTGTGGCAGTGCCCCTGATGGCACCCCAGATTTCTTGCACTGTTATAGGGTCATTGAGCTCCTCCCTGTAAGTTGGATCAATGACAGGCAGTGTAACCCCATCAATGAATTCACTGATGTGGGCATGGCAGTCTGCTGGAGTAGGATCATACAGGATTTGGTAGTGGGCTGTGAACACTGTGTGTATGTGTATTTGGCTAGTGACCAGGTGGGTCGGAGTCTCTATAATCATGGTAATGGGGATGACCAGCACAGCACTCTTCAGTAGTAATGCCAGCAAGCGGCCACAGAGGCCCAGATACATAGCGAGGGGTAAAGGGTTGGGACAACCTCAGTAGGAAGACCGGATCTGACAGAAGAGGACCATATGACTTATCCTGGTGAGACCACTTCTGACTTGAAGGTGCTGCCTGTGCTGATCCAGAGGCAACTGATCAGCCACAGGATACAGACCCTAGGCTGAGAGGCCAGTCTCAGGACACCAACCCTGAGATGGCAGGAAAGAGAGCGGAAGCATGGTACCTAACACATGGTCCCGATGCCCCCCCCCTTTCTGGAAAATCTAAGAGGTGAGGGAAACCGCAGGAGTGAGTAGGTGCCTCTTTACCAGCCTGAGGCTGAAAGTGAGACCTGTTCAAGGCTCCAGCTTGGAGCCTCCACCTGGCAGTGGATGGCCCGCTGGGTCCGGCTCTTAACACTGACATCTGTCAGTTGCCTTTGTTAGTTGTTGTCCCTTTGGGAAGAGTATTCTCTGGGTTGGGGATAGACATCTGATTCAAGGGGCAGAATCAGCCACACCACACAGTGGTACCATCTACCTACTGGGATGCATCTCTGAGCAAACTAATGTTAGGAGTCCTATATATGGGGTTCATAGCTGAGGAGAAGAGCTCCCCATGGGTGAGTGCAGCTACTCAGGAGTGTGCTGACAGAGGGATCCAACTAGGTTCAGAAGGGCACAGAACTGAAAAGTGCCACTGCAGAAGAGGCACGTTATCCACATTCTACAGCCTGAGCATTGAAGAAAAGCCCATCTAGGAAGCCTCAGCCGGTCCATTGGGGCTCAGGGGCCACGCTCCCTCACCTTTAGTCCAGCAGCGGCCTGTCTCCTGCCAAACTGGCGGTGCTGGCTGGAGGAGGGAACCGGGGGAGGTGCCACCGCTGCTTTTGCCCCTCAAGAACAGTGTCTGTCAGACTGAGCAAAGGTCGGCCTGACAGACACTGTTCATTTTCAGGTGAGCCAACCAGGATCTAAACATGCGCTAAATGTGCAGGCTTCTGGCTGCCTGAGCTGCACTTTGCCTGGCTGAGGAAGTCACAGCTCCTGTGGGTGTGACTTCCTCAACTCAGCAAAGGACCTTAGACCCTCCCCCTCAGTGATGATGGGTAGCGTCACTCATGGCCTCGCACCCTGGTGCTGAAGTTTTAAGCCTTGAAGCGCCAAGGGTCGTGTGTCAATCAGTGACACTTCATCACAAAGTGGGGTGGGGTCAGCAGTCTCACTGGCCCCAATCCACACCGTGACGATGTAGGGACTGCTGCTTTCCATCATTGGCTGACCTGGGAAAGTATCAGTCACAAGCCTCCAGGAGACCTCTGAGGCAGAGCTGAAGGTAAGTGTCACTTTAAAAACAAAATTACTGTTTGGTGCATGTGTGTATGTTCGAGTATTTGGTAATGAGTGTTGTGAATGGACGTGTGCATGTGTGAATGCATGGTTGTGAGTGTTTATGTGTGTGTCCTGTCCACCCCCTTGTAAAATTACCACCTGCCACTGCACCTAGATATTGATTAGTCTACCCTAGCTTTTGGCTGGAGAGGGGTTATGTTGTACTGGGCTCATTATGCAGGGTCACCCCAGATGTTTGCCTTCCTTTACTGAACTTTTTTGTATGTTTTTAGGACTCTGTGCACCCTACTTTGCTAATCAGTGGTAAAGAGCTAGAGCTCTCTCCCTTAAACATGAAAACAATAGGTGTACACCTAATTGGCACATATAATTTACTTATACATCCCTATTAAATTAAATGCTACCAGTGGGCCTCAGCACCCATTTTGCCACCCACTAAAGTAGCACTGTAAACACGTCTCAGGCTTGCCACTGCAGTCTGTCGTGCAGATTTAAATTACCATTTTGACTTGGCAAAATAATTTTTTGCCAGGTCTGAACCTTACCTTTTAATACTTATAAGGCACCCCTAAGGTAGGCTCTAACCACTCATAGGGCAAAGGGTGTGGTATTTAAAATAAAAGACATGTGTAAGTAAGTTGTACATGTCCTGACAGTGAAAAACTGTTAAAGTCATTTTTCACTGATGTAAGGCTATCTCTCTCGTAAACTAACACTGGATTACCTTATTACAATTCTTAAGGGATAGCTTCAGTTTGGGAATAACTAGAGAACTACTTCTTCCACTCAAATGAATTATAATTTAATATCCTCTCTAGTGGAACAGTTGGGCGTTATGTTACCATGCTGAAAAGGCCACTTTTAAAAAGTTGGTGCTTTACTGCCTAAACCAAATGTGCATTTCTGTCCAAGGTCACATGACTGTAAATGGCTTTCCTGTGGTGTGTTTGTGTCTTCCTTCAAGAAATGGTGACAAAAGGGCCTTGGGTGTGGAGCAGGTTGTTTCTCTCCTGAACAGATTGTCTTGGCGGTTGCACTCTGCCTTCTTGAGCTTCAAAGGGTATCCTTGTGGGCTTGCCTACCGCTTTCCTGGCTTCTAAGGGCTGCCTGACCTGCCACTGACAAATGTGAGAATGCAGCAGTTCTACAATATCAAAATGTGTGCAAGTGCTAGGTGTATGCGGTCGTAAAGCAAGGGAGGAAGTAGCCGCGCAGTCATGATGCATGCAGGAGTACCTTCTGCACAGCAGACCCACCGTAGGGGTGGCAGAAGGGGCACTATGTAGAGTTAGCAGGGAAGTGTACATTGTTACAGTGTCGGGGTGCAGGAGGGGGTCTACTGTCACAGCGGATTAGCACTGACAACTAAATAGTGACATAGTAACTAAATAATTTCCGCTGCAATACAGGAGGCTCTTTAGTCACTCGAAGTAGCGCCTGCAAAATGAGCAGAATACTACTATCGCACAGTAAAGAAACAGCAGCTGTGTACTGTTACAACTCAGAAAAGCCACCATTGGTGTACACCCTCGAAGCGTGGCGGATCCGTAGTTGTACAGCAATGACACTCCGCCCCTCTGGGCGGGCTCTGTCCTGACATTAGCGATTGACTGTAGAGCTTTTTCACCAGGGTTGATGTCCGGTACCTTCACTACCGAAAGACCACCCACTGCACCGCAAGAGGCCCACCTCTCGCACTCTCGAGCGAGCAGGGGAACAGAGGAGAGGAGCTGTCCGGGGGTCTGTTATTCCCTGGTGTGGGATAGCCTGCAGGGTGGTGGATCAACCAAACTGCAGCCACAGTACGGGCCCTTATACTCGCAGCACATAATCACACCCATAATCTGATCCCCATTCTCGGTCCCCATTGACAGGGTACGTGTGACATGACACGCCAAGTCACGTGAAGAACAGATGGGGTCCCTGGCCCAAACGACATTCCCGCTCAAGTCTTCAAAGCTGCTCTAGCATTTTTTGCAGCCATCCTTACCCCGCTATGCAATCATTCATTCTTCACAGCAATTTTACCAAATTCTGGAAAGGCTCGGTCTTATTTCCAATACACAAGAAGGGAGACCATTCGAACCCTGCTAATTATAGGCTCATAGCCCTGCTTGACATTGAAGCTAAGGTTTGTGCATGCCTATTATTAAGGGACCTAGAGGCCTGGGTGGACAAGAACGGTATCCTCGCGCCTTTTCAGACTAGCTTCAGGGCAAATAGTTCCACCATGGACAACATTTTAGCGCTCTCCTACCTCTCGAAGCAAGCTGTATTGAGTAATAAGCCGCCCCTGTTTTGCTGCATCATAGACTACTCCACCTTCTTCGACTGAGTCAATCGAAGACGGTTATGGGTAAAACTCGAATCTTGAGGGATCCCGGAGACCCTGCTAAAAGCAATGAAAGCCCTGTACAAGGGGACATGGATTCTGGTTAAACTAAGTCCAACAATTGTAAACGCAAGAGTCGAAACTAACACCGGGCTAAAGCAGGGATGTGTTTTGGCCCCCCTACTATTTAACTTGTACGCGGCAGACTTGGGTTCAGCCTTGAAAGACGCCAGCCTAGTGCCACCGAGATTGGGGAAGTTGGCCCTGGGAACCCTCCAGTATAGGGTCAATACAGTGGTCATGGACCACACTAGGGTGGGGATCCAAAGAGCATTAAATAGGTTTAACAAGGTACAACAAGGAAAATAGCCTACAGATCAATGATAGCAAGACCAAGATAGTAAGGTAAATACCTCCACAAAAAACAAGCAACATGGTCTTTGGGTGAGCACCAAATCAGGACAGCTACATCCTACAATTACTTGGGGGTATGGGTGACAGAGAGGGCCACAGCATCCAAACACATAAAGGAGTTAACACCGAGAATTAACAAAACAATTCTGTCACTCAGACATCTAAGCCATCACCTAGTAAGTCCATCTATAGAACACATGCTGACTGTACTTAGGGGAAAATGATTTCCAGCAATTACCTATGGTCACTTAGCCTTCCCAGGAGCACTTGAGAAAGTCATCAATGCGGCCCAGATAAAAGCTTACAAGACCATGCTACAAGCTCCCAGACAAGCAAGGAACACCAGGCTAAGGCTGGAAATAGGACTGAACAGACCGGACCTGGCACTACAGAGGGACCTAATAAAATATTACATCAGAGTACTGAAAGCCCCTGAAAACAATCTTAAATATTTTTCTTAACTAATTTTCAGGGCAGAGGACTCCCCATGGCACTTCAAGTTGGATCAAGCAATAGACCAACTGAATATCGAGCCAAAGAGCATGCCCCTTCACGAAATTCCTTACTCTGCCTGGGCCAAAGCTGTGTAGCGCCAAGTCCAGACCATCTCGTTTGAACTGGATCGATCCTCACTGCGGTTTAACTCTCTCACACTGGCCCTGGATAAGTCATATACTCCTAGGAAAGTTCCATCATATTTGCTAGGCTCACTCTCAGCCCAAGCAAGAAAGAAAATTCTGTACTTGTGCCTCACGGCCCTCAAGATTTTGGATTTCAACCCAAAATGGGCTCGTACAGACATCATCTCCTGCCAGTTATGCAATTACCACAGAGAATCCTGGCTCATCTCTTATGCTGCTGCCAAAAGCTGGCCAGCGATCGTCGTTGTTTGCTGCACCCAGCCCTAAGGGACATGGGCCTCAGAACTTGCAGTGAGGCCTCGGAATGGTGCTTTTCAGAAACCACAACTTGCTTACTTGCCAGAGTTGGCAAGTTTACCCATCAAATTAGAATTGCACTTAATTCCCATCAAAAGGCCGCAGATTTCAGGGTCCCTGTCATTCTGTAATGAATATCATCTGGTGTCCCAACTCTGTCAGTCGTCACCTAACCCAGGGGTTTTTCGGACGGACACTGGAGTCATAAAGTGAACGTGGGGCACACTATGAACTTTTATCAATGACAATTGACATCTTGGAGGGAATGACCGTTGGATTTTTACATACCATTGATCGCTACAGGAGTGTGAAAGGGTTGGTGACCCAATATTTAAACTCATTTTTAATTTGAAGTTTTAAATGGACATAAAGCTGTAATTAGAGCCCATGTACCAATGGTGCTATTTTAAAACTGGATCCCGGTTTGCTCCTGGGGGAAGGGTGGTTGGGAGGGGGCATTGTTCATGTGTTTTATACTGTAAAGATTTTAGGTAATCACACAGTTAACAATAAAAAGAGATAATGTCACAGGATTACATCACACACTACTCAGTGCGCACACATCTGGCGTTTTACAGCTGCGGGGATGCTGCTGTTCGCGCACGCTAATTAAAGTAAACAAAGATGGCGTTGGGCTGTCCACATGTGCGTGCTTTTTTTGATACCTCCGTACGCGTGCACATCTTGAAACGATTACAAAAGGCCCTTGCATGGCGAGGGCAACGCTGTGCACTGCTAACGCCAGGTGAGACCTAAAAATGCACAATTCATTGACCCAAGTCAAGCACACAACACAGTGCAAAATTGGCACAATACAAGTCCTTGCGTTCATATGTTCTAATGTGTGCCATGTGAATGTGGCATTGGGTTGTGCCACTGTAAATACATGCACTATATCATGTGCTTGGTGTATTGCATTGTTTAACGTTTGTTTGTTTTTCCACTGGACTTTGTAGCATGTCACTAGCTAGGGGTGTGTGAAGTTGTTTTGCTAGTGGATGGTTCTATCAATGTATTAGGACTACCAAGAGTTTAACTCCAACTTTCCAAACAAATTTCTATAACTCCGCCCACCCCAAAAAATGCTCAGCCCACCACACATCCTTTTTATTACATTGGGTAAACTGTGCAGCTTATTGGGGATCTCAAACTCACACCACCCCAAGCATTTCAGACTAAGCTATGACCATGTGTTTACCTATAGTGATGCTAATAAAGAATGTGATCACGCGTCTTTAAGCATACCATAAACTGCAAGGGACCAGCCTTAATGCAGTCAGTGTGCCAGGCATGAACCAGCTAAGATGAACAGCTGATCTGATCTGTCAGTGTGTACGTGAGTCAGTGAATAAGTATAGTTTCTTATACCTCCCTTGGTGCTAGGTTGTACACGGGGAGTTGATTCGATGCAGGTGTGCAGTGTTTATTCTACCACATGCTTGGTTTTCATTCAACCATCTTCAACTGAACAGAGAGATTGGGCAGTAACTTTAGATATATGTCATCTTTATTTTTGGGGAAAAAGTGCTCAAACATCATTACAGTCCAAAAGTAAAGCAAACGTTCAATACTGCAGAACTTTATATAATAATAACAGTTAATTATAAAAATATCATTACAAAACAATCTGCATTAAATCAGGAATAACTGTACAAAAAAGTATTTAAGAATATATTTTGCTCTGTAAATTAAGAAAACACAATATTCATAAATTGGTTTGAACGAGGATCCCGTATAGAAAGTAAGTAGTTTAATTTACATAATGTCTCACAGTGCATTATTGAAAGAAAAATCCTTCTTCTGATTACAGGTATATGAATCCAAAACCCCGCCACTGTTAAGCTGTTTTTCAGTTCCTTAATAACATATTACAATTTAAATATTCCGGTGCAGCCTGACTGTGTGGGAAGGTATTTGCGTTATTATGTGCTTGTTTGTAATTTCCATCTGCTGATTAATTTCTGCATGCCACTGATCTGATATCCTACGCTTCCCTTAAGTCACTCTTGGCTAAGCAAAGGGCAAGTTGCATTCTGGGACTTGTAGTTGTACTTTTAACACTATCAGATAAATCCCAGCAAGGTACTAGTAGCTATAAAGCCAGGACTGGCTGAAGGAGGGACTACTCAGCAGCTAGGCACATACACTTACATTCTATGCCTCTTACACTATTGGGTGAGCTAAAGTACTCTTCAAAGCGGAAGCACATGAACATAGCTGCAACGTTTCCCAGGTCCAGGCGTGATGTACCGCTCCAGCTCAGATTTTTTTCCTTTGAATTATGGAACTTCGAGTTTTGTTTTTACGGTGAATTAAACATGACTAAAAGTCCCCAAATTCTAAGAAAAAACCTGGACTGGAGCCACACATAACGCATGGACATGAGAAACTTGTCAGTTCTTACGTTAACATAAAAATTGGGCGCACACAAAAACTTGTAGAGACTCAAACGCACACAGATACAAATAAATACACTAGCAACGGGCAAATGCCGACACAAATACACTAATAAGTAACAAACTTCAACATAATCACGAATATATAAGTACTTGAAAACACACAAATACAAACATTTGCATAAGAACAAGAATGCAAACGCACATACAATGATGACCGCACGCACAGATACAACAAACACCAACATTTTATGCACACAAAAAACACACCTTTTCTACCAGTGAAGTTATATGCCGAAATTGCAATTAGCCCCTCACAGCTTGGGATTGCTGTCAGATAGCCTAGTGCCATGAACTACGCCTTCAGCCAGTTCAGTCTTCTTCTTCAACTGCATTTTGCATTATGTGACGTGTAGTTGCCCTTTTTCCATTCAACGTGTGATATTTTAGCACACACAGGGCCCGATGTAGGTGGCCTTTACCGGTCGGTAACGGCCGATTTCGGCCGTTACCGACCGGTAAATGGGTCAATGAGATGTAGGGGGACCTTGTTTACCGAATCGGTATATTTACCGAATCGGTAAATACCGAATCGGTAAAGCCTATTGATTCCTATGGGCTTTGAAGCCCATAGGAATCAATAGGCATTACCGATTCGGTATTTACCGAATCGGTAAATACCGAATTTTACCGATTCGGTAAAAGGGAACATCTGGATTCCCTACATACCAACCCCTCACATTTACCGAATCTTAATTACCGAATCGGTAAAATTCGGTAATTTTCGGTAATTAAGATTCGGTAAATGTTACTTACCTACATCTGGCCCACAGTGTGTTCCCCTAAAAAGGAACGACAAATTGATGGAGTCATGCACGATATGGAGGTGCTTAGCAATTATACAGGTTGCAAATAGTTTTAGAAATACTATGCATTAGGATTGGGAATCAATTATATATAAACCACTTGCAGTTATAAAGTAATGTGGCTCATGGAATGCTTCATCTGCATATATGCACACCTTCATTGATTTATACATGCAGTAAATACAGAGTATATTTGTGCAGATTATATACATCTGTTATGTCCATCTAACACTTGCCATTACACCAATCAGGCTGCCTCTGAACACATGTACACCATACAAACAGCTTGCCATCCTACTTTTTGAGTATTGTCCCTTAAACAGAAGTGGATGTCAAGAGACAGAGAAAGAACACGCTGGAACATCCCTTGTGTGCTCTTGTCTTTCACCACATGTCTCAGTACGTCTTGGTAGAAGTCCGATTGAACTTTCAAAGTAATAGAAATTCATACTGTCAAATAAACATCTGGCATTCCAGCTGCTGTCATTCTATTTGCCAACAGTGCAAATCTGTGCCAACAAAGGCCCCAGGTAAGCGATATCATTAGTGGTTAGGTTGTCCATTGTGGAAGCAGACGACTTGTAGTCTATCTTACCCTACTTCACCATGTGTGATCTTGGACACGTCACTTTGTCTTTGTGTGCCTCAGTAGCCATAGCTGTTAAACACGGGAGCCCCTAGAAACAGGCAGAAGACCACAATGAAGTGCTATATGAAAAAGGGCACAGGTGCGAGCTGATTGGTTGCTGGTTATTCATCTTGACATACGTGCCCTGAATACCATCATGCCAGTACACCTGCTGGATGCTTAGAACAGCCTGGTTTTCTTAAGCTGCTTCACCATCTTGGCATAGTCTTCCTGCGCTGCTTTACCATCTCGGACAGCTTCTCCAGCCCTTCCACCAGCCCCTCCCCATTGGTGGCACAGCAGGCCTGCACGTGCCACTCGTGGCCCACCAGCTTCCGCAGCCCCAGGTCCTCCATTAGCGCCGAGGGACTCCTTGCTCCAGGAAGGTCCTGCTTGTTGGCCAGGACCACCAGCGGCACACCCCGCATCTCATCATTCTCAAAGATAGCGTCCAGCTCAGACCGGGACTCCTCGAAGCGCTCAGGGTCGGCGCTGTCCACCACAAAGAGCAGCCCGTCTGTGTTGGTGAAGTAGTGCTTCCACAGGGCTCGGATCTTGGTTTGGCCGCCCACGTCCCAGACCGTGAAGGTCACACCCCTCATGGGCTCCACCGTTTCCACGTTGAAGCCGATGGTGGGGATGGTAGTCACAGTCTCGTTCAGCTTCAGCTTGTAGACAATGGTGGTTTTGCCAGCGGCGTCCAGCCCCAACATCAGGATCCGGGCTTCAAGGCCGTAGAAGCTCTTCAGCGCCTCGTGGAGTGTGCTGAGAAAGATGCCCATGATGCCAGTCAGACACCAGATCTCCAAGAGTCTTCTGTTAGTAACTGTTCGTCTCTGCAGAACTGGGCGCAGACAGTCTCTTTGTGGAGCCTGCCGCCGTATCTCTCTTTCTCGTTCTGGTGGTAAACGTGCCTTGATGCACCAGATTCGAGGTTGCACTCCAAATAGTAATCGGTCTCTTCCTCTTGTGACCTGGACGGTAGCGAGAGCGCTCTGATAACACCCGCTCCATTGTCTCCCTATTTATAGCGAGGAGCTCTCCTGAGAAGTGGTAATTCAGGTTTCATAAGCTCCGTTTGATTGGTTAAAGGACTGAACGAAGTATTTCAACACACCATTGCTGCCAACTCTGTCAGTGCAGTGCTGGAAGGCGACGTGCTGGAACTGTACACTGCTTCCTGGAGCAACGTGTGACGTCACAGGAACTGATACCGCGTCAAATGAAACCGAAACAGCGACAGAAACGGCAGGAGTCTTTCAGATTGGTTAAGAACCACCTTCACCGAAATGTCTGTCAAAAATCTCCGGAACTTAATACAGCGTGTATGATAATACTATTTGTTATGTTGAGTTTACACAAAGTCACCTGCCTTTTTATATTTTTACTCACAAAATGAAAAACTGAACATTTTGTAATGGTGTAATGGAGAAAATAGTGTTTTTTTTTTAAGCGGAGACATTTCACGATTTGTTGTAAAACTGGGGATCTGCCACACAATTCAAGTATAAAGTCTAGCAAGGTCCAAGGTAATGCAAAGTACCGACACATATTTGTTCTACAATACCAAATGGGGTGCTAAACGGATTCTTTTGGTGGTAGAGGGCTTCGAATTAGTCTGTCAGAAGAGTTTGCAAGAGCTGGACAGTGCACTGTGTTATGAAAGTTGGAAAAACATCCAAAGAAAGAAATAACAAAATCCAGGTAAAGATGAAAATACGTGTCCTTTAATCCACAAGGCTTCACAGGTCAGATGGATATGACTGTAAAAAAAAGTCCAGATTGGTTCGGAGTGGACCTCAAACCATGTCATCTAAAACCAAAGAGACAAAAAAAAGTGACAGCTGCGGGGAGTACACTGCAGGCAGTCAATGGTTCCTGTGATTTATTGTTCCATCTGCGTTGCTGCTGTGAGGACAAGTTCCTCCTGATTTGGTTATAATGAAAAGGGCCTTAGAGAGCAGAACCTGCGTTTTGAAAACGCGCAGAAACTATTTTTTCTTTTACTTGAGTTATGTCTTTTCCTCCACAACGCTTGCACCAAACCGTTAGCCAATAATGATTGCAGAGAAATTGGAACTTAATTCCGCACACATACAAATAGATGAAGAAAAAAAAACACACACACACACAAGAAGGACATGGCCAAGTTATTTGCTCTGTTAGTGGCAGTGCCAACCAGGGCTTCTGTGTTTGTGGAAGTGAATTCTTAATGATAGCCAGAACAGCTAAGGCCAATTACAAGGCAGTCTTAGAAAAATATAGGGGAGGGGCGACCTACACTGTGTTCTCTTGGTAGTTCATTCTTTCTTTATTTAATTATTAAGGCGTTTTATGAATCGCCAAATTGTCACCTTGCACTTACTTGAAATAGCTGCGAAAAAAATGAGAAACACAACAAATTGTGTTACTGAAAAATGGGTGCAAATAAATAGGGCGATAATAAGCGGGGTTAGAAACACATAGTTCTGACTCCTAGTTTAGTACGAAGACAAAATTCATCGTTTGTGAGCATTCCTTTTACTAACTTCCAGTTCCAGGAACTCCACATAGCCCACCAATGCACCACAATCCCCTTTCTACTAATACTGGGGTCCACAACAAGCTCTACCAGTGTCCCTCAATCCTAACCTGCAGCTCCACCTGGTGTTGCAATACTGGCATCTCCAACGCACTTCAATACTGGCCCTAAAGCTGACCACACAACACAGCTCTACCAATGCACCTCAGTACTGGCCCTAAGGATGCACACACAACACAGTTCTACCAATGCACCTCAGTACTGGCCCTAAGGATGCACACACAACACAGTTCTACCAATGCACCTCAGTACTGGCCCTACGGATGCACACACAACACAGCTCTACCAATGCTCCTCAATACTGGCCCTGAACATGCACAGTTCCACCAATTAACCTCAGTTCAGGCCCTGAAGATGCACACACCACACAGCTCTACCCATGCACCTCAGTACTGGCCCTAAGGATGCACACACAACACAGCTCTACCAATGCTCCTCAATAGTGATCCCTGAACATGCACAGCTCCACCAATTAACCTCAGTTCAGGCCCTGATGATGCACACACCCCACAGCTCTACCAATGCTCCTCAATACTGGCTCTGAAGACGCACACATCTCTATCAATGCTCCTCAATACTGGCCCTGAGCATGCACAGCTCCACCAATGCACCTCAATACTGGTCCTGAAGACGCACACACCACACAGCTCTACCAATGCTCCTCAGTACTGGCCCTAAAGACACACACATCTCTCAATGCTCCTCAATACTGGCCCTGAACATGCACAGCTCCACCAATGCACCTCTATACTGGCCCTGAAGACACACACACCACACAGCTCTACCACTGCACCTCAAGACTGGCCCTGAAGATGCACACACTACAAAGCTCTACCAATGCACCTCAGTACTGGCCCGAGGTCGCACAGCACTGCCAATGCACCTCAAGACTGTCCCTGAAGATGCACACAGCTCTACCAATGCACCTCAATACTTGCCCTGAAGACGCACACAGCTCTGCCAATGCACCTCAGTACTGGCCCAGAAAACGCACACCTCTACCAATGCACCTCAGTACTTGCCCTGAAAGACCCACACACCACAAAGCTCTGCCAATGCACCTCAGTCCTAGCCTACATACACTGGTTCTCATGGTGGTTTTCTCTGAATGGATGTTCGGATGCTAGTAACCTCTTGACACCCTTCAGGTGCAATTGAAGCCATTTTAGCCTCAGTGGAAGCCCCCCTCTCCCCTCCCCAGGAGTGCCAGGGGGCTGGTCTTTGCTCCCCTCTCACACCGCTCACCTTCCTGCGCAGCCGCAGGTGGCCCGTGAGGATGCCCGGGGCCCCCACCTACGCTCATTGCACAGGGCCACCATGAGCCTAGAGCCGCCCCTGGTCCGAGTAGCAACTGAATGCTGTGAAACCGTCATTTCCCAACATATCACTTTCCGGCTCCCTTTTCGAATCACAACACCACGTGGAAACCAAATACATTCACACAACACACAGCACGCGTAAACAACACGCGACCCACACTTTCAAAACACAACATAAAGAATATTGTTTGTAATGACGCACCTGTGACCACGCATGTCATTACAAACAGTAACATACAACACACCTCCCCCTTTTCTTTTTTTTTTAAGTAAGAACAAAGTCCCTGAACCTATCTGGAACCCTACGACTCCTTGAACTCCTCAATAATTCTTGCGAAGCAGAACCGCAGGAACTACCTGAAACTACAGTAGATTCAGGTACCACCAATCCATCAGTAGTAACATCCAAAAACACATTTGTTGAATCATCCTCTGAAATATGTCTGTCATTATTACATTTTGAGACTCTACTAAAATGGCAAACACTTCCATCCAACACTCTCACAGCATTCCTAAATACCTCAACTACCCTAGTTGGATCAGACCATTTTGCCAACCCCTTATGTACAAAACTATCTTTTTTTAATCTCACAAAATCCCCTACCTGTATAGAAACACAACTCTTTGTCCCCTTTTTAACAAATCATTCTTTATTTTCTCCCTATATGCATCAACTTTCCTGCGAATTTCTGTAAAATCAACGTCAGCAAAATCAATGCGACCACTATCCTTGTTCTTCAATCACCAAGGTACATGATTACTGCTAGGTTTCCGCCCTCTCAATAACTCAAAAGGAGACAACAAAGTAATTGCATTAGGAGCAGTTCTGTATGATAATAACATAGACTGGATTGCCTTATTCCAACATAAACCACCTTTAACAGCCAACTGAATAGCTTTCTTGACCGCTTCTATTAAATCGTTCTATTTGGCCATTGGCCTCTGGATGGAATACCGCTATTCTTTTGTGAAAGATCCCACATCTACTAAAATAACTTTCCATTTGCTTACTGACAAACTGTGGCCCATTGTCTATTACCACTTCTTGAGGAATGCCCTCTCTACAAAAAATGTCATCCATAAATTGTACAATAACATCACTAGTGACTTCCCTAACCATTTTTATTTCCGGCCATTTTGAAAAATAATCTATCATCACTATACCAAAAGAATGTTGTTGTGGTAGCACACTAAACGGTCCAATAATGTCAATACCAATTTTTGTTCCAAGGTGACGCAGGTAACTCCACTGGTTGTGGCACACTAGGCAAAGCCTTCGCTGTTTTATCACTATTGGCACATAATTCACATAACCTCACTTGATGTTCCACAAAATAATCAATACCAGGCCACCAAAAATTGTTTTTCAATCGTCTCCTGGTGATTGATATACCAAAATGCCCTTCATGAGCTAAATCAAAAAAAAATTCCTAAGACCAAAAGGTGGAATAAATTTATCACCTCTCAATAAAATTCCATTTTCTACAGCAAGTTCATCTTTAATTTTATGATAACTCATCAACCCACCTGTGAAATCTCTTCCTTCTGGCCAACCCTTCAATATGAATTCTTTCACTTCTTTAAGTTCTAAATCTTTATCCATTTCTTCATTCCATAATTGCTCTTGCACCACGGAATTCTCTCCAAATACCAGATTAACATCACTAACAACATGTGCTACCTCACACTCATCTCTGTTAACCACATCTGACTCTTTACACGTCAAAGGAAGCCTCGACATGCAGTCTGCATGAACATTAGATTTGCCAGGAATATATTCTAAAGAATACTGAAAATTTTGTAACCTAGAAGAAAGTCTTGCCAACCTTGATGAAAGTGTATGCCCCCCACCAGGTGACAATAAATGCACCAAAGGTTTGTGATCTGATTTAATAATGAACTTCGTTCCTCACAGAAAAGATCGAAAATGTTCAGCCCCCCAGACACACGCTAAAAGTTCCCTTTCAATTACTGAATAATGTTGTTCCGATTCTCATAATGTCCTTGAAGCATACGCCACAATCCATTCTTTGCCCCATTCTTCTTGAATTAATACTGCACCCAAACCACAATTACTTGCATCAACAATCACAATGCATTTCTTCCCAATTACAAATGGTTTAAGACAAGGTGCCTTATAATCATTGACTTTACATCATTGAATGTAGCTGTTATAAATCTGTCCACTCAAACCTTGCATTTTTCTTCAAAAGCATCCTAAATAGTTCAATCGCAGTTGCATAATTTTGTATAAATTTTGCATAAAACTCTACAAGCCCCAAAAAGGCTACCAACTGTTCCTTGTTTTGAGGAATAGGCGCTTTGCTGATATTCTCCAAATGTGAGGCTTTAGGTTTAATTCCATTTCCACTAATACAATGTCCAAGGTACTCCACTTCTTCTCTTCTGAACCTACACTTATTAGCACGAAGTGTTAGCCCTTTATTTGACAATGCATTTAACACTTTCAACATATTTTTGTCATGTTCATCCTCATCTTTACCGAAAACCAGAATATCGTCCTGAAATGCAACTGCCCCTGTTAAACCAGTCAAAGTTTCCTTCATCAACCTTTGTAATACCGCAGCAGCGCTGGCTAATCCAAAAGGCAATAACAAACATACGGAGGGTCAAAGGGGAAATATTTAAACGACCTGTCAACTCATGCCCCTAAATTATAGATACAAAACACAAAAGAGGAGACCAGGTCAAGTAGTGGTATGCTGTCCTGAGTGGAGGAAAAGGATCACAAGGACAACCGTGTGGGTATGTAAATTGGGTCACACTGAGCTGTAAACATCCCATCAGACCACCCTCTTGGCGGCATATCATCATGTGGGGAACGGCAGCCACTCCATATACCGCCCGTGCCACAGTGCGGGAAATGAAATGACCGTCTATTATGTCACAGTTGTGCCCAAAATAAAGTGTAAGAAAAGTGCAGTGCTATGAAAGAAGGTGATACTTAAAAATGACTACCTATACTAAACAGATGGCTTGTCAAAATAAGTAATAGGTGTCAAGATTAAAAACACGCCTGGTAGTAAATAGGTGGGACTACATCATGGCGCTGTGTGAAATGGTCAACTAGTTTCAGCTAGATAGGAGCATTGCTCCAGCTTTCATCAGGACCAGGAAGTAGTAAGCTTCTGCAACACAATATGCTATACAGGGTGTACAGATATGGGAGAGCAAAATTGGCATCGAAATATTTTAGGAGGAAGAAGTGTCACCCATTCGGAACCTCAATGTCCTCCGTAGACAACAAAAGGGTCTCCTGTCCAGCTTTGTGTGGGTGAAGACCTCACCTCGCCCGGCAACCGCTCGGGAAATTGAGGCCCCGCTCTGTCCGTCGGTGCCCACGCTCCAAGTCGAGGGGGGCCTCCCCTTCCGCTCGACTTGGAGCGTGGACTTGGAACGGAGGACATTGAGGTTCCGAATGGGTGACACTTCTTCCTCCTAAAATATTTCGATGCCAATTTTGCTCTCCCATATCTGTACACCCTGTATAGCATATTGTGTTGCAGTAGCTTACTACTTCCTGGTCCTGATGAAAGCTGGAGCAATGCTCCTATCTAGCTGAAACTAGTTGACCATTTCACACAGCGCCATGATGTAGTCCCACCTATTTACTACCAGGCGTGTTTTTAATCTTGACACCTATTACTTATTTTGACAAGCCATCTGTTTAGTATAGGTAGTCATTTTTAAGTATCACCTTCTTTCATAGCACTGCACTTTTCTTACACTTTATTTTGGGCACAACTGTGACATAATAGACAGTCATTTCATTTCCAGCACTGTGGCACGGGCGGTATATGGAGTGGCTGCCGTTCCCCACATGATGATATGCCGCCAAGAGGGTGGTCTGATGGGATGTTTACAGCTCAGTGTGACCCAATTTACATACCCACACGGTTGTCCTTGTGATCCTTTTCCTCCACTCAGGACAGCATACCACTACTTGACCTGGTCTCCTCTTTTGTGTTTTGTAATCCAAAAGGCACCCTGCAAAATCTAAATAAACCTTCAGGTGTAATAAAGGCGGTTAAGTCTCTTGAGTCTTCATGTAAGACAACCTGGTGATATGCACTTGCTAAGTCCAAGCAGGAGAATACTTTGGCATTATCTAAAGTAGAGACCATTTCGTGTAGATTAGGTAAAGGATGTGAATCTACACAAATGGCATTATTTAAACTGCGCAAATCTATGCACACACGAAGATCTCCTCCAGATTTAATTGAAATCACAATTGGCGAAACCCAGGGAGATGACTCAATGGGTTCTATTATCTTCTTGTCACACATGTCATTGAGCATTTCCTTCAACTTTAGTCTATACGAAAGAAGAACATTCCTAACCTTGTGACGGATGGGTATGGCATATGCATGTACTTTTATACGGTGTTCAAATCCTTTAGACCTTCCTAAATCATTACAGAATAATTTAGGAAATTTTTCTTTAATTTCTGAAATTAATGTATTCTGATTTCCTTTGCTCAACATAAAAGTACTTGGATCAGAGTCAATAGAATAAACAGGAGAATCAGCATTTGGATCAAGCTTCATGCCAAGTTGTTCTTGATGTGGCCAACCTAAAAGTGAATCACCAGACTTTGTAATATATATTTTAACACGTGTAGAATGACTCTTGAAATTTAGTTCAGCTATAAAGTAACCAATAAGTTGCAATTTATGACCAGTGTAGCCACGTACCCTCCTGAGGCGGAAAGCCGGGAGCGCTACGGTTCTTTTCAAAATTGTGTGTCACGAATTATCCTGTGCTTTTTTATAATCACCCTGTCTCCTGGCACCTCAGGACTCTGTTGCTCGAACCCCAAGCTCACCGCACAGCGGATTTAACGCTGTCTGCGGACTTGAGCTACAAAAAAATCAGATCGCCATTGCGGGCGAGGCGCGAGGCCACGCCCACTCCGAGGCCACGCCCCCAACCCTCACCTGCATAAAAACACTGAATACAAGTGTTTTCCTTGGAACCACGTACCCTTCTGAGGCGGAAAGCCGGGAGCGCTACGGTCCTTTTTAAAATTGTGTGTCACTAATTATCCTGTGCTTTTTATAATCACCCTGTCTCCTGGCACCTCAGGACTCTGTTGCTCGAACCCCAAGCTCACCGCACAGCGGATTTAACGCTGTCTGCGGACTCGAGCTACAAAACAAATCAGATCGCCATTGCCGGCGAGGCGCGAGGCCACGCCCACTCCGAGGCCACGCCCCCCACCCTCACCTGCATAAAATCACTGAATACGAGTGTTTTCCTTGGAACCACGTACCCTCCTGAGGCAGAAAGCCGGGAGCGCTACGGTCCTTTTTAAAATTGTGTGTCACGAATTATCCTGTGCTTTTTTATAATCACCCTGTCTCCTGGCACCTCAGGACTCTGTTGCTCGAACCCCAAGCTCACCGCACAGCGGATTTAACGCTGTCTGCGGACTCGAGCTACAAAAAAATCAGATCTCCATTGCCGGCGAGGCGCAAGGCCACGCCCACTCCGAGGCCACGCCTCCCACCCCCACCTGCATAAAAACACTGAATACAAGTGTTTTCCTTGGAACCACGTACCCTCCTGAGGCGGAAAGCCGGGAGCGCTACGGTCCTTTTTAAAATTGTGTGTCACGAATTATCCTGTGCTTTTTTATAATCACCCTGTCTCCTGGCACCTCAGGACTCTGTTGCTCGAACCCCAAGCTCACCGCACAGCGGATTTAACGCTGTCTGCGGACTCGAGCTACAAAACAAATCAGATCGCCATTGCCGGCAAGGCGCGAGGCCATGCCCACTCTGAGGCCACGCCCCCCTGCCCTCCTTACCCTCTTGAAAACATGTGCATCCATCGTACGCGCAGCGGACGGGCGCAGCGGGCGCGTCGTTTGCACGCCGAAGGCGCGCCTAAGGCAAACCCGTCTTCGCCCATCACCACCAAGACATCGCCTCTCGCCAGTCCCCCTGTTCAAATCACTCGGATGGCGTACCACTATGATAAAAACTGCCTCCTTGCACTTAACCCGGGCCAACGATGTGACAAGCTAGTGGGCTGCATTGGACAGACCGATCTACACTGCAAATCCTGCAACTTCGCCATATCTAAGCCAAGCCTACCTCGAAACAAAGCCAGCATGAGAAAACATACTCCCCTCACGATACTCCAGCTTAATGTCAGGTCACTGGTAAAGCACCACCCTGAGGTCCACACTCTACTGAACGATGAGAACCCAGGCATACTGTTCCTGTGCGAAACCTGGCTCAAGGATGAGCTAACCAGCATTCCAAATCTCACGCTGCCGGATGGATACTCTATGATACCCATCAACAGGGGCTCTAGGGGAGGCGGCATTGCCGTTATCTACAGAACGCTTTACTCCTGCTCCTTTCTGAAAGAAGACATCACGGAATGTGAGTGCGCCCGCTTCAAAATCACCACTAGCCCCCACCTCTCCCTCTCAGGTCTTTTCATCTATCGACCCCCGGGGCCCACCTCTAAATTCACGGAGGAACTCCTCGAGGTAGCCCACGCCTTGGTCATGAGCTCCCCCAACTTTACCATTTTGGGAGACCTCAATCTCCACTTTGACTCCTCTTCTGACCCCACCATCAGTAACCTAGTGGCGGATCTAACTGCCCTACAACTGATCCCTCTTATCCAGTCCACTACTCACTCTGCTGGTCACCTACTCGACCCTGTTTTCACTAATATCTTGGAAGCCAGAGCCGATCCACCTAAACCCATGGGTTGGACCGATCACTTCCTCATTAAATTTGTGATATCGGCTGATATCCAACACAACAAGGATTCGCCTCCTTCCTGTCTTAAACGGCCCTGGCATAAACTACAAAATCAGGATCTCTTTGCTATCTTAGGTGAACCTACTTTCGCAACCACTAACGACATTAATACGTCCTATGCCTCTTTTCAGGACTGGATCACTAAAGGACTCGATGCCCTCATACCTGCCAAATGGACTAGAGGACGTAGCACCCCCTCTAACCCATGGTATGATGATAATCTGAAACTTCTTAGAAAGGAATGCAAGGTAGCAGAACGTAACTGGAGAAAGGACTATACGGACATGGACAAAGCTCTCTACCTGTCCAAACTAAAATCATATCATAAAGCTATACGCGCGGCTCGCGCATCCTTTTACGCTAAGGAAATAGACAACAGCCTCAACCCTACGAAAACCATTTTTAAACTGGTTCAAAAACTGCAAAATTGTGGTAATCCTGTCTCGTGCATCTCTTCCACGCAGCAGTGCGAGGAACTCGCCACCTTTTTTATCGAAAAGGTGAGGAAAATTTATAACACCTTCCCACAGAATCCCCCTGACCGCACTAATTCCTCCAACTCTTCTCTTAAAGGCACCAGAGTTACATGTCTGCCTGCAATTTCCCATGGGGATCTAGCCAAACTCTGTAGAAAGGTGAAATCAGGCGCCCCTTCAGATCCCATGAGACCGGCGCAATTTTTAGAGGCCCTGGACTTCTTTCTTCCATCCTTGGCCACACTCCTCAACCTCTCCTTCTCCTCGGCAATTGTTCCTACCTGCTGGAAACAGGCTTGGGTTACCCCCATTATCAAAAAGCCGACCCTGGACCCCACAAAACCGGAGAACTACAGGCCCATCTCACTGCTTTCCTGGGTGTCCAAACTAGCAGAGGCCCATGCCAACACAGTACTTTCAAACCATATGGCCCAAAATAATATCTTGGACCCCCCCCAACACGGGTTCCGGTCAGGGCATAGTACGGAGTCCGCCCTTCTATCTACCACCGAACATCTCCGGAAGATACTAGATGCCGGTCAAAGTGCTGCGCTGATATTACTAGATCTCAGCGCAGCCTTTGACACGGTCTCCCATAACATCCTGCTGGGTCGCCTGGAAGATATAGGGATCAGTGACCTGGCCCTTGATCCTTCCGTGTCTCAGCACCCCCGTTCGCCTCCCAATCTCACTCTATCGGCCAAGGAGTTCTGCAAGGTTCGGCTCTCAGTCCATCCCTTTTTAACCTGTATGTGCAGCCCCTCGCGGCAGTGGCCAGAGAATGAGACCTCACGCTGGTGTCGTACGCCGATGACACACAGCTGGTAATCACCCTCACTGAGGCCCCCTCAACCTCTGCCAAGAGATTCAGGGATGGACTGGCTGCAGTCGCCCATTGGATGACAGGTAACTGCTTACAACTCAATGCAGGGAAAACCAAGGTGCTGCTCCTTGGCAAGAACACCAGTTGCTGGAACGACCTATGGTGACCATCATTGCTAGGCCCCATTCCTCCCCCTAAATCCTTGGTAAAAAACCTGGGAGTCTGGTTGGACTCCTCGCTGAGCTACCAAACCCACACCAAAAGAGTAGCAGCTACGTGTGTTGGCCTACTAAGAAGCCTCAATCCCATCCTTGGGTTCTTCGATCCCAATACACGTCAGCTCATAGTCCAATCCATCATCCTCTCCCGGCTGGACTATGCTAGCGTCCTACTGTTAGGCGCTAACAAAGCAGAGACAACGAGGCTTCAAAGTATTCAGAATTCTGCGGCCAGAGCTATAGTTGGCCTTCCAAGGAGATGCTCTGCTAGGGCCACCATACAAAGACTCCACTGGCTCCCAGTGGAAGCACGAATCCAATTTAAGGCACTTACCACTGCCTTTAAAATCCTCAAAACCGATGGCCCTGAACTCCTCCGCCCGCTCCTAACTCCCTACACCCCCCAGCGCAATTTGCGCTCCCTAGGTCAACATCTTGTAGTGGTTCCCCGCACAAAACTCTGCCGTGTCGGGGGTCGCTCCTTCAGAGCTATAGGAGCAAAACTCTGGAATTTTCTTCCCCCGAACATCCGCCGCCTGGACAATCTACCAGCTTTCCGCAAGGCAATAAAAACTCACTTGTTCCTACTGCCTTAAACCCTGACCTTCCCCCTTTTCAGTAGGTTATGCTATGGTTCTCAGCGCCGGGACGCCCCGTTGCTGGGGCAGCTGTCGCGCTTCAACAAACTCGTAACATAACATAACATAACTTGGAGTAATGTCCGGTTGTATTAAATCAACATTAGGCCAATTGGATTTAAATAAGGTGTCAGGTAGAATAGTGTACCATGAACAAGAGTCTACAAAAACTTTAGTTGGTACACTATCAATAATGATCTCACAAGAAGGAAATTTTTTGATCTTTGGTTCCTTGGTTATGCACATTATAGTATTGACATCAAATTCACAGTCACTTGAACTCTCTTGCGCCTGGTCTTGAACTAAATTAACTTTCCTTGGAGCTGATCTACAGACTTTTGAAAAATGCCCCTTTTTTTCACATCTTGAACATACTTTATCCAAAGCCCGACATGCCTTTGAATTACCTAAATGGTAGCCACTTCCACATCTAAAACAATACATATTGTACACCCTTGAATCTGGTCTTTGCCAATTGTACGTTCTTTGGTCTGGCCTTTGCCAACTGTTCATTCTTTGATCAGGTTTTTGCCATCTGTTTTTATTTTCAACCTTATATTGATTGTCATTCCTTGTATTAATGACCTTTTTATACTTATCTGAATCTTTGAATTTGTTGTTTTCCTTATTTACAATCAATACATCAGATTTACCATTGTTTTGCGATCTAATTTCATCCACAAATTTTTCAGAGTGTTCAATAGATTTTGCTATCTCGATCGCTGCATTGAGGGACATATCAGAAGTTGTCCATACCCTTTGTTGTATCTTTATATTATTAGTACGCATACGAATTTGATCCCTTAACACCTGATCATAATTAATATGTTCAAAGTCACATGTAACTGCTAATGCTCTCAGTGTAGATACATAGTTGTCAATAGACTCATCACTTTGTTGTTTCCTGGAATAGAATTTAAATCTTTCCATGACCATATTAATCTTCTTTCCATATCTAATGGAGAGTTGTTTAGATGCAATTTCATATACATTAAGATTAGAGGTATCACTTAAAGGAGGTAAACTTTTAAATTCTTTGAGTGCAATTCCTCCAAGACAATGTTTTAACAAAGCTAGTTTCCTCTCTGCTCCGCAATCTTCTTCCTCCAAAACTTCCACATATGCCAAAAACATAGGTTCCCAAATATCCCATTCAATTGGAGGATCCCTTTTAATGGCTAAAAAAGATGGAGGAGGTTGAATTCCAGCCATAATTGTGTACAGATATTTATATTAATACAATTGTTGTAGTACACAAAAAAATATAGTTATTTTTTAAATACTTTTCTCTTCCTTAATGTGATAAAAACGACACGCAGGATTTATGTGTGCGTGTCACAGAAGCTTACTTACAGTTCACCAGTTCAGTTATCTGCATTTTCCTTCAAATGCGCTGTTCCGACGAAAATAATAACTGAATTTGAAAAAACAGATCGCTAATGCAGCAATATCGAGTGATAAACACAACTGTAGAAATCCTGAATTCTCACCAATAAGATGTTACAAGAAACATCCAATGAGAAGAAGCTTTAGATTCATATTTGTTATTATCAAATACGAAGCGAAGATAACATCCAATGAAAAGGACTAACAGAAAATCTTCCGTGTTAATGACCAATGAAAAAAAAGTTTGACATAAATCTTGAAAAACTGCTCAAAAATCGGCAATAAATCCACGCAGGAGTGCATTCCCGATCGTCGCCAGTGTTATGAAAGTTGGAAAAACATCCAAAGAAAGAAATAACAAGATCCAGGTAAAGATGAAAATACGTGTCCTTTAATCCACAAGGCTTCACAGGTCCGAGTAGCAGCTGAATGCTGTGAAACCGTCATTTCCCAACATATCACTTCCCGGCTCCCTTTTCGAAACACAACACCACGTGGAAACCAGATAAATTCGCACAACACACAGCACGCGGGAAACAACACGCGACCCACACTTTCAAAACACAACATAAAGAATATTGTTTGTAATGACGCACCTGTGACCACGCGCGTCATTACAAACAGTAACATACAACACACTGTCCTCGCCGCATACGTCATTTTATGTGGTGAGGACTGCAAGCACCAGTCAGCTCCGACAACAACTCCCCCAACAGGATCATTTGGTACATTCTACAACTAGTGGTGATTGTACCACCCGCTACAGATAGTGGGTCCTTTCCAAGTATCCTGGGCCCCACTCTTCTTGAATTATGAGTATGGCCACTGGAGTTATGCGATTGTGTGCATTGTGGCGCTAATATTATTTATTCAATGCCCCTCACATATCTCAGTTTCATAGAGGCTACATCGACCTTGCCCTAGAGCAGCCAGTTAGTGACGAAAAGAACATTTCCACCTGCTGTGACGTCCCCAGCACTATTCCATTTTGTCTGCTTTAACAACGTATTGTTGCTTCCACATTTACCTTATTTCTAATTCCTTAATGAACTGAACAATGAGTTTGTGATTGCTGTCTAAGAGTTTCCCATTCATTTCTTCAGTGCTCGTTAGAGCAATTCTAATACTCCAAAAAGTTTTTTCCAGGACAGTTTGACTGTCAGTAGCCATCAACCATTTGAATAAAACACCATGGAGCCCAGAAGACCTCCCAAGAGCAGCCTTCACACACTGAGAATGTATTGGTTTCTGATGTAATTTAGGTGTTGAATTATGTACCTCTGAACACAAAGGCATGCTACATGCATTCTTTAAGAATACAGCCACTCACTCGCTGCACATTTTTCAGTAACCACAGTTAACCTATTCAATAAAACCTGAAATATATTGATGACGTTTTACACCTCTGTCTGAGAATGCCTTTCTGCATACTTTTTTGAATTACAAAAATCCATGTCACTTCTCTGAGAGATAGTGGTACGGGGCAGACAGTGCTGGAGGAAATCCTGGTAACCCCAAATCATTACCAGCCAGGACAGGTGTGTGAGGTAATCCAGGCCATGGGCAAAACTTTGTCAACCCTAAGGCTCTGGTATCATTGGAATGGGGTGGGAAAGTGGCCAGCAGGAGTGTCATTGTCAGTCCTTAGATGCCTATTGACTGCTTCCATGGAAAGTAGTCACCACTGGTGATAGACAAACTTGTTGGGGTGAAGGCCCAGGACAGCCCGAAAGCTAAAGGAGGGTTCTCGGATACTACTCCCAAACAAAGGGTACAGAGGCCCAGATTTATTTCAAACAATTTTTATTCAATTTTATATTAGTATCATATAGGCATATGACTAACATCAATCAATCAACAAAAGTTGTATAGCGCGCCGCTCACCCGTAAGGGTCTCAAGGCGCTGAGGGGGGGGGTCGCTACTGCTCGAACAGCCAGGTCTTTAGTTGTGTCCTGAAGAAGAGATGGTCCAGGGTCAGCCGTAGGTGAGTGGGGAGGGAGTTCCATGTCTTGGCTGCTAGGTAGGAGAAGGATCTTCCTCCGACGGTGGATTTGCGAATACGTGGGACGGAGGCGAGGGCGAGGCTGGCGGATCAGAGCTGGCGGTGGGTGTGTAGAATGTGAGGCAGCTGTTGAGGTACTTCGGGCCCGTGTCGTGGAGAGCCTTGTGTGCGTGGGTGAGTAGTCTGAATGTGATCTTCTTGTTGATGGGGAGCCAGTGCAGGTCTTACAGGTGGGCGGAGATGTGGTTGTGGCGAGGGATATCCAGGATGAGTCGTGCTGAGGCGTTCTGAATGCGCTGGAGTCCTGTCTGGAGTTTGGCTGTGGTTTCAGCGTTGAGGGTGTTCCCGTAGTCCAGACGGCTGGTGACGAGGGCCTGGGTGACCGACTTCCTGGTTTCGGTGGGGATCCATCGGATGATCTTTCGGAGCATGCACAGGGTGTTGAAGCAGGATGACGAGACGGCGTTGACTTGCTTGGTCATCGTGAAGGAGGAGTCCAGGATGAAGCCCAGGTTGCGTGCGTGGTCTGTTGACTTGGGGGCGGTGCCCAGGGCGGGGGGCCACCAGGAGTCGTCTCAGGCAGAGGGAGATGGTCCGAGGATGAGGACTTCCGTCTTGTCTGAGTTCAGTTTTAGACGGCTGATCTTCATCCATTCTGCGACGTCTTTCATTCCCTCCTGGAGGTTGGCTCTGGCGGTGGCGGGGTCGTTGGTGAGGGAGAGGATCAGCTGGGTGTCGTCGGCGTAGGAGATGATGTTGAGGTTGTGTTGGCGAGCGATGGCTGCGAGAGGGCTCATGTAGACATTGAAGAGGGTGGGGCTGAGTGAGGATCCTTGCGGAACGCCGCAGATGACTTCGGTGGCCTCGGATCGGAACGGGGGTAGGCGGACTCTCTGGGTTCTTCCGGCAAGGAACGAGATGATCCACTCAAGGGCCGCTCCATGGATTCCAGTATTGCTGAGACGCTGTATCAGGGTGCAGTGGCATACGGTGTCCAAGGCTGCCGAGAGGTCTAGAAGTATGAGGGCAGCAGTTTCCCTGTTGTCGAGCAGGGACCTGATGTCGTCGGTGGCTGCGATGAGGGCGGTCTCGGTGCTGTGGTTTGCTCGGAAACCGGACTGTGAGGGGTCGAGGGATCCGTTGGTCTCGAGGAAGGCGGAGAGTTGTCTGTTGGCGGTCTTCTCGATGACTTTGGCTGGAAAGGGGGGGAGCGAGATGGGGCTGAAGTTCTTGAGGTCCGTGGGGTCCGCGGTGGGTTTCTTCAGGAGGGCGCTCAGCTCGGCATGTTTCCAGCTCTCCGGGAAGGTGGCGGATGCGAAGGAGCTGTTGATGATGTTCTGGAGTTGGGGTGCAATGATGAAGTCGGCTTTGTTGAAGATGTGATGTGGGTAGGGGAGCCGGAGTGGATGGTGTTCATCAGGTGGGTGGTGTCTTCGGTGCTGACAAGGGTCCAGGTGCAAACGGTGATAGTGGGGGGCTCTGGTTCGGTGATTGGGCGCATCGTCAGTGCGCCAAAGCTGTTGTGTATGTCGGCGATCTTGCGGTGGAAGAACGAGGCAAGTGAGTCGCAGAGGTCTTGCGAGGGTGTGATGTCGTTGTTGCAGGCGCTGGGGTTTGAGAGCTCTTTGACGATGCTGAAGAGTTCCTTGCTGTTGTGGGTGTTGTTGTCCAGTCGTTCTTTGAATGTTGTCTTCTTGGAGGTGCGGATCAGCTGGTGGTGTTTGCGTGTGGCGTTCTTGAGGGCTTGCGTGTATCAAGAGGGAGAGAGAGGACCTGTCATGTTTTCTGCTGTCTGGTCGTGGCGCCAGGCTTTCTCGAGGGTGCGACAGGTTTTCTTTGAGTTTTTGAGGTCGTTGGTAAACCACGAGGCTTTCCTGTTGCCGGGTCTGCTGGGAGGATTCTTCAGTGGTGCGAGTTCGTCGGCGCAGTTGGTGAGCCACTGTGTGAGGTTGCGGGCTGCTTCGTTGGGGTCCGTCGTGTTGGTGGGCGGGTTTTGGCTGAGGGCGGTGGTGAGCTGGTCGGCGGTGATCTTGCTCCAGCTTCTGCAGGGAACCTGTTGCGGGTGGTGGTGGGTCGTGGTACTCCTGAAGTTGAAGTGGACGCAGCTGTGATCTGTCCAGTGTAGTCTGGTGGAGTGGCTGAAGGAGATGTGCTTGCTGGAGGAGAAGATGGGGTCAAGCGTGTGTCCGGCGTAATGGGTGGGGGTGTTCACCAGTTGCTTGAGTCTGAGGTTGGCGAGGTTGTCCAGCAGGGTGGCGGTGTTGCAGTCCTTGTTGTTCTCCAGGTGGGAGTTGAGGTCCCCTAGGAGGATGTAGTCTGTGAAGGTGAGGGCGTGCGGAATGACGAAGTCTGCGATGGCTTCTCTGAATTGTGTGCGTGGTCCCGGGGGTCTGTAGTTGAGAGTGCCTCTGAGGGTGGTCTTGGGGTCGGTGTGAATCTGGAAGTGAAGGTGCTCGGCGGCGGTCAGGGTGTCGTTGGAGTTGGTCGTGATGCGGATGGTGTTTCTGTGGACGATGGCGATGCCTCCTCCGGTTTGGTTGATGCGGTCCCTCCGGGTGATCTTGTAGCCTTCCGGGATGGCTATGGCGATGTCGGGGGCTGAGGAGGCGTTCATCCATGTTTCTGTGAAGAAGGCGACGTCTGGAGATGTTGTGTCGAGGAGGTTCAAAGGTTCGACGGCGTGCCTGTGGACGGAGCGGGTGTTGAGCAGGATGCACTTGAGGTGGTTGTTGCTGGAGCTCGGTTTGGCGGGTGCGGTGCAGGTTCGGAGGCAGGTGTATTGGCAGGCTTAGCAGGTGAAGGGTCCGTGGGTGCGTTTCGGGGTGGCTCGGTAGCAGGCGGGGTTCCGGCCGGCGTTGAGTGCGTGGAGGGTGGCGGCGTCGTAAGTTCGTCGGGTGCGCTGGCATCCTCGAGGATCAGGGTTCCTGGCGCTGGGCGCGGTCCAGGCACGGACGGGCGTAGACGGGCTTGCCTTTAGCGCGCCTTCGGCGCACAATCGGCACACCCGCTGCGCTTCCGTGCGGCGACCTCCATAAATGGCGAAGTGGGAGGGAGGAGCAGCTGGGAGGCGGGAGCAGGGTGGCCAATGGGCGGGATACAGAAGAAAAAGGGGGCGGGCCGCAGGGGAGCAGCGGCGGGGAGCGGGGAGGGGGAGAAGCGTCGGGAAACAGTCACGGGTACACAGGGACGGCAATATTACAGGGGCACAGCTAAGACAAGAAAACAAGAGATCATGCAGATCAGTGTTACATATCAATTTTTAGTGACCCCACCATGGCCCCTCTACATACTTTGCAGTAAATTAGATTCAACAGGAGTAATAGGATCAGTGACTTAATTAAATCATAATGAACATTAAGCCATGACAGTTGTAGATTCTAATATCAGAAATCAAAGACAAAACAGCCGTCGCCCGCTCGTGTGTCCTCCCTGCACACATGTAGCCTCTATTTTAGGAGACAGATTCACGCGAATGCGATATGGTATGCACCCGTAAGTATCCTTGCACACTACGTCACACATCCATGTCGGGGAGTAAGGTGCTAGTCTCTTGGAGCTGATAAGTCAATATCCATTCTCATGCAGGGTGATCTTCCTGAAACACAATTGTAGCTCATGTAGTAAAGTGTCCCAGTCTGTAGCTATAGAGACCCTGCCCCCTCCTTGGGTAGCCTCTTGCTGAAGTGCTACTGATTGAGCTCTGCCCCATTAGGCATCGCCATGCACTAGTGCATCAACCTGGGTGACGTGCTGGCTTTCAAGTGCATGGGTCTGAACCTACAGACTATTCTGTTCGCACCATCCACCAAGATCCACAAAGACAGGGGACCAACTTCACGAGGGCTTTTTTCTCCCAGAATGAGGCAGACCTAGCCGCCCTCACCTGATGGTTCTTTTTAGTCCTCTTCTAGAGGTCCCCGCTGGGGGTAGGCACAGTCCTCTGGTGTTTTAGATATGTAATGAGTGGATGGTTCTGCCGGGTCAGATCCACAGTTGAGGGAGGGTATCAGACAGTGTAGGGAGCAGCCCCAAGAAGCCGTCAGACCCTCCACAGCGCGCCCACCTCCTCACTCCACAGCCTGGACTCCAGCTCACCCTTTATCCGTTCAATACCTCTCACCTCAGCTCACCCTCCAAAATGGCCGCACAACATTCCGACTTATATAGCCTGGGCCTAGAGTGTCTAGAGTGGACCAGAAGGTTCTGGAACTCCTCATGACAACCCTATGGCCCTAGGCTGTGAGGTAATCTGGACAGTTAGCAGGCCACCATTTTGGGAGAGAGAATCTTCCTCCATTTTAGAGGAGCACCTGCACCTCATTACTAATGGGTAATAATGAGGCGCTCAGAGTCCTAGGGTCAACACCAAAAGTGTACTTGACACACAAAAAAAAAGAAAAATAGAAGGCAAAAAGGGGGATAAAAATAAATAGGAGGGACCACCCAAAGGGCTGACAGGTCTAACACGCGTCCCCCCAGCTGAAAGTGGGGAGAGCTACCCAACCCCTGTGGGAGTTCTCATCACTAAGGCGGAAGTACCTGGAGAGACCGTCAGCGTTGGCATGGTCCACTCCTGGTCTGTGTTCCACCCTGAAATCCATTCCCTGTAGGGAGATGGACCATCTCAGCAACTTGGGATTCTCGCCCTTCATTTGCATCAGCCAACGAAGGGGCCGGTGGTCAGTCTGTACCAGGAAGTGCGAGCCAAACAGGATTGGCCGCAGCTTCTTCAGAGCCCATACCACCGCAACGGCTTCTCGCTCAATCGCACTCCACTTCTGTTCCCGGGGAGCAGTCTCCTTGATAGGAAAACAACAGGTTGGTCCAGACCCTCTTCATTGAGTTGCGATAACACTGCCCCAATACCATGCTCTGATGCATCCGTTTGGACAATAAACTCCTTGGAAAAATCAGGGGCCTTTAAGACCGGAGCCGCACACATTGCTTGCTTTAGGGTGTCAAAGGCTCGTTAAGAAGCCTCCGTTCATATTACCCGTCGAGGTTGTTTCTTGGAGGTGAGCTCGGTCAAGGGTGCCACAATTGTGCCATAACCCTTGACAAAGTGATGGTAGTATCCGGTTAGGCCAAGGAAAGCTCAGACCTCGGTTTGGGTCTTGGGGGGCTCCCAGGCCATGATAGTCTCAATCTTAGCCTGGAGGGGCTGCACCGTTCCCCTGCCCACCAAGTGGCCTAGGTACACTACCGACCCCTGCTCAATCTGGCATTTGCTGGCCTTAATCGTCAAGCCAGACTGTCTCAGGGCTTGGAGAACAGCCTGTAAGTGACACAAGTGGTCCTCCCAGCTGCTATTGAAGACTGCAATGTCATCTAGATAAGCAGCAGAGAAGGCCTCCATCCCAGAGACGACATGGTTCACCAGTCGCTGAAACGTGGCAGGGGCGTTCTTGAGCCCAAAGGGCATCACACAGAACTGGTAGTGGCCCTCAGGTGTGGAGAAGGCTGACCTTTCCCATGCTCCATCTGTAAGGGAGATCTGCCAGTACCCTGATGTGAGGTCAAAAGTACTCAAATATTGGGCAGCTCCCAGCCGGTCAATGAGCTCATCCGCCCTAGGGATTGGATGAGCATCAGTCTTTGTCACTGAATTCAGTCCCCTGTAGTCCACACAGAACCTGAGTTCTGGAGTGGTCCCCGGCGGGGCAGCTTTTGGTACCAGAACCACTGGACTGGACCAGGGACTGCTTGAAGGTTCAATCACTCATAGCTCCAGCATCTTAGTGACTTCACTCTTAATACTGGCCTTCACCTTATCTGACAGCCGGTAGGTCTTGGACTTCCCAGGTCGGCTGTCCCCTGTGTCCACATCATGGGTACACAGGTGGGTCCTTCCCGGGATAAGGGAGAACAGCGAGGAATACTGCTCCAGGACTTGACGGCAGTTCCTCCGCTGTTCATCCTTCTCTTGGGACGAAAATAGATCAGGGAGAGGCTCACTTTCCTCTTCCTGTGCTCCATCAGTCACCATCATCAGGATGACCTCGGGCCTCTCATGGTGGGGTTTGAGGCGGTTGACATGGAGCACCCGTAGGGGCTGCCTAGGGGTCTTAAGATCCACTAAGTAAGTGACCTTACCCTTCTTCTCAACCACCTCAAAGGGGCCTGTACAGCGATCCTGGAGGGCACTAAGCTCTCCAGGCTCCAAGACCCACACTTTCTGGCCAGGCTCCAACTCCACAGGGTGAGCATTGTGGTCATACCACTCATTCATAACTGCCTGGCTAGCTTCCAGGTTGTCAGAAGCTTGCTTCCACAACCTAGCCATTTGGCTACGGAAGGCCAGCAAGTAGCTCACCACATCCTGGGGGAGCTTCCTGGGAGACTTTTCCCATCCCTCTTCACCAGGCTGAGCGGTCCTCTGACAGGGTGCCCATACAGAAGTTCGAAGGGGCTGAAGCCCACTCCTTTCTGTGGCACTTCCCTGTATGAGTACAACAGACAGGGTAGGAGGACGTCCCATTCCCTCCGCAGGCTCTCAGGCGGACTTCTGATCATGCCCTTCAAGGTTTTGTTGAACCTTTCCACCAGACCATTGGTCTGGGGGTGGTAAGGGGTGGAGAACCGGTAAGTAACTCCACATTCCTTCCACATAGCCCGCATGTAGGCTGACATAAAGTTGGCCCCCCTGTCGGACACAACTTCCTTGGGGAAACCCACTCGGGTAAAAATCCCCATCAGGGCCCGAGCCACCGGAGGTGCAGTAACGGTCCTCAAAGGAATTGCCTCTGGGTACCGGGTGGCGTGATCCACCAGAACCAGGATAAACCTGTGACCGGCTGAAGTAGGTGGATCCAACGGCCCCACAATGTCAATGTCGATGCCCACCCTTTCAAAGGGGGTGCTAACGACAGGAAGGGGTTCCAGGGGAGCCTTCAGCTTAACCCCTGTTTTCTCACTAGCTTGACAAGACACACACGTCCTTCAGAAAGTGTCAGAGGCAATCCTCATCTGAGGCCAATAGAAATGGGGGACAAGCCGGGCAAAGGTCTTGTCCTGACCCAAGTGTCCTGCCAAGGGAATCTCGTGAGCCAACTCTAAAAGAAAGGCTCGGTAACGTTGAGGTACTACTAAGGCCTGTGACGAACCTTGCACCTGAGCCTTGGGTTCACTGTAGAGATGACCATCCTCCCAGTAAATGTGGAAGTTCCCTGCAATGTTACCTGCTGCCTGGGCTTCGGCCTGTCGCCTCAGACCCTCAAGGGTAGGGCACTCCTTCTGCCCCTGACAAAATTCCTCTCTGGTAGGTCCTCCCTCCACATGCCTTTCTGCAGGGATAGGTAGGTCCTTCAGGGAGACAGCATCCCCCTCTGTGGACTCCGGCTCACCGCCTCAGGTGTCCCATCCATCTCACGGGGTGTGGATGTCGAGGCAGGTTTCTCCTGTCCCCGGATTTTCCCCTTTTTGGCCTTTGTTCCAGGCTCCAGCGCTTGCGAACCCATCTCTCCGGGCAGTCGCTGACCGTGTGCTTGCACAGGTCCAATCAGGTGTACCCAGCATCTCCGAATGAGTCTGGAATTCCACTTCCCTTCAAGCATTGTGCTCCAAGTCATTCCCCAACAGACAATCGACTGGCACAGCAGGGCTCACCGCAACTCGAAGGAGACCTGCGACCCCTCCCCACTCGAAGGGAACCTCAGCCAGAGAATAGTGACCTATTCGGCCGTCAGCCATCGTGGCGGGGTGGAGTACGTTTGGAATCACCTGCTCTGGGGACACCAGCTGTTTTCTTACCATAGTCATGCTGGCAACTGTGTCCCTCAGGGCCCCCCCTCTCTGGCCATTGATGGTGACCCACTGCCCATACTTGGTGGTATTTGGGGGCACCTGGATCTTAGGAACTATCTCACTGTCTCCCAGGGACACTAAGGTTATTCCCGCCCACTCCCCTCCCTTATCTAAGGGCAATTCCTCCCCGAGCACTACACTAGCCACTCCTGGTGTTTTTCCTCCAGTGGGAGGGGGTGGTCTCTTTGGGCACTTGGGATCACCTTTATAGTGCCCAACCCCACCACATTCATAACAGCGGACAACCCTTGGCTGCTGACTATGGTCAGGATGGGGGTTCTTTTGTGGGTTAACCTTAGGAGTGAAACCTGATCCCTTTCCTTGGAAACTGTTTTGGGGGCCTTTCGGGAACTCCCTCTTTTTGTCTCCCCCCTCTAAATTCTGGGGAGCGCCCTGACCAATCCTTTGGGAATCCCCTCCAGCCCCTTTTGAGGACACCCGGGTACTAGCCCAGATGTCTGCCTTCTCTGCAATCTTCCTAGGGCTAGTCAGCTTGCTGTCCACCAGGTGTTGACGCAGCTCCGGAAAACATTTCTCGAGGAGGTGCTCCTTTAAGAACAAATCGTACAACCCCTCGTAGTCAGTCACCTCACTGCCTTGCACCCAACTCTCTAGGGCCTTCCTAGCGTAGTCCCAAAAATCCACCCAGTTTTGTGTAGCCAGTTTGTGGCTGTTCCGGAATTCCTGCGTGTATTTTTCAGGGGTCAGCCCAAACTTTCTGATCAATGCCACTTTCATGGTGGGGTAATTGGTCTGTTCCTCCTCCTCTAAGGCTAGAAGCGCATCCCTCCCTCCCGGAGGCATATACCGGTACAGGCCACCCCCCCCCCCCACCCCCCATGACACTTTGAGATCCCATGGGCTCTTAAGGAGACCCCATAGGCAGCCAACCATTTGGCAATGTCGTCTCCCACGCTAAAACTGGCGACTACATCCTTGGACAAGTAGGGTCGGGGTTCCCTGGTGACCTCCTTAAATACGCCGATAGGATTACTGGAGGTCCCTACCTGTAGGGCTTTGAGGTCTAACTCCTTTAAGCTAAGCTCATGAGTGAGCCTCATCTCCTCCCTCTCCTTTTCCAACCTAGCTAACTCCCATTTTAATTGTCTTTCCTCCCTCCTGTCAGCTAACTCCGCTGCAGTCAGGCTCCTTCCAGATACACTACTGCCCGCCCTCGAAGGTGTCCTAGGAACGGGTAACAGATTCCCCCCTTCGGTTTGGTACAGCATTTCTGCTTCTATGACAGTGTCACAATCCTCCTCTTCATTCTCCTTTTTCCCATCTGGGTGAGCTGCCACCCATGCTCTCAAGATGGTTTGGAGTTCCACTTTCTTCGCACCACGCTTGAAGAACACCCTCTTTTCCTGGCAAAGTTCCCTAAGTTGGGCCGCTGTATAGGTCTCCAACTCATCCAACTCAAACTCCATTTTACCAGGTGGGACCTCAGACATTTACTTGGAGTGTACAAGAAAGAGGCGTCAAATAGGGCTACTTCAACCCACCAACAGAAAGGAATTTGGAAAAAACAAAAACGTCCAATTAGGGACACCACTAGGAGAAAACTCCAGGTGTAGAGTACGTGGTGCACACTGAGCCGCTGTCAAGTGGACGCAAGCACAAGACCTAATCCCACCACTGAACACCAATATGTTGGAGCCGGGGTCACTGGTCCGACTAGGGTAGCTTGGCACAAGAGGGAAATACCTAACTCCCACGCTTTTGTGCTGTACTTGCGTCACACTCCACTCAGCACACCAGCGTTCCTCCACTTAAAAAGAAATGACACCACACCTTCTTTGAGAATAATCTAGAAAAGCTTTGTATACTCTTAAAGTTTGGTTCTAGTTGCATTCACATTAACATCACATCATTTTTCATATAATGTACTTGACTCTGTGATTATACATCCTGGCACTATTCACGAATTAATAATAAACCTTCCTTAACCTTTGTATTAATCCAGTACAAAAGTTTTTAACAGTACCCCATTTAGATTTTTGGCTTAATTAGATACGACTCTATCTGGGGGAAGAAATTGGTACAGACCATTAGCATGACATCAGGGCCACAGTCCGTAGTGGTTAGTCGTTGACTTACATCAAGAAAAGGCTCAATTGAAATTAATTGTTCATGACAACATTTCACCATAGATGCAGTTCTCCCTTTAGTTCACCTTCTTCTGGTTTCCACTATAATGTTAGTAAAGAGTTGCAGCTTTAGCATCTATTCAAATGTATTACACTTCCCATTTTGTTACCCTCCGGGCATACAGTTGGTACACTTCATATGCCTGGCACAGTTTAAGGCGATTCCACCGCTCTCCCTCAATCCACTGGCCCGTTATGAATGCGGGGAAAATTCTCTGAGAAGTTCTAGTGTTCTCCACTTCCCAACCCACAGCCGTGCTTACTTCTTAATGTGGCGGTCCGAGGACTGAGGGGCCAAGGCTTTCACTCGGGGAGATTATAGGTTAGTACTGGCCCAGAACGAGGGGGGAAAACAGGCTCAAAAACCACAGGCACGTCTCCCAGTAATTCGAGCGCTTCACTTCCTGCGCGTCTCTTTTCTCCTCACGCCCTCCGTAGGGCCGAACTCCTCCTCTCCCGACCTCTCCTAATCCTGCCTTACTTCTTCCGGAGCTCCGCTCTCTAGCGCAGGGTCGGCTCCTCTCGGAACCCCTCCGCTAGAGACAAGCCTCCGTTGACGGCCCTCCGACGGTCCCCAGGCTCCTCTTTAGTCAGGAACCAAACCTCCTACAGGGCCCGTCACACACTGCACCTCCTGTCGCTTTACAGCGGGCTCGCTCTGGAAGGCGCTGCCAACTTCAATACCTCAGCGCAGCGCCTCCCACCTCGCGAGCCCCCGCAGAACTGCCGCTCTGAGCCAAAAAGACGCAGGATCACTGGTATCTTCTGGAGTTCGACAAGGTCACAGTAAGTCAACAGTCACGGGGGAGGGCAGACTCAGACGAGTCTCACAGACACAGCTGGGTAACTGTTCGCACCAGCCACCAAGATTCAGAAAGACAGGGGAGCAAATTCACAAGGGCTTTTTTGTCCCAGTATGAGGCAGACCTAGCCGCCCTCACCTGATGGTTCTTTTTAGTCCTCTTAGCGGTCCCCGCTGGGAGTAGGCACAGTCCTCTGGTGTTTCAGATATGTAATGAATGGATGGTTCTGCCGGGTCAGATCCACAGTTGAGGGAGGGTATCAGACAGGGAAGGGAGCAGCCCCAAGAAGCCGTCAGACCCTCCACAACGCACCCACCTCCTCACTCCACAGCCTGGACTCCAGCTCACCCTTTATCCGTTCAATACCTCTCACCTCAGCTCACCCTCTAAAATGGCCGCACAACATTCTGACTTATATAGCTTGGGCCTAGAGTGTCTAGAGTGGACCAGAAGGTTCTGGAACTCCTCATGACAACCCTATGGCCCTAGGCTGTGAGGTAATCTGGATAGTTAGCAGGCCACCATTTTGGGAGAGAGAATCTTCCTCCATTTTAGAGGAGCACCTGCACCTCATTACTAATGGTTAATAATGAGGCGCCCAGAGTCCTAGGGTCAACACCAAAAGTGTAGTGGCCACACACAAAAAAAAGAAAAATAGAAGGCAAAAAGGGGGATAAAAAAAATAGGAGGGACCACCCAAAGGTCTGACAGGTCTAACAACCACTTCTGACCTGAAGGTGCTGCCTGTGCTGATCCAGAGGCAACTGATCAGCCACAGGATACAGACCCTAGGCTGAGAGGCCAGTCTCAGGATACCAGCCCTGAGATGGCAGGAAAGAAAGCGGAAGCAGGGTGCCTAACACATGGTCCTGATGCCCCTCCCCCTTTCTGGGAAATCAAAGAGGTGAGAGAAACCACAGGAGTGAGTAGGTGCCTCTTTACCAGCCCGAGGCTGAAAGTGAGACCTGTTCAAGGCTCCAGCTTGGAGCCTCCACCTGGCAGTGGATGGCCCGCTGGGTCCGACTCTTAACACTGACATCTGTCAGTTGCGTTTGTTAGTTGGGAAGAGTATTCTCTGGGTTGGAGATAGATATCTGATTCAAGGGGCAGAATCAGCCACACCACACAGTGGTACCTTCTACCTACTGGGATGCATCTCTGAGCAAACTAATGTTAGGAGTTCTATATATGGGGTTCATAGCTGAGGAGAAGGGCTCCCCATGGGTGAGTGCAGCTACCCAGGAGTGTGCTGACAGGGGGATCCAACTAGGTTCAGAAGGGCACAGAACTGACAAGTGCCACTGTGGAAGAGGCACGTTAGCCTGAGCATTAAAGAAAAGTCTATCTAGGAAGCCGCGGATGGTCCTTTGGGGCTCAGGGGCCACGCCCCCTCACCTTTAGTCCAGCAGCGGCCTGTCTCCTGCCAAACTGGCGGTGCAGGCTGGAGGAGGGAACCGGGGGAGGTGCCGCCGCTGCTTTTGTCCCTCAAGAACAGTGTCTGTCAGACTGAGCAAAGGTCGGCCTGACAGACACTGTTCATTTTCAGGTGAGCCAACCAGGATCTAAACATGCGCTAAATGTGCATTCTTCTGGCTGCCTGAGCTGCACTTTGCTGGGCTGAGTAATTCACAGCTCCTGTGGGTGTGACTTCCTCAACTCAGCAAAGGACCTTAGACCCTCCCCCTCAGTGATGAGGGGTAGCGTCACTCATTGCCTCGCACCCTGGCGCTGAAGTTTTAAGCCTTGAAGCGCCAAAGGTCATGTGCCAATCAGTGACACTTCATCACAGAGTGGGGTGGGGTCAGCAGTCTCACTGGCCCCAATCCACACCGTGACGATGTAGGGACTGCTGCTTTCCCTCATTGGCTGACCTGGGAAAGTATTAGTCACAAGCCTCCAGGAGACCTCTGAGGCAGAGTTGAAGGTAAGTGTCACTTTAAAAACAAAATTACTGTTTGGTGCATGTGTGTATGTTCGAATATTTGGTAATGAGTCTTGTGAATGGATGTGTGCATGTGTGAATGCATGGTTGTGAGTGTTTATGTGTGTGTCCCGTCCACCCCCTCGTATAATTACCACCCGCCACTGCACCTAAATATTGATTAGTCTACCCTAGCTTTTGGCTCGAGAGGGTTTATGTTATACTGGGCCCATTCTGCAGGGTCACCCCAGTTTTTTGCCTTACGTTACTGAACCTTTTTTGTATGTTTTTAGGACTCTGTGCACCCTACTTTGCTAATCAGTGGTAAAGAGCTAGAGCTCTCTCCCTTAAACATGAAAACAATAGGTGTACACCTAATTGGCACATTGAATTTACTTATACATTCCTATTAAATTAAATGCTACCAGTGGGTCGCAGCACCCATTTTGCCACCCACTAAAGTAGCACTGTAAACACGTCTCAGGCTTGCCACTGCAGTCTGTCGTGCAGATTTAAATTACCATTTCGACTTGGCAAAATAATTTTTTTGCCAGGTCTGAACCTTACCTTTTAATACTTATAAGGCACCATCGAAGGTAGGCTCTAACCACTTATAGGGCAAAGGGCGTGGTATTTGAAATGAAAGACATGTGTAAGTAAGTTGTACATGTCCTGACAGTGAAAAACTGTTAGTCTACGAGAGAGATAGCCTTACATCAGTGAAAAATGACTAACACTGGATTACCTTATTACAATTCATAAGGGATAGCTTCAGTTTGGGAATAGCTAGAGAACTACTTCTTCCACTCAAATGAATTATTATTTAATATCCTCTCTAGTGGAACAGTTGGGCGTTATGTTACCATGCTGAAAAGGCCACTTTTAGAAAGATGGTGCTTTACTGCCTAAACCAAATATGCATTTCTGTCAGTGTCCAAGGTCACATGACTGTAAATGGCTTTCCTGTGGTGTTTTTGTGTCTTCCTTCAAGCAATGGGGACAAAAGGGCCTTGGGTGTGGAGCAGGTTGTTTCTCTCCTGAACAGATTGTCTTAGCGGTTGTACTCTGCCTTCTTGAGCTTCAAAGGGTATCCTTGTGGGCTTGCCTACCGCTTTCCTGGCTTCTAAGGGCTGCCTGACCTGCCACTGACAAATGCAGCTCACACCCAGGAAAGCGAGAGGTGAAACAAAGGGGGCATCCCCCACTCACAGGCTGGCACTGGGGATAAAAGTGGCACCCCCAGAATCTCTCATCAGAACACTCCTGGACCTGTGGAAGATTCACAAGAAGGACTGCCCCGCTGTATGAAGAAGGAAGACTGGACCGTCACGGTTTGAACCCAGACTCCTCTGAAGTGACTCCAAGAGTCAGTTGGCTGGCCACCTGTTTGATCCACAGGAACAGAACAAGCTTCCAGAGACCTCCCTGGAAAAACTGTCAGCTGACACGCACCAATCAAAGCTGCCTGGACTTGCCTGAGCCCTGTTGCTGGCCTGGTGCTACCAAGGTCATGCACCCTTAGTTGGCATCAGAGATTATTCGTCCTGAGCTAAAGGTGAGAATCCAGATATTTAAGGGTCCCTGGGACCACAAAGTTAACTCTTCGTACCGAACAATGACCATCAGGGACTCGCAATGTGAATCTCAAGCAACAACTGCTCTTCTCTTTAGCCCCTACAAACCACGTCAGCAACAACAGTCTGCATCGACTGCCAATGCGAAGCTCCAGTGATGAACGTCTCTTTGTGCCACAACAGCCACCGTCCACAACACACAACCTGCTATTCACACTGACAATGGTCCTCTTGTGCGTCCGCCAACTTGAACTCAACCTGCAGCTCCTCGTGTGCACTTGGACTTAAGTGGGATGAACCTGGCACCTGTATCCAACCCAGCTCCAGCACGGTCAGCCTGAACTAGTGTCTTTACCCCAGTCTAGTGCAACCAGGTAACTACAAGTGGCCCCTTGTGTTTTTGGTGCTATTTTTACCAGAAATGTTAAAAAGTTATAACTTTGGTTCTATTGATTGGATTTTAGTCATTCTGGTGTCATTTTATTTATTGAAATGACCTTTATTTTTCTAAAATTAGTTTGGGGTTTTTCTTGTGTTGTGTTTTTACTTTATTACTTCTAGAGTGCTGCATAAATACTTACAGTTTGACTCTAAGTTAAGCCTGACTCCTTTGTACCATGCTACCAGAGGATAAAGCACAATTTAATTTAGGGTTTGCTTGTAGCATCACCCCAACAGAGATTGTGATTGCTGCTTGAGTAGAGTTTCACCCCCCTCAACCAGTAACCCAATTTCCAACATGGGGGATTAGGACGGAGTCTTGGCGTCGGCTCAACAACATCTTGTCATTCTGGGCAATTCACTCTATCTGCCCGTGCCTATAAACATTGAGTGTAACCTTGTATAATTAAACTGGTGCTTATGTAAAGTGCTCCAACACCTTAGGGTCTAGTTTGAGCTATATAAAAACATCTGAAAATGGACTAAGGAGTAAAAACAAAGAGTTAACATCAGTAATGACAAATAAATAGTAATTCACTGGCTGATTTGAACAAAGTAAAGCCAGAAAATCTAGATAAATCGTGGTTTCCCCGCTTAAATTGTGTGATCTTAGGCAAACATTTTAATCACTAAAACTCCCTCTTCTCTGTGTATGAAAACACTTTCAAATATGTGAATTCCGCATACAGTTGTACAAAAACTTATTATGTTTGATATAATAGACTATAATGTTGCTCTATAATAATCTGTGCCATGTAAGGGGTTCACGTGATAACTGTCTTGCCTCTTAGTTCACTGATAGTCTATGTTTAAAAACTAGTTCTTTTAATGAGAACTTCTAAGTACAGCTATAATGATATCGATAATAGTAAGACTTCCACGCGTTAAAAAAATATACTTTTTTTTTATTTTGAAGAGTCTTTATTGTTATTTACATGGTGTTTGTTGTACTCTTTACGTAGCGAACATTTTCAGAGCTTGGCTCAGGCATGGGCTCTGAGAGCCTAACCAGACTCTTGGCTACTCTGGCTCAGCTCTCCCTGTTAATTCGTTGGCTCGCCCACCTTTATGAGTACATGATTCAGTGAGTGAGTGAACAGTAGGTGAATGAATCCAGATTTGTTACTTTTGGCCAAATTTCAAGTGCAACCCCTCTCTCGCCACCGGTTATTAATCCGGTGTCCTATAGTTAGAAGTGTGAATATGTGAAAGAGTAAAATGAGTGAATGGGTCATCACATCCACACCAGACAAAGGTAGGGAGGAAAGTAATTGGCTGAGTGTGATTGTGCGATTTTAGGCAATAGAATGCTGAGTGCAGGGATAGGCTGGGCTGTGTTAAGTTATGTTAAAGAACATGTAAAGCGCATGGCTGCCCTAGCAATGGGGCATCCCAGCATTAGTCTCAAAAAAAGACAACTGCAGAAGATAAGCAGAGAGGGCCACAGGAGCATTGAAGCAGAGAACAGCCAGGGCTTCAGCGCTTTCCTGAATGACCAATGGTTCTGAATGATCCTGATAGAGGAAGTGTATTCCAGAGAGCAGGTGGTTGGCGTGGAAAGTGTGGCCTCCTGCTCTTACTATTTTAACACGTGGGACACAGACCAAATTGAGGTTAGCTGAGGGCAGGGCCTGCAGGGGCAGATATGGAAAATTGGACAGAATGGGGGGCCACTGAAAGACTGGGAACTTATGGGGCATGCACAGGACCTTAAAGTGGACACACTTGTCCACAAAGAGCCATTGCAACCTGTGGATGAGGCTAGAGACCAGGCAAAACGTTGACAGAGAGAATAGCGCCCTTGCTGCAGCATTTTGGGCCAACTGGAGTCTTCTGATCACTGTCTTGTTAGATTCTAGATATAGGATATTACAAGAGTCAAATCTAGAGAGAATGGTAGCCTGAATATTAGCCCGTCGGTGTGGGAGTAAAAGAATCCAAGAATAGGTTTGAGCCCAAATAGAAGCCCAAACACTTGCCTACCACCAATTTTGTCTGGGCTTCGAAAGTTAAAGCATTATCGACCTAGACACCTAGATAATTTTCCACCAACTTGGGCTGCAGAGAGAGCCCTAAAGAAGAGAGCCACCAATGGGCACCCTAATAGTGGATATCTCTTCCTAAAACAAGGATTTCTGAGTGAGAGCCTCAAGGGGCCCTAATGCATCAGGCTGGCCCTACCACATCTGAACCTGTGTAGAAATGACCCTAGGTATCCAAAGCAGGCATGGATGGGAGGCTCAAAGGCAGGAGGTGCAGTGCAGTACAGAAGGTGTAGTGCACAACACAGCCTTAGAAACCGGTTTATCCAGGATGTTATGATGTTAGCATACTAGTAGTTGGGAGTGGGTGGAGCTAGGGGGCCAGAGGAAGAGGAGGAGCGGACACAGGAAGGGGGCAGTTAGAGTAGGGACAGGGTAGGAGTAAGATGTACAAAATAAAGCTCCAAGTTAATAGCAAGAGGTGTCTGTGTTTATTGTAGCAGGATGCTACAACTGGCGACGAGGGTGGGATAGGCATGATCATAGCCTGCAGAACCCAACCGGAGTGCCCTGTTCCCTGCAGCATCAAGTAAAGAATCTGCTGCCTGGGAGTGCTGCCACCTGAGGAAAGAGGTCAGCAGCCGGTGACCCTGCTCCCCCCAGCGACTGTGGGAGCCCAGAGGGAGCCGCTGGATCGAGCGCTGAAACGTTCAGGAAAAGAAAGCTGTTCGCGCTAAAAACGCGAGTCCCGCCGGATGCGTGAGACTTGGCACCCTTGAAGAAGCAGGAGTCGGGAGCCCACTCCGACCCTGCCCAGTGCCCCAGAGCAAGACAGAGACACCCTGGCGTAGAGGACATTGCCCCACGAAGGTCTGTTGCCAAGCGCGGCTGAGCGCGCTGAGACCGGTGCCCGCCGGAGATTAGAGGTCGGGAAACCTCACGCGCGATGCGTGAGCGTTAGCACGCTGTCGGTGCAGAAGAAAAGCGGGAACTGAAAATAAAGAAGAAGAAGAGATCGGGAGCCTACCACGATTCTGCCGGATGCTCCGGTGACCAGAAGGCGCTTGAGATACCACGGAAGCCCCGTGAATGTGCCCTGAAGTAAGAGCGCTGTTCGCGCCAAAAGAAACCGAAAGTGCCCGAGTGAGGTGAGGGCTAAAACGGACTGAGCGAGGGCTCGGGAGCCCACCCCGACCCTGCTGCACTGCTGGAGTAAATGCTGGGGACTGGCTGAGCGCTGTGAAAAGAAGCGCCATCACATGAAAGTAGAACTGTGCCGCTCTGTTGCAAATCTCACTCCTGATGCGTGGGAATTCGCATCTGTGTCCGGCGATTGCGTCGGAGTGAATTCCGTGAGCTTACCTGGTGATGGTGAAGAAATAACCCCAGAAGGAAGACGTGGGACTGAAATGAAGACCGGGGTGAGTCCCTGTGAAGAGCTGTGAAGCTTGCATGGTGAGAAGAGCTGCATGTGGCCAAGTCTCATGAGAGCTGGGCGGCCATCTTTGAGTCAGGCATTTTCTGGGACACCTTCCCTGTGCAAACTGTAGGCGGCCATTTTGAAGTCAGGCGAGCTGAGTTTAGCAAACAAGCATTAGCGGACATAACAGAAACAAGCATTGGCGAAGACCAAACAAGCATTGGCAAAGAACAAACAAGCACTGGCGAAGACCGAACGAGCAGTGGCGAAGACCAAACAAGCATTGGCGAAGGCCAAACAAGCACTGGCAAAGAACAAACAAGCATTGGCAAAGACCAAACAAGCATTGGCGAAGGCCAAACAAGCATTGGCGAAGACCAAACAAGCATTGACAAAGACCAAACAAGCATTGGCGAAGGCCAAACAAGCATTGGCGAAGACCAAACAAGCGTTGGCGAAGACCAAACAAGTGTTGGCGAAGACCAAACAAACGTTAGCGAAGGCCAAACAAGCATTGGCGAAGAACCAACGAACATTGATAGGAGCAAATAAACAAACACTGACATATGCAAATAAACAAGCATTGGTAGTGACCAAACAAACACCGACAAAGACAAGTAAACAGGCATTGGTGCATGCAAATAAACAAGCGTTGGTACGTGCAAGTCAACGAGCCTTAGTATGTGCAAATAAACAAGCACTGGTAACTGCAAAGAAGCCAGCGTTGGTAAGGCAAATAAATAAGCGTGGATAATGGCGCGTGGACAACAATGAACAAGTCTTGGCAACCAAACAGAATAAGCACATGATACCACGAGAGTGAATCAACTAACCAGCAAGAGCAGCCACAAGAGTGACTTAACAAACAAGCATTGACAAAACAAAGGTCAGCACGGGTGGAAACGCAAGCAGTAAGAAACGCAAGCGAATGCGCAATGGCGAATGTAATGAAGTGACGCGTGTCTATAAAATAAAGAAAACAACAAGCAAACATAAATAAAGACAACGCACAAATAATCACAACGGACTCAGCAACGAGCACGAGCCAACGCAAGTGTGAAGCAGCTAATGAACACACACAACAAGCAAGTGAAACCCAACATTGTCACTAACCACGGATGACGTCAAGGGTGCAATGTTGACCAAACACGAGTGAACTGAAGGAAAGAACTGACAATCAGGCTCAAGCTAAAACACAAGCAGAAGCAACTGAAACCCGAAGAAAAGCGTACAGCACAATGCCCCGCGTCTACGACAGATCAGAACCTTCTTCTCTCATGGCGGGAGGAGACGTAGCTCAATGTTTCAATCCACACCTTGAAGCATCGCCCCCAGCAGCGCGGATTGACGATTGGATCCAGGGCCTCAAACGGCACTGGTGGCTGGAAGCTTTGGACAATTTCTTGAAAGCCAACGGTGAGCAAAGAGAAAGAAAATGTCTGGTGTTACTCCTCCATCTGGTGGGTCCCGGGGGCCGATGCCCAATTAGAACATTTTCCAAAGAAGAAGCGGACACCTATGATAGACTCCAAGAGGAGCTCTGTGACCATCTTAATGCACAGGCAGAGGTGGATCATAATCGCATGGTCTTCAACACAGCACGGCAGGAACCAGGTGAACCATTGCCGCATTTCATCACTCGGTTGCAAAGTCTGGTACAAGGCTGCCATTTCAACACGTTTACAAATGAGGATGCTGTTCGGCTCCGAATAATTGAAGGCTGTGAAAACCCCGAAACAAGGCACAAAATACTGAGAGGGCATTGGTCGCTAAAGGAAATTATCAAGAAAGCCGAAATTGGAATGCAAGTCCAAACAAGAGACAAATTGAGGGACGTGCATCTGAGTACAAAACTTCGAGATACCTGGGAAGAGAGAACCCAGAAATCCAACAAACACAAAAGGAGAGAGAGAGAAGGCAGACCAGCGAAAAGACAGAAAAGACAGCGGGGGAGACACGGTGACAAGGAAAGTGACAAGGAATACTCAGAGTCAGATTACTCAGCGTCCGACCACTCAGAAACAACCAAAGATTACTCAGAGTCAACCATCCAAAGAACAACTCCCCGGAATTATTCATCCCCCAGGAGTCCCTCAAGAAGTCAGTCAAAGCATAACACACGCTACTCTGATAAAGAGGGAGCGTCCAGTGGGACAGATTGCACTCCGGGACAAAATGGCATTCTGCACAGCCAGTGGGGGAGAAAGACAAATCATAGAAGAAGGGGCTGCAGTGGTCAACGCAGGAAATCGACGCCGGAACATCAATCGCCAAGGAGTGAAGATGAGTCCGAGGAAACAGCTGTCAGGAGAACACACCACCAACAGATCAGAGATACTAGAGCACCAAACAATTGGGAAGGAGAACTAGATCACACAAGACGGACTGGTCCCTCACAACAACAACAAGCAAGAAAACATCCATGCATTCATGGGCCCCAAAGCATCCATGGGCCCCGCGACAACGAAGAAACAGAGCGTAGATTGTTAACGTCAGGCGAGAAGGACGAAGAGGCAAAAGCTTGGGATCAAGCACAAGGAACAAGCACGGAATCTTCAAACAATCTCCCAAATGAGACAACATTGAAGATGTTCCAACAAAGACACACGGAGAAGATTTTCAAAGACAATTCTGAGGTGGAAAGCAGCTCGTCACGGACTACCCAGTTCCGAAGACCACCTGGTAAGACATTCCCAAAGGAACACTCACAGAGGGAACTGACGGAACACCCCTCTGATTCAGAAAGCACGTTGGTCCGATCCTTTGAGTCGGCAGAGTCGTGGTCCCGACAACGACCACGCGCAACATTCTTAAAGAAACATTCTCAGAGGGAAGTGAGGGAGAACCCCTCTGATTCAGATAGCATTTCGGTCCGATCCTTTGAGTCGACAGAGTCGTGGTCCAGACAACGGCCATGGCGCCAAGCACCTGAACACATCAGTGAACCAAGGAACACTCTTCCCATCAAGAGCGACATGTCTCATACCAATATCAATGCACACTCGATCACTCCACCAGACAACCTGTCACATCGATCACAGGTACATCGCGACACAAATACTACACCGTCACCCCGGGTAGGGGCAGCAAGGTTGACTCGAAGGTCCTGGTCCTGGTCCTATAAAATGGAAACAGACATCGTGGCCATTAGCACCCAAATAAAGACGGACCAACCAGTCGATCTGCAAAGGAAGCCGGACATGTCAGGAGAGCCAAGTCATCATCGGATAAGAACGATACACACAAATACCCAGCCGGTTCCAAGGTTTGCCTGTTCTAGGCGCGAGCAGGAGTGGGAGAGGCAACCTGAGGCAGCCAATCAATCTCCAAGCCATACCAAGATGACCTCCCCAGTTCATACCCCACCGGCTGGCATCCCAGACTCGAAACAGGAAGACAGTGTTGTTCTTGACCTGACAAGGCAAAAGGAAGTAAAAATACATGCAGACACTCGGAAGAGAACTAGAATTACATCCTCTTGGAAAAGAGGCCGAGCGTCACGTGAGCACGAGTCACAAAGGAGGACAGACTGCCGATGTCAAACTGAGCTCTCCGTAGGCACCTCAGACACTGACGGCTCCATCTGTCCAGACTTCAGCAGCAGTGCTGGTCTATTCAAGGACGAACCAGTGGTGATCATGAAGAGGAAAGGAACCATGTTGACTGCGGAGTCCGAGCAGCGGCTAGTCACGAGAAACATCTCACACTTTAAGGAACTGTCACGGGGCACCTCCAGAACCCTGATGAGTGAAATGGACACTCTCAGTTCGGATGAACTGCATCCTGATGATCGTGAAAGCACTGTTCCGATCATTGAGACACTAAGTACTATTAGTCCGAGAGCCAGGTCGCCACGACCTCATCGTGACATACATCCACTCAAGAGATTGATCGTAGAGACGGACTGAGAAGTCAGTATGTTTTGTTTGTTTTTGTCACAAAGGGGGGAGATGTTATGATGTTAGCATACTAGTAGTTGGGAGTGGGTGGAGCTAGGGGGCCAGAGGAAGAGGAGGAGCGGACACAGGAAGGGGGCAGTTAGAGTAGGGACAGGGTAGGAGTAAGATGTACAAAATAAAGCTCCAAGTTAATAGCAAGAGGTGTCTGTGTTTATTGTAGCAGGATGCTACACAGGAGTGTGTCTTCAGTGGGTTGTGTGGGTGGAACGCCCACCTATAGGTATTGTTAATCAAGTAACATGACACAGAAGGCAGGCTGGTCGGGTCAGCTCATCAGATGACTGCCCCGTGCTCCAAATGTACAATGCTGTGAGAGAGTTCAGGTCGGGCACTCGTCCAGGGCGAGCACTTGTGCTGTGACATGCACTGACCACAGAAAGTCAGACTCTGGCCTGAGCCAGACCATAGGAGTTCTTGACCGAGGCGTCCAGCTCTGTTATTCCTGAAGAATATTGAAACCAGATTCATTAGGGCCTCTGTAGCCCCGGCGTCGGGGCTGCTTTTAAGCAGTGCGGGGCATGCCTGGTGTTGCCTGGGTAACAGTCATGGTGCGAGGGGAGGGGCTGCTGCTCTGCTGTCACAGGTAAGGTAAGGAAAACAAAAGGTTTTCAAGGCAGCCAGTGAGTGTGGCAACTTGCATGTAAGTGTGTGTATATAAGGGCGTGTTGAAACGTCTGTGTATGTAAGTGCATGTCAGTGTGGGTGCACACAAGTGTGTGCACATGACTGTATGTGCATAGAAATGTGCGTATGTGAGCAAGTGTCTTATGTGTGTATGCACGCGTGAGTGTGCATGCACATACATTTATCCACATCGTTATGAACAGGAGGGAAAGCAGTCACCAAAACGCTCGAGGTAAGGGCTGGTTTTGTTTTTATTAAAAAACGAGGGGATTCCTTGATTATGTGGGATTGCGTATGCGTTGGTGTGAGAAGTGGCCAACAAGTGGGGAAAGATAAGGCATGCGTCCAGGAGTTCAGCGGGCAACACGTTTGATTATGGGGTTCATTTCATTTACCAGCATGTATGTTTTATATTTTTAGCATAATGTGGCAAACATGAGTTATTTAAACACACAACCTAATAATTACGTTTTATATTTTGTAGATAACCCCTGACGAAGGGCTGAAAATGCCACGAAATGCATTGGGTATTGAAAACAATCCAGGAAAGAAGATTTATGTAACATGCCACGCTCTAGACTGGAGTAAGGCCCGATTCGGCATTTCTACAGCATTAAGGCTGATGTAAACATAAGAGTCCTTCGTGTGACTGGACGAAATGAGATTTATGCAAGATAAACTGTGGTTTAAATGGAATAAAAATATTTTGGACAAGATTGGAAACAATTGGTGCATCTTTGTTATGCATAAATAATGGCTGTGCGTCTGGAGTGGGGTGTTTCTTCGCCCCACATTCTTCAAGTGATTACACATACGTGTGATATCACATGCCAAAAAGAAAATACTGTACTTCAGAACAAAATATATATATAATCTTAAACTAAAAAGGTGATGTTTGGGGGGAAAATGATTGCTTTTTGCTGTCTAAAGCCAACCCTAATATGTGAAAGGAGTGTAAATAGTCTACAGTATAAGACTGCAATGGCTCTTTCGACCCCGGGTACTGCCCACAATTGCACAATCGTGTAATTCTTTGCAACTCTGCCCCTTCCCAGACGATTCTCAAACACAACATATGAAAGAGTATCTACTTGGAAGTGGTAAACCGGGAAACAAATCATGAAAGTGTAGCTAGATGCTAAGGTCAATGATAGGACACTTGCCATAGCATTTTATAAACTCCCTTTATGAGGTATAGCTTTTTAGAAATTGTGCTTAGATCTGCACCATTGTAACACCAATGAATGAACTTTGTCTCAGGATGAATGAATCTGCAACACCTCCGAGGAGGGTCAGGCTTGCTTAGTACTCCTTGAAAGTACTGGAAATATGTCACAAGTGCCATTCAAGTGCCTATCAGCCTGATTCATCATTGGGACGTTTTGCGAGTCTGAAATAGCGATTCATAAGGAATCGCTATTCCAGACTCGCAAAACGGGATTCATGTAGGAATCGCAAAAAGATTTGCGATTCCTACACAATCCTTATTTGCGATTATCAAATTGCTAATCGCAAATAAGGAATAACTCCCCATTCATTCCTATGGGCCAAAAGGCCCATAGGAATGAATGGGGAGTATTCCTTATTTGCGATTAGCAATTAGCTAATCGCAAATAAGATAGCGATTTAAAGGGTGCCAGGGGTGTCCAAAGAACACCCTGTAGCACCCCTTAAATGCAAATTGAAACAGGTGTTTCGCACACACATGTCCAAACGACAAGTGTGTGTGCAACATGCAACTTAGAAAAATGCTTTTAAAAGCATTTTTCTAAGTTTTCGCTATTTACCACGAGGTTTGACCTTGCGGTAAATAGTGGGCCGAAATTGCGAATTCGCAATTTTTTAATGGATGATGGAATCTCAAATAGAGATTCCTTAAATGTAATTCCTCGCAAAATTGCGACATCGCTATTACCGATTTTTGCATTTGGGATGATGAATCCCAAATGCAAAAATAGAGCTCGCAAAGGGCCAGATTCTCAGAATCCGGCCCTTTGCGAGCCGATTTCGGCTTGATGAATCAGGCTGTATGTTTTTAGCACACTGTGCAAGTGCGAAACATTCCTCTATTATCCCTGGAGTTTGGGGTGCCTTATGATGTATTATGATGGAAAGTATGCACCAGTTTTTCCAGTCATCTCACAGTCTTTGAAAAGTAGAATAGGTCACTGTGTAACATCCTTTAGACTCTGGACTCTTTTCTTGCACCCCACCCTAGTCTGCTACTGTTGCTGGGCCTGGTCTATCTGAGTCGTGTTCCCTGGGCATTGCCTGCTGCCAGGCTTGGTCTGCTACTAAGCAGTGTCAGATGGGCCCATAGATCAATACCAGAATGGCTGGTCTGACATGTCAGTGTGTGCTCCGTTTTGTGATTGCTTGTGTGCCTGTTTTATGGTGTGATTGTTTGTGAGCCTGTTTTATGGTGTGATGGATCAGTTTTTACTGTTAAATTCCCAACTATTACCACAAACGTTGCCTGTAGGAAGGACACAAGCATGCAGCCACCTGTATCTTGCAAAAAACCCTATAAATTGAGTATTTAGAATTTCGAAACTGCCTTGATTTACAGTATGTGGGCCATCATTTTGCTGTCTGATTCGCTAACGGGGTTCACTTATTTTGTGCCGGTGCCTGTTAGATCTGGGGGTCTCTAGTTGGCAATGGTATTCACCTTTGTCCAAATAGGGACCCTTACTTCTAAGTCAGGATAAGGGGATTACACTCCTAAATAACCCCTGCTCACCCCCTTGGTAGCTTGGCATGGGCAGACAGGCTTATCTCAGAGGTAGTGTGTTAGGAATTTGTGAATATTGACAGTAATACAGTGAAAACACTACAGATGAACACACCACAGGTTTAAAAAAAATAAGTATTCTTTATATAGACTTAACAAAAGACCACAAACGATAAAAAATCCACAATACTATACTTATAGTTGACTTAAAGATGATTAAAGTTGCTTAGTTCAAGTTGATGATCAATGCGACAAAGTTCTCAACAAAGTACCTGGATCCGTAACGCAAAGTAAACAAAAGGCTCGCAAAAGGGGAGATGCGCCGGTTACGAGATCCGGGGGAAAGGTTGAGTCCTGCCTCAATGCTTGCGCAGAGTAGTGGATGCGTCGTGATCCTTACCGGTGCGGAGGTGATGCGTAGGTTCTCGGCCTGCGGGCCTGTTGCGGTGCGCAAGATGGCTTCTTGATGTGGTGCGATGATCCGGTTGCGATGCGAGAAGATGGCGACCTTGACGCGGGGATGCAATGACGATGCGTAGACGCCCTGGCAGCCTTGCGACGACTCTGTACTTTGGAGCATCAACAGGCCCTGCGACACGCTTCTCCGGTGATGCGATGGTGACTCTCTTGATGGCGTCAAGCTTCTCCAGTGATGCGACAGCAGGCAGCTTCGATGAACACACGCTTGCAGGGAGATGCGGCGATGCAACGATTTCAGATGCGGCGGCGACAGGCTTCCTCTCGGTGGATCGCGCTTCCAACTCCCAGCGTCACGTAAATGTCGGTAGATAGAATTCCGAGCAAGGAAATTCACTGGGGGAGCTGGAGGTGAAGTCTTTTGTCCCTGAGATTTAAGCAGGAGGCAAGCACAGTTCAAGCCCTTGGAGAATATTCTGATGATGATGAAAGTCCTTAAAAGTTCCTTCTGCTTTCCTTGGCAATGAAGCAACCACTGCAGGCCAACCCAGCAAACAGCACACTGGCAGAGGGGCAGTCCAAACTCCTGCAGCTTCCTTGGTTCTTCTCCTTGGCAAAAGGTACCTTGTTCCAGAAGTGATCCAAAATTCTTGGGACTGGGTCCTAATATTTATACCCCAAAATCCTTTGTTCTCTGAAGGCAGAGAGGCCTCTGCCTAGTCAAAACCAGTTCCTGAGAACTTTGTTACCATTACTCTTTCGTTCCATTCACTGTGCAGGGCAGAGACATCAGCCGCACCACAGGAGGTGGAGCCAGCACAGGGGAGGGAAGGCACAGCTCTGGAGAACTTTGTTGACAATATTCTTCTTCTCTTTTCGCAGGGCAGAGACATCAGACACACCACAGGAAGTGGAGCCAGCATTGTAGAGGGAAGGCCCGGCCCTATTTAGGTCCGAGGTGAAACTCCTCTCTCCCAACTAGATGCAGATCTCTCTATTCACCACTGAGCTGCCCCAGCCTGTCTCCTGGAATCCCCCAGCCCTGTCACTCACAAACCCAGACAAGGAATACACAACCTAGCAGAGGCAGGCCTGGACAGTTTGGCAAGAAAATGCCTCCTTTCTAAAAGTGGTATTTTCAAACACAGAATATTAAAATCAACTTTACTAAAAAATGTATTTTATTATTCTGAGTTCAGGCATACTAAATTTTAATTTCTACCATGTTCCCTGAGTCAATTAGGATTATAAGAATGTAATAATCTAACTGCCCATTCTAGCCTCTGGAGAACAGGTAGCCTTCAATAGTAAAAGAAAAATGGCTGTAATTCACTATTAGGACATGCTACACACACCAGAGCATGTCCTACCTTCTACTTACAATGCACATTGCCCTTGGGCCTAACATAGGGGTTTCTGATATAAAGCAAAGGGAAGGTTTAGGGACTGGCAAGTGGGTGCACCTGGCCAAGTCGACATGGCAGTCACAGACTGCACACAGGCCTTGCAATGGCAAGCCTGAGACACACTTTTCAAGCTACTTCTGTGGGTGGCACAACCAGCGCTGCAAGCCCACCAGCAGCAATTGATTTACAAGCCCTGGGCACCCATGGTGCACTGTACTAGGGTCTGACAAGTAAATCAAATAGCCCAATCATGGAATCACTAGTTAGTACATCAATTTAACATATGGAGCACTTGCACTGTGGCACTGAATAGCAGTACAAAAGGGGGTGGTGATGGACGGAGCATCTGAACCAATCAAACACTAACACCCAGTCAACAGATCTGGGTTTAATCCATCACCGTTCTTTAGCCCACTCTGCCACCCCAGTTCAGACATGGCCATATGCAAATCAGTCTGACCCTGTGCCTCATTGTAACAGTCCAGCCCGAACTGCCAAGCCATGCCTTCCCTGGACCGGAAACAAGCTTTCTAGGACCAGTCCTAGGAAGCTGCCAGAAACTGGTCCTAGGAAGCTTGAATGCTGTCCAGGGAAGGCATGGCTTGGCAGTTCGGGCTGGACTGTTCCCATGAGGCACAGGCTCAGACTGATTTGCATATGGCCATGTCTGAACTGGGGTGGCAGAGTGGGTTAAAGAACGGTGATGGATTAAACCCAGATCTGTTGACTGGGTGTGTGTTGATTGGTTCAGATGCTCCGTCCATCACCACCTCCTTTAGTACCGCTTTGTTCGCCATAAGTTGGCAGGGTATGCTCAGACATCAGTCCCTTGCTCACTTTGCCACTGGATTCAAGCAAGCATGGCTGAAGATGGCTGTAATGCCAGAAACCGGTCCTGGGAAGCTTGAATCCAGTCCAAGGAAGGCATGGCTTGGCAGTTCGAGCTGGGCTGTTCCCATGAAGCACAGGGTCAGACTGATTTGTATATGACCATGTCAGAACTGGGGTGGCAGAGTGGGCTAAAGAACTTTGCCACTGGATTCAAGCAAGCCTGGCTGAAAACGGCTGTAATGCCAGAAACCGGTCCTAGGAAGCTCACAGGGTCAGACTAACCAGCAAAAACATATCAAAACAGAGGAGGCAATCCGTCAAAAATGGGAGTCTCACGCCAATGATGCGAGGTCAAACAGTGCCTATTTCCTGTACCAGACTTACCCTGCTACGGAGTCTGTGCTTGCTCAGCCCGGTCTGATGCTAGGGCTGCTCTGCTTGTCTCCCCTGCCTTACATTGTTGTGATGAGGACCTGGACTGTACAACACCATGCACCACCCACCATTTTCACTCATTGCACTGTGGCCCTTTGCTGACTGGCTGGCCCAGCATCAATTTTGGATGTGGACCAACTATAAACTGATTAGCTTCAGTTCTCAGCAAGGCATCTGTGGTGAACATTAGTTAAGAATGAATGTCTACCTCAATACCTGGCTTGGTGGTGGTAGGATGAGGGTATCATAGAAAAAGTGATTTGAATTCTATGTTTGCCTTAAACAATTCTCTGATCCGTGATCTAGCATTGGGGATTTTTTTTAAATTAGGTCCCACTTTAACGAGCCCTGTTAAAAAAAATGTACAAAATTCATTGACCCAAATCAAGCACACAACATTGGACCAAAGTGGCAGAATACTATGACTACCGTGCAAATGTGCTTGTGTATTCCATGTGACAGCGGCATTCCATCGTGCCGCTTTGTACACGCGGCGCTATGTTATGTGCTTGGCTTATTGTCTAACATTTGTTCATTGCTCCACCGGGGTTTGCAGCATGTTACTAGTTACGGTGTGTGAAGTTGTTTTGCTATTGGACGGTTCTATTAGTGAGACCAAAAATATTCCTCAATTTTACAAGCTCCAAACTAATTTTCATAACTACGCCCACCCCAAACCACGCCTCAGCCCAGCCCACCACGTCTCAGCCCACCACATATCGTTTTAAGTTGGGTATGCTGTGTCGCTCTTTGGCAGATCTCAAGCTCACAACACCCCAAATATTACTGACTAAGCTATGCCCCTGGGTTTAGCTTTAGTGATGCTAGGGAGGAATGGGAACATATGCCATGAAGCAGACCATAACGGCCAAGAGGCCGGCCATAAAGCCTGTAATGCAGTCAGCATGCCTGGCATGAACAAGATAAGGTTAATACCTGGACTATCAGTTGAGCCAGTGAATAAGAATGGTTTCTGTTACCTCCCTGGGTTATTGGGAGCACACAGTGAGCTGTTTTGGTGTTGGTGTGCAGTGTTTATTCTAGCAAATGCTCTGTCTTTCATTCACTCATCTTCAAATAAACAGAGACATCATGCAGTAACTTCAAATGTGTGTTATTTTTATTTTAGGGGGGGGGGGAAGATTTCCCTTTATCAAAATTCAAAACAAAAGTGCAATAATACAGAACTTTATATAATAATAACCGTGAATTAAAAAAATATCAGTACAAAAAATAATCTGCAATACAGCAGGAAAATACAAAATAGTATTCAAGAATATATTTTGTTTTGTAAATTAAGACAACACAAGATTCAGAAATCGGTGTGAACTTCCAATGCCACATATATGTTTTCCCTATTCATATTATTCATAATTGTATTTATAACAAGAGTTATAATGTACTTTATTGTTCTTCATATTTATTGTCTACTAACATAATTTCAATACATTTTATGAAAATGAATCGGTTTGAAAGGAGACCCGGTATAGAACATACGCTGTTTCATTGACACAATATATATTAATCTCATAATGCATCAGTGAAAAAATACTTCCCCTCATTGCAGTCATATGAACCCAAAGCTCCCCCACTGTTAAATCGTTGTTCACTTCCTTAATAAGATATGACAACTTGAATATTTCAGTGCAGCCTGAGTGTGTGTGTGTGGTGTCGCCTGATGATTTGCTTGTTTGTGATTTCCATCTATTTGTTAATTTCTGCATGCCAGTGATCTTATATCCTGCGCGCCTCTGTAAACTAATCCTGGCTAAGCAAAGGGTAGGTTGCATTCTGGGACCTGTAGTTGTTCTTTTAATACTATAATCCTAGCATGCATGGTGCTGTTAGTTATAAAGCCAGGGCAGCAAACGGCAGGCTATGTGTCTTAGCTACCAAAATTCCCAGGCCCACGTGTGATGTGCTGCTCCAGTCCAGCTTTTTTTTTATTCTGGGGCTTGTAGTCTTGTTTTACAAGAGTACTACAAGTCCCAGAATGTAAAGATAAAACCTAGACTGGAGCAGCACATCATGCATGGACTTATGACACTCGGCGGCTCCGACATCTGCTTAAACACAAAACTGGTCTCACTGAAACACTTGTAGAGACACAAACGCACACAGACACCAATTAGTACACTAACAATGTCCAAATGCAGACCCAAGCACACTCATAAGTAGCCTATCTCTCCCGCACCCTTCAACATAATCACAAAAATACAAGTCCTTAAACATACAGAAGCAAACGTTTGCAATAAACACAAACCTACACACGCACCGAGACAATGGTTGTCACACACACAGATAGAAACAAACTCTTAACAATTTAGGCACACACAAAATACACACCTTTTCTACCAGTGAAGTTAATATGCAGAAGTCACACTTATTCGCCCACATGAGTCATAGCTGTCTAGTGCCCTATTGGAACCCTGTCTTCAACCGCACTTTGCATTATGGGACTTGTAGTTGTCCTTTCTCCATTCAATGTGTGCTATTGCAGCACACAAAGGATGTTTGTCTAAAGTCCACGACAGATTGATGGGACCCACACATGATTAGGAGATACTTGGTAGCTATGCAGGCTACAAACATTTTTAGACATATTTCTCGTTCGGAATTACCTATTCACCACATAAAGCACTAGCAGTTATAAAGGAATGTACCTCATGGACAGCTTCAGCTCCATATATGCACTCTTTCATTGATTTACACATGAAGTAAACATTGGAGCAAGTTAGTGCAAATGATATGACTCTGTTCTGTACATCTAACACCTGGCACCCCACCAGTCAGGTTGACTCTGAACACCTGGACACCATGCAAAAAGCTTGTCCTTGTACTCTGTAAGTATAGTCCCTTTAAACATTTGTACATACGAAGGAGCAGAGTGTAAGTACATGCAGCCCCCACCCCCACATGGGTGCCCTGGTGTTTCACCAGAGACCTCAGTACGGTTTGGTAGAAGTCAGCTTGATGTTTCAAAGTAATACAAATTCACATTGTCAAACATCTGGCGTTTCAGGGGCTGCAATTCCATATGCCAACCGTTCTAGTTTATGCAAAAAAAGGCCCAGGTAAGAGATATCAAGTAGTGGTAAAGTTGTCATCTATGGAGCCAGATGACTTGCAGTCTACCTTACCCTTTTTGGCCATGTGTGATCTTAGACAAGTCACTTTGTCTCAAAGTGCTTCATTTGTCATAGCTGTAAAAACTGAGAGCCCCTAGAAACAGGCTGAAGATCACAATTAAGTGCTACATTAAAAAGTGCACGGGTGCAAGCGGATTGGTAGCTGATCATCTTGACATACGTGCTCTGAATACCACCATGCCAGTACACCTGCTGGATGCTTAGAACAGTCTGGTTTTCTTAAGCTGCTTCACCATCTTGGCATAGTCTTCCTACGCTGCTTTACCATCTCAGACAGCTTCTCCAGCCCTTCCACCAGCCCCTCACCATTGGTGGCACAGCAGGCCTGCACGTGCCACTCGTGGCCCACCAGCTTCCGCAGCCCCAGCTCCTCCATTAGCGCCGAGGGACTCCTTGCTCCAGGAAGGTCCTGCTTGTTGGCCAGGACCACCAGCGGCACACCCCGCATCTCATCATTCTCAAAGATAGCGTCCAGCTCAGACCGGGACTCCTCGAAGCGCTCAGGGTCGGCGCTGTCCACCACAAAGAGCAGCCCGTCTGTGTTGGTGAAGTAGTGCTTCCACAGGGCTCGGATCTTGGTTTGGCCGCCCACGTCCCAGACCGTGAAGGTCACACCCCTCATGGGCTCCACCGTTTCCACGTTGAAGCCAATGGTGGGGATGGTAGTCACAGTCTCGTTCAGCTTCAGCTTGTAGACAATGGTGGTTTTGCCAGCGGCGTCCAGCCCCAACATCAGGATCCGGGCTTCAAGGCCGTAGAAGCTCTTCAGCGCCTCGTGGAGTGTGCTGAGAAAGATGCCCATGATGCCAGCCAGACACCAGATCTCCAAGAGTCTTCTGTTAGTATCTGTTCGTCTCTGGAGAACTGGGCGCACACAGTCTCTTTGTGGAGCCTGCCGCCGTATCTCTCTTTCTCGTTCTGGTGGTAAACGTGCCTTGATGCACCAGATTCGAGGTGCGTGCACTCCAAATCGTCTATTTCTCTTGTGTTCTGGGCGTTGCGAGCACACTCTGCAAACACCCGCTCCATTGTCTCGCTATTTATAACGAAAAGCTCTCCTGAGAAGTGGCAGTTCAGGTTTCTGCACCGAACATCATATTTCATAAGCTCCGTTTTGATTGGTTAAAGGGCTGAGCGAAGTATTTCAACACATCATTGCTGCCAACTCTGTCAGTGGACTGCTGGAAGGCGAGGTGCTGGAACCGTACACTGCTTCCTGGAGCGGTGTGTGACGTCACAGGAAGAGATACCGCGTCAAATGAAAGACAGAAAGTGCTACCACCGACACCGCAGGAGTCCCTCTGATTGGTTACGAACAACCTTCTCCGAAATGTCAGTCAAATGTCTTCGGAATTTAATACAGACTATCTGATAATGCGAGTTGTTATGTTGACCTTACACATACTCGCCTGCCTTTTTATATAAATATATAAATACATTATATATATATATATATATATATATATATATATATATATATATATATATATATATATATATATATATATATATATTTTTTTTTTAAAGAGATATCTCAGTGAGTCATACATGACAACATGTGTGACGATGTGTTGTAAAATTCGGGATCTGCCACACATTTCAAGTATAGCAAGGTCCAAGGTAATACAAAAAAGTACTGACAATTATGTGTTCTACAATACAAAAAGAGGCGCAAAACAGATTCTTTTAGTGGTAGAGGGCTTCGAACAGGGCACAAGTCCTAAAAGAAGTGGGGGGACACTGACGTCACGACAGGATGTGACGTCACAAAAGATGGCTTGCACTCAGTTGCAGTTTATAGTTATCGAGCTCTCGGTAAAATAAGTGCTGGGACGCCGTCCACCCGCGTGGTACCCCGACGCGAGCCCTGAATTACCTTGCCAGACGAGCTGCCAAGAGCCATACAGTACACTGTCCTCGCCACATATGTCATATATCTATGTGGTAAGGACTACAAGCACCAATCAATCCTCCAGCAACTACTCGAACAGGATCATTTGGTACTAGGGGAGTATCCTGGTCAGTAAGATTGGAGGGTGGGGGGTGAGCTTCAGAGCGTCTAACAATCACTCTGGGTAAAATACATTATATGAGAAGCAGGGCAGGAGGGGGCCTAAGTAGCAGTAGAAAGGGGGAGGAGTGCAAATTGTCAAAGGTACTTAAAACTCAATATTTTGTAAAATAACATTTCAACAGACGAGATTATGTGTGAGTGTAAATACAGTGGCGTAGCAAGGGGGGGGGGGTGCGTCTGCCCCGGGTGGCACGAGTTTTGGGAGCGGTAGCCTCCCCATCTTACCTGCTGCCGAGGAAATTGCCAGCACCCCCACCCACTCTTGCCAGCGGCCATCGCAGAGCGGCCGCCTAGGAAACGCCAGCACCACCCCTCTCTTACACTCAGCCGTGGGTGGCAAATTCAGGGGCCACCACAGGCAGCCATAGGTCTAGCAACATTACTGTGTGTGTGTATTTTTGCCTGTGTTTATGTAAAAATCCCAAATGAAATCTGACAAAACACTTCACCCTACACGACTTAAAACTACTGTACCCAACTATTTACTACAGATTACATTTATTAGGGCAGGGTAACATCCCCCCTCCCCACCCCCCGAAGCTACGCCCCTGTTTGGTACACTCTGCAACCAGTGGTGACTGCACCATGTACCACTGATTGTGGGTCCTCTTCTGGCATCCTGGGCCTCAACTCTGTTGGAATTGTGAGACATACTCGAGCTGAACTAGTGCATGGTGGTTCCACTTACCAACTCACAAGGTACCTTGAACCTCACTCTGCAAACATTATGCGACCTATACATCTACATGGTGGTTACATTTGCAGACTCACACGAATTTGTGAACAAACTAAAAGAGCTCTTCTACCTGCTTTCGCCTTGTCTCATCCTGATGATAACCCCAACAATAAGCAATAATTTAAAAAACGCCAGCTAACTATACGTAAAAAAAAATTAAAAGTACAGAGGTCCATAGTTTGTCTTAGTAGCTCACAGCTGGCACTGCTGGATGACCAGATTACCAAATAACAAAGCTCCTTAGTTTTGATTCCTTCTCATGCCTTTTTCTTCCACTGCTCTGCACTTCCTGTCTCATTATTTCACTTTTCAGGTTCTCCATCTCTGCTTTCTCTCTTTGGCACTCTTTTCCTACTTTTTTCCACCTTGTTTCTCTGTGCTCTGACATTTTCTCGCTTGCTTTAAGGTCAAAGTCTGATAATGAAGAAATAAGTCTTCGTCCCCAGAAAAGATTCAAGATTCCCACCACCTACAACCACTGGCACAAATTAAACATAGCCCAGCATTGTGAGAAGTTGGCCTGGTATATGATGTCCACTATTCTAGTGGGCACCTTGCACCAGTCCAAATGACCCTTATTGATGGTAGGTTGTAAAGTCAACCTTATAGAAAGCTTTCCTAGTGTTAGCTGTGGAGAGTAGCCTTCAGGCTAAGACTTAGAGGCGAGTTAAGCTAGTTGTTTTACCAATTATAGTCTCTTGAATAATCAAATGAAAGAACACCACACAATGTATATATCAAATATATATGTATTTATTCTTAACACTACCCCTCTGGACTCTTTATGAGGTCAAAGGTAAAAGTACAATACAAGGAGCCTAATTAGCATACGATAAGTTGCACAGTATACGTTATGCCCTAGGGGCCTGTGACGGCGTGGAAGGAACAGGACGTAAACTGGCTCTGGGTAAATAGGGCTTTATTTTCTTTAAAACACGTTTGTGTCTACTGGTCAGTCTTTCAGCTGCAAAGCTTGTGGGATCAGTGGTGACTAGAGGTATCCAGGTCTTCTAGGCAGTTCACTGGTTGGGTCTTGAACTTTCTTCAGTCCGGATAGCAAACGGCAGCCCAAAAAGCATAAAAGAAATAAAGGAAGAGGTCAACTATGCTGCTACTGATAGGCAGTCAAAAAAAGGGGCCGGGAGTGAGGAGACACCTGTGGCACTCGTAAACTGTGCACTATATATATATATATATATATATACAAAGGTGGTTCTGTGAGGGCGTGCAGTGTCTTAAACGCAGGTCAGGGGTGTGGGGGATACGGGAGGGGTTCGATGAGTGCCCAGAAGCGACTACGCCGCATAGTGATCTGTGGGTGTCCCCGCCTCCCCACCAACCCCGAGATACGCTCACGTACCTGAGATAGCCATGCTCTCCTGTGAGCGTGGCTAGGGGATACACGGGGTCGTGGGCCTCCTGCCTCTGCTCCTGCCGGTGCTGGTTCTTCTCCGCTGAATGGCTCCACGATACGCCCGAAAGGTGTTCCGCTTCTTTTCACTCCAGTCGCAGCTCCCCTGCTCTCCTCTTCCGCGTCGGTGACGTCACAATCCTGGAGATCGGTTTCCGGCGTTATATCCAGTCTTTGATTTGCGGGACTCTCATGGGGCGGAGCCTCATCACAGTAGAGAGTCCAGTTAAAGGAGCCCTGCTCATTTTCGTCATCGTTGTCTTGCTCTGTGCTCCATGCCCAGGTCTCCTGTTGAGAGAGAGAGAGGGATGGAGGTAAGGCAGTCCACCAGTCCTTCGTCTCGTCTGGTGACCCCTGGGCCCAGTCTGCCTGGTCACACCCCCCCCCCCCCCCCCCCCTTGGACTCTCCCGATCGGGGAGAGGAGGGACCCTAGAAAGGTAGTCGGCATTGCCGTTTTCCGTTCCTTTTCTATGTCTCACTTCGATGGAAAAGGGCTGAAGTGATAGAAACCAGCGGAGAACCCTGGGGTTTTGGGCCTTGTTTCTGCACATCCACTGGAGTGGAGCATGATCCGTTTGTAGGAGAAACGGGCGTCCCTCTAGATAATACTTTCGCTTATCTACTGCCCACTTTATTGCTAGGCACTCCCATTCAATGGTAGGGTATTTACACTCCCTGGGAAAGAGTTTCCTACTAAGGTATAGGACTGGATGTTCTACTCCATCTTCCCCTACCTGTGAAAGGACGGCCCCTAACCCTGAACTGGAGTCATCTGTGAACAAAATGAAGGTTTTGTCATAGTTGGGTGATATGAGAACCGGGTCGGTCGTTATGATCTCCTTGAGTTTCTCGAAGGCTCGAATCATTTCAGATGTAGGGTGACCTAACGAGGGTTGTTTGATGTCTTTTCTCAGTAAATTGGTTAAGGGGGTGGCTATATCGGCAAATTGAGGGATGAATCGTCTATAATATCCGATAAGTCAGAGAAAAGCTCTAAGTTCTCGTTTTCTAGAAGGAAAGGGAGTATTTGAGATGGCCTTGACCTTTTCTGCCTGTGGGACTATCACACCTTCTCCAAGTATGTATCCCAAATATTTAACTTGGGCATACGCAGCTCTGGATTTTTTTGCATTGATATGCAGTCCTGTCCTTTTATAGGGCTTCCAGGATTATTTGTAAGTGTTTGAGATGGTCTGACCAGGTTGGGCTGAATACCACAATGTCGTCGAGATACGCTGAGCAAAACGAAGAGTATGGCTGCAGGATGGTGTTCATTAGGTGTTGAAAAGTTGCCGGTGCCCCATGTAGGCCGAAAGGCAAAACATTGAATTCATACAGCCCTTCTTCCGTGGCAAAGGCTGTCTTTTTCTTGTCTCCTTCTCTCAACGGGACCTGCCAATATCCTTTCGTTAAATCAAAGGTGGTAATACATTTGGACTCGCCTAGTTTTTCGATTAGCTCGTCCACCCTAGGAATGGGATACGCATCGAAAGATGAGATGGCATTCAAGGCTCTGAAGTCCATACAAAAACGTGTGGACCCGTCCGGCTTGGGGACCATGACTATCAGAGAAGCCCAATTGCTTTTAAAGGGACGGATGACCCCAAGCTTCAACATGTCGTCTATTTCCTTTCTTATTGTTTCCTGTCGCGCGGCCGGGATACGATAAGGCTTCTGTTTCACGTATTTTCCTGCTGGGGTTTCGATATGGTGCCCAGCTAGGTGTGTTCTCCCGGGTAGGTCTGAGAATATGTCTGCAAAGGGTTACAGAGTCTTCTGCAGGCTATGTTTCTGTTCTGGCGTCAGTTCCTCATTTATTGGGAGTAAGCCCAGGGTAGATGTATTTGGTTTTGTTGTCATCATCACTGGAGTGCTGGTGGGCTTGGGCCCCAACCACTTTTTGAGCAGGTTGATGTGATAACACTGCCTTCTGGAAGGGGAGACCTGTACTCTGTAAGTGGTGTTTCCAATAGTGTCCACTACTGGATATGGGCTCAACCATTCGCTTTGAAATTTTTTTGTGGAAGAGGGTAAGAGCACCAACACCCAGTCACCCACTGACAGCTGTCTCCACTTCTTCCCCGTTGTCATACTGCTTCTTTTGTCTTCCTTGGCTTTTTTCTACGATTGGTGGCGGCCAGAGCTCTAAGTTTCCCAATCCTGGACCTTATCTCTTGTTTGTATTCCAGTAACGATTTTTGTTCATCTTCCTCCTCGTTTTCCCATGCTTCTCGTGTGATCTCCAGGAGGGACCTAGGTTGTCTCCCATATAATAGTTCGAATGCTGAGTAGCCAGTACTACTCTGTACCTGTGCCCGTAGGACATACAAGGCCAGGGGTAATAGCCTGTCCCAATCTTTTCCTTCTGCTGAAAGAATTTTCTTTAGAGTGGTCTTAAGGGTCCTGTTATACCTCTCGACTAATCCGTCCGTCTGCGGATGATACACAGAGGTACGGATGTGCCAGAGGTCTATCGTCCTACACACTTCCTTCATTAACTTCGAGACAAAGGGTGTGCCTTGGTCTGTTAAAATATCTTTTGGAAAGCCAACCCGGGAGAACAGTTCAATCAGTTTTTCTGTTATGTTTTTGGTTGTGGGGGCCCGTAGTGGAAATGCCTCAGGAAAGCGCGTGGTGTAGTCAACAATGACTAATGCGTATGCGTTTCCCTTAGCGCTTTTGGGGAGTGGCCCTATGAGGTCCATCCCTACCCTCTCGAAGGGTTTCCCTATGAGCGGTAAGGGCTGGAGAGGGACAGCAGGTGGACGCTGTAGATTCTTTTTTTGGCACACCTCACATGATTGACAGTACTTCTGGGTGTCTTTGTGAATCCCGGGCCAATAAAAGTGTCAAACTAAATTTTGCGTGTTTTTTTCTGCTGCCGAGTATCCCGCTGTAAGATGTGCATGGGGTAAAAAAAAATTTGGTCACGAAAGGAGACAGGCACCACCAACTGTAGAGTTTCCCCCTGAGCTGCCTCTCTGTACAGTAAATCCTTTTTTATAACAAAGTGTGGGAAGGGAGGAGAGGGGACGTCCTTATACACATGTGCATTTTCCCAGGCGTTAAGAAGTGTGGGATCATTCGCTTGTGAGAACTTAAAACTACGGTCCAGCACCCAAGACTCTTTTGTGATCATTGCAGGGTACGATTGTACCAACGTATCTGACTGTTTGTCTAGGCTCTTTTGGAACATAGCTAGGAACCTGGGATTGTCTACCCCAATGATAAGGGCTTCAGGGAGAGTTTCCACCACCCCCACTCTTACTGTGCTTGTGGAACGGTCGTCAGTGACTAGGGTGACTATGGCTACTGGATAGGGTTTTACATCGCTGTGTACACAGCGTATATGAACTGTTTTGTCAGGTATAATTTGAGATGGTAGCACCCATTCTTTTTGTATCACGGACTGTTTACACCCTGAGTCTAACAACACACTCAACATCTTACCGTTAACCCTTACACTTACATGTCAAAGAGGGGCCCATTTCCGCTGAGAACAGGACAACCTTAGGGATGTACCCCACCTCCATGGGCTCCTCTGCTGGTTTTCTTCTGGGGCATAGGCGGGCAATGTGGCCCCATTCCCCGCATTCAAAACATTGTGGGCCTCTAATCTGTGGTGGTTCAATCTTTATCGGTTTGCTCCTGGGTATGTCCATTGGGATTTTTCTCTCTCCTTTTTGTATGGCGGCACCAGACTTGGGCTGCTTCTCAGGCTCCCAGGGAGAAGCCCGGGTTGAGCTCTCGAATAATTGGCAGCCATCTCAATGGCTTGTTCTGGTGTGAGGTGGGAATGTTGCTTGTGCCACCTCTGTGTTCCGTAAGGTAGTGCCTCCATGAAATGCTCTAGGTAAATTCTGTCCATTATTTCTTCTTTTGTGCTGTTATGAGGGCTTAACCACTTATCAGCGGCCATCTTTAATCTAAAGAAAAAGTTTTAGGGTTTTCTCCTGCCACCCGTCTCTCTTTGCGCAACCGAATGGCGGTAGCCCTCAGCATCTAGACCCAAATGATCCAGGATCACTTCTTTGATTTCGGCATATGGAGTGACACCAGTAGCGTTCGCTACTTGGTACGCTTCCTGAGCTTCCCCAGTCAGTAGCGGGGCTAGAAAGAACGGCCACTTATCTTTGGGCCACCACAAGGCCCTGGCAGCTCTCTCGAAGTTCGTGAGCAATGAGTCTGGGTCCTCCCCTGTCATGTATTTTTGGAGGAACACCCCTGAAGGGTGAGGAAGAGGGGGGCGTCTTTCTCCCTGTATCACTGCAGTGGGCTCTTGTACTACTTTATGCAGGCCTTCCAGCTGTGCTGAGATGGTGTTTTTAAACACTTCACTGTCTTGTTGTGCTGACGCCATTTGTCTTTCAACGGCCCATTCCAGTTTTTCCTGGCCTTTTATCAGATGCTGAATAAGGGTATCCATCACGGGATCACTGATGGAAGGATATCCCACTTCTGACACCAGTTGTGATGGCGTGGAAGGAACAGGAAGTAAACTGCCTCTGGGTAAATAGGGCTTTATTTTCTTTAAAACACGTTTGTGTCTACTGGTCAGTCTTTCAGCTGCAAAGCTTGTGGGACCCGTGGTGACTAGAGGTATCCAGGTCTTCTAGGCAGCTCACTGGTTGGGTCTTGAACTTTCTTCAGTCCGTATAGTAAACGGCAGCCCAAACAGCATAAAAGAAATAAAGGAAGAGGTCAACTATGCTGCTACCTGATAGGCAGTCCAAAAAAGGGGCCAGGAGTGAGGAGACACCTGTAACACTCGTGAACTGTGCACTATATATACAAAGGCAGTTCTGTGAGGACGTGAGGTGTCTTAAACGCAGGTCAGGGGTGTGAGGGATACGGGAGGAGTTCGACGAGTGCCCAGAAGCGAATATGCCATGTAATGATCTATGGGCGTCCCCGCCTCCCCACCAACCCAGAGATACGCTCACGTACCTGAGATAGCCACGCTCTCCCGTGAGCGTGGCTCAGGGATACATGGGGTCGTTGGCCTCCTAGCTCTGCTCCTGCCAGTACTGGTTCTTCTCCGCTGAATGGCTCCACGATACGCCCGAAAGGTGTTCCGCTTCTTCTCACTCCGGTCGCGGCTCCCCTACTCTCCTCTTCCGCTTCGGTGACGTCACACGCCTGGAGATCGGTTTCCGGCGTTATATCCAGTCTTTGACCTGCGGAACTCTCATGGGGCAGAGCCTCGTCACAGTAGAGAGTCCAGTAAAAGGAGCCCTGCTCATTTTCGTCGTTGTTGTCTTGCTCTGTGTTCCATGCCCAGGTCTCCTGTTGAGAGAGAGAGAGAGAGAGGGACGGAGGTAAGGCAGTCCACCAGTCCTTCATCTCGTCTGGTAACCCCTGGGTCTGCCTGGTCACAGGGCCTAAAAAACCATATACTAAAATAGTGGTATAAGAACCACGTGAGAGTTAGAAAGCAGGCCTAGGGCCTTTGGAATCGCTGGGGCTGCCTAGAACCACCAAAGGATAGGATGTAGGAGGCCCACGGGAGACGCGTGCAGTGCCTAAACACAGCCACAGGTTACCATTGACTTTTTATGGAGAACAAACAAGTTACAATTTTAAAGATTAAGGGCACTTCTAGGTGAATTACGATGGAATCCTTTTAGACTAGGACACTTCGAGAGTCAAGACCCACGGGAGCACCGGAGTACTCATGTTACCTCACCCAGGGAAGCCGGGTGCATAGGTGTCTTTTGGTGTCGGGTTTCGTCGTCGATTCCAATGGAGAGCTGCGAAGAAGTGCTGCAGGCGAACAGAGGAAAGTGTCGGGGTGGATCTAAGAGTGGATCGGAGATGTGAAGAACCTGAAAGCAGAAGGGACAGAGTCTGGGTCACTAGCCAGTGACCAGGATTGCGATAGGAAGATGCCAGCCAATGTTGGCTGATTTCAGTTGAGAAGGTGAAGTATGTCTCTTCAGCCACGAGGACCAGGAGGTGTTGACAACAACCAAGAGCTGGATTCAAGCTGTCCCACAAAGGATCTAGTTGACTGCGGTGTCAGTATCCGGATTGAACCCAACAAACCTTGGCAAACGCAATCCACGCAAGATGTAGAGATTGGCTTTAGTGCAGACCAGCAAGGTCTGAGGCACTCCTCCTTTGGAGAGGAGGGGGAGCAAGCCTGCAGCAACCAGGAAAGCAGAGTAAATCAAGGATTAGTTTTCGTGGGGGCTCACTAGCCGTCGGACTAGGAACCGCAAAGACGCATTGAGCTGAAATGCACAAAGCGGGCCCACGGGACACTCGTGGAGTGTGGGCCTCTGAGCTTCAGTGCAAAAGATGCTCTGGGCTGGGGCTTCAAGCACCCCAATGCACAACAACGGGATACCTCGGGAAGTAGGTGCAGCTTGCAAAATGCAGGATGTCCAGGAGTTCCGGTCCCACATCTCTCGTGTCTTCCACAGGTCTCAGCTTTGCTGGGAGCACATGTCAGTGTCAGAGATGTCTGGAAGTCCATGTTTTGTGTTGCAGATTCTTTGGGATCTGGCAGGAGCCTCGAAAATAAAGACCGGCAAAGATGCAGTTGATGCCTGTTTGAACAGGGTGATCATTCCTTGACCACAAGGGATATTTCTTCCGTCTTCCAGTTGATATGGAATGTCGAAGGTCAAAGATATATGTTGCAGAGTTTCGTCCAGGATAATCTAAAGTCCTTGGGACTGGGGTTCTATACTCATAGTAAGTTTAGGGGTTGGACTAACTCTAAGGTCCCTCCTATAGGTGGACCCCTGGGGAGGGGGTGGTTACACCCCTTCCCCTTTGTCCAGTTTCGCGCCAGAGCTGGGGCTGAGTGCCCCAGCAACCGGTTTGAACTGGGAAATGCATGGACCACCTTGTGTGCCCCAGGCAGTATCTGAAAAGCATTCACTGAATGCAACCCACCCTGCCCCAATACACTAAAGCCTGTCTGGGGAGGTACTAGCACCTTCCTGGACAGGAAACCTATTGTCCAGGCCTCCCCTGACAGAGTTTCGTCCAGCAGCAGGAGGGCAGACTCGTGTCTGTGGCAGCAGGATCCATTTTGTGATGCTTGGGCTCTGTTTAACTTTAACCAGGTTTACCAGTAACTACATGTCTTCTCCCTCTAGAAGGGTGGAATGCTACCCCTGCCGCCTGAACTGGCGGGGCGATAGTATTCCAAAGGGCTTGACACCTTGCACAACATGTTTTGATAAAGCCAAACCAAAGTTAGCATTAACTGCAAGGATTATAATGCACTTAAGAGTATATGGTATGGCTATATCATAGAACAGCTATAAGGAGATGGTTCTGAAAGCTACAGAGGGGCTCAGCTCATGCTAGGGCACCCTCTCACACATAACCAAGCACTCTGCCTCCAGGATTGTCAAAGCCTGCCATAGGAGTGACTTATAGGTTAATATGTGTCTATATACGCCCGAAACGTGCCATAGAATGAGGAGGTGAATGAAATAAAAGAAATCTGCCACTTTAAGGTCCTGGTGGTCCGTTTTTCTTCAGTTCGCCGTTTGGAAGTGCTGGAGTTTGGTTCGCATATATATATATATATATATATATATATAAAATATATATATATATATAAAATATATATATATATATATATATATATACATACATACATACATACATACATACATACATACATACATACATAGATAGATAGATAGATAGATAGATAGATAGATAGATAGATAGATAGATAGATAGATAGATAGATAGATAGATAGATAGATAGATAGATAGATAGATAGAGATATAGGTATACTATATCTAAGTAAGGGGTGATTACACCACCTTACCCAGGTTGCAATTGCAGACCTGTGGTGTTAGTTTGGAAGGCTACCCAGGGGTGGCACAATACATGCTGCAGCCCCTGGTAGGCCTAGGTTGCACCTATGCCCTGGGTACCTAAGGTACCATATACAGGGGCTCACAAGGGTGACCCAGTAACCAATCTGGTATGTACCTAAATTATATGGTATCAATTTAGAGAGAGAACAGCTAGGATGTGGGCCTGATTAGCAGGGCCACAGCCATACTAAGGTCGTAAAACCAGTGCATCACAGCAAAAATTGGGGGTAACCATAAGAAGCAGACCCTACTCTCCTACAAGCATCCCAAGCCTCTTTCATATAGGGTTACCTTCTCCTATTTTCCCATTGTCATGTGCCAATACTCCACACACTGACAGGCACCAAGGTCAAAATATCAACAGCCTCCTTTTGCAGTGCATCTGGGATTCTTTACAGCATCCAGTGCATTTATTTATGGTCTTGCATAGTGTAAACAAGACCCTATGGTGTCAGAGCACCTACGTTACCGGGTTGCAAAGAATTCCTGTTCAAGAATGAAGCAATAAAAAGCTATAGTTGTAAATAGATTGGCAGAGAGAAATGATATAGATGAGTTGACCGACTGCAAAAGGAGGTAATCATCACACCCAGGAGTACATCACAGGTACACACAGATTATCCATTGTGAGTGTGTGCAGCGCTTCTGAGTCATGTTTCAGGGTTAAAGTTCTAGTGGAGATTATGAGTACATTCTGACTGTATATCCATCTACTCGGGATTCCATGTGGCCACACTGCTTGAAGCAATTGTTTCCACTCCCTGTTAGTAGTATTTGTGTACACACTCTCTTTGAGCACTTTGATTAGCATGGATTTCACTCTGCCGTTTCACGTACTATATGTGTTTGCAACTATTCTGTTGAATTTTTAAACGTTGGTCTGAAACAAATTCATGTATGACCAGCAACAAAATGCTTGTTTTCCTCACAAGAGGTCTGTTGAGTACCCTTCTTGATTGCCCAAGGAAAGGACGACTCCTCCCAGTAGCCAAAATGCCACCCTGCACTGAATAGAAACGCATGAAGTATCTCTTTATCTCTCACTTATCATCAAGGCACTACACACACCCTGATATTAGGGAAAGGGAAAAGCCAAGCAAATATATCCTCTGAAAGTTCCATCTGCACAAAGCAAAAATCAGGGACAAATACAGTAGCAAGAAGCGAAGAACGCAACAAAAAATACATGCAGTGTAAATGCATCCATCACTTGTTAATGCCTACTTCTATGTGGTTCAGACAGGAAGTGATATCACAGGAATAGGCTGTACTTCATCTAAGATTGAGTACCTCAGTAGATGTATCTGACCAGACCATCATCTTGGAAAGGGACGTTTATAAAACGTATTCACAATCCTTTCCTGAAACTCATGGCGTTGGTTTGGCACACAAAGAACCCCAAGTTAGACACCCTTTGCCCATCGATATCCGGCAGTCCTGCTGCTGTCCCTTTTGCATGACACTCTGCGCGACGCATATAAGTTTGCTTCGGGTGACTGCACCCATGAATAACGCCAACGTGGTCTGGGCAGCAATTACACGTAGCCAAGAAATGAGCAGCAACATATTCCTGACTGAATAAGAAGCGTGCCGTCTTCTCCTGAATGCTTATAGTCTCTGCTAAGCTCTTCGCACAGATGTAACAGTAGGTTTTCTTTTGATTTTTAGTATGTATCCAATTTCCATAACAGTGCCTACATGATCATAGTTTGCCAGCACCTACACCTACACTTGAACCCGTGACAGTACTTTACCAGTTGCGCTGTAACCCGCTTATGTATATATGCGTGTGGTATTGTATAGTGCAAACCTATCGGAAGGGCAGCAAAGCTCTGTACAGGGTCAATGGCAGGTACACAGCCAAGAAGTGATTGGAGGTTTTTGCTGGATTACGAGAGAAATGGACTGTTTTGCGACTTGACATAGTGCTGTTAGTGGAGGCGTGGTTCAGCTCTTTTCTAAATAGGAGCAGGGATGAGCCGGACCTGGGGGAGTCGTTGCTGGTGGATGTTGTTCTAGGTCCTTGGTGCGTACATGGAGGCTTGTTTCTCTGTTCCTCTTTCTTTTCTGCACTCCTTCGTATCCAGTCCTGTCTGCATGAGTGCAAACAGTCTCCATAGGTGAGGAGTTTTCATAGTCACACTTTCTTTGGTAGAGATATCGGTATTAAGTGTTTGTTGGTTTTCTTCGTAATGTGTTCCTTGAGGGTGAGGTTGGTGTTCAGGGTGAATTTGAGTGGCTTCGTGTAGCCTGGAAGCTAGAGTTCGATTCTCTCCAGGTTCACGTTCATAAGCCAGGTTTGGACCAGATATTTGCTTCATTTGATCTATCTCTTGCTACCGCAGCCTCACCGTTTCATATTACAGGTTGTTCCAAATGTCTAATATCTGAATGGTGGAAGCTCTCTCTTTTTATGTTGTATGTAGGGGATTATGTTCTGGAATGTGGAAGCCTTCATGTGCCGGCAGACCTGTGGATTGCAAGGTGAGAGAAGGCCAAAGGATGCCAGGAATAAAACCTCTGCTTGAAGACGTTTAATACTGCACAACTTAGTGACACGTTGGTTTATCTTTCTCAGAATGGTAAACCACTGTGTTAGCCTTTTGCACTTGAATCTATGACAGATGTTGCGGAATCTTGTACTGACAACCCAAATTAAACGAGCAAACACAGTACTCAACAGGCTCATCTGTGCGGGGACAGGTTCTCTGTGTCACAATAATTGAAGAAAGTAGGCAGCAGCAGAGAATCAGGTTACCCATAATTTAACTGCAATTGTATCTCGACAGAACTGGGCTTCAAGTGCTTTGACGAATTAGCATAGAGTTGTGAAGAGGAAATAAAGTAGACACTCAAGAGGAGGGGTGGAATCATATGTGACCACCCCTTTTCATCTCTAGGTAGGATTATTTTGACATTGTGCTCTTACACCACATCTTCCTAATAACAGACACCAGTTTTCTGTAGATACCTTTCTTGAAAGCTAGAGTCAAAATCCAAATCCAAAAAAGGCATGTTTTCAAAGTGCCAGTTTAGGTCAGAAACCGAGAAATGGTCTTCCTTCTGCATAGGCTAGTCGCGGACATGTTTGATGAAGATCATTCCTGGATTGGACCTTCACTACAACTCAGTCTTGACTTGCTGGACTTGTCCAGTCATCACAATATGAAACTATATGTGAGCTGCATGTGGCCCCAATGCCTCCAGCTGGAATGCAGTTCTACCCAAGGTGTCTGGCCTATATGAATGCTGAAACGGTTTCTCAAGTGGCACAAGTATCCCCAACAAGTAGTGCTAAGTGAAGAGTCCAGGAACGCCTGTCACTGGACCCTGGAAACTGCAGATGCTGGTTGAGTAGTCAAAAGCGATGGTAGAGGAACTGAGTCAGTGGTCCATGGGAGAATGTCAATGATCTACAAAATTGCAGGTGATGAGCTCCGGAGTAGTGGCTCTGTCTGGCGAACTTGCTTCACTGCATCAACAAATGAAATGTCCTTCCGCACCCTAACAAGATTCCTATGCTGTGCTAAAACCTTCTTACCTGCCTTAATACTGCTAGGCATCATGCACTAGGGCTCAAGAATACTCTTATGCTGGGCTTTGAGGGTGTCTAAAGATAACTGAGAGTTTAGTGTAGAACTACCAACATAGCTACATGTGAGCCATTAACAAGAGGTCTGCAAGTTCCTTCTGATATGCCCACGTTTTCCTGCCATGAAAGCTACTGAACCCATCCAGAAGGGTTTCCTAAATTCTTATAAACATGCAGACAAATTAAATGTTCAGCCATGACCACTAGTCCCTGGTTTGCTTTCTTTTTATCCCCATAAATAACTACTACTGGCTGCTTTCAAGTTACTAACCTTGAATTACAACCTGTATAATATAAAAGATGACTGTTAGACATGGCCCTTCTGAGGTAAAATTGCCCCATAATGTTTAGCTTTTTCCTCCTAGTCTTTGCAGACTCTCTCTGCATGACCTTAGAAATGTGGGCACCTTCTCACTGTACTGCAGAGGGAGGGTGCGTTTTCCACCTTGCCCACATTGGGAAGGGGGCTGCGGTGTGTTCAGGTGCTGTACCTCCATGCGCCCCATAAACAGGTACACCATATACCCGGGGCAGGTATGGCATTGGCTGGTAGGGGAGACATAGCACTGAGTGTGCCACCCACCCGATAGCCTGTCTGCCGTGTATCGGGTCTGTCAGAGCAAGCCCATGGGGAGCCATTGTGCCCCTGCTTAGTTTGGCATCACTTACGCCTCAGCCAACCCTGAGTAGGTCGTTCCGTACCATAAGGGTACCCCCCCCAGGAAACCCCTGAAAGGCTCATGGGTGGTGGTAGGTTGAAGGTGAGGCGGGTAGATATGGATTGAGTGAGGAACCCCCACGGGGGCGTCCCCTACTATGGAGCTCAGCTTTCCCCAGGGGAATATCCTGGGGTGGGGCTAATTCTCCTGTGGGGACTCCAGGCTCTGAGGACATCCTCACTGTTGAGGCAGTGTGGAAGTGCATGTGCCTTCCTACACAGGACGGAAGAGGCGCTGACATGGTGTTCTGGAACATGGGCCAGTCTGTGAGAAGGCGCACCTGCTCCTGTGGAGTATTAACTGAGTGCGCACCCTGGCCTTTGTGCTGTTTTGAATACATGTCCAGCCTGCTTTCTCAGGCTTGAGGTTGCGCCCTGGCAGCTCTGGCATGTTGGGTAGGTGCCCAGTCTGAGACGCAGAGGGGGAGGCTTAGCCATTCTCTATAAAATCTCTGCTGTCTGCCGCATTCAGGTTCTCTCTGAGCCCTCCAACTCCTTTCAGGCTCTGCATTTTGTTATTACCTCCTCCCCTTCGACTTCCTTTACGGGTCTTCTCATTTATAGACCTCCTGGCCCCAGATCTTATTTTAGCCATGATCTCTTTAGAATCCTGGAACCCTATTTTGGTAAACCTCATTTTACCATTCTGGGGGATCTTAATTTCCATCTAGATGACATGACCTCGAAAGATACTCTGTCCCTGACGGACCCACTCTCCACATGTGGTCTGCTTCAGCTGGCTGGCCATATCTTGGATGGGGTGTTTTCCAATGACCCGAGGCTCTCCACGGGTCCCCCAGTACCTTTGGCTTGGTCAGATCACTTAGCTGTACCCTTAGAACTGATTTCTCCCTCTGAGCCACGGTCCACGGTGGTCCACGTCAAGAAAACTCTTAAGAGATGCTATGGGAACATCTCAAATAATGCCCTTGCCCCCCTAATAGGGTCTGTTGGCATCCTGGCTTCTAGGGATGCCAGTGCTGCTGCACAGGAACTTCACAATTCCATCTCCAGAGCTGTGGATGTGATATTACCAGCATCTCTTCGCTACTCAGCAAGGGCCAAACCCACTGCCCCCTGGATCATGGAGCCCTTGAGGCTCCTGAGACAGAGCTGTAGGAGGCAGGAGAGAAAATGGCGTAAAACCTGGGAGCCCTCTGACAGAGATTCCTTTAAGCGGATGCTGGCAGGGTATAAGGCTAGGATTATTAAGGAAAAGCAGGAATATTTTACTAAGCGGACGACGTCCCTCACTTCATCAAGGGAACTTTTTAAGATCGTCGACTCCCTGTGCTCCCTGCAAGAGCCTGACCCGGTTGTGGGCTCGCAGGAGCTCTGCGACAGGATATCAGACTTCTTTCATACTAAAAATCGCAGATATTCATCTGACGCTAGAAGCACAAAGAAAGACGTTAGCGGTTAGCCCCAGCCCTTCTCACACTAGCCTAGTTTCCTGGACTAGAGATCCATCCAAGACTCTTACAGTCTTTCCACCTCTTAATATTGAAGATCTGGATTCCCTACTGAATAAAATTAAATTTGGCTCTCCACTGGGCCCCTGTCCGTTGAAAGTTCTGAAGGAATGTAGGCACACCTTGCTACCTCCATTATTGGAGGTGATGAATGGCGTAATACTTCAGGGAATTTTCCCGGTAGCCTGAGAAAAGGCGATAGTTAAGCCCTTACTTAAAAAGCCCACCCTCGACCCGAATATACTCAAAAATTTTAGACCCATTTCCTTGCTGCCAGCACCAGCTAAAATGTTGGAATCCCACCTTAATTTTCATCTTTCCACCTTTCTTGACTCCTCTGGGTTCCTGGACCAGTCCCAACATGGGTTCAGGAAACTCCACAGTACTGAGTCAGCGCTTACGGTGGTGATGAAACATTCGAGCGAAGGTGGACCAAGGACAGACCACATTGTTAGTCCTACTTGATCTGACAGTTGCATTTGACACCCTATCTCCCTCGACTTTAACAGCTCGTCTGAGGGAGATAGGGGTACAGGGCCCAGCGCTTGGCCTTCTGTCCTCGTTTCTAGCTCTAAGAGAGCAGAGGGTCAAGCTTGGAGAGTTCCTCTCCCCTGCCAAACCAGTGCAATGTTGGGTGCCACAAGGGTCGGCGCTAAGCCCGACCCTGTTCAACATCTATGTGGCCCCACTTGCTAGGTTAGTAAAATCGCAGGGGATGGAGGTGGTATCATATGCAGATGATACTCAGATCATGGTGTCCTTGGCTCATTCGGTCGACACCGTTGCATTCAGCTTCAGGAACTGCATGCAAGCAGTTTCTGAATGGATGATTCAAAATTAATTAAAGCTAAACGGTGATAAAACCGAGGTGCTGATTTTCGGCAAGGACCGGGATGTGTGGTCTAGTGAGTGGTGGCCCCCTTCATTGGGAGCCTGTCCGACTCCATCGCACTCAGCTAGGAACCTTGGTGTTCTTATAGACACCTCGTTGTCTATGAACCTTCAGGTAGACAGAACTGTGGCCACATACTGGGGAGTCATTAGGATTCTTAGAAGAATCGCTCACTATCTGTCCCCCCAGGCTCGAAAACAGACCGTGGTCGCACTGGTCTCCTCCTGGCTAGATTATTGCAATGCTTTGTATGCAAATATCAATAAGGCCTTGATCCAACGCCTGCAGAGTGTTCAGAACGTGGCCGCCAGATTTGTTCTGGACATTCCCATCTTCTCCTCTGCCACGCTAGCTAGGAAGGACCTTCATTGGCTCCCGATCCAGTTTAGAATTTCATTTAAAATCCTGTGTCTGGTTTTCGGAGCCTTATTTGCGGACCCCTCGGATGCCTTAGGCTAACATGTTATACTCCCAGCAGGAACCTTCGCTCTTCCAACAGGAATCTTCTGTGTGTTCCTCGCATTAGGAAGGTCAGATGGGGAGGAAGGGCTTTTGTTACTGAGGCTCCTCGATTGTGGAATTCCCTGCCTGTGGAGATTAAGGTGCAACCGTCGCTGTCCCTCTTTAAAAAGGCTTTAAAAATTTGGTATTTTAAAGAGGCCTACTAGTAAGCTCTCACCGGGCATAAGACAGGTATTTGGATTAGGCGCCTTGACGCCCATTGGGCTAAGTAGCGCATTATAAAACGCTGTTCATTCATTCATTCAATGTGGGCCAATGAGTGCATACCAGTATGCACTCATACCCGGGACAGGTCTGCCATGGCAGGCTAGAGTTCATGCGCTTGCACCCATGGTGCTAGTGGCGAAGGGCCCGGTCTGCTATTGCAGGCCGGGTGAGCGCAATCGCATTCATCAGGGGACAACCCATGTCTGGCTGGCCGGGCTGGGTGGTGTGTGCACATTGGCATCAATACTGAGTAAACTCACAAGCAGCCTGTCAGTGCAGGCCAATGTGTGTGCACACCCGCACCTATGGTGCCTGAAATCACGTGTGCAGCCTGTCATCGCAGGCCATGTGGGCGCACTGACCCCCCTTGTTAGTTAAACCCACGTCTAGTCTGACATCACAGACTGATGTGTGCTTACTTGCACCTCTGATGCTGGGGACTGCGTGTCTGACCTGCCATTGCAGGTACGTGTGCGGAATAGCGCATGTGCGCCCAGGTAGTGAGGAATACATGTGTGTGTTCTCACTACCGATGAGGCTTGCTCTTCTCATAAATTAATATGGGGAAGTGGTTGGCATTGCTTCAGGCTGCAATAGTGGGTTGCAGAGGGGCATCCTTATGGTGTTTCCTATGAATGGATTTCTGGTGCCAAACCCTTTTCAATGGTAAAGCTGATATTGGCATAATTCGCTTAGAAATCCCAAGATGTCCCGTGAGGGATATACACCATCTACCTTACATCTGGATAGCAGTGCCCTCCTAAGTGCTCACATCAGCTGCTACATTTCAGCGGGTAGCGTGAACGTGGACCTAAGACTTATACCTAGAGACTGGGAGATATGTCTTATCTTATCTTATCTTAAGAGGGACTTGTATAGCGCTCTGTCACCATAGGTTTCCTGGCGCTGGGTGGTACTGAGAGATGTAGAGAGGGGGAGCTAGCCAGACTGTGTAAAAAGATTGGTTTTAAGAAGTTTTCTGAATTCCAGCAGAGACATGGAGGATTTGAAAGATAACGGCAACTGGTTCCAGAGTTTGGGAGCCAGATGAGCAAATCTGCAACCACCATATTTTTTGAGTTTGATTGGGACTGCGGTCAGAAGTTGACGGTGGGAGGACCGAAGGTTGCGTGCCGGACGGTAAGGAGTCACTAGGGACTTCAGAAAGACGGGGGACGTACCAGTCACAGCTTTGTAGGTCAGGCAGCCGATCTTAAATGCAGCTCTCTGTTCGACCGGCAACCAGTGGAGTTTACAGAGTAGTAGTTTTGCAGACTGCCACTTCGGGGTCTTAAAGGCTAGTCGGGCCGCCAGATTCTGCACGACTTGCAGCCTATGTAGCAGGTATTTCGGTAGACCATGATACAAGGAGTTGGAAAAATCCAGGCGGGAGAGCACAAGGGCGATTAAAACTTGTATCAGGGCTTCAGGCGAGAGTAGGTGGGAAACTTTCCTGATTCTCCGAAGCTGAAACATACACGAGATACGACTGCACCAACCTGAGGCTTGAGGGAGAGCTCTGAGTCTATGATAACCCCCAGGCTCTTTGCCGATTTAGCCGGGATGGGCGGGGCGCCCAGCTCTGTAGGCCAAAACTGTGGGCCCCAGTGAGTGGAGCTACTGCCAGGGAGAATTAGCTCAGTCTTCCCTGGGTTCAGCTTGAGCTGATTAAGGTTCATCCATTGCTGGATATGTAACATGACCGCCTGACAGTCGAGAGCTGCGTTAGGGGTGTTAAGAGGGAAGATGATTTGCAGGTCGTCTGCATAATTGAAGACGGTAATGTCCCAGCTATTCAGGGAATGGATGAGCGGGCGAAGATAAAGATTAAAAAGCAGGGGAGACAGAGAGGAACCCTGAGGCACTCCACAGATGAATGGTTCCCTAGTAGCTGTGAAAGGACCCAGGTGAACAGCCTGGGTTCTGCCTGTCAAGAAGGATTTAATCCAGACCAGAGCCGAGCCCCGGATACCGGCTTGCTCGACACGGTGGAGAAGGATGTTATGGTCCACCGTGTCGAACGCTGCCGACAAGTCCAGAAGGATCAGGGCCTGAGGAGACCCTTTGTCGGCGTTGCTCCTGAGAGAGTCCATAACCGCTAAGATCACAGCCTCAGTAGAGTGGGCAGGTCTGAAGCCAGCTTGGTTAGGCTCAAGGTAGCCGGAGGACTCGATGAACTGAGAGAGGCAGCAGGTGACATGTGCCTCCAAGATCTTAGAAAAATAAGGCAGGAGAGAAATAGGCCGATAGTTGGCAAGGTCCTCTGGGTCGGCTCCGGGTTTTTTCAGCAATGGTACCAAGGCAGCTTCCTTGAAGGAGTTGGGTACGATGCCGGCCTCAAGAGAGGTGTTGAGTAGAGGCAAGATGCAGTTGGGCAGAGCCAAGCAGATGTCCCTGAAGACAGAGGGAGGGCAGCAATCATTGGGGGAGCCAGATTTGACTCGGGAGGCAAGTTTGGCGAGGGAAGGAGAGTCGAGGAGGGGAAAGTGTGACAGTGAACATGGGTTACCAAGGGAGGGGACAAGTGGAGCAGCAGGGGGGTGCGGGGGGATAGTGTACAAGGAAGTGGCGGAGCACGGCGTTAGCCTCCTTGGCTTAACGCCGTGCTCCGCCACTTCTGAAAGGTTGCACCATATTTGCAAGAATGTGGTGCAGCCTTGTGTATCCCCCAGCGATGGTGCTAAGTTTAGCAACTTAGCGCCAACACAAGCACCCTTGCACCATAGTGGAACAGTGTCTGCGTGCAGGGCAGGATTGTTTATGTGTAGAAAGGTGTCCCTTCCTGCACATAAACAATTCTAAAATACCATTCTGTTACTTTCATGTGTGCTGCTTAATATAGCACACATGAAAGTGACAAAATGGCATTTTTTCTAAAGGTTTGTTTATGTACGGGAAGGGACACCTTCCTGTTCATAAACAAACAATGGCATTTTGCTTTTTCCATGTGTGCTGCACAAGGCAGCAAACATGGAAAAAGCAAAACCAGGACTTACCTGGTCTTAATATTGGTGCTGCCTCCTATGTACGCCACCATTGTACATAGGGGGTAGAGTCAAAATGAATGAGTATTGCGGTGGAATGCCCACTGCAACATCCACTGCCCACCCCTTTTACACTAACCATATTGTGAAAGGGGGCCTTATGTATAAGGCAGCATTAAGCCACGTTAAGTGGCTTACCACTGCTTTGTGCATAAGGCCACCACAAAGTCGGTAAAAGTGGCGATAGGGGCTTGTACATATGCCCACAGATTGTCTAATGCGGAGCCCAGAAATCTTGCCTTAAACACAGGAACCCTGACACTCATAAGCGTTTTGTTGTTTGGAAGTGGATTGACTGCATCTCTCACGTGTGACAGACCGACTGCATGCGCACTGCATTGCTGTGTCTGATTCACAGGGTGAGACGCTCGAAGGTGGGCGTGTACCCGTAGTAGTGTCGCATTTTACCTAATGTGGCTCTGCTGAACTTGCGCCTGTGTGTGTGACTGAACGTGTCTGGTGCAACCTCATCCTCGTGCACTGGATGTGATGCCTTCTTTCCAGCTAGGTACAGAATTTGCAACTCTTCATTATGTTTGACCAGAATTGCGTGGTGCAACTCATATCAACGTACACTGGTCATAGTGCCTTATTTCCAGGATGGTGGGGATATTGAAATTCATTATATTTGAGATCTGAAGTGTCTGGTGCAACCAAAGCGCATCAGGTGCTGTGCCCAGATTTTCTGGGCACGGCTTTCATCATTGTGTACCTGTCGTGTCTGGGAGGTGAGGTTGGTTATTTACCATTCAGGGGTATAGGACAAGTTGGGTGACTAAGAAGGCGGAGGTAGGCTGGGCCACGGAGTCTGTAGAGGGTGTACCAGTGGCACCACATTAGGGTGCTGAGTGTGTATGTGTGCAAGAGCGTTCCGTACAGACTGCTGGATACCTATTGCACCGTACAGCAGTGCAGTGAGTGTGTGTGATAGTATGCAGACTGCCTCTGATTCACGGAACTGGCTGGTGGTGCAGCGTTATACGTTGATTTTATGCTACGAGCACAATACATCTGACATTGGGTTTTCCTGTGTGGCTCTGGGCCGCAGTGTTGCTAAAAAGTGTTCTTGTTTCATTTATGTACAAGTGTTCTTGTTTCATGTTTGTTCATTTTGCTGTGACCCAGGGTGTGCCATATAACTGAGTGGGACTGTATTATCAGGATTTCCAGGACCTGGGGCAGACAGCATGTCGCACCGCATAAGGGTGCTCCCTCTGTGGGTGGGAAAGTGGTTAGATTAGGAAATGTCCCCACGTACATACTGTTGATATCGTAATCATACGAGTGGGCCTAGTACTGCTAGTAAGAATTCCAAATGTGTTTTATGCCCAAAGGTATCTGATGTTCATGTTATAAAGATTGTATATGTGTGTTTAATGCAAAGTTTTTCCATACATCCTGTGTGAAGTCTTTTTTGTGACTCAGAGTAATTTTTCACGACGGACTGCTGTACCTTTGCTTTACAAATTACCCCTGGATTAAGCCTGACTGCTCAGTGCCAAGCTGCCCAAGGGTGAGCACAGGATATACAGTGAGTGTAATCACCCACCTTAGATGGGAGCGGTAGGTTCTGCCTGGCTGGGGGCATCGCTTCAGCCAACCAGAAAATGCCAGTTCCAACAATGACACTCAATGTTCTATGTACCATCTACATGGCCATCCAAAGCAAGGGTCCAGGTCAACTGCAGAGCATGTCCCGTTTTCTGTACAGAGCATGAACTTCTGATTTTATGAGAGTCTAAAAACATGCCTACCAATGTTAAGGTCACAACAATATAGATACATGTTACTCAATAGTACATCCCTGAGAAGGTAGCCAGGATGCCCTCCTCTTCAAGAAATTCTTTAATACCATTTTGCTTTTCACTCAAAAGACAGAATACAGACAGGAAACAGACACCGGTCCATGGACTTGGAGGTGGGCACTTCCTTATATAGGTGAGAAGAAAATGATGTTGATGTTCAGCCACCAAACATATATTTACAAAAACTGAAACACCGGTATTTCAAAGGGGAATTGAGTTTATTTTGCCAAAAGGAAAAGAGTGTATTTGATAGCAAAATATATTACTTTTCTTAAACTGAAAAGGTGATGTTTGGGGGGCAAAATTATTTCTCTAGTGCTGTCTGAAAACACTACTATATAAGTAGTGTAAACAGTCTGCTGTAGGCCACCTGCACTGCCTGAAATGGCACAATTGTGTATGTTTTTTGCAACCCTGCTACCTTTTCCTTCTAAGAAGATACTCAGTCACAACATAGGATCAAGAAACTACTTGGAAGGGGCAGAATAGGAAGCAAATCGTTTAAGTTGTAGCTAGATGCTAAGGCAAATGGTATCTCACGTTCCATTGCATTTTATAAACTCGCTTTATAATGTATAGCTTATTTGAAATTATGCTTAATACGGCACCATTCTAAAAACAATGTATCAACATTGTCTTGGGATCAATAAATCTGCAACAATTCTGGGGAGGGTCAGGCTTGCTAAGTGCTCCTTGAAAGTGCAGGTAAAATGACACCAGGACCCTTTAAATGCCTACGGCTTTTAGCACACTGTGACAGCGTTAAACTGTTCTATATTATCCCTGGCGTTTGGGGTGCCTTCAGCTATATCATGCTGTTACATATTCACCATTTTTCTGCTATCTCACAGCCTTCACCAAGTACAATTTGTAATTGTTTTATCTCATTTAGAAAAGACCCTGAAATGTCTTTGTGCACCTCTAGCATACTCTGCTTTTGCCGCTGGGCCTGTTCTTCCGGAGTCCCCATCCCTGGACATGGCCTGCTGCTGTGCCTGGGCTACTAATAAGCAGTGTCAGAATGGCCTGAGGAACTTGACCGAGGATGACATCACACACTATCCATCATCTCATTGCACTGGGGCCATTTGCTGACTGCCTGGCCTACCATCAAATAGGGATCTTGGACATAGACTGCCCATAAACTAATTAACTTCAGTGCATTAAAATACATCTGTGGTGCATATCAGGTAGAAGTGAATGAATACTTTGCCTCTCTACAGGATATTGTGGTGGTAGGATGAGGGCATAAGAGATAAGGTGCTATTATGAATGAATGAATGTAGCATTTATGTAGAGCCGGCTTACTCCGACGGAGTATCTCCATGCTAAGCAGTAGCCACATACTAGGATCAGAACTAGTTAGAAGCAGGTAGACCCAATGCTCCTACTAACTCTGTCTAAGGAGCCAGGTCTTCGAGTTTTTACGGAAACTTGCCTCAGAAGGTTCAAGTCTCAGGTTGAGTGGCATTGAGTTCCCCAGCTTGGCTGCACGGAGACCAAAGAAACAACCCCCCAGTTGTGCATGACTCACTCTAGGAATTATTGCCAGGGCTGCTCCCCAAATTAAGTACTCTGGAAGGGGTGTAAGCATTGATCAAGGGGAAAAGATAGCTAGGACCCCTCCGATTCATTATCCTGTGCACAAAACACAGAACTTTAAATGAGATTCTGTGTTTAATAGGAATCCAGTGAAATTCAGCCAGACCGGGGCTTATAGTGGTCCATTTCGGATTTCTTAACAGCATCCTGGCTGCTACATGTTGTACTCTTTGAAGCATTGCCAGCCTGCCTTTAGAAATCCCGAAGTAGAGCACATTGCAGTAATCAAGCCGGGACAACAGCAGGGCCTATGTTACTGTTTTTTTGTGCTGAGTCCGGTATTAGCCTCAAAAACTTCCTTAACAGCCTCAGCACTCCAAAACAGGTGCCCACTGTGGCCCTGATCTGACTTTCAAATGATAGCTGAGCGTCAAAAAGGATGCCTGGATTTTTCACTTTAAGTTTGGAATAGGGGTGGGGCCCAGATCAATTGGCCACCACGCCGAGGACCAGATTGAGGGCTATTTCCCAACCACCAGCACCTCTGTTTTATTTGCATTTAACTTCAGGCATCTAGCCAGCATCAATCAATCAATCAATCATAACACTTGTATAGCGCGCTACTCACCCGGCAGGGTCTCAAGGCGCTTGGGGGAAGGGGTCTGCTATTGCTCGAACAGCCAGGTCTTGAGTTATCTCCTGAAGGCGAGATGGTCCTGGGTCAGCCGAAGATGGATGGGGAGGGAGTTCCATGTCTTGGCCGCCAGGTAGGAGAAGGATCTGCCACCAGCGATGGTTCTTCGGATGCGTGGGACGGCGGCGAGAGCGAGGCTTGTCGAACGAAGCTGGCGGGTGGGCGTGTAGAAGGTCAGGCGGTCGTTGAGGTACTTGGGGCCCAGGTCGAGGAGAGATTTGTGTGCGTGGATGAGGAGCCTGAACGTGATCCTCTTGCTGACGGGGTGCCAGTGCAGGTCCTTCAGGTGGCCGGAGATGTGGCTGCGTCGGGGGATGTTCAGGATGAGTTGGGCGGAGGCGTTCTGGATGCGTTGGAGTCTTTTCTGTAGCTTGGCTGTGGTTCCGGCGTAGAGGGCGTTTCCGTAGTCCAGTCGGCTGGTGACGAGTGCCTAGGTGACCGTCTTCCTGGTTTTGGTCGGGATCCATCGGAAGATCTTGCGGAGCATGCGTAGGGTGTTGAAGCATGATGAGGAGACGGCGTTGACTTGTCTGGTCATCAAGAGGGAGGAGTCCAGGATGAAGCCCAGGTTGCGTGCGTGATCTGTTGGCTTGGGGGTGGCGCCCAGGGCGGGGGGCCACCAGGAGTCGTCCCAGGCGGAGGGCTATGGTCCCAGGACGAGGAGTTCCGTTTCATCCATGTCGCTAGGTCAGCTAGACAGGATTTGAAATTTACTGCAGCCCTGATGTCATCGTTTGCTAGTGTGATAACTACTTGAGTGTCATTGGCATATGACACCATTCTCACTCCATGGCCATTGATAACGTCAGTCAGTGGGCGGAGATATGAGTTAAAAAGAGTAGGACTCAGTGCTGATCCATGGGGCACTTCTCGCTGAAGGGGATAATGTAAGAGGTATATGGCTTATTAGTTACCTGGAGAGAGCGCTTATGGAGAAAATCTGTAATCCATTCAAAAGCTCTACCCTATATGTCCTGTGTCCACAATCTTTCCAGTAGCACAGTGTGCGAGATTGTGATGAATGCAGCGCTAAGATCCAGCATGATGAGAGCCCCAATATTCCCTTTGTCGGCCACCCTGCATAGCGTCTTTGCACTGGGCCAGGGACAGACTGATTTGCATATAGCCAGGTTCTGAGCTGGGATGGTGCACCATCAGGATTCAAGCAAGCCGGGCCGAAGACGGCTGAAATGCCAGAAACCGGTCCCCGGAAGCTTGTCTCCTTTCTGGTGAAGAATTGGCTTGGTAGTTTAGTCTGCCCTGTTCCCATGATGCACTGGGCCAGGGACAGACTGATTTGCATATAGCCAGGTTCTGAACTGGGATGGTGCAGTGAGATAAATAACGGTGATGGATCAAGCCCTGATCTTTAGACTGGGTAAGAGTGGTCTGCTTAATTCAGACACTCTGTTCATCACCACCCCCTTTTCTGAATCGCTTTTGGCCACTATAGGTGTGGCAGGGTATACTCAGACATGAGTCCCTTTCTCACTGCACCATCAGGATTCAAGCAAGCCGGGCCGAAGACGGCTGAAATGCCAGAAACCGGTCCCCGGTAGCTTGTCTCCTTTCTGGTGAAGAATTGGCTTGGTAGTTTAGTCTGCCCTGTTACCATGATGCACTGGGCCAGGGACACACTGATTTGCATATAGCCAGGTTCTGAGCTGGGATGGTGCAGTGAGATAAATAACGGTGATGGATCAAGCCCTGATCTTTAGACTGGGTAAGAGTGGTCTGCTTAATTCAGACACTCTGTTCATCACCACCCCCTTTTCTGAATCGTTTTTGGCCACTATAGGTGTGGCAGGGTATACTCAGACACGAGTCCCTTTCTCACTGCACCATCAGGATTCAAGCAAGCCGGGCCGAAGACGGATGAAATGCCAGAAACCGGTCCCCGGTAGCTTGTCTCCTTTCTGGTGAAGAATTGGCTTGGTAGTTTAGTCTGCCCTGTTCCCATGATGCACTGGGCCAGGGACAGACTGATTTGCATAGAGCCAGGTTCTGAGCTGGGATGGTGCAGTGAGATAAATAACGGTGATGGATCAAGCCCTGATCTTTAGACTGGGTAAGAGTGGTCTGCCTAATTCAGACACTCTGTTCATCACCACCCCCTTTTCTGAATCGTTTTTGGCCACTATAGGTGTGGCAGGGTATACTCAGACATGAGTCCCTTTCTCACTGCACCATCAGGATTCAAGCAAGCCAGGCCGAAGACGGCTGAAATGCCAGAAACCGGTCCCCGGTAGCTTGTCTCCTTTCTGGTGAAGAATTGGCTTGGTAGTTTAGTCTGCCCTGTTCCCATGATGCACTGGGCCAGGGACAGACTGATTTGCATATAGCCAGGTTCTGAGCTGGGATGGTGCAGTGAGATAAATAACGGTGATGGATCAAGCCCTGATCTTTAGACTGGGCAAGAGTGGTCTGCTTAATTCAGACACTCTGTTCATCACCACCCCCTTTTCTGAATCACCCCAGTTGTGCATGACTCACTCTAGGAATTATTGCCAGGGCTGCTCCCCAGATTTAAGTACTCTGGAAGGGGTGTAAGCATTGATCAAGGGGAAACGATAGCTAGGACCCCTCTGATTCATTATCCTGTGCATAAAACACAGAACTTTAAATGAGATTCTGTTTTTAATAGGAATCCAGTGAAATTCAGCCAGACCGGGGCTTATAGTGGTCCATTTCGGATTTCTTAACAGCATCCTGGCTGCTACATGTTGTACTCTTTGAAGCATTGCCAGTCTGCCTTTAGAAATCCCGAAGTAGAGCACATTGCAGTAATCAAGCCGGGACAACAGCAGGGCCTATGTTACTGTTTTTTTGTGCTGAGTCCGGTATTAGCCTCAAAAACTTCCTTAACAGCCTCAGCACTCCAAAACAGGTGCCCACTTTGGCCCTGATCTGACTTTCAAATGATAGCTGAGCGTCAAAAAGGATGCCTGGATTTTTCACTTTAAGTTTGGAATAGGGGTGGGGCCCAGATCAATTGGCCGCCACGCCGAGGACCAGATTGAGGGCTATTTCCCAACCACCAGCACCTCTGTTTTATTTGCATTTAACTTCAGGCATCTAGCCAGCATCAATCAATCAATCAATCAATCATAACACTTGTATAGCGCGCTACTCACCCGGCAGGGTCTCAAGGCGCTTGGGGAAAGGGGTCTGCTATTGCTCGAACAGCCAGGTCTTGAGTTATCTCCTGAAGGCGAGATGGTCCTGGGTCAGCCAAAGATGGATGGGGAGGGAGTTCCATGTCTTGGCCGCCAGGTAGGAGAAGGATCTGCCACCAGCGGTGGCTCTTCGGATGCGTGGTACGGCGGCGAGAGCGAGGCTTGTCGAACGAAGCTGGCGGGTGGGCGTGTAGAAGGTCAGGCGGTCGTTGAGGTACTTGGGGCCCAGGTCGTGGAGAGATTTGTGTGCGTGGATGAGGAGCCTGAACGTGATCCTCTTGCTGACGGGGTGCCAGTGCAGGTCCTTCAGGTGGCCGGAGATGTGGCTGCGTCGGGGGATGGTCAGGATGAGTTGGGCGGAGGCGTTCTGGATGCGTTGGAGTCTTTTCTGTAGCTTGGCTGTGGTTCCGGCGTAGAGGGCGTTTCCGTAGTCCAGTCGGCTGGTGACGAGTGCCTAGGTGACCGCCTTCCTGGTTTCAGTCGGGATCCATCGGAAGATCTTGCGGAGCATGCGTAGGGTGTTGAAGCATGATGAGGAGACGGCGTTGACTTGTCTGGTCATCGAGAGGGAGGAGTCCAGGATGAAGCCCAGGTTGCGTGTGTGATCTGTTGGCTTGGGGGTGGCGCCCAGGGCTGGGGGTCACCAGGAGTCGTCCCAGGCGGAGGGCGATGGTCCCAGGACGAGGACTTCCGTTTCATCCATGTCACTAGGTCAGCTAGACAGGATTTGAAATTTACTGCAGCCCTGATGTCATCGTTTGCTAGTGTGATAACTACTTGAGTGTCATTGGCATATGACACCATTCTCACTCCATGGCCATTGATAACGTCAGTCAGTGGGCGGAGATATGAGTTAAAAAGAGTAGGACTCAGTGCTGATCCATGGGGCACTTCTCGCTGTAAGGGGAAAATGTAAGAGGTATATGGCTTATTAGTTACCTGGAGAGAGCGCTTATGGAGAAAATCTGTAATCCATTCAAAAGCTCTACCCTATATGTCCTGTGTCCACAATCTTTCCAGTAGCACAGTGTGCGAGATTGTGATGAATGCAGCGCTAAGATCCAGCATGATGAGAGCCCCAATTTTCCCTTTGTCGGCCACCCTGTATAGCGTCTTTGAGGCCAGAAGCAAGGCAGATTCCGTACTATACAGTGGCCTGAAATCCGATTGAGTCTCATGAAGGAGATTGTTCTCTGTAATGACCTCCGTTAGTTGAGAATTGACATGCTTTTCAGGCAGATTTGCCAGGAAAGAAAGCAGGGAGACAGGCTGAAAATTCTGTGGTTTAGAAGAGTCATGAGATGTTTTTTGAGGAGAGGAATCACCATTGCCTGTTTCCATTCAGCAGGAAGTAAGCCGGCTTCAAACTTTGCCACTGGATTCAAGCTAGCCTGGCTGATGATGGCTGATTAGCCAGAAACTGGTCCCAGATGCTTGTTTCCGGTCTAGGGAAGACATGGCTTAGCAGTTCGAGATGGATTGTTCCCATGAGGCACAGGGTCAGATTGATTTGCATATGGCCAAGCCTTTACTGGGGTGGCGGAGTGAGCTAAAGAATGATGATGGATTAAACCCAGATCAGTTGACTGGGGGTGAGTGCTTGCAATGTTTAACACTCAGTCCATCATCCACTTTGGTTTTGCTTTGTTCGCCCTTAGATGGCAGGGTATGCCCAGACGTGGGTCCCTTGCTCACTTTGCCTCTGGATTCAAGCTAGCCTGGCTGATGATGGCTGATTAGCCAGAAACCGGTCCCAGAATGCTTGTTTCCGGTCCAGGGAAGACATGGCTTGGCAGTTCGGGCTGGACTGTTCCCATGAGGCACAGGGTCAGACTGATTGCATATGGCCATGTCTGAACTGGGGTGGCGGAGTGAGCTAAAGAATGATGATGGATTAAACCCAGCTCAGTTGACTGGGGGTGAGTGCTTGCAATGTTCAACACTCCTTCCATCATCCTCTTTGGTTTTGCTTTAGCCGGCTTCAAAAGACAGATTAAGCACTGAACATAATCTAGGAGCAAGGGCTTGATAAATTTCTTTATGCTTGCACAATTTCTTGGCCTGTGACCTTGCAAAGGGCATTTTTTAAAATTAGGACTTACTTTAAAGAGCGCAGGTAAATAAAGCATTGGCAAAGCCAATATGTCTCAGCTTTGGGAACTATTGGCTTTGCAATTTAGCAGTCCTGTGCAGCATAAAAGTAAACAAAATAATGGTGCTATGATGCAGCCACAGCAGCAATGTCATTTGGTAGGCATGTGCACCACACATGCATGTGCCTACTAAATGCACTGTTTTTTTCTCCTTTTTTATTTACTGATCCACATTGTAATGATAATTTCTTTTAAAAGTTAGCACCTTTTTTTTAAAGAAAATGGGTGGGAGGAGGTAATAAGGAGAGCTAGGGTGGAAGCAACACACCGGGCACTGGTAGAGGCATGAATCAGGGAGGACAGGAACAGAAGAAACACATAGGGTGGTGGGAGAAGTGCACAACACATGCAAAGGAGAACAACGTAGAGTGCAATGAACAGAGCGATACAGGCGAGAGAGAGAGAAATATGAAATGGGGAGAAGCACACAGGTGAAAAACCAATGTGAAGAAGCAAACAAGGACAATCACAACACAGAGTGGATGTTAGAGATGCACACAGGCAAGAGAAAACATGGAGCACAGTGTAGGAACGAGTAGAAGTACATGAGGGAGACAGCTGGAAAACACACATATTCTCATGGAGTGCTAAACCAAAAAGAGAAAAAGAGTGCCTGAAAAGTAGACAGTGGAAGAACACAAGAAATGAGGGAATGCTCCAGGGAAAGGACAATCACAAGAAGAGCAAGATAAACCCCTAAAGCAGTCTTCAAAGCAATATTGACTGTGTTTGCAGGTTGCTTTATTAAAAGCATGTCATTTGATGAACACTAAGGGCCCGATTCCGATCTGGGTTGGAAGGGCTTGAACAATGTTTGGAGCCCTTCCGACCTTATCGGAATGTGCCAGCCGGATTCCTTTACGACCGAGCCATTCCTATGGGCTCGGTCAGAAAAGAATCTGACTCGGATTTATGAATGGCTTACAACGGACTCGGAGAGCCCGTCCGCTGTCCGGAAATCCTTCAGTACTCCCCCGGTCACCTCTTTACGACCGAGGGAGTACGATGGCAGTTTTTCACTGCCTTTTTCGTGCCGGTGTTTCCGGCACGAAAAGGCAATCGGAAACTGTCTCTGGGGGCCCCCATGGGTGGGAGGCCGCAGAATGGCTCTGTTGATCCCTGCACCCGGTGGCAGGCACCTTGGGGTGCCGGGATGAACTGCACCCCTGCTTTTCACAATGCAGGCATGCATTCTGGTCGGAATGCATGCTCCCATTGGGAGGTATACGAGTGTGACCGAACAGGGTTCGGTTGCATCATACTTGCAGGGCCGTAACCGACGACAGCAGGTCGGTCGGTTACGGCTCCTGACGGATGTTGGACGGATCTGAGTCCGTCCGCCATAGGAATCGGCCCCTAAGTTTTCTTATTTCCATTGCACAGCAACTAAAATGTACAAGACAATCAGATATGAAGTTTATGCAAATCTGAATTTACACAACAAGCACTTGCCCCAGGGTTCACAGCAACATCCTACCATAGAGTTCCTTCTCAACATACTGCTCTCCTTAAGCTATGGACAAAATGTAGATGTGTGTTAATCTTTGATCTGACTTGGTTTTACTCAATACCAAGAGGCAAAGTTTTAGGCAAGAACAAGTTACTACAGTGTAAACAAATGCAAACATAGGTTACAACTTTCAATGAAAGCAACAATCAGGTAATGAGTTGGAAATGGTTGTAAAAAATGAAAAACTGCTACCGCAACTGAGAGCCATGCTTAGTGAAAGGGTGGAGGTAGTTATGGTAGGAGGCTTAGGGTAGTGTTGGTGAGGGTGGTAGTGTTGGTGAGGGTGGTGGTGGTGAGAATAGCAGTGGTGGTGGTAACTCTGGTGAGGGTAGTGAGTGGGATGGTGGTGAGGGGGTAGTGAGGGTGGTGGCGGGATGGTGGTGGTGGTGGTAGATATGGTGCTAAGGGTAGTGGTGGTAAGGGTAGTGGTGATAAATGTGGTAATGGTAGTTAGGGTGGTGGTGGTTAGGGCGGTAGTGGTGGTAGGATAGTGGTGGTTTTGTGGTGGTGAGAGGGATAGCGTTGTATTGAATTGAATTGAGCTTTTATATAGCGCGACTGCCACCCTACGGGTATCCTGGCACTCAGACATAAAAAGGTCGGCCTGGTGGTAGTTAGGGTGGTGGTGGTGGTGGTAGGATAGTGGTCATAGTGGTAGGGTGGTGAGGGAGATGAAGTAGTTGGTGTTTAGGCTAGGGTGGGAAAAGAGGTGGGTGTGATGGTTGTGTTTAGGGTGCTGGTGGTTAGAGTGATGACAGTTACGGTGGTAAGGTAGCAGGGTTGTTAAGGTGCTGAAAGAGAGGTGGTGGTGGTAGTAGGGTGGTAAGCTGGTTACAGTGGTAGCAGTTAGGGTGGCGGTGTTGGTGGTGAGAGTGGTGGTTAGGGTAGTGGTACACATACTGATGCAAGAGGGGGCACGGGGGAACAAACAACGAGTACCATGAGGAAGAATAAAGGAAAAAAAGTAACTCAATGATGTTAAGTTATGTGCAATAGATTTATATCGCGCTCAGCTACTCAGTCGAGTGTCCCGGCACTTGCAAAGGTAAAGGCAGACAGAACCAAAAATGGCTAGAACAAGAATATTGTAAGATGTTTTTTAAACATCACAAGATCCTGAAAGCTCCGAAGCGCCCAGGGAGGGGCATTCCAGGCAACACTAGCTTTCTTAACAAGCGAGCAACCCCCCAGCCTATGGCGCTTAAATATGGGGGTCTGCATCAGGAGTTGCGAGGAGGAGCTCAGCTGGCTAGCTGGGGAATAAAAAACAACTCAATCCCAGCACAAGCATCAGAAACACACTAATCAAAAAGGAAGCAATTAGTACTTGGTCAAGCTCCATGGAAGGGACAAATTAACCCGTTGAGTGCTGATGACGGAACCGCTCCGTCACCAGCTACGGGTGACCTGTGCTGATGACGGAGCGGTTCCGTCATGGCCCGGTTGGCGCGAATTTCGCGCCTGCGCTGACGTTCTATTGAGCGGGGCGGGCCATGACGGAACCGCTCCGTCACAAGCACAGGTCAACCGACGCTGGTGACGGAGCGGTTCCGTCACCAGCATGCGGCCGACGCGCGGCCGCCCCGCCCCCTTAGCACTGCGGCGGAATAGCCGCCGCAGTGAAGGGGTTAAACGTGTACAAGAGTGGCAAAACGCCACATCTTTCATATCTACTAGTGCATGCCATGTAAATGTGGCATTGTGTAGGCTAAAATTTGTTTTGGTTCGTTGCTCCACTGAGCTTTGTAACATATTACTAATTAGGGGTGTGTGAAGTTGTTTTTCTAGCGAATATTTCTATCTATGTATTACTGCTACCAACAATATACCTTATTTTTCCAAGCTTTTTACTAATTTCCATACCTCTGCACACCGCAAACCACGCCTCAGCCCACCACGTCTTTTAAAGTTGAGTATGCAGCTCACACCACCCCAAATATTACTGACTAAGCTAATGCCCCTGTGTTTAGCTTTAGTGATGCTAGTGAGGAATAGGATCATATGCTTTTGCAAGAGACCGGCCCTGAAGCCTGTAATGTAGTCATCGTCCCAGGCAAGAACCAGCTAAGGTTAATACCTGGACTAACAGTTGAGCCAGTGAATAAGTATGGTTTCTGCTACCTCCCTGAGTTCTTGGGAGCACACAGTGAGCTGTTTCGGTGCTGATGTGCGGTGCTTATTCTAGCAAATGCTCGGTCTCTCATTCACTGATCTTCAAAAAAAACAGACATCAAGCAGTAACTTCAAATGTATGTAATGTTTATTTTTTTTAGAAAAAATATTTAAATAGATTCCCCATTATGAGAATGCAAAACAAAAGTTCAAAATTACAGAACTGTATATAATAATAACTGTTAATTAAAAATGTATCAGTGCAAAACATAATCTGCAAAAAAGCAAGTATAACTGTGCAAATAGTATTAAAGAATATATTCTGTTGAGTAAATTAAGACAACATAAGATTCAGAAATCGGTTTCAACGAGGATCCAGTATAGAAAACACGCTGTTTCATTACAATATGTAAATGAAACAGAGTATGTTCTATACTGGATGGATCCTCATCCTGCCAACTAAAACAAATATTTCACTGTGGAGGAGGGGATGGGGCCTTGGGGCGGCAGGGCCTTGTGCTGAGAAGTACTTTTGCCCCACTCGCCCCCAAACCCTGTTTTTAAATGAAAGCATGGTGTTTTCACATCCCTTAATGGACATCGGCAGTGCAAAGCCTTCAAAAAAAGGCTGGAAATGAAAAGGGGGGGCTCTTGGCCCCCCCGCCCGCATGGCGGCGCGGCGACCGTCCCCCTCCTCAGAGCTCCTCGGTGGAGGGGCGTGCCCTTCCGGGCGCGCCTCGCCACCGATTGGTTTGCGCCCCCCTTTGACCCGGATGTCATTTTAGGGCTTCCGGGTCGGGGGGCGGGCTGCAGGAGGGGCTGGGTGGGGGCGTGCCGCCCTCACCTGGCCCCTTGGGGATAAAGAAGCGGGGAGCGCCCAGGAGACCCTCTTGTTCTCTGGACGCTCCCCCACAGTGTGTCGTGCCCCGCGCTCGGGGCTTCTCGTTTTCCCACCCACCATCCCTGGAACTACTCGGTCGAAGCTGTTTTAGTTCAATGTACATATACTTTGCTGGGTTATTACTAGCACAAGGCCTGGTTTAACGTGCGTTATGTGACTAAAGTATTTTGTTGGTAAGTGTATTTTAGGCCTTTTTTCCCCGTTTAGTGAAATATGCTATAATATGCTGCATGGTGGTGTTTGTGTTAGGACCTTCTCTCCTTTGTAGCGATATGTTGATTTTGATGTGATATTTAGTTAGAGTAGTTGTCCTTTAGCTCTTTTCTTCCATAGGTCGTCGTATTTATTAGGTTTGGGGCATGCGGTAAGGTCATGACCGGTGAGCAGCTATTTTAAGGTCTGAGGGGGCGGGCATCATCCCATGGAGGTTCCCGCCCAAGGGGAGGTGCCCTTGGCACCTCATAAGAACTTCAGGGGCAAGGTAATTGCTGTTCAAAGGAGCACGGGTTGGAGTAGTCACGCTTTCCTTAGGCTGGTAGCCACCCCGCGCGCGCATACTCATGACGTCACCGGATGGCGCAGAGTAAGGGCCCTCCTTTAGTGGGTAAATGGAGTTCACGGCGTGGACCGGGTAATTACCGGGCCCGGCTACGCATGCGCACATCTCTTGGTGAGGCGCAGCTGGTAATTAGATTCACGGCGTGGACCGGGTAATTACTAGGCCCGGCTGCGCATGCGCACATCCCTAGGTGAGGCGCAGCTAATAAGACCTGACACCGGTTAGCGACCTTGCCATATGGCCAGAAATGTAGTATACAAAAATCTAGCTGAGGATGTTAGTTTCGGTTAGGAACAACTTGTATTAGAGTCTCTGTTAAGGTTAGCCTCTCAAGTTTGTTGACAATATTGTATCTAATGTCCTGCTGATTTTTTGTATAATGTATTCATCATGCTATTAAAATTCTTTAATTTTATAACTTAATAAATACGGCCGGGGGTCCCGCGACCCCCGCCTTCCAAAGATAACCATGTTTCATGTTCATGTGTCCGGGAGTTGGTGTGGTAAGTTGGGAGGGGGGCGGCAGCCAGTCGCTGACCATGTCTGTTTTTGCTCGTTTTCTTGCCACCGTGTGATATCAGCTCCTCACTGGGTGAGCTTAAGATGGAAGCCGATATCATTTGTCACACGGTGGCACCGTGTGAGTTGGCAGGTCTGACATACTGTATTATTCTCAGAATGCCATCAGTGAAAGAATTACAATATTTCCTCTCATAGCAGATATATGAATTCATAGCAGCACCACAGTCAAATTGTTGTTCACTTCCACAAATGACAACTTAAATATTTTGGTGCAGCCTGAGTGTGTGTGGGTGGTTTCACCTGATTATGTGTTTGTTTGTGATTTTCATCGGCTGGTTAACTTCTACATGCCAGTGATCAGATATCCATCCTGCTCTACCCTGTAAGCTAATCCTGGCTAGGCAAATGGTCAATTGCACTCTGGGACTTGTAGTTGCTATGTTGTCATAGCTGCCAAGTTTACCAGGCCCGTGCGTGATGTGCTGATCCAGTCCAGATTTCTTTTCTGTGAATTCTGGGACTTGTAGTCTTGTTTTTATAATGAAAAAACACAATATTAGTACAGGTCCCAGAATGTAAAGAAAATACCTAGACTGCTATCCCTCACACTCCCTTCAACACTATCATAAATATATGTCCTTAAACAAACGCTTGCATAAACACAAACATACACATGCACCCAGAGACAGTGTTGGTCACACACACACACAAACACAATTTATGCCCACACAAAACATACACCTTTTCTACCAGTGGAGTTAATATGCAGAAGTTACAATTATTCGTCAACATGGGTTATTGTTGTCAAGTGGCCTAGTGCCATGGACAACGTCTTCAGCCAGCCCTGTAGTCTACTTCAACGGTACTCTGTCGTATAATACTTGTAGTTGTCCTTTCTCCATGTATTGCATGCTATATTAGCATACAGTGTTTGGCTAAAGGCCAAGGCAGACTGATGGAGTCACACAATACATGGAGACACTTGGCCGGCCCCTATGCAGGTTACACTCATTTTTAAACATAATAAGAGCTAGGAATAGGAAACATGAACTATTAGTACAAATAAAATGAATCTGTTTTGTTCATCTCAAACTTGGCATTACACAAATCACCTGGACACCGTGCTAATGCTTGTCCTCGTATTCTGAAAGCATAGACCCTTTAAGCAGGAGTAACTATGGAGGGCAGAGAGAGAATGAACATGCTGGAACTACCTCCTGTGTGGTAGGTTCTTTCTCCACAGACCGCAGTATGTCTTTGTTGAAGTAAGCTTGAGCTGTCAAAGTATTCGAAATTCAAGCTGCTGTAATTCTATCTGCCAACAGTTCCAGTATAGGCCCACAAAGAGATATAATTTAGTAGTTAAGTTGTCATCTACATGGCGAAAGGACTTGTAGTCTACCTTACTACTTGGCCATGTGTGATTTTGGACAAGTCACTTTGTCTCTATGTGCCTCAGTTGCCAAAGCTGTCAACACTGGGAGCCCCTAGAAACAGTTTGAAGACCACAATTAAGTGCTATTTTAAAAAAAGCACAATTGCAAGCTGATTGGTTGGTGGTTGATCATCTTGACATACGTGTCCAGAATACCACGCCAGTACATCTGCTGTATGCTTAGAATATTCTGGTCTTCTTGCGCAGCTTCACCATCTAGGCATAGTCTTCCTGCGCTTCTTTATCATCTCCGACAGCTTCTCCAACCCTTCCACCAGCCCATCACCAGTGGTGGCACAGCAGGCTTGCACGTGCCACTCGTGGCCCTCCAGCATCAGCAGCCCTAGCTCTTCCATCAGCACTGAGAGACACTTTGCTCCAGGAAGGTCCTGCTTGTTGGCCATGACCACTAGCGGCACACCCCGCATATCGTCGTTATCAAAGATGGCTTCCAGCTCAGAACGGGACTCCTCGAATCGCTTAGGGTCGGCACTGTCCACCACAAAGAGCAGCCCATCTGTGCTGGTGAAGTAGTGCTTCCACAGGACCCGGAGTGTGGTTTGGCCACCCACGTCCCAGACAGTAAAGGTCAGACCCTTCATGGGCTCCAGCGTTTCCACGTTGAAGCCGATGGTGGGGATGGTGGCGACGGACTCGTTCAGCTTCAGCCTGTAAACAATGGTCGTTTTGCCAGCGGCGTCCAGCCCCAACATTAGGATGCGGGCCTCTAGGCCATGAAAGCTCTTCAGCGCCTCGTGGATTGTGCTGAGAAAGATCCCCATGATGCCAGCCAGACACCAGATCTACAAGTCTTCTATATCCGGTGGTCTCTGGAGAACTAGACCCAGTCTTTTTGTGCAACCCTCCTATTTACTTCTTTCTTCTTCTGGTGGTAAAAGTGCCTCGAGTCACAAGAGTCGAGGTCGTGCACTCTAAATCATAAATTAAATGCAGTCTCTTCCTACTGTGATCTGGGCTGTAGCGAGAGCTCTCTGTAAACACCCGCCCCATTGTCTCGGTATTTATAACGAGCAGCTCTCCTGAGAAGTGGCAGTTCAGGTTTCTGATTCTGACACAAACATCATATTTTATAAGCTACGTTTTGATTGGTTAAAGGGGTGAGCGAAGTATTCCAACGCATCATTACTGCCAACTCTGTCAGTGCATTGCTGGAAGGCGACGTGCTGGAACGGTACGCTGCTTCCTGGAGCGGTGTGTGACGTCAAGGGAAGCGACGCAGCGGCAGATGAAAGCCAGCTTGAGACCGAAACTGCAGGAGTCTTTCCGATTGATTAAGAACCGCCTCCACCGAAATGTCTGCCAAATGTATTCGGAACTTAATACAGAATACATAAGAGTACATGCAAACGTTTTGCAATTCGAAAGAAGGATAAAAAAAAATGGGGGCACTTCATTTTCCCAATGATGTAAGTTGAGCCAAAGGCAATTTTAGGCGTCCGACAGCTACATTTGATGCCATTTTTGTTAGGAAAATCAGGGGTCTCCTACCTGAATCGGGTCAGTTGGCATGTTTGATTAGAATGCTAGTTTTCATTTTGATCACGCAGAGACATTTCAATAGGTTGAGCATCTACTGCCGGTATCAGTTATCCTTCACGGTTTCCCTTCCCATTTTTCTCCCTACATCTTCCTTTTACTCTTAGCTCTCAACTTTTAATACTTCTTTCTATCTACCACTGCCACTCCCTCCTTTTGTCTCACGCTGCATTTCTCTGACATGATACTCATTAAATAGTCCAGTCCTGTTTGTGGTGTACCAAGCAAATGAAACCAGGTGATCCCCAGGAGTTGACCCCGTTTTTTTCAAAGTGTGGTAAAGGTGTCTCCAAATGTCAACAAGCATTTGCAATGCAATAGGTCTCGCATTAGGAAAGTTTGAGCTATTGGTCTTGTAAATGACAATTTTTTTATTTATGTGTTGTTTTTGAAAATAGCTAAATTAATAGCTTTGTCATTTACAATGCCAATAGTTATAACTTTCGCAAATGTGACACCTATAGCATTTGTAATGCAACATGTTTTGTATTTACATGACTTAGATGTATTGATATTACAAATAACAATGGCTTTTATTTTTTTTAAATAATTAATACTTAAATAAAAGTGATTGTAATTTATAATGGCAATAGCTTAACTTTTGTAAATAACTTTTGTGAAGATTATGTATTCAAGCTTATATAGCGCACAGCTACCCGCAGTGGGTGTCCCGGCGCTTGCTTAGGGAACCCGTCCTGGTATTCCCCTGTGAGACAGCCCCGGCAGGGTATCCACAAGGTGAAAGCCAGGCATCCCGCCGCGAGGGGCCATTGTGGACATTAAGCAAGCTATTGCCCAGAGTCGCAGAGTGTGAACCCATGAGTCGAGAAGGCATTTTATTTTGACGAAAATCCAAGAACAGAAGTGAAATATTAACATCTTTTTGTGACATTTGTAATAAAGCTTGAAACATTGAGAGAACATATTTGAACTAGTGATGCTGTGGTGGTGCTGAGTGATGCTGTGGTTGCGCTGAGTGAAGCTGTGGTTGCGCTGAGTGATGCTGTGGTTGCGCTGAGTGATGCTGTGGTGGTGCTGAGTGGTGCTGTGGTGGTGCTGGGTGGTGCTGATTGATGCTGTGGTGGTGCTGAGTGATGCTGTGGTGGTGCTGTGGTGGTGCTGAGTGGTGCTGTGGTGGTGCTGAGTGGTGCTGTGGTGGTGCTGAGGGATAATGTGGTGGTGCTGAGTGATAATGTGGTGGTGCTGAGTGGTGCTGTGGTGGTGCCGAATGGTCCTGTGGTGGTGCTGAATGATGCTGTGGTGGTTCAGAGTGGTGCTGTGGTGGTGCTGAGTGATAATGTGGTGGTGCTGAGTGATGCTGTGGTTACGCTGAGTGATGCTGTGGTTGCGCTGAGTGATGCTGTGGTTGCGCTGAGTGATGCTGTGGTGGTGCTGAGTGGTGCTGTGGTGGTGCTGTGGTGGTGCTGAGTGATGCTGTGGTGGTGCTGTGGTGGTGCTGAGTGGTGCTGTGGTGGTGCCGAGTGGTGCTGTGGTGGTGCCGAGTGATAATGTGGTGGTGCCGAGTGATAATGAGGTGGTGCCGAGTGATAATGTGGTGGTGCCGAGTGATAATGTGGTGGTGCCGAGTGATGCTGGGGTAGCGCTGAGTGAAGATGTAGTGATGCAGAGGGCAGAAAGGCACAAAAACGAGTCTAACAGGGGTCAGAAAGGCACAACAAGCTAAAATGCGTATGTTTGCACAATCTTTTTATTTATTCAGCATTAGATTGTATGATTTCTGTAACATTGTTGAGCTTAATATGCCAAAAATGTAAATTACATTAAGCCCATTTACCAATAAGTGAATACTTTTCTCTATCCAGTTTAAAAGTAGATAAAAGTGTACCCTCTTGTTTCTGCTGAAAAAGCACTTCCCCACCTATTAAGAGGCACAATAGAGAGAATGAGTGCTGAGGTGACACAGGAGGGAGGGTGGTTGAGATAGGGCGCAATTTTTACAGAAAAGGATGTGAGGGAGGGGCAGGGAGTAAACATGCAGTCAAAAGTGGAGGGGTTCGGGCAATCAACAACATGGGCAACATGATGTCCATGGTTTAGTAATGTGAAAAGTAGACAAACTATTATCAAATGCTAGTCTGTGCCTGAGAAGGAATGGGTCTGCAAATTCGATATTATATTGCCTTTATTGTGTTTGCTACCAACATTGTAACTATGCAAAAACGCTTTCCCCAAAATTGTTATTAAAACGAAATAGAGCATTTCGTATTTTAGATGCACTTAAACATGTACATGTGTGTCCTGCTGAAAATAAAGCCCAACAGACATTGGCAGCTTAAACAGAACTCCTAAGTAATGGTTGGAAATGTTCACCCCTTTTCTAATGCCACAAATATTAATTAACAAGTGCTAGATGAGTGAAAGAGTTGTGTGGTGTCCAAGTGCACTTTAAATGCATTCGTCATATCTATTTTAAAATTGTTTGAGCAGCTAATGTATTTTTGCTGAAATCAGTCAAAGCTGCCGGGATAATTATCAACTATGTTAAACATGAGCAACATCATGCAAGAAAGAGTGGTACTTAAGAGAAACACATGGTAAAAAAAGAATTCCCGATCATAAAATTCAGTTGTATGTATTTAGAAATGCTTTTGTGAGGCCCGCAGCCTGTGCCACCTCAAGCAAGCATTATTAAGAATGATTTAATCAGCTTCAGTGCCGTGTGCCTCCGGAGATGCTGCTGTGTGCACACACGGAATTTAAAATATTAGGGATTTTACAAACCTGTGTAAGTGTAAAGTTTATATCTGAGATCCAAAGCCTCATACAAACAATCTGATTATACTGGACTTGTAGAAAAGACAATGCGAGGAAAAGGGAGCTACTGGGAGAAGGTCCGAACAGCACAGAATGAGATCCCCAGTTTATTCTATCAAAAAAATGAATTGTACTGCAAGAGGGCAGTGAAACGATTTAGAAAGATATGGTAGGCTCTTCCCATGCATACACTGGGGGGCTGGGGGCAAAGGTTAAACAAGAATAGAAAACAAGCTGGTACGTTAGAAGGGAGACAAGCTCTTGGCATTGCTGTGGGGAGGGGGGAGGAGAAATGCGTAAAAGTGCGAAATGAAAGCCTTTGATGCAGCAGGGGCGGAGCGGATCCCTTTCAAGTGAAGCTGCTGGCGGCACCACGCTGGGGAAGCAACAGATGGCTGGCTTTCATGTTCACGCGCTTTTTAGGTCAATGCGCTTGCGCATTGAACTTGCTTTTCACGGGCACAGCATCAAATCGCCGATGGTTAAGCTCTCGGTAAGCCCCAATATCTCTCGCAAGCTGCGCACGCGCATTGACAGGCTCGACCTAAAAATGAATTCATTGTGCCAGAGCTATCAGTTTGCTCTTATAGAGAGTGCATGTATTCTAGTGGTTGTGTACTCCTTTATGGAAGGTATTTGTCTTTGTATTCTCTGTTCTAGAATAGTTAATGTGCATCTTTCAGATTACTGCCTGCACTTGATGTGACCAGTCGTGGGTTACTTGTATGGAATAAATACTTTTTCATTCACAATTTATTTCTGGATTCATCTTTTGATTTCGAGTGTGGATTTCACTTCCTACATTTATTGGCGACGTTTACTGAAGACTCAACGACTTTGGATATATTTTTGTCATAACAGAAGACAATTATTTGAAAATTATTTGAACTTCTTTGAGAGAACTCCTTCATTCTTGGACGCACAGTTGAGGTACTGTTCGTTGTTTGCATAATTGCTTAACTGTGAGTTTCGCTCCAACGCTAGCATTTACTTAATTATCTCGCTAACTAGAGCGTAGCACAGCGCATCTTCAATGCTTGTTTACTCTAGAAGGGTGATCTTAACTGTACGGCTACAATTTTGAAGAAGTTGGACACTCTTATGTTTTCAAAAACGTTATGCAAGGCACTGTGCCACATTTGAAGGACTCTATATTCTCAACTGGCGCATTTACCTGTGTGAGTCACGTTCCACAAACCGAGCTTCCTGCATCTTTGTTCCTGCGTGTGTTCGAGTTCTGGACATTCGCGCTTGTGACGTAGAGGAAGTCCTGGCTGTAAGAGTTCATGTTACGTGCCCTTCACGTCAGTGTGCATCAAGGTCACGTCGTGCCGCCATCTTGGCTCAGTATTGCGGCGATAATCGGCATTTCGACGAACTTAAAAGAAAAGATTCTCAAGGATCTTATTTCTTCAACGTCCTTCTCGCTACTTCGTCATTTTGCTATTAGAATCGTTTCCAGTGTTTGCTCCTCTGTGGTAAGCACACAATATTGGAGCCTATATTTCTTTTGGTGACTTTCATATTACAGCTCATTATTACTCATTTACATATTTCACAAGAACGTTATTGCCATTATTTTAGCTTTATTATTTTATTATCATCCATCCCAATTTATTGGTGTTTAAGTTTTATTTTTCATTCTGCTGTGTATGTTTATATAAATGATATGTCGTCTGCTTCTTCAAACAATGTTATGCAACCTCCTCCATTCCTACAGGTTCCTGGTAAACCTTTGGTTCCTTGGCACAAGTGGTTTAGAATTTTCGATAACTACCTGGAAGCTATAGATGCTACTAAATATGCAGCTTCTAGAAAGAAAGCTTTGTTATTTAATCATTTAGGTAGTGCTGGCCAGGATGTATTTGATAATTTGCCTGTTGTTGCAGCGCCATCTGGTGACGAAACATGGAATGTTTATAGAGAGGCTCTAGCTAGGCTAGGAAGGAATTACGTTGATGAACCTTCTGTTATGGTGGAAAGGCATGTTTTCTCCAAAAGAAAACAAATGCAAGATGAGTCAATAGAAGACTACCTGGCGGTTTTGAGAGTATTAGCTTCTAAATGTCAGTTTGGCGATTATTTAGACACAGCATTAAGGGATCAGTTGGTTTTCAACTGTTTCAATATAAAAATCCAAGAGCGTATCTTAACCTGTAAGAATCTATCTCTGGATGAGGTGATGGATATCGCTCGCAGTATCGAGAGATCTGTAGTTTCTTAAAAACTTTTGACACAAGAAGTTTCTAGTAAGCTCACAACTGTGGATTCATCTACTAGCATAAAAGGTAATGATCCTACTGTTAATGTTGTGTCTACTAAACCCAAGAACACCAATGTACATTTTGATAGTAAGGGGTTTTGTTACAGGTGTGGTTCCAAGTACCACATGGGCAACAATCCAACTTGTCCAGCTCTTCGTAAAAGATGTAACACGTGCAAGAAGATTGGACATTTTAATACTGTGTGTAGAGCTACCAAATATAAGAAAAAAGTGAATTCTCTTGAAATTGATGAGGATGAATTGTGTCAGGCAATGAGTAGTACGCTATCTACAATTGATATTAATACTTTAAATAGTGACACAACAAAATGTAAAGGTCCTTCGTGCAATGTGTTGATTGGAGTAATCAATGTCAATGTTATGTCTGATTCGGGTTCTCCAATCACCATCTTGGATCTTAGAACCTTCGAAAAATTTTGGAGTAATGTCTTACTTAAGCCTACTGATGTCAATCCAAAGGCATTCGGTGAATTCGATATCACCATGTGTGGTTACTTTTCAGATTCTGTCAATTTCAAAGGGAGACAAATTTTCACTAAAGTGTATGTGCTGTTAATAGTCATGACATATTGGGTTGTTAGGATCAGGCAAAATTGAGAATTATGTTGAAACCAGGGCATGCAGATCCAGTGGTTTTGGGTGAGTTTCCAATTCTCTCCATTTCGGATAAGGTTCCAATAACTACTGATAATCCTATTTTATCGAAATGACTAGTTAAGTATGCTTCGGTTTTCTCTGATACGGTTGGTTTAGTTAATTGTTTTCAACATAGTATTGTTCTCAAGGATAATGCAGTTCCAGTTATCCAAAAATGCAGACCCATTCCATTATCTGCTCGTGATGATTTAAAAAAAAATGCTTTCAGACTTATGTTCTCAAGATATCATATCCCCTGTGGAGTCATCGGAGTGGGTTTCTGCTAGTGTTGTAGCCCGAAAGAGTTCTGGCGAGATACGCCTCTGTGCTGATTTGAGGGTGTTAAACCGTAATATTCTTATTGATTGCCACCCTTTGCCAAGAATTCAGGAAATGCTGGCGAATTTAGGTGGTACCAGATATTTTTACGACTATAGACTTAAAGTCTGCCTACCACCAGATTCCTCTCGCAAAAGAATCTCAACACTTAACTACTTTTGTTACTCCGTTTGGAGTTTATATGTACAAACGCTTGCCGTTCGGACTGGCGTCCGCAGCCAACGTGTTTCAATGCCTTATGGATCAATTATTTTCTAATATTGATGGCATTCTGCCTCCTTGGAATCTCATTACAACCTTCTTGAACGTGTTTTGCAAAAGCTCGAGAGTGTTGGCATGACTGTTAATAAGAAAAAAATTTAATTTATTACTCAAGATGTTGATTATTTGGGTCACAATATTTCAGTAGATGGCATTAAACCTAAGCTATCCTTGATCAATGCTATCAAAGATGAACCCAGGCCGCAAGATGAGGATGCCTTGAGAGCATTTTTGGGACTCAGTGAGTATTACGTACGTTTTGTGCAGAGTTATGCATTAATTGTACAACCTCTCCTGGATTTACTTAAAAAGAATGCTAAATATAGTTGGTCAATAGATACACAAGAAGCTTTTATTAAGGTAAAAAAGTTGATTTTAGATGCACCAGCGATTAGAGCATTTTCTCATGGACAACCTACTATTGTCACAGTAGACTCCAGCTCAAAAGGCTTAGGGGCTGTGTTAAACCAGATGATTGATGATCAGGAATATACTATAGCCTTTGCTTCTAGAGTTTTAAGTGGTGCTGAGTCTAATTATAGCACAATAGAAAGAGAGGCTTTAGCATGTTGTTGGGCCGTTGAAATGTTCTGCATGTACATTTGGGGTTCGAGGTTTCAACTGTTCACTGATCATAAGCCTTTGATTTATATGCTGGGGGATTGTTTTTCTAATAGAGCTTCTTCTAGGTTAGTCCGATTGTTGGCTAGGCTACAGGAATATAATTTTGATATTAAATATATTCCAGGGGGAAAGAATGTCAGGGCGGACTGCTTGTCTCGTATCCCTTTGAAGGTAACTGATGCGATGTCTGATGTTAAAGGAAATGATTTTGATGTAGTTTTTACCATTGGTGATTTGGCTGAGTGTAGTAAACGCTCAGAAGATGACTGGTTGTCTGCGGACAACAATGATCTTTGTGTTCGCAGGGTTAAAAACATTTTGGTGCAGGGTTGGCCCTGTGATAAAAGTTTGTCAATGCAAGACAGATGCTTTGCACAGGTTGCTGCGGATTTATCTATTGTGACAATGTTTTGGTGAGGGAAGACAAAGTAGTTCCTCCTGAAAGGTATTCGGTCAAAGAATTTTTTTCTTGCTCATGAAGGGCATTTAGTAACTTCTAGCACGGTCAGGAAAATTAAGGATACGTATTGGTGGCCTGGCATTGATATACAGATTAAAGATTTTGTTAATAAATGTCCGGAATGTTTGTGTTCCGATAAGCAATGGCGTTTATCTACTTCACCTTTATGTCATGTCGATTGGCCATCTGGTCCTTGGCAAAAGTTGGGGCTGGATTTTTCGGGTCCTTTTAATCTGCTCAGTACTGAAAACAGATATTTGATTGTAGTTATAGATTATTTTTCTAAATAGCTTTATTTCTCATTTGTTAGGAGGCCTGATTCAAGTTCTGTAGTTACTTTTCTGCAACGGTTATTCATGGTTGAAGGTCTTCCTGTTGAAATTGTGATGGGCAATGGGACTCACTTTGTTTCCAGTGAGTTTGAGAGTTTCTTGGGTGATGCGTCTATTAAACATGTGTTGGTACCTTTGTACATTCCTTCTTCGAATGGTCTGGTGGAAAGAGCTAACCGTTTGCTAAAAGAAGGTGTTCAAACTGCTGTTTCTAATCATTTGGATGTGTGAAAGTATCTTTGTCAGAAAGTTTGGAGTTACAACACCACTCCACATTCTACCACCAATGTCTCTCCTTATTTTTTGCTCAGGGGGAGAAATCCTGTCTCATCGCTTAATCCTGCTTTGTTGAAAAGTAAGCTGGGTGATGAAAGTCCTAATGTGGATTTACACAAAATCAGAAAACAGGTTGAACATAAACAGGCAACATATAAAAAAAATGTATTTAAGGAGACATGTTAAAATAACTTCTTTGTTTCCTGGTGACTGGGTAATTATAAAAAAAAGCAATAAGAGTTACTAAGGGAGAATCAAAATTTTCAGTCCCTGCCAAAGTTCTGAAAGTTTCAAAGATGGCTGTGATGTTGCAGGGTTGTGGTTGGTGGAATAGAAATGCTGTCGTTAAAATTACGAATGAACAAGCAAGAACTATTTGTGAGTGATCCATCAAACAAGCTGATTCCAATTGGTTTGATTTTGGGGTTCTTGCTCAGAAGAATGACATTGGGCATTGCTCGTCTTCTCATTCTGCTGTGAATGTTGGAGATGGCGATTCTAATAATGTTAATCATGGAAATGTTGAAAATGTTCAAAATTCTCTTGGGGATTCGGGGGATCATGCACCAATCAGATGCAGTTCTTGTGTTAGGAATCCCGTCCGTTCAGATGATTTTGTTTATTATTGAATCTAGGTTTTTTTCTGTTATTTTTTGGGGGGGATATTATAGGGAGGGGTGTGTGTAGAGAGTGCATGTATTCTAGTGGGTGTGTACTCCTTTATGGAAGGTATATGTCTTTGTATTCTCTGTTCTAGAATAGTTAATGTACATCTTTCAGATTACTGCCTGCACTTGATGTGACCAGTCGTGGGTTACTTGTATGGAATAAATCCTTTTTCATTCCCAATTTATTTCTGGATTCATCTTTTGATTTCGAGTGTGGATTTCCTACAGCTCTGGGTGCCCCTAATGCCAAAAATTACACGAGATATGACAGTGGCAGCATTTTTCTATTTATGACGTCAATGTACTATGCATTGACACTTGAGTCAAAAATTGGTTCTCTGACACAATATCGAAACCAAAAATATTGTGATACAGGAATATTATGTCAAATAGATCAATCACAAAAATATATATATTTTTAAACATAAATATTGATAAAAAATTATTTTACACATATCGAAAAAATATAAATGACATTTAAAAAATATATATATATCTAGTTAAAAACAGTATTAAATATTTTAACATATAACACTAATATAATGTAAATTAAATATATTTAAGTAATATTTAAAGATATTTTTAAATGCATACTTAAACAAACACAAACACACATATGAATGTGTATATATTTATATACACATATACAATATAAAGATATAAAAAAAATATTAATTATAACTCATATTTTACTTTTATAATATTTTTTAAAATACCAATCTAACAACTATTGGCCTGATTGCGATGTCGGTCGGATCGCAACCGATAGCCGTCGGTTGCGAAATAACTGACATCTTCCCCTGCGTTCCGCCCGCCGTATAATGCGGCGGTCGGAGGCAGGATGCGGAGGGACCAACCGCTGCTGTTTCTGACAGGCTCAAGGAGCCCATCGGCCCAGTGGTCGGAATGCAATCCCTACAATAAGAGCAGTGCCTTATCATGCATCGCCGTAGGGGTTATAATGTCAGTCTCGGGAAACGGACTAGCAGGGCCCCCGTCCCTCCGCGGCCTCTGCTAAGAGGTGGTGTCTGCCACAAGGCGCATGGATGTTTGCAAACATCAATTTTCATAATGCAGGGTGTGCAGCGGGCCTTTTCCGACTGGTGCACAAATCCCATTAGGTAAATGGATGTTTACGACCGACTCATGGGCGGTCGCATCCAAAGTCGTCGGATTGAACCGCCAACTGCTTGTCGGTCAGTTTCCATTTCGACACGATGCCAGTCGGGGCCTAAATATAAATATATATATATATATATATTTCCCAACTCCTTCCTACAGAGTACGCCGTCGCCTGCCAGATCAGCGGGTGTATCGTCGTGGGAGGACTTCCGTAGTCAAGTCCTTAACATTAATTTTCAAACGCGCAGCGAAACACCACGCTAGACGATACCATGTGCTGGCCAAAGTTCTTTTATTCAAGTCAGCCCCTCGGACGCGTTTCGCCTGTCCTGCAGGCTTGATATATATATATATATATATATATATATATATATATATATATATATATATATATATATATATATATATATATATATATATATATATATATATATATAAATATATTTCCAATTTAATTTTACATAAAAAGTAAACAATAGATCAAAATAAGTTTGTTTAAAAAGATTTTACAAATTACATACATCTATACTACTATTATAAAGAGAGAACTTGCACCTTTTGGCCAGGTAAACTCTGGAACCACAGCGCCAATCTACACACCCAATACATCTATGAAAATGTCAGGGTGTGTAGATGGACATAGGCTATATAAATAAAATAAAAAGTAAATTAAAAAAATTAAGTTTGTAACAAAGTAGTCCCCTGAAAGTAGCGCCGGCCGGGACGTAGCGCTGGCCGTGACGCGACATGCGTGATGACGACGTGTCGAATTTAAAATTCCCACTCCAGTGTGTACAACAGTAGGGTAACCGTTAGACACCAGAGGGGTAAAATGTACTTTTTCCACTCCAGTTGGTGCAACAGTAGGGAAAGCATTGGACTCAAGTGGGGTAAAATTTACTATTTTCACTCCAGTGTGTGCAACACTAGGGAAAGCTCTGGACTCAATAAGAGTAAACTTTACTATTCCTACTCTAATCTTTGCAACAGTAGGAAAAGCGTTAAACTCAGGAGGGGTTACATTTACTATTCCCACTTCAGTCAGTGCAGCAGTAGGAAAAGCGTTGGCCTCAGGAGGAAACAAAATTACTATTGCCAGTGTGTGTAACAGTAGGGAAAGCGTTTGCCTCTTCAGAGGTTAAATTGACTATTTCCTCTCCAGCAAGTGCAACAGTAGGGAAAGCGTTGAACTCAGGAGGGTTAAAATGTACTATTCCTACACCAGTATGTGCAACAGTAGGGAAAGCGATTGGATCAGGAGGGGTTACATTTACTATTCCCACTCCAGTCTGTGCAAAATTAGGGAATGCGTTGGTCTCAGGAGGGATTACATTTACAGTAGGTAAAGCGTTAGACTCAGGGGAGGTAAAATTTACTATTCCAACTCTAGTGTGTGCAACAATAGGGAAAGCATTAGACTCAGGAGGGATGACATTTACTATTCCCATTCCAGTCTGTGCAACAGTAGGGAAAGTGTTGGACTCAAGAGGGATAACATTTACTATTCCCTCTCCAGTGTGTTCAACAGTATGGAAAACGTTGGCCTTAGGAGGGGTGAAATTTACTATTCCAGTCTGTGCATAAAATAATTCTTAAATAAAATTCCCACCATGTAACCCTAAAAGTACAACACACATAAAATATATATAAGCAATTATAATAATTGTACAATAGACATAGATATTTCCAATCAAAAAAGTAATAATAAATAACTCATAATTCATTATTGTTATTATTTAACTTCCCCCACCTTTATCCCTACAAATCCTACAACCCAGAACTGAAATATAATTTAAAAAAATCTTAATTACATAACTAATTATCACTGAAATAATTGATAATAATCAAAATAAATTATGAATTCATTATAATTAATTGACTTCCCACCCTGTACCCCTATCAACCCCACAAACTGCACCTAAACATAACATACAAAATAAATTAATTACACAATTTACATAATTATCAATTAAATAATTAATTAATAAAAAATGATTATTAATTCCTTATAGTTAATTTACTTGCCACCCTGTACCCCTACAAGCCCCACAACCTGCACCTAACACATGACTTAAAATATAAATGAATTACACAATAATAATAATTAAAGAATAATTAGAATTCATTTACTTCCCACCCTGGACCCCAAGATACCCACTACCTGCACCTCCAACATAACTAAAAAAAAAGACAATTATTATGCACTGTATATAATCAATTATCAATGAAATCATTTAAAAAAAAGTATTAATTATTATTAATACTTTACTTCCCACCCTGTACCCCTACCAACTCAACAGCCTGCTCATAATCGTTTAGTACACAGTTTACATAAATAATTATCAATTAAATAATTTATAATATTGTCTAATAAATTATTAATTAATTATAATTAATTTACTTCCCACTTTGTACCCTCTACAAATTCCACAACCTCCTACAACACAAAAAATTACAATAAATAATTAAATTAAATTTTAAAACAACTATAAAAGTATAAACTATATTAAAAAACATTATCAATAATTATACAATCAGTTTATAACATATACAATTAAAACATAGGCCATAATATATAAAGATAATTCAAAACAATATTATTAACAACAATATTTTTGTAAACGATATTAACAAGATAGATATGTGCAGACACGCCTTGGAGATCTTCGACCTCCTTGTTACGGAACAACCATTATGTCTGATGTTAACAGAAACGTGGTTGGGCGAATCATCCAATCTGGATATCTTGACGGCTATTCCACCAGATTATAATATCTTCCGCCAAGATAGACTGAAGGGGAGGGGAGGAGGGGTGGCTCTTGTCCTGAATAAGCGGGCTGCTTGTTCTATCATCCCGATGGAAACTATCACAGGTTCTGAGTCCCTGGCATTCTCCATTACTCTGGCTCCCCATCAAGCTCTTAAAGGGTTCTATAGACCCCCTGGACCGACGGGTTCCTTTTTTGATGAACTTCAGGCAGCTGTGGCAGGGCTAGCATTGAGGGCGGAGCATTGTGTGTTGGCGGGAGATTTCAACTTCCATATGGATGAGGGTGAGGATCCAGATGTGAACAAGCTATTTGAGATCACGGCTCCCCTCGGTCTGGTGCCTTTTCTTTCTGGCCCCACACACAACAAGGGTCACACTCTGGATTAGGTCTTCTCCACTGTCCCATTAGAGGATACAGAGCTTGTACCGGTGCTTTGGTCCGACCACAAGCTGGCCAGGTTCTGCATACTGGGCAGGGAGAAACTGTCTAGTGCTGCGCCCAGACCACAGGGATCTGTTTCTAGGGCATTCCATCTTGTGACTCCTGAGATGCTAGCCCAGGCTTCTCTTGATCATCCGTGTCCCCTCTCAGGTGACCTTGAGCAGGATGTGGACTCTCTGCAGCTGTGGCTGACCGATAGGCTGAACTATTTAGCCCCTGTGTTGGCGTCTCGGGCTACATCTAAGCGGGTTTCCGCTCCGTGGTTTACGAAAGCATTGTTCGCCTCCCGCCGCCAGTGCAAGGTGGCTGAGAGGGCCTGGCGCTCTCAGTATGACCCGATGGCCAGACTTGTTTATAGGACTGCAATTAAAGCCTATCACCGTGATATCCTTCGCGAGAAAAAGGACTACTTGGCGAGGAGGATTGAGGCAGCCTCCAATTCATGCAAGGAGATATTTACTGTTGTGAGAGAGTTTATAACCCCCAGATCTAATCTCTCTCAAACCGCTCCCTCTGAGTCATAGGCCTGTGATCTTGCAAAGTTTTTTACGGACAAGACTTAAACTGATCCTGGACTCCTTCCCCGGGAGGTCGGCTGAAGTTCGTCCCAGCAGTGGGGTTGGGTTAGATCCACCGCCCACCCCGGACTCTGCCTTGTCTGTCTTTCCGCCTATCTCTCCTTCCACATCACTGGCACTCCTGGCCAACCTTAAATCAGGGTCACTGCTAGACCCCTGTCCGGCCAAATTTTTGGGGAGGATGGCGGATGTGGTAAACCCACTGGTTAATCCACTCTTGAACCGCTCTTTGAGGGAGGGGATGGTCCCGCAGGCTTGGAAGCGGGCAATGGTGATCCCCCTCCTCAAAAAGCCGGGCTTAGACCCCGAGGTGTTGGCCAATTATAGGCCTATCTCGCTCCTTCCAGCGTTGGCAAAAATTACGGAAAAGCACGTGCACAGCGTGCTCTCTGTTTTTCTGGAGACTAACGATCTGCTGCACTTCTCTCAATCCGGCTTCCGTCCTAATTTAAGTACCGAGACGGCGCTTTTAGAAGTGTCTGAGGCCATCAAGGAGGCTCTGGACTCTGGAGGCAAAGCCATGCTTGTCATGCTTGATCTGTCGGCGGCCTTCGACACCGTCCCCCATGAGGGGCTCCTCGCCAGACTCCACAACATCGGTCTGAGGGGGACGGTGTTCAGCTGGTTTACATCTTTCTTAGCTGGCCGTCGACAAACGGTCTGGGTCCCCCCTAGCTCCGCTGAGATGCCGCCACTGGGAGTCGGAGTTCCGCAGGGTTCTGTGTTGAGCCCGACTCTTTTTAACATCTTTATGACCCCTTTGGCGGCATTGGTGGAGTCTTTTGGGGCCCAGATTGTTTCCTACGCCAATGACACCCAGCTTCTCTTCACGTGTAGGAAAGGTGAGGACTTCGATGGAGAGAGCATTCAGGACTGTCTCGGGGCAGTTTTCAACTGGTTTCAGCAGAATAGTCTTAAATGTAACTCCGACAAGTTGGAGGTGCTGTTCTTTGGCTGTACCACGGATCCTGACTGGCAGGCATGGTGGCCGACTGATATGTTTCCTCCAGCTCAGGCTTCCCAGGTGGCAAAAAACCTGGGAGTTAAGATCGATAATGGTCTGACGCTGAGATCTCAGATCCTCGGTCTCATGGGCACATGTTTCGGCATTCTTAAGATGCTCCGGAAGTTTCTCCCTCTGCTCACAGAAGAGTATAGGAAGATCACGGTGCAAGCCCTGATTGGCTCCAGATTGGACTATGCCAACGTCCTCTATCTGGGTCTCCCGGATTATCTTGTGCAGCGATTAGAGGTCGTGCAGAATTCTGCGGCGCGTGCCATTTTTGGCCTCCGCAGGCGAGCCAGAGTGTCCGGCCTTCTACAGTCGCTCCATTGGCTGCCTATCCGGAAGCGGATCGTTTTTAAGGCGCTGACCCTGGCCCATAAAGCGCTCTTCGGTTCGGGAGCAAAATATCTTCAACGCAGGCTTGTTTTTTATCACCCTACCAGAGCTTTGCGTTCTGAATCTTTGTCTCTTGCGGTGGTCCCCCGAGTTAGGAAGGCCCGTATTGGGGGGCGCTCCTTTAGTTTGAGGGCGCCCCAGCTTTGGAACACTCTGCCACTGGCCTTACGCAGTACCTCTAATCCGCTGTCTTTTAGGAAAGGCCTAAAAACTTGGCTTTTTACCCTCTAGTTATGTTATCTTGCTGTTTTGAATGTCTTCATGTTTTCTTTCTATGAGCTGCCAATGTAAAGCGCCGGGACACTCCGTTGGAGTAGCCGTGCGCTATAGAAATTAAATTTAACATAACATAACATAACATAACATTTTCAACATTGCTACTAACAACATAGATATTTTTGCTATCAATATTACTTACCTTAGAAAATTGATATTCTTATCAATGATATTCCTGCATCAAGATATTTGGGGATCACAATATTAAAAACTTGATATTTCTGTATCTTGATATTTTTCTACTCTATATATTGTCTGAATACCTAAAAAATTATCTCTAGTTTGTTAGAGCCTGCATTTTGTCATGGTTAGCCCCTTCCCATATGCTGTAGTTGTCCTCCCTTGGTGCTTTCACACAGATTTTATATCAAGGGGGCATGTGAGGCAAAATACTGAAGCTAGCACAGTGGAGGTAATATCCTCTTGTATACCAGTACCAGTATTTTACCATGGCAAGCGCTGATTCTGGTACATTGGAGGTAATTACCTCCAGTATGTCAGTGCCAGTTTTTTGTCCTGGGTGCTCATTATACCAAGATTTGTCTCCAGTATTCCTGCCTCAATATTTTGCCATTTGTGCCTTCACAAGCCATGAATTACCTTTATTATGCCAGAGCCAACAGCAGACTCACAAGTATAACACCACACGTCTCCCTCACACTTGCTTACATTCACTGACTCATGTTTATTCGGACTCATATTCATTCTCACTTATGAGCTCTCATTCATTCTCACTCTCTTGCACTTACACTTGCTCTTACTCATTTCAAAGTCACTCACTTATTTTTACTCACTCACTCATTCATTCATATCCCCTCACTATTCCTCACATTATCTCTTACTCTCACTCTCATTCTTTTTCACTCATCCTGACTTGCATCCACTCTAACTTTCTCACTCACACTCACTGTCACTGACTCTTTGGGCCCGATTCCGATGTCATTCGGAAGGCCTTCTAATCGGATTTGGCTTTCCCGGATCCGATTCTTTGCCTTGTTTCCGACTGAATCGTACACAGGTCTGAACGACCGAGTACGATGAGAAAATCACGTACGCGCCGACCGAATCGTTTCTGAACTCAATCCTGTCCATACGACTTGTTCATAGCTGAATCGTGCCGCGCAATGGAGCCGTATTCCGACCGAGCGAGTACGATGCACGATTCGGTCAACCTCATGGACTCGGTCTAAGCGAGACGAAACGGCTGTTGTAATCGTACTGCATGGGACCGGAGCATGGCCCCATTCACCCGAGGCCCTCATAATCTTTTACCGGGGTGCCCATGGGTCCCCCCGATCCAAGCTTGCACAGTGTGGCAGGCAAAATGGGGTGCCCGCCACAGTGTGAACGCTTTTCCGCACCCACCCCCTTTTTGCTATGGGAGCCTGTGTACGCGTCTGTACACAAGCTCCCATAGAGTCCGGCCCCATCGAGTCCGTATCCATGCGGTTGCATCATACTCACTCGGACGGACTCTCACAGTGCGGCTCGCTAGGAAAGCCTTCCGGGTCCGATTCATAAGGAGGGCTTTCCTAGTGAGATCGGAATCGGGCACTTAATCGCACTTGCTCATTGTCACTCTCTCTCACTTATTCTCACTCACTCCGGCTCACTCATTCTCAAGCATTCGTTCACACTCACTCTCACTCACATTCATTCCTACTCTTGCTCTTACTTTCGCACTTACGCCCACCTGCACTCACACTTACACTCACATTCTCATATGATCTCACACTCACTCACAAATACACTCAGTATCAGTCACTATTACTCATGTTCACACATGTTCACACATACACATATATACATGCAATCTCTCTCACACAAACACACTGTGACAACCACAAGCCTGCACACAGCGTACATTTAAAAGCATTTTTGCACTTACTTTAACTGCCAGCGAAGGTCCAGTTCCAGATACTGCTGCTCCATTTTTTTTACTCTAATAGTGAAGAACAGGCTATTATACACTATTAATACATTAAATAAAAGGAAGCAAACGAGGGCTGTGGGGGATCCAGTGCCCATATGGGTGCGCTGCTCCTGTATTCTTGGAACTGGTTTTACCACCTCTGATGCCAGGGGTTGCAAAGTCAGTGCCAGGGGTTTCAAGAGACAAGCAAGGGGTTGCAGCCTTGGACCCTAGATGACACCCCTGTTGTCAGTGTCTTCTGTATTCTTCCCAAAGTTGTCAACTGCACCCTTCACAATAGAGGCAGGTTAGTGTATTTATTCACAAGTTTGTTGTCTGAAGAATTGTAATTTAAAACCCTCTTTAATGGTGAAGTCAGATTTTAAATCACTGTTCTGAAAATGCCAACGTTGGCATTTTCTTGTCCTAACCATTTGTTGCCGGCAGCCTGTATTCTGGGTATAATGAATAGGTTCCCTGGTGGTTGTTCAGACAATGAGACAATAGGAGAATAGTTGTTGGCAGGATGGCCATTTGTGACTTGATATGGGAGAGGAGCTGTCACCTACCACAATTGTACATCACAAAAGCTCTGCCAGCGCTCTCTTAAAAAGGGGTTGGCATTAGTCTTTTGTGATGCCAGATAAGCTGGAGCCATGGGCAGGAAACTGCAAGCACCTATGGGAGGACGGAAAGGGGCGGTGGCCTCTAGAAACCTCCCCTACTTTAAAGTGTGCACTAGGTATATATATAGTCCCTCCAAACGACACTTCTTTGCACCTCTGGACCTGTGGAAGAGTCAGAAGGACTGCTGTGCTGCCCTGCAAGAAGGACTGCTTATCAGCTGCCCTGCTGCCTGAATGAGAATGACTGGACCAGCATGTTGAACCCAAGACAACTAGAGTGACTCCAAGAGCTAGTTGGCCGGCCTCCTGATTAGAACCTCAGGGACAGAAAAGGTTCCAACCACCTTGAACCCATCATCCCATACCTGGATCCGTGAGACCCGTCACCGCTGGACTCCGCTACGTTTACTTAGCCTCCGGCCCCTGGATACACCCGTCCAGAGGCTAGAGTCTAGGCCTACACGCTAGACAGGGCCCACTGCCCTTGCTCTTTCCCACCTGTCGCAGCCGGCTTTACCCCTGCCGCTAGTGCGTTTCCTACCCTCTTCATAAGAACACAGCCCTAAAGTGTCACATCTTCACACGGGATCACTGAAATAATATAGACTGCCAAAATATCGACCTGCAAAAATATCGTTGACAAAATATCGACAGACAAAATATCGACTTTCTATCTACAAACAGGTAAGTACAAAAATATCGAGTACAAAATATCGTTAACAATAATATAGATGTAAAAAATATCGACTTTATTAAAAACAGTGTTAAATTAAATTAATATTAAATTTTAATGACTAAAATATACTTAAAAATACTTAAATTAAATTATAATAATTAAATAATAAATGAAAATAATAAAAAAAAAATTTTACAATCTTATTTGTTGACCCTGAACCCTAAAATATACCCCTTTACCCAAAAACCCAAAACTGACCCTGAACCCTAAAAATACCCCTTTACCCAAAAACTAAAAACTGACCCTGAACCCTAAAAATGCCCCTTTACCCAAAAACTGAAAACTGACCCTGAACCCTAAAAATGCCCCTTTACCCAAAAACTGAAAACTGACCCTGCACCCTAAAAATGCCCCTTTACCCAAAAACTGAAAACTGACCTTGAACCCTAAAAATGCCCCTTTACCCAAAAAACTGAAAACTGACCCTGAACCCTAAAAATGCCCCTTTACCCAAAAACTGAAAACTGACCCTGAACCCTAAAAATGTCCCTTGACCCAAAAACTGAAAACTGACCCTGAACCCTAAAAATGCCCCTTTACCCAAAAACTGAAAACTGACCCTGAACCCTAAAAATGCCCCTTTACCCAAAAACTGAAAACTGACCCTGAACCCTAAAAATGCCCCTTTACCCAAAAACTAAAAACTGACCCTGAACCCTAAAAATACTCCTTTACCCAAAATTTATCAATATTATTTAATTACCAATTAATTATTATTTAACAATAACAATAAAGTAAATATATTAGCACATTAGCTGTAATTATTTTAATAATTAATATTATTTTTTCCCAATTAATTACTTAACAACAACACAAAATTATATATATTAAAATGTACTCTAATTAATGTAATTAACTAATTACAATTAATCAATTACCAATTAATTACTAATTCAAAATATGTACACAATTATATTAATTAATTAACTAATTATTATTAATTATCAATTAATTATTAATTATAAATATTTACAAACATATATTAATTAATTAATTATTATTAAATTACTTCCCACCCTATTCCCCTATAAACCCACAACCCGCTACAGAATTACATAACGCAATTATTAAAAAAACAAATTCCATTTAATAAAATATTTTATAACATTAATACACACTTTTCACACATATTATTACATAAAAATACACTATAAAATATTATATATTATTAAAAATTCGATATTTTTGCTATCTATATTTTAAACAGTCGATATTACTTCACTTACCTGAAAAACGATATTTTTGTAGTCGATATTATGTCCAGTCGATATTTTGTCCAGTCTATATTTAAAACTCGATATTATGTCCAGTCGATATTTTGGAGTCGATATTTTGTCTGTTCACCCTTCACACGATGTGACGAAACACGTGTCGGCTTACGTTGTTTTAATGTACTGATCAAAAACGAACTATGAATCTTTTTGCACACTTCACTGGATTTCGACTATCTAAATTCTTGTCTATTCTAAGGATTATTGTACAGTTCTTACTTAAGAACCCCTTACCTTGACGTGTGCACAGGAGCTTTTCATACACCCATACGGTAGGGCACCGTTTTCCTACCTCCACAGGGGCAGTTCCTGGGTTTGTTCCTCTGACCTGTCGCACCGTTACAACTTTACTCATTCCTACTACTCTAAACGAACACGCTGAGCGCCAAATCTTCCTGTCCTCTCCACAAACCCTATCACCTCGTACATTCACCTTGAACCCACCACCTGGAATTTGCCTGCTGTTAGTCTTGCCTCCAAGTAGTACCACCTCAGTCCTGGACCCTTGGAAGTGGGCCTGAAGGTGCAATGCCAGCCCAACCTGTGATCCAAGCAGTACCGACACAGTTTGACGCTTCACCTCATTGCCTCAGAACCACTGCAGCATGACGCATTTTCACCGCAGAACTCCGCTGCTCCTCTGAAACTCCGCTGCATGACACATTCTCGATGCAGTACCTCACATTGCAGGACCGCAGCTCCTTGGAACCACCGCTGAACGATGCTTTGTGGACGCAGGACCTCACATTGAAGCGCCCCAGAACCTCAGCTGCGTGATGCATCCTCTATGCAGGACCTTGCATCGTAGCACCTCAGCTCTTCAGAACTGCCACTACACTACAAATCTTCGATGCAGGACCTCACAGCCGCCTCTGCGCAATGCATTCTCAATGTGGGACTTCAAAATGTCCGCAACCTGGATTTGAGATACTGTGTTCAGCGGACCTATCCTGGTCCCTGTATCTGGCCCATGCTCCATTGCGGTCTACCTCAACTTGTGAATTTGTCCCAGTCCAGCGCAAACAGATAACCACAGATGGTGCTTTTGCACTTCAAAGCACTGTTTCCGCATTCATTTTTTTAAACTGCATATCTCCGGTCCTATTTCTTGGCTTTTTGTTGTTTTAGTCTCAAACCATTTATTACGTTTTACTTTACTTTTCAAAATAGGTGTGGGATTTTTTTGGGTTGTGTTTTCACTTTATTAATGTTTGAAGTGCTGCATCAATACTTTACACATTGCCTCTAAGTTAACCGCATATGCGCTAGCGGGTTTTCCCGCTGCGCGCTGAAAATTCAAAAAACCCGCGTTACGTGACAAAGCCAGCTCGTCATGCGCGCAGCGCAGGTAACGCCCATGACGAGCTGGCTTTGTCACCAGCATCGAAGGGGTTAAGCGTGCCTGCTTTGCGCCAAGCCACCAGAGGGTTGAGCACAGGGAGCAGGTTAGGATAGGGACTTGATTCCTCTGCTGAAGATGTTGCTAACCAAACTTGAGTGCATTACAGTTTGCAGTGAAGTGGGGTGGGGGCTAGTGTATTCATTTAATGCTCTTGCAAATGAAGCCCACAAACTGTCTTTAGATTTCCTTTAGAGAGGCCTCCTGTTGTATGGCTGGGGTACATCCCAATACCTTACTGTGTTAGCTAGAGGAGCCTCCAACACCTCAACTGGTGAGTTATGTGGTTTTCTTCCGTCTGGCAACATATTGCTGTGTCATGGATAAATACTTGGTCCCATGACGTCATTTATGTGCATGAATAAGTGGGTGAGAGACAGATCTGAGCTGTTTTAGAAGAGTTCAAGTGGACCTAACTTGGATTTAGTGGATCTATCAAATAATCTGTGTATTGATGCTGTATACTTAGGGCCTCATTCATAAAAACGTGACGCATCGCTGGGAAAAAACAAAAAAATGGCGCAAGGATTTACTGATACGTCAGGAATTCTGACTATCTGGTGGTGCAAAAATTACACATTGCCGGAGTGTGTCGGAAATCTAACGCAACTCAAGAAATGTGTCATTACCCGTGGGTGAGTCCAAGGTCAAAAGACCTGCGTCAATCCTTACGCATGCTTGAAGCAGCCATAAGGATTTTGACGCTGTCAGGTCATATGAGTGGCGTAGTAAAATCTCATAAATGTCACTGCGCCACTTCTTCAAGGTGTTTTTGCCGGGGAAAACCCACCCTGCATCCATTATACCTTACGCAGGTATAATGTAGCGCAGGCCCTTACAAAGTGACGCATCAGCCAGGATGCATCACTTTATAAATTGGGCGCAACGTGGCGCATTGATTACACCGCAGCAGCGTCACAGACAGTAGCGGTCGGTGCTGGGAGTGCTGGTGGGCAGTGACTTGGGACGGGGCTGGGTGGGGAATACGGCAAAATACAGGTAAGTAAACATAAATAAATAAAACAAATTTCTTTGCGCGCACTGCATCGCCAAATTCGATGCAGTGCGCGCAACGGAATTTGTTTTATTTATATATATTCTTTCTCTTTTGGCTCAAACATTGCCGGATTGCATGGCGCTTGCTTTGGTGCGAGACCTCGAGGCAGAGCCACTGTAGCTTTCTATTTTCTCGCCGTTTTCACTGAGCCCAGTGTAAACAAAAGGAGGGCGCACTCTTGCAGGTGAATTCCAGCTATTATTTTATTCTTCAGTCATCGGTGTTCCTATACCTTGGTCACGGTTGGTTAGTTCTCTAAAGATTGTGTTTTTTTGTAATTTCAAAATGAGTTACATCATTTCCTGTTTCTAACTCACAAGGTAACAACAAGCATTCTGGGACATGTAGTTACCAGAAAGTTAAAATAAACCTATGACTTCGGTGGCTGCGGATCTGAACGGGGGAGGCGGACATTCTGGGTTCTTCCGGCGAGGAACGAGATGATCCACTCGAGTGCCTTCTCTTGGATTCCGGTGTTGCTGAGGTGCTGTATTAGGGTGCGGTGGCAAACTGTGTCGAACGCTACAGAGAACTCCAGTTTCTTTTCTCCCGTGCTGATCTGCTGCTCTCTTCCACCCCACCACCTTCTTAACTCCATCTTCTCTTCTCCTGTGCTGATCTGCTGCTGTCTTCCACCGCCTCCTTCCTCCTTCTTTAACTCCCTGTTCTGTTCTCCCATGCTGATCTGCTGCTGTCTTCCACCCCGCCCTTTCTCCAACTCCCTGTTCTCTTCTCCTGTGCTGATCTGCTGCTTTTCTCCACCCGCCTCCTTCTTTAACTCCCTGTTCTCTTCTGCTGTGCTGATCTGCTGCTCTCTTCCACATACATCCTTCTGTAACCGCGCACACACATACATACAACCACGCACACACACATACAACCACACAGACACAACCACACAACACACACAACCACACACACACAACCACACACATCTATCTATTGCCCTAACTCTATCTATCTATCGCCCTCACTCTATCTATCTATCTATCTATCTATCGCCCTCACTCTATCTATCGCCCTAACTCTATCGCCCTAACTCTATCGCCCTCACTCTATCGCCCTCACTCTGTTGCCCTCACGCTATCTATTGCACCACCACAGCATCACTCAGGGGCACCACAGCATCACTATGCGCTACCACAGCATCACTGAACACCACCTTAACATCACTGAACGCCACCACAACATCACTCAGCGCCACCACAACATCACTCAGCGCCACCACAACATCACTCAGCGCCACTACAGTATCAATCTGTGCAACCATTCAACAACAACTGGTTCAAATATTTTCTTCATGCGTGTAGCCCAAAATCAAGTGGATTGGTTTTCCTGCTGAGAGTTTTGCATTGGGTGTTTTCGGTACCAAGCAATCCTGTCTTGATTGTTCATTTGCCCTCGACCAACATTTATCCACAGTTTTGCCATTGTATATATATATATATATATATATATATATATATATATATATATATATATATATATATATATATATATATATATATATATATATATATATATATATATATATGTGTGTTTACTTACCTGTATTTGCCCGTATTCCGTAGTTTACTACCCCCACCCTGCCCCTCCCCTGCCCCACGTCACAGCCCGGCAGCACTCCCACCACCGACCGCTACTGGTCACAGGCAAGTGGCTCTACGGCCGCGCAAGCCCTTCATAAATAAGGGCCAGTTTGTAAAGATCAATCTGACGTTTGACTCACCGAGCCTGGTTATTACTGGAAGTTCTTTGGTGTCTAACTAGGTCATAGTGGAGTCAGTAGTGGTGACAAGGTTTGGGACCAGGGTGGTTATACTCAGCACGCATACCCTAAAGTGAGGGTACAAAGAAAGATGGGAGGCATCCTCTGTTCTGTCTATTGGGAAGGGTACTACGGTCTGCCAGTTAGATGCTTTTGTCACCACTTTGGAGAACTTGTAGGTTAAAGGGCTAAAGTAAGAAAAATAGTCAAATATAGAACCTGGATTTGTACTTCACCCAAAACAGACGTCAAGGATTGGAAACGAGGTATTACAAGGACGGGTCGTTAGTTCATGAAATGTGACTGAGCTCAAATCAATAAATGTCTAAAAGGTTTGAGCTTGTAAAAGGTTTTAGGGTGAAAGAGGAGTCCTTATAAGGTCAGGGAAAGGTAGAGCTGTAGAAGAGGGTGGTTGCACCGCTGGAGCAGGCCGATGCACTCCAGAGTAGGGTTTCTACATTCAAAGAAGGTGATGGTGATGGTGATGGCAGTGACCAGGCCACGGGGCACTGCCAGAATATTCTGTCCCGGGCACTCTTGCCAGGAACCAGGCAGACCAGAGGTCCCTGCCTGGGTGCCGGGTCCCTCTTGTAGAGAAGGGTGACCTACCCTTGGCAGTGGCACTGTCTGAGCTAGAGCCTGAAGGGGTCAGGATAAAAAAACATATGCAGGCAGCTGTGGTCACTCACTGGCCAGAAATGCATCTGAAGACGGTGGCTTTGATCTCTGGCCGATTGTAAGCCTTGGCTCCCACTCCCAGCTACACTTGAGAAGGCCCTCGACTCAGGACCCAAGGCTTTGTCAGACAAGACATTTGTCACTAGTGGCCTTTTAAAGAGCCAGGCATGGAAATCACCAGGGGAGCTTGAAGAATGTGAACCGGACATACACAAAAAAACACCCTTCTCTGTCGGTAAAGGAAGAGATCGCTTGCACCCCGAGGCCTGCACGGTCGCCCCATGCCTTGCTTTTCTTTTACAAATCCCTTTTAGCGGGTGTGTTGGTCCATCTGGTTCGAATGAAGGCTGCATATTCCAGAATGCACTGATTTATAAAATGATAATGTTATATTGAAAACATCATGGGGCATATTTTCAAGAAAAGGCGTTAAAATTATCGCCGCTTTAGCGACAGGAAACTGCCACTATAGCGGCGATAATTTTAACGCCGTTCTTGATAAATTGCCCCCTTGTTCGGCATGGAGCAAGCTGGCAAGCCTGCCACAATCAAGTAAAAGGGTTGCAATCGGCCGGTTGGGCTGGGGCAGTGCATCGAGGTGATAAGGGAGCGGCAGGTGATCCTGAATGAGGAGAGCGGGTTCGGATCTGCCCGGGGCAGGCGGGTCCAGAGCCGCAGCCTTCAGTCAGGCCGGACCTTGGCCCGCACTCACCCGGGCTCGTCATGCCTTCTCGGCACTGGGTGTGCTCTCGCAGCCCGAGTGGAGCCATCCTGGAATCCGGGCCAGATAAGAGCAGTGCCCGCCCAGGACGGGTGACAAAGGTTGCCCCACGGAAACTCGAAGCCCCAGGAGAGCAGCAGCACCGAGCTCCAACCAAGGGTAGAGGAAAGCGGGATTCCCTTTGGTTATAGAGTTTCCTCGTCATTCATCCATTCATTCACCGCCAGGAGCCGTCCGCAGCACTTCCAAGAGCCGGTGGGGTTGAAGATGCAGGGCGGGCGGCGGCTTCGCCTGCTCCTGGTGCTCTGCGGCCTACTGCCCCTCGGAGGAGCGCAGTGGGGGTTCTTTTTCAGGGAAAAAGCCGCACAGCCGACAGCTAAACCGCCGAGTATCGCGACACCTGCCCCAGCTTTGGACCACCAGGTAGCTGAGCCGGAAGGTATGTCTAGCTCTCTTCGATTCATTCGCATAGCGCTTAAATCCACTGAACGGTACCCAGTGAGCTCGATATGCAACGGACGGTATATGCCTCTAGTGAGTCTAGTTTTAAACTTTATGATATGCTGATTACCATCCATTAGCGCCAGTGAGTTGGCTGTTTTCCCAACGATACAAATTGTGTGACCCTGGGCAAATACCCTTCATCAGCTCGCGCTTAGGACCCCTTATCTACCCACATTGGGGAACTTAGAAATGCGCCGATTCCAAACATTATGGAGTGTCGTCTTGGGGAGGGCGGGGAGGGCGGGGGGGGGGGGGGGTTTGGCAAGAGATGATGTTTCGAACAATTTTGAATTTAATTTCTCACTTTCCGCTAATAATTCAAATCCCATGATGGCTAACAAGAATGAATTCTATGTAAAGGGTCAACACAAAGAAATAAACAGACGCGAGACAGAGAGAAGTTCTCTTACCCAGGGACGCCTTGGAAGATGAGGGCGCTGGGCTATTGACCTCTCTGCCTGTGCCTTGAAACGTATCTGGTATTAGGCGCTGTGTGCAAACTCAACATTAACACGGCTAATAGCAGGAGGAGGACTTGTTGGAAATTCGCAGCAAGGACTAGGGGGTAAGTTCGGTTCATGGAGGCACCTGATGCCTTCCATCAGTGTCCTGGCAAGTTTATTCGCAGAGGGTACGTGTCACTGTTACTTATGTGAAGTTATCATAGGCCAATATAGCAGCCGCCACAGCGAGGCCAGTGATTGAATGGGCATGGCATCTGAACCATGCAGCATATTGGCAGACGGCGGTACGGGGGGCTTTGCAGTAACACTGCCCCCACTCCATGTGTTTTGGTGTCTGAAGTTGCTATTTTAGAGGGATCTTCAAGCACGTGCCACGAGAACTGAACACTAATTAAGCCAATTGTTTTGGTTTTTGCACATTGGAAATATTTCACCAAGCGCCGTTAATACGCACAGTACAGGAATGGCATGGAGAGTAGCAGCATAGAGCAGGTAGCACCGCTTCCCTCACACACACACACACACACCCACACACACACACACACAACAGTTGCAATACGGCAGAACCAATGGGAGCTTTTTCACACATAAGAGACTGTTTTACACAAACTGCTGGAGTGCAAGTTTAGCTTACACAGAACAGTTATAGTACAGGCAGCCGCAGTGCAAGGTTCAGTTACACAGCAAGCAGCAGTGGTGCAGGTTTACACACACACACACACACACACACACAAGCGCGCCCGCAACAGAAACAGCACGTGCAGTATCAGTGCATGGTTCCATTACACAAAGAGAACATTTACAGTACAGACGTCAGTGCAAGCTTCTGTTCATTTGCAGAAAGACACAAGCCCCAGAAACAGTATGCACGGCAGCAATGCAAGCATCCATCACAAAAAGAGAACATTTACAACAAATGGCAAGTGGTGCACATTCACACACACACACACACCCACACACACACACACACCATAAACAGCAGGTGCAGCAGCAGTGCAAGCTTCTGTTACTTAGCAAGCAGCAGCAGTGCACTCTTACACACACACACAAGCATACGCATGCAGACACACACACACACAAGAGCACCAGAACAGCATGTGTTGTAACAGTGTATGATTCAATTGAACAAAGAGAGTGTTTATACATGTAGACAACATTTACAGTACAGCCAGCAGCAGTGCAAGCCTCTTTCACATGCAGACACATTTACAGTACAGGCAGCATGAGTGCTAGCTTCCATCACATATAGAGAACAATTACAGTTCAGGCAGCAGCAGTGCAAACTTCTATCTCACGTAGAGAACAATTACAGTGCAAGCAGCAGCAGTGCAAACTTCTATCACATGTAGAGAACAATTACAGTGCAAGCAGCAGCAGTGCTAGCTTCTATCACAAGTAGAGAACAATTACAGTGCAGGGAGCAGCAGTGCTAGCTTCTATCACATTTAGAGAACATTTACAGTCCAAGCAGCAGCAGTGCAAGCTTCTATCACATGAGGAGAACATTTACAGTGCAAGCAGCGGCAGTGCTAGCTTCTATCTATAGTGAAGTAGTGTGGCTCACTGGTTAGAGGCGGCAGACCCGAGAGCAGAGGACGGCCCGGGACCAGGGTTCGATTCCCGGCGCGGCAGGTTTCTGGACCAGGGTCAGCGGACTCGATAATTCTCTCGCCTCGGTGCCCACTCTGGTCAGCGATCACACTCGGCAACTCTGGGCATTAGCTTGCCTCATCTTCACTAACGGCCCCACCAGACCGCCGGGGATGCCTGGTCTCACCCTGGAGATACCCATTAAGGGACCATCTCTCAGGGAAGCCAGGAAGGGTTTCGCAGCGGTCGAAGCGCCTTGGGACCCTACGGGTAAGTAGTGCGCTATATAAATGCCTATACATACATATCACATGTAGAGAACATTTACAGTGCAAGCAGCAGTGCAAGCTTCTATCACATGTAGAGAACATTTACAGTGCAAGCAGCGGCAGTGCAAGCTTCTATCACATGTAGAGAACATTTACAGTGCAAGCAGCAGTGCAAGCTTCTATCACATGTAGAGAACATTAACAGTGCAAGAAGCAGCAGTGCCAGCTTTTATCACATGTAGAGAACAATTACAGTACAGGCAGCAGCAGTGCAAGCTTCTCTCACACGTAGAAAACAATTACAGTACAGGCAGCAGCAGTGCAAGCTTCTCTCACACGTAGAAAACAATTACAGTACAGGCAGCAGCAGTGCAAGCTTCTCTCACACGTAGAAAACAATTACAGTACAGGCAGCAGCAGTGCAAGCTTCTCTCACACGTAGAAAACAATTACAGTACAGGCAGCAGCAGTGCAAGCTTCTACCACATATAGAGAACATTTACATTGCAGGCAGCAGGAGTGCAAGCTTCTATCACATGTAGAGAACATTTACAGTGCAGGCAGCAGCAGTGCTAGCTTCTATCACATGTAGAGAACAATTACAGTGCAAGCAGCAGCAGTGCAAGCTTCTATCACATGTAGATAACATTTACGTTGCAGGCAGCAGGAGTAAAAGCTTCCATCACATGTAGAGAACATTTACAGTGCAGGCAGCAGCAGTGCTAGCTTCTATCACATGTAGAGAACATTTACAGTACAGGCAGCCGTGGTGCAAGCTTTTATCACATGTAGAGAACATTTACAGTGCAAGCAGCATCAGTGCTAGCTTCTACCACATATAGAGAACATTTACATTGCAGGCAGCAGGAGTGCAAGCTTCCATCACATGTAGAGAACAATTACAGTGCAAGCAGCAGCAGTGCTAGCTTCTATCACATGTAGAGAACAATTACAGTGCAGGCAACAGTGATGCAAGCTTTTATCACATGTAGAGACCATTTACAGTGCAAGCAGCAGTGCAATCTTCCATCACATGTAGAGAACATTTACAGTGCAGGCAGGAGCAGTGCAAGTTTCTATCACATGTAGAGAACATTTACAGTACAGGCAGCAGCAGTGCTAGCTTCTATCACATGTAGAGAACATTTACTGTGCAGACAGCAGCAGTGCAAGCTTCTATCACATTGTTGAGAACATTTACAGTGCAGGCAGCAGTGTTGCAAGCTTTTATCACATGTAGAGAACATTTACTGTGCAGGCAGCAGCAGTGCAAGCTTCTATCACATGTAGAGAACAATTACAGTGCAGGGAGCAGCAGTGCTAGCTTCTATCACATGTAGAGAACAATTACAGTGCAGGCAGCAGCAGTGCTAGCTTCTATCACATGTAGAGAACAATTACAGTGCAGGCAGGAGCAGTGCTAGCTTATTTCACAAGTAGAGAACAATTACAGTGCAGGGAGCAGCAGTGCAAGCTTCTGTCACATGTAGAGAACATTTACAGTCCAAGCAGCAGCAGTGCTAGCTTCTATCACACGTAGAGAACATTTACATTCCAAGCAGCAGCAGTGCAAGCTTCTTTCACACGTAGAGAACATTTACAGTGCAAGCAGCGGCAGTGCAAGCTTCTATTACATGTAGAGAACAATTACAATGCAGGCAGCTGCAGTGCAAACTTCTATCATATGTAGAGAACAATTACAGTGCAGGCAGCAGCAGTGCAAACTTCTATCACATGTAGAGAACAATTACAGTGCAAGCAGCAGCAGTGCAAACTTCTATCACATGTAGAGAACAATTACGATACAGGCAGCAGCAGTGCTAGCTTCGATCATATGTAGAGAACAATTAGTGTGCAGGCTGGAGCAGTGCAAGCTTCTATCAGATGTAGACAACATTTACAGTGCAGGCAGCAGTGGTGCAAGCTTTTAGCACTTGTAGAGAATATTTACAGTGCAGACTGGAGCAGTGCAAGCTACTATCAGATGTAGACAACATTTACAGTGTAAGCAACAATAGTGCAAGCTTCCATTCATTTACCTACGAACACCCATACCCCAGAAACAGCATATGCAGTAGCAGTACAAGCTTCTATCACTCACATGTAAATAACATTTACAGTGCAGGCAGTACACTCTCCATCTAGACATTTATGCAGAATCATTGAAACAATATCGATGTCAAAAATATCGAGATACCAAAATATCGAATAAAAAATATGGAATGCCAAAATATCTACTTCCTATCTCCAAACAGGTAAGTACAAAAATATCGAATCAAAAATATCGATGTTAAAAATATAGACAGTCAAAATATCGACGTTTTTAAATAGTTAAAAGTAATTTAAAATAATAAAATAATAAATATAACTAACTTAAAAATACTTAAAATACTTAAATAACATCAAAACGAATAGATAATTAATATAATATTTTTTTTTAAAACATATATATATATAAAAACATAGTATTAATAAAAAAAATACAATATATTTACCATAGGATAGGGAGAGGGTTAAATTTACTATTACCACTCCAGTGAGGGCAACAGTAGAAAAAACATTGGATAGCATAGCAGTAAACATTACTATTCCCACTCCAGTGAGTGCAACATTAGGGAAACGTTGGATAGCGGGAGGGGGGGGGGTAAGAATTACTATTCCCACTCCAGTTAGTGCAACAGTAGGGAAAGCGTTGGATAGCGTAGGGGTAAAAATTACTATTCCCACTCCAGAGAGTGCAACAGTAGGGAAAGCACTGGATAGCGTAGGGGTAAAAATTACTATTCACACTCCAGTGAGTGCAACAGTAGGGAAAGCGTTGGATAGAGGGAGGGTAGAAATTACTATTCCCACTCCAGAGAGTACAACAGTAGGGAAAGTGTTGGATAGCGTAGGGGTACAAATTACTATTTCCACTCCAGTGAGTGCAATAGTAGGGAAAGTGTTGGATAGCGTTGGGGTGTAAATTACTATTCCCACTCCAGTGAGTGCAACAGTAGGGAAAGTGTTGGATAGCGTAGGGGTAAAAATTACTATTCCCACTCCAGAGAGTACAACAGTAGGGAAAGCTTTGGATAGCGTAGGGGTAAAACTTACTATTCCCACTCCAGTGAGTGCAACAGTAGGGAAAGCGTTAGATAGCGGGAGGGTAGAAATTACCATTCCCACTCCAGGGAGCACAACAGTAGGGAAAGCGTTGGCTAGCGTAGGGGTAAAAATTACTATTTCCACTCCAGTGAGTGCAATAGTAGGGAAAGTGTTGGATAGCGTTGGGGTGTAAATTACTATTCCCACTCCAGTGAGTGCAACAGTAGGGAAAGCGTTGGATAGCGTAGGGGTCAAAATTACTATTCCCACTCCAGAGAATACAACAGTAGGGAAAGCTTTGGATAGCGTAGGGGTAAAAATTACTATACCCACTCCAGTGAGTACAACATTAGGGAAATGTTGGATAGCGGGAGGGTAAGAATTACTATTCCCACTCCAGTTAGTGCAACAGTAGGGAAAGCGTTGGACAGCGTAGGGGTAAAAATTACTATTCCCACTCCAGAGAGTGCAACAGTAGGGAAAACGTTGGATAGCGTAGGGGTAAAAATTACTATTCCAACTCCAGTGAGTGTAACAGTAAGGAAAGCGTTGGATAGCGTAGGGGTAAAAATTACTATTCCCACTCCAGAGAGTGCAACAGTAGGGAAAGCACTGGATAGGGTAGGGGTAAAAATTACTATTCCCACTCCAGTGAGTGCAACAGTAGGGAAAGCGTTGGATAGAGGGAGGGTAGAAATTACTATTCCCACTCCAGAGAGTACAACAGTAGGGAAAGTGTTGGATAGCGTAGGGGTAAAAATTACTATTTCCACTCCAGTGAGTGCAATAGTAGGGAAAGTGTTGGATAGCGTTGGGGTGTAAATTACTATTCCCACTCCAGTGAGTGCAACAGTAGGGAAAGCGTTGGATAGCCTAGGTGTAAAAATTACTATTCCCACTCCAGAGAGTACAACAGTAGGGAAATCGTTGGATAGTGTAGAGATTTAAATTACTATTCCCACTCCAGTGAGTGCAACAGTAGGGAAAGCGTTGGATAGCAGAAGGGTTAAAATTACTACTCCCACTCTACTGAGTACAACAGTAGGGAAAGCGTTGGATAGCGGGAGGGTAAAAATTACTATTCCCACTCCAGAGAGTGCAACAGTAGGTAATACGTTGGATAGCGTAGGGGTAAAAATTACTATTCCCACTCCAGTGAGTACAACAGTAGGGAAAGCTTTGGCAGCGTAGGGGTAAAAATTATTATTCCCACTCCAGAGACTGCAACAGTAGGGAAAGTGTTGTATAGCGTAGGGGTAAAAATTACTATTCCCACTCCAGTGAGTGCAACAGTAGGGAAAGCGTTGGATAGCGTAGGGGTAGAAATTACTATTCCCACTCCAGAGAGTGCAACAGTAGGGAAAGCGTTGGATAGCGTAGGGGTAAAAATTACTATTCCAACTCCAAAGAGTGCAACAGTAGGGAAAATGTTGGATAGCGTAGGGGTAAAAATTACTATTCTCACTCCAGTAAGTGCAACAGTAGGGAAAGCATTGGATAGTGGGAGAGTAAAAATTACTATTCTCAATCCAGTGAGTGCTACAGTAGGGAAACTAAATACTTCTTATATAAATAAAAATAACAAATATTAATACCAATTACAAATTAATTTAAATATTTAACAATTTTATATAATATATTAATTAATCAATTGAAAAAACAAATAAAAATTAATTATAATGAATAATTTCCTACTAATACAAAGTATTTACCAATTAACAATAAATTAATTAATTTAAAATAAAAAAATTAGATAAAAAAATAAAAATTAAAAAAATGTAATTACTTACAATTAAATTACTTCCCACCCTATTCCCCTATAAACCCACAACCCACTACAGAAAATAAATTAATAAAAGTAACATAATTATCAATTAATCAATTATTTAAAATTAATTAACAATTATATTTTAATTATTTACCAATTAATAATTAACTAACAATTAATTCAAAATAAATACCAATAAATAAATTAAAATATTTAACTAATTATAATTAAATTACTTCCCACCCTATTCCCCTCTAAACCCACAACCCGCTACAGAAAATAAATTACTACAATTAACATATTTATCAAAAAATCTATTAAAATAAATTACCAATTATATTTTAATTAATTACCAATTAATAATTAATTAACAAATAATTCAAAATAAATACCAATAAATAAATTAACATATTTAATTAATTATAATTAAATTACTTCCCACCCTATTCCCCTATAAACCCACAACCCGCTACAGAAAATAAATTACTAAAATTAACATATTTATCAATTCATCAATTAAAAATAATTACCAATTATAATTTAATTAATTACCAATTAATAAATAATTAACAATTAATTTAAAATAAATACCAATAAATAAAATAACATATTTAATTAATTATAATTAAATTACTTCCCACCCTATTCCCCTATAAACCCACAACCCGCTACAGAATTATATTACGCAAATATTAAAAATAATATTAACTTACTTACCTCAAATTCGATATTTTTGTTGTCTATATTCTGTCCATTCGATATTTTTGTATTCTATATTCTGTCCATTCGATATTTTGTCCATTCTATATTTTTGATTCAATATTAATGCTATTCTATTCGATATTAATACTATTCTATTTGATGTTTTGGTAGTCTATATTCTGTCTATTCAATATTATGCCAATTCTATATTTTTTACTCGATATTATTGCTACTCGATATTAAAAACTCGATATTTTGACTGTACACCATTTATGCAGTGTCATCTTAAGGATTTAGGCGGCCCAGAGAAAGACATATATTGGGGCCGAACTCTGGAATAACATGGAATTCTACTACGGAGTTTCTTGCTAATTCAAGCCTACATGATGCCAAGCAGTGCTAAATTACATGCTAAACTTTAACAAGGTCACAAAAACCAGTTGAAATATGTCTTGCCCCGGACACTAGCTAGGTTGAGTCAGAAATTGAGGAAGGGAGGTAGAGAGGTGTAAATAGACAAATAGGAAACAGAGAGGTCAAATAGAGAGAACGTTCACTTTTCCAGGTGGCCTGTTGGAACGTAGGGACCATGGGCACCTTGCCTGTGCCTTAACATGTATCCGCTTTCAAATCTCTTTCTCAACACCTCACCTGGAGTGCTGCTACTTTAGAGGTCACCTCTGAGCTATTGTGCCCAGTTGGCAGGCCTTATCTGAGTGCTGTATCAAATTATGAAGGTTTCATCTGGAGTTCTGTGGACACGTCTGAAGACAGAGGCTGCTTGACTGTAATTCATGAATGATTATAGGATGCTGTGGGAGTTGGAGATGGAGTATGTCAGAGTAAGCTCAGGTTCCTGGGGCAAACAAGGGTTACTGGGTTGCATGTGTGACACATTGTCTGTTTTCACCGGGATCCCCTACTGTTGGACGGTCACCCTTTTTAGCACTTGACCCCCAAAGTAGTGAAGCAGAAAGGTGAAGAGCAATATAGCGAGAAACAAATATGAATGGCCAGCCAATGCTTTATAATCTAAAATTAAAGTAAGGCACGTGGCTCACTAGTATTTTCAGAGGTCACTTGCCACAGTTCTTGTGTCCAGGGGAGCAGTGCATGCACCCCCTGAACTTTTCCTAAACTGATTTTTTTTTAAAGCAGCACCGATTTCTTTAAGGAACACTGTCTGCTATTTAAAAAAAAATGTTCCGGTTTGGGTTGCAATCGTAGGGACGGTAGTCTGCTGTCCAATCACAAGGGTCACAAATCGTGACCTGCCTAATGAATATTAATGTAACAGGTCCCTCGCCACCCCCCATGAATTAGTATTGGTTATTAGTACATAGGTCAGTTCGCCAAATAATATTCAATCTGCTAAAAGCTGTGCATACATTGCAACCACTTTTTTGTGAATAACAGTACATCAGGCCCTTTGTCTCCTCTTCATGCAGCAAGGAGTCCCACAATAGGAAGTATGTTACTAGGGAAAAGAAAGGACATGGCTGTATTTTTCCTTACTGGAGGCCTCTCTGGTGACAGTGGTGAAACAGAGCGGAATATTTACAATAAAATATTAGAGCACGATGTTAATCCACAATTGGTAACGCCACACTTTTTTAAACGCAGGGATGCAGCACACATAAAATGAGTAAAATACAAGTAGAAATTAATAATTTCCTAAGACCAGGTTTTAATTGTTGTTAGTTTTTGGCACTGCCCCATACTTTTAAATATAGGGCAGCATCAAAAAGCAATGGGTGTGGCGGTGAAACGGCCACTAAAACAACCATTGCACGCCTATTTTCACGCTAAGTGAAGCTTGAAAAGGGGCCTTATTTACAAGGCGTTGTTAAGCCACATTAAGGGGCTTGATGCTGCTTCGTAAATAAGAAGAAGGGGATATTGATATTGCCACACAAACATCACAAAAAGTGATATTCTGGTGGTGATATCCCCTTGTAAATATGCCCAAGAGTTCCCAGCAGCCTAATGGCCCATTCAGGATAAACAGGACATCAGGCTACAGCATAAATCTGTCAGGTGGTCAAAGTGAAACTATGCTGGCCTCAGACAAATATGGGGAATGTTGTATACCTTCACAAAGTGTGAGATTCCCTAAATATGCGCAACGATGCAGGCGTAATAAAAAAAATTCTCACACCTAGTGTTGAACGTTGTAAATAATATTACACTCAGTACACACAATGTCTTTTCAAAGCTAGAGTTTTGAAAACGATAAGTGGTCTGCTTTAAAGTTTGGTAGACATGGTACTCCATCGTAAAAGGAGACGGAGGATCCTGTTCGCCAAATTGACGGTCCACCCAACCTATTTAAAGTTGGGAGGACTGGCACATTTCTACAGACGGTGAATTAATTGGCTCAATGCATTGAGCACTTCCTCCAACCGCCCGATCAGTAGGGGTTGTCAGTAGAGGTGAGCAATAAAGTCCGCTCCGTTGGTGGATTTCGTGGAGTTTTGCCCACTACGCGCTCTGTTTGGAGCATGGAGTTAAGCAAAAACTCTGCCAATCACCATGTGGTGAAGTTTACTGGTGCCTACGCCAGGCAAATTGCTCAATTAACAATCCTTTGCCCAAGTTAACAAGTGTAGACAGATTTATTATTTTTTATATAAGAATATTTCATAGACCTTTACAGTGTGAGTGAAATATGCCCCTAATATTTCCAGACAATTAGTAGAAATCATTATGAAAGTGTGCTTGCGACCAGAGATTTTACACAGCACAGACTGGAAGACAGCAAATGAAATGATCTTAAGATGGTGGCTCCCTCGCTCAACCCGATACACCCTCATGCACAGTGCAGAACGGATCAAAACATTCCTCTATTGTGACATAACTAGTTATAATGCTGACAAGAACATAGAAGAGGGTACACCGCCAGACTGCCCTGCATCAATGGGGAGCTGAGTACAGCATCCTTCTATGGCTCAGCTTGCAGCAGCCATGCTTTCAGTGTGGCCTTTTTTTTGCTTGCTCTGCAAAGTGGCTGTAGCTGAGCAGCCATCCTTGGAACATCAGCAGTAACACTGAAACTCCTGAATACACCTCCACAGCCGTGCTGGTCCCTAAGTTTCCCGAGGCAGCAGGAGTTCAGCGACAGCAGCTACGTGCGCTCTTTCGGTGATACAGGGAAAATGAGACATTGAGCACTAATGACTTCTGGCGCCTCCTGCAGAGCCTTGGGGTGGAGGCGGTAGACACATTTTATGGGCACCCCCAGCACCATCCCCACCATCAGCTCCACCACCGGGAGAAATAGGGGAAAGAGCATCCGCACCAACACCCTCACTATGATATGTCCCTGCTGAGCCACAGGGGTACCAGCTGTCCTAGCACAACTCACCCCCAAGATTTACAACCCTCCTTGTCCCACAGTTGCAGGCACAGCAGCAACACACACCCAGTTGAGGAAGGAGTCACCTCACCACAAGGTGAGCCATTTGAACTCAGATGCATTATGTTTTTGCCATCAGAGTATGGAACTCCGTGTGCTTCAGTATTAACAAAGCCCACTTCTGTTAAGGGCGGGTCATTACACTCGCCATATAACCTGTGCTCACCCTTGGGTAGCTTGGCACTGAGCAGCCAGGCTTAATTCAGAGGCAATGTATAAAGCAAAGGCACAGCAGTCGCTCGCGATAAATACACTGAACATCACAAAAGAGACTTGACACAGGATGTATGTAAAAAACGTTTATACTCAATAGACATATTCAATCATATTAACATGAACATCAGGTACTGTTGGACATAAAAGACATTCGAAAATATTACCAGCAGTACTAGGCCCACTCAAATTGTTATAACATTAATCGTAAGCACACCGTAGGACAATTCCTAATCTAACCCCACCCCTCACAGAGATAGTGCGACACGCTGTCCACCCCAGACCTCCTCTAGCAAAACTGATAATACAGTCCCACACAGTTATAAGGTACACCCCGGGTCACAACGATGTCAAAAATATGTACATACATGAAATTAGAACACTTTTTAGCAGCACCACAGGCTGGAGTCATGCGGGTAAACCCATTATCTAATGTATTGTGCTTTAGGCATGGAATCCATACTAATCTTTACTACTATTATAAAGGAAGAACTTTGAGGTTTTGAGGCGGGTAAACTCTGGAACCACAGCGCCAATCCACACACCCAATACATCGTTGTAATCCTCAGGGTGTGCAGATGGACATAGGCTATATAAAGTTAAAAAATACGTTATATTTAAAAAATGTACATTATAAAAAAAAGTAGTCCCCTTGAAGTAGCGCCAGCCGCGACCTGCGTGCAGATGTCAGGAGCGCGGGGAGGTGCGGCGTCCAGGAGCGCGAGGAGGAGCGGCGGACATGGCGTGGGGGAGGAGCGGTGACCAGCGGCGGACATGGTGCGGGGGAGGAGGTGAGGAGCAGCGGACCGGCGGGAGAAGCGGTGACCAGCGGCGAGGAGCGGTGAACTGAGGAGCGGCGGCTGAGGTAAGGCTCCGGGGGACAATGTCGGGCAGGCGGGGGACGGGATTTACACCAAAACAGAAGGATAGAATTTAGATCGGCTGAGGTAAGGCTCCGGGGAACAATGTCGGGCCAGGCAGGGGTCGGGGCAGGCGGGGGGCGGGGAGTTAGGCTCCGGGGGACAATGTCGGGCAGGCGTGGGTCGGGGCAGGCGGGGGACGGGGACTTACACCAAAACAGGAGGATAGAATTTAGATCGGCTGAGGTAAAGCTCCGGGGGACAATGTCGGGCCAGGCGGGGGTCGGGGCAGGCGGGGGACGGAGAGTTACAACAAAACAGAAGGGTACAATTTACATCGGCTGAGGAAAGTCTCCGGGGGACAATGTCGGGGCAGGCGGGGGTTGGGGCAGGCGGGGGACAGGGACTTACAGCATCTGCCATGGAGATTTATGCAGAGCGCCTCAACACTGGGCCTTTGTGACATCCGGGGGACAATGTCGGGGCAGGCGAGGGTCGGGGCAGGTGGGGGACGCCGGGCTGCTGGGCAATGTCGGGGCAGGCGGGGGTCGGGGAAGCCTGATTGCTCCCGGACAAGGTCGGGACGGGCTGCTAGTAATATAATAAAGAGAGAGCCCAAACCTTTGAGGTGGGTAATCTCAGGAACCACAGCACCAATCACAACACCCAATACATTGTTGGAAAGGGCAGTTGCAGCAGAAGGACATAGGCTATGCAGACGCCCACCATATACATTTAAAAGGTAAAAGAACCGTGCCAGCAAAGTAGTCCCTTGTGGGGGTGTCTGTGTTGTGCATTGGGCGTGTGCTAGGGGCGTGACAAACGCTGGGGGTGTGTGGTACATTCCGCCCTTCATGCCATGTCTCATAACATGTGCTGTGGGCGTGTGCTGGGGGTGTGGGCGTATGCGGGGCGCGGGATTACGGGAAAAAAAGCGAGCGTTGTGCCCAATATTTCATTGTTTTTTCTTCCCATGTTCTGTACATTCCAGCTCCGGGTGTGCTTGCCCCGCGCAACAAATTCCACCCTGCTCCCTTTAAATACCCCTGCACCCCATAATCATAACCCACCCTTACTCCTTAAAATACCCCAACACCCTTAAACACTAACCCATCTTAACCCTATAAATATACCCTGTACCCCAAAACCCAAAACTATCCCTAAACCCTAAAAATACCCCTGTACCCCAAAACCCAAACCTAACCCTGAACCCTATAAATATCCCTGTACCTCAAAACCCAAACCTAGCCCTGAACCCTAAAAATACCCCTGTACCCCAAAACCCAAACCTACCCCTGAACCCTAAAATACCCCTGTACCCCAAAACCCAAACCTAGCCCTGAACCCTAAAAATACCCCTGTACCCCTGTTGTGAATGTATCTAGGACCCTAATTAAATATTCCAGATTTATGCCCTTATATGGTTATAATAAATCCTGTCCTTATAAAGGCATAAGAGTCATACCCATATTTAGTCATAGCCCATGCAGCCCAAATACGGCAAGGCTACTTCCTTAAACTCCTAGAGAGCACAACGAGTTCTTTCGACATACCAAACCTCAAGCAACCTGGGAATTCCCCATGCCTTTGTTTTGATTTGTCATAGAACTCCTGCGAGCACTAAAAGAACGGTCCGTTCTTAGTGACATCTTTATTGATGTCTTATGTCCAACCTTACGTCAAACACGGCACCTTCCAGGTATAAATATACCAACACTTGCCTTAAGCAAGACACGGTGGTGTGGAGCAGAGCGGCTATCTACTTATCCGAAGCCCAGCTGATGCGAGAGCCGAAGGAAGCCATCCCTCCCTTTGACACACCAGGAAAGAAGCTGCCTTTTCTCACGCCGAGAAATCCAGCTCCGGTGTTTCCAGTCACCCTTGCGGGTGACTGGGAGATCGAGTCCTGAGAAACGAGATACAAGACCTCCTTCATTCTATAACCAAGGTACGGAGCTGATTCAAACCTTAAAGAGAATTCTTGATTCAGATTCTTGGCAAAAACCCAACTTAACTTAAAACTGCAACTTACTTACTACTTCCCACGTATTAGGCTTAGGTCAGGTACACCGGCGTAGGCGTATCTTAGAAGCACCAGTTGAGCTCGTTAGTCAATGTTTTTATGTATGTAAATATTTTATCCGTTTTAAAGTATCATATGGCTAAGAAACCATATCAATGCTTTTACAGTATTATTTCATAATACTCCTTTTACTGTACGCACTTTACTTCATGATAAGTATTGCAATTGTGGCAATTCATTTCTCTTGCATGAGAAAGAAGACTGCTCAATAAAATAACACCTTTTTATTGAAAACGCCCGTCTCTCTATTTCTCTGCACTCTGGTGAAATTAAGCATGCACGATTGACTGAGTGAACTAGCTGTCTATTGTTTTCACAAGACTCTGGAGATCTACTCCTTATTCTGGGGGAGCAAAGTTGTCATGTTATATGGTTGTCAGAAGCTAATCCCTTCTTGTCTAAATCAGGGAAGTTAACCCCTCCCTATTCATTCGAGAAAGTTTCTAGTGACCTCTGAGCTAGCTGGCAAAACTACTTAAGTCTAACATAGTCAGTAGAGACCTAGATGACCTCAGTCCTACGTCTACACTGCTGTTTATGTTATTCCAATGCGCAGAGCCTATTGGGAATATAGGAACTACACTACATGGCGCCCAACGTTTGGTAAGGAGATAATCTAACGCTAGATACTAGAGTAACTCAGTCGTGCTTTTTCACACAGACCCTTTTTCCCGTAAAAACTCCAATAGACGTCTGGAGGGGGTGAAAGGTTAAAATATCCGCCGGAACTTAGTAGGATGAGAATGCTATGTATTAGTTTACGGTATAGTCAACGTTGAAGGATACAGTGTTCCAAAATATTGTGCACCTAATCTTTGTTTCCTTGAAACTTGATCTGCAACAAAAAAACTTTCATTAAACACTGTCAAACCACGGCGACAACAACGAAACCGGTGAAGCCGCAGTAAATGCGAATCAACCGGGTGCAGACCTTACAGGGTTTAATGAAGACGACCATGATGCAATAATCATCCCAGTCAATATAAGAAAAACCATAACTATAAAACATTTAGAAAATGGGGTATCATCGAGAGGTGGCACAGTTGTATTTGTGGTAGAGGCCCATGAGTATCGGCAGACAGAGGTATTCTATTCCTGGATAACTTTTCCAGCAGTACATGCTCTGACACGTGAGTTCCACTACTATAAAATAGCGGAATCTCCAGAGGAATACTCTCCTTTCGAGGAATTTGAAATTCCACTAACATACCAAGAGCACCTGCTCTTATTTAATGGCGCCCTAAAACATCAAAATCACATTACCAGGCTCGGTCCACTAGGTAGATCAGGAGCCACATGGCTGGTTTTAGCCAGCTACACACCAAATCCAGACATTGAAACAATGTCAGACAGAGAACTTTTGGTTCAGCTAAAACAACTAATTAAAATTCATAGACAATTGGTCCAATATGTCATGCGGACTTCAACAGTCCAACCTACAATTAAAATTCCACAAAACACCCCTCATCAGGGGAACACAAATAAAATTACACCACAGAATATACCTTTGCTTCTATCTACACAAAAACACATGGTGTTCCGTCTATGGCGGTTATACCAGATGTACTAAGGCAGATTCAAAATGAATACGGTCCAGAACCTGCTTTAACTCTGGGTATGAAATTACTAAAAGACTTTAAGCAGGTCTCGGCTATAATATTAGCCAACATAAAAGGAGAAGCAGCGTGTGTGGCAATCCGCCAAAAATTGAAGGAGACAGATATAACAGACCAACCGTTTGAGCTTGCTAAAATAATTGAAAAATCCTATGATAAATTAGGAAGGGATAGTTTGGGTGGTAAACCAGTAAAACCCCAACTAATTGAACATCCTGATAAAACCTTTATTAAAAAAATCTCAATTCTCAAAAGAAAAAGTGGGAGGGTAATAAACAAACCACTCCCAGAGAAAATCAATTTCAGTCCCGAGGAAGGTCTCCCCAACAGAGAAATAGATCTCCAGAAGAGGGGGGCAAGTCTCCCCAAAGGGAGCCCTCTAAAAAAAGATACAACCTTAGAAATAGGGATAAATTAAGAAAACCGGACAGATATCAAGATATTGATACACGTCCCTCTCGATCTTTTCAGACTTCCTCACAGAAATCGGAAAGAAGAGGACGGTCAGAACACAAGGAAGAGCACGTCAAGTCCAAAGACAAAAAACCTGCTGATCAATATAAAAAATCACAATTTCCCAGAAAGAAGGTAGCAAGTATTAAAATTAAACATGCCGAGAATCCTGAGGACACAACTGAAAAACAGGGAGTGGGCCCAGACAATGCTAGATAGGGCAGCAGAAGTGACCATAGCTCGCAAGATCCTGATGAATCTTCTGGAGACAGTGGACACAAATGAATACATTCAAGTGGAAACTGCAGACACGCGAGTTAGCGTGCCCCATAAACTATATGAAATAACATTTCGTATAGAGGGAGATAAAACTAGGAAAATAAAAGGTCTCTTTTGGGAGAATCTTTCTAAAGGCTATGATATCCTTCTAGCAGAGAAAGACTGGCCACCAGAGTTTGTCAGGGAGTGCCCACATGGCGAAGAAATGATTATGCCTGCCTTCTCAAATCATATCCCAATTCATAAAAAATACACATTGGCAAGGAAATGGGCAGTGGCCCAAGCCCCTGCTTTATATAAAAATCATGTAGGATGGGATGAGGATTCTCCTCCCCACAAAATCCAGTTAAAAAATCAACCTACTGCACAAAGACAGTACCCAGTTAAACAAGAAGCTAAAAAACAAGTAAAAGAGATTTTAGATCAACTTGAATATCAAGGGGTGATTGAAACATGCACCTCACAAATGAACAATCCTTTGTTTCCTGTCTCCAAGCCAGACAGTGCAGCACTAATGAATAACATTGTGCGCAAAAAATATAAAACGACATTAGATATCTCTAATGGATTCTTCTGTCAAAACATTGCACCTGAAAGCAGGTATTTGACCGCTTTCTCAATAATGGGGTCGCAAAAACAATTTTGTCGACTCCCACAGGGATTCAAGAATAGCCCACGATTATTCTCAGCAAGGGTAACAGAAATACTACAAACGTATGATGATGAGGCATTATCCTATGTCGATGACATCTATCTTACAGACGATGACCTGGAGATGAACTTGAAAAGAGTGAACACCATAATACTTGGGTTCGCATCGGAAGGTTACAAATTCAACTTTAAAAAGTCAAGAATAGCCCATCTAACTGTCCTATTTTTAGGATATGAATTATCAAGTGAAGGCAAAAGCCTAGCAGACAATTTCTTCGAGAAATGTGCAGTACTCCAAGCACCTAAAACGCTGAAGAATTTACAATCAATACTAGGTTTCCTGAATTTCGGAAGAACATACATTCTAAATTATGCAGAGATGGTTAAACCTCTCTACGAATTAATAAAACCTGATTTCAAACCAATTAATTGGACTCAAAAACACACAGAAATTTTGAGATAATTACAGACAGACATGTTAACTAAAACAAAACTGCAATCACGCGCAAACGAACGCAACCTTGTAATCCGAGTCATCCCAGGAAGGTGCGGATTCACGTACCTGACCTCTAATGAGGGAGAAACTGTACCAATAGCTTACAAATCACATTTGTACACACAAGCTGAAATGAAATTCAGTTCAACTGAAAAAATTCTAACTGCGGTTCAAACCTCTGTAGCAAAATAAAAAGCCCTAGCCCAGGGAAAAAGGATATCTGTTTTAACAGCTGTATCAGTCCTTGAGGCAGTAACAACACCAGGCAATCCTAATGCTAAAGCTCTAGATCCAAAATGGAAAAAATGGGAAAATTCTCTTGCTGCAGAAGACGTGACACACGCTTTTGATCCGAAAATGAAAAAAACTAGAAAATCTAGAATACGAATATGAATATCCTCTGCCAACCGAAATTCTGCCTCTCGAACAGTACACCTGTGTAATCTACACAGACAGATTTGCACGACATTTCGTTGTGGAAAAGAAAATTTACAATAACGCGTGTGCGATTGTTAAAGGACACTGGCGCTTAGGTAAATTCAGACCAATGATCACTAAAACCGAATCATTCAGAAACTGTACAGCTCAGCGAGCTGAAATAAGATCTCTAAAAATGGCGCTTGAAAATGCCGATCGCGAATTCCCCACACTGATAGTGTGCGATTCACATTACTGCGTCCAGTCTTACAATAAGAGCATGCAGACTTGGATTCAAAATGGTTACAAGGATGACACGGGTGCCACAATAAAGCATAAGAAGCTATGGGAACAAGTAGTTCTTTTGCAGAAAGAACTACAAAAGACTCACGTGATACATACACTGAGTCATCAACGTGATGGCGTTCACGTTGCAGGGAATTCATTGGCTAATACAGCCATAGCGGAAGCAACTAAACCGGCTTCCGTAGCCACAAAAAAGCGTTCAGAAAAACAAATAGATGGAGAAACCATGCTGGCAGTAAAAGCCTCACTAAAAGGCGACTATGCAGCGTTACCTCTCAACTATCCACTCAATAATACATACATAATTGATGCGAACTCTGTTCCGTTTGCTCAAATCCCTGGAGTGGGGGATAGAGTAATTCCAAACACGAACCAGAGAATCTTCTTGATACAAGAAGCACACATGGTATTGGGTCTGAGGCACCAAGAGATCCTGAAATCTCTAATAGAATTACAATCACAGTACTGGTGGCCAGGAATAAGCGTGCACGTTTATAACTTTGCAATGAATTGTCAGGACTGCAACAGAGATCGCAGTGGCGAACCGGACCAGCCACCTGCCCAGACACCTCTATTAGACAGCATTAGACTATCTATACGCAGACATCCACACGGAAGAATGCGGTCCCATAATTATTAAGACTAGATCCACTAGATATGTGGCCCCAGCGCTCGGCTGACGCCAGAACTGTTATAAAAGATTTGCGAGTCTTTATCGGCTCATACGCAATTGGCATGCTACATTCTGACCAAGGTCCTGCGTTTAGCTCTCGAGCTTACAAAGAGGCCATGACCAGCATGGGCATTGCATTGCGGTACTCTTCTCCCTTCCATCCTGAGGGAAATGCGATTGTGGAAAGAAAAAAACGTGACATAAAACAATCTATAACAGTGAGGGTATTAGGTTCGGGTGATGGGTGGGTCAAACATCTAACAAGTGTCCAACATAGTCTTAGCAATCTGCCAAGAAATTCTCTAAAGGGTTTCACTCCATACGAACTATTGTTCGGCACTAGAATGAGAATCCAGGATTTAGATTGTCAAACTTCAGTGGTGGAAGATAAAACCTTTGATATCAAAGATCGTTTGGCTGTTTTACAGGACATGAATGAAACAAGAAAAAGTCTAAGTAACATAAAGTCTAAGCCAACAACCACTGAAGAACCACCTGTCCCAGCAAGACCTGTCTGGATTCCAAAGATTGGGGATCTGGTCAGAGAAAAGATCGCAGTGAAGAAGGAATTTGGGCCTTCTTACAGAAAAGCAGTACCTGTCTTAGCTGTCAGCGGAACAAGATCAGTAGTACTACCGCCACTTGCTGGTAAAAAGGAGACCAGAGTTGTATCCATTGAACTGGTGAAACCACAATGGTGTGGCCAATAATAAGCAGTAGGCCCAGTGGACTCCCAAGAAGTAGAAGGAGACCAAATCTTGCTACAATCCAAGAGGTTCAAACTGAGAGACTAATCACTTTCGATAAACCTTCAGTGAATAAAAAAGGACTATGCAACAAAGCCATGGAACTTGTGCCTCTTGAAACCTAAATTGCAACAGTTCATGAAGAAACACCTGTCTACAATGATGTAGCCTCGGACTATACAAATGTAACAAAAGAAAATGCAAAGATCAATGGAAATCCGGAAGCAATCCCACCAATTAACAGAACTGCATCTGGCTACTTTATCAACTTTGAAGACTTTTCCGATGATCCGAGTGAACATGGAGACAAGCCAGCAACAAAAACATTGAAAAAGAAAATTACAGAGCTCTTTCATCAACTCAAAGAAACATATCTGATTTCCCCTTGGATTGAACTATGTGTTAGGTGTACTTTTCCTACTACTTTGGCTCATCTTAGTTTTAGTTTTGGGTACATTTATTATAATACAATGGACACAAGTTAGAACATCAACTTGGTCCTGAAACCATACAGATCCTCTCACATAGAGAAAAGAGAACTATCATCAGGGAACATCACAGCAAAGCCTATACCTGGTGGTATAGCATGGGACAGAACTGACTATGAAATCTATGGCCCGGTAGAGCTCTTGAAATATCCACACAAATTCAAGATTTCATTAAGTGACTTTGTGACACCAAGTTCTTTCTCTGATGATTGGGACTTTGAAAATATTAATAATATGATGTCAGATTTAGAAATGTCAGCAAAATTTACAGAACATGATTATTTACAGGGTTCATCGAATTATGAAGAAATGTTTTGTTACAGCCACTATGGTCATCATTATCTGCATAAGTCTGCAAATCCTAGAAATGTTTTTACCTATAACCAATTGGAACATTGTCCAACTCCACCAATAGGCAGTTCAAAAACATTTTATGAAAAATTCCCATACTTTTCAGGGTTTAATTACACTGATCCAGAAACGTTTTATTTCAAAATGATAAATAAGACAGGAATGAAAAACAAGTTGACAAATACTAAATTGATTTATTCTAAAAACATTTATGATAAAATGTCTTCATTTGGTTTCGAGTTTTCGAAAAACAACATTGAAACAAAAACTATCTGGTGTACAAAAGAATGGCAGGTACAAGTTCTAGAAGCATTATTCAGAGCCTGCAGGATCCCAGAACAAATACTATTCCTGAATGATACCATTCAACAAACAACCTGTCTTGGTTTAGCCAAGATAAAATATTCAAACAACCTGTCTATACCAAAGCCAATGCCTGATAGAAACACCACTACAGAAGAGGAGTTAGACGTGGCCTATATTTTAAAACAAAACAGAACACTTCCTGATTGGAACAAATGGTTGATCTGGCCCACAGACACTAATAACTGTCATGATAGATTCCTAAAAAAAATACAGGGGTTCAAACAGAAGACAAGATATTCCCAGAGACAACATCCAGGGATAGTTACAACATATAGGGCCAGATGTAGGTAAGTAACATTTACCGAATCTTAATTACCGAAAATTACCGAATTTTACCGATTCGGTAATTAAGATTCGGTAAATGTGAGGGGTTGGTATGTAGGGAATCCAGATGTTCCCTTTTACCGAATCGGTAAAATTCGGTATTTACCGATTCGGTAAATACCGAATCGGTAAAGCCTATTGATTCCTATGGGCTTCAAAGCCCATAGAAATCAATAGGCTTTACCGATTCGGTATTTACCGAATCGGTAAATACCGAATTTCACAAGGGTGCAGGGGGTGTCACTTTGACACCCCCTGGCACCCCCTAAACAGGATTGGGTGCCATGTGGCAGGCATACCTGCCCTAAGGGCAGGTCTGCCTGTCATATGGCACAGGTGTGCATGCACACATGTGCATGCACACCAGAATCGGTATTTTACCATCAAATAGTTTTTGATGGTAAAATACCAATTCTGTAATGCTTGTGGGACTCAGAAGAGTCCCACCTACATATCAATTTTACCGAATCGGAAAAAATACCGATTCGGTATTTTACAGAATCGGTAAATTTACCGATCGGTAAATTTACCGATTCTGTAAAATACAGGGCCCTACATCTCAAATTGCATTTACCGGTCGGTAACGGCCGAATTCGGCCGTTACCGACCGGTAAATGCCTACCTACATCTGGCCCCTGGTGTAGGAAAACTATGCCTTGACTGGCTACAGAAAACCACACTTCCCGAAATTAAACAACACTTAACTTTACTTTACTTAAAGAAGGTGCTGACTTGCGAGATTTCATAATGGGACCTCGCAAACAGCGTCAAAAACGTTTCATATACGCCGGTATATACGCAGCTTAAATGAAGCTTGGAAATTAAAACAAATTGAAACTGCAAAAAAAATACGAGAAATTGATCGTATTAATTTGGAGAAATCACTTTCTGTAGTGGACAATGGGTTAACGACTCAGTCCTCCAGAATTTATTCATTGGACAGCATTGTATCATCTGCTATCGATATAATAGAGCAGGACATGCTAATGTTACAACATGGCCAGTCCCAATTACGTTCTATTGTGCAACTAGGCTGGACGTTGCAAAACCTGCGGTAAGGCTATGTGCCATGGCGTTTAATCAACACAATGTCATTATTTTCTTTAACCTTACTGATAAACAAATCAGTTTGGCACAAAGGGGAGCAGACTATACGATACTGAGCATTGAAAAACTTGAGAGATTACCATTGACAATGTCAGAAAGACCTGTCATTGAATGGATAATACATGGCACCATTACAATCCCGATAACAACTTTTCAGTTTCAATACTGCCAAAAATATATACCAGCAGGCCTCTATGAAAGGTTGGGTAAAGGATACATCAAATCAACCTGGAATTTACCTTATACACACAAATGTTACAGTGAAGGGAAAAAAGAGGTATTTCTTAGTGGTAATAATTGTAAAATGTCACTGAGCAATACTCTCCTGTGTCAAGGTATTAACTTGCATGGGGCCTGCGAAGGTTCATCAAACAACCTTTCATGTCATCAGCAGGGCACCCCTACTACACAGATAGAGCCATTTTTCAGACAATTATCCAACGGTAGCTACGTTCTAATAAGTGACCACAGCTGCTGTGGAATGGTGCCAGGAAAACCCTATCTCTTAACTGTAACGTCCAGGGTCATTTGCTGTATGCAAGTATTGTATCCAAACAGCAATCCAGACATTGAGGCGGCAATATGTGAATATCTCTTCTATTCGAATTGATACTTTAAGCAGAATGAAGTCTATTCTTTTACAGACAACTGTGCCTTTAACCTCGTCCAAAGAGACGTATGACCTGCAAGTTGCAAGGACAGCGGCAGAGATACATACCCTATTATCGACAAATTGCCCCGTGCATTTCATAGAAATGTTAAGTCAAATCTTAAACATGTCAGATACCAGTGGCATCGCACATGTATTTAAGACAATTTTTATGGGACTGCTAACACCCTTCGAAGCAGCTCTTGGTATCTTCCCGAATTTTGTGCATTCACTCTTCGGTGGCCTGCCTCTTATTTTGGGACTCGTAGCAGGAATTTTATTTTTGTTCCTTCTGCTCCGATATGGCAAGCCAAGTCACAGACAAAACTCTGGCTACGATGGAAGAAACAATCCTAGCAATACGATACCGAGAACGTATCACTAAAGTCCTCGGATTGGCCCGGCTAAGAGATCTGAATACTACCTGGTTTCTTTCATTCAGACCAATTTGGCAAAATTGCATCTTACCTGTGCTTCGATGTCTGCTATGCGGAGAAGAATGCGTGTTGGACGTTTGTCTTACACTACCATCAGCAGTACCAATGGATATTGATGCTTTGCTTTGTCCTGTAACGACTCATGCAACGTGTTGCCCCCAGCGGCTACCTATTCTGATGACGGCATTCGTTGGGACTTCACCATTACGACTAGGTGGCGGTGAGGTACGAGATGAAAGCGGCACCACACAGGTACAACCTTCCGTGAACATTGCTGATCCTGACATCGATGATGGCAATGCATCGCACATATGCACTATTTCCACCTTTTCGGAATTGGCCCAACTTTCAATAATATTGAAACGAGAATAATATTTGAAAAAGCGAGCTCACAACGTTCCCTGAACTCTGAATTCGGCCTTCAGTTTTTGATAAACAGAACTCCAAAAATAAAAACAGTGGAACAATTTTTTTTCTCCCTTCCCGAGTGCGAATTTTTTTTCCCCAAATCTCCAAAATATTTACCATTTTTTTGGCACATGGTACTCTGCTTAAAGTAGAATTATTCTTAGAGAACAGACCTTCTATTTTTAGAGACTCTAGATACAATATTTTGAATCAGCCTCTAGCATATGTACAATCTTGTATAACTATGTGATGAAATGGTCTCAACTTTTTTTCTGTATTCAGAGCCATTTCATAAATGTAATTTTCGCAATTCATTCAGCCAATATTTATATTTGCATTTCCTGAATGATAACTCTGCTTGAAAGCGTACAGTATAATACTCATTTTCGTGTATCTATACCATTTCAAATGCATCCATTGTATTTTGGGGTGGGCTGGAAAACACATGCATACCTATATGTTTCTATATTGCTTAGTATTTAGTAATGATGGACATTATACGTGGAGTGGGTATTGTGAATGTATCTAGGACCCTAATCAAATATTCCAGATTTATGCCCTTATATGGTTATAATAAATCATGTCCTTATAAAGGCATAAGAGTCATACCCATATTTAGTCATAGCCCATGCAGCCCAAATACGGCAAGGCTACTTCCTTAGACTCCTAGAGAGCACAACAAGTTCTTTCGACATACCAAACCTCCAGCAACCTGGGAATTCTCCATGCCTTTGTTTTGATTTGTCATAGAACTCCTGCGAGCACTAAAAGAGTGGCCCGTTCTTAGTGACATCTTTATTGACGTCTTATGTCCAACCTTACGTCAAACACTGCAGCTTCCAGGTATAAATATACCAGCACTTGCCTTAAGCAAGACACAGTGGTGTGGAGCAGAGCGGCTATCTACTTATCCGAAGCCCAGCTGATGCGAGAGCCGAAGGAAGCCGTCCCTCCCTTTGACACACCGGGAAAGAAGCTGCCTTTTCTCACGCCGAGAAATCCAGCTCCGGTGTTTCCAGTCACCCTTGCGGGTCACTGGGAGATCGAGTCCTGAGAAACGAGATACAAGACCTCCTTCATTCTATAACCAAGGTACGGAGCTGATTCAAACTTTAAAAAGAATTCTTGATTCAGATTCTTGGCAAAAACCCAACTTAACTTAAAACTGCAACTTACTTACTCCTTCCCACGTATTAGGCTTAGGTCAGGCACACCGGGGTAGGCGTATCTTAGAAGCACCAGTTGAGTTCGTTAGTCAATGTTTTTATGTATGTAAATATTTTATCCGTTTTAAAGTATCATATGGCTAAGAAACCATATCAATGCTTTTACAGTATTATTTCATAATATCATAATACTCCTTTTACTGTACGCACTTTACTTCATGATTTATTGAAAACGCCTGTCTCTCTATTTCTCTGCACCCTGGTGAAATTAAGCATGCACGATTGACTGAGTGAACTAGCTGTCTATTGTTTTCACAAGACTCTGGAGATCTACTCCTTATTCTGGGGGAGCAAAGTTGTCATGTTATATGGTTGTCAGAAGCTAATCCCTTCTTGTCTAAATCAGGGAAGTTAACCCTCCCTATTCTTGCGAGAAAGTTTCGAGTGACCTCTGAGCCAGCTGGCAAAACTAATTAAGTCTAACATAGTCAGTAGAGACCTAGATGACCTCAGTCCTACGTCTACACTACTGTTTATGTTATTCCAATGCGCAGAGCCTATTGGGAATATAGGAACTACACTACATGGCGCCCAACGTTTGGTAAGGCGATAATCTAACGCTAGATACTAGAGTAACTCAGTCGTGCTTTTTCACACAGACCCTTTTTCCCGTAAAAACTCCAATAGACGTCTGGAGTGGGTGAAAGGTTAAAATATCCGCCTGAACTTAGTAGGATGAGAATGCTATGTATTAGTTTACGGTATAGTCAACGTTGAAGGATACAGTGTTCCAAAATATTGTGCACCTAATCTTTGTTTCCTTGAAACTTGATCTGCAACAAAAAAACTTTCATTAAACACTGTCAAACCACGGCAACAACAACGAAACTGGTGAATTCGCAGTAAATGTGAATCAACCGGGTGCAGACCTTACAGGGTTTAATGAAGACGACCTTGATGCAATAATCATCCCGGTCAATATGAGAAAAACCATAACTATAAAACTTATAGAAAATGGGGTATCATGAAAGTATGCGGAGTGATGGTATGCGGAAAGAAAGTTGCGGAATAATGGGTGCTTACCCTCCCCCGGTAAGAACATTGGTGGCACGGCGGCCCACATCTCCAGCAACAAACTCATATTTTTTCACTACCCATTTGAAAAATGCACAGGTCTCTCTCATTGATGGCCAGCACCGACATACACTTTTAGACACACCTCCGGCCACAAGTTCTAGAATTGCGAACTTTCGAGCTGGGGAGCTACGTTCGAATCTCGGCATCAGCTCAACATCCTGTGATTCCAGGCAAATCGCTTTGTCTCCCCGTGCCTACCACAAATGAATGTGTTCTTCTGTAATGTAAATTGTGCTCATGCCATGTTGTCGAGTTTGCGCTATATAATATTGCAAGGAAAAATAAAGTAGGAAAACTCGAGTTCACACACTACTGAACGCGCACTCTTAAGTGCATCAGCAGTGCACTGTGAATCGGAGCGTTTCACAGGCCTGTCACAGATAAGAAATGCTATCAAAACGAAATCCTACAAAACAATATACTACTGTCCGGCAGCAATTTTATACCCGACAAAGTCGGGACGGGCTGAGAGTCAATGTATAAAGCGGCACCGCCGGCCAGTGTCATGAATGACAAGTGGTCCACAGTCCATCACTCCCACTCACACACACACTCACTGCGCACCGTTACACAGTGCCCACAGCCCAGTCTGTACGGAATGTTCTTGCACACATATGCACTCAGCACCCTAACGTGGTGCCACTGGTACCCAGCAGGTCAATGGATAACACTCTGTGGATTTTGTGGCTCCAGCCTCCCTCCACTCTCTAGTTCAGCCTGACTGTCCTATACCCCCGGATGGAAGAAAACCAGCTCCTCCTCCGGGATACTGGGCTGCACACGGGTAGTTTGAAAGAGACGGTGAAAGCAAAGGTTGAATTCAAAGTTCTTGCCTTCGTCTACAGATCTCTTTATGATCACCCCAGGTTTATCCTCTTGAGAAGATCTCTTGGCACCAACCCTGTTGCTCTCTCCAGCTGCTTAAGCTTTTTCTCCCAACAGTTCCATCGTGCTAATTGTAAGTCGTGGGAGAGCAACCTCTTTAACTGCCCCCAGTTTTACTGGGGGATCTGGTGTTTCTGCTGGTACTTTTCCTCTTCATACTCCTGCGTGTGACTTCATGCCGCTCCTTGATGTGGTTTGGTCCATTTTGTGTGCAACATAAGCAAAATTAGAATAACTAAGGCCATAGTATGCTAATTTATGGGTTGTTATACTATGTTGTGGCATGCACAGTTATTGTGCTATGTCATATTTCAACCTGTCATATCATGCTCAGTTTTTCTATGTTCATAGCATGATGAGCTGTTCTAGAGCATTTGTCCTTTTCTTTCTATTAGATGTAGATGAGGAGTTTCCAGTGGGTGGCAGCCTCACTGACAATGCAGGGATGGGGCCTGGTTCAGAAGAAGATGACTCAGAAGGCTCTTCCTTGGGAAAGGACCCACCACTCAAAGGACAAGAGGAGGTAAGTCCAGTGCCTGGTACCTGTATGAGGCAGCCAAGGGACATAAGACTCTGCTACAGAGATCTGAACTCTGAGCGCAGATTGCAGTTAACATTTTTAGTCTCACGAGTGCAGGGTAAGGCCTTAACTTTATGAGGTTGATAACTGCAGTACCATCTATCAGCTTGGATGAAGTACTTCTGTCATGAAGTCCTCCATAAAACAAGCATTTACTAATGCTGTTGTTTTGACCTGGGGAGAGGATAGCACTGTGCACACATGCACCATCCACCATTCACCACCAGGGCAGCTTGTCATTTCCATCCCCGCCATTTTAAAGGAAACCGATACATTTCATGACAGCTGCATCTGAGGTTTGGCACCAAGGCCAGGAGGGGGAAAGGAGAGAGGAGACTCAACGGGCCAAAGAAGCGTCACTGGCAGCCTGGGAGGGACATGCATAACATCGGCTACAGACCACACCCCTCTCCCCTGCCACCTCAGGAGTCTGCCTTTTGCTGCTATGTGCCTGTGGATGTGAGTGCTGGTGGCACTGATGGGCTCCCTGGCAGGGTGTGCTTAGGTCAGAAGTGCATGGGTGCTCTCCATGGGCTGGACGAGGGACGGAGTAGGCATAATAGTAGTGCCAATAGTCACTTGGTGAGTGGTAACAATCATGTTGGTTGTGTCTGTTGCCACTTCACCGGCCGGGCTCCAGTGTCTTCTAGCTTCCCTCGTGAGACTTTGTCAGAGGGATTCTTATTTATTTACTGTGTTGCAAATGCCAGTTGGGGTCGCCCAATACTTGCCACTTGCTGGCTCAATTGTCATTCTTTTTATCTGTCTCCTAATTGGTCACCATATGCCTCACGTCACTTCCTTCTGTTTCTCGGGAGCATAGAGGAAGTACTAATTGATTTCCTTTGATCGGTGTCCTTCCATTGCTCGCGCTGTGATTAAGGACACTTCTTTTTTTTATTTTTCTGACCATTATTTCCTCTTCAATGTTACACCTTTGGGTTGCTTTTAGCTTCCGTCCTGTTTCTTGTTGCCTTAATCTGTTTTGGAATTCGGCGCTTCCATTTACAGCATCAAACAAATGGCACAGACTATTAAAGCGGTTCATGGCTTTGTTTTACAGTTCAACACTTGCTTTTATAGGGCCAAACAAATGGAACGGAATGTTAAAGCAGTCTGCATTTCTGCATGTGTTTGTAGGCTGCACCTCATCTCTGCTCACTCAACGTATGTGGCTGTTTCAAGTGTACACTAGTTTGAAACCGGACTCCTATAGTCCTTCCAGTCAAGCAGTCCAGTCACATGCTTCAGGCCAGGCTGCCACTAAGTAACAAACATTTTGAGCACATCTATGCCTTTTCAAACTCAATAAATGTATCCTTAAAACCTGTGTTCTCAGTCTCATTTGTATTTCACCTCTCCTCTGCGCATACCTAGTATGTGTCTGTTTAAAAAGCTTCAGTTTTGTGAAGCGCAGCAACTAATCCATTTCTCCTTAAAACCTGTGCCTAAGTCCTCATTCTCAGACATATTCCACCAAAGTGCCTCCAGGCACCCTATATTCATTAGGGGTGGGAGGACGGTTCTGCTGAGTTACCCAAAAAGTAATTGAGAGTCCACGGAGCTCCGCAAGAGGTGGAGTTGTGGTACGTCGCGCTGATTACGCTAATTTTTAGCATCAGGAGCTTGTCCTGCACTGTAAAATCAGCATGAACTGCACTACTCAGCACGCCAGAGGGAACTGCTTCTTTCTGCCTCTCAAGTAGATTTTCGACTGGAGCTTTCTCACCTCGAGCAGCAGCTTTCTCAGTGTGAGTGGTAGTGGCCTGCTGTGACCGTTCGCATTGAGAAATCTTGCTGGGAGCCAGTATAGCACTTGATTTTCTCACTAGCTCATTGGTGAGCCGCACGTAAGAAAAACTCTGCCATGCGGTGGTGGTGGAGTTTTTCCGAAACTCTGTGCTCCAAGCACACTGCAAAGTGGGCAAAACTCTGCGAACTCCACAGGAGGAGTGGAGTTTACCGCTGACCCATAATATTCATATAAACTTAGGTGTAAGACATGTAGACTAACAGCCATAGCTCCACTACACTCCACTTAAATGTACCCCAGTCCACTCTAATGTACCCCACTCCACTTCACTCCAATCTACCCCACTCCACTCTAACACAATCTACCCCACTCCACACTACTCTACCCTTCTCCACTGCAATCCACTCCACTCCAATCTATGTCAATCGAACCCCACCCAACTCCAATTTACCCCAGTCTACTCCCCTTTAATCTACCCCAATCTAGCTCAATACATGCCACTCCACTCCAATCTCCCCACTTCACTCTAATCTATTCCAATCTATGCCACTCCACTCCACTCTAGTCAAATCTACCTCAAATCTACCCCACTCTACTTTAATCTACTCTACTCTAATCAAATATATCTCCAGTCTACCCCACTCTACTACAATCCACTTGTCTACCCCACTTCATCCAAATCTACCCCACTCCACTCCAATCTATCCCACTCAACTCCAATCCATTCTACCCCAATCTATCCCACCCACTCCAATCTACCCCACTCCACACCAGTCTACTGCATTCCATTCAAATCTACCCCACTTCAATCTATCACACTCCACTTCAATCTACCCCAATTTACCACACTCCACTCTACCCCACTTCACTCAAATGTACCCCAATTTACCCCACTTCAGTCAGCTCCACCCAATCTACCCCATCTACCTAATTCCACTCCAATCTACCCCAATCTACTCTAATGTATAATCCACGCTACTGCAGCCCAACATACACCACTCCACTTTAACGCAATCTCCCCTCATTTACCTCCTCCATTCCACTCTACACGACATCACTTTAATCCACTCCATTCCACCCAAATCTACCACACTCCAATCAGCCCCACTCTACTCCAATACACCTCACTCTACTCCACTCCAATCTACTCTGTTCCATTCTACCCCACTCCAGTCTAACCCACTCCACTTCAATCTACCCCACTCCAATCTACCCACCCCACCCCACTCAAATTTATCCAACTCCACTTCAATTTACCCCACCCACTCCACTTCATTCTACCTCAATCTACCCCCACTCCAATCTACTCCACTCCAATCTCCGATCCACCCTAATCTACTGACTCCAATACAATATATGCCACTCCACTCCAATGTATCCCACTCCACTCCATCCTCTCCAATCTACCCCACCCCTTATACCACAATCAATCAAACTCCAATCTACCTCACTCCACTCCAATCTGCCTAATCTACCCCACTTCAATCTACCCCACTCTATCCAACTCCAATCTACCCCAATCTATCCCACTCCACTCCACCCCAACCTACTCCATGCCAGTCTACCTAACTACGTTCCATGAGAACCTGTGACTGTAGGAATTTCAGTTAACATGCGCATAACATTTATCCTCAAGGGCCGGCTGAATGGTATCATGACAATTAAATCTAAATATAGTTAAAATTAACACTTGTATTGCAGCAGCAGGTGTGGGAAGCTTGACAGTATAAAGAGCATATGTTAGCTCAAAAAGATAAAAACCAGAGCGATATTGCAGAACCTGTGGTCTGTCACCAGCTAGCAGGTACTCCACAATGGTTTCACAGTTGCACAACGTAGTTTGTTGATGTCCTTTAGCCCAGAGGCACTTACAAAGGTGGTGTCCAAACTAGTGCTAAGCTAGAGCTAAGGGTGGAGCCTTTCATTCAATCAACAGTTGGTGGTGGCACTGTTTACTGTGTTTCAGTAACATGATGCCTATTGGCTTCGGCTTTTGTTTAATCCTTTTGATTGGTTAATATGTTCACCTCTACAGTCTCTGTGCTACCTCCAGCCACCTGGAGAACAAGTCAATCAAAATGATTAAATATATGGCAACTTTCTCCCCATAAATTGGTGTTGCAACTTCCAGAAAGATGTCTACTCAATTGCTCACTTTATGCATGTTTTCACTACTAGTGCAATGAGCAATGAGCACCCATACTTTTCTCTCAACTTGAACATCAATAGAAAGCCATGAACAACAGACACTAATCCCAGTGGCAGCTCCTCCGCTAAGGCGAAGGAGTGTTGCCCCACTGCTCTATAAGCAGTCTAAAGGAAAAATACAAAAATAATAACTGAACGTTATCATTTTATTTTTACTATAATGGACTGGAGCCAGGTTAAGGCTGGCAGGGCTGGGTTCGTTTCAAAAGGGAGGAGTGGATGGTGCACCTAAATGCATATGAGAGTTTGTCTGACCGTCTTGGAGTGGGTGGGGTAGATTGGATTGGAGTTGAGTCCTCTCTGACATAGCTCACCTCTTACAACTCAGAAATCCTTCAGATCTGCATCATATTTGCTTTACTTTTGAATACTAATTTCACGATATTCCCTACTAGCTTCAATTCCTCATCATGCTCTATAACACTCATCCCTTCCTCTCTAGAGATGTCTCTCCAATACTACATCAATCATAACTGCTTCAAACCATTCTACTTCTTCTTTGTTATACTCATCACAATGATGATCCATGACTAACCTGGAAAGATAATCTGTTGTTTTATAGCACCTGCCAGGCAAGTATTCCACATTAAAAATCCTACTCATGTAAAGCAGTACCCATTTACTGATCTTCACCACAATTGCATCCAACCCTTTTCCCATGAATGCCACCGTCAATGGCTCCCCTGTCCACAAGCATTTCTTAAATCTCCTCAAAGCCCAAAACACATTTAGAGCTTCTCTTTCTAGAACCTAATAAGTAGTTTAGCTGCTTTCAAAGATCTAAACAACCTTATGTCTGCAATAGGGGTGGTTGGAAGGTTTCGGCCGCCCGCAGAATTGGCGGTATTTTGGTCACTTGCCATTACTCTGTAATGCAGATTTCTGGCCAAATTCTGCCTGTCAATGCATGGTGGAATTTTTCTTCCGCGAGGCTCAAGAAAATGCGAGCTCTCACATGTAAGTGAGATTTGGCATCCCCTAGAAATATCTATTGTGGGCAGTTGCAGGCGGTGAATAGTGGTCGCTGTCTGAGGACTGCTATTTGAGTAGATTTGCTGGCACTCGTGTAGATTTTCTACTCGAGCAGCAGCAAAATCAACTCAAATGGCTGTGGGCTCTTGCGCAACGCATGGTACCGTTCCCACTGATGTTTGGTGCTGCTTACACCAGTGGCACTAAATTGCAGCATGAACTCGATATTTTCCCCCTGCTAGCAGAATATAACTATGTGGAATTTCGCGTAGTCATATTCCACGAGTTCCACCCCAATATAGCTCCACAGCACTTGATACTAACATCAGTTACAATTAAACTTCTCAAATGTGGGTCAAAACAATGCAAATTAGCGGCCTTTGGAAGTCCCCCTGTCCCTTAGTGAACTCTTCCTCATGCTCCATAAGCTAGTGAAACTATTGGCCCTTTTTTTACCAATTCTCTCAGAGGAACATCTTGATAGATAGGGGCAATGTGTAGGGCACAGACCTCACCTACTCCTTCATTATAATTTTCTTTTTCTTAGATGCTGCAACCAATGACAGTACGAGAGGGCTGGGCGATGAACACTTTCTCCAGACTGGCCCTAGTGTATCGAGGAGGTGACAAGGGGGTGGGGAAAAAACACAGTACTCGCTCACCGCTTCTTCAGTACTCCATCTCAGCTACCCTGCCCATCCCTAGGTGCACACAGAGTCTGGGTATTGGTACCCGAAGGCCCGTATTTGCTCCCTGCTTGGGCACTAGAATCAGTGACTGGGCTAAAGGCAGCTGCCACTCTGTATCCATGGCCAAAGGCCATAGTTTTAGAACTGGTGAAGGTTCCCATTGCATGGTTAGTGTGTATTGTGTAAACCAATACTGACTCATATGTGACTCAATATTAGTGAGAAAAGTAACTGGTAATTAATAAGTAACATGCTCAAGACCATAAACTTTTAAACAAAATATCTCAGATTGCACAGCGCAATGCAGTAACCAGCTACGTGGACTATGATCAGAAGAAATACCTGCAGAGCAGCTAAGAGCTGCCAGCTTAATGAGAACCATAAAGTGCACAGCTATCTCTTACTCCTCTTTATTTACTACACTTCTAAGCGTAGAATCCCATAACGCAATAACAGCAACCACAACATTGTAACACTTCCCACACAGGATCAAAACAAAAACGACCACAACCTCCCAAGCTCACACCCTACGTGTTGCAGCTTGTAACTTTAAGTACTAGAGCATGGCAGCCTATGCAGTCCATAACTTGCAATTTACCAGTGGGCCCAAATGGCCATTGCAATCTGTACTGCTCCCATTGATATGTACCACTCCATGATCCGGTCCAATTTGGCACGGCAACTGATACACCCAGCTGCAGGGCATAAGCACACACGTAGACGTGCTTCGAAGAGCTCCGTCCATGCCTCCACTGCCACCTCAGATGAGTAGATGAAGCTGCCTAACACTACCTCAACTTCAGATGCACTTGGAGATGGGATTCAGACTGCCCTACCACCTGCCAGGGATCAGCAGCACAAACCTTCTGATGGGTGCACAGCAGCCAAAAGCTGCAGTCTGCACCACACTATCTCATAGAGTACCTACTTTCTGCTGCAGATATTACACTAACACATACCCACCGGATTAAGCACCTATCTTGGTTTTCAGAGCAGCATGCTGCCCGACGTAAAGTGCTTGACCACCTCATCAGAGGTAGTAAGCGCCACATAAAAGCAATTACAATACAATACCTATTCCCTTAAATCTCATGCCTGCAGCTAGAGACTCTCTGTAGAACCGCCTCAAAATATCCTTTTTTTGCAAAAATCACATCATCAGTTACATAAATTAAATCTCTACTGCTAATAGCCTGCCAATGCCGCACCTCATATCTATGGGTGTCCAAATCTTTAATGATGACGTTGCTCTGTATGGTCAATTTTACTGAGTTTTGGATATTTTGCAAATATGTAAACATTGCTCCTTATTTCATCTCTACATTATCACTGAATAGTAAATATTGAGTGCATTGAGATTAAAGGGAGCATCTCTCTGTCCCAGGTGTGGACATAACGGTATAAGAGTGTGAGATCCTGGCGACATGGTTGGAAGTAGGAAAGATGATACTAGAAGGGATAGAGAGGGATCTGTACATGAAATCTCAACTGTACATGCTGGATCTAATGTCCAGGGCGAGAAAGAACATGTGTGAGGTTGTTTTGTGCACCTAGCACATATACTATTTAAAAGCACTTGGCAATGTCATGGAAATGCTGTAGTTCTGGACTTATTAAAGAAAAAATATAGATATCTAGGGACGCAAATTCCCCGGGGATCCGACAGATCTCTTGATGAGATATGATTGGCTGCCAACACTTCACCCAGGAAGTTTTGGCAGCCACCTTGGGACTCAGACTCGTCTGAGTCCAAAAACAAATCATTAAAAAAACATAAGGATGCAGGGTAGGAATACCCTGACCATCCTAGACCTGCTGGTGAGGCCCCCCAGAACCCTGCCGGGGGGTTACAATGTTTTTTTAAATTCTCCTGTGAATTTACGGAGGATTTGTGGATCTGCAGGAAAATTGTTTTTAAAAAACAAGCGCGGTTACCCATTCTTGCTTTTTTTTGGCCCCAGGTGGGCCAGGTGCTGGTGAGAATTTATTTATTTATTAGAGGGAGCCTGTGTCTGTCTGTCTCCACTCCCCAGGCTGTTTACATCCCAGGGACCCCACCTCCCAGGGCCCGGCCGCATATATAATCAGGCAGGGACCCATGGGCCAACCTCGCAGGCTGATCTCAGCCCTGGGGCCCAACCCCGGGGCCCTGCTGTGCACAGAGAAGGGAGAGGGCCATATGGCAACCCTCCCAGAGCCAATAATGGCCTTGGAGCTCCTATCCCCCAGGGCCGGCTCTTACTATGTCCCGGGGTGCGCCCTTCCCGAGAAACCTGTGTTTGCTCTTGCTTGTTTGTCGCAATTTGAATGCTCCTACCAAGCAATAGTTAACACAAAGTCCACTCGTAGCTAATGAGAGCATAGAATTTCTCCCGCCCGCTGGAAGCAGACTTTTAATCTGTTTCCTTGTCTGCTGTGAAGCGGGCAGGAAAACAGATGAAAAAATTGCTCCTGCCCGCAGGGAGCAGCATTTTTAGCTGCTCCCTGAAGGCGGGAGCATGCCGTCTTCGCTGGATGCAGGGAGCCGAAAGGGGCCACTGGGGCATTGAGGCTTCCCCTGCAACTCCCAACAATGGTAAAGTGGGTGCCATGGGCGAACCTCCCTTTAATGGCTCGGCCCCGGGAGATGATGTCCCCAGAGCTGGTATCGGCCCAGGGATGGGGCCCGCCCTCCCAGAATTTTATTTGGCCAGTCTCCAGTGGATGGGGTCCCTGGGGCCAATATTGGGGAAGTGAGGGGACCTGCATGCCCCCCTCTGACTTCACAATGTTTGCAGGCCCTGAGAGATGAGGTCCCTGAGGCCAAATTCAGCCCAGAGAGGTGGGCCACAATTATTATTTGTAAAGACCCTGGGGATGGGGTCCATGGGGCTAATATTAGCTCAGCAAGGAGGGCTGCGTGTCCCCCTCCCCCTTCTTAATTTGGCAGAAATCAGCCTGGGAAAGGGGGCTTAGTACCCCCCTTCCCATTTAAAATATGGCTGGGACATGGGATCCCCTGGATCCATCCTGGGGATGGGGACTGTGTACTCCCCTCTCCCACAAATTAACTGATGTGCCCCATCTCTTACTACCTTATACCCCTACCCATGCCATAACCCTAAAAATACCCTTACCACCCCATACCCCATACCTACCCCTAAACACTAAAATCTCCTTATCACCCTATCCCACTACCCACCCCAAACCCTACAAATGCCCTTACCGCTGTATACCCCTACCCATCCCATAACCCTAAAAATACCACTACCACCGTATACCCCTACCCATCCCAGAACCCTAACAATACCCTTACCACCCTATACCCCTACCCAACCCTAAACATTCCCTCACTACCCTATGCCTTTCTCCACCCTAAACCCTAAAAAACCCTTACCACCCAATACCCCACCCAGCTTAAACCTTAAAATTACCCTTCCCACCCAATACCTGTACACACCACAAAAAATCTTTATAAGACTCTTACCACACTTTACTGGTACCCACCCCTAAACCCTAAAAATACCCTGAGCCTTATATACATATATATATATATATATATATATATATATATATATATATATATATATATATATATATATATATATATATATATATATATAATCGTTTGCTAATAAACAAACGTTAGACTGCAGTTACCGGAGTGGCTGGCTTTTCTGTCCTGAAAATTCGGGAGGTTGAATCTCTGTATATATATATATCTATATTGCCATTAGTGGCATTTGATGAAGGCTCATCGCCGAAACTACGACCATGTGACTTTGGGGTGGAACTCACTTACCTACCAATCCGGTAGGAGCAGGACACATAAAGACGTGGGTGGAGTCCAAACGCGGTAGCTGTGGCAACTGAAGAAGGCTTTCACGCCGAAATGCATCTTGCCTTGCAGTCCTGAATAAACGGCTCCCACTAATCCCCTTGTCTGGCCTCTTATCCTTTTCCTGCTGGAGGGGTGTTTCGTGTGGATATATATCTATACTACTATTATAAAGAGAGACCACAAACCTTTTGGCAAGGTAAACTCGGGAACCACAGCGCCAATCCACACACCCAATACATTGTTGTAATCCTCAGGGTGTGCAGATGGACATAGGCTATGGAAAATAAAAAAAAACGTAAATTTAGAAATATAACTTTAAAAAAAAAGTAGTGCCCTGAAAGTAGCGTCGGCCGCGACGCTGACGGCCACGACGTAGCGCAGGCCGCAACGTACGTGATGACGAGGAGGAGCGACGGTGAAGTGAGGAGCTCGGGGAGGAGCGGCGGCTCAGGTAAGGCTTTGGGACACGGGACGGGAGGGAGCCGGTGCGGGAGGTTGGCCCGGAACAACTGCGGTAAGGCTCAGGGTCTGGGGTCAGCATTTCAGGCTTGCGTGCACTCCCGCCCCGGCCCCCGGCCACCACGACATTGTCCGGGACACAGACAATGTCGTGGCCGGCGGGGGCCGGGGCGGGAGTGCACGCAAGCCTGAAATGCTGCCCCCAGCCCCCTTCTGCCCCGGGCAACGCTGGGGCGAGCTGCTAGTAATATATATATATATATATATATATATATATATATATATATATATATATATATATATATATATATATATATATATATATATATATATTACCTACTGGCGGTCGCCAGTAGGTATATATAGTTAGGATTTTTTCTCTATGGGATTTTTGAAAATTCTATGTCTAATAACTTTGGCGTTTGTGGACGGAATTGGCTGAAATTTTCAGGAAAATGGAACATTTTGTTTCTGAGCAGCCCCTGACAATTTGGGGGGGTTTCATCAAGGGGGGGCCGAGAAAAAAGGGGGGTCCAAAAACGCGTTTTTCCCATGTTAATTTCCATAGGGCGGTTGGCCTCACTTTTAGCTCGAACGGCTGAATAGATTTGCACGAAACTTGGCAAAATTGTAGGGACTGTTAGCCCGATGTGCCTTTGCTAGGTCTCAATATATGTGCTCCAGTGGATTTTGAGTAATTTAGGTTCAAAAAAAGATATATATCTGGGCGGAGCCTAACCACACAACTGATCTGATTGGCTGTCAGCACTTCATCCAAGAAGTGTTGGCAGCCATCTTGGGACCAATATACATGATAGCACCTCATTAAAAAGCATTGTAGTTAATAGAGGGTTTTAGGACTTTACTTACATTATAAATCATTTGTTGATGGTACCATACTCGTTTTAGGAATTGTGGTGGGTTCTCAGGTGATTTTACCATGTGAAAAAACCTTCTGCTGTGATATCATGAATATTGTTTGAAAGAAAACTAATATCTCATGATTTTCCCACAGTGGTTTGGAAGGGGATCTATAAGCTAAACTGAAAGCATATTTTCTGTAAATTCACATTATCTTTCTCAGTCATGTGAAAATGAAGTCTGACATTCTCAGTAAAACATGTACATCCAACAAGGACAGACACTGTCAGTTGATTCCTTTGTGTTCTACTGCAGCCTCCTAGAGTGTTCTAAAGAACAACTAGAGCGCTAACAGTCCTACTTATTACAAAGGTATGGCACACCTGAAGCCATCTTGATTGGAATAAAGTGGTAACTCTTAAAACATTTAATTTAAAAAGAAACAACATGAGGGGGTATATTTTGCCATAGAAAGTATGATTAGTGCTGCAGAATGAAAAATTAGGGCACATTTTGAGTGACTTCTCAAATCCTTTTCTATTTCATTAAAACATTCTGACATGCAGTCTCCCAAAATGGCCACCAGAGACAAAAGAGCCCAAATGTAGCCCAAATATAACCCAGATGTAGCCCAAGTATAGCCCAATGACAGAATGTCCCAGAGTGTTCTAAAGAACAACTAGAGCGCTAACAGTCCTACTTATTACAAAGGTATGGCACACCTGAAGCCATCTTGATTGGAATAAAGTGGTAACTCTTAAAACATTTAATTTAAAAAGAAACAACATGAGGGGGTATATTTTGCCATAGAAAGTATGATTAGTGCTGCAGAATGAAAAATTAGGGCACATTTTGAGTGACTTCTCAAATCCTTTTCTATTTCATTAAAACATTCTGACATGCAGTCTCCCAAAATGGCCACCAGAGACAAAAGAGCCCAAATGTAGCCCAAATATCACCCAGATGTAGCCCAAGTATAGCCCAATGACAGAATGTCCCAGAGTGTTCTAAAGAACAACTAGAACGCTAACAGTCCTACTTATTACAAAGGTATAGCACACCTGGAGCCATCGTGATGGGAATAAAGTGGTAACTCTTAAAACATTTAATTTAAAAAGGAACACAATGAGGGGGTATATTATGCAATAGAAGGTATTATTAGTGCTGCAGAAAGAAAAATTAGGGCACATTTTGAGTGACTTTTCAAATCCTCTTCTATTTCATTAAAAAATTCTGACATGCAGTCTCCCAAAATGGCCACCAGAGACAAAAGAGCCCAAATGTAGCCCAAATATCACCCAGATGTAGCCCAAGTATAGCCCAATGACAGAATGTCCCAGAGTGTTCTAAAGAACAACTAGAGCGCTAACAGTCCTACTTATTACAAAGGTATGGCACACCTGAAGCCATCTTGATTGGAATAAAGTGGTAACTCTTAAAACATTTAGTTTAAAAAGGAACAAAATGAGGGGGTATATTTTGCCATATGAATTATGATTAGTGCTGTAGAAAGAAAAATTAGGGCACATTTTGAGTGACTTCTAAAACCCTCTTCAATTTCATTAAAAAATTCTGACATACAGTCTCCCAAGATGGCCACCAGAGACAAAAGAGCCTAAATGTAGCCCAAATATCACCCAGATGTACCCCAAGTATAGCCCAATGACAGAATGTCCCAGAGTGTTCTAAAGAACAACTAGAGCGCTAACAGTCTTACTTATGACAAAAGTATGGCACACCAGAAGCCATCTTGATTGGAATGAAGTGGTAAGTCTGAAAACACTCAATTTAAAAAGGAACAACTTGAGGGGGTTAATTTTGCCATAGAAAGTATGATTAGTGCTTCAGAAAGAAAAATTAGGGATCATTTTGAGTGACTTCTCAAATCCTCTTCTATTTCATTAAAAAAATTCTGACATGCAGACTGAAACATGCACTTTGAATACCAGCAGCAGACGTCCCTGGTGAGCAGTAGCTTTACTACAGTGATCTAATGTGCAACTAGAGTGCTAACATTCAGAATTTATGGCAAATGTGTGACACATCTGAATGCCTTCTTGATGGAACCAAAGTAAACAAGCATTGAAAATGCAATAGATCTCGCCCTCATTTAAGTTAAAGCCATTCTGTTTGTAATGAGGTGGCTTTTTAGCTTTGCTTTTATTCGTGTTTTTTCAACTTTCATGTAAATAACATGCATCTGTATGCATATAAGTATATGTATGCATGCATTTATGTTTGTATTTATATAGATATACAGATGATATATGTTTATATATGTATGTATATATATATATTCACTGAAAAAACCATAGGCTATAGACCATATATAGTTAGGAATTAGCATTTACAAAACCTTGAAAATTCACTGAAAAAACCATAGGTTATAGACCATATATAGTTAGGAATTAGCATTTACAAAACCTTGAAAATTCACTGAAAAAACCATAGGTTATAGACCATATATAGTTAGGAATTCGCATTTACAAAACCTTATTTTACTCACACAAAACCATTGAAATTCCATATATAGTTAGTTGCACTAACTATATATCGCGCACCCGCAATCCACTGCTGATGATGTCACATATTACATCATTCATGACATGGTCAGTGACATCACTGATGACATCACTGATGACATCTCAAATGACATCACTGATGACATCACTGATGACAACATCCAGTGACTGTATGTTTCTGTAAAGTTAAAATATGTCTTACATATTGAAGAATGAGTGGATGTATAAGTGTCTGGATGAAGGATTTAGTAGGTGCATGACTGACTGTATGAGTGAGTGATTAAATGTGTCTCACTGAGTGCATGGGTTAGTGACTAAACTGTCTTAATTTGTGCATCATTATGTCTGTTGTTCTGTAAACTGTTGCATGTGTTGATAAGTAGCTATATGAGTAACTATATGGGTTATTGATTGGTTGCCCAAGTATTTGTATGGGAGACTGAGTGTGTGTGTGGGTGGCTGGGAGGTGTATGACTCTGTGCATAGATGTGTGAGCAGTTGATTCACTAGATGTATGGTTTCAAAAGTGCATGTGGAAACAGCTGTATGGGCGGTTGACTGTGTGCATGAGTGTATTGGTGAGTGAATGGATATCTCAGTGCTACATGTCAAAGTAAGTACATATGTAAAACACAGTACATGTGAGAGTTGACATATATAAATAACTGTGCATAGCCAGTGAATGTGTGAGTGGCTGTATGGATCATTGTGAACTTGTATCAGGGATTGTATAAGAGAGTAAATATGTGTTAGTATATGTTTGAATAAGTAAAGTTTGTATAACTGTATAGTTGAGGAAATGGAGGTGTGATTGATTCTTTGCATGACTGACTAGGTGTGTGAGTAACTCCATGGATGAGTGACAGTCTGTGAGTGTCTGTTTACACTGATTGTATCTAAGGTTATATTAGAGTCTGAAGAGGTTCATCGTATTATCACATGAATGATATCATCAGTGATGTGATCAGTAATGTCAAATGAGATGTCATCAGTGATGTCATCAGTGATGTCATTTGAGATGTCATCAGTGATGTCATTTCCATGTCATGAATGATGTAATATGTGACATCATCAGCAGTGGATTGCGGGTGCGCGATATATAGTTAGTGCAACTAACTATATATGGAGTTTCAATGGTTTTGTGTGAGTAAAATAAGGTTTTGTAAATGCGAATTCCTAACTATACATGGTCTATAACCTATGGTTTTTTCAGTGAATTTTCAAGGTTTTGTAAATGCTAATTCCTAACTATATATGGTCTATAACCTATGGTTTTTTCAGTGAAGAGGTACGCACACCGGAAAAAAGCGTAATGCAAGGTTGCAGCGATTCATCTTTCCCTGGTGGGAGATACCTTGTTGAAATAAATATCAGGATGGTTCACCTGAAGAGTCGCACAACGGAATGAAGCGCCATGCAGCCCCGCACCTGAACCCTCTTTGCCAAAACCGTTACATGGATTAGGGGTCTGCGGTGCTCCCGGGGACTGGACTCCGGTATCCGGCCCCCAGTCAATCCGAAAGGTGGACTGACACCGGGGGAACCGGCATTATAACACCGTCGCAGAGGTTTTAAAAGTGGCTGGACCACAACGGGACAATTATCCACCACCCACTGAAGGGTTTTCTAAAAACAGTTGCAAATCACGCTGACTACACTACAGGTACCAGAATCCTGTGAATTAACGGAAGTGATTCCCAAGGGGTGGAGCTTGTTGGAGCTATGTTAAAATTGAAAATCTCTACCTGTGGTAAACCAGCGAACTGAATTGGTGGCAGGCGCAACGTCTTGAAAAAGTTTCTAGCAGAAACGAAACATGTCGACTAAATCGCATTGTCCTGTTACCCTGCACGTATAAATTGTTAAAGGCAAGGTTTGTGGCGACTCACTTTTCTCTCGTGGGAGATATCCGGTTGTAACAGTTATCAGCGTGGTTCGCCTGAAGAGGTACGCACACCGGAAAAAAGCGTAATGCAAGGTTGCAGCGATTCATCTTTCCTTGGTGGGAGATACCTTGTTGAAATAAATATCAGGATGGTTCACCTGAAGAGTCGCACAACGGAATGAAGCGCCATGCAGCCCCGCACCTGAACCCTCTTTGCCAAAACCGTTACATGGATTAGGGGTCTGCGGTGCTCCCGGGGACTGGACTCCGGTATCCGGCCCCCAGTCAATCCGAAAGGTGGACTGACACCGGGGGAACCGGCATTATAACACCGTCGCAGAGGTTTTAAAAGTGGCTGGACCACAACGGGACAATTATCCACCACCCACTGAAGGGTTTTCTAAACACAGTTGCAAATCACGCTGACTACACTACAGGTACCAGAATCCTGTGAATTAACGGAAGTGATTCCCAAGGGGTGGAGCTTGTTGGAGCTATGTTAAAATTGAAAATCTCTACCTGTGGTAAACCAGCGAACTGAATTGGTGGCAGGCGCAACGTCTTGAAAAAGTTTCTAGCAGAAACGAAACATGTCGACTAAATCGCATTGTCCTGTTACCCTGCACGTATAAATTGTTAAAGGCAAGGTTTGTGGCGACTCACTTTTCTCTCGTGGGAGATATCCGGTTGTAACAGTTATCAGCGTGGTTCGCCTGAAGAGGTACGCACACCGGAAAAAAACGTAATGCAAGGTTGCAGCGATTCATCTTTCCCTGGTGGGAGATACCTTGTTGAAATAAATATCAGGATGGTTCACCTGAAGAGTCGCACAACGGAATGAAGCGCCATGCAGCCCCGCACCTGAACCCTCTTTGCCAAAACCGTTACATGGATTAGGGGTCTGCGGTGCTCCCGGGGACTGGACTCCGGTATCCGGCCCCCAGTCAATCCGAAAGGTGGACTGACACCGGGGGAACCGGCATTATAACACAGTCGCAGAGGTTTTAAAAGTGGCTGGACCACAACGGGACAATTATCCACCACCCACTGAAGGGTTTTCTAAAAACAGTTGCAAATCACGCTGACTACACTACAGGTACCAGAATCCTGTGAATTAACGGAAGTGATTCCCAAGGGGTGGAGCTTGTTGGAGCTATGTTAAAATTGAAAATCTCTACCTGTGGTAAACCAGCGAACTGAATTGGTGGCAGGCGCAACGTCTTGAAAAAGTTTCTAGCAGAAACGAAACATGTCGACTAAATCGCATTGTCCTGTTACCCTGCACGTATAAATTGTTAAAGGCAAGGTTTGTGGCGACTCACTTTTCTCTCGTGGGAGATATCCGGTTGTAACAGTTATCAGCGTGGTTCGCCTGAAGAGGTACGCACACCGGAAAAAAGCGTAATGCAAGGTTGCAGCGATTCATCTTTCCCTGGTGGGAGATACCTTGTTGAAATAAATATCAGGATGGTTCACCTGAAGAGTCGCACAACGGAATGAAGCGCCATGCAGCCCCGCACCTGAACCCTCTTTGCCAAAACCGTTACATGGATTAGGGGTCTGCGGTGCTCCCGGGGACTGGACTCCGGTATCCGGCCCCCAGTCAATCCGAAAGGTGGACTGACACCGGGGGAACCGGCATTATAACACCGTCGCAGAGGTTTTAAAAGTGGCTGGACCACAACGGGACAATTATCCACCACCCACTGAAGGGTTTTCTAAAAACAGTTGCAAATCACGCTGACTACACTACAGGTACCAGAATCCTGTGAATTAACGGAAGTGATTCCCAAGGGGTGGAGCTTGTTGGAGCTATGTTAAAATTGAAAATCTCTACCTGTGGTAAACCAGCGAACTGAATTGGTGGCAGGCGCAACGTCTTGAAAAAGTTTCTAGCAGAAACGAAGCATGTCGACTAAATCGCATTGTCCTGTTACCCTGCACGTATAAATTGTTAAAGGCAAGGTTTGTGGCGACTCACTTTTCTCTCGTGGGAGATATCCGGTTGTAACAGTTATCAGCGTGGTTCGCCTGAAGAGGTACGCACACCGGAAAAAAGCGTAATGCAAGGTTGCAGCGATTCATCTTTCCCTGGTGGGAGATACCTTGTTGAAATATATATATATATATATATATATATATATATATATATATATATATATATATATATATATATATATATATATATATATATATATATAGGGGATATAGTGATAACTGTTTAAATACATCTTTTAGGAAAGTTAGGCAAAAAACCAGAGAAGAGGTCCTCTTCAATAACAGGAATAAGATGAAGAATCAAGCTGAAAATGAGTGTAGGTTGGTCACCAATTATAACAAACTGCATGGATCGGTGAGGAAAATCCTGTCACGTCATTGGCACATTATCAAAAATGACCCAATCCTAGGTCCCTCACTAACCAATAGACCCCTTATAACTTTTCGTAAGGCAAAATCATTCAAGCAAATGCTAGTGAAAACCACGTTGACAAAAGCTAAGAAAAAGAGCAAAAAGAGCAATTGGTTGTCCTGGAAAGATGGGTTTCTGAAGTGTAATAAGTGTAAAGCTTGTGAGCATGGGAAGAATGTTAGTACATACCAACCAGGCCTCTCTAATAGAACTAAGAAGATCAAAGGACAATATGACTGCAAGACAGACTTTGCGATTTATGTTTTGAAATGTGAATGCAACCTACAGTATGTAGGGAGCACGATTAAGCCCGTTCATCAACGTGTGTTACAACATCTGAGGGCGATAAAAAATGCAGACAGATCTTATCCGGTCGCCCGGCATTTCGAAAAATTTCATGATAAAAATCCAAGCAGTCTGTCCTATTTTGTAATTGATTCCATACCCTTGAATGAGAGAGGGGGGGATAGGATTAAGAGGCTTCGCAAGCTTGAATCGTGGTACATAGTGGAATTAAATTCAAAAAGCCCATACGGATTAAATATTGAAGAGGATCTGTACACGCACCTATGAATTTTGACTAAATTGTAATAGTGATGAATTTTGTAAATTTTGCTTCCAGGTTAGTGTTATTCATGTCTTTTAGTTTAGAGTTTTTTCTGTAAGATTATTTGTTTAAATTTTTTACACTTTAATGATTGAACTGATCTGATTTGCCCACTGGGGCTAGACTTGCAAACTTATTGGTCTCTGGTGGTTGAGGTCAATCCGCTATGAAATTTGGGGTTTTGATTCAAGTGTGATTCACTGAACATAAGCTAATGGTTTACAGTTTGTTTGGATGAGGTTAAACTGCCCACTTGGGCTGAATTATGTGTAATAATATTAGTTTATTACTCTCTTCATTTAAATATGGGGCCGCATTAGTGGGCGCGATTATTTTGCGTTCTATGGCGCTAATATGTTTATAACAACAATAACTGTACCATGTTTTGTGTAATAATAATTATGTGATTATGTTTGGAACTTAACCCCGTAACGAATTTATTTGCTTTGACGGAAACGTGCACCACAGAAGCCTGTGTCAATCTGTCGGCCAGTTCTATGATTTTACATGTCACGTGATGTATCACATGACACCGATGCACTTTAAATGTTTGTTTGTCTATTGTAAACTTTAATCGTGACCAAGCCTGCTGGGTCAGGCGAAACGCGTTGATAAGCGGCAAGGATAGAAAATAAAAAAGAAGTTTTCACCACAGTTTGTCGTCTCCTCTTCAGATCGATTGTTGAGGTTGAGCTCGTAATATATATATATATATATATATATATATATATATATATATATATATATTACCTACTGGTGGTCGCCAGTAGGTATATATAGTTAGGATTTGTTCTCTATGGGATTTTTGAAAATTCTATGTCTAATAACTTTGGCGTTTGTGGACGAAATTGGCTGAAATTTTCAGGAAAATGGAACATTTTGTTTCTGAGCAGCCCCTGACAATTTGGGGGGGTTTCATCAAGGGGGGGCCGAGAAAAAAGGGGGGTCCCAAAATGCGTTTTTCCCATGTTAATTTCCATAGGGCGGTTGGCCTCACTTTTAGCTCGAACGGCTGAATGGATTTGCACGAAACTTGGCAAAATTGTAGGGACTGTTAGCCCGATGTGCCTTTGCTAGGTCTCAATATATGTGCTCCAGTGGATTTTGAGTAATTTAGGTTCAAAAAAAGATATATATCTGGGCGGAGCCTAACCACACATCTGATCTGATTGGCTGTCAGCACTTCATCCAAGAAGTGTTGGCAGCCATCTTGGGACCAATATACATGATAGCACCTCATTAAAAAGCATTGTAGTTAATAGAGTGTTTTAGGACTTTAGTTACATTATAAATCATTTGTTGATGGTACCATACTCGTTTTAGGAATTGTGGTGGGTTCTAAGGTGATTTTACCATGTGAAAAAACCTTCTGCTGTGATATCATGAATATTGTTTGAAAGAAAACTAATATCTCATGATTTTCCCACAGTGGTTTGGAAGGGGATCTATAAGCTAAACTGAAAGCATATTTTCTGTAAATTCACATTATCTTTCTCAGTCATGTGAAAATGAAGTCTGACATTCTCAGTAAAACATGTACATCCAACAAGGACAGAGACTGTCAGTTGATTCCTTTGTGTTCTACTGCAGCCTCCTAGAGTGTTCTAAAGAACAACTAGAGCGCTAACAGTCCTACTTATTACAAAGGTATGGCACACCTGAAGCCATCTTGATTGGAATAAAGTGGTAACTCTTAAAACATTTAATTTAAAAAGAAACAACATGAGGGGGTATATTTTGCCATAGAAAGTATGATTAGTGCTGCAGAATGAAACATTAGGGCACATTTTGAGTGACTTCTCAAATCCTTTTCTATTTCATTAAAACATTCTGACATGCAGTCTCCCAAAATGGCCACCAGAGACAAAAGAGCCCAAATGTAGCCCAAATATCACCCAGATGTAGCCCAAGTATAGCCCAATGACAGAATGTCCCAGAGTGTTCTAAAGAACAACTAGAGCGCTAACAGTCCTACTTATTACAAAGGTATGGCACACCTGAAGCCATCTTGATTGGAATAAAGTGGTAACTCTTAAAACATTTAATTTAAAAAGAAACAACATGAGGGGGTATATTTTGCCATAGAAAGTATGATTAGTGCTGCAGAATGAAAAATTAGGGCACATTTTGAGTGACTTCTCAAATCCTTTTCTATTTCATTAAAACATTCTGACATGCAGTCTCCCAAAATGGCCACCAGAGACAAAAGAGCCCAAATGTAGCCCAAATATCACCCAGATGTAGCCCAAGTATAGCCCAATGACAGAATGTCCCAGAGTGTTCTAAAGAACAACTAGAGCGCTAACAGTCCTTCTTATTACAAAGGTATAGCACACCTGGAGCCATCGTGATGGGAATAAAGTGGTAACTCTTAAAACATTTAATTTAAAAAGGAACAAAATGAGGGGGTATATTATGCAATAGAAGGTATTATTAGTGCTGCAGAAAGAAAAATTAGGGCACATTTTGAGTGACTTTTCAAATCCTCTTCTATTTCATTAAAAAATTCTGACATGCAGTCTCCCAAAATGGCCACCAGAGACAAAAGAGCCCAAATGTAGCCCAAATATCACCCAGATGTAGCCCAAGTATAGCCCAATGACAGAATGTCCCAGAGTGTTCTAAAGAACAACTAGAGCGCTAACAGTCCTACTTATTACAAAGGTATGGCACACCTGAAGCCATCTTGATTGGAATAAAGTGGTAACTCTTAAAACATTTAATTTAAAAAGGAACAAAATGAGGGGGTATATTTTGCCATATGAATTATGATTAGTGCTGCAGAAAGAAAAATTAGGGCACATTTTGAGTGACTTCTCAAACCCTCTTCAATTTCATTAAAAAATTCTGACATACAGTCTCCCAAGATGGCCACCAGAGACAAAAGAGCCTAAATGTAGCCCAAATATCACCCAGATGTACCCCAAGTATAGCCCAATGACAGAATGTCCCAGAGTGTTCTAAAGAACAACTAGAGCGCTAACAGTCTTACTTATGACAAAAGTATGGCACACCAGAAGCCATCTTGATTGGAATGAAGTGGTAAGTCTGAAAACACTCCATTTAAAAAAGAGCAACATGAGGGGGTTAATTTTGCCATAGAAAGTATGATTAGTGCTTCAGAAAGAAAAATTAGGGATCATTTTGAGTGACTTTTCAAATCCTCTTCTATTTCATTAAAAAAATTCTGACATGCAGACTGAAACATGCACTTTGAATACCAGCAGCAGACGTCCCTGGTGAGCAGTAGCTTTACTACAGTGATCTAATGTGCAACTAGAGTGCTAACATTCAGAATTTATGGCAAATGTGTGACACATCTGAATGCCTTCTTGATGGAACCAAAGTAAACAAGCATTGAAAATGCAATAGATCTCGCCCTCGTTTAAGTTAAAGCCATTCTGTTTGTAATGAGGTGGCTTTTTAGCTTTGCTTTTATTAGTGTTTTTTCAACTTTCATGTAAATAACATGCATCTGTATGCATATAAGTATATGTATGCATGCATTTATGTTTGTATTTATATAGATATACAGATGATATATGTTTATATATGTATGTATATATATATATTCACTGAAAAAACCATAGGTTATAGACCATATATAGTTAGGAATTAGCATTTACAAAACCTTGAAAATTCACTGAAAAAACCATAGGTTATAGACCATATATAGTTAGGAATTCGCATTTACAAAACCTTATTTTACTCACACAAAACCATTGAAATTCCATATATAGTTAGTTGCACTAACTATATATCGCGCACCCGCAATCCACTGCTGATGATGTCACATATTACATCATTCATGACATGGTCAGTGACATCACTGATGACATCACTGATGACATCTCAAATGACATCACTGATGACATCACTGATGACAACATCCAGTGACTGTATGTTTCTGTAAAGTTAAAATATGTCTTACATATTGAAGAATGAGTGGATGTATAAGTGTCTGGATGAAGGATTTAGTAGGTGCATGACTGACTGTATGAGTGAGTGATTAAATGTGTCTCACTGAGTGCATGGGTTAGTGACTAAACTGTCTTAATTTGTGCATCATTATGTCTGTTGTTCTGTAAACTGTTGCATGTGTTGATAAGTAGCTATATGAGTAACTATATGGGTTATTGATTGGTTGCCCAAGTATTTGTATGGGAGACTGAGTGTGTGTGTGGGTGGCTGGGAGGTGTATGACTCTGTGCATAGATGTGTGAGCAGTTGATTCACTAGATGTATGGTTTCAAAAGTGCATGTGGAAACAGCTGTACGGGCGGTTGACTGTGTGCATGAGTGTATTGGTGAGTGAATGGATATCTCAGTGCTACATGTCAAAGTAAGTACATATGTAAAACACAGTACATGTGAGAGTTGACATATATAAATAACTGTGCATAAGAGCCAGTGAATGTGTGAGTGGCTGTATGGATCATTGTGAACTTGTATCAGGGATTGTATAAGAGAGTAAATATGTGTTAGTATATGTTTGAATAAGTAAAGTTTGTATAACTGTATAGTTGAGGAAATGGAGGTGTGATTGATTCTTTGCATGACTGACTAGGTGTGTGAGTAACTCCATGGATGAGTGACAGTCTGTGAGTGTCTGTTTACACTGATTGTATCTAAGGTTATATTAGAGTCTGAAGAGGTTCATCGTATTATGACATGAATGATATCATCAGTGATGTGATCAGTAATGTCAAATGAGATGTCATCAGTGATGTCATCAGTGATGTCATTTGAGATGTCATCAGTGATGTCATTTGAGATGTCATCAGTGATGTCATCAGTGATGTCACTGACCATGTCATGAATGATGTAATATGTGACATCATCAGCAGTGGATTGCGGGTGCGCGATATATAGTTAGTGCAACTAACTATATATGGAATTTCAATGGTTTTGTGTGAGTAAAATAAGGTTTTGTAAATGCGAATTCCTAACTATATATGGTCTATAACCTATGGTTTTTTCAGTGATATATATATATATATATATATATATATATATATATATATATATATATATATATATATATATATCTGGCAGCAAGCTTCCTGCAAACCCTCTGGGTTCAGAAAGGGTCGGGACACTCCGGGATGCTTCAAAATCAGTTTATTAGCAACAAATGGTTACAAAAGCCGACGCGTTTCGCCGTAAGGCTTGGTCACGGTGAAGTTTGCGCTTGATACTCCCATTTACATACACCCAGTGATTGAAATAAACATAGGACTGGCAAGATTTCACATCATGAGAATCGTCGCCATCTTGTAGTGGCTATTATATCTCAATAGTTGTAATTCACTGTTTATATAAAAAATTGTCTCCAAGTTGCTATGCAATAGTGTCACCCTAGTGGGCTACAATTACTTATTAGTAACCGTCATCATTGCTATTGTACACAAAGTCTCACCCAAGTGGGCTTAAATTATAAGTTGCATTTGGGTACTGTTCTAATCTATTTTTCCAGTAATTCATTACAATCAATGCAATATCTTGACAGACGGTTGAAATCGATTCATAGCAGAAACCCATACTGCGAAGTCCTAATGAAAAAAATGAAAAAGAAAAACTACTCTCAGTATAAGTGCTCACATACATTGGCAAAAAAGATAAAACAAGTGAATATATTTTACAATTAAACACTGTACATTTTCATCAATTATATACAAGGAGTCTCATATAACAAGCCACTAATTTCAATATGATCAGGTTATCCAAGATGGACTGCCAATTCCTCACTGGAGTTCAGGCCTACCGGTATTAGAATTTCAAAGTCTATTATAAATTTGGACTCTAACACTCTTAACTGATGTTCTCTGTCACCTCCCCTTATTTGAGGTTTGATCGCATCCAAGACAACAAATGCTAGCAATTTATCATTCTGCTTATGAAACGTCTTGAAATGGCGAGCTACCGGATATAACTCATTGTTATTTCTTATTGCTCGTTTATGTTCCAAGACCCTCATTTTTGTTTTTTTCTTTGTGCTACCAATATACAGTTTGTTGCAAAGGCAGATTAAACAATATACGCACAGTTCTGTATTACAGTCATAGTTTCCTCTAATAACAAATTTTCTTTCACTGTTGGGTACTTTAATTTTCTAACAGTTCTTGCTATGAGTGCATGCTTTGCAATGCATGCAACATGAAAACCCTGACAGTGCCTTGCCCCGCTCATTGGTAGACCTTGCTGTCTGGTTGTGACTCAATTCATCTTTCAGTGACATGCCCCTTCTAAAAGTTATTTGTGGGGTTTCATGTAGGCATTTGTCCAAAATAGGATCTGTTTTTAATATATGCCAGTTTTCTTTTAAAATTTTGCGTACCTGAAAGGCTTGGCTAGAATATGTTGAGATGAACCTGATTTGATTGTCATTTTTATCATCTTTAATTTTTGGATTTAAGAGAGCAGCTCTGTCCAACTCATCTACCTTATTTACAGCTCTCTTGATTATCTTTTGTGCATATCTTTTCTGTTTGAATTTTTCACACATAACAGTCTTTTCTTTTTCAAACTCCTCCTCTGTGCTACTATTTCTCTTGGCACGAATGAGTTCCCCGTAGGGGATGCTTTGGATAAGGCTGTAAGGATGTGAACTTGATGCAAACAATAGGCTGTTCCCAGCCGTATCCTTTCTATGGAGCCTGGTTTTTAGATGGTTGTTATGCACATGTACTTCTACATCAAGGAATATTATGGAATCTGTGCTGATTTGTGAAGTTAGTTCAATATTCAAATCATTGGTATTTAGCGTTCGAATGAATTCAGTTGCACTTTTTTTTACGATCCCCACGCCAAATGACGAAAATATCATCAATAAACCTTGACCATAGAACAATATGTTCGTTAAATTGTTCAAAGCAAATGGACACTTGCTCCTCCCACCACCCCATGAAGAGGTTGGCATAACTAGGGGCGAAGCAAGTGCCCATTGCCGTCCCTTGTAGCTTTATATACAGTTGCTCATCAAAGAAAAAATAGTTATTAGACAAACAGTGAGCCACCATATCCACCAACATTTGAGTATGCATCAAAAGAGAGATGGATCTAGCTTTTTAGAAAATGTCTGATTCCTAGAATCCCCAGATCATGCTTAATAGATGTATATAAGCTAGTCACATCTAATGTAATCAGTAAAAAATCAGGTTCCCAATGTATACCATCAATCATGTTCAAAAAGTGTATTGTATCCCTCAGGTATGCTGGTAAGGCAGTGACAAAAGGTCTTAAGAAAAAGTCAATGTATTTAGATGTAATCTCCAGTTTTCAAACCCATCGAGGAGACTATAGGTCTACCGGGAGGATTTTTAGGATCCTTATGCAATTTTGGTAACAAATATAATACCGGTGTTTTTGCATGTTTGCATCTTAGGCTACTATATTCGTCCCAGGTTAATAAACCTTTGTCCTTCCAGTTCTCAAGCATTTCATCATATTTTAAGTTAGAGTTTTCCATTTCTTTTTTATATATATATAGTTTGCTAATAAACAAACGTTAAACTGCAGATACCGGAGTGGCTGGCTTTTTCTGTCCTGAAAATTCGGGAGGTTGAATCTATGTATATATATATCTATATTGCCATTAGTGGCATTTGATGAAGGCTCATCGCCGAAACGCGTTATGCCAGTGTGTTAATAAACAGTTTTCCGGGAGCCCCGCTGCCCCGCTGTGTCCCCTTGTCTACTTTTACATGTGCAGATAGTGTGAAATATTTTGCGTGCAGCCAGTGACACGCAGGGGACCCTTCCAACAAGCGTTTATGGTAATTCAGTGGTAACAGCATAACAAAGCATTTCTGAGTGATGGGAAACCTTGAACCACCACAAACCGAAGGGAGATGAGGTACTGCTGTGCAAATACAGTCCATGACTTCATGGAGAGACATGTCCAAAGTATCGACATCGGGTTCGCTCACACTTTGGGAAAAGTAGGGGGGCCAAGAAGACTGTCTAACTGCCAAGAAACAGCGCTGAGGATTTAAGACCACATTTTAAACAGCCCGCACTCACCTTGAGAAACAGTCAAATCGGGGCTGACGGAGAAGTTCCTATGTGCCCAAAAGAAGATGCATGGTGGGACTTGCAGAGATTGATAATGAACTGTGCGAAGGCGCTCCAATGCAAATTTGGTAAGGTGTGCTTCCGCCAATGGGAAGGAGTGAGCACATTCAAAAATTAAACAGCTGATGAAAACCGCAGGCATTAGTGGCATTTAAAGAAGGCTCATCGACGAAACGCGTTATGCCAGTGTGTTAATAAACAGTTTTCCTGGAGCCTCCTGGGGCCAAAAACATATTTTAAAAATATTTGCAGCCAATTTGCAGAGGATCCGCAAATTCACAGAAAATAGTTTAGAAAATATAGAAGCGCGGTCTCCTGCTACTGTTCTTTTCAAAACCCCTCATGGTAAGCAAGGGCTAGCGAGACACCCAGGCCATTTTTGGCCCTGGGGACCCCATCCACAGGGCCAGATGAATTTTTTAGGGAGAGGAGGGCATTTTCAGACCCGGAGATGCCATCCTCAGGCCTGACATATTTTTTAAGGAGAAGGGGGCACGCAGGGGAAATGGGTTCCCATGGGCCAATAACGACTTGGGGCGGGGGCTACATGGCCTCTCCCCTTTATTTTAAGGAGTGGCCCTGGAAGATGTGGTCCCCCGGGCCTAATAAGGAAATTGTTGATGAGAATGCTGTGCATGGCGGAAGTGCAAGTTATAGTTACCTTAGGACATGAGTTATAATTACTTGACTAACTATAACTATAACTGGTACTTTTCAGTGTTTTTTAAAATGGTACATGGTTACTGAGCATTCCACCTAACTATAATATTATTTTTACCTTTTTTACATTTGCTATATGTGTGGTAAAGGTATATATGTGGTAAAGGTATATATGTAGTAAAGGTATATATGTAGTAAAGGCATTGCTTTGCAAAGGCATTGCTTTGTAAAGGCAAAGCGTAATAAATAATGCGTTGTAAAGGCATTGCAAGATCATACCTGCTGTTTCCCAAGCATACAGAGAGGCAGATCGCTGTTAGGGTTATCGTGGGAAACATACATAACTAAGTTGTAAAATAAATCAGATGATAGGTCACTTTGAATGGATGTATTTAATCCAGGAACGCTTGGGGCTCCGTTTGTTATGTTATGTTAGTAAAATTTCTAAAGAGCTCTGTTACCCTGTGGTGTCCTGGCGCTATACGCTACCCTCTGACGAAAAACTATGACTGTGCTTGTCGGCTGATCAGAAAGTTACACAAAAAGCAATGTTTTTAATCCTTTTCTAAAAGGAAGGAGCTCTGTTGAGTTTCTTAAAGAAAAAGGAAGGCTATTCCATGCCTTAGCGGCACAGTAACGAAAGCTCCTACGACCCCACCAGGATTTGTTAAAGCGGGAGAGAGTAGCTTGTTTTGCTTGCCTAGAGCGTATACACACCTTGCGTCTATGGATGCAAAAGGAGCTGCACATGTGGTCAGTACTCAGTAGCGGACACACATTAATGTTGCAGAGGAGGTGTTGGAAGCCACAACTAGGGAGATGCACATTGTCCTGCAATTGGACATGGATAGGGTGTGCATTTGTCTGACACACACCATAACACTAGTCAAACTTGCCTGGTGTAGTCGGCTAACCAATGATGGCGTTCCTCTTGTTTTTAGGTCTCGCCTATTATATCCCGCAGGGATAAATAGGCGAGATTATAGTAAGCGGAAAAGAAAAGTCTACCTAGCCTGCGGATCACGTACAGTTCATGTGAGCTATGCACGTGCACAGAGCCAGCCACATCACACACCACTATTTGTCTGTGCCTCGGCATCAGACTTCAAGGGCTGCCGCCCCCCGCCCCCTCGCGTGCACATCGCACACCACCATTTGTCTGAGCCTTGGCATCAGACTTCAAAGGAATGCGCTCCCGCTCCCCCGCACCCCTGCCACAGCAATACAGAGAGCTTGATTTTTTTTGCATCCATTTCGCGGGGAAGCCATGTTTTGTTTGGCGTTCTCTGCACCTTTCTCGTTTTTTTTCTGGACGAAAGTGAAAGCCTACCGTGCTTGTTTACAGTAGCCTTGCTCCTCAAATGCTGTTGCTGTGTTGCCATCTCTCTAGGGACACTCAGCTTGAAAACACTCGACTTGCTAGCTGCAATGCCACATCTGCTATGCTTTGCCTCTAAACACGTTGATCCCTCGCAGACTGTGCTGACTCTGCCCCTCCTGATTCTGAAACTGACCAACGCAGTCACCACGCAGTCTCTTCTCCCTGTCTTATGATGTCTGCCCTGCTACCTTACTTCGGACCCTCACCCTCACACCTCCTCACCCTCACACACCCTCACACACTCTCATCCTCACACACCCTCACTCACCCACACACCCTCACCCTCTAAACCCTCACCCTCACCCTCACACCCTCTCACCCTCACTCACCCTCACCCCCTCACACCCCCACACACCCTCACACCCCCTCACTCTCACCCCTTCACCCTCACACACCTGCTCACACCCCCTCATTCTCACACCCCATCACCCTCACACCCCCTCATCCTCACCCTCACACACCCTCACCCCCACACACCCTAACCCTCACACACCCTCTCACCCTCACACACCCTCTCACCCTCACACACCCTCTCACCCCCTCTCACCCTCACACCCCCTCACCCTCACATCCCCTCACCCTCACACCCCCTCACCCCCACACACCCTAACCCTCACACACCCTCTCACCCTCACACACCCTCTCACCCTCACACACCCTCTCACCCCCTCTCACCCTAACACCCCCTCACCCTCACATCCCCTCACCCCACACCCCCTCATTCTCACACCCCATCACCCTCACACCCCCTCATCCTCACCCTCACACACCCTCACCCCCACACACCCTAACCCTCACACACCCTCTCACCCTCACACACCCTCTCACCCTCACACACCCTCTCACCCTCACCCTCACACACCCTCTCACCCACCCTCACACCCCGCACCCTCACACCCCCTCACCCTCACACACCCTCACACCCTCACCCTCACACACCCTCACGCCCTCACCCTCACATACCCCCTCACACACCCCACACACTCACACACCCACACACCGTCACACCCTCACACCCCCACAACCCCTCACCCTCAAACCCTCACAGACCCCCTCACATCCCCTCACCCTCACACCCCCACACCCTCAAACACCCTCACCCTCACACACCCTCACCCTCACTCGCCCTCTCACCCTAACACACCCTCTCACCCTCACACACCCTCTCACCCTCACACTTCCTCTCACCCCCTTACCCTCACACACCCTCACCCTCACACACCCTCAATCACCCTCTCATCCTCACACACCCTCTCACCCTCACACACCCTCTCACCCTCACACCCCCTCACCCTCACACCCCCTCTCACCCTCACACCCCCTCACCCTCACACACCCTCTCACCCTCACACCCCCTCACCCTCACACCCCCTCACCCTCACACCCTCACCCTCACCCCACACCCCCTCACCCTCACACACCCTCACCCTCACACACCTCACACCCTCACCCTCACACAACCCTTCACACACCCTCTCACACCCCTAACCCTCACACCCCCTCACCCTCACACCCCCTCACCCTCACAATCCCTCACCCTCATACCCCCTCACACCCTCTCACACCATCACCCTCACACAACCCTTCACACACCCTCATCACCCTCACTCCTGTCACCCTCAGCCTCCCTCACCCTCCCTCACCCTGACACCCTCTCACCCTCACACCCTCACCCTCACAACCCCACACCCTCACCCTCACAACCCCACACTCTCCCCCTCAAACCCCCTCACCCTCACACCCCCTCACCCTCACCCCCCACACCCTCACACCCCTCACCCTCACACACCCCCTCACCCTCACACCCCCTCACCCTCACACCTCCTCACCCTCACTCACCCTCACACCCTAACCCTCACACTCTCTCACCCTCACACCCCCTCACCCTCACACACCTCACACCCTCACACACCTCACCCTCACACCCTGCACCCCTCACCCCCTCACACCCCCTCACCCTCACACCTCCTCACAATCACACCCCCCTCACCCCCTCACACTTCCTCACCCTCACACCACCTCCCCCTCACACCCCCTCACCCCATCACACCCCCTCACCCTCTCCCCCTCACACCCCCTCACTCACCCTCACACCCCTCACCCTCTAATCCCTTCACTCTCACATCCCTCACCCTCACACCCCCTCACCCCCCTCACCCTCACACACCCTCACATCCTCAAACCCCTCACCCTGAACACCCTCACAACTCCTCACCCTCACACCCTCTCACCCCCCTCACTCACACACCCCCACCCTCACACCCCCTCACCCTTACACCCTCTCACCCTCACACAGCCTCACACACCCTCACACACACCCACAGCCTCACACCCCCTCACACCCCCTCAGACCCCTCACCCTCACACACCCCCTCACCCTCACACCCCCTCACCCTCACACCTCCTCACCCTCACTCACCCTCACACCCCTAACCCTCACACTCTCTCACCCTCACACCCCCTCACCCTCACACACCTCACACCCTCACCCTCACACCCCGCACCCTCACACCCTCACACCCCCTCACCCTCACACCTCCTCACAATCACACCACCTCACACCCCTCACACTCCCTCACCCTCACACCACCTCACCCTCACACCCCCTCACCCCATCACACCCCCTCACCCTCACCCTCTCACACCCCCTCACTCACCCTCACACCCCCTCACCCTCTAATCCCTTCACTCTCACATCCCTCACCCTCACACCCCCTCACCCCCCTCACCCTCACACCCCCTCACATCCTCACACCCCTCACCCTCACACCCTCACAACTCCTCACCCTCACACCCCCTCACCCTCACCCCCCTCACTCACACACCCTCACCCTCACACCCCCTCACCCTTACACCCTCACACAGCCTCACACACCCTCACCCTCACACACCCACAGCCTCACACCCCCTCACATCCCCTCACACTCACTTACCCTCACTCACCCTCACACACACTCACACACCCTCACCAGCATAGCATAACCAAACATAGCCTAGCATAACAAAACAAAGCATAGGATAGCAAAACAAAACATAGCATAACAAAACAAAACATAGCATAGCAAAACACAACAAAGCATAGCATAACAAAACACAACAAAACATAGCATAGCATAACAAAACATAGCATAAGAAAACAAAGCATAGCATAACATAACAAAGCACAGCAAAACAAAACATAGCCTAGTAGAACAAAACATAGCATAGCATAACAAAACACAACAAAACATAGCAGAACAAAACATAGCATAACATAACAAAACATAGCATAACATAACGTAAAACGAAGCATAGCACAACAAAACATAGCATAACAAAACATAGCAATACACAACAAAAAATAGCATGGCGTAACATAACACAACAAAATATAGCATACATAACAAAACATAGCATTGCAAAGCATAGCAAAACATAGCATAGCATAACAAAACATAGCATAGCATAGCAAAACACAACATAGCATAGCATAACAAAACAAAGCTTAGCATAGCATAAAAAACAGCATAACAAAGCATAGCATAGCATAACAAAACATAGCATAGCAAAACAAAGCATAGCATAATAAAACACAACAAAACATAGCATAGCATAACAAAACATAGCATAGCTTAACAAAGCATAGCATAACAAAACAACACATATTGCATTACAAATGCTATAGGTGTCACATTTGCGAAAGTTATAACTATTGTCATTGTAAAATACAAAGCTATTAATTTCGCTATTTTCAAAAACAAAACATAAATAAAAAATGTGTCATTTACAATACCAATAGCTCAAACTTTCCTAATGCGAGACCTATTGCAATGCAAATACTTGTTATTCTAAGTTTTTTATAAAGTTTTCTTTTTCTTTTTTTGTCTCTTTGCTGTTCCTATTGCGCTGAAATATGGCATTTGGCATACGCTAACTGAACTAGCTAACTTCTGTATATTGACACATCAACATTGTTGGGACGTTTCATCAACATTGTTTGGCTTATTATACGACAAACGTGTATACGAGGGATTTGTATAGATAAAAAATGTAATAAAAAGCTATTGAGGAAACAAGTATATTGCGATTATATAAACCTCAGTACACGCCAAGGCCTAGTCCAGCCGCCTTGTAGTACACATCATGGAGCAATCTTCATTGGAAAGGTTCAAGGAAATGCTTGAGTTTGGGCGAGGCCGCTGCTTATCTGAAGTTCTCTGTCGATAGCGCTGCCAGAGTCCTAAGGTCTTCTGTTCACTGGAAGTCAACCACCCCGGCCCTGCGGGTTCCCACGGCCCTGGGTCCTGATCACCGACGTTCACCTGTCTTATCTCACTCAACCGGTGACGAAACGTAAAATGATGGGCCGCAAGATCCCTTGCCCTTTGCATCTGTCCGGCCCTCGCATATCCGGTACCTCAATACTGTCCTTTGCTTTCTGAAGCTTCACCCCACCAGCTCAGCTTTACTGTACTTCCTTTACAACATTACATATATAGCCAGATCTATCATAGGATTGCTTGGCCTTGTGTCACGCAAGGTAATGCATGGGCAATGCAACACTAAAGTCAGATTTACCAAGCCACGCAAGGCCACCTTTGTTAAATTTGGAGTAAGGCAAGGCAGCGTAAGTCAAAGCCTGGTGCTATTCTTCCATGGGTGGACCGTGGGTGTTTCCATACATCCACCCATGGATTTTGGTGCATTCCCAGATTTACCATGAGTGGTAGATTTGGAAATGCTTCAAAATGCCACGACTTCCCAAGGGAGGCGCTAACTAGGAGAAATATCTTTATTTCTTCTTGTTTTTTCCTCGTTTTGTGTGCTGTATTCTGTAGGTCACGTAAAAAGAGTGTAAAGCCTCTGAGGATTTGTTTGTGCAGGAAGTTGTTCCTTCCTGCACAAAAACAATCCTTCCTGCAAAGCAGGCCCCCCTGCACCATGGTGCAAGGGTGATTGCATTGGCGCTATGCAGTCAAAAGTGCGCCAGCGCAAGGAGAGGACAGGAATGCACCCTGTAATGCGAAATATAGAACATTCCTGCCTTTTCACACAGTGCCGGTGTCTTGCTTTGTAGGGTTGCGTGAAATATTGATGAATCTGCCCCCTTTTCTTTAGCAGGTGTGAAATAGCATATTTAGAAATTGTATGGGCCTCATTTATGAGAAGTGACGCATCGCTGCGTGAAAGAAGCGATGCGTCACTTCTCAGTGCGCCCTCCTTGCGACATGATTGATGCGTCATATTTACTGTATTACGCATCATGTCGCAAGGAGTTACAGATACGTCAGTATTTCTGACGTATCTGTATGGCGCAAAAGTGACGCATTACTGGAGTGTGTCACAAAAGTGAAGCAACTCCAGCAATGTGTTCTCAGTCTTATGTCTGCTGTGAGGCAGGTGTAAGATTTTGACACATTTGCGTCCTAGAAGTGACGCAGTGAAATCTGGTAGATTTCACTGCATCACTTTTACGACCCTTTCTTGGGTGGGTACACCCCCCTGCATACAATTATACCTGGTGCAGGTATAATGTAGCGCAGGGTTTGCAAAGTGACGCATCTACCTGGATGCATCACTTTGTAAATATGGCGCAACAAGGCGCATTTTTTACACTGCTGGTGCATCACAAAAAGTGACGCAACAAGGCGCAAAAGTGACAAAAGGGCTCATAAATGAGCCCCTATATTGCTAGCATAAAAAAGCTTACTCTAGATCAGAGTTTTACCCAGGGCGGGTCCAAGTGGCGAGACACATTCAGATGAGCCATAAAGCCTACCTATGACCTCCGCACTTTGCCTAATTACTTTTATGGTATATATATATAGGCTACTTAAAGGTTCTGGGTATCAGAGCATAGGCAGCAGGGATGAAAGCTAATTAAATCACATCCCTCCTCCACCCAAAAACATTTGGGGCTTTTCGCAAAGGTAACTTAAACCTGTGAGTAAATTAGAAAAGTAAGTTTACTATTACACTTTTGAGTACGTATGTCTCTCCCCCCCTCTCCCCCCCTCCCACCCGAAACTGAGGGTGGCATCAAATTTCCAAGTGTAAAGCTACTACAGCTTAAAAGGAGCAGTAGTCAGTTCAGCACCACCATGGGCAACCACTGATACTTCAGTATCCTTCCATAAAAAATAATGGAAGCATAGACTTAAAATAGAACCCCAAAGGAAATAATAATAAATTAAATTAGCTTATTTTGACTTTTAAAAAAACTTTATTTTAAGGTTTTTCAATTTGTACAAAGGGGGAGAAAAAAACAAAGGGGAGACAGTGTATTTTAGGTTTAAATTTGTACAAAGGGGGAGAAAAAAACCAAAGGGGAGACAGGGTATTCACAACAATGAGTTTTGGGGATCGTGGCACACCACCACCAAGTACATTTCAGGATAGCTTGAAAGAAAAGCACAAAACTCATAGTCATAGTCTAAAACATAGTATGTGTGCACAATACCAAGCAGCAGTCAACAAAGTTCATTGGCCCCTTCATCGGATGAATCGTCTGCAGACGAAAGACCTCCCAAGCTAGCACATTGCAAGATATCGGATATAGCGGTCACACAAGTCAAGCTGTCCCTATTACTTTTTTATTTAAAAACATTTTATTGAAAAAACGAGATGAGCAGGAAGAAATTAATAATAGAAGTAATACATAAATCTGTTACAATTGAGGATGAAAATCAGTAAAACAACGAAAGATTTTTATGACCTTCAGGAAGGAGGAGGAATATTAAGAAGAAACAAGGGGGTAGATGTATCAAGAAATCGTTTTGCACTTCTCTAATAGCGATTGGTAAGGAATCGCTATTAGAGAAGTGCAAAATGGTATGTATGTAGGAATTCTCTATTTTTTAGCGATTCCTTAACATTCCTTAATTGCGATTAGCAAATTGCTAATCGCAATTAAGGAATAATTTTCCCATTCATTTCTATGGGCCAGGAGGCCCATAGGAATGAATGTGCAGTAATTCTCAAATTGCGAATTCGCAATTTGCTAATCGCAATTTGAGAATTATTTCAAGGGTGCAGGGGTGTCTTATGGACACCCTGCTGCACCCCTGAAACTTACATGTGTGTGCATATGGCACACATACATGCCCTATGGGCATGTATGTGTGCCACATGCCACCTTCAAAATAGTGTTATTTTGTTGTTTTAAAGGATTTCGCAAATTAACACGGACCTCAAGTTCGTGTTAATTTGCGAGTCCTTAACCTAAATTCGCTACAAAAAAAAGCTTCATACATGGCATTTAAGGAATCGCACATTTGCGATTCCTTAAATGCTGATGCAAAATAAGGAATCGCAATTTATTGCGATTCCTTATTTTGCTAATCACACATACATCTCAAAAGATGCAAAATTTCAGTTTACGATTCGTTAAGGCCGAAATTCGCAGAATTTCGGCCTTAACGAATCGCAAACTGCTTGATACATCTAGGCCAAGGCTTTTATAAATTTAAAAATTGTCCACTTAACTTGAAACCCACTACAAAGAGTCTAAAGAGATTGCATAATTGAGATAAAAATAACAATAAACAATAATAACTTGTAAAAATAAAAAACAACAGAGAGATATAATATTAATGGTGGTTGGAATTTTTCAGACACTGTACAATCTGAAGATGATATACCATTAACAGTATTATTAAGTAAAATATCAGGGGTAACTATAACAATTTAGCATTATGAGAATTAGAGCATTCAGACATATAGTGGCACACCAGCACAATGTACATCACAGGATAGCTTGAAAGAAATAGTATCCATTTTATGATGGGAACAAACAAAATCCCACCAAACCTTATTTGATACTTTAGATGAACATTTCCAATTAAAAACAATTTATTGAAAAGCAATAGCTAAGAAAATATTGAATAATTTGCAGTCCGAGAAGGTAGGGGTAGATGACTCACAAATAGCTCTGCATATGTCCCTAGACCCATCCTGCACAGTCACAGACAGGGAGCACAAAACAGATATTTGCCTCTCAATGGGGTCATGGTATTTTTCTCTCCATTGATTGATTTTTTTTTTGTAACATCGTTTTTATTGCAGTACCAAAATAATTGCACAGACAACACATTTGTGATTAGAATAGCAGTACAGCAGTATGGCACATAATCATTCCGCCTCCCTTAACATGCTACTCGAGCCTCCAGGTAGAAGACCAAGCAACGAGCACAGTGAGTCCATTCTCTGCTTCATTGTCCAATGTCCATTTACAGAAACGCAGGAAGACGCGGACTGCTTTTAAGTTTTTACCCCTCCCCCACCCCCTATCAACCACCCCCCCAAACTCCCCATACTCCCCAACACCCCCCCCCCGTGGCAGCGCTATAGTAGAATCCTAGAGAAAAGTAAGGTCTAGTGTGTGCAAGGAGGAGTTAAACATTCGCTAAAGGTGTGTTCCTGGTGCGCTAATGGGGCGGTCCGCTTCAGAGTCTGCATCCTCTCCCTCCTCCTCATCATTATCATCCCGGAGCGCCTGCACCGTCATTTCCCATGCTGTTGCCCTCTCCATGGCTTTCTCATCAGCAGTCCTCCTAGCCATCTGGTATCGTAACGTGCTTTCACAGGCTGCCCACCTCAGACATTCACCATACCAGCGTTTGTATGTGGGCCCCACTTTCGATTTCCAATTCCTGGTTATTTCCCTCTTCGCCAATATCAGCCCCATGTCTATGAATCTGCTGGTCGTCTTATTCTTAGACGTGTGTGGAAACCAGTGCAGCACCCCCACTGCTTTAGTGTATTGTATCTCCCTATCCGTGGCGTTGTTTAAAGCCCTCCCGACCTCCTCCTCCTGCCAATATTCCCCCAGTGTAGGGCAATCCCAGAGCATGTGTCCCAAATCCGCCCCCAGTGTGCCACATCTAGGGCAGACCGCCTGTTCCACTCCAAAGTATTGCCGTAGTTTCCCTGGCGTGAGGTATGCCCTATGAATAATATAAAAATGTATGAGTTGGAATCTAGCGTTTCTCGTGCTCTTCCGCGCCCTCCGTAATAGTTGGCCCCAAGTGGCGTCAGGAATCTCCATTTGGAGGTCCAGTTCCCACTTAGCCTTTAGAGCCGTGAGCGGCTGCAGGGCATCCCGCAACATTCTGGAGTACAAACAGGTCACCGCCTTGAAAGTTACCGCCGCCATCATCGCGTATTGGCACGCCATGGAGGTCGCGGGTTCCTGCAGTCCCTCTCCCCAGTGGTCTTGCATGGCGCCCGTTACCGCCGCGTGTAGGAGATAGTCACCTCGTGGAAGGTCGAAACGCTCCTGTAGCTCTTGGAACGGAAGCAAAGCACCGTCTTCATACAAATCACCCAGCATCTGGACCCCAGCCTCTTCCCAACCCAGCAGTCTCGACCAGTCCCCACCATGAGGCAGGGCTGTGACCATTCCCAACGGGATCTCCGGAGCATACATGCGGCGGATTCCCGCCCGTTTGCGCGCCCGGTTCCAGCAAAGTCCGAACGTCTGCTCTTCCACTGTCAGATCTCTGAGCAATAACTTCTGATGTAACGTGATATACGCAAGCACGTGCCGCGGAGTGCCCTCATCTCTAGTGTGCTCCGGGCCGCGATACACCCTCGCGACCTCCTGGGTGAAAGTCTGCAGCTGAGCCGCCAGGTAATAGCACTCAAAATCTGGCACTGCCATGCCTCCCTCATCCTTGGGTCGCAAGAGGGTATCTAGCGCTATACGCCGTCGACCCGTGCCCCATAGAAACGCTATGACCAGCGATCTCAGGCGTCGAAAGACTGAGCCGGGTACCCATATCGGGAGAGTCCTAAAATAATACAATAGCCTAGGCAATGCCACCATCTTAAGCAAGGAGACCCGACCCGCCAATGAGAGTGGGAGAGTAGCCCAGAAATCCATACACCCTTTCAAGGCGTTAATGCACCGAGTGATGTTACCATCCAGCATATCTGCTGGGGTGTGGTACACATAGACCCCATGGTAGTGCAGGCAATGAGGCTCCCACAAGAGTTCTTGCGCCGTGAGGGGGCATGGCTCTCCCCGTCTCAGCGGGTACAGGCAAGACTTGGTCCAGTTGACCTTCAGGCCAGACATCCGCCCGAATAATTCTAGCAAACGTCTCGCACCCAGCAATTCCCCCTCCGCATCGGCCAGAAACATCAACAAGTCGTCCGCATACAACGAGATGGCATGCGGCCTGGCCCTGTAGACCAAACCCTTATAATAGCGGCTGCACCTGGCTTCCGCTGCAAAAGGCTCCATTGCCAACGCGAACAAAAGGGGGGAAGGTGAGCACCCCTGCCTAGTGCCGCGTCGCACCGGATACTGACTCGAGATCAGTGAGCCCACTCTAACTCTAGCCGTGGCTTCAGTATATAGGACTTTGGTCCAGTTGATATAGCCCTCCCCTAGTCCGAAACGCCTCATCACTTCATATAGATATTCCCATTCAAGGCTATCAAAGGCTTTCTCGATATCTATGGAGAGTACGAAAGGAGTAGCCCCCTCCGGCAACCGAGCTCCCAACAGCCTAGTCAACCTACGGATATTATGGGTGGTGTTCCGCGTTGGGATGAAGCCGCACTGATCCTTATGGATCAAGCCCGTCATGTGAGTCAACAATCTATTCGCCAGGATTTTACTCAGTATCTTGTAATCCGTCGTGAGCATAGATAATGGACGGTAAGATGAGAGGGCGTCACTCGCTCTACCAGGTTTCAACAACGGGATCATAAGGGCCTCACACATTGATCGCGGGAGTCTACCTCGCGACTGTGCCTCGTTGTAAACCAGTTGCAGTTGCGGGGCCAAGTACTCCAAATATTTGCTATAGAACTCGATCGGCAGACCGTCAAGCCGTGGGGTTTTATTCCTGGCCATCTGTTTCACTGCACACCCTATCTCTCCGACCGTTATAGGCCGACCCAGCTCCTCTGCCTCCGATTGCTCTAGCTGTGGTAGCTGCAACCCTCCAAGGAAGGTGTCCAATTCCTCCGCCCCGCCCGTCAGCCCGCTCTCATTTTTTTTTTTTTTTTTTTAAGACGTTTATTATTGTTAAAAAAGTGCAGTACATATAGCAAAGCCTACAACCCTGCGGGCCGGCTGCGAAAAGTCCGTGTATTGTTGGGACATAGGGTTACAGGGGAAGGCATTATGCAGTGTCTCGTTCGCTGTCTGGCGTGCCTTGTCACTAGTAAATTATGCATATCCTTCGCATTTTGCACACGATCATTTCTATAATTGACGTCTCATTTTAAATTTTTTCTATAATTCAACCATTAACTCTTCAACATAGAACAGGGCTGTTCACATCAGCATGTCCCAGTGTGTCTACGGTGCCAGTGCTGCGCCACGTACCATCGGTGCGCGCGGCACCAGTTTCCCATCAACGTGTTAGGCATGCGCTGGGAGCGCGTCAGTGAAATGTGGGATCTATGGCTCGCTAGTGTGGTTAGCTGTAAAGCTGGTGGGGAACAGGTTCGGTGAGCGGTGGAGTCCCACCCGCTGCCGGTTCAGTGTACGGCGTGTGTGGCAAACATATGTGTCGCCCCTGTTGCATTTTCGGTGGGTGTCACCCGCTCCCGTGTTCTCTGCCGAGTGTTCAGTCAGCGGCACCTGTCTGTCGTTGTGTGATGGCGGGTATACTCGCAGCTAGGAAGAACAGAAGTGCGAAACCTTTAACATGGGAGTGTGTAGGGGGCGTCGGAAATAGGGGGGGGGAGTGTACTCGTGGGGGCTGTGTCAAGGCTATGGTGCTAAGAGCAGTGGTCGGGCCATTGTGTGGTGGAGAGCCCTCGTGTGCGTGGCTGATTGTGTTCGCGGCTTATGTGTCGGGGGTCGGTGTTGCTCTCAGGGAGGGGGGGGTGAGCGCGGCGCGCCGCCCTGTCTATGGTGTCGCCGCTCGCGGGGCGCCTACCCTTCTCAGCTGTCTCTGCGTGAGCCCCCTGGCCTCGCCCTCCCCCTGCAGGGACCCCAGGATGTCATCCCAGATGTGCGCGATCGGGAACTGTCTCAAACCCGCTATCTCCTCTCCGCGCAATGCCGTGCCCTCTGCTCTGGCCCAGTTAATGAAGGATGTATACCAGTGTGCGGGAGTTGGCGGTTCTCTTCTTTTCCAGTGCCTAGTGAGCAGGCGCTTGGCCGTGATAAGGCCTAGGTCCCAGAACCGGGCTTGTGTTTTATTTTGTTTAGTCCTCTTGTATACCCCAAGAACGCATGCCTCCCACGTGTTAGGTAGACCCGGGCCTGTGCTGTGTGTCAGGAGTGACGTCACCTCCCCCCAGTATGTGGACAGAGTCGGGCAGCTCCAAAGCATATGCAGGATGTCAGCATCCAGCAGGTCGCATCTGGGACAGGCTGCGGTATCAGTCGCGAAGTATTTATTTATTCTGTCTGGCGACAGATATGCCTGGTGCAGTATGTACAGCTGAATGGTGCGGAAGCGGGAGTTACGTGGGACGTTCACAGGGCTGGCCAGGACCAGGTTCCATTCTTTATCTGTCCAATCCCTCCCTCGGTGGGTCGCCCATTTGTCCCTAATCGGTTGTGTGGGCCTCTGGGTGTGTATGAGGAGCGCCTGTGCCAGCCAGTGTGTAATGTGTGAGCCTCTGCCCATAACATGTAGGTATTGGATCAAGTGATGGAGCGGTGGCTCCTCTTGGATATCCCCCCAGGACTCCGTGTATGTCCTCACCACTGACGCGTGGAGCAGGAATTGCCCCGCCGGCAGGCCAGTGCTCTCCGATAGTTCCGCGAAAGGAAGTAGGGCCCCGTCCGCGTAGAGGTCTCCCATTGTCTCCACTCCGGCGGCAACCCAGGGTTCCATGTTGCGTAGCGACACCATCCCATTCCTCCGGGGGGTACCCAGCAGGGGAAGGGCGGGGGCATACGGCCTGACATTCTTTGTCAGCTTCAAGCAGCGAAGGAAGCATTTGCGGGCTACGGCCATGTGCAGGGGCAGGGGGCGGGGTCCCTTGGTTAGTGGGTGAAACAGGGCACACACCTGCGGGTGTGTCCATTGGTAGTCCGCGTTGGCGGTGTCGTCGAGGTGCGAGTCGCTGAGCCAGTACGTGACCCATTGCAGCTGTGCTGCCAGGTAGTACAACTCCATGTTGGGGACCGCCAGCCCTCCCTCCGCCGTCGGGGAGTACAACTTCGCCAGGGCCACTCGTGGGCGCCCCGTGTTCCAGATTAAGCCGCGGAGCATCGACTCCATTTCGCGGAAGATCCTCGTGGGGACATACAGTGGGACATTTGCAAAGTGGTAGAGTAGTCTCGGTAGCGCTATCATTTTAGACAGAGCGATCCGGCTGGGCACATTCAATGGCAAGGTCTTCCAGAAGTTCATCTGGGCCCTCAGCGAGGACACGGCGCGCACCAGGTTGCCCTCCAGTATATTCTGCGGGTCTCTGTAAATGTGTAGCCCGAGGTACTTGAACGTAGTCGGGTACCAGGTAAGCCGGGGGCCGCCAAGGTGTACCTCGCATTCCTCCAGGTCCGGGCTGAAGGCGTATACTCCGGACTTGGTCCAATTGACCCTGAGGCCCGACACCCCTTCAAAAGTCCGGAATATGTCCGACAGTGTTGCAGGCACCGCAGTGAGGTCTCGCACATAGAGTAATAGGTCGTCCGCGTATAGCGAGACCGTGTGCACCCCGTCAGCCAGCGGGATCCCCCATTCCACTCCCTTGTCCCGCAGTAGAGCTGCCAGGGGTTCGATGGCCAGGGAGAAGAGAAGGGGCGACAGGGGGCAGCCTTGTCTGGTGCCCCTGCGTACCCGCACCGTCTCCGACAGCAGCTTGCCCGTCCGCACGCGGACGTTAGGTCTCTGGTATAGCAGCCCGACCATGTCCATGAAGGCATCCCCTACACCAAGTTTGTCCAACACCGCTCCTAAGAACGGCCACTCCACCGAGTCGAAGGCCTTCTCCAGGTCTAAGACGAGGCACCCCGACCTCGGCCAGTGTATTGTGGCCGCTTCCTGGACTCGGAAGAGGCGTCGCAAGTTACGGGAAGTGCTCCTCGCCGGCATGAACCCGTTTTGGTCTGTATGTACCAGGGCCGGGACCTCCAGGGTCAGGCGGCGGGCCAGCAGGGAGGTGAATACTTTGTAGTCCGTGTTCAACATGGCTAAAGGCCTATAGGACCCCATGCACGTGCCATCCCTACCTGGCTTCAACAGCGAAACCAGGTTCGCCTCGTTTAGTGAGTTTGGGAGCGCCGAGTCCTCGATCGCATGTGTATATAGCTTGAGCATCTCCGGGACCAATACGTCCGAGCAGGCCTTGAAGAACTCGGCAGGCAGGCCATCGGGGCCGGGAGACTTGCCGTTGGACAATGCGAAGATGGCCTCTCGCATTTCCTCTTGGGTGAATGGGCCCCCCAAATCTTCCTGCTGCGTGTTCGTCAGGGAAGGCAGTTGGATGTCAGCAAGGAAATCCGCAATGGTGGCCGCGGAGACCCTCAGCTGTGACTTGTATAGGGCCTGGTAGTGCTCCACAAATGCCTGGTGTATCTTGCTTTGTGTGTACGCGATCTCCCCTCCAGCTGTCCGAATAGCGGACACCGGTTCCGTGCGGGACTCCTGTTTGACCAGCCAAGCCAGCAATCTCCCCGGCTTGTCGCCGTGTTGGTGCACCCGCGCGGAGTGGGCCGCGAAATTGACATGCCTCAGTCTTTCTAGTAGCGCCGCACGTTCCTCACGGGCCTCCCGTAGCCGGTCACCCGCGCCGGTCACCGCCTCCCGCTCCCAGCGGAGTAAGTCCGCCTCCACCCTGCATAGGTCCGCTTCTAATTTCTTCTGTATGCTCCCCTGTGTGCCCAGGCAGTGACCCCGTATCACCACTTTGAAGGCGTCCCATTCCACACTTGGGGAGGACGCCGTGCCCGAGTTTTCGGTGAAGTACAGTGCTACTCGGGCCTGCAGGGCGTCTCTGAAGGGGGCGTCGAGTAGCAGAGCGGGTTGTAGCCGCCACGTGGGGATGGGTGGGTGTGGGTGTTCCCATGCTATTGCCAGCGTGTGTGGGTTGTGGTCTGAATGCGTCCGGCCGAGGTATTGCGACTCAGTGATGTGCGGCAGCATTTCCGTTGTCACCATGAATCTGTCCAGGCGGACATGTAGCGTGTGTGCCCCCGAGTAATATGAGTATACCCTGGTGTCTGGGTTGTGCGCGCGCCATGCATCTTTGAGGTCCCACTGTGTCGCCCATCTTGTGAACGCCTTCGCAGCCCCTAAAGATGTAGCATCTGGCCTGGGCGGGGTCGAGCGGTCCAGCACAGGGTCTAGCACTGTGTTGTAGTCACCTCCCAGCACCCAGGGGACTCCGTGCCAGGGCGCTAATTTTTCCGATAGGTGTGTCAGGAAGCTTCCCTGGTCTGTGTTCGGAGAGTGAACGGACGCCAGGACTACTGGCTGCCCGTCCATCCGACCCTTCACTAGTACATATCTCCCCCCCTGGTCCGTGAGCACTTCCGACATTGTGAAGGGGGTGCCCGGCCTAACCCACAGTAGTGTCCCACGGGCAAACGAGGAGTATTCTGTGGCGTACAACTGACCCCTCCACCTGCGCCGTAGTGCAGCCACTTCCGCCCCGCATAGGTGCGTCTCCTGCAGGAGTGCGATCTGTACTTGCTGCCTTTTCAGGTAGGAATATATCTGGTATCTGCGCGCGGGTGTGTGCATTCCCCTGATATTCCAAGTGCATATCTTAATCGAAGTCATATTAGCGGTGCGTACTCCTCCCCATCCCTCGTACAAACAGCAGCTCCATCAGGGGCTCTCCCATCACCATTCTCAGCATGCCCATCTCCACCCCCCGTAGTACACTTGGCATTGTTCAGGTAGACATTAGGTAGGGGAAAAACAGTAACCAACTGTGGGTGAGACCCACTGAAATACCAAAGGGGCAGTGGCAAAACGGGCCACCGTCCATAATCTCAATTGAGAGGGACAACTGTTCCAGTCTAAGGGGCAGTGCGCATAAGCACGGTTGAGGCCAAGAGGAAGTTAAGTCAGTTAAAGGGATTCCAGTTCCATCCCCGAGCCTCAAGTTGCAGGCCGTTTGCTGGCCACCGGCTGTGGTCTGGCACACGGCGCCGCTCTGGTCCCGTGGGGCCCCGCTTGTGTGGGTCCCGGCCACTGGGGGGGAAGGGTCGCGGTTCTGTGCGAGCTCTCGGCCCTAGTCCAGGGAGGGCACCCCTCCCCTTCCAGGCCGCATCTGCAGACGGCCAAGGATGAGCACGGGTCAAGGGGCAACCCCACCCTCACCAACCCCGTCAACCACCAACGCCATTTAGGCAGTACTCACTGTTTCCGTGGTCCGCTGTCCATTCGGTAGGCATGGGGGGAGAGGAGCGCACCCCCGGTTGTACCTGGTGCCGGCTGCGCCTCAGCATCCCGTTGGCCATTGCCGCTTCCCCCCCGCCTGGACGGTCATTTTCCAGACTTCTCCTGTGGGGTTAGTGGATCAGGTCTGAGGTTTGCGGCGTGACCACCGGTAATTCCACAGAGATCTGTGAGTTCGGGATCCCGTAGATGGCTTCGTCGTCGTCGCTGGGCGTTGTCTGCTGTCCGTCCTCTAGGTGCGATTCCTGGGAGGGTGGGTTGCTGAGCTGGGAAACTTTCCGCATCGCATCGCGTTGTTCCTGGAGCATCTGATCCAACGGGGGAGAGTGTCGCGACCCTTCCTCCGCCCGCTGGGACTGTTGAGTTCCGTGTCTCCGGCGGTGCCGCGGGCCGCGCCGCCTGGGCCGTGCCTCGCCCCCGCGATGGTGCTTGGGTGCCGCGTCCGTGCCTCCGTCCAGCCACTCGCTGACCTCCCCGGGGGTCCCGAAGAAGTACGTGTTGTCCCCCGCCACCACTCTCAGCTTTGCGGGGAAGAGCAGGGAGTATTTGAGGCCTGCAGTGCGTAACCTCCTCTTAACTTCCAGGAAGTCATGTCTCTGGCATTGCACCTGGATGGTGTAGTCGGGGAAAAACATGATCGACGCACTGTCTATGCGTATTTCACCCATTCGCCTCGTTTCCCGCAGCACTGTGTCTCGGTCCCTGTAGTTCAGTATCCTGAAGACTAGTGGTCTTGGGTTGGCGCCAGTCGTGTAGGGCCTGGTCGGCACTCGGTGCGCGCATTCCACGACAAAGTGGGGCGATAGCGTGCCCTCAGGCAACAGGGTCCGTAGCCAGTCTTCCACATGTTGCGCGGGGTGGTTCCCTTCCCATTTTTCCGGGACACCTACGAGCCTGATGTTGTTGCGTCTCGCCCTCCCTTCCGCATCTTCGGCCCTGTCTTCCAGGAACTCTACTCTGTTCAGGAGGTCCTGCACGTGCCTGTCCGTTTGGGTGACTTTGGGCTCGATCTCCTTCACCGCGCCCTCCAGGACCTTGGTTCAGTCGGACAACTTCCTGTGGTCGTCCCGCAGGAGGGTCAGGTCCACAGCCACGCTGTCTATCTTGGACTCTAGGGAGGTTCTGGTCTGCTGGAGCGATTATTCCATTCGCTCGACGGCCGCCAGCACGCTGTCTAGTCTCGTGGCCAATTGTTCGGCGGCCATTTTGTCGAGCTGCTTGTTCGTTTTCCCTTTCAGCGGGGCCCCACCAGTCCCGGTGCGTGTCCGCACCCCTCCTGACATGTGCGGGGGTGCACGTCCAGCAGAGTCGTCGTCTCCGCCACTCTGGTGGCACCTCTGGGATCACCCCCCGCCTGGGTTGGGGGTCCGTTGGTCCGAGGTACCCCCCTCGACCGTGGCCGGCGTCTTCGCAGGGGGGGGTGGGGGGTCCGGCGGGTCTCCTCCCCTCCGCGGCCCAGCTCCGCCACGCAGCCTCTAGTGCAGCGGGTGTCCCAAGGGTCCGGGTGTCTCGTGTGTGGCCGGCCACTTCTTCCTGGCCTTTTTCCCCCTGCACGCGTGCCTGTGCGGAGGGGGGGGGGAGTCCGCAAGTGTCTCCTCAGGTGCCCTCACTGCGGGGGGGGGGGATGTCCGCTGTGCCACCAGCTGTTGAGTGCAGGCCTGACCAGGGGCCCCGGCCCGCGGTGGCGAGTTGTGGGCGGCCTCTCCGCCCCGGTCCCTCCGTATCTGCTCTCGTGTCCGTGACTCCCCGGGTGGCGCCTGTTGTTGTGCGGCACCCCAGGGGCCGCCCGATTCTCCCCCTCCCCACCGGGTCAGTTCGCGCTCCTTGGTCGCCTCAGGCGCGCCGGTGGTGGTCTCACTGGATTTGCGACGTGGGTGCTGGGCCTTCGTCGGCCTCTGGTCAGGGCAGTAGCGGCAGGGCTGGGCCTCCGCCGAACCCTTGGTGGTCGCCCTCAGTGCGGTAGCAGTCCGCTGGCGGCCCTCGGGGAGTGTGGGCCGGGCGCGGTGGCGAGTTGTGGGCGGCCTCTCCGCCCCGGTCCCTCCGTGCCTGCCCGCGTGTCCGTGATTCCCCGGGTGGCGCCTGGTGTTGTGCGGCGCCCCAGGGGCCGCCCGATTCTCCCCCTCCTCACCGGGTCTGGTCGCGCTCCTTGGTTGCTTCAGGCTCGCCGGTAGCAGTCTTGCTGGGGCTGCGACGTGGGTGCTGGGCCGTCGTTGTCCACTGGTCAGGGCAGTAGTGGCGGGGCTGGGCCTCTGCCGAACCCCCGGTGGTCGCTCTCAGTGTGGCAGCAGTCCGCTGGCGGCCCTCGGGGAGTGAGGGCCGGGGCCTATACGCTGGGCCCAAGCCCCGGTCTCTCGTGGCTTCACTGCCGGCCGGGAGGCCTCCGGGTCCGCAGGAGGGTTGTAGGACAGGCCGGGGTCCGGCCCGACGGAGCCTCGGGTCAAAAGTCGGCCAGGCTGCCGAGATGACCTCCGTGGTTGTCCGCCTGCAATTTCCGGCGGCCTCGGTGTATTTTGGCGGATAATCGGCTCGGGGAAGGGGAGCTTTTCACGGAGCTCTACCCAAGCACGTCCTCCGCCATTGCGTGCTTAGCCACGCCCCCGTCAGCCCGCTCTCATATAGACCCTCATAATACGCTCTGAACCTATCCAGGATCCCGGCTTGGGTGTGGCAAAGCCCGCCCCCCTCCTCCTGAATAGACATGATTGGAGCACCCCGCCTGATCGGATTGGCAAGCCACGCCAGCATCGTCCCCGCCTTATCGCCCTCCGCATGCGCTCTCGTCAAATAGACCTTGTGGTCGAAACTACGCAACCGTTCTAGCTCCACCGCCATTGCTTCTCTGGCGTCACTAACCCCCTCCTGGAGCTCAGGATGGTTCGGGCGCACTCTCTCCTTCTCCCTCAGCCGCTGCTCCGCTCTATCAAGATCATCCAACAAAGTCTTACGAGCACCTGCAACGCTCCCAATACAGTGACCCCTGACCACCACCTTAAACGCATCCCACTCCACAGCCCTAGTGGAGGCGGAGCCACTGTTCTCTTCAAAATAGCGTGTCACTTGCTCCCCCAAGGCCTCCCTAAAAAGCAAATCATCCAGGGTATCAGGTTGTAGCCGCCATGTTGGGACACAATTGATTTCCACCATCCAGTTCAGGGACAACAACAGAGGGTTGTGGTCCGACAACGTGCGGGCCAGATACTCCGCGCTTCCCACTGCTGAAAGCACATGCGAAGAGCACAGAAACACATCCAACCTAACATGCAGGTCATGTAACGTAGAATGAAAGGAGTAATCTCTCGTGGTAGGGTGTAGTGTCCTCCAGGCATCTCCCAGGTCCCAACTCTCCTGCCAATCTAATCTTCGTTTCGCTATTCTGTGTATTGGGGAAGAGTGCAATGGGGGATGGGATCTATCCAAAACAGTATCCACCACCGAATTGAAATCCCCTCCCTTAACCATCGGCCCTGCCAAGTAACTCGCCAGTTTGCCCGAGAGCGCCGTCAGGAAAGCGGGCAAATCTACATTCGGAGCATACACACTACAAAGAGACACTATTCGGCCCCTAAGTCTCCCCTCCACAGCCACAAATCTACCCTCTGGATCCACTACCTTTTTAGTGACCTGGAAGGGAACCCCAGCCCGTATCCAAATCAAGGCCCCCCTCGCAAAGGCCGAATATGTCGTGTGAAATAGCTGCCCCCTCCACCTTCTCTGCAGCGCTACTCCCTCCTGCTTGGTGAGGTGTGTCTCTTGAAGAAAAGCTATATGCACTCCCCTGCGTTTCAGATACGCATAGACCTTGTGTCTACGCACCATGGTGTGGAGACCCCGCACATTCCAGGTTACACATTTCAGAGCTCCCGTATTAGCCATACCTCCCTGCATCCACAGACAGAACAATAACAGCCGCCGACCATGCGCTCATGCCAACATAATACTGACCCCCCCTCCCTCTCCAAACAAAAGAACCCCACATCCCTCCTAACCCAACCTGAGCATCCCCAACTACTCTCGGTTCCCACCCCCCCCAGGACAGGACCCCCCACAAATGGAAGTGAACCCATCCAAACTGACACAACTAAATATCCCCTCAAAGAAAGGCACTAATACTCGCAGTCTCCACTGCGATGACCGTAAGGGCCAGTAGGGCGCGGACCGCTGCCGGAGGAGTTCGTCAAAACAAAGCAGTCCCGCATATCCTGCCCCATGATCCCCCCATGAATAACTCACGAAGTTCCATATAGCGGAAAACTGCACACACGGGCACAGCGCCCCAGTGTCTGACCATCAGGCCGCTCCTCAAATCCAGCGTCTCAGGCCTCGACTATCTCCCCAGATGTTTGAGGCGTGACGACGGGGCCCTTGGCCCCTCCGAATTCCGAAAGTTCCGTCTCCGTCCCCGTGCCCTGCTCCTCCGAGTCCGTGCCCTTCCCGGACTGGCTCCTCGCCGTACCAGAGAGGTCCACCACCGCCTGTAGGGCAGCCTTCCTCTCTGTCTCCGTCTGTGACTCCGATGGTTTCCCAGTCCTCTGCTGATTTTTGCGAATACGTTGTGACTTCCTGATCGGCTGTTTCTCTCGAGCCTCCTCCGCTCTGGCTCTAGCCCCGTCCGTACCAGCCTTGTATGTGTCCCACCAGGCCCAAGCGTCCGCCGAGGTGGTAAAGAAAAGCGACTTGTCGTCCACCACTATTCTCAGCTTTGCTGGAAAGAGAAGGGAGTATTTGATGCCCTCCCCACGGAGCTCACGCTTGAGCGAGAGGAAATTGGCCCTGAGTCTCTGGGTCTCAAAAGTGTAATCCGGGAACAGGGTGACTTTGTTATTGTCAACTTGGAAGGGTCCTGCTTCCCTCGCCCTCTGTAGTAGCCAGTCTCGATCTTTGTAGTGAAGCAGCTTAATTACTACCGGGCGAGGCGGCAGGCCCGGGGCCGGTGGTCGGGCCGGAACCCTATGGGCCCGCTCCAAGGAAAAGAAAGGAGACAGTCCTTCTGGCGCAACTTCGGTGCGTAGCCAAGTATCGAGGTAGCCCACCATGTCATCGCCCTCAATTTTTTCCGGAAGGCCCACCAGGCGAACGTTGTTACGCCTACTCCTATTTTCCGCATCCTCGGCTCTCCTCTCCAGCACCTTCAGCCTGTCCAGAGCATCCGCCATCTGTGCCTTCACCGCTGCGTGATCCGGGGCCAATTCTTGAATAGATATCTCCATACTCTTGACTCTGTCCTTAAGCTTGTCATGGTCCGCTTTCAGGAGGCCTAGACCCGTCGCCACCTGGGCGATGTCCTGCTGCAGGGCGTTTTTTGTGGTCGTGATGGCCTCCAGTATATGGTCCTGCATGCGCTGGAGAGCCGGGTGGTCACGGTCCGCTCCGTCCAACGTTTCCGAGTCAGCCGCTCCGTCCCCCTTCCCTTTTGGTTTCACCATCCTGATTGCGGCAGGCACTGGCTCCTAGGATCTTTTTTAATCTCCTCGCGGTCGTCCGCACTGCAGGACCTCGCCACTGGACAGCCCCCCAAACGATAGGAACAGGGATCTAAGACACCCGCAGGGCACTGAACACTGCTCTGACCGCACCCGTGGAGCCAATTCCCGGAAGTTCATTGCTACAACGGGGTCTCGAGGTGCCAATCTATGCGCAGAGAGTCGGGGTCGTTGTCACAAAGCCGCCGCCATTTTGGGGCCTCCCCGGAGAAGCTGCCTGTGCTCTCGTGTCCCCGTCAACTCGCCACCAGGGCGAGGAAAGGCCTCCCGTACTTGCTGACAGGGTTGAGAGAGGCCCTCCGGTCCGGTAATCACCGCTAGTACTGGATCAACAGGAGAACCGGGCCTCAAGCCACCTCCGCCGACTGCGACAATCGTCCAGGCCTCAGGGCGCCATCTTAGATCAATGTCTATCACACCCGATGCATTTGCTAGAGGTCGATTTTCAGGACGAGGAACAGCTCCAGGTCGCCCACTCTGAACGCCGCTGCCTCCGTGGTGCCTTTAAATCACGGATTTTTCAATTTTCGCTGGAATTTGCGTGGATAATCAGGATGATATCTGGGATCGGGCGCGGAGCTCCAGGCTCACGCAGCCTACCTCCTCGGCATCCAAGCCACGCCCCTCTCTCCATTGATTGATGTCACCCAAGAGCTCTTTGTTGTCCCAGATCCTGAGTGCATGGAAAGAGCACGCCTATTACCTTGTTTTTTCATTTTTCCACTCCTTTGCCTCTTGTCTGAAGGTGCATTGGCTGAAAGGTCTGCAAAATGCCACAAAAGATGGTTAGTTCATCAGCCAGGGAGGAAAGAATGCTTGCCGTGATGGCTTTAGAGATGATGCCGCTGTTTTGTTGAATATGTTGTAGGCCAGGAAAGCGAAACAATGGAGTTCCATCAGTGTATAGTTGTAGTGGCCATATTTCTACAGTCTTCAGATTGTTGCTGCATGTGGGATACCCAATGATCTCTGATGATCTTCTCCTTCTGAAATCTTACGAAAATGTTACTTAACGCACATATGGGCATATTTACAAGAGATTATCGCCACCAGAACGTCACAGCCTTCGCGGTTCACTGAGATAATATCAATGTAAAGAATATAGAAGTAAAAAAATATTGATAAAAAAATATATCATGCAAAATTATATAATGCAAAAATATCGGTAAGTACAAAAATATCGGAAAAAAATATCTATGTTAAAAATATAGTTGTACAAAATATCATTTTTATATATAGAAATAGAAAATAAAATAATAAATATTAAATATACTAAATAATACAATTAATTAAAATAAATAAAGTGGATTTAATATACATTTTAACAAACATAAAAAGTGTTATTTAAAAAAGTAAACACACATAGATAATAATTTGTCTACATATATATATATTTTATTTAAATTAATTAATAAACTATTAATTTTAATTTATTTAAAAAAATTTACATTATATACCTACCTACCTACTCCATCACCCCAACATGGAGCTCATCGGCAAGCACACATACAGAATCAACTACCCACCCGCACTCACCAAAAAAGCAGCTAAACGTTTTAAACACAACTTACTGAGGTCCCACCCTGAAGTACCCTTTGCAGACACCTACCACTCACCGGTCAATGGTGCAGTAAACATTGATATCATCTTCCACACCGCACGCAGAGCTCTATGGAGAAAAACGTTCCTCTCTTTACTCACCGTATCCATTACCAGGAAATCCGCTCATGGCCAAACACTCTCCATCACACCATCCCAACTCTTCCCAGGCAGAACCTCCATCACTATCTATAACAACGGGATTGTCCTAATCCAATCCACAGACAGGAACCTGGAACTACTAGACAACCTGTTCCCAACTTTCGTACAGCACCTCTCCAATCCACGGACCCCACTTAGTCCAATCACCCTTAACCCAACTCAGTCCCTAAACGACACGCACCTCTCCTCCACCACCGGCACCGCCGTCAACCACCCACCTATTGCATCCACTTCACACTCATCGATCACAGACTTAGATCTCTCCCCGACACACACCAGCCGTACCCCCCCCCCCCGTCCCACCAATACCCGGACTTCCTTTCATACCACTCCCATTCCTCTATCCCCTGACAACACAGCCCCCAACAACAACGCCTCTAACCTACCTCAGCCCCAAAAGAACGCACGCCTCTCCCCTACCACCGGCACCTTAGTCATACACCTGCTAGAGCGCGCAGTTGCCCCGGGTCACCCGAGTTACCAATTCTTTACACGCACTGGGCCCTTGGCGTGCAAAAACCTTTATTACCACACAAATTTGTTTGGGTGAACTGGGTGAGGATTTCTCCTCCTGCACGCTGCTAAGAGTAATCAAAGTTTGGATTTACCTCTGCTTACCATGTACCCGACTTACCACAGGCACAATTCTTACGACGGACCTAGAGCTATCAGGGAAAATAGTAGACAGGCCTAACATCAAGTACTCTTTATAATCAGAAAAATACTTTCCACAATTCTGTAAAATGACCACAGACACCTGATGAAGTTTAAAACTTTATATAAGATTTCAAAGAGAAGATGCCAAGATAATAAGCGATACACAGAATAATATATCAAACATTAAAATCAACACCAATAGGTAACTTTGCATCAAAAATATGACCATTAGGATATATGGGAAGACTAAAGGTAGAAGTTATTAGAACAAAACTAGTCACTGCAATTTTATACTAGAACATAGGAATGGGGATGGGACCTAGAACATGTACTTAACCTAAGTGTTTAAACTATTCTTGCTAAGTTCACTGCAATCCACTAAAGGAAAGGGAAGAACGGGAGCATGCTATTATTTTATAAAATCAATGAACTTCTAAAGGAGAGGGGGAGAGAAGGAACCAACTAAGAATTCAGACACATATATTTGATATTTCAACGGCAATAGAACAATATCACAGGTAAGAATGCTATAACAGATCAGACAAAAGGTGAGAGAGAGATAGAGATACGCAAACCCACAATCAATAATTACCTAGTTCAGATTGAAGACCAACCCTGGCCACGGGTCAGTTGGGAAGACGGGGACAGGGACCCTCAGAAAAGGAATGCCAAATGCGAGCAGGTACAGCTCACGGACAGTAGGGACAGGATACCCCTCAGGTTCAGGTCAAGGACTGGGCCTCCCAGGGTACGGCCAACACCCACAGCTTCGGACAGCAACGCCTGCGTTACCCCCTCCTGCAAGTAATCCGCCAGAAACCCCGATTGGATTTTCGAATTCCCCAGCAAAGTGCTTCGCCAGCACTTAGGATTTTCCACCCCTTAGGAGATTGTGGAAAGTATAGACAAAGTGCTCCGCAGCACTTTCAGAATGAGCACCTATTGAGATCGTAGGGTCAGTGACAGGTCTGCTACTCGGACAAGTCGGACAACTTTCCTAAGCTAAACTAGGACAATTATACTGTTTTGGGGACCCTTAGACCACCCACTAATGTTGCAAGTGACAGTTTCCCACATTGTGATTGGTCAGGAGTGGTGGTGCGGTCATTACCACCTCCTAGAATTCAACGTTCCCATCATAATTATTCAATTTTGCACACCCGCCCCCCTGGTTCACGTTCCCAGGCATAGGAATACAGAAGACAATGCAAGAGTCCAGCATATAGCAACAGTGTATGACAATTCAAGGTGTAATCTTGCATCTTCGGGATGGGTTCCCAGGCGCATCGGGCTCCAGGAGCCAGCTGGCTAGTTTTAGCTTCTGCGCAGTTAGGACTCTCCCTGGTCAGCTGACAGGGTTCAGAGGAGCCTCAGCATGGCGTCGCTCATGTATGCCCCAGCCCACAAAGACGCGGTACATGAAAAGTAAGCGGAAACAAATTAAAATCATACATAAAAAATGATCGCACTGTATACCATGATAAAATCTAACCAACCCATATTTTATAATGACTATAGCATTATGGATTAGTGCGAAAAGACAGATAGGCAAAAGCAGCAGTAGCAAGCAGAGAGCGTGGTGAGAGACAAGCGGCCATATTTTGCATCAGTGCGCATGAGCACAGAATCCCTCCAGAATGCGAGTGCGTCACATCACATGGGTATGACCGACGCATGCGCAGACTGAATCTCAGCGAAGCAGCCATTTTAAGTGCAAGCTTCGTTTTAGTACGGAAAAACAAACAAGCAAGCATCCTGGGGACACCCGCGTGTTGGGAAAACACTTTATAAATGACGAATAATGAGGTTAATATTATTATGCAGTTTAGACAAGGGTTTTGCATACGAGCAAGGCGCTTTACGTGCGAATCCTTGCTCCATCAATCCCCTCTTTGATGATATTTACTATCATCACTCCATGAAGGAAACAGATGCCAACTTTTCTCATTCATCCACATCGTCCATTTCAATTTCAATAAACTTATTGTTTAGTTTTCTTTCAGCTTCTCTATGAGAGTGGTGATTTTTCGCCTTTTTGTAAATTGCACTCTTTAACTCTTCTAGTTCTAGTTCATCAATGTTTCTTTTCACCCCCCTCTGATTTTCTGTATATTTCTTTTTGCACTTTTGGCATTTGCAGCAGATAAAAATGATCAACACAATCACACCTATTATAACTATTGGCATCAGTATTTTCCATAAAAGATTTTTACCTAAGTTAGTAAACCAACTACCTATAGAGGAGAGACCTCCAGTCAGTCTCGTCCAGGCACTGTCAACCTCCAATGGTTTGAGTTCCTTTTCCAAATTAGTTATGTTCTTTACATATTGTTTTAATTCGATACTTTTATCAGGAATGTAAGTGCAACAATGTTGCGCTTTCAGCATTCTACAGACTCCGCCCTCTTTTGCTAATAGAGTGTCAAGGGCAAGACGGTTTTGTAAAACCATTGATCTGATCGCAACCATTTCAGTATTGACCAGCAGGAAACCAGCAGCAGTGTCCGTTGATAGGCGGTCCACTACTGTAGACAGTTTGCAGATTCTATGGGTGTTCAGAACTACCCCCATTCCAGGTATCAGTGCACTAAAAATATCACCTATAATTTCACCTACACTTTCACGTCTACTACGCACTAAGCCATTAGTTTCTTCATCGCTTCCAGCTGCATTATTCACATGGTATATTTTCGGGAAAACAATGCCAAAGTAGCAGCTTCCATACCAGTGATCCGGCAATTTGAAATAAGCCTTGTTCCCACATATATAATATATTCCGGGAAACACAGGCTCTGACCCATTTTTGAAACCCCAACCTCCAATTACCTTGTAATTATGTTCACACTCGCTGGAACCGATGAATACATTGTTATAGTACTCTGTCTTTTCCCTATGGATACAAAGTTTCCCCTTTCTTTCAAAATCCAGCAACAAGGCAGGACTAGCTTCGCCTTCCGAGATGTTATCCATGTGCTCAGCCCACCTAGGGATTCTATCCCTCTCGTCATTTGCCTTCTTCTGAAACTTTTCTCTCCTTCTGTCTGCCATCTTTATAAACATCTTTTCCTGCTCTTGCAGTGAACAGGTCAGATTATCTTCTCTTGCTTGATCTAAATCTATGTTACCTATAGTCAGGAAATATTCTCCCATATAGCGGGTCACGTCACTTGTAGTATGTACACGGTTCAAGTGTCCTCTAACAGGAAGTTCAGAAAATACTACGTCATCATTTGAATAATAGTACTGCAAGGTGCTTCTATAGAACAAGCTAGCTAATATACTACAGGAGATTCCATAGGTCAAAGGTAGATGGTGGTATGTCACGCCTTCAGCCACTGAGGTTGGTAGCTTCATGCAGACATAACAGTCCTCTATTTCCATTGCTTCTACATAATGCACTAACAAGTTAGCAAAAACATTTAGATGCGTCCTGTTTCTCATTTTGTGAAAATGGAGTCCATCCTCATCTGGTGCTTCTAATTTAGGTCGTGTGTGTGTCAGTCCTACTCGTTTGTCGCGTCTTTCTAGGCTTCGTGGTGTTTCTGCAGTCTGTACAACCCCTACGTCTACTGCTTCGGGTTCAGTAGGGGACAAGTTAGGATTTATCATAAAAGGTAGAAACACTGTTAGTCCTATCCACATTACTATTAGCATGGCTATACTACACACGCATATCTTACAACAGGTTTTGAGACACCCACACCGGGATCTCCCAGAGACATTCGGATCAGACATATTTAGCTTACAGGTGGCTTTTGCTACCCCTCTTCGTTTCTTTGCACCAAAGGCTCACTTCGGGGCTCTCTCAAGGAGGGTCTTCGTCCGAACTCCGATCAGCAATGGACTCGTTGTCACTGTTGCCACTGTGGTGTGGCTCGTCAATTTCCTCCAACACAAAGTACGTCCACTCAGGGCTCCGATACAGTCGGTTCTGTTTCTTTATTCTGTCGCTCTTTCTCAGTGATTTGCCTTGGGCTGCATTTCTTTCACTTTGAGCCCTTTTCCGGTCTTTATCGTTTTCTTCGACTGTCTTTAGTCTGAGCCTTAGTCTCTTGACGTATCGGGGTGCACTTCTTCCTCCGTGCCTCCCAGTGGTTGAGGAGACTTCGCCTTCTTCGTGCACTCTTTTCACCTTTTGTGGTGGCACCTCTGTTTTCCTGCCTGTCTGACTAGTTCCAGGTCTTTCGTCTACTTCTTCTGCCTGGTCCCTAATCTGTCCCTGCTCAGATTCAAATCGCACTTTCTTTTTATTTCTGGTTACTGTTGTTTCCGTTGTCTGAGCACTTTGATCTAGTTCTATCTGTTCCTGTTCATGCTCTTCGATCTCTTCGTTTTCTTCTGCATGAACGTCAGCTCTGATTTCTAACTGTCCCTCTCCACTCTCAGGAGTTTCAGGAGGAGTTTCGATGTCCTGATCTGACCCTACTTGGCCTACGTCCTGATCAGGTGTGTTGTGGCTTTCGTTGACCTGACCTTCTTCCTCTATTTCTGACTCACCTGGACTATCCCACTCACTGTCTAAGTAAGAATATTTCCGGGTTCGTATTGGATCATGAACCGGTTCGTCGGCGGGATACCATTCAACGTCTCGACTTGTGCTCGGCAGTTCGATGTCAGCTAGCTCCGGACTCTCTTCCTCGGAAGCCTCTTCGGCTGCGCTGCCTTCAGCTCCAGTCGCGTTTTCTCCAGATACCCGCTTTGTGTGGCTGGCGTGGATCCACTTCGGTACACCAGCACACTTCACAGCAGTGGTAGTGACGAGGATCACTTGTCGCGGCTTTCCCCACCTTGGCTTCAGGCAACTGCTCCGGGTGTGTTTCTTTAACACCACCCAGTCTCCTGGTTGCAGATTGTGTGCTGGAGTCTTTGGCCACTCGTCTTCTGTCTCTCCAATCTGCTGAGAGAGAGAACGCACTTGGTCACCCAGCTGCTTGCAGTATTCTAGCACCATATCATCAGAAATGCTTAGCAGTTTGTTTCCGGGTACCCATGCCTGGCGCATCACTCTTCCCATCAACACTTCATGGGGACTTAGGCCAGTCTTTCGGTTCGGGATACTTCTCAAACTCATCAGCACCAGGGGTAAAGCCTCTATCCAGTTCATTTTTGTGGAATCACACATTTTTCCCAATCTGGACTTCAGTGTGCCATTTATTTGTTCCACTACCCCAGAAGCCTCTGGATGGTAGGCGCAGTGCAATCTTTGTTTCATTTTGAATGCTTTACAGAGTTCCTCTAGGACATCGTTGGCAAAATGCCCACCTTGGTCCGTTTCGATTGTCTCTGGGATCCCATACCTAGGTATCAACTCCCTGAGCAATAACTTGGCTGTGGTGATAGCGTCATTTTTCTTAGCTGGATATGCTTCCACCCACCTGGAGAATAGACAAACTATGACTAAGATATATCTATATCCTTTGCATCTGGGCATGGTTATGAAGTCTGCCTGCATTCTAACGAAGGGACCTACTGCCTTTCCAATAGTGCTCTGTTCCACTACAGTCTTTTTTCCTGCATTGAATTGCTGACACACTAGGCACCTCTGGCAAAGCCTTTCCGCCTGGTTCCTGAACTTTGAATTACAGAACACCTGTTCAAACACCCGACACATCGCGTCTCTTCCCATATGTGTTGGCTCATGTATCATTCTGATCATGGGGTCGATCAAACTATCAGGCAGTACAGGCACCCCAGTCGGATTTACCACCACACCATCTTCTCTCAACTCGCATCCATTTGCGGCCCACCTGCCTTTTTCTTGCCTGTCTGTGGCTTGTTGCAACTCCTTTAATTCTTCCCACGTTGACACATTCTCAAACAACATAAGTTGGCAGCTGGTTCCATCCCACAGGGCAATTTGTAGGGACATATGGTGTCGGGCACAAAACTGTGCAATTTGGTCAGCGTACCTATTACCGGCAGTCACATCATCATTTCCAGATCTGTGAGCCGCACACTTGACCACAGCCAATTCTTTGGGTAATTGGATAGCTTCCAGTAAGTCATGCACCACCTTCCCATTTCTGATAGGTGTGCCTGAGGAAGTCATGAATTCTCTTTGTAGCCACAACTGGCCGAAGTCATGAACGACCCCAAAACAATACTGGCTGTCTGTATAAACAGTTATTCTCTTGTTCTTACCCCTCTTGCAGGCTCTGGTTAACGCGATGAGCTCTGCCACTTGTGCAGATTTCACCTCGCGCATGTAAGATGCTTCGATGGTTCCTGTCAGTGTAACCACAGCATAGGCAGCACTCAGACTCCCACTCTCATGTCTCAAACACGAGCCATCCACGAACATTGTTTTATCCCCGTCAAGTAGCGCTATTTCACGGATGTCGGGACGGGGTTTTGTGCTATATTCAGTCAGATCGATGCAATTATGTTCCCCGTCCTCATCAGATTCTACATCCAGAGGGATAGGTAACAGTGTCGCAGGGTTTAGGACATTGCACCGGGAAATAGTTACATTTTCAGCACCAATCAAAATTCTCTCATACTTAGTCAGCCGACTAGGTGTGAGGTACTGGGTCTTAGTTCTAGTCAGTAGGATGACAACAGAATGAGGAACATAGACAGTGACGGGATGTCCCATGACAATGTTCTCACTCTGTTCCAGACTGACGCAAGTAGCAGCAACGGCTTTTAAGCATCCAGGCAATCCAGCAGCCACCGGATCTAGGGTGGCCGAAAAGTAGGCTACTGGTCTTCTGACTAATCCGTGCTCCTGGGTCAGGACTGAAAGAGCACAATTCTCTCTCGTGTCACAGAACAGCTCAAAGGGCTTAGTGTACTCCGGCATACCCAATGCAGGTGCGGTACATAGACAGTTTCTTAGAGTCACCCAAGCATTCATGCTTACACTATCCCAATGGACGGGGTCTTCTACTCCTTTCTTTGTCATATTTATCAGGGGTCGGGCTAGAGCCGCAAATCCTACAATCCATTGTCTGCAGTAACCCACAACTCCCAAGAACATTCTCACCTCTTTCTGGGTTCTGGGCAGTTCCATTGCTTTGATTATTTTGATCCTTTCGGTAGTGACCTTCCTGATTCCTTTTTCTATCTGGTGCCCCAGATACTTTACTGAGTTTTTACAGAATTGTAATTTGTCAGGCGACACTTTATGTCCTCCTTTTCCTAAGTGATTCAGCAAGGCAATTGTGTCAGTGACACAGTCAGTCTGGGTTTTAGATGCCACTAACAGGTCATCTATGTACTGTACCAAAACAGACTCTCTTGGCAGCACTAGGGATTCAAGGCACTTTTTCAGTATCTGGTTGAAAATCGATGGACTTTCGGTGTACCCCTGAGGGACACGATTCCAGACATAGATATGGCTGTCAAATTCAAAACTGAAAAGGAATTTGCTTTCTGGATGCAATGGGATGGAAAAGAAAGCGTGGCATAGGTCAATGACAGTGAACCATTCTGCATTCCAGGGAATCTGATATAGAATTACTGCAGGGTTGGGCACAATAGGACAGCAAGGCACAACAATTTGGTTTACCTTGCGCAAATCTTGCACCACCCGGTACTTTCCACTAGGCTTTTTGATCCCAATGATAGGCGAATTACAGGGGCTGCTCAACACTTCTTCTATTATGTCTGCTTCGAGCAGCCTCGTAATTTCAGTCGCTACTCCTGCCTTTACTTCTGCACTCATTTTGTACTGTCTGGTTTTGGGGTATACAGCATTTGTTTTTATGGCTATTTTCACTGGGTCCACATTTGCCATCAGGCCTACATCTTTTCCTGTGAAATCCCACACTTCTGGTACTACTCTTAACTGGAGTTCTTCAGGTAAATCCTCAATTGTCAAAGGCTTGATATCAGCATCTTGTCTGACCAACATCAGTTTGTACAGGCCATCTTCGTCGGGGGTCTGAATTTCTACGCCATTTGGTGTGCAGAAAATGGTACAACGCATCTTGCACAACAAATCACGTCCTAGCAGGTTCACAGGACTGGAATCACAGACCACAAATCTGTGCATTTCCTTAAAATTTCCTATAGAAATTTCCATTGGTTCAGTTACAGGGGTACTTATTATCTGATTTGAGACGCCCACTACTTGGATTGCTTCTCCCGAGAGGGGTAGGTTAGGAACATCCACTGTTCTTACAGTAGATCTGGTAGCACCAGTGTCCAACAGAAAGGTGACGTCTTTTCCCTCAACCTTTCCTTCAATGTATGGTCCAGTCTGGTCTACCGGTAAGGAGGCGCCAAGTACGCACTCCTCATCCTCCCCTCTCAGGCCCCGTCAATCTTGATCCTCACAAAGGAAGGTATCATTTAGCAAGTACTGTGGAATGACTGCGTTTCTTTCACTCTCAACCTCCCATACTTCCGCCCTCTCATTCTGCTGACCCTGACTCTTAAAATTCTGTCTGGGAGCGCGGGGTACTGGAGGTAATTTTACCTGTTGCTGGGTTTTTCTTGTCCCCTCTTTCGGCACCTGCGGATTTAAACCATTTACAGGGGCATTACCGGCCTGTAGGTGTGGACACTCGTCTCGCCAATGCCCCATCTGGCCGCACCCATGGCACGGAAACTTTTTCATGGCCTCTTCACGACTCATTTTAGGTCTGGGTTTTCCTCCCCCCCCAGTATTGGTATTCTGAACATTATTATCAGAAGTCATTTTACTTAACTGTTTTTCTTGCTGTTCAGCTAATTTCACCTGTGCCCACATGACCTTTTCCTTGAGGGCCTTCTTTTTATTTTCGATTTCATCTTCGCAGTATTTTGCATATTTCAGGACATCATCTATGGGCTTTCCCTGCCAACTGATTTTGTTATCTCGAATCCATTGTGAGATTTCAGGCCTTAATCCTAGCACAAATCTGTAACTGAAATGGGTCATGTCTTTCATGTCTACATTATCGATACCACTGTAAGTTTTGAATACCTGTAGTAACCTTTCATAGAATGAATGCACCGTTTCATCACGTTCCTGGGTGGTTCTATCTATTCGGGTCCAATCTGTCTCTTTTGCTGGCGCCTTTTTCTTAAGGTACTGTATGACCTGGTCATATTTCCTCATTACATCCGGTGAAGGGGCTCCCGTTTTCTCATCTCTGGGATATTCATCATTAGGCCAATCAATTTCTATTTTACATTCCGTCCACAGATCTACAGGGACCACAATGTCGAAAAACCCATCCAGGTCTTTCAGCAGACATTTCTGAACTTTTATGAAACGTTCTACCTGTCTGTACCAGTCAACTGGTTTCTCACGTAATTTCGGGAAGTCGTTTGTAAATGACACAATGTCTTGTCTGGACCAAGGGACATGGACATATTTTCCTCCCGGGACCTCTCTCATGGGGCACAATTTTTCTGTTTGGGTTACTTCCTTTAATACGAATTCTGAAGTTACTGACCCAGCCCTGCTGCCTTCCTTTTTCTTTGCCCACCTGGTTCTCCATTTTCCCACTTCGCCCCATTTCTGCAGGATTTTCAACAATTCTCTTACTTGGATCTGTTTTCCCATCACATTCAGGCTTTCTAAATCCTTGTCTGAAAAGTCCACTCTGTAGGGTTTCTGAAGAATTTTGGAGCGACTAGCATCAACTCCCATTTCTGTGGCGGTATCCATTATCTTTTCATGGAGCACCCTAGCACTCCGGGTAAGACTTTTACTGATGAATAGTAACTCTTCTTCATTATACGAGCTTAGGCGCTCAACTCCTACGTTCCCAGCCATCATTTCTTCTATTTCTATTCTTAATTTATATATTTCCAATGCTTTAGGTTGGGGAGTGGTCTCCTTCTCTAGCTCCTTTGTCCATCTGTCCAATTCTTCAGGGGAAACTAAAGTGGCACTCCTAACCCCAGTTGCACTTTCAATCACCACCTCCTTTTGTCTGGGCTGGCTTCTTGTCCCTGCTATACTAGCCCTCGATTCCCTAATGGGCAGATCCATCAGAACCACAGAATCACACTCACTTTCCTGATCCTCATCTATGAATACTTCCTTCCTCGGGGTCTGGATGCTAGGAGTAGGCAGTATTGGGGTGATAACAGGAGGATGGGGACTAGTCAGGTCATTTCTATACAGTGGAATAGCAGGACCAATAGTTACCGGAATAGTCAAGGAATCAGGATGGGGATGCATCTGGGCAATGGTTCGAACTAATTCTTCTCGCTGTTTGGTCAGGGCTTCTTTCTCTTTTTCCTGCAACCCCCTTTCTGCAGAACTGCCATGCAATACCTGAGGTACTAAGGACGGATAAATACTCGGGGCAGTCGGAGCAACCAATCGAGGGGGACTTTCTCCGAATGGCTGATAATTTGGGACTGTGGATTTAGGTCTGCAAAACCCATCCCTTTCACTGGTTTTACTGCCTGTGGCCGTTCCGTCTGTATCACTGTCCCTCCTATTTCTGGGATAATTTGTAAAGGGATTTTGAGAATGCACCGGTTCTAATTCGGCAACATAGGGAGGTGGATTCTTCATTAACAAATCTTCCAGGTGTTCATCTTCGATGTCCCCCATAGGTGCTAGGTGATGGGTCTTTTCTTTACATTTTCCTCTCTTCTCTTCTAACACCCCCATCATAGGGAACAGCCCTTCAGTCAACATAGATTGCCTCCACTGTTTCATTTTCTGCTCTTTGGTTGGCGTTGGAAGCCTGGGATACCATTTACTCACTCCCTTATCCATCCGGGGTTTATCTCGCTCTGCAGCCTCAATCTCCCATTCCTCCAAAGCTTCGTACTGGGTCAACCTGGGTCTAGGGTGCAATTCATTCATGCGGGTCCTTAAGTTAAACAGGATCCGACCATTAAATGTACCTTCAACAGGGAATGCTAGGACTCCGTCATCTACAGTATACTTTGCCCAATTTTCTAGCCAGACACAAGTGTGATACCCTTTTTCAAACAACATGAAAGAAGCAGGGGTATTTGGCGGGGGAATGAGTACGCCTTCCCTCGTTCTAATGGGCTTGTCAGTTTTGAAAAAATTCTTTACTTTATCAGAGAATGACAATTTTCTCTTTATTCCATACATCATGTGCGGTCTACCTCGTACAATCTGCTCCTTATGAAATCCTAGGTATTTGGGATTTGGTATGAAGTCTGGATACCACATACAACTCTCCAGACTCGCTTCTAGCTCGGCTGGATTAATTTTGTTTACCTTTGTGCTTCCAATGCTAGCGCGACTTTTATTTCGCACCACCCAATCAGGTCAGAGAATACAAATACTGTTAACCAATGGGTGCGCGGCCTTTTCGCAAGACAGAGTCTCACGCTTCGGCACTCACCCCTCCTTTACAAATTCAGCTCCACTACCCACCTGCTGTTTTGACCAATACCAGCGCGGCACGGAGTGACGTCAGAGCAGCTCTCCGACTGACTCCCTCCTTCACAAGGTAACGGAAACTTTTTACTCTCTCTAAAGTGCGAGTGCACGTTTTAGTTAACAACACACAACGTTTGCCACTATGTCTGAGTGTTCTAAAGAGAGAAAAGACTTTTCTTTCGCTACTAGTAAACCACTTCTGTCTACTTTTCATTCACTCTGGATAGACTTCGTTGCCTGTCCCTTCACACTAGTAACATAGAACCCGTTATTCTTCTGACTCATCCACCTTAGTCGGGGATATGTACTGAGCCAGGATTTCACCAGCGAACTATTTTACTTACCAGACAAGCCTCAGAGACCCTACTACTCCTTCCGTATGCGACCCTTACTAGGTGATATCGCAATGAAAGTTTTATAAAGGACTCGTAGCTATCATTCACTCTAAAACAAAAAGGACCTAATTAGTGCTTCCAGTTACTCCTTTAACCCTGCACTAATGATTCAAACCCTAGTGACTTCAACAGCTAACCGGATTCTACTCACCGTTAGCTAAAATACTTCCCCGGGGATTCGGACTACACTGAACTTTCACAAACACTGGTTAATATAACATTTATAGCAGCAATGCAAAAATCATATACATTAACATATAAATCCTTAAAACATTTCAAATTTTTGAATCAATACAGTAGAAAATCAGCAGCACTCTTAATCTTCACGGTTTGTTTATGACCTATCCTGTCTACCTAATCTAACTAGTCCAAACCATCCTCTGGCTGCCAGAAAATTACTGCTAGAGCGCGCAGTTGCCCCGGGTCACCCGAGTTACCAATTCTTTACACGCACTGGGCCCTTGGCGTGCAAAAACCTTTATTACCACACAAATTTGTTTGGGTGAACTGGGTGAGGATTTCTCCTCCTGCACGCTGCTAAGAGTAATCAAAGTTTGGATTTACCTCTGCTTACCATGTACCCGACTTACCACAGGCACAATTCTTACGACGGACCTAGAGCTATCAGGGAAAATAGTAGACAGGCCTAACATCAAGTACTCTTTATAATCAGAAAAATACTTTCCACAATTCTGTAAAATGACCACAGACACCTGATGAAGTTTAAAACTTTATATAAGATTTCAAAGAGAAGATGCCAAGATAATAAGCGATACACAGAATAATATATCAAACATTAAAATCAACACCAATAGGTAACTTTGCATCAAAAATATGACCATTAGGATTTATGGGAAGACTAAAGGTAGAAGTTATTAGAACAAAACTAGTCACTGCAATTTTATACTAGAACATAGGAATGGGGATGGGACCTAGAACATGTACTTAACCTAAGTGTTTAAACTATTCTTGCTAAGTTCACTGCAATCCACTAAAGGAAAGGGAAGAACGGGAGCATGCTATTATTTTATAAAATCAATGAACTTCTAAAGGAGAGGGGGAGAGAAGGAACCAACTAAGAATTCAGACACATATATTTGATATTTCAACGGCAATAGAACAATATCACAGGTAAGAATGCTATAACAGATCAGACAAAAGGTGAGAGAGAGATAGAGATACGCAAACCCACAATCAATAATTACCTAGTTCAGATTGAAGACCAACCCTGGCCACGGGTCAGTTGGGAAGACGGGGACAGGGACCGTCAGAAAAGGAATGCCAAATGCGAGCAGGTACAGCTCACGGACAGTAGGGACAGGATACCCCTCAGGTTCAGGTCAAGGACTGGGCCTCCCAGGGTACGGCCAACACCCACAGCTTCGGACAGCAACGCCTGCGTTACCCCCTCCTGCAAGTAATCCGCCAGAAACCCCGATTGGATTTTCGAATTCCCCAGCAAAGTGCTTCGCCAGCACTTAGGATTTTCCACCCCTTAGGAGATTGTGGAAAGTATAGACAAAGTGCTCCGCAGCACTTTCAGAATGAGCACCTATTGAGATCGTAGGGTCAGTGACAGGTCTGCTACTCGGACAAGTCGGACAACTTTCCTAAGCTAAACTAGGACAATTATACTGTTTTGGGGACCCTTAGACCACCCACTAATGTTGCAAGTGACAGTTTCCCACATTGTGATTGGTCAGGAGTGGTGGTGCGGTCATTACCACCTCCTAGAATTCAACGTTCCCATCATAATTATTCAATTTTGCACACCCGCCCCCCTGGTTCACGTTCCCAGGCATAGGAATACAGAAGACAATGCAAGAGTCCAGCATATAGCAACAGTGTATGACAATTCAAGGTGTAATCTTGCATCTTCGGGATGGGTTCCCAGGCGCATCGGGCTCCAGGAGCCAGCTGGCTAGTTTTAGCTTCTGCGCAGTTAGGACTCTCCCTGGTCAGCTGACAGGGTTCAGAGGAGCCTCAGCATGGCGTCGCTCATGTATGCCCCAGCCCACAAAGACGCGGTACATGAAAAGTAAGCGGAAACAAATTAAAATCATACATAAAAAATGATCGCACTGTATACCATGATAAAATCTAACCAACCCTTATTTTATAATGACTATAGCATTATGGATTAGTGCGAAAAGACAGATAGGCAAAAGCAGCAGTAGCAAGCAGAGAGCGTGGTGAGAGACAAGCGGCCATATTTTGCATCAGTGCGCATGAGCACAGAATCCCTCCAGAATGCGAGTGCGTCACATCACATGGGTATGACCGACGCATGCGCAGACTGAATCTCAGCGAAGCAGCCATTTTAAGTGCAAGCTTCGTTTTAGTACGGAAAAACAAACAAGCAAGCATCCTGGGGACACCCGCGTGTTGGGAAAACACTTTATAAATGACGAATAATGAGGTTAATATTATTATGCAGTTTAGACAAGGGTTTTGCATACGAGCAAGGCGCTTTACGTGCGAATCCTTGCTCCATCACACCCACCTACGGTTATTACCCCACACCCCTCAATCACAGACACAGTTATGTCACCCACACACACCAACCTTACCCCCTCCCCCTTTCACCAGCCCACATTCCCATTCTTCTCACCCATGACATCACAGCTCCCACCCACAATCCGCCCAACCACGTTCAGCACCAGACCGACACGCATACAGACAAACCCTACCCCTTATTCCCCCCCACTCTCAGCCCCCACTTCCACCCATTAACCAACCACACCGAGCACGCCTCTATCACTTCAACTCCGACTTCACAAAAAAGAACATACAATCACACTTCCCCTCCCGTTCTCACCCCCCAATACCCTACATGCGCCCCCATCACCACTTATTCACGCCCATCCTCCACCATGCACTCTCCAACTACCACCAATACCCTCCCCCATACTATGTCATCCTACCACGACCTTCCAATACCCACTACCAACACTAATCCCACACTAGACTACGTTATGGCCTCCCTCCTCCAGCTCAAAGAGGACATTCACATCATCAAACAACTACTCGGCACGCATTCCAGACACTCCTCACCCACCACCCTCCTCAAGCTCAAACAAGACATGCACATCATCAAACAACTACTCTGCACACATCCCAGACACCCCGCACCCGCCTACACCAGCACCACCCTTCCCAACAGGACCTCCACCTGGTCGGCTGACTCGTGCACTCAACGCCCCCCGCACTGGACCTCAATCCCTGTTCGCAATCGGGAAAACCGTCCCCATCGCTCCTGCAACACACTATCGGACCTCGACACAGTTACCCTCCTCCGCTCCTACGACCCAGCTCCCCTTAACAACACACTCTCCACACTCCGCGCCATTCCAACGATTCTTCCAAATCCCCTTAGACCCCCCACGCAAAACAACAGAATGTCTATCCTTAGTAACCTGAGAAAAGTCCCCCTTTCTCTAGAACCCCCTTCCACCCTCGACACACCCCGTCTCAAATGCACCCTCCTCAACTGCAGGTCGGCCTCTAGGCACTCCTCTGCAATCGCTGATCTCATCTCATCACTGGACCTTGACCTAATCATCATGACTGAAACCTGGCTAACTGAATCCTCTACACCCATACTGGACATACTGGTTCCCCCCAACTACCACATCACCAGACTAGACAGGGTTGGTCAAAAAGGTGGGGGAATCGCATGTATACACAGGAGTAACCTCTCTGTCTTGAAAGTAACCTCTCCCTCCCTACCCTCCCCAACCTCCTGTGAATACATTTGCCTAGATATTATCAGTGAGGGCAAACCGATGTGCTCTCTACACGGCATCTACCACCCACCTGGAGACAACTTTGCCTTCTCGCAACAAATCATGGATTTGATCACAACCAATTCAGGGCGACAACACACACAAATATACCTTGGTGACTTCAACCTTCACTGGAACGATCAGAATGACGCAGTGGTAAATAGCCTTAAAAACTTCCTCGACGCCCTTGACCTCACCCAAATATGCAACAGTCCGACTCACGAGAAAGGCTCCATCATCGACCTTATCATCTCCAAAGAGGACTCTATCCAACTCGAATCTATCCAACCCTGTGACTGGTCAGATCATCACATTGTCACGTTCTTCATCAACGAAAAAGTTAAATTTAACCCGGCTCAATCCATCAAGCCCAAAGTCTGGAAAAGGGACCTGAAAAAACTCAACCCAAACTCTCTACCCCCCAACAGCTGCAATATATTACTTCCTCCCACTGGCGTTACGGATGTCCAATCCTTGACAGATCACTACCTCAACGCGATGACCTCCATAGTTAACGAGGCTGCACCTATGCAGCTAAAAAGAGCATCCACAAAGATGTCCAATCCTTGGTACGACGGGAGTCTCAATGACGATAGACGGGCCATGCGAATGGCAGAGCGCACTTGGAGATCAGCCCCCTCCGCACTGCACTTAAAAACGCTGAAGAAAAAGAGAAATGCCTACTTCAGGAAAATAAAACGCTCAAAATCAGATTTCTTCAGCCGCCAGCTCGACCAAGCCAAAAATCGTCCGAGAAAGCTGTTTGAGCTAATCAGAACACAATCCAAGGAACAACCCCAACCACTCAGCACTCTTGGCGAAGCACCCTCCTGTGAAGACTTCGCTTCTTTCTTTATCCAAAAAACCGACAACATAAAGAACGATCTCCTCATTGACGTAAGTCTCTACCCCAACCCCTCTGCACAGCACCCACTGAACCTAAAAACAATGCTACATGGTCATCCTTTGCCACCTACTCGGAAGAAGAAATTGGTAGACTACTCAGCACTGTGAAACCAGCCAACCACCTCTCAGACCCCCTTCCTGCCAACGCTGTCAAAGACCTTACCCCGTCGCTCCTCCCACTCTGGACTAAAATTATCAACAGCTCACTTCAACAAGGGACCATCCCCGACTCCCTCAAAGTTGGACAAGTCACACCGCTACTAAAGAAACCTACAGCCGACCCCTCTGATCTAAATAATTACCGTCCCATTACCAATATTCCGACTCTTGCCAAATTGCTGGAAAAATGCGCACAAACTCAATTGACTAGACACATTAATCAGTTTGATCTGCTCAACCCCCATCAATCAGGCTTCAGAGCGGACCACAGTACAGAAACTGCTATGATTCACATAATTGACGATGCCCTCCAAATCTTGGACCAAAACGATACCTGCCTCCTTATCCTTCTGGATCTCTCTTCTGCATTCGGCACCGTCAAACATGAGAACTTACTCGAGCTCTTAAACACAAGAATGGGTATATCTGGAACTGTGCTCAAGTGGTTTACGTCCTTTTTACACAACAGAACGCAGAAATTCAAGAGTAACAACTTGATGTCTTCTCCAATACCGGTATCGCTAGGCGTCCCACAAGGATCCTCCCTATCCCCAACTTTGTTTAACCTAGTTATGGAACCTCTCACCACCTTGCTACAGGCATCCAATATTCAATTCCACATGTACGCCGATGACACCCAACTTTATCTCAAAGTACAATCACCCAAAGACATTATGCTCTTGAACTCAACGATCAGAAGCACCCAATCATGGTTGGCCGCTAATCATCTCAAACTCAATGCTCTTAAAACAGAGTTCCTCTTGATCTCACCCCCTGCGAAGATCACTACCACACAAACCTGGCTTAAACACCTAACCGCACTCAATGTTCACCCCACTATCGTAGACTCAGCAAAATCTCTAGGCATAACACTTGACACCAACCTCAACATGCAGGAACACATCAACAAAGCAACTAAGGGGGCGAACTACCAGATCAATACCCTAAGGAAACTCAAACCCTTCCTTCCAGCCAAAGATTTCCAAACTGCGGTACAAGCTCTAGTCATCCCCCGAATAGATTACGGCAGCATCGCCCTCTGCGGTCTCCCCCTAACTACCACGGCACCCATAAGAGCTTCTCTAAACGCCGCAGCGAGACTCATCACCGGATCAAAAAAGCACTCACACATTTCCCCTGACCTGAGAGCCCTGAACTGGCTGCCTTTTGAAGCCAGAATACATCTGAAAATCGCCTGCATCACGCACAAGGCGGTCCACCTGAGATCACCCGGATATCTCGCCCAGAAGCTGACGATTTCCGGAGGCTCTAGAAACACCAGAGGTACAAACAATCTCTTGCTAAAGCCCCAAAGATTCCGCAAGGAAAAAACGTATAAACGCTCCTTCTCAGGAATGGCACCCAGGATCTGGAACTCACTCCCCCCTGAAATCAGGCTCATCTCCTCTACCATACTTTTTAAGAAAGAAGTAAAAGCTATCCTCATGGCTAAATACACTTGAATTATTACTGAGGATGATATTGCAGACGTTGTACCATTCAGATCTATTGTTCTTTTCTGCATTTTTGTATGACTCGTGTTACTGACCTGTCTAAGTGTTTACGCTATCAATTATTTGTATTTGTTTCATTATTGATGTATTTGGTTTACTATGTTCCCACATGTACCTTCCCCACCCCATTTGTTATTTACTCACACGCTCTTCCTTTGTCTGTAAAGCGCTCTGATATCTGCAAAGATCTTGTTCGCGCTATATAAAACTTTCAAAATAAATAAATAAATAAATAAATAAATATAAAAATATACATATATGCATAAATATACATACCAATCAATTAATTAATATTAAACACTAATTAATAATGAATTAAAAATATATTATGTCCCACCCTCCACCCATAAACATCACAACACACACCTAAAAAAAATCACACAATTACCATAATTAATTATCCATTAATTAGTTAATATAAATTCACAACTAATTATTAATTAGTTAAACATAAATTACTTCCCACCCTTTACCCCTATAAACCCCACAACCTGCACCTAAATTTAATCACACGTTTTCCAAAAATATTTTTCAATCAATTAAATAATATAAATTAACAACTAATTATTAATCAATTAAAAATGTTTTACTTCCTACCATTTGCCCCTATAAACCCCACAACCCACAACTAAATTTGTTTACATAATATCCATAATTAATTATCAATTAATTAATTATTAATCAACAGCCAATTAATAATTAATAAAAATAAATTACTTCCCACAATTAACACTATATTCCAAATTAAATAAATAAAAAATAATCATTCAGTTATTATAATTAAATTACTTCCCACCCTGTTCCCTATAAACCCACAACCCACCAAGGAACAAAAAAATGCAAAATGTAATTACATTTTTTTTGATAACTACTAAAAATGTAACACATATATTAAAAAAACATAAACAATACTTATACAAAAAAACATACACCACATACATTTAAAATAGAAACTAAAATACATAACTAATAATTTTAAACAACTATATTTTTGCAAACAATATTATTGACTTCTATATTTTTAAAAACGATGGGGCATATTATCAACAACTAGCGATATTTGTCGCTAAATGGGCTTAGCGATATTTTTTTTACCGCCGCGCATCGCGATAAATGGCAGGGTTCAATTGTTTTGTATTATATAAATGATTGAAGTCTCAATAACATTGTAAAGATCATGGTAGTCTGCACTAAATTTTAAGTAAATTGAATTGGAACTGATATTTATGAACTTGATGTATACACAAGAAATGTTCTAAAAAAAAGAGAAAAAAATATATTTTTTGATACACTACAGAAAAAGAAAATAAATAAATGTAAAAAGAAAGTATTGATGTTGTCTTACCTATGTCACTTAGAAGGTTAACAGATTGATTCGATGAACTGTGTTATGTAAGTAAGTAGGAATTGACCACGGGGGAATCTCTGTATGTTTATATTGAAGGCACGCCGTGCAAGCAGTAAGAGAAACTCACTAAAGAAAATAGTGTTTACAACACTAAATAACATGTACCCTGCAACAACGAAAGTAAAGGGCCAGCCGCCATGGGAGGTTCATTTATTTCAGGCTAAAAATGAACGATTATCAGTAAAATAAAGTGCCACAAAATGCCCGCTAAATTTCCATATTTGTGCTGCTAAATTTCCCTATTTGTGCCGCTAAATTTGCTAATCCATGCTGCTATATCCTGGGGGGTCTGATTGTGCTGCACACATAGAAACCGGTCCGGTCCTCGGATGCTTGATTCCGTTCTGGGAAGGACATGGCTTTTGTAGTTCGGACTGGACTGTTCCCATGGGGCACAGGGTCAGAGCTGATTTGCATATCGCCATTGTCTAACCCAGGGTGGTGTGGAGTGCAAAAAAACGATGGATTTGGGCCCAGATCTTTGGACTGGGAAGAATGTGTGACATTGATCCACATTCGGTCCATCACCTGTTTTGTTTGCACACATAGAAACAGCAAATTATCTCTAGTGATTGTTTAAGTACATGAAGGTGTCCCTTCCTGCACATAAACAATCATTAAAAATTGACGAGTTGTAACTTCTATGTGTGCTGCATAAAGCAACAGACGTAGAAGTTGCAAATCACCGTTATTGATTGTTTATGTGCAGGAAGGGACCCTATGGTGCAAGGGTGCCTGTGTTGGTGTTAGGCAGCTAAATTTAGAGTGGGAAAACACAGGGGTGCACCGCATCCTTGTGAAAACGGCGCATCCCTGCATTTTCTAAATGGCAGATCATAGAGATAGCAATTTTAGCTTAACGCTGCACTCCGTAAATAGGCCCCATGGTTTCTTCAGAATGCGGAACTCCAGAAAAATAGTTAACTTCACAGTAGCAAAACATAACTATTTCAAATTGTCCTTAAGAGGATTCATTTTAATTGGTTTCATCTTTCTAGCACATAAATCCTCAACCAACAGAATGTTGCGTTAACTTTATATCGTTATGGTTGTCGTTTATCTCTATAAGTATAGCCTTAAGAATCACTGCATGTAGGGCACTTCTGAAAAAAAACCACGACTTGAAGAAGAGAAGGTGCCTCATAGGACATGGTGCTTTTAGCAGCAGAGCCAAGTGCAGATGAAAGGAAAATAATGATTGCCATGTTTCTCACGCTCTACATCACCAGTGCCCATAGTGCACCCCATTCTGAGCCTCTGCAGTGCACACAGCCATATGCTTTGAAAGTGCATATCATCTACTGTTCCCATGATGCACAACATCCTGCACAGCAGCACCCGGTGCTCCAGAGGCAAGGCACAACTCTCCTTGCATCCCTGAGCCATAGTTCTCTGACGTGCGTTGCTAACGCTCCCATGATGCACTTCATCTTGAGTCTCTCACTGAACAGTGCCTATGATCCCTGGCTGCACATCCCCTTGTGTTCTCTACAGCACAAGTTTATGTATTATCATTGGTCAGTGTATATTGATGCTTGTATGTATGTTTGTCTGTGCCCATTAAGGCTTCGATGTGACCCAGGACAGCGCTTTGCTGCTTTTTTTTAGGTCTGAGCTATCAAAAAATGACAAATATACATGAATACTTATACCTGTTGATCTCTGAGTACAAATGCCTTCATGCTTGTTGGACTTTGTGAAAATGGTTGTCTGTGGGTGTGTTGGTATGTGTACAAGCTGTTATATATCCCTGCGTAAATGTATGTCACAACAACCAAACCCATTGACTTGGTCAGTCCTTGTCTACTTAGCTTGTGGGTCTGTTTTCCTCTTTAGATGTCTGCTTGCCTTGGGGTGGCTCCAGTGTCTACCGGATGCTTGCCTTGTTTTACGTATCTTATGGTGGTGTTACCTCAGCACATCATCCAGGTGGGTTAGGGAGTCACTACAGGGCAGGATTCACCCAGGTCTACAGGGGGGTGTAAATAGCTCATCTGACTGACCCCCACAGTACTCCCTCTTTCATCAAGTTCAATCAGAACTGGGTGTGTATTATCTGCCGCTAGTTGGATAGGACAAGAACAGAGGTCCCCTTATTTCGAACAAAGAATAGTTCAGCTCATGTTCGACATCCAGCCCTTCTTGCTTTGCCTAGTGGATCCTAGAGAATCAAGGACCAGGAAGTCCATGAGCTCTGGTCAGTGACCTAATTATTAAGTGGCTTAGGGCTGCCATACTCAAGCTGATCCTTTCACCTTCATTAGAGGCTGGGTTTAATATAGGAGCTAAAAGATGTATGCTTAGGGCTTAGACCCATTGACAAGGGAATAGAATGCAGTGAGGTCAGCCTGGAATCTACGAGGCATAGAGGGGTGTTAGAGCTGAGACAAGGTTGTGATGTTGGAAGGGATCTTTTCTTGGTGAATAAACTGCTACGACGCGTCAACTACCGCATGATGTGATGTTTTAGGAAGGCACCTTGTTACACTGGGTCATAGATGCCCTAGTCAGTTTTTGGTTAGACTTTCAAAACAGTCCCTATGTTTGGTACCCAAAAAAATTGTCTCATTGTTACCATGGTCTCACGAGGGCACTGTGAAGATACTGGCGGCTTAAAGACATTTGATCTTATTTCAGTTAGACTGACTTTCATTTTTTTATTTAAAAAAAGAATGGTGTGGCAGGAGTTTAAGAAATTAGACTCAAGTGGAAACCAACTACCAGAGAAATAAGATTCCAAGATAAACCAGCTTACGCAAATGGTATAGATGGCCAAGCTCGAATTGTGCCACCTTTTAATTTTGTCATATACACAAAAAGTGGAGAGAAAGGCAAAAAAACACCTATAAATTTCAGATTATGCCCTCTCTAGCATAACATCAAGCCAAGCACTCAATTTAAAGTTTCTTACAAGTGGTGAATCACCTGGGGTTCCTTTTGTCCTTTTTAGGGAGACCCCCAGGCGATTCGCTACCTGCTAAGCCCCCTTAAGTTGGGCAATTTGGGTTGCCCATCTCATTACGAGGGTCAGATTCACATTTTGGTATTACCTTTGAGGTTTGGCCATGGTGGGGGAAACGTATTCATGGTACTGGGGATCCTAGTCATGAATGAATTTCGAGTTCAACTCGGATATGTGGATAGTCTCATAATGTTTCAAAAATATTTCATAAAATCCTGTTATGCTAAGAGTGCTTGACTGTACATTTCTTTTTTAAACTTTTCTCCTGTCCAGACCATAGTTCTCAGATGGTTTGGTGAGTATGAGAATGCTATGTATATATTTAATTAATGCCATGTGACTCACTCACCAGGCAGAGCTGATTGGAGGACAACCCACCGTGAAGATAAAAGAGGGTGAAATGGCAACAACCACACAAGCAAGAACTGAAGAGGTGGCAGCGACCACGCGGACAAAAGTGGAAGAAGATGCAGAAACCACCCGAGAAAGAGCTGTAGAGGTTTCATATTCTACACCAGCTAGAGGAGTAGAAATTGTATCAAACACACAGGCAGTGGGCAAAGAAGAAGCAGATACCAGACAGGCGAGCGTGAAAGAAGATCCACCAAGAATTTATGCAACCAGGCCAGCAGTGCCAGCCAGCACGCAGTCAAAAGTAGCCAATGCCCCACAGACTACACCAAGAAACCTACCGGACAACTCAAGCCAGGCTGGCAGAATGGAAGGCAGAAGTGACTTGACTGAAGGTAACAATATTTCACTGATGCCCACAGCATTGCATTTGATATCACGATTGTTGTTGAACACAAGACCCAGCATGACTAGTTTTTGTGAAGAGCTATATGATGAAATGAAAGGAAAAGCCATATGAATGTACCGTATATATGACTTTCAAGCAAGAGCGAGGCTCACAAAAGCTTTTCTCGCCACAGGGTTGGCAGAAAATCCTTAAGAGTCGGACATGTGTGACAACGAAGGCGAAATCGAGTGAGACCTGGGAACCGCCCACAGGGGTGCGGGGAACGAGATTTTGATATCAATTTATGATTATGATAAATTTAATAAAGAATCTCATTCATCTTGTTTGGACCGCTTATATCTGTCATTGAGGAAAAGACCACCCCCGCATTGGTTAGACAAACCCCATTAACTGACGCCACTCTGAAGAACCACTTACAACTGATGAAGTTTCAAAAGTTTATATAAAGATTAATTTGAATACGATACAATCCACTCAGGATAAAATCTCAAAATATACAAAATACAAAATCAATTAAATATCAGCTGCTTAAGCTTCGGTGTGAAGTGGTTCCTTCTACGTTATCTGCAGTAAGATAAAAATTATCATCAAGTTAATCTGTCCCTACTCTATGCTATGTGACAATCCTACTTCGCAAGTTTCTTCCCTGAAAAGGTGTCAGCAGTTTGACTTCCAAAGAAGTTCAAACTCTCTTTAGCCTCTAAAGGAAATCTTAAGTTTCAGAAGCAGTACCCTATCTGCCTACCCATCCGCTCTCTAAGGGTCCTCGGCCTACTGCTCCCTTGCGCTCTGATCTCTCAGCGCATCTGCTCAAGGCATCTACCCTTGCCTTTCTCTCTCTGAGCTCCCTACTGGGCTGTTCGCTATCTTATCCCCGGGGTGCTGTCCCTAAAATACACAATCACCATGTGGGTGGAACGCCCCTTGACGCCCACCACGGACTTTCCCCGATGATGTCAACTTCCTGCTTCTTCCATTGGTCCACTCCTTGCGTCGTCCGTTAAGTTGACCCTTCTCCTTTGGATGTCATCTTCATCATTTCATCGTCGACATTTATCGATTCTTTCAGATCGTGTAACATGTAAATTTAGGCAAGGCCTTAACTCTATGTCTCTTAACTTGACCCTGCTAGGTCCTGTGAATGGTCTTGTCAAAACATAGTCTATAGTCAAAGTGTCTCTCCTCACGTTCGAGCAATAAGCTCCGTCCGGCATTGTCACCTTAAATCTAACAAGTGCTAGACTTCTCGGCTCTCATGTCCACATCAAGCTATTTACGACCTTCACAAGCCCTCTAAATTACATTCATGTGACTATGCTCCTTCGAACTCTTGACCAGTTAGGTTATAAACACAAATGACCTAAACTCTTCCAGCATTCCTACAAAAGCCCTCTACACAGTATAACCTTTGGCATACATTTATATATTCGTACTTTAGCAAAAGCCTTAGTTATACTTAAACATTCTACATCAAATATATACTACATAGAATACGACTGTAAAGAGTATAACCTATACATTTTCCTTGGTTACATCTTTATGTAAGTTCTCTTATACATTTATCCACGTTTCTCCACGTTTACACCTTTCCACGTTATTTCTCGCCGCTTCTCCCAATGTAAAGTTACACATTCAAGGTTACACACATACACGAATTCTACTGTGCATGTTCTACATTTCATACACATTTCTACATCTACCCATCATGTATACGGGCCTTCTAAATCTAATGCATGTTTAACATATGAATACACTTACATTTCCTATATTTTGTTATCACTTTTCGTTGGCCTTTACGTTATAGTTGTCAACTGTACATTACGATATGCGTTTCATTCCTACGTTTATAACATATACGTCTAAATATGGTTACTATATACTATATATTCAAATTGCGCTCTCTCAGTTCCCCCCTTTGATGACTTTTAGGAGTCATCACTAAAGCAATTTGAATACCCCACTTATACCGAACTAGTTACATCTGTTCCTCTTTTTATCGATTCAAGTGTTCTCAGACTTTTATACTGTTGATCTTGTAGAACAGCTAGTCTCCTTTCTTGGTCTCTCATCGATCTTTGTAACTGGTTCGACCTATACCACTTATACAATTTTACTAAACCTACTAATGTAATTATACAAATTAATACTATTAATACAGGCTTCAAAATATACCAAAATATGCCTTTGCCTATATTAGCAAACCAACTTCCAACCTTACCCACTCCATTTCCTACTTTTTCCCAAACATTTACTTTTGATAAATCTTCAATTTCTCGATGAATCTGTGTAATGTTCTATATGACTTTCTCAAGTGGTTTTGAATTATCAGGAATATAAGTACAACATTCCTGAACTTTCAAAGCCTTACAAACTCCGCCTTCTTTTGCTAATATTACATCTAAAGCAAGTCTGTTCTGTAAAACCATTGCTCTAATCGACTGCATTTCACCTTCTACTAACATTAATGATCTTGCAGTGCTGGCAGACAATCTATCCACGACTGTCGCTAACCTTCTAATCTTAACATCGTTAAGAATCAAACCTAACAATGGAAACATCGCTCCAAATACATCTCCTACTACTTCTGCATCTCCTACTTCCCTTTTCGTTCTCCTCGAAGCCTTTCCTTCCATGATCGCTAAATCCTTTGCATGATATATTTTGGGGAAGACAATTGCCAAGTAACACGAACCATACCAATTGTCTGGAAGCTTTACATAGGCATTTCTCCCACATACAAAATACACATTCGGAATAGCTTGCATCCCTTTCATAAAATCTTTCGTGTAGTACTCTAGTCTAAAAGAGTGCTCGCAACTAACTTCACCTACAAATTCACTCTCATAATACGTTTTGCTTCGAGTTAAACATAACTTTCCTTTCTGTGTTCTATCCAATGCTATTGGACCATTGCTACCTTTCTTTTTATGTGCCTTCTCTTCTTCTGTCCAATCTGTTTTCCATTGTCCTGACATTTTTAGAATCTTCTGCCGTCTGCATCGGTCATCTACTTGTGCTATAAACCTTTTCTCTACTTCTGATACTTTGCAAGTCAGATTATTTCTACGTGCATATGATGTATCTAATGTATCCCAAGGAAGAAAGAATTTAGCCAGTCTATCTTCCTTTTTGTAGTAGTCCCACTTATTCATTTGCTTATAATTCGGAACTTCAGGCAGTACCGAATCATAATTTGAAAAGTAGTACTCAAACCCTTCTCTACCATAGAATATACTAAGCAGTAAACTACATGTTATCCCATAAGTCAATGGGAGATGGTGATATCTAATGCCCTCGTCTACAGAAGCCGGCAATTGCATACAAACGTAGCAATCTTTGGCCTCCATAGCATCGATATATTCATACAATAATTTGGCATATGCATTTGACCTAAAGTTTCCCTGTGACTCATCTATGTGCAATCTACGAGCTTCATCTGCAAGAAACGCTTTTTCACGTGTAACAGTGCTCTCTTCCTTCCTTCCCACAAGAGCAGGTTTCAAAGTCGTTACAATTTTTACATTTGCTATTCTTTTATCATTCTCATGTCCTGTTATGTAAGATATCGTTACTACTATGATTATGAGAAATATCACTATTGCTATAAGTGTACCTACTATACATCTAGCTTTTCTGTTTGGGTTGCCGTTCTCCATGTCATCAAACAGCGTACCTCGTTCTCTAGCGAAAGTTCTCTTCTCAGTCTTTGGTTGCTTGTTTGCTTTCACAGTCTTTTAAAGTGCTTTTTATCAACAGGTATCTTTTCACCACAATGTCTTTTTCTCTTTTCAGCAGCAGACAACCCTAGCCCTTCTCCGTCCTCTAAATGTAATCCCTAATTTTATTCTTCTTTCCACTCGGCGCTAGGTTATCTTCTTCTTTATAACATACGTACAAAAGTCTTTTATGCATCAACAATTATTGTCGAACCTGCAGCTTTCACAACAATAATTAACAGTTCAAAACGAATAACTTTTTCTTCTTCTTCGGTCATTTGCTGACCAACTGTTGGAAATTGTAGTCTTTTTAACACTAAATCTTGAATTTTACTCAAACGTGGGGGTCGGGGAAGTGTGAAAGTCAGTAACCCCTCAGTCTCAAGCCCAGGCGCCAACATCCATATCTCCACTGTCACGACTGGATCGAGAGTGGTTACTTTCACACTCTTCACTCTCCCAGATTTCTGTCCCCAATACATCTGCTAGATAAGTCCACTCTGGGGTGGCGTACCTTCTGCAGGGCACACGTACCCTTCTTGACCTTCGTGGACTCTCAGTTCCTGAATCTGTCGTCTCGTCCTCCTGATCCGATTCTTCAGCGATCGGGGCAAGGGTTCTTTCCTTCTTCCTTTCCGAACTTGGCCTTTTCCTTCTCTCCGGCCAACTGGCTTCTTCACTCTTTGTCTTTCCGCTCCTTGTTCTAGGACCTGTCTCTTGGTCACTCTCAGCCTGCTCGATATCTGTGTCGGATTCCCAATTACTTTCTTCTCCTGAGGCAACTTCGGTCCCACTCGTGTCCTGACCTTCGTCGCCCTGTTCCAACACAGTTTCAGCTTCTTCGATCACCTCTACAGCTTGGCTTTCCCCCTCTATGACTTCTCCGCTTCCCGCCGGATTTTCATCCGAGAGAGGAGCTGTGTCTTCTGGAGGTGTTTGCACTTTTCGGGTGTGTGAGGCATGTATCCAGTTTGGCAGACCTCCACACTTCACTGCAGTATTCGTTACAAGTATGACTTGAAACGGCCCTCGCCAACGCACGTCTAAGCAGTTCTTCCTGACATGCTTCTTCACCAGGACCCAGTCTCCTGGACTCAGGTCATGGCACAAGTCTTGTACTGATGGAACCTCTGCAGCCTGGACCTGGAGGGACACAGAATTAACGGCATCAGATAGTCCCTTGCAGTAGTCCAAGATCAAATCGTCTGTGATGTTCACTAGCGCTGCAGTCGGAACCGATGGCAATCTCATAGCTCTCCCCATTAGCACTTCATGTGGAGAGAGGCCTGTTCTTCTATTAGGTGTGCTACGTATACTCATAAGAACTACTGGAAGTGCGTCTGGCCAACTCAGGGATGTCGACGAACAAACTTTAGCCAGTCTGGACTTGATAGTACTGTTAATTTGCTCTACGATCCCTGAAGCTTCCGGTCGATAGCTGCAGTGTAACTTCTGATCGATATTTAAAGCTGAACATAGCATCTTCACCACTTCGCTATTGAAATGAGTTCCTCTGTCTGATTCCAAAGAGGATGGCACCCCAAATCTTGGTATCAACTCTCTAAGTAACAATTTTGCTACTGTAAGTGTATCGCACCTACGTGTAGGGTAAGCCTCAACCCATCTAGAAAATATACAAACAATCACTAGCACGTATCTGAGTCTGTTGCATGGAGGCATTTCTATGAAGTCAATCTGCATCCTATTGAAAGGCCCCCCAGACCTTCCTATGTGACTCAAGGTAACTGGTGTTCTCTTTCCCACATTTAGTTGCTGACAGATTGTACATCGCTGACACACTGCTTCTGCCGCTACTCTAAATTTAGGGTTAAACCACGTTTGTCTGAATACTCTCACCATAGCGTCTCTTCCTATGTGTGCTGATCCATGCAATTTCCTTGCCATTGGACTAATTAGTTCATTTGGTAAAACTGCCCTTCCATCGGCGGACACCCAGAAATTCATCTCACTCTTTTCGCACCCTGCTGTTTCCCAGCCCTTTTTCTCATCATCTGGTGCATTGTCCTGTACTGCTCTCAGTTCATCCCATGTATCCACCGTGTCTAACAACATGGTCAATTCAGTCTTTTCCTGGATTCCCCCCACTTTTGTATCAGTGTGAGAATATCCCTGCTCTGCGCAATAACGCGCTACCTCATCTGCATATTTATTTCCTAGTGATACAAAATCCGTGTTTTTGGTATGAGCTACACATTTGACCACAGCTATGGCCATAGGTTTTTGCAAAGCCTCTAACAGTAGTTTCACGAATTCTCCATTCCTAATAGGAGAACCCGAGGAGGTCATGTAACCTCTTTGAGACCACAACTGCCCGTAATCATGAACTACGCCGAATCCATACTGACTATCGGTGTATATAGTGACTCGAAGTCCATCGCCTGCTAAGCAAGCACGAGTCAAAGCCACAATTTCAGCTACCTGTGCGGAGTGTACTCCTTCCAGGCAAGCGGCTTCTATAACTCTGGTAATCGTGCATACTGCATACGCTGCTCTCAGCTGACCGACATCGTTTCTTACGCATGAACCATCAACGAAGAAAATTTCGTCTGGGTCTGTCAATGGCTCATCTACGATATCAGGTCTCGGTTTGGTACATAGTTCAGTCACATCGAGGCAGTCATGTTCTGTACAATTTTCGTCGTCTACTTCATTCGGAAGTGGCATCAAGGTTGCAGGATTCAAGACAGAGCATCTCTTTAGGGTCACATTCTCGGCAGCCAATATGACCTGCTCGTAGCGTGTGAGCCTGCTGTTCGTCAGATGCTGAGTCTTCGTCCTTGTCATTAACAGTTCTACAGAATGTGGTACATACACTTCTAACGGATGACCCATAACTACACTTTCAGATCTTTCAATGCTGACACCCGTTGCAGCTACGGATTTGAGACATCCGGGCAACGCTGCGGCTACTGGATCTAATGTAGCCGAAAAGTACGCCACTGGCCTGCGCGCATTTCCGTGGACCTGTGCTAATACCGCTAAAGCGCATCCCTCTCTCTCGCAGCAGTAAAGCAAAAAAGGTTTAGTGTAATCTGGCATTCCTAAAGCCGGGGCACGACATAAGTCCTCCCTCAGCTGCAAAAACGCCATCAAACAATCTTTGTCCCATGGTACCGGATCACTTACTCCTTTGTGCGTCAGCTGTAATAACGGTTTTGCCTTCAGCGAAAAGTTTGCTATCCACTGTCGACAATAACCAACCATGCCTAGAAACATCCTGACTTCTCTTTGTGTTGTAGGCGCGTTCATTTTCATAATCGCCTCTATTCTGTCCGGAGACACCTTCCGCTTTCCCTTTTCAATCCTATGGCCCAAGTATTGCACCTCAGTCTTACAATATTGCAACTTACTTGGAGACACCTTGTGCCCGTTCTCGGCCAAGTGATTTAACAAGGTGATGGTGTCTTCCTTGCAAGCTTCCTCAGTTTCTGACGCAACTAGGAGGTCGTCTATGTACTGGACCAGAACTGAATTCTTGGGCAGTACTAGACTCTCAAGATTCCGTTTCAATAACTGGTTAAAGATCGATGGGCTCTCTGTATACCCCTGAGGGATACGACACCATGTTAGGACGCGATCTTCCAGCTTGAAAGCGAAAAGATATTGGCTCGCTTCATCTAATGGTATCGAAAAGAAAGCCTGACACAAATCTATCACTGTGAACCATTCAGCTTGGAACGGTATCTGAAACAATATGACTGATGGATTCGGTACCACTGGACAACATGAGACAACAATGTTATTAATCTTTCGAAGATCCTGCACTATCCTGTATTTTCCACTAGGTTTCTGCAAACCCATGATCGGGGAGTTACACGGACTGCCCACGATCTCCTTCAGTATTCCCTGCTTAATCATAGATTCGATCACAGGTTTGATCCCTGCAATCGTCTCTGGCGTTAGCTTATACTGTGGGGTTCTTGGGTACTCAGCATGGGGTCTTACCAAGATTTTTACCGGGTCTACTCCTTTGATCAATCCAATTTCTTCCCCAGTAAAATCCCATACCTCAGCTGAGACTTTCTCTCTTAGGTCTTGCGGAAGCTCCTCCACTGTTAAGGTAGGATAAAGTTCCACACATTCCCTTGAGTTTACAACTTTAAAATCTGCGTCCTCATCATTGGTCTGCACTTCTACTCCCTCAGGTGTGCAATGTATCGTGCAATTCAGTTTGCACAGCAAATCTCTCCCTAATAAGCACACAGGACTAGAGTCGCAGATCACAAACTGATGTTCGTCACTGTAATTCCCTATTCTTACTGACACTGGTTCGGTCAAGGGATTCGTCATCCTTTTGTTCGCAACTCCTACCACCTGAACCGTTTCTCCTGATATTGGCAGACCCGGGACTACTGCAGATCTTAACGTGGATCGAGTGGCCCCTGTATCCACCAAAAAGGTTGTAGGACATCCCGCTATTTCAGCCTCTACGTATGGTCCTCTCTGATCTACTTCCAAGGCGGCTCCTAGAGTACAGTCTTCGTCCCTACTCGCCCGCTGCCCTGTAAGAGGATCAACGTAGTAACATTCCTCTCCTCCTACAAACAATGGCATCTGTCTGTAGGTTTTTCCTCCGTTCGTGATGCGAGGTGGTTGAGGAAACGGGGCTCGAGGAGTCTGAGTCCCCCCTTTGACAAGCCTGCCCTTCGGGACTACGGCTCCCTTAACCACGTTGTTCTGGACCTCTTCCTCCTCCTGCTCTAATTCCCCTGACTCAACATTGTAAGGACACTCGCGTCGCCAGTGTCCCACCTCATTACACTGATGGCATCTCGTCGTCTTTTTCAGTGTCGCGATATCCATTCTCGGTCTCGGTCTTTCTTCCTCGTCTCTGCTCTGATTATTCTGTTTCTTTGCCTGCGTTCCTGTTCCCTGCTGCCGTGGTTTATCCTTTCCAGCAGCTTGCATTTGCACTAGCATTAACTTTTCTTTAAGCTTCTTTGCTTTAGAGTCTATCTCGTCACTACAATACCTTGCATACCTCAGAATCTCGTCTAAAGGTTTGTTCTGCCAACAGATCAGATGCTGTTGGATCATTAGGCATATTTCTGGTCTTAATCCGAGGACAAACTTTGAAACAAACTGTCCTATGTCCTTGGGATCCATCACATCTAACCCGCTGTATTGCTTGAATGCTTTCAGCAATCTTTCGTAAAACTCATGCACTGTCTCTTTCGGCTCTTGGGTAGTCCGATCTATCTTTACCCAGTCTATGTCTTGTACCGGCACTTTCTCTTTTAGCCACGTTATTACTCTCTCGTATTTTTCCATGACCCTATCAGATGGACCATTCGTTCTGGCGTCTCTTGATGGCTCACAAGTGGGCCATTCGACACTAAGCTTGCATGCCGTCCATAGGTCTCCGGGTACTACGATATCGAACAGTGTGTTCAAATCGACCCACAGTACCTTTGAAATCTTCACGAATCTTTCTACCTGCTTATACCACTCGACAGGATTATCTCTAAGCTTTGGGAAGGAATTGGTGAATGCCGCCAAATCCCCCCTAGTCCAAGGCACATGAACGTAACTTCCGTTCGCGATTTCTCGCAAAGGGAAAGCTTCCATTCGCATCAAGCCTGTGTCCTGGGAACCCTCAAGTACACTCCGTCTAACGGAGCCCTTTCTGGACCATCTTTCCTCCCATCTATCTAGATCTCTCCATATTCTGATACTTACGATCAATTCCCTTATGTGTACTTTCAGCGCGATCGTTCTGCGGTCATCCAAATCCTGATCTGTGCAAGTTAGCCTGTGGTTACTCTGTAAAGCCTTAGTTCGTGACAGGTCTACCATGTACCTGTTTGCTAAATTAGATAAGTTCTCATGAACTGACCTCGCTCTTCGAGTAATATCTTTGGATAGAAACAGTATCTCATCTGGTGTATACGAGTTTAATCTCTCTAATGACACTGTACCGTCAATCAATTCATCCAGATCTGCCTTCAAACTCATCACATCAAGCCGTTTCGCTTTTATTTCGGCTTTCAGCATTTCAGTTCTATGTTCCTCCCTCATATCCCTCTCACCTCCACTATGCGCCCTACGCCTGAGCACAGGTGAGTTATGAGGAGTCTTCCTTCCATCTCTTCGTTCCCACCCTTCTAGATCCCAAGCCTTTCCATCGTCCCGTGGGGTGTGGTGGAATAAGGCTCCTTCCCCCAACCCTACGTTCCGATTTTTCGACTCGGTTTCTCCAGATGTGAGATAGGATCCACCGTTCAGTTCTAATCCATTATAACTTGCTTGTTGTCTGGTGTCACTTAACAAAATGAAAGGCCCTCGCCGATCTTCTGTGTTCCCGTGATCTCTTCCATGATCACCGGATGCATGGCGAGATGTTCCGCGACTCCCTAAATTCCCATGACTCCTTCCACTGTCCCCGGATGTATGTCGAGACGCTTCGCGACTCTCCATATTTCCGTGACTCCAATGTCTCGCATTCTCACCTGGGGCATGGTGTGTGCACCTGAAGGTATTCCGGTACTCCTGTGTCCTATGTTCCCCTTCACTGAAGGTGACACGAGGCACTTCGCCACCCCCTGCACTTCTGTCTTCGCACATTAGTCTATTGCTGTTATCAGCGGGATACGTATCTCTTCTGCTCTCTTGGCTTCCTCCCTCCCACTCGGGGCTGCTTTCGCCAGCTCCACAATGAGAGAGAATCCTGTTATCCTGCTCTCTCCACTCGGATCCCGTTTCTAAACTTTTATTCCGAGCCTCTTCGGCCGCATCCCATTCTCTCAGGTATTCCCTTAATTCCTTATGGGTTTTCGGTTTTGGTCCCCTTAAGTCCATTGGTCCTCTTCGACCTCCCTGTTCTACCCTGGGACCTGCTGCGGAATCAAATGGGGTACTCCGACTTATTGGTGCTCGTATCTGCCTGTGGGAATTCATCGTGGCATTCCTATTCTCTCCTTCTGCTCTTTCATTGTCCCATCGTGCCTGTTCCTCCTGCTGGACCCCTTCTGGGTTATAGATTGACACAATAGGGCCTATGGTGACCGGGACCTGCAAAGCATCCGGCATTTGGTATGACCTAGCGCATTGCGTCTCCGGCACCTTCTGGACCACAAATCTTCCCACCACTCTCTGTTCAGGACTAGCTTGGGGTATTTCTACGGTCTTAGTAGCGTCCCACTCTGATACCGGGATCGACTTATACTCTCCCCACCTAGTTCCGTCTACTTGCGGTAATATGGGACTCGCAAGTTCACCGCTGTATGGAGGTGGTCTGTCTGTTAACAACCTGTCTATTAGATCCTCCTCCGACTCACTTTCCTCATCTTCCTGTTCTAGAGGTTTCCTTTCTCCCGTAGCCTCTATCATGGTGAACAGTTTGTCCGCTTCTATCTTTTGTACCCTCCATTTCTTAGCCTCGTCGTCCCATTTAGCATCCTGCACTGCTTTTACCGATCTTCTCACTCTTTCTTGTCGCCTCTTTACGCCCCTTTCGTGTGCTGTTCTAAACCACACACCAAGAGCTTCAAATTGTGTTGGCCTCGGTAGAGGTCTCATTGAAAGCATTGTCGCCTTCAGTTGGTTCAACACTTCTAATTTAAACGTTCCAAATCTTGGGAACGCTAGTTCTTTTTGCCCTTCTGTTAGCCTATGCCACTCGGAAATCCATAATATCGAGTGTAAGCCTACATTTACTGCCATATGATATGCAGGTGTGCCTTCTGGTGGAGCTTCTTCTCCGGCATATAAACTTCTCCTTTTCTTTTTAAAGATTTTTCCTAAACCCTTAAAACACTTCATTTTGATAACGTACGATATTTCTTACTTATTCACTTCCTTGTTTGCGTCTTGATAACAACCACCAATCTCTGTACGACTCTCGCTACTCAGCCTATCCCAGCACGGTTCTACGCCAACCGACCAATCTCAGCGCGGCTCCACGCTGACGTCACTTGTCTCTTCTTCAGCAGCTTCCCTCGTTTCTCAACTCGTCTCCCAATTTCACATGCGTTTTCATTCATACATTGAAAAGTGATTACTTCCGTCCAAGCGATCACTTTTCTCTGACTGTACGGCCACAGTCTACTGTAATTGCTACCTCAACTGGCACAGCGTCTTTCCTCTTACGATCGGACACTTGCCTTAACTGATAGGTTACTTACACACAGTAACGTACGACCAGCGTCCGCTACTCATTCACTCATACATCCGCTCCCCCTATCATCGGTCTGTTGGGAAATCAATGGTACCTCATGACCCCCTTTCAATGGTAGTCAAATTACTCTAGGTGTTCGATACACCTGAACCACTTAAGTCCTCTGGACATAAGATTTCATCCAGTTGCGCGCGCTCACAACTTTCCCTCAATCACACTACAGGCATTCAACTCCGCTTGACATTACAACACAGGAACAACATAAAACACCGCAATCTTACAACGCATGACCCTTGTACTCACTCTCGACCGATTCTGCTGTTTTTCTCTCGACGCACCATCAGCACCGTCTTCGGCTGCAATTCTTCTTCTGGTCGACGACGACTAGGGACCTTGGGGTAAACTAACCTGGCCTAGGTCGTCTTCCTCAAGAAGATAACCATCATACTCTGCTACCAACTGCGGGGAACGAGATTTTGATATCAATTTATGATTATGATAAATTTAATAAAGAATCTCATTCATCTTGTTTGGACCGCTTATATCTGTCATTGAGGAAAAGACCACCCCCGCATTGGTTAGACAAACCCCATTAACTGACGCCACTCTGAAGAACCACTTACAACTGATGAAGTTTCAAAAGTTTATATAAAGATTAATTTGAATACGATACAATCCACTCAGGATAAAATCTCAAAATATACAAAATACAAAATCAATTAAATATCAGCTGCTTAAGCTTCGGTGTGAAGTGGTTCCTTCTACGTTATCTGCAGTAAGATAAAAATTATCATCAAGTTAATCTGTCCCTACTCTATGCTATGTGACAATCCTACTTCGCAAGTTTCTTCCCTGAAAAGGTGTCAGCAGTTTGACTTCCAAAGAAGTTCAAACTCTCTTTAGCCTCTAAAGGAAATCTTAAGTTTCAGAAGCAGTACCCTATCTGCCTACCCATCCGCTCTCTAAGGGTCCTCGGCCTACTGCTCCCTTGCGCTCTGATCTCTCAGCGCATCTGCTCAAGGCATCTACCCTTGCCTTTCTCTCTCTGAGCTCCCTACTGGGCTGTTCGCTATCTTATCCCCGGGGTGCTGTCCCTAAAATACACAATCACCATGTGGGTGGAACGCCCCTTGACGCCCACCACGGACTTTCCCCGATGATGTCAACTTCCTGCTTCTTCCATTGGTCCACTCCTTGCGTCGTCCGTTAAGTTGACCCTTCTCCTTTGGATGTCATCTTCATCATTTCATCGTCGACATTTATCGATTCTTTCAGATCGTGTAACATGTAAATTTAGGCAAGGCCTTAACTCTATGTCTCTTAACTTGACCCTGCTAGGTCCTGTGAATGGTCTTGTCAAAACATAGTCTATAGTCAAAGTGTCTCTCCTCACGTTCGAGCAATAAGCTCCGTCCGGCATTGTCACCTTAAATCTAACAAGTGCTAGACTTCTCGGCTCTCATGTCCACATCAAGCTATTTACGACCTTCACAAGCCCTCTAAATTACATTCATGTGACTATGCTCCTTCGAACTCTTGACCAGTTAGGTTATAAACACAAATGACCTAAACTCTTCCAGCATTCCTACAAAAGCCCTCTACACAGTATAACCTTTGGCATACATTTATATATTCGTACTTTAGCAAAAGCCTTAGTTATACTTAAACATTCTACATCAAATATATACTACATAGAATACGACTGTAAAGAGTATAACCTATACATTTTCCTTGGTTACATCTTTATGTAAGTTCTCTTATACATTTATCCACGTTTCTCCACGTTTACACCTTTCCACGTTATTTCTCGCCGCTTCTCCCAATGTAAAGTTACACATTCAAGGTTACACACATACACGAATTCTACTGTGCATGTTCTACATTTCATACACATTTCTACATCTACCCATCATGTATACGGGCCTTCTAAATCTAATGCATGTTTAACATATGAATACACTTACATTTCCTATATTTTGTTATCACTTTTCGTTGGCCTTTACGTTATAGTTGTCAACTGTACATTACGATATGCGTTTCATTCCTACGTTTATAACATATACGTCTAAATATGGTTACTATATACTATATATTCAAATTGCGCTCTCTCAGGGGTTTGATTTATTCCACTAAATCAGCTTTCATTAAAAACAAATCTAATATCTATGGCTCTTGTTCGGTCCCATGTTGCTTGAGCACCTGGGCAAACTGAGCAGCTGAGACCTAGGTTCTCAGGATCAGGCAAAAAGTATAAGCCACTGCCAAACCTAAAAACAATATTTGAACACTAAGACAATATGGTGGTTACGTAATATATTGGTTGCACTTCCTGTCAATAACAACAAGCATTTGCAATGCAATAGATCTCGCAGCATTAAAGTTTGAGTTATTAGCATTGTATATGACAATGTCTTGCTTTAAATTTTTAGCAAAGTCTGTATTGGTGTATAAAGATGATTTACAAGATGCTAGCTGTTGCAAAATATTAAGCAATGTTGGCAATAATATTATACTATAATAATATTGTAAGTTACTGTTGTACTTATATGCATTTTGTGATGTGTGAGAGCGCAGGTTTTGTGATGGTGTGAGAGGGCAGGTTTTGGGATGGTGTGAGAGCGCAGGCTTTGGGACAGTCTGGGATTGTTGGCTCTTGTGCAGGCTTTGGAGCGGTCTGGGCTTGCTGGCTTTTGTGATATTATACTATAATAATATTGTAAGTTAGTGTTGTACTTATATGCATTTTGTGATGGTGTGAGAGTGCATGTTTTGTGATGGTGCGAGAGTGCAGGCTTTGGGATTGTGTGAGTGTGCAGGCGTTTGGTGGCTCTTGTGATGGTGTGAGAGCGCAGGCTTTGGGACAGTCTGGGATTGCTGGCTCTTGTGATGGTGTGAGAGTACAGGTTTTGTGATGGTGTGAGAGCGCAGGCTTTGGGATGGTGTGAGAGCACACGTTTTGTGATGGTGTGAGAGCACATGTTTTGTGATGGTGTGACAGCACAGGCTTTGGGATGGTCTGGAATGCTGGCTCTTGTGATAGTGTGAGAGCGAAGGCTTTGGGACAGTCTGGGAAGCTGCCTCATGGGATGGTGCAAAAGCAATGTCTTTGGGACAGTCTGGGATTGCTGGGCCTTGTGATGGCGTAGGTTCCCTGGCAGCATGGATGCTTTAGGAGCTTTGGCTTGGAGGGTGGTACAGGAGTGTTTCTGGCCTGGTGTATAAATTCTGGCCTTGAATATTACACGGGGCTTATTTTGTGGGGTGGCAAGGCGGTTAGTGGATATGAACTACAATCCTTGGATTTGAGTGTTGTGATAAGCACTGTAGATGGTATAAGAGGAGTGTAGTGTCTTTGGGATGGTGTAGGTGGCTGACTCCGGGTGTGGCATGAGAGGGCTGGCTCTCGGAATGGTGCGAGTGCAAGTTCTTGGGGTGTGCCAAAAGGATGGGCGTGGCGAAAGACTGATGGTTGCAAAACGTCCGATGCTGAGGATGTGAGAGGATGTGGCCTAAGGGCTAGAGCGGTCACCACAAATCTGGGGAACCTGGAGTCTTAGCAAGGACTCTCAACATACTGTGATTTTGGGTACATCACTTAATCTCCCCGTGCCTACCAAAAATTAATGTGTTCTTGTGACAACTGGTGCTCTCCTCGTCAGGGTCATTATGAGGCGTTATATAAATATTACACTATTGGAATGCTTCTGCATCCCTTTAGTTTGTTGTGCAGCTTTTATAGCAATATCAATCCCACACAGTACGTGCACCCGCAGGTTACCTCACTGTAATTATGTGAACCACATTTCAAAAAGTCGGCATGCGCTCCAATGATACTCTGCCCTGGCCCCGCCCCCCACGGCGTGCAGGTGACCCCCAGAATCCACCTTTTCTGCCGCGCGCTGTAAAAGTGGTTCTCCCCCGCTCCAAGGGTCTGTTTACTAATTCACCTGAACAAAGGTAGGCGCCGGGTCTATTGTTTGCGTTTGAGCACTGTCCGCACCACGCTGAACACGCACAAATCCTCGGGGTCTGCGGCCTGGCGGTGGCGGTTGCATAGCTGGTGGCGACGAGGCTGACCCGACCCTGCTCAGGAGAGCCTTAGGGGGAACGGTCATTTAGGCAGCAGTGGTGGGAGGGAAGCCATGTTTACACCAGGCCTGGCATGAAATAGCGCCCCACTCGCTGAGTTTACGGAGTATTTCCCACTCTGCTCTGTGTAGCTTGTGGAGTACCGAAAACCCGCACTCCGAGGGTTTGGATAAACACCCAGTATTATATCTGAAGTGAACCGCAGAGTGTTGTGTGATAGTACACGGGGATGTGCACTGCTGTGTGCACTGTGATTTACAGCTCTATCCAGAGGCGCAACTAGAGGCAAATTTCGGAGGGGGGGGGGGGCTTGGGGGGGAAGCTACTAAACATTTTGGGTGGGGGGGGGGGGGTGATTCTTCCAGCAATATGCATAATGGAGATACAGGGGCTCTAAGAAGGGGTGAAGAAACATCAAAGCCTCATTAACAAGTGAATGGTCTTTTAAAGACCTGTGAAGTACTGTGTGTGTGTGTGTGTGTGTGCCCGGGAAGCTGTCTCTGCAGGGGGAAGGGGGCAGGGGAAGGGGGCTGAAGCCCTTTGAGCCCAATGTGCCCCAGTGAGGGGGGAGGAGGTGGTAGCAGCTGGTGAGTATTGGCGGCGCTAGATGAAAAATACAATAGGGACGGGTTCTCACATAGTGCTGCGAGGGAAGCCTTGGATGCAAGAGAAGCTACACAAGAACTGGAATATGCTCGGCTGTTCAAGCGCCTTCTTAGAATGGTGTGACCTGCACGTGGCACTATACAAGCATGGAAATACTCGGGGCCCCTCGCCAAGCGCCTCGTAAGGAGGCCTTGCATTCCCCTTGACGCTATACAAGGTCTAGTGCTGCATGTAGCGCTATACAAAAATATAAATATGACAGACCGGGGGCCCTAGCGCAGTGCTTTGCGGTGCACTGCGCAGCCTAAGGCGCTATACAAAGTATAGATATGAAGGGCTGTTCGCCTAGTGCCTCGCTCTTCTTATAGCGCTATATAGAAATATACATCTGGAGGCCTCCTCGCCGTGCGGCTCTTCACCAAGGCCTAGTGCTGCACAAGGCGCTATACAAGGCCCGGCAGGATGCAAGCAACTGAATAGACATAAATAGTCATATACAAGCCGAGAGCACCAGAGGCCTCGCACCAGAAGTCTGGGCGCTATCTTGACGAAGCCCAAATGCAGATGTTAAATGAATCTGATTTTATTTCAGAATCAGCATTTTCAAGCGCCTTGATGTGAACGCCCAAAGGGACCCCCCCACCCCTCTCTTCCTCGTGGACCCAGGTCCAGCTGCTAGAAGCCGCTCCCGTAAATACGTCATTAATTCTCCGATTTAAACTGATATTTAAACCCATTTCCCCGCTTTTTAATCCCGCGCTCTCTCGCGGTCCCGTCCGTTAATTCATTTTTATTTTTATTTTAAAAGTGGTCTCTCGCCGTACTCTCTTTGTTTGCAATCCTCGCTTTCGGATGCTTTAAGCACCTCCATTTTATTCTGCATCAGGAGGAGCTTCGAATCCGAGGCGCTGAGGCCTCTTGCATCGGGCCGCTTTTATTTCTGTATTTCCACCCCCCTTGTCTGCTTGAGACCCGGGCGTTTCTTTCACAACTGCGGGTTTTCTTTCGCCTCCGTTTTCGGCAAAGAGGACTTTTGGAAACGGTGGCGCTGCAGCGACGAATCTGAAATAAATGTAACGAAAACCTCCAAAATCCACCAAATTGGGCCTTTATTTGTACTAAAAGAAGATATTCCGAAAACTTGTCTGGGAGCGAAATGGTATCCATACTAATAATGTTAATTTGTTTTTTTTTAATGTCTTTTTATTGTTTCCTATTTCTTTATTTTCCGTCTTTCGAGGGGGCTCACTTCACACCCTGACAGGGGTCGCCGTTGTTTAGAGCTTGCAGGTTTGCAGCGCTGAGAGAAGTATTTGAAAAACACGATGTTTCCATAAAGAAGTGTATTTGGGAAACAACATACCCAGGGTCCGTGGTGGGCTGGAGGCCCCGGTGTTAAGACACCTGACTTCATTCCCCCGAATTCTAGAAATTGGCTCCTAGAAGAACAAGCCGTGAGCAAAACCGAAACCTTCCGTGGAGCGGGACTTCCGTCTTCAGAAGCCCGCGCACCCGCCCACGGAGAGAAGCAGTGCTGGTGACGCGGGGCTCCCATGCCCGAGGGATAGCCCCGCGGTTGCGGCTGAAGTCCGGAGTGGCGGTAAGTGGGCCTTACTTGTGGTGGGTGGTGGTGGGGTGGGGTGTGCTTGTGTGTGTGTATGCGCTCGTGTGTGTGGTGGGGGGGCTCTGTATGTGTGTGTGCATGTAGGTGCGCTTGTGTGTGTATCTCTGTGTGCGGCGGGGGGTGGGCGGGGGTCTCTGTATGTGTGTGTGCGTGCGTGTATGTGTGTAGGTGCGCTCGTGTGTGTGTCTCTGTGCACATGCGTAAGCAAAGGGAAGTATGTCTGTGTGGTACAGCTTTCTAGGAGAGGAGACAGGAGCTGGCCACAGCGAGCGCGTTCACGTGCGCGTGGGTCGCTCAATTCCGAGCGCGGACCAGCTCCTGTCTCTTCTCCTGGAAAGAAGAATCCATCACAATAGGTCTCTGGTGAGACCGCGCTTTCGCGCGGTTCAACGCCAGGAGACCTAAAAACGGGGGCTAGGGAAAGGGAGAGGGCAGCAATATAAACAGTGGAAGGTCAAAAAACGGAAGTGAGGACTGCCAGAGCAACCACAGCACCTCCACCTCCCCAGCTGGCTGGCCAATAGGGAGCACAGGAAGTGGTATCCCTGGGAACCTTTGAAGCTCAATCCATGGTTGGTCACCTAGTCTTGCATCAGCTTGTACAAGGCAAGCCAAGGGGCTATGGGTGATGGGTTTCTTGTGTTATATATAAACGTCTTCCGGGGATGTCTGCTGGGAACACTCACTGATAACAGATTTCATTGCATCTTGTCTCAGGGTATGTGTACTGTGACTTACCTGCATATATTAATACTATGTTCAAAGGCATTAAAATAACCACAACTTGCAATTTTCTTTTTTCTGATGTCGAAGAGGCCCACGCGCCAGTGGTGATCTTTCCTCATCCCAGGACTCTTCAGACATCTCCAAGGACAGAGGTAACTTCTTGCTTCTCTGCAATGATAAGTACTGGTCTAGTGGGACAGGACTGTGTAAGAGGGCGCGGTGCAGTTTGAGGGGTAGTGTTATGGGGTATGGCATAGTGAGGAAGAGGTATTACAATTGTAGGGTTGTTTGCATGCGGCATGGTGGTGGCGGTATAGTAGGCCACTGTGTCACAGTGGGATAGCGATAGTACTATGCAAGAGGAAGCTCTACAGAGTGTGAAGTATGTCATAATGAGGTGTTTCTAGAATTTAAAAGGGTTGTTATATCTACATGCTTGCTAGGACCAATTCATATTGTTCTATTACAATTATATGCAAGGGTGACTTTAAAAAAAAAGCATGAATCCGCCATGTTTAGATTTATGAGTAGCAGAATGTTTTTTTCTTTTGCTGCGTTTAATTTTCTTTCAAATGCTTTCTGAAAGAAATAAAACAAAATAACAATGACAATAGCTGGTGGGTGAATGAATGAATGAAATGTTTTATAGAGCGTATTACCTTCCCAATCAATCATCATTTGTCATTTGTATAACACATCACTGTCAATCCTAGGGGTATCTGGCTGCTGGCCCATAAAAGGGCGTCCCGGCGAAGGCCAGACCTATTAACTTGGTCAATGCTTGTTGCTTTTTTTTTCAATTTTTGTTACATATGTTGTCTATTTTATGATCTGTTATAAATCCCTGAATTGACGTGTGGCATCAGAGGAGAACATGAAAAGGAGTCTTTAGATCAATAAAGCCAGCAAAATATCAAATTAAAACCGGGGGGCCTATTAGCAAGAACCTCGTTAAAATTATCGCCGTTTTAGCGGCAGGAAACTGCCGCTAAAACGGCGATAATGGGATTGCTAATATGCGTTATAGAATTCCAATAGAAGCCCAGGTTAGATGTGCAGGACATCTAACCTGGGTTTCTATTGGAATTCTATAACGCATATTAGCAAGCCCTTTATCGCCGTTTTAGCGACTGTTTACTGCTGCTAAAACAGCGATAATTTTAACGAGGTTCTTTCTAATATGCCCCCATGTCTTTTCATTTTGGTGCAAAGTAAAAGGAACTGGAACCTTTAACTTGCGGGTTTCTGTTGCTTTATATTTGAGGACTGCACTTCTAGTCCTCCTGTAGTGTCACTCCCCCTTTAAGACTGGAGACCCTCTATATGGAACACAATACAAGTAAGGAAAATTCATACAAAAAGTAAACACATAAAATATATGGAAAGAGTTTCTCATTAGTAATTCTTGTGTAAGGTATAACATGTAGAACATGGAACAACAACATTCATTATTGTAAAACATGTTTTATCCTTGCAGAGAATGTTTACACGTGGTGAGCTAGGTTGTAGTGAAGAAATGGCAACAATATCACACACGCACCATACCCAATGCAAACCATTAACCAGGAGGCAGAGGGCCGAGTGCTTTGTAAATGTCCTCAGAAACCAGGGAAGGCAATCTAGAACCATAGTACATGTTACCATTTGTGTATTTCTTATTTTGGATGTTTATTTTGGTGCAGTTGCAAATAATAATGCAAATAAGAACATGTTTATTGAAAAGCGCAGGCGAAATATTGCACTACACCGCTTGGTTTTCTGTAGTAGAAAAAAGACAAAACACATTTAATCGTGTAGTTTTGATAGTAAAGCTTTACATAAAAACATGTTTTGCTAAAAAGGGCATTGAGTCTGAGGAAGACAGAGATTTTGGAAGTGCTGCCTGCAATGTTTAGCTAACTGTGGGCCTGAACCCTGGCTGTGTTCACCTTTCAGGAAGATTATGCTTATTTATCAAATGATAATGCTATAATTATTCGAAGAAACCAGAATGAAGCAAGGTCCCCAGTTGGATGTAACTCATAATTGACAGGAATGATGTCATATTAATGAATTAACACCGTAGCCACGTGAAATATTGCACGGTTGTGTGCGACAGAGGCACACAACAATGGAACATGTCAAAGTGAAGGCGTGCCCCTCTGTTGGGATAGTGAGGCCGATTAAGCATATCCTCACACCTGTAATATTTGAACATATTTTTGTAGGGAACCCTCGGTTCTGTGAAGGGACGCAGATGAGTTTACTAACTCTTCCTTTCTGCCCAGGTTAATGTCTCCGAGTGCTGGTGTCCGGCCATCCCTGGTCCACCGGGGCCAAAGGTAAGGAAGTAGGGTGTGTTTTACTTCTATTCCCCGCTGACCATGCTTGCTTCAAATGAACAGAGCCTGCTGAACACAATGCTGGATTTTCTAGCAGTGACTAAATACATTCATTCAGTGAATGCATTATAAAACTGCTGGGGTGCTTTTGACAAAGCAAATAGTGTCTGTGAGAGTGTGCCAAAGGCTTGATGCAGTAGCCTGCGTGGTTGGGGTCCACTTTTCCTAAGTTGAGGTAAGTGGGGCCCACAAGTGCTCCTCACCTGCAGTCTGGACTTTTTCTGGCCAGGTGTGTCCACCTTTGGTCGCTGGGAACATCAGATATATTGGACTTTCAGGATAACCACCCTGTAAATTATTTTCATTTGGGTTCATTGCTTATGCATGTATCGCATGAATATTCATGTGCACGACCTGAAATTCGGACCTGTTTGCGGCCCTAAAGGGCCAGCTTCAATACACCTGGGAGGCTACATCTACATTCTCATATGTGCCCCTTCAAACCCTGGCCTCTTTTTCAGAGAAGCAGCCACTATAAGGACATGTAGACGTTTGGAGGAAGGGGTGGAGTGTATTCATATCCTTGAGGATCTGGGGACGGCGAAGGGGCAGAGAGAATATTTAGGTATTAGAAAGTAGCCCAGCCTATTGGTTAGAAACAACACATGCATGGACGTGTCTGCGCTGTCGTTCATTCTTCAAAAATACCGAAATGATCATCATTTTTTGTTTCTCATGAATACCTCCGTTTTATCTTTCGTGCGTGGCAGAGATATTACCCAGTAAATGACAGTGAATTATCCTTTCCACAGGGAGAGCGTGGTGAGAGAGGCCCACCCGGCCTCGAAGGCTTCCCCGGGCATGTCGGCGAGAGAGGACAGGCTGGGGTCCCTGGTCCTCCAGGGGAACCTGGAGTGCCGGGACCGCCAGGTCCATCTGGGCCACGAGGCCCCACTGGTCCGGGGGGATTACAATCAGCAGCTGACACCCACCAGGTACGAAAAGCCTTTTCTATGTCTGATGTCGCCAGAGCTTAGCTGTGGGAAGTCAAAATGCTTCTTATGACCTCCTGACCAAATAGAACATGAAGGAATATGCATAGATTGACCTGTCTGCCCTTAAATTAGACAATGCATGATGGATTATTTCAAAATGGTATTTGACATCTGTGGCAAATCTCCACTCTATGTGAAGCACCTAGTTAGCCCCTCTTGTAGAATTGCAATTGATATATATATATATATATATATATATATATATATATATATATATATATATATATATATATATATATATATATATATATATATATATATATATATATATATATATATATATATATATATATATGTAATATAGCAGACTCTTGCATAGGTCTAATTGCATCTCGCACAGAAGGGTTTTGTTGCATGAGGTGGAAGCAGGGGCATGCATTTGATACCGCCTTGACAATGCCCCTACAAATGCGATATTTTGTCACAGGGGTTTTGGCTGCGAGCTCAAAGACCAGATCATGTAAATGTTCTTCTTCCAGTTTCTCTTAGGATGTGGTCTAGCACCAAAACACATGTCTTACTGTCAATAGTTAGGCGCTATGACATATACGACTACAGTGGGCCAGAACATTAGTTCCTCTGCAAACTACAAAGTAAAATATAATTATGAGCCTCACCCAAAACTACACACTCCCCATTCCTGAATCACACGGAAACACCAAACAGTCACCTGGGATCCTCACAATGCAAAGACCCATTCTCAAATCTATCCTGCTAACCAACACATACAGTGCTCATTGACAAACATTGTGAAGTACCCCACGCTCCAGAATTCACACACCTCATCACCTATCACAAGCCTGATATGTTCATCATGCTAGTAATAGGGTTCACACCTGCATCCTTGCATATTCTACAAACCCTTGCAGACACAGGCTGGACAACATCCATCATGACAGACTATGCACATATTAAGGCCACATTGTCATCCATAAGGGCCCCTGGTCCTGTGGCCTAGGCAATCAACTGAAACCCATCTCCATGGAGCCCCTTACAATTTGATTTTCCACTCTCTTTAACTCAATCTTCTACCTTCTATCTCATATTTTTTCCTCCCTGGCACAAAAAGGACTTCATTCACAAGTTTTTGGATTTCCTCATCAACTCATCCATCTGACATGCCCACACATCCCATCTTCAATCCACTGGAGAATTCAAGCAAAAAAAACAAGAGACTTCTCAACCACATTGACACACTCAATGTGGTACAGCATGTCAACCAAAAATGACACTCCAAAGGGCACATCCCCAGCCTGGTCTTCTTAACATTAGCAACAATCCAATGCAAACCGCCCATACCTCAGGACTGGACTGACTACCTCGCCATCCTTCCTCTCTGCTCAGAATCCAACTAACAAACTGATTTCAGCCCAGTACAGAGAACATCAAACATTCGGCTCCTTCAAAGACTCCTGCATGGACCGCCTAAAGCTTGGACTCCTCTCAAGCCCTTCAAACTCCAAGTCTAATATCAATACTATTTCAATTGATTTGAACAATTTTCCAGAAAACCATATTCAAATACGTCACCACCCCCGGTATTCCAAAGACCTCTCCTAGAACTAATGCTCTTCTACAGCTAATGCTTTTTCTGCAGACAGGAACAGAAATCGAAAAAAAACAGAACTCCTGATGACCTCACACACAGAAAATGCTAACTGTACCTCATCCCGACCTAAATATCTAGCACATTCCTGAAGTTAAATCTGCAAAGTCAGAATTCCTGCTATTTACCAAGAATAACAAGCATGAAATAGCAGAAACCTCAATCAAAGACATGAAACTTAACAGCTTCAAACTTCCACTTTAACTCAAAGCCAAGACTCTTGGGTTCACCATGGACACCAATCTCGTACTCCAGGTACAAACTGCCAAGAAAACAAAGACTGCCTACTACCAACTCGTTCTATTGAAGAAAGTGAAACTGTTCCTCCTGGAAAGCAACATCAGCTCTACTGTTCAAGCCTTGTACTCTTGCATTTGGATGGTGGAACTGCTCTTCTGCCTGGCCTCCCGGACTTCACACTGCCCCTGGAAGGGGTTAAGGACATCCTACCCGCCACAGCACATCTCATCAAGGGCTTGAGGAAACGTAACCACTTCACTCAATCTGGACCTAACTCTACTGTCTCCCCTTGCCAGCTGCTCAATCTTCAAGACCAGCTGCATCATTTACAAAGCCATCATGGCCTGCACCTGTGCTCCATCTGTCCCACAGCTCATCATCTTTGGCGAAATTCAGCACAGCCGCAGCCAGGACACCATCAAGCTGGAAACAAAGAAGTGAGAAAAAGAAAAAAACTAAGGCAACAGGCCTTTTTCATCTATTTTCCCAGGATCTGGAGCAAAATACTCATATCCACGAGGACCCCTCAAATCCTGATCAATCAATCAATCAATCAATCAGTCATTTGAAAAGCGTACTACATACCCGGGAGGGTCTCAAGGCGCTGGAGGGCGCTACTGATCAAACAGCCAGGCCTTGAGCATCCTCCTGAAGGTCAGGCGGTCAGGCGAGGTGGGAGGGTGTTCCATGTCTTGGCGGCGAGGTGGGAGAAAGATCTCCCGCCGGTGGTTGTTCTTCGGATGCGATGGGACGGTGGCAAGTGAGAGGTCGGCGGAGCGGAGCTGGCGGTTGGGGATGTAGAAGGAGAGCCGTCTGTTGAGGTAGGCTGGGCCGGTCTTGTGGAGTGCCTTGTGTGCGTGGATGAGGAGCTTGAAGGATATCCTCTTGCTGACGGGGAGCCAGTGCAGGTCCCTCAGGTAGGGGGTGATGTGGCCGTGGCGTGGTACGTCGAGGATCAATCATGCCGAGGTCTTTTGGATGCGTTGTAGTCGTTTGATGAGCTTGGTCGGGGCTCCCGCGTAGAGAGTGTTTCCGCAGGATCCATCTGTAGATCTTTCGGAGCATGCGGAGGATGTTGAAGCAGGAGGAGGATACAGCGTTGACCTGCTTGGTCCTTGAGAGCGTTGAGTCGAGGATGATTCCCAGGTTGCGTGCGTGGTCGGTGGGTGTCGGGGCTGCTCTCAGTTTCGACGGCCATAGGGAGTCGTCCCAGTCTGAAGGGTTGGTGCTGAGGATGAGGACCTCCATTTTGTCCGAGTTCAGCTACAGCCGGCTGGTCTTCATCCAGTCAGCGACGGCCTTCATTCCTTCGTGGAGGTTGGCTTTGGCGGTGATGGGGTCCTTGGTGAGGGAGAGGACCAGTTGAGTGTCGTCGGCGTAGAAGATTATGTTGAGATCATGCTGTCGGGCGACGTGTGCTAGCGGGGCCATGTAAATGTTGAACAGTGGCGGGCTGAGGGACGATCCTTGGGGTACGTCGCAGATGATCTCGGAGGTTTTGGACCGGAAAGGGGGAAGGCGGATGCTCTGGGTTCTGCCGTAGAGGAAGGAGGTGGTCCATTCCAGAGCCTTGTCTCGGATCCCTGCGGCGTGGAGGCATGCACATAGTGTGCGGTGGCATACGGTGTCGAAGGCGGCGGAGAGGTCTAGGAGGATGAGTGCTGCGGTATTGCCGTTGTCAATCAGGGTCCTGATGTCGTTGGTGGTGGCGATGAGGGCAGTCTCAGTGCTGTGGTTGCTGCGGAACCCTGACTGGGAAGGGTCCAGGATTCTGTTTTCTTTGAGGTATCGGGTTAGCTGTCTGTTGACGATTTTCTCGATGACCTTGGCCGGGAAGGGGAGTAGAGAGATGGGCCGGAAGTTCTTGAGGTCTCCTGCGTGTGCCTTGGGTGTTTTCAGAGGGGTTGGATCTCGGCCTGTTTCCAGCTCTCTGGGAAGGTCGCGGTCTCTAGGGGGAGATTGATGACATTGCGCAGGTGGGGTGCGATGGAGCTGCTTGCTTTGTTGAGGATGTCGTGCGGGAAGGGATCCGACGGGGAGCCGGAGAGGATTGTGCTCATGGTCTTGATGGTGTCATCGATGCTCACGCTAGCCCAGGCTAGCAGGGGGTCGTGGTCGATGGTGTGCGGAGGGTCTGTTGTGTTGCTGTCTGTTGGGGCTGTCAGGGTGTTGAAGCTGTCGTGGATGTCTGCTATCTTGCGGTGGAAGAAGGTGACGGGGGAGTAGCACAGGGCTTGCGACGGTGGGATGTTGTTGGTGTTGGAGCTGGGGTTGGAGAGTTCTTTCAAGATGTTGAAGAGCTCCTTGCTATTGTGTGCGTTGTTGTTGAGGCGGTCTTTGAATGAGGTTCTCTTGGTAGTCCTGATGAGGTGGTGGTGGTTGCGGATGGCGTCCTTGTGTACTGCACGGTTGTCCGGAGTTTGTTTTTGCTGTGCCATTTCTTCTCTAGTTTCCGGCTGGCTTGCGTGGAGGCTAGGAGTTCTGGGGTGAACCAGCTGGCCTTCTTGCTGGTGTCTCTGTGGGGGGGGGGTTCTTCAGCGGGGCGAGGGTGTTGGTGCAGTCCTTGATCCAGCGTTTGAGGCTGTGGGCAGCGTCGTCGGTGTAGGAGGGTTTGGTGGGTTTGGTGGGTGGGCTGAGGGCGAGGTTTGCATGTAGTTGGTCTTCAGTGACTTTGCTCCAGCAGCGGCGGGGGATCTGTTGTGTGTGGTGGGTTTCTGGAAGGTGAAATGGATGCATCGATGGTCGGTCCAGAGGAGTTCAGAGGTGTGGCTGACGGAGACATGCGGACTTGAGGAGAAGACGGGGTCGAGCGTGTGGCCGGCGGAGTGGGTGGGTGTTGTGACGAGTTGCTTCAGTCCGAGGTTGGCGAGGTTTTTGATTAGGGTTGTGGAGTTGTTGTCGTTGTTCCCAATGTGGAAGTTCAGGTCTCCGAGGAGGATGTAGTCAGTGGAGGTCAGGGTGTGTGTGCTGATGAAGTCGGCAATGGAGTCGCTGAACTGAGGGCAGGGTCCGGGGGGTCGGTAGACAAGGGTGCCTCTGAGGGTGGAGTTGGGGTCTGTGTGGATCTGGAATTCAGGAAAGAATTAATGGTGTACCTCTTCATTGAACATTGAGTCATAATGCATTAACAGTCCACATACCAGCTAACTCATGATGCAGTAACAGTCCACAAACCAGTCACTTGTAAATTGGATCCCTTTCTTTCATCTGTACTAATGCTTTTGGCTAGATTCACGCTGTAGAAATTCCACATACAGTCAACAGTGGCGGGGTATAACACTGGCAAGGTGTTTCCCTGCCATCTTCTTCTTATGATCTAATATCTGAAAAAAATGCATCCAACAAGAGCAGTATTGGCTCCACCCGGCCACAGAGGCGTTATTTCCGGTAGGCAGACAAAATATCGAAATTAAAATATCGATATACAATAATATCGATGTTTTAATTTCGACAGTATAGAATATCGATGTCCAAAATATCGACAGACAGAATATCGTTTTTTTAAGGTATGTATGTTACTAATATCGAATTTTACTAATATCGAATTTTTTTTTAGTGTTATGTATTTTATTATGTTGTTTATATGTTTGTTAAACAACATGTTTTGTAATGTATGTTAGAAAATTTGTAAATTTGTTTACATTTTGCGTTTTAGTATCAGAGCGGGTTGTGGGTTTATAGGGGAATAGGGTGGGAAGTAATTTAATAATAATTAATTAATTAATATATGTTTGTAAATATTTGTAATTAATAATTAATTGGTAATTAATATTAATGAGTTAATTAATTAATATAATTTTGTAAATATTTTTAATTAATAATTAATTGGTAATTAATTAATATTAATTAGTTAATTACATTAATTAGAGTAATTTTTTATATATATACTTTTTTGTTATTGTTAATTAATTAATTGGGAAAAAATAATATTAATTATAAAATTTTATTAATTACAGCTAATGTGCTAATATATTTACTTTATTGTTATTGTTAATTAATAATTAATTAGTAATTAAATAATATTAATTAATTTTGGGTAAAGGAGTATTTTTAGGGTTCAGGGTCAGTTTTCAGTTTTTGGGTAAAGGGGTATTTTTAGGGTTCAGGGTCAGTTTTCAGTTTTTGGGTAAAGGGTTATTTTTTGGGTTCAGGGTCAGTTTTCAGTTTTTGGGTAAAGGGGTATTTTTAGGGTTCAGGGTCAGTTTTCAGTTTTTGGGTAAAGGGGTATTTTTAGGGTTCAGGGTCAGTTTTGGGTTTTTGGGTAAAGGGGTATTTTTAGGGTTCAGGGTCAGTTTTCAGTTTTTGGGTAAAGGGGTATTTTTAGGGTTCAGGGTCAGTTTTGGGTTTTTGGGTAAAGGGGTATTTTTAGGGTTCAGGGTCAGTTTTGGGTTTTTGGGGTACAGTCGTACAGGGTAAAAATAAAATAAATTTAAATTAAATCAATTAAATGAAATTAAAAAAATAAAATTACATTAAATTATTATGTTTTTAATTTATTTTAAATGTATATGTATTAGTTTTATTTTTTTAACTATGTTTTAATATTTTTATTTAATATTTGTAAAATTATATGTATTTTAAAATTATTGTTACATTATTATTAATACATTTAAAAAAACGATATTTTTAATTTCGATATTTTTGTACTACAATATTAATTTTTCGATATTTTTGTACTTACCTTTATGAAGATATGACTCCGATATTTTTGATTTCGATATTTTTGTGTCGATATTTTTGTATGTAGATATTCTGTCTGTCGATATTATGTCAGACATTCGTTATTTCCATAACAACCTTCTAAGGGTTCTACTGCTCAGAATCCATAGGTTCAAATGAACAAATATATATAAAAAGGGAGTGCTTAGGAAGTCTCATATTTTTTTAATCTAAATTTAAATTAACTCAATACAATGTTAGTCCAAATTCTATGTCATTCTTCTCATCGATTTCAATATAATGCAGGAGCCAAGGCATGATATTTCAAAGCAAACTTATTCTTTATTCTTTACAAAATCCAACAGCAGCCCAGCCAACGTGTTTCATCCCTAACAGGGGCTTCATCAGGGATTAGAAAAATGATTGTTCTTCTCTCTTTTAGTGATGCTTTTCTGGATAGAAATATCTCACACAAATTGATTTTGTAAAGAATAAGTTTGTTTTGAAATATCGTGCCTTGGCTCCAGCATTATACTGAAATCTCAGTAAAAGAATCTCGGTGTTTGAATGATCACTACATCAAGTCAAACTTGGAATAATACTTACTTGGCTTCCCAAGCTATTTTTCTGCATTGGCTGGACCTGAAAGAAGAAGCTCCATGATTGCAATAAGAATTTGTATTTAGTTAATTTAATATAGATTTTTTTTAAATGTGGGCTTTCTAAGCGCTCCCTTTTTACATATATTTTTTCATTTGAATGTACTTTTTTTTTTTACTTTTGTCATACATCATATTTTGTGTTTGCTGTAAATGCTTATTTGTGCGTTCTCTCTCTCTCTCACATCAGACAATAATCCTTATTCAAGTTTTATGCATTATTCGATGGCAGACCTGCCTTCCCGCTTTCTCGACATTGGCCAAAGTTTCTTGTTTATTGATATTGTTCATATGGCTTTCTAGTTCTTTTCTGCTAAGTCAACAAGCTGTTTAGTGTTAAATTGCCTCCTTGACCGTCTTCCTCTTTACGGTTCATACATACTCATCCTGAGACAGAATGCACATTAGTACTCATTAAATATCACCACTTAACAATCCTCATTATCGCCCACATCACTCCAGGCTTCTTTCTCTGTTGGTTTCTGCCAGGCCTTTGCAAGTGCATAGTGCAGGTGAGGTCTATGGGTCCTCCTGATTTAACCCTTTCGATGCTCATGACGAGCTCAGCTCGTCATGATGCACAGTTGAGCTGTGCTGATGACGAGCTGAGCTCGTCATGACACCAGCAAAATGGCAATTTCCAGCACAGGGGGGGGAAAACGCCTAGCAGCCAAGGTGTTAATGGGTAAAGGTGGAGGGCCAGAATATATAAACTTGGGAAAAGGGCAAGATTTACAAAAGAAAAAGCTTTATTCCCAGTTATGGACTAGTAGGTCATCTGTCTCAGGGTGAGGAGGAATCACCTCACATATATAAGCACTGTGATGAGAAAAAGTAGAAGTTAGAGTAATGAAGGTTACCAGTACCTAATCGGGGCATTAGTCCGTTTCTCATATCTTCACCTGCATCATTGGCATTGACATGTGGATCCAGTCACTGACTTTCAAAGGCAACATATCCTAAAGGCAAAGCTTCTCCCTAGTACCATACAGCTGATACTGAGCATGGCTTTGGCTATTTTCCACCAGTATGTCCACAGGAGAGAGCAAGGTGTGAAAATAGGAGATGGTGCTTGTAGGCGGTATTTTTTACACTAAGGGGTTCAACTGTGATAATGAAGCTATAAATTGACGTTTATTGAAGGTTTTCTTGACTAGAAAGAAGAAAAATAAAAACAATGGAAATTATGTTGAGATGAGGCAGCAATAAGTCATTGTTCATGTATAGTGAGAAAGACTACTATGGCTTACAAAAGATTTGTTCTAAGTTTCACCCAAAGCTAGTTTGAAGATCAATTAAAGATAATTTGGCAAATTTTGAAAACGTATTTGTGAGACTAATGTGAACCCAGTATCCAATATGTCCACAACATCTCTTGTGGACAGCAAGGACCTAGGTGCAAAGTAAAGCCAGCAAATAAAAATACCCTCAGCTTGAACCATACCTCTAATGACAGTGAGCACACCGAATGAGCAAACCCAACCATTGCCTAGAAGTCCCTTCTACCTTTCCTCCTTCAATCCAACTATCCGTTGTTCCTTTCATCCTTCTAATAATCCATTCATCTGCCATGCCTTTACTTTTCCATGTACCCATCAATCTGATCATCCTTTCTTATATATGTCCATCTATATATCCATTCATCCATCCTCTCACGCCGTCACCTATCAATAAATCCACGTATTCATCTATTCATCCTTTCACCCACTCATCCTTTCACACTTCTAAAAATCCATCCATCTGTCCAATCCTTCATGTTTCCATCTGTTCACCCATCCGTTCACCCCTTCACGTATTCATCCAACAATATATCCAGGTATCCATCCTCTCACCCATCCTTCCTTTCCCTATTCAGCTCTGCCCATTGTTTATCCTTCCATCCACGCACCTTATTACTTATTGATCCTTTACCCATTCAATACATGCTTTTACCCTTTAGGATGGACCTATTTTTTGAAACATCTACCCATTCATTTTTTATAATCTTTCCATCCTGCATTTCAACTTGTCTTCCTTATTTTCTTTCACATTTCCATCCTTCCTTTCAACCTTCCCTTCTCCTCCAGCTCATTTTTCCTCTTTCTATCCACTCATCTTTTGTCTCCCATCTTTACTTTTAATTTCGTGCCATTTTTTCCTATGCTCACTTTTCCTACTTGACCCTTTCTCTGCCTTTTGTCCTATTTTCTTAATTTCTCGGAATACTTTGCTGTGCATGTCAGCCCACCCCCACGCCTCCCTGTCATGGTATTCCCTAACAGTATAATGTAGGAGCGCTTTGTCTGCAGACCCGCACACCAAAACACACAAGATGATGGATGGAATGTTGCACAATGGCAAAACATTCACCCCCAGTCACATATCTGGGTGTAATCCATTGCTATTTTGCTCACCAAGCCACCCCAGTTCAGACATGGCCATATGCAAATCAGTCTTGACCCTGTGCCTCATGGGAACAGTCCAGCCCGAACTGCCAAGCTATGTCTTCCCTGGACGGGAATCAAGCATCCTGGGACCGGTTTCTGGCTATCAGCCTTCATCAACCAGGATAGCTTGAATCCAGTGGCATGGAGAGCACGGGACCCGCACACGGCCCATAAACATCAAACTAACGTTGTAATGGGAGCCAGATCCCCAAAACATTTGGGCCCAGTGGCAGTCCCCGCTCAAACTGCTCAAGTGTGAGGGGGGAGTTCAGTACAGCACTGGGAGCAAGGACCCTTCTTCTGGATTCCTGGAATTAAAACGATTCTAGCAATGAAGTAATCTTTCCTTAGAGCTGTAACCAGCCTCTGAGACTATTTCCCACCTCTACTAAGAATGAAACCAACTCTCCCATCATTCAAGAAATTGCTTGAAAAACAACTCTTTTGAAAGAATCACAAATTCATAGTTTTGCCTTATGTTTTTCTCCTTTTTTGACTACTGTCACAATTACCACATCATTCAAATGAAATTCTCAGATTTCGTTGGTTTAACACATTACCTTTCAGCTGCATCCTCTGTATGTTTTACTCCTAAAATAAGGTATTTTGTTTTTGATTAAAGCAGAACAAGTAAGTGCAAGGGGCCTAAAGTTCTGGCCCGCCGCAAGCACGGCTGAGTGTCTGGGGTGTCCACCACCACTGCCAACTTAATTCCACCTCATGCCTTTTTTCCACCACCCACACTACCAACTTCTTTTTCTCCCTCCTGCCAGTTGTTTTTTATCCCTGCTTTCTCCCTTTGTCACTACTTTTATCAAGATCTCCTCCTCCTTCTCCTCTTTTCTCCATTTTCTGCCTTTCACTTTATTGCTCATGGTCATAGTCCGATGATAAAAAATGATCCCTGGTGCCCAACATCTGCAATCACCCGCACAGATGTATTGCTTATGTTAATGCATGTATTGCACAGCAGCACCACAGAAAACTGTTAGATAGATAAATAAATAATACACTTTGCATTTAAGGTTGCACACCATGGCAAGGTTTGGTGCCCGGAGCATGATATATCAACATGCCTAGCCCTTCTGTCATGCATGTGCAGACTGCTATCTTACTGTGTGTCTACTTTTATTTCAGATGGATGGAGACTTGAGAATGCCTGGCTTTCCTGGGCCAGAAGGCCCACCAGGCAACCCTGGACCACCAGGAACTGCTGGGCCACGTGGACCCGAAGGACCTCAGGGCCCCCCAGGACATCCTGGCCTTCCAGGATTTCCGGGCCCTCCAGGAGCTGATGGATCGGAGGGGCCTGTAGGGCCCCAAGGGCCCATGGGACACCCAGGAATGCGAGGCTATCAGGGCCCCGAAGGCCCTCAAGGAATTTTGGGACAACCAGGACCTCCGGGCCCCATTGGACCAAAAGGGCCAGAGGGGAAATTGGGGGATGAGGGTCCCCGGGGCCCCCCAGGCTCAGCAGGAGTGCCAGGCACTCCCGGGCCCCAAGGAATCCAAGGACCACAGGTAATACCTAGTTATGTTGATAAATTGATTCCATTTCCAGTAATGATGTCCATCCACAGAAGCCTGTAAATCACTTTCAAAATCTAATGCCTATTTTCCATCTCATTTATCTGATGAAAGCTTAATTTCCATTATTAACTTATCTACTTGCCAGTTTGTCTAAGGCTGTTGTACAGTCAGCTGCTTAAAATGTTAAAAACTGAAAGCAGAGTGCGATGCCAAGGGGACAGCAGTATGATATTGCTGCAGAGAGTGAGGATTACAAGAAGAGGGGGAATGAGCCTTGGCATCTGCAATAACCGAGGGACACAATGTGTTCCACAACTTACAATAGAGAGTAAATGTTTGAAAAAAGTCTGACGAAGAGGAGTTAGAATTGCATGATGGTAGGAGCTGAGAGTGCCCGCCCCTGCGAGGTGATGGGGGAGAAGTAATCAAACAATCTGGATTATCTGCTTATGCTCTTACTTGGGACGCCTTTAGAAGATGTGGCAGACACCAGAAAATGAGTTCATAGTGGAAGGTGAGGTCAGGAATGTCTCACCTGTACAGCACCTATCGTGGTGAAATTCCTTCTAATGGGATCTGGTGTGAAACATGCGACACCCACTCTGCATGGAGCACTCACATCTTTCAACAGAGGTTGATGGTCTTTCATCAAAAGCAGATATGTAAAAGTTAGGTATGTTCCATATCCCCCGGGCCACCCTTTGAATCAGAGTATTTTGGTGGTGATAAGTCACAACAGACAGAGATCGGGTCGGTAGAAGAGACGTTCAAATGTGCATTATTCCCCAGGCTCTGCATTTTGTTAGAGCCCCGCACACTCCATAAGCCTACTTTGTTTATTCGTGGTCGCTATCCCTGCTAAAACCACGAGATGGCACCAGATACTGACATACCTGTGTTTTCTCCTTCCCAGAGAGCATTTGTTTAACTCCTTCGGTGCTCATGCCGGCTCCCGGCCGACATGAGTCCAGAAGGGAAGGTGTTGGTATATTCCTTATGTTGGAGCACCATCTAGAGCAAGTCCAGTAGAAAATGTGTTAGAATAGTAGCGCACAATGCTTTCCAATGGGGTGACCAGATGGCCGGGCTTCCCTGGAAGTCCCGATGATGTGTCATTTGCCTCCCCGATCCGAGCGAGGCCTCCAGGAGGTCGGGTGTCTCTGCGCCCTGGGTCCCCTCCGTCACTCGGTGCGTGCGGGTTCCCAGAAAGAGGGCAAGACTTCCTCCGGATTACTAGGGGCAGGGTATGCCCAGACACCCCACCTGGACTGGCAGTTCTCTGCCGGGGACCAGATGGGCTATTCTCGGACAACACCTCTCCTCCGTCCGGGGGGCTCCGGCCCACGGCATGGTAAAGTGCCCGGGACAGGCTCCACGGGTCCCGGGTAGTCCTCCCCAGGGCGCGGGGGCTCCCTCTTCCAGGCCAACGGCGTGGCAAAATGCCCAGGATGGATTAATAAAGGCACCCACCTCAAAAGTAACTGCAAGGTCAGGGAGAAGGGGGAAATAAATAACAATCAAACTATACAAAGATAGTATCCCTCTTGACCTATATTGCTTTGCATAAGGCTTATTGAAAGCTCATACCTGGGATACACAAAAAATGCTCTACTACACATAGAACTGATGTTTCATTTATACTCATTTTATTTCATTTTTGTAACTTTTTTTTATAAAGAAACATTTTGTTGTATTCCTTTTGCCTTGTATTATTACATAGTTACATTTGTGAATCAATCTACAATTTCATTATATATAATACTCAAAAAGAATTATATAAACAACTTTACAAAGGGAAATATATAACAGTCTTTTTCGATGATGCAATTTATACGCAAATAATACACAATCCCCCAGATTCATCAAAGTCCTGTTTTGCGAGTCCTTAATAGCGATTTTTAAGGAATCGCTATTAAAGACTCGCAAAACGGGATGCATGTAGAAATCGCAATATTTCTTGTGATTTTTACTGCTTCCTTATTTGCGATTCGCTAATTGCTAATCGCAAATAAGGAGTGGCTTTCCCATTCATTCCTAAAGGCCCATATGAATGAATGGGGAGTCATTCCTCATTTGCGATTTGCATCCAATGGGGCGACCAGAAGGCTGGTCTTAGCTAGAAGTCCCCATGAGGCACCATTTGCCTCCCTGATTCCAGCGTAGGCTCCAGGAGGTCGGGCACCTCCGCACCCTGGGTCCCCTTCGTTACTCGGTGCGAGCAGGTTCCCAGAAAGAGAGGTAGCCTTCTTCCGGATTACTAGGTGCAGGGTATGCCCGTACACCCCTCCAGGACTGGTGGTTCTCTGACGGGGACCAGGTGGGCTATTCTCGAACAACACCTCTCCTCCTTCCGGGCCACGGCATGGCAAAGTGCCCGGGAAGGGCTCCATGGTTCCCAGGCAGTCCTCCCCCAGGCGTCCGGGGCTCCCTCCTCCAGGCCAAAGGCATGGCAAAGTGCCTGGAATGGGCTCCATGGTTCCCGGGCAGTCCTCCCCCAGGTATCCGGGGCTCCCTCCTCCAGGCCAATGGCGTGGCAAAGGGCCCGAGATGGGCTTCATTGTTCCCAGGCAGTCCTCCCCCGGGCATCCGGTCCTGAGAGCTCTGGTGGTCCTCCCTGTGCCTGAGGCTCAGCCGGGGTCCCCGAGCCCCCAGGCAGCGGAGCCCCCGAGCCCTGCCTTGCGTGAGCAGGTGGGAGCCCTACCGCAAAAGCTTGGGGTGGGCAGCTGGGAGTACTTTTGGTCCCGGCCATCTGGTCGCACCTTTCCCCTCGGCCATCTGGTCGCACGCAATGCATTCCAATTGGGCGACCAGATGGCTGGTCTTCCCTGGAAGTCCCGATGAGGTGCCATTTGCCTCCCTGATTCCAGCGTGTGCTCAAGGAGGTCGGGCACCTCCGCGCCCTGGGTCCCCTCCGTCACAAGGTACGCGCATGTTCCCAGAAAGAGAGGTAGCCTTCTTCCGGATTACTAGGGGCAGGGTATGCCCTGACACCTCTCCCGGGCTGGCGGTTCTCTGCCAGGGACCAGGTGGGCTATTCTCGAACAACACCTCTCCCCCGTCCGGGGGGGGAGGGGCTCCGGCCAACGGCATGTCAAAGTGCCCGGGACGGGCTCCATGGGTCCCGGGCAGTCTTCCCCGGGCATCCAGGGCTCCCTCCTCCAGGCCAACGGATTGGCAAAGTACCCGGGATGGGCTCCATGATTCCGAGGAAGTCCTCCCCCGGGCGACCGGGACTCCCTCCTCCAGGCCAACGGTGTGGCAAAGTGCCCGGGATGGGTACCATGGGTCCGGGCATCCGGGGCTCCCCACTCCAGGCCAACGGTGTGGCAAAGTGCCCGGGACGGGCTCCATGGTTCCCGGGCATCCGGAGCTCCCTCCTCCAGGCCAACGGCGTGGCAAAGTACCCAGGACGGGCTCCATGGTTGCCGGGCATCCGGGGCTCCCCACTCCAGGCCAACGTTGTGGCAAAGTGCCCGGGACGGGCTCCATGGTTGCCGGGGAATCCTCCCTGGGCGTCCAGGGCTCCCTCCTCCAGGCCAACGTCATTGCAAATTGCCCGGGACGGGCTCCATTGGTCCCGGGCAGTCCTCCCCCGGGCGTCCGGGGCTCCCTCCTCCAGGCCAACGGTGTGGCAAAGTACCCAGGACGGGCTCCATGGTTCCAGGGCATCCGAGGCTCCCTCCTCCAGGTCAATGTTGTGGCAAAGTGCCCGGGTCGGGCTCCATGGTTCCCAGGCAGTCCTCCCCAGGGCGTCCCGGGCTCCCTCCTCCAGGCCAACAGCGTTGCAAAGTGCCTGGGACGGGCTCCATGGGTCCCGGGCAGTCCTCCCCCGGGTGTCTGGGGCTTCCTCCTCCAGGCCAACGGCGTGGCAACGTGCCCAGGACGGGCTCCATGGTTCATTGGCAGTCATCCCCCGGGCATCTGGGACTCCCTCCTTCAGGCCAACGGCGTGGCGAAGTGCCCGGGACGGGCTCCATGGGTCCTGGGCATTCCTCCCCCGGCGTCCAGGCCCAAGAGCTCCGGTGACTGCCTTGGAAGTCCTGATGAGGGCTCATTCGCCTCCCGGATCCCAGCCAGGGCTCCAGGAGGTCGGGCACATTTGCGCCTAGGGTTCCGTGAGCCTCGCGGTGTGCGCGGGTTCACAGAAAGAGAGGTAGCCTTCTTCTGGATTACTAGGGACAGGTCCAGAGGCCCCAGGCTCAGTCTCCTGGCCTGACGCTCCGCCACGGGCCCAAGACGGGGTTTTGGGGGGCCTGGGGAGCATCCCCCTGCTTGGCTGAGTTCATGAGGCCTGGCCAGGGCCCCGGAGAGGGCGACCTCCCCACCCCGGGCTCCATCCTCAGGCCTGCCGCATGGCAGGGGGGCCGGGACTGTGCCCCGCGGGCCCGGGGATGCTTCCTCCATGCTTCCTGGCCCTGGAGCCCCAGCTGAGTGCAGGGTCGGGAGCTCCGACTGTGGGCTTCATCCCCCGTCCTGCCGCTGTGTCGGTCCCCCGAGTCGGGGTTCAGCGGTGCCCGGGGAGCTCCCCTCGCTGGGCTGGGTCCAAGAGCTCTATCATGAGCACTGCAGTGCCACGCCCAAACCCATTTGACCCCCGCAGCGAAGGGGTTATCTTGTACTCAGGTGCTTGTGACATGCGGGCCTGCATTTCGTTGTTGACCCGTTGAGCTCTGAAATGTCTCAGCAGAGAAAGTAAAGTCTTGGCTGGTTAGACCGATCAGGAAAAGAGGTGGGCGCCCACACACAGTGCACGAGAAAAGGAGCCAGAACGGGGGCATAATTAGAACCAGTTGAAAGGAGAGAGAGCTATGCTTGGACAGAACAGAATAATTCTAAAAAAAACATACACAAAAAATGAATAGCTAGAAATGAAATAGAAAGAGAGAGAATGGGTAAACGTGTGGAAATCACAGAGACTTTGAAAATGGCACAGAGAACAAAGTTGCCAAAGGAAGAGGCACAGAAGAGATAAAGACAAGAACAAAGAGCTGGACCAAGAGAAAGCTAAAACGAGACGTTGAGACAGAAAAAGCAGCATGTTGGGTGACAGAAGTCCTAGACAAACGCAAAAGACATGTAAAATTATGTTTTATGTCACACTAAAAGAGAAACATACCCAATGTTGTTCTTATTCCAGGATTATTTCCCAACTAAAGCCCTTACTAGCAATGTTACATGTGTAGAACGCTGCCTTTCAGAAATGTGCAAACATGAAAAATCAGAATTGTTTCTGTTCTTTTACAACAGGGGCCCGAAGGTCGTCCAGGAGAGCCAGGTGCCAAGGTAGCGTGCCCAATAAATATATGTATGTATGTATGTCACCTGCATTTCAGTGGATCTTGTGGCATTGCTGTTACAGCTGTGGCTGTGCTACTATAATATCAACTGCTAAATATAATAGTATGAAATATTTTGGGCCTCATTTACAATATTTCGACGCATGGCAGCGCAGCAAGTCTTCCTGCGGCGCTGCAGTGCGTCACAAGAAAAGGGGAGGAATGTGACGTATCTACAAGATACCGGGAATTCTTGTCTTTTTCCCCTGCACTAGCTCACAATGGGCTGCCATGCGCCAACACAGGCACCCTTGCGCCATAGTGCAAGGATGTCTACGTTGTAGATGTGATTGTCAATGTGCAGGAAGGGACGCCTTTACAAGAGGTGTTTTCCTCTTTCTATGTGTGCTGCAGAACACAGCACACATAAAAAAGGAACAACTAGGAGAAATAAAGGTATTTCTCCTCGTTGCACCTCCTTTACGCCTCCCCAAAGGCGTAGGAATCTGACGCATTCTCAGGTTTCAAAACCTTGTAAATCTGGGACGGCATCATGTTGAAGGCTCCCTGTTTTCTGTTTTTACTGACTTTTATAGATAAATACAGACAGAAAACCATTTATTTTCTTGTCTGCATTTATTAACAGAAATTGGGTGCTTTTTGAGTGATTCTAAATACACGTTGCTATGACTGCCAGGCCAAATACTGTGTGCATTGATAGGTAAAGGGATTAAAAAAGAACAGAATTTTGGTAAAGAGGCTTAAACAGCAGTAGATATGCACAAGACTGATACTGAAATGTGCATATTTTCATATAAGTGCATTGATTTATCTTCTTCAGGTGTTGACATCACTGAAACCTGGCAGGCATTTAAGCATGACTGCATATTTAGTGGTTAAGTAAATGTGGAAATGTACCAGTTTCAGCTTTATATTTTCACAAAATCCATAAGAAATATGAAAAAATACAGATAAAGTTGACAAAAAAGAAATATGGATAAATACAGATGGAAATGTCAAAAAAAGAAATACCATAAAACCAGGAGCACTAATCATGTTCCATGGATGTTCAGTGGGTACACCCACAGCAACACCCACAGAACGCCCCTTTTATGCAGAGTAATGCGTGAAAGGGGGTCATATTTACAAGGGCATGAAAAGCCACGCAGGGTGACTTTATGAGATCTTGTAAATATGGACAGGCACACTGCGCCGCCAGTGATTCAAGAAAAGTGACGCACCAGCAGCGCATGTGGCTTGTCAATAAGCCCCTCTGTTTTGAAAAAAACATCAGCCACACAATAAACCACCAGGAACTTAGAGTAAATCTAATTGTAAGGCAACAATGGTTCACTATGGTATATGTATTAAACGATTGACTGATTCCTTAACTAAGAAAATATTGAATCACGCCTACAACCCACTCATATGGTAACTAACCAATATATTTAATTAGTTTTTCAATAAATAATTCAACGTCAGTATAGGATTTTTATCTCCAATGAGCTGTGTGCCAGTTATCGAATTTTTAACGATAAAACAGAAAAATGTGCTTAGTGTAAACATCAAACCTTCATCTCACTAAGCCATCTTACTAACTATCAGATGTACAGTACAGTAATCAGGTGTACATTGGTGCAAGCACTTTACCCAGCTTTCATTCACTTCTAGTTCGCAATAGAGAAACAGAGGCTTATAAAAATATAGTGGTACTAGAATTAGAAATTAAAATATAGTCGTTCTAGAGTTAGAGCGCTTTCCTGCAAGGCCATCTCCTTCAACTAGATCCCACCTACAGCTAGACAACAATGCTGCCCACTAGACCACACCTACCGCTAGACAATGCTATCAACTAGACAATACCTACCACTAGATACCAATGCTGTCCAGTAGACCACACCTACCACTAGCTACCAATTCTGTCCACTAGACCACACCTATCGCTAGACAACAATGCTCCCCACTAGACCACACCTCCAGCTAGACAACAATGCTATCAACTAGACCACACCTACTACTAGATACCAATGCTGTCCAGTAGACCACACCTACAACTAGCTACCAATACTGTCCACTAGAACACACCTACCGCTAGCCAACAATGCTGCCCACTAGACCACATCTACCACTAGACAACAATGCGATCAACAAGACCACACCTACCACTAGATACCAATGCTGTCCAGTAGACCACACCTACCTCTAGCTACCAATGCTGGCCACTAGACCACGCCTACCGCTAGACAACAATGCTATCAACTAGACCACACCTGCTACTAGACATCAACTAGACTAGACCTACCACTAGATACCAATGCTGTCCACTAAACCACAACTACCGCTAGACAACAATGCTGCCTACTATACCACATCTACCACTAGACAACAATGCTATCAACTAGACCACACCTACCACTAGATACCAATGCTATCCAGTAGACTACACCTACCTCTAGATACCAATGCTTGACTAGCCAACCCTACCGCTAGACAACAATGCTATCAACTAGACCACACCGACTACTAGACAGCAACTCTATCAACTAGACTACACCTACCACTAGATTCCAATGCTGTCCACTAGACCACACCTACTGCTAGACAACAAGACTGTCCACTAGACTACTCCTACCACGAGATACCAATGCTGCCTACTAGACAACACCTACCACTAGCTACCAATGCTGTCCACTAGACCACACCTAGCACTAGACAACAATGCTGTCCACTACACCACACCTACTACTAGCTACCAATGCTGTCCGCTAAACCACACCTACCACTAGCTACCAATGTTGTCTGCTAGACCACACCTACCACTAGACAACAAGGCTGTCCAGTAGACTACATCTACCGCTAGATACCAATGCTGTCTAGTAGACCACACCTACCGCAAGACAACAATGCTGTCCACTAAACCACACCTACCACCAGCTACCAATGCTGTCCACTAGAACACACCAACTGCTAGACAACAACACATTTCACTAGACTACACCTACCACGAGATAACAATGCTGTCCACTAAAGCACACCTACCGCTAGATAACAATGCCGTCCACTAAAGCACACCTACCACTTGATAACAATGCTGTCCACTAGACCACATCTACCACTAGATACCAATGCTGTCCACTAGACTACATCTACCACTAGATACCAATGCTGTCCACTAGACCACACCTACCACTAGATACCAATGATGTCCACTAGACCACACCTACCACTAGCTACCAATGATGTCCACTAGACCACGCCTACCACGAGATGCCAACACTGTCCACTAAAGCACACCTACCACTGGATAACAATGCTGGTCAGAAAAGCATACCTACTGCTAGACGACAACGCTGTCCACTAGAACAAACTTACTACTAGCTGCTGCCACCTGACCACATCTACCACTAGCTACCAATGCTGTTCACTAGACCACACCTACCACTAGATACCAATGATGTCCACTAGACCACATCTATCACTAACTACCAATGCTCTCCACTAGACCAGAACTACCACTAGATAACAATGCTGTCCACTAGATCACACCTATCACTAGCTACCAATGCTGGTCACGAGACCACACCTACCGCTAGACAACAATGTTGACCACTAGACCGCATTTACCACTAGATACCAATGCTGTCCACTAAGCCATACCTACCGCTAGATAACAATGCTGTCCAGTAGACTACACCTATCACTACCTACCAATACTGTCCACAACACCACATCTACTGCTAGACAACGCTGTCCACTAGACCATACCTACCACAAAATAACAATGCTGTGTACTAAACCACACCTACCACAAGATAACAATGCTGTCCAGTAGATCACACCTAATGCTAGATAACATTGCTATCCAGTAGACAACACCTATCCCAAGATAACAATGCTGTCCACTAGACCCCACCTTCTAGGCCACATCGCTTGTCACTAGAGCTGTGCAAAATATATTCCTCTCTCATTGCATCACTTCCTAGTTTCTGTATTCTTATCTCGCCTGCACTACACACACCACAGCTTGCAGATTACATTTTCATTTCAGTTTGGCATAATTTGTTGATATGTGTGGCATTAGTATGTGCACCTCTTCCATGATAGGCAAGCCCTGGCACTGTCCTTGCTACCCCTGGTGTAAGGACTTGCAAATGCAGCAGACACGGTATGGAGAGAAAGTAAGTGGGGCGCTTTAAGTCCCATTTTCTTTCAATACACACACTCCATATCCTTTCCTTAATACCACTGCAACAAATTGGAAGCTACTCAGGGTGGGACGGGGGTCAAAGATACGATATCATAAGGGGTCGAAGAGAACATTACTAGTCCTGGCATTTTGGTGAATCAGTGACAATGCAGTAATCAGGAAAACGACATCAGTTTAAGGGTACATTAGAAGCCAGCAGACAACAGTGGAGCATGGCTCACTCTCAGATCATCTCCTCTTCACCCCCAGGATCTCAGAGGTTGAAAATCATAAACGTAGGTCATCAGAAACTCCCCTGAGGGTGTGCCAGTTTCTGAAGGCAATAGGCGCTTCTGACACCTCTGCCTCTCTCGCCAGGTCCTTGCCATTGGCGGCAGGCACAGCGTGGGCATAATTAGAGGAGAAGGCTAGGGAAGGAGACAGGAGGGAGGGGGTTTGTGTTAAAGAGAGAGAGAGAGAGTATTTAAAGAAAGATGCATATGCAAATATGGCTATTGAAACAGGTTCAATAGCAACAGATTTAGAATTCCCTTTTGTTCTTCACAGGGAGAGAAAGGTGATCCTGGAGAGATTGGTGCTGAGGGAAGTCCAGGTCCACCAGGAGAGAATGGAGAGGCTGGTCCTCCCGGGCCTCCCGGGGAGGTTGTCTATCACCAGGTAAGTACTCATTAACAGTAAAATAATTACAAGGAAGGGTATGGGGTACAGCTGGAATAACAATATCTTCAGTAAATTTCACGCACATTGTTCAATCCATGCATTTAATACGCACAAATGTTCTTTAAGTTCCTATTAAAAGAATCAACATTTTCTTTATTCTGATTACTTTAGGTCTTTGAAGGATCTAATGGACCTTCAGAAGCTGTCCCTTTACAGGGCCTGCCCGGCAATCCAGGACCCAAGGTAAGCACAGCCATGGACGGACAGTGGATGGACAGATAGATTAACAGACGACAGGATGGGGGGATGTCTAGGCCATACCTATTTTTTGTTCTGGGTTATCACATTTTTATTTACCAATGAAGGCCTGTTTAGTTTTTGTGCAGATGGTGGTTCGGCCCTCCAGTGATAGTTTGAGTTTGATAGCATGTGTCCTTTTCTTTATGGAAAATATCTAAGGCTTTATTTATTTATTTATTTATTTTGTGTTCTTATATAGCGCCGGAATCTACCCCAAGAGGTATCTCCGGGCATAATAAAACATATCTATACTTGATATTGTTGCCCCTCCATTCCAGTAGTTAACATTTCGAAGAAAATTACACATATTTGGTGTGAAAAAGTTACAGGATTTTGAAAATGACACTTTTAGAAAGTTGGTATTTTCTTGCCTTAGCCATTTAGTGCCAGTAGCCTGTCCCTAGGTCACATGACTGGGTGCAGCTGACAGTTGGGCATTGTGTGTTCCTCCTAGTCAGGCATACACAATAAAGAGCTTAGGACATCACTGACAGGATGGGGGCACGGAGCTGGGCACAGCCATACTTGCACTTGAATGGGGTGTGTCCTTCCTCCACACAGAGGGCTGTATACCCTTTGTATTTAGTCTGGAGCCTGAACAGGGAGGGAAGGTTACTTGGTGACTTCAAAGGTGAACCACTAGAAGCTTCTCTGTGGAAATGTACCTTTTGAGGGGTACACTGGTGCAGGGTCACCCTTTTGTCCACGGGTCCAGAGACCAACAAAATAGAGATCGGTACTGGAGTTGGAATAAATGACACGTTTATTAATCACTCATGAGTAGGACCACGTCCACACAGCACGTTCAAGAGCTGCAAGGAGGTAGTACACTGAATTCACAAACTGTGTCCCTTTTATACCAGTTTTCTGCACTGTAAGCATGTGAACAGAAATAGGAAGATCACGTTTTAGAAATAGTTATCAGCAAACAAGGGCAGATGAATAATTACATGGTCAGCAAAGTTAGAGGGGGAGAAGAAATGCTTATGGCAGCAGTAAATGTTTGACAGTTAACATCTATGACCAGGTGCACTGGCAGCTACAAGCACGTACATTGCTTTAGCTGAGTCAGAAGTCAACTAAATAGATAACACAAGCAGAGTGAAAAGACGAGCAGCAGAGGACGGCAGAATTATGAAAAACACAAAATGGACACCACAGCCAAAATGACAGTGGCTTATGCTAAGTAAAATATTACACATTTCCACATCTCCACCACACCCCGAAAGCCACTGACTACAATAGGAAAAATAAAATGATAATAACGATACGTTGTTATAATTTTTTTTTTCCTCTTGAACAGTAGGGGGACACTCCTCCGCCTTAGTGGAGGAGCCCCCACTGGCAGTAACTCTTTACCTGTTGTGATAGGTACTTGATAGGCAGTGTACATGCTCCGGTAAGTTGTCCATTAAATTAATTCATTCACTTTTTATCTGGCCAAGCTTCACCCGGTGTCACATAAAACTTGCCCTTATATCATCAGGTCTTTGCGGGTAAATGAAAGTAGCAGTGAGTACTGGCGAATGCTAGTGGAATGAAGCTAGCTATAAATCAAATACATTGTATTACAATATAAAATGGCAAATTTCAAACACATTTTCAATATTACTTTTACCACTTTGAATTTAAATAAGCAGAACCACATTTACTTATAACTTCTGATTTGAATAGTAGCAAAATGAAAATCATCAGCTATGCCAGTATCCACAAAATAGCCAGTAGCATAAACATAGTTAAGCATTTTTTGTGTAAGGTTATGGAATAGAACCTGGATTTTCTTTAACATTACAGAGTGTACACTATTTAAACTAAAGAAGGCGAATTTGGTAGTGATCAAATAATTAACATATCCAATGTCACAATATACTTTGAAAGATTAGGACCTTATTATATGACTTTGGCAGTCTCGAAGAAGGGTCGCCATGCTGCTGCCCCACTCCGAGACCGCCAAAGCCATTAAAGACGACCCGCCAGAGTACAACTTATTTTTACTCTGGCGGGCGGTTCTATACCAATCCCACTGCTGTACCTTTGGAAAAGGCAGTGCAAAGGGAGCGTCAAAGATAGTTCATGCAGGGCATAGACTATTTAGTCCATGCCCTGCATTAACTGAGGGTGCATGCACACAGGGGGCATAACATGTGCCCCCTGCATGCAATCCATGGCACAGAGGTACCTCCAGGAAAAGTGTGGCGGTGAGTAAACACCTAATATGCTTGTGGATCCCTGGCGGCAGAAGTGGTCCCGTGGCGGTCCAACTGCCACAGTCCTAATGCGGCAGGTGGATCACCAGTCTGGCAGTCCGCAGACCGCCACCATGGGTTTGGTGGTTCATTGGACCGCCGAACTCTTAATAAGGGTCTTAAACTCACTTATCAGTTTTTAGAACTCTTCATTAAAAGACCCGTTGTCAAAGACCTATTGAGTGCAAAACCAGTCCTTAGAGTGGGCATCCGGTCCATTGCTTATCTTTAATTGGCGCTTGTGTCAATAACATTTTCTTGCTTCTAATTCAATGGCTTTCCTTCCTCTTCTCGGGGCCTGTTCACAACTGCACTTTGTAGTACGTTTAGTAGTATTACTACAGTACTACTCATGTAGTACAAACTGCTATTCACTAACCTTTAAATGAAGATCTATGCCTTTACCTTTCTGTGTGCAAATTTCCACCCTTACTGCAGAGCTCTCCACACACATACACATACATTTTTGTAGTAACTGTGGGAGGGTTGGGGACAAAAATCCACCCACAGAAAAATGAGCCCAAACTGCACTTCTCTACTTTCTACAGCCCCATACATTAGCAAAGCCAATAGGCCTGGTCTCATCTTTGGAACGCATCAACTTTGCTAGAGGGTTTAGCAATATGTTACTGTACATGCATTTCATATTTTAAGTAAATATTTTGAATGTGTTAACATTTGTAAAATGTCTTTGCTTTAGTGCAATTTTGTTATGAAATCAACTTTACTAATTATTGGCAAAGCCACGAGATCTTGACCATAAAAGGCTGGAACTACTTATGTGTTCATTACTTCTATGGTACATGTGAGCTGAGTCACATTTAGATGTCCAGGTGATTTCTAGTTGTGAGAGGATGTTCATAATGGGGCACAATTGGGAGCTCTGGAGTTAAGGCTGAAGGCAGTCAGTCAGTGGGCCATAACAGTGTTCTGTTCCGATTACATGCTAATCCTATCCCTGGCTTCTCTCCAGGGGGCACATAGTGAAAATCACATATGTACTGTTTGTAAGTACCAATTCTAATTTTTACAACAAAATCATGGCTGTTACTCATATATATCAAACTGCTACCAAGCACTTGCAAAGCCAGCAGGTCTAACTTGTTTTAGGCACATGTTTGTTGTTGTGTGATTTGTCTGGATGCAGTAGCAGAAAACTCACAAGGAGGCATCTAATGTTGGCCATGCAGCATGCTGTGTAATGCACAGGATTGCAGTTCACATGTTGTATGCCAGAACCTAAATTACTTAGGCCACACCCCTTTTAGAGACCCCATACACATTTTTCCATCTCACTAAAAGTAGTGTGGTCCACAATATTCATTTGCTTCAGACAGCTAAAAGCTACTAATAGGTTAGAACTAAAATATGTGATGTTGTAAAACTGCGCAGTTCTTGGAATCAAATCTAGAAAAAAGGAGCGACTACTTTGCTCCTCTGCAGCACTCAGGGTCAGACTGGGAACCCAAAGCAGCCCTGGCAATTTAATCGAACCTTGAGGCTAGGCAAGCGTGAAGCACTGCTGCTTAGGAAAACTGGCCCCCAGCACTACTGCTTTTGTTACTGGGGACCGATATGGCAGCATCGCTGCAAAACCGGTCCCTAGTCAAATAAAATGGCCCCAACACTCCGAACCCGGCGCCCCCCCTTCAAGCCTCCCGGGCAAACACCCAATGCCCACTACGGCCTGTCCGGCACTGGCAGTGCTCACTCCGCAGCGTCTCTGGAATGGGAGAATTGCTTCTGGTGTCAGAAAAGACAGTCATGCACTTCACTTCAGTGAATGAAAGGCAAAGGTCTGACCTCCTCCTCGGTGTCACCCCAAGTCATGGTTGCCCTTGGTGTCACAGCGCCCCTTTAGAAGAGGAGCTGCAGTATTTATTCCCGGGTCAAGTTGATCCAAAGTAGTGCATGTTGTTTGCTCCCTGGTGAAGCAGATTTAAATATTATCAGCTTCTCTGGGAGTCAAGTGCAAAGGGAGAAACATAGTTGCGCGACAGCAACATGGAGCACTGGTGTGGAATCAATATGGAGGACAGGGGGCATGCTCATGGAGGACCGTAGTTGGGGAAGCAAAAGGTGGGTAGGGGCTATATATGAGCCGTGCCATGGAGGGGTACGTAGGCTTCACCCAGCCTGACAGCCGCAGTGAGAGTTCCACTCAGGGCCAGTGCGTCACCGACGTCCAGGCGGTTCGTTAAGCGTCAGATCCCGCCCGTTGCACAGGGGGTATTCATAGCGTGGCGTCAGAACGTGTGAGAGTTTTAATCATGTTGTCACAGGTCTGTGCGGTGGGATACTTGCACTGTCCCGCCATCTTTTCCCTGCGCATGGTAATGCCTTCCGCCCGTACCCAGACTTCAAGGGACTTCACCCAATGCGATACTTCCGGTGGGTCCTTGAGGTTCCACCTTTTAGTCATAAGTCGTTTCTCTGTTATGAAGCCCAGATCCCAAAACCTGGACCTTGTCTTGTTAGTCTTAGTTCTCTTGTATAACCCCAGGATGCAGACCTCCCACCTGATGGGCACCTCAGTGTTAGTGCAGTTAGCCAGCGTTTCCGATATTGCACGCCAATAGTGTAAAAGCAGAGGACAAGACACCAGCATGTGTAATAGATCAGCGCCCAGGAGGCGACATCTCAGGCATTCAGAGGTATTGATGTTAAAGTATTTGTTGATCCTGTCTGGTGAAAGATACGCCCTGTGTAACATGTAAGTTTGTATGAGTTTGAATCGCGAGTTTCGCGGTATGTATGTGGCACCAGCCAGGATGCGTTCCCATTCTTTATCAGTCCAGGGATGGCCTCTGTCCTCCGCCCAATATGTGCGGAGTCTCTGCAATGGCTTCAAGATCTGGATGAGAAGGGCCTGCACCAGCCAATGTATCACATGTGATCCCTCCCCCATCACATACGGGTACTGCAATAACTGATGTGTCGGCGGCTTGTTAGCGATATCGCCCCATGCTAGTGTAAACGTTCGCTTAATAGCTGCGTGCAGAAGGAACTGGCTCACCGTCAATCCAGTATCAGCGGATAGTGACGCAAAAGGCAATAAGCTACCGTCCGCGTACAAGCCCCCCAGCGTCTCCACCCCACCTCAACTCAGGGCGCTCCACCCCCTCCTTCATGTAAATCCATAATTTACTCCTGCAGATGGTGCTAAAAGTAGTAAATGGACTACCAAGTGTAAGACTTAATTTACATGTGCAGATCTACTCAAGTGTAAAAGTACCTTTGTGAATAGAGCCTCTTGTGTTTGTCCCTCTCCTGGATCGTAGCTGTTTTACAGTGTTTTCCGAGTGGATGAGTAGTGCTCTTTCCTTTTTTACAATAGGGGAACTTATTTTTCTTTCAGTGTTCCATGGGAGTGTATATGTTTTTCAAGTTGACCGCCAATGCTTTCCCTGTGAGTGTTGCTTTTCTCACACTTCCTCCCTTGCTCTCCCATTCCTCCCTTCTCTCCAGTTGTTGTTCCCACCAGTGCTCCTGTTGGTGTCACCCCTCTCTTCTCTTCTGTTGGTTTTAGTTACCCCCATTATTTCCTCTGTTACCCCCCCCCCAACCCCCCCCGCCCCCCCCGCACTCCTCCTCTGCTTTTTGTTGCCTCACCCCAGATCCTCACTATTGCTCTCATGGCCCTCCCATTCCCTATATATATTTTGCATGGGTCAAGCATCAGGACACTGCTACCAGGCCACTTGCTCTTTTATGTTTGAGCACCCGTGCGTCCTCTTTTAAATTCAATACACTGTTGCAAAAAGACAGTCAATCAACTTATAAATCAAAAGACGCAATGGCTGCCGGTGCATTGCGACACACAGGCGTCTGTCCAGGGCCGGCCCTAATTCGGATTGACCAAGACAGGGCCCTGGGCAGAAAGAAAACTTGGTGTTTGTTGTGGGGGCTGGGACGTTGCAGTGTGACTACAGGAGGTGTGAGAAAGAAGGGAGGAAGGCAGGAAGTTGATGGGCGCTAACAATTACGCTGAGGTACATTGAGGGCTGATTACAAAGTCTTTAATAGGACCCTATTGAGACCAAGTGGGATGGACGAGCTGCCAGTTGCATGACATTAAGTCATGTAGCTCCCTGCTTTGCCCCTCGGATTTTCCCCGGGCCTGGGTGATGCACACCCACGCTCAAGGCCGGCCTGCTGCATCATAGTGTACACATGCACACACACTGATGGCCATCTTGGAATTCTTTTTGTTTCAGAGAACCTGTTTCAAAATGGTCATTCAAGCGTTCATTTTTGTCATGATGCAACAGAGGCCATCCTGAATTGGGGTTTATCATAAAAACAAAACACTACAGCATGACTACTGGTCCCTCCATTTAAGACACCACCAGTCATTTCTATTTTTGCTTTTACATATTTTTCACTATCTTTTACATGCAAGCAATGGCAACGCCAGTAGCTGTGCCCTCACATTTTAAATCCTAGGTTTATTGGCTTTGCCAAAGCTTGTTAAAATAGGAAGCTATAAGCATATATTGACCTTAAATGGGAAGTCAGTTTCATTTATTAATATCCAGTACTCATAATTCTAAAATGCAGAATTCAGAATAAACTGAAATGCTTTTGAACTTGTGTTAAGGGCTGAATTAGGACCAGAAAATAAACCAATAATTACAATCAGAATTAGCAATACCGCAGTCATTTGTAACTCCGGTGTGGGGTGGATTACTTCCCATCACAAGCTTTTGGAGAATAGTTTATATCTAGTAGCGGTCAACTTTGTCATCTTTCGACCTGTAGGCCTGTGGTAGGAGGACAGATGTTTCCTCCAAGGATTCTTTTAATTGGCAAAATGTCTTTAGGAGGCAGGCGCTTGTAGGAAAATATTCGTATTTTATGCATCAATGCTACTAGCAGGTCTCTGGAATGAATGACCAGGACAAAGTCACACAAAAAGTCCTATCTGATTGAGTTTTAACCCTTTGTATTTTTAATTGGTTCATTTTCATGTTGTAGTAACAAATTGTGAATATCACCAATGGAATTGTTTCTTTTTTTGACATTCCCATTATTTTTGTGTTCCCTTTTCTTGTTTTCATTTTCTTTTAATCTTTTGTTCTTTCAACGAATAGTCATTGTGTTCTAATTCCATTTTCTTTTTATCACTACCATTTAATTTTCTTTTCCTTGACGCCCCTTTTGTTCTCATTTTTGTCTGCTTTCTGTTTTGTTCTCTTTCTTCAGTTTTTATCTTTGGTTTCTCTCTTACATCCATTCGCTTTCTCTTTCCCTTTCAGGGAGAACCAGGTGAAAAGGGTGATCCTGGAGAAAAGGTTAGTGGCAATTACACATCAGAAAAAAATAGATATCATGACAAAAAAATAGCATTTATTGATGGTCCCTTGCATAGTTTATCTGTTTCTTTCATGCTATTCCATTTCACTGACTGATCGATTGGTATCACAGGCATGCGAAACTACATTTACAATGAAATACTTGGCCCCACAATGAGCTTTTCTAGGATTTTGCACGGTTAGCTTCCCAGGTGTGCTCAAAATGTTACCTATATGTGACATGTGACAGTCCCAGCTCCAGATACACAAGTGTTTCAGAAACCTACCTCCCATTTGTAGCAAAATCTCCACATTCTCCTTGTATTCTTTCTCTGCAGGCCTCGTTTTAAAAAAAGATGATTGCTTAATTGTTCTCTACTTTCTTTCTAGGGTGATAAAGGTGAACCAGGAGATCAGGTTTGCTTTTTCGCTACACTTTGCACAAGGACTGACTCAGTTCAATGTTGAAATTAATTTCAGTATAGCAAAAGCCCAATTGCAATGAAAAATCAACAATTAAAAGGTTGAAATATGTATATTTCAACATGTCATGCTCTTATAGAAATATGTTTTAATTAACTTAAAATGGTGCATATTTCATTACAGTCAGAAGTAGCCCTTCTGCAAGACAGAAGGTCTCCATGTGTCTTTAGTGCAACACACATAGAAGTTGCAAAACATATTTTATTTTATTGATTTTTTACGTGCAGGAAGGTATCCCAATCAATAAAATAAAATATGTTTTGCAACTTCTATGTGTGTTGCACTAAAGACACACGGAGACCTTCTGTCTTGCAGAAGGGCTACTTCTAAGTTGCAAAACATATTTTATTTTATTAATTAGTTGCAAAACATATTTTATTTTATTGATTGTTTTTGTGCAGGAAGGGATACCTTCCTGCACATAAACAATCAGTTGTGTTTTGCTGTTTCCATTTGTGCTGCACAGCACAGCAGACATGGTAACGGCAAAAATTAAACATTTCTCCACGTTGCGCCAGGGTTAAACCAGGTTTTCCCTGGTCTTTATTTTGAGATTGCACCATATTTACGCTATCCTTGTACATATAAGGCAGCACAAAATAAATGGGTGTTGTGGTGGAACCTTTTCATAGTAACATTCAATATTCACCTAGACCTTCCCTAAACCTACATCCTGATACCCAACACTCACTCTCTAGACCCAAGTAGGCAGGGGTGTCTAATCCCTCTATGTCAGCAGCATACCTTGTTCCTATAATGGGAATTTATTTGATAAGCAAGTTTATTTTGGTGACTTTTATTTATATATTACTGCTAATATGCAAATTGTTCTTACACTTAATTACAAGAAATGTTAACAAAATGATGCATCACTATGTGAAAAGCAAATCGGTCTTTTTTGCTATATTGTAGTGTGAAATGCATCCTTTCGCCAACTTTTTGTGTGAGAATGCATGTAAACAAAAGCACTATGAACAACAGCCGTTCACGTTCTGTTGTTCACATGCGTTTGCAGTTTTTTTTCTCCACAGATTGTGAATTTGCAGTACATTTCTAATACTAGTGGCACCTAATTACTCTAAATGGTGTCATTTTGGAATTAACACGTAATGATTATGAGAATTTCACCAGCGTAATTTAAATTTTGCCCAGGTCTCTTTACTGCACACAGGCAACTGAAGCATTGAAGGTCAGAGATTGGAATTGAGCTAGAGCAGCCAGCCCAGTTGCACACTGGCAAGTGGGCAGGCTGAAGATACATTGAAGGGTGGTAAAAAAGAGGTTGCAGGAGTCTGGTGTTCAGGCAGTATCGAATGTGGTAGCATTAGCAATCTCAACAACCTTCTTGCGCACAGAAGACAGTGAAGCATTAGTGGCAGCGCCCTACCTCTGATGGAAGGAGTAAGGTGGATAGCCGATTGCTGCCCTGCACTCCAACTGTGTGAGTAGCACAGTACCATGCACACACACATTTAATGGGGTAACATTAGCCCCCAAAGTGTGGGAAGCCCTAGCTCCAGGGGTGCCCTCTCTGGTACTGTGCATGGGCCGCAGACTCCGGGCCTGAGAGCTCCTGACTGGGTCTAGAGCGTGGGGAAGGGGGCTCTCCATATACTTTCATTACGCCACTGACATTCACATATGCTGGATGGGCCGTTAATTGATAGAAACCACCATATATTGTGACTAAAGAGTATTATGGTAGTAGCTTATTTCAGGGCACGAAATACAGACAGCTGCAATGCAATTACAATATGCAGAGTTTGTTATGAATGCTAAACGAGGCCCCTTACACCATTGAAACGTCACTTTTTGTGACGTTCTGTGGTGCAGGAGCCTGTTCCATATTTACAAGGCAGCACAAAGCCACTTTTTTGGCTTAATGCTGCCTGGTAAATATTGTCCCCTTTAACACAGTTTTCTGCATTAAAGGGGCAAGCAGTGAGTGTTGCTGGGGGCATTCCAAGCAACATCCATGGCATTTTACGAGAAACCATAAATCTGAGGCAGGGCAAAAAACGTTCGTCTCCCCTGGGGGAGGCGTTAGGGAGGCACAACGAGGAGAAATATCTTTATTTCTCCTTGTTTTTCCTTTTTCTATGTGCTGCAAAATGCAGCACACATAGAAAAAGGAAAATGCCTTTTGTGATTGTTTTTGTGCAGGAAGTTTCCTCTTTATGCTCAAAAACAATCATCCCCTCAATGCAGGCACCCTTGCACGATGGTGCAAAGGTGCATGCGTTGGCGCACAGCAGCCTATTGTGTGCAGGCGCAGAGGAAAAGGACAGGAATGAATTGTATCTCATAGATATGGCACATTCATGCCATTTTCTTTTGCCGTAGGGCAACGCAGGAAGGCCTGCTACATTGCCTTATGGCAAAAACACATAAATGAGGCCCTGAAGGCTTTGTGTTTGGCACAGCATTTTTTTAATTATTGAGGTGTAGTTTGTAATTTCGCTACAAGGTAGTGCAAGGCCATTACATGACGGCGATTTAATACAGCCTCTGAAAAAAAAAAAACACCCTGGCTTTGCCCGCACTGCTTATTACAACTTGAGAATTTGAGATCTGTTATCTTGTCATTTTATCACAATGGACCTACCAAAGAGGCTCACAACCAAAATATACCACTGAATTTGCTACGAGGATATATGGTGGTAGTGTTTCTCTGACAGAGAAAACGTCTGCACATACGGGTAATACAGTTCTCAAGGCACGTATACGTGTAATGTAAATTATATACAAATATTTATATGAGGTGCACTGTTGTCCTGTTATACACCCACCACCAGGGGTGTCAAACTAGCAAAAATTGATAATATCAAGAACCAAAGAGAAAAACAGGTCTATCAAGCACTCTCTAGATTGTATAGTATTCCAAACGATTATTATTATCATTCACAAGTTCTGAAGTCAGAGTTCATTTGTAGGAAGTAGACTTTCAAAATACGGATCCAGACCAGATGTTAGACTTCAAATTCTTTATTTCATATACATTAAAAGTATTTCCAGCTTGCACTGCCGACACGTGTTTCGTCTCATGGAGACTTTTTCAAGGCAAAAGATGTTATGAAGGGGTGTTAATAAAACACGAGCCTTGTTTCCCAGTGTAGGTGTGAAAAAACTCAAGAGTCACACAAGCAACATAAGTCCGAATAAGATATTTCAAGGGGACGCGATCCTTACAATCCTGGTCACTTGACCCAATTAATATAGGGCATAAAGAGAAGTCCAAGTTAGCGTTCAATGGCTAGGGTAGTAGACTTAATCAGTTCAAACGTCTTGCTGCATGGAGGTGGGTTCGTTATTTCTTAATTCGTAGGGGGACCATGATAAGTCTCTCCTTCAGAGCTTCGTAACGGGAAAACCTCCACTGCTGACAGCTACCTGTCAGCAGTGGAGGTAAACAAGGGAAACAAGACTCGTGTTTTATTAACACCCCTTCATAACATCTTTTGCCTTGAAAAAGTCCATGAGACGAAACACGTGTCGGCAGTGCAAGCTGGAAATACTTTTAATGTAAATGAAATAAAGAATTTGAAGTCTAACATCTGGTCTGGATCCGTATTTTGAAAGTCTACTTCCTACAAATGAACTCTGACTTCAGAACTTGTGAATGATAATAATAATCGTTTGGAATACTATACAATCTTGAGAGTGCTTGATAGACCTGTTTTTCTCTTTGATACCACTGAATTTATTTGGAACGGGCTGGGTTAAACTGAAAAGAAGCTGAAGTTAGAATGGAAGTGAGCCGCTTTGTTGCTGCAGGCGGATGCCATGATCTCTGTGGGGGACTGCAAGTCCCAGGAAGCCCTGCTGACACCTGCCTAACGTGTCGCACCTGCGCTGGGGGAAGGATACATCACCCCTTGCGGCATCCGCTTCGCGGGAGCTGCTTTGTTGCTGCAGGAGGACACCGTGATCTCTGTGGTGGACTGCAAGTCCCAAGAAGCCCTGCTGACACATGCCTAACGCACCGCACCTGCGCTGGGGGAAGGATACATCACCCCTCACAGCACGCGCTTCTCAGGACGTGTGCGTGCGCGCACCCGGCAAAGCCCTGGCAACGTCGGGCCTGTCTGTGTCCGTCAGGGTCCGGAAGAGGCTGGGCTAGGCCAACCCCTTGATATTTTCAACCCTGGAAAACAATCCCTGCACTTGTTTCACAAGGTACTACGACTAAAATTGTTATATATAATTTGATAGTGTGTCTACTTGTGGGGCTATATCTAGTCTGTTTTGAGCCTTTTGAATGGCGAGCAAACGCAAAGGGGTAGCCGGGACATTGGATCCTTACATTGTAAGGGCAGAGTCCCTGTTGACTCATGAAATCGAACTGACAGAGCGTCGCCTGTCTATGGACCCCGTAACTTTACACTTCCGCCTATCATTAGGCAGCTTGATCCCTGCCAGTGCAACACCTGAATGCTCCCCTAACTCACCACCCTCGTCAGCCTGTCTTGTTCTCTCAGACTTACTACCGCCTAGTCCGGGACCCCTCACCACGGATGCCCCAGGTGTGAGTGGCATTAATACCAGAGCACGGACAGCCTGCCCTCAAAGGAGCGCCAAAGCAAAAACCCAACCAGCAAAAAAAAGAGGAAAGCAGGGGTGCCCAAGCCCAAAAATCTTAAAGGCTGCCATTCCGACAATAATGCAACTAATCTGGTAGCCACTCGCACCACTTCAGTGGGCACCCAGATTGAACCAAAGAGAAAAACAGGTCTATCAAGCACTCTCTAGATTGTATAGTATTCCAAACGATTATTATTATCATTCACAAGTTCTGAAGTCAGAGTTCATTTGTAGGAAGTAGACTTTCAAAATACGGATCCAGACCAGATGTTAGACTTCATATTCTTTATTTCATATACATTAAAAGTATTTCCAGCTTGCACTGCCGACACGTGTTTAGTCTCATGGAGACTTTTTCAAGGCAAAAGATGTTATGAAGGGGTGTTAATAAAAGACGAGTCTTGTTCCCAGTGTAGGTGTGAAAAAACTCAAGAGTCACACAAGCAACATAAGTCCGAATAAGATATTTCAAGGGGACGCGATCCTTACAATCCTGGTCACTTGACCCAATTAATATAGGGCATAAAGAGAAGTCCAAGTTAGCGTTCAATGGCTAGGGTAGTAGACTTAATCAGTTCAAACGTCTTGCTGCATGGAGGTGGGTTCGTTATTTCTTAATTCGTAGGGGGACCATGATAAGTCTCTCCTTCAGAGCTTCGTAACGGGAAAACCTCCACTGCTGACAGCTACCTGTCAGCAGTGGAGGTAAACAAGGGAAACAAGACTCGTGTTTTATTAACACCCCTTCATAACATCTTTTGCCTTGAAAAAGTCCATGAGACGAAACACGTGTCGGCAGTGCAAGCTGGAAATACTTTTAATGTAAATGAAATAAAGAATTTGAAGTCTAACATCTGGTCTGGATCCGTATTTTGAAAGTCTACTTCCTACAAATGAACTCTGATTTCAGAACTTGTGAATGATAATAATAATCGTTTGGAATACTATACAATCTTGAGAGTGCTTGATAGACCTGTTTTTCTCTTTGATACCACTGAATTTATTTGGAACGGGCTGGGTTAAACTGAAAAGAAGCTGAAGTTAGAATGGAAGTGAGCCGCTTTGTTGCTGCAGGCGGATGCCATGATCTCTGTGGGGGACTGCAAGTCCCAGGAAGCCCTGCTGACACCTGCCTAACGTGTCGCACCTGCGCTGGGGGAAGGATACATCACCCCTTGCGGCATCTGCTTCGCGGGAGCCGCTTTGTTGCTGCAGGAGGACACCGTGATCTCTGTGGTGGACTGCAAGTCCCAAGAAGCCCAACATGCCTAACGCACCGCACCTGCGCTGGGGGAAGGATACATCACCCCTCACAGCACGCGCTTCTCAGGACGTGTGCGTGCGCGCACCGGACAAAGCCCGGGCCAAGTGCGGGCCCGTCTGTGTCCGTCAGGGTCCGGAAGAGGCTGGGCTAGGCCACCCCCTTGATATTTGCAACCCTGGAAAACAATCCCTGCACTTGTGTCACAAGGTACTACGACTAAAATTGTTATATATAATTTGATAGTGTGTCTACTTGTGGGGCTAAATCTAGTCTGTTTTGAGCCTTTTGAATGGCGAGCAAACGCAAAGGGGTAGCCGGGACATTGGATGCTTACATTGTAAGGGCAGAGTCCCTGTTGACTCATGAAATCGAACTGACAGAGCGTCGCCTGTCTATGGACCCCGTAACTTTACACTTCCGCCTATCATTAGGCAGCTTGATCCCTGCCAGTGCAACACCTGAATGCTCCCCTAACTCACCACCCTCGTCAGCCTGTCTTGTTCTCTCAGACTTACTACCGCCTAGTCCGGGACCCCTCACCACGGATGCCCCAGGTGTGGGTGGCATTAATACCAGAGCACGGACGGTCTGCCCTTAAAGGAGCGCCAAAGCAAAAACCCAACCAGCAAAAAAAAGAGGAACGCAGGGGTGCCCAAGCCCAAAAATCTTAAAGGCTGCCATTCCGACAATAATGCAACTAATCTGGTAGCCACTCGCACCACTTCAGTGGGCACCCAGATTGATGTTTTCCCCAACCCAACCAGCTCTGACTTTATCACATGCGCTGTTTCAGGCGCTGTGGGAGATTCTGCTGTCTCCTCCACCGTATTTAAACCTATTGATAACGCCTTGGCTGACATCAAGAAGTTAATTGATATGAACTTCAATTTATTGTGGGGGAAATTGGAATCCTTGAACGCTGAACTGGCTAACCCAACGTGCAGGAGCACAAATTTTGATCATAACACTGGCAGGGATGGACCACTTCCTTCTCTGATACATCCCAGCTCTGCTCTTTACAAAGATTTTACCCCTGTTATTCCGCCGACAATTTATAATAACACAAATGTATTGTCTGGGCAAAACTCCTACATTGATCATTGGGCAAGACAGGGTGTTCTCCCTGTAAACACAGATAATTCAAACCTAGCAGTAGAAAGCAGCCGTCTCACCCAGCAATGTTTCAGTGTCCCTGCAGGTATTCAAAGGGCTAGCAGGGATACTTTAAACTGTCCTAGGAATGCCTGTTTGAGAGAAAATCCTGATGTTTTAAGTCTACCTCCTGCCTCCTGCCCCTATGTGTTGGTTTTGGCTGGGATTCCCTTTTTAGCTGGGAAACAAAGGGAGTCCTGGGCAGATTTGTGCAACAAGTCTGTAGACTGGCTTTGCAAACATAAGGGGTTCCCCCGTCTAACATGAACGACATCCTTATGGTTAGAAGAGTAGGTTGGGTTGGTCCTTCCGATAAGAACATAAATGGCAATTGTGTTGTTCTTAATTTTCGTAGACCCCCAAATGGTTCGCCGCCTATTGAGTATTTCTGAGCAATCTTCCATGCAAATTACATGTATTAGTCCCCTCCCTTTTGGTTATTTTTATAAGTGACCCACCAAACCCCTCAGGGATGCCCACGCCCTGCCTTTGATAACTAATAGGTTTAATGCCCTTTCGAGTCTAGATACTCAGGATTGACAACCACCTCTGATGGCTGTTCTGCAGCAGAGGATATTTTAATGCAAAACTCAATGACACACATTCTGGTGTCGAGCCATATAACTTAGGTCCTTCATCCCTAAGGGGTGCTGAGCTGGCAGTGTTTTTCGGTTCCCATAACTTGGTTAATGTTATGGATGAGATGGACACATCTCATGCGACTAATAACCCCCCCACCCCTCGACATTCAGAGGCAGGGGCTATTCGTCCAAAATAGATTTTGTTTTTATTTCTCCCTTGATCCTGGATTACTTAACTCATTCAGAGGTTATAGATACCATTCATGGGGACCATAACCCTATTAAAATATTAAAATAGCATTGAGATTGGCTTTACGACCCACGTTTTCAACAGAATGCAGGGCTAGAGATTTAACGCCATCGACTGACAACTTAAGATTAATTTGTAGGGGCATTGATAACGGCGATTTATTTAAATCACTAGTCAAAGACAACTCGCCCTTCAATAATTCCTGTTTGTCATTTCAAACCCCGCACCCAGAGGTAGTCCATGATTTCTCTAAATTCTGTTTGGTCATCAAAACCCTTTTGTCTAAACGTGCTTCTTTGAAAAAGCAGGGCCCAAGATGGTTTGATGATGAATGTTCAAGGGCTAATAGGAACTTGCGCAGGGTGTAGTCAGATGATCTTAGGTGTGTTACAGATGTAAGACTGGCTCGGCTGTAGTACAATTTGGCAGTTTCCAATCGGAAGCGAGTACTCCCCAGGGACCGTTCGGAAACCCTTTCGCAGGTCGCGACTGATAAAAAGGGTAAATTATTTAGGTCTGCTGTAAGGTATCTCCGATCCATGGGACAGTTATTAACTCCCATTAGTTGTTCCATTTCTAGCCAGTTCTGGGAATCACATTTATCTAAAATCTATGCTATCCCCCTCTCAGAGGCCAACCAGTATGAATATGGCCCATTCACTACCGTCCAGATATCTCTTTCTGAAGTAGAAGAAGCCATTCAACAGAGTATTGGGAATAGGCCCCTGGCCCTGATGGGCTACCAATAGATTTTATTAAATGGAAACCGGATTTCTGGGCACTGCTTTTTTTGAATGTTTTTAATAATCTAACGCATGCCCCGTTACCTGATACCTGGGCGAAGAGTATCATCATCCCTATATTCAAAAAGAGGGACCGATCGAAGCCCAGTAACTATAGGCCCATTTCACTGATCGTCAATACCCTTAAATTATTGGGAAGAGTTTTATGTAATAAGATTTTGGAATGGTCAGAGGAATGTAGCATTTTAGAGCCCTGCCAGCTTGGCTTCCGCAGCAAGGTCAGCACTAACGAACAATGCCTTAACCTCAGCCTTGTAATTGGGAAATACACCATGGCACGGAACTCTTCAGTCTACTTGGCTTTTATGGATCTGTCCTCAACCTTTGACTTTGTAACTAGTTTGAGTTTGAGTTTAAAAATATTTCTAGAGCGCGCGTACACCAGGCGGTTTCTTGGCGCTATGTAATACTACTACTCAAGGGACGGAGAGACTGAGGGACAAGGGAGGATTAAGAAGGGAAAGCTTGGGTAAAAAGGAAGATTTTGAGATCTTTGCGAAAAATGGAGTACTCGGAGCAGGATCTCAGATGAAATGGGAGAGAGTTCCAAAAAGGCCAGGGCTGTGGTAGAGAATTTGGAGCCTCCCCATTTTTTTCGTTTGAAGCGAGGGACAGTGAGGAGTTGGTGAGTAGCAGAGCGCAGTTCTCTAGATGGGGTGTAGTCGTGAATAACCGTGCTAATGAAAGACGGGGCAGAACCAGACCGGGCTTTGAAGATGATGCAGCCCAACTTGAATAGGGCACGTTGCCGGACAGGAAGCCAGTGTAAGGATATGAGAAGGGGCGTGACATGTTGAGATTTGGGTAGATTGAATACCAGACGAGCCGCCTGGTTTTGGACCAACTGGAGGCGCCTCAAGAGGTACGCTGGCATGCCATGATACAGGGCATTGCCATAGTCCAAGCGGGACGTCACCATGGCCAAAAGTATTAGTTTGAGGGCGGATGGGGAAAAGAACCGGGAGACTTTGCGGATTGTTCGGAGGGAGAGGAAGGCTGAGGAAACAACCGCACTAACTTGAGAGTGGAGGGAGAGTTGATTATTGAGTTTAAACCCAAGGGTCTTGACAGAGGGAACGGGAGTGGGTGGGGGACCTAAAGAGAGAGGCCAGAAGGAAGAGGACCAAGGACTGGAACAACCACCCGTCAGCACCAATTCCGTTTTGTCGGGATTGAGTTTCAGGTGGTTGAAGTTCATCCAGTCCTGGATAAAAGTCACGATAAACTGAAAATTAGATATTGACACGGGGGAGGAAGAGAGAGAGAAGATAAGCTGGAGATCATCTGCATAGTTGTAGACAGAGACCTCCAGCTGCTGTAAAGCAAAAATAAGGGGGGCAATGTAAAGATTGAATAACAGTGGAGACAGGGAGGATCCTTGGGGGACCCCGCATTGGACTGGGCGAAAGTCAGCTGAATACTCGCCCAAGCGCACTGCTTGAGTGCGCCCACTCAAGAAGGAGGATAGCCACAACAGGGCCGACCCTCCGATTCCCGCCGCCTCGACACGTGAAAGTAAGATGGCGTGATCCACCGTGTCGAACGCGGCGGAGAGATCAAGGAGGACCAGGGCCTGGGGCTGACTAGTATCCATACCCTCCCTGAGGTTGTCCAGGACAGATATTATCACTGACTCAGTAGAGTGTGCGGGGCGGAATCCAGCCTGCCTGGGAGCCAAGACACTATTCCTTTCCACAAATGAACTCAGAGTCCTAACAACATGGCGTTCCAGCACCTTTGCCAGGAAAGGCAGGAGAGAGATAGGGGGGTAATTAGCTGGGTCAGAGGAGTCCGCACCAGGTTTTTTAAAAATAGGTACGATCACCGCCGATTTAAGTGATGGGGTGACAATACCCTGGGATAGCGAACTATTAAGGAACGTAAGGGGCGGTGAAGGGCAGGAGGAATAGATCTGTTTCAAGATGTAAGTTGGGCAGGGGTCAAGAGGGGAGCCGGATTTGACCAGCGGAAGAATAGAGAAAAAAGAATCAGTCGTGAGAAGGGGAATTGAATCAAGACGTGCTGCGGCTGGAGGACAGCAAGGGTTGGTGAAGGAGGGGGATGGAGGGGGAATCTTAGCTTTGATCGTGCTGATTTTGTCAAGAAAAAAGGAATTGCAAGAATCGCAGAGTGGTTGCGAGGGAGACGGTTTAAGTGAGGCCCTATCAGAATAGGCAAGATCTTGAACGATGGAAAATATTTCTCTAGGTCGATTCTCCGCAAGCTGGACTTTAGATGAGAAATAGGCCTTCTTAGTTTCTAATATAGATTTCTTGTATTGGGCTAGGAGAGTGATATATCGGTTTCTTGAAGTAGGACAATAATCCCGCCGCCAAAGGCGTTCCGCTTGGCGGAGATTACGTTTTTGGGTCTTCAAATCGTCGGTGAACCAGCGGTTGGCATCTTTGGAGCGCTGAGACGAGATGCGCTTTAAAGGGGCAATTGAGTCGCAGCCAGCCCGCAGCCAGCCATTGATGGATTCCGCTTGTCCAGCGGATGGCAGCCCTGAAAGATCGGGGCTGGACATGGATAATGTGGCAGACAGGGCCGCTACGTCTACGCGGTTCCATGATCGTGCCCAGACGTTTTTGGCGGGGGGGACTTGGAGAGTGAGAGGAGGGATAAAGAAAAAGTAATCAGAAAGTGATCAGACCAAGCACAGGGAGAGATGGATAATGATGTGACTGGGCAATCTCGGTACCAAATTTGGTCGAGGATGTGGCCTAGACTGTGAGTAGGGGCATGGACAGCAGAAGTGAAGAGCGAAGTGAATCTGAAAACTCCTTGGAAGTAGCACACTCAGCGGGGTCAGAAGGCCAGAAGTTGAAATCTCCAAGAACAACGATGGAAGAGTGGTTGACTGCCAAGGTAGCCATCAGATCTTGGAAACTTGAAAGGAACGATTGCGGGAAGACGGGGGTCGATAGATAAGGACACACGTGAGTGGGGGATCAGGGAAAGTGAGCGGGCTACCAAGCAGTCTGATGAGCCCAAGGAAGAAAAGGCTAAGGATTGGAAAGTGAGTTCTTTGCGGGCAATCAGGGCAACACCTCCACCTGGCTTTCCAGAAGAGCGATCAACTCGGAGAGCATAATAAGATGGGGGGAGTATTGCCAGTAGTGAGGGGAGAGAGCTGTCCGAGAACCAAGTCTCAGTAAGAAATAGCAGGTCGGGTTTATGAGACTCCAGTAACATAAAAAGGTCGAGCTGATGTTTGACTGCCGATCGAGTGTTGAGATACATTGCAGATACAACAGTTGGGGAGGGGCCAGTGAGGGGCGGGACCGGAGGGCGACCAGTCCGAGGCAGGGGCAAGGGGCGAGTGTGGGAGAGGGCTTGAGGAGTGAAGAGGCCGAGCCTGGTGATTCGGGCTAAAGTGGTATCCTCTAATGGCCACTTGCCTCGGAGATCGGTCAGCTGTATGCGAGAGTATTGAGTGAGAGAGGCAGAGTGACCGGCCACTGGCCTCGGTCGGTCGCGGACGGGCGCAGACGGGCTTTCCTTAGGCGCGCCTCCGGCGCGCAATCGTCGCGCCCGCTGCGCTCGTCCGCTGCGCTTCCGGGGGAAGCACATATTTATGGGAGGGTGAGCGGTGGGTGGTGGGCGTGGCCTCCGAAGGGGGCGTGGCCAGTTGGCTAAGCGGGGCGCTGTAACAGCGTTCCAAGCCTGCTGAAAGCAGCGAAAAGCCCGCTTATCAAAAGCGAAGTAGTGAAGGAGTAAGTGGATTAAAATAACATGTAACCCAAAACACACAGTTTTAAAAGCAACAATCTCCCGGCTTTCCGCCTCAGGAGTGATGTATTACAAGTGGCGACGCTCGTATTCAGCGTCCCTTTTGTAGCGGTGGGTGGTGGGCGTGGCCTCCGAAGGGGGCATGGCCAGTTGGCTGAGCGGGGCGCTGTAACAGCGTTCCAAGCCTGCTGAAAGCAGCGAAAAGCCTGCTTATCAAAAGCGAAGTAGTGAAGGAGTAAGTGGATTAAAATAACATGTAACCCAAAACACACAGTTTTAAAAGCAACAATCTCCCGGCTTTCCGCCTCAGGAGTGATGTATTACAAGTGGCGACACTCGTATTCAAGGTAGGTCAAGGCTGTGGGCTATGCTGTTGGCCTATGGTCTGGATAGGCCCCTGGTTCATTTCCTAGTTTATCTTCATAGAGACCTCCAGGCTCAAGTGAGGATTGGCAGAGGTGGAGAGTTTTCAGGGCCAATTAGGGTCAGAAGGGGGTCAGGTAGGGATGTGTCTTGGCCCCCTTCTCTTCATTATCTCCATTAATGGATTGAACAAATCATTAGTATCCATGTCCCAAGATGTTCCTATGATCATTGGGAAACCTCTCCCTGTGTTATTAAACGCTGACGACGCAGTTCTTATATGCTGCAACCCCAACTCTCTGCGGATTCTAGTACAGTCCTTTGTTAATTATATGGATAGTCTGGACCTAAGAGTTAATTTTAGCAAATCATTTTTAATGTTGTGTGGCCCGTGGAGACGCCAGCTCAGTTCTATTGTTGTAGGTAGTCAAAAACTGATAAGCACCTGTAAATTTCCCTATCTTGGGGTGGTCTTTGCTGCGAACGGCTCCTGGACTGAGCATCTTACCCATTCCAGGAGCAAGTTCTCAAAGACCATCAACTTAATCTTTAGCCTTCCCCGCCCAAAGAACACAGGTACCATTTTAACAATCTTAAATTTTTTTAAATCACAATGTGTAGCTGTGGCCACCTATGGAGCTGAGATTTGGGGCACTGGGAACAGTACCTGCATCCAGCAGGAAGAAAACAGATTCTGTAGGAAGCTGCTGGGTATCCCAATCTCTACTCCACACTATGTATGCCACAAAGAGTTACATTTAAACTACATAATTGATTTTTTACGTGCCCGACCAGCTCTTTTTTGGTTATCGGTCTGGAAGAATGAGGCAGCATCTCTTACCAGAGATACTATTACCGATTGTCTGAAGTGTGAGAAGGGGATGGATATCCCCTGGCTATCTGGAGTATATCAGAGTTTATGCAGCATCAACAAAGGCTGTATCTTTCCAAATCCTGGTAATGCTGAAACTGTGCATAAAAAAGACCTCAGAAGCACCCTTTATCTGTCATATAGCACTGAAAGAACTGCCCTGGAATCAAAGAAATCTTTTGTTTCTAGCTACATGTCTCTGGAGCGGTCTTTCCACCCTTTACCAAATTATCTCGTTTTACCCATGAGCTACTGGGAAAGGAGCCTTCTATTCGGCTTGAGAGCAGGGACAGTCAAATTCACCTTGTGTTTCCCTCTCGGCTACCAACCGAAACTTAATTCAGTGCCCTGTCCTTGCGACGGAGTGAGTGGCCAATCTACTCAACATTTCCTCCTTTTTTGCAAATATCACATGAAATATAGCAAGGGGCTCCTTTATCCTTTTTTCAACAGGAGCGGGCCTATTAGTTTGGAATCTGCCTATTTACGCATGCTTGCCCTGACCGATGAAGAGCTGGTCTTTCATCTAACCACATTCTTGAGAATTGCTACTAGGGCATGCAAGTCAATGCTCAACTCTTGAGTTTTTAGCTTTGAATTGTTAAGTCTAGTATTGTTGCTAATGATTGTATCCTATTTACAACCTCAAGCTTGTAATATTGTGTTTTGTAATTGGAATTTTTTATTAATATTTATTGTTACTCTTCTCCTGTCATCTATATTGTTTGCACTGTATTGTACTTTTATGGATACAAAGCCTATCCGAATAAAGTTTATGAACTGAACTGAACTGAATAGAAGTGATATATTTACATATTGCAAAAAATATACGAGGACACGGCAAATTGCAGGTACTGATTTTAAGAACTACATTGAAATCCAATTGATTTTTTAGCCAATTTATGTGAGTATTATGCTGTAAAATGCACAGTGTGGCACCATTTTATTAAAGCTTCTTTGAAAAGACATCCTCCCTTAAACCCACCTCGGGTCTCCATGCTTGGTGTGAGTCAGGTCTGCTATACTCCATACACTTTCACTGTGGACTAATCAGCACTGCTTTCTGGTAAAGGCAGATGATGTAGACAGATATTACATAAGAGATTTTATTATGCTGAGTAAGCACTTTGTAAAGACAGCTTTCTTGTTTCAAGCAGAGTTGTATTAAGTGTGAACTAATGGGTGTTCCAGGGCAACCAGGAATCCCTGGACTCGTGGGACTTCCAGGAATTCCTGGACACCCAGGACCCCCTGGGCCCCCTGGACCAGCTGGAACTTCCTGCTCCGAATGCCCAACAGGTTCCTGGTCACCGCCGGTCTTCAAAGAGGTAGGTTCTGGTGCATTTCCCTGTGTGTATCACCATGTTCTGTTCTTTGAAATCTCAAACTGTCCCCAAGAATCTCTCTCTTATGTTATTGTATTTTAATTTATAACACGCACAAATTGCTCCAGAAGGGGTATCTAGGTGCAAGCCTTGCATTTGTTGCCCGTGCCAATTCTCACCACTATAAATAATATTTAATACATGGCATCTTGTGGTATGTGTGGAGCTCTGGAAACATTTTCAGCTTTACGCTCTGCCATTTCCAAAATGCAGGGATGCGCTGTATTTACAGCAATACGATGCACCCCTGTGTTTTCCCTAGCGCTGGTGCTAAAAATAGCTGCCTGGCGTCAATGCAGACACCATTGTACCATAGTGCAACCAGCGCACATTGAAAAAGGAAAAATGAGGAGAAAAAGAGGAGAAATGTATTCATTCTCATTGCTCCAATCCAACGCCTGCTTCTCAGTAGCGTTAGTTTTTGGCACTGCATCAGATTTACACATCCTAGTAAATCTGGGGCAGCGTCAATAAGCAATCGGTGCTGCAGTGGAACACCCACAGTAACACCCATTGCATGCCACTTTCATGCAGATACCTGCAAGAAGGGGTACCATAATTACATAACAGTGTTAAGCCACAAAAAGTGGCTTAACACCACTTTGGAAATATAGTGCAGGCACTGCTCCACCAGAAGATTTTAAAAAGTGATGTTCCAGTGGCGCAGTGGAGGAGTGTGGCTCAATGGTTAGAGCGGCAGACCCTGATGGAGAGTTCTGGCCCGGGACCAGGGTTCAATTCCCGCCTCAGCGGATCTTGGGCTCAATTTCCTCGGACCTGACAATTCTCGCCTCGGTGCCTATTCTAATCATGGGCCCCACGCTGCAACTTTGGGCAATAGCTTGCTTAACCTCCACACCGGCCCCAACAGCGCTAGGATGCCTGGCTTCACCCTGGGGGTGCCCAGGAGTGGACACTACACAGGGAAAGCCAGGAAGGGTTCCACAGCGATATGAGTAATAGCGCCAGGAAACCGCTTGGTGGCAGTGTGCTCTACAAATTCATTGGATTGAAATATTTCATTAAAAAAAGCTGTTGTTTAGCAAGTTTTTTTTTACAAAAAAAGCCTTTCATCTTCAATGACAATACAAAATAAGGTCTCCAAGCGTGTCAAATCACACAAATTTAAAGCATCTCTCAAAAGTGTTTAATCCATTGATGGACAAAGATTTTAAAACGAGACAAGCAGTCTTCAGTGCATGGTTTAGAGATTTTTTTAAAACATCATGCAGGCCACAAATGAGCTTGAAGAAGTTCAAAAAAGTACAGCAACAAAAATGTAAGTACAGGAACATGGTACAAGTAAAATCTAATTAACTACTGCTGAGGCAGGTCCTCAGACTGCAACACATAAAAAACCTCACTGCACTCGTGCTATGTCTGTTTATGTCACTAACATGATCAACAGTGACAATGTCCAAACACATAAATACACGAAAATCAATGTTGCCCAGACTTTACAAACATCACACTCTTCTCATAACCTAGCCACTCATTGGATTGGATGTTTTTACCAGAGAAGCTGCTGTTACGTAGCTACTTTTCTAAAAGAACTGAGACTTTAAATATTTTCTAAGACTGATAAAACACGCTTTATTCATTAGTGGAGACGCTTTGTACTCAACTGAAAGTATGTTTTGTATTATAAAATTAAGGCGGCGCAGCCACATGCACAATAAATCTCTCAAGACTGGCCCTGTGACCACTACTGCTGATTTATGGGCAGGGATAAACAGTAATATCTTCCCTCTGACACTCCGGCCTCCCCTTTTCCTCTGAGATGAGTTAGGAATTCAAAGCTGAAAACGTTGAAAACGAAATACATCGTAGTTGTCCAGCAAGCACACCTTAGCCATTAATCTCCAATTAAACTCCCTGCTGCTGGTACTGCTGAGGCAGAGTCCAGACTTCAGTTTGACAAATCAGATTCAGATTCACTGCCAAAGCAACTTGCTTTGTCACTGACGAGGATTCGGTTGCTTTGCAGATGTATAGACCACTTAGCTTTTTTTAACTCGCCTACCTGAGCTTGGTGCTGCCTGGTCCACTCGGGAACCGTGGGTATCGGACTCCTACGTAATGCACAGCATCAGTGCCCAAATCCTTGCATGCCACAGCTGCTCCTGACTGCGCGTGCCATTGCCAATCAAGTATAGATGCTGGAGCTGTAACTGGCGTTCACACCCGGCCTACAGTTACCAGAAACGCAGGAAGCAGACACCTCTAGTCTGCGCAGTGTGTCTTCAGAAATCCTGATGACTAACTGCGCAGACTTAATTTTTCTGCTCCCATCTCGCCTTCCTGCAGCCTCTACCCCACCCTTTCCCAACTCCTCACGGGGAGGAGTTGGGAAAGGGTGGGGTAACCCTCCTCTGTCTCCATCCCCTGACTGACATGAAGCCCCTGGCACTACAGAGCTTCAGCCTGAAGCGCCCGGGGAAAACTTCCCTTCCACGTCATCAGGGGGCAGAGACTTGTCCTCGAGGCTAAGTCTTTTGCCGAGCTGATGACCTCACAGGCCTCAGGGGTTTGAGCTCGTCCGCCTGGCAAAAGACTCAGCAGGGCCCGCCCACAAGTATCTTTGCTGAATGAAGAGGATCAGCGCCGCTTGCAGTGACACAAGACTGATCAGAAATCAGACCCACAGCAACAAAGACCAGAGGTGTGTGTGTCTTGTGTTTGTGAATAAAAAAACAGACAAATTCAATTCTTTTTAATCTACACTCTTCCAATGGCCGACCCAGGGGGGGAAAGTGACAGGGCTGCTCCAAGAAACTCATTGTTCAGATGTTGAAAAGACAATGGGTGGGCCAAGTTGTTTTTCTCCTGCACCCAGCAAAAGAGGGGGTGTTGCTATATTATTTCATAAAGCTTTGTCAGTTCAAATTTTATCCACTCAAAATGATGATGATGGTCGATGGGTAATGGCTAAGATTGTAGTACAAAACAAAACATTAGTTTTGCTCAATATTTACGGCCCTGTTAAGCCAGATCCCAAATTTTGGAATGATATTAAAATTCTTCTTTCCTCAATTGACTGCCCTAATATTATTGTTGCTGGTGATTTTAACCAATGGTTAGACCCTTTTTCTGACAGACTGTCCAAATGTAAATTTCAACCTGATAAATCCTATAAATCTTTTCTATCGGCCATTGCCTCTCGTCCGTTCTTTGATGTTTGGAAAACTTGTAACCCTGATCTACTGAATACACTTTTTTCTCCAATATGCACCATACCCGTTCTAGGATTGATTATATTTTGGTTAGTAAGTCCCTATTTCCCTCCATTCAAAAATCTGAAATTGGATCCATTTTTATCTCAGATCATGCACCGGTTTATGCTATTTTAGACCTTTCACTTACTTCCTCAAAATTTAGCAGATGGAAATTTAATACTTACTTACTGTCCGATCCAATTTTTGTCAAAGAAGTCACCACCTTTATTAATGAATTCTAGACGTTTAATAACCCTCTCGATACTTCTGTCCCAAATACCTGGGATGCTTTTAAAGCTGCCCTCCGTGCCTTTACTATTTCTTGTGTATCAAAAAAGAAGAAGGCCACAAGAAGTAAATATAAAGACCAACTACAAAATATCAAAGGATTGGAACATATATATTTCTCCTCTAAATCTCCTAATTTCCTACATGATTTAATTGCAGCAAAAACTGAACTTAATAAATTAGCAACTATTGAAGCCTGTAACATTTTGCTTAAGATTAAATCTAAATACCATGGGGGTCAAAATAAAGCGGGTAAAATGTTAGCAAATTATTTAAAAGTTAAATCTGAATGTAAAACTATTGGCCCTATACTCAATGATTCCACTAAAAAAATGGTTTCATCAGATGAAGATATTGCTGAACTCTTTCTTGAATATTATCAGTCTCTTTACTCTGATGATACCTTCCCCTCCAGTTTAAATTTAGACTCCTTTTTCTCAGGTCTCCCCTCTCCACCCTCTCTTCCTGATGAATTTGCCGCCTTGGAGAAAAATATTACTCTTCAGGAAGTTACTAATGCCATTCAATCGCTGAAAAAATCTAAAGCACCTGGCCCTGACGGGTTACCTGTTGAATTGTATTCTACCTTTAACTTGATTTTTGCCCCCAAATTATTACAACTCTTTAATTCCTTCATTGCTGACGCTAAAACATCTGGGTCTTTTATGGATGCCTTAATTGTCATTATTCCTAAACCTGATAAGGATCATTCCTATTGCAAAAATTACCGTCCTATCACATTAATTAATTATGATTGCAAAATTTTTGCCAAAATCCTTGCGTCCCGTCTTGATAATATCATTCCTCTTTTGATTAATACTAACCAAGTTGGATTTGTGAAAGGTAGACTAGCCTCTGACAATGCTCGAATGTTTAGTAATATTATCTCTCATGCTGAAAAATTCAATGTCCCCCTTGCAGCTCTTTCTTTAGATGTTGAAAAAGCATTTGACCGCATTAATTGGCAATTCATGTTTCAAATATTACAATGGTTTGGATTTGGACCCTCTTTTATTTCTTACATTAAACTTTTATATTCCAGCCCTCGAGCCAGTACTTTTGTAAATAACCAATTCTCTAAATGTTTTCCCCTATCTAGAGGTACAAGGCAGGGATGTCCTCTCTCTCCTTTATTGTTTATCCTATGCCTAGAACCATTTTTAGAACGAATTCGGAATAACTCTCAAATTACTGGTTTTAACTTCAACTCTGTTGAAACTAAAATATCTGCTTATGCAGATGACATTGTAATTTATATGTCTAATCCGGTTGACTCCCTTCCTCACTTTATGAGTGAGGTTCGACTCTACTCCTCTTTTTCTGGTTATAAACTCAATTCATCAAAAACCGAAGTTTTACCTTTGAATTCTACCTGTTACCAATTCATGTTTAATAATACTAATTTTGCTTGGTGCCACTCTAAAATCAAATGTCTTGGCATTTGGTTTTCATCAACCCTAAGGGATACTCTTAAATTTACATTTAATGCACTAATGAATAAGCTCCAATCGCTCCTCCTCATATGGTCTCCCTTATATCTTGCATGGTGGGGTAGATTAGATACTATTAAGATGATGATTGTCCCTCACGTGTTGTATACAATATCAATGCTACTTTTTAAAATCCCTAAGGTATATTTCTCTCGGATTAATTCCATTTGTGTCAAATTCTTATGGAATAATAAACACCCACGTATTGCTCTAAATAAACTTATGCGACCTAAAAATGAAGGGGGAGTCCGCTTTCCTGATTTTAAAACATACCACTCAGCTTTTTTGATTAAGCAATCATTTTCCTTAGCTTATGATTTTTTGGATTCTCCTGTCCCCAGATGGATCCTTTTTGAACGCTCACTATTAAAGGATTTTTCTTTTCAACATATTATTTTTATGTCAAACAGTACCTTTCTGTCCAAAAACCCTATTTTGAAATACTCCCAAACTTTAATGTATAACGTATTCTCTAAGGATTTAACTCCTCTTCAATGTTTTTTCTCCTCTGTAGTATGGTATATTAAGTTTCTTAAATATAAAGGTAAATCTTTCTACTACAAATATTGGAAGGAAAAGGGCATTACATTTGTTCACCAATTTCACGATTTTTCTATTCTCTCCTTTCATGATCTGCAAACACAATATCTGTTACCTGATTCCTTTTCCAATGAATACAACATCATTGTTCATGCCATACACTCTCATTTAAACACTTTTTCACTCCCACCCGACTTACCATCCTTAACTCCTTCTACTCCTCTATATTCTCTATTTTCAACCCACAGACCTAAAGCAGCTCTTGTATATAAACTATTGTTCTCCAATGTTATAGATCGTTCTAAGTCCTCTATTGAACTTGCATGGGAAAATGACTTGTCCGTTCCTATCCCTGTTACGACCTGGGAGAAATTGTGGTCAAAGTTGTTTAAAGTCTCTGCTGCGGCGTGTATAACTCAATCACCGTATTTTATCTACCATAGAGCCATTATTACTCCTGTTAGTATTTGTAAGTTTTCACTGACTTCCTCTCCACTTTGCTGGTCTTGTTCTAGTGCAACGGGCTCGTTAATGAATCAATTATATGAATGTTCTCCTGTTTTATCTTTTTGGGATTCAGTTTGGAAAGTTTACATGTCAATATTCAACTTTAATACTACTTTATCATTTATGCATTTTTTTTAGCTTCTTTATCGCCAGATATAGATATTTATCATCTGTTTCTAAACTGTTTGATCTTTTTATTGCTTTAGCTTTCAAGGTAATTTTATCATCCTGGAAAGATAATTCTAAAATATCGTTTTTTAAACACAGAATTACTACTGTTTCCTCTTCTTCTGTTTCCCCAAAAATTAGATCTGATCTCCTTTGGCTTCCCTTCACTACCTACCTTTCTTCTCATCCTCCTATACATGAACTCTTTTTCTTTGTTCTTTTTTCTCTTTCGTTCTTTCTATAATACTTATCTTATAGCACTGACTTCTCCTTGCCTTTCTTCCTTTCTTTCTCTTTCCTTTTTTTCTTTCTCTTTCTCTTCTTCCTTTCCTTTCTCTTTTCTATTCCTTTTTCATTACAATATATCTTATGATTATATGCCTAAATGATTAATTTACTCTGGTTACCTGTGTTTTTATTATGGCTATTGTTTTGGATTTGAAAACACTTAATAAAAATGTCTTAAACAAAAAAGTGACTGGGCTGAGCCCCGACGCCCTTACACAAAAACGCCACTTTACCTGAGACAGTTATAATGTATGCAGGGTGGGTGTCCCGAAGCAGAAAAGCCTTGTAGAAATGGTGCAGTGAAATCTATAAGATTTCACTGTGCCACTTCTATGGAGTCACTGCGTCAAAACCTTACACCTGCTTGAATGAGGTCTAAGGGGTGACGCAGTGGCTTACACATGGGGCTTGCCGCATGTGAAATGAGACATTGCTGTAATTGTGTCTGTTTTCCGACACCTCTAGCAATACGCCGTTTATGCGCCTACAAATACATCAGGATCAGGATTACTGACGTATCTGTAAATCCTTGCGACATGGAGCACCGTACTGTAAATACGACGCATCCATGGTGTCACAAGGGGGCGTACTGAAAAGTGTTGCATCGCTGTTTTCCCCTAGCTCTGCAACACTTTTCATAAATAAGGCCCTGGTGTTAAAAAGAAATATGGCACACATAAGTGTACACCCCACAATTTCACTACTCGGTGACATCATGCTAAAGGCTAAAATTGAGACATATACTGTGCCAAGACTTTTTGAATAGAGGTAGTATAATGCGGCTACTAAGAGAAATCCCAGAACTGGACGATATAGCATCCCAAGATCTTCTGTCCGTAGAATTTAAGCACACAAAAAATATTTCAGAGGTAGAAGAGTCCTTAACCACCTGGTCATCTAAGGACATAGTTGACAGAATACTTGCAATGAGCACGTCCTTTGAAGCCTGGGGCATAGCACTGAGGCGGGACGAACGGACAAAATATCCATTTCCACTTCTAAAAAACATAAGTATTGGTAAAAAAAAAACTGGAAGAGGGGAACACCCAAAAATCATGCCTAAAGGGAGCTTGTTCAGTAACTCCACAAAAAATATTACAAGATATAAGGAGACACGAAAATGCATCGGTGCAAGGAGGCGCTCAGGAACAGATTACAGATTGGTCTTGGGTGGCATCGGTTTTGAGCAACAAATGTTCCTAACATGTCCGGTTACTTAAAAGAAGATACAACACTACATCCACGGATAACAGTTGGTAACCAAAAGGAATCCACTGCTGCAAACCCACACATGATCAGCCTCTGTTCCTGGAATGTTCATGGTTTTAATAGTATGGGGCACGACCATGAAACCGCAAACTTCTTGGATCAACACGACTTAATATTGCTACAAGATACCTGGAACCTGCGCCAAGTTTCCATCCCGGGTTATATCGAGTTTCATGTCCTTGCGGAAAAACTCTCTAAATTTGGTCATCCTAGAGGAGGCTTATCAACGTATATCGCCCAACAATATAGATGGCAATCGGAAGAATTAGACACTGTGGTAAACTGGATACAAGCAATAAAACTTACGGAGAAGTTGGACTCTGGTTCAGATATTTGCAATCTGTTAGTGCTTAACGTTTATATACACCCGGAAAAAAAAGAGAAAAATGAAAAACCGATAACACTACTAACCTTGATCAGGGCTTTGCAAAGCACTCATGCGTCGCATTCCATGATCATCTCAGGGGACTTCAATAGTAATCTAACAAAAGATGACAAAATAACTCAAGCTCTCGGAAAACTGGGCCTTTTCATCCTGAACAAGAAAAATAGTGTGGTCAGTGGCACACCTATAACTTTTGTAAGCGGTAATCGAAAGTCAACAATTGACTTCACAATAATGAGCAACAGCTTGATATCGATGGTGAGCTCATTTTCGGTGGAGCAACGTGTGGAAAGCGACCATCTTCCTCTAATTACCAAAATAAAAATGTTGGTCAGCAAGACGGAAAAACAAAACACCGTCATCCAGTACACCGAAAAATTCAATCTACGTAAACTGAAATGGGGAGGTAAAGATATAAAACCAACAATGGATAAATTCAAAAATGAACTGCTCAGACTAACATCGAAAGAAAAAGAAAACCCGGTAAAAACATGGGAACATCTATGTGAAGCAGTAACAAGAAATCTCCCAATTATAAATCAGAATTCGAGAAGAATCAATACTGGGAAAAAGCCTTGGTATAACATCACCTTGAGAGAGGAAAAAAGAAAAATCGCACGAGAAGTTCGAAAACAGGTACTATTGATAAAAAGTGGAATAAAACCAGATAAGTCAAAATTGAAAGTCATGCGGAAAAGATATAATATCATGCTGAGTAGCGCAAAAACATCGTACCAAGAGGAAATGTGGACAAAATTACTAATTGCCGGGAAACACAATAATGCCAGAACATTTTGGGGTATTATTAATAAATTGACAAAGGGGAATACCCTAAGACAGGAGGCAGGCATTGGAGAAAGCAAGTGGACTCAGCATGTTAAAAACATGTTTATCGACAAAATGGATGGTCAGAACTGGCCCTGTAAATCAGATTGCAAATCCTGCATTAGAAATTCCGAACATGCGGAAACTATCTTAAGAATAGGTCATAATCCACCAGAAGTAAGTCTGAAGCTAACTTTGGGTTGTGGAATTGGGGACAAAGGGAAACTTGAAAACATACTTGTTAGTAAATCAGAAAAATTAGTAAACACCGTGCCTGATACCCTAGTAACAACAGATCAGCTGAAAGCTATAATAAACCATCTGAAAAAAGAGGGTGCAGCGGGTCCTAACGGGCTTCCAAACTCTATCTTCAAACATTCGCCTGAATTCTGGGCAGAATATTTAACACCATTCTTTAATTCAATTTACAACCAGAATATACTGCCAAGATCCTGGAACGGGAGTATAATTCACCCCATTTTCAAACAAGGTGACCATAATGAGCCAGGAAACTATAGGCTGATTTCGCTGATGGATGTTGAGGCAAAATTATATGGGTCATGCTTACTATCACTTCTACAAGACTGGATGGAAGACACGAATATAATACCCATGTTCCAAACTGGCTTCCGGCCAAGGACCGGCACAGTAACAAACTTGATAACGCTGGCTCTCCTGAAGGAAAAAGCTGAAAAAAGGAAGACAAGACTGTATGCTTGCTTTATAGACCTGCGAGCAGCCTTTGACAGAGTGAATAGAACCCGTTTATGGGAAAAATTAAGATCATGGGGCATCCCGAAGAAGCTTCTGGAGGCTATTATAGGCTTGTATAGTAACACCTGGGCTCGAATAAAATTGGGAGACGGTAGCAGCGTAACGGCCGAAATTAGAACACAACAGGGCTTTAAACAAGGCTGTGTACTGGCCCCCAGTTTATTCAACCTTTACATGGCAGACATTGTCAGTCACATGGAGGTCGGGGAATGTCACCCACCCTATTTGTCAAAAATTCCTATCCCCTTCCTGCAGTATGCGGATGACATTGTCGTTCTGAGTCAAACGCCAATAGGCCTGCAAAGGTCGATCAACAACTTGGTAACCCATTTGGAACACGAATGTCTGGAACTGAATAAAGACAAAACCAAAGTGGTCCGCATCGTGGATCCAAAAAAACCAAAATTTAAATGGTACGCAAATAGTATCCCAATAAAGGAGGAAACATCTTACAAGTACCTAGGTCTGAAGTTGGGACGAGGACAAACGAACAAAGAACACAAAATCGATCTAAAAGCTAAAGCACAGTCCCTGATCTACGCATACCGGCAACTACAAAAAAAACTCAGTTGTCCAAATTATACACACCTGTTGAAAGTGATAAAAGCACAAACCCTACCCACCTTGTCATACGCATTGGCCACCTGGTGTGGCAAAGAAGCAGGGCTGTTAAACAGCTTACAAACAAAGGTATACAAGGCAGTCCTAAACCTCCCAAAATCGTCAGCGCCGGCGCAGGTTCGTCTAGAATTCGGCCTTCTGAATCAGAAGTTTCGCAGTATGGGAACCTTTGTGAAACTCTGTCATAAAATACGAATGTCAGAGGACGGCTCAATGGACAACCTGTGCTGGAAAGAAATTGATTCCCAGCAGAAATTGCACGTGCCGAACAGTTGGGGAGGTTTCTTGTCCCAATCCCTGAACTGTATAGGAATTCAAGAAATTTGGGACACGAGGCCAGATAGACATACTTTTGACAAAATAGCAAACAACGCGGTCAAATGGGAATCCTATCTGGAAGATAAAAAAAGTACCGCAAAACGACGACACGGGTGGACTGTGATAAATTCATATTCCGGGATAAAGCCACAGACCTACCTGGAAAGCCACTTTAATAGTTCCCTAAAACAAAGATATATAAAACATCGACTAGGCTTACAGTTTTCAAAGGATTTGTTACCTTCCTGGAAAAATTGTCACACTGACCCTCATTGTCGTCTATGTGGATATCAGAATGAAACATTGACTCATTTACTATGTGTTTGCCCGGTGCTTAAGGATTTGAGGAGACGGCTTTTAAAGAACATTTTTAATAAATTGAACATTCGGACATGTAGACAAGCTGTAATACGATGGCTAGATGGATCATCTCCTATGTTGGCCTGCAGGGGGGTTAAATACATGATGAAAGCCCAATCCCTCTTACAGCAAGCTGAACAGGGAATCATAGCACCAAATTGAAATACATGATATTTATTTTTCATATGGCTAACAGTCTCTAATAGTTAACATTACACATTTGTTTTATGTTCTATGATGATCAAAATGTACTTTGTAATAATTTTTAATAATTTTATACAATAAAATTGACTTGACTTGAGACATATACTGTGTGTTGTTCTTTTTATGTGCTCTTTGATCAACAGACCCCATAGTAATAAAGCCATCAAGTTTAGATTAAATGGTTTCCTTAGAAACGGAGCCACTGGAATTATGTAGTGGGGTGGACCCAATTATGCAGCAGTGTTGACTAAATTATATAACAAGAAAAGGCAAATTATGCAGCATAATATGGTATATTTATATTATTACAAAATTATTTTTTGTCACTTTTGTACGTTACCGTTGTCTGCTTTAACCTATTAGCGCCAGTTCACACCAAATACTGCAGTAAGCAGCAGAAAGTTGACCAATTTACCTTTGGGAAAGACCTTCTTATGCAGAGCAACAATCATACTATCTTTTGATCTGTACGAGCAAGAAAAGAAATGTTCTCTCACAATCTTTAGGTTATACAGCATATGATGGATTATGTGGTAAATGCAGCAAATCCATAAATATGCGAAAAATGCTGCACCCTCAAAATCACATAACACCAGTGGCCCTGCTTAGGCGAAATGATTTTGCCACTTTTATCTCCTGCCGCCCCAGGCAAATGTATTGGTATCCCAAATGATATGACCAGCCTTACCTCTCACTATTAAATGGAGAGCTGCGTAGCAAGTCACTGCCTTTCTTAGAGTTTTACCATTTATGTCCATACATAGAATTGGCTGCTGCTTACCTCCACTAATTGTTTGTTTTTCTTTTTCACGGCTTAAGGTTGACAACCCGGATGTGGAATTATATGGCGCCATTGCTGCTCAGGTAAGGGTCAAAATCCTGAACTTAGTCCTGAGCTATAAAGCTCCTCACTCTAGTCTCACTCTATCCTCTCACTGCCATTGGGAACTCTTAGCTGTAGAGACAAACGTTTTGCAACTGTCTGTCGGGTGGCAGAGGGGGCTGCACTTGTAGTCAGACAGGGCACTTCCAGGGTTAGAAGCTGAAAGGAGCCGCATACAGTTTGGAAGGAAGAGCTGTCCAGCTCTGAGGAGTGATGCCATTGAGGGGGGGTGGATGGGGTTGGGCTGTCACACAAGCAGCTGTGCGGGGTTGGGATGTCTTCATTATTTATTTATTTCATTTTTAGGGATTTATGTCGCGCACGGCTACTCAATAGAGTGTCCCGGCGCGAGCCAAAGCATCAGAGGGAACCAAAGCGGAGTAAGAGGGGGACAGGCAAGTTGAACAGGAAGGTTTTTAGCTTTTACCTAAGCTGAGAGGGATTCTTCAGGGGTAGATGCTGGAATTCTCTGGCTGCACCGCCAGTGGTAGTGATATGTACATCCAGGCCAGGGTTGACAGTTATTTCCAGTTATATTATTGGAAGTGTAGTCCTCTCTTAGTCATGAACAGGAGGGGCGGAAATTCAATTGTGGCTGTCTCTGAAGTCAGAGTGCTCTCCAGGACACAGATTGAATACCAGGAAAGACTTATAAGGGCCGATCACGATGGTCGGAGCCTTCCGGGCTGCATCGCAATTGGACGCTCTGTTTACTTTCCAACCGCCCCGTTACAATGCTGGCGATTGGAAACTAAACCAGCCGCTCATTCCGGATGGCTTTCGACGGGCTCAAGGAAGTCGGTCGGTACCACTGACCAGAAGACGGTCGGTCCCAGGACTGAGACGGTATTGGACGGATTTAAGTCCGCCCAACATCGTTATTGGCACCCTAATGTATTAACGGATTGTGGTAAACTGCTTTTTTTCTATTGGCTGGATGTCAGAAATACCCTCTTTTTTAATTTGCTAGATGACAGCAGTCGCTTCCTTTTATTACCCAATAATAGGCACCCAATTAATGTTTTTCTCTATATGCCATGAACTGATTTTCTTTTATTGGCTGATGGTCAGGTTCCTCTTTTCTTCTGTTGGCTGATTAACTTGAATCATATTCAAAAACTTAAAATGCAGTTGCAGTTGTGCATCTTATGAGGCATCAGCTAATCGAGTGTTTTCATTTTGTATTTCAGGGTTCGCCTCTTCTAATGGGATATCCAGGGCCCCCGGGCCCCCCTGGCCCCCCTGGCCCACCTGGAGTTGTATATCTAAATGTAAGACTTTCCATTTATACAGTTGCTTGTTTTCTCCAACCTGCGAGACAGATATGAGAGCCTGCAAATCTATATCCGATCCATGTAGGACAAAGGTCATGGCGCCCTTGCTCTGATTGGTACTGATCATTGGCTATAGACAGTATAAACAGCTAGCTCTAGTGGGAAAAAGGAAGACAAGGGATACGTTTAGTGCTGAGGTGATAGAGACCTGTTTATGATCAGGAAGAAAAGGAGGAGAGGAAGGACCACTTGCCATCCAACCCTAGGCATCAGGAGGGTCCCCAGGAGGGGGAAGTATAGAAGCCCAATAGGAAATCTGTCCATGCAAAAGAGCAATTTTCATACTTTTCAGTATACTGTATCCAAAGGGATAGGAACTTTGAGGTTCCAAAAATATTTAGCCTAGCCAAGGCATCACAGGAAGCCACGTCACATGACCACAGACTTGATGTTGATATCACACAAATTAGATCACATGACATGTTAACCATCTACAGATTAATAATTTTGTGGTCTAACCCTGATGATGTGCTGAAACATTACAGGTGCACGCCTCAGGCCCATAGCAGCATATCATAGCAGCATAGGGAATAATAACGCATTCCCCACCAGTGGAACCATTGCAGATAGAGCCTACCTCTGACCTCAGGGCCATGGAAAATGATGCATGACCATGTAAGGAAAGGCATAGGGATGGATGGAGTGAGCACTCCTGCTGCAGGATAAAAACAGGTATCCGCCATCTAAACTGACTGTTTACTCTTCTAAGCTGGACACAATGTAAAGCTGCTAGCATTGTTCTCTATGGATTACCAATAAGTGCTGATGTCCAGTTAGCCATCCTCTGGACTCGCTGCTCTTTCCCTGTGCAGTTTACTGTACTTTGTCTGGTTAACCACTGTTCCCCAGAGTTGACCCTGGTTCCCCAAGTGGACTTGCAGCCCCTCTGATGAAATTGAAGACGTGGCTGTGCAGGTTGAAGGATGTTTTCCTGTTGTCCCCCATGAGCACAAGTCTCTTACGTCTTTCCGGACTGTGAGGGCTGTCTGTGACGACCTGATTTGGTCACTTGACAGGGTGTACCACCATTATTCCACATACAATGTATCGCACTTTCTATGCATGTCCCCAATCAGCGCTGACAGATTGCTACACGAACATTAACTCAGCTGCTGATGCATACATGAAAAGTGTCTCAGTGTCACGTGTCACACTTTCAGTGGGTCCTGACGTGTTAGGTACAACACTTTTCATGCTTACATTTTTTGATCAGTGATAAAAGCAAAACGGATCTATAAGTCCCAGAATGCAATGTCCAGTTGACAAAAATGCCAAGACTTGTTGAAAGTGTCATACATGATATGGACGCGTTTCGTAACAATACTGAGACATGCAACAGGGCAGATGGCGTATTTGTTTTATGGACTGAGAGGGATATTCATTTTCATGAAAACATTTTTGTGACCCTATGACCTGCTAACACAAACTAATGTTAGTTTACACTTTCCAAACGTGCAATCACATTTGTCCCAACATATTGTGATTCCCCGCAGAGAGAGAACATTCAATGACACCTTTATTTTACACATACCTTGAATTTAAACCTACCTTAACGGTCTAGAGTGTGTGTTCCCCAATCGCCGGCGAGAATAAATTTCTAGGCTGTGTGGCAGATAGCAGGTGCCATGCACTGAATGGCCATCAGATACCGCTGCTGTGCCTCAGTTTATCTGCTCCTTCCAAGAGAGGGTTAATGGAGTCTCAGGCCTGATAAAACAGTTTTATGTCGAGTCTGCGTAGGCTGTGCATGCGCAGTCTCGCTTGCGAGATTTAATGATTCAAGGGAGCTTTCAGTAGCGGGCATTAAGCCCCTCTTTCCCATTGGCCGGCGTCACCGTTTATGCTAAACGGTGGCCAGCCATTGGGAAAGAGCACTTGGTGACCGAAAGTTTTCTCTCTTTGAGCCGTCCCACTTGGACGGGCTCACTTGACTTACCCCCGTCGCAAAAGGGTTCTTATCTTTATGGGGCCATGTGTTTTCAAACACATAGCCCCATAAAGACAAGCTCCTGCGCGATCTCTCCCTCCCCTTCTTTGCCTCTTCCAAGCTGTCCTCCATCCTGTCCCCTCTCCCCCCAGCCCGCACAGCCTCCTCCTCATCCCCCTCCCCCACCATGGGCACGACCACACTGCCCTTCCTCTTGGCATGCCTTCGCGTGAGCACACTCAGTCCCCCGTCCGAGGAAGGTTGCTAGTAACTTGCACGCAGACCTGGGGTTCAAGAGATACCATCCAGTGCGTGCAGTGAAGAGAGCCCATACTCCGTGCAGGCAGTGCCAAGGTGTGAGCAAGCTGACAGTGTAAGATGTACTGCCTGTGTTCAGTCGGGAAGTCTCCAGTTGTGAACTGCGTGGAGCCCCCCGCATCTCTTTATGGGGCCGGGTATGCGGGGGGCGGGTAGCGAGCCTTGCCTGGATCCCTCCCTCCACTCCCCACCATGCCATCAAGCCCTCACGTAGGGGTACGCAAGGTACCTCGGCAGTGTGTGCCCAGGTGGGAGGCCCCTTCTCCTCTCACTCTGCTTTCTGCTCTTCCAGCCCCCAACCTGCCCCAGCAGGGCACATGGCCGGGAGGTATTATGAACTCACACAACCTCGTCCCCGCCCTGGACACTGGATTGTCACCTACCTCCGACTGGAGAGCTGTGCTTCAGGCAGACACATTTTCCACGTGTACACATCACACAGCAGAGCTAGCCTTCTGACAAAACCTCACACAGCGCGAGGTCCGGGCCGGCAGCATTATCATGTTACCTCTTATAAATCATACATTCGCATTCACAGCAGAGCTATCACTCTGAGTGACACATCACACAGTGTGAGTGAGGTACGCGGTATCAGAACTGCCACCATAGCGTTCACAAACCAGACAACACGAGCGTCCCACAGGGCGGCACTGACTCATATCACGCAGTCTTCACAGCAGAGCTATCTTGCAGACTGACACACTTTTAGGGTCTCCATACTCGGAGAGCTATCCTTCTCTTGACCATCAATCAGAAAGCTTCAAACCTCAGAACAGAGCTACCTTGAAGAGTACATAGGTTTTAGATGCCTGGGAGAGCAGAGCTATCTGATAGGTAGGTAATACACACCTCGCATGTCAGACAGCAGAGCTACCACTTACAGTACATACCTTATGAGCTCACGCTTTGTACAGCCTTAGTAAAGCCTGCCACCTGACGGCACGGGTCTTGGTGGCACAATGGGAGACCTGTGTTGGGGCACCGCGTGCGCTCTCTAAACAGCAGAGCTATCTTGCATGTACGCAGATTACACCGACCGCACAAGCTACTTGTATCACAGCCTCACTCCACGATGCTCTGTGTTTTTAAGGTGGGCACAGTTTTGGGATTGGATATCTGTGCATGACTGGGAGGGGTCATTAGAGGTCAGGCTTTCCTTATTCAGTTTGGGATGTGATAAAAGGAGATTGGTATGATGGAATCTGATTTGGGGATCACCCTCTTTCTTGCGGTCTGATATTCTCACGAGTGTGTTTTTTGATGCAATTTTCCACCATTTTCTCTTCGGCAAAGGTGTCACCCTTTTTCAATTTTAATTGTATTCAGTTATTCAAAGTTTATTGTTTGGTTAAGTAAAACGGTAACAATGTTACTAAAGAGCTTAGAAAGAAATCTATAAACGCACTGTAGACCTCATCCAAGACTTACACACTCGCACACGGTCCTCCCTCTTACTTTACTTCCTCCCCACCCACACACTGTGGCCATGTGTTCATTTGCTGCATTGCTTATCTTCTGATGTACGTTCCCCTTACCAATACTTTCACCTCTCAGGTCGTCAATTGTTAATGTTGGGTTTTGTTTATGCCAAATCTGTAAAAATCCTTACTTTTGCACAAGAGGACAGTATTGGTGCACAGTGTGAGAAGCCGACACTGGGTTGACATGAGGGCTCCCATGGTGCACAGTGTGAGAAGCTGACACTAGGTTTGCACAAGAGGCCGGTATTAGTGCACAGTGTGAGAAGCTGACACTGGTGGATTGTATGAGAGGCCGGTATTAAGGTCATGAAGAGGGGTCTGGGCTTTGGGCTGATATCTGACCCCCAACATCCCTCCCCCAAACACAAAAGCTTCTGAAGCTACCACTAATGCCCTGGGGAGTATGTAAAAAACAATAGCCATGAAACGCAGCAGGGCCCACCCTCCAGACATGAGCTGGAAGCCCACATCCCACAACCCACACCTGCAGTGTGAGAGACAGCAGTGTGTATGAGATACAGCAGTGTGAGAGACAGCATTGTGTGTAAGAAAGACAGAAGTGTGTAAGAAACTGTAGTGTGTGTGAGAGAGACAGCAGTGTGAGAGACACAGCAGTGTGAGAGAGACAGCAGTGTGAGAGAGACAGCAGTGTGTGTAAGAGAGACAGCAGTGTGTGAGAGACAGCAGTGTGAGAGACCTTGTATTTATGTTTTGGTTTTCGAAACATAAATAAAACGCACTGTTATTTGCAATGTCAATCGCTCAAACTTGCGTAAATACAAGACCTATTGCTTTGCAAATGCAATAGGTCTCACATTTGCAAGAGATTAGGCTATTGGCATTGTAAATGACAATGCCATTTAATTATATGTTTTCAAAACCAACACATAAATAAAAAGTTTGTCATTTACAATGCCAATAGCTCTAACTTTTGCGAAGGCGAGACCTATTGCATTGTAAATGCTTGTTGACAGATGCTTGTCATTGGGAGTATCGTAAGTAAGGCACGGATCAGTGAAGCCTCTTTTCGCCACTGTATTATGAAAGCAGATTTGCAAAGATGGAAATATGTAACTACGACATTTGTGCTTATTTGTTGGGTTGCATTTTGCTAACGTGGTGATGTGTTGTCGCCTTTTGATTTGTTTTTTGTGCTGCAGTTTTTAGTTTTTTTGCATTATTGCATTGGGTTTTTGTTACATTGCACTGTGATTGTTGGTTAGTGTATTTTTTCAAGTGTATTGTTGTGCTGTGCCCTGTTATGGTTTTATTGCACTGCGTTGCTTGGTGTTATATTATTGTGGAGTGTTCTGTTGTGTACTTTAAAAGATTTCAACTAATACTGCTAAATTTCCAACTAAAATGAATACAGCTCTAGTCACAATCAAGTGTAGACAGCCGACCAGACCAGAGGTCTAAATGTCAAGTCACATGGTTTGTTTTGTGTTGCCCTGCCCAGCTTCAGTTGCTGCCCCAATTCTAAAGGAGTGGGTACCAAATTCCTTGGGGTCAAAGCCTGCTTTTTTGACCGTCGACTCAAAGACTCTCCTAAACTGATACCTGGTCAATGGTGTCCCATCGGCGTGACACAATAGTGCAACCCCCGCCGTCCCTTCCCGCTGCCTGCTAAAGACCTCTACGTGCGATACCGGGCAGCAAGGATTGGTCCGAGCCCGGTGGAGCACTATGGTAGCCCCCCGTGCATCCTGATCAGTTTTAGATCTTTGAATTGTTACCCACATTGTATCCTCCCTTATCTTCACGCAGGCAAAGTGAAGGCCGCCCTGCTTGTCTCCTTTAGAAGCTGCTACCAACTCGCCTATTCTCAAAGCCCCGTAGAACGCCAATGCGAACGCGGCTTTGAACAACAGTACTTCCCATGTTGAGCTACAGACCTCATGAAGTGCTGACAATAGGGCTGCCAATCGCACTAGCCCTATTGGTTTTCTTGTATCTACAGACTGTCCCTGCATGCGGCGCCAACCCCTCAAGGTTTTGCGTACTAGAAAAGTGTTAGTGGGGTCCCTCACGCCCTTGGCCTGCGCAAAGTAGGGAATAGCCGCCCTATGTCTGCTCGCAGTCGCCACTGAGCGCATTTGTTCCAGGTAGGTCGCAAAGCTGTCCACCTGCGCCCACCTAACCTCCCAATCGTGCCCCAAGAATGTACGGTAAGACAAGAACGCCCCTTCGTATGCTGTCTTGGTCCTGGGGGCTAGGCTAGCTACCACGAGGTCCTGTAATCTGGGGCACCAATCCGCCAGAGTGCTGCCGGGAAATGCGCTGGCCAGGGGTCTGCTGCAGGAAGCTGTTCCCTGAATACCTGCATTTTAGAGCGAGAAAGGGCATCAGCTGCATTATTGAGTACGCCTGGCACATGTTTGGCTCTGAAAACCACGTCCACCTTAAGCACTGCAGCACAATCTCCTTCACCAGGCGCAGTATGAATGGACAGCGTACAGCCTGCTGGTTTATGCATTCCACCACACTCATGTTGTCAGACCAGAACACCACTGATTGATTACATAGGTGTTCTGGCCAGACCATCAGCGCTACCCATATCGGTGAACAATTCCAGGAAGCCGATGTTGGTGGTCAAACCCCAGGACCTCCATTCCTCGGGCCACCTCTGTGCGACCCATTTGGTCCCCAGGATGGCGCCAAAGCCCACACTACCAACAGCGTCTGTCCACAAACCCAACTCTGCTGATGTGGTGGGGGGGCCGAACCACACTACCCTGCCATTGAAGGTCTCCAGGAATGCCGACCATATCCGCATATCCTGGCGAACCTCACATGACAGCCTAGTGCGGTGGTGTTTCTCCCGTAGTCCTTTCATGGCTTGGGCAATGGAGCGTGAGAAAGGGCGCGCCATTGGGATGACCCGCAATTCGAAGTTCAGTTGCCCCACCACCTCCTGCAGTTGTTGTAAGGAGACCTTGTCTTTGAGTAAGCATTGCTGAAGTGCTGCCCTAAACCTAGAAACTTTGTCCCTGGGCAACCTGAAACACCCTTCCACTGAGTCTATTTCGATGCCAAGGAATTCCAAACACGTGGACGGGCCAACTGTCTTCCCTGGCACCAGCGGGACCCCGAAAGCCCGCATGAGCACGCAAAATTCCTGCAATGCCCAGGCACACTCTCGAGTGCCCGCCGCCCCAAGGAAAAGGAAATCATCAAGGTAATGCATGACCTGCTGATGGCCTGTCGCCTGCCTCATGACCCATTTTAGGAAGGAGCTAAAAGTCTCAAAGTATGCACGTGATATCGAACAACCCATTGGCATGCATTTGTCCATGTAAAATTTGCCCTCAAAAGTGAAACCCAGGAGGTGGTGATCCAAAGGATGGACTGGGAGGAGACGAAAAGCAGATTCAATGTCTGACTTTGCCATCAGTGCCCCTGGCCCTAGTCCCCGCAGCAGTTCCACCGCCTGGTCAAATGAAGAGTACCTAACACTGCATATACCATCATCAATTGCATCATTCAATGAGCCTCCTCTCGGTGCTGAAAGGTTATGAATCAATCTGAACTCGCCCTTCTCCTTCTTGGGTACTACGCCCAGCGGTGAGCACACAAAGTTAGGGACAGGCACATCCTGGAAAGGGCCAACTATTCTGCCCAGAGACAGTTCTTTCTTAATCTTGGCAGCCACTACTGCAGGATTATGTTTCACTGACAACTGGTTTTTACAATGAGCACTGCCCGTGTACCCCCCAGCCGGGATCCTAAAACTTTGGGAGAACCCCTCCTGAAGTAGGGTAGCCGCTGTGTGGTCCTGGTATCTGTTCGACCATGGTATCATCGCTAGGCCTATATAGGAGTGTGACCCACTAAGCTGTCTACTCTACTCTGGTTTCCTTCTCCCTCTCTGACCTTGATTACCATTTTTGGACCTGCGAGTTGTCTCCGGGTGTCTAAATCTACACGTGCCAGCCGGTCTCGAGCAAGTCCGCTTATTGAAGTCCCAGCACACTCCCCTCCTGTGTCCCCCCCCACCCCCCTACTCTTTCCCGGGAAGTCATTCCCCTGCGCTGAGCGAAAGGGCTGCTGGGGTCTGGTAGAGAACACCTTAACAGTACTGGTGGACTGGGTTGTGGATGTATTTCCTGAGAACTGTTTATGCCAAGACATTGAGTCAACCTTGTCCCATGTCAATGATGAATCAAATTCCTTGGATTTTCCTAAAATTCACATCGTACTCTTTCCATGCATCCCCAGGGTACTGTTCACTCCACCCCGCTATCCTGCTCTGGTAGCAAGCCATTGCTGCCTGTACATTAGGAGGGCGTTCGGCCGTGACGGCCATAAAGACTGAAAAGGCCCTGAACCAATTAAGCAAAGTTTCCTCTACCCTGAATCTAGAACATTGCGCCCTCCATTCACTAGGATGCATCCATTCTTTCAATGCTTTAGCATGCTCCATCTCCCTATTATCCAGCAACAGGGAGAAAATATATACATACTTTCCTGCCCAAATCATCTCTTTTACAGTCTGGGAAACATGTTGCGCTAAATCCTCTCTCCCGGATGGCATTGAACCGTCACCCAAGAGAAGCAAAGCCACCTCCTTACCATTTCCGGACACTTGGGCTGGTACAACTTCGTTTCCGTTCAGCTGGGTGGCATTAGAACCTGTAAGGGGAGAAAAAGAGGGCCCTACAGCACTATCCGCAGCAGTCGCTGCTCTAATCTTTTCCAATAATTTTGCCGCCTCCGCGGAATGATCTGATGTCGCGGGCAACACACCCCCCTTATGCAACCACGGCAACACTGCTGCTAACTGGACTGACACCTCAGGGGGGACTGCGGCACCTGAAACCGGCACTACAGCAGGCACAACGTCCCGCGGGTACACCCAGAGGCACTGGTGGGCTAGTTAGCGGGGACGATGGTGGAGCCATTGGGGCTGGTACTGGTACCACAGGCGGGGAGGTGCAACAGGAGCTGGCACCGGTACCACCGACGCAGGAACCAGGGGGGCACCCTGGGCAGGTAACACAAGAGGGGTTACCGGTGGCACGGCCGGGGCCTGTGGAGGCAATACCGACGCGGGGGCAGAAGGACCTGACGGGGGCGTGGGGGCGGATGCACTGTTCCTAGGTTTCTTGGCCTTGCCCCTCTTAGGCGAGGTAGCGAAATCCCCCCTTGGTAAAGGGGGGGTAATGTGACGCTTGGGCCTACCCTGTGGCCCCGACGGGCCATCCAGCCTTTCATTAATGCGGTCCATCCTTTCCCCCAGCTCATCCACCTTCCCCAACTTCTTATCCATGGCGGTCATTCTACGCCTCATGGCCTGCATCATCACCTCCATTGGTGACCTCTTTCCACCCCTTGCCCCTGGCATATTGCCACAAACTGTAGCTACACTCCTAATTTACGCACTCAAGTGCACGTGTGCACTGTACCTGGTCTAAGATGGAGGATGTACAAGGGACTGTAAGCACCACGCTACTATGACCGCAACACACCAGCTTGCCCGATTGTCAGGGGTGAGTGAACTCTAACGTAAACTCACCTGGCGGCCATCAGAAGCAATGAAATGCAAGCCCCCCGCACTCCCCTTACCCGCAACGGAGACCGGAGACCACCTTGCGTCCGTCCTACGTCCAGAACCAGCGCACCAGCAACTGCAAAAACCCCCGTACTTGAGTCACCTAAAATGAAAGACACGTTAATAATATGCTTTAATAGAGTGAAAATACGAAGCAACAGGTCCTTTGCACAATTTGTCATGCTAGGACACAAAGCGCCAAGAAGCAACCCGAAGGTGCTATGCTAGTGTAGGCCCTTTGGATACCGAACACCTTGTTTATAAAATCACAAGAACAGCACAGCTGCGATGTAAATAGGTCAATCTAGTGATATATCCACCAAAAACTGCTCCCAGAAACCCTCAGCAGCCTTGATACTTTCTGTGCAACTCTCTGGGCTAAGCATGAATTAAAAAACACGATCGGACCAGGCACCCACTGCTTGCCCCCCCTACCCAGCGCCTTCCCACTACCTTCTTGTCCCTCGGCATCCGGATGAAAGCCGGTACGCGAGCGCACACCAGCCCCTTACGACGCCGACCGCTATCGTCGTTCTATTCTTTCCCGCGATGCGACCGGACTCCGCAGGCAACCAGTCCCGACTCGTTCTCCACTCCGTGTCCTGCAGGGGCAAGAAGAAAAACAAGCCTGTTCGTCCTCCGTACGCCGCAGCTCGACATTCCGGCGATCGACGCAGCCCCGAGCGCGGGGCACGACCAGTGTGGGGGAGCGTCCGGGCAACAAGGGCCACCTGAGCGCTCCCCCTGCCTTTATTCCGGGGGGCGCGGGGAGGGGGCTACCCACCCCCTCCACCTGCCCCTCAGCAGCCCGCCCCCCTGACCCGGAAGTCTACCATCGCCTTCCGGGTCATGGTCGGGTGCCGGCCAATCAGTAGTGAGGCGCACACCCCCGCGTCATCACTGGACGTCGAGAGGTCACGCCCCTCCACCGGGAGGCATGAGGAGAGGGGCGGCCGCCGCACCGCCATGCGGGCGGGGGGGCCGATGGCCCCCCCTTTTCATTTTGTGTCGCGCTGTACTGCAGGCTGCGCTGTTAAAACGTTCTTTGGGGGAAATGGAAGATCAAGTAAAGGAGGGAGAGATTTGTGCGTGTGTTTATCTTTGATTTTTTTTAAAGCGCCACATGTCACCTTGCATATTACACACCACTAATTCCCTGTCTAGGAAGATGTCTTTTCACAGCTATATGCCTATATCACAAAACTATTTATAATGGCGAGGGCTTGTGGCATACGGCCTCGCTGTCCTCCTGGTAGGAGAGAGATGTGGCGCAGCTGCCAGTGCAGGTGTCTCCAGAGCACAGGGTTCACGGTACGATCCCCGGCGGCAGCTCAGCTCTGCGTCATGTGACTCTGGGCAATAGCTCGCTTCATTTCCCAGACAGCCTCAGCGCCTGGATACCCTTAGGGGTGATACGTTTGCGCTTTACAAATCTGGAATTAACTATTGTATCACCCCCTCATCTTCGTAGGGCTGCTTGTCTAGTAGAGGTGCCAAAGTTGAAAGAGAGAGGTTGTGGCCTAACGGCTAGGGCGTTGGACCTTGAAATTGGGGGAACCGAGTCCGAGTCTCGGCAGGGACGCTCCACATCCTGTGATTCTGGGCAAATCACGCAATCTCCCAGTGCCTTATAAAATGAATGTGTCCTTTGTAACGCAACGAGTGCTCATGTAAAGCGCTTTGATACCGGCGGGTCGAGGTCACGCTATATGAAACTCCCCCCAAAAAATAGTAATTATGGTTAGTGCCTGGATAGTGATGCTGCTGCTTTTACCTGCCGAAAGCAGCTTGACTGTCCCTGATGTTGCTCTAGGCTGTTGCACTAGGCCCTCACCAGTGTCAAAAGTAGTCTTACTAAAGGTCGTTTTCAGTGACAGTACTTTAAGGAATCTCCTAGTTACTTTTAAACTTGTGTTTTGGTTGCAGAGAGTACTCCCTGTCCGCCCTCGGCCACACTGCAAGGAGCCGGTAAGTTGTATACTTACAATTGCTGGAGGGAAGAGAACAGCAACAAACACTACTTGGCACTATTCTAAGTTCTTTCCATGTTTTTTTCCTGCAGGTGACCCGAAGTGAACCGTCAGACTCAGGTAGGACCAAGCAACAGGTGCAATTTGTTTGTAAACCTTGAAGCCGCGCTTTGTGTGTTTTCGCTGTGCTCACTCACAGCGCGAACAACAGTTAACGCCTGCGGTTAAGGGCCTTAACCAAATGCGAAGGCGCATAGTGGGGCACAAGCGAAACCTACAGCTGTTAAGGCCTGACTGCCCTTGGGCAATACGTGTGCATAATGAGCATAATGGGCCAAAGGGCAATTAACAGCTTATCAGCAAGTAGGCAATTAGCCAATTAGCATTGCCACCCACCTCAGACAGACAGACTATCCCCCTTTCTCTGATTGCTACATGTCCATGCCGCACCCTCGCACTGAGCTTAAAATGCAGATAAACACATGCGGTGCATGCCAGCGTGCTAAGCATGTATGTATCTCAGTCAGTTTCACCATTCCGTGCCAAGGTGGCATTCAGAACAGGTGTCAATAACAGCAAATAAGCACAACACAAGCTTCACTGTGACTTACACATTAGCAGTCGGATTTGTTACATCATCACAGTCCTTCCAAAGCATCGACAGTGTTTGCTCCTAACAGCTCTCCCTAATTTGCTGGGCAGCTGCAACTTTATGATGAAATATGAACCTTAGAAGGCCAGCACTAGTGAACATGTGTTTGCATGCGTTTACTGATTTTAAATCCCTGCGAAAACTCCACAAGTGATGCCTGGATTATTTACCAGCAGTTTTCATTACACCACACCCTACTTATTCCCCATCTCAGTCCTTAGAAATGAGAATCGTACCCTACAAGGGACAGAAGTCTATCAAGCAAAACTTAAAAACAAAGCGTAAGGCCAGACCCAAGGCCCACCCCCTTAGCTATCCATAAAAACCCTTGGGCAGTCGTAGCTGGCAGCATTAGATAGTGGTGGAGCGGGCAAATGGGTGGTGGATAACCCTGGGCGTAGTTTGCTAAGTAGCGCAACGTGTAGCTACGCGAAGTGCACTTCGCACTATGCGAGCTAATCGAAGCTACGCGAACTGCATAGTGCACTGTGCAAAATGCTGTTTGCACTGATTACACAGAGCCGGATGCTTGTCCGCACTGTGCAATCAGTGCAAACTGCATCTTGCACAGTGCAAGCAGTCGTTTTTCTGCAGCTCGAGTAGATTTGTACTCGAGCGGCAGCTTTTTCAACGTGGACCGGTAGTTTCTCATCAAGAGCGGTTGCGAGCATACGCGACCACTTGCAATGAGAAACCTGACCTCCCCGCGTTGAGAATCTCGCCGGGAGGTTTATTTTCCGCGCTCGCGATCGGCAACTTGATGTTGCTGATCGCGAACGAGGAAAAAGTCTCGCCGGGATATCATTTTGCTTGCTCGCTGTCGCCAACTTGACGTGAGGGCTGCAAGCAAGGAAAAAATGACCGCTGCACTACGCTCTGCATGTTTGCACTGTGCTACGTGCAATTCGCGTAGTGCGAAGTAGCGCAAACTTCGCAAACTATGCGAGCGTAGCGTAGTGCTTTGCCCAGGGTTAGTGGTGGGTGGGTGACTGTACACATTTAATAAATAAAGAAATAAATAGGCACTTACCTGACAAACATATTCCTCGCTCCAGTCCAATTTCTTCTTCTCGCTCTGCCTCCAGCGCAGGATCCTCAACAACTCCCCTAACCAATCCTGGCGTTGCTCTCAAGGTGTTAACCAGCATGAGAGCCGCGCCAGGATTGGAGGGAGCAGCCTTTCTCAGTGCTCCCACGGGCGCTGGAGGCCTGGACTAAGATAGCTAGGTTAGAGGTGTCAAAGTGCGCATGTCTGGCTGGCCATTGCAAGACGGCTGGCCAACGGGACAAGCTCGCTTTGAACAGCCCAGGCAGCCCACAATCCTCCCTGCTATTGTGACTCAGCAGGCCCGCCCCATCCTGACTCACGGTTCGGGACAGGTGGATGGAAAATATAATGGTAATAAATTAACTTAATTACCATTTTATTTTTCATCTGTGGAGCTTTTTTGGGCATTTTAGTTAGTGGGGTGACACTCCTCTGCTCAAATGGAGGAGCCGCCCCTGCCTTGGAGGTCTACCTCACTTCCTCCAAAAGCCCCAGAGGTACTACGCATAGGGCACACGCCACCTTCAGGAGGGAGAGTGATGGGCAGGACTGTGCTGAGGGAAAGTAGAATGCAGTGTCAAGAAGATTGCCAGTGGGTAATCCGGGCCTCAACCCATGTCCACTCATCATCATCACAGTCATTAGAAATGAAGACGAAACAAGCATCTGATTGGTGCACTCCTTCGCACATCATTATTAAAATAGACTTGTGAATCAACATGACCGTCTTTAATGGAACGGACTGGGTCCAAAGAATAGAAACAAACCTCCAACAAAACAAGCTACTAAACATGAGTTAAGAGATGTTTCCAGAGTTAATACTGCTTTCTCCACTGGAGCTTCAGAAACATTCAAATAATGAAGTGAACTAAAGGTATAAGGTGAGTTACATGTGGCTGCCTTGCAAATATAAGGCAGGGAGATCATTTACATTCTGCCCACAAACCAGCCACACTGCTTGCTGATCACCCTTAACCCCGTCCATGCTCATGACGGAACGGTTCCGTCATGAGCATCGGTTGAGCTGTGCTCATGACGGCACCGTTCCATCATGAGCCGATAGGCTCATTAGAACCTTCAGCACAGCGCGAAAATTCGCGCCGCGCTGAAGGGGTTAAAGAGAATAGGGAACAGGAACAGACTAGCAACAGGGTAGGATGAACAGTGGCAATAGCAACAGAATAGCAACAACAGACTAGATGAAAAACATAAAGACGTGGGGCCTCATTTATAAGCCCATTGTGTCGTCAGTGCATCACTTTTTTGACGCACCAGCAACGCAATGGGTTTGCCCATATTTACTAGAGCACATAAACTCACCTTGCATGGCATTTCATGGCCTTGTAAATATGGGCCCCTTTCACGTATCATCTGCGTGACAGGGGCATTCCATGGGTGTTGCTGTGGGTGTTCCCACGAAACATCCATGGAACCTGACACATTCCCAGATTTCCAACGTTTTCTAAAGCTGGGAATGCGTCAGAATCCTACACCTCCCTAGTGGAGGCATGGGAGGCACAACGAGGAGAAATACATTTATTTCTCCTTGTTTTTCCTCTTTCTGTGTGTGCTACATGCATAGAAAGAGGAAAATGCCATCTATAATTGTTTTTGTGCAGGAAGTTGTACCTTTCCCACAATGCAGGCACCCTTGCACCAGCGCAGAGGAGAGGGACAGGAATGCGCCATATCTTGTAGATACTCTGCATTCCCTGCCCTTATATTTTGACGCATGACAGACTAGCAGGAAGGCTTTCTATGCTGCCATGCTTCAAAATATAGTAAATGAGGCTTTTGGTCTTTGTGAAAGATACTGTACAAGAAATATACATTTTTACTGCTCTCCCAATGTCAAGAGAGTGAGATGGTGTCCGCCTGGGCTAGAATTACTACGTTCCAGAGTAAAAAGCACAGAATCCTGAGCTAAATAGAACCTGGACAGAGTCTTTTCTTTAAAGGAAGACGCCAGCCTCAACACTTCTCATTCTGGCATGGATCTTAAAAATGGTTGCTTGCAAAGAAGAGCCTCAGTTTCACCAAATTGTCTCGCAAGAGTAATTACAACCAAAGAAGGTTTACGCTTCAGAAACTTCAGCAATGCTTCTTCCAAAGGTTCAACGGGAGCCACACCTAAACTTCGAACCAAGGGAAGATCCCAGAAGGGACCACAGGCCAGACTTTAGATCATTCAAAATCCAAATACCAAACAAGTATAATCCTCTATAGAAGACCCCCCCCTCCCCCCACACACATACACCTTCACAGGACCCTCTAAAAACCCTAACCACAGCCAACTGGGCACATGAAGAGGAAGGAGCTGGACCCGATTCAGACCCATCACAGTCTAAAATGCACAACGGGTCACAATATAGAGGAAAACGTTAACAGGATTGTTTTTTTATAGGAAATAGGGATGGACGGACTTCTAAAATATTGCAATGCCTTTGCCAACTTCAGCACTGCGTTTTGCAACTCGACCGAGTCATCTCCAGTTACGGGACCAGCCCTTTCAATTGAAGCTGGCCCAAGGGTATTCATGGAGATCGGGGCTCCTCTACTGGGTGTGCCACGCACTTGGGTGATTCAGGCCCACCAATCCCGTGGACGGCTGGTCAAACGGCCCTCGTTTGTCCAACGGTGAGAGCTTTCAGATGGATCATCGAGTTGATTGGGAGGTTAGCGCAGGTACGGTCTGAGAACGCTTTACGATCACTGAAGCAGAATGAACTCTGTTCAAAGCTGACTCCACCTTTGTATCAATGGGACCAGTGGGAGTGGCGTCCTCTGAAGCAGTATTCAATCTTCTTGGCAGAAAAGAGTCCACCTTAAGAGATTCAGGGACATCTTCCCCCAAAACCTTTATTGGGAACCAATGAAGCCTAGTACAGGGCACAACATGTCTCCCAGGCTCAGCCCCCTCCTTGAGAATGAGGCATTGTCTTGCTGGACTCCTGTCCCATTGAGTATAAAACCCGCACTCATTATCATGGTGAAGAGGCTGAGCAGACGTGGGGGGACTGTGTTTATCTAGCTGTAAAATGTAAATCCTATCAATTATAAGTGGCAAAAACTGATAATCTACATCAGCACTCGCAAAGGAATGATGTTTATCATGTTAGCCATCCCTCACAACAGTAGAGGGATGAACCCCCACTCTAATGGCACTTGGCAGCATCTCTGCTAGCACCAAGGACAACAAGACCTAACCTGGAAGGATTCTTGATATCCAGAGACTGAAGTATTTCAGATTTTCATTTGTGCTATTCAATAATACATTGGGAAATTATGTTTACATCAACCCCCAGACTAACTTGGGGCTTTTTATTTAGTGACTTCATAGCCTCCCCAGGAACCAACATTTTATTTCCAGTTTAAAAACGTGGGTCACAGTGTTTCAGGGTTGGGATGGGGAAGAAGCAGACTATTATCCTTTTTTACCATTTTTTATGTTCAAGTTTACTGTGACTCATCCCTGAGATGATCGCATTTCATCACAAAGCCTCTGCAGGGTGTTTTAAGCAAGATCCAAACAAAGGTGAAACGTCACAACCATGCCTTACTTCACTTTGAATCTGGAAAGAAAAATCTGCTGTTTCCCATCTGTGAGAGCACATCAGATTAATTTGAATTTTAACAAATGTAATAAACTGAGGGACTTATTTAGAGTCTGGCAGGCGAGATTCTCCATCACGAACATGGCCGATGTCCTGTCCTCAGAATTACAAGTGCATTATAATATCTATGCCAGTCACTGCTACACATGACTATAAATTTACAATAGTCCCTTTTAGACCAAAATATTGCATGGCCTACAGTTACCCTGAGCTGGCATGGATCCAGCCAACATGAACGACTCCGGACACCTTTGTTTTAATGGACTACCACTCTATAGTCATTTATGTTATGTAGCCACCTGGCAGAAGTTTGGTACTATCACCTACGGGTCCATTTTAAGTCTATTGTTCACGGCTATGTAGATATTTTTGTATTTGTTTTTCAGATGCCACCATCCCTCCTGGAGACAAAGCAGACCTTGAAAAAGGCCAAAGGGTGAGAATCAGATTCATAATCTCTTGAAACTTCACAGGGGAAAACACTGTAGCAAAGGTGTCCGTGCTGCGGGGAAGAGCGGTAGCAAAAAGTAGTCTATTATCGCCTACTAGTGGAGTGGCTCAGTGTGATAAAGCTCTACTTCACTGAAACTTAGAAGTCATTATCCCTGGTCATAAAGTATTTGCAGAAGTGCCAAGTACTGTGGACAGCTGTCGACAATGAAGACCAAGATACTACCCTGGGAGTCTTGAGGGTCAGGGAGAAGGAAGGGAGAGTGATTGGCCAAGGTTAGCAGCTCCAGCTATGTCTTTTGGAATGTTGGCTTGCATCACTAAGTGTGACGACCAAACGATGCTGTGATGACGCTGCAGCCACAGACATGTAATGCTCCTGCAGTCATTGTAATGCTAGTTAACAATAACGGATCTGGTCTATCGGGTCCAGAAGACTTGGAGGACAGGAAAACCCTCCTTTTATCCTGTAGAGAGCGGTGCTCAAAGGTAGCAAGGACAGGGTGATTTGTCAAAGCCATGGAGAGATGCCAATCTAAGCAGTACTCCACTGGTAGCATCAATTAGGCTCTGGACCTTGCAGGAGAGGAGCAATAGCCGAGGTGGTGTTGCTAAATATCCCAAAAGCAGACTAGTCTCTAGAAAAAGTTGAAGTTTCCCAAAAAGTCTGATGTTCTGAAAGGGCAGTAGATCTGGTGCGATGTCAGCCACATCTGATGACAGATGGTGAAGCCTATACCCAGTTCTTCTAACCTGATGGAGAGTAGATGGGATACGGGAGTTGAGCAGAACAAGGAACATGATGATGAAGATGATTATGCAGGAGAGGGGAAGAGCATGATGCTGTCAAGGAAGATGGGAACCTGGTTATTGTGCCTAACTTGCCATGATCCACCCTTCCAACTCTTGCATTTTTGTTCTTCAGATGCACACTTTGGTCTTCGAGTCCAGGACATCAATGCTGGAGGCTCGATCAGAGATCCACGAGGGCAGCCTGGCGTACATAAGGGAGGAGAGAAGCGCGTTCCTGCGCACGTCCATGGGCTGGAGCAAGCTGCTGGTACGTGTACACCACTAGTGACCCTTAAGTAAGTGGCTGGTAGCAACTACTGTTGGAATCAGTAGTCAAGGGGAATTGGCAGGACATGGTGTTAGC